>NC_090933.1:1099912234-1102312234 GCF_040938575.1 Ambystoma mexicanum
GCAGGGCCGGGGGGCCCTGGGGACCCACACGCGGATACATGTGTAGGGCCCATTGCCCGGCACCCCCAAGCCACGTAGGCTGCCTGGATTCGCGTGTGGAATTTCACTTTCACCTTGGAATACACGTACCCTGCTGAAATCGCGTGTGGAACTTCCCGCGCACCTTGGAATACACGTACCCTGCTGAAATCGCATGTGGAACTTCCCGCGCACCCCGAAATACACGTACCCAGGGCAATCGGATGTGGAACATCCCGCGAACCCCGTAATACACGTACCCTGCTGATATCGCGTGTCAGACTACACACGCAACCCTGATATACACGTACACAGGCGAATCGCACTGCTGGGGGGTGAGGGGGTGGTAGGAAGGAGTGGGGGCCTGGTGGAGGGTGCCCCTGGATGCTGGGGAGTGGGGGTGCTGGAGACATGAGTGGGGGCCTGGTGGAGGGTGCCCCTGGATGCAGGGGGGTGGGGGTGCAGGGAGACATGAGTTGGACATGAGTGGGGGCCTGGTGGAGGATGCCCCTGGATGCAGGGGGGTGGGGGTGCAGGGAGACATGAGTGGGGCCTGGTGGAGGGTGCCCCACAGTGCTGGGGGGTAGGGGTGCAGGGGGACATGAGTGGGGGCCTGGTGGAGGGTGCCCCTGGATGCAGGGGGGTGGGGGTGCTGGGAGACATGAGTTGGACATGAGTGGGGGCCTGGTGGATGGTGCCCCTGGATGGTGGTGGGTGGGGGTGCAGGAGACATGAGTTGGACATGAGTGGGGGCCTGGTGGAGGGTGGCCCACAGTGCTGGGGGATGGGGTGCTGGGAGACATGAGTGGGGGCCTGGTGGAGGGTGCCCCTGGATGCAGGGGGTGGGGTGCTGGGAGACATGAGTGGGGGCCTGGTGGAGGGTGCCCCTGACTGGTGGGGAGTGGGGGTGCAGGGAGGCATGAGTGGGGGCCTGGTGGAGGGTGCCCCTGGATGTTGGGAGGTGGGGGTGCTGGGAGACATGAGTGGGGGCCTGGTGGACGGTGCCCCTGGATGCAGGGGGGTGGGGGTGCAGGGATACATGAGTTGGACATGAGTGGGGGCCTGTTGGAGGGTGCCCCTGGATGCAGGGGGGGGGGGTGTTGGGGGACATGAGTGGGGGCCTGGTGGAGGGTGCCCCTGGATGCAGGGGGGTGGGAGTGCAGGGAGACATGAGTTAGACATGAATGGGGGCCTGGTGGAGGGTGCCCCTGGATGCAGGGGGGTGGGGGTGCAGGGGGGCATGAGTGGGGGCCTGGTGGAGGGTGCCCCTGGATGCTGGGGGGTGGGGGTGCAGGGAGACATGAGAGAGGGCCTGGTAGAGGGCGCCCCACAGTGCTGGGGGGTGGGGGTGCTGGGAGACATGAGTGGGGGCCTGGTGGAGGGTGCCCCTGGATGCTGGGGGGTGGGGGTGCAGGGAGACATGAGAGAGGGCCTGGTAGAGGGCGCCCCACAGTGCTGGGGGGTGGGGGTGCTGGGAGACATGAGTGGGGGCCTGGTGGAGCATGCCCCTGGATGCTGGGGGGTGGGGTGCAAGGAGACATGAGTTGGACATGAGTGGGTGCATGGTGAAGGGTGCCCCTGGATGCTGGGGAGTGGGGGTGCTGGGAGACATGAGTGGGGGCCTGGTGGAGGGTGCCCCTGGATGCTGGGCGGTGGGGGTGCAAGGAGACATGAGTTGGACATGAGTGGGGGCCTGGTGGAGGGTGCACCTGGATGCTGGGGGATGGGGTGCAGGGAGACATGAGTTGGACATGAGTGGGGGCCTGGTGGAGGGTGCCCCACAGTGCTGGGGGGTGGGGGTGCTGGGATACATGAGTGGGGGCCTGGTGGAGGGTGCCCCTGGATGCAGGGTGTGGCGGTACTGGGAGACATGAGTGGGGGCCTGGTGGAGGGTGCCCCTGACTGGTGGGGAGTGGGGGTGCAGGGAGGCATGAGTGGGGGCCTGGTGGAGGGTGCCCCTGACTGGTGGGGGAGTGGGGGTGCAGGGAGGCATGAGTGGGGGCCTGGTGAGGGTGCCCCTGACTGGTGGGGGGTGGGGGTGCAGGGAGGCATGAGTGGGGGCTTGGTGGAGGGTGCCCCTGGATGCTGGGGGGTGGGGGTGCTGGGAGACATGAGTGGGGGCCTGGTGAAGGGTGCCCCTGGATGCAGGGGGGTGGGGGTGCAGGGAGACATGAGTTGGACATGAGTGGGGGCCTGGTGGAGGGTGCCCCTGGATGCAGGGGGTTGGGGTGCAGGGAGACATGAGTGGGGGCCTGGTGGAGGATGCCCACAGTGCTGGGGGGTGGGGGGCAGGGGGACATGAGTGGGGGCCTGGTGGAGGGTGCCACCTGGATGCAGGGGGGTGGGGGTGCTGGGAGACATGAGTTGGACATGAGTGGGGGCCTGGTGGAGGGTGCCCCTGGATGGTGGGGGGTGGGGGTGCAGGGAGACATGAGTTGAACATGAGTGGGGGCCTGGTGGAGGGTGGCCCACAGTGCTGGGGGATGGGGGTGCTGGGAGACATGAGTGGGGGCCTGGTGGAGGGTGCCCCTGGATGCAGGGGGCTGGGGGTGCTGGGAGACATGAGTGGGGGCCTGGGTGGAGGGTGCCCCTGACTGGTGGGGGGTGGGGGTGCAGGGAGGGCATGAGTGGGGGCCTGGTGGAGGGTGCCCCTGACTGGTGGGGAGAGGGGGTGCAGGGAGGCATGAGTGGGGGCCTGGTGGAGGGTGCCCCTGACTGGTGGGGGGTGGGGGTGCAGGGAGGCATGAGTGGGGGCTTGGTGGAGGGTGCCCCTGGATGCTGGGGGGTGGGGGTGCTGGGAGACATGAGTGGGGGCCTGGTGAAGGGTGCCCCTGGATGCAGGGGGGTGGGGGTCCAGGGGGACATGAGTGGGGCCTGGTGGAGGGTGCCCCTGGATGCAGGGTGGTGGGGGTGCTGGGAGACATGAGTGGAGGCCTGGTGGAGGGTGCCCCTGGATGTAGGGGGGTGGGGGTGCAGGGAGACATGAGTTGGACATGAGTGGGGGGCCTGGTGGGGGGTGCCCCTGGATGCAGGGGGGTGGGGGTGCAGGGAGACATGAGTGGGGGCCTGGTGGAGTGTGCCCCACAGTGCTGGGGGGTGGGGGTGCAGGGGGACATGAGTGAGGGCCTGGTGGAGTGTGCCCCTGGATGCAGGGGGGTGGGGGTGCTGGGAGACATGAGTTGGACATGAGTGGGTGCCTGGTGGAGGTTGCCCCACAGTGCTGGGGGTTGGGGGTGCTGGGAGACATGAGTGGGGGCCTGGTGGAGGGTGCCCCACAGTGCTGGGGGGTGGAGGTGCAGGGGGACATGAGTGGAAGCCTGGTGGAGGGTGCCCCTGGATGCAGGTGGGTGAGGGTGCTGGGAGACATGAATTGGACATGAGTGGGGGCCTGGTGGAGGGTGTACCTGGATGCTGGGGGGTGGGGGTGCAGGGAGACATGAGTTGTACATGAGTGGGGGCCTGGTGCAGGGTGCCCCACAGTGCTGGGGGGTGGGGGTGCTGGGAGACATGAGTGGGGGCCTGGTGGAGGGTGCCCCTGGATGCTGGGGGGTGGGGGTGCAGGGAGACATGAGTTGGACATGAGTGGGGGCCTGGTGGAGGGTGCCCCTGGATGCAGGGGGGTGGGTGTGCTGGGAGACAGGAGTTGGACATGAGTGGGTGCCTGGTGGAGGGTGCCCCTGGATGCTGGAGGGTGGGGGTGCAGGGAGACATGAGTTGGACATGAGTGGGGGCCTGGTGGAGGGTGCCCCGGGATGCAGGGGGGTTGGGTGCAGGGAGACATGAGTGGGGGCCTGGTGGAGGGTGCCCCTGGATGCTGGGGGATGGGGGTGCTGGGAGACATGAGTGGGGGCCTGGTGGAGGCTGCCCCTGTATGCAGGGGGTTGGAGGTGCAGGGGGACATGAGTGGGGGCCTGGTGGAGGGTGCTGGGGGTGCTGTGCTGGATGCAGGGTGGTGGGGGTGCTGTGAGACATGAGTGGAGGCCTGGTGGAGGGTGCCCTGGATGCAGGGGTGTGGGGGTGCAGGGAGACATGAGTTGGACATGAGTGGGGGCCTGGTGGAAGGTGCCCCTGGATGCAGGGGGGTGGGGTGCAGGGAGAAAATGAGTGGGGGCCTGGTGTAGGGTGCCCCACAGTGCTGGGGGGTGGGGGTGCAGGAGGACATAAGTGGGGGCCTGGTGGAGGGTGCCCCTGGATGCAGGGGGGTAGGGGTGCTGGGAGACATGAGTTGGAAATGAGTGGGGGCCTGGTGGAGGGTGCCCCACAGTGCTGGGGGTTGGGGGGTGCTGGGAGACATGAGTGGGGGCATGGTGGAGGTTGCCCCACAGTGCTGGGGGGTGGAGGTGCAGGGGGACATGAGTGGGGGCCTGGTGGAGGGTGCCCCTGGATGCAGGGGGTGGGGGTGCTGGGAGACATGAGTGGGGGCCTGGTGGAGGGTGCCCCTGGATGCTGGGGGGTGGGGGTGCAGGGAGACATGAGTTGGAAATGAGTCGGGGCCTGGTGGAGGGTGCCCCTGACTGGTGGGGGGTGGGCGTGCAGGGAGACATGAGTTGGACATGAGTGGGGGTCTGGTGGAGGGTGCACCTGGATGTTGGGGGTGGGGGTGCAGGGGAGACATGAGTTGGACATGAGTGGGGGCCTGGTGGAGGGTGTCCCTGGATGCAGGGGGGTGGGGGTGCTGGGAGACATGAGTGGGGGCCTGGTGGAGGGTGCCCCTGGATGCAGGGGGGTGGGGGTACTGGGAGACATGAGTGGGGCCTGGTGGAGGGTGCCCCTGGATGCAGGGGGGTGGGGTACTGGGAAGCATGAGTGGGGGCCTGGTGGAGGGTGCCCCTGACTGGTGGGGGGTGGGGGTGCAGGAGGCATGAGGGGGCGCATGGTGGAGGGTGCCCCTGGATGCTGGGGGTGGGGGTGCTGGGAGACATGAGTGGGGTCCTGGTGAATGGGTGCCCCTGGATGCAGGGGGGTGGGGGTGCAGGGGGACATGAGTGGGGGCCTGGTGGAGGGTGCCCTGGATGCAGGGGGCTGGGGGTGCAGGGAGACATGAGTTGGACATGAGTGGGGACCTGGTGGAGGTAGGGCCTGGATGCTGGGGGGTGGGGGTGCAGGGGGACATGAGTGGGGGCCTGGTGGAGGGTGCCCCTGGATGCTGGAGGGTGGGGGTGCTGGGAGACATGAGTGGGGGCTGGTGGAGGGTGCCCCTGGATGCAGGGGGGTGGGCGTGCAGGGAGACATGAGTTGGACATGAGTGGGGGCCTGGTGGAGGGTGGCCCACAGTGCTGGGGGATGGGGGTGTTGGGAGACATGAGTGTGGGCCTGGTGGAGGGTGCCCCACAGTGCTGGGGGGTGGGGGTGCAGGGGGACATGAGTTGGACATGTGTGGGGCCTGCTGGCAGGTGCCCCACAGTGCTGGGGGGTGGGGGTGCTGGGAGACATGCGTTGGTGGGCAGTAGTGCAAGGTGACATGTGGCTTGGCTGGGGGGCTTGGGCATGGTGGATGGGCTGCCTGCGGGACATGTGCAGGGTAGTCCCCTGTGGTGTGGGCTGCCTGCAGGGGCCGTGGAGGGTGTCGGTTGAACAGCTGGGAGGACCCACACGGCGGATTCACGTGTAGGACTGGCCGGCACCCCCGGAATCCACGTAGGCTGCTGGATTCGCATGTGGAATTTCACTTGCACCTTGGAATACACGTACCCTGCTGAAATCGCGTGTGGAACTTCCCGCGCACCTTGGAATACACGTACCCTGCTGAAATCGCATGTGGATTTTCCCGCACACCCCGAAATACACGTACCCAGGGCAATCACGTGTGGAACTTCCCGCGAACCCCGTAATACACGTACCCTGCTGATATCACGTGTCAGACTACACGCGCAACCCTGATATACACGTACACAGGCGAATCGCACTGCTGGGGGGTGGGGGGTGGTAGGAAGGAGTGGGGGCCTGAAGGAGGGTGCCCCTGGATGCTGGGGGGTGGGGGTGCTGGGAGACATGAGTGGGGGCCTGGTGGAGGGGTGCCCCTGGATGCAGGGGGGTGGGGGTGCAAGGAGACCATGAGTTGGACATGAGTGGGGGCCTGGTGGAGGGTGCCCCTGGATGCAGGGGGTCGGGGGTGCCTTGAGACATGAATGGAGGCCTGGTGGAGGCTGCCCCTGGATGCTGGGGGGTGTGGGTGCTGGGAGACATGAGTGGGGCCTGGTGGAGGGTGCCCCACAGTGCTGGGGGGTGGGGGTGCTGGGAGACATGAGTTTGGGCCTGGTGGAGGGTGCCCCACAGTGCTGGGGGGTGGGGGTGCAGGCGGACATGAGTTGGACATGTGTGGGGGCCTGCTGGCAGGTGCCCCACAGTGCTGGGGTGGGGGTGCTGGGAGACATGCGTTGGTGGGCAGTAGTGCAAGTTGACATGTGGCTTGGCTCGGGGGCATGGGCATGGTGGATGGGCTGCCTGTTGGACATGTGCAGGGTAGTCCCCTGTGGTGTGGGCCGCCTGCAGGGGCCGTGGAGGGTGTCGGTTGAACAGCTGGGGAGGACCCACACAGCGGATTCACGTGTAGGACTGGCCGGCACCCCCGGAATCCACGTAGGCTGCTGGATTCGCGTGTGGAATTTCACTTGCACCTTGGAATACACGTACCCTGCTGGAATCGCGTGTGGAACTTCCCGCGCACCTTGGAATACACGTACCCTGCTGAAATCGCATGTGGAACTTCCCGTGCACCCCGAAATACACGTACCCAGGGCAATCGCGTGTGTAACTTCCCCGAACCCCGTAATACACGTACCCTGCTGATATTGCGTATCAGACTACACGAGCAACCCTGATATACATGTACACAGGCGAATCGCACTGCTGGGGGGTTGGGGGAGTGGTAGGAAGGAGTGCGGGCCTGGTGGAGGGTGCCCCTGGATGCTGGTGGGTGGGGGTCCTGGGAGACATGAGTGGGGGCCTGGTGGAGGGTGCCCCTGGATGCACGGGGGTGAGGGTGCAGGAGACATGAGTTGGACATGAGTGGGGGCCTGGTGGAAGGTGCCCCTGGATACAGGGGAGTGGGGGTGCAGGGAGACATGAGTGGGGGCCTGATGGAGGGTGCCCCACAGTGCTGGGGGGTGGGGGTGCAGGGGGACATGAGTGGGGGCCTGGTGGAGGGTGCCCCTGGATGCAAGTGGGTGGGGGTGCTGGGAGACATGAGTTGGACATGAGTGGGTTCCTGGTGGAGGGTGCCCCTGGATGCTGGGGGTGGGGGTGCAGGGAGACATGAGTTGGACATGAGTTGGGGGCCTGGTGGAGGGTGCCCCACAGTGCTGGGTGGTGGGGGTGCTGGGAGACATGAGTGGGGGCCTGGTGGAAGGTGCCCTGGATGCTGGCGGGTGGGAGTGCAGGGAAGACATGAGTTGGACATGAGTGGGGGCCTGGTGAGGGTGCCCCTGACTGGTGGTGGGTGGGGGTGCAGAGAGACATGAGTGAGGGCCTGGTGGAGGGTGCCCCACAGTGCTGGGGGGTGGGGGTGCTGGGAGACATGAGTGGGGGCCTGGTGGAGGGTGCCCCTGGATGCTGAGGGGTGAGGGTGCAAGGTGACATGAGTTGGACATGAGTGGGGGCCTGGGGGAGGATGCCCTGGATGCTGGGGGGTGGGGGTGCTGGGAGACATGAGTGGGGGACTGGTGGAGGGTGGCCCTGGATGCTGGAGGGTGGGGGTGCTGGGAGACATGAGTGGGGGCCTGGTGGAGGGTGCCCCTGGATGCTGGGGGGTGGGGGTGCAGGGAGATATGAGTGGGGGCCTGGTGGAGGGTGCCCCCCAGTGCTGGGGGGTGGGGGTGCTGGGAGACATGATTGTGGGCCTGGTGGAGGGTGCCCCTGGATGCTGGGGGGTGGGGGTGCAGGGGAGATATGAGTGGGGGCCTGGTGGAGGTTGCCCCACAGTGCTGGGGGGTGGGGGTGCAGGGGGACATGAGTTGGACATGTGTGGGGGCCTGCTGGCAGCTTCCCCACAGTGCTGGGGGGTGGTGGTGCTTGGGAGACATGCGTTGGTGGGCAGTAGTGCAAGGTGACATGTGGCTTGGCTGGGGGGCATGGGCATGGTGGATGGGCTGCCTGCGGGACGTGTGCAGGGTAGTCCCTGTGGTGTGGGCCGCCTGCAGGGGCCATGGAGGGTGTCGGTTGAACAGCTGGGAGGACCCACACGGCGGATTTCATGTGTAGGACTGGCCGGCACCCCCCGGAATCCACGTAGGCTGCTGGATTCGCATGTGGAATTTCAATTTCACCTTGGAATACACGTACCCTGCTGAAATCGCGTGTGGAACTTCCCGCGCACCTTGGAATACACGTACCCTGCTGAAATCGAATGTGGAACTTCCCGCGCACACCAAATTACACGTACCCAGGGCAATCGGATGTGGAACTTCCCGCGAACCCCGTAATACACGTACCCTGCTGATATCGCGTGTCAGACTACACACGCAACCCTGATATACACGTACACAGGCGAATCGCACTGCTGGGGGGTGGGGGGGTGGTAGGAAGGAGTGGGGGCCTGGTGGAGGGTGCCCCTGGATGCTGGGTAGTGGGGGTGCTGGGAGACATGAGTGGGGGCCTGGTGGATGGTGCCCCTGGATGCAGGGGGGTGGGGGTGCAGGGAGACATGAGTTGGACATGAGTGGGGGCCTGGTGGAGGGTGCCCCTGGATGCAGGGGGGTGGGGGTGCAGGGAGACATGAGTGGGGGCCTGGATGAGGGTGCCCCACAGTGCTGGGGGGTGGGGGTGCATGGGGACATGAGTTGGACATGAGTGGGGGCCTGGTGGATGGTGCCCCTGGATGGTGGGGGTGGGGGTGCAGGGAGACATGAGTTGGACATGAGTGGGGGCCTGGTGGAGGGTGGCCCACAGTGCTGGGGGATGGGGGTGCTGGGAGACATGAGTGGGGGCCTGGTGGAGGGTGCCCCTGGATGCAGGGGGGTGGGGGTGCTGGGAGACATGAGTGGGGGCCTGGTGGAGGGTGCCCCTGACTGGTGGGGAGTGGGGGTGCAGGGAGGCATGAGTGGGGGCCTGGTGGAGGGTGCCCCTGGATGCTGGGAGGTGGGGGTGCTGGGAGACATGAGTGGGGGCCTGGTGGAGGGTGCCCCTGGATGCAGGGGGGTGGGGGTGCAGGGATACATGAGTTGGACATGAATGGGGGCCTGTTGGAGGGTGCCCCTGGATGCTGGGGGGTGGGGGTGCAGGGAGACATTAGTGGGGGCCTGGTAGAGGGTGCCCCACAGTGCTGGGGGGTGGGGTGCTGGGAGACATGAGTGGGGGCCTGGTGGAGCATGCCCCTGGATGCTGGGGGGTGGGGTGCAAGGAGACATGAGTTGGACATGAGTGGGTGCATGGTGGAGGGTGCCCCTGGATGCTGGGGAGTGGGGGTGCTGGGGGACATGAGTGGGGGCCTGGTGGAGGGTGCCTCTGGATGCTGGGGGGTGGGGGTGCTGGGAGACATGAGTGGGGGCCTGGTGGAGGGTGCCCCTGGATGCTGGGGGGTGGGGGTGCAGGGAGACATGAGTGGGGGCCTGGTAGAGGGTGCCCCACAGTGCTGGGGGGTGGGGTGCTGGGAGACATGAGTGGGGGCCTGGTGGAGCATGCCCCTGGATGCTGGGGGGTGGGGTGCAAGGAGACATGAGTTGGACATGAGTGGGTGCATGGTGGAGGGTGCCCCTGGATGCTGGGGAGTGGGGGTGCTGGGAGACATGAGTGGGGGCCTGGTGGAGGGTGCCCCTGGATGCTGGAGGGTGGGGGTGCTGGGAGACATGAGTGGGGGCCTGGTGGAGGGTGCCCCTGGATGCAGGGGGGTGGGGGTGCAGGGAGACATGAGTTGGACATGAGTGGGGGCCTGGTGGAGGGTGCCCCTGGATGCAGGGGGATGGGGGTGCAGGGGGACATGAGTGGGGGCCTGGTGGAGGGTGCCCCTGGAGGCAGGGGGGTGGGAGTGCAGGGAGACATGAGTTGGACATGAGTGGGGGCCTGTTGGAGGGTGCCCCTGGATGCAGGGGGCTGGGGGTGCAGGGGGACATGAGTGGGGGCCTGGTGGAGGGTGCCCCACAGTGCTGGGGGGTGGGGGTGTTGGAAGACTTGTGTGGGGGCCTGGTGGAGCATGCCCCTGGATGCTGGGGGGTGTGGTGCAAGGAGACATGAGTTGGACATGAGTGGGTGCCTGGTGGAGGGTGCCCCTGGATGCTGGGGAGTGGGGGTGCTGGGAGACATGAGTGCGGGCCTGGTGGAGGGTGCCCCTGGATGCTGGGGGGTGGGGGTGCAAGGAGACATGAGTTGGACATGAGTGGAGGCCTGGTGGAGGGTGCACCTGGATGCTGGGGGATGGGGGTGGAGGGAGACATGAGTTGGACATGAGTGGGGGCCTGGTGGAGGGTGCCCCTGACTGGTGGGGGGTGGGGGTGCAGGGAGGCATGAGTGGGGGCTTGGTGGAGGGTGCTCCTGGATGCTAGGGGGTGGGGTGTGCTGGGAGACATGAGTGGGGGTCTGGTGGAGGGTGCCCCTGGATGCAGGGGGGTGGGGTGCAGGGGGACATGAGTGGGGGCCTGGTGGAGGGTGCCCCTGGATGCAGGGTGGTGGGGGTGCTGGGAGACATGAGTGGAGGCCTGGTGGAGGGTGCCCCTGGATGCAGGGGGGTGGGGGTGCAGGGAGACATGAGTTGGACATGAGTGGGGGCCTGGTGGAGGGTGCCCCTGGATGCAGGGGGGTGGGGGTGCAGGGAGACATGAGTGGGGGCCTGGTGGAGGGTGCCCCACAGTGCTGGGGGGTGGGGGTGCAGGGGGACATGAGTGGGGACCTGGTGGAGGGTGCCCCTGGATGCAGGGGGGTGGGGGGTGCAGGGAGACATGAGTTGGACATGAGTGGGGACCTGGTGGATGGGTGCTCCTGGATGCAGGGGGGTGGGGGTGCAGGGGGACATGAGTGGGGGCCTGGTGGAGGGTGCCCCTGGATGCAGGGGGGTGGGGGTGCAGGGAGACATGAGTTGGACATGAGTGGGGACCTGGTGGAGGTAGGGCCTGGATGCTGGGGGGTGGGGGTGCAGGGGGACATGAGTGGGGGCCTGGTGGATGGTGCCCCTGGATGCTGGAGGGTGGGGGTGCTGGGAGACATGAGTGGGGGCCTGGTGGAGGGTGCCCCTGGATGCAGGGGGGTGGGCGTGCAGGGAGACATGAGTTGGACATGAGTGGGGGCCTGGTGGAGGGTGCCCCTGGATGCAGGGGGGTGGGGGTGCAGGGGGACATGAGTGGGGGCGTGGTGGAGGGTGCCCCTGGATGCAGGGGGGTGGGGGTGCTGGGAGACATGAGATGGACATGAGTGGGGGCCTGGTGGAGGGTCCCCCTGGATGTTGGGGGGTGGGGGTGTAGGGAGACATGAGTTGGACATGAGTGGGGGCCTGGTGGAGGTTGCCCACAGTGCTGGGGGGTGGGGGTGCTGGGATACATGAGTGGGGGCCTGGTGGAGGGTGCCCCTGGATGCAGGGGGGTGGGGGTGCTGGGGGACATGAGTGGGGGCCTGGTGGAGGGTGCCCCTGGATGCTGGGGGGTGGGGTGCAGGGAGACATGAGTTGGACATGAGTGGGGGCCTGGTGGAGGGTGCCCCTGACTGGTGGGGGGTGGGGGTGCAGAGAGGCATGAGTGGGGGCTTGGTGGAGGGTGCTCCTGGATGCTAGGGGTGGGTGTGCTGGGAGACATGAGTGGGGGTCTGGTGGAGGGTGCCCCTGGATGCAGGGGGGTGGGGGTGCAGGGGGACATGAGTGGGGGCCTGGTGGAGGGTGCCCCTGGATGCAGGGTGGTGGGGGTGCTGGGAGACATGAGTGGAGGCCTGGTGGAGGGTGCCCCTGGATGCAGGGGGTGGGGGTGCAGGGAGACATGAGTTGGACATGAGTGGGGGCCTGGTGGAGGGTGCCCCTGGATGCAGGGGGGTGGGGGTGCAGGGAGACATGAGTGGGGGCCTGGTGGAGGGTGCCCCACAGTGCTGGGGGGTGGGGGTGCAGGGGGACATGAGTGGGGACCTGGTGGAGGGTGCCCCTGGATGCAGGGGGGTGGGGGTGCTGGGAGACATGAGTTGGACATGAGTGGGGGCCTGGTGGAG
This sequence comes from Ambystoma mexicanum, assembly GCF_040938575.1. Taxonomy (NCBI): domain Eukaryota; kingdom Metazoa; phylum Chordata; class Amphibia; order Caudata; family Ambystomatidae; genus Ambystoma; species Ambystoma mexicanum. The sequence continues at coordinate 1,099,924,367 of NC_090933.1, forward strand.
GGTGCCCCACAGTGCTGGGGGTTGGGGGTGCTGGGAGACATGAGTGGGGGCCTGGTGGAGGGTGCCCCACAGTGCTGTGGGGTGGAGGTGCAGGGGGACATGAGTGGGGGCCTGGTGGAGGGTGCCCCTGGATGCAGGGGGGTGGGGGTGCTGGGAGACATGAGTTGGACATGAGTGGGGGCCTGGTGTAGGGTGCACCTGGATGCTGGGGGGTGGGGGTGCAGAGAGACATGAGTTGGACATGAGTGGGGGCCTGGTGGAGGGTGCCCCACAGTGCTGGGTGGTGGGGGTGCTGGAGACATGAGTGGGGGCCTGGTGGAGGGTGCCCCTGGATGCAGGGGGGTGGGGTACTGGGAGACATGAGTGGGGGCCTGGTGGAGGGTGCCCCTGGATGCTGGGGGGTGGGGGTGCAGGGAGACATGAGTTGGACATGAGTGGGGGCCTGGTGGAGTGTGCCCCTGACTGGTGGGGGGTGGGGGTGCAGGGAGGCATGAGGGGGCGCCTGGTGGAGGGTGCCCCTGGATGCTGGGGGTGGGGGTGCTGGGAGACATGAGTGGGGCCTGGTGGAGGGTGCCCCTGGATGCAGGGGGGTGGGGGTGCAGGGGGACATGAGTGGGGGCCTGGTGGAGGGTGCCCCTGGATGCAGGGGGGTGGGGGTGCAGGGAGACCTGAGTTGGACATGAGTGGGGGCCTGGTGGAGGGTGGCCCTGGATGCAGGGGGGTGGGGGTGCAGGGGGACATGAGTTGGGGCCTGGTGGAGGGTGCCCCTGGATGCTGGAGGGTGGGGGTGCTGGGAGACATGAGTGGGGGCCTGGTGGAGGGTGCCCCTGGATGCTGGGGGGTTGGGTTGCAGGGAGACATGAGTGGGGGCCTGGTGGAGGGTGCCCCACAGTGCAGGGGGGGTGGGGGTGCTGGGAGACATGAGTGGGGGCCTGCTGGAGGGTGCCCCTGGATGCTGGGGGGTGGGGGTGCAAGGAGACATGAGTTGGACATGAGTGGGGGCCTGGTGGAGGGTGCCCCTAGATGATGGGCGGTGGGGGTGTGGGAGACATGAGTGGGGGCCTGGTGGAGGGTGCCCCTGGATGCTGGGGGGTGGGGGTGCTGGGAGACGTGAGTGGGGGCCTGGTGGAGGGTGCCCCTGGATGCTGGGGGGTGGGGGTGCAGGGAGACATGAGTGGGGGCCTGGTGGAGGGTGCCCCACAGTGCTGGGGGGTGGGGGTGCTGGGAGACATGAGTGTGGGCCTGTTGGATGGGTGCCCCACAGTGCTGGGGGGTGGGGGTGCAGGGGGACATGAGTTGGACATGTGTGGGGGCCTGCTGGCAGGTGCCCCACAGTGCTGGGGGGTGGGGGTGCTGGGAGACATGCATTGGTGGGCAGTAGTGCAAGGTGACATGTGGCTTGGCTGGGGGGCTTGGGCATGGTGGATGGGCTGCCTGCGGGACATGTGCAGGGTAGTCCCCTGTGGTGTGGGCTGCCTGCAGGGGCCGTGGAAGGTGTCGGTTGAACAGCTGGGAGGACCCACACGGCGGATTCATGTGTAGGACTGGCCGGCACCCCCGGAATCCACGTAGGCTGCTGGATTCGCGTATGGAATTTCACTTGCACCTTGGAATACACGTACCCTGCTGAAATCGCATGTGGATTTTCCCGCACACCCCGAAATACACGTACCCAGGGCAATCACGTGTGGAACTTCCCGCGAACCCCGTAATACACCTACCCTGCTGATATCGCGTGTCAGACTACACGCGCAACCCTGATATAGACGTACACAGGCGAATCGCACTGCTGGGGGGTGGGGGGTGGTAGGAAGGAGTGGGGGCCTGAAGGAGGGTGCCCCTGGATGCTGGGGGGTGGGGGTGCTGGGAGACATGAGTGGGGGCCTGGTGGAGGGTGCCCCTGGATGCAGGGGGGTGGGGGGGCAAGGAGACATGAGTTGGACATGAGTGGGGGCCTGGTGGAGGGTGCCCCTGGATGCAGGGCGTCGGGGGTGCCTTGAGACATGAATGGAGGCCTGGTGGAGGGTGCCCCTGGATGCTGGGGGGTGTGGGTGCTGGGAGACATGAGTGGGGGTCTGGTGGAGGGTGCCCCACAGTGCTGGGGGGTGGGGGTGCTGGGAGACATGAGTTTGGGCCTGGTGGAGGGTGCCCCACAGTGCTGGGGGGTGGGGGTGCAGGGGGACATGAGTTGGACATGTGTGGGGGCCTGCTGGCAGGTGCCCCACAGTGCTGGGGCTGGGGGTGCTGGGAGACATGCGTTGGTGGGCAGTAGTGCAAGTTGACATGTGGCTTGGCTGGGGGGCATGGGCATGGTGGATGGGCTGCCTGCTGGACATGTGCAGGGTAGTCCCCTGTGGTGTGGGCCGCCTGCAGGGGCCGTGGAGGGTGTCGGTTGATCAGCTGGGAGGACCCACACAGCGGATTCACGTGTAGGACTGGCCGGCACCCCCGGAATCCACGTAGGCGGCTGGATTCGCGTGTGGAATTTCACTTGCACCTTGGAATACACGTACCCTGCTGGAATCGCGTGTGGAACTTCCCGCGCACCCCGAAATACACGTACCCAGGGCAATCGCGTGTGTAACTTCCCGCGAACCCCGTAATACATGTACCCTGCTGATATTGCGTGTCAGACTACACGAGCAACCCTGATATACATGTACACAGGCGAATCGCACTGCTGGGGGGTTGGGAGAGTGGTAGGAAGGAGTGGGGGCCTGGTGGAGGGTGCCCCTGGATGCTGGTGGGTGGGGGTGCTGGGAGACATTAGTGGGGGCCTGGTGGAGGGTGCCCCTGGATGCACGGGGGTGAGGGTGCAGGGAGACATGAGTTGGACATGAGTGGGGGCCTGGTGGAAGGTGCCCCTGGATGCAGGGGAGTGGGGGTGCAGGGAGACATGAGTGGGGGCCTGGTGGAGGCTGCCCCACAGTGATGGGGGGTGGGGGTGCAGGGGGACATGAGTGGGGGCCTGGTGGAGGGTGTCCCTGGATGCAGGGGGGTGGGGGCGCTGGGAGACAGGAGTTGGACATGAGTGGGTGCCTGGTGGAGGGTGCCCCTGGATGCTGGGGGGTGGGGGTGCAGGGAGACATGAGTTGGACATGAGTGGGGGCCTGGTGGAGGGTGCCCCACAGTGCTGGGGGGTGGGGGTGCTTGGAGACATGAGTGGGGGCCTGGTGGAGGGTGCCCCTGGATGCAGGGGGGTGGGGGTGCAGGGAGACATGAGTGGGGGCCTGGTGGAGGGTGCCCCACAGTGCTGCGGGGTGGTGGTGCAGGGGGACATGAGTGGGGGCCTGGTGGAGGGTGCCCCTGGATGCAAGTGGGTGGGGGTGCTGGGAGACATGACTTGGACATGAGTGGGGTCCTGGTGGAGGGTGCCCCTGGATGCTGGGGGGTGGGGGTGCAGGGAGACATGAGTTGGACATGAGTGGGGGCCTGGTGGAGGGTGCCCCACAGTGCTGGGGGGTGGGGGTGCTGGGAGACATGAGTGGGGGCCTGGTGGAGGGTACCCCTGGATGCAGGGGGTGGGGTGCTGGGAGACATGAGTGGGGGCCTGGTGGAGGGTGCCCTGGATGCTGGGGGGTGGGAGTGCAGGAAGACATGAGTTGGACATGAGTGGGGGCCTGGTGGAGGGTGCCCCTGACTGGTGGTGGGTGGGGGTGCAGAGAGACATTAGTGGGGGCCTGGTGGAGGGTGCCCACAGTGCTGGGGGGTGGGGGTGCTGGGAGACATGAGTGGGGGCCTGGTGGAGGGTGCCCCTGGATGCTGGGGGGTGAGGGTGCAAGGTGACATGAGTTGGACATGAGTGGAGGCCTGGGGGAGGATGCCCCTGGATGCTGGGGGGTGGGGGTGCTGGGAGACATGAGTGGGGGCCTGATGGAGGGTGCCCCTGGATGCTGGAGGGTGGGGGTGCTGGGAGACATGAGTGGGGGCCTGGTGGAGGGTGCCCCTGGATGCTGGGGGGTGGGGGTGCAGGGAGATATGAGTGGGGGCCTGGTGGAGGGTGCCCCCCAGTGCTGGGGGGTGGGGGTGCTGGGAGACATGAGTGTGGGCCTGGTGGAGGGTGCCTCACAGTGCTGGGGGGTGGGGGTGCAGGGGGACATGAGTTGGACATGTGTGGGGGCCTGCTGGCAGGTTCCCCACAGTGCTGGGGGGTGGGGGTGCTGGGAGACATGCGTTGGTGGGCAGTAGTGCAAGGTGGCATGTGGCTTGGTTGGGGGGCATGGGCATGGTGGATGGGCTGCCTGCGGGACATGTGCAGGGTAGTCCCCTGTGGTGTGGGCCGCCTGCAGGGGCCGTGGAGGGTGTCGGTTGAACAGCTGGGAGGACCCACACGGCGGATTCATGTGTAGGACTGGCCGGCACCCCCGGAATCCACGTAGGCTGCTGGATTCGCGTGTGGAATTTCACTTTCACCTTGGAATACACGTACCCTGCTGAAATCGCGTGTGGAACTTCCCGCGCACCTTGGAATACACGTACCCTGCTGAAATCGCATGTGGAACTTCCCGCGCACCCCGAAATACACGTACCCAGGGCAATCGGATGTGGAACATCCCGCGAACCCCGTAATACACGTACCCTGCTGATATCGCGTGTCAGACTACACACGCAACCCTGATATACACGTACACAGGCGAATCGCACTGCTGGGGGGTGAGGGGGTGGTAGGAAGGAGTGGGGGCCTGGTGGAGGGTGCCCCTGGATGCTGGGGAGTGGGGGTGCTGGGAGACATGAGTGGGGGCCTGGTGGAGGGTGCCCCTGGATGCAGGGGGGGTGGGGGTGCAGGGAGACATGAGTTGGACATGAGTGGGGGCCTGGTGGAGGATGCCCCTGGATGCAGGGGGGTGGGGGTGCAGGGAGACATGAGTGGGGGCCTGGTGGAGGGTGCCCCACAGTGCTGGGGGGTGGGGGTGCAGGGGGACATGAGTGGGGGCCTGGTGGAGGGTGCCCCTCGATGCAGGGGGGTGGGGGTGCTGGGAGACATGAGTTGGACATGAGTGGGGGCCTGGTGGATGGTGCCCCTGGATGGTGGTGGGTGGGGGTGCAGGGAGACATGAGTTGGACATGAGTGGGGGCCTGGTGGAGGGTGGCCCACAGTGCTGGGGGATGGGGGTGCTGGGAGACATGAGTGGGGGCCTGGTGGAGGGTGCCCCTGGATGCAGGGGGGTGGGGGTGCTGGGAGACATGAGTGGGGGCCTGGTGGAGGGTGCCCCTGACTGGTGGGGAGTGGGGGTGCAGGGAGGCATGAGTGGGGGCCTGGTGGAGGGTGCCCCTGGATGCTGGGAGGTGGGGGTGCTGGGAGACATGAGTGGGGGCCTGGTGGACGGTGCCCCTGGATGCAGGGGGGTGGGGGTGCAGGGATACATGAGTTGGACATGAGTGGGGGCCTGTTGGAGGGTGCCCCTGGATGCAGGGGGGTGGGGGTGTTGGGGGACATGAGTGGGGGCCTGGTGGAGGGTGCCCCTGGATGCAGGGGGGTGGGAGTGCAGGGAGACATGAGTTAGACATGAATGGGGGCCTGGTGGAGGGTGCCCCTGGATGCAGGGGGGTGGGGGTGCAGGGGGGCATGAGTGGGGGCCTGGTGGAGGGTGCCCCTGGATGCTTGGGGGTGGGGGTGCAGGGAGACATGAGAGAGGGCCTGGTAGAGGGCGCCCCACAGTGCTGGGGGGTGGGGGTGCTGGGAGACATGAGTGGGGGCCTGGTGGAGGGTGCCCCTGGATGCTGGGGGGTGGGGGTGCAGGGAGACATGAGAGAGGGCCTGGTAGAGGGCGCCCCACAGTGCTGGGGGGTGGGGGTGCTGGGAGACATGAGTGGGGGCCTGGTGGAGCATGCCCCTGGATGCTGGGGGGTGGGGTGCAAGGAGACATGAGTTGGACATGAGTGGGTGCATGGTGAAGGGTGCCCCTGGATGCTGGGGAGTGGGGGTGCTGGGAGACATGAGTGGGGGCCTGATGGAGGGTGCCCCTGGATGCTGGAGGGTGGGGGTGCTGGGAGACATGAGTGGGGGCCTGGTGGAGGGTGCCCCTGGATGCTGGGGGGTGGGGGTGCAGGGAGATATGAGTGGGGGCCTGGTGGAGGGTGCTCCCCAGTGCTGGGGGGTGGGGGTGCTGGGAGACATGAGTGTGGGCCTGGTGGAGGGTGCCCCACAGTGCTGGGGGGTGGGGGTGCAAGGAGACATGAGTTGGACATGAGTGGGGGCCTGGTGGAGGGTGCACCTGGATGCTGGGGGATGGGGGTGCAGGGAGACATGAGTTGGACATGAGTGGGGGCCTGGTGGAGGGTGCCCCACAGTGCTGGGGGGTGGGGGTGCTGGGATACATGAGTGGGGGCCTGGTGGAGGGTGCCCCTGGATGCAGGGGGTTGGCGGTACTGGGAGACATGAGTGGGGGCCTGGTGGAGGGTGCCCCTGGATGCAGGGGGGTGGTGGTGCTGGGAGACATGAGTGGGGGCCTGGTGGAGGGTGCCCCTGGATGCAGGGGGGTGGGGGTGCAGGGAGACATGAGTTGGACATGAGTGGGGGCCTGGTGGAGGGTGCCCCTGGATGCAGGGGGGTTGGGGTGCAGGGAGACATGAGTGGGGGCCTGGTGGAGGATGCCCCACAGTGCTGGGGGGTGGGGGTGCAGGGGGACATGAGTGGGGGCCTGGTGGAGGGTGCCACCTGGATGCAGGGGGGTGGGGGTGCTGGGAGACATGAGTTGGACATGAGTGGGGGCCTGGTGGAGGGTGCCCCTGGATGGTGGGGGGTGGGGGTGCAGGGAGACATGAGTTGAACATGAGTGGGGGCCTGGTGGAGGGTGGCCCACAGTGCTGGGGGATGGGGGTGCTGGGAGACATGAGTGGGGGCCTGGTGGAGGGTGCCCCTGGATGCAGGGGGCTGGGGGTGCTGGGAGACATGAGTGGGGGCCTGGTGGAGGGTGCCCCTGACTGGTGGGGAGTGGGGGTGCAGGGAGGCATGAGTGGGGGCCTGGTGGAGGGTGCCCCTGACTGGTGGGGAGTGGGGGTGCAGGGAGGCATGAGTGGGGGCCTGGTGGAGGGTGCCCCTGACTGGTGGGGGGTGGGGGTGCAGGGAGGCATGAGTGGGGGCTTGGTGGAGGGTGCCCCTGGATGCTGGGGGGGGTGGGGGTGCAGGGAGACATGAGTTGGACATGAGTGGGGGCCTGGTGGAGGATGCCCCTGGATGCAGGGGGGTGGGGGTGCAGGGAGACATGAGTGGGGGCCTGGTGGAGGGTGCCCCACAGTGCTGGGGGGTGGGGGTGCAGGGGGACATGAGTGGGGGCCTGGTGGAGGGTGCCCCTGGATGCAGGGGGGTGGGGGTGCTGGGAGACATGAGTTGGACATGAGTGGGGGCCTGGTGGATGGTGCCCCTGGATGGTGGTGGGTTGGGGTGCAGGGAGACATGAGTTGGACATGAGTGGGGGCCTGGTGGAGGGTGGCCCACAGTGCTGGGGGATGGGGGTGCTGGGAGACATGAGTGGGGGCCTGGTGGAGGGTGCCCCTGGATGCAGGGGGGTGGGGGTGCTGGGAGACATGAGTGGGGGCCTGGTGGAGGGTGCCCCTGACTGGTGGGGAGTGGGGGTGCAGGGAGGCATGAGTGGGGGCCTGGTGGAGGGTGCCCCTGGATGCTGGGAGGTGGGGGTGCTGGGAGACATGAGTGGGGGCCTGGTGGACGGTGCCCCTGGATGCAGGGGGGTGGGGGTGCAGGGATACATGAGTTGGACATGAGTGGGGGCCTGTTGGAGGGTGCCCCTGGATGCAGGGGGGTGGGGGTGTTGGGGGACATGAGTGGGGGCCTGGTGGAGGGTGCCCCTGGATGCAGGGGGGTGGGAGTGCAGGGAGACATGAGTTAGACATGAATGGGGGCCTGGTGGAGGTTGCCCCTGGATGCAGGGGGGTGGGGGTGCAGGGGGGCATGAGTGGGGGCCTGGTGGAGGGTGCCCCTGGATGCTGGGGGGTGGGGGTGCAGGGAGACATGAGAGAGGGCCTGGTAGAGGGCGCCCCACAGTGCTGGGGGGTGGGGGTGCTGGGAGACATGAGTGGGGGCCTGGTGGAGGGTGCCCCTGGATGCTGGGGGGTGGGGGTGCAGGGAGACATGAGAGAGGGCCTGGTAGAGGGCGCCCCACAGTGCTGGGGGGTGGGGGTGCTGGGAGACATGAGTGGGGGCCTGGTGGAGCATGCCCCTGGATGCTGGGGGGTGGGGTGCAAGGAGACATGAGTTGGACATGAGTGGGTGCATGGTGAAGGGTGCCCCTGGATGCTGGGGAGTGGGGGTGCTGGGAGACATGAGTGGGGGCCTGATGGAGGGTGCCCCTGGATGCTGGAGGGTGGGGGTGCTGGGAGACATGAGTGGGGGCCTGGTGGAGGGTGCCCCTGGATGCTGGGGGGTGGGGGTGCAGGGAGATATGAGTGGGGGCCTGGTGGAGGGTGCTCCCCAGTGCTGGGGGGTGGGGGTGCTGGGAGACATGAGTGTGGGCCTGGTGGAGGGTGCCCCACAGTGCTGGGGGGTGGGGGTGCAAGGAGACATGAGTTGGACATGAGTGGGGGCCTGGTGGAGGGTGCACCTGGATGCTGGGGGATGGGGGTGCAGGGAGACATGAGTTGGACATGAGTGGGGGCCTGGTGGAGGGTGCCCCACAGTGCTGGGGGGTGGGGGTGCTGGGATACATGAGTGGGGGCCTGGTGGAGGGTGCCCCTGGATGCAGGGGGTTGGCGGTACTGGGAGACATGAGTGGGGGCCTGGTGGAGGGTGCCCCTGGATGCAGGGGGGTGGGGGTGCTGGGAGACATGAGTGGGGGCCTGGTGGAGGGTGTCCCTGGATGCAGGGGGGTGGGGGTGCAGGGAGACATGAGTTGGACATGAGTGGGGGCCTGGTGGAGGGTGCCCCTGGATGCAGGGGGGTTGGGGTGCAGGGAGACATGAGTGGGGGCCTGGTGGAGGATGCCCCACAGTGCTGGGGGGTGGGGGTGCAGGGGGACATGAGTGGGGGCCTGGTGGAGGGTGCCACCTGGATGCAGGGGGGTGGGGGTGCTGGGAGACATGAGTTGGACATGAGTGGGGGCCTGGTGGAGGGTGCCCCTGGATGGTGGGGGGTGGGGGTGCAGGGAGACATGAGTTGAACATGAGTGGGGGCCTGGTGGAGGGTGGCCCACAGTGCTGGGGGATGGGGGTGCTGGGAGACATGAGTGGGGGCCTGGTGGAGGGTGCCCCTGGATGCAGGGGGCTGGGGGTGCTGGGAGACATGAGTGGGGGCCTGGTGGAGGGTGCCCCTGACTGGTGGGGAGTGGGGGTGCAGGGAGACATGAGTGGGGGCCTGGTGGAGGGTGCCCCTGACTGGTGGGGAGTGGGGGTGCAGGGAGGCATGAGTGGGGGCCTGGTGGAGGGTGCCCCTGACTGGTGGGGGGTGGGGGTGCAGGGAGGCATGAGTGGGGGCTTGGTGGAGGGTGCCCCTGGATGCTGGGGGGTGGGGGTGCTGGGAGACATGAGTGGGGGCCTGGTGAAGGGTGCCCCTGGATGCAGGGGGGTGGGGGTGCAGGGGGACATGAGTGGGGGCCTGGTGGAGGGTGCCCCTGGATGCAGGGTGGTGGGGGTGCTGGGAGACATGAGTGGAGGCCTGGTGGAGGGTGCCCCTGGATGTAGGGGGGTGGGGGTGCAGGGAGACATGAGTTGGACATGAGTGGGGGCCTGGTGGAGGGTGCCCCTGGATGCAGGGGGGTGGGGGTGCAGGGAGACATGAGTGGGGGCCTGGTGGAGTGTGCCCCACAGTGCTGGGGGGTGGGGGTGCAGGGGGACATGAGTGAGGGCCTGGTGGAGTGTGCCCCTGGATGCAGGGGGGTGGGGGTGCTGGGAGACATGAGTTGGACATGAGTGGGTGCCTGGTGGAGGTTGCCCCACAGTGCTGGGGGTTGGGGGTGCTGGGAGACATGAGTGGGGGCCTGGTGGAGGGTGCCCCACAGTGCTGGGGGGTGGAGGTGCAGGGGGACATGAGTGGAAGCCTGGTGGAGGGTGCCCCTGGATGCAGGTGGGTGAGGGTGCTGGGAGACATGAATTGGACATGAGTGGGGGCCTGGTGGAGGGTGTACCTGGATGCTGGGGGGTGGGGGTGCAGGGAGACATGAGTTGGACATGAGTGGGGGCCTGGTGCAGGGTGCCCCACAGTGCTGGGGGGTGGGGGTGCTGGGAGACATGAGTGGGGGCCTGGTGGAGGGTGCCCCTGGATGCTGGGGGGTGGGGGTGCAGGGAGACATGAGTTGGACATGAGTGGGGGCCTGGTGGAGGGTGCCCCTGGATGCTGGGGGGTGGGGGTGCAGGGAGACATGAGTTGGACATGAGTGGGGGCCTGGTGGAGGGTGCCCCTGGATGCAGGGGGGTGGGTGTGCTGGGAGACAGGAGTTGGACATGAGTGGGGGCCTGATGGAGGGTGCCCCTGGATGCTGGAAGGGTGGGGGTGCTGGGAGACATGAGTGGGGGCCTGGTGGAGGGTGCCCCTGGATGCTGGGGGGTGGGGGTGCAGGGAGATATGAGTGGGGGCCTGGTGGAGGGTGCTCCCCAGTGCTGGGGGGTGGGGGTGCTGGGAGACATGAGTGTGGGCCTGGTGAAGGGTGCCCCACAGTGCTGGGGGGTGGGGGTGCAGGGGGACATGAGTTGGACATGTGTGGGGGCCTGCTGGCAGGTTCCCCACAGTGCTGGGGGGTGGGGGTGCTGGTAGACATGCGTTGGTGGGCAGTAGTGCAAGGTGACATGTGGCTTGGCTGGGGGGCATGGGCATGGTGGATGGGCTGCCTGCGGGACATGTGCAGGGTAGTCCCCTGTGGTGTGGGCCGCCTGCAGGGGCCGTGAAGGGTGTTGGTTGAACAGCTGGGAGGACCCACACGGCGGATTCATGTGTAGGACTGGCCGGCACCCCCGGAATCCACGTAGGCTGCTGGATTCGCGTGTGGAATTTCACTTTCACCTTGGAATACACGTACCCTGCTGAAATCGCGTGTGGAACTTCCCGCGCACCCCGAAATACACGTACCCAGGGCAATCGGATGTGGAACTTCCCGCAAACCCCGTAATACACGTACCCTGCTGATATCGCGTGTCAGACTACACACGCAACCCTGATATACACGTACACAGGCGAATCGCACTGCTGGGGGGTGGGGGGGTGGTAGGAAGGAGTGGGGGCCTGGTGGAGGGTGCCCCTGGATGCTGGGGAGTGGGGGTGCTGGGAGACATGAGTGGGGGCCTGGTGGATGGTGCCCCTGGATGCAGGGGGGTGGGGGTGCAGGGAGACATGAGTTGGACATGAGTGGGGGCCTGGTGGAGGGTGCCCCTGGATGCAGGGGGGTGGGGGTGCAGGGAGACATGAGTGGGGGCCTGGTGGAGGGTGCCCCACAGTGCTGGGGGTGGGGGTGCAGGGGGACATGAGTGGGGGCCTGGTGGAGGGTGCCCCTGGATGCAGGGGGTGGGGGTGCTGGGAGACATGAGTTGAACATGAGTGGGGGCCTGGTGGATGGTGCCCCTGGATGGTGGGGGGTGGGGGTGCAGGGAGACATGAGTTGGACATGAGTGGGGGCCTGGTGGAGGGTGGCCCACAGTGCTGGGGGATGGGGGTGCTGGGAGACATGAGTGGGGGCCTGGTGGAGGGTGCCCCTGGATGCATGGGGGTGGGGGTGCTGGGAGACATGAGTGGGGGCCTGGTGGAGGGTGCCCCTGGATGCAGGGGTGTGGGGGTGCAGGGAAACATGAGTTGAACATGAGTGGGGGCCTGTTGGAGGGTGCCCCTGGATGCAGGGGGGTGGGGGTGCAGGGGGACATGAGTGGGGGCCTGGTGGAGGGTGCCCCTGGATGCAGGGGGGTGGGAGTGCAGGGAGACATGAGTTAGACATGAATGGGGGCCTGGTGGAGGGTGCCCCTGGATGCAGGGGGGTGGGGGTGCAGGGGGACATGAGTGGGGGCCTGGTGGAGGGTGCCCCTGGATGCTGTGGGGTGGGGGTGCTGGGAGACATGAGTGGGGGCCTGGTGGAGGGTGCCCCTGGATGCTGGGGGGTGGGGGTGCAGGGAGACATGAGTGGGGGCCTGGTAGAGGGTGCCCCACAGTGCTGGGGGGTGGGGGTGCTGGGAGACATGAGTGGGGGCCTGGTGGAGCATGCCCCTGGATGCTGGGGGGTGGGGTGCAAGAAGACATGAGTTGGACATGAGTGGGTGCATGGTGGAGGGTGCCCCTGGATGCTGGGGAGTGGGGGTGCTGGGAGACATGAGTGGGGGCCTGGTGGAGAGTGCCCCTGGATGCTGGAGGGTGGGGGTGCTGGGAGACATGAGTGGGGGCCTAGTGGAGGGTGCCCCTGGATGCAGGGGGGTGGGGGTGCAGGGAGACATGAGTTGGACATGAGTGGGGGCCTGGTGGAGGGTGCCCCTGGATGCAGGGGGATGGGGGTGCAGGGGGACATGAGTGGGGGCCTGGTGGAGGGTGCCCCTGGATGCAGGGCGGTCGGAGTGCCGGGAGACATGAGTTGGACATTAGTGGGGGCCTGTTGGAGGGTGCCCCTGGATGCAGGGGGGTGGGGGTGCAGGGGACATGAGTGGGGGCCTGGTGGAGGGTGCCCCTGGATGCTGGGGGGTGGGGGTGCATGGAGACATGAGTGGGGGCCTGGTGGAGGGTGCCCCACAGTGCTGGGGGGTGGGGGTGTTGGGAGACATGTGTGGGGGCCTGGTGGAGCATGCCCCTGGATGCTGGGGGGTGTGGTGCAAGGAGACATGAGTTGGACATGAGTGGGTGCCTGGTGGAGGGTGCCCCTGGATGCTGGGGAGTGGGGGTGCTGGGAGACATGAGTGGGGGCCTGGTGGAGGGTGCCCCTGGATGCTGGGCGGTGGGGGTGCAAGGAGACATGAGTTGGACATGAGTGGGGGCCTGGTGGAGGGTGCACCTGGATGCTGGGGGATGGGGGTGCAGGGAGACATGAGTTGGACATGAGTGGGGGCCTGGTGGAGGGTGCCCCACAGTGCTGGGGGGTGGGGGTGCTGGGATACATGAGTGGGGGCCTGGTGGAGGGTGCCCCTGGATGCAGGGGGTTGGCGGTACTGGGAGACATGAGTGGGGGCCTGGTGGAGGGTGCCCCTGGATGCAGGGGGGTGGGGGTGCTGGGAGACATGAGTGGGGGCCTGGTGGAGGGTGCCCCTGGATGCAGGGGGGTGGGGGTGCAGGGAGACATGAGTTGGACATGAGTGGGGGCCTGGTGGAGGGTGCCCCTGGATGCAGGGGGGTTGGGGTGCAGGGAGACATGAGTGGGGGCCTGGTGGAGGATGCCCCACAGTGCTGGGGGGTGGGGGTGCAGGGGGACATGAGTGGGGGCCTGGTGGAGGGTGCCACCTGGATGCAGGGGGGTGGGGGTGCTGGGAGACATGAGTTGGACATGAGTGGGGGCCTGGTGGAGGGTGCCCCTGGATGGTGGGGGGTGGGGGTGCAGGGAGACATGAGTTGAACATGAGTGGGGGCCTGGTGGAGGGTGGCCCACAGTGCTGGGGGATGGGGGTGCTGGGAGACATGAGTGGGGGCCTGGTGGAGGGTGCCCCTGGATGCAGGGGGCTGGGGGTGCTGGGAGACATGAGTGGGGGCCTGGTGGAGGGTGCCCCTGACTGGTGGGGAGTGGGGGTGCAGGGAGGCATGAGTGGGGGCCTGGTGGAGGGTGCCCCTGACTGGTGGGGAGTGGGGGTGCAGGGAGGCATGAGTGGGGGCCTGGTGGAGGGTGCCCCTGACTGGTGGGGGGTGGGGGTGCAGGGAGGCATGAGTGGGGGCTTGGTGGAGGGTGCCCCTGGATGCTGGGGGGTGGGGGTGCTGGGAGACATGAGTGGGGGCCTGGTGAAGGGTGCCCCTGGATGCAGGGGGGTGGGGGTGCAGGGGGACATGAGTGGGGGCCTGGTGGAGGGTGCCCCTGGATGCAGGGTGGTGGGGGTGCTGGGAGACATGAGTGGAGGCCTGGTGGAGGGTGCCCCTGGATGTAGGGGGTGGGGGTGCAGGGAGACATGAGTTGGACATGAGTGGGGGCCTGGTGGAGGGTGCCCCTGGATGCAGGGGGGTGGGGGTGCAGGGAGACATGAGTGGGGGCCTGGTGGAGTGTGCCCCACAGTGCTGGGGGGTGGGGGTGCAGGGGGACATGAGTGAGGGCCTGGTGGAGTGTGCCCCTGGATGCAGGGGGGTGGGGGTGCTGGGAGACATGAGTTGGACATGAGTGGGTGCCTGGTGGAGGTTGCCCCACAGTGCTGGGGGTTGGGGGTGTTGGGAGACATGAGTGGGGGCCTGGTGGAGGGTGCCCCACAGTGCTGGGGGGTGGAGGTGCAGGGGGACATGAGTGGAAGCCTGGTGGAGGGTGCCCCTGGATGCAGGTGGGTGAGGGTGCTGGGAGACATGAATTGGACATGAGTGGGGGCCTGGTGGAGGGTGTACCTGGATGCTGGGGGGTGGGGGTGCAGGGAGACATGAGTTGGACATGAGTGGGGGCCTGGTGCAGGGTGCCCCACAGTGCTGGGGGGTGGGGGTGCTGGGAGACATGAGTGGGGGCCTGGTGGAGGGTGCCCCTGGATGCTGGGGGGTGGGGGTGCAGGGAGACATGAGTTGGACATGAGTGGGGGCCTGGTGGAGGGTGCCCCTGGATGCAGGGGGGTGGGTGTGCTGGGAGACAGGAGTTGGACATGAGTGGGTGCCTGGTGGAGGGTGCCTCTGGATGCTGGAGGGTGGGGGTGCAGGGAGACATGAGTTGGACATGAGTGGGGGCCTGGTGGAGGGTGCCCCGGGATGCAGGGGGGTTGGGTGCAGGGAGACATGAGTGGGGGCCTGGTGGAGGGTGCCCCTGGATGCTGGGGGATGGGGGTGCTGGGAGACATGAGTGGGGGCCTGGTGGAGGCTGCCCCTGTATGCAGGGGGTTGGAGGTGCAGGGGGACATGAGTGGGGGCCTGGTGGAGGGTGCTGGGGGTGCTGTGCTGGATGCAGGGTGGTGGGGGTGCTGTGAGACATGAGTGGAGGCCTGGTGGAGGGTGCCCCTGGATGCAGGGGTGTGGGGGTGCAGGGAGACATGAGTTGGACATGAGTGGGGGCCTGGTGGAAGGTGCCCCTGGATGCAGGGGGGTGGGGTGCAGGGAGAAATGAGTGGGGGCCTGGTGTAGGGTGCCCCACAGTGCTGGGGGGTGGGGGTGCAGGAGGACATAAGTGGGGGCCTGGTGGAGGGTGCCCCTGGATGCAGGGGGGTAGGGGTGCTGGGAGACATGAGTTGGAAATGAGTGGGGGCCTGGTGGAGGGTGCCCCACAGTGCTGGGGGTTGGGGGTGCTGGGAGACATGAGTGGGGGCCTGGTGGAGGTTGCCCCACAGTGCTGGGGGGTGGAGGTGCAGGGGGACATGAGTGGGGGCCTGGTGGAGGGTGCCCCTGGATGCAGGGGGGTGGGGGTGCTGGGAGACATGAGTGGGGGCCTGGTGGAGGGTGCCCCTGGATGCTGGGGGGTGGGGGTGCAGGGAGACATGAGTTGGAAATGAGTCGGGGCCTGGTGGAGGGTGCCCCTGACTGGTGGGGGGTGGGCGTGCAGGGAGACATGAGTTGGACATGAGTGGGGGTCTGGTGGAGGGTGCACCTGGATGTTGGGGGGTGGGGGTGCAGGGAGACATGAGTTGGACATGAGTGGGGGCCTGGTGGAGGGTGTCCCTGGATGCAGGGGGGTGGGGGTGCTGGGAGACATGAGTGGGGGCCTGGTGGAGGGTGCCCCTGGATGCAGGGGGGTGGGGGTACTGGGAGACATGAGTGGGGGCCTGGTGGAGGGTGCCCCTGGATGCAGGGGGGTGGGGGTACTGGGAAGCATTAGTGGGGGCCTGGTGGAGGGTGCCCCTGACTGGTGGGGGGTGGGGGTGCAGGGAGGCATGAGGGGGCGCATGGTGGAGGGTGCCCCTGGATGCTGGGGGTGGGGGTGCTGGGAGACATGAGTGGGGTCCTGGTGAATGGGTGCCCCTGGATGCAGGGGGGTGGGGGTGCAGGGGGACATGAGTGGGGGCCTGGTGGAGGGTGCCCCTGGATGCAGGGGGCTGGGGGTGCAGGGAGACATGAGTTGGACATGAGTGGGGACCTGGTGGAGGTAGGGCCTGGATGCTGGGGGGTGGGGGTGCAGGGGGACATGAGTGGGGGCCTGGTGGAGGGTGCCCCTGGATGCTGGAGGGTGCGGGTGCTGGGAGACATGAGTGGGGGCCTGGTGGAGGGTGCCTCTGGATGCAGGGGGGTGGGCGTGCAGGGAGACATGAGTTGGACATGAGTGGGGGCCTGGTGGAGGGTGGCCCACAGTGCTGGGGGATGGGGGTGTTGGGAGACATGAGTGTGGGCCTGGTGGAGGGTGCCCCACAGTGCTGGGGGGTGGGGGTGCAGGGGGACATGAGTTGGACATGTGTGGGGGCCTGCTGGCAGGTGCCCCACAGTGCTGGGGGGTGGGGGTGCTGGGAGACATGCGTTGGTGGGCAGTAGTGCAAGGTGACATGTGGCTTGGCTGGGGGGCTTGGGCATGGTGGATGGGCTGCCTGCGGGACATGTGCAGGGTAGTCCCCTGTGGTGTGGGCTGCCTGCAGGGGCCGTGGAGCGTGTCGGTTGAACAGCTGGGAGGACCCACACGGCGGATTCACGTGTAGGACTGGCCGGCACCCCCGGAATCCACGTAGGCTGCTGGATTCGCATGTGGAATTTCACTTGCACCTTGGAATACACGTACCCTGCTGAAATCGCGTGTGGAACTTCCCGCGCACCTTGGAATACACGTACCCTGCTGAAATCGCATGTGGATTTTCCCGCACACCCCGAAATACACGTACCCAGGGCAATCACGTGTGGAACTTCCCGCGAACCCCGTAATACACGTACCCTGCTGATATCACGTGTCAGACTACACGCGCAACCCTGATATACACGTACACAGGCGAATCGCACTGCTGGGGGGTGGGGGGTGGTAGGAAGGAGTGGGGGCCTGAAGGAGGGTGCCCCTGGATGCTGGGGGGTGGGGGTGCTGGGAGACATGAGTGGGGGCCTGGTGGGGGGTGCCCCTGGATGCAGGGGGGTGGGGGTGCAAGGAGACATGAGTTGGACATGAGTGGGGGCCTGGTGGAGGGTGCCCCTGGATGCAGGGGGTCGGGGGTGCCTTGAGACATGAATGGAGGCCTGGTGGAGGCTGCCCCTGGATGCTGGGGGGTGTGGGTGCTGGGAGACATGAGTGGGGCCTGGTGGAGGGTGCCCCACAGTGCTGGGGGGTGGGGGTGCTGGGAGACATGAGTTTGGGCCTGGTGGAGGGTGCCCCACAGTGCTGGGGGGTGGGGGTGCAGGGGGACATGAGTTGGACATGTGTGGGGGCCTGCTGGCAGGTGCCCCACAGTGCTGGGGTGGGGGTGCTGGGAGACATGCGTTGGTGGGCAGTAGTGCAAGTTGACATGTGGCTTGGCTCGGGGGCATGGGCATGGTGGATGGGCTGCCTGCTGGACATGTGCAGGGTAGTCCCCTGTGGTGTGGGCCGCCTGCAGGGGCCGTGGAGGGTGTCGGTTGAAAAGCTGGGAGGACCCACACAGCGGATTCACGTGTAGGACTGGCCGGCACCCCCGGAATCCACGTAGGCTGCTGGATTCGCGTGTGGAATTTCACTTGCACCTTGGAATACACGTACCCTGCTGGAATCGCGTGTGGAACTTCCCGCGCACCTTGGAATACACGTACCCTGCTGAAATCGCATGTGGAACTTCCCGTGCACCCCGAAATACACGTACCCAGGGCAATCGCGTGTGTAACTTCCCGCGAACCCCGTAATACACGTACCCTGCTGATATTGCGTATCAGACTACACGAGCAACCCTGATATACATGTACACAGGCGAATCGCACTGCTGGGGGGTTGGGGGAGTGGTAGGAAGGAGTGGGGGCCTGGTGGAGGGTGCCCCTGGATGCTGGTGGGTGGGGGTCCTGGGAGACATGAGTGGGGGCCTGGTGGAGGGTGCCCCTGGATGCACGGGGGTGAGGGTGCAGGGAGACATGAGTGGGACATGAGTGGGGGCCTGGTGGAAGGTGCCCCTGGATGCAGGGGAGTGGGGGTGCAGGGAGACATGAGTGGGGGCCTGATGGAGGGTGCCCCACAGTGCTGGGGGGTGGGGGTGCAGGGGGACATGAGTGGGGGCCTGGTGGAGGGTGCCCCTGGATGCAAGTGGGTGGGGGTGCTGGGAGACATGAGTTGGACATGAGTGGGTTCCTGGTGGAGGGTGCCCCTGGATGCTGGGGGGTGGGGGTGCAGGGAGACATGAGTTAAACATGAGTGGGGGCCTGGTGGAGGGTGCCCCACAGTGCTGGGTGGTGGGGGTGCTGGGAGACATGAGTGGGGGCCTGGTGGAAGGTGCCCTGGATGCTGGCGGGTGGGAGTGCAGGAAGACATGAGTTGGACATGAGTGGGGGCCTGGTGGAGGGTGCCCCTGACTGGTGGTGGGTGGGGGTGCAGAGAGACATGAGTGAGGGCCTGGTGGAGGGTGCCCCACAGTGCTGGGGGGTGGGGGTGCATGGAGACATGAGTGGGGGCCTGGTGGAGGGTGCCCCACAGTGCTGGGGGGTGGGGGTGTTGGGAGACATGTGTGGGGGCCTGGTGGAGCATGCCCCTGGATGCTGGGGGGTGTGGTGCAAGGAGACATGAGTTGGACATGAGTGGGTGCCTGGTGGAGGGTGCCCCTGGATGCTGGGGAGTGGGGGTGCTGGGAGACATGAGTGGGGGCCTGGTGGAGGGTGCCCCTGGATGCTGGGCGGTGGGGGTGCAAGGAGACATGAGTTGGACATGAGTGGGGGCCTGGTGGAGGGTGCACCTGGATGCTGGGGGATGGGGGTGCAGGGAGACATGAGTTGGACATGAGTGGGGGCCTGGTGGAGGGTGCCCCACAGTGCTGGGGGGTGGGGGTGCTGGGATACATGAGTGGGGGCCTGGTGGAGGGTGCCCCTGGATGCAGGGGGTTGGCGGTACTGGGAGACATGAGTGGGGGCCTGGTGGAGGGTGCCCCTGGATGCAGGGGGGTGGGGGTGCTGGGAGACATGAGTGGGGGCCTGGTGGAGGGTGCCCCTGGATGCAGGGGGGTGGGGGTGCAGGGAGACATGAGTTGGACATGAGTGGGGGCCTGGTGGAGGGTGCCCCTGGATGCAGGGGGGTTGGGGTGCAGGGAGACATGAGTGGGGGCCTGGTGGAGGATGCCCCACAGTGCTGGGGGGTGGGGGTGCAGGGGGACATGAGTGGGGGCCTGGTGGAGGGTGCCACCTGGATGCAGGGGGGTGGGGGTGCTGGGAGACATGAGTTGGACATGAGTGGGGGCCTGGTGGAGGGTGCCCCTGGATGGTGGGGGGTGGGGGTGCAGGGAGACATGAGTTGAACATGAGTGGGGGCCTGGTGGAGGGTGGCCCACAGTGCTGGGGGATGGGGGTGCTGGGAGACATGAGTGGGGGCCTGGTGGAGGGTGCCCCTGGATGCAGGGGGCTGGGGGTGCTGGGAGACATGAGTGGGGGCCTGGTGGAGGGTGCCCCTGACTGGTGGGGAGTGGGGGTGCAGGGAGGCATGAGTGGGGGCCTGGTGGAGGGTGCCCCTGACTGGTGGGGAGTGGGGGTGCAGGGAGGCATGAGTGGGGGCCTGGTGGAGGGTGCCCCTGACTGGTGGGGGGTGGGGGTGCAGGGAGGCATGAGTGGGGGCTTGGTGGAGGGTGCCCCTGGATGCTGGGGGGTGGGGGTGCTGGGAGACATGAGTGGGGGCCTGGTGAAGGGTGCCCCTGGATGCAGGGGGGTGGGGGTGCAGGGGGACATGAGTGGGGGCCTGGTGGAGGGTGCCCCTGGATGCAGGGTGGTGGGGGTGCTGGGAGACATGAGTGGAGGCCTGGTGGAGGGTGCCCCTGGATGTAGGGGGGTGGGGGTGCAGGGAGACATGAGTTGGACATGAGTGGGGGCCTGGTGGAGGGTGCCCCTGGATGCAGGGGGGTGGGGGTGCAGGGAGACATGAGTGGGGGCCTGGTGGAGTGTGCCCCACAGTGCTGGGGGGTGGGGGTGCAGGGGGACATGAGTGAGGGCCTGGTGGAGTGTGCCCCTGGATGCAGGGGGGTGGGGGTGCTGGGAGACATGAGTTGGACATGAGTGGGTGCCTGGTGGAGGTTGCCCCACAGTGCTGGGGGTTGGGGGTGCTGGGAGACATGAGTGGGGGCCTGGTGGAGGGTGCCCCACAGTGCTGGGGGGTGGAGGTGCAGGGGGACATGAGTGGAAGCCTGGTGGAGGGTGCCCCTGGATGCAGGTGGGTGAGGGTGCTGGGAGACATGAATTGGACATGAGTGGGGGCCTGGTGGAGGGTGTACCTGGATGCTGGGGGGTGGGGGTGCAGGGAGACATGAGTTGGACATGAGTGGGGGCCTGGTGCAGGGTGCCCCACAGTGCTGGGGGGTGGGGGTGCTGGGAGACATGAGTGGGGGCCTGGTGGAGGGTGCCCCTGGATGCTGGGGGGTGGGGGTGCAGGGAGACATGAGTTGGACATGAGTGGGGGCCTGGTGGAGGGTGCCCCTGGATGCAGGGGGGTGGGTGTGCTGGGAGACAGGAGTTGGACATGAGTGGGTGCCTGGTGGAGGGTGCCTCTGGATGCTGGAGGGTGGGGGTGCAGGGAGACATGAGTTGGACATGAGTGGGGGCCTGGTGGAGGGTGCCCCGGGATGCAGGGGGGTTGGGTGCAGGGAGACATGAGTGGGGGCCTGGTGGAGGGTGCCCCTGGATGCTGGGGGATGGGGGTGCTGGGAGACATGAGTGGGGGCCTGGTGGAGGCTGCCCCTGTATGCAGGGGGTTGGAGGTGCAGGGGGACATGAGTGGGGGCCTGGTGGAGGGTGCTGGGGGTGCTGTGCTGGATGCAGGGTGGTGGGGGTGCTGTGAGACATGAGTGGAGGCCTGGTGGAGGGTGCCCCTGGATGCAGGGGTGTGGGGGTGCAGGGAGACATGAGTTGGACATGAGTGGGGGCCTGGTGGAAGGTGCCCCTGGATGCAGGGGGGTGGGGTGCAGGGAGAAATGAGTGGGGGCCTGGTGTAGGGTGCCCCACAGTGCTGGGGGGTGGGGGTGCAGGAGGACATAAGTGGGGGCCTGGTGGAGGGTGCCCCTGGATGCAGGGGGGTAGGGGTGCTGGGAGACATGAGTTGGAAATGAGTGGGGGCCTGGTGGAGGGTGCCCCACAGTGCTGGGGGTTGGGGGTGCTGGGAGACATGAGTGGGGGCCTGGTGGAGGTTGCCCCACAGTGCTGGGGGGTGGAGGTGCAGGGGGACATGAGTGGGGGCCTGGTGGAGGGTGCCCCTGGATGCAGGGGGGTGGGGGTGCTGGGAGACATGAGTGGGGGCCTGGTGGAGGGTGCCCCTGGATGCTGGGGGGTGGGGGTGCAGGGAGACATGAGTTGGAAATGAGTCGGGGCCTGGTGGAGGGTGCCCCTGACTGGTGGGGGGTGGGCGTGCAGGGAGACATGAGTTGGACATGAGTGGGGGTCTGGTGGAGGGTGCACCTGGATGTTGGGGGGTGGGGGTGCAGGGAGACATGAGTTGGACATGAGTGGGGGCCTGGTGGAGGGTGTCCCTGGATGCAGGGGGGTGGGGGTGCTGGGAGACATGAGTGGGGGCCTGGTGGAGGGTGCCCCTGGATGCAGGGGGGTGGGGGTACTGGGAGACATGAGTGGGGGCCTGGTGGAGGGTGCCCCTGGATGCAGGGGGGTGGGGGTACTGGGAAGCATTAGTGGGGGCCTGGTGGAGGGTGCCCCTGACTGGTGGGGGGTGGGGGTGCAGGGAGGCATGAGGGGGCGCATGGTGGAGGGTGCCCCTGGATGCTGGGGGTGGGGGTGCTGGGAGACATGAGTGGGGTCCTGGTGAATGGGTGCCCCTGGATGCAGGGGGGTGGGGGTGCAGGGGGACATGAGTGGGGGCCTGGTGGAGGGTGCCCCTGGATGCAGGGGGCTGGGGGTGCAGGGAGACATGAGTTGGACATGAGTGGGGACCTGGTGGAGGTAGGGCCTGGATGCTGGGGGGTGGGGGTGCAGGGGGACATGAGTGGGGGCCTGGTGGAGGGTGCCCCTGGATGCTGGAGGGTGCGGGTGCTGGGAGACATGAGTGGGGGCCTGGTGGAGGGTGCCTCTGGATGCAGGGGGGTGGGCGTGCAGGGAGACATGAGTTGGACATGAGTGGGGGCCTGGTGGAGGGTGGCCCACAGTGCTGGGGGATGGGGGTGTTGGGAGACATGAGTGTGGGCCTGGTGGAGGGTGCCCCACAGTGCTGGGGGGTGGGGGTGCAGGGGGACATGAGTTGGACATGTGTGGGGGCCTGCTGGCAGGTGCCCCACAGTGCTGGGGGGTGGGGGTGCTGGGAGACATGCGTTGGTGGGCAGTAGTGCAAGGTGACATGTGGCTTGGCTGGGGGGCTTGGGCATGGTGGATGGGCTGCCTGCGGGACATGTGCAGGGTAGTCCCCTGTGGTGTGGGCTGCCTGCAGGGGCCGTGGAGCGTGTCGGTTGAACAGCTGGGAGGACCCACACGGCGGATTCACGTGTAGGACTGGCCGGCACCCCCGGAATCCACGTAGGCTGCTGGATTCGCATGTGGAATTTCACTTGCACCTTGGAATACACGTACCCTGCTGAAATCGCGTGTGGAACTTCCCGCGCACCTTGGAATACACGTACCCTGCTGAAATCGCATGTGGATTTTCCCGCACACCCCGAAATACACGTACCCAGGGCAATCACGTGTGGAACTTCCCGCGAACCCCGTAATACACGTACCCTGCTGATATCACGTGTCAGACTACACGCGCAACCCTGATATACACGTACACAGGCGAATCGCACTGCTGGGGGGTGGGGGGTGGTAGGAAGGAGTGGGGGCCTGAAGGAGGGTGCCCCTGGATGCTGGGGGGTGGGGGTGCTGGGAGACATGAGTGGGGGCCTGGTGGGGGGTGCCCCTGGATGCAGGGGGGTGGGGGTGCAAGGAGACATGAGTTGGACATGAGTGGGGGCCTGGTGGAGGGTGCCCCTGGATGCAGGGGGTCGGGGGTGCCTTGAGACATGAATGGAGGCCTGGTGGAGGCTGCCCCTGGATGCTGGGGGGTGTGGGTGCTGGGAGACATGAGTGGGGCCTGGTGGAGGGTGCCCCACAGTGCTGGGGGGTGGGGGTGCTGGGAGACATGAGTTTGGGCCTGGTGGAGGGTGCCCCACAGTGCTGGGGGGTGGGGGTGCAGGGGGACATGAGTTGGACATGTGTGGGGGCCTGCTGGCAGGTGCCCCACAGTGCTGGGGTGGGGGTGCTGGGAGACATGCGTTGGTGGGCAGTAGTGCAAGTTGACATGTGGCTTGGCTCGGGGGCATGGGCATGGTGGATGGGCTGCCTGCTGGACATGTGCAGGGTAGTCCCCTGTGGTGTGGGCCGCCTGCAGGGGCCGTGGAGGGTGTCGGTTGAAAAGCTGGGAGGACCCACACAGCGGATTCACGTGTAGGACTGGCCGGCACCCCCGGAATCCACGTAGGCTGCTGGATTCGCGTGTGGAATTTCACTTGCACCTTGGAATACACGTACCCTGCTGGAATCGCGTGTGGAACTTCCCGCGCACCTTGGAATACACGTACCCTGCTGAAATCGCATGTGGAACTTCCCGTGCACCCCGAAATACACGTACCCAGGGCAATCGCGTGTGTAACTTCCCGCGAACCCCGTAATACACGTACCCTGCTGATATTGCGTATCAGACTACACGAGCAACCCTGATATACATGTACACAGGCGAATCGCACTGCTGGGGGGTTGGGGGAGTGGTAGGAAGGAGTGGGGGCCTGGTGGAGGGTGCCCCTGGATGCTGGTGGGTGGGGGTCCTGGGAGACATGAGTGGGGGCCTGGTGGAGGGTGCCCCTGGATGCACGGGGGTGAGGGTGCAGGGAGACATGAGTGGGACATGAGTGGGGGCCTGGTGGAAGGTGCCCCTGGATGCAGGGGAGTGGGGGTGCAGGGAGACATGAGTGGGGGCCTGATGGAGGGTGCCCCACAGTGCTGGGGGGTGGGGGTGCAGGGGGACATGAGTGGGGGCCTGGTGAAGGGTGCCCCTGGATGCAAGTGGGTGGGGGTGCTGGGAGACATGAGTTGGACATGAGTGGGTTCCTGGTGGAGGGTGCCCCTGGATGCTGGGGGGTGGGGGTGCAGGGAGACATGAGTTAAACATGAGTGGGGGCCTGGTGGAGGGTGCCCCACAGTGCTGGGTGGTGGGGGTGCTGGGAGACATGAGTGGGGGCCTGGTGGAAGGTGCCCTGGATGCTGGCGGGTGGGAGTGCAGGAAGACATGAGTTGGACATGAGTGGGGGCCTGGTGGAGGGTGCCCCTGACTGGTGGTGGGTGGGGGTGCAGAGAGACATGAGTGAGGGCCTGGTGGAGGGTGCCCCACAGTGCTGGGGGGTGGGGATGCTGGGAGACATGAGTGGGGGCCTGGTGGAGGGTGCCCCTGGATGCTGAGGGGTGAGGGTGCAAGGTGACATGAGTTGGACATGAGTGGGGGCCTGGGGGAGGATGCCCCTGGATGCTGGGGGGTGGGGGTGCTGGGAGACATGAGTGGGGGCCTGGTGGAGGGTGCCCCTGGATGCTGGAGGGTGGGGGTGCTGGGAGACATGAGTGGGGGCCTGGTGGAGGGTGCCCCTGGATGCTGGGGGGTGGGGGTGCAGGGAGATATGAGTGGGGGCCTGGTGGAGGGTGCCCCCCAGTGCTGGGGGGTGGGGGTGCTGGGAGACATGATTGTGGGCCTGGTGGAGGGTGCCCCTGGATGCTGGGGGGTGGGGGTGCAGGGAGATATGAGTGGGGGCCTGGTGGAGGTTGCCCCACAGTGCTGGGGGGTGGGGGTGCAGGGGGACATGAGTTGGACATGTGTGGGGGCCTGCTGGCAGCTTCCCCACAGTGCTGGGGGGTGGTGGTGCTGGGAGACATGCGTTGGTGGGCAGTAGTGCAAGGTGACATGTGGCTTGGCTGGGGGGCATGGGCATGGTGGATGGGCTGCCTGCGGGACGTGTGCAGGGTAGTCCCCTGTGGTGTGGGCCGCCTGCAGGGGCCATGGAGGGTGTCGGTTGAACAGCTGGGAGGACCCACACGGCGGATTCATGTGTAGGACTGGCCGGCACCCCCGGAATCCACGTAGGCTGCTGGATTCGCGTGTGGAATTTCAATTTCACCTTGGAATACACGTACCCTGCTGAAATCGCGTGTGGAACTTCCCGCGCACCTTGGAATACACGTACCCTGCTGAAATCGAATGTGGAACTTCCCGCG
Organism: Ambystoma mexicanum; assembly: GCF_040938575.1. NCBI lineage: Eukaryota > Metazoa > Chordata > Amphibia > Caudata > Ambystomatidae > Ambystoma > Ambystoma mexicanum. Next base: position 1,099,949,676 of record NC_090933.1, read on the forward strand.
CACACCAAAATACACGTACCCAGGGCAATCGGATGTGGAACTTCCCGCGAACCCCGTAATACACGTACCCTGCTGATATCGCGTGTCAGACTACACACGCAACCCTGATATACACGTACACAGGCGAATCGCACTGCTGGGGGGTGGGGGGGTGGTAGGAAGGAGTGGGGGCCTGGTGGAGGGTGCCCCTGGATGCTGGGTAGTGGGGGTGCTGGGAGACATGAGTGGGGGCCTGGTGGATGGTGCCCCTGGATGCAGGGGGGTGGGGGTGCAGGGAGACATGAGTTGGACATGAGTGGGGGCCTGGTGGAGGGTGCCCCTGGATGCAGGGGGGTGGGGGTGCAGGGAGACATGAGTGGGGGCCTGGATGAGGGTGCCCCACAGTGCTGGGGGGTGGGGGTGCATGGGGACATGAGTGGGGGCCTGGTGGAGGGTGCCCCTGGATGCAGGGGGGTGGGGGCGCTGGGAGACATGAGTTGGACATGAGTGGGGGCCTGGTGGATGGTGCCCCTGGATGGTGGGGGTGGGGGTGCAGGGAGACATGAGTTGGACATGAGTGGGGGCCTGGTGGAGGGTGGCCCACAGTGTTGGGGGATGGGGGTGCTGGGAGACATGAGTGGGGGCCTGGTTGAGGGTGCCCCTGGATGCAGGGGGGTGGGGGTGCTGGGAGACATGAGTGGGGGCCTGGTGGAGGGTGCCCCTGACTGGTGGGGAGTGGGGGTGCAGGGAGGCATGAGTGGGGGCCTGGTGGAGGGTGCCCCTGGATGCTGGGAGGTGGGGGTGCTGGGAGACATGAGTGGGGGCCTGGTGGAGGGTGCCCCTGGATGCAGGGGGGTGGGGGTGCAAGGATACATGAGTTGGACATAAATGGGGGCCTGTTGGAGGGTGCCCCTGGATGCTGGGGGGTGGGGGTGCAGGGAGACATTAGTGGGGGCCTGGTAGAGGGTGCCCCACAGTGCTGGGGGGTGGGATGCTGGGAGACATGAGTGGGGGCCTGGTGGAGCATGCCCCTGGATGCTGGGGGGTGGGGTGCAAGGAGACATGAGTTGGACATGAGTGGGTGCATGGTGGAGGGTGCCCCTGGATGCTGGGGAGTGGGGGTGCTGGGGGACATGAGTGGGGGCCTGGTGGAGGGTGCCTCTGGATGCTGGGGGGTGGGGGTGCTGGGAGACATGAGTGGGGGCCTGGTGGAGGGTGCCCCTGGATGCTGGGGGGTGGGGGTGCAGGGAGACATGAGTGGGGGCCTGGTAGAGGGTGCCCCACAGTGCTGGGGGGTGGGGTGCTGGGAGACATGAGTGGGGGCCTGGTGGAGCATGCCCCTGGATGCTGGGGGGTGGGGTGCAAGGAGACATGAGTTGGACATGAGTGGGTGCATGGTGGAGGGTGCCCCTGGATGCTGGGGAGTGGGGGTGCTGGGAGACATGAGTGGGGGCCTGGTGGAGGGTGCCCCTGGATGCTGGAGGGTGGGGGTGCTGGGAGACATGAGTGGGGGCCTGGTGGAGGGTGCCCCTGGATGCAGGGGGGTGGGGGTGCAGGGAGACATGAGTTGGACATGAGTGGGGGCCTGGTGGAGGGTGCCCCTGGATGCAGGGGGATGGGGGTGCAGGGGGACATGAGTGGGGGCCTGGTGGAGGGTGCCCCTGGAGGCAGGGGGGTGGGAGTGCAGGGAGACATGAGTTGGACATGAGTGGGGGCCTGTTGGAGGGTGCCCCTGGATGCAGGGGGGTGGGGGTGCAGGGGGACATGAGTGGGGGCCTGGTGGAGGGTGCCCCACAGTGCTGGGGGGTGGGGGTGTTGGAAGACTTGTGTGGGGGCCTGGTGGAGCATGCCTCTGGATGCTGGGGGGTGTGGTGCAAGGAGACATGAGTTGGACATGAGTGGGTGCCTGGTGGAGGGTGCCCCTCGATGCTGGGGAGTGGGGGTGCTGGGAGACATGAGTGGGGGCCTGGTGGAGGGTGCCCCTGGATGCTGGGGGGTGGGGGTGCAAGGAGACATGAGTTGGACATGAGTGGGGGCCTGGTGGAGGGTGCACCTGGATGCTGGGGGATGGGGGTGGAGGGAGACATGAGTTGGACATGAGTGGGGGCCTGGTGGAGGGTGCCCCACAGTGCTGGGGGGTGGGGGTGCTGGGATACATGAGTGGGGGCCTGGTGGAGGGTGCCCCTGGATGCAGGGGGTGGCGGTACTGGGAGACATGAGTGGGGGCCTGGTGGAGGGTGCCCCTGGATGCAGGGGGGTGGGGGTGCTGGGAGACATGAGTGGGGGCCTGGTGGAGGGTGCCCCTGGATGCAGGGGGGTGGGGGTGCAGGGAGACATGAGTTGGACATGAGTGGGGGCCTGGTGGAGGGTGCCCCTGGATGCAGGGGGGTTGGGGTGCAAGGAGACATGAGTGGGGGCCTGGTGGAGGGTGCCCCTGGATGCAGGGGGGTGGGAGTGCAGGGAGACATGAGTTGGACATGAGTGGGGGCCTGTTGGAGGGTGCCCCTGGATGCAGGGGGGTGGGGGTGCAGGGGGACATGAGTGGGGGCCTGGTGGAGGGTGCCCCTGGATGCTGGGGGGTGGGGGTGCATGGAGACATGAGTGGGGGCCTGTGCGGGGGGGTGGGGGTGTTGGGAGACTCGTGTGGGGGCCTGGTGGAGCATGCCCCTGGATGCTGGGGGGTGTGGTGCAAGGAGACATGAGTTGGACATGAGTGGGTGCCTGGTGGAGGGTGCCCCTGGATGCTGGGGAGTGGGGGTGCTGGGAGACATGAGTGGGGGCCTGGTGGAGGGTGCCCCTGGATGCTGGGGGGTGGGGGTGCAAGGAGACATGAGTTGGCCATGAGTGGGGGCCTGGTGGAGGGTGCACCTGGATGCTGGGGGATGGGGGTGCAGGGAGACATGAGTTGGACATGAGTGGGGGCCTGGTGGAGGGTGCCCCACAGTGCTGGGGGGTGGGGGTGCTGGGATACATGAGTGGGGGCCTGGTGGAGGGTGCCCCTGGATGCAGGGGGTTGGCGGTACTGGGAGACATGAGTGGGGGCCTGGTGGAGGGTGCCCCTGGATGCAGGGGGGTGGGGGTGCTGGGAGACATGAGTTGGACATGAGTGGGGGCCTGGTGGAGGGTGCCCCTGGATGGTGGGGGGTGGGGGTGCAGGGAGACATGAGTTGGACATGAGTGGGGGCCTGGTGGAGGGTGGCCCACAGTGCTGGGGGATGGGGGTGCTGGGAGACATGAGTGGGGGCCTGGTGGAGGGTGCCCCTGGATGCAGGGGGTGGGGGTGCTGGGAGACATGAGTGGGGGCCTGGTGGAGGGTGCCCCTGACTGGTGGGGAGTGGGGGTGCAGGGAGGCATGAGTGGGGGCCTGGTGGAGGGTGCCCCTGGATGCTGGGAGGTGGGGGTGCTGGGAGACATGAGTGGGGGCCTGGTGGAGGGTGCCCCAGGATGCAGGGGGGTGGGGGTGCAGGGATACATGAGTTGGACATGAGTGGGGGCCTGTTGGAGGGTGCCCCTGGATGCAGGGGGGTGGGGGTGCAGGGGGACATGAGTGGGGGCCTGGTGGAGGGTGCCCCTGGATGCAGGGGGTGGGAGTGCAGGGAGACATGAGTTAGACATGAATGGGGGCCTGGTGGAGGGTGCCCCTGGATGCAGGGGGGTGGGGGTGCAGGGGGACATGAGTGGGGCCTGGTGGAGGGTGCCCCTGGATGTTGGGGGTTGGGGGTGCTGGGAGACATGAGTGGGGGCCTGGTGGAGGGTGCCCCTGGATGCTGGGGGGTGGGGGTGCAGGGAGACATGAGTGGGGGCCTGGTAGAAGGTGCCCCACAGTGCTGGGGGGTGGGGGTGCTGGGAGACATGAGTGGGGGCCTGGTGGAGCATGCCCCTGGATGCTGGGGGGTGGGGTGCAAGGAGACATGAGTTGGACATGAGTGGGTGCATGGTGGAGGGTGCCCCTGGATGCTGGGGAGTGGGGGTGCTGGGAGACATGAGTGGCGGCCTGGTGGAGGGTGCCCCTGGATGCTGGAGGGTGGGGGTGCTGGGAGACATGAGTGGGGGCCTGGTGGTGGGTTCCCCTGGATGCAGGGGGGTGGGGGTGCAGGGAGACATGAGTTGGACATGAGTGGGGGCCTGGTGGAGGGTACCCCTGGATGCAGGGGGTGGGAGTGCAGGGGGACATGAGTTGGACATGAGTGGGGGCCTGTTGGAGGGTGCCCCTGGATGCAGGGGGGTGGGTGTGCAGGGGGACATGAGTGGGGGCCTGGTGGAGGGTGCCCCTGGATGCTGGGGGGTGGGGTGCATGGAGACATGAGTGGGGGCCTGGTGGAGGGTGCCCCACAGTTCTGGGTGGTGGGGGTGTTGGGAGACAAGTGTGGGGGCCTGGTGGAGCATGCCCCTGGATGCTGGGGGGTGTGGTGCAAGGAGACATGAGTTGGACATGAGTGGGTGCCTGGTGGAGGGTGCCCCTAGATGCTGGGGAGTGGGGGTGCTGGGAGACATGAGTGGGGGCCTGGTGGAGGGTGCCCCTGGATGCTGGGGGGTGGGGGTGCAAGGAGACATGAGTTGGACATGAGTGGGGGCCTGGTGGAGGGTGCACCTGGATGCTGGGGGATGGGGGTGCAGGGAGACATGAGTTGGACATGAGTGGGGGCCTTGGTGGAGGGTGCCCCACAGTGCTGGGGGTGGGGGTGCTGGGATACATGAATGGGGGCCTGGTGGAGGGTGCCCCTGGATGCAATGGGGTGGCGGTACTGGGAGACATGAGTGGGGGCCTGGTGGAGGGTGCCCCTGGATGCAGGGGGGTGGGGGTGCTGGGAGACATGAGATGGACATGAGTGGGGGCCTGGTGGAGGGTGCCCCTGGATGTTGGGGGATGGGGGTGCAGGGAGACATGAGTTGGACATGAGTGGGGGCCTGGTGGAGGGTGCCCCACAGTGCTGATGGGTGGTGGTGCTGGGATACATGAGTGGGGGCCTGGTGGAGGATGCCCCTGGATGCAGGGGGGTGGGGTGCTGGGAGACATGAGTGGGGGCCTGGTGGAGGGTGCCCCTGGATGCTGGGGGGTGGGGTGCAGGGAGACATGAGTTGGACATGAGTGGGGGCCTGGTGGAGGGTGCTCCTGACTGGTGGGGGGTGGGGGTGCAGGGAGACATGAGTGGGGGCTTGGTGGAGGGTGCCCCTGGATGCTGGGGGGTGGGGGTGCTGGGAGGCATGAGTGGGGGCCTGGTGGAGGGTGCCTCTGGATGCTGGGGGGTGGGGGTGCAGGGGGACATGAGTGGGGGCCTGGTGGAGGGTGCCCCTGGATGCAGGGTGGTGGGGGTGCTGGGAGACATGAGTGGAGGCCTGGTGGAGGGTGCCCCTGGATGCAGGGGGGTGGGGGTGCAGGGAGACATGAGTTGGACATGAGTGGGGGCCTGGTGGAGGGTGCCCCTGGATGCAGGGGGGTAGGGGTACAGGGAGACATGAGTGGGGGCCTGGTGGAGGGTGCCCCTGGATGCAGGGGGGTGGGGGTGCAGGGGGACATGAGTGGGGGCCTGGTGGAGGGTGCCCCGGGATGCAGGGGGGTGGGGGTGCAGGGAGACATGAGTTGGACATGAGTGGGGGCCTGGTGGAGGGTGCCCCTGGATGCAGGGGGGTGGGGGTGCAGGGGGACATGAGTGGGGGCCTGGTGGAGGGTGCCCCTGGATGCAGGGGGGTGGGGGTGCTAGGAGACATGAGTTGGACATGAGTGGGGGCCTGGTGGAGGGTGCCCCACAGTGCTGGGGGGTGGGGGTGCTGGGAGACATGAGTGGGGGCCTGGTGGAGGGTGCCCCTGGATGCTGAGGGGTGAGGGTGCAAGGTGACATGAGTTGGACATGAGTGGGGGCCTGGGGGAGGATGCCCCTGGATGCTGGGGGGTGGGGGTGCTGGGAGACATGAGTGGGGGCCTGGTGGAGGGTGCCCCTGGATGCTGGAGGGTGGGGGTGCTGGGAGACATGAGTGGGGGCCTGGTGGAGGGTGCCCCTGGATGCTGGGGGGTGGGGGTGCAGGGAGATATGAGTGGGGGCCTGGTGGAGGGTGCTCCCCAGTGCTGGGGGGTGGGGGTGCTGGGAGACATGAGTGTGGGCCTGGTGGAGGGTGCCCCACAGTGCTGGGGGGTGGGGGTGCAGGGGGACATGAGTTGGACATGTGTGGGGGCCTGCTGGCAGGTTCCCCACAGTGCTGGGGGGTGGGGGTGCTCTTAGACATGCGTTGGTGGGCAGTAGTGCAAGGTGACATGTGGCTTGGCTGGGGGGCATGGGCATGGTGGATGGGCTGCCTGCGGGACATGTGCAGGGTAGTCCCCTGTGGTGTGGGCCGCCTGCAGGGGCCGTGAAGGGTGTTGGTTGAACAGCTGGGAGGACCCACACGGCGGATTCATGTGTAGGACTGGCCGGCACCCCCGGAATCCAGGTAGGCTGCTGGATTCGCGTGTGGAATTTCACTTTCACCTTGGAATACACGTACCCTGCTGAAATCGCGTGTGGAACTTCCCGCGCACCTTGGAATACACGTACCCTGCTGAAATCGCATGTGGAACTTCCCGCGCACCCCGAAATACACGTACCCAGGGCAATCGGATGTGGAACTTCCCGCAAACCCCGTAATACACGTACCCTGCTGATATCGCGTGTCAGACTACACACGCAACCCTGATATACACGTACACAGGCGAATCGCACTGCTGGGGGGTGGGGGGGTGGTAGGAAGGAGTGGGGGCCTGGTGGAGGGTGCCCCTGGATGCTGGGTAGTGGGGGTGCTGGGAGACATGAGTGGGGGCCTGGTGGATGGTGCCCCTGGATGCAGGGGGGTGGGGGTGCAGGGAGACATGAGTTGGACATGAGTGGGGGCCTGGTGGAGGGTGCCCCTGGATGCAGGGGGGTGGGGGTGCAGGGAGACATGAGTGGGGGCCTGGTGGAGGGTGCCCCACAGTGCTGGGGGTGGGGGTGCAGGGGGACATGAGTGGGGGCCTGGTGGAGGGTGCCCCTGGATGCAGGGGGTGGGGGTGCTGGGAGACATGAGTTGAACATGAGTGGGGGCCTGGTGGATGGTGCCCCTGGATGGTGGGGGGTGGGGGTGCAGGGAGACATGAGTTGGACATGAGTGGGGGCCTGGTGGAGGGTGGCCCACAGTGCTGGGGGATGGGGGTGCTGGGAGACATGAGTGGGGGCCTGGTGGAGGGTGCCCCTGGATGCATGGGGGTGGGGGTGCTGGGAGACATGAGTGGGGGCCTGGTGGAGGGTGCCCCTGGATGCAGGGGGGTGGGGGTGCAGGGAAACATGAGTTGAACATGAGTGGGGGCCTGTTGGAGGGTGCCCCTGGATGCAGGGGGGTGGGGGTGCAGGGGGACATGAGTGGGGGCCTGGTGGAGGGTGCCCCTGGATGCAGGGGGGTGGGAGTGCAGGGAGACATGAGTTAGACATGAATGGGGGCCTGGTGGAGGGTGCCCCTGGATGCAGGGGGGTGGGGGTGCAGGGGGACATGAGTGGGGGCCTGGTGGAGGGTGCCCCTGGATGCTGTGGGGTGGGGGTGCTGGGAGACATGAGTGGGGGCCTGGTGGAGGGTGCCCCTGGATGCTGGGGGGTGGGGGTGCAGGGAGACATGAGTGGGGGCCTGGTAGAGGGTGCCCCACAGTGCTGGGGGGTGGGGGTGCTGGGAGACATGAGTGGGGGCCTGGTGGAGCATGCCCCTGGATGCTGGGGGGTGGGGTGCAAGGAGACATGAGTTGGACATGAGTGGGTGCATGGTGGAGGGTGCCCCTGGATGCTGGGGAGTGGGGGTGCTGGGAGACATGAGTGGGGGCCTGGTGGAGGGTGCCCCTGGATGCTGGAGGGTGGGGGTGCTGGGAGACATGAGTGGGGGCCTAGTGGAGGGTGCCCCTGGATGCAGGGGGGTGGGGGTGCAGGGAGACATGAGTTGGACATGAGTGGGGGCCTGGTGGAGGGTGCCCCTGGATGCAGGGGGATGGGGGTGCAGGGGGACATGAGTGGGGGCCTGGTGGAGGGTGCCCCTGGATGCAGGGGGGTGGGAGTGCAGGGAGACATGAGTTGGACATTAGCGGGGGCCTGTTGGAGGGTGCCCCTGGATGCAGGGGGGTGGGGGTGCAGGGGACATGAGTGGGGGCCTGGTGGAGGGTGCCCCTGGATGCTGGGGGGTGGGGGTGCATGGATACATGAGTGGGGGCCTGGTGGAGGGTGCCCCACAGTGCTGGGGGGTGGGGGTGTTGGGAGACATGTGTGGGGGCCTGGTGGAGCATGCCCCTGGATGCTGGGGGGTGTGGTGCAAGGAGACATGAGTTGGACATGAGTGGGTGCCTGGTGGAGGGTGCCCCTGGATGCTGGGGAGTGGGGGTGCTGGGAGACATGAGTGGGGGCCTGGTGGAGGGTGCCCCTGGATGCTGGGCGGTGGGGGTGCAAGGAGACATGAGTTGGACATGAGTGGGGGCCTGGTGGAGGGTGCACCTGGATGCTGGGGGATGGGGGTGCAGGGAGACATGAGTTGGACATGAGTGGGGGCCTGGTGGAGGGTGCCCCACAGTGCTGGGGGGTGGGGGTGCTGGGATACATGAGTGGGGGCCTGGTGGAGGGTGCCCCTGGATGCAGGGGGTTGGCGGTACTGGGAGACATGAGTGGGGGCCTGGTGGAGGGTGCCCCTGGATGCAGGGGGGTGGGGGTGCTGGGAGACATGAGTGGGGGCCTGGTGGAGGGTGCCCCTGGATGCAGGGGGGTGGGGGTGCAGGGAGACATGAGTTGGACATGAGTGGGGGCCTGGTGGAGGGTGCCCCTGGATGCAGGGGGGTTGGGGTGCAGGGAGACATGAGTGGGGGCCTGGTGGAGGATGCCCCACAGTGCTGGGGGGTGGGGGTGCAGGGGGACATGAGTGGGGGCCTGGTGGAGGGTGCCACCTGGATGCAGGGGGGTGGGGGTGCTGGGAGACATGAGTTGGACATGAGTGGGGGCCTGGTGGAGGGTGCCCCTGGATGGTGGGGAGTGGGGGTGCAGGGAGGCATGAGTGGGGGCCTGGTGGAGGGTGCCCCTGACTGGTGGGGAGTGGGGGTGCAGGGAGGCATGAGTGGGGGCCTGGTGGAGGGTGCCCCTGACTGGTGGGGAGTGGGGGTGCAGGGAGGCATGAGTGGGGGCCTGGTGGAGGGTGCCCCTGACTGGTGGGGGGTGGGGGTGCAGGGAGGCATGAGTGGGGGCTTGGTGGAGGGTGCCCCTGGATGCTGGGGGGTGGGGGTGCTGGGAGACATGAGTGGGGGCCTGGTGAAGGGTGCCCCTGGATGCAGGGGGGTGGGGGTGCAGGGGGACATGAGTGGGGGCCTGGTGGAGGGTGCCCCTGGATGCAGGGTGGTGGGGGTGCTGGGAGACATGAGTGGAGGCCTGGTGGAGGGTGCCCCTGGATGTAGGGGGGTGGGGGTGCAGGGAGACATGAGTTGGACATGAGTGGGGGCCTGGTGGAGGGTGCCCCTGGATGCAGGGGGGTGGGGGTGCAGGGAGACATGAGTGGGGGCCTGGTGGAGTGTGCCCCACAGTGCTGGGGGGTGGGGGTGCAGGGGGACATGAGTGAGGGCCTGGTGGAGTGTGCCCCTGGATGCAGGGGGGTGGGGGTGCTGGGAGACATGAGTTGGACATGAGTGGGTGCCTGGTGGAGGTTGCCCCACAGTGCTGGGGGTTGGGGGTGCTGGGAGACATGAGTGGGGGCCTGGTGGAGGGTGCCCCACAGTGCTGGGGGGTGGAGGTGCAGGGGGACATGAGTGGAAGCCTGGTGGAGGGTGCCCCTGGATGCAGGTGGGTGAGGGTGCTGGGAGACATGAATTGGACATGAGTGGGGGCCTGGTGGAGGGTGTACCTGGATGCTGGGGGGTGGGGGTGCAGGGAGACATGAGTTGGACATGAGTGGGGGCCTGGTGCAGGGTGCCCCTGGATGCTGGAGGGTGGGGGTGCTGGGAGACATGAGTGGGGGCCTAGTGGAGGGTGCCCCTGGATGCAGGGGGGTGGGGGTGCAGGGAGACATGAGTTGGACATGAGTGGGGGCCTGGTGGAGGGTGCCCCTGGATGCAGGGGGATGGGGGTGCAGGGGGACATGAGTGGGGGCCTGGTGGAGGGTGCCCCTGGATGCAGGGGGGTGGGAGTGCATGGAGACATGAGTTGGACATTAGCGGGGGCCTGTTGGAGGGTGCCCCTGGATGCAGGGGGGTGGGGGTGCAGGGGACATGAGTGGGGGCCTGGTGGAGGGTGCCCCTGGATGCTGGGGGGTGGGGGTGCATGGAGACATGAGTGGGGGCCTGGTGGAGGGTGCCCCACAGTGCTGGGGGGTGGGGGTGTTGGGAGACATGTGTGGGGGCCTGGTGGAGCATGCCCCTGGATGCTGGGGGGTGTGGTGCAAGGAGACATGAGTTGGACATGAGTGGGTGCCTGGTGGAGGGTGCCCCTGGATGCTGGGGAGTGGGGGTGCTGGGAGACATGAGTGGGGGCCTGGTGGAGGGTGCCCCTGGATGCTGGGCGGTGGGGGTGCAAGGAGACATGAGTTGGACATGAGTGGGGGCCTGGTGGAGGGTGCACCTGGATGCTGGGGGATGGGGGTGCAGGGAGACATGAGTTGGACATGAGTGGGGGCCTGATGGAGGGTGCCCCACAGTGCTGGGGGGTGGGGGTGCTGGGATACATGAGTGGGGGCCTGGTGGAGGGTGCCCCTGGATGCAGGGGGTTGGCGGTACTGGGAGACATGAGTGGGGGCCTGGTGGAGGGTGCCCCTGGATGCAGGGGGGTGGGGGTGCTGGGAGACATGAGTGGGGGCCTGGTGGAGGGTGCCCCTGGATGCAGGGGGGTGGGGGTGCAGGGAGACATGAGTTGGACATGAGTGGGGGCCTGGTGGAGGGTGCCCCTGGATGCAGGGGGGTTGGGGTGCAGGGAGACATGAGTGGGGGCCTGGTGGAGGATGCCCCACAGTGCTGGGGGGTGGGGGTGCAGGGGGACATGAGTGGGGGCCTGGTGGAGGGTGCCACCTGGATGCAGGGGGGTGGGGGTGCTGGGAGACATGAGTTGGACATGAGTGGGGGCCTGGTGGAGGGTGCCCCTGGATGGTGGGGGGTGGGGGTGCAGGGAGACATGAGTTGAACATGAGTGGGGGCCTGGTGGAGGGTGGCCCACAGCGCTGGGGGATGGGGGTGCTGGGAGACATGAGTGGGGGCCTGGTGGAGGGTGCCCCTGGATGCAGGGGGCTGGGGGTGCTGGGAGACATGAGTGGGGGCCTGGTGGAGGGTGCCCCTGACTGGTGGGGAGTGGGGGTGCAGGGAGGCATGAGTGGGGGCCTGGTGGAGGGTGCCCCTGACTGGTGGGGAGTGGGGGTGCAGGGAGGCATGAGTGGGGGCCTGGTGGAGGGTGCCCCTGACTGGTGGGGGGTGGGGGTGCAGGGAGGCATGAGTGGGGGCTTGGTGGAGGGTGCCCCTGGATGCTGGGGGGTGGGGGTGCTGGGAGACATGAGTGGGGGCCTGGTGAAGGGTGCCCCTGGATGCAGGGGGGTGGGGGTGCAGGGGGACATGAGTGGGGGCCTGGTGGAGGGTGCCCCTGGATGCAGGGTGGTGGGGGTGCTGGGAGACATGAGTGGAGGCCTGGTGGAGGGTGCCCCTGGATGTAGGGGGGTGGGGGTGCAGGGAGACATGAGTTGGACATGAGTGGGGGCCTGGTGGAGGGTGCCCCTGGATGCAGGGGGGTGGGGGTGCAGGGAGACATGAGTGGGGGCCTGGTGGAGTGTGCCCCACAGTGCTGGGGGGTGGGGGTGCAGGGGGACATGAGTGAGGGCCTGTTGGAGTGTGCCCCTGGATGCAGGGGGGTGGGGGTGCTGGGAGACATGAGTTGGACATGAGTGGGTGCCTGGTGGAGGTTGCCCCACAGTGCTGGGGGTTGGGGGTGCTGGGAGACATGAGTGGGGGCCTGGTGGAGGGTGCCCCACAGTGCTGGGGGGTGGAGGTGCAGGGGGACATGAGTGGAAGCCTGGTGGAGGGTGCCCCTGGATGCAGGTGGGTGAGGGTGCTGGGAGACATGAATTGGACATGAGTGGGGGCCTGGTGGAGGGTGTACCTGGATGCTGGGGGGTGGGGGTGCAGGGAGACATGAGTTGGACATGAGTGGGGGCCTGGTGCAGGGTGCCCCACAGTGCTGGGGGGTGGGGGTGCTGGGAGACATGAGTGGGGGCCTGGTGGAGGGTGCCCCTGGATGCAGGGGGGTTGGGGTGCAGGGAGACATGAGTGGGGGCCTGGTGGAGGATGCCCCACAGTGCTGGGGGGTGGGGGTGCAGGGGGACATGAGTGGGGGCCTGGTGGAGGGTGCCACCTGGATGCAGGGGGGTGGGGGTGCTGGGAGACATGAGTTGGACATGAGTGGGGGCCTGGTGGAGGGTGCCCCTGGATGGTGGGGGGTGGGGGTGCAGGGAGACATGAGTTGAACATGAGTGGGGGCCTGGTGGAGGGTGGCCCACAGCGCTGGGGGATGGGGGTGCTGGGAGACATGAGTGGGGGCCTGGTGGAGGGTGCCCCTGGATGCAGGGGGCTGGGGGTGCTGGGAGACATGAGTGGGGGCCTGGTGGAGGGTGCCCCTGACTGGTGGGGAGTGGGGGTGCAGGGAGGCATGAGTGGGGGCCTGGTGGAGGGTGCCCCTGACTGGTGGGGAGTGGGGGTGCAGGGAGGCATGAGTGGGGGCCTGGTGGAGGGTGCCCCTGACTGGTGGGGGGTGGGGGTGCAGGGAGGCATGAGTGGGGGCTTGGTGGAGGGTGCCCCTGGATGCTGGGGGGTGGGGGTGCTGGGAGACATGAGTGGGGGCCTGGTGAAGGGTGCCCCTGGATGCAGGGGGGTGGGGGTGCAGGGGGACATGAGTGGGGGCCTGGTGGAGGGTGCCCCTGGATGCAGGGTGGTGGGGGTGCTGGGAGACATGAGTGGAGGCCTGGTGGAGGGTGCCCCTGGATGTAGGGGGGTGGGGGTGCAGGGAGACATGAGTTGGACATGAGTGGGGGCCTGGTGGAGGGTGCCCCTGGATGCAGGGGGGTGGGGGTGCAGGGAGACATGAGTGGGGGCCTGGTGGAGTGTGCCCCACAGTGCTGGGGGGTGGGGGTGCAGGGGGACATGAGTGAGGGCCTGTTGGAGTGTGCCCCTGGATGCAGGGGGGTGGGGGTGCTGGGAGACATGAGTTGGACATGAGTGGGTGCCTGGTGGAGGTTGCCCCACAGTGCTGGGGGTTGGGGGTGCTGGGAGACATGAGTGGGGGCCTGGTGGAGGGTGCCCCACAGTGCTGGGGGGTGGAGGTGCAGGGGGACATGAGTGGAAGCCTGGTGGAGGGTGCCCCTGGATGCAGGTGGGTGAGGGTGCTGGGAGACATGAATTGGACATGAGTGGGGGCCTGGTGGAGGGTGTACCTGGATGCTGGGGGGTGGGGGTGCAGGGAGACATGAGTTGGACATGAGTGGGGGCCTGGTGCAGGGTGCCCCACAGTGCTGGGGGGTGGGGGTGCTGGGAGACATGAGTGGGGGCCTGGTGGAGGGTGCCCCTGGATGCTGGGGGGTGGGGGTGCAGGGAGACATGAGTTGGACATGAGTGGGGGCCTGGTGGAGGGTGCCCCTGGATGCAGGGGGGTGGGTGTGCTGGGAGACAGGAGTTGGACATGAGTGGGTGCCTGGTGGAGGGTGCCTCTGGATGCTGGAGGGTGGGGGTGCAGGGAGACATGAGTTGGACATGAGTGGGGGCCTGGTGGAGGGTGCCCCGGGATGCAGGGGGGTTGGGTGCAGGGAGACATGAGTGGGGGCCTGGTGGAGGGTGCCCCTGGATGCTGGGGGATGGGGGTGCTGGGAGACATGAGTGGGGGCCTGGTGGAGGCTGCCCCTGTATGCAGGGGGTTGGAGGTGCAGGGGGACATGAGTGGGGGCCTGGTGGAGGGTGCTGGGGGTGCTGTGCTGGATGCAGGGTGGTGGGGGTGCTGTGAGACATGAGTGGAGGCCTGGTGGAGGGTGCCCCTGGATGCAGGGGTGTGGGGGTGCAGGGAGACATGAGTTGGACATGAGTGGGGGCCTGGTGGAAGGTGCCCCTGGATGCAGGGGGGTGGGGTGCAGGGAGAAATGAGTGGGGGCCTGGTGTAGGGTGCCCCACAGTGCTGGGGGGTGGGGGTGCAGGAGGACATAAGTGGGGGCCTGGTGGAGGGTGCCCCTGGATGCAGGGGGGTAGGGGTGCTGGGAGACATGAGTTGGAAATGAGTGGGGGCCTGGTGGAGGGTGCCCCACAGTGCTGGGGGTTGGGGGTGCTGGGAGACATGAGTGGGGGCCTGGTGGAGGTTGCCCCACAGTGCCGGGGGGTGGAGGTGCAGGGGGACATGAGTGGGGGCCTGGTGGAGGGTGCCCCTGGATGCAGGGGGGTGGGGGTGCTGGGAGACATGAGTGGGGGCCTGGTGGAGGGTGCCCCTGGATGCTGGGGGGTGGGGGTGCAGGGAGACATGAGTTGGAAATGAGTCGGGGCCTGGTGGAGGGTGCCCCTGACTGGTGGGGGGTGGGCGTGCAGGGAGACATGAGTTGGACATGAGTGGGGGTCTGGTGGAGGGTGCACCTGGATGTTGGGGGGTGGGGGTGCAGGGAGACATGAGTTGGACATGAGTGGGGGCCTGGTGGAGGGTGTCCCTGGATGCAGGGGGGTGGGGGTGCTGGGAGACATGAGTGGGGGCCTGGTGGAGGGTGCCCCTGGATGCAGGGGGGTGGGGGTACTGGGAGACATGAGTGGGGGCCTGGTGGAGGGTGCCTCTGGATGCAGGGGGGTGGGGGTACTGGGAAGCATTAGTGGGGGCCTGGTGGAGGGTGCCCCTGACTGGTGGGGGGTGGGGGTGCAGGGAGGCATGAGGGGGCGCATGGTGGAGGGTGCCCCTGGATGCTGGGGGTGGGGGTGCTGGGAGACATGAGTGGGGTCCTGGTGAATGGGTGCCCCTGGATGCAGGGGGGTGGGGGTGCAGGGGGACATGAGTGGGGGCCTGGTGGAGGGTGCCCCTGGATGCAGGGGGCTGGGGGTGCAGGGAGACATGAGTTGGACATGAGTGGGGACCTGGTGGAGGTAGGGCCTGGATGCTGGGGGGTGGGGGTGCAGGGGGACATGAGTGGGGGCCTGGTGGAGGGTGCCCCTGGATACTGGAGGGTGCGGGTGCTGGGAGACATGAGTGGGGGCCTGGTGGAGGGTGCCCCTGGATGCAGGGGGGTGGGCGTGCAGGGAGACATGAGTTGGACATGAGTGGGGGCCTGGTGGAGGGTGGCCCACAGTGCTGGGGGATGGGGGTGTTGGGAGACATGAGTGTGGGCCTGGTGGAGGGTGCCCCACAGTGCTGGGGGGTGGGGGTGCAGGGGGACATGAGTTGGACATGTGTGGGGGCCTGCTGGCAGGTGCCCCACAGTGCTGGGGGGTGGGGGTGCTGGGAGACATGCGTTGGTGGGCAGTAGTGCAAGGTGACATGTGGCTTGGCTGGGGGGCTTGGGCATGGTGGATGGGCTGCCTGCGGGACATGTGCAGGGTAGTCCCCTGTGGTGTGGGCTGCCCGCAGGGGCCATGGAGGGTGTCGGTTGAACAGCTGGGAGGACCCACACGGCGGATTCACGTGTAGGACTGGCCGGCACCCCCGGAATCCACGTAGGCTGCTGGATTCGCATGTGGAATTTCACTTGCACCTTGGAATACACGTACCCTGCTGAAATCGCGTGTGGAACTTCCCGCGCACCTTGGAATACACGTACCCTGCTGAAATCGCATGTGGATTTTCCCGCACACCCCGAAATACACGTACCCAGGGCAATCACGTGTGGAACTTCCCGCGAACCCCGTAATACACGTACCCTGCTGATATCACGTGTCAGACTACACGCGCAACCCTGATATACACGTACACAGGCGAATCGCACTGCTGGGGGGTGGGGGGTGGTAGGAAGGAGTGGGGGCCTGAAGGAGGGTGCCCCTGGATGCTGGGGGGTGGGGGTGCTGGGAGACATGAGTGGGGGCCTGGTGGGGGTGCCCCTGGATGCAGGGGGGTGGGGGTGCAAGGAGACATGAGTTGGACATGAGTGGGGGCCTGGTGGAGGGTGCCCCTGGATGCAGGGGGTCGGGGGTGCCTTGAGACATGAATGGAGGCCTGGTGGAGGCTGCCCCTGGATGCTGGGGGGTGTGGGTCCTGGGAGACATGAGTGGGGCCTGGTGGAGGGTGCCCCACAGTGCTGGGGGGTGGGGGTGCTGGGAGACATGAGTTTGGGCCTGGTGGAGGGTGCCCCACAGTGCTGGGGGGTGGGGGTGCAGGGGGACATGAGTTGGACATGTGTGGGGGCCTGCTGGCAGGTGCCCCACAGTGCTGGGGTGGGGGTGCTGGGAGACATGCGTTGGTGGGCAGTAGTGCAAGTTGACATGTGGCTTGGCTCGGGGGCATGGGCATGGTGGATGGGCTGCCTGCTGGACATGTGCAGGGTAGTCCCCTGTGGTGTGGGCCGCCTGCAGGGGCCGTGGAGGGTGTCGGTTGAAAAGCTGGGAGGACCCACACAGCGGATTCACGTGTAGGACTGGCCGGCACCCCCGGAATCCACGTAGGCTGCTGGATTCGCGTGTGGAATTTCACTTGCACCTTGGAATACGCGTACCCTGCTGGAATCGCGTGTGGAACTTCCCGCGCACCTTGGAATACACGTACCCTGCTGAAATCGCATGTGGAACTTCCCGTGCACCCCGAAATACACGTACCCAGGGCAATCGCGTGTGTAACTTCCCGCGAACCCCGTAATACACGTACCCTGCTGATATTGCGTATCAGACTACACGAGCAACCCTGATATACATGTACACAGGCGAATCGCACTGCTGGGGGGTTGGGGGAGTGGTAGGAAGGAGTGGGGGCCTGGTGGAGGGTGCCCCTGGATGCTGGTGGGTGGAGGTCCTGGGAGACATGAGTGGGGGCCTGGTGGAGGGTGCCCCTGGATGCACGGGGGTGAGGGTGCAGGGAGACATGAGTTGGACATGAGTGGGGGCCTGGTGGAAGGTGCCCCTGGATGCAGGGGAGTGGGGGTGCAGGGAGACATGAGTGGGGGCCTGATGGAGGGTGCCCCACAGTGCTGGGGGGTGGGGGTGCAGGGGGACATGAGTGGGGGCCTGGTGGAGGGTGCCCCTGGATGCAAGTGGGTGGGGGTGCTGGGAGACATGAGTTGGACATGAGTGGGTTCCTGGTGGAGGGTGCCCCTGGATGCTGGGGGGTGGGGGTGCAGGGAGACATGAGTTGGACATGAGTGGGGGCCTGGTGGAGGGTGCCCCACAGTGCTGGGTGGTGGGGGTGCTGGGAGACATGAGTGGGGGCCTGGTGGAAGGTGCCCTGGATGCTGGCGGGTGGGAGTGCAGGAAGACATGAGTTGGACATGAGTGGGGGCCTGGTGGAGGGTGCCCCTGACTGGTGGTGGGTGGGGGTGCAGAGAGACATGAGTGAGGGCCTGGTGGAGGGTGCCCCACAGTGCTGGGGGGTGGGGGTGCTGGGAGACATGAGTGGGGGCCTGGTGGAGGGTGCCCCTGGATGCTGAGGGGTGAGGGTGCAAGGTGACATGAGTTGGACATGAGTGGGGGCCTGGGGGAGGATGCCCCTGGATGCTGGGGGGTGGGGGTGCTGGGAGACATGAGTGGGGGCCTGGTGGAGGGTGCCCCTGGATGCTGGAGGGTGGGGGTGCTGGGAGACATGAGTGGGGGCCTGGTGGAGGGTGCCCCTGGATGCTGGGGGGTGGGGGTGCAGGGAGATATGAGTGGGGGCCTGGTGGAGGGTGCCCCCCAGTGCTGGGGTGTGGGGGTGCTGGGAGACATGATTGTGGGCCTGGTGGAGGGTGCCCCTGGATGCTGGGGGGTGGGGGTGCAGGGAGATATGAGTGGGGGCCTGGTGGAGGTTGCCCCACAGTGCTGGGGGGTGGGGGTGCAGGGGGACATGAGTTGGACATGTGTGGGGGCCTGCTGGCAGCTTCCCCACAGTGCTGGGGGGTGGTGGTGCTGGGAGACATGCGTTGGTGGGCAGTAGTGCAAGGTGACATGTGGCTTGGCTGGGGGGCATGGGCATGGTGGATGGGCTGCCTGCGGGACGTGTGCAGGGTAGTCCCCTGTGGTGTGGGCCGCCTGCAGGGGCCATGGAGGGTGTCGGTTGAACAGCTGGGAGGACCCACACGGCGGATTCATGTGTAGGACTGGCCGGCACCCCCGGAATCCACGTAGGCTGCTGGATTCGCGTGTGGAATTTCAATTTCACCTTGGAATACACGTACCCTGCTGAAATCGCGTGTGGAACTTCCCGCGCACCTTGGAATACACGTACCCTGCTGAAATCGAATGTGGAACTTCCCGCGCACACCAAAATACACGTACCCAGGGCAATCGGATGTGGAACTTCCCGCGAACCCCGTAATACACGTACCCTGCTGATATCGCGTGTCATGTCAGACTACACACGCAACCCTGATATACACGTACACAGGCGAATCGCACTTGCTGGGGGGTGGGGGGGGTGGTAGGAAGGAGTGGGGGCCTGGTGGAGGGTGCCCTGGATGCTGGGTAGTGGGGGTGCTGGGAGACATGAGTGGGGGCCTGGTGGATGGTGCCCCTGGATGCAGGGGGTGGGGGTGCAGGGAGACATGAGTTGGACATGAGTGGGGGCCTGGTGGAGGGTGCCCCTGGATGCAGGGGGGTGGGGGTGCAGGGAGACATGAGTGGGGGCCTGGATGAGGGTGCCCCACAGTGCTGGGGGGTGGGGTGCATGGGGACATGAGTGGGGGCCTGGTGGAGGGTGCCCCTGGATGCAGGGGGGTGGGGGCGCTGGGAGACATGAGTTGGACATGAGTGGGGGCCTGGTGGATGGTGCCCCTGGATGGTGGGGGTGGCGGTGCAGGGAGACATGAGTTGGACATGAGTGGGGGCCTGGTGGAGGGTGGCCCACAGTGTTGGGGGATGGGGGTGCTGGGAGACATGAGTGGGGGCCTGGTGGAGGGTGCCCCTGGATGCAGGGGGGTGGGGGTGCTGGGAGACATGAGTGGGGGCCTGGTGGAGGGTGCCCCTGACTGGGTGGGGAGTGGGGGTGCAGGGAGGCATGAGTGGGGGCCTGGTGGAGGGTGCCCTGGATGCTGGGAGGTGGGGGTGCTGGGAGACATGAGTGGGGGCCTGGTGGAGGGTGCCCCTGGATGCAGGGGGTGGGGGTGCAAGGATACATGAGTTGGACATGAATGGGGGCCTGTTGGAGGGTGCCCCTGGATGCTGGGGGGTGGGGGTGCAGGGAGACATTAGTGGGGGCCTGGTAGAGGGTGCCCCACAGTGCTGGGGGGTGGGATGCTGGGAGACATGAGTGGGGGCCTGGTGGAGCATGCCCCTGGATGCTGGGGGGTGGGGTGCAAGGAGACATGAGTTGGACATGAGTGGGTGCATGGTGGAGGGTGCCCCTGGATGCTGAGTGGGGGTGCTGGGGGACATGAGTGGGGGCCTGGTGGAGGGTGCCTCTGGATGCTGGGGGGTGGGGGTGCTGGGAGACATGAGTGGGGGCCTGGTGGAGGGTGCCCCTGGATGCTGGGGGGTGGGGGTGCAGGGAGACATGAGTGGGGGCCTGGTAGAGGGTGCCCCACAGTGCTGGGGGGTGGGGTGCTGGGAGACATGAGTGGGGGCCTGGTGGAGCATGCCCCTGGATGCTGGGGGGTGGGGTGCAAGGAGACATGAGTTGGACATGAGTGGGTGCATGGTGGAGGGTGCCCCTGGATGCTGGGGAGTGGGGGTGCTGGGAGACATGAGTGGGGGCCTGGTGGAGGGTGCCCCTGGATGCTGGAGGGTGGGGGTGCTGGGAGACATGAGTGGGGGCCTGGTGGAGGGTGCCCCTGGATGCAGGGGGGTGGGGGTGCAGGGAGACATGAGTTGGACATGAGTGGGGGCCTGGTGGAGGGTGCCCCTGGATGCAGGGGGATGGGGGTGCAGGGGGACATGAGTGGGGGCCTGGTGGAGGGTGCCCCTGGAGGCAGGGGGGTGGGAGTGCAGGGAGACATGAGTTGGACATGAGTGGGGGCCTGTTGGAGGGTGCCCCTGGATGCAGGGGGGTGGGGGTGCAGGGGGACATGAGTGGGGGCCTGGTGGAGGGTGCCCCACAGTGCTGGGGGGTGGGGGTGTTGGAAGACTTGTGTGGGGGCCTGGTGGAGCATGCCTCTGGATGCTGGGGGGTGTGGTGCAAGGAGACATGAGTTGGACATGAGTGGGTGCCTGGTGGAGGGTGCCCCTGGATGCTGGGGAGTGGGGGTGCTGGGAGACATGAGTGGGGGCCTGGTGGAGGGTGCCCCTGGATGCTGGGGGGTGGGGGTGCAAGGAGACATGAGTTGGACATGAGTGGGGGCCTGGTGGAGGGTGCACCTGGATGCTGGGGGATGGGGGTGGAGGGAGACATGAGTTGGACATGAGTGGGGGCCTGGTGGAGGGTGCCCCACAGTGCTGGGGGGTGGGGGTGCTGGGATACATGAGTGGGGGCCTGGTGGAGGGTGCCCCTGGATGCAGGGGGTGGCGGTACTGGGAGACATGAGTGGGGGCCTGGTGGAGGGTGCCCCTGGATGCAGGGGGGTGGGGGTGCTGGGAGACATGAGTGGGGGCCTGGTGGAGGGTGCCCCTGGATGCAGGGGGGTGGGGGTGCAGGGAGACATGAGTTGGACATGAGTGGGGGCCTGGTGGAGGGTGCCCCTGGATGCAGGGGGGTTGGGGTGCAAGGAGACATGAGTGGGGTCCTGGTGGAGGGTGCCCCACAGTGCTGGGGGGTGGGGGTGCAGGGGGACATGAGTTGGACATGAGTGCGGGCCTGGTGGAGGGTGCCCCTGGATGGTGGGGGTGGGGGTGCAGGGAGACATGAGTTGGACATGAGTGGGGGCCTGGTGGAGGGTGGCCCACAGTGCTGGGGGATGGGGGTGCTGGGAGACATGAGTGGGGGCCTGGTGGAGGGTGCCCCTGGATGCAGGGGGGTGGGGGTGCTGGGAGACATGAGTGGGGGCCTGGTGGAGGGTGCCCCTGACTGGTGGGGAGTGGGGGTGCAGGGAGGCATGAGTGGGGGCCTGGTGGAGGGTGTCCCTGGATGCTGGGAGGTGGGGGTGCTGGGAGACATGAGTGGGGGCCTGGTGGAGGGTGCCCCTGGATGCTGGGGGGTGGGGGTGCAGGGATACATGAGTTGGACATGAGTGGGGGCCTGTTGGAGGGTGCCCCTGGATGCAGGGGGGTGGGGGTGCAGGGGGACATGAGTGGGGGCCTGGTGGAGGGTGCCCCTGGATGCTGGGGGGTGGGGGTGCAGGGAGACATGAGTGGGGGCCTGGTAGAGGGTGCCCCACAGTGCTGGGGGGTGGGGTGCTGGGAGACATGAGTGGGGGCCTGGTGGAGCATGCCCCTGGATGCTGGGGGGTGGGCTGCAAGGAGACATGAGTTGGACATTAGTGAGTGCATGGTGGAGGGTGCCCCTGGATGCTGGGGAGTGGGGGTGCTGGGGGACATGAGTGGGGGCCTGGTGGAGGGTGCCCCTGGATGCTGGGGGGTGGGGGTGCTGGGAGACATGAGTGGGGGCCTGGTGGAGGGTGCCCCTGGATGCTGGGGGGTGGGGGTGCAGGGAGACATGAGTGGGGGCCTGGTAGAGGGTGCCCCACAGTGCTGGGGGGTGGGGTGCTGGGAGACATGAGTGGGGGCCTGGTGGAGCATGCCCCTGGATGCTGGGGGGTGGGGTGCAAGGAGACATGAGTTGGACATGAGTGGGTGCATGGTGGAGGGTGCCCCTGGATGCTGGGGAGTGGGGGTGCTGGGAGACATGAGTGGGGGCCTGGTGGAGGGTGCCCCTGGATGCTGGAGGGTGGGGGTGCTGGGAGACATGAGTGGGGGCCTGGTGGAGGGTGCCCCTGGATGCAGGGGGTGGGGGTGCAGGGAGACATGAGTTGGACATGAGTGGGGGCCTGGTGGAGGGTGCCCATGGATGCAGGGGGATGGGGGTGCAGGGGGACATGAGTGGGGGCCTGGTGGAGGGTGCCCCTGGATGCAGGGGGGTGGGAGTGCAGGGAGACATGAGTTGGACATGAGTGGGGGCCTGTTGGAGGGTGCCCCTGGATGCAGGGGGGTGGGGGTGCAGGGGGACATGAGTGGGGGCCTGGTGGAGGGTGCCCCTGGATGCTGGGGGGTGGGGGTGCATGGAGACATGAGTGGGGGCCTGTGCGGGGGGGTGGGGGTGTTGGGAGACTCGTGTGGGGGCCTGGTGGAGCATGCCCCTGGATGCTGGGGGGTGTGGTGCAAGGAGACATGAGTTGGACATGAGTGGGTGCCTGGTGGAGGGTGCCCCTGGATGCTGGGGAGTGGGGGTGCTGGGAGACATGAGTGGGGGCCTGGTGGAGGGTGCCCCTGGATGCTGGGGGGTGGGGGTGCAAGGAGACATGAGTTGGCCATGAGTGGGGGCCTGGTGGAGGGTGCACCTGGATGCTGGGGGATGGGGGTGCAGGGAGACATGAGTTGGACATGAGTGGGGGCCTGGTGGAGGGTGCCCCACAGTGCTGGGGGGTGGGGGTGCTGGGATACATGAGTGGGGGCCTGGTGGAGGGTGCCCCTGGATGCAGGGGGTTGGCGGTACTGGGAGACATGAGTGGGGGCCTGGTGGAGGGTGCCCCTGGATGCAGGGGGGTGGGGGTGCTGGGAGACATGAGTTGGACATGAGTGGGGGCCTGGTGGAGGGTGCCCCTGGATGGTGGGGGGTGGGGGTGCAGGGAGACATGAGTTGGACATGAGTTGGGGCCTGGTGGAGGGTGGCCCACAGTGCTGGGGGATGGGGGTGCTGGGAGACATGAGTGGGGGCCTTGTGGAGGGTGCCCCTGGATGCAGGGGGTGGGGGTGCTGGGAGACATGAGTGGGGGCCTGGTGGATGGTGCCCCTGACTGGTGGGGAGTGGGGGTGCAGGGAGGCATGAGTGGGGGCCTGGTGGAGGGTGCCCCTGGATGCTGGGAGGTGGGGGTGCTGGGAGACATGAGTGGGGGCCTGGTGGAGGGTGCCCCAGGATGCAGGGGGGTGGGGGTGCAGGGATACATGAGTTGGACATGAGTGGGGGCCTGTTGGAGGGTGCCCCTGGATGCAGGGGGGTGGGGGTGCAGGGGGACATGAGTGGGGGCCTGGTGGAGGGTGCCCCTGGATGCAGGGGGTGGGAGTGCAGGGAGACATGAGTTAGACATGAATGGGGGCCTGGTGGAGGGTGCCCCTGGATGCAGGGGGGTGGGGGTGCAGGGGGACATGAGTGGGGCCTGGTGGAGGGTGCCCCTGGATGTTGGGGGTTGGGGGTGCTGGGAGACATGAGTGGGGGCCTGGTGGAGGGTGCCCCTGGATGCTGGGGGGTGGGGGTGCAGGGAGACATGAGTGGGGGCCTGGTAGAAGGTGCCCCACAGTGCTGGGGGGTGGGGGTGCTGGGAGACATGAGTGGGGGCCTGGTGGAGCATGCCCCTGGATGCTGGGGGGTGGGGTGCAAGGAGACATGAGTTGGACATGAGTGGGTGCATGGTGGAGGGTGCCCCTGGATGCTGGGGAGTGGGGGTGCTGGGAGACATGAGTGGCGGCCTGGTGGACGGTGCCCCTGGATGCTGGAGGGTGGGGGTGCTGGGAGACATGAGTGGGGGCCTGGTGGTGGGTTCCCCTGGATGCAGAGGGGTGGGGGTGCAGGGAGACATGAGTTGGACATGAGTGGGGGCCTGGTGGAGGGTACCCCTGGATGCAGGGGGTGGGAGTGCAGGGGGACATGAGTTGGACATGAGTGGGGGCCTGTTGGAGGGTGCCCCTGGATGCAGGGGGGTGGGTGTGCAGGGGGACATGAGTGGGGGCCTGGTGGAGGGTGCCCCTGGATGCTGGGGGGTGGGGTGCATGGAGACATGAGTGGGGGCCTGGTGGAGGGTGCCCCACAGTTCTGGGTGGTGGGGGTGTTGGGAGACAAGTGTGGGGGCCTGGTGGAGCATGCCCCTGGATGCTGGGGGGTGTGGTGCAAGGAGACATGAGTTGGACATGAGTGGGTGCCTGGTGGAGGGTGCCCCTAGATGCTGGGGAGTGGGGGTGCTGGGAGACATGAGTGGGGGCCTGGTGGAGGGTGCCCCTGGATGCTGGGGGGTGGGGGTGCAAGGAGACATGAGTTGGACATGAGTGGGGGCCTGGTGGAGGGTGCACCTGGATGCTGGGGGATGGGGGTGCAGGGAGACATGAGTTGGACATGAGTGGGGGCCTTGGTGGAGGGTGCCCCACAGTGCTGGGGGTGTGGGTGCTGGGATACATGAATGGGGGCCTGGTGGAGGGTGCCCCTGGATGCAATGGGGTGGCGGTACTGGGAGACATGAGTGGGGGCCTGGTGGAGGGTGCCCCTGGATGCAGGGGGGTGGGGGTGCTGGGAGACATGAGATGGACATGAGTGGGGGCCTGGTGAAGGGTGCCCCTGGATGTTGGGGGATGGGGGTGTAGGGAGACATGAGTTGGACATGAGTGGGGGCCTGGTGGAGGGTGCCCCACAGTGCTGATGGGTGGTGGTGCTGGGATACATGAGTGGGGGCCTGGTGGAGGATGCCCCTGGATGCAGGGGGGTGGGGTGCTGGGAGACATGAGTGGGGGCCTGGTGGAGGGTGCCCCTGGATGCTGCGGGGTGGGGTGCAGGGAGACATGAGTTGGACATGAGTGGGGGCCTGGTGGAGGGTGCTCCTGACTGGTGGGGGGTGGGGGTGCAGGGAGACATGAGTGGGGGCTTGGTGGAGGGTGCCCCTGGATGCTGGGGGGTGGGGGTGCTGGGAGGCATGAGTGGGGGCCTGGTGGAGGGTGCCTCTGGATGCTGGGGGGTGGGGGTGCAGGGGGACATGAGTGGGGGCCTGGTGGAGGGTGCCCCTGGATGCTGGGGAGTGGGGGTGCTGGGAGACATGAGTGGGGGCCTGGTGGAGGGTGCCCCTGGATGCTGGGGGGTGGGGGTGCAAGGAGACATGAGTTGGCCATGAGTGGGGGCCTGGTGGAGGGTGCACCTGGATGCTGGGGGATGGGGGTGCAGGGAGACATGAGTTGGACATGAGTGGGGGCCTGGTGGAGGGTGCCCCACAGTGCTGGGGGGTGGGGGTGCTGGGATACATGAGTGGGGGCCTGGTGGAGGGTGCCCCTGGATGCAGGGGGTTGGCGGTACTGGGAGACATGAGTGGGGGCCTGGTGGAGGGTGCCCCTGGATGCAGGGGGGTGGGGGTGCTGGGAGACATGAGTTGGACATGAGTGGGGGCCTGGTGGAGGGTGCCCCTGGATGGTGGGGGGTGGGGGTGCAGGGAGACATGAGTTGGACATGAGTGGGGGCCTGGTGGAGGGTGGCCCACAGTGCTGGGGGATGGGGGTGCTGGGAGACATGAGTGGGGGCCTGGTGGAGGGTGCCCCTGGATGCAGGGGGTGGGGGTGCTGGGAGACATGAGTGGGGGCCTGGTGGAGGGTGCCCCTGACTGGTGGGGAGTGGGGGTGCAGGGAGGCATGAGTGGGGGCCTGGTGGAGGGTGCCCCTGGATGCTGGGAGGTGGGGGTGCTGGGAGACATGAGTGGGGGCCTGGTGGAGGGTGCCCCAGGATGCAGGGGGGTGGGGGTGCAGGGATACATGAGTTGGACATGAGTGGGGGCCTGTTGGAGGGTGCCCCTGGATGCAGGGGGGTGGGGGTGCAGGGGGACATGAGTGGGGGCCTGGTGGAGGGTGCCCCTGGATGCAGGGGGTGGGAGTGCAGGGAGACATGAGTTAGACATGAATGGGGGCCTGGTGGAGGGTGCCCCTGGATGCAGGGGGGTGGGGGTGCAGGGGGACATGAGTGGGGCCTGGTGGAGGGTGCCCCTGGATGTTGGGGGTTGGGGGTGCTGGGAGACATGAGTGGGGGCCTGGTGGAGGGTGCCCCTGGATGCTGGGGGGTGGGGGTGCAGGGAGACATGAGTGGGGGCCTGGTAGAAGGTGCCCCACAGTGCTGGGGGGTGGGGGTGCTGGGAGACATGAGTGGGGGCCTGGTGGAGCATGCCCCTGGATGCTGGGGGGTGGGGTGCAAGGAGACATGAGTTGGACATGAGTGGGTGCATGGTGGAGGGTGCCCCTGGATGCTGGGGAGTGGGGGTGCTGGGAGACATGAGTGGCGGCCTGGTGGACGGTGCCCCTGGATGCTGGAGGGTGGGGGTGCTGGGAGACATGAGTGGGGGCCTGGTGGTGGGTTCCCCTGGATGCAGGGGGGTGGGGGTGCAGGGGGACATGAGTTGGACATGAGTGGGGGCCTGTTGGAGGGTGCCCCTGGATGCAGGGGGGTGGGTGTGCAGGGGGACATGAGTGGGGGCCTGGTGGAGGGTGCCCCTGGATGCTGGGGGGTGGGGTGCATGGAGACATGAGTGGGGGCCTGGTGGAGGGTGCCCCACAGTTCTGGGTGGTGGGGGTGTTGGGAGACAAGTGTGGGGGCCTGGTGGAGCATGCCCCTGGATGCTGGGGGGTGTGGTGCAAGGAGACATGAGTTGGACATGAGTGGGTGCCTGGTGGAGGGTGCCCCTAGATGCTGGGGAGTGGGGGTGCTGGGAGACATGAGTGGGGGCCTGGTGGAGGGTGCCCCTGGATGCTGGGGGGAGGGGGTGCAAGGAGACATGAGTTGGACATGAGTGGGGGCCTGGTGGAGGGTGCACCTGGATGCTGGGGGATGGGGGTGCAGGGAGACATGAGTTGGACATGAGTGGGGGCCTTGGTGGAGGGTGCCCCACAGTGCTGGGGGTGGGGGTGCTGGGATACATGAATGGGGGCCTGGTGGAGGGTGCCCCTGGATGCAATGGGGTGGCGGTACTGGGAGACATGAGTGGGGGCCTGGTGGAGGGTGCCCCTGGATGCAGGGGGGTGGGGGTGCTGGGAGACATGAGATGGACATGAGTGGGGGCCTGGTGAAGGGTGCCCCTGGATGTTGGGGGATGGGGGTGCAGGGAGACATGAGTTGGACATGAGTGGGGGCCTGGTGGAGGGTGCCCCACAGTGCTGATGGGTGGTGGTGCTGGGATACATGAGTGGGGGCCTGGTGGAGGATGCCCCTGGATGCAGGGGGGTGGGGTGCTGGGAGACATGAGTGGGGGCCTGGTGGAGGGTGCCCCTGGATGCTGGGGGGTGGGGTGCAGGGAGACATGAGTTGGACATGAGTGGGGGCCTGGTGGAGGGTGCTCCTGACTGGTGGGGGGTGGGGGTGCAGGGAGACATGAGTGGGGGCTTGGTGGAGGGTGCCCCTGGATGCTGGGGGGTGGGGGTGCTGGGAGGCATGAGTGGGGGCCTGGTGGAGGGTGCCTCTGGATGCTGGGGGGTGGGGGTGCAGGGTGACATGAGTGGGGGCCTGGTGGAGGGTGCCCCTGGATGCAGGGTGGTGGGGGTGCTGGGAGACAT
The DNA here is from genome assembly GCF_040938575.1 of Ambystoma mexicanum. Lineage (NCBI taxonomy): Eukaryota > Metazoa > Chordata > Amphibia > Caudata > Ambystomatidae > Ambystoma > Ambystoma mexicanum. Next base: position 1,099,977,085 of record NC_090933.1, read on the forward strand.
GAGTGGAGGCCTGGTGGAGGGTGCCCCTGGATGCAGGGGGGTGGGGTGCAGGGAGACATGAGTTGGACATGAGTGGGGGCCTGGTGGAGGGTGCCCCTGGATGCAGGGGGGTAGGGGTACAGGGAGACATGAGTGGGGGCCTGGTGGAGGGTGCCCCTGGATGCAGGGGGGTGGGGGTGCAGGGGGACATGAGTGGGGGCCTGGTGGAGGGTGCCCCGGGATGCAGGGGGGTGGGGGTGCAGGGAGACATGAGTTGGACATGAGTGGGGGCCTGGTGGAGGGTGCCCCTGGATGCAGGGGGGTGGGGGTGCAGGGGGACATGAGTGGGGGCCTGGTGGAGGGTGCCCCTGGATGCAGGGGGGTGGGGGTGCTAGGAGACATGAGTTGGACATGAGTGGGGGCCTGGTGGAGGGTGCCCCACAGTGCTGGGGGGTGGGGGTGCTGGGAGACATGAGTGGGGGCCTGGTGGAGGGTGCCCCTGGATGCTGAGGGGTGAGGGTGCAAGGTGACCTGAGTTGGACATGAGTGGGGGCCTGGGGGAGGATGCCCCTGGATGCTGGGGGGTGGGGGTGCTGGGAGACATGAGTGGGGGCCTGGTGGAGGGTGCCCCTGGATGCTGGAGGGTGGGGGTGCTGGGAGACATGAGTGGGGGCCTGGTGGAGGGTGCCCCTGGATGCTGGGGTGTGGGGGTGCAGGGAGATATGAGTGGGGGCCTGGTGGAGGGTGCCCCCCAGTGCTGGGGGGTGGGGGTGCTGGGAGACATGATTGTGGGCCTGGTAGAGGGTGCCCCTGGATGCTGGGGGGTGGGGGTGCAGGGAGATATGAGTGGGGGCCTGGTGGAGGGTGCCCCACAGTGCTGGGGGTGGGGGTGCAGGGGGACATGAGTTGGACATGTGTGGGGGCCTGCTGGCAGCTTCCCCACAGTGCTGGGGGGTGGGGGTGCTGGGAGACATGCGTTGGTGGGCAGTAGTGTAAGGTGACATGTGGCTTGGCTGGGGGGCATGGTGGATGGGCTGCCTGCGGGACATGTGCAGGGTAGTCCCCTGTGGTGTGGGCCGCCTGCAGGGGCCGTGGAGGGTGTCGGTTGAACAGCTGGGAGGACCCACACGGCGGATTCATGTGTAGGACTGGCCGGCACCCCCGGAATCCACGTAGGCTGCTGGATTCGCGTGTGGAATTTCAATTTCACCTTGGAATACACGTACCCTGCTGAAATTGCGTGTGGAACTTCCCGCGCACCTTGGAATACACGTACCCTGCTGAAATCGAATGTGGAACTTCCCGCGCACCCCAAAATACACGTACCCAGGGCAATCGGATGTGGAACTTCCAGCGAACCCCGTAATGCACGTACCCTGCTGATATCGCGTGTCAGACTACACACGCAACCCTGATATACACGTACACAGGCGAATCGCACTGCTGGGGGGTGGGGGGATGGTAGGAAGGAGTGGGGGCCTGGTGGAGGGTGCCCCTGGATGCTGGGGAGTGGGGGTGCTGGGAGACATGAGTGGGGGCCTGGTGGAGGGTGCCCCTGGATGCAGGGGGGTGGGGGTGCAGGGAGACATGAGTTGGACATGAGTGGGGGCCTGGTGGAGGGTGCCCCACAGTGCTGGGGGGTGGGGGTGCAGGGGGACATGAGTGGGGGCCTGGTGGAGGGTGCCCCTGGATGCAAGTGGGTGGGGGTGCTGGGAGACATGACTTGGACATGAGTGGGGTCCTGGTGGAGGGTGCCCCTGGATGCTGGGGGGTGGGGGTGCAGGGAGACATGAGTTGGACATGAGTGGGGGCCTGGTGGAGGGTGGCCCACAGTGCTGGGGGATGGGGGTGCTGGGAGACATGAGTGGGGGCCTGGTGGAGGGTGCCCCTGGATGCAGGGGGGTGGGGGTGCTGGGAGACATGAGTGGGGGCCTGGTGGAGGGTGCCCCTGACTGGTGGGGAGTGGGGGTGCAGGGAGGCATGAGTGGGGGCCTGGTGGAGGGTGCCCCTGGATGCTGGGAGGTGGGGGTGCTGGGAGACATGAGTGGGGGCCTGGTGGAGGGTGCCCCTGGATGCAGGGGGGTGGGGGTGCAGGGATACATGAGTTGGACATGAGTGGGGGCCTGTTGGAGGGTGCCCCTGGATGCAGGGGGTGGGGGTGCAGGGGGACATGAGTGGGGGCCTGGTGGAGGGTGCCCCTGGATGCTGGGGGTTGGGGGTGCAGGGAGACATGAGTGGGGGCCTGGTAGAGGGTGCCCCACAGTGCTGGGGGGTGGGGTGCTGGGAGACATGAGTGGGGGCCTGGTGGAGCATGCCCCTGGATGCTGGGGGGTGGGGTGCAAGGAGACATGAGTTGGACATGAGTGGGTGCATGGTGGAGGGTGCCCCTGGATGCTGGGGAGTGGGGGTGCTGGGGGACATGAGTGGGGGCCTGGTGGAGGGTGCCCCTGGATGCTGGGGGGTGGGGGTGCAGGGAGACATGAGTGGGGGCCTGGTGGAGGGTGCCCCTGGATGCTGGGGGGTGGGGGTGCAGGGAGACATGAGTGGGGGCCTGGTAGAGGGTGCCCCACAGTGCTGGGGGGTGGGGTGCTGGGAGACATGAGTGGGGGCCTGGTGGAGCATGCCCCTGGATGCTGGGGGGTGGGGTGCAAGGAGACATGAGTTGGACATGAGTGGGTGCATGGTGGAGGGTTCCCCTGGATGCTGGGGAGTGGGGGTGCTGGGAGACATGAGTGGGGGCCTGGTGGAGGGTGCCCCTGGATGCTGGAGGGTGGGGGTGCTGGGAGACATGAGTGGGGGCCTGGTGGAGGGTGCCCCTGGATGCAGGGGGGTGGGGGTGCAGGGAGACATGAGTTGGACATGAGTGGGGGCCTGGTGGAGGGTGTCCCTGGATGCAGGGGGATGGGGGTGCAGGGGGACATGAGTGGGGGCCTGGTGGAGGGTTCCCCTGGATGCAGGGGGGTGGGAGTGCAGGGAGACATGAGTTGGACATGAGTGGGGGCCTGTTGGAGGGTGCCCCTGGATGCAGGGGGGTGGGGGTGCAGGGGGACATGAGTGGGGGCCTGGTGGAGGGTGCCCCTGGATGCTGGCGGGTGGGGGTGCATGGAGACATGAGTGGGGGCCTGGTGGAGGGTGCCCCACAGTGCTGGGGGGTGGGGGTGTTGGGAGACTCGTGTGGGGGCCTGGTGGAGCATGCCCCTGGATGCTGGGGGGTGTGGTGCAAGGAGACATGAGTTGGACATGAGTGGGTGCCTGGTGGAGGGTGCCCCTCGATGCTGGGGAGTGGGGGTGCTGGGAGACATGAGTGGGGGCCTGGTGGAGGGTGCCCCTGGATGCTGGGGGGTGGTGGTGCAAGATGACATGAGTTGGACATGAGTGGGGGCCTGGTGGAGGGTGCACCTGGGTGCTGGGGGATGGGGGTGCAGGGAGACATGAGTTGGACATGAGTGGGGGCCTGGTGGAGGGTGCCCCACAGTGCTGGGGGGTGGGGGTGCTGGGATACATGAGTGGGGGCCTGGTCGAGGGTGCCCCTGGATGCAGGGGGGTGGCGGTACTGGGAGACATGAGTGGGGGCCTGGTGGATGGTGCCCCTGGATGCAGGGGGGTGGGGGTGCTGGGAGACATGAGTGGGGGCCTGGTGGAGGGTGCCCCTGGATGCAGGGGGGTGGGGGTGCAGGGAGACATGAGTTGGACATGAGTGGGGGCCTGGTGGAGGGTGCCCCTGGATGCAGGGGGGTTGGGGTGCAGGGAGACATGAGTGGGGGCCTGGTGGAGGGTGCCCCACAGTGCTGGGGGGTGGGGGTGCTGGGAGACATGAGTTGGACATGAGTGGGGGCCTGGTGGAGGGTGCCCCTGGATGGTGGGGGGTGGGGGTGCAGGGAGACATGAGTTGGACATGAGTGGGGGCCTGGTGGAGGGTGGCCCACAGTGCTGGGGGATGGGGGTGCTGGGAGACATGAGTGGGGGCCTGGTGGAGGGTGCCCCTCGATGCTGGGGAGTGGGGGTGCTGGGAGACATGAGTGGGGGCCTGGTGGAGGGTGCCCCTGGATGCTGGGGGGTGGGGGTGCAAGATGACATGAGTTGGACATGAGTGGGGGCCTGGTGGAGGGTGCACCTGGATGCTGGGGGATGGGGGTGCAGGGAGACATGAGTTGGACATGAGTGGGGGCCTGGTGGAGGGTGCCCCACAGTGCTGGGGGGTGGGGGTGCTGGGATACATGAGTGGGGGCCTGGTCGAGGGTGCCCCTGGATGCAGGGGGGTGGCGGTACTGGGAGACATGAGTGGGGGCCTGGTGGATGGTGCCCCTGGATGCAGGGGGGTGGGGGTGCTGGGTGACATGAGTGGGGCCTGGTGGAGGGTGCCCCTGGATGCAGGGGGGTGGGGGTGCAGGGAGACATGAGTTGGACATGAGTGGGGGCCTGGTGGAGGGTGCCCCTGGATGCAGGGGGGTTGGGGTGCAGGGAGACATGAGTGGGGGCCTGGTAGAGGATGCCCCTGGATGCTGGAGGGTGGGGGTGCTGGGAGACATGAGTGGGGGCCTGGTGAAGGGTGCCCCTGGATGCAGGGGGGTGGGGGTGCCGGGAGACATGAGTTGGACATGAGTGGGGGCCTGGTGGAGGGTGCCCCTGGATGCAGGGGGATGGGGGTGCAGGGGGACATGAGTGTGGGCCTGGTGGAGGGTGCCACTGGATGCAGGGGGGTGGGAGTGCAGGGAGACATGAGTTGGACATGAGTGGGGGCCTGTTGGAGGGTGCCCCTGGATGCAGGGGGGTGGGGGTGCAGGGGGACATGAGTGGGGGCCTGGTGGAGGGTGCCCCTGGATGCTGGGGGGTGGGGGTGCATGGAGACATGAGTGGGGGCCTGGTGGAGGGTGCCCCACAGTGCTGGGGGGTGGGGGTGTTGGGAGACTCGTGTGGGGGCCTGGTGGAGCATGCCCCTGGATGCTGGGCGGTGTCGTGCAAGGAGACATGAGTTGGACATGAGTGGGTGCCTGGTGGAGGGTGCCCCTGGATGCTGGGGAGTGGGGGTGCTGGGAGACATGAGTGGGGGCCTGGTGGAGGGTGCCCCTGGATGCTGGGGGGTGGGGGTGCAAGGAGACATGAGTTGGACATGAGTGGGGGCCTGGTGGAGGGTGCACCTGGATGCTGGGGGATGGGGGGGCAGGGAGACATGAGTTCGACATGAGTGGGGGCCTGGTGGAGGGTGCCCCACAGTGCTGGGGGGTGGGGGTGCTGGGATACATGAGTGGGGGCCTGGTGGAGGGTGCCCCTGGATGCAGGGGGGTGGGGGTGCTGGGAGACATGAGTGGGGGCCTGGTGGAGGGTGCCCCTGGATGCAGGGGGGTGGGGGTGCAGGGAGACATGAGTTGGACATGAGTGGGGGTCTGGTGGAGGGTGCCCCTGGATGCAGGGGGGTTGGGGTGCAGGGAGACATGAGTGGGGGCCTGGTGGAGGGTGTCCCACAGTGCTGGGGGGTGGGGGTGCAGGGGGACATGAGTGGGGGCCTGGTGGAGGGTGCCCCTGGATGCAGGGGGGTGGGGGTGCTGGGAGACATAAGTTGGACATGAGTGGGGGCCTGGTGGAGGGTGCCCCTGGATGGTGGGGGTGCAGGGAGACATGAGTTGGACATGAGTGGGGGCCTGGTGGAGGGTGGCGCACAGTGCTGGGGGATGGGGGTGCTGGGAGACATGAGTGGGGGCCTGGTGGAGGGTGCCCCTGGATGCAGGGGGGTGGGGGTGCTGGGAGACATGAGTGGGGGCCTGGTGGAGGGTGCCCCTGACTGGTGGGGAGTGGGGGTGCAGGGAGGCATGAGTGGGGGCCTGGTGGAGGGTGCCCCTGGATGCTGGGAGGTGGGGGTGCTGGGAGACAGGAGTGGGGGCCTGGTGGAGGGTGCCCCTGGATGCAGGGGGGTGGGGGTGCAGGGATACATGAGTTGGACATGAGTGGGGGCCTGTTGGAGGGTGCCCCTGGATGCAGGGGGGTGGGGGTGCAGGGGGACATGAGTGGGGGCCTGGTGGAGGGTGCCCCTGGATGCAGGGGGTGGGAGTGCAGGGAGACATGAGTTAGACATGAATGGGGGCCTGGTGGAGGGTGCCCCTGGATGCAGGGGGGTGGGGGTGCAGGGGGACATGAGTGGGGGCCTGGTGGAGGGTGCCCCTGGATGCTGGGGGGTGGGGGTGCTGGGAGACATGAATGGGGGCCTGGTGGAGGGTGCCCCTGGATGCTGGGGGTGGGGGTGCAGGGAGACATGAGTGGGGGCCTGGTAGAAGGTGCCCCACAGTGCTGGGGGGTGGGGGTGCTGGGAGACATGAGTGGGGGCCTGGTGGAGCATGCCCCTGGATGCTGGGGGGTGGGGTGCAAGGAGACATGAGTTGGACATGAGTGGGTGCATGGTGGAGGGTGCTCCTGGATGCTGGGGAGTGGGAGTGCTGGGAGACATGAGTGGCGGCCTGGTGGAGGGTGCCCCTGGATGCTGGAGGGTGGGGGTGCTGGGAGACATGAGTGGGGGCCTGGTGGTGGGTGCCCCTGGATGCAGGGGGGTGGGGGTGCAGGGAGACATGAGTTGGACATGAGTGGGGGCCTGGTGGAGGGTACCCCTGGATGCAGGGGGGTGGGAGTGCAGGGGGACATGAGTTGGACATGAGTGGGGGACTGTTGGAGGGTGCCCCTGGATGCAGGGGGGTGGATGTGCAGGGGGACATGAGTGGGGGCCTGGTGGAGGGTGCCCCTGGATGCTGGGGGGTGGGGTGCATGGAGACATGAGTGGGGGCCTGGTGGAGGGTGCCCCACAGTGCTGGGGGGTGGGGGTGTTGGGAGACATGTGTGGGGGCCTGGTGGAGCATGCCCCTGGATGCTGGGGGGTGTGGTGCAAGGAGACATGAGTTGGACATGAGTGGGTGCCTGGTGGAGGGTGCCCCTAGATGCTGGGGAGTGGGGGTGCTGGGAGACATGAGTGGGGGCCTGGTGGAGGGTGCCCCTGGATGCTGGGGGGTGGGGGTGCAAGGAGACATGAGTTGGACATGAGTGGGGCCTGGTGGGGGGTGCACCTGGATGCTGGGGGATGGGGGTGCAGGGAGACATGAGTTGGACATGAGTGGGGGCCTGGTGGAGGGTGCCCCACAGTGCTGGGGGTGGGGGTGCTGGGATACATGAATGGGGGCCTGGTGGAGGGTGCCCCTGGATGCAATGGGGTGGCGGTACTGGGAGACATGAGTGGGGGCCTGGTGGAGGGTGCCCCTGGATGCTAGGGGGTGGGGGTGCTGGGAGACATGAGATGGACATGAGTGGGGGCCTGGTGGAGGGTGCCCCTGGATGTTGGGGGATGGGGGTGCAGGGAGACATGAGTTGGACATGAGTGGGGGCCTGGTGGAGGGTGCCCCACAGTGCTGATGGGTGGTGGTGCTGGGATACATGAGTGGGGGCCTGGTGGAGGGTGCCCCTGGATGCAGGGGGGTGGGGGTGCTGGGAGACATGAGTGGGGGCCTGGTGGAGGGTTCCCCTGGATGCTGGGGGGTGGGGTGCAGGGAGACATGAGTTGGACATGAGTGGGGGCCTGGTGGAGGGTGCTCCTGACTGGTGGGGGGTGGGGGTGCAGGGAGGCATGAGTGGGGGCCTGGTGGAGGGTGCCCCTGGATGCTGGGGGGTGGGGGTGCTGGGAGGCATGAGTGGGGGCCTGGTGGAGGGTGCCTCTGGATGCTGGGGGGTGGGGGTGCAGGGGGACATGAGTGGGGGCCTGGTGGAGGGTGCCCCTGGATGCAGGGTGGTGGGGGTGCTGGGAGACATGAGTGGAGGCCTGGTGGAGGGTGCCCCTGGATGCAGGGGGGTGGGGGTGCAGGGAGACATGAGTTGGACATGAGTGGGGGCCTGGTGGAGGGTGCCCCTGGATGCAGGGGGGTAGGGGTACAGGGAGACATGAGTGGGGGCCTGGTGGAGGGTGCCCCTGGATGCAGGGGGTGGGGGTGCAGGGAGACATGAGTTGGACATGAGTGGGGGCCTGGTGGAGGGTGCCCCTGGATGCAGGGGGGTGGGGGTGCAGGGGGCATGAGTGGGGGCCTGGTGGAGGGTGCCCCTGGATGCAGGGGGGTGGGGGTGCTAGGAGACATGAGTTGGACATGAGTGGGGGCCTGGTGGAGGGTGCCCCACAGTGCTGGGGGTTGGGGGTGCTGAGAGACATGAGTGGGGGCCTGGTGGAGGGTGCCCCACAGTGCTGGGGGGTGGAGGTGCAGGGGCACATGAGTGGGGGCCTGGTGGAGGGTGCACCTGGATGCCCGGGGGTGGGGGTGCAGGGAGACATGAGTTGGACATGAGTGGGGGCCTGGTGGAGGGTGCACCTGGATGCTGGGGGGTGGGGGTGCAGGGAGACATGAGTTGGACATGAGTGGGGGCCTGGTGGAGGGTGCCCCACAGTGCTGGGGGGTGGGGGTGCTGGGAGACATGAGTGGGGGCCTGGTGGAGGGTGCCCCTGGATGCAGGGGGGTGGGGGTACTGGGAGACATGAGTGGGGGCCTGGTGGAGGGTGCCCCTGGATGCTGGGGGGTGGGGGTGCAGGGAGACATGAGTTGGACATGAGTGGGGGCCTGGTGGAGGGTGCCCCTGGATGCTGGGGGGTGGGGTTGAAGGGAGACATGAGTGGGGGCCTGGTGGAGGTTGCCCCACAGTGCTGGGGGGTGGGGGTGCTTGGAGACATGAGTGCGGGTCTGCTGGAGGGTGCCCCTGGATGCTGGGGGGTGGGGGTGCAAGGAGACATGAGTTGGACATGAGTGGGGGCCTGGTGGAGGGTGCCCCTGGATGCTGGGGGGTGGGGGTGCTGGGAGACATGAGTGTGGGCCTGGTGGAGGGTGCCCCTGGATGCTGGGGGGTGGGGGTGCAGGGAGACATGAGTGGGGGCCTGGTGGAGGGTGCCCCACAGTGCTTGGGGGTGGGGGTGCTGGGAGACATGAGTGGGGGCCTGGTGGAGGGTGCCCCTGGATGCAGGGGGGTGGGGGTACTGGGAGACATGAGTGGGGGCCTTATGGAGGGTGCCCCTGGATGCTGGGGGGTGGGGGTGCAGGGAGACATGAGTTGGACATGAGTGGGGGCCTGGTGGAGGGTGCCCCTGACTGGTGGGGTGTGGGGGTGCAGGGAGGCATGAGGGGGCGCCTGGTGGATGGTGCCCCTGGATGCTGGGGGTGGGGGTGCATGGAGACATGAGTGGGGGCCTGGTGGAGGGTGCCCCTGGATGCAGGTGAGTGGGGGTTCAGGGGGACATGAGTGGGGGCCTGGTGGAGGGTGCCCCTGGATGAAGGGGGTGGGGGTGCAGGGAGACATGAGTTGGACATGAGTGGGGGCCTGGTGGAGGGTGGCCCTGGATGCAGGGGGGTGGGGGTGCAGGGGGACATGGGTGGGGGCCTGGTGGAGGGTGCCCCTGGATGCTGGAGGGTGGGGGTGCTGGGAGACATGAGCGGGGGCCTGGTGGAGGGTGCCCCTGGATGCTGGGGGGTGGGGTTGCAGGGAGACATGAGTGGGGGCCTGGTGGAGGGTGCCCCACTGTGCTGGGGGGTGGGGGTGCTGGGAGACATGAGTGGGGGCCTGGTGGAGGGTGCCCCTGGATGCTGGGGGGTGGGGTTGCAGGGAGACATGAGTGGGGGCCTGTTGGAGGGTGCCCCACAGTGCTGGGGGGTGGTGGTGCTGGGAGACATGAGTGGGGGCCTGCTGGAGGGTGCCCCTGGATGCTGGGGGGTGGGGGTGCAAGGAGACATGAGTTGGACATGAGTGGGGGCCTGGTGGAGGGTGCCCCTGGATGCTGGAGGGTGGGGGTGCTGGGAGACATGAGTGGGGGCCTGGTGGAGGGTGCCCCTGGATGCTGGGGGGGTGGGGGTGCTGGGAGACGTGAGTGGGGGCCTGGTGGAGGGTGCCCCTGGATGCTAGGGGGTTGGGGGTGCAGGGAGACATGAGTAGGGGCATGGTGGAGGGTGCCCCAAAGTGCTGGGGGGTGGGGGTGCTGGGAGACATGAGTGGGGGCCTGGTGGAGGGTGCCCCTGGATGCAGGGGGGTGGGGGTACTGGGAGACATGAGTGGGGGCCTGGTGGAGGGTGCCCCTGGATGCTGGGGGGTGGGGGTGCAGGGAGACATGAGTTGGACATGAGTGGGGGCCTGGTGGAGGGTGCCCCTGACTGGTGGGGGGTGGGGGTGCAGGGAGGCATGAGGGGGCACCTGGTGGAGGGTGCCCCTGGATGCTGGGGGTGGGGGTGCTGGGAGACATGAGTGGGGGCCTGGTGGAGGGTGCCCCTGGATGCAGGTGGGTGGGAGTGCAGGGGACATGACTGGGGGCCTGGTGGAGGGTGCCCCTGGATGCAGGGGGGTGGGGGTGCAGGGAGACATGAGTTGGACATGAGTGGGGGCATGGTGGAGGGTGGCCCTGGATGCAGGGGCGTGGGGGTGCAGGGGGACATGAGTGGGGGCCTGGTGGAGGGTGCCCCTGGATGCTGGAGGGTGGGGGTGCTGGGAGACATGAGGGGGGCCTGGTGGAGGGTGCCCCTGGATGCTGGGGGGTGGGGTTGCAGGGAGACATGAGTGGGGGCCTAGTGGAGGGTGCCCCACAGTGCTGGGGGGTGGGGGTGCTGGGAGACATGAGTGGGGGCCTGCTGGAGGGTGCCCTTGGATGCTGGGGGGTGGGGATGCAAGGAGACATGAGTTGGACATGAGTGGGGGCCTGGTGGAGGGTGCCCCTGGATGCTGGGGGGTGGGGGTGCTGGGAGGCATGAGTGGGGGCCTGGTGGAGGGTGCCCCTGGATGCTGGGGGGTGGGGGTGCTGGGAGACGTGAGTGGGGGCCTGGTGGAGGGTGCCCCTGACTGGTGGGGGGTGGGGGTGCAGGGAGACATGAGTTGGACATGAGTGGGGGCCTGGTGGAGGGTGCACCTGGATGCTGGGGGATGGGGGTGCAGGGAGACATGAGTTGGACATGAGTGGGGGCCTGGTGGAGGGTGCCCCACAGTGCTGGAGGGTGGGGGTGCTGGGATACATGAGTGGGGGCCTGGTGGAGGGTGCCCCTGGATGCTGGGGGGTGGGGGTGCTGGGAGACGTGAGTGGGGGCCTGGTGGAGGGTGCCCCTGACTGGTGGGGGGTGGGGGTGCAGGGAGACATGAGTTGGACATGAGTGGGGGCCTGGTGGAGGGTGCACCTGGATGCTGGGGGATGGGGGTGCAGGGAGACATGAGTTGGACATGAGTGGGGGCCTGGTGGAGGGTGCCCCACAGTGCTGGAGGGTGGGGGTGCTGGGATACATGAGTGGGGGCCTGGTGGAGGGTGCCCCTGGATGCAGGGGGGTGGGGGCACTGGGAGACATGAGTGGGGGCCTGGTGGAGGGTGCCCCTGGATGCAGGTGGGTGGGAGTGCAGGGGACATGACTGGGGGCCTGGTGGAGGGTGCCCCTGGATGCAGGGGGGTGGGGGTGCAGGGAGACATGAGTTGGACATGAGTGGGGGCCTGGTGGAGGGTGAACCTGGATGCTGGGGGATGGGGGTGCAGGGAGACATGAGTTGGACATGAGTGGGGGCCTGGTGGAGGGTGCCCCACAGTGCTGGAGGGTGGGGGTGCTGGGATACATGAGTGGGGGCCTGGTGGAGGGTGCCCCTGGATGCAGGGGGGTGGGGGCACTGGGAGACATGAGTGGGGGCCTGGTGGAGGGTGCCCCTGGATGAAGGGGGGTGGGGGTGCTGGGAGGCATGAGGGGGCACCTGGTGGAGGGTGCCCCTGGATGCTGGGGGTGGGGGTGCTGGGAGACATGAGTGGGGGCCTGGTGGAGGGTGCCCCTGGATGCAGGTGGGTGGGAGTGCAGGGGACATGACTGGGGGCCTGGTGGAGGGTGCCCCTGGATGCAGGGGGGTGGGGGTGCAGGGAGACATGAGTTGGACATGAGTGGGGGCCTGTTGGAGGGTGGCCCTGGATGCAGGGGCGTGGGGGTGCAGGGGGACATGAGTGGGGGCCTGGTGGAGGGTGCCCCTGGATGCTGGAGGGTGGGGGTGCTGGGAGACATGAGTGGGGGCCTGGTGGAGGGTGCCCCTGGATGCTGGGGGGTGGGGTTGCAGGGAGACATGAGTGGGGGCCTAGTGGAGGGTGCCCCACAGTGCTGGGGGGTGGGGGTGCTGGGAGACATGAGTGGGGGCCTGCTGGAGGGTGCCCCTGGATGCTGGGGGGTGGGGATGCAAGGAGACATGAGTTGGACATGAGTGGGGGCCTGGTGGAGGGTGCCCCTGGATGCTGGGGGGTGGGGGTGCTGGGAGGCATGAGTGGGGGCCTGGTGGAGTGTGCCCCTGGATGCTGGGGGGTGGGGGTGCTGGGAGACGTGAGTGGGGGCCTGGTGGAGGGTGCCCCTGGATGCTGGGGGGTGGGGGTGCAGGGAGACATGAGTGGGGGCCTGGTGGAGGGTGCCCCACAGTGCTGGGGGGTGGGGGTGCTGGGAGACATGAGTGTGGGCCTGGTGGAGGGTGCCCCACAGTGCTGGGGGGTGGGGGTGCAGGGGGACATGAGTTGGACATGTGTGGGGGCCTGCTGGCAGGTGCCCCACAGTGCTGGGGGGTGGGGTTGCTGGGAGACATGCGTTGTTGGGCAGTAGTGCAAGGTGACATGTGGCTTGGCTGGGGGGCTTGGGCATGGTGGATGGGCTGCCTGCGGGACATGTGCAGGGTAGTCCACTGTGGTGTGGGCTGCCTGCAGGGGCCGTGGAGGGTGTCGGTTGAACAGCTGGGAGGACCCACATGGCGGATTCACGTGTAGGACTGGCCGGCACCCCCGGAATCCACGTAGGCTGCTAGATTCACGTGTGGAATTTCACTTGCACCTTGGAATAAACGTACCCTGCTGAAATCGCGTGTGGAACTTCCCGCGCACCTTGGAATACACGTACCCTGCTGAAATCGAATGTGGAACTTCCCGCCCACCCCGAAATACACGTACCCAGGGCAATCGCGTGTGGAACTTCCCGCGAACCCCGTAATACACGTACCCTGCTGATGTCGCGTGTCAGACTACACGTGCAACCCTGGTATACACGTACACAGGCGAATCGCACTGCTGCGGGGTGGGGGGGTGGTAGGAAGGAGTGGGGGCCTGGTGGAGGGTGCCCCTGGATGCTGGGGGGTGGGGGTGCTGGGAGACATGAGTGGGGGCCTGGTGGAGGGTGCCCCTGGATGCAGGGGGATGGGGGTGCAGGGGGACATGAGTGGGGGCCTGGTGGAGGGTGCCCCTGGATGCAGGGGGGTGGGAGTGCAGGGAGACATGAGTTGGACATGAGTGGGGGCCTTTTGGAGGGTGCCCCTGGATGCAGGGGGGTGGGGGTGCAGGGGGACCTGAGTGGGGGCCTGGTGGAGGGTGCCCCTGGATGCTGGGGGGTGGGGGTGCAGGGAGACATGAGTGGGGGCCTGGTGGAAGGTGCCCTACAGTGCTGGGGGGTGGGGGTGTTGGGAGACATGAGTGGGTGCCTGGTGGAGCATGCCCATGGATGCTGGGGGGTGTGGTGCAAGGAGACATGAGTTGGACATGAGTGGGTGCCTGGTGGAGGGTGCCCCTGGATGCTGGGGTGTTGGGGTGCTGGGAGACATAAGTGGGGGCCTGGTGGAGGGTGCCCCTGGATGCTGGGGGGTGGGGTGCAAGGAGACATGAGTTGGACATGAGTGGGGGCCTGCTGGAGGGTGCACCTGGATGCTGGGGGGTGGGGGTGCAGGGAGACATGAGTTGGACATGAGTGGGGGTCTGGTGGAGGGTGCCCCACAGTGCTGGGGGGTGGGGGTGCTGGGATACATGAGTGGGGGCCTGGTGGAGGGTGCCCCTGGATGCAGGGGGGTGGGGGTACTGGGAGACATGAGTGGGGGCCTGGTGGAGGGTTCCCCTGGATGCTGGGGGGTGGGGGTGCAAGGAGACATGAGTTGGACATGAGTGGGGGCCTGGTGGAGGGTGCACCTGGATGCTGGGGGATGGGGGTGCAGGGAGACATGAGTTGGACATGAGTGGGGGCCTGGTGGAGGGTGCCCCACAGTGCTGGAGGGTGGGGGTGCTGGGATACATGAGTGGGGGCCTGGTGGAGGGTGCCCCTGGATGCAGGGGGGTGGGGGCACTGGGAGACATGAGTGGGGGCCTGGTGGAGGGTGCCCCTGGATGAAGGGGGGTGGGGGTGCTGGGAGACATGAGATGGACATGAGTGGGGGCCTGGTGGAGGGTGCCCCTGGATGTTGGGGGTGGGGGTGCAGGGAGACATGAGTTGGACATGAGTGGGGGCCTGGTGGAGGGTGCCCCCACAGTGCTGGGGGGTGGGGGTGCTGGGATACATGAGTGGGGACCTGGTGGAGGGTGCCCCTGGATGCAGGGGGGTGGGGGTGCTGGGAGACATGAGTGGGGGCCTGGTGGAGGGTGCCCCTGGATGCTGGGGGGTGGGGTGCAGGGAGACATGAGTTGGACATGTGTGGGGGCCTGGTGGAGGGTGCCCCTGACTGGTGGGGGGTGGGGGTGCAGGGAGGCATGAGTGGGGGCTTGGTGGAGGCTGCCCCTGGATGCTGGGGGGTGGGGGTGCTGGGAGACATGAGTGGGGGCCTGGTGGAGGGTGCCCCTGGATGCAGGGGGGTGGGGGTGCAGGGGGACATGAGTGGGGGCCTGGTGGAGGGTGCCCCTGGATGCAGGGGGGTGTAGGTGCAGGGAGACATGAGTTGGACATGAGTGGGGGCCTGGTGGAGGGTGCCCCTGGATGCAGGGGGGTGGGGGTGCAGGGAGACATGAGTGGGGGCCTGGTGGAGGGTGCCCCACAGTGCTGGGTGGTGGGGGTGCAGGGGGACATGAGTGGGGGCCTGGTGGAGGGTGCCCCTGGATGCAGGGGGTGGGGGTGCTGGGAGACATGAGTTGGACATGAGTGGGGGCCTGGTGGAGGGCGCCCCACAGTGCTGGGGGTTGGGGGTCCTGGAAGACATGAGTTGGGCCCTGGTGGAGGGTGCCCCACAGTGCTGGGGGGTGGAGGTGCAGGGGGACATGAGTGGGGGCCTGGTGGAGGATGCCCCTGGATGCAGGGGGGTTGGGGTGCTGGGAGACATGAGTTGGACATGAGTGGGGGCCTGGTGGAGGGTGCACCTGGATGCTGGGGGGTGGGGGTGCAGGGAGACATGAGTTGGACATGAGTGGGGGCCTGGTGGAGGGTGCCCCACAGTGCCTGGGGGTGGGGGTGCTGGGAGACATGAGTGGGGGCCTGGTGGAGGGTGCCCCTGGATGCTCTGGGGTGGGGGTGCAGGGAGACATGAGTTGGACATGAGTGGGGGCCTGGTGGAGGGTGCCCCTGACTGGTGGGGGGTGGGGGTGCAGGGAGGCATGAGGGGGCGCCTGGTGGAGGGTGCCCCTGGATGCTGGGGGTGGGGGTGCTGGGAGACATGAGTGGGGGCCTGGTGGAGGGTGACCCTGGATGCAGGGGGGTGGGGGTGCAGGGGGACATGAGTGGGGGCTTGGTGGAGTGTGCCCCTGGATGCAGGGGGGTGGGGGTGCAGGGAGACATGAGTTGGACATGAGTGGGGGCCTGGTGGAGGGTGGCCCTGGATGCTGGGGGGTGGGGGTGCAGGGGGACATGAGTGGGGGCCTGGTGGAGGGTGCCCCTGGATGCTGGAGGGTGGGGGTGCTGGGAGACATGAGTGGGGGCCTGGTGGAGGGTGCCTCACAGTGCTGGGGGGTGGGGGTGCTGGGAGACATGAGTGGGGGCCTGCTGGAGGGTGCCCCTGGATGCTGGGGGGTGAGTGTGCAAGGTGACATGAGTTGGACATGAGTGGGGGCCTGGGGGAGGGTGCCCCTGGATGCTGGGGGGTGGGGGTGCTGGGAGACATGAGTGGGGGCCTGGTGGAGGGTGCCCCTGGATGCTGGAGGGTGGGGGTGCTGGGAGACATGTGTGGGGGCCTGGTGGAGGGTGCCCCTGGATGCAGGGGGGTGGGGGTGCAGGGAGACATGAGTTGGACATGAGTGGGGGCCTGGTGGAGGGTGGCCCTGGATGCAGGGGGTGGGGGTGCAGGGGGACATGAGTGGGGGCCTGGTGGAGGGTGCCCCTGGATGCTGGAGGGTGGGGGTGCTGGGAGACATGAGTGGGGGCCTGGTGGAGGGTGCCCCTGGATGCTGGGGGCTGGGGTTGCAGGGAGACATGAGTGGGGGCCTAGTGGAGGGTGCCCCACAGTGCTGGGGGGTGGGGGTGCTGGGAGACATGAGTGGGGGCCTGCTGGAGGGGGCCCCTGGATGCTGGGGGGTGGGGATGCAAGGAGACATGAGTTGGACATGAGTGGGGGCCTGGTGGAGGGTGCCCCTGGATGCTGGGGGGTGGGGGTGCTGGGAGACATGAGTGGGGGCCTGGTGGAGGGTGCCCCTGGATGCTGGGGGGTGGGGGTGCTGGGAGACGTGAGTGGGGGCCTGGTGGAGGGTGCCCCACAGTGCTGGGGGGTGGGGGTGCTGGGAGACATGAGTGTGGGCCTGGTGGAGGGCGCCCCACAGTGCTGGGGGGTGGGGGTGCAGGGGGACATGAGTTGGACATGTGTGGGGGCCTGCTGGCAGGTGCCCCACAGTGCTGGGGGGTGGGGTTGCTGGGAGACATGCGTTGTTGGGCAGTAGTGCAAGGTGACATGTGGCTTGGCTGGGGGGCTTGGGCATGGTGGATGGGCTGCCTGCGGGACATGTGCAGGGTAGTCCACTGTGGTGTGGGCTGCCTGCAGGGGCCGTGGAGGGTGTCGGTTGAACAGCTGGGAGGACCCACACGGCGGATTCACGTGTAGGACTGGCCGGCACCCCCGGAATCCACGTAGGCTGCTAGATTCACGTGTGGAATTTCACTTGCACCTTGGAATACATGTACCCTGCTGAAATCGCGTGTGGAACTTCCCGCGCACCTTGGAATACACGTACCCTGCTGAAATCGAATGTGGAACTTCCCGCCCACCCCGAAATACACGTACCCAGGGCAATCGCGTGTGGAACTTCCCACGAACCCCGTAATACACGTACCCTGCTGATATCGCGTGTCAGACTACACGTGCAACCCTGGTATACACGTACACAGGCGAATCGCACTGCTGCGGGGTGGGGGGGTGTTAGGAAGGAGTGGGGGCCTGGTGGAGGGTGCCCCTGGATGCTGGGGGGTGGGGGTGCTGGGAGACATGAGTGGGGGCCTGGTGGAGGGTGCCCCTGGATGCAGGGGGATGGGGTGCAGGGGGACATGAGTGGGGGCCTGGTGGAGGGTGCCCCTGGATGCAGGGGGGTGGGAGTGCAGGGAGACATGAGTTGGACATGAGTGGGGGCCTGTTGGAGGGTGCCCCTGGATGCAGGGGGGTGGGGGTGCAGGGGGACATGAGTGGGGGCCTGGTGGAGGGTGCCCCTGGATGCTGGGGGGTGGGGGTGCAGGGAGACATGAGTGGGGGCCTGGTGGAAGGTGCCCCACAGTGCTGGGGGGTGGGGGTGTTGGGAGACATGAGTGGGTGCCTGGTGGAGCATGCCCCTGGATGCTGGGGGGTGTGGTGCAAGGGGACATGAGTTGGACATGAGTGGGTGCCTGGTGGAGGGTGCCCCTGGATGCTGGGGAGTTGGGGTGCTGGGAGACATAAGTGGGGGCCTGGTGGAGGGTGCCCCTGGATGCTGGGGGGTGGGGTGCAAGGAGACATGAGTTGGACATGAGTGGGGGCCTGCTGGAGGGTGCACCTGGATGCTGGGGGGTGGGGGTCCAGGGAGACATGAGTTGGACATGAGTGGGGGTCTGGTGGAGGGTGCCCCACAGTGCTGGGGGGTGGGGGTGCTGGGATACATGAGTGGGGGCCTGGTGGAGGGTGCCCCTGGATGCAGGGGGGGGGGGTACTGGGAGACATGAGTGGGGGCCTGGTGGAGGGTTCCCCTGGATGCTGGGGGGTGGGGGTGCAAGGAGACATGAGTTGGACATGAGTGGGGGCCTGGTGGAGGGTGCACCTGGATGCTGGGGTTTGGGGGTGCAGGGAGACATGAGTTGGACATGAGTGGGGGCCTGGTGGAGGGTGCCCCACAGTGCTGGAGGGTGGGGGTGCTGGGATACATGAGTGGGGGCCTGGTGGAGGGTGCCCCTGGATGCAGGGGGGTGGGGGCACTGGGAGACATGAGTGGGGGCCTGGTGGAGGGTGCCCCTGGATGAAGGGGGGTGGGGGTGCTGGGAAACATGAGATGGACATGAGTGGGGGCCTGGTGGAGGGTGCCCCTGGATGTTGGGGGTGGGGGTGCAGGGAGACATGAGTTGGACATGAGTGGGGGCCTGGTGGAGGGTGCCCCCACAGTGCTGGGGGGTGGGGGTGCTGGGATACATGAGTGGGGACCTGGTGGAGGGTGCCCCTGGATGCAGGGGGGTGGGGGTGCTGGGAGACATGAGTGGGGGCCTGGTGGAGGGTGCCCCTGGATGCTGGGGGGTGGGGTGCAGGGAGACATGAGTTGGACATGTGTGGGGGCCTGGTGGAGGGTGCCCCTGACTGGTGGGGGGTGGGGGTGCAGGGAGGCATGAGTGGGGGCTTGGTGGAGGGTGCCCCTGGATGCTGGGGGGTGGGGGTGCTGGGAGACATGAGTGGGGGCCTGGTGGAGGGTGCCCCTGGATGCAGGGGGGTGGGGGTGCAGGGGGACATGAGTGGGGGCCTGGTGGAGGGTGCCCCTGGATGCAGGGGGTGGGGGTGCACGGAGACATGAGTTGGACATGAGTGGGGGCCTGGTGGAGGGTGCCCCTGGATGCAGGGGGGTGGAGGTGCAGGGAGACATGAGTGGGGGCCTGGTGGAGGGTGCCCCACAGTGCTGGGTGGTGGGGGTGCAGGGGGACATGAGTGGGGGCCTGGTGGAGGGTGCCCCTGGATGCAGGGGGGTGGGGGTGCTGGGAGACATGAGTTGGACATGAGTGGGGGCCTGGTGGAGGGCGCCCCACAGTGCTGGGGGTTGGGGGTCCTGGAAGACATGAGTTGGGGCCTGGTGGAGGGTGCCCCACAGTGCTGGGGGGTGGAGGTGCAGGGGGACATGAGTGGGGGCCTGGTGGAGGGTGCCCCTGGATGCTGGAGGGTGGGGGTGCTGGGAGACATGAGTGGGGGCCTGGTGGAGGGTGCCCCACAGTGCTGGGGGGTGGGGGTGCTGGGAGACATGAGTGGGGGCCTGCTGGAGGGTGCCCCTGGATGCTGGGGGGTGAGTGTGCAAGGTGACATGAGTTGGACATGAGTGGGGGCCTGGGGGAGGGTGCCCCTGGATGCTGGGGGGTGGGGGTGCTGGGAGACATGAGTGGGGGCCTGGTGGAGGGTGCCCCTGGATGCTGGAGGGTGGGGTGCTGGGAGACATGAGTGGGGGCCTGGTGGAGGGTGCCCCAGGATGCTGGGGGGTGGGGGTGCAGGGAGATATGAGTGGGGTCCTGGTGGAGGGTGCCCCACAGTGCTGGGGGGTGGGGGTGCTGGGAGACATGAGTGTGGGCCTGGTGGAGGGTGCCCCACAGTGCTGGGGGGTGGGGGTGCAGGGGGACATGAGTTGGAAATGTGTGGGGGCCTGCTGGCAGGTTCCCCACAGTGCTGGGGGGTGGGGTTGCTGGGAGACATGCGTTGGTGGGCAGTAGTGCAAGGTGACATGTGGCTTGGCTGGGGGGCATGGGCATGGTGGATGGGCTGCCTGCGGGACATGTGCAGGGTAGTCCCCTGTGGTGTGGGCCGCCTGCAGGGGCCGTGGAGGGTGTCGGTTGAACAGCTGGGAGGACCCACACGGCGGATTCATGTGTAGGACTGGCCGGCACCCCCGGAATCCACGTAGGCTGCTGGATTCGCATGTGGAATTTCACTTGAACCTTGGAATACACGTACCCTGCTGAAATCGCGTGTGGAACTTCCCGCGCACCTTGGAATACACGTACCCTGCTGAAATCGCATGTGGAACTTCCCGCGCACCCCGAAATACACGTACCCAGGGCAATCGGATGTGGAACTTCCTGCGAACCCCGTAATACACGTACCCTGCTGATATCGCGTGTCAGCCTACACACGCAACCCTGATATACACGTACACAGGCGTATCGCACTGCTGGGGGGTGGGGGGTGGTAGGAAGGAGTGGGGGCCTGGTGGAGGGTGCCCCTGGATGCTGGCGGGTGGGGGTGCTGGGAGACATGAGTGGGGGCCTGGTGGAGGGTGCCCCTGGATGCAGGGGGTTAGGGGTGCAGGGAGACATGAGTTGGACATGAGTGGGGGCCTGGTGGAGGGTGCCACTGGATGCAGGGGGGTGGGGGTGCAGGGAGACATGAGTGGGGGCCTGGTGGATGGTGCCCCACAGTGCTGGGGGGTGGGGGTGCAGGGGGACATGAGTGGGGGCCTGGTGGAGGGTGCCCCTGGATGCAGGGGGGTGGGGGTGCTGTGAGACATGAGTTGGACATGAGTGGGGGCCTGTTGGAGGGTGCCCCTGGATGGTGGGGGGTGGGGGTGCAGGGAGACATGAGTTGGACATGAGTGGGGGCCTGGTGGAGGGTGGCCCACAGTGCTGGGGGATGGGGGTGCTGGGAGACATGAGTGGGGGCCTGTTGGAGGGTGCCCCTGGATGCAGGGGAGTGGGGGTGCTGGGAGACATGAGTGGGGGCCTGGTAGAGGGTGCCCCTGGATGCTGGGGGGGTGGGGGTGCAGTGAGACATGAGTTGGACATGAGTGGGGGCCTGGTGGAGGGTGCCCCTGACTGGTGGGGAGTGGGGGTGCCCCTGGATGCTGGGAGGTGGGGGTGCTGGGAGACATGAGTGGGGGCCTGGTGGAGGGTGCCCCTGGATGCAGGGGGGTGGGGGTGCAGGGATACATGAGTTGGACATGAGTGGGGGCCTGTTGGAGGGTGCCCCTGGATGCAGGGGGTGGGGGTGCAGGGGGACATGAGTCGGGGCCTGGTGGAGGGTGCCCCTGGATGCAGGGGGGTGGGAGTGCAGGGAGACATGAGTTAGACATGAATGGGGGCCTGGTGGAGGGTGCCCCTGGATGCAGGGGGGTGGGGGTGCAGGGGGACATGAGTGGGGGCCTGGTGGAGGGTGCCCCTGGATGCTGGGGGGAGGGGGTGCTGGGAGACATGTGTGGGGGCCTGGTGGAGGGTGCCCCTGGATGCTGGGGGGTGGGGGTGCAGGGAGACATGAGTGGGGGCCTGGTAGAGGGTGCCCCACAGTGCTGGCGGGTGGGGGTGCTGGGAGACATGAGTGGGGGCCTGGTGCAGCATGCC
Source organism: Ambystoma mexicanum (assembly GCF_040938575.1). Lineage (NCBI taxonomy): Eukaryota > Metazoa > Chordata > Amphibia > Caudata > Ambystomatidae > Ambystoma > Ambystoma mexicanum. The sequence goes on from NC_090933.1 coordinate 1,099,998,258, forward strand.
CCTGGATGCTGGGGGGTGGGGTGCAAGGAGACATGAGTTGGACATGAGTGGGTGCCTGGTGGAGGGTGCCCCTGGATGCTGGGGAGTGAGGGTGCTGGGAGACATGAGTGGGGGCCTGGTGGAGGGTGCCCCCGGATGCTCGAGGGTTGGGGTGCTGGGAGACATGAGTGGGGGGCCTGGTGGAGGGTGCCCCTGGATGCAGGGGGGTGGGGGTGCAGGGAGACATGAGTTGGACATGAGTGGGGGCCTGGTGGAGGGTGCCGCTGGATGCAGGGGGATGGGGGTGCAGGGGGACATGAGTGGGGGCCTGGTGGAGGGTGCCCCTGGATGCAGGGGGGTGGGAGTGCAGGGAGACATGAGTTGGACATGAGTGGGGGCCTGTTGGAGGGTGCCCCTGGATGCAGGGGGGTTGGGGTGCAGGGGGACATGAGTGGGGGCCTGGTGGAGGGTGCCCCTGGATGCTGGGGGGTAGGGGTGCAGGGAGACATGAGTGGGGGCCTGGTGGAGGGTGCCCCACAGTGCTGGGGGGTGGGGGTGTTGGGAGACATGAGTGGGGGCCTGGTGGAGCATGCCCCTGGATGCTGGGGGGTGTGGTGCAAGGAGACATGAGTTGGACATGAGTGGGTGCCTGGTGGAGGGTGCCCCTGGATGCTGGGGAGTGGGTGTGCTGGGAGACATGAGTGGGGGCCTATTTTTTTTTTAGGTCTCAATGGTTTTTTGGTTAAGAACCACAGTACTCCATTCACCCCATCTATGAGAGGAGACAATCTTTTCAGGCAATCTGTCCCCATCAGAAATGGAATTGCACAAATAGATGTGATCAATATTCCTAGTTTCATTCTGTGTTTTCCTATCTTCATGTCAACTTGGATAACACCTATAATAGGCACCTCCTCACCGTTAAAATTATGCACTAGGCCTTCACTCTGCCCCATTGTGATCTGATTCTGTGGAGATCTCCCTTCATTGATACTTTTGACCAATTCTTTGGACATAATTGTGGCCTGTGCGCCGCTGTCAATCATCACAAATGTATTGCATTTCTCTTCCACAGTGATGGGAGCATAATACCTGTCTTCAGCTTCCTCTAATACACACAAAAAGTGTGAATTCTTACTGATTTCAGGACTCACCTTTCGCAGACCTTTTTCACTTTTGGCTAAGCACATTGATAAATGGAAAGACATTTTTCCCTCCTTTCTGTCCATTTCTGTGTGAGAGACTTTATTCATTTCGCCATATTCAGAGGTCTTTTGGAGTGTGGCCACTGTGCGCCTTTCCATCCGGGGATCATCAGAGTTCACAATACCATTCTCCAACTGAACATGTGCAAAAACATCACTTGATAATTTGCCATTTTCTAATTCTGTGCATTTGTGGTTATTTGGTATGGTACCAGTCTTTTTAACTTCCTCAAAAATCCGTGGCTCAAAGAACTCTTCAGGTGATTGATCTCTACCCTCCTTTTGAGTATTTATTCTTTCTGCCTGTGTTTGGTTAGTGTTTTGATTGTCCAGGTAAAGTGTTCTAGCATCCCCACTTACTCCCTGTTTACTTGTATTCCCCATGCATGAGTTGTCTTTCTTAAATCTGTCCCTTTGTTCTTTTGGAATCTCAAGTTTTTCTTTTTCATTTGTGCAAATCTCCAATGTTTGATTTAACTCTAGGTTAAATCGAACTTCTTTTTTAGATGTATTTGCAATTTCTGTCACCTGTTCATTTGCGGATATTTTTGTTTTTAAATCATTAAGCATCTCAGAATCATTATGCAAAACCAAATCAGGGCAATCTGTTTTTTTTAGCGTTGTAGGTATCATTAATATTTAGTCATTTATTATCAGAAACCACCCGGTCATTGCTTTCAGCCCCCTCCTTTGATGACTGTTTTTGTGCCATACAGAGCTTTCCTATTTGCTCAGTGAACATTTTCACTTGGGCCTCGGGACACTGGAATCTTTCCATCTCTCTGGATCTCTGAGGCCTAGGTCGATATTGGTTGTTTTCCCCCTGATTGAATCTCTCCTGATATCTTTCAGGGGAATCATTTCTATTGGGATGCTTCTGAACTCTTGATTCATATGTGGAGGGGAGCGGGGTGCACCCATCCTTTGGTTGTAGTCCCCTGGTGGTGATTCATTGTATTGACGTGGGGCATAATTCATACTCTGCCTCATGTCCTGTCTCTCATTTTGTGAGTATTGTCCCCCATGCTGATTCCCATTTTCAGTAAACCGATCCACATATCGGGGTCTATCTTGATTACCATATATCATTGTGTTATGGTCAAATCTGTTCTGTGTCCCCAATGCCTGGTAGGGACCATTATTCCTTTGATCCTGGCTTTGTCTCTGATTATTATTCATACATCACATGTCAGGCCGATATCCTGCCCACGGTCTGTCTCCTAAGTACCTAGGGCTAATGTAGCTCTCCCTATTACTAGGATCATGTGATTGAAACATCGGTGCAGGGAGTGACAATCTCTGTTGATTACCCCTTTGTTCAGGTGTCAAATTATTTTTACCTGGACTTTTTTTTTTAAAACCTTTATTTTTGGTCTTTCGACACAACAAACAACTACTCACCCACATTAGGGTGGCTTTAACTTTACGCCTTCAACCAGTGCCCCGACCTCCCCGCCTCCCTCTGCGACTCCCCCCTCCGCCCCCGCTGCCTCCCCATATCGTCCCGCTCTTGCGTCAATTCGCCCCTCTGGTGAACCAGTGGAAGATCTCAAGAGTCTGAGTTAAAACTGTATCAGGGTGTGTTCCCAGTGACCAACGGATCCACTGAGGAGGTGGTGTCGGCCTCCCTTATTAGAAAGGATATTAGCGGGCCCCATATGTCGGGCGGGCGAGCGTGAAGTGGTAAGCATTTTATGAAATCAGTTTCTGTGTCCTGGCAATAAAGCACATCTTTCCGCCATGCAGTGTACGATGGTGGCGGGCCTCGGCCCCACGCCATGGCGACTCTTCTACGAGCTAGTGTTAGTAGGAGTCCGGTCAGCTTCCTTGACGGCATGGACAGCAACCTCGTCATCCCCAACAACGCTGCTGTGCATCGGGGTTGTATCGTTTCACCGACAATTGCGGATGTCGTGTCCAACACTCGGTTCCAGAATGGGGCTACCTCCGGGCATTCCCATGCGAGGTGCACAAAGTTCGCTGATAGAGTCCCGCATCTTCTGCACTCTGCCTGGGCTTCGGGATGGTGCTTGTTAGCTTTTTCCGGCGTATAGTAGGTTTGGTGGAGGAAATGAAAATGAATAAGCTTGAGCCGGGTGTTAAGTGAAATTTTTTGAGTTTGCTTCAGAATGTGACTCCAGTCGGCCTCCGATATACTTGTGGATAGTGCCCGTTCCCATCTCGTTTTCGCTCTTGCATTCACGTTGGGTGATCCGGTGGTCAGCGCTTTGTAGATTAGCGACACCAGCCTGCCCTCTCCCTGAGCTTGAATGACATCATGTAGTAGTTGCCAAGTCGGTGGTTGCCTCGGGAAACCAGGCAGGTGGGTCTGCAGAGTGTATCGGGTCCGGAAGTAGAGGAACACGTCTAGGGCCGAATTACCCCCTTTCTGTTTGGCCTGTTCAGGGGTCAGAAAGCCCTCCTCTGTGAATAGGTCTCCGAGGGATCGTATCTGCAATTTGTCGACCCACTGGTGAAACACACTCTCCGATGTTAAGGGGATTCCAGGAATATACTTGACTGGCAAGAGGGGGGAGTATCTTGTCTGTATCCCCAGTTTGTTAGCCAGCGACTTCCAAACCTTGTATGTTGTAAGCATTACGTTCATTGTGCGATTGGGGACGGGAAGCCGACCAAACACCACAGCGGTCAAGAAGTTGGGCGTTGCCAAGGCCCTCTCGACCTGTACATGGGGGCGAATCATTTGCTTTGCGTACCAGTGGCTAAGGTACTGAGCTTGGGCTGCCCAGAAGTATTTTTCCATGTCTGGTAGAGCCAGACCACCGCTAGACACGGGGAGTGTCAGCGTTGTGTATGCCACTCTGGCCGGCCTCCCAGCCCACAGTAGATCCAGAACCAGGGTTTTCAGCTTTTTCAGGAAGGATTGTGGCAGTAACAGCGGGATATTGTTGAAGAGATACAGCAGTTTTGGCAGCATTACCATTTTGACTAGAGAGGTCCTGCCCCAAAGTGTCAGTGGGAGTGTCTTCCAGCGTGCGTTCTTGTCTTGGAGAGACCTTAACACCTCTTCATAGTTGTCTCGGAATACCTCCAGTGGGTCCAGTGACAGTTGGATGCCAAGATATCGTACCCTCGAGGATTTCCACTCAAGTCCGAAGTCGTCGGCGAATTGCCTCGTGTCCCTGGTCAGTGGGAAGACGACTGATTTTGAGTGATTGATTTTCAGTCCGGAGGAGGCCCCGAATTTGATGACTTCCCTCATGACCGGGTTCAGGTTGGCCTCAGGATCTCTTATAAATAGTGCAACGTCGTCGGCATATAGGGATACAATAAGTTTGTGTGGGCCGATAGTGAGCCCCATTTGTTGGCGCAGTTCCCGCAGGTTGGAAGCTAGTGGCTCCATTACCAGAGCGAAGATTAGCGCCGACAGGGGGCATCCTTGCCTCGTGCCGCGCTGTAGGTTTATTGCTGCTGATTTTGCTTTGCCCACTATGATGGTGGCCTGTGGGTTGGTGTACAGGAGAGAAACCAGTTTGATAAAGCGGGCTCCCAGCCCCATTCTGGTGAGGACCATGAACATGAACGGCCACTCCACGGAGTCAAATGCTTTTTCTGCATCAAGTAGGACCGCTATTGCCTGGTCCGTGGGGTCTAGTGCCTCTATGATTCCAAACATTCTCCGGATGCCGAAGGTCGTATTGCGGCCGGGTATGAAACCAGCTTGGTCAGCTAGCACTAGGGCGGGCATCAGGGGCATCAGTCTATTCGCCAGAATCTTAGCAAGGATTTTATTGTCCAAATTGAGCAGGGAAATCGGGCGATAAGATGCACAATTGTCTGGGGGCTTTCCTGATTTGTGCAAAAGGACGACGTTGGCCAGACGGGAAGATGGAGGTAGGGTTCCAAGCTCAAGCGCTTCCTCATACACTGCTGCCAGCAGTGGGGCCAGGGGTTCTGCAAAGGCCTTATAGAATTCTCCCGTTAGACCATCCGGGCCTGGAGCTTTGGAGGGCGGTAGTGCCTTTATGGTTTCTTTGATCTCTTCTTGTGAGATTAGCTCGTTCAGAGGTTCCCGTAGGTGATGTTCGACCCAGTAGAGCTCGGTGCCTTCCAGGTATTCCAGGGGGAGGTGCGAGTCTTTCGGCAGCTTGGCACTGTAAAGGTCTTGGTAGAATGTGCCGAATTCCTCCGCTATCTCTTCGTCCGTGTGGACCACTACCCCTTGGCTGGTTCTGATCTCTTCGATTTGGGACTGTTTGTTGTCAGCTTTGATTAGATTTGCCAGCAAGGCACCTGGTTTCTGGCCCTCGCCATATTGGCGGATTTGGTTGGGGCGTTGGAGAAATTTCGCCTCGCGCTCTGCCGTGTCGTTGAATTTCTGCAATTCTGTCCTCAGTGTCGCTGCAGCTACAGGGTCATCGTTGTTCACGTTCTGGGTTTCGAGCTGTTTTAGTTTTTTTTCACAGCTTGCGAGCTCGCCCCTGATGAGTTTGAGAATGCCGTTTTCTTTGGCGAGGCAGACACCTCTGATAAAACATTTAAAGGATTCCCAAATCATGCTTGCTGAAGGGACTGAGCCCAGGTTAGCTTGTAGAAACACGTCTATCTCTTCTCTTAATTCTGAGGCAAAAACCTCGTCCTGTAGTGATCCCTGCTTGAAGCGCCAGCGTTGTAGCGGCGGGGTGGGGCTGGCTGGCTGAAGCTTGAGGAAAATTGGTGAGTGGTCTGAGAGTGTTCTCGGGTGGATGAGGCACTGGCCACATATCAGAGTGCTGTTGGTTGAGGTGAAAAAATAGTCGATTCGGGAGCTTGTGTTATGGACTGTAGAGTGAAAGGTGTATTCACGCCTTTCGCCATTGGAGATTCGCCATGTGTCGTGTAGGTCAAACGCCTTGCAGATTTCCATTATTTGATTAGCAGCTTTCGAAGTTGGTTGATGTGTAGCTGATGATCTGTCCCTCGCAGGGTCCATAACTGTGTTCATGTCTCCGCCCCACACAACCGTGGTGGGGCCAAGCGCGGAGAGCTGTGTCATCACCCAGCTGAAGTTGTTATGGCCATCCACATTCGGGGCATATGAGTTGAGTGCTCTGCCTTCCTCGTCTTTTGCAGTGTGTAGTAGCCGGAAGCTGAGCCGCCTGTGTATGAGGATTGCAACGCCCCTCGAGTATGTGGAGTAAGACGAGAAGTATCTGTGACAGCCCCAGCTTTTGGCCCACTGGCGGCCACTCGTCGGTGTGAAATGTGTCTCTTGAATCATTGCCACGTCTACCTCATGTCGTCTGAGATAGTGTAGGATTTTCCTAGATTTAGCGGGGATGTTACCCCCTCTGATGTTCCATGTTAGGACGTTGAACGGGGCGGCTTTGCATTTATTTCAGGTCCCGTGTCCAGGTCAACGGGCAGCTGCGTTCTGGTTGAGCGGGAGCCGCTGACCGGGTCCGTGTGTAGCGGCTGGGGGTCACAGTGCAACGGAGAGGACGGCGTCTGGTAGGGGGCAGGCAGCGTGCGGGACGAACAGGAATTGACGGCGCTGGATTTCTCTATCAACTTTGTAATACTCGAACTTCGGGCAATCCCCAACTGGCCCATAACGTAGTTCTCCCAAGGGTGGGCAACCACGAACATGCTCACCGGGAGGTTCCAACTTACCCCACCCAGAACAAACTCGGCCTTAGGGGTCGCCATGCCGGTACGCGGGAATCACTCCTCGGCAGGCAGACCCCACTCAGGCTAACGATAACTTAACGGTAGCTGCGCTGGGGGTGCCTGGGGCCTCCCAAGTGTCCCAGCCCCGACTTATGCCGCTGTATTTGATCCGGCCCACTCAGTTCAGCTGTGTCGGGTCTTGTGCTCCACCGCATCCACCCGTTTAAGGAGGGTTCCTGGGGATTCTATCCCTTTGCGGTCTGGGGCGAGCTTGATTCTGATCCGGGAGTCCCAGGCGGTCGAGGAACAGATTTGCCTCCTCTGGGGTTTGGAAAAAGTGGACCTTTCCCTCGTGCTGGACTCTTAAGCGTGCTGGGTAGAGCATAGAATATGGCAGTTGGCTGTTGCGGAGCCTCTGTTTAACGCTTGTAAATGTTCTCCTTTGTGTTTGGACTGCCGGGGAGAAATCGGGGTAAAAATGGATTTTGTCTCCATCATGACTCAGATCGCCTTTCTCCCTGGCGAGCCGGAGAAGGGAGTCACGGTCTCTGTAGTTCAGCAGCTTCGCTATTATGGGTCTCGGAGGGGCCCCTGGTGCTGGTCTTGTTGCAGGAATCCTGTGGGCTCTCTCGATTATGAATAAGCGAGAAAGGGCCTCGCGGCCGAACAACGTAATGCATAAGGTTTCCACGAAGTCTTCCATTTTCCCCTGCATTTGATGTTCTCTCACCCCGACTATCCGGAGGTTATTCCTCCTCGACCGACCTTCGAGGTCCTCGCACTTGGCGGCTGTTAGTTTCATTTGTGATTCCAGCTGTAGTACTCTGTTTGTAAGGGTTTCCGAGCTGTCGTCGAAATTTGACACCCTCTGCTCCACCTCGGTTAGGCGTTCGGCCTGGGAGTCCATGCGGTGTTGCATCAGATCGACTTTGGACGCGAGGCCGTCCATTTTGTTACTCAGACTGCCGATCCCTGCTTTTAGGTCGAGGAGGATTTCTTTAATTTCAAAGGGGTTTTCTGTCGTTCCCTCCTGGTGGGGGCCTTCCGACGGTGCCGCCTGCTCCTCGGGTTGGTGGGGGGCTCTGGGGGTCAGACCGCTCTCAAAGTTTAGCTTCCTCTGCGATTTGTCGCTTTTCCCCATCTTGGCTGCCGGTGGTGAGGTCGAGGCAGCCGCCGGGTTGCACTGATAGCGCGGCCCTCCTGGAGGAATTCCGTGGGAGGCTGATATAGGATGTTCGCTGTGAGCCGGGGGGTTGGCTGTTTAGATGCTGCGCTGGCCCTTGACGAGAGATGTTTACAGTGGTTTTCTGCCGGCTCCTCTTGGTTCCGGGGGCTCGGAGTATAGGGCAGTGTGATGGTTTGCGATAGAGGGGATCAGGTCGTCCGTGAGTTGGGAGGTGCCGCTTGGTCGGCTCTGCCGCTGCTGGTACGGCGGTCACCCGGTCCCAGTGGCGGAAGAAGGGGGGGGGACAACGCTGTTACCCCACCGCTCCTTACCTGCCAGGGCCCCGGGCCGACCCCTCTGGCCGACGCCGCCTGGTCTCCGCCCCGTGGGTGTGGGCGGTTCTTGTTGTGCGGCTGGGTGCCGGATCTGCAGGAGCCTGTCTCACATCCGACTCTTCCGCTCCGGCGATGGCTTCTGGCGGGGGGATGAAGGCGAACAGGGACTCTCGCCGGTTCTCTCTGGCCGCTGTCGACTCCTTGCCAGGATATTGGCTCCCCGTCTCGTGGGCTGCCCGGGGGGGGGTGCGTCAGAGTCTACAGTGGGGAGGCTCAGCCTGTGGAGCACGGGGCCAAGTGGTCGACCCCGCTAGTCACGGCAGCCGGGCCTCTCGGGCCGCGTCTCGGGTTGAGAGCTCCGATTTCGCTCGAGACTTCGAGGTGGCGCCGCCGGGGACTTCAGGAGTTCGTGTACCGGGAAACAGGGGGGCTGTGGCGCTCGGATCCGTAGGATTAGCCAGGATTGATGCGGGGCTGCGAGGGAGCTCTGACCTAAGCGGCCATCTTGGATGGCCCTCTAGCGCCCTCTATTTTTACCTGGACTTTGAGTGGACTCAAGAGACATTTTGGCTGACTTGATCTCCATTACTGTTGCTAAGGCTTCTTTCGATTTTGGTCTAGTGTCTTTCATTTTATCACTTTCTCTACCATGACAATAGAGTACTTCATAATGTTTTGTACTTTGGTGTACAATCCATTCAGACTAGCTGTGATATAATGTCTTTCTGTAGCCCATAGAAGTAGGCATTGTAATTGGGGTCAAAAGATTCATGAAAGCGAGAAAAAGTTCTTTTTAAATCTTGCAAAAATCGGCGAGGGGACGTATTTGGCCCAGCCGTAATCGTGTATGCAATCTTTTTTGCCTCTTGCAATGATTGGAAAGGAGAAAAATGACATCTAATCTCTTTTTCAAACTCTGCCCATGTCATGTTCTGCTGTTCATTTAAACCTCTAATGATACTTGCTGTGGGAGCATCCAGAGTTAAGTGAAAGTATTGCCTGTATTGTTTCTTAGGTATCTGGTGGCCTTTAAATATATCACGCTTCTAAGTGGTCCTCTATACAGCACTCCCCTCCTTTTTTAAATGGTTTGATCAGAGCCTTGATTGATTTCATTATTTTTATGGGGCTACTCGTTGCTATGTATGGGATTGCACTACTTTGTGATTCAATCCTGGTTTCAGGTATATGGGATTGGTGGCGGCCCCCAATGGGTGTATCAAACCCCCCAAGGGTGCTGCAACCAGGTTAAGTCACCGGCCCAGCCACTGTAGCACTAGTTCTCTGTGCAGAAATAGAATTCACCTGAACTCGATTGAATGTGGTGCCCTGTCGTCTGTTCTGGGACCTGGAAATGCATATTTGCAGTTCCAAATCCTTGCACTTTTTAAGGAGCCTAACTGCCTCCTTTTGCAAATAATTGTTTTCATCACCCATCTTATTAATTACCTCTTGCATATCGCCCATTTGCATTTGGCATTCATTGAACTCTTTGTTTCTCTTGTCTCTTACTTGAAGCATTTTAACCATTTCCTGTTCGGCATTTTGGCGATCGCTTTCCTTCTCAAAATGTTATTTTTGCAAAACCTGCATTTCCAAAACAACTTCATCTTTATCTTTTCTAATATGATCTAGCAACGCTTTCAAGTGTTTTAACTCTTGCTCACTATCCTCAAACTGTTTCTTGCTTTGAGACAATTGAGTATAGAGATCTCTATATTTTGACTGCATGTCCTTTTGAAATACCTCCAATTCTGTTCTTAACTTTTTATCTTTTTCACTTGCTCCAACCAGTTCAACTCTTAATCTGCTAATCAGCTTGGTATTATTTTCTTGCATTCGCAGAGACCTATTTAGGATAAACCATGTCCTGGCACATAGCCGTATTAGACAATCTTGACAGACATGAGTTGGACATGAGTGGGGGCCTGGTGGAGGGTGCCCCTGACTGGTGGGGGGTGGGGGTGCAGGGAGGCATGAGTGGGGGCTTGGTGGAGGGTGCCCCTGGATGCTGGGGGGTGGGGGTGCTGGGAGACATGAGTGGGGGCCTGGTGGAGGGTGCCCCTGGATGCAGGGGGGTGGGGGTGCAAGGGGACATGAGTGGGGGCCTGTTGGAGGGTGCCCCTGGATGCAGGGGGGTGGGGGTGCAGGGAGACATGAGTTGGAGATGAGTGGGGGCCTGGTGGAGGGTGCCCCTGGATGCAGGGGGGTGGGGGTGCAGGGAGACATGAGTGGGGGCCTGGTGGAGGGTGCCCCACAGTGCTGGGTGGTGGGGGTGCAGGGGGACATGAGTGGGGGCCTGGTGGAGGGTGCCCCTGGATGCAGGGGGGTGGGGGTGCTGGGAGACATGAGTTGGACATGAATGGGGGCCTGGTGGAGGGCGCCCCACAGTTCTGGGGGTTGGGGGTCCTGGAAGACATGAGTTGGGGCCTGGTGGAGGGTGCCCCACAGTGCTGGGGGGTGGAGGTGCAGGGGGACATGAGTGGGGGCCTGGTGGAGGATGCCCCTGGATGCAGGGGGGTTGGGGTGCTGGGAGACATGAGTTGGACATGAGTGGGGGCCTGGTGGAGGGTGCACCTGGATGCTGGGGGGTGGGGGTGCAGGGAGACATGAGTTGGACATGAGTGGGGGCCTGGTGGAGGGTGCCCCACAGTGCTGGGGGGTGGGGGTGCTGGGAGACATGAGTGGGGGCCTGGTGGAGGGTGCCCCTGGATGCTGGGGGGTGGGGGTGCAGGGAGACATGAGTTGGACATGAGTGGGGGCCTGGTGGAGGGTGCCCCTGACTGGTGGGGGGTGGGGGTGCAGGGAGGCATGAGGGGGCGCCTGGTGGAGGGTGCCCCTGGATGCTGGGGGTGGGGGTGCTGGGAGACATGAGTGGGGGCCTGGTGGAGGGTGCCCCTGGATGCAGGGGGGTGGGGGAGCAGGGGGACATGAGTGGGGGCCTGGTGGAGGGTGCCCCTGGATGCAGGGGGGTGGGGGTGCAGGGAGACATGAGTTGGACATGAGTGGGGGCCTGGTGGAGGGTGGCCCTGGATGCTGGGGGGTGGGGGTGCAGGGGGACATGAGTGGGGGCCTGGTGGAGGGTGCCCCTGGATGCTGGAGGGTGGGGGTGCTGGGAGACATGAGTGGGGGCCTGGTGGAGGGTGCCCCACAGTGCTGGGGGGTGGGGGTGCTGGGAGACATGAGTGAGGGCCTGCTGGAGGGTGCCCCTGGATGCTGGGGGGTGAGTGTGCAAGGTGACATGAGTTGGACATGAGTGGGGGCCTGGGGGAGGGTGCCCCTGGATGCTGGGGGGTGGGGGTGCTGGGAGACATGAGTGGGGGCCTGGTGGAGGGTGCCCCTGGATGCTGGACGGTGGGGGTGCTGGGAGACATGAGTGGGGGCCTGGTGGAGGGTGCCCCAGGATGTTGGGGGGTGGGGGTGCAGGGAGATATGAGTGGGGTCCTGGTGGAGGGTGCCCCACAGTGCTGGGGGGTGGGGGTGCTGGGAGACATGAGTGTGGGCCTGTTGGAGGGTGCCCCACAGTGCTGGGGGGGTGGGGGTGCAGGGGGACATGAGTTGGAAATGTGTGGGGGCCTGCTGGCAGGTTCCCCACAGTGCTGGGGGGTGGGGTTGCTGGGAGACATGCGTTGGGCATGGGCATGGTGGATGGGCTGCCTGCGGGACATGTGCAGGGTAGTCCCCTGTGGTGTGGGTCGCCTGCAGGGGCCGTGGAGGGTGTCGGTTGAACAGCTGGGAGGACCCACACGGCGGATTCATGTGTAGGACTGGCCGGCACCCCCGGAATCCACGTAGGCTGCTGGATTCGCATGTGGAATTTCACTTGAACCTTGGAATACACGTACCCTGCTGAAATCGCGTGTGGAACTTCCCGCGCACCTTGGAATACACGTACCCTGCTGAAATCGCATGTGGAACTTCCCGCGCACCCCGAAATACACGTACCCAGGGCAATCGGATGTGGAACTTCCCGCGAACCCCGTAATACACGTACCCTGCTGATATCGCGTGTCAGCCTACACACGCAACCCTGATATACACGTACACAGGCGAATCGCACTGCTGGGGGGTGGGGGGTGGTAGGAAGGAGTGGGGGCCTGGTGGAGGGTGCCCCTGGATGCTGGCGGGTGGGGGTGCTGGGAGACATGAGTGGGGGCCTGGTGGAGGGTGCCCCTGGATGCAGGGGGTTAGGGGTGCAGGGAGACATGAGTTGGACATGAGTGGGGGCCTGGTGGAGGGTGCCCCTGGATGCAGGGGGGTGGGGGTGCAGGGAGACATGAGTGGGGGCCTGGTGGATGGTGCCCCACAGTGCTGGGGGGTGGGGGTGCAGGGGGACATGAGTGGGGGCCTGGTGGAGGGTGCCCCTGGATGCAGGGGGGTGGGGGTGCTGTGAGACATGAGTTGGACATGAGTGGGGGCCTGGTGGAGGGTGCCCCTGGATGGTGGGGGGTAGGGGTGCAGGGAGACATGAGTTGGACATGAGTGGGGGCCTGGTGGAGGGTGGCCCACAGTGCTGGGGGTGCTGGGAGACATGAGTGGGGGCCTGTTGGAGGCCGCCCCTGGATGCAGGGGAGTGGGGGTGCTGGGAGACATGAGTGGGGGCCTGGTAGAGGGTGCCCCTGGATGCTGGGGGGTGGGGGTGCAGTGAGACATGAGTTGGACATGAGTGGGGGCCTGGTGGAGGGTGCCCCTGACTGGTGGGGAGTGGGGGTGCAGGGTGCCCCTGGATGCTGGGAGGTGGGGGTGCTGGGAGACATGAGTGGGGGCCTGGTGGAGGGTGCCCCTGGATGCAGGGGGGTGGGGGTGCAGGGATACATGAGTTGGACATGAGTGGGGGCCTGTTGGAGGGTGCCCCTGGATGCAGGGGGTGGGGGTGCAGGGGGACATGAGTCGGGGCCTGGTGGAGGGTGCCCCTGGATGCAGGGGGGTGGGAGTGCAGGGAGACATGAGTTAGACATGAATGGGGGCCTGGTGGAGGGTGCCCCTGGATGCAGGGGGGTGGGGGTGCAGGGGGACATGAGTGGGGGCCTGGTGGAGGGTGCCCCTGGATGCTGGGGGGTGGGGGTGCTGGGAGACATGAGTGTGGGCCTGGTGGAGGGTGCCCCTGGATGCTGGGGGGTGGGGGTGCAGGGAGACATGAGTGGGGGCCTGGTAGAGGGTGCCCCACAGTGCTGGCGGGTGGGGGTGCTGGGAGACATGAGTGGGGGCCTGGTGGAGCATGCCCCTGGATGCTGGGGGGTGGGGTGCAAGGAGACATGAGTTGGACATGAGTGGGTGCCTGGTGGAGGGTGCCCCTGGATGCTGGGGAGTGAGGGTGCTGGGAGACATGAGTGGGGGCCTGGTGGAGGGTGCCCCCGGATGCTCGAGGGTTGGGGTGCTGGGAGACATGAGTGGGAGGCCTGGTGGAGGGTGCCCCTGGATGCAGGGGGGTGGGGGTGCAGGGAGACATGAGTTGGACATGAGTGGGGGCCTGGTGGAGGGTGCCCCTGGATGCAGGGGGATGGGGGTGCAGGGGGACATGAGTGGGGGCCTGGTGGAGGGTGCCCCTGGATGCTGGGGGGTGGGGGTGCAGGGAGACATGAGTGGGGGCCTGGTAGAGGATGCCCCACAGTGCTGGCGGGTGGGGGTGCTGGGAGACATGAGTGGGGGCCTGGTGGAGCATGCCCCTGGATGCTGGGGGGTGGGGTGCAAGGAGACATGAGTTGGACATGAGTGGGTGCCTGGTGGAGGGTGCCCCTGGATGCTGGGGAGTGAGGGTGCTGGGAGACATGAGTGGGGGCCTGGTGGAGGGTGCCCCCGGATGCTCGAGGGTTGGGGTGCTGGGAGACATGAGTGGGATGCCTGGTGGAGGGTGCCTCTGGATGCAGGGGGGTGGGGGTGCAGGGAGACATGAGTTGGACATGAGTGGGGGCCTGGTGGAGGGTGCCCCTGGATGCAGGGGGATGGGGGTGCAGGGGGACATGAGTGGGGGCCTGGTGGAGGGTGCCCCTGGATGCAGGGTGGTGGGAGTGCAGGGAGACATGAGTTGGACATGAGTGGGGGCCTGTTGGAGGGTGCCCCTGGATGCAGGGGGGTTGGGGTGCAGGGGGACATGAGTGGGGGCCTGGTGGAGGGTGCCCCTGGATGCTGGGGGGTAGGGGTGCAGGGAGACATGAGTGGGGGCCTGGTGGAGGGTGCCCCACAGTGCTGGGGGGTGGGGGTGTTGGGAGACATGAGTGGGGGCCTGGTGGAGCATGCCCCTGGATGCTGGGGGGTGTGGTGCAAGGAGACATGAGTTGGACATGAGTGGATGCCTGGTGGAGGGTGCCCCTGGATGCTGGGGAGTGGGTGTGCTGGGAGACATGAGTGGGGGCCTGTTTTTTTTTTAGGTCTCAATGGTTTTTTAGTTAAGAACCACAGTACTCCATTCACCCCATCTATGAGAGGAGACAATCGTTTCAGGCAATCTGTCCCCATCAGAAATGGAATTGCACAAATAGATGTGATCAATATTCCTAGTTTCATTCTGTGTTTTCCTATCTTCATGTCAACTTGGATAACACCTATAATAGGCACCTCCTCACCATTAAAATTATGCACTAGGCCTTCACTCTGCCCCATTGTGATCTGATTCTGTGGAGATCTCCCTTCATTGATACTTTTGACCAATTCTTTGGACATAATTGTGGCCTGTGCGCCGCTGTCAATCATCACAAATGTATTGCATTTCTCTTCCACAGTGATGGGAGCATAATACCTGTCTTCAGCTTCCTCTAATACACACAAAAAGTGTGAATTCTTACTGATTTCAGGACTCACCTTTCGCAGACCTTTTTCACTTTTGGCTAAGCACATTGATAAATGGAAAGACATTTTTCCCTCCTTTCTGTCCATTTCTGTGTGAGAGACTTTATTCATTTCGCCATATTCAGAGGTCTTTTGGAGTGTGGCCACTGTGCGCCTTTCCATCCGGGGATCATCAGAGTTCACAATACCATTCTCCAACTGAACATGTGCAAAAACATCACTTGATAATTTGCCATTTTCTAATTCTGTGCATTTGTGGTTATTTGGTATGGTACCAGTCTTTTTATCTTCCTCAAAAATCCGTGGCTCAAAGAACTCTTCAGGTGATTGATCTCTACCCTCCTTTTGAGTATTTATTCTTTCTGCCTGTGTTTGGTTAGTGTTTTGATTGTCCAGGTAAAGTGTTCTAGCATCCCCACTTACTCCCTGTTTACTTGTATTCCCCATGCATGAGTTGTCTTTCTTAAATCAGTCCCTTTGTTCTTTTGGAATCTCAAGTTTTTCTTTTTCATTTGTGCAAATCTCCAATGTTTGATTTAACTCTAGGTTAAATCGAACTTCTTTTTTAGATGTATTTGCAATTTCTGTCACCTGTTCATTTGTGGATATTTTTGTTTTTAAATCATTAAGCATCTCAGAATCATTATGCAAAACCAAATCAGGGCAATCTGTTTTTTTTAGCGTTGTAGGTATCATTAATATTTAGTCATTTATTATCAGAAACCACCCGGTCATTGCTTTCAGCCCCCTCCTTTGATGACTGTTTTTGTGCCATCAGAGCTTTCCTATTTGCTCAGTGAACATTTTCACTTGGGCCTCGGGACACTGGAATCTTTCCATCTCTCTGGATCTCTGAGGCCTAGGTCGATATTGGTTGTTTTCCCCCTGATTGAATCTCTCCTGATATCTTTCAGGGGAATCATTTCTATTGGGATGCTTCTGAACTCTTGATTCATATGTGGAGGGGAGCGGGGTGCACCCATCCTTTGGTTGTAGTCACCTGGTGGTGATTCATTGTATTGACGTGGGGCATAATTCATACTCTGCCTCATGTCCTGTCTCTCATTTTGTGAGTATTGTCCCCCATGCTGATTCCCATTTTCAGTAAATCGATCCACATATCGGGGTCTATCTTGATTACCATATATCATTGTGTTATGGTCAAATCTGTTCTGTGTCCCCAATGCCTGGTAGGGACCATTATTCCTTTGATCCTGGCTTTGTCTCTGATTATTATTCATACATCACATGTCAGGCCGATATCCTGCCCACGGTCTATCTCCTAAGTACCTAGGGCTAATGTAGCTCTCCCTATTACTAGGATCATGTGATTGAAACATCGGTGCAGGGAGTGACAATCTCTGTTGATTACCCCTTTGTTCAGGTGTCAAATTATTTTTACCTGGACTTTGAGTGGACTCAAGAGACATTTTGGCTGACTTGATCTCCATTACTGTTGCTAAGGGTTCTTTCGATTTTGGTCTAGTGTCTTTCATTTTATCACTTTCTCTACCATGACAATAGAGTACTTCATAATGTTTTGTACTTTGGTGTACAATCCATTCAGACTAGCTGTGATATGATGTCTTTCTGTAGCCCATAGAAGTAGGCATTGTAATTGGGGTCAAAAGATTCATGAAAGCGAGAAAAAGTTCTTTTTAAATCTTGCAAAAATCGGCGAGGGGACGTATTTGGCCCAGCCGTAATCGTGTATGCAATCTTTTTTGCCTCTTGCAATGATTGGAAAGGAGAAAAATGACATCTAATCTCTTTTTCAAACTCTGCCCATGTCATGTTCTGCTGTTCATTTAAACCTCTAATGATACTTGCTGTGGGAGCATCCAGAGTTAAGTGAAAGTATTGCCTGTATTGTTCCTTAGGTATCTGGTGGCCTTTAAATATATCATGCACCGCTTCTAAGTGGTCCTCTATACAGCACTCCCCTCCTTTTTTAAATGGTTTGATCAGAGCCTTGATTGATTTCATTATTTTTATGGGGCTACTCGTTGCTATGTATGGGATTGCACTACTTTGTGATTCAATCCTGGTTTCAGGTATATGGGATTGGTGGCGGCCCCCAATGGGTGTATCAAACCCCCCAAGGGTGCTGCAACCAGGTTAAGTCACCGGCCCAGCCACTGTAGCACTAGTTCTCTGTGCAGAAATAGAATTCACCTGAACTCGATTGAATGTGGTGCCCTGTCGTCTGTTCTGGGACCTGGAAATGCATATTTGCAGTTCCAAATCCTTGCACTTTTTAAGGAGCCTAACTGCCTCCTTTTGCAAATAATTGTTTTCATCACCCATCTTATTAATTACCTCTTGCATATCGCCCATTTGCATTTGGCATTCATTGAACTCTTTGTTTCTCTTGTCTCTTACTTGAAGCATTTTAACCATTTCCTGTTCGGCATTTTGGCGATCGCTTTCCTTCTCAAAATGTTATTTTTGCAAAACCTGCATTTCCAAAACAACTTCATCTTTATCTTGTCTAATATGATCTAGCAACGCTTTCAAGTGTTTTAACTCTTGCTCACTATCCTCAAACTGTTTCTTGCTTTGAGACAATTGAGTATAGAGATCTCTATATTTTGACTGCATGTCCTTTTGAAATACCTCCAATTCTGTTCTTAACTTTTTATCTTTTTCACTTGCTCCATCCAGTTCAACTCTTAATCTGCTAATCAGCTTGGTATTATTTTCTTGCATTCGCAGAGACCTATTTAGCATAAACCATGTCTTGGCACATAGCCGTATCAGACAATCTTTCTCTGCATGTTTATCAGCTGCATTTAATAGTCACAAAAGGCAGACCTGAATGATGCTGCCTTATGCAAAAATACTGTCCAATGGTTCTTTCTGTACTTCACCATAGATGCGGTCATGCCATTCTGTGTCATTATTTGATGACCATGTCCCATGTGCATATAGCTTTGCCTCCAGATATTGCAATAGCTCTGGGAATGTGGCCTCCATTTGAGACATTCTGAAATTCACTTCTAGTGTCGCACTGCTCTCATAAAATGGGTTCCCTCTAGTGCACGTATGGTAGTGTGAGACACAGTTGTCATGCCCAGTAGGTGCTGTACAGCCACTTTCCCAGCCAAAGTACCATATATGTAGGATATTTTCTGTACATTTGGGATTTGCCTGTATTTTCTTACCATCAAAATATGAGCAGTAAATTGGTGATAAACTATCCTTGCATTTAGTTTGGGTTTGGCCTCATATCATTCTAGTGACCATACCTTGTTATATTATATTGGGGAATCTAGTAATATACATTATTTGCAGTATTTAGTGGTGATATATTGTTTACGGTATTTAGTGGTGATATATTGTTTGTGGAATTTAGTGGTGAGCATAGTTGTCTTCCCTATATTATAACCCCACCATAAACAAAACCTTCCATTCTATTAGAGTACCTCGCAGTGCTCTATAGAGAGCCTTGGACCTATGCATATGATGGAAACCCAACAATTTTATATAGAGCGCCACCTACAGTTTGTGGCCGGTATCACTGGCTTATCTACACCAGCGATCTATGCACCTGTAGGCATTACTGGCTAATGGACCTCCATCAATCTATATATTATATTAGATTCCCTCCAAACAGCATGCAAGGAGGACACGTGCACACACACCTGTTTTATCACTGAATATGATCAGCTTATTCTTGGTTGTTATTCTATCTGCATGGGCAAATTGACAAATGTACTACCAAAGAGAACGAATCTCCCCTGTGTCTTCATATAAAATCCCAAATGCAAAAATGACACTAAACCATTTGTTTTTATATTCTGATTATATTATATACAAATACAATTCACAATTATCAGTTCTTACCATGAACATTGCACCATCATCTGTAACCTAACTTATCTGCTTGCCAAAAGTGTTTGTTTGAAGTTCTCCCACACGACCTTGCTTCGCTCGTTTCAGAAAGACAGGCCCAGTCGGCACAAACTACTCCTGTAATCTTGGGTGTCTGGAATGCACGGCGAGAAATTCTCAAGCCAGTGCTCAGTGACACCATGAACTTCTGTCTTCAGAGCCCAGTCAACAAGAACTGCCTTCTCTCTGTAAGTTTTCCCATTAGAAAAACTCAGAGCCTTCCCACATTTGACTTGGCATATCTGCAGACACTTTCTTCCAATCATATAAGCAGAACATGTGTTCTTTTACCACCCTCATGTTCCAAACAATGAGAGCTTCAGAGCATAATAACTGTACCTCTTTGGTTTCCTGTTGCCTTCCTCTCTGATTTCTGCACTAACACAGAAAGAGAAAAAAAATGCCAGTGCACACATAAAAACGAATTCCAAAATATGTATTTTCACCTCATTTTGAACATGAGACTACATTATAATGTTAAGGAAGTTAGAGTTAATGTTTAGTAAATGTTAATTAAAGTTAGTCAGTTATATAAGTAATGTAGTCTTCTATGGATGAGGTATTCAAGAGAAGAAAAATAAATGGTACACTTTACTCTCTGCAGTTTCACATTGGGCTTTTGCTGCGTTATGAATTCTATACCTTGCATGCCACCAGCAACATATTCACATGTTATATTGGCAACACAAAAATGACTATATGTGTGTGCCACATTACTGATGGAAACAACAAAAACAAATGCCATCACATTTAGTGATTTAGTGAAGTGCTATATATATTATTCAGTAAAAAAAAACCTTTGTTAGAGGGACGTTATGGTTCAAGGTAAAAACGAAAAAACCCTGAAATTCGGCAGTTATGGTAAGTTAAGCTTCCTCTTTGCTTCTGCTTTCTCTCTCCCTCTCCCCTGCTAAATCACTGTAACTGTACTGAATCAGCAACTGGGCCACTCACCAATCTCGGTCCTTGGCCCAGCCACTCTCCCCTGCACTGCCTTCCTGGCAACCTCTGCACTGCGGGACTGTCTCTGTATCCCTACAGCCCCCCTTACCAGCAGTGAGACATGAGTTGGACATGAGTGGGGGCCTGGTGGAGGGTGCCCCTGACTGGTGGGGAGTGGGGGTGCAGGGTGCCCCTGGATGCTGGGAGGTGGGGGTGCTGGGAGACATGAGTGGGGGCCTGGTGGAGGGTGCCCCTGGATGCAGGGGGGTGGGGGTGCAGGGATACATGAGTTGGACATGAGTGGGGGCCTGTTGGAGGGTGCCCCTGGATGCAGGGGGTGGGGGTGCAGGGGGACATGAGTCGGGGCCTGGTGGAGGGTGCCCCTGGATGCAGGGGGGTGGGAGTGCAGGGAGACATGAGTTAGACATGAATGGGGGCCTGGTGGAGGGTGCCCCTGGATGCTGGGGGGTAGGGGTGCAGGGAGACATGAGTGGGGGCCTGGTGGAGGGTGCCCCACAGTGCTGGGGGGTGGGGGTGTTGGGAGACATGAGTGGGGGCCTGGTGGAGCATGCCCCTGGATGCTGGGGGGTGTGGTGCAAGGAGACATGAGTTGGACATGAGTGGATGCCTGGTGGAGGGTGCCCCTGGATGCTGGGGAGTGGGTGTGCTGGGAGACATGAGTGGGGGCCTGTTTTTTTTTTAGGTCTCAATGGTTTTTTAGTTAAGAACCACAGTACTCCATTCACCCCATCTATGAGAGGAGACAATCGTTTCAGGCAATCTGTCCCCATCAGAAATGGAATTGCACAAATAGATGTGATCAATATTCCTAGTTTCATTCTGTGTTTTCCTATCTTCATGTCAACTTGGATAACACCTATAATAGGCACCTCCTCACCATTAAAATTATGCACTAGGCCTTCACTCTGCCCCATTGTGATCTGATTCTGTGGAGATCTCCCTTCATTGATACTTTTGACCAATTCTTTGGACATAATTGTGGCCTGTGCGCCGCTGTCAATCATCACAAATGTATTGCATTTCTCTTCCACAGTGATGGGAGCATAATACCTGTCTTCAGCTTCCTCTAATACACACAAAAAGTGTGAATTCTTACTGATTTCAGGACTCACCTTTCGCAGACCTTTTTCACTTTTGGCTAAGCACATTGATAAATGGAAAGACATTTTTCCCTCCTTTCTGTCCATTTCTGTGTGAGAGACTTTATTCATTTCGCCATATTCAGAGGTCTTTTGGAGTGTGGCCACTGTGCGCCTTTCCATCCGGGGATCATCAGAGTTCACAATACCATTCTCCAACTGAACATGTGCAAAAACATCACTTGATAATTTGCCATTTTCTAATTCTGTGCATTTGTGGTTATTTGGTATGGTACCAGTCTTTTTATCTTCCTCAAAAATCCGTGGCTCAAAGAACTCTTCAGGTGATTGATCTCTACCCTCCTTTTGAGTATTTATTCTTTCTGCCTGTGTTTGGTTAGTGTTTTGATTGTCCAGGTAAAGTGTTCTAGCATCCCCACTTACTCCCTGTTTACTTGTATTCCCCATGCATGAGTTGTCTTTCTTAAATCAGTCCCTTTGTTCTTTTGGAATCTCAAGTTTTTCTTTTTCATTTGTGCAAATCTCCAATGTTTGATTTAACTCTAGGTTAAATCGAACTTCTTTTTTAGATGTATTTGCAATTTCTGTCACCTGTTCATTTGTGGATATTTTTGTTTTTAAATCATTAAGCATCTCAGAATCATTATGCAAAACCAAATCAGGGCAATCTGTTTTTTTTAGCGTTGTAGGTATCATTAATATTTAGTCATTTATTATCAGAAACCACCCGGTCATTGCTTTCAGCCCCCTCCTTTGATGACTGTTTTTGTGCCATCAGAGCTTTCCTATTTGCTCAGTGAACATTTTCACTTGGGCCTCGGGACACTGGAATCTTTCCATCTCTCTGGATCTCTGAGGCCTAGGTCGATATTGGTTGTTTTCCCCCTGATTGAATCTCTCCTGATATCTTTCAGGGGAATCATTTCTATTGGGATGCTTCTGAACTCTTGATTCATATGTGGAGGGGAGCGGGGTGCACCCATCCTTTGGTTGTAGTCACCTGGTGGTGATTCATTGTATTGACGTGGGGCATAATTCATACTCTGCCTCATGTCCTGTCTCTCATTTTGTGAGTATTGTCCCCCATGCTGATTCCCATTTTCAGTAAATCGATCCACATATCGGGGTCTATCTTGATTACCATATATCATTGTGTTATGGTCAAATCTGTTCTGTGTCCCCAATGCCTGGTAGGGACCATTATTCCTTTGATCCTGGCTTTGTCTCTGATTATTATTCATACATCACATGTCAGGCCGATATCCTGCCCACGGTCTATCTCCTAAGTACCTAGGGCTAATGTAGCTCTCCCTATTACTAGGATCATGTGATTGAAACATCGGTGCAGGGAGTGACAATCTCTGTTGATTACCCCTTTGTTCAGGTGTCAAATTATTTTTACCTGGACTTTGAGTGGACTCAAGAGACATTTTGGCTGACTTGATCTCCATTACTGTTGCTAAGGGTTCTTTCGATTTTGGTCTAGTGTCTTTCATTTTATCACTTTCTCTACCATGACAATAGAGTACTTCATAATGTTTTGTACTTTGGTGTACAATCCATTCAGACTAGCTGTGATATGATGTCTTTCTGTAGCCCATAGAAGTAGGCATTGTAATTGGGGTCAAAAGATTCATGAAAGCGAGAAAAAGTTCTTTTTAAATCTTGCAAAAATCGGCGAGGGGACGTATTTGGCCCAGCCGTAATCGTGTATGCAATCTTTTTTGCCTCTTGCAATGATTGGAAAGGAGAAAAATGACATCTAATCTCTTTTTCAAACTCTGCCCATGTCATGTTCTGCTGTTCATTTAAACCTCTAATGATACTTGCTGTGGGAGCATCCAGAGTTAAGTGAAAGTATTGCCTGTATTGTTCCTTAGGTATCTGGTGGCCTTTAAATATATCATGCACCGCTTCTAAGTGGTCCTCTATACAGCACTCCCCTCCTTTTTTAAATGGTTTGATCAGAGCCTTGATTGATTTCATTATTTTTATGGGGCTACTCGTTGCTATGTATGGGATTGCACTACTTTGTGATTCAATCCTGGTTTCAGGTATATGGGATTGGTGGCGGCCCCCAATGGGTGTATCAAACCCCCCAAGGGTGCTGCAACCAGGTTAAGTCACCGGCCCAGCCACTGTAGCACTAGTTCTCTGTGCAGAAATAGAATTCACCTGAACTCGATTGAATGTGGTGCCCTGTCGTCTGTTCTGGGACCTGGAAATGCATATTTGCAGTTCCAAATCCTTGCACTTTTTAAGGAGCCTAACTGCCTCCTTTTGCAAATAATTGTTTTCATCACCCATCTTATTAATTACCTCTTGCATATCGCCCATTTGCATTTGGCATTCATTGAACTCTTTGTTTCTCTTGTCTCTTACTTGAAGCATTTTAACCATTTCCTGTTCGGCATTTTGGCGATCGCTTTCCTTCTCAAAATGTTATTTTTGCAAAACCTGCATTTCCAAAACAACTTCATCTTTATCTTGTCTAATATGATCTAGCAACGCTTTCAAGTGTTTTAACTCTTGCTCACTATCCTCAAACTGTTTCTTGCTTTGAGACAATTGAGTATAGAGATCTCTATATTTTGACTGCATGTCCTTTTGAAATACCTCCAATTCTGTTCTTAACTTTTTATCTTTTTCACTTGCTCCATCCAGTTCAACTCTTAATCTGCTAATCAGCTTGGTATTATTTTCTTGCATTCGCAGAGACCTATTTAGCATAAACCATGTCTTGGCACATAGCCGTATCAGACAATCTTTCTCTGCATGTTTATCAGCTGCATTTAATAGTCACAAAAGGCAGACCTGAATGATGCTGCCTTATGCAAAAATACTGTCCAATGGTTCTTTCTGTACTTCACCATAGATGCGGTCATGCCATTCTGTGTCATTATTTGATGACCATGTCCCATGTGCATATAGCTTTGCCTCCAGATATTGCAATAGCTCTGGGAATGTGGCCTCCATTTGAGACATTCTGAAATTCACTTCTAGTGTCGCACTGCTCTCATAAAATGGGTTCCCTCTAGTGCACGTATGGTAGTGTGAGACACAGTTGTCATGCCCAGTAGGTGCTGTACAGCCACTTTCCCAGCCAAAGTACCATATATGTAGGATATTTTCTGTACATTTGGGATTTGCCTGTATTTTCTTACCATCAAAATATGAGCAGTAAATTGGTGATAAACTATCCTTGCATTTAGTTTGGGTTTGGCCTCATATCATTCTAGTGACCATACCTTGTTATATTATATTGGGGAATCTAGTAATATACATTATTTGCAGTATTTAGTGGTGATATATTGTTTACGGTATTTAGTGGTGATATATTGTTTGTGGAATTTAGTGGTGAGCATAGTTGTCTTCCCTATATTATAACCCCACCATAAACAAAACCTTCCATTCTATTAGAGTACCTCGCAGTGCTCTATAGAGAGCCTTGGACCTATGCATATGATGGAAACCCAACAATTTTATATAGAGCGCCACCTACAGTTTGTGGCCGGTATCACTGGCTTATCTACACCAGCGATCTATGCACCTGTAGGCATTACTGGCTAATGGACCTCCATCAATCTATATATTATATTAGATTCCCTCCAAACAGCATGCAAGGAGGACACGTGCACACACACCTGTTTTATCACTGAATATGATCAGCTTATTCTTGGTTGTTATTCTATCTGCATGGGCAAATTGACAAATGTACTACCAAAGAGAACGAATCTCCCCTGTGTCTTCATATAAAATCCCAAATGCAAAAATGACACTAAACCATTTGTTTTTATATTCTGATTATATTATATACAAATACAATTCACAATTATCAGTTCTTACCATGAACATTGCACCATCATCTGTAACCTAACTTATCTGCTTGCCAAAAGTGTTTGTTTGAAGTTCTCCCACACGACCTTGCTTCGCTCGTTTCAGAAAGACAGGCCCAGTCGGCACAAACTACTCCTGTAATCTTGGGTGTCTGGAATGCACGGCGAGAAATTCTCAAGCCAGTGCTCAGTGACACCATGAACTTCTGTCTTCAGAGCCCAGTCAACAAGAACTGCCTTCTCTCTGTAAGTTTTCCCATTAGAAAAACTCAGAGCCTTCCCACATTTGACTTGGCATATCTGCAGACACTTTCTTCCAATCATATAAGCAGAACATGTGTTCTTTTACCACCCTCATGTTCCAAACAATGAGAGCTTCAGAGCATAATAACTGTACCTCTTTGGTTTCCTGTTGCCTTCCTCTCTGATTTCTGCACTAACACAGAAAGAGAAAAAAAATGCCAGTGCACACATAAAAACGAATTCCAAAATATGTATTTTCACCTCATTTTGAACATGAGACTACATTATAATGTTAAGGAAGTTAGAGTTAATGTTTAGTAAATGTTAATTAAAGTTAGTCAGTTATATAAGTAATGTAGTCTTCTATGGATGAGGTATTCAAGAGAAGAAAAATAAATGGTACACTTTACTCTCTGCAGTTTCACATTGGGCTTTTGCTGCGTTATGAATTCTATACCTTGCATGCCACCAGCAACATATTCACATGTTATATTGGCAACACAAAAATGACTATATGTGTGTGCCACATTACTGATGGAAACAACAAAAACAAATGCCATCACATTTAGTGATTTAGTGAAGTGCTATATATATTATTCAGTAAAAAAAAACCTTTGTTAGAGGGACGTTATGGTTCAAGGTAAAAACGAAAAAACCCTGAAATTCGGCAGTTATGGTAAGTTAAGCTTCCTCTTTGCTTCTGCTTTCTCTCTCCCTCTCCCCTGCTAAATCACTGTAACTGTACTGAATCAGCAACTGGGCCACTCACCAATCTCGGTCCTTGGCCCAGCCACTCTCCCCTGCACTGCCTTCCTGGCAACCTCTGCACTGCGGGACTGTCTCTGTATCCCTACAGCCCCCCTTACCAGCACTTGTCTGCACTTATCTTGCACTTGCCACCAGCTGGCCCTTATTATTTATCTTGTTCATTACTAACCCTGTACTGCACTTTCCCCTCTCCCTTTCCCCCTTGCACTTTTAGCGTCCCCCTACCCATGCACTTGCGCGATCTGAATGACACCTGGCCTAGTAGGATCGTTGTCTGTCTCCCCTTCTTCCCCCCTCCCTGCCTCGTCGCACCTTGAAACACTTGTGTATAGGCGCGTTACAAATGCCATATCATATCATATCACATAGATGCAGAGAACTCCTCTCCTCGCCTACCATATGTCAACCATCTGCACATGGAAATGCAAGATGCAACATGTACCCTGATCGAATGCGACCTCGATGAACATCATCTGACCTGCTCAGAAGTGAGTACAACATACCTAAACAAAATTCACATAGACTTAACAGTTATGCTAAAGCAGATATGCCTATAACTCGTTGTACTTTTTAACAAAAGACATAGAGACATACATATACTCTTGGAATCTCAGCAACAAAACAAAAGTCAAGCACAATTAAGAGAAGTATGCTAATATTCAGTGCAAAAAGCAAATTAAAGGGAATTCTGAAATGTATCTTTCCTAGAACCAATATTAAAAGCTCTCTTTAATCTGTAACAACTAATGAACTAATGTACAAAATTAATGAGCTCTTACTGATGTAATTTAAAATCAATAAGAACATTGTGGATAATGTATAACTCTTTAATTAAGTGACCCTAATAAGGGTGTTTGAAGTCCCATAGAGATGATAGTAAGAACAAAATATACATTAAGTTCTATAGATGTCCACTGTTTACAATACAGTATCCTAAAATGTGAAAGTAAACGTATAGCACAACTACATAAATAAGCGTCTATGTAATTACTGACTAAAAAGAATATGTATTAATTGAATCAAAAAGCAGAGATTGTAGATGAAAATATTTCTGTGGATAATAGACCCACACTTATACTTATGATTTTATTCAGGCTTATCTGATAAAGATAAAATGGAGGTCAGTATAAGTTTATAAAACAAACGTGTATTACCTGAAATAACTATTATTTTCTGTGTTTTCGCAAAGCACCTATATTTGCTGTTGTTTCATCCATTAATATGTGTTTCTCTTTGTGCTTCCTAATTGTTTTTAGATATACTAACTCTGTTTAACTTATGTTGATGTGTTGGCAACAAGGATATATCTGCTATACCCTAATTGTCATTCAGCTCTAAAATGAATGAATGTACTCTTTGCTTTTATAAACAATAAATCAATGGATAAAACATCTCATTTAAGATTCTAGCTTAATCAACTCAAACTGTGATATGCTGTACCATAGTGCATCCCATCACAAATGTGAGACTGGTGCTACAGGCAGCTAATAGATTTGACCAACTGGTGTTTTACCACCGTTTTTTCAAGGTTTGTGCATCTTTAGGGTGTGACAAATTGGATTCTGCCTCGCAGAAGTACAAGGATGTGTAGGGGCAAACTGTCCCATTCAGCCCCCCCCACTTCTACAAACACAATGCAATCAAAAAGGTTAAACAAGGAAAATCAAGAGATGTACCTCCTTTGCCTTTTGTGGTAAGGAAGGCTGAGGGAAGGCTATACCCTCAAGAGGGGTGTGAAGTTGAACCCGTAGTGACCCAAACAGCACAGTATCACTGTGCAAAATATAGGGAATGCCCAATCAAGGTTCTTAAAATATATAAACTCTTCAATAAAACACACTGTCTGCAAGTAGAACAAGAAGAAATTACTATACAGCAAAACCCACACCAAAGGAGAGAAAGAGGAGATACAACACACGGGAGAGAGTAGCACTCTCTTTGTTGTTCCAGTGTGGTAGGTAAGGTACTACCATGAAAAGGATATCTGGTTGCCGAAAGGAACGATCATGATCTAACCAGTCCCTAGTGCCCAAGTGGACCATGGGGGCAGTTCAATGTCACATTACCCAGATTCAGTTCTTAGTGGGCTGACGCATTAGACCGGGTTTGAACGTTGATGCGAGCTGATCGGGGTCAGTCAGGCACATAGGATCGTGCAAGCCCTGGTAGCAAACAAGCAAGCAAGCAAGCAGGAACAAATGCAGGCCCTCTGTGAGGTTGAATGGCAGCGGGTCAATGATGCAGGTTGGGGCGATACCAAGAACACATCACAGTTGGACATGCCAAGTAGGGCTTGGCCACTAGGAGAGGTCGGCGAGTGACACTCCAGTGGTTTGAGTCGATGGTGACGGTCAGTGAAGTGGTGATGCAAGGGTGCGTTGATGTGCTATCAATGAGGTGGCAGTCTCGGGCTGGCTGGGCTTAGCCATGGTTGTAGCCCCTTGGTAGAGTCAGTGCGTGACCCTCCAGAGATTCGATTTGGGTTCCAGCGTTGAGCAGATGCTTCTGACCTACCAGGTGACATGCTTTGCTAGGAAACAATGAAGTGTCAAGCTAGTTTAGATGCAGTGCAATAGCTCAGCTGGTAGGAGGACCGCAAACTCATGTGCCGTCCCTATTGTTCCTGATGTGGTTGAAATACTGGTTAAATGCTATAGAACTGGGAGCTTTCGCTAGTTCTGGCCCTCTGGGTTCCTGTGAGGCCTTTGTAAAGAACTCAAGGACAGCATACTCCAGTTCAGGGTCTGCTCTTCTGGCACAGAAGGTCTGTTGCAGATTGGTGTTTCCTGATCCACATCATTGGTCACTCTCGATGTTCCCTGGGATTGATTAGTGGACAGATCTTGCTTCTGTCTTGAACGGCTCCTTCTTCACCTCTGGTGGGGGGCTTTTGACCGTGCAATTTGAGGGAATTCTGGCTAAGGGGTGCAAGACTTATTTTAAAGGCACAATTGATTGGTCTAAAGCTAGCCTGCTTTAGTGGACCAATCCCTGCTCCTGGCTGGAGTAGACTTTGCCCTTTTGATCTTTCACCGAAAGTGCTTTGCTCCCATTGAAGTGGGGGAGACAGGAAAGGGAAAGAGAAGATAGTAAGAAACACGATAGTGGAAGGCTTCTTCTAGTGTCCTATCCTACTCCCGCCCCATTCCCTCCTACTGACAACAAAGACCTTTGGATATGCAACATGGTTGGTGAGAGGCTGCTCCTCCTGAATGGGTGTGCTCCTTTGATACTTGGGCCCAGGAAAGCTGCCTGCTGTGTGGCTGTGGCTGGGGCAGGGTGTTACTGGCCTTCCCTAAGAGAATCAAAGAGAGGCTGGCTCCTCTGGATTTATGTCCTGCAGTGTGGCGCTATTGGCACCTCTGACCTGAATACACATTCCCTTCCACAGCAGAGCTGATTCACAGGAGCTATATCATGGATACATGTGCAATATCAATTGGGATGTGGCAGCCCTGACCATGCACAATGCCTAAACTCACGCATAGCTTATTCTTAAAGATGACCCTGCCACCAACATGGGATACTCATGATCATTGTTGTTTGGGTACAGGCGGCATATCTTAAATGTCGCCCCTCTTCTGCAGTGACTTTGTATTTGTATTTTGGTAGGACAGATTAAACCGTATAAAGGCACAGCTGGTAACCACAAGACTGATTAATAGGTTAAGTGGCTTGAAAGGACGTGCACATATAGAGCCCAACACATGGAGAGAGGAATAAGACCGTCCTATAACCCCTCACCAGCTAATTAAACAGAAAGGTCTTAAGGTACTTCCAAAACTGAAAGAGGGTATCGCAGGCCCTAATCTCTTTGGGAATACTGTTCCAAAGTCTAGGACCAAAACAGCAAACAGTCTGTCTCCCCTGGAAACACAGTCTGACTGGGGCACAGACTGTAGTAGCTGGTCTCTGGATCGAAGCATCTTGGCCGGCTTGTAGTGGTAGAATTGTTCTCTCAGGTCCTCAGGGGCCAAACCATTTAGGCTTAAAAATCAAACGCTCTACCTTGAATTTGACATACTCTTCCACTGCAAGCCAGTGCAATAATCTCCAACAAGGGGAAACATATATTCTGATTTACCTAAGTGGCCAGCCAGATTAACGGCCGCATTCTGTGCTTTTTGGAGCCTGTACATCTGATTAATAGGGATGCCCATCAGAAGACTGTTACAGCACCCACCACTGTCACAGGATCCTCGTCAGGAATGAATGGCAACACTTGACGAACCATTCACAATGAGTAAAAGACTGACTGGACCTTGGTGCTAACCTGTGCCTTGCTTCCAATGTTATCTTGCCAATAGCAACTCAAATTGTAAATTTTAGGGGGAAACTTTAAAACTGCGTCAAAAATACTTGGGACAAGACCTTCTTTAACATCTGCAGTGAGATGTCTGGGCCCAAACAGTGCAAGCTCTGTCTATGATGCATTCAGCTGGGGATGAGTTTTAGCCATCCACTTGCTTACAGCCTCCAAACACTGTATGACCTTAAAAAAGGTATCCTCAATATTTTCCATTTTGATGTAAATGTGGGTATCATCGGCATACGAATGATAACTCAACCCATGGCTCCTCAAAAAATCCATCAATGGTCGCATATATAGATTGCTGTCATGTGGCGGTCTTGTGACATTTGAACCGGCTCTGTGCAACAAACAGAGCGGGTGCTGCAGATCAGGCTACTGATGCAGCAGGGCCCACATGAGGTATGTTTTTGGCATAGAGTTGTAACAAAGGGGGATCTTGTTGGCAGATTACCCCTTTGGAGAAGGAATCACTCTCATAGTTGTATGTACTAATACAAATGAAAAAAGACATGGCTTTGCACCCTTTCCAGATGGCAATTCCTCAGATAGGGTCAGTGGTCCATAAACCTTCTGCACCTCACCTGGACACACAGTTACCCAGGCTTTTCAGCTGTATGCAAGAAACAGATATTGAGGATTCATATGCATTTTTTCAAACTTTGTATCGTGTCTTGCTGTACTATTTCTCTCTCTTTTCTCATATTACAACGGTTCATTGCAGGTGTGCGGTCGGGAAGTGACCTCCATTGGCCATCCTAGCTGTGTTACTCATGGGCCCGGATTTGAGTATTGATGTACCAGTCAGGGTGCGGTGGCGTCCTCAGATTTTGTCCAGTCCAGTGTCTGATGGAAATCAGGTAAAATATTTTACCTTGAGGGTCATTCCAGTGCTTATCACCAGTGGCTACAGATTTCCATCACAAATCATGAACCCAAGGTTCTTAGAAGCTTCATGGCTCCACCAAGCAGAGCTGGGTTCACTTGTGTTTATCAAGGAACTTGGAACCTGTTTTGTCCCGAGCAGTACAGGTCATACATTGTTTGCAAGGTTTGGCTCTTTATCAAAGTAAAACACATGTGTACCCTTATTTACTAACAGGGAGACTAAACCTTCTACCTCAAAACAAATACGAGGAGATGGAAATTGAATCACGTACTAATGTTCATTGTATAAAACACATCTCAATGTTATTAATACATCAACGTGCAAGTGTAGCCACCTGCTAAATCATAACACAAAGCCTATTAAGCTAAAATCCTGAACACAAGACATGGTTCCTAAATCACATAAATTATCAAATTTGTAAAAGTGTCCTCCCTTTTGTTTGATGATGAATAGAGTAGTCCCACTTGTAGGAAGGTCTGTCACCTAACAGTGGGAAAATTCCTATTAGAATACTGCTTGGCTCTTAATCATTCATATCGATCGATGAATGTATGGATGCAGCTCTGTGATATAAGCACTGCTTTGTTTGGTGGATGTCTTGACAATAGGTCAGCATACATTGGTTTTGTAGGCTACTGTGCCATATATAAATTGAACATAGTCCCCTACCAAGCGCAATTTTACATTGGTATTCTCATTGTTCAGGAGTTGGTCCTCCAACATTGAGCATTGAGCATTCTCTAAAGTCCTTATCCACCACATTAGTCACATTAATCACAATTAATGACCTTATTGTGATTGATCTCTTTTTAAAGATGCATCCAGGTCTATCGTTCAGTGGACTAATGCATACACTACATGGGCTTGCATCTGACCTCATGGTCACAGGTTCGAGCCCCAGCAGGTCCACTCAGCCCTTCATCCTTCTGAAGTCAATTAAATGAGTACCATTGAGTTGGGCAACGATTATCTGTTAAAAGCAGCAATATATCCTCCTCTGAAGGCAAACGTGCACTCTACAAATACACCTGATATGCTAAAAGAGAAATGAAGTACAGATGTCCTGTACCTTTGGGTGCTTCCCTTATTAATGTGAGGTTGCTGTTGCATGTTTCTACAAGAACTACATCTGCTGAGTTCGATAACACAAACAAATATTACTAATGATGATTGGATACAGTGCACCAGTTTCTATTGCTTAGTTGACTCCATTTATTTTAACCCTTCTTACTCCATTGACTTGACTGGTTAATACTCAATGATCACAGATTTTACAATTCAATCCAATAATACTAATTGATCATGTACATGATATATTTTACATCATCTTGAATCTTATCTAGCCATCATGGATTATAATCTCTTGGCATCATAAATCATATCCTCTCATATCTCTTCAAAATGAATCATAACCTCCTTTCATCATACATCATATCCTCATGTCTCACCATGAATGGTATCCTCTTTGTTCAAAGATCAAAACGTTGTCATTCATTCCAGTAATATTAATTGATAATATGAATATTAGTCTCTGCATCTTTTCTTAAACGTTATCTTTTCATCATGAATATTATCCTCGTTTCATCATGAATCATATACTCTCATATCTCTTCATCTTAAATCATATCCACAACACGTATTTCACCAGTACATTGCGGCTGATAGGCTGAAACACGTCTTGTTGATCTGAGTATTCTTTAGAAATAATTCTATTCATATTTTTGTTCGTTGTACTGTATTCTTGAAGGTCAATTTTATGTGGCTAATAGATTACAAATCTGTTGAGCCAGCGCCTTTCCACCCGCAATGCATGTTATTCCCAAGAATGCCATTATTTGCCCCTATCATACCACACTTGTGATGATTTTGACCCAAACTGCTGGTAGTACCTCTCTATGAACACACTTGTAATGGCTTTGCCCCACTGTGTCAGTAGCTGTCCTTGTAAGGAAATAATTATGATGCCTCCTTTCCCCAATACATGCTAGTATTAGTGTTACGTATAATACTATGCCATAATGAAGCACGGCAAGAGCGAAAAACATGTTGGCTAGACTTCAAAATAAAAGCACTCTTCTTAGAGACCCATAAGTGAATGCCCCAAGACTTATTCAACTCAGCCCAAGTGGAGTTAAGGCCTATGCTTAACTAAAGCAAGGTTGTATGTGCTGGTGTGCGTGTGTGTGTGTGTATAACACCACTGTATTATCATAATCCTTGGCACTGAGATCACCCGAGACCCCACCCTCAAAATGCCAGTATTAGTCCCTGTAACACCACACTTGGGGTGGCTACACCATTCAGTGCTTTCCCAAAAACTGTCACTATCTGCCCAAGTACAAAGAAAGTTATGATAGACTTAGCCCATTATGACATTATCTGCCGCAGTAGGAAAATGCTGCTGATACCCCCCCCACATCAATATCTGCCCCTGTAAGAACACACTTGTGATGGCTTTGTCCCAACATGTGAGTGTCTGCCCCTCTTAGAACACACTTGTGTTGGTGTTGCCCTAATGTGCCAGCATCTGACCCGGTAAGAACATATTTGAGATGGATTTATCACAAAATTCTTTTATTTGCCTCTGTGAGAGCAAACATTGCATTTTTATCCCCACCCTGCAAGTCTCTGCCCAGTAAGAATACACCGGCTTTGCACGAACAGTACAGGATCAGTCCATGTAAGAACACCATTGCACTGCTTAGCCACAACATTCCAGCTTCTGACACTGTATAAAACATGTATTTGACTGGGCCCCAACATATCAGAGCCAGTTTGTGTTAAAACACAGTTTTTAGGGTCTTGCCCTAACATGCCAATATCTATCCCTAGAAGTTCATATTTGTGTTGGTTTTTCTCCAAAATCCAGGTAACTGTCCTCTAAGAACACACTTGCAATCGCTTTGCTCCAACATCCCTTTATATGCCCATGTAGGAATGCCCTTGTAAAAACACAGTTTCACTGTCTCTGCCCTAAATGTGTTTGCCCCAGTTATAACACACATATAATGGCTTCAACCCAAAATGCAAGTGTTTTCCTCCATTTAAAAAACTTGTTTTGGAGTTGCCCCCAACCTCCTACCATATGCCCTTGAACAATTACACCTGTGTTGGCCTTGCCTAAACATGCCAATGGTTGCCACAGTAAGATCACGCTTGTGATGCCTGAACCGCAATATGCCCATATTAGCCCCTATTAGGGTACACTTGTAATGGCTTTGCCCAAAATAGATAGGGACGGAATATGCAAGAATTTACTTTCAATAGCTTTGCCCTGGCATATCAAAATCTGCCGCTCTAAGAGCACACCTGTGATGGTTTTGTTCCAACATATCACTATCTGTCCCTGTTACAACACACGTGAGATGGCTTTGCAGCAAAATTCCATTATTGTCCAAATGTGGTAGTCTCCTCTCCTTTTCAAACACATTTGTTATGATTTTGCCCAAACATGTTGGTATATTCCCATGTAGGACACACACTAGAGATGACTTACTCACAGAATGCAAGTACATGCCCCTGTTGCTCCGAAATGCCATTATTTGCTTCAGTTAAAAGCACATGAAATGGCTTTCCCCCAAAATACCATTACCTGTCTCTGTAAGAACACACTTGAACTGGCATTGCACCAGCATGGCAGGATATGCCCCTATATGAAGACAAATGTGCTGTATTTGCCACAATATGCCTCTTTCTGCAACTGTCAGAACACACCTTCACAGTCTTTGCCTCGAAATGACAAATATCTCCTCCTGGTGAAACACACTTGTGATGGTATTGACCCAATATGCCAAGATCTGACCCTGCTAGTCCACAGTTGTGATGGATTATCCCTTATATGAGGTTGCATTAGTAGAGTCATCCTATCAGGCGGCCCCAGCCCCGCTCAGGTTTTATGCATGCCTGGCCCACAACATAGACCTTTCCTGGGTGGCTCCGCCAATCCTGTCTTACAAAGTCCCATGTCCAAAACTGGGATCCTTCTCACCCCAATTCCGAACAGCCCGCCCTGGTATCCGACTGCCAGTTCAGTCACTCCCATTTGGACAATGGAGCGATCCCAAGGCCACTGCATCGGTTGTTGAGGAGTCCCAACCGTCGCTAGTGGTATCAGTGCCCGTGTCCCCCATCCTGACTGAAGCAGTCAGTGGTTGTAGCTCATCCACCTCACGCTAGAGCCACAAGTAAATGCTCTTCTCAAGAAATGCTTCTTCCTACTCCGAGCAGCAAAGAGGATCCTACCGTTCCTATTTTTCGCCAACAAAACAACCACCATCATCTCTTTCGTCATGTCCAGAGTAGACTACGTCAATAGTGTATACTTAGGTATGCCTGAACGACTTTTTAAAAAACTACAACGCATACAAAATGTGGCAGCCGGACTGCTTCTGAAACTACCCCGAATAGAGAACACACCACACCAGGGCTGAAAACTCTAAATTGGCTACCAATAAAACAACGAATAAAATTCAAAACAATGTGCATCACGCATAGAACAGTACACAACCAAGGCGCTGAGTTCCTGAGAGACAAACTGTGTCTACATCAACCAATCCAAGCTCTCAGATCAAGCATTGACATCCGCCTTGAACCAAAACCCTACAACAAAAGAAAACTCAGACGATCTTCCTTCTCTCACCAAGTGCCGAAAATCTGGAACGACCTTCCGAAATACTTACGCAACACAAGAAACCACCTACTATTCAGGAAACTACTCAAAACCTGGCTCTTCAAGTCATAACCAGAAAGACCGGCCACAAAACCACACACACAATTTAAACATCAATGAACGATGAAACAGAACCTGATCCACACCAAGCAACCGATGGAAAAATCCTAAGGATCATACCCCACGACTTACCAAACGACTAACCGAGAGACAGCCATAATAGGACCAAAGACAGAATACATAGCAAAATGAAGTCAGAAACACCAGGACGACTCACCAATAGGACCCTGACCCAAACTGTAGCCATTCCCAACAGACCTAATCATGGCAGACAGCAAGGGAATAGGAAACCCCGTACAATTAGCTCCAATCCAGAGGCTGAGAAACAGAAATAAACACTCTCATTACACAATGCTCATCAAGATACAGCAGGAAGCACAACGCGACATCACAAACAAACTACAACCAAACAACAGACCTAAGCAATCACCCCACGGAAACCAAAGAACTAACTGAAAGATAGTCATGATAGGAGGAAATTAACGACTGAATACACAGGCTGACCAAGATGGATGCACTAGGACGCCTCAACAACAGCACTCTGACCCCGAACCACCCAAAGCATCAACTGACCAGTGTCACATTAGATAACAAGAGAACAGATAGTACCAACCCTGCTCCACACCCGGAGGAAAGGTTCAATACAATACGCACTATGATACAGCTGGATCTGCGCAGCACCACCACAGTGAGACGGCCCACAAGGAACCAGCAACATCCCCACTCACAGGGATATAGCGCAAACGGAACCAGAAGTACCAGAATCAGGATACAGACTCCACTAACCCAACCCTCAATTTTCTGCACACTTGACCCACACAAAACTCACACAACCATTTCTCTCCCAGCAATCTGCACGCACTTTATCACACTGAATCAACATAAACAGCACCTACAGCACACAAGGTCTCGCTCGATCCATTACCTGCACCAAAGCCCAGCACACGGTGTACACTGAGCTGAAGCTGCCAACAGCACACCACCTCTCCCACTCTCCTACTCCCCTTCTCCCGACTAACCCTACCCGCCCTCCTTCCTGTTTACAGAACCGCCAGAGCGCCTGGGGACCAATTCCGTTGGTGACAGTGCGCTATATAAGTATCTTTAACATAAAATAAGACAACATAACATAACATATGGACAGACTTGTGAATGCGTTGTCCAAAGTCATCATCATGTTTTTTTCGGATATGCGTGAACAATCCATAAAAACAGTACAAAACACAAAAGAATAACTAACAATTAAAACTCATTAAGACATGCATTCAGCAAAAATACCAGCTAAAAGGGATTACAAATAAAATTCGTTGGATGGTATGTGTGAGCTCATTTCATGGCAATATACTCAGCAAACTTTTCCTTTGGTATAATACTGTTTTCAAGTATGAGAGTAGAGACTAGCCCACACGTGGTGAGTCCACTCACAGCAGATATGTTAGCACAGGCCGGTACTGTACAAACCCCTGTTCCTGCAACAGGGGTCCTATGAGCAGTCTGCTGGCTGGCGCATAAACAGGGCAAAAAAAGATCAAGTGAGCTAGATCCTCGTAAGGAGCGTCACATACCGGACAGGATTGGTCTGACCACCGAAACATGCTGCCGCAACGACCCTTAGATGGATACAATTGAACCTTGCCCTCGATATGAGGACGCGATCAGCAGGAAATTCTGCCCTGAGCAAATAATGCTGAACACCCAGGGACATTATGGTCATCAGGCCACGATTCTGAGGTTTAATCATTTCTACGCTTTCTCTATCTAGTCTCAGAGATTCAAACAAACATACTGTCAATCGATTTATCTCTCTACGGGAGAGTATACTGCTCAGAGGATACAAGTGCATAGTATTAGCCCCCCTCAGCTGTTTCTTAATATGGAGCAGCCATGGAATCTTATCTCCAGGATCCTTGTCTAACAGGAAGATAATAAATTAATGCATTAATAAAGCTTTGCCATTACCCCATAACCGGAGCCAATATAATACTGGTTGCAGGGAAATTGTGTCGTCATTTGGTGTGTAGCCCAGCTCCACGTGTACTCCAAACTTTGGGGCTGTGCAGTCAGCCCTAGCAAGTTCTTGAAAAATTGGTTCTCCAGAGTCTGGATCGCCCCAACATCTGAGTGACCCCACAAATGCATCCCAAATCTTTCCACCGATGCTGCCTTTCCCTTATACAACTACAGCAATGGGGCAATAGGTTTGGCTCCAAACATAGACATAGCCCTTGAAACCCCACCCAAGGCATATTTGAATTGCTGTGCCTGTTAGCTATGTGGGCCATAGCACCAACATTTGCAGAGAATCTGACCCCCAAGAAGTCAAATGAGTAGACCCTGGTGATAACAGTATTCCTGCAATGCAGGGTCCTAAAGTTGATCCTCATTCTCCCCTTCCAGCAGGCCATCACTGCCGATTTTTCTGCATTTACAACCAGATCCAACCCCTCCATGAAGGTGGCATATTCTGATATGAGTGCCTGTAAAGCTATTACTGGTAGCGGCCAGCCACCCATTTTTGGGACATCAGGAGAAGCCTTTAGGATGTGGTTCTGGAGCCCATTTATATATAAGTAGAAGAGCAGGGGTGCCAACACACATCGCTGGCGAACGCCCAATTCGACTGAGAAAGAACCTGTGCATTGCCCATTAACACTACTCCTGACACATGCTTGCCTGGGGCTATTCAACCTGGCCTGAGCATATCCCACACTTGGTACAGTTGACTTTATCAAATGTCGTGCTCAGGTCCATGAATGGCAGATAAATGGGCTCTTGTTTAAGATAGAGGGAATGTGCTGTTACCAGGTAGCCAACCTCGGCCTGAAACTTAGCTGACCCGGAGAAAGGATTCTGCTACTCACAATCCAATCCTTCAATTGGGCCAGAATGGCATGACCTAATATTGTGAACAAGGAGTCCAAGAAAGATATAGGTCTATATGAGGCAGGGGAAGCCTGATAACCGCTTTTATAAATTGGCTGAATAACTGCCATAAGCCACGACGGAGGAAAGGGCCCACGAGAACCTATTGTATTAAACCCTTGGGTTAATACAGGTGCCCACATGTCTGGAGCCATGACAAATAGATCAGTCGGGGCATGGTCTGGGCCTGGAGCACGATTTCAACGCTGTCGGCCGATGGCCTTCTTGATTTTTGACGAAAAGACGAAATCACCATTCCATCACTACATCCCATACTAATCATAAACCCTGATCCTTCTGCATCAGCCATATACCCTGCACTGTAAAGGGATGAGAAATGATCCACCCAGGCCTTGTCTGGGACATTATTGACCAGGGCAGCCACGTTGTATTTATAGTATGGGCCCTTCTGAGTGATCTCTCAGAATAGTTTGCAATTGTCGTTCTCTGCAGCTACCACACAGGCTTCCCATGCTTCCTCCTCAATTGCCCATTTTCTATTTGCCGGGGTTTTCTTGTAGTGGGATCTAGCCCCTATAATGGTAGTTTTGGAAGTTCCCATGCTCCCTAGGGTAAGCAAAAGGGTTTCCCTAGCTCCCGAACAGTCAGAGTCAAGCCACCCCCCACTTCTTCTCCCACCCCGTTTATCTGGTTTGTAAGAAAACACATGTGAGAGTTGGGTCAACAACCTTCCAAACTCCTCCACTATATTTATACTTTCTGTGTTTCCTGACAGCAGATTCTCAAGTTACCGTCGACTTGATAATACTGCCTTCCTCAGTAATTCGTCCTCCTTATCCTCCTTCCATTTAAGCCTATGCCGCAATGTGTCCAGGGATACCTCCAGGGAGTATAGTTGGTTCAACCTGTCCACCCTAAGCACTGACTTAATCTCTAGTTTGCTAGGGAAGTGATCACTACATATGTTATCCAACAACCCAAACCCTTTTATAAGACCACAGTGCTCCACTGATGCACAAATGTAATCGATCGTTGAGCTACCCATTGCCAAGGAAAAGGCAATTTTACCGGGAATATCCCACACAACTGCCCATTTGTTGACCATAGTCTCCATTCATAGAAATAATGCCAGAGAAGCAACCCCTCCACACAAAGCCTAGTGTCCATCATAACTGGGGGAGAAAATCCTGCCACTGCATCTTCGGTGCTATCATATATGTTATCTGCTGGGCCAATCCCCAGTTTTGCATTAAATTCCCCTCCAAGCACACATTACCCGTATGAAACCTGGCGGAAAGCTCATCCAGAGCTAAGGCCAACCCACCCAGACAGTTTTCCCTAAACTGTTTGTGGTAGCTGTTGTAAAAATGTACTACTAAGAGGTCCACCTGGCACGGTCCAAGAATTTTTAGAACCAGTACAAATTGCCCCGGGATTAGCAGGGTCACCTGTGTGCTCTCCAGGTGGGTTTTAATCAGAGAACACAGCCCGCCATAACTTCTGCCTCCTTCGTTTCTCTCTGCCATACACTGATATGAGACAAATCCATCAACATTGAGCTTATCCTGAGACCATGTGTCTGGCACAATATAACATCTGCCTCGCTCAGTATGGTCTGTGTCTCTGAGTGGGCAAACCTTGTTCTGATTCCATCCACATTCCATGACAGCAGAGACAAATTATCCCCGTCGCCCAAGATCTCCACTTTGGGGTGGGGGGGCATGACAGCACGCAGTGACACCTCCTGCAACTTTATGGGCTACCCCAGGGGCTCACATCATTTGATATCATCCATATTGGATAGGCAGGCATATTGATTCCAGGTCAATATCAAGACAGATACACTGCCATATGGACCAGACACTCCTTCCTGCCTAGTACCCCCACCATATGGCTGCTGGACTGCTTTTGATGAGCTCCGGCATGGCTCCAAAGGCAATTTTGCATGGACATGACCCAGGTCCCTGGCGAGTACCCCTCCTTTTGACCTGTCCTAGGGGTAAATAATAATGGAGCAGAACCAGCCAGGCCCTATGGTTATGACTAGGGATGCCCAGGTTGGACTCTACCAGAAACATGGTCAACTATATGTTCTTAAAGGTTACCTCCACACAATCCCTCACAGTTGGTTTTGTCATGGAGCCCACCCACAGTACTCCGTGGGCCATTATAATCAAACAGGGATCTTTGAGTCTTGCCTGGATATGTGATTTAACCCACAGGGCAGATTTATTAATCAAAGCCCTGCAGTTCCCAAGGTTGGTACATTTAATATTACACCTACCAATGGTAAAGATTCCTGGGGCAACTGAAGGGGGTAACACCTTGGATCTGCCTTCCCCAGCACCAGCAATTGTACCCCGCCTTGGGTACCTGTCGCTTTCAGATGCAGGGGTAAAAGCTGCAATCGATCTAGCATCAGGGGGAGCATATGCTGACTAGGAGGATAGTTAGAAGAAGCATGTATATCCACTGGGACCACCAATCCTTGACTCATTGCATTCTCCCCACTCACCTCTGTACCACTTCCCTGATTTATGGGCTGCCCTACCGGGGAGTTTTGGGTGCCCTGTAGAGTGCCCATCCCTGGGGTGGGGCGTCACAAGTCAAACACAACCTAATCTCGACACTTAATGCCTCAACCTCTTTTTTAGGGTCCTGACTTTGTCGTCCAGGTGCTTATAATACCTGTTTTGAAACTTGTCAGGAAGTTCATCAGTGGCAAGATTACTTCTCTGTTAGGTCATTCAACACTCCCTCTCCCAACATGCCCTGTGGGTCCATTATCAGAGAGGGAGGAGCACTATTGCCCTTCTGGCGACAATATGCCGGTTGGCCTGGACACAGGCACCCGGCACAATGGGTGGGGACGGGGCTACTGATACAACATCCGGGCCAGACATCATGCGGGGGACAGTCACAGGACATAGGCTGTCCCCCACCCGAGGTACAGGACCAGCAGTCACTTGGGGATCTGCCCGAGCAGTTTGACAGAGGCTTGCCCGCCTCCCTGTGGAAGAAATCGCCTGCTCAGCCACCCTTATCTGCTCATCTAGTCGTATTACTCTTTGTAAATAGGAATCCAGAGTCCCTCCCACCCCCAAAGTGCTAGTATCTGCCCTGTGAAGGCTTGTGATGGCATTGCCCCAAAAGAACATTATTTGCTCCTATTTTGTATCCGCCCTGTAACAACACATTTCACCTGGCCTTACTCCAACCGTTCAAAATCTGCACATGTAAGAAAATATTTGAGCAGTTGTGCCACAAAAGGCAAGTATCTTCTCCTGTAAGAGACGCTTGCACTGGCTTTGCCCCCAACGAACACATTGGCGATGGATTTGCCCGATTATGTCATTATTTGCCCCTCTTAGAACACACTTGTGTCGGTTTTGACCAAAATTGCCAGTACCTGGCTCTTTAAGAACACACTGTGATGCCTTTGCTCCAACGTTCCAGTATTTGCGCCTGCTAGGACACATTTACACTGGCTTTGCACCAGCATGTCAGTAGCTGACCCTTTAAGTAGACACCTGCACTGTATTTTCCCAGGATGCCTTTTTCGACCCCTGTAAGGAGACACTTATGCTGTATTTACGGTAAGATGCCATTAACTGCCACCGCTGGAAAACACTTGCGATGGCTTTTCAACCATAGGCACACACTTGCGATGGCATTGCCACAAAATACCTGTATCTATCCTGAAAGAACACACTTCGAGCTTGCTTTGACATAACATGCCAGCACATTCTCCTATAAGGAAACACTTGAACTGACTTTACACCTGCATACCAGGAATTGCCTCAGTAAGAGAGATTGTGTGTTCATGCACTTTTTCCTGATTATTCATTAGATCTGCATTAATACTGCAATCTTGATTTTATATGTATGTTCAGTTACATATAGTTTCAATAAATTTTGTATGGACACATAACACTCATATTTCAATAATACGTGTAGTTTATTTTATGAGTTGTTTGTACCGACACATGTTTCGACCTGATGGACTTTATCATGGCAATTTATATCGCATCATCCTTATGATGTCAGTCCCCAAATTGCCGGTATCTGTCCACATTATAGCACACTTGAGCTGTCTTTGCTCCAACATGACAGTTTAAGTGCCTGTCACAAAATACTTGTGAGGGATTTGCCCCAACATGCCAGTATCTGCCCATGCTAGAAAACACTTGTAATGGTTTTGACCAAAAATACCATTATTTGCCCCTATCAGACACTTGCACTGGCTATGCCTCAAAGTGCTTCTACTTGTACCTGTAAGAACATCATTGAATCTGCCCCAATCCCCCATTCCCGCCCCACATCACCAGAGCACGTAATCTTTCAACCACAGTCTTCATGGTTGTGTTAAACAATCTGTATGAAGCACTCACCTGCCAGCCCACATTGATGGCACTGCATTAATCACATTCCAGTCCATCTTTTCGGCCCAATGCCGTATTCTTCAGTTTTGTTTCTGTGAAGGTACG
The DNA here is from genome assembly GCF_040938575.1 of Ambystoma mexicanum. Classification (NCBI taxonomy): domain Eukaryota; kingdom Metazoa; phylum Chordata; class Amphibia; order Caudata; family Ambystomatidae; genus Ambystoma; species Ambystoma mexicanum. The sequence continues at coordinate 1,100,041,439 of NC_090933.1, forward strand.
ATCTTGTGCATTGTATGTGCATTGAGAAGGAGGATTGTGCGTTGTGTAAATAGTACCCCACAAGCAAGCCTGTCTGGGAATAGGGTACTGTACATTAAGCAAGTTCAATTTTCTTCACTCTGCCCCTATTCACCAAACTTCAAGTGGTCATCGCATAATGTCCCTAACTTGTGGTCCCACCCCACATTGGTGACAATACTGCGGTTGGCATATATAGCCTATTATGGCTCATAGCGTTGCCTTTTCCAATCGCAGTTATATTGTTGGTGTTTAATGATCTGTGGCAAGGGGTCCCCTTCTCCATCCATATTCATGGTCTTACATTCCTTCCAGCCCTCCCCCTCCCCCGACTCCCTCCAATCTCATATTCCCATCCTTGGCTTCTTGCTAAAACCAAATCCCAGCCCCTCGTTCCTGTCCTGTAGTGCATTCCTCTGCTGTTTCTTTTAATGTGGGACCCTCATTTATTTTCTGCATTTTCAGTATGAATGTCATATGAGTGCAGGAAATGAATGGGCTCTGGTGAGGGGCACACATCATATATATATATATATATATATATATATATATATATATATATATATATATATATATATTATATATATATATATATAGGTTTGTTGCCTGGGTAAGAAATACTTGGCTGGAAATCAGCAAGGTAATGTTGCTGGAGGTGAGCTGTAGTTTTTGTAATGAAGTCAGCAGTACTTAATATGCCAGTGCCCAAAAACCTTGGCTCACACTTGGCGCAGTGCTAGATCGGCCCCCCACCAGACCATCACACTGTTGCTGCTCACATGTCACATGCTTGGCGCTGCTCATGTCCCATTTCTATAAGTAGTGTTGCCATGAGTGCGCCAAGAAACACATTTTGATGCGCTATATGCCAGAGCTCCCTATTACTATACATGAAGTGCTATAGTCAATTACACCATAAGTGCAGATACTTTTAAGTGCACACACTGAGAACTAAATTACTCGGAGGAGATTAGCATTTTGAAATATTAGGGGCTGGTCCGAGCCCTTTTTACAGGTTAGGACAGAAATGGAAGTGTCGCATAAATCATTGGTACTCCATACCACTAGTTTTTTAAAATTTTTACCGGACGTACCTTTAGTTCAAAGGCTCAAGAAACACCTCCTTGATGCTTTATTCTTTCCCTTGAGCCAAATATAGAAAGGGATCAGGTCGGACAGTCGAGCACTGCCGTTTCCCAAGTCACAGCTAGGCGGAGACACACACACACACCGTCTGTCCTTGGCTATGCAGGTCATTAAGGTGTTCAGGTGGCACACACATTTCTTTTATCAGTGGCAGAGCCTTTCATATGCATGATGGAACATTTCCAACACAATGAGCTCACGAAACACCAGTTACCTTGCACATCTGTGAAAGTTACAGTGAGCCACACAAAGCATCCAATTGAAGATTTGTTTATATCCATGATGTCTACTATCTGGATATGCAAATCAATAAAGTTTATTTAAGTCGCTAATGGAATGTTTTCAACATCATGAATAACAACGCGCTGGAAGTTTGTGACAAAGAATCTGCAGAACAATCTTTGTTTATTACACAACGTTTTAATTTTTTTTATTACATGTCTTAAATCACAGAAAGTACTGTGGGGTTAACTAGATTCTTTTAGGTTTCCATCATCTTGCATTATGGGACTTATAGTTTACCATTCAGGATGTTGAGAATTAAAGCCACAATTATATTCTTTTGGCTTAACATGTTGCTATAAGGATTTACATGCTGTCATGCAGCTTTATTTTGCAATTTGTATTTTTTTGTAAGTAAACTCGATAAAACAATATTACTGTATATCTTGAAATCCAAGTATTTGAGTCAAAGTGTGTAATCCTGGTCACGCAGGGGGAATTAGTGCATGGGGGTGGCTGCCGTGTGGGGCCTCATTTTAGTGTTTCGCCTTGAGCGCAATAGGGGCTGATTTGCAAAAGCGTTTTTCAATCAGACAATCCCATTCAAATAGGCTCTGTAAATCATTTGCTATGTGTACTAAGCATTTGCGTATTCAACTTTAATGGCATGGCCCGTTGGCCCATCGCTGTGTTTTCTCATGCTAGACACCAGGATGCCTCAGGCGTGAGGCGTCCCACCTATATGGCCCTGTTAAAAGCCTTGAGACCAAAAATATTCCGCATTAAGTGCTGGATGGGAGCTCATTTCCAGCGCCACCAGGGGAGCTGGATTACCTCATGCCAATCCTGTTTTACTCATGTATCCTTTTTACTGCCACATCGTGGGACTAGCAATGTTCACATAACATGGCTCTGCATTTCTACACAATGGGCCTCATTACGAGTTTTTACCGGCATGGCTACCCCCAAACTCGGGTCCGGGTCCCGAAAAATGGAAATTACCGGGCCATTCTGACCTTTGTGTGTCCGGTAATTCACATTCGCGGGACCCGGACCAGGTACGTCCCCATTTGAGCCCCCATAGAACTCAATGGGAATGAGGAGGATGCTAACAATGGTCCCGTTAAGAACAGGACCGTTGTTAGCATCCTGTTCTGCTTGCGGGTGCCGCTCTGCACGTCTGCTCTGACCAGGCGTACAAGGCGGCCCCGCAAGCAGAACTCGTAATGTGGTGGTAGAGTGATAATTGCGCCGGCAGCACTACCAACGCCGTTATCACTCTACCGCGAGGGTGGTAATGAGGCCCAAATGTGATCGGTTTACTTTATTCCAGGAGAAGAGCACGCTGTCCAGCCCTCACGGTGCCATACAGTAATCACTATGCATTGCAGTTGTTGCTGTATGTGTGAGGGCCTAACTCTCAAAGGCCTGCTGCGTTTGTTTCCCAAAAGGCCTGACTGAGCAGGAGCCTAATGTATTGCCGGGAAAATCTATCCTTCACTTTTATTTTGTTTTGTTTTAATAGCAATTTACAGCGTGACAGAGCCATTGATTGTACATGCACACAAAGCTAACAGCGGTAGACCCCCTCACTTCCCTGAGATTTCCACTTCCACCATGGGTTAGGCACCGTGGGAATAAGAGTTACCTGGGACAATGGGATCAAAGTCATCAGACACATTTATTTGACTAATTACTTACCTTTACCGCGAGAGAGCTTGCAGGGAGTGGGAGCTGGACAGGCTAGAGGGGAGCAGGAGGCGAGAACTACTGTCCTGGTCCGACAGCAAGGACGGAAAAAAAAGCTCAGTTGCGGCCGATTGCCTTCCTCTGCTGATCCTATGCCACTGCCTGCCTGTGCGCACCAGCCAGGGTGTGTCTAAGATTCACTGAGTTTGCACACCTCTCCCCCCTGGCATGCAGAGACAGTCATGCAGTGTCTGCACAAGCACACACCACGTTCCAAAAACGGCTGACCTGTTGACTCAGTCCTGAAACGCATGTGAGGTATCCAGGCAAGCCTGCCTTTCTGGGAGAAACAGCTTAGAAGCATGCAAACTAATTACGTCAGGTTAATTAAAGATATTGCTTTTTTTGCATTCATTTTATTGCATTCTGAATAAGACAAGTTTGTGTTTTTATACAGACAGTGGTCATAGCATCACAATACCTGTCTCATGGCCCCTTATTTGGAGGATATTCTCTGCCCTATGTTCAGGAGGCGAGACACCCACAGCTAGACAGCATGGTTTCTCACAAGCTTGCCCTGGCTCACCTGTTGATAGCAATAGCTGAGCAGTGAAGTGGGATGCCTAGGGGCGAGGTAGGACATGCACGTTGCTTAAAGATGCAGTGTAAGTGTGTAACACATTCAATACTGGAAAGTCCACACAAAGTTGTTATGAACAATATTACATTATCTTCTGTGCAGGGAGGTAAAATATCATGCAGGCAGGTTTATGGTAAGTAAGCTTTATGAGAAATGGTATTTTCACAGGTTTTGGCCCTACCAGTTAGGGCCACAGGCAATGCCCATGGTAATTATGGAGTCTGAATTGTGGATTCCTGGTGACATTTCAATAAATCTTTAGAGGAAAGACTCTTGGACTTGCTTTAGAGGTCAACATGAAAGCCTCTCTTTTATTTGTTTAAATATGTTGCTAAGTACAATAAGTATATAAGGTTCATATAGCAATTAAAACAACAAATAGAATAATACAAGTGCCACAATTGGCTATATTAGAATGAGTTCATTATCAACCCATTTGAACGACAATAGAACCTTACATAATGTATATAGATGTTATATTCTAATGCATAAAAAACAGCTTGTAATAGACTAATAGTTATACAACTTATTTGTAAGATAAATGCATGGACACACAAGACACACAGGACTAACACAGACACAAGGATGGGAGGGGTCATTATGTATAAGAGTAAGAGCTAATAATACTTAACCGTGTTCTCTAATCTTGACTAGGTGTTACATTATTAAAAAAATCTAACAAAGATTGCCATTTTAATAGATGTTTATGCAACGAGGGTGGAGACACTGCATTACATGTTTCCATCCTATGAAGATTACAAACTGAATTCCATCACAGTTTAAAGTGTACACCATTAAGATTTTTCCAATTTAAAGTAATAGTCTGGATGGCTATGGCGATAAATAAGTCAAACAGATAACCTTTATGTTTATCAATAGCTGGTTGGATCAATTCACTTCCCTGAAATAAAACATCAAAAGCGATAGTCAGCTGTGTTTGGAAGATACTGCTAAGGGTTACCCCAATCCTTTACCAAGAAGCTTTAACTACAAGTTATTCACAAATCATATGCTTGAAGAATCCTTGAGAGCTTAGACAACTCCAACTATTGTCATTTTGAGATAGTCGACTTTAAAGAGCATAAGTGGGTTTATGGGGTTATAAAAGCCCTATCGTGGAAGAAATACAGCGTTTGAAGCTGGCTAGCTGAGGCGATGACTTTAGAGATATTGGACCATACACACGGTCATCTAAATCGTGTGATGTTGAGGGAGCAGTCTTGATTCCACGCTTCCTGACATTTAAGCAGACCTTCACCTGTTGACATAGAGGAGCATACTTTATAAAACATAGATGTTGTGACATTAGGGTTTGATAAATGGAGTAGACCTTGAGCTTGATAGCTATTAGGATTGGTAACTAACAAATCATAATTTTCCATAATAGCATTTATTAGACAGACATATTTCAGGAGGCAAAACCTTGGGACTTAAAACCTAGTTGTAAATTCATCAAAAGTTAATGGGGTACTTTGAGAGTGAACAACTGTCCTATATACTTAATGCCAAGGGGTAGCCATGGTCTCCAACAGATAGTTCTCCTATTCATTTTTATTAGGGGTTCATCCAGATATACTGATAAATAAAGGGAGAGCTGAGGAAATAATGCCAAACAAAGGAGTCAAACAGGAGTGCCCCTTGGCTGCCCTTCTCTTCAAACTCTTCATATCCGACATTGCAGAAGCATTTCAACAAGTTCGTTGTTTCCCCCCAAAAATAAATGGTCAGCCCATCAGTTGGACCATTTATGCCGATGATATTGTTCTAGTGGATTCAACTCTAATCAGTCTTCAAAGACTTTTATTAGCGCTAGAAAGAAATCTCAATAACAATGCTTTGGAAATTAATGCAGAAAAGACAAAAATCATGGCAATTGGGGGATCATCGAAGAAAATAATCAAAACATTCAGATGGAAACTTGCTGACTCAAAATCATGCTTGTTCCAGTTGTGCGATACCTAGGCATCCAGTTCAATACCTCAATTGGAGAATACGAATGGATGAACGACCTGAAACAACGAATGGTAACATTCTCACTTCAAAGGGCAAAGTTACATGCGGAATACGGTAAATTTACATTGAAACCAGTCGTAACTTTCTATACTCAAAAAGTGATTCCGTCAATCACATTTGGTGCCGAGGCTGGCTGGAACCAAAGTCACAAATTGTGGTCTTCTCTTGAGGGGTTATTTTGGAGATGATTTCTAAAGCTGCCTACGAGTGTCTCAATGATCTCCATAAAACATGAGCTTGGGATTGAATCCATGTATAATATAGTTGTATGGAAATCCTTGGCTGTGCTACGGAAGATGTCTTTGGAAGATTTGGCTACCGCATACTACATCTTATTATCAGTTATATCAAACCAGCATCACGGCATCTTATTGATATGGGCAACCAGATTAAAATTGATACTTAACTATGCAGACATAAAATGGGAAACACTCCTATTAATGCCACAAATTGCTAAAAAAAATGGAGACAGTGGAATTGGATTCAAAATTTAGAAAAAATCAATCTATTGAAATCCTCAATTGACTTCGGACTTGCAGTAAACATCTTAGATCAGCTACCTAAATACCTTCAACAATTTCCATCAAGAAAACATCGTAACCAATTCCTAAGATTTCAGCTGAATATATACAGTACAAAAGAGATCCTATGGTTCAGACGTGATACAAACATCATTGGCAATCATTGCAGGTTTTGTGGAAATTCAATTGAATCATTGAAACACCTGATTACGGAATGTCAAAAATTAACACTGTCTAGATCTCATTATCTTCGGAAATTTGCTCCTGCAGATGGCGATATCGCTAAATGGTGGTTTTGGGTGCTGTTTGGGTGAAGTTATTTCTGCTCCATTCAATGTGATTGGTTGACTGAAAATGTAATCTATCTATCAGATACATTTAATTTGCTTGCCATTTCTCTTGTGATTATCTGTAAAGAATTGATAATTTGGAATTTTGATTGTAATTGTAGTTTGAATACAAACTCATTGGTACAAATAAAATAAAAAAAATAAAAAATAAAGGGAGCGCTATTTGTATGGGGTAAAATTAAGTGTGCATGTAAGTATTTAATGGAGATATTAATACTAGTGCTAGTAAAGCATCTATTATTATTATTGATGTATGGGCAGTCTAGGAGAACATGAGGGGAGACCATCGCTCTCTCTATGAGTAGCCAATTTGGCAAGTCAATATTGTTAGGAGAAAACAATAACTGTGTTTGTCTTAGAACAAAGGCAACATGAAATTTTTTATAATCTGGAAAACCCACTATGCCCTCCAATCTGGGTTTTTTAAGTTTACACAATGAGGTCCTTCTTTTCTTCTTTCCCCATAGAAATTTGAGGATACAGGAGTCTAAAGATTTGAAAACAGATGCAGGAATGCGAATAGTAAGCATATGAATAAAATGCAATATAATAGATGATATCGTCATTTTAACAGCCTCCAATCTCCCCCACCAGGAAAGATAGAGAGGTGACCATGTATTTGTTAGTTCCTTTACTCTTTTAATGATGTTGACTGTGTTCTGATTGACAATATTCTTAATCGAGGATGAGATTTGGATGCCTAGATACTTAATACCTGCTGGGCAACATTTAATTCCTTGGCTTGAACATTGATGGCTTGTACAGTGTATATTAAGTGGTAAAGTTTTAGACTTGTCTGCATTAAGTCTATGTCCTGATGGAAGGGAGAATTGTTTGATGATACATTTTAGATGTTGTAGACATGTATCTGATGCCCTTATTAAAAGTAGTATACCTTCCACGTATGCAACTGTTTTAATATTAATGTCTTTTAACTGAATGCCAATTATATTATCTTCTTGTCTAATAGCTTCTAAAAATGGTTCTCACGCCAATACAAACAGAAGAGGGGAAACATGACAGCCCTGACGAGTACCTCTATGAAGAAGAAATAATGCAGACATTTGATTATGTATAAAAATTGATGTTGTAGGATTGGAATATAATACTTTAACCATTGATATGAATGAATCTGGGATCCCACGCCAGGCCAGAGCTTCAAAAATAAAATCCCATTTTACCCCATCAAAAGTTCTTTCAGCATCTAATGCTATTGCCGCAAAAGGGTGAAGAGAATTTTGAATAAAACACATAATGTTAATGAATAGTCTATATTCGCTGAGGACATTCTGCCTTTGACATACCCCACCTGATCATTCTTAATCAAATTTGGAAGAAGTGGAATGAGTCTATTGGCTAACATTTTGGCAAATATCTTACAATCAGTATTAATTAGGGATATGGGTCTATAATTATAGGCTAGCTCAGGGTCTTTATTGGGTTTGGGAACTACAATAAGCTTTGCTTCAGAAAAGGAGCCAGTGTTTTTTTTTTTTTACTACTAATGAAAGATGTATATAATTCATTAAGTTTAGGGACACATTTCTCTTTAAAATGGGCAAAATAGTCAATAGAGAAACCTTTTTGGGATTTTTAATGGCTTTGAAGATTTCACTTGAAGATAAGGGATTATTTAAAGAATAGAGATTGGAAGTTGCGTAGGTCTTGCAATTTATATGTTTAAGAAAATGTGATGCATGACTACTATTAGGCAGAGTTTCAGACAAATATAATTTTTGATAAAATTTGGAGAATACTTGTAATATGTCCTTGGCAGTAAGGACTCTATTACCATTTTGGTCTTTTATGACAGTCATTCTTGCTTTATCTTTTTAAATTTGAGATATGATGCCAATGATTTGCCAAATTTTAAATTTTAGATTTATATTTTAAGAGATTAGCACACACATATTCAGTAGTTAAGTTATTATATTGTATTCTGAGTTTGATGATTTTTTGATGAATAGGTGTAGAGTTTGTTTGTATATATTGTTCTTGTAGGAGTTTGATTTGTTTAAGAATGTTTTCTGTTTCTTTTCTAAGTTTTTTCTTTTAGCAGCCGTATATGCTATAATGTGTACTCTCATTATTGCTTTATAACAATCCCATTTGTTGTGTACCGATATATCAGTGGGCGAATTCTCTGCAAAAAAATAAGAGTGCCTTTGGTGTGTAAACTTGGCAAACTTATCATCCTTCAAGAGGGCTGAATTGAATCTCTATCTATTATATTTATGTGTGTTTTGAGCATTAGACAATTTAATATGAACAGAGGAATGATCCGACAAAACAATAGGTTCTATCCTTGCATCTAATAAGCCATTGGTCAGGGATTTAGATATCAAAATGTAATCTATCCTTGAGCAGGAGTTATGAGGAGGAGATAAGAAGGTGTAGTATACATCTGAGTGATGGGTGATACACCAGGTATCAATAAGACCTAGTTCGGACACAAAGTTGACAAATTGTCGGTAAGAGTTGGTGATTTTAGATCGTACATTTGTCCTTTAATCAAGAATAGGATCCATGATTTCATTAAAGTCTCTGCATAAAATCAGGTTGTTAGGAACCGATTTGGATATATGATTTCTTAAATGAGTCCAGATGCTTGGGTCAGCCTTGGTGGGGCCATAAACATTTAGAATAGAATATTCTATAGATTCAATAAGAATTTTAACTAAAACCCATCTTCCAACATCATCTGTCTCTGAGGATAGTACCTTGTATTGAAGATGATTGCTAATCAGGGTAATAACCCCATTCTTTTTCCCATCAGCTGCGCTCGAAAAGACTTGACCCACCCATAATCTCTTCAGTGTGCCTGCTTCATCTTGTGAGGGGTGGGTCTCTTGTATGCATGCGATGGCTGGTTTAGCCCTGTTAAGGTGTGAAAGTATTTTTTGCCGTTTAACAGGATTATGTAATCCCTTAACATTCCATGTTACAATATTAAGTGCCATGAGTTACAATGCTACAGTTATATGCAATCTAAGATTTATAGTTAAAATCTGATGAGATAAAACGCATAAGGGAAGGAAACATATGGAGTTTTGCAGTTCACATTGCAACCAACGTGTATATGCAAGAGTAGTGGCTAACTGGATACAGCCACTCCAAACCATGTTCATATATAATCAATAACAGGTGGAGTGGGGAGCTAGATCTGGACGGGTTGCTCTGTGCCCCAATCCGGCAAAACTATCATGTTATAAAACAAAACATTCCGTGTGTAGCTTCTATTTCAAGTATGCGCTTTGGCCGTATTCATCTCTTCTCTTCTCCGGCTTTCAATAAAATTACACAAGTCTCTTGGATCTTGAAAGGTATACATATGGCCATTGAGAGTGCCTTTTTGAGATGCTGGATGAATGATCCCATATCTGGCATTAAGCTGCCGCAGGACTGGTCTGAAAGCCAACAGTTCTTTTCTTCTTGCCGGCGTGGTGTTGGAAACATCCTGGGTAATGAAGAATTTGGTGCCTTGCCATATAAGAGTCTTCTTCCGTTTAGCTTTATCCAATATGAGCATGACATGAGTATGGTTTGGTAAAGAAAAGATCATAGTTCTCCGAGCATTTCGAGACAGATTTCTGGGACGTATTCAATGAGCTCTTTGGATGTTAAACTGTGGAGGCGTGGTGCAATCCAAAAGGGTGGTAAGTATATGATAAAGAAACTGAGTAAGGTTGGCATTTTCAATGTTCTCAGGAAGACCAACAATACGTATGTTGTTCCTCCTATTCCTGTTTTCTAAGTTGTCTGTCTGCTTCTGCAGAAATAAAACTGTATTTTCTAAAGACTGCACCCTTCCTGCAACATCCTCAGCATCGCTCACCCTTCTTTCCACCTCATTTATCCTGGATTCAAATGTGCACCACTTGTCATCAAGCAATTGCAATTTGGCAGTTGTGGCTTCCATGAAGGGTTTACAGGATTTAATTTCCAATACAATAGCATGCATAACTGTATCTTGTATATCTTGCTTAGCTGTTGGGGAATCACTCTTCTGTCGTTTGGGGGTATTACTGGGAGACGTTGATGCCAGATCCTTGGGTTGCCCCTTATTTGAAGCCATACTATGGTGCGGTAAGTATTACTGGGATCAAAGACAGCTTCCACAATAATTGAGAAGGTTCTCTCTCAATAATTGAGCCAGGAGCTCAATAGTATGTTTTTCTTGCATAGAACGCAGCTTCCCTCTACAATGGTCTTAATATGAGTGTGCAATATAGCGTAGCCTAAATTTCTTGTTCTTGTTCGCCTTTATTGCATAACAGCCTCTCATGATGCAGGCAGCAATAATGCAGTATTGAATTGATGTCCTATGAGTTAATTATAATGAACAGCAGTGGTTATCTTTAATACAGGCAATCCTGGAAATATGCACCCTATGTACTAAATTCACTTCAGAATCTTCTGTAAACTCTTATGGCTAATTATTCCAACAGCTATGCTAAAATAGCAATCCCATTCTGAGATATGAACCCATGTGCTTGATACTGTTTATAAGTTTATTTTCTTTATTAACCTTGTCTAGATCAGCTTTATTTAAAAATCCATTAGAGTCACAGAGGGATTCCAGCAATATGGATGTGGGAGGGTATATGAACTTAAATCTGTTACTCTTCCTCCTGAGACTTATATATATATATTTTTTTTTATTTTTTTTTTATTGTAATTTTTATTTTAATTTACAAAGAAACAAACTTTTTATTACACAATTCCCTCTGTCTTTTTCTTGACAATCCATCATGTTGCTGCACATTTTACTCTGGTCAAAGTCGCATTAGATTATTGGCAGGATTAAGTCCATGTAATTTATCACTGCACATGTTAATTGTGTGTTTGTTCCGGAGATTATATAGTTCCACCATTGTTCTAGATCGTCATCTATTGGAGCAAATCTTGCGAGGTGCAATGTCCTTTCGTCCTTGATGGCTAGACATTCGATTATTAGGTGTTTTGCTGATTCGGCAGCGTTGTTGCAGTATCTGCAAAGAATGTCTGTGATGTCAGAGTCCCGATTCATCATTCGAACTACTTTGGTCTTAATTAGGTTGAGACGAAGTCTCAAGAATTGATTGCGATGGTATCGCGAAGGAAATTTACATACGTATTTCAGAGTTTCACCAAGACCATGGGATGAAGTTCCCAGGTCTTGTATAGACTTCAACTTTTTTCGCTTCGCTTCATTTTGGATCCAATTCCAAAGGCTCAATTTTGTTTTTGCCCTTTGTGGCATATTTATCACTAGCTCTTCTTTCAACTCTGCAGATCGCCTAGTTGCATTCAGTTTACGTTCCCACACGCAGATTAGATCCGACTTGTTGGAATTGGTGTTTTTTTGCAGTATTTCATAGGGACCGGCTGCTTGGGCCATTCTCATTTTCCGCCATGCCGAGATAGACTTCCATAGCACTGTGGCATATAACGGCTCTAAGCCCAGTTCGTAGCGGATCGCTACTATTGAAAGATTCTGTGGAAGACGTAGTGCTTTCCGCCAGAACTTGCCCTCTAGCTTACACCAGAAATCTGCGGGTATATTCCAACCTCCCTCGCTGCCAAACGTTAGGGCTGGCACAACTTTTTGCAGGTAGAAAGAGAGCAATGTTTTTAGCGTAAATTTGCCATATGCAGCATGGAGTTTCAGCCCTTGCAAGGCAAACATTGTAGTTCGCGTTAATAGGTCTTGGGTCCAATTCCATTCACGAATTGAGACATTGAATTGCACTCCAAGGTATCGAATAGAGTTTGTGACCTCTATTTCCTCTTTATTATATATATATATGTAACAAGTTGTTGGTAAAACTTGTTTTAGTTAATAAAACCTTATTTCCATGTGTTAAAATGGTATTATATGCTTAGAATGTACTTGCGTGAGGGAGATTGTCCTTGTAGTGAAGCAAACAGGCTTCCCAAAGACTACGGGGCTTCTCTGACTCACACACCGAACAGCTGACGTGGCGTTACAGCTTCTTCTTAATGCAGCCCCGCTGATTAGCAGGCCACACCACCTCAGAACGCTGCATCCGTGCATCCTCAGTGACGCAGCACTCAGGAACTCCTCACCTTGGCTCTGGAGAAACACACCAGCCTCCACACTTGCCAACCATGAAGTTAAGATACCGGCAGCAATTTTATGACATAATGTCTTCAAGAGGGCACACAGAGAAAAGTAAAACTTAAAGCCGATTCAAGAGGTCCGCTCTAGGCAGCAATCCGCTATGGGACTTGGCCTTTCCCCCATTATAAGGCCTTTCTGACAAAGGTGTCAAGAGCACATGCGGGCATGTGCATCAAGGGCCAGAATGGGGCACTGCAGACTGGGCAAACATTCTCACTGGTTCTTGCTGGGCCACCCTACCCCTCTCATATAGATTTTATAAGCATTGCTGGTTTTGTCTGAGTTCTTCCCGGGCCCTAACTATGTCATGGAACCCAGACTGCAGGGCAGCTTCCTCCATGCCCATCCACTCTTACGAGCCCTGCACACTGGACATGTTTTCATGATTGCCCTTTTTTGTTTACTTTTAATTTACTCACTGCCTTTTAATGCACAACTCTACCTAAGAACCCGGGTTACACCGCTGCAATGTCATGTTTGAGAGGCATGTTCATATTTAGGATCTATATCGTATTTGTAGTTGTTGGTGCTGGACCAATTGGCAGTGTTGATATCCACCTTTGGATGATGGCGTGGCATTCGCTCAATCATTGTATGTCTTTGTGGAGACTTTCAGGTAGAGCTGGGTGTAGTCTGCATATTTGCAGAGGCTGTCACACCAGCTGGCGAGTAATCATCTGTGTGTCTTCCTTGTGAATTTGGCAAATCAGCGGGGAGATGATATAGTGTTGTGGCTTTAACAGTGCCTTTAATTTACCAGCGTCTTGTAACAGTGTCTCATGCTTTTACTTTAACAGTGTCCTATATAAGAGTGTCTCTTCGGGAAAGAGCACATCATCGTGGTCTACGATCTGGGGGAGGACTGAACAACACACTGGGCCTACCCTGGATGGATCAAGAGAAGGCCCAGGGATGGTGATGAGAGTCCCGTGCCACAGTCTCCAACTCAAAAAGAGTCCTGGTGGCGAAACAAAGACTGCCGATGTTAGCCACCGGCAAACACAGGCACAAATTAAGCACTAGAAATCAGACCTTTGTGTGGAAGTTGGTGAGGGTCAGTAAATCAGGTGGGAGTGTTATTTTCATTGAAGTGAGCGGCTGAGACAGACAGCTTCAAAGGATGTACTCTTTATGTGTCTATCAGGGGAGCTGAGCATGGATGTTTGTCACTGTCTGTTTTGTCGGGTGGTCTCTGTGGTGGGTGAGTTTGTGTGGTGAAGGCATATATGGGATCAATGGTATGTCATCGGGTTCCAGCCATGTCTCTGTGATAAAGAACATTTTGGGGGTATATGGTGATGAGGTTGTGGATATCATGAGTGTCTGCCTGTGCAGAGGAGCTGTTGACGAGTATGTATGTGTATGTCAACAATAACAGTGGAGGTGGGTGGTGGAGTGTGGTCTGCACATTGCTGGATTTTTGTGAAGTATCTCTGTGGCATGTTTATGATACCTTGGCAGGTAATACAGAAAGATAAGACTCTTACCCTAGAATCTGTCTGCCGTTTGCTCCATACCCTAATTGATTGGAAACCCTAAGGAAGGAAGTGAAATTCCTACGTTGCTTGGGATGTTGTGGCTGGAAGGAAACTAACCTTTCCCACCCCCTAGGCGCTTTAGAGTGAGGGGAGTCCCATAGATAGATGCGCAATGTACCAGTGCAGGTAATAGAGTATCTTGGAATTTAACCACAGTATCTCGTGTAAATGAAATCATAACCACCTACCAAAATCTTACATAAAGGGACTGGCAATATGATACATTGATGGTTGATAACTATGGCGGATTCCTTGAAGACCAGTTTGAATTTAGTGCAATAGTTGTGAAAGGGTGATTTGGTGAGACAAGAAAGAAAACATACACATGCATATGATTCCAAGCTTGCGAGGAAAAACAAAGATATAAGAGCACAGATTAAAGCTCTAAGAAATACACTAGGGATTTCATTATATGAGTTATCGCGAAGAAGAAAAGTAGTGAAGCAAGCCTTTAAGAAATGGCTAAGGGGTAGACATGCCCTAATGTGTTAGGAAGATGTAGAATGCATGCTCCAGGTCCTGAGTAATAAAAACATGCAGTCCTTCTGGAGAATGATCAATGATCTTGAAATAGTCCAGTCTAGGAGACAGATTAATGTAGTTTCTGAGCAGGTATTGGTGACACTCTTTCAGAAACTATATGCTCCCCCAGCCACATCAGTGGCTTTTCATTGCAGTATGGCAAAGCCCTAAGATCTTTAATGGAAGCTGCTTGTGGATCCAGAGCATATTGAGAAAATTATCACGAGTATTAGTACTTCTAGAGATGAGGGTCCCAATAAGCTATACAATCTCTTATTTAAGGGGCACCCTGCAGCTTGGGCTTTGGTCCTGACAACTTTATTTGAGCATGTAGCCGTTTCTTACTGTTTTCCTAAGACCTGGTCCACAGCAAATATAGTGCCAATTTATTTTTTAAAAGAGCTTGTTTGGAAACAACAAGTTATCGTCCAATCACCATACTCGATGCAGACAGCAAGGTGTTTGTGTCCTTGTTGCTGGACCATCTCGAGACTTGTCAAAAAGAGATGGATACGATAAAAAAATGGCAGATGGGCTTACGAAAAGCAGCTTGGAACATCTTCAAACAGATTCATTCTAAAATGTGTTTTGAGACAGGTTGGATTTAAACATATGAGTCTGTTTATTTGGCTATGATCGACTTTTCCGCTGCATTTGATGTGGAGGATCGTGGGTTGTTATGGACAAAACTGGAAAAATGGGAAATCCCATTAGAGTTATTATGCCTAATAATTGGTCTGTATGAGGAATCCAATGTTTACATTCACCTGGATCAAGGTGGAACCCTGTTTTGTAATGTGCCCACTTTTACATGCAGGGTTATGTCTTGGCACCCAGCCTGTTTAACCTGTGCATGTTGGACACTGGAGAGTATCTGGAGCCCGCCATGTTGGCCTCCCCTAAAATACATGAATTGAAACCAATATGGAGAGCATAAGCGGATGACTTTCTCATTTTCGACTTTACCCATATCGGCCTGCAGCACTTACTGCCTTTACTAAGTACACTTCTTCCCAATGTTTAAAAGTCATTCCTGTGGAAACTAAAGTTATGCACTGCACACATCAGAAAAAATGATCCACCTTTAAATGGCTAGTTGGTCTGGATCCCCTTAAGAGGCTTAAACGTTTTGTTTATCTTGGCTTTCCAATTTTTGCCAAACCTCAAAAAGTCTGACTTAGGGGATGGCTCAAAACCCATGCAACAGCACTTTCTAATCATCTTGGCAGAGTCGATGCAAGGTTTGTCAAGTTCCCATTGGCCCCCATGATGAAATACTACGAGGGGAAAATGATCCCAAAGATTTTATATGGCATTCAGGGGCTATCACTGTGGGATCTCGAATATGTACCATTTCTATAATGGACGATTTGGAGGAGAGCACTTAGAGTCCCGAACTCAATTCCTTTGGCAGCTATTAGGTACAAGCGTGGTGTGTACTCGATAAAATATAGAGCACAGGGGACATTTGTATCCTTCTTTTATAAGATCTTAAATCCTTTGAAGGACTTGTTATTTTCTGATCTGAACATAATCATGGAAGAAAATAGTCATCGATTTGTAGTGGAGTTTGCCAAACTATGTGTCTACTTACTCCGGGAAATTGGCCTCTCATCCATTCATTTGAGGGAGAACCCTGGGAGGGTTAAGGGGATCCTGTATGGAACAGACTGGACAGTAACCATGGGGAAATGCATGGCCATGCTTCTCTGAAATATCTGGACTCAGAATATAAAAACGCAGGAATACTAGCACCATATCTTGCAATCTATCTGGAACAAATGATTCAGAGGGGTTTCTTGTGATTGAAGTGGAATCTGTTGTCAACAAGGGAGGTCATGGTGAGATGTCGGCGTATTACAAAAAGAGTCCGCAGAATGGAGAGTCTGCAAACAAAAAGGGGTAAGCACATCTCTGAAACACTTGGTTACATCATGTAAGGCTGTACAAGCAAAGTGTGCAATCTATTTTAAAAGATGTCAGAATCAGTTCACCCTAGGGGAGGAGGAAGCCATTTGGAATCACTGTTTATCAGGGAGGAAAACCTCAACAGTGTTAGCAGTAACAGGCTTCTGTAATGCAGTACAGCTGGAACCAGCTAGCAGTACTATAAAACCTTAGTCAAAGGGGCACAGAGAAGGTGTGACATTAGTGTATTTTCTGTGTTTCAACATTTGTACCTCAGTATGCATAATTAATCGTCTGTGAATGAAATTGTAATTTGGATGAAATGTTGCACTATATCCTTGCACCACCATTTAGTATTTTCTGGATTTTAAGAATGGAAAAGAATGAATTGATAGTCCTTTTGTGAGTTCTTAAAAATGTATGAAGTTGCACTTTATTTATTTTTAGTTTGTATTGTAAAATTATATATAATGCACTCATATTTTTTAAATGTATTACCAAAGAAGTATACTATCTATTTATGGATTGAGTTTTAAATAGTTGTCTTTTTTCTCTTGTTTGAGTTGAATATGTTAAAAGTTATTTGCATCACTGTATAACATTTAAATTTAAAGACAAAACATGGGGAGTGTAGTGCACACAGCTTGTTGTATTCTAGGATGCAAGGAATGTCAGTGTTGACTTTACATCAAAGTTAACTGGGAATAAACCACTGAGTGCACAAAGATATGAAAGTGATAACTCATAACTTCTTAGAAGACTGTGCTACCAATGTCGATCAGTGCGTGGTCCAGAGTTAAACCTTGCAACTTGTGAATAGTGACAGCATATCCAAGCGAGAGAGAGAATTGTTCTCAGCGTACATACATGTCTTCGTAAAGAAGGAAACATGCTATTGTACGGCCCATTTTTTTAACTTCTGCAAGTTTGTCAAAGTGGATTTTTACAAACTGAATATTGTTCTTCTTTGTATATGCTTGGAAGGCAACAACTGTACCAATTGCTCTATTGACTAAACCTTGTTCTATGTCAAGGTTTCTTTTTAGAATTACTCTGCAGTTTAGACACAGGGCCTCATCATGAGTTGGGCAGTATCCCGAGTGGATACCACCCAACTTTATATGCGTTACCACCCACCCATCTGGCAGTATTACCACCGGATCACGGGTTGGGTGGTAAACGTTATTCCCCATTCCACATTGGATCCAATGGACCCAATGGGGAATTTTCAGTGCAAATACCCCTGGCGGTATTACCGTGTGGTAATTGCACTAAAAATTGGAATTTTTCCAGCATGTTTACCCCCACCTCTGAGCTGGAGTTAAACATGCCATACTCATGATTGGGCAGACACTTAATTGTGGCAGTAACCCCATTACCACTGCATTTAAAGGCTACCACCCAACTCATGATGAGGCCCACAGAGTTAACAGTTTCTCTAATCTAGCTGTGTTGGAGATACATTTTTCTAAACTACTTAGTCGTGATGTTGCTTGTTGACACATAGGCAGTGTCATGCCTTGCACTTCTAGTCTGTCTGTGGAGTTGATATGCACTATGGGTTGCATTTCTTTTTTCAACATTGTATTGTTGAATTGGCTAGCGTTTACAAGGGTTGGCATTAAGCACATGCAGTTTAGATTTTGTTGAGTAATTTTTTCCATGTCATATGTTATATGGGGCAGATGTCGATACAGCTCATGAGGACTGACAAATCTTCAGATTGTTTAGATTGATACATAGGCCTCAATTCATAGAAACCTGTGCAAAAGTGGGTGGCGCGATGAAAAAGAGCAGGCGCCAGCCGCGGCACAGATAAACAATTGCCCCGCATGCGTATTCATGGATTTCCTGAGCCACCACCAGCTGTGATGCAGGGAAACACAAGCTGCGCCAGTTATGCCCCCAAAACGCCCCTACGAGCAGGAAAAAGCAAGTGAAATACCAAGTGGGGCGCAAGCCCCCACAGCATTCCTGAACCAGCATAAAGCCCCCTCAGCAAAATCGCATGGAAACTCCCGCGCGTACCCCGGATGCACCTCAGCCAAATTGCTTGGAAACTCCCGTGTGCACCACGGATGCACCCAAGTGACGAAATTGCATTGGAAACTCCTGAGCGTACCCCGGACGCACCCTAGCAAAATCGCGTGGAAACTCCCGCTTGTACCCTGGACACACCCCAGCAAAATCATGTGGAAACTCTAGTGCCAAATCGTAAATCATGTGGAAATTCCCACGCGTACCCCAGATGCACCCCAGCCAAATTGCGTGGAAACACCCACGCGTACCCCGGACACACCCCAGCCAAATCACATGGAAATGCCTGCGAGTAGCCTGGACGCACCGTAATGCACAAATCCACTAGTGGCAGACCCCTCCTGACGGGACACCCACACCCCAGCCCCCATCACCCATGACCACACCCTGCAGGCAGCCCATACCACATGGGACCCGTAGCCCCATCACCCCTGATGCCACCCACCCCGCAGGCAGCCCACACCACATGGGACCCCACCAGCCTCCATCACCCTTGATGATACCCCGCAGGCAGCCTACACCACATGGGACCCCCGAGCCCCCATTACCCCTGATGCTACTCACCCCCCAGGCAGCCCACACCACATGGGACCCCCCAGCCCTTATCACCCATGACACCACCAACCCTACATGCAGCCCACACTACATGGGATCCCCCAGACCCGATCACCCCTGATGCCAACCACCCCACAGGCAGACCACACCACATGGGATCCCCCAGACCCCATCACCCGTGATGACACACTGCAGGCAGCTACACCACATTGGACCCCCCAGCCCCATCACCCCATATGCCACGCACCCCGCCGGCAGCCCACACCACATGGGACCCCCCAGCCACCATCAACCGTGATGACACCCTGCCGGCAGCCCCCTCTTGACCGGACATCACCTGCATGCTGGATGTTGAAAGTTGAATGTGTGACACAGGTTCACTCCATCGATGGTGTGTCGAGCACCTTGACTGCCGTGTAGTGACACCACCCTCAACCACCCTCAACCGCCTGTAAAAAAAAGATACCCTGCAAACATAAACAAATGCATACACCTGTGCCACATCCAACAGTGTGGCAGCTGCTCAAACACAATTTCTGCCTGCAACCATCTCCCAACATACATATCACACAAGTGACTAGTAAAGTGAGGCCCTGCAGTCCATGTTACAAACTAATTCAAATAACCACCATGTCGAAATAGTCACACAGTGACAGAATCCTAAGCACCATCAATGTGTGTCACATGAACAGACACTGCCCAGGCGTGTCATGGCCAGAGGCCCAATGAGCTCACATCACCAGAAAAGATAACCTAATAAACGCATCACTGTACCTACCATGTGCGGAGAGCATGACATGACATCTCATCAAATGACATGTCAATCATAATGTGCATATTCACAAGTGTTAGAAGCTGCTAAGAGTCCGGGGATGTGTAACACAGTGACGACAGAGACAACGAGCTTGGTAGGACAGGTGACATTGAGATGGATGGTGCCAGTGAATCGGAAGTGGGGAAGGAGAAAAGGGGTTTGGGTGAGAAGGCAGTGCAGTAAATGTGACAGACACTGTAACAAATACAAACATGTAGAAAATGAAGAAACTGCACACAGCTGGTGTCAAGTCCAAGCCTGAGTGCAGACAGCAGGTGTAAAGTGCATGTAGGTGTCTGTTGCCTGACATAAAAACAGTCCAAGTGTAATGGATGGCAGGGAAGCAGTGTGGGTGTGCAAGTGGCATGCAAGGGGACCTTTGGCCAAGATCCAAGGGCAGATACATGACCATTGCAGATACAGACATGAGTTCAGCAGTTCAGAGGAGTTCCAAAGCACAAGCAACGAGGAGTGACTCAAGGTCTGAATGACTACAAGGCAAACAGAAAGGGCCCTACCCACTGAGACTGCTGCATCATAAATGTCATAAATATAGCAATATCAAGGCCAGTGCAAGATGTCCAACAACAGCACACACAATGAAAACAGCACAAACACATGCAGGTGAAGGTGAAAGCATGCCAATTGCCTCACACTGCTTCAAGCAATTCACGGGAACATAATGAGAAGAGTTCTCACTCCAATGAGTCTCTCCCCTAACCCCACCCAAACACAGTGATGACCAATACACAGTGATAGCAAATGAGACTCCACTGTGCATACTGAAAATCCGCCTTCACACACATCCACTGGTCATGCACATGTGCAACAGCATCCCACAAATGGATAGCAAACATGACACATGCATGCAAGTAAGCACACAGATGGCCGACAATGGTCCTTACCTGGGACACCAAACAGAGAAACAAATCAGTAAATATGAGAAAAAAGAATCCATAGAAGCCATTAGTGTGTGTAATCAAATCATAATCTATTAGCCAGTTGTACAAAGGTCATACAAACTGCAAAAAAATACAATATGCACATTTCAAAAATAAGAAAATGTTCAAATGTCCAAACTAAACTTCCAAATATGT
Source organism: Ambystoma mexicanum (assembly GCF_040938575.1). Classification (NCBI taxonomy): domain Eukaryota; kingdom Metazoa; phylum Chordata; class Amphibia; order Caudata; family Ambystomatidae; genus Ambystoma; species Ambystoma mexicanum. Next base: position 1,100,062,633 of record NC_090933.1, read on the forward strand.
ACAATAAAAAAGGAAAAAGTCTTAAAGTATGTCCATGTCCATAAAAGTCTTATAAAAACCACAATGAAATTTTGAAATAAAAGAAGAAATTCCTACAATTTCAGAACCAAAAAACAAAAACAGTAAACGATGTAAAAAGAAACATGGAGCAAAGTCCAATTCACACTCCAAATAAAATAAAAGGTAAGTCACACACAAACAACTATGTACAAAACAGTGGAGTGGAGTCCAAAAACTCCAGATGATAAAAGAAATAAAGGAACCTTGTCACTAAAGAACTATTTACATGGGCAGCGGGCTAGTTCTTCTCCTCACCATGCTCCCTTGTTGTCTCAGCCAGGGTATCATCGAACACTGCGTCTTCTTCCCCTAGGCGGGCCTCTGCTCTCACCTTGAGGGCTTGCAGGGAATCCAACATGCTCCTCTCCCACTCCCTGCAAGTCTCCTCGTGGACCTCAGCCCGCTTCTCTGCCCGATGCAGTGAAATCTCTGCCCTTGCCATGGTGAGTCTTGCCTCCCGTGCCCACTGCCGCTGTGGCCCGATCTGCTGGCCCAAACGCTCCAACATGGAAGACATCCTTTTGGTAACATCCACGTTTGCCTCCTGCCTAATGGCTGATACCTGCCTCCTTGTGATGGTATGCCCCGAGTACTGTAGCTCCCTACTCCGTGCCTGCTGCTGCAAAATAGCCTGGTGACTGCTCCTTAAGGACAGCCTCCGGGATGACAACCCCCGGGGCCATCTTGCACGTGCCTTGCTCCTTGGTGCCTGCTCTCCCTCCATTGTCACAGATCCTGCCGCTGGCTGGATCTGTGTGGTTACCACATCAGCTGATCCAACTTTGACTCCCGACTCTGGAAGAGATGTGATCTCCACCAGACTCACCACCGGGGTTGGGACAGGTACACAGGGGGCCCTGGTGGTATCTGGGCCGGAAGGCGGCAGTGAGGATGACTGGCACACAGAGGATGAAAACGAGGAGGGGGTCACAGAAGTGGCCAGCCCATGGACCCAATTCGACACCAGGAAATGTGCTACCCACTTCACGAGACATAAGACCTCTTTGTGATGATGTGCAAGCCCCCGATTGGAAGCCTGCATATCATCATGAATGGTGCCTGTATACCTCATGATACCGGCTAGCAACGGTTCCACCATGTCCCGAATGGCGACATCCGCAGGTATTGGTTTTTCCGTTTGTGTGGAAACATCCGCCAGCTGCGGATGGGTCTGGCCTGGGAATGCTGCAGGTGCATACTGGCGCAGTTGCAGTCCCAAGGGAAGGATTAGGCACAGGCACCTCCACGATGACCTGCACTTCCTCCTGCCCCGGAGTCTGGACTGCACCAGTCAGACCCACTTCATAACCCCCGCCGGGCCCCATGGACTGGGCTGATGCGGCCTCCTCCACCTCCCCCACCACCCTGGATGCCTCCCCATCGTCTTCCACATCGGATTGCCCATTCGTGACCTCACCTGTCCCTCCTACTGCTGAGGAGTCCTCAACCACCTTCACCCTCTTAGACCTCCCCTCAGCAGCTGTGGCCGTTGTCTATGACACGGCACCAGTCTCCTCGCTCAACGAAGATGAAATTACCTAGGAACGCGACTGGGCCTTGCGTCTGTGCCTGGTGGAGGCATCCCTGCTGCCTTGCTCCACAGCACCTTCTACGCCCTCTTCTTCCAATGTCACTGTGGATAGGGAGACATAGAAAAGAATACATCAGGGTACTGTACATGTGTGTGTCTGGCACAAAACATATGCACATTAATTGCACTGGCAAAGTCCACAATCATCATCACCCTCCGCAACGCACTGGTATGTGCAATTAACACACAAGCACATACATGATTGTACTTCACAATAGTCAATCACATCCTTGGACAAGGGACTGTCAGCACCTACAAATTGTGCATGTCGCTCAGATGCATAATGGGGCATACACATTTCATTCACACACATTACCTGACCGCCTTGCGGCAGGGCATGGAGTCATCAAACCAGAGTCCACTCAATGTCAATTTGCCAGCAAGAGTCAACCACACATTCAAATGCTCCAGTAACATCCATCCAGGAGTGTTGGCCAGTCACACACTCACTTCTCAGACACATGCACATGTACACCATGCATTTCCATTATGTTGCTAACAGCACCTCTCACACGGCCATGCCCATACACATGTATGCAACCATGTGCATGTCGTTACATGCTGAAGCGCATCACATATTGCAACTCAAACACCATTGATGTCACCAATGCTTGGATGGACACACATGCAGCACTGTATGGGACATGCACGCAGACATCCGTACAAGAGGCATGCCTGACATAAGGTCAAGGTGCACACTCCAACCACACATCAACATGCACTGTGGAGGACAACAACACATGGACACTTACCAGTCAACTTCAGAAGGAGCTGTAAATCCATGACCTGGGCATGCAGCGCTTTGTAGAACCTCTCCAGGACCCGCATGTTGTCGATGTTCAACCGGCCCCGGCGCCCCTTGGTTCACAGCAGCCTGGAGGAAGCGCCAAGCCTTGTTGTGGATCTTGGCTTTGAAGTCCTCCCAGTGCTTGTGGACATGGCAGAAGTCCTGGGGTGCCACCCCCTCTGCATTGATGGCACACACAATGTCAGGCCGGATCATATTCCGGTCTGTCCTTGGCGACTTGCGTTGGTCTGTGGAAAAGGGCAACATAATGCGGCAGGACTTGCTCCACCAGGATGTCAACTTCCCTTGCGGTGAAGCTGACAGCCCTCTGCCTCGCTACCGGGGGGTTGCCACTTGCCTCCGATGATGTTTTTTCAGACATGGCAACCCCCGAGGCAGGAGTGGGTGGGCAAGTAGGTCCTGCGTCTGGGCTGTGGAGTGGTGGTCTGGCACGTCGGGAGTCTTCTGGATTAGCAAAGGTGATCACAGGTCCGACGACAGGTGCACTGGCAATGGCGGTACAGCAGGGACCAAAATTACAGGGCACATGGGCAGCACGAAGTGGGCAGGCAACAGCAGATGGCTCGTAGAAGGCAGTTCAGGGCACTTGGAGGCAGGTAAATTGGCTTGTAGGCAGGAGCATGGGTCTTCTGTGTTACTCGTGTGGGCAGCCTGAAACAGAGTGACTCTGCAGGTGATGAAATCGAATGTTAGCGTGAAATCAGAGGAAAGGGCCTAAGCGCGTAAATTATGTGAACGTTGGGCTTATGTGTCCTTCGCGTACATATTTTTTGTGCTGCTGGGTGCTACAGCATACTGTGTAATGTTTATTCTTTTCATGTGGGCTACCGAGGGGTCTCACACTTATTTTTCATTTTTGGGGAGCCTGTGCGTTACGCAGCCCGTTTTCTTTCCCCTGGGGTTACATTGAGCCTCACGTACACTGCCCCATCACTGAATTGCCCAGGGCAATTGATAGCTGTGCCTCCCATTGCAGCATTCCATCAGTGTCATGAGTGGGAGGGCAACAAGTGGGAAGGGTGGCCGAGGTGGCCGTCGTGCCCGAGGCCATGCAGGAGAGCTAAGCCCCCCACCCAACAGCATCAGGGAGATATGGCTGATGCTGATGTACCCAGCACCCAGGGTCCAGGAGCAGCATTGCCATATGCTGTCCACACCAGGCAGGGTGGGGAGGCTGCAGGGGTATTCTTCCTTTCCTCTCCTTCCCCCAGCAGCTCACTGTCTTCAGAGGACTGCTCATTCCTATGGTGGGGTACTGCAATGGCCTCTACCAAGATTTCTGTGCTTCTACTCTCTTCCCTCTGCAACTCATCCAGAACTTCACTGTGGGCCAGGTATTGTATCTCCCTAGTACTGTGATGATGGCACTGGCTCCCAGTGGCTATGACTGTCCATTTCCAAACCCTGTGCGTTGTCCACAAGGCCTTATGGGACCTGGGGCCCCAGTTCCCTCAACTCCATCTTCCAAATTCGCTTCCTTCTCATGGTCTTTGATCATCCCTTTCCTACTCTGTCAGGGTCAGTTACTCCTCATAGCAATTAGTTGGTGGTTAAAGTCTATCTTCGGCTGGGGCCTCCCTCTGGTACAGCCTCCCTGTCTCAATGGAACTGGAGGTGTACCTTCTCTGGGTCTGGAGGCACTTCTGATGCTTCCTCATGGGTTGTGGTTCCTCTCCTCCTCTCCCCTGCTGGAGTCCTGGATGACTGAGAGAATGCACTAGTCACCTGCCCATACTCTGATCTCTGACACGGTCCTCTGAGCCACCAGTTGAACACATACACGGCCGCCTTACCCGGCACTCAGTAGCTGTTTACTATATCCCTACAACCCTATACCAGCAATTGACATCTGAGGCCAGATTACAGAAATGTTGCACCATTGCAAGTGCAAAGTTTGCACAGTATTAGCACTAGGACAAAGTATGCCCTATTTTTAAAAACACTGGTACACATTAAAAAACGTCTGCACCTTGACAAGTACAGTTTAGCTTGTTAAAAGCACCAGGGTGAGAATTGCCCTAATGCAAAAAAGATGCATGTTCACTACATTTTTGCATCAGGGCAAAGTGTGCCCTAGTGCTAATAAGGAATGGTATTAGCACTAGGGAAAACTTTGCCCTTATGCAAAAAAGCAAACATTTTTTCCTGTTAGCACGGGGACAATTTTAGCCCTGGTGCTTTTAATATGCTAAACTGCACTTGTCGAGGTGCAATGGTTTTTTATTGGGTTCCAGTGTTTTTAAAAAATAGGGCAAACTTTGCCCTAGTGCTAATACCTTGCAAACTTTGCACTTGCACCGGTGCAAAGTTTCTGTAATGTGGCCCTGATGTCTGCACTTAAACTTCCACTGCCACCAGTCTGCCGCATTTCCATTACTGATTATGTAGTTGTTTTTTATTTAGATGCCGTTCCCATGTACTGCACTGCCCACTCCCACTTCCAACCCCAGGTTTCACCTTTACTTTGCCTATTCAATAGCGTGATGTCAATGTGACCTGGCCTCATGGGATGCGTGTGTCTGGCTTCACTCTATTCCACCACCCTTGCATCGTAGCACCTTGTGAAACTTGTGTGTATTGAGTTTGGGAATTCAATGTCATGTCATGTCACATCCATTGTAAATGGCTCTGGGACAGTAGTCGGCAAGTTTCATCTCATGCAGTTTAACAGTTCAGGCTTGGCTATGCTAAATCGCATATGTGTATTTGCATCAATGATGTTGGTGACTGAAGTATGCCAGTCAGGTGTTTGTGTGTAATACAGGTGCTAAGCACCATGCACTACATGTGGTATTTAGCCCTTCCACACACGTACATGGATGCTTTCATGCTACCATTCACTTCCATTGACACTGCGTACTTGCAGGAGTTTGTGACATGGCAGGTTGATGTGCTGCATGATGACATTGTGATGCGCATGTGTGTGGGCTATGCTATTTACATGGGTCGTCATGTATTTTTCTGTCCATGTACAGGTGATGAGGCACTGTATGCAGAGGAGGAGGTGGAGGAGGAACAGGATTCTAATCTACAAACAAGCACCAGTGGAGGATGTAGTGTGGCAGCCCATGATGAACCATTGGTGCTACAGTCCATCCCGATCCTGACTCAGTATGAGTCTTCCTCTGATGATACCTATGGCTTTGGTGGTGAACCGGAATTGTATTCCTCTGTGCTGTCGCAGGTGAGTGCATTGAGTGTGGGTGCTTTTGAATCCCAAACGGATGAAGGGGGGGACAACCCTCACAGGGTCAGTCAGTGTTGGTATGTCCATCTGTGGTGGTTATGGCTGCAGGGTCACGCTCCACAGTATTGACTCCTGGTCCTGGGACAGCTTCTCAAGGGAGGGGTGCAGTCGTGCAGCCACAGACAGCACCATCACGTCAAGGGTCAGGTTCCCTAAGCCCATGCAGGCATGGGGTCCACCAACACGGTGACCGTGTATCCGCTGGTGATACTGTGTGGGAGCAGTCCATGTATGTTGTTGCACAACAACAGGCTGCTTCATATGAGATGGTGGCTCAGTGCATGGATAGGGTGGCCAATTCCATGATACCCCCAGCAAGACAGGTGGAGCATCAGCAGCAGGCATTGCGGTCCACATGCCGCTCACACAGGCTGCACATGGTGGCCAGGAACAGGAGCCAATGGGCAGAACTGAGGGCGCTGCGCGCATCCATGGCTGCAGAGGGTCAGGTCCACAGGGACGTCCTGAAGTTAGAGTATAGGTCCCTCAGAACAATGCTGGCTGCACTTGAGGCAGGCTGCAGTAGACGGTCTGAACTGCAGATGCAACAGTTGACCCATTCCATCACGGAGGAACTCCCGTGCAGTGTTGCATGGTGACCTCCGAGCCATCTTGTTGCAGATGCAATCATCACAGTCCTGCATGGCCACTGCCATGGAGGACCAGGCCTTGGCAATGCGTGGTTATCCTCCCTTACCACTACCACATTGTGATGCTACACCAGAGGGTGGCGACAGCAGCGACAGGTCTCCCGATCCATGTTAGCCGTGTGGCCCATTAACCCATGGAGTGTTTTTTTTTTCTTCTCAACATCCACACATGTGGTTGTTGACGTGCACCCTGCACCTCTTCCCTCCTGGGTGGGCCCGCTCCCCCCGGTTCCCCATGGGTATTTTTGATTTTTTTTAAACTTATTTTTTGTCTATTGTGCATGTATGTGACAGTGTGTTGCTTTGTGTGGTAGCTGAGGGCATCCACTGTAGATTCCAGCAGGACCCATGCAGGCTTGTCTCATGTTGGTACACTCCTTGTTTGTGCCTTAGGGTTCAGACACATATGCCACTCCTGCTTCCCCTTTCCATGGGCTTGCAAGGAGTGCAGTGTGTAAAAGTAACATATGCAGAGGCATTGGGCCTCCATTATATCTTTGGGCAGTCTCAAATCCGACCTGTGTATACACCCCTAGTGGGATTTATGATTGCTTGTCCGGTACATGGTTAGCATCCTTTTTTGTTTGGACTTTGAGATCCATCCTATGTTCATGTTCCATCTTCATTTATTAGCTTGACTATCTCCATTATTGTTAGCCTTCCTGCTGTATGCACTTCCCTGCACCCTTTGGTTAGCATTGCCACACGAATATACAAGGGTGCCAAGTGCAAGTCACGACACATTGAGGCACATGTGCAATTATGAATGGTCACTGTCAGACAGATTTACTCTTGGGTTCTGCGTTTCTGTTATGTAGTACGGGTCAATTGATGTTTCTGTGTACATTATTATTTTGTTGAGTGAGTTATTTATGTACTTGTTCCGTTGATCGTTGAGCACTTTGTGACAGTAGTGTTATGTGTCGGCCATGTCTTTGTCTCTTTTGACAATGCATGCCATGGCACGGTGTGTCATTCAGTCGACATGAAGTGTGGGAGGGTTTAGGTGACATACCGGCATTTGGATGTGTACGTTGGCATGGTGTTATTGGCATACTGCATCTTCCAAGTATTCCTTTAGTGCACACCAGATTGAGTTATTTTAATTCTAATGGATTCACACAATGTAGCACTTCCGAGGACAGATTCTCAGGGTGGTAAGTTTGGGACAGATGATTGTCCCTTTGTCATCATCGATTGTCACCTGGAATGTGCCAGGGATGTGTGCACTCCGCAGGGGTTGGATCTTAGGTGAAAAATGGTGCCACAAGCTAGGTACGGGAAGCCTCGCCACATGCCTTTTCCCCTCACATGCGCAGACGCTCTGCATGTGGTTGGGGATGTGGGAACACCACCATGTCCACCGGTACGCCACGCCGTGTTGCAACGTTGTGCAGGACACATGCTGCCACAATGATCCTGCACACTACTGGTGGTGCATATAGTAGATCACCACCAGAGTGGTCAAGGGAGCGGAAGCGTGACTTTAGCACTCCAAATGTGTGCTCCACTATGGCCCTAGTTGCAATATAGGCTGCGTTGTATCTTACCTGGAGTGATGTGGAAGGGGTTCCGTATTGGCGTCATCATGTAGGTGCTCAGAGGGTAGGTACTGTCCCGTGTGGAGGTCAGATGGTTTGTCAGTGATGTAGTTTTGTATGTGTGAGACATGCATGCATTTGCAAGGCCATTTGTACTCACCAATGCCATGAGGATAGCTCAGGGGCAACGTGCTCATCTTGGAAGCATGACAACACAGAGCACCACAGGTTTGATCCCCGGGTCCGCGCTTAGAAACCTATCACATATCATATTATATCATAACATATCATATAATGTGTTTCCAAGCCTCCCAGCTTCCAGGGCCCACTGTAGGGGTGACATTCTGAATATGAAACTATCATGGGTGGACCCTGGATAGTTTGCATATACAGAGGTGATGATTCCCTTGGCATCACATACAACCTGAACGTTGATGGAATGCCAGTGCTTGCGATGGCGATAAAGGTGCTCTGTGGCCCTAGATGGAGATAGGGCCACATGGATGCAATCAATGGCACCAAGCACTTTAGGGAAGTGACCCAGTGGCCAAAAAATGCAGTACCTTGAGCACCTTTTCCAAGGGGCTCAGTGCTTGGGAGCACAGGGTGGATGATGTGACGTCATCTTCCCACTCTGTGACCAGGTCTAAAATGATGTGAGGTGGAAACCTATACCTGCCATAGACCTGGTCATCAGGCATCCCAAAAAGGCTGGTCCTGGGTAAAAAAATGTGTGCCCTGGCTATCCTCCTCCTCCTGCGGTGTTCCATGATCACTGCTGGGAAAAATGGTACATTCATCATGGCTGCATACGTGCGTTGGGTTTTCGCGCAACTTTTTATGCATTGTTTTTAGTGCACGGTGAAGCTTACGCCAGCTTTTGCGTGGCCAACGTGTTTCCAGATTTGCGCCCTTTTTTCGCGAGCCGTGTTCAATTCCATGAATACGTGTTGTTTGCGTGCGTGTGGGCGTTGCAAGTATTTTACTGTGGTACTTCCTACGTAACACCCACATTTACACTTGTTGTTCCCCATTCCATGTGTTCCATACCCTTTTTAGGTGACTACGGCAGATGGTATGCGCCTTCACTGGGAGTCTTGCGCAAGGCGTTTGTGGTGTCGCAGTGATGTGTTGGACCTGCAGGGATTCAGCGCAAGTCTCGGGTAAGCCCCGCACATTGTGTTCCATGAATCAACAAATGGGCGCTTGCGCGTATTTTGCGCAGAAGCGCCCCTTTTTCAGCACAATTTAATTCAATGAATTGGGCCTATAGAGTTTTCTCCCTTACTCATGGCTATTTCTGCTTCATTTTGAATGAGTGGTTCTCTAAGGGGTTCTTGGCTACCTGTAAGAAAATGTTTACTGTCTTCAGGAGTGTCTTTATCTAATAGAGTTTCATTTTCTTCCACTTGTTGGCGTTCATTGTCCAAAATGTGTTTGTACTTTTCAGAATTGACATTTGTTATACTGCTTTATTTTTCTATCAATGTAGATTCAAATGTGTCATGGTCACCTAACAATTATTCCTCTTTTCTCTAAGGTTTGAATATTTGTAGTTGGGCCATGTAGTAAAGTTCTCAATGCTGTGCAGATTTAAAGCATAACTTTACATAACTTTAATTAGGCTGGGATTGGTAAGTTTTACTAGGCTCCCTTCATAAGTTGAGACTAGGGGTGTACCGAATAGCAAATTTTACTATTCGGCTGAATGCCGAATAGTTGACCGAAGTATTTGGCCGGCACCGAATAGTGAACCGAATAGTGGTTTGCTACTAGAAATGTGTCACTATGTGTATATCAATGTTTCTTTTGGAATATAAACATAGGAAAATACAGATGGAAGGAACACAATATAGCTGTAATATATATATATATATATATTATATAATATAAATATATTCACTTAAAAAACGTTAAAGGGACGTTATGGTTCAAGTAAAATCGAAAACCCCCAGAAATTCGCCAGTTATGGTAAGCTAAACAACCATAACTTGCACCACCACCATGCACTGCTAAGACTAACACTCAGGACATCAAAGATGACATCACAAATGTCATTGATGACATCACTGATGACATCACATGTGACATACATTTTGATGAAAAGTCTCTACAAGGAGTTGTGTATATATTGTTGGTAACAAGATGTCAGGGGTGATCGGGAGACCTATCATGAACTACTTAATCTATCAAAGAATGTACTCATCTAATATCATTATATTGGAGTGTTGTCATTAATACAGAAACCTAATCATAAATACACATAGGCAATGACTGCAGCATGCACCATAGAAGTACACTATTTATAATCTTGTAATTTTGGATAGTACAATAATGAATGCTACCGTATCAGAGTTATGAGTAATGTTAAACATGTAACAACTAGCTAACAATTCAAGATGACAGCACTTGTGCTGGTACAAACAATACATATGAAGAACCAGAATGCATACAAATCAGAGGCACATACAGGGAAACTAAAGTAAGGAAGAAAGAAACTGCATCATCAGAAAATGATAATGACGCAAATTCGTGAAGCGTTCCAAAAAGAAAAAAAAATGCTAATGACATTAAAGTTTATCTTCATGTACACAAATTAATTATGTGTTTGAGGCCTGCTCATTTCCCCATGTATGTGCACCCTGAGCTGAGACCAAACCCTAAGGAAAGTACTTAAAGAACATATCACAAGGTTAACGTCTAGATATATAGCACCTTTTTCAATTGTATTATTCTGACTGCCAGTGAAAAAAACCACCTGGCCTATATATGTCAACATACAAAAACAAGTGGCGCAGATATGTGATATCATCAGTGATGTCATCAATGACATGTGTGATTTTATCTTTGATGTCCTGGGTGTTAGTCTTAGCAGTGCACGGTAGTGGTGCAAGTTATTGTTGTTTAGCTTGTCATAACTGATGATTTTCTGGGGTTTTTTGATTTTACTTGAAACCATAACGTCTCTTTAACAAAGTTTTGTATTTGAATTTCATAGGTTTTTTATTAGTGCAACCTAACCATAACGTCCCTTTAACAAAGTTTTTTCATTGAATTTCATAGGTTTTTATCAGTGCATGCTATTTTTCTAAAAGTTACTAATATCATACCCAATATAGCAATGTTTGTGTCCAATTTACAAAGTGTCACCTTAAAACTCCGCCATTTGCCACCTTCTGGAATCATTTTTAACACTTCTATACACTTTTTGCAACTAATTCAACTAGTTTTGCATCCGTAGACGTCTACGAACATCTGCCTTCATAGCGGACCTTCCGGACAGTGCCACATGACCATATGCTGGCACGCGGCTTGATGGTGTGTCCGAGAACCTGTCCGCACTTCACAATAAGATCTCTGTTTCACAGACAATTCAGAACTGCATTTTATATTGAACTAGGAACTTTCAACTTCAAAATTTCCCTTGCACAGCTCCAACACCTATTCCTACTCATTATACATTAACAATCTCGTACACAGTACATACTTTTAGCAAAACTGCTATTTATCTTAAAATGGCATCAGCTAATGCGGTCCTCCCCAAGAGCCACCACCACTGCTGTAATCAAGGAGCATGAGAAACACTGCTCCCTACCTTAGAAATAACACACGTGCAACATTATCCCTTGTCCACCTACCCCTCCATATTAGTGTTTGGTTCCTCTTCCCTCATTTCCCTCCCCACCTTTCGTTCTTAGCTCTCTTGCCAAAAAAAATACATCCAAAAACAACAAAAGACATATTCCTTTAGGAACCACCTTTCACAGTTAAAAAATAGTACTAAAAAACAAATCTATAGACTCCATCTACTTTACATTTCTCAGTAAAGTACATAGACTCAATAAGATTTTCCAACATTTCCATTTGCATTTTGTGTTATGCTAATGGGAATATTGTGGTGTTCATCCTCCGTTCCAGGGACTGGAACGGTGGATACCGGCCAGACAGCCCAAGTCATCAGCCCAAGCGAAGCAAGGGTGGATAACGAGGTCTCTGGACCATTATCCCCCCATTCCAACCCCTGAAATGGGGGATGAAGGACATTAGCACCCTAGGTTCCCAAAGCCTTTCCGTCCCGGTGTAGGAAGGAAAATCCTTTTCCAAGATGGCCACCATGGAAAGGGAAGGCGAGGGTTCCATACACAATCCCTCTTCACTGTCCATGGCAGCCTGCAGAAGGCAAAAAGAGAACCCTATGACCATATTACCACAAGCACATTTTTCTTCCCTTTCAGATCTATCCTGATTTCGATTAACTTTACCATGAAGCCAGTCCCAGGTGGACATGGCCACTTTAATCCTATGTTTTGTCCCTTGTGGTTATGGCCAGTAGCCAGATTGTCCAGATCATTACCTTATTCCATGACCCGGACAATCTGGCCACTGCCCATGACCACAGTCTACCCCTCAGTCACTAAAGTTATATCGCTATTTGTTGTAGCTACATTATGACACTTGTCAAAAAATAAAACACTGGCACATTTGCAAAACCATGCTTGTAGGTCCTTGCCAATGCCAAATATCAGTTTCCCAAATTAAGTGTAGATTCGTCAAATGGCACCTCATTTATAAGCCTTTATATTATTTTGGAACCCCCCCTCTAATTTTGCCCCCTGATGACAGAATCCCACCAAACATTGTAAACTCACTCAGAATCAGGTCAGAAATATACCTGCATAATTTCATGCAGTTCCATTAAGTGGCACCAAAATTATAAGCCACCCAAAAACTGCATTTCATCAACCCTGTAATGCTGAGGTGTTCGCAAACTTCACAGGACTGTTCGCGACCATCCAAACTGTTTGCGGACTTTCGCTGCAAAAACACCTGTTTATTTTTCTTCTTGCAGCCATATCCCATCCCATCCTCATCACCCCTCACGTCCCCAGAGATTATTTGATAAATTTGCCAGTGCAATGTTGTCTTTTTTAATATGTTTTTACCGTGATGTCCGCTTTGATGTCATGAAGGCTTTGTGAATGTACAGTCAAACAGGTTTCAGTTTAGCAGTAACTTATGCAGAGTGGTAAAATATACAAGGTGTGTGTTAAATATTGAAAATACATGTGTGCAAATAGTTGTAAAATGTAGTGGAACTCATTCCCTGCTGCCTTCAACCCCTGGATCTCTCAGATTCCAATACAAAATAGTGGCAGGGTAAGTCTGACTGGTTTTCCTAAAGTAGATGGCGATCTCTAGTTGTAGAGAGTTCTGTGCACCTGGCCTTTTCTTTCATACCATCCCTGTTCCCTTTGGTGAATATCTCGCCACCTCTTGCGCCATCTGTCCAAGCTCCACTTCTACCCACGCCTCACCTTGACTCGTGTCCTTGTGCACACACAACATATCTCTCCCTTTTTTTAGTGTCACTGCGCCCCTATTCTTCCAGCCCATTGGGACTGCTCGCAACTCACCCTTCTGGGGTCCCTCTCCTCTTGGTCCTCACCTGTACCGATGTCTGTGGCCCGCAGGACACGGGAGGCGACTGCCTTCACTCCCATGATGGTGCACAGATCCCCAGGGCGGTAGAGCGCAGTATGAAGCGTGCTTATAAATAGATCATTGCTATGCTTAAACATTTACATATTGGAATAGACACTGCTAATAACAAAGGAACAACTTAAAAAGTAATTTCACAGTCTTTCCAAATCCATCCCTGTTCCATCAACCGAAATAGTGCTCTGCGCTGTGTGCTCAGAGCACAGTAGATGCACGTTTGTCTCTCCTTAAGTTCTGCAAGGTGCACCTTGAAGGAGACATTATGGTCACTGTGGGTGGTGGAGAGGGAAGGAGGGAGGGGTTGATGGTTTAAGTCCACGACAGTTCAAGATAAATAACACTGCCTAGTCATTTCATGTAAATGTAGACAGCACATTCCTATGAACTCTGCTGCATCCTAAATTCTGCTATGGTCCCCCACCCTGCCCAGCCCCCTTCTCACAGGTGTGCCATAACCATGCACAACGCATGACAAAGGCCTGGCACCACCCCCTCCAAACTCACGCATTACTGTTGTGAATCTGCACTGCTTTGCAAATTAGCCCGCTCCTGTGATGTCAGCTGTGCAGCCTGCTCCGAATCCCTTCAGTTAATGGATTGCATTATCTCAGCACCAGCGGCCTTTGTTTCTCACCACAGAGGGGGCAGTTGGGGCAAAGCACGCACATTGAGGTGCGAGGGTCGGGCAGAATTATTCAGTGACAGGAGCCTGCAGCAGTGCTTGGGGTAAGCAACACTCAGAGAGAGGGGCAGCAACATTCAGTGACAAGCCAGCGGTGCTCCAGTAGAGACATGGGAGATCTGTCACAGTTCACTTCGTGGGTAATTGTGTATAGCCCAGGGCTGGCCCACGCACACCATCTGCAGCCAGAACTATCACCTTCTAGGTCCCATGGGTGCGTTAAAAAAAACAGGCTTATTCAGCACAGTGCAATCACCCACTCATTAATTCATGACGGCTTACTTACTTGCAGTAGTTTAGCGGGGCACCAGAGTTCATTTCATCGGTCTCAGATTAGTTTCCTGTGTGAGTTCATTACAGCGGGTGGTACCAGTGTTCCGCAAACAGCCGCTCTGTCAGTTGCAGCTTTAGGCAGGACTCGGAGCAGGTATCTTCACGGACTTGGGTGCCCAGCATACACTGCCTTGCTGTGTCGGCAGACAATCAGAATTACGCCCAGTGAGTATACGGCCTCTCGTTGCACACGTTACACAACATCCTGCAGATTAGGGGTGTGTGTATCTTCAGCTCCGAGTAACAATCAAGTAAGAGTTCGGCTGAATGCCGAATAGCCATTTTCAGCTGGAATTCGGCTGAATACTTACTCGAAGCCGAATTTCAGGTCACCCCTAGTTGATACTGAATATTTGAAAGTTGTCTCACCTATTTTGGTAGCAGCAGTTTTGGGCTATGTCATACAGGCACATGTTTTCCAAAGCAGAACTTCTGTTTAGATAGTATGTGTCAAAAACATTGTTTTTTAATATATCCTGGCTGTTGGCATTATTTGTGGCTATTGTTACTATCTCTTGATAGGATGTTCGTACCCTTTTTCATGATGAAGCTGGTCCAAGGTTTAGACAGAGAATGTTATCAGATTTCCCATAACTGGTTGTACCTGTTAAGCGATCTGCAGCTTCGTAGGAGCCGCATTATCTGTGTGACAGCATTTTGATACCAAAGCTGTACAATTTTTAGACATGATTTTGTCAGATGAAATGTAATCCCATCCCAAAGGGCTTTAAGTTCAGTCTTCTCATCTTTTGTGAGATTGGTTGTGACATATCTTCCAACTGCAGCTGAATTGTCTGCAATGCATTGGATGTCTATATTCACATTCCACAAGAGGGCAATGCTTGCATTCTAATCATTGCTTGGATGCCTCATCTCTTTTAATGTTCCATGTGTTTTTAGGGGATTTGTCTTTGACACTGTGCCTAACAGAAGACATTAAACTGTGTATTTTTCCTTTGGTGGAAACTGATCTCGGGAAGCCAAAGCGACATTTGGTGTAGTATTTACCTTTGTTTTTATATTGACTTCTGCAGTATTTACCACACTCATGTCTTTGGTAGCATAGGATTTGTGTACGTAGGCCACTATGTGTAGTTTCTGAAGGGATGTCACAGGTAATGTATTTTTAAATAAATTGCAAAACAGTGGCATCACTGTCATGACAAAATATGGGCGCATCTTTTATCCACAAAAGCATGTGCCTTTGTGGTGCTCTTCTGGATTGATATTCTTTTCTCCAAAAGAAGTGTTCTAATTATATGAGTGGAGGGGTGGTTTTATTACAGATGAAAGGCAGCATGGCAAGGAAGCATTGGTGGAAGTATCTTGAAACATTGATGGATCGAGAGAACAGATTTCTCCTGGACTTTTTTATGTTGAGTCTCTCTTTGTTTTTGTTTGTAGTGCGTAGGACGTCATGCCTGTCATTCCATGCATATTCTGCACAACTTAAATTAACAAACCATGTGGTGGGCCTAGGTGCCTTAGCATACAACATACCTCAGGGTGATGTCGGAACCAGTATTCTTTTGTACCACACGTGTTTACCAAGAGATTTCTTATGCTTGACTGTAAAACTTCATGTTTTTCTTTTATCTTTTGAAGGAAGGAGTTGAATAGCTGACATTTTTAAGAAATGAGAGCATGTTTTTGGTGTGTGTACAACTCTGAAACATAGAGTTGCTAGTTCTCTTTCAAAAAAGTATTGGAAAATGAAGTCTACATTTTGTCAGAATCTTTGGTCGTCCAATACATTTGTAAAGAACAATACTATGATGCACTAATTTGTGTGGATTTTTCATTTGATCTTCCTCCTTTTCCTGTAGGAAAGAGTAGAGGAAAACAATGTGCTTCTACACCTTTTTCCCATATGCTCATTGGAGGTCCGTTTTCTTCTTGACACATTTGATTTATTTCTAATGCATCTTCTATGGTGTCTTTGGAATGTAGTGGGTGAATTATATACAGGATACAGGACTAAAATGTTGACTGTAGTAACAGGATCCCCATGTTAAAATTGGGCAGTTTATGGCAGATCTTCAATTATTTGGGTGATTTATTTTAAGTTTTTCTCTATATTTATATCTCTGTAGTATTAATTGTTTTGTTTAATATATTCTTGGGCTTTTCTACTTTGTTTGAGTCAACCAGATTTTGGCACATGTTTTTGTCTTTTGTTGGTACACCATTAACTAGGACAATCAAAGATTGTTCTATTGGTCATCATACTCCTAATGTTTCTGTACTTTCTTTAAGATGTAATGGCAATTATACTATTTTGTCACAAATACCTTTGAGGAACTCGGATGGAGACAACAGTTTTGGGTTGAATACACATTATAGCTTGAAATGGGTGTACTGTTTGAAATATGATGCTCTCAGTTATTTCGTATTTATTTTCTGCTGTTAGATATAAAGCTAATTTCAACCATTGGGATTCCTCATCGTCTTGTATTTTTCAGGCCATATCTACTATTGTTGCCCTCTTGTTAAAAGAATTTCTACAACAACAGATGCATACTTTGTCTGTATTCTGAAACTATTCTATTTGTTTTTTGTATTGTGTGTGTAAGGAGGTCGTTGTAGGTCAGGTATTAGCTAATGTTTTCCAAATTAACAGAATGTTCTAAGTCACCTCCAGTTTCAAAATATTTAGTTTGAATTTGTTCTATTACTCAAAGGAGTTCTTCTGCTGTTCCTTTTAGGAGAGTTTTATTTTATTTTTTGGAGACAAGGTTTTGCATAGTACAATGGTGTGTTGCTAACATTTGATGTGATGGAAGGTGCTTTTTCTAAAATGCAGGCTAATGAATGTCCTCACAGTCCTGTGTGGATGCGTAATGGGCAGAAGTTCATGGTTTGAAAAGTTTTAATTCTATGTTTGTCTTTTAGTTTGACATAGTGATTGAGGAATTGTAAACATTTTAACCCCTTAAGTGCCATGGACGAGATATCTCGTCCTTGACATTAACTCAGTAGTGTCATGGATGAGATAGCTCATCCTTTTTGGCACGTTGTTTTGAGCGATTGCTAGGATTTCTCAAAACAGTAATCCAACCCCCGGGCTATGTGAGAGGGAGGTCCCCCCTCACTGCCAAGGGGCTGGATTACCTTCAATTTCACGTTGGCGTGCTTAATGCACGCCGGCGTGAAAGTGAAAGTAATTTTCACTGCAGCAGCCATTTCGGGCTGCTGCAGTGAAAATGAAAGGTGAGTCTGCACCTTTCTCCCCCTTGATCTCCAGCTGTATTTCAAGTCGGAGATCGAGGGAGATGTTGTTGGAACGGGGAGATTCTCCCCTTTCCAACAACACCTTTTGTGAAAGCATTGCTGGGCACGGATAGGGTGCAGATCGCTCGATCATGCACAGCAATGCCCACTAGACACCAGGGATCTGTCTGAGAGTCGTGGGAGGTGGGGGCTGCTTACAGTAAGCCCCCCGGCCGCCAAACCATGAGAGCACATATGTGCAGAACCCTGGGGGCAGATGGCTGATCATCTGCCCCCAGGGATGGGGACAAATTGAAAGAAAAAATGAAGAAAAAAAACCAACGGGGATGGGGGGCCACTAGGCACCGGGAAATGTTTTACCCATGAAAGGGTGGTGGCCCTCCCCCTCCCACAGCAAGTGGAAAGGGTGCCACCACTTGTAGCCTTCCCTGGGGGTGCATGGGGTGGCGCCC
The DNA here is from genome assembly GCF_040938575.1 of Ambystoma mexicanum. Taxonomy (NCBI): domain Eukaryota; kingdom Metazoa; phylum Chordata; class Amphibia; order Caudata; family Ambystomatidae; genus Ambystoma; species Ambystoma mexicanum. The sequence goes on from NC_090933.1 coordinate 1,100,080,727, forward strand.
CATCCAACTGGAGGGCGGAAGGTGCCCCAGGAATAAGTGTGCAGGCCCCCCAATGGATGAGGCCTGCAGGTTGAAAAACAAAAAACAAAAACAAACAAAAAAACAAAAGGATGATTTGGGTGGGAGTGGGGGGCCACTAGCCACCAGGGATGTATTTTACAGAAAGGGGGGTGGCCCTCTCCCCCTCACTCAAGGGGCAATGGGGGCACCCCTTGTAGCTCTCAATGGAGCAGATATCTGCTCCTAGGTAGGGGCATCTGACCCCAGGGAGGACTGCAGGAGAGCCCCCCCTCTTATCTGCCTCCAGGGAGGGCTACATGAGATGCGCTGGCCCACCAATTGGGATGGGGGTGGAGAGGTGCACCCCCCTTCACATTACAAAATTCCCTGGCAGTGTAGGGTGCCCCTCAGCCCCCCCTAAAGTGCAGCCTGCCATTTTCAATTTTTTTCTTTGTTTACTAAACTTGCCTTGGCACAGAGGGACACATTGGTGTGCCAATCTGGCCCCAGGGAGCCCAAAGCTTTCTGCCCCTCCCACTGGGGGGCCTGTCCCACAATATTTTGGGGCCCCTCCCACCCCAAATAGAGGGTGGGTGTACCTCACGCAACCGTTTGTAGGAGGCCCAGGGAGGCCTACATGAGGTGCCCGTGGGAATACACAGAGGTCTGACTTGGGTGAATCAGGCCAAAATTTATTACCCAGAAACCCCACCAAATATCACACTTTGTCTGTGATTGTGGATAATAAATTCTGGGCCGCTTCGCGCATGTAAGACTTCTGCACATTCCCACGGGTGTCCTCTTTTCAGAAATGCATGGTCTTCCGAGTTTTGCACATTAGTCAAAATCCTGCAATCCTTTTTTGCGAAAAGAGTTGGAGTTACCAGGGTTTTAGGCTTTCCCCTTGGCGCCCAGGTAGGTGCACCCACACATGTGATGTACCGTTTTCATCGGGACACCTTTGGGAACACGAGACGGTAGACCATGTGTTGTTGGCGGCGTGGTTCAGTGGATGAGCCGAGTGAAATGTGCGGAAAATGGGGGGTTTTTGCCACATTTCGGACTTTGCCAGGGTTTCTGGGTAATAAATTCTGGGCCGATTTGCGCAAGTCAGACCTCTGCGGATTACCATGTGTGTCCTCTTTTCAGAAATGCATGGGAATCCCTGTTTTGCTTGGTGGCTTGGACATCCAAGGCCCATATCTGTAGGGTGTGCGCATGAGCAGAATTCCTGAAATGATGCTGTGCCGAAAGACTTGGGGTTACCCGTGTTTTAGGCTTACCCCTTGGCGCCCAGGTATTTGCACCCACACATGTGAGATACTGTTTTTATCAGGACACCTGTGGGAACGCGGGACAGTAGGCCATGTGTTGTTGGCAGCGTGTTTCGATGGGTGAGCTGAGTGAAATGTGCAGAAAATGGGATTGTTTCCCCACATTTCGGACATTGCCGGGGTTTCTGGGTATCAATTCTGGGCCGATTTGCCCAAGTCAGACCTCTGCGGATTCCCCAGATGTCCTCTTTTTGGAAATGCATGGGGTTCCCTATTTTCCTTGGTGGCTTGGACACCCTAGGCCCATATCTGTATGTTGTGCCCGTCTGGAAAAATCTTGAAATTCAGCTGTCAGGCTTTCCCCTTGTGCCCAGGTAGGTGTGCCCACACATGTGAGGTACTGTTTTCATCGGGATACCTGTGGGAATGCCGGACGGTAAGCCATGTGTTGTAGGCGGCGTGTCTCGGTGGGTGAGCCAAGTGAAATGTGCGGAAAATTGGCTTTTTTTACCACATTTCAGACTTTGCTGAGATTTCCGGGTAATAAATTCTGGGCCGATTTGCGCAAGTCAGACCTCTGCGGATTCCCAAGGGTGTCCTCTTTTCAGAAATACATGGGGTTTCCTGTTTTCCTTGGTGGCTTGGACACCCAAGGCCCATATCTGTATGGTGTGCCTATCTGCAAAAATCGTGAAATTCAGCTGTCGGAAAAGACTTGGGGTTACGTGTCTTTTAGGCTTTTCCCTTGGCGCCCAGGTAGGTGCACCCACACATGTGAGGTACCGTTTTCATCGGGACTCCTCTGGAAACACGGGACAGTAGGCCATGTGTTGTTGGAGGCGTGTTTCGGTCGGTGAGCCAAGTGAAATGTGCAGAAAATGGGTTTTTTTGCCACATTTTGGATTTTGCCGGGGATTCTGAGTAATAAATTCTGTGCCGATTTGTGCAAGTCAGACCTCTGCTGATTCCCACGGGTGTCCTCTTTTCAGAAATGCATGGGGTTCCCTATTTTCCTTGGTGGCTTAGACACCCTAGGCCCATATCTGTATGGTGTGCCCGTCTGGAAAAATCGTGAAATTCAGCTGTCGGAAAAGACTTGGGGATAGGGGTCTTTTAGGCTTTTCCCTTGGCGCCCCGGTAGGTGCACCCACACATGTGAGGTACCGTTTTCATCAGGACACGTGTGGGAATGCGGGAAGGTATGACATTTGTTGTGTTTGTGTGGTTTTCATCACGTTTTGACCCATTTACTGGTGCCCTTTGTCACACAACCCTTTCATTTCCCAAATGTGCCCTACATTTACTCGCTGCTTTAGGCACCATACACTTTTGCAACCTGCACAAGTCAGCTACCCTTGAAAAGGTCTGCCTGTGCTCTTTCAAAAAATGTATGCTTGACGTTCCTCACCACATTGGTTTTCCTGATTTACACATGCTAAGTACGTCTGTTCATGCCGTAAGCATAAAACTCACGTGTACCATGGCTCAGTGTTTGGCTTGTGGTATAGCTTGTTTTGTGAAATACTACAAAAAAATGTGTGCTTTCCTAACTGCAAGTGTTGGGGGAATGTAGCAGAGCATTGTTTTTCTCAAAATGCATGGAAGTCATTGCTGTACTGAGCCAACCATGTCCTTTTCCCCAAACCAATGCATTTTCCCCTACCTAGTTGTAGCCCGACCTGCGCAAATCACCCCTTCCTAAACTTGGAATTTTGTCTACTTTTCAGAAATGTATGCCTTTCTGTCCTCCAATTCGGCTAAACTACCCCTTTCTTCCATTCCGTCCCTGCATGTCCAATTGGCAAAAATTGCCAAAATCGCCTACCTCTCACAAAACGGTTGATAACTACATAAAAATAATTTTTGGTCGTTTCCACTCAACCTGTTCTTGAAAGCCAGGAAATTGGGGAATTCAGCACAGCAAACCATTTGTTCCTAGCTCTTACAAGGACAAAAACCACAAGCTTTTTTGCACATAATTTTTTGTCATTTTTTGAAAAAACACAACATTTTGGAGCTCTTTGTTTATTTTCTCTCACCTCTCTACATCAACCTAGGATTCCTGGGTGGTGTTACGACCGCCTACATGTGGGAAAAAAAGGGTGCAAATGTGTCCAAGATATCTCATGTAACAAAAACGTTACAAGGCATTGAATGGGGACATACCAAAATCACCAAAAAAAGCCTTGGCACTAGGGGGAAAAACACATGGCACTTAAAGGGTTACCAACTGTTGGCACATGTTACATATTGAGGTGCATGTCCATGTATACACTGGACGACTGGTTTGTACAAAAGTAACATTTGATTGAAAATGTTTTGAGGAAGCTTTGTCTTGTTGGGTTTCTTTTGCCATAATGGTGTCTGCTACCACTCTATAGACAAGCACATTATTGTCTATAGCAATTGGGTTTCTTTGATCTTGTTTCTAGGCGTCTTCATTTAAATATGGTTCTGTTCTGGTGGTGTGGACAAAAATTGGAAAAGGTGTCTATACTGATATTGCACATGTTTAAACGTAGTCTTTGTATTTTCTTCATTCTTTTTGTTAGTGGTTTCATTATGTTTAAAATCAATATGAAAAATGTTTTCTTTAGTTTATATGCACTGTCAATCAGAGCTGGAAGGATTGGTTGTCTGCGGCAGTTTTTCACTGCAGTGCTGAGCCTTTGCCCTCGCAGCGTGCTCCTCGAGCATTTTCCATCTGGAGCTCTGAGGTAAGGTTGCATGGCAAACAGCATCTTGTGCTGCTTTCGCATGCCCATTTAGTCAGCCCTTAATATTGTAAAGCAAATAAAATGCCCCGAGGTGCTCACGGCACCGTAACAAGCCCCGACCCACAGCCTGATTCTCCTGCCCACCTCCCATCCCTCTGTGGCCCGTAATTGGCCAGTGTTTCTTGCCCCAAACACGGCGAGAGTCTTTTCTCTCGCAGCGTGCACCACAAGCATTTTCCATCTGGAGCTCCGACGTAAGGTCACATGGCAAACAACATCTTGTGCTGCTTTTGGGTGCCCATTTACTCAGCCCTTAATGTTTTAAAGCAAATAAAATGCCCCCTTGTGTACCTTTTTGTACAAATAAGGAAAATGCACTTGCAAAAGATTTCTAAAATATTGCTAAGTGGCACTTGGTGTGAGCAGGTGCAATATGTTAGCACTATATGTAATCTGGTAGAAGTGCATATAAAATAGTGAGCATTATCTGAAGGCAAACTTGTACAGGCTGCAAAAAGGTGGGACAGATAGTCCTTGCAAGTTGCATGTTGCACAATATATGTGTTCAGCACAACATTTCCCTGCCCACGGATGTGGACATGTCACCCTCAGAGGAGGCTAACACAGTGTCTGTGGGTGCTGTGGGGGCACGCACTAAGCAGGCAGAGAGGCAGAGGCCAAGAAGGGTGCCTGGCTCGGCAGGAACTGATAGATAACTTCTTCTGAACACCAACTCACAGGAGATCATTTGCACATCTGTAAATAGTCACTTGTCACATTTATACTTTGATACGTTGAGGAATATCCAGGCATTGTTCAGGTTTTCATGGAATGCTTGTGTTAAGGTGATTTGATTTTCAAAAGACATCCACTCCCCTCCCTAATTCTCCTCCCCACAAAACCTCCCAAAATCCCCTCCCCTACACCCTATCCACCTCCATTCCCCAGGTACACCTTCAATTCACCCTCACAGTGTCTGAAAGTCATTTCCTGCCCCTCTACAGCATGGGTGCCTTTCTGTGCTCTTCGGCTGTGAGGTGTCACTGTGAGTGACGCCTTGGCATGCCTGGAAATGAAGCCTCAGTGGGTGTTGCAGAGGTGGAGAGATCCGACCCCTCTGCCACAATGTATTGCAGGGTCAACTGGATGACCTGGTTGGTTGCCTATGCAGTGGCTGGGTTGGACTCAGGGTGCTCCCGCAGTCCTCTCTCCCAGCGCCCCATGGTGTTGGCTGGGGCATGCCCAAGTGACTGTATGATCCTCCGGGTACATCACTCTAGGCACTCTGACATGGTCTGCATCTTGCTAAGCTGCTGGCCCACATGTGCCTCTTTGGAAGCCTGGTGCAGCTCTAGTGCCTCCAGCCTGGTACATACTGCTGCCATGTTGGTTGCAGGCAGTGGTGGAGGGCTACATGGACTCTGTGGTGGCTCAGTACTGAAACATGGGCACAATTCAGCCATGTCCTGCACCTCCTCCTCCCCCTCTTCCTCATCAGTGGATGGTGCATGGACCGTGACACGATGTCCCAGTGGCTGTGAATCATGTGTTGGAGATGAGGATGTGCTGATAACTTGATGACTGTGTGCCACTCTTGGGACGGTCGTGGTTTGTGCCATGACAGGTGGCTGCTGCGAGTGGTGGCTGCCATGACAGCTGTGTCACCTGTCTGGCTGCTGGTAGGGTCACTTGGCACTGCCGTATGATTCTGGGTCATCCATGATGGTCAATGGAGTCTCCAATGTGGTCTTGGGTGGTGGTTGAGTGTGTGTTCCTGGTGTCAGCCTTGTCACCCTGCTCTGCTGACTGCTATCACTTTCAAGGGATGGTGCCTATGAAGGAGTGGTGCCAGTGAAAGTGCCTGCAGTGGAGGGGCCTGCCTCATCACTGTCCGTGGACCCTGTACCTGTCAGGAATAGAATGACATGCCGTCAGTCATGTTGTGGACCTGTTTGCAAGCTTTCAGGATGTCCATACAACAATTATGTGTGTTTCAGTGACGTGCTGTTGGCCAGATTGCCATGGGTGGTGTTGGTGCAATGGGTGATGCCATTCACACTTGGTGTGGGTGCCTGCTGGGTATGTACAGTGCATGCATGTCATGTGCTGACTGGCTGTTGGGCTGCCATGGAGGGTTGTTTTCATGTGTGGCATGGGGCATCAAGTGCTGACATGGATGTACATGGCAAACATGGGCGGTTCTCAACTGTCCCTGAATTTATATACATGTGTCACCTATGGTGCATGTACATGGCAACGCTTCCATGCATCCCCTGCCCTTGTGTGTCCTCACTGTGCATTTGATGTGGTGGCCATGTGGTGTGACATTTTCCCATGGTGTGTGGCAGTGTTGGGGAACAATGTGCCTCATTACAAGTTTGCTGGCCCGGTAACAACGGTACCGGTACACTTGCTGGTACTGTTGTTACCGGACTGGCAAACTATGAGTTCTGCTCGCGGGTGCATTCCCGCCTGCCAGGTCTGACTTGGCGGGCATACTGGCACCCATGAGCAGACACTGCCAGTAGCACCAGCTCCATTTTGAATGGTGCCGGTGCTATCGGCCTCACCATTCCCATTGAGCCCTATGCGAATGGGGAGTAAAAGTTTTCAGCCCCTGGCATATGGGGAAATACAGGGTCTGCCAGGGTTGTAATGGCCCTGTATTTCCCCATTGCCAGGGGCCGGAAAAAATCGCAAGTTTGGCGGCAGCCTGCCGGTTTTACCGGCAAGGTTACCCCCAAACTTGTAATGAGGCCCAATGTGTCATGGTCACTGTATCCACATGAAAAATCTGAAAAGGGCAGGGAAACTCTAGCCTCTGGACCAGAGTATTACAATTGGATAGAACAACAGAAAAAGATGTTGGTATCACTTTCAATACATTTTGATACACATTTTTTCAAATTGATTTGTTTCTCTGGACAATCTTTTTCTGTTGTTCTATGCACTGTATCCACATGTACATGGGGTTGGTTGGACTCACCTGCTTGTCAATGTGTGCCGACTCCAGCCTAGCTGCCAATCCACTCAATGCCCTCCATGAGGAGGATGGATTTGGCAATCTCTTCCCATGGCATCAGTTCGAGGGGCTCCACCCTTCCGCCTCCATTTGCTGCAGTGTACCTCCTGTGTCTGGAGATTCGACTCTGCACCCTCGCCTCAAGGTCATCCCACTGGCCACTGGTCTTGAGCTGCCTGGACCCAAACAGGTCTTTTGAGTGCTGCGCAACAGTATCAGCAAGTGATGTCAGCTCATCCTCAGTGGATTTAGGATTCAGCTGCCGTATATAGGGGGGGACATGTCTTCATTTGCTGGAGTAGATGGCAAGCGGAAGTGTTGATTCACAGTGTATTCTGATTTTTCAAGATGGCTGCCATGGAGCTTTCCCTTCTGGCAGCACTGTTATTTCTGCTTCTGTTATTACCGGCATCGGTATTTACAGCAACGGTAATACCGTCTCTGATGGCGCTGATATTGGTGTTACCTCTACTTTTTCATCAATTTTACTGCCATTCTCAGGTTTTTTCCGGAAATACTGGTTTGTCAGTATTACAGTAGCTGGCGGAGTGATGCAGCTGTCCGTGCAGTGTCATGATACAGCGGTGATCTGCCACCCTGCCACCCTGCCGGGAATGGTAATACTGGCCATCGGTTAACCGGCAAAATCATAATGAACCCCGATATTATTGAGAGTCCAGTCCTGTCTAAAACATACACCACAATGAGAAATTAAAAAAATAGGTTTTCAATCTGATAGCTCAAAACGTACACTAACCCCAATGAGAGAGCATAGCAGATTAAGGTCGATGGAATTTCAGGCGAGCGGCGGGCAGATGGAGGCTCTTTGTAAGATCTGGAGGGTATGTCGTAATTGCAGGTTAAAACAGCAGACAGCTAAAAAAGGAAATTACTTTCCCAGCTACATTTTTCGGTATTTCAGATGAAGCCAAATTATAACCATTTTAATTTCTAATTTTTATTACAACGACTTGAAAGGAAAAGCATAAAGATTCTGATTTCCTCTGTTTGAAATTACACACTTTAATTAGCAGTGCCTTAACAAGTACAGCAATCATATTTTTTTAATGAACAGTAAGGTTTGAACGGCACAGCATACAAGATTAGAATGCCACTTTGTGTTTTTTGAAAGCTTCATTGTCTAGTGACTGAACAAAGACACCTCACTGAGTAATTTATGTAATAAACAATAACGAAAATGTGCTCACAAGGCTGATTAATATCCCGACTTTACACATTCAATCAAACATGTTGGTGTGGTGTCTAGAATATGGTAGAGCACGCTTTGAGAAAAGTGGGTAGATTAATTAATCACCTATTCAATTTCTGAAAATTAGATTCATGGAATATTTGCCCGGTTCAAAATGAATTGGCACTGCTGAAAAGTGACATTGCACTGCCGACCAAACCCTGATTCATGGAGCCGTCCAAAGTGTATTTTTGCAGTGCAAAGTCCAGGCAAAGTCAGCGCATGGCCATTTTTGCAGTACAACATGACTGTGCCCGGACTTTGCCTGGCAGAAATTACACTTTGCACGGCTCTATGAATTTTTCACCAGTTCTTTTTCCATCTTACTCTTTAGCCTTCTTCCTGACCTCAGAGGCCAGGAAAAACCTTATAAGGACTTCCGGTGCCATGGAAAGCAGGAGCATTTGGCAGGCTACTGGAGGGCTTTGAGTGTTTGCTGGCAGGATGTGGGCTGGGTCAGTCTGACTCCAATCCACAAACTGGTATCAGTGTATCTGAGAGGTATGCATGAATGTTGGTGCTGCAAAACTACCTCCTGCAACATTTTGGCATCCGAGAATCAAGTGGACCTGAGATAGTCGCAAAAGTCCAACGGCAGCTGCTGAGTCCTTTTGCGTCGCCGTGCACGATGACCACCATCTGAAAATTGCTTACCTGACCCGAGTCCAGTCCTGAGAGGGGTGCTGCATTCAGTCTTTCTGCATTCTTCGACCAAGCGTCCTTGCAACAGTAAAAGACACCAACCGGAGATCAGCTCAAACTTGCAACCCCTGGGAATCAAGGACTGTAGCTTTTGGCAGGAAAAGCAACGTCGGACACTCTTCCTTTGTTCTGCCAAGTCTGGGGAAGAATCGGAGTATGGGGGTAAATTACAGAGTTTCTAACCTACCCCTATACTCCCATTATAAGTGAATGGGCTTATAATAAAGCTTATTTCTAACATTTTTGGCTTTGCCTAGCTTGATTGTGCAAGACATCTGACTGTTGGGGCTACTTTTGGGAATTGGTCTAAATTGAAACCTAACCCTAAGAACCCTTCATCCCCCACCCCCACCCACCTCCCAGCGATCCTACCTGCATTCTTCCTGCATCTTAAGTTCTGTGGAACTGTAACCTGAACTATTGGGCACAAGGCCCCAGGCAATTTAGGGGTGCACCATTTTAGATAAGGATCATCTCTGTGGACCTTTTTGTGCATAATACTTGTCTAACCTTTCCTTTACGGGAGTTTCTGATTTGTATTATGCCTTATAACTAAGTGAATGTATATATGTATTTAGTTTGATAGTTTTGTGATATGTCTACCTGCTTGTAGTCATTTTTCTATAGTGTGTTTTGGCCATAATTAAATAACTGTATTTGTACACATCCTGTCTAAGTGTAATCTGTGAGTCTCATTGTGTGACCTCATTGTGGACCCTTTACAAGCTCCCCCCCCTGTCACTGCTACCTAAACTGGTTTGGCTACAGCTTCCCAGAGTTGTTTCTGCCACAATACAGGTTGGCATTCTATTTGTTTGTCTACCAGGCCAGAGTCTAGAAAATCAATCCTAACAAATTGTTGTGCAGAGGTGGGATGACTATCTCCAAATACCATCTGCGTGTTTTGTGAAAAGGATCTGTATTGGGTACTGCAGTGTAGATCACTGGTGGTGTGTCCAGATAATACTTACACCTATAATTTTTGATTGCCTTGTAGATACAAGTTACCTACTGTACTGAATATAATGGAGACAATCACTTTCACCACTTTGAATGCCTCAAAAGTGGAAAGTTGTGTGCACAAAAGCTGAGATTGTTGTAAACAATTCTGGACTTTGAGAGAAACAAGGTTGTGCCTAACTGGTCCTGATAGGGGAGTTGGGGCTGGACACCAGACCAGTAATGTAATTGATGCCACTACTGTGGCTACTGTTGAGGATGATGAGAAAGAAAGTGCATCCTCTGGACTTCTGACTCTGACCTCCTCAAATGTTAAGGCATTGTTCAATTTAAAAAGAGACACCCTTAGGCTCAAAGAGAAAGAGCTTGAGTTTGAAATGCCAAATTGGAAATTGAGAGGGCTGAAAACCAGAAGGACAGGGATAACCAGCTGGAGCTTGCCAAGATGCAGGCTTCACAAGGCTCTTCCAGAGGATCTGGAGATGGTTCTGGTTCCTCTTCACATCCTATGATTCCTAAAGATCCCTTGAGTATGTATGAAGAGAAGAATTATATAATTGACTGGCTTGTAACTTTTGGGTATGCATGTGAGGTACAAGGAGTGAGTAATGATGACAGGATTGCATGGTTGATCTGCAGTCTGCCCCATTCTGACTGCACAGCCATTATGGAAATGTCAATGGGCCTCATTCCGAGTATGGCAGTAAGGGATAGCGGCCACCGGTAACGAGACCGGTGGCGTTATTCCCTTACCGCCATACTCCGAGTTCCCTCTGCGCCCTCGCCCTTAACGCCTGCTTTGAGCAGGTGTTAAAGTCGAGGGCGCAAAGGGGCCTCCAAGCCAATAACGGTGACGGTAATGAGCGGTCACTGTTATTTGCATCTTCCCCATTCCCATTGAGCCCTATGGGGGCTCATTTGGGAATGCGGAAGAGCCTTGGTGAATGGGGAATTACCGCCCCGCCAACCTTGGAATGGGGCGGTAATTCCGCCATCCACCAAGGCGCTGCCGGTCCGGGTACGGCATCAACCAAGGCGTTAATAGCGCCATTGGTTAGCGCCGTACTCGGAATGAGGCCCAATGGCTGATAGATTAGACTTTGTAAAACTGAAGCAATCTCTTATCCTCAAGTTTGGGATGAGTCCTGCCCAATACCTGTGGAGGTTTAGAGAATACAAAAGAAAATAATGTATGACCTATGTAGGCTTTGTTGCTGGTTCTTCCAATAGAAGGCTATCAGGGAACCACCTTCGAGGGCATGATCAATTTCGTCATGCTTGAACATATGTTTGCCTCTTGTTCCCCAGAGCATAACTTGGCTGACTTAAAGGAGTTCAATCTAAAGAGGCTAGCCATTGCTGCTGACTTATGGGATTCACATAGAGTGTCCAATGAGGATAGGCCTGCTTCAGGTAAGCAGAAAGAGGGAAAGAAGCAGAAAGAGAAAGGGGGGGGTCAGATAAAACTATGTCCAAGAAGGTCCACAAAAAATGTAATAAGGGGAAGTCATCAGAATCAGGTCATGGTAGTGAGTGGTTACACCAAGCCTCCCTATGTGACAAGTTCCAGTGGGACTTGTTAGACTTGTGGAGCAAGTGACCACAGGAAGGAGGACCCCAAATGGTAGTAGCTTGGGGGTCCACTCTTCCAGTCTGACCTTCTCTCAGTATGAGGAAGAAGAGATGGCAGAGGTGTCCTTCCGTTTAGACTGCATTCTCTCAGAGGAACAGCCTGATGTTAGTCTAGATTCCTTGGAAAATAGTAGTTCTGGGGCATTGTCTCCCATCCCAGCCCTATTGCATAGTAATATTTTTGTTGAGGATAGTGTTCAGGTAGGAGGTGTAAATACCTCTACTGTTAGGAAGAATGTGCCCAGTTCTACTGAAGTAGCCTCCTTCATGGTAAACCCACAGGTCCTTTCCAGAGTTCCTGTGGGGGATACTCAGTTGGTTGATAGGCCCTCTCTTAATGTTCCAGTAGCACCTGGCATTCAATCTGTGAATGGAGAAATGGTCTGGGCAGCTGTCAATATGAGGGGAGCGGTTCCTAGAAGAGTTCTGGGTGAGTTGAGCCTTCAAGACACTTCAAGCACCAGGTCTCAAAACCAGGCTGTCTTAGCTAATCCTAAGAGAAATCCTAGGCCTAAGGGCAAACCCATGGCCAGTCGAGTCACAAACAGAGGCAGGGGGAAGGAGAATATTCCCCTGCCTTACCTACAACTGAATTTGAGGTATTTGGAAGTGTCCCCATTCCTGGTTTTGGAAGTGGGACCCCCAGAAAACCTTGAATCCTATGGGCCTCCTCAGCTGCCTAGTATACAGGTAGATGCAAGTACTAGGAGACCGAGAAGTATGGGCCAACAGAAAAGGAAACCATCATGGTTAGGCCTATGGAGAAAAGCCTTCTTCCAATGGGAAGATTTTCCTCCAGTGAAGCAAAAAATTCAACAGGAATGTAGGTTACTGCAAAGTAAGCCCACATAGCCCTCCAGAGCAAACCTTGATAGGTTAGGGGTTACTCAGGTTGTGGGGCTCTTCCTCCTACAGTTGTTGTGTGACATTCCCCTGGTGATGCATCCTAGCGCCAGGAAATCACCTGTGTGATCTAACACACATTCCTGCTGCCCATGATGGGGGTCCCAGAGGAAAACCACTGTAGGAGTCTCACTCTCTGTCACCAGGATGACAAGGGTGAGACCAGAATTCAGTTACTTTAGAGTTCACTTTTAGGAGTCAACTCCTTGCTACCAGAGACAAGGCCTAATGTTATTAGCCCTTTGACTCTGGAGACCTCAGGCAATAGGTTTCAAGTGGTGATTGCTGATTCTAATCCCATATGCCATTGTGCCAACCCACTGGGAATGTGCTCAGTAGTGGTCAGACCCAGTGGAGGGATGGTGAAGTGACCGGTCAAGTGTTACTGAGCTGTCATCCAAAGGATGGTCTGAAAGAGAGATCTTTCAGCTCTCTCAGGAGTTTGATTGAAGCTATCAGTGAGCCCAGAGAAGGAGGTGGAACCTTCTCCTGTCAAACTTGTTAAGTAAATCGCTGACTACCTGTCAGTGGTCTGGGCATTGCCATGTTTTACAGCTTGGCAAGGTTAACTATTCTCAAGGCTTTGGTGAACCTGGGCAGGTTGCCATACAGTTCCCTGGGAATAGTGTGGAGGATTTTATCTTGAGGGATAAAATTGTAGCCGTGCTTATGGTTATGGAGTGGGAGCCAGAGAAATCTGTGTTTTACCCTGCTCTGTGCCAAACCAGCCCTTCTAATGGCTTCATTGAGGATGGCCTCGTGGCTCCTCATCTGACCCCCCATCAGCAAGGTGAGCTGTAGAGTTTGCTGAGGCAATCTTCCCCCTTAATGTTACTGACACCCTTTAAAAAATGAGGGTTTAAACAAGACTGTATTCTGGGAGTAAGTGAACCCACAAAGTTTGGGTATTGTGGTGGCTCAGAATCAAGAACTCTGACAGTTGGTGTGAGATCCACTCTATTTTGTAACAAAGAGGGTCTGAACATTCTAGTTGTCAAGAGTTCAGTTCTGAGGAACTGTAGAGGTATACAGGTAAAGCCAGTTTTGGATTCTGTATAGACACTAGAGCTCTGTGTTCTGTCCCCAAGACAGAAGCAGACTCTTCACTAAGAGTTAACACCTTAGTGGATCAGTTCTGTGCTAAAATGTACAGATGCTGTTATGATCTCTCCGCAGGGTATGCCAACATATCCCGTGCAGTCTGTGCTGAGGAGGACACAGCAGATTTGGCCTTTTCAGAGCCCTACTTCAGTGTATCGACTTCTTGACAGGTTGCTGAAACTGATGCCTGTCAACTGAGTTTAGCCCCTGTTCTGAATGGGCACGAATCTGCGGAAGTGCAATGCAAAAGTGTACTGTCTTGCTGCCTTGCTGGCTTGTTGTCAGGACCAGTTTTAGAAGGAGTACTGAAAAGAGAGACAGTGAAAAGTGAGCGGAAGCCACTCCCACCTACCTAGCTTTCCTATATGTAACGGCCACAATCGCATGGTGCGCGCACGTCTGCAGAAGAGCACCACAAAAGTGTGCTGTCTTGCTGGCTTCTTGTCCGGACCAGTTTTGGAAGGAGTACTGAAAAGGTGAAGATTCTGCCTCTTCTTGTGGCTGATCGTACCCGGACTTAATGTGGACTTGATACTCTTGTAGTACTTATAGTACTGATAGTATCTCTTGTGCTTTTTTCTGTCACAGAGACACACCGAAAAGTGAGCAGAAGCCACTCCCACCTACCCAGCTTTCCTATACCTACCCAGCTTTCCTATAGCTAACAGGTGTGCACTGCAAAAGTGTACTGTCTTGCTGTCTGCTCGTATGCGACAGCGATAGTATAGTACTGTATTCCATATCCTCAGGTCTCAGCCGTATGATTTCACCTCAACAACGGCACACATACCATGAGGTGGGTGATATAACATACGCTCTGGAAAGGTGTTACCCTTTTGATAACTTTGAGAATGCATGTAATGTTCCAATAACACGCGTTGGCTGCTGCTTGTTGTTTGTTGCCAGCGTGAGAATATTTAACGCTGAAAAGTGTGGCTACCTGCAGTAAAAGCTTTTAGTTCCACTGATAGTTTTGTAGCCGCGTAGCCGCGTAGCCTCATGATCTTGTGTCGTACTGTATTGTACTGTTTAAATAATCGACTATCAATTACTATTGGAAGTCACCTTGCTTTGACTAGATAATAGAATTAGTCTGTAAACATTTAGTTGAACAATTTATCTTTTGCGAAGGAGATTAAAAGCTTTTTTTATTTTTCTAGTCTTTCTATTACAGTCACCTTATAGCTTCTTAGGTACTGTACGGACTTTGTATTAGAAAACACTTGTACGAAAAGCTATTTAGTCTAGTAAATGTGCACTTGGTGTGCGTGCAGTAAGTAAAATCTCTATCAATTCCTGTTAGTAAAAGTCAGTAAAAGCTAATATGCATAGCTACAATATACACGAGGTATTACCCAAACTGCTTGATTGGATATAGCGCTGATATATTGCTATAACATTACGATAACATACACGTCAATATGGAAGCTGTGGTTGCGTCGGCACCATCTGACTGTTTGCAAGCATCACCAAAATCAAAGATGTCAATTAGCGAGGTAATAGAAGAGCAGAATATTCACATGCCTGATATAGTAGATAGCCTAGATGGTGTTGGGCAAGAAGAAATTCAATCCTCAACCTTACCTCAGAGTGCAGTAGTGACTAATACAAGCATGGTGTCTATCCCTGTGCAGTGTGACACATTGTGTCAGACACCAACTTCACAGCCTAATACAGATAAGATGTTAGTCATATCTCCCCCTAGACATTATACATGGCGGGGAAACCGTATGTGCATTCCTAAAACCATTACCACTATAGGATTTTTTTAAAAAGGGAGAGGAAGCGTACATGATTTCAATAAAACAAATAGAATGATGATATCTGAAAATAATACATTTAAAATGAAAGTGATGACAAATTACTACCCCAAAATCTCTGTGAGTAGTGATAAGGGTGTCAATGTTATGAATCCGCCTATAGCAGTTGAATCTTATCAGAGTGTGCTGATAACATACAATGAAAAAGAGATTGCGGCTTCAGAAATTGAACAAGAACTCACTACTATTCTACCATGCCTCTCAGGCAAACTGATTGAATACATTTTATTACCAGTGAATACGGCTAATGAAAAGACCGCTCAGACACATACACTATTAACAAATCAGAGTAACTAGCAAAAAGTAGCAAAAATTAACCATACCTCTATCGTAGATACAAACTCTATATTACAAAATGGAAATGACCCCAGAGACTTCTTGAAGAATGTAATATTGTCTCCAGTGTTGGATAACTCTAAACCCATTACCATCAGTGAAAAGATATCTTTGCCACCACTTGCAGGGAATTCTTCGTCTGTGACTGATGATGAAGATATTTCCGGTGAAACAGAAGAGAATGATAAATCAATATCTGACAAACAATCATTAGAGGTATCACCAACTGCTCAGACCAGCCAGATGACTATTGTTTTAGAAGCCACAAACGTATCTGCAGCTAGTTTTACATCTGATGGTATGTCTGAAATTGTTGAGAATCTGTTGTATCACTTAAATGAGAAATGTGAGAGTTTAGAGAAAAAAATCGATCTACAATCTTTACAACTACACAAAAGTATAAATCGAAATAGAATAGTATGCAAACATGTTGAAACAAATACAGAATTACCATTACATGAACCCGAAGTAATAGATGAAGGGAGTAGATCGTTAAACACCGGACACAAAAAGAAATCGAAAACTAAACCAAGAAAACCAGCTTTATCTAAGGCCATTATGTATACCTCGAAAAAAAGGGAGAACAACGTAAGGAATAGCTCCCAAGTAAAAGGAAATGCCATAATACCACAGAAAGAGAGTGAGCCAATCGATGTCAAAGACGGTTGCTCGAGAAATCCTGAAAAAGATATCTTTAACCAGCAAGATATCTGAAATTATCTGCGCAAACTTTTTGATGAAACTCAGTACCATCAGAGAGAACAAAGGGAAGAGAAAACACAAACTATAAACCAAAAGAAAGATGACATAATTGAAATTAGTGATGATGTGCCAGTTAAGATTAAAGTAAGTGCCCTTACATTAAACACAGGACGACAAATAGCACCCACAGCAAAAACATAATGGCACTACAAATACAGTAAATGAAAAAGCTGCTGTATCAATTACTTTGAGTAATGCGTTAGCAGATAGACACCCTACACCAAATATAGATTTTGCTAATATTGGGAATCCTTCAGTTTTTGCTGAGAAGGTAAAGGCATTAGATATCAAATCAGATCTAGTGATTGAGAGCCATCCACCTTTAAACAGAACAACCTTTTTGCGTATCTTTCATACAATTATACCACTTAGAATTATCAAATCTGAAGATATTGCAATACTAGATCAGTTAGAGCATAAATATCATGTTACTTCACAAGTGAGTTTCAGGTCTAATCATACGATATCATATATATACAATATGAAAAAGACCTGTTTAAAATAGGTTACCAATGTAAATAAATAGACATGTTGAGAAACAAATATCCAAGTGAGAATGGCAAGAAAAAATGTACAAACCTAGGTAAAACAGTGATAGAGAAGGACATCCCCCAGCACCTTCATCCATTATATAGATAACAAGTAAGGAAAACCCAGATACCTTGCCAACACCTAGAGCTACCCAGATAGATACACCAGATATCTCTAAAGGGTACTGGCAATGGCTGCCAACTATTTTTAAATCCCACTTTACAAGCAGCCGACCATAAGAACTGCCTCCTATTTTCCCGGAATAGAGGTTTTAACCATCTATTCAACGATGATGGTCTATTAGAATATAATAACTTCTTTCAAATAATTGCATTACAGGAAACATGGATATTAGACTATTGTGAGATAGAGAGACAAAGTAGTATCCAAGTGTTGGTGACAAAAGATACTAAAGGCCGTCCGAAAGGTGGTCTACTTTTATCAGTTCAACACCCTTGGGTCTCAATTCCCCTACACCGTCTGAAATGATTTTGGCTGTCGAAGTTAAAACTGAAGCTATTACACCTGAGATTATCATCATAAATATATATAATCGTCCTAATTTGGTTCATACTTTAAGCAATTGCAACGTAGTTAAGCAAATATTTAATTCCAATAGGCAAAACATCCCAGCAATTGTAGTCGGTAATCTAAATGCAAAAATGTTTGATAACAACTTTTATTGCCGAAACAGTAATGAGAGAGTTCCTGTATCTAAAATCAGAACTGATTGCCAGGGCAAGATGTGGTCTGCATTGATGACCGAGGACAATTTCACAATGCTTAATGGAAAAACGAATGGATATTCAGCTAGAGCATTTACTAGAATTGGTGGGCAGTCTACGATGACTATAGATTACATGTTCATGAATGAACTCGCCAAGGCTGTCATATGTGACATGTCAGTAATCAATCGAGAGGATTATCTACCGCTATGCATTGTACTTAATATAACAGCAAAGTCAACGCATACTTTAGAAACAGGTAATGTCACCTTGAACACGTCAAAAAACGACTAGGTTGGAATTCCTCTAATCTAGTAGAAGCAAACAGCGTAGCTATAGAAAAACTAAATCAGCTGGCAAATAAAATCTTAGACATAAAAAAATTCCTTCTTTTGATATCATACATGAGTTTTCATTACTTGTGACACATATCAGCTAGGTGACAAAGAAAAAGACAATCATAAAACAGCCAGACGAATGTTGGACAAAACCAGCGACCAAATATCTTGGGCATGAGAAAAACATACAAGCCGAGAAAGTGAAAATGCGAAAAGAGATCGTAAAAGCCACTCATAGTACTGTGAGCAATGTTAACATCCCTAGAAAGGTTAAATAAATAAAAAATCAATATAGAAATTTCTTGCTACAATATAAGAAGAAAAAGCAATATTCACTGTGGTTGACTTCCGCATCCCAAGCCGTGAAAACAACAATGCAGAGTTATGGAGCACACTTAGAAGTGCAACAAAAAAAACAGACTGTAAAGACTGGAGGGGGGCGTCTGTACTCGTTCGGATTGCGGTGAAGGTATCATCAGTCAACCTTCTTCTTCGGGCTTGACTTCGAGATTAAGCATCAAGCATCAACTTCAGCTTCTGAACCATTTCTAGCAATGAGAGTTCCCCATATATACTGTTTGGTCTCTCGTTCATTCTGTTGGGTCACACTCAGGCAACCAATCATTCAGAAGGTCATTCATGCAGGCAGGTAGCCAATCGGGCTCACAGTGCATTCAGGCCATTCTCCTCCCTCCAGATGCTCACAACAAGGAATGTGTATTTGGACAAGCACCCAGCCATTCGGCACTCCACAGTGCATTCATACCAGTTTCGGGGAGGGCTGTCTCATTCATTGTGTTACATACCAAACCAGACACCCATAACATAAAGTGCATATTGGTCACAAACTCCATTCACCCAGGTCCCACCCCAATGGTGTATCCACAACATACAGTCATTGGGAAGGCTCCAGCCAGTCTGGCTTGGACTTCCCGACAACACCATATATGGAACTTCCACCCAACAGCCAGTCAGGGGGAAGGGACAGAGTCAGGGCTTCCCAGGACTTTGGGGAATACAAGGTAACAGGCAATAGAAAGCTAGAGGCCACACGGGCCATCTTGTCTCCTATGAGGAATCAACTGATTCCAATGGCAGGGCCTGGGTATCCCAAAATGGAGGATACTCAGGGCACCTGTCAAATTCAGCATGGAGCTGCCACCAGCCCATACCCTGCTTTGTGGGCTGCACACAGGTGCCCAAAACATACACTAGGGGCACAGGGATGCACCCCCACCCATGTGTGCCATAAGGGTATCCCAAGGGTCTGTACACCAAACCAAAAAGAGGAAGAGCTGTACTGCCAGGAGTCCCACATGGACTCCTGGGCAGAAAACAATACAGAACACACATGAAAAAGGACTTCAGGACAAGGACAGGGAGGCCCTTTCCCTCCAATGCATTTCCAGCATCACAATGTCATATACAGAATATTTTAGGTTCTGAGTCACCTACTGATGACAGTCATATCCAACAAAATGCTATATGAAACTCAACAGTGTCTGTAGATATAGTGGCCAAACTTCCATCCTCCCGTGCTATGGGGCCTGACGGGACATGCAATGCTCTTCTTAAAAATCTCCAGGTGCATGGGCAACAGTACTGCATCCTTTGTTTAATAAAATAGGAAGCAATGGCATTGTACCGATGTCATGGAAAGAAAGTATTATGCTTCCTATTTACAAAAAAGGATTATGGAAATCTCCATCAAACTATAGAATCCTAACTGTGCTAGATATTCCTGGGAAATTGTTTGCCCATGTTCTCCTTAAAGAATTAAATGAGTGGATCGATGCTAATTCTATTCTCCCCATAAAGCAGACTGGTTTCAGAAGAAACTCCAGTACAAGTCACAACCTGATTTGTCTTATATCTACAATCGAATACGCATGGAACTGTTGTCAACTTCCAGTGTATACTGCGTTTGTAGACTTTAGTGCGGCATTCAACACAGTCATGAGGAACAGACTGTGGAACAAACTTGTGGCATGGAATGTTCTTCCTGGTCTGTTCAGAATGATCCAGCTCTTATATATAGACACCAATGTAAGAGTACGGACAGACAACCATGGTCATCTTACTGATCCTTTTAATACAGTTCGAGTAGTGAAACAGGGCTGCCTATTAGCGGCGGCACTCTTCAAATTATATCTGGCTGATCTAGTGTCAACATTCAATTGTTAAAATATATGTCTGATTAAGTTTGGGACATTGAAATATATCTGGCTAGGCTATGCACATGACTTGTTAATAGTAGATTATACACCAAAGGGACTACAGGTTTTGTTGGATGCATTCGCTGACTATGCCAAGTTGAATGGGTTATGTATTAATACAGAAAAAAATTGTAGCTTTCCGGCCTAAAGAAATGATGCAGAAAAAATCAAAAACATCATGGAAAATTGATACGAAGGCTGTAGAACAAGTTACAAGTTACAAGTTACAGTATTTAGGAGTTATAATCGATGAGAAGCTAAGTTGGAAGGAACAACTTCAAGCCACAGAGAAGAAATGTATGACAATAGCACACAATGTGACCTTGTTTATAGGACACCAAAGTGGTATTTCTATTAAAACAATATTGTTATTGTATACCTCGAAAATAGCACCTTATATGCTATATGGTTCTGAAGTATGGGGGCACAGACATATATACGATCTAGGAAAACCCTAAGCTAAAATCCTTAGATTGCTATTTCACATGTTGCCTTCTCTACCCATCGAATTTGTTTTATTAGAAATGTCACTATTGAAAAGCTTGGAAAAATTTGAATACAAACTATCTATGATGTATGATAAATTATCTCGTCTAAGTAATACAACAATTATGAATGTGTTGATGGACTCTTTTAAGTAAATGGCAACCTCCGTACAGATAGGAAATATGAGTGTGCTTAGTGCAATACATAGGAAATGAAAATCCATTAATAAATAACACCATGTCTATAGGCCAAAAAAAAACACTATTGTAAAAAATCGATAGAAGAACATTTCTGTCAGAAAGAGATGGTACATTTGGCATCATTATCAACTAGTAGTACCTATATGACATATTGGCCTGGAAGATCAAATTGGGGTACCTATTTAGATTCATATATAAATAGTACGAGTATGAGGAACTATCTAATATGTAAGTTCAATCAAGCAGAAGTAGTGGATACAATAGGGGTACGTAGACATTTACAATCGCAAAGAGCGAAATTCTCGTCTCTGTGGTACCAATGATTTAGAAACTGTAGAACATGTGTTATGTAATTGTGAGAGTTTAGAAAGTATGAGAATAAGAGTATCAGGAGCTTACGCTAACAGTGGGGCCCTTTTGACACAGACAGAAATGTAGTTTTAATGAATGGAAATTATATTAATCTCGTTTATCATGCCATGCGTCTATATAAAGAGATCATGGATATTTTAAAATAATTAGAAACATGCATTATATCTTTATCCAATATTGTTTTATTACTTTTGTTAGTTGAAATTGACGATGTATGAAATGTTATGTGTTGTATGATATGTACAAAGCCAAAAGAGGCTACATGTATTTAAATAAAAAATAACAAAAATAAAGAATGGGAAAATGTATCTCAGCAATACATTTCTGGATGACAAGGCAGATTTAACCCCCACTTGGAAGGAACTGGGTCTGACTCAAGAGGCTAGATGTCAGGACCTTTATCAGGCAAAATTGTTCAGGAAGACAGTCAATTGTCAAACTGAACAGAAGCCATTGGCCTTCCTCAAGCATGAAGTCGGTGAATGTGGGGACAAGATGCAACCTCTTGTCAGTGAAGTACTTCATGTACAGAACTGGGCAACCCCCACTACCCAAGCCCAAGTGAGGACTTTCCTGGGTCTCACTGGGAAATACAGGAGCAAAGTGGCAGTCTATATCAATATAGTTGTCCCTCTGACTGCCCTCACCACTCAAAGGGGACCTAAATAGTTATTATGGACACCTCAGTGTGAGACAGCCTTCATTGTCCTGGAATAATCCTTAGGTCAGGCACCTGGGTTGAGAGCAACCGATTGGAACAGACCTTTCATGGGGCAAACTGATGCCTATGACACTGGGATAGTTGGAAGACTTTCACAGCTAAATGACTAAGGTGAGGAACATCCTATATGTCTAATCAGCTACCAGTTTAGGAGTGGAGAACTCAGTTGGCCCCAGGTGGAGAATAATAGTTTTTCCATTGTATGGTGCCTTAAGAAGTTGAGGTCCTACCTCCATGGTGCTCACTTCACTGTGTAAGCTCCCCCTAAAACTTTGAAGTGGTTGATGGATGTTAAGGGATAGAATCCAAAAGGGCACAGGTGGTTCATGAGTCTGCAGGACCTGAACTTCACTATTGGGCATAGTCCAGATCCCAAATGAAGCAATTTTGATGGGCTGTGTAACAGGGATAACCGACTGGAACAGAGGATCCATCCTGGGGTGGATTAGTTCCCCCTGTCATTAGTCTGGAGGGGGGTGGAGGGCGCATGTGTTAGGAAAGATTTATCTTAACTGCGCCTTTCCTTCCATCTTTATGGAACCCCCAAACATTTTGCTTTTATTTTTAAATCTGACCTGTACCTTTTGGCTTTGCTCATATGTTATGGGAAACTGATATGTCCTTCATGCTGTCAGTCCTGGGAAACATTGTTTCCCTTAGTCGTCTTGCTATGTTACTACTTTTGGTTACTTTTGTATCACTTGTAGTTACTTTTAATCTTTGTACAATGCAGCTTACACTGCAGTACAATGGGGTACATTTTTGTTTGCCCTAGGCTAACACTCTGAGGATATTTGGTTACTCTACGTGTGCTAAAAGGATAAGCTGGTGGCTACAGTGACTTTTACCCATTTTTTGGGGATTCTCATTTTAGCTTTACCGCTTTTGGCTACTAACTGTGGCTACTGGTTAAACATGGCCGTACCACGAGATTTTTCACTTGTTCTTTTGCCATATTGTTCTTTAGCGTTCTCCCTGACCTCAGAGGCCAGGACAATCCTTATAAGGACTTCCGGTGCCTGAGAAAGCAGGAGCCTAGTGCAGGCTTCTGGAGGGTTCTGTGTGTGTTTGCTGGCAGGATGTGGGCTGTGTCAGTCTGACTACAATCCACAAACTGGGTTCAGTGTGTCTGAGTGTTATGCATGAATGTTGCCGTCAGTGGTCTTGATTGGACCATTGCTGTGATGTGTGTGTGGGCTAGTCCTGCTACTGGCTAGTGGGAGTTTCAGCAATTACATTACTTTTAGGATAAAAAGAGGACCCCTGAACCCATTCCTCAGGGATCCTGGAGAAACTTGAAGGAGTCAAGTATCCTGTTCAGCTGTGAGACCTGCAAAGTAACCTGAGACCAGACTGAAGGAGGCCTGGCAACCAACTTCTGCTGCTGCCCTGGAGGAGCCCTGTCTTGCTTCTGATATTTAGTAATCCTGCAACAGAGCTACGATCCTTGGAGTGGAGGGACCATCCATTCCCGATGTCTGCTTGGTGCCCTGCCAAAGGAAGCCAAAGGAAGTGCCCTGGAACCGTTCTGTGGCTGACCAGCCTTGTTTTTGGGCTCCTGTGCTGCTGGCGTCACCGTAACAAATTTTGGACTGAAACCTAGGGGATCCTCAGCTGGCCGTGCAGAACTACCTCCTGCTAAATGACGGCATCCTAGCAACAAGGGGACCTGAGATAGAAGGGAAAGTCTGACCATGGCCGCTGAGTCCTTTTCTGTTGCAGTGCGCAGTGCCCACTGTTTGAAAATTGCTTACCTGGCCTGAGTCCAGTCCTGAGAGGGGTGCTGCATCGGGTTTTTCTGCATTCTTCGACCGAGAGTCCTTGCAACAGTAAATGACACCAACCGGAGATTAGCTCAAACCTGCAACCCCTGGGAATCAAGTACTCCAGCTTTTGGCGGCAAAAGCAACAATGGCATCCCTTCCTTTGTTCTGCCAAGTCTGGGGAAGAATTGGAGTAGGGGGGCTAAGTTACAGAGTTTCTAGCCTACCCCTATACTCCCATTATAAGTCAAGCTTATTTTTAACACTTTTGGCTTTGCCATAGATTGCTTGTGCAAGACATCTGACTGTTAGGGCTACTTTTGACATTATTCTAAATTGAACGCTAACCCTAAGAACCCTAAACTGGACCCCAGAGACACTACCAGCATCTTTTATTGCATCATAAGCTCTGTGGAACTGTAACCTGAATTATTGGACACAAGGTCCCAGGCAATTTAGGGCTGGACAATTTTAGATGAGGATCATCTCTGTGGACCTTTTTGTGCATAATACTTGTCTAACCTTTCCTTTGCAGGAGTTTCTGATTTGTATTATGCCTTATAACCAAGTGAATATATATATGTATTTAGTTTGATAATGTTGTGTGATACGTCTACCTGCTTGTAGTCAGTTTTCTATAGTGTGTTTTAGCCATAATTAAATAATTGTATTTGTATACATCCTGTCTAAGTGTAATCTGTGATTCCCATTGTGTGACCTCAATGTGGGCCCTTTACAAGTTCACCCCTTCTGAATAACTTAGCCAAGACCGCCTGTCACTGCTACCTAAATTGGTTTGGCTACAGTTTGCCAGAGTTGTTCCTGTCACAATATAGGTTGGCTTCAATCATTCCTAACACCCCTTAAATCCTCCTACCTCCCAAAACCCCTACTGATCTCCACCCACTACCCCATGAAGCCCCCTCAAGTCCTCATAGCTTCCACCATCTCACTGACCTCTGCCCACTACCCCAGGCAGCACCTGCCAGTTTACGTCTTCCCACCACTCCTTCTGGACTCTGCCCACTACCCCAGGCAGTCCTGGTATGCCCTCACATCTCCCAACACCCCCATTGACCACCGCCCACTTCCCCAGTGAGCCAGATGAAGTGCTGTCACCTCCCCCAACCCCAACTGATCTCCGCCCACTACCCCAGGCAGCCCATGCTTGCTTGGCCTCCTCCCACCACACCCACTGACCTCAGCCCACTACCTCAGGCAGCCTCCTCGATTTCTCACATCTCCCACCACCCCCACTGATCTCCGCCCACCACCCCAGGCAGCCCTGTCACATCCACACACCACCCCTACTGACCTCTGTCCACTACCCCAAGCAAACCCCTCAAGTCCTCACACCTCCCACCACCCCCACTGACCTCTGTCCACTATCCCAGGCAGCCCCTGCTACTTTGTCCTTGTCACACCACCCACACTGACCTCCAACCACTACATCAGGCAGCCCACTCAAGTTCTAACAACTCCCACCACCCCCAATGATCTCCGTCCACCACCCCAGGATGCCCTCTCAGATCTGCACACCTCCCACCACCCATACTGACCTCTGCCCATGACAACAGGTAGTACCCTCAAATCCTCCCACCTCACACCACCCCCACTGGCATCCTCCCACTACCCCAGGAAACCCCTACTATATTGCAGACCTCCCACCACCCCCACTGACTACCACCCACTACCCCAGGTGGCCCCTGCTAGTTTAACCTCCTCCCACCACCCCCACTGACCTCTGTCAACTACCCCAGGCAGACCCTGCTAGTTTTCCCTCCTCCCAGAACCCCCACTAAATGCCGCCCACTACCCCAAGCAGCCCCTTCAAGTCCTCACACCTCCAACCTCCCCCACTGACCTCCGCCCACTACCCCAGACATCCCCCTCAAATCCTAACACCTTCCACCACCCCACTGACCTCTGCCCACTATGCTGGCAGGCCCTGCTAGTCTACCCTGTTCGCATCACCCCCACTGGCCCCTGCCCAATACCCAGGTAGTCCCTGCTAGTTTACCCTCCTCCCACCAACCCCCTTTTGACCTTAACCCACTACCCCAGGCAGCACATGCTAGTTTCCCCTCCTCCCACTACCACCACAGAATGCCGCCCAATACCCCAGGTACACACCCTCAAGTCCTCACACTTCACACCACCCACTGACCTCTCCACACTATCCCAGACAACCCCCTCCAGTCCTCCTATCTCCCACTGACCCCTTCTGACCTCTGCTACTACACCATGTAGCCCCCTAACAGCCACACACCTCCCACCACCCCCATTGAACTTCACACACTGCTGCAGGAAACCCCTGCTAGTTTATTGTTCTCCCACCACCCCCACTGACTTTCACACACTACCCCAGGTGGCGCCTGCCCGTTTTGCCTCCTCCCACCACCGCCAATGACCGCCACCCACTACCCCAGGCAGTCCCCTCCAGTCCTTAAACTTACCACCATCCACACCGACTACCTCCCGCTACCACAGGCAGCCCCCTCAAGTCCTTACTCCTTACACCACCCCACTGACCTCTGTCCACTACCCCAGGTAGCCCCTGCTAATTTACCCTCCTCCCACCAACCCCACTGACCTCCGTCCACTTACCCAGGCAGCCCATTCAATGTTAGGGAGAATTCTCAAGAATGTGCTAATTCACCGTACCCTTTGAGACCCCCAGCAACTTTGCTGGATTTCTAGGATTTTTATTTTTACCTGACTTTTTTTCCCACTCTTTCATGTATTTTCACGTGTGTTTTACGTTTGTGTTCTTTGGGTATGGAGTTTTTCAACAACTCCATAGGAATCATCTTTTTCTGTGTGTCACACAGTACCTTCAGTGCAGTGGCACAGCGATGTCTTTCAGACTTCCCAATTTTAAATACCTTCTCTGGGACTGACTACTGTCTCCCAGAGCATGTAAAGTTAAATTGACTTTACTGGTCTTTTTAAATGTACAGACCCAGCACACACTATCTTCCTATAAAGTGCTGGAGGGGTTGCCAGGCATCCCCTGAGTCTAAACACTCATGTAACAGTCAAATGTTACCCTTTCCCTCTTGAAATGGCTGGTGGCAGTGGTTTAGAACAAACTACCATGATTTTTCGCGACCGCGAATACGGGTAGCTAAAAATCGGGTCAGCTATGTTTTTCAATATGGCGCCCAACACCTAGCTGTAAAAACAGACTCTGGTCAACTTTTTTCGCGGATTCTTTTAGGAAAGGTCCTTCTAGTGTTTGTCTCTGCACGCCAAACCGGATTTGGTCCCTTTGTTCGTTGTCCTTCGGCGGGCTTCAGTGCTAAAGCCCTCCTCTGGCGCATGAGTGTCCAGGGTGGACAGGATGTGAGGGAGGTGGCCGCAACTCCCTGTGCTTGTCTCCTAGGAGACCTGAATGCACTCTTACGTGAATAGCCGGCTGGCTGTCCGGCAAGGACAGCCACCCTGCTGGGTGAGTGACAGCTAGGCTGGAATGAATGGGGGAAAACTGCTTAAAAGCAAGCCCCTGGGACTTGGAAAGCAGAGTCGACCACTGGAACGAAAGAACCGAAGACGAGCTGAAGGAAGACGACTGCTACAAATCCTGGTCCCCCGGTGAAGTCTTGTTGCAGGTCCGAATTGCCTGAAACTTCATCGACAGAGAAGCCCTTCAAGGTTAAATTCTTCCCTTGAGTTTGTTGGGGACAACCAACTCGCAAGTCACCTGGACACTGTCTCCATACTGGTCGAATAATTTTCTTCAGAGTGCTGTTGAAAACCGGATAGCCAGTGAGAAGGATACCAGTTTGTGGTCTTTAAGGCACTCACAACTTAAACCAACATTTAGCCAAGCTTGTGGCCTCTTCCCTGGGCAGTGCAGGAAACTCACAACGTCCTCCTTCTTGTCCCCACGACTGAAGCTCAGGAACAGCGAGATCTACAGGAACTGCGGGGAACAACTGCCTCAGCTACAGCTCTTCTTTATTTAAAAGGTACTGTGCAAGTGCGGTCAAGAAATCCGTTCTGCCGCAGTGGAAGTTTGTGAAACTTTCCCAACTAGAAGGCTTGTCCTTCCCTAAACCAACATTTAACTTTTCATCTGACCAACTAATACTAAAAGCAGTGGCAAAGACTTAACCGTTTACTACCAGAATTGTGCTATCCTACCAAAAACTCTGAACCATTGACTTTGGCCCAGGCCTATTGAATTGAATTGCTGGTTGTAGTGAACTGAATCTATTTGCCCTACCTCTGAAAGTATTTGTGCTTTAATTCTTTTAACCCTGTCTTTTTAACCCCTTTTAAAATTAACAGAAGTGCCATTTTGCTCCCACTTCAGGGGAGCTGAACTTGTTCAGAAACGTATTTGTTGTGTATTGTAGTATATTAGATTGGGATATTGAGCTGCTCTTACTAGTGTAATGTTTTCCAACTGACAGTGTAAATAAATGTATATTCTTTTACCAAGAAACCTTGAGTAAGTGTTTGTTTGAACCACTGTGATTGTTAGCCCTGTGTGTAACCTCTTGTACTGCTCACTTTACTCTTGATATAAGTCTAGCTGCTCAGCCACTGCTACCACATTACTGGGCCTCATTACGAGTTTGGGGGTAGCCATGGTGCTAATAGCGCCATGGCTGCCTCCAAACCCGTGTCCGGGTCTGAGTAGTTGGAATGGGGACTTACCGGGTCATTCCGACCTTGGAGGACCCGGTAAATCCCCATTCTGAAAACCATTCCCCATTCCCATTCGAGCCCCCATAGGGGTCAATGGGAATGGGGAAGGAGCTAATAACGGGCCCGCAAATAGCGGGCCCGTTATTAGCTCCCTGGTCCCTTAGCTGGACCCGCTAAGGGACCTCGGAATTTGGCGGTAGGGGGTTAACGGCACCGGCATCCTTACCGGTGCCGTTAACCCCCTACGCCGTGGATTGTACCAAAGGTGAAATTGTACTTACACTTGTAGTCTTCATTGTGTGTAGTGTTCCCAAAGAGTACTGCATGTGATTCTGCCTAACACTCAAGTACTCACATCTCCCACCACCAACACTGACCTCTGCCCACTACTCCAGGCAGCCCCCTCAAGTCCTCAGAACTGACACCACCCCCACTGACCTTCACCCAATAGCCGAGGCAGCCCACCAAACCTGCACACCTCCCACCACATCCACTGACCTCTGCCCATTACCACAGGAAGACCCTGCTAGTTTGCCGTCCTCCCACCACCCCCACTGACCTCCACCCACTACCCCAGGCAGTCCCCTCAAGTCCTTAAACTTCCCACCATACATACTGACCTACTCCCACTACCCAGGCAGCCCCCTCAAGTCATTACTCCTACATCACCCCACTGACCTCTGACCACTAAACCAGGTCGCCCCTGCTAATTTGCCCTCCTCCCACCACCCCCACTGACCTCTGTCTTCTTACCCAGGCAGCCCACTCAAGTACTCACACCTCCTACCACCCCACTGACCTCCACCCACTACCAAAGCAGCCACCTCAAATCCTCACACCTCCCTACACACCAACTGACCCCTGCCCAAAACCCCAGGTAGCCCTTGCTAGCTTGCACTCCTCCCACCACTCCCACTGACCTCCACCCACTAACCCAGGAAGTCTGTTCAAGTACTCACATCTCGTACCACCCCCACTGACCTCTGCCCACTACCCCAGGCAGCCCCCTCAAGTCCTCACAACTCGCACCACCCCCACTGTCCTTCGCCCAATAGCCCAGGCAGCCCCCTCACACATCCCACCACCCTTCTGACCTTTGCCCACTGTCCCAGGCAGCCCCTGCTAGTTTGCCCTTCCCCCACCACCCCCACTGACCTCCGCCCACTACCCCAGGCAGCCCCCTCAAGTCCTTACATCTCCCACCATCCCCACTGATCTCCGCCCACTACCAGAAGGCACCCCCTGCTATTTTGCCCTCCACCCACCAACCCCATTGACCTCAACCCAATACCCCAGGCAGCACAAGTTAGTTTTGCCTTCTCCCACCACCCCCACTGACCTGCACCCACAACCCCAGGCAGTCCCCTCAAGCCCTTAAACTTCCCACTATCCACACTGACCCCCTTCCACTACCCCAGGCAGGCCCCTCAAGTCATTACTCCCTACATCACCCCACTGACCTCTGCCCACTAGCCCAGGTAGCCCCTGCTAATTTGCCCTCCTCCCACCACCCCCAATGACCTCCGTCCACTTACCCAGGCAGCCCGCTCAAGTACTCACATTCCCCACCACCCCCACTGACCTCTTCCCACTAGCCTAGGCAGCCCCCTCACACCTCCCACCACCCAACTGACCTCCACCCACTACCAAAGCAGCCACCGCAAGGCCTCACACCCCCCTACACACCAACTGACCTCTGCCCAAAACCCCAGGTAGCCCCTGCTAGCTTGCACTCCTCCCACCACTCCCACTGACCTTCACCCACTAACCCAGGAAGTCTGTTCAAGTACACACATCTCTCACCACCCCCACTGACCTCTGCCCACTACCCCAGGCAGTCCCCTCAAGACCTCACAACTCGCACCACCCCCACTGTCCTTCGCCCAATAGCCCAGGCAGCCCCCTCACACATCCCACCACCCTTCTGAACTTTGCCCACTGCCCCAGGCATCCCCTGCTAGTTTTCCCTTCCCCCACCACCCCCACTGACCTCCGCCCACTACCCCAGGCAGCCCCCTCAAGTCCTTACATCTCCCACCATCCCCACTGACCTCCGCCCACTACCAGAAGGCAGCCCCTGCTATTTTGCCCTCCACCCACCAACCCCATTGACCTCAACCTAATACCCCAGGCAGCACAAGTTAGTTTTGCCTTCTCCCACCACCCCCACTGACCTGCACCCACAACCCCATGCAGTCCCCTCAAGCCCTCAAACTTCCCACCATCCACACTGACCTCCTCCCACTACCACAGGCAGCTCCCTCAAGTCATTACTCCTTATATCACCACACTGACTTCTGCCCACTAGCCCAGGTAGCCCCTGCTAATTTTCCCTCCTCCCACCACCCCCACTGACCTCCGTCCACTTACCCAGGCAGTCCGCTCAAGTGCTCACATTCCCCACCACCCCCACTGACCTGTTACCACTAGCCCAGGCAGCCCCCTCACACCTCCCACCACCCAACTGACCTCCACCCACTACCAAAGCAGCCACTGCAAGTCCTCACATCTCCCTACACACCAACTGACCTCTGCCCAAAACCCCAGGTAGCCCTGCTAGCTTGCACTCCTCCCACCACTCCCACTGACCTTCACCCACTAACCCAGGAAGTCTGTTCAAGTACTCACATCTCCCACCACCCCCACTGACCTCCGTCCACTTACTCAGGCAGCCCGCTCAAGTACTCACATTCCCCACCACCCCCACTGACCTCTTCTCACTAGCCCAGGCAGCCCCCTCACACCTCCCACCACCCAACTGACCTCCACCGACTACCAAAGCAGCCACCGCAATTCCTCACACCTCCCTTCACACCAACTGACCTCTGCCCAAAACCCCAGGCAGCCCCTGCTAGTTTGCCCTTCCCCCACCACCCCCACTGACCTAAGCCCACTACCCCAGGCAGCCCCCTCAAGTCCTTACATCTCCCACTGTCCCCACTGACCTCGGCCCACTATCGGAAGGCAGCCCCTGCTAGTTTGCCCTCCACCCACCAACCCCATTGACCTCAACCCAATACCCCAGGCAGCACAAGTTAGTTATGCCTTCTCCCACCACCCCCACTGACCTGCACCCACAATCCCAGGCAGTCCCCTCAAGCCCTTAAACTTCCCACCATCCACACTGACCTCCTCCCACTACCCCAGACAGCCCCCTCAAGTCCTTACTCCTTACATCACCCCACCGACCTCTGCCCACTTGCCCAGGTAGCCCCTGCTACTTTGCCCTCTTGCCACCACACCACTGACCACCTCCACCTACCCAGGCAGCCCGCTCAAGTACTCACTACTCCCACCACCCTGTCATGATGCCTGCCCCCGGGAAGCCAGACCAGGCCCAGCAACCCCGGAAGCAGGCATCATGCCATTTAGAGCATGCCCAAAAACCCCAGTTAGGGGCTGTTTGGGTGCAGTCCTGGCGCCTATGGCGCCAGGCTCATAAGGATAAAGTCAGTCCTGGCGCTGGGTGCCAGGCTCATTTCAGAAAACTTACCTAAAGTAGACCATGCTGCCTACTCACCTGGTGCAGACCATGCTGCACGAAGCCACAAGCCAAATGGGGCTTAGGAGGGACTATTTACTTAAGGGACTACTTTTTTCCCGGGTGGGGGATGTGGAAGAATACTTACCTGGGACTTCTTCCTAGGCTATTTAAACCACGCCCGGACAGCCACACGTGCTTCGCGTTATTCTGCATCCAGCAGCGTAACGCTCACCGTGCCTGCAGCAGCTTCCAGTCTTCTGCCAAGCCCACTTCAAGCCCGGAGCTCCTAGAAATAAGAAGAAAGAAGGAGAAGAGGTTAGAACAGGAGCATCACAGTAATCCTTACTTGAATCCTTGATCCATCACGCACTCGAGCTGGAAGCAAGAAGTCAAACGTGCGTCGCCTCGCATCTCGCGGTGCCGCGCTGAACTCACCGGCCTTCGCTGCATCTCCGCATTCCATCGCGATCTTCAGCATCTCCCGGCCGCTCGCCTCCACCTAGGGAGACAAGAACAACAAGGTGAGCTAAGGGAAAACAAAAGGACAAGTAAGCAAGCTACCCCCAAAGACTTACCGGATTACCACGGGGGATACTCACCTTATCTCGGGTCGGCGCAGTTAACTCTGCATCACCGCCGCACCCCGGCCCCTAAGGGGAAACCACTGGACATTACCAGCTACCCCCCCAAAGACTTACCTGATTTACCGCAGGGGGAACTCACCTCATATCGGGTCGGCGCAGTTAACTCTGCATCATCGCCGTACCCCGGCTCCTAAGGGGAAAACCACTATAGACTTACCTGACTCTCACCAACTGCCCTTTGGACTCTCCGTGGTGGTTAAGTTGGCAACCTACAAGGAATCGGAAGATCAGACTTTTGACTCTTATAAACTATTGGATCCTAGAGTCAATACTGGAACTCACCAATTCCTCCACGCCAGTGAAGTAACTGGTCATCTACGCGCCCCTGCGCTCAATGCAGGATGGAGAGCCCACCTTTCTAAACCATCAGGTGAGAACAAGAGGGAACATCGGGAGTGGTCAGTGGGCAGACAACGGGAGTGGAAGGTGGGTTAACGCTCGAATTACGGGAGGTTAATTCCCTTTCTCCTTTGCAGAAAGATATTCATACGAGCTGACAAACGAAGTAAGTGGGGGTGTCCAGTCAGTCATCTCGGCTCTACGTGACACCAGGCTGGTCCAGATCGACGTCCCCGTGGGAACCAGGTGAGCGTAACAGAACGCGAAGCCTACCCACAATTACCCACCTGGGCGTCATGGAGACCTCGGAAACGGATCAGTTGGCCCAAATATTAGGGGAATTAAGTGCCGAAGTGCATTCCGCCCGTCAAGAAACTAATCCCTCAGTAGAGAACTGATAGTATCAAAAGAACGAACTGATGATTTGGCCAGACAACTATTGCAAAGCCAGGCTGGACAAACTCCTCTACCAGGACTTGGGGCAAGTCCAGCTCCTGTACCACTGAGTAACCCGGTG
The DNA here is from genome assembly GCF_040938575.1 of Ambystoma mexicanum. Lineage (NCBI taxonomy): Eukaryota > Metazoa > Chordata > Amphibia > Caudata > Ambystomatidae > Ambystoma > Ambystoma mexicanum. The sequence continues at coordinate 1,100,114,197 of NC_090933.1, forward strand.
CAGATAAATCTACCTGGAGCCGTTCCCTTGGCTCCGCCTGAACGCTTTGCCGGAGACCCTAAAAGGTTTGCTATATTCATGAATCAATGCCACTTGCACTTTCTATGTAGACCTGGAGCCTTCCCGAACGATCAGGCCAAGGTGGCCTTTGTACTGTCATATCTCAGCGGCAGTGCGGCGGATTGGTCCATTCCACTAGTCAATCAGGATGACCCGATTCTTCGAGATTTCCAGGGTTTTCGAACAAGCATGGAAAGACTGTTCGCCCGACACTCCCAAGGACAGGCTTTGGATAACGAACTTTTATCCTTACGGCAAGGCAATCAGGACCTTTTATCTTACATTGCAACCTTTAACAGATTAGTAGTGGAAACCGAATGGCCTGAAGCCAAGCGAATCATATTATTCCATCGAGGGCTTCGAGGAGAACTCAAAGATGTTTTAGCCCAAATAGTGAGCCCGCCTCAGGACTGTGCTGAATATATAGATTTAGTTGTCCAGTTGGATCACAGACTTCAAACCAGAAAGGCTGACCGAACCAGTTTTGAGAATAGGGTGTTGATTAAAACCCACGTAAGCTCCAAGGGAGTAGATGTCCCAGAACCTATGCAACTTGGGGGGGTTAGAGGACCCCTAACGCAGGAGGAAAGAGAAAGAAGACGACAACTGCAATTATGTCTTTATTGCGGAGCTACCAGTCATTTCCTTCGGAACTGCCCAGTAAAACCACCCAAGAAAACTATAGGAGCAGCAGACGAAAGCCATTTAGAACCTGACTCGGGAAACGAAAAAGCCCGGCAAGTGTAGAGGTCCGCTTGCCGAGCCTAAAGAAGGACACTCTGACCTCGCATTTCACCATACCCATGGTCCTTGTAGATCCAGAGCAACCATCACGCATGCACGCGGTAAAGGCATATGTTGATAGTGGAGCCATAGGTCACTATTTGGACTGTGAATTGGCTTCCAGGATGAATCTATCTCTCACCCGAAAGACCACTGCTGATGTCGTCACCACAGTGGATGGAACGGAAATTGTCTCTGGGCCCGTAACTCATTCCACTGCAGAAATGACATTGCTGGGTCAAGATGGGTACCGAGAGGTTATTGTATTTGATTTGATCAAGGCCCCACAGTTCCAACTAATACTGGGAATACCTTGGTTAGAAAAACATAATCCCTGCATTGATTGGCGAGAGAAGAGACTAACCTTTCCAGAATGTGCTCACACCTGCTACCCTAAGAAAACTCAAAACTCAGTCCTGGCCCCAGTAATCCCAGCTGCCACGCAATTACCTGCTGAATACCAAAACTTTCAGGATGTCTTCCAAAAGGAACAGGCAAACACTTTACCACCTCACAGATCGTATGATTGTCAAATAGATCTTGTACCGGGAGCACAACCACCTTGCAGCAGAATCTATGCCCTTACGGAACCCGAAAACCTTCACTTGCGTCAGTACCTTGACCAGTACCTTGCTAATGGTTTCATTCGCCCGTCCAAATCCCCTGCATCTTCAACTTTGTTCTTCATACCAAAAAAGGAAGGCGACCTTAGAACATGCATAGACAACCGCGCTCTGAATCAGATAACCATCAAGAATCGATACCCATTGCCTTTGATACCTGAACTACTAGCCAGGTGAAGGACGCTTGTATATACACTAAACTAGACCTTCGGGGGGCATATCATCTGGTACGTGTCAAAGAGGGCGATGAATGGAAGACTGCTTTTCGCACCAAGTACGGATTATTTGAGTACCAGGTGATGCCTTTCGGACTATGCAATGCACCAGCAGACTTCCAATTCTTCATGAACGATGTCCTCCGAGAGCTCATCGATGTTTGTGTGGTCGTTTACATCGACGATATCTTAGTATACTCCTTATCAGAATCTGATCATGTAAAACACGTCCGAGCAGTCCTAGAGAAGTTACGCCAGCATAAACTATATGCTAAACTGGAAAAGTGCGTCTTTCACACTACGGAAGTGGAATTCCTTGGATTTATTCTGACCCCGAGAGGAATCAGGATGGATACACGTAAGGTGGACGCAATTCTTAATTGGCCTTCGCCAACTTCAGTATAAGGCGTCCAAAGCATGCTTGGCTTTGCCAATTTCTACCGCAGGTTTATCCTGGACTTCTCACACATTGTCCATCCCATTACAACGCTATTGCGAAAAAATAAAGGCTTTGTGTGGACAGAGGAAGCCGAAATTCACATCTGCCCCTGTATTAAGACACCCGCGCCCTGAGCTTCCATACATAGTGGAAACGGATGCATCCAGTTCAGCCATGGGAGCAGTGCTCTCCCAAAGGGATCCCGAAACCAACCAGCTTCATCCAGTGGCATTCTGGTCAAGGAAGTTTTCGGCCCCCGAATTAAACTATGCCATTACCGACAAGGAGCTATTAGCCATCAAGTCCGTCTTCAAGGCTTGGCGGCACTATCTGCTGGGTGCCAGACATACCATCACGGTCGTCACCGATCACCGAAACTTGCAAAACCTAAAGACAGCTAAGGCCCAATCTTCGCGCCAACTCCGTTGGGCATTATCCTTCGCCGAGTTTGATTTTGTAACAACCTATCGACCAGGTTGTAAAAATGGTAAAGCAGACGCCTTGTCCCGAATTGAAATGGGAGAAACAGAAATAGCCTTAGAACCAGTACCCATAATTCCCGAACAAAGGATCCTTGGCCTGACGTCCATACATTCACTGGAGGACATTCAAGAAAGGATCCGGCAGCTCTTTGATGCAGTTGCCTACAGGACTGGGCCAAGAAAGGTCCAGAGAATTCTGTCACCGATGATTTACCTTATTACCAAGGCTGGCTATTTCTGCCACAAAAGGAACTACAAGAACTTGTCATTTCCCGGTACCATGACACCTTACTGGAAGGACATCCTAGTATTGCAAAAACTGAAGCCAAAATTAAGAAACAATTCTGGTGGCCCACCTGGCGCAAAGACATTAAATTGTTTGTCATGTCTTGTGGCATTTGCGCCCAAAATAAAAGTCAAAAGAAAAGACCCGCTGGACTATTACAACCTTTGGATATCCCACCCACTCCTTGGCATACCTTGTCATTAGACTTCATAACAGATCTACCCCCGTGCAATGACTTTAACACCATTTTAGTTATTGTAAACCTTTTTTCCAAAATGGCTCACTTTATTCCTTTAAAAGGGATACCTTCAGCTTTAGTCCTGGCCAAAGAGTTCCTTGAAAACATTGTTCGCCTACATGGCTTTCCATCCGTGTTGATTTCGGACCGGGGCAGTCAATTCATTTGATGTTAGGCTTTCCACCAGTCACCACCCTCAGACCGACGGTCAAACAGAGAGGACCAACCAGACTCTTGAGCAGTACTTGCGTTGTATGCTACATCAGTCTGAGGGTACTTGGAAAGACATTCTTTGGATTGCCGAGTATGCATACAATAATTCCGTACACTCGGGAACCGGACAAAGTCCTTTTTTTACCATCTATGGACACCATCCTCGAACCTCGGACCTTGATTCGCCCCAACACTTGGAGATGCCTGCGGTGGACCATCTCCACACTTTTATTACACAAGCCTTTAAGGAAGCAACTGCACATTTGCGAAAGGCTAAGGAAAAATACAAGAAAGATGCGGATCTGCACAGGAGTGAAGCACCGCAATACCAGATAGGGGACCAAGTATGGTTGGCCACTAAGCACATCCCACTCAAGGGAACACAGACCTTTAACCCTAGGTATTTAGGACCTTACTCCATCAAGGCCATCATTAACCCGGTGGCTGTCAAGTTGGACCTACCTGCTCATATGCGGATTCATCTCGTTTTTCACGTATCCCTTTTGAAGCCAGTACAACCAGGAACAAGACTAACCAAACCTCCGGACCCCATCCTCATAGACGGAGAGCCCGAATTTGAGGTTAAGAGCATCTTGGACTCAAAAAAAAGTGAGATCAAAAATCTTTTATCTAATCGACTGGAAAGGCTACGGTCCTCAGGAAAGGTCTTGGGAACCTAGTGACCACATGCATGCACCTCAATTAGTGAAGAGGTTCCACCGAGAATTTCCTAACAAACCAAGGCCAGGGGGAAAAACGACTTTAGGAGGGGCCTTGAGGGGGAGTGCTGTCATGATGCCTGCCCCCGGGAAGACATACCAGGCCCAGCAACCCCAGAAGCAGGCATCATGCCATTTAGAGCATGCCCAAAAACCCCAGTTAGGGGCTGTTTGGGTGCAGTCCTGGCGCTTATGGCGCCAGGCTCATAAGGATAAAGTCAGTCCTGGCGCCATGGGCGCCAGGCTCATTTCAGAAAACTTACCTAATGCAGACCATGCTGCATACTCACCTGGTGCAGACCATGCTGCACGAAGCCACAAGCCAAATGGGGCTTAGGAGGGACTATTTACTTAAGGGACTACTTTTTTCTCGGGTGGGGGATGTGGAAGAATACTTACCTGGGACTTCTTCCTAGGCTATTTAAACCACGCCCAGACAGCCACACGTGCTTCGCGTTATTCTGCATCCAGCAGCGTAATGCTCACCGTGCCTGCAGCAGCTTCCAGTCTTCTGCCACGCCCGCTTCAAGTCCGGAGCTCCTAGAAATAAGAAGAAAGAAGGAGAAGAGGTTAGAACAGGAGCATCACAGTAATCCTTACCTGAATCCTTGATCCATCACGCACTCGAGCTGGAAGCAAGAAGTCACACGTGCGTCGCCTCGCATCTCGCGGCGCCGCGCTGAACTCACCGGCCTTCGCTGCATCTCCGCATTCCATCGCGATCTTCAGCATCTCCCGGCCGCTCGCCTCCACCTAGGGAGACAAGAACAACAAGGTGAGCTAAGGGAAAACAAAAGGACAAGTAAGCAAGCTACCCCAAAGACTTACCGGATTACCACGGGGGATACTCACCTTATCTCGGGTCGGCGCAGTTAACTCTGCATCACCGCCGCACCCCGGCCCCTAAGGGGAAACCACTGGGCATTACAAGCTACCCCCCCAAAGACTTACCTGATTTACCGCAGGGGGAACTCACCTCATATCGGGTCGGCGCAGTTAACTCTGCATCATCGCTGTACCCCGGACCCTAAGGGGAAAACCACTATAGACTTACCTGACTCTCACCAACTGCCCTTTGTACTCTCCGTGGTGGTTAAGTTGGCAACCTACAAGGAATCCGAAGATCAGACATTTGAACTCTTACAAACTATTGGATCCTAGAGTCAATACTGGAACTCACCAATTCCTCCACGCCAGTGAAGTAACTGGTCATCTACGCGCCCCTGCGCTCGATGCAGGATGGAGAGCCCACCTTTCTAAACCATCAGGTGAGAAAAAGAGGAAACATCGGGAGTGGTCAGTGGGCAGACAACGGGAGTGGAAGGTGGGTTAACGCTCGAATTACGGGAGGTTAATTCCCTTTCTCCTTTGCAGAAAGATATTCATACGAGCCGACAAACAAAGTAAGTGGGGGTGTCCAGTTAGTCATCTCGGCTCTACGTGGCACCAGGCCGGTCCAGATCGACGTCCCCGAGGGAACCAGGTGAGCATAACACACCACCACTAATCTCTGCCCACTACTCCAGGCAGCCCCCTCAAGTCCTCACAACTCGCACCATCCCCACTGACCTTCACCCACTAGCCCAGGCAGCCCCACAAACCTGCACACCTCCCACCACCTCCACTAAACTCCTCCCACTACCACAAGAAGCCCCTGCTAGTCTGCCCTCATCCCACCACCCCCACTGACCTCCAGCAACTACCCTAGGCAGTCCCCTCAAGTTCTTAAACTTCCCACCATCCACAATGACCTCCTCTCACTAACCCAGGCAGCCCTGTCAAGTCCCTACTCCTTACATCACCCCACTGACCTCTGGCCACTACCCCAGTTAGCCCCTGCTAATTTGCCATCCTCCCACCACTCCCACTGACCTCCACCCACTAACCCTGGAAGTCTGTTCAAGTACTCACATCTCCTACCACCCCGACTGACCTCTGCCCACTACCCCGGGCAGCCCCCTCAAGTCCTCACAACTCACACCACCCCCACTGTCCTTCGCCCAATAGCCCAGGCAGCCCCCTCACACATCCCACCACCCTCCTGACCTTTGCCCACTGCCCCAGGCATCCCCTGCTAGTTTGCCCTTCCCCCAACACCCCCACTGGCCTCTGCCCACTACCCCAGGCAGCCCCCTCAAGTCCTTACATCTCCCACCATCCCCACTGACCTCCGCCCACTGCCAGAAGGCAGACCCAGCTATTTTGCCCTCCACCCACCAACCCCACTGACCTCCGCCCACTACCCCAGGCAGCCCCCTCAAGTCCTTACATCTCCCACCATCCCCACTGACCTCCGCCTACTACCAGAAGGCAGCCCCTGCTATTTTGCCCTCCACCCACCAACCCCATTGACCTCAACCCAATACCCCAGGCAGCACAAATTAGTTTTGCCTTCTCCCACCACCCCCACTGACCTGCACCCACAACCCCAGGCAATCCCCTCAAGCCCTTAAACTTCCCACCATCCACACTGACCTCCTCCCTCTACCACAGGCATCCCCCTGAAGTCATTACTCCTTACATCACCCCACTGACCTCTGCCCACTAGCCCAGGTAGCCCCTGCTAATTTGACCTCCTCCCACCACCCCCACTGACCTCCGTCCACTTACCCAGGCAGTCCGCTCAAGTACTCACATTCCCCACCACCCCCACTGACCTCTTCCCACTAGCCCAGGCAGCCCCCTCACACCTCCCACCACCCAACTGACCTCCACCCACTACCAAAGCAGCCACCGCAAGTCCTCACACCTCCCTACACACCAACTGACCTCTGTCCAAAACCCCAGGTAGCCCCTGCTAGCTTGCACTCCTCCCACCACTCCCACTGACCTTCACCCAGTAACCCAGGAAGTTTGTTCAAGTACTCACATCTCCCACCACCCCCACTGACCTCCGTCCACTTACCCAGGCAGCCCGCTCAAGTACTCACATTCCCCACCACCCCCACTGACCTCTTCTCACCAGCCCAGGCAGCCCCCTCACACCTCCCACCACCACCAAAGCAGCCACCACAAGTCCTCACACCTCCCTACACACCAACTTACCTTTGCCCAAAACCCCAGGCAGCCCCTGCTAGTTTGCCCTTCCCCCACCACCCCCACTGACCTCCGCCCACTACCCCAGGCAGCCCCCTCAAGTCCTTACATCTCCCACTGTCCCCACTGACCTCTGCCCACTATCGGAAGGCAGCCCCTGCTAGTTTGCCCTCCACCCACCAACCCCATTGACCTCAACCCAATACCCCAGGCAGCACAAGTTAGTTATGCCTTCTCCCACCACCCCCACTGACCTGCACCCACAACCCCAGGCAGTCCCCTCAAGCCCTTAAACTTCCCACCATCCACACTGACCTCCTCCCACTACCCCAGACAGCCCCCTCAAGTCCTTACTCCTTACATCACTCCACTGACCTCTGCCCACTTGACCAGGTAGCCCCTGCTACTTTGCCCTCCTGCCACCACACCACTGACCTCTGTCCACTTACCCAGGCAGCACGCTCAAGTACTCACTACTCCCACCACCCCCACTGATCTCTGCCCACAACTCCCGGCAGCCCCCTCAAGTCCTCACAACTCGCACCACCCCCACTGACCTTCACCCACTAGCCCAGGCATCCCCACAAACCTGCATACCTCCCACCACCTCAACTAACCTCCTCCCACTACCACAGGAAGCCCCTGCTAGTTTGCCCTCATCCCAACACCCCCACTGACTTCCACACACTACCCCAGGTGACGCCTGCACATTTTCCCTCCTCCCACCACCCCAACTGACCTCCAGCAACTACCCTAGGCAGTCCCCTCAAGTTCTTAAACTTCCCACCATCCACAATGACCCCCTCACTAACCCAGGCATCCCTGTCAAGTCCCTACTCCTTACATCACCCAACTGACCTCTGCCCACTACCCCAGTTAGCCCCTGCTAATTTGCCATCCTCCCACCACTCCCACTGACCTCCACCTACTAACCCAGGAAGTCTGTTCAAGTACTCACATCTCCTACCACCCCCACTGACCTCTGCCCACTACCCCAGGCAGCCCCCTCAAGTCCTCACAACTTGCACCACCCCCACTGTCCTTCGCCCAATAGCCCAGGCAGCCCCCTCACACATCCCACCACCCTTATGGCCTTTGCCCACTGCCCCACGCATCCCCTGCTAGTTTGCCCTTCCCCCACCACCCCCAACCTCTGCCCACTACCCCAGGCAGCCCCCTCAAGTCCTTACATCCCCCACCATCCCCATTGACCTCCACCCACTACCAGAAGGCAGCCCCTGCCATTTTGCCCTCCACCCACCAACCCCATTGACCTCAACCCAAAACCACAGGCAGCACAAGTTAGTTTTGCCTTCTCCCACCACCCCCACTGACCTGCACCCACAACCCCAGGCAGTCCCCTCAAGCCCTTAAACTTCCCACCATCCACACTGACCTCCTCCCACTACCACAGGCAGCCCCCTCAAGTCATTACTCCTTACATCACCCCACTGACCTCTGCCCACTAGCCCAGGTAGCCCCTGCTAATTTGTCCTCCTCCCACCACCCCCACTGACCTCTGTCCACTTACCCAGGCAGCCCGCTCAAGTACTCACATTCCCCACCACCCCCACTGACCTCTGCCCAAAACCCCAGGTAGCCCCTGATAGCTTGCACTCCTCCCACCACTCCCACTGACCTTCACCCACTAACCCAGGAAGTCTGTTCAAGTACTCACATCTCCTACCACCCCAACTGACCTCTGCCCACTACCCCAGGCAGCCCCCTCAAGTCCTAAAAACTCACACAACCCCTGTCCTTCACCCAATAGCCCAGGCAGCCCCCTCACACATTCCACCACCCGTCTCACCTCTGCCCACACCCCCAGGCAGCCCCTGCTATTTTGCCCTTCCCCCACCACCCCCACTGACCTCCGCCCACTACCCCAGGCAGCCCCCTCAAGACCTTACATCTCCCACCGTCCCCACTGACCTCTGCTCACTATCGGAAGGCAGCCCCTGCTAGTTTGCCCTCCACCCACCAACCACATTGACCTCAACCCAATACCCCAGGCAGCACAAGTTAGTTATGCCTTCTCCCACCACCCCCACTGACCTGCACCCACAACCCCAGGCAGTCCCCTCAAGCCCTTAAACGTCCCACCATCCACAGTGACCTCCCACTACCCCAGGCAGCCTCCTGAAGTCCTTACTCCTTACATCACCCCACTGACCTTGCCCACTACCCCAGGTAGCCCCTGCTAATGTGCCCTTCACCCACCACCCCCACTGACCTCTGTCCACTTACCCATGCAGCCCGCTCAAGTACTCACATCTCCCACCACCCCCACTGACCTCTGCCCCCTACTCCAGTCAGCCCCCTCAAGTCTTCTCAACTCATACCGCCCCCACTGACCTTCACCCACCAGCCCAGGCAGCCCCCCAAAACCTGCACACCTCTGCAAACTACCCCAGGAAGCCCCTGCTAGTTAGCCCTCCTCCCACCACCCCCACTGACTTCCACCCACTACCCCAGGTGATGTCTGCATGTTTTGCCTCCTCCCAGCACCCCCACTGTCCTCCACCCACTACCCCAGGCAGTCCCCTCAAGTCCTTAAACTACCCACCATCCACACAGACATCCCACCACCCCCACTGTCCTCCACCCACTACCCCAGGCAGCCCCCTCAAGTCCTTCTCCTTACATCTGACCTCTGCCCACTACCCCAGGCAGCCCCTGCTAGTTTGCCCTCCTCCCACCACCCCCACTGACCTCCCCGCCCACTACCAAAATAGCCACCTCAAGTCCTCACACCTCCATACACCCCAACTGACCTGTGACAAATACCCCAGGTATTGACCTCCACCCACTAACCCAGGAAGGCTGATTAAAGTAATAACATATCCCACCACCCCCACTGACCTCTGCCCACTAGCCCAGGTAGCCCTCTCATGTCCTCACAACTCGCACCACCCCCACTGTCCTTTGCCCACTAGCCCAGGCAGCCCGCTCACATCTACCACCACCCCTCTGACCTCTGCCCACTACCCCAGGCAGCCCCTGCTAGTTTTCCCTCCTCCCACCACCCCCACTGACCTCCTCCCACCACCCCCACTGACCCCCTCCCACCACCCCAGGCAGCCCCCTCAAGTTCCTACATCTTCCACCACCCCCACTGACCTCCACCCACTACCGGAAGGCAGCCCTGCTAGTTTGTCCTCCTCCCACCAACTCCATTGACCGCAACCCACTACTCCAGGAAGCACATGCTAGTTTTCCCTCCTCCCACTACCACCATGGAATACCGCCCATTACCCCAGGCAGTCCCCTCAAGTCCTTAAACTTCCCACCATTCACACTGACCTCCTCCCACTACCCTCAAGTCCTTACTCCTTACATCACCCCACTTACCTCTGCCCACTACCCCAGGTAGCCCCTGCTAATTTGCCATCCTCCCACCACCCCCACAGACCTCTGTACACTTACCCAGGCAGCCTGCTCAAGTACTCACATCTCCCACTACTCCAGGCAGCCCCCTCAAGTCCTTACACCTCCCACCACCTCCACTGACCTCCACCCACTAGCCCAGGAAGCCCCTATTAGTTTGCCCTCCTCCCACCACCCCACTGACCTCCACCCACTACCCCAGGTGATGCCTGCACGTTTTGCCACCAAAAGCAACCCCCTCCAGTCCTACCACCTCCCACTGACCCCTACTGACCTCTGCCTACTACACCATGCAACCCCCTCAAATCCTCACACCTCCCACCACCCCCATTGAACTCCACCCACTGCCCGAGGAAACCTCTGCTAGTTTGTTGTTCTCCCACCAGCCCTACTAACTTCCGCCCACTACCCCAGGTAGCCCCTGCGGGTTTTGCCTGCTCCCATCACCCCAACTGACATCCACCCACTATCCCAGGCAGCCCCATCAAGTCCTTCCACTCCCTAACATCCACACTGACCTCTTCCCACTACCCCAGGCAGCCCCCTCAAGTCCTTACACCTTACACCACCGCACTGACCTCTGCCCACTACCTCGAGCAGCCCCTGCTAGTTTTCCCTCATCCCATCACCCCCACTGGCCATCGCCCACTACCCCAGGAAGTCCCGCCAAGTTATGACACCTCCCACAAACCCCAATGACCACCATCCCCTACATCAGGTAGCCTGCTCAAGTCCTCTCACCTCCCACCATCACAACTGACTTCTGTCCACTACCCCATGCAGCACCAGCAAGTTTGCCCTCCTCCCATCACCACCACTGACCTCCATCCTATACACCAGATAGACTCCTCAAATCCTCACATCTCCCACCACCCCCACTGACCTCTGCTCACTACCCCAGGCAGCCCTTGCTGGTTTGCCCTCCTAACACCACCCCACTGACCTCTGCCTACTATTCAAGGCACCCCCCTTAAATCTGCACACAGCCCCTATTAACCTCTGTCCACTCCAGCTGGGAGCCCCATCAACTCCTCACACCTCCCACCACAACCCACTGACCTCGGGCCACTACCCATGGAAGCCCCTGCTAGTTTGCCATTCTCCCACTACCCCCACTGACTTCTGCCCATTACCCCAGGCTCCCCCTGCTACTTTGCGCTCCTCCCACCACCCCCACTGACCTCCAGCAACTACCTCACGTAGCCCCTGATAGTTTTCCCTCCTCCCACCACCCCCACTGAATGCCGCCCACTACCCCAGACAGCTCCCTCAAGCCTTCACATCTCCCACCACTCCACTGACCTCTGCCTACTTCACCAGGCAGCCCCCTCCAGTCCTCCCACCTCCCACCACCTCCACTAACCTCTGCCCACTACCCCAGGCAGTCCCTGCTAGTTTGCCCTTCTCCCACCACCCCCACTGACCTCTGCCCACTACCCAGAGGCAGAACCCTCAAGTCATTACACCTCCATCCATCCCCACTGCCCTCTGCCCACTACCCCAGGCAACCCCTTAAGTCCTTCCATCTCCCACCACCACACCTGACCATATCCACCATTACCCCGGGCAGCTCCTTCTAGTATGCCCTCCTCCTATGATCCCCACTGGCCTCTGCCCACTAACCCAGGCAGCCCCCTCAAGTCCTCTCAACACCCACCACCCCCACTAACCTCCAACCACTACCCCAGCCAGCCCCTGCTAGTTTTCCTCCTCCCACCACCCCTACTGACCTCCACCCTTACCCCAAGACGCACCCACAAGTCCGCACACCTCCCACCACCACCACTGACCTCCGCCCACTTCCCCAAGCAGCCCACTCAAGTCCTCCCACCTCTCCCACTGATCTGTACCCATTACCCTGAGCAGCCACTTCGTGTTTGCACTCCCCAGTCACGCCGTTTGACCTCTGCCCACTACCCCCATGTGCTTTCAAGCTCTTACACCTACCACCACCACCACTGACCACAGCCCACTACCCCAGGCAGTCCACTCAAGTCCTCCCACCTCCCACTTCCCCCACTACCACATGCAGCTACTGAAGTACTTACATCTCCCACCACCTCCACTGACCTCTGCCCATTACCCCAGGCAGCCCCCTCAGGTCTTCCCAACTCCCACCACCTTCATTGGCCTCCACCCACTATCACAGGCTACACCTTGAAGTCCATACACCTCCCACCACCACTTCTGCCCACCAACCGAGGCAGCCCACTCAAGTCCTCTCACCTCCACCACCCCCACTGATCTGTGCAAAACTCCCTGGGTAGCCCCTTCTAGTTTGCCCTCCCTGATCACCCCCATTGACCTCCTCCAAATACCCCAGGCAGCCCCCTCACGTCCTCAAACCTTCATCCACCCCACTTACCACAGCCCACTACCCCAGGCAGTCCACTCAAGTCCTCCCACCTCCCACTTCCCCCACTACCACATGCAGCTACTGAAGTACTTACATCTCCCACCACCTCCACTGACCTCTGCCCATTACCCCAGGCAGCCCCCTCAAGTCTTCCCAACTCCCACCACCTTCATTGGCCTCCACCCACTATCACAGGCTACACCTTGAAGTCCATATACCTCCCACCACCACCTCTGCCCACCACCCCAGGCAGCCCACTCAAGTCCTCTCACCTGCCACTTCCCCCACTGACCTCCACCTACTACCCCATGCAGCTACTCAAGTCCTTACACCTCCCACCACCCAAACTGACCTCTGCTCACTATCCCAGGCAGCCCCTGCTAGTTTTCCCTACTCATACCAACCCGACTGACCTCTGCCCACTACCTCAGGTAGCCGGCTTTGGTTGTCACACTTCCCACCACTACCACTGACCTAAGCCCCCTACACCAGGCAGCCCCATGAAATCAGCACACCTCTCACCACTCCCACTGACCTCTGTCCACTACCCGCCCAAGCCCCTGCTAGTTTGCCAACCTCCCACCACCCTCACTGACTTTTGCCCACTATCCCAGGAGCTCCCTGATAGTTTACCCTCCTCCCACCACCCCCATTGACCTCTCTCGACTACCCCAGGCAGCCCCTGCTCGTTTTCCCTCCTCCTACAACCCCCACTAAACACCACCCACTACCCCAGACAGCCCCTGCAAGACCTCCCACCACCCCACTGAACTCTGCCCACTACCACAGGCAGCCCCCTCTAGTCTTCACACCTCGCACCACGCCCACTGACCTCCACCCACAACACCAGTCAGCACCTGCTAGTTCTCCATTCTCATATCACACCCACTGAACTCTGCCCACTACCCCAGGCAGCCCCCTCAAGCCATCACACCTTCCACTACCCCACAGACCTCTGCCCACTACCCCAGGTGGCCCCTGCACATTTCCCCTCCTCTCTCCACCCCCATTGACATCTGCCCACTACCCCAGGCAGCTCCCTCAAGCCCTCACACCTCGCACCACTCACCTCTGCCTACTTCACCAGGCAGCCTCCTCCAGTCCTCCCACACCCCACCACACTGCCTAACCTCTGCCCACTACCCCTGGCAGTCCCTGCTAGTTTTTTCTTCTCCCAAATCCTCCACTGACCTCCGCCCACTACACCAGGCAGCACCCTCAAGTCATTGACGAGCTGTAGACAAGGATGAGGAGATGCCCACGGAATACAATTTGCTTTTCTGGTGGCCATCAACAGCCCGGACATAGGTCGCCCTCTAGTCTGCTTAATTGCAGATATCCATGCGATCTCATAGTTAGGCCAACTTGGATAATCTGAGAGCCATGTTTCCTGCAGTATTATTATGTTGCACAACAAGTGATGCGAGTCATTAAAGTCCAAAAGATGTGAAAACCCTCTTGTATTCCATACAGCATCCAAATAAGAGGGAGAGCAGGAATTAGCCTGGCTCTAATGACTCGAATCACCTTTTTTGTCCCTGAGTGTGTGTCAGAGCCACGCCCAAGAGACTTTTTGATCATCCTGCGAGCTCCTAGTTGGTGCTGTACAGCTTTCTGGGGTATCATGATCATGGTTACTCTCCCCATTCTTTCTAAACAAATGGTTAGAATCATCTCTCTTGAAGCTCACTATTCTATGTGATACACTTTCTTCACGGCCGGCAACCAGCTTTTTAACCAGAACTTTGAGTGACTGAATTGTATTTAAAATTGACAATATTACACCCTTGTCCTCTAACACATGTCTTTCATTCCAAATACAGTCTCTAACAATTTGTGATGGGACCCTTAGATGTTCGAGATCTTATTGGATAGATTTAATATCTATAGATTTTACCATTTTCAAACATTTTTTTTGCTTGAAAACAGTCAGAATTGTGGTTCTGTTTGGATAGGGATCTCCTCTTTTTCTATCTTTCATTTGCAGTATAGTACATTCTTGCTCTTCAATTGCATGCTTATTGTCTGCAGGCGGGATGACAAAATATGGATCAATCTTTGATTTTTTCTTAAGGTCCTCAACAGATTATTTAGCTCTATTTACTGGGCAGGGAGATCCAACGCCTGTGCTCAATTTGAGCCGTGTTGATATAACGTCATCAAGTTCTTTGGCTATATTATGTTTTAATATAATCGGGAATACAGGTCCCCAATTGCCACTATTAGGAGTCATCGTTCTTTTTTGTTCCATGGTCATAAAACCTTCCAAATCCTCCCCCCGACCCGCTGCTTTCCCACCATCGTCAGCATCTTTACCCAATACAGCATGCTCTAACCACCCCCCAGTATCAGGTAAAGTGGAGATGGAGTATGGCGAACAATTCAAACAGTCAATCAGAGCAGAAGATTCATCAGGTTTATCAAGAACAATACTTTGAGGTAAGTCTTGTCCTAGTTCACAGAGACATTTTTTAGATATATTAATGATCTTGTTTTTCATTGCTTTTGCTTTAGATGACGTGTTAAGCGCATTGATAAATGTTTTAGTGTGACTTTTGTGAATTTTCCCAGTCTGTTCTTATTTTTTTCTTTTTTTCTTTTGTATACTCTGCTTTTTAGATATTTTAGTCTCCCTAATTTGCCAGGCTTTTCTCTTCTTTGTCCTGCAAGAGGGTTGAAAAACCTCAAAAAGATTGTCCATTGGGACAACCTCTTGCCCCGTCACCAGGTCTTGCGTGTTAGAGACATGCACAACTGATATCATGTCAGCAGCAATACAATCAGTTACAGTATCATCATTAATGCACACTGGCAAAGAGGCATTGCTTGTGTCGCGCCCTCCAATGATATCCTGATGGGTCAGAATGGGTAGTTGTGCTGAGCCGGCAGCTGAGCACAAGTTTGTCAATGGTGCACAGGAGTTCAAGCCTTTCAAGGATACAATAAGTGCATCCAGATTCTCATCAAAATGCAAATAATGACTAGAACTAGCTAAGGATTCTAGTTTTTTATCAATGTTTACTAAAAGCATATGATGGTTTTCTGTTTTTTCAGAAGTGGCTCGTATAGCATAATCAGAGTGTATACAATGTTGTTCAAGGCCGTTAGTATAGGCCCATTGTTTAAAGATTGTGGTTGTACTAACCCAAAGGATGGTCGAGGAGTGGGCTTTGCAAATAACAGCCTGGTTACGTGGGACATATTTATTGAGGATCCAGGAGAATCAGGGTACAAAATAAGGGAGTGTGATAAGTTTAAACTCTGCGCCCTCACAGGTTCACAAGGTTGAGTCTCGGGAATAATATCCTCCGCCTGGGGCAAGGCATGGTCACTGATATCAGGATGTTTTATTACCATGTCCTTTCCAACTAATGGCGATGTAAAACAGGTCATCTCATTTGCAGACATGGGGTAAGGATTATGAATTTTAAATTCTTTGTAAAATGGTCTGTAGCTGGCACCAGCTCGTAACGGGTTAGAGTCATTAATCATATTAACTTCGTCTCTTTGAGCGTTAACATGTGACGTCGTCTCTGTTCATTTTGTAGGTTGAGATTGTTTTAAAATTCATTTAATTTAGTTTAAAATGCATACAGACAAAATAGGCTTTACATATAACCATCTAAAATCAATATTTCATCATACATCATAATGTACATTATATATAAAATAGAACACTACACAGATTACAATTAAGATGTATAAAAACTGATCTAACAAAACTTAATAAAAACATCCTGAGATAGTTGTTTAAGAATTAGAATACAAAATTCATAAAAATTCATCATGTGATAAATTATGTTCAGATCGTTTCCTTGTATCAATTTCTCCCAGATCTCATTCATGTCATTTAGGTCACAACTATTATTATATGCTTTAACATATCTTAACCTGATCTCAGATAAGCTTTCACACTTGCAAATTAGATGTTGGGCTGTTCCAATGAGATGCATCTCACATAAACTGCACTATCTGTCTTTTTTCATAATGCCAAGTCTACTCCCCATAATTTCAAGACATTCTGAAACATTGGGCCTGATTACGACCCAGGCGGAAAACCATGGTGCTAATAGCACCATGGTCCATGCCGGTAGCTTACCGACTCCGTCATGGAGAAAGGGGGAATTACCACCCCATTACAAGGTCGGCGGGGCGGTAATTCCCCCTTCCTCCATGGCCCTTCCCCATTCCCATTTTTGCACCATAGGGCATAATGGGAAAGGGGAAGGCGGTAATTACGGTTCCGCAAATTGCGGTACCGTAATTAGCACCAAGGTCGCTTTGCGGGTCCATTCCTTAACAGCTGGTAAAACCAGCCGTTAAGGTGGGAACCTGGAAAGGGACCTCGTAATCAGGCGCTAAGGGATTACCGGTACGGGTACCCTTACCGGTACCGGTAATCCCTTAGCGCCAGGGTCGTAATGAGGCCCATTAAATTTAAAGATCAAATGGCGACAGATTATGGTTGCATTCGGGAATGCAGTTATGTATGTCGAGATTCTAGTACTATTTTCTCTGAAATGTAAAAACATCCCACTATTATTTTTTGTTGCTAGCTGAATGGTATCTCTCCCATGTCCAACAGCCTGAATCTCTCTTTTTAGCAGAAATGTTACTTTAGCAGTAGAAAAGCCAAACCATCCAATTGCATTCTCTTTTGCCCACTTTTAATATGTGGACTTCAGCCAATTAAGTGTATGCAGTACCTTATTTGAGTCTATTGCCTTAAATGTCTTGAACATCTCAACCATCAGTGTCCCGTTAGCTAACGCACACAGTTAGTGTATAACATTGCAGCACCATAATCCACACTGGCACAGATCCGTATCATAATACATTCCAGGTGATATATTCACAAGGTAGAGTTTTCGGCATGCAAAATAGTGTTCTTAATATTTTACCTTCAAATTGATACAATGCCGACATTCTTTTTTCCCATATCTCCCCTCTGTACAATAGACAAGATGCTATTTTATCTCATAAAACAATAATATTGTTTTAATGAAGATCTCAGCTTGATTTACAATAAAGTGTCTTAATGTCATAGTAGTAGACATATAAATGTGTTTAATATCTTCCCATTGCAGCTTCCAGGAAAGCTTCTTATCTAAAATGA
Source organism: Ambystoma mexicanum (assembly GCF_040938575.1). NCBI lineage: Eukaryota > Metazoa > Chordata > Amphibia > Caudata > Ambystomatidae > Ambystoma > Ambystoma mexicanum. Next base: position 1,100,132,150 of record NC_090933.1, read on the forward strand.
CCCCAAGTATCTATAAGATTCAACCATTTCAATGTTTTGGTTGTCAATGGTCCAATCCAGGTTTTATTTTGGTATGTGATTCGTTCTACCTGAGAAGACCATAGCCTTAGTCTTACTCAAATTAATTTTGAGCCAATTTTTCACTGAAAATGCTTCCAACACTTATAGTTTGTATTGAAGACCAGCAGGTGTATAGTCTAATAAGAGAAGGTCACCCGCTTCACCAAGCCAACCAATTCTCAATGAACCTATTTATACGTCTTTAGATAATAATTCATTAAACCCTCAGGTAAGTCTGAGTAAAAAGGGCAGCAGCTAGGTTGCACACCTGCTTGAATCCTCTACAGGAGGAGATTAAGCCGCTTACCTTACTGTGGGATATTTTGACCCACTCAGCTGTGCTATGTTACATCACTTTACTGCATTGGTGCAAGAAACAGCACAAAATGGCCAAGCTGACCCCTGTGCGTGCCAAGATCTCAAAACTGCATTTGGTCACAACCAGAAAATGGCTGCACTACCCTACCAACCCCATTTCAGTACACACTGCAGGAATGTGCCAGTGTGCTCTGCAACATTTTACATGGAGCAAAGGAAAGAAGCAGCATTAAATTGCTGTAAACCCAAAATGCCTCTTTGAAATGTCATCTTTTCAACCTTCAATGTGCTGTTTGCCGCTTAATTCATCAATTCCTCCTGTACCACTATGATCAAAAAGGCCCTGCAGTGCCCAGGATCATTCTTGAGTCTCAGAGTCTTCTTGAGTCTCAGAGGAACCGGGCCTCATTTGAATGACAGCCCCTATCAAAAGTATCTTAGAAAAAGCAAATCAGAGACTGTGGCCCTCATTACAAGTCAGGCGGTAGACCATGGTGCTATTAGCTATTAGCACCATGGTCCATGCCGGATTCCGCCATGGTGGATGGCGGAATTACCGCCCCATTCCAAGGTGAGTGGGGCGGTAATTCCCCATTCACCATTTGCCCTTCCTCATTCCCATTTTTGCCCCATAGGGCATAATGGGGATGGGGAAGGCGCTAATTACGGCACCGTAAGTTACGGTGCCGTAATTAGCACCAAGGTCGTTTAGCACCTTGGACTTTAATGCCTGCAAAAAGCAGGCATTAAAGTGTGAATCAGGCGTTAAGGGTTTAACGGTGCCGACGCTCTTTACGGCGCTGTTATCCTCTTAACGCCTGACTTGTAATGAGGGTCAGTGTTTTCATTTTCCATGGGGAAACAAAGCTATTTCTTTGCAACTAGTATCAAGAATCAGCTGTCCAGAGAAAGACTCTAAACAGATGCATGATAAATGTATCCATGCTGCAAATAGAAATAGAGCTGCCCAAAGTGTGTATTTGCTGCATAGGAAAACCAAATTTAAAGCAATAAGTTAAATGTGCTTTTGCCTGAATGAAGAGAAAAATCGCCTATTTTCAAAGTACATTCTTGTTTAAAGGCTTGATTATTTAAGAAATGTAAAAGGATTAGCTACTGTTACAAATCCACCTATAAACTGTTTTAATTCTGTTTAAAGTAAAGTTTTACACTGTTTATAGTAAAGATTTAAAAGGAAATAAATGCCAAAACCCAGGTTGAGTTGGCAAACTATATAAAAAAAAACCTGTTCTGCAAGTTGCTAGCCCTGAGAAAGGGTGACACCATAAACTGCTGGCACAGGAGAGGCTAATTGATAACTTGGAGGAATTGAATAACCTGGACAATGGGGTTTTCCAAGTTACATCAGACATTTGTCTATGCCCCAGGCTGAGACAATAGCAGGCTAAGGCTCTCACCTTTCAAGTGGGAGGGGAAGGAAACTTCAGTCAAGGGAGAGGTCCCTCATTCTGCTCAAAAGGATTGACATTTGCTCACACTTGGAAAAGAAAAAAAAAACTGATCAAGTGACATTTGGTGTTTAAAAAAGTCTATTTGTAACTGAACTTTCAAGACATTTAACTTTGCCACAAGAATGAAGAAAAATCTGAAAGTTGGTCGTTTTAAATATAATTTTATGCTATTCATTTGAAGACTTGGTAGGACTCAGTACTGCATAAGGAACAGAAGTTATAAAGAATGACCAATTGCGCAAAAAGGATTAATGTTGCAAACATAACATTGTGTACACATATCCCAGGGGTAATTCGCACCTATGTACAAAATTGGGAAATATTAGGCCAAATCTTTCATGGTTAAAATCGCCAAAATGTAGCAGAAAGGCAAAACCGGGTCCCACAGACTTGGGGTTTGGATTGAAATGTAAGCCAAAAAATATGTAAGCTGTGCACCTGATTTTCTTAGAGGTCATAACTACATAAATATGTATTTGTGGGAAAATTAGATTTTGGTTCTAGGAGCTAGGGGAGGTTTCAAGACATTGTAAAAGTAATACCATAAACATGAAATCTTTTCTGTGAACCAATCAGCGAAAAGCAAGGCGGAAACTGTGCTCTTGCCCAATCCTAGCATTAGGGCTGTGGACAGTAAGCCTGCCCCTGCCATATACTTTAGTGATGTCATTTGGCATGATAAATAAGGGAACCTGACAACACACAAGCACACTGATTCCTGACTTCTTCCTGATTTTCTGCGTGGCGTCTAGTTCCTGATTTCTTCATCTTTGTTCCTGATTCCTGATTTTCCTTACAAAGCCAAGGCCTATGCATTGCTGAACTCCTTTTTCAGCTAGGCCTCAAAATCTAAACCAATTCCAAAAACCCAAGGGAAGCATCTTGATCCAGTCTGGCTTGCTACTACTAAATGCATGCCGGCTGCAAACTCGCCATCCCACTGATCTCCATTCTCCAGTAAACCAGAAGTGCAGTCCAGTGCCGTCCAGGTGACCAGAACCGCCCAGCTGACCCTGTTCTGCTAGATTTGCCCAGCTGTCCTTGGTTAGACCCGATCCGTGTGATGACCAGAACCCTTGACGGTTCAAAATCCTAAATTAAAGTGGACTGTAATTATTAATAGGAAGCATAGAAAATCATAGCATACCTTGCCTTGTTTTGTTCCATCCCATCTCTAAGTCATCCAATCCTTATCCTGATCACTGTAATATTGTCACAACCTTTCTTGAAACCCTGCCTTTGATTCTTTGTGCTAGTGCTAACTTTAATAATTTTGTCTTGTGAAATCCTAAACCCTCAATCCTCCTTCGGGTAATTGGACTGGGTCTGCCTGGGCGGGTGCAGAGGTGCTGGGGTTGGTTCTGCGGATCAACTCTAGAGCTTACTGTGTTTCAATCTGGTAACCTAGCCTGAATGCCCTAGTGTAGAGCATAACTATCCTTGTAAAAATTGATTTCTGTTTTCTTTTTCGTGCCATTATTTTCCAAAAATGCCTCTCATTCAACATTGCATAACTCACTCAATTTAATAGCTAGAGACTACATTTAAACTCTGGATTATACCTAAGACCTATAGCTACATTCCAACTTAATAATGCACTCAGAATCAGGATATTTCATCTGTTTTTCTTAAAAACTGTTTGGTTAAATTTAGGCAGGAATCCACGTTTTTGCAAAGTTTTACACGTGTGATTTTCATTTTAAAGTATTTCCAACTTTCTATTCAGATTCAAAGTGGTTAATTTTGCTCAAACTATAGCTCATGATTGTTCGCATCTTGTCAATGTTGCTCCCATAGAAATTTGCATTGATTTAAGTACTTTTGCACACATTCATTGTTTTACACAGCCATTTTCGAATGTCATTTTAAAGTGTAAGATTGCAAACCCGTTTTTTTTCTCTTGTTTGGGGAGGGAAGGTTGTACTCAAATTCTGTTTATTGTTCTTTATTCCTGAAGCATCACTTTTCAACCAGAATCTTCCTCTCGCCACGTTGACGGTGTCAAATAGAAAGCTACTCTCAAGACGTCCAGCCTGGCTTCTGCAGACTGGTCTTGGGTCTCACGTGGACTATCGGACCAAAACAGCCTTTAGCAACCCAATTGTAACATCAAAGGACAACTTCGGGGCCTGACCACTGTCTTCCCAATTTCCCCACAGAGTAACTTAAAATTGGTTTCATGGAACATTCGTGGGCTCGTCCACTTGACAACGACAAGTGACATAAATCTAGGGGACTACGACTTGATCTGCTTGCAGGAGACCTGGCTGAGAAAAAACCCTGTGATAGATGATTTTCAAACAACTATAAACCCTGCCACCAAAGGGAATGTCAGTCGTCCACCTGCGGGCCTCCTGACTGCGGTCAAGTCAGGTAGCCCCCTAAACCTTTTAAAATCTATGATTACGAACTTGCTCATTCAAGTGTCAGTGATCGAATGGGAAACTGAGGTGACCAGGTCAGGCTCTAAACTTCAATCAAAACTAAGAATTATCAATGTCTATTGCAATCCCGTCCTGATCACCAACAAAGTGTTTGTAGATCAGGTTGCCAACTTATTGGATGATGCCGACATCCATCAACAATCTTCATACGTAATCATATGTGGGGACCTTAACATGCCGGACCTAGGTAACAAAATACAGGGTCAGGCCAGGAATTTTGATGACACCAGAAACATGAGAATATATCTGTGGAACTGTCACGACCCTTGCCCAAAACCCCCTCTGGCAAACCCATTGGCCAGGTGGAGTCAGGACTCGGGCCTCTAGAGCCTGGTATCCTCTTCAAAAGCCCTCATGGGGCCAGTCCTGGCGCCTATGACGCCAGGTTCATACACCATGAATAAACAATGTGCTTGGGAACTACTTTATTATTGTCAACCAACATGGCGGCATCCACATAGCTTGGATCCTAAGAACCAAGCTATGCAGTCTAGTGTTTTGGGTGTGGTAGCCTAGGGACTACTTTTCCTGGACTATTTTATTTGGGGCTATTTAAACCGCACCTGAGCAAGACAACACGCTTTGCGTTACTTTGCAGCTTGCAACGTGAAGCTCACCGTGTCCAGCTATTCCCTCGAACCTCGGAGAAGCAGAACCTGCAAGGAGACAAAAGGAACATCATTAGCAGCAGCATCTCACCTGCAGTCTTCATCTTTAAACACTCGCAGCTACTGAGAACAGCTTCCTCGAATCTGCATGCCTCCCGGACAGAACGAACTGAAAGAGGAAGATAGAGGCAATATTAAAGAAAGCAGTAGAGACATTTACAAATTACGAACTGCTCAAAAGGCTTACCTGGCTGGTCACCTCTCGGCTGGCACCACTCCGGACATTCCACTTGTGCTAAAGAACACCTTGACCTAGAAGGAAGGAAAACACAGGTTAGCAAAGGCAAGACTGCGCAGCGCTGCGCATAGCGCTTACTTACCGCATCATAGTGCTCTTAATGCACCAACATTTACCAGCGGGGCTCAACCAAGCCAGTTCGCCGCGCTGTAGCTCCACATACCTAAGGGAGAAAAAAGAGACATTTTAAACAAAGAAAGGCATGCCGGATAGCAACAAAACTAAAGAACAGCAATAAGACCTACCTGAACAATATCAAACGGGCCGGCATCAGTGAAGTAACTGGACCGCACTCGCCCATGAAAGACAACGCGCCCCTGCAAAGAAGGCAGGACGGAGAGCATGCCTAATTCTACCACAAGGTGAGGAGAGGGAGCCAGAGGGACTGAAATCATATGGGGGTGGAGGGAGGATACTTACCCCAGTCGGTCAGTCTTGAACACAGTCCTCCTGTATTTCCAGGAAGAAACTTCCCCGCAGACCACATCAGGGCAAAGCTGAGAAGCATACCAGCGAGTAACCCGGCTGGGTGGCGTTCCTGTGGATACCAGGTGAGCGTAACAGAACGTGAAGACTCCCTTAACAAATCCACCTGGGTGCCATGGAGACATCAGAAATGGACCAATTGGCCCAATTACTAGGAGAGCTTTGTGCTGAGGTTCATTGTGCCCGACAAGAGACTAATGCCCTCCGGAGAGACCTAATAGTGACCAAAGAACACACTGAAGAGATTAGAAGGCAATACTTGCAATCACAGGCAGGACAGACTCCTCTACCTGGAAGCAATCCAACGATGCAAAAACCCACCATACCACCCATTCCGGTACAGATCACGTTACCTGGAAAAGTGCCCCTGGCACCACCAGAAAGGTCTTCAGGCGACCCACGGAAGTGTGGGGCATTCATCAATCCGTGCCGACTTCATTTACTTTGTAGGCCTGGTGCATTTCCAAACGACCAAGCTCGGGTAGCTTTTGTCTTATCATACCTGAGTGGTAGTGCAGCAGATTGGTCGGTGCTGTTGGGGTATAGAAGGGCGTTTGTCCGGTGCTTGAATGCAAAGAATTGTTATATGCATATTCGGCTATCCATAGTAGGTCTTTCCAATTCCTTTGTTCGTGGTGCAGCATGCACTGTAAATATTGCTCGAGTGTCTGATTGGTTCTCTCGGTTTGGCCGTCCGTTTGGGGATGGTGACTGGTAGATAGCCGAACGTCGATCTGCGTCATTGCACATTTTTTCCAGAAGTTTGAAACAAACTGGCTGCCTCGATCAGAGAACAGAACCGAAGGGAAGCCATGTAGCTTAACCACACCCTCCAGGAACACTTTTTCTAAAGTGGCCGCGTCTGGGAGGCCTTTGAGAGGAATAAAATGGGCCATCTTCGAGAATAAGTCCACAACTACAAGGATGGTGTTGAACCCTTGGCTTGGAGGCAGATCAGTGATGAAGTCAAGGGAAAGTGTGTGCCATGGAACTGGAGGAATGTCCAATGGTTGTAGGAGACCAGATGGTTTTTGTTTCTGTGACTTTTTTTGTGCGCAGACACCACAGGACTCAATATACTGAATGATGTCCTTAAGCCAGGTAGGCCACCAAATGTTCTCTGTCACCTTAGCTAGGGTTTTGGCGATCCCAGGATGCCCTTCTATCAGTGAATCATGATAGTTTGAAATGATATGCTGTTGTAATTTCTTCTTGGGTACATATAGGCAATCCCTAAAAAAGGGTAGATGATCCTTGATGGTATATTGTTCACCTTGAGTTTGCCATGCGAGGTAGGCATCAGGATTCATTGTCCGTCGGATTTCCTTTTGTAGTTCTGCTTGTGTTAACCCATGACAATCCTCTATTACATGACTTTGGGGGGTTCCACAGAGAAATGGAAAAACATTTTGCTCGCCATACCCAGGAACAAGCAGTAGACAATGAACTCTTGTCCCTCCGACAGGGGAATCAGGACTTGTTAACGTACATTGTTACCTTCAACAGACTGGTTGTCGAAGATAGGTGGCCAGAAATCTGGTCGTGCAGCTAGACCATCGGTTGCAGGACCGAAAGGCAGACCGGTCTAAGACGGACCCTCGGACCGTGTATGTTCGACCAAGGGCACCTGAAATGCTGTAGAACCCATGCAGATTGGAGGGATACGGCCTCCATTAACAAAACAAGAGCGGGACAAAAGATGACAACAACAGCTTTGTTTGTATTGTGGGAAACCATGACATTTACTGAAGGACTGTCCAGTAAAACCCCCAAGAAGACCAGTCGGGGCCACAGAGAAGGATGAAGCTAAGGAATCGGAAAACTACCAAGCTCGACAAACGTAGAGGTCAGTTTGTCGAGTGAGAAGAAAGAGTTGCTGACTTCGCACTTTGCAATACTAGTGATCTTAATTAACCACCAACAGTCATCAAGAATGCATGCCCTTGAAGCATACATCGATAGCGGAGCACTTGGAAATGATATTGATCAAGAACTGGCAGCAGAGATGGGGCTTCCTTTGTGTTCTAAGCCAACTATGGACAAGGTAACCACCGTGGATGGGACAGAAATCGCTTCTGGGCCAGTAACCCAGTGCACAGCCAGGGTAACCTTGCTGTGCCAGGACGGACATTGGGAGACTATTTCATTCGATCTCATCAAGGCACCTCAGTTCAGGCTAATACTAGGGATGCCATGGTTGGTTGCTCACAACCCTTTGATAGACTAGCGGGCACGAAAATTAACCTTCCCCGGTGACTGCTTCCCTGCCTGCTATTACCAAGAGTAGAAACCTGACGTCTGTATCCCCATGACTCCCGGAGCGACAGTATCAACCCTGGGAGCAACTAATACCTTGCCAAGTGAATGCCATGATTTCCAGGATGTTTTCCGAAAGGACCAAGGCAATACATTGCGGCCGCACAGGCCCTATGACTGTCAGATCAACCTTGTTCCTGGTGCACAAATCCCTTGCGGCAGGATCTACGCTCTCACAGAACCAGAAAACCTTCATTTGAAATCCTATTTAGACCAGTACCTTGCAAATGGATTTATCCATCCTTCGAAGTCCCCCGCAGCCAGTCCTTTGTTCTTCGTACCGAAAAAGGAAGGGGACTTGAGAACCTGCATTGACTACCGAACATTGAACCAGATCACAGTGAAGAACCTCTACCCCTTGCCACTTATCCCTGAGATGCTAGACCAAGTTAAAGATACCCAGATTTATACCAAATTGAACCTTCGAGGAGCGTACCACCTGGTCTGAGTCAGAAAAGGAGATGAATGGAAAAACCACTAAGTACGGCTTGTTTGAATATCAAGTCATGCCCTTCGGGTTATGCAACGCTCCTGCAGCATTCCAGTATTTCATGAATGACGTCGTAAGGGAATTAATTGATGTGTGTGCCTTAGTTCTCACCTCCAGAGATTAATTATGCCATCACGAAAAAGGAACTCCTGGTTATCAAATCCACCTTTAAAGCCTGGAGGCACTACCTTCTGGGGGCCAGACACACCATTACAGTCATCACAGACCACCAAAACCTGCAATATCTCAAAAAAGCCAATGCTCAGTCCTCGTGCCAATTACGGTGGGCCCTTTTCTTCGCCGAATATGATTATGTAATCACATTTCGAACAGGAATCAGAAACAGAAAGGCGGATGCCTTATCTCGCATGGGCATAGATGAAATAGTATATACAACTCCAGACCCAGTACCTATTATACCTGAAGACAAACTCTTCGGTATCACGACAGCCTTAACACAAGCAGAACTACTAAAGGAAATCCAACGGACAATGAATCCTGATGCCTACCTCGCATAGCAAACTCAAGGAGAACAATATACCATTAAGGATCATCTACCCTTTTTTAGGGATCACCTATATGTACCCAAGAAGAAATTACAACAGCATATTATTTCAAACTATCATGATTCACTGATCGAAGGGCATCCTGGGATCACCAAAACCCTAGCTAAGGCGAAAGAGAACTTTTGGTGGCCTACCTGGCTTAAGGACATCATTCAGTATATTGAGTGCTGTGGTGTCTGCTTACAAAATAAATCACAGAAACAAAAACCATCTGGTCTCCTACAACCATTGGACATTCCTTCAGTTCCATGGCACACTCTTTCCCTTGACTTCATCACTGATCTGCCTCCAAGCCAAGGATTCAACACTATCCTTGTAGTTGTGGACTTATTCTCGAAGATGGCCCATTTTATTCCTCACAAAGGCCTCCCAGACGCGGCCACTTTAGCAAAAGTGTTCCTGGAGGGTGTGGTTAAGCTACATGGCTTCCCTTCGGTTCTGTTCTCTGATCGAGGCAGCCAGTTTGTTTCAAACTTCTGGAAAAAATGTTGTGCAATGGCGTAGATCGACGTTCGGCTATCTACCAGTCACCATCCCCAAATGGACGGCCAAACCGAGAGAACCAATCAGACACTCGAGCAATATTTACGGTGCATGCTGCACTACGAACAAAGGAATTGGAAAGACCTACTATGGATAGCCGAATATGCATATAACAATTCTTTGCATTCAAGCACCGGACAAACGCCCTTCTATACCCCTTATGGCAGACATCCACGTACCTCTGAACTAGACCTTCCAGCCAGCTTGGAAATTCCAGCGGTAAAGACTCTACACACAAGCATTACTCAGGCTTTCAAAAGGGCAAAGTTAAACCTTATTCATGCCAAAGAAAAACAAAAGAGATTCGCCGACCAACACCGGAAAAAGACCCCTGATTATCAAGTAGGAGACAAAGTTTGGTTAGCCGCTAAATTCGTACCCATCAAAGGAACCTGGACCTTTCATCCCAGATTCTTAGGACCCTATGCCATTAAGGCAATTATCAACCCAGCAGCCGTGAAACTGGATTTGCCACCTAATCTACACATTCACTCGGTATTCCATGTGTCCCTCCTAAAACCAATGCAACCCGGCACACGGATTGGGACAACACCTAAACCCAGACTTTTTGACGGAGAACCAGAATTCAAAGTCAAAGATATCTTGGACTCTAAATACTCTAGGACAAAGCTGTATTATCTCATTGATTGGAAAGGATTTGGACCACAAGATAGATCCTGGGAGCCCTGTGAGAATATCCACGCACCACGTCTAATCAGGAAATTCCATCAGAACTTCCCAACCAAACCTGGGCCAGACAGAAGGAACACCATGGGAGGGGCCTTAGGGGGGAGTGCTGTCACGACCCTCACCCAAAACCCTCTCTGGCAAACCCATTGGCCAGGTGGAGTCAGGACTCGGGCCTCTAGAGCCTGGCATCCTCTTCAAAAGCCCTCATGTGGCCACTCCTGGCGCCTATGGCACCAGGCTCATACACCATGAATAAATAATGTGCTTGGGAACTACTTTATTATTGTCAGCCAACATGGAGGCATCCACATAGCTTGGTTCCTAAGAACCAAGCTATACGGTCTAGGGTTTTGGGTGTGGTAGCCTAGGGACTACTTTTCCTGGACTATTTTATTGGGGCTATTTAAACCACACCCGAGCAACACAACACGCTTCACGTTACTTTGCAGCTTGCAACGTGACGCTCACCATGTCCAGCTATTCCCTCGAACCTCGGAGAACCTGCAAGGAGACAAAAGGTACATCATTAGCAGCAGCATCTCACCTGCAGTCTTCATCTTTAAACACTCGCAGCTACTGAGAACAGTTTCCTCGCATCTGCACGCCTCCCGGACAGAACGACCTGAAAGAGGAAGATAGAGGCAACATTAAAGAAAGCAGTAGAGACATTTACAAATTACGAACTGCTCGAAAGGCTTACCTGGCTCGTCGCCTCTCGGCTGGCACCACTCCGGACATTCCACTCGCGCTGAAGAACACAGCGACCTACAAGGAAGGAAAACACAGGTTAGCAAAAGCAAGACTTTGCAGCACTGTGCATAGCGCTTACCGCATCATAGTGCTCTTAATGCGGCAACATTTACCAGCGGGGCTCAACCAAGCCAGTTCCCCGCGCTGAAGCTCTGCATACCTAAGGGAGAAAAAGAGACATTTTAAACAAAGAAAGGCATGCAGGATAGCAACAAATCTAAAGAACAGCAATAAGACCTACCTGAACAATATCAAACGGGCCGGCATCAGTGAAGTAACTGGACTGCACTCGCCCATGAAAGACAACGTGCCCCTGCAAAGAAGGCAGGATGGAGAGCATGCCTAATTCTACCACAACGTGAGGAGAGGGCGCCAGTGGGACGGAAATCATACGAGGGTGGAGGGAGAATACTTACCCCAGTCGGTCAGTCTTGAACACAGTCCTCCTGTATTTTCAGGCAGAACCTTCCCCGCAGACCACATCAGGGCAAATCTGAGAAGCATACCAGCGAGTCACCCGGCTGGGTGGTGTCCCTGTGGATACCAGGTGAGCGTAACAGGAACTTATGGATTCAAGAGATATGCACTTACTTAATGGTAACTGTATAGTCGATATCCCATCTCAGCCAATGTGGGAAAACATGGGCAGCACTTCATTCATAGATTACATATACGTGTCCAATCATTTCTTACCTTTGGTTGACATATTTCAAGTCATCAAGACATTACGTAGCAACCATCACCTCCTATTTCTTGAATGGACGGCTATTGGTGCTCAGTCCCGGGACCAAATGGCAATTTTACCTGACACCTGTAACAGAGGGTTGCACCTGAAGCTTTCATCCACAAGGATACGATCCTTGACAATGGATCGGGGACGAACAAATGCCACGGTCTATTACTCTCCTTTGTTGGAACAATTTTGTTATTGCCCTAAGAAGGGTAATTTGGCCCACTATCATAAACATATTTTTAACATCGAATTGGTGGCCCGAAGAAAAGAGGTGAGAAGGCTAGCATGAATAGCAGAGAAGTCGGGCCCATTAGAGGACCATCTTACAGCCCGGAACGATAAGTTCAGATATAAAAAATGTCTTTCTGCATCAAAGCAACATAGATACAAGCATGACACAGAGGCTATGTTGAAAGCCTTGGTGGGCAAAGACCCAAAGTGTTTCTTGTCACTAATAAAGGCTGATGCGATGGTGCTGAGAGCAGATCAATCAAACCCAATAAGCGAAGAAACTTCGACTACCCATTTCAGAAACCTGTACACGTTAGTTCTTGAAAACAACAAATTCACCGACTTGATTGATTGCTCTGAGTCATGGGTCACGTCTAACAATGCGATTGATATTGAAACACAAATTTAAAATGTTGAAAGGCTTGAGAGCACCAGGGCTATCAAACTGTATGCTGAAAGAGTTCCACGACTACTGGGCTATTTTCATATCCATCTTGTTCGATCAAATAGCCACTTTTCATCAACTACCAAGTTCATGGAAGAGAGTGATAGTGGTACCAATTCACAAAAAGGGTGACTGGGGTAACCAAAAGAACTATCACCCTATCGCTCTCCTCGACGCCATCCGCAAACTTTACAGCTCAATCATCTTCGACCAGTTTAATTCGTGGTGCAGGAAGACCAGAATTTTTGACCAATTTCAAACTGGTTTCGGGAAGGGTTTGGCACATCGATAAATATCCTCTTACTCCAACTGCTGAAGGGTAATCTAGGACCTCACAAACCCATGATATACATCGTTTATGTGGACTTGGTCCAAGCATTTGACCAAATTGACAGATGCAAATTATGGTTGAAACTGCAAGGAAAAACTGCCCAAAACCAATATTCCACCCGATCATGGCTATGCATTCTGACATCTCTTTAAGGGTCAGACTGAACAAAGCTGAGACCCTTTCAAATGAAATAAGAACCTTCAGAGGAGTCAAGCAGCAGTGTCCTATGGCCTCTGCAATTTTTATTTCCTTCTGGAGGATATGCCGGAAGCTTTTTCGGCTATTAGATCATTTCCCCCTGGGGTTGGAGGAGTGCAGTTACCTCGTCTGTTATATGCAGACAACGTTGTGTTAATCTGTCAGACTCCAGTCGGGCTGCAAAGACAACTTAACGCCCTTCACTGATACATCCAAAAGAACGACCTTGAAATCAATAAGTGGAAAACCAAAATGTTGAACTTTGGTGCCGGCTTGAAGGGGAAAAAACTTCTATCCTGGTACATAGATGGGGAATAAAATCCACCTGTGCAATGTGCAATCTTTCTAATATCTGGCGGTCTGGCTGAGTAATTCGAGCGTCGAGGCGCCAATGTCAACTTACCTTCTTAGAAAGATGAAAACCCTAACCAGCCAAGCCTGCGCACTAAACAGAAAGTTCGGGCGTTTCTCAATCTTGCCAGTGATGAAGTACCATAGACCTAACATGGTACCTGTTGTGACGTATGGGGTGGAAGCCTTGATCAATCTCCCTGAACCCCTTTGGAATGGCCTTGAGGGTGGGTTTTGGAAGAAGTTACTGGCCATTCCATCGTCACTACGATCACCATCAGCCAGAGGGAACTGGGTTGGAATTCTTTGAAATCTACAGTTGACTGGAATAGACTTGCCTTGTTTAGGAAATTTCATAACTCCCTATGCCCAGCGATTGTGGAAATGGCGCATAAAGAAATGCTATCTGACTCCAACTCAACTTTGATTGGATGGTGCCCAATCACAATGTTGCTTCTAAAAGAAATTGGCACCTCTTTAGGGCAATTGTTGTCTACCCAGTACAGGTAAAAAGAAAACTCTAAGACGATTATTGGATTCGAACATTGGAGAAGGCTAGCAGCTAGCAATCAGTAGCTGAACTACCCTCAGAAGTTCGAAGACTCAACACAGTGTGTGAATATCTATAACAGTTCCCCAACAAAATGGTTACGGACCATTTTCTGAGAGCACGTTTGAACTTACATCCTACTAATGAGATCCGAGCAATTCTGGGTCAATCCTCGGAAAAACATTGCACTGTAAAGACAATTCTAAGGTGGAATTACTGTTTCATCTGATGGCACTGTGTCCAGCTTTAAGAGAGCTTCGTTCAAAGCACTTCAGACCCCTCTTTTCTGATTTTGCGCTTTCTGATGCCAAATGATGGTGGTCGTCCTTGATGGCAGGTCAAAAAGCCAAACATGTAATCGTGGTGGTGATGTTCCTGACAGAGGTCCTGCCGGAGATTGGAAGCGTTAACATTTCTTAAACTGTAAACTGTATTTTCTTTCTTTTGCTTTTCTTTTTTTTTGTTCTTTTACTTTTAATTATCATAATAAATTGATGAAAAAGTAAGCTTCATGCTAATAATGTGTTGATTCAATTTGAATGCAAATAAATACATAAAATAAATAATACCACATGGGTCACTTAAATTAGCAGCAATCATCATTTGGAAAGGAGCTCAATTTAAAATTATCCTAGTCCCAGCATATCTTTTTCCATCACAGTTAACATTATTTATCGTTTTCATTATTTTAACAATTGCATTTTATTTAATAACTTACCTTAAATAGCATGCAACATGTACCTCTTGTAAGCAGTGCCTTGTCATCGCAGCTGAGTGGCAATGCACTGAAATGTTTGAAAGCATCGTTTTGTAAGCCATAGAAATGTTTTAACTAGAGATTCAGAAAATATAATCTTTGTACTAATTAGTTTCACCAACTGATGCTAACTTCAGGAAAGAACCTGCAGATTGGGTGCCAGGGACCGTCAATGCAATAATGTGCTACACCATATGGGTGTGCAGCACCACATTCATTCCATTTTAAAACTAAATGAACTGATTTAGAGAAATGCTGAGATTCACCTAGATAAACCGACACGTCACTGTAATCCTCGGGCAACATGGATTAGGGCTGTTGTATTAACGTTGATGCTAATGCCAATGAGGGTAAAGGTATGCGCTCACTTGGATCCTTGTGGTTTACTATCCTGAGCAATGGGCACCGCCCAGGGGAAAAACAAAACCCAGAGGGATTATCTAAGAAATCAATTCCACCTTGACAAAGCAACGCCCTTAAAGTCTTGCAAAAGAGCAGGTAAAACACACAGAGTGTGCCTCAGTGAAGTCCTATTCAGAAGTTCCATGCAATTCCGGAGGAACAACATCCTAAGCACATTACTGCATTTCTGGCAACACACAAATCAGAGTAAACCTAAACACCACTTGTTTTACTCTTATAGGACAACGTTTTTATGGGTTCAAAGTGTGGTGCTTCCCCCTTGAGGGACGCGCAGGTGGCGGCGTGACGTTGCACGCCACCACGTGCATTATAAATAAAGGGGGCATTCCCGGCCAGGAGAGTGCGGCCGGGAAGCATGTGCAGAGCAGACGCGTCCGTGTCAGTCTGTGGGTGCTGGGGGCTTACGGGCATCGCTTATGGGGGTCACCACAGACTCCCAACACACGGTGTAATTACTATTGCATTTGTATTTGAATTTGTATTTATTAAAAGGAAAGTACATTGGAGCTAATGTTTGTAAATGAAACATTTCTGTTTTAAGTAAAACGCAAATATTGTATGGATCAATTGTACTTTACTGCATATTGTGATGTATTTTTATGGCAGAGAGGGTTGGCACGGAGCAAACTTCATGTTTTTGCCTTCACATCCTCTGCCATGTAAGTACTCCAACATGTATGTCAGCTTGGAATGTTCCTGCTGGCATAACTCCTGTGGATCCCTATGAAATACATCGTAAATGCTGCCTGCCATGCAGACATGGCGGGTGGTGTTTACTCAATTTGCATTGCAGAGTGCAAAAGGCAGGTGTACAGGTGATTTTGCTTGCAGTTTACATATCCCTTTTGAACTCTGCAGTGAAAATGATGAAAAGTGCGTGGAGGTGGCCTGTTTGCCACCAATCACACAGAGACATTTTTCAACATTATCAACTCACTACCCAAACCACCACCCACGCCTTCCACACACCCTTCCACCTCAGTATGCAGCTCCCTCTTGGACTATATCAACTCTAAAATACACATCAGACAAGCCCTGCCCTCTGCTGTACTACTCCAATTGCCCACTCTTAAAACTCCCAAACCTGCCAACACATGGGACCCATTCCACCCCAATGGCCTTGACACCTTCATCACACTCATAGCAAAGAAAGAAAAAAAACAGCACACTTCTTGGATTATGCCTTCCCACACAATCCAACTACATCACCACTTTGGCTCCATATTGGCTCAACATCATCAAGGCCTGTCATACACATGGTACAATGCCCTATGCACTCAGGAACAACGTATTTCTCCTCAAGAAACCATTGTTCAACCCCATCCTCCATGAAAACGACCATCCAATCACTATCCTCCCACAACTGACAAGTATCATGAAATGCATATGAGACAAATCCAACATAACATCAAGAAATCACCTCAGCCTCACCCATCTGACTTCCCACACGGCCCACCACCAAGAGAGCTACCCTGTAACTCTCTATGTCCTCCACAACATCCCATACAAAGGACACACAGCCGTCCTTATTCTTCACCGCTCTGCTGCCTTTGACACCATCAACCACACCTTTCTCCTGAACATCATATCCCACAGGATGAAATTCTCAGACACGGATCTCGACTGTTTTTCCTCTGTTCTCACTGGCAGGATACACGCTGTGTCTATTCCCCTTATTGATCCATTCTTACACTACTGTCAGGTATGTGGTTCCCCAGGGATCCTCTCTGTCTGTCCTTCTCTTCAACCTATTTGTACAATCAGTTGGACAGACCCATAGCAGATAAAACATCAATTTCCATCAATGCACAGATGCAACACAGCGTTACTTCCCCCTGACACGTCCACACCCTCAAATTCTGTATCTCCACTATCACCACTTGGGTTGGCCACCCAATCGCTCAAACTCAACCTCTATAAAACAGAATACCTCCTCACCCCCATGCAAAAACCTAACTTCACACCCTAGATCAAAGAACTCACAAAGGAACAGCCCACAAATTCCTCTCCACACCTGTCAATTCAACCCTCACCTTACCTAGACACACCAGAAAGCGGCCATCACCAAAACAAGCAACCTTCAACTTCAACTGCACCTCCTATACAAGGTAGAACACATACTTCCCTGTCACAACATTTACACTGCTGTCCAACACTATGTCTCTCCAAGCTGGACAACAGGAATGTTCTCCTAAGCAGACTCCCAACCACATCCATACCCTTATGCAAGCCATACAGAATGTAGTGGCATGGCTCATACTGCAGCTACCCAAACGCTCATATATCACCACAGCTTTTCCCCAAGTTCAGCTGCTCCCTATGCGCATGGGAATTGCTTTCAAAGGACTGTATCCAAAGCCTTCCACCGCAAACCCCAACCCAACCTCCACAACTAAATGAAACCCTTACTCACAAAGCACCAGCCAAGTTAACCAACATCTCCTATGCATTCCACTCTGCAAACTTACATGCACACAAAAATAATCGTTCATCCAATAGGCACCCAGAGCTTAACAAATTACGACTCGATATCCCCCTGTACCTTCCATCGCCACTTTCTGAAAAAGCTTTAAAACACACCTCTTTCCCTGCACCTAATCCAGCCGCACCACCTCTCCTGCCTTCACGTGACGACACTGTCCTGAAAAAATGTTGTAACCTCTTTTTTAATACCCACCTACTGACCTTTTGAATCTTGTAAGGCACTGGGCAGAAAAATAAAATGATATACATTCTAGCTGTTCCAACACTGCAGATGATTATTGTTGTGCAGAGACAGTATGGCATCAAGGGTGGCCTTAAGTTAAGACTAGTGTTGAAGCCCTCCTCTGCACCAAACATATAAACAAGCCTGAATCTGCACTAATTAACACTGCTCTGTGCCCCTAATACCAGGAGTAGATCTCAGACCGTTGCCAAGTACACCAATTCTTTTCACACAGCAAAGGATGCACTAATCATTGATTTGTATGCTAATGGAAAAGCACAACTTGTGGAAAAGAGACGAGCGATGCTTACTAATCCACCACCATCGCCACAGCCTCTAACACATGTGAGCTGCAGAAGGTCTGTCGGAAGCGACCAGTGCAGTAGTACTCAGTCTTGGGAGCAGTAGATAACTGGTGCGGCTTGACGGTCTATTCAATGTCCTTTCCTACGATCCAGTACGATTCAGTAAGACGCAGCAGCAGCAGTACAGTGCGGACGGTGTGTGAGCCGAAGCTGGTGAGCCGAAGCTGACAAAGCTGGGGAGGTGTGCCGCGGGTGTGTCGTTGGTGCAGCGGCTCCCGCTGGTATCCCGCTGGTGTTGATAGCTGCAGCGGTAGATGAATTGCAACTAATGCTGGGACCCACTGTGAGCGGCCGTGGTGGAACCGCACTATATTGAACTACACTGCACTGCGCTGTGTGTCGCTCATGGCGAGCTCACGGTCAGTGGAGGAGAGAAGCTGAGAGGAGAAAAAAGGGCTGTATCTTAAATCCCAGGGTCCTAAGCAAATATTTTTGTTTGGGGTGGTGCTGGCTGTGTGTTTGGCTGTGTATTTGACTCAGCCCGGGTCCGCCTGCAAAAAAACAAAAAAAAAAACGGGGGGGGGGTTCCTTTCTTTTTTTTTGCCACATTATTCTTTTTTTTTAATTTTCCTGCAAAAACTACTGCAGAAAACGAGTGTGCCTATCCCCTACACTATAAACACTATAGTGGCCCATGAGATAATGCACATAAGTCCTGTAGGCCTG
Source organism: Ambystoma mexicanum (assembly GCF_040938575.1). NCBI lineage: Eukaryota > Metazoa > Chordata > Amphibia > Caudata > Ambystomatidae > Ambystoma > Ambystoma mexicanum. The sequence continues at coordinate 1,100,150,948 of NC_090933.1, forward strand.
TATTTTTCTGCTAATCTGCTAACAATTCGCTAAATTGCAGTGTAGGATCGTAACAGTGTCATTACCCTCACTTGGCATTACCCTCACTTGTCAGTAGTGGAAAAAGCACCGGAAGGCCGACAAGGGTATCCATTAGGTACTCTCATCGGTAACCCAGTAAGAGAGCGCTGAAATTAACGCATGGACTGGGCTTATTCCAGTGCAAAAAGTTATCAATTGGATAGTATTTGGTTTTAAGTGACAAAAGAGCTGGGTGTTTGTAGGAGCTCATAGCGCTGAGATAGCCGTTTGCTCCTGTCCTACATTGGGTCAATCACAGCAAAATCTCAACTAAGCAAAATGAAGTTGAGAAGTAAGGTCTTGCAGTATGACCTTAGATGCCCAGAATGGGATGGATCCTATTCAGAGCAATTAGAAACCCAAGATATTGAGTAAACCCCATGCAGTACTCCTATTCCTAGAATGGCACCGGCTAAGATAATTACAGTGCAGGTGCATGCGGAGCAATCCACAGTCACCAGTACACCATCTGATATTGTACATTTTTGGAAGCGTGGGCTGGAATATACCACTACCACCAAAAAAATCCAAAGTAAAATTGAAGAACATTTTGGTGAAAAAAAAAAAGCCAAAGCTTAAATGACATCCAAAGCAAGATGTGAGACTCTGGTGACAACGAAAAAAAGGCATCTCCACCAAGTAAAGACCCTCCACTTTTAGTGGCTGCACAAAAAGACAAATCTATTGAAAACAATGTTGAAGTAGCCGCAATGGAGGAAGTAGCCAGAGCGGGACCACCTACACAAGTACAACTCGCTAAAAGTCAAGGGATCGACAAACGCATGGAAATTCGACAAGACTGCAATGACACATCAGAGGATGCAGAAATAAAACAAGCTAATGCTGCCACTCTCACAGCCTTAAACTTCGTACTAAATTCTCTGGTGACAGTATTTGAGCAGTTGGAATCTGAGGTACAACTGCAAGCTGGAACCCTGCTGGAGCTGACCAGAGAAACAACTAGCCTAGACTCAACATTAGTGGGGCTGACCTCAACAATTAATGCAGTTGTTACACCATCTCTGAAAGAACTGAGAGTGGAGTTAGCAAAACAAGGCCTCGACATATCTGCAGTCGAAAGGACCTTCGCAAAGAACAAAGAAGAAGAAGAAAGGCAAAATTGCCTACTTCTGGAAATCTTGTCCTTACTCAAGGCCGAGAAGACAACAAGAATCGGGGCCCCAGAAGCCACCAAAGGAGACAGAAGTGTTAATAACTACTTTGATGACACCCCCCTCTCGGAGTCCGTTTTAGAAGAATTTAGAAGGCTCATCATGTTGTGGAAGAAGAAGAGGGTGAAGTAACTGAGCCCGATACCATTAAGCAAGGGGAGTTATTAAATAAGCAGGACGAACGGTCCCCAGAATGGACAGAAGCCGGTAAACAGTTTTCAAAGGGAGAAGGAAAGCCAAGAAAAAAGAGGCCAAAAGAACCAGCACAACCACATTTCCAGTTACCCTTAGAAAACACCAAGAGAAAGGTCCAGCAAATAAACAAAAAGGGAAAAGTACGGAATATTTTGAACAAATAAAAAATAAAGAGAATGTAATTATAATACAAGAAGGCAATCAAGAAGAGGAACATAGCAAAAATAAGTTGGATGCTGGAAATGAGAAGTCTAAAAGCACCACAGAAAAAAATGGAAAGATCAGAGTGGGTGCAGAAGAAAAAAGAAAAGCGAGAAAGAAACACACAGATCTGGGCCAGAAAGAGGGTGCACCGAATCATACAAAGGAAAATTGCATAAGTGTTGGTCTGCAGACAGACCCATTAGGAATCCAAATAGATGATACACAGAATACAGGCTTAGAGACTGCTAGTCCATCAAGTTCATCAAAGAAAACAATAGAGGGAAGATCAACACAAAAAAGTTGTCCATCAATAAAGGGACGCCCGCGGGTTCCCTTATTTTTGGGGAAGGGGAATACATGTCTTCCCAAAAAAAAATACTGTTGCTATAAGGGAACCAACTAAGAAAATCGCATCGATCTTTCTTCAACGAGCACCACATGCTATTAAAACTGTGCCATTGATGACTGAAACAAAAAACGGTCAAGGCAAAGAAAAAGTAATAGGGGACGACCACAAAGAACAAGATGAAGCCTAGCTAAGGAATGCCTACCCTGAGGATCACCCTCAGTCTGAGCCTTCAAAGGGTGACCCGGAAGATCAGGAATATGCAGCTCCAAACTATGGCTTAAGGCAACGAGTAAAATCCCACAACATACCTCACTTTGTAGGGGGGCAATCTTGGGTTACTTTAACAAAGTTTCCAATCTCTCTCTTTTTGGCTCAAGAGATATGGAATACGTAAAGTTCCCGAGTAGAGGCAATGCAAAAGTGGCAGAGGTGGGTTTTACATCATTAAAAGCATGGAAAGCAATACAAAATAATAAAAGAGAACTAGAAAAAGTAAATTTGCAGATTTTTGAAATATTACCAGAAGAAGTGAAAAATGAAATATATTTCTCTTTCTGAAGGGCCGAATTCAAGACAAGAGGGTTTCCCAAAGCAGACAGTATGCGTGAACCCACAAAGAAACATGGTGGACTCAAAAGCTAGTACGCTAGCTGCACTTCCCGAGATCCTTACACAGGTACTCCAGAAACTAGGCCTGGGGCAACAGAACCTTTAGGCATGGTGAATTGAATATTACAAGCTGGAATACCCATGGCCCAAATTCTTTCATAGCAACTGGTAAGAAAAGAGCCCTTTTCCGTAACTCCGATGTCATCCTGTTGCAAGAGACTTGGCACACGCATCCAATAGAAATAGAAGGATTTACTATATTTACAATACCAGCTTGCCAAAAATCAATGTGTCGACCTTCGGGAGGGCTACTACTGGGAGTTAACAATTCGCTAAGTAAAGATGTTGGACTCTTACATAGAGAAAAGGAGGGTATCCTCGCTTGCAAAGTAGGAGTGCAAACTACGGCAGGATATTCGCAGCTTGTAATAGTGAACATATATTGGAATCAAGCACAAATTGATTTGCAAAAATGTCACCATTTGCTATCCACGGTATTGGAAAAGATTGCACTGTCTCACGGTAAGCTAGTGTGATTTTAGGAGGAGACCTCAATGCCCAATGCATAACTACACAGAACAATAATAAAAATCCAAATTGGGGACAAAAATCAAACACAGGGAGGCAATGGGTAAATTACCTGAAGGCATGGGGACTCAACATGCTAAATGATGAAGTACACAACGACAAACCATCAAGACCAACCTGGTCTTGAGGTAACTCCTTCTCCACATTGGATTATTTCTTTTTCTCTGAAGATATTCAATCAAAGGAGATAGCTGTGGAGATTATTTGGGGACAAGGGAGTGATAATGACCGTATCAAAATAAACATTCCAGACTTTAAGAAAATACAATCGAAAAAATATCCCCATGAACTAGCCCTGAGCAATGGGAAAGCGACTCTGGTAACATATAAGAGAGAGGGGAAGAAATTGAATGATAAGTTGAATGGTATCTCCCCAAAAAAACAAAAAGAAAACTGCAAACCCGAATGCTTCAAGACATTTATTTTGTCCGTGCATCCGCCAATTGCGGTAATACCTCGGCAAGTAACTCACCATCAACATTCATTCGATGAAGAAACTTGGATACAGAGGAGATCTTAAGGAGAGCATGCAGACGACTAAAAATAATTATAATAGACCAAGAAAAACTGCAAGGAGAGCTAGAAAAGCTCAGAAGAAGTTAAAAGCAATGGTCAATAGCAAGAACAATGTTGCGGCACCAACAAGACAACGAGCGGATGCTCTCAGCACTATGTGAAAATATTACTCGTAATTTTTTGTCAATAATAAATAATTCAGGAAAGAAATCAATTACTAATAGCATTCAATGTAACTTAGTGTTTGAAAAGAGTTGGACAGACTCTCGCAAAAAGAAGGAAGTTGCGCTGTGGGACCCAAATATGATATAAAACTAATAGAAGAGCTTATCCTGAATGCCTCTTCTTCAAAGGCGGTGGGCCCAAACGGCAAATTTATCAGGTCTTAAAAAACAATGTAAAAACATGGGCAAACCTCCTTTTCAACCTCTATAACTAAATACTAAAGACACAAAGTTTTCCATCTTCCTGGAAACAAGCAGTCGTGATACCATTCTACAAGGGGGCTGACCGGTCACAACCTGAAAACTATAGACCAATCGACCCTCCTGGATATTGAAAGTAAAATATTCATGAAAATTCTGCTGTTCGAGCTAGAGGACTGGGCAAAGGAAGCAAATATCCTGTCTAAATTTCAAACAGGGTTCAGACGCGGTATGTCAACAACACTAAATGGTTTGGTTTTGAATCTTTTGGCAGAACACTCCAAAGTGTATGGAGAAGGCCCGATATATGGAGCCTGGGTAGACTTCTCCAGGGATGTTGATTTAGTGAGAAGGGAGTAGCTGTGGGCTAAATTGAGAGACTGGGGACTACCAAGAAGGTTGCTTTCAATATTGATTGAATTACACAAGGACACTTCATTGATGGTAAGACTAGACAAGGCCGGTCATCTTACTAATTCAATTAATGTTGAGCAAGGCATGTGACAAGGGTGCTTGGGTGCGCCATTTTTCTTTAATCTGTATTTGTCAGATCTGGGGGCTTTTTTGCAATCCTGGAAAATGGCGAGCCCAAAACTAAATTCAATCAAGTTTTTTTGGCTCGCATATGCTGATGACATCTTCCTGATCGATAGGACAGCATTAGTCCTGCAAGGATTATTGATTGGCTTAAGTGTATACACCAAAATGAACAGTCTTCAAGTAAACCCAAAAAAATCCCAAATTTTAGTGTTGAAACATCCGAAAAAGCATATTAATTATGGAAAATGTTTTTTTGAAGATCAGGCAATTGAGAGAACAGAAGAGCTAGTCTACTTGGGCTATACAGTGTATTCTTTTCCATCAGCCAGCAAAGGGGAAGCAGAAATAAGGCTAAAGGTCGAGAAAGCGGTACCACAGATGAAAAAGATTCTCCGCGAATTGTGCAAATTATCAATCATGCCGTTACTAAAGTTCTATATTGCAAAAATAATATCGTCTGGAGGCAAAACCGATTCTCTGGGACACAGACTGGCAAAAAGTGGAAGGTCAGTTATGGAAAAGATCATTAGGCCTACCTAATTGCCTTCCCGTGTCTGTTCTAAGGTTTGAACTTGTCTAAAATCACTCCAGCAACAAATGGGTTGGAGATTGCTTACACTGTATAGGCTGATAGCAACCGCTCAAAACAACTTGCTTTATGAGGACATAACAATGCAGTTTCAAATGGACAGGTCTAAGTTACTTCATCAGCTGGAAGTCAGAGCTGTGAGAAGTCTGACAGAGACAGACTCTTCGATAGAAACTCTGAAAATTAATCCTTTGAAAGCGAAGAAAGAAACTGAAACAATGGATTGGATTAAGACAGGAGTGGAAATGTGGCGCACAAAACCAAAAAATAATTTTCTAATTCTGGAAAAAAATCTGGGAGGGTTACCAAAGTATCTACAAAAGCATCCAAGCATGGAGTCACAAAATATATTCCTTAGGGCACGCCTACATATCATCCAGGAGAAATTTTAAATATTAGAGGACAAAATCCCAATGCTATCATTCTGTGCAATTTGTATGCAGATCCCAAACAGCAAAACTTGGAGCATTTACTTTGAGGCTGTGAAGGGACTTGGGACATTAGAACAATTTATTTTTCTAAATTCGTAGACAAAATATAATATTTACTATCGGAAAACTTTTGGAACCTTTTGATATCGGGGTATAGCACTGCCCTAACAATTGCGGTAGGTCAGGTATTATCAAAGATCAGTCTGTTCTCTACGGAAGCCTGGCAGAAAGAGAATATTAGCAGCAAAGATACACAGGAGTGGAGTGGGGGGCAGTGCTTATGGTCCTCATGGTCCTCAGGTTCCTTCTTGTTTTCGAGATTCTTTAATAACTTTGTCTTCAGTAGAACTTTAAATCAAAGGAGTTGGAAAATGATTGTGCTCTTTTTTATATTTTTATATGTTATATTTTAATGATTGGTATAAAGGTTTTCTTTCTTTTTGTAAAGGTCAAATTTGATCAAAAACAAAAAAAAAAAATTGTAAAGCATTGTTCCAAACTTTCACTTAACCCTGAGGTGCCAGCAACTCAGGAAATTTGACGGAATAGACATTTGCATTCCAAAAATATACATTTAACTCCCACAGCATTACCTCCAACCCCCAAACTCCCAGCATGCACAATTCCCCTCAAGACCAAATCCTCTCCTCTTTCTCTCACAGACCTCCTGAAGCCACTTTCCTCTTTCAAACTTACCTCCTACTCTGGAGATATCATCCCAGCCTCCATCATAGATCAATCAATGGACATGGCTCTTTATGCACCCCATAGCTTCATTAATGCCTCCGTCACCAAAGAGTCAAGATTGGTCTCATAAACCTCTTCTGAAAAAAAAGACCCTAGACAAACTGGCCAACTAATGTCTCATTGCATACCTCCATTTATCAGCAAATCCATGCAATGCCACATCACTACTACCCAGAATCAAACAACTACACCTCTGAAACAAATATCAGTCAGGGATGTGCCTCAAGTGTTCCTTTGAGATAGCCACTATCCACGTGGTGATGATGCTCTCCAAATCATGCATAGGGGTGACTCATGCCTCCTTGCCCTCACTAACCTCTTGCCTACATTCAACACTGCATTTTCCTCACCCTCCTTGCTGACAGGATGGGATTCTCTGGCACTACCATGATTTGGTTTACCTCCTACCTCTCGGATAGATACCAGGCTGGCCAGATTAATATGTTGCATAAAACCAACTCCCAATCTCCTGCAGTCCCCCAATGTTCGATCCTCTCTCTGATCCTTTATAATCTTCACATAAAGCCTCTGGGCACACTCCTCAAAAATCCTGATATTGCCATCCACCAATCCGCTGAAGATATGCAGTTGTACATGAGAGTAAAAAGCCCATAGGGCATTACTCATTTTTTAGATTAAATAGCCATCATCCTGTCCTGGATATCGACTGCATACCTCAAAGACTGAATTCTTCCTCATTCGTCTCCCCACTAAACAAAACAGGTCCAACAAGGGCTCAGTGATATGCAACCAGAAAGATTTGATCTATAACTTTAGGATTCAGCAAAATCGTTAGGCCTCATCATTCATGGTAGCCTCTGCTCCCAGAAACACATAGCTAAGAAGGCCCAAACTGGCTCCAAATCCCCATCATTCTCAAAATCAAACACTTCTTCCCATCACATGACTTCTGGACATATTGCAGGCCCTTGTGGTCTCGCACATCGATGGGGGAAATGCCCTCCTGACAGGGCTCTGGCTACTCACTTGGCTCTGCTAAAATGTGCCATACTGACGGGGCTCCCAGGGACTCACTTAGCTTGCATAAAAGCAGTCCACCATGCCTGAGCACATCACATTATGGGTGCATGGAAATTTGACTGAATAACCCCTGTCCTACGCAAACTATATTGGCTTCCGCTCTAGGCCACTATACTGTTGAAGACTGTATGTATTATATACAAAGCAATCACGAGTAGTACACCAGTGAACATGGTAGATAAGCATCACATATCTGGTGGCATATGCCCTTCATGCAGCAAATCAACCAACCGGCTCGAATCACAACTTCTCCCTAAAGAGAAGACATCAGTAACCACAATCACTGGACAAGAAATGTATATTCAGGGAGCATGATCTCAGCACACAAGAAATCAAAACAAATGTCACGTGGTGATATGATATAATATATGGCATTTATAACGCGTTTATACACAAGTGTTTCAAGGCGCGATGAGGCAAGGGAGGGGGAACAGAGGGAAGACAAACAGCGATCCTACTAGGCCAGGTGTCATTCAGATCGTGCAAGTGCATGGGAAAGGGAGGGGAAAAGTGCAAGGGAGAGGGGTAGGAGAGAGAGCAGTACACGGGATAATAGACTAATAACATAGTAAGTATGGCCAGCTGGTGGCAAGTGCAAGGGTAAGTGCAGACATCCGGTATCAAGTGCTGGTAGAGGGACTGAAGGGATACAGCAACAGTCCAGAGTGTGGGGGTTGCCAGGAAGGCAGTGCAGTAGTGCGACTGGCAGTGGAGGGGACCTGGGCCCGAGATCGGCAGGTGGCCAGGTAACCAGTGCAGTTTCAGTCAGGGGGTCAGCAGGGGAGAGGAGGAGAACAAGCGGAAGCAAAGAGAAAGGTGTTGAGGCGCTGCCACAATATGGTGACAAGATATGTATATCCTCTCATCCCTCCCTGTATGGTGCAGCCATGTGGGGTCAGGGCTCAATGCGAGGGTACATGCTTGTGGATTGAGTCTCCACACTTTTTACAGAGGGCACCTTGATATGCTAATTTCTTGTGACGCCACATTCAATTGGTATGTTAATGCGTACCCCCACTTTTTTTTAGGACTCGACCCCTGCGTGGGGAAGATTATGGGAAAGGGAGGTGGGCTTCAAGACAGACACACAATTCTTACCCCACAAAAGAAAGACTCAAGTACTGTACCAATCACCAGCGAAGGTGGAATATTAAAAGGGCAAGTGCCCACGAGCAAGGAGAAGCTCTACCGAGACAGGTGGAGGGAGGGGTATTGAATGGCATGTCATAACGGAGATTGTTTCATAATATCAAACTCCTACTGGACTATTTAGTGCCAATTCATATTTTTAAGTGATTCTATAAAGAAGACATCATTTCACCTAAATACAACAATTTTTAATGGGAAAAATACAAGTAATGTTAAAATAAAAAAATGGAAAACATAAATAGTTCCCTTCCAAAATTACTTAATACGTTTTAAGAGATCCATACGCAATATACAACTAAAAACAGTCATACACCATTTCACTATTTTATTAAGTCAGGTGCCCCCTTCAGGACCCAGAACCATGCAAAATGGACTCTAAATCCGCCCACCCTCCCAAGCCATTGATTTGTGCTGCTGTGGGACCCAGAACAGCACACATAAAGGCCGGTCCCAGGGCAGCTTGCCCGGGCACTTGCTGAATGGCAAAGGGCAATTTTGTGTTCACCTGGAGCCCACCACTACTGGCAACCCACCTGACCCTTAAGTTCACAGACAATAAGGTAAGGCATGCCACATAACTTAACATCATACTGCGGTAATACTTTGATACTGAGAAATGTAGCATTTGCGATATGTTACCACTGTGAGAATTTTCCACAGTGGGATTATTGCCATTGTGAGATGCTGCCATAGTGAGATTCGTCATTGTTGGATTTTTGCCATTGTGGGTTTTGCCATTGTGAGATGTTGCCATTGTAGAATTGTTGCCATTATGAGATTATGCAGCTGTGAGATTGTGTGACAAAGCAATGTTGCCATTTGAGCTTTTCATCTGTGAGACGTACCGCTGTGAGACCCTGCCATTTCAAAATGTTAAACACATAGTTTTTTGCCACTGAGAGATTGGACCACTGTAATTGCAATAGCTTATTTATAACATGCTTAATAATCAGAGGTTTCTAAGTGCGACCCAGGGATCGAACCTGCGTTGCTCCGTGTTGTCTTGCTTCCAAGGCAAGCACCTCGCCCCTGAGCTATCCTCCAGAGACTGCGAGATTATGCCACTGTGAGATTGTGCTGCTACGACTCTTCCTGCTGTGGAGTTTCGTCATTGTGAGCTCATGCCATTGTATGATTTGTACCACCACATGTTTTTATAACTGCAAGATTTTCCCATTGCAACTTCTTGCCACTGTGAGATTTTGCAACTGTGAAATGTGGCCACTGTGAGACTTTATCACTCTGACATCTTGACACTGTGAGATTGTGCCACCGCAAAGCTTTACCACCGTGATACTCTACTACTGTAAGATTTTGCCACTGTGTGGATTCGCCACAGTGTAGTTTTGCCACTGTGTGGTTCACCACTGTGTGATTGTGCCACTGCAAGGCTTTGCTACTGTTAGATCTTACCACTGAGAGGTATTGTCACTGATCGGTTTTGCCACTGTGTTGTTTTACCACTGTGAGGTTGTGCCACTGTGAGGTTTTACCACTGTGAGGTCTTACCATTGTGATGTTTTGTCAATGTGAGATTCTACCACTGTATGTTTTTGGCATTGTGAGACTTCTACCGCACATAGAGGTTATCACTGCAAAATTTGGACACTGCAAGTTCTGCCACTGTGAGATTGTGCCACTTTGAGATTTTGAGCCTGCGTGATACTCTTCCTGTGCAATATTTTTCCCCTGCAATACTTTTCCCAAGTAATGAAAAATGGAGTTAGATAGGTACTGTGGTGGGAGCGAGGTCAGTATGCTAACATGGCAGAACTATCACCATATTGGAAGTTAAGGACTGGTACACATTGAATAGAATAGAATGCAGGCCTTGATATGGAGCTGTAGGTCTGTGTAGCTCAGCTCTAAAAACGGTTCCATGTTAATTCATCCCCAGTTTTTCTTTTCACCTTTTTTCACCGAAAATATTTTGCTAAATAAATGCATCTGTGTTTGCCTTTTTATTTGATGGATGAACTTCATTCCCAAAAAACAAATTCCCTTTTCTGTCCCACAGGAGAGAAGCCGATGTCAGAGGAACCTGCATTGCACAGATAAACGCTACTGGTATCTAGCTGCAGAGCATGAATAGGGTGGGGATGATGTGTGAACTGTGGGGTGACTTGGTAGGGATGCACCCTTTGTAGGATACATTCATGGGAGCAGGGTATAAGGTTTTGTGATACCAGTGGTCAAGGTGAAGATTTAGCGCGCTACTGTCCTCCCCAAAGAATGGTCATCCCATATGAATTACAAGTATACACACAACTAAAAGTAAATAAATCCTTGAACTTCAGAGTCAAGAGTGAGGCCTCAAACACGTGATTGCTGAGCACCTGGGATCTAAAGTAGATAAGATGGAACTGTGTCTGGAACATTCTGTAGGAGGAGCAGAGGTGATGCAAATACATTAAGTACAAGGTCAGAGAGGCAACTTGTGTGGGCTACAATGTCTGGTATAATGAGAAAACCTATTGTCCGTTACTGCAGAGTTGGCCTTGCCAGTTTACTTTGATCCTGTCTGAGTTTGAGGGGTGCATATCACGTGATGGTTACGATGTATTGATGTGTCGAGTCACGAAGGTAACGATGATGTAATACACCACGTGTATAGGGTAGTGGGCTTAGATTAGATGTGGCCTATCGGTCCAGGGGCAATAGGGGGACAATAGCATGTTATATAGATGGTGGCCAATGAGGGTGGAGGGATTACGTTGTATTGTTATGTGGGTATTGTTAATAATGGCTTATCAGCCTATAAAAGATGTAACGCTTTGAAAAATCACAGCGCTGCCTGTCAGTTGGGTTCCACAGGGCTGCCTGAGACCTTTTTGTATGTAATACACCTTGTTTTCCCTTGCAAAGAGGAGCAGTGCTAATTTAGCTCTTTTGATTTCATGCAATTTTACTTTCCCAGTAAATTATATTGCCCTCTCGATATTGTACCCCTGAGATACTGAACCCCTGTGATAATGCACCCCTCTGATACTGCACCACCATATGTTGTATATTCCCACACTATGCCCTGGTGATATCCTAAACACACAGAAAACTTAAGCCATGGGGTCCCTGTGGAAACCAACTGACAGGCAGCGCTGTGATTTTTCAAAGGGTTACATCTTTTATAGGCTATTTTATAGATAGTATCCTTCAACCAGCAAAATACAAATAGCTAGACTGGACAGCTGCAAACAAAATGCTGCTTAAATAATACTGTCCATGGAGACCCGAGCCAACAAGGACAACCAACCAAGAAAATACTTTATCGCTCCTACCCTCGCTGACTGAACCACATGCCATTGAGTCTCTTTAAAATTAAATGACCAACTGGAAAAGACTTGGCTCATTAAAATATATTTTTTTAAACAAATCCAACCAAGAAACTTACTACCAAACCCACAGCCAAACAACATAATCTCTATGAAATGCCCCGTTCATGGTAAATAAAATGACACACAAGTAGGTCATATATAATAACAAACCAATGTGAAGAAGACCTTCCTTCACAACCAACATCAAGAAACTGCTTCTTGGAAGAGAGCACTTTCACGAGAACATGACCAAAATCACTATTTGTTGCGCTACCTATCTACCTACAATCCACATCAACAACCAGCCATTGATAAGCATTCCAACCAAACAGGGAGGGACGATGGAAACATGGTGAATGGGCCTAAAATGGATGGAAGAGTTCCAATCGAACCAAGTAACTGAAACAGACCGTTCTTCACAAACAACTGTTGAGAGAACAAGATTCACCAGAACAAACCCACAGAAAACTCAAAAGCCAACATTAAACCAAAATGCATCCTAATCAAACTAATCAATGAATAAATGAAAACAACAAAGGTTTGCTGCACAATCACACACCAAAACCCAATGCAGAATCTGAAAGAAAGAAGAAACAATCCCATATAAAAATGCCTGACACCATCTTAAAAGGACAAACAATCCTCAGAAAACAAAAAGATTCCCTGCAACCATGTTAATTCCAGATCTATGTCAAATCACAGCAGAGAGCTATATATGATCATCTCAGTGAAGGCAGAAGGGGAATCCTATTTCTCACTCAAATTTGGTTAACAGAAGCCTTCATGGTAGTTGCATACGAATCCATACCCAACAACTTCAAAAAGAAAAAAGAAAACATAGAAGGAAAAAGCGGTAGATGCCTCGACATTGCATACAAAGATCACATAAAGATCACAACAAAATTGTCACTAAATATTCAAAATTGTGTATCACTCTTCCTCCTCCTAGACGTAGACCACCAGACCAATGTTTAATTTTTACTCATGTACAGACCAGCCACATACAATCCAACTTTCACAGATGCATTTGTAGACACCATAATCTGCATGGCCATAATGACCACCTGATCATATTATTAGACTTAATTATATCGATTTGAAGAAAAAATATCAACCCAGCCAAATCACTAACTTCTCAATGTTCAATGATGCATGTGCAATAGTTAGTGAAAGAAGCAACCCACTCAGCTGGGCAAGCCCTAGATGCAATTTTCTGCAAAAGAAACCTGGTTAAAACTGCACCCCATTTCACATTCTCTGGAGTGACCCTTTTATATTACCTTTAGTGTTTCACCCACCAGAATTAATACAAACCCCCTCTCCATTTCAGAAACAAAACCAAAAATCCCTGAATGCTATGGATCTCAACACCAAACTAGAATCCATAAAACTACCAAGCACCCTCTTGGATACAATCCAAACAGGAGAATGAATTGAGACAATACAAAAATGGATCACAGAAGCCCTAGATGCTTTTGCACTGAAAAAGCCTTTTACCCCTTCACCGCAGAGTTCTGAATAAAAACAAACAGGTAACTAAAACATGCATGGAGGAAATATTATGACCAACAGGACAAACTCACAATCCAGAACATAATGCACTATATAAAACCGAAATCCAAAAAGGAAAACAAATCTATATAACACCAAACAAACTGCATGCAACCCTCTGAAAAAGATGTTATCAAAGAGCTAAGAAAGTCATCAGCTTGCTACAACACACTCACTCCTTCCCAGAACTGTGTGATGACCTTGCAAATAACTTAAAAAACAAAATCTTAAACATCCAGCAAGCCATCAACAGTATATCCAAGAACACAAACAACAACTCCACCAATCGCCAAACTCCAGAAACAACCATAAGACTGAACTACTTCACACCATTTTCAACTGAAACAAAATCACTAACCTAGTGAAACAAAGAAACAAAGCTAGATCGCCAATAGAACCTTGCCCACCAGACATCTACAAGGTTATCCTATGTTGGGTTTTTAAGTGCCTCAACAACTGGTCCCTCATTATCTTTCATCCAAAATTGTTGTTTATCAACCAAATTGTCCTATTTGTTCCTAAGAGCAAAATGTGTTTACTTTAGTGACATAGGTGTTTCTATTGTGGGCATATGAGCCTGGGATAGGATAGCAATCGATATCCACAAAATTGATTCTGGTACACAGTTCAGGAAGAGATTAAAAACCTTTCCTTTCTAATAATAGCCTCCAGATTGATCAGACTTCGGCCTTTGGATTTTAAAATATGTGCCAGATGCAGTTTCTGCTTGGTTCTTCGGGAACTGTGCTATACAAATATCAAATCTCACATCTCAAGAGAAGCCTTTAGAATACTTATGGAACCTCATGAACTATTCACTGGCAACAAGAGCCATGCAACAAAGTTTCAAAGAGAAACACATTAAATCATTCCTCAAAAACCCCTCGAGAAACACAGAAAATGTAACCAACTATCAGCCTACTTCAAACATCCCTTACATGACGATACTCCTACACATCTACGTATATGAGCAAATCCTGAAACATGTGGAAAGACAACCAGATACCAGACCAGGCACAAGTCGTTTCAGACCCATGAGAGGAACGGAATCAGCACTTCTATCCATCTGGGATACTAAAAGCTGACCCCAAATTCAACATCACTTCAGCACTAATACTATTAGACCTTGCAGCAGCATTTTAACAGTCCACCACAAACAAACCACTCATCAAACGATTCCAAGAAATAGGGAGCAGCAACAAAGCTTTGCTATAGATAAAGTCCTTCCTAACTGAAAGAAATGAAACAATCTGGCTGCCCCATTTAGATCAGCACCACACACCCCCACAAGGCTCATCCCTTTAACCAGTACAATTCAACGTCTACCTCACACCACTCATCAAACTGATCAAAAGACATAGGGGGTCATTCCGAATTTGGAGGCAGCCATGGTGCTATTAGCACCATGGCTGCCTCCAAACCCGGGTCCGGGTCCGGTGTCTCTGAATGGGGACTTATCGGGTGATTCCAACCTTGGAGGACCTTGTAAGTCCCCATTCAGAAAACCATTCCCCATTCCCATTTGAGTTCCCATAGGGCTCAATGGGAATGGGGAAGGAGTTAATAACGGGCCTGCAAATTGCGGGCCCATTATTAGCTCCATGGTCCCTTAACGGGTCCCGCTAAGAATGTCTGGTCAGACCAGCCGCTCCTGCTGGGACCCTCTAAGGGACCTTGTAATATGACGGTAGGGGGTTAACAGCACCGGCATCCTTACCGGTGCCGTTAACCCCCTACTGCCATACTCGTAATGACCCCCATAGACTCGGTTTATCAATGTCAAGAGAGAACTAGACCAAATACAGACTAACTGCATAAAGCAAATAAAAGCGTGGATGAGCACCAAAAACCTAACACTCAACCAGGACAAAACCTAAATCATGATCACACCAAACAACCCATCGACTCATCATCACATTTCATGGCCAAAGAAAATGGCAACAATTATCCCACCTCTTGCATTTTGAGCATTTCTCTGAAGCTTGTTCACCAGAGCTGCGTTAGTACATTTCTGACCAGAACATTTTATTTCCTTTTAAGTTGACCAGGCTGGCTGACAAGTGGGTCTCCCACAGGGTGTCCCCTAAGGATCCCAATGGGAAAAACAATGGGCCTCATTACGATAGTGGCAGAACAGTGATAATGGCGCCAGTAGTGCTGCCGGCGCCGTTATCACTGTACCGCCATATTACGAGTTCTGCTCGCGGGTGCCGATCTGCATGCCTGGTCAGACCAGGCGTGCAGAGCGGCACCCGCAAGCAGAATTGGATGGTAGCAATGGCCGCTCTACCATCCTCCCCATTCCCATTGAGCCCTATAGGGGCTCAAAGTGAATGGGGACGTACCGGCTCCGGGTCCTGCGAAAAGGGAATTACCGGGCCTGCCAAGGTCAGAATGGTCCATTAATACTCCTTTTACAAGACCTGGAGCCGGACCCGAGTTTGGGGGTAGCATGGCTACCTCCAACCTCATAATGAGGCCCAGTGACAAAGAAAAGGGCACCTCTCCGAAACCTGAGGAGTCCAAAAAGCATCCCCAGTCGAATAAACCAAAACCTTCCTCGCCTAAGTTCCAAAAATCTAGTGGGGATAAGTATAATGGAGGTGAAAGAAAGAGTTGTGGTCCTCCTGCTGTAAAGCAGACTCCCAGTGATCCTAATGCACTTCCTCATACAGTAGGCAATTTTTGGGGAAGTGGAGCCAAAAATTGTGAATCACTCTTCCTCCTCCTAGACGTAGACCACCAGACCAATGTTTAATTTTTACTCATGTACAGACCAGCCACATACAATCCAACTTTCACAGATGCATTTGTAGACACCATAATCTGCATGGCCATAATGACCACCTGATCAAATTATTAGACTTAATTGTATCGATTTGAAGAAGAAATATCAACCCAGCCAAATCACTAACTTCTCAATGTTCAATGATGCATGTGCAATAGTTAGTGAAAGAAGCAACCCACTCAGCTGGGCAAGCCCTAGATGCAATTTTCTGCAAAAGAAACCTGGTTAAAACTGCACCCCATTTCACATTCTCTGGAGTGACCCTTTTATATTACCTTTAGTGTTTCACCCACCAGAATGAATACAAACCCCCTCTCCATTTCAGAAACAAAACCAAAAATCCCTGAATGCTATGGATCTCAACACCAAACTAGAATCCATAAAACTACCAAGCACCCTCTTGGATACAATCCAAACAGAAGAATGAATTGAGACAATACAAAAATGGATCACAGAAGCCCTAGATGCTTTTGCACTGAAAAAGCCTTTTACCCCTTCACCGCAGAGTTCTGAATAAAAACAAACAGGAAACTAAAACATGCATGGAGGAAATATTATGACCAACAGGACAAACTCACAATCCAGAACATAATGCACTATATAAAACCGAAATCCAAAAAGGAAAACAAATCTATATAACACCAAACAAACTGCATGCAACACTCTGAAAAAGATGTTATCAAAGAGCTAAGAAAGTCATCAGCTTGCTACAACACACTCACTCCTTCCCAGAACTGTGTGATGACCTTGCAAATAACTTAAAAAACAAAATCTTAAACATCCAGCAAGCCATCAACAGTATATCCAAGAACACAAACAACAACTCCACCAATCGCCAAACTGCAGAAACAACCATAAGACTGAACTACTTCACACCATTTTCAACTGAAACAAAATCACTAACCTAGTGAAACAAAGAAACAAAGCTAGATCGCCAATAGAACCTTGCCCACCAGACATCTACAAGGTTATCCTATGTTGGGTTTTTAAGTGCCTCAACAACTGGTCCCTCATTATCTTTCATCCAAAATTGATGTTTATCAACCAAATTGTCCTATTTGTTCCTAAGAGCAAAATGTGTTTACTTTAGTGACATAGGTGTTTCTATTGTGGGCATATGAGCCTGGGATAGGATAGCAATCGATATCCACAAAATTGATTCTGGTACACAGTTCAGGAAGAGATTAAAAACCTTTCCTTTCTAATAATAGCCTCCAGATTGATCAGACTTCGGCCTTTGGATTTTAAAATATGTGCCAGATGCAGTTTCTGCTTGGTTCTTCGGGAACTGTGCTATACAAATATCAAATCTCACATCTCAAGAGAAGCCTTTAGAATACTTATGGATCCTCATGAACTATTCACTGGCAACAAGAGCCATGCAACAAAGTTTCAAAGTGAAACACATTAAATCATTCCTCAAAAACCCCTCGAGAAACACAGAAAATGTAACCAACTATCAGCCTACTTCAAACATCCCTTACATGACGATACTCCTACACATCTACGTATATGAGCAAATCCTGAAACATGTGGAAAGACAACCAGATACCAGACCAGGCACAAGTCGTTTCAGACCCATGAGAGGAACGGAATCAGCACTTCTATCCATCTGGGATGCTAAAAGCTGACCCCAAATTCAACATCACTTCAGCACTAATACTATTAGACCTTGCAGCAGCATTTTAACAGTCCACCACAAACAAACCACTCATCAAACGATTCCAAGAAATAGGGAGCAGCAACAAAGCTTTGCTATAGATAAAGTCCTTCCTAACTGAAAGAAATGAAACAATCTGGCTGCCCCATTTAGATCAGCACCACACACCCCCACAAGGCTCATCCCTTTAACCAGTACAATTCAACGTCTACCTCACACCACTCATCAAACTGATCAAAAGACATAGGGGGTCATTCCGAATTTGGAGGCAGCCATGGTGCTATTAGCACCATGGCTGCCTCCAAACCCGGGTCCGGGTCCGGTGTCTCTGAATGGGGACTTATCGGGTGATTCCAACCTTGGAGGACCTTGTAAGTCCCCATTCAGAAAACCATTCCCCATTCCCATTTGAGTTCCCATAGGGCTCAATGGGAATGGGGAAGGAGTTAATAACGGGCCTGCAAATTGCGGGCCCATTATTAGCTCCAAGGTCCCTTAACGGGTCCCGCTAAGAATGTCTGGTCAGACCAGCCGCTCCTTCTGGGACCCTCTAAGGGACCTTGGAATATGACGGTAGGGGGTTAACAGCACCGGCATCCTTACCGGTGCCGTTAACCCCCTACTGCCATACTCGTAATGACCCCCATAGACTTGGTTTATCAATGTCAAGAGAGAACTAGACCAAATACAGACTAACTGCCTAAAGCAAATAAAAGCGTGGATGAGCACCAAAAACCTAACACTCAACCAGGACAAAACCTAAATCATGATCACACCCAACAACCCATCGACTCATCATCACATTTCATGGCCAAAGAAAATGGCAACAATTATCCCACCTCTTGCATTTTGAGCATTTCTCTGAAGCTTGTTCACCAGAGCTGCGTTAGTACATTTCTGACCAGAACATTTTATTTCCTTTTAAGTTGACCAGGCTGGCTGACAAGTGGGTCTCCCACAGGGTGTCCCCTAAGGATCCCAATGGGAAAAACAATGGGCCTCATTACGATAGTGGCAGAACAGTGATAATGGCGCCGGTAGTGCTGCCGGTGCCGTTATCACTGTACCGCCACATTACGAGTTCTGCTCGCGGGTGCCGATCTGCATGCCTGGTCAGACCAGGCGTGCAGAGCGGCACCCGCAAGCAGAATTGGATGGTAGCAATGGCCGCTCTACCATCCTCCCCATTCCCATTGAGCCCTATAGGGGCTCAAAGTGAATGGGGACGCACCGGCTCCGGGTCCTGCGAAAGGGGAATTACCGGGCCTGCCAAGGTCAGAATGGTCCGTTAATACTCCTTTTACAAGACCTGGAGCCTGACCCGAGTTTGGGGGTAGCATGGCTACCTCCAACCTCATAATGAGGCCCAGTGACAAAGAAAAGGGCACCTCTCCGAAACCTGAGGAGTCCAAAAAGCATCCCCAGTCGAATAAACCAAAACCTTCCTCGCCTAAGTTCCAAAAATCTAGTGGGGATAAGTATAATGGAGGTGAAAGAAAGAGTTGTGGTCCTCCTGCTGTAAAGCAGACTCCCAGTGATACTAATGCACTTCCTCATACAGTAGGCACTTTTTGGGGAAGTGGAGCCAAGGGGCACAGGAAGGGTGTCCCTAAGTGTAAAGGTAAGGAACATGGAGCACAGGCTGTCAGTCTGACCTACCCTTACCCTATGTCCGAGCTGGAGGCCACTATCCTCACCTCCTCTCCCGGAATCACCTTTGGTGCTCCTGCAGAGATTTCCCTTGTTTCCCTTGAGGCCTGGGATCAGTACTCAGAAGTACTGGCTACGATTCCACATAATACCCACATCATTTGTAAAAGTGTTCTCATTAAAGGCTAGTCTTCCACTGGTTGGAGAGACTCTAGGGCTAGCATGACAGTGGTGAACAGGACTCTGCTCAGGCCAAGATGCTATGTAGGTGCTCCTCTGAGAACCACCAGGTTGTCTGACATGACTGTACAGGACAATGTGCCTGCCAATGTGTTGGTGGGAAGTGATTTAGCTGATTTGGGGTTGGTTTCTGATGGGCCGACCCCGGCTGCTGCTGCAGTCCCTAGATCACAAGTCAAACAGGTTCTGACTGATAGTCAGTTACCCAAGCCAAAGGGGACACCCAAGGCAAGAAGAAAGAGCAAGAAAACCACCTCTGTGAAAGGGACTCCTTTTCTTCCTGCTGTTTCAGCAGTGCCAACTGTGGACCACGCTCTTGAGGGATTGCAACCAGTTTTGACAAGTGGTGAACCTAAACTCAACTCCTGAGAGCCGGATGACCCTCCTCAGGGAGAGGTACTCCACCCAGAATATCAAACTGACTTTCAATACCTGCTGGCTGAAGGTGGGCCCTCTAGGGGGAATTTTTGACTGGGTCAAAGAGAGTGCCACTCTTTTGATGGTCTGAGAAGACAGGACCAGGCAAAAGGTGAAGTGCCTACATCTTTCAAGATTTATTGCAAAGGTGAGCACCTTTATAGTAAGCTCACTGAGCCAGTACTTGGTGCACTTAAGAGGTTGGTTGTATGCCAGATCTACAGGCCTCTTGCTGCAGCAGTTGGCCCATAAGATGCCCTTTAATGGTCATCTTCACACAAAGAAGATCAGGCAAAGGCTCTCAGCCCACTTTTACTGACCCAGGATGGGAGTAGAATTAGAAGGCCACTGCTGGAACTGCCTCATTTGTCAGTTGTCTGGGAAGACTGGAAGCAGTGTCATTGCCCCACTGTAGCCAGTGCCTACCATTTGAGAGGGTATGCATCAACATTGTGGATCCCTTAGAACTTCCTACATCAGATGGACATAGGTTTATCCTGGTGCTGGTTGATCATGCCACCAGGAACCCTGATGATATACCCTTTTGGACTATAACTGCCAAGGTGGTTGCCAGGCCTCTTTTGGGTTTGCCTAAAGAGGTAGTCGCTAACAGGGGATCCAACTTCATGTCTAGTCACTTGCATGCAATGTGGAAGGACTGCAGAATAACCTAAAAGTTCACTACATCCTACCAGCCCCAGACCATTGGTCTGGTTGAGAGGTTTATATGTTTAACAAAACTCTCAAAGACATGTTGGGTTCTTTGAAAGAGCCACTACAGAGGAAATGGGATCTCCTCTGCTGTTTTCCTATGTAGAGGTGCCTCAAGAGGGTTTTCATTTTATCTCCTCAGAGCTCCTCTTCGGACATCCAGTGAGGGAGCTCCTTGCCTTAGTAAGAGAAGGTTTAGAGGCCACACCTCCAGGTCCTGCCAAACAAGTGGGGGACTATATGTTAGGCCTCAGAAGGAAGACGGCACAGATGATGGCTGTTAGGAAAGATTTCTCTTTACTGCATCTTTCCTTCCATCTTTATGGAACCCCCAAACGTTTTGCTTTTATTTTTGAATCTGACCTGTACTTTTTACAATGCAGTGAAGCCTTAAGATTCACTGCGCTGGCTTTTGCTCATGTGTCATGGGGAAACAGACATATCCTTCAGGCTGTCAGTACTGGGAAACATTGGGCCTCATTATAACTGTACTGGTCCGGTAACAACGGTGCCGGTAAGCCCACCAGCACCATTGTTACTGGACTGACACAGTACAACTCTGCGGGTGGGTGCCGTCCCACCTGCCAGGTTCAGACCTGCCGGGTGGAACGGCACCAGCTCGCAGAGTTCTCACAGGTGCACCGGCACCTTTGTTAACGGTGCCAGTGCTCAGGTGTCCCCATTCCTGTGGAGTCCTGTGGGACTCCATGGAAATGGATATGGACAAAATTACCAGTGCCTGACTTCCCGGCCACCGGACTCGGAATAGCACGGTGGCACTGGGAAGTCAGGCGCCGGTAATTCATTACAGGTCCGGTGGCTACCTGACGGTTTTACCGGCACGGTTACCTCCAGACCTGTAATGTGGCCCATTGTTTCACTTAGTCATGTTACTGTGTTAGTACTTTTGGTTACTTTTGTTCCACTTGTGGTAATGTTTTATCATTACACAATGCAGCTTACACTGCAGTACAATAGGGTATATTTTTGTTTTGCCCTAGACTAACACTCACAGGATTTTTGGTTACTCTAATTGTGCGAAAGGGATAAACTGGTGGCAGCAGTGACCTTTTCCCACTTTTTGGGAGTTTTTGTTTTAGCCTTACCATGTTTTCCACATTTGGCTACTAACTGTGGCTACTAGTCAAACGTGGCTGTACCATGAGATTTGTCGCTTGTCCTTTTGCCATCTTTTGCCATCTTTTTCTTTAGCCTTCTCCCAGGCCAGAAAAATCCAGTGCCTGTGAAAGCAAGAGTTTCTGGCTGGCTACTGGAGGGCTGTGTGTGGTTGCTGGCAAGATGTGGACTGGGACTGTCTGGTCCCAATCCACAAACTGGTTTTGGTGTGTCTGAGTGGTATGCATGAATGCTCCCAACAGTGGTACTGATTGGACCACTGCTGGGGTGTGTGTGTGTGTGTGTGGGCTAGTCCTGCTATTGGCTAGTGAGAGTTTCAGCTCTGACCTGTTTTTTTAGGATAAGATGAGGACATCTGTACCCATTCTTCATAGGTCACAAAGAAACTTGAAGGAGCCAAGTATCCTGTCCATCTGTGAGACTCATGAAGAAACCTGAGACCTGACTGAAGGAGGCCTGGCAACCAACTTCTGCTGCTGTCCTGGAGGAGCCCTGTCTTGTTAGTGATGTTTAGCAGACCTGCAAAGGAGCTGCGACACTTGGAGTGGAGGGACCATCCATTCCTGATGTCTGCTCGATGCCCTGCCAAAGGAAGCCTTTGGAAGTGCCCAGGAACTGTCCCGTGGCTGACAAGCTTTGTTTTTGGGCTACCCTGCTACTGGCCTCACTGTATCGAGTTACGGCCTGAAACTTGTGAGATCCTCAGCTGGCATTACTAGACTGACATCTCTGCAATCTCGACGGTACCGCTCTACCATCCTCCCCATTCCCATTGAGCCCTATAGTAGGGGCTCAAAGGGAATGGGGATGTACCAGCTCCGGGTCCTGCAAAAGGGGAATTACTGGGCCTGCCAAGGTCAGAATTGTCTGTTAATTCTCCTTTCGCAGGACCTGGAACCGGACCCGAGTTTGGGGGTAGCCATGCTGGTATAAACGACATGGCTACCTCCAACCTTATAATGAGGCCCAATGGCAAAGAAAAGGGGACCTCTCAGAAACCTGAGGAGTCCAAAAAGCATCCCCAGTAGAATAAACCAAAACCTTCCTCTCCTAAGTTCCAAAAATCTAGTGGGGATAAGTCTAATAGAGGTGAAAGAAAGAGTTGTGGTCCTCCTGCTGTAAAGCAGACTCCCAGTGATCCTAATGCAGTTCCTCATACAGTAGGCACTTTTTGGGGAAGTGGAGCCAAAGGGCACAGGAAGGGTGTCCCTAAGTGTAAAGGTAAGGAACATGGAGAACAGGCTGTCAGTGCCTAACTTAAGTGCCTAATACTATTCTAACCTTTCCTTTGCAGGAGTGTCTGATATCTATTATGCCCTATAACAAAGTGAATCTATATATGTATTTAGTTGTTACATATCAGCCCAGACCTGCAGTGCCTCCCTTTTCTGGTAGCTATATACGGGGGAACCTCGTTGTGGCTTAGGTATCGGTTGCCATAGTGCCTGGCCATGCAGCAGAGGACGCCGCGTCAGCTGAGGATGTCCCGTGAGCAGAGAAGGCGTAAGGAGGCCCCGCCCCCTGCACTGAAAAAGCCGAAGCAACTCACTGCTTCGGTGCTTATTTCCTTTTCCTCCTGTTTACTTTACTTCCCGGCGCTTCAACCCACCTTTTGTCTTCTCGGACTGTCACTGCCTTTTCCTCCAGCCTGATCTATAAACCCTGTTGCCGACTTTGGACTGTTCTTGGATTTCTATCGTGCCTTCTCCCTGTCTGGTTGGGATAATCCATCTTGCCTCCCTATGCAATTTGAGTTACCTTTCCAACGCGGATTGCCACGCTGCACCTTACAGAGTGCCCTGCCAACTTGGCCTGTGGTTGTGCACGTCTGCATTCGGCAATTCTTAGCGGATGTCACAGTGGGCCACAGATTGCTTCTCTCTCCTTCATTCAACACGTGGCAGTATTGAGTGTTGAAGACAAGGTAAAGGTCGTCTCAATTCTACTTTATCGTTTGTTACCTAAATTTGCATCAGTCCTTCTCATCTCATACGTGTGGATTCCTGGAACAATCTAATTAAATTAACTGTCTGCTCTACCCCAGCTGAGTGCATAGAAGTGACGCTTTCCAGTGTATGCACCAACCCGTCACTAGTGCGATCCTCATGCCGCCCAGGTATACACTTCCTTTACTAACCTTCCCATTTGTTGTTTTGTATCTGCCGTTGTACTCCTTTCAACTGGTAGTCCATTTATCTTTAGGAATTCTACTTATCAGGTCTGTTGGGTGTTGTACCAGTCATAGTGAAGTTATATTTACTACTTGTGCATTCTCATAGTCTTGAGTTTTCTTGTAGGTTCATCATTTAATTACCAACACCACCTCAACCACTGTCTTGGTACTTAAAGAATTATCTGATTGTCTGGTTTAATTTCCTTATTGCTTCTAATCATACTGTATTTTCCTTACAGCATTGGTTATTGGCGGTGCGTGTTTTCCCCGCTCTTTTAGGTGATATACATCTCTGCTGGTTTTTACCCAAACGGCAGAGAGGTACATCGGAGAAAAGAGCCCCTCTTTAGCGGAAGCTTGAATCACAGAATTCAGGGGAGCTGGAATCCTGGAGGCTGAACTCGAACCTACTAAAGCCTACCTCACTCCGCGAGATCGTCTTACCTACGCTCCAATCAGCATACGGAGCGGTAAGTAACATTAGTGTACACCAAGTCTTGTGTGATAACTACATGTTTGTAGTCATTTTTCATAGTGTGTTTTGGCCATAAATAAATAACTATATTTCTATACATCCTGTCTAAGTGTAATCTCTGATTCTCATTGTGTGACCTCATTGTAGACCCTTTACAAGCTCACCACCTCTGAAGATCTTAGCCCAGACCTCCTGTCACTGCTACCCAAAACATGTTAAAATGATATCCAACCCCAATTTTACCATGAATCTAGTTCTGCTCTATAGACCACCTGAGGATTCTGATTGCTTCAATGAAGACATTATCAACATTGTTAGACCTATGATGACCACCAATACTGGATTGGTTTTCCTAGGCAACTTTAACTGCTGGAAAGGTGATAAAAGGGATAAGAAAGCACTGGCATTGGAAAATATGCTAGGGAATCACCATGTCATAATCCACAATATGGACGTTACGCACAACAAGGGCCACATATTGGATTGGATCGGCAGTGGAAACATACAGGTTGGAGACATTATGACCACACCATGTATTTGGTCTGATCACTCCTTTGTCACGTGTGTATTGAGGCTTCCTGCCTTAGCACTTAGAGTGCATGAACCCATGCATACAGTTAGAACTTGAAACTTAAAGAGTATCACCACTCCTATTTTAGTCAAGTATATCCGAACACTGATGACTAAAACAAGTGACTCTGATGATCCCGAAACTCTTATAAATGATCAAAACAAGGAGACCATCGAAATGCTTGACAAATTTGCCCCAATGAAAGATAAATTGGTCAGAGATCTACCAAATCGTCATTAATGGTTCTCTCCTTCCTTGGCACTCAGGGCCAGTAAAAGGCAGGCCGAAAATATCTGGCGTAGGGATAGCTCTACCACCAACTTGTCAGATTGGAAATGCAAAGAGAAGCAGTATTAAGCCGAAATTGTAGAGGCAAAGAAAACCTTTTATAATAACCAAATCAGCTCAGCTGGTGATCAGACGAAGGATTTTTTCCGCCTTTTTAGATCCTGGGAAAAACACACTGCTTGCAGTCCTCCCATAAAACCCACAGTTGAAGCCTGCGATCGGGTACAGAAGGTTTTCGCAGATAAATTATTGAAAGCTCAAGATAAAGTCAAGCAAGAAGAATTGGCATCCCCACTGCCTAAATCAACATCTATCTCAGTACCTACTGAGACACCTCATATCTGCATTAATCCTTTAAATACTCAGTTGAATTTCACATCTGAAACTGCTACTCCATCAGGGTCAGCAGCATGCTTTATATTTAAGAATCTACTGCAGTTAATATGATAAATATTCTTAAAACGATGCACCCTACAAATTGTCCTGGAAAACTGCTTCCATCCAAACGTAGTTTGAAACATAAGGAACTGTTTGCACCTTTCCTTTGTAGATTTGCATACGCCTCTTTTCGGACAGGTGTTATTCCCCAGTCGATAAAGAATGTAGCAGTTTCCTCCTTGCTGAAAAAAGTGGGACTAGAAACCACTGATGCAGCCAACTTAAAACCAACCACTAACACACTGTTCTTTCTTAAACTCATAGATAAGGTAGCGACTATCCAGTTACAGGCCCATGTACAGATGGCCAGCATACTACACGTCAAACAGTCGGGGTTCAGAAGCCACCATGGCACGGAGAGTGCCCTTCTGGAACTGCAGACATTTATGCTCTCTAAATTAAAGGACAGCAAGTCGGGGCTGCTGATTTTGTTGACCCTATCAGCAGTTTTCGACTTGCTAGATGATAAAACTCTACTTGATAGAACGCAGACCATTGGGGGCTCTCCGTAAATGCCATAACCTATATGAGATCCTTCTTGGAAGGTCCTCAATCACAGGTGCATTGGGGGGATAGTGCCTCTGAGTCACAAACTATAACATGTGGAGTGCCCCAGGGGGCATGTCTCTCCCCCTGTTGTTTAACATTTACATTTATATTTTCCCTCTGCAACAAGTTAGATATTTTTTGGATCTTTTTCTGTAACTACGCTGACGATTTTCAGCTGGTTCTCGATATCACAGGTGATCATGATGTGGACCAACGCATGGTGGATGCGTTGTACCAGCTAATAAAACAGTGGATGTCCGCAAATCGGCTTTGCCTAAAAGCTACAAAAACTGAACTCATGCTATTTGGCCCCCGGCAGGCACAAATTAAGCTGGGCCAGGGAGTAGTCAGGCTTCAGGATAGATGGTAGCCATATTAATGTTGTGCAGAAAGTAAAGACCTTGGGCACATATATGGAAAACAGCTTAGATTGTGAAGCCCATGTTGCAGCCATCACTATTAGTACTATCACCTCAAAGTACTCAGACAGGTCACACCATTGGTTTCAGTTGAAAATCGTACCAAACTCATGAGAGCTGTCATTCTGCCATAAGTGGATTACCGCAATGCACTCTTAGGTGGTGCAAGTAAAGCTGATATCCAAGAATTACAAAAAATACAGAACAAAGCCATCCGCATCATCTTTCAGATGAAGCGTTCAGAACCTACATGCGCAGCCAGAAAAAAACTATGTTGGCTCCCTGTGGAAGCCAGAATTCAATTAAAACTGCTAACCATATGCCATAAATGCATCTTTGGCAATGCACCCGTCTATCTGAAGGATGTTGTTAGCATTTACCAGCCAAATAGAAATCTAAGGTCAGCAGAAGAATTTTTACTGGTACAGCACCGGGCAAAAAGCACTTGTGGCTTCGGACGGGCCTTTCACACCCAAGGAGCCAACGCATGGAATGCTCTGTCCGTATCACTGCCTAAAACAGAGAGCCTTCCTCCTATCCGGAAACAATTGAAAACTTATCTTTTCAATTAGTATGAATCTCTGCAGGTAGTTTTTCCGTCAATGCATCTGTCTTTCAGCGCCTGGATGCCTACGGGCTTTGGCACGGTATAAGCACAATAACAAGTGGACTGGACCCTTAGGATAATCGCCAAAATGGCCAAAGTCAACTAGCTGGTAGATATGGGTACATTAGTGGTAGCCCCAAGGTGTTCCATGTTAACAGGTGCAAGCCCTTCCTCAGAAGAGAGTAGGTCTCATGCCTTCTGCTAGCAAGCATCATTGCAAGAGAAGGATGAGGGTGATCCCCTTCCTGGCTTACTGCATAGCAACCCTCATGATGGCTCAGTAGAGGGCATCTTTCTCCCGATATGACACCAGAGCAGCAGAGGGCCTGAAGGGCTTTGCTCCCACAGTATGTCCCTCTGTTTTCACTGACACCCTGGCGCAGGCACCGAATTGACAGTGTTACTGTCAAAAACAGATGCTAGAGGATGTCAGACACTGTAAAGAACCACATAGAGACATAGGTCACCAGGATGTTGATCTAGGAGTCATTGAACCCTCAACCAGTACTTGGTCCAGCCCAGTGGTCTTTGTCCCTGAGGTAAGTTCCCAGGCAGTTACCAAGGATTGGAGGTTCTGCGTGGACTACAGAGGAGTCAATGCAGTCACCAATACTGATGCTCACCCATTGCCCAGGGCTGATGAGCTCATGGACGTCATAGGTGCTACCAAGTTTGTATGTACCTTTGACCTCACATCAGGCTATTGGCAAATAGCTCTGACTGACCAGGCCAAGGTGAACACTGCTTTCTCAACCCTTGAGGGGCTCCACTAGTTTAGAGTCATGCCTTTTGGGATCGAGAAGGAACCTGCCACCATCCAAAGGCTAGTCAATCATGCCCTCAGTGGACTAGAGGACTTCTGTGGGGCCTACCTAGATGGCATTTCTGTCTACAGTTCCACTTCGGAAGAGCATTTGATTCATTTGGATAAAGTGTTGCAGGCCATGAACAGGGCCAACCTAACTGTCAGGATCACCAAGTGCCAGATAGCCTTTGAGAAGGTCACTTACCATGGTCATGAGGTAGGAGGGGGCCAAATCCAACCTCTGACTAGTAAGGTACAAGATGTACATGAGTGGGAGATTCCCACTACTGAACCCAGGTGAGAGTTGTTGTGGGCCTCACTGGGTACTATAGAAACTTCATCACAGACTATGGCACCATACCTGGCCCACTTACAGCTCTGACCTCACCCAAGCAACCTAAGAAAGTCAGAGGGTCTTTGATGGCTTTACGGAAAGTCTGCGTAGTGCACCGGTGTTGTGTGCTCCTGATTACAGCAAACCCTTTATTGTATAAACAGATGCCAGCGACACATTGGCGCTGTCTTGTCGCAGTTGGTCTACAAAGGAAGAAAACATCCCATTATTTTCATCAGTAGGCAACTCAAAGGTAGAGAATGTAGCTGGGCCATCGTTGAAAAGCAATGTTTTGGTATAGTTTGGAGCCTTCGACATTTTTAACCATACCTTACTGGGTCTACCTTCACGGTCCAAACTGACAATAAGCCATTAAAGTGGCTTATAGAGAGTAACTGTGATAACCCCAAACTGCACAGGTGGTCCATAGCCCGCAAAGGCAAGACTTCACTATTGAGCACTGACCATTGAAGAGTCATGATAATGTAGATGGCCTTTCCAGAAGGTATGTTGGCCATATGAAAGAGGGTGACAACCTCATAGGACCTTAGTTCACCCTAACCTCAGTCTTGGGCAAAGGGTGACTGTGATGCTGGAAATTCATTGGATAGACAGGGCCTCCTTATTATTGTCCACTACCTCCTTAAACTGTGTGTCATGCTTACTTTCTTTTTACAAGAGTCCAGTTTTGACTTGTGGTAGTGCAGCTCTTCATTTTGTTCTTATGAACAGTACCATTGGGATACCCTTAGAGCACCCATGGGTAGGGGTACAACCCTGTACTCCCAGTGAATGTTTTTTGGCACATGAGTGGTGCCCCGAGAGCATTGGATGTACTGGTGGCAGCTGCATGCTGATGTGACAGTGGCTCTAGGATCCTACATTTTTGGGATTCCCAGGCCCTGCCATAGGAATCAATGGATTCTGGCGTAAAGGCAGGATGGTCACTGGCAGCCTCTTGGCTTCCTTTGCCATACCCATGTGTTTATCAAAGTCCTGAGAAGCCTTGGCTATGTTCCCTTTCCCTAGATGGTTGTTTGGGTGGAAGGACCATATATGGCCCTGGGACTGCCTCCTACCGGGCTGGCTGTGGCCTTCCCGGGGGCTGCTTTTGTGGGTACACACTTGTGGTGCAGCCTACCTGAATGGAGTGAGTAGTCAATATGCATTCTGTGTTGTGAGTGTCTGGTTTTGGTTGTGTGACACAATGCCTAAGTCAGCCCTGATTGAAACTGGAATTAATGCTGTGTGGCGCACTGAAGGGCTGGGGAGTAGTCCCAATCCACATCCTGTGTTGTGGGTGTCTGGTTTTTGGTGAATAGCCTGAATGCCTGTGAGCTTGATTTGGTGCTACCTGTATGAATACACTTGTGAGTGATTGGCTGGCTGAGCCTGGCTCAACCTGATTGAATAGGGAGTGTTTAGTATAACATGGGGCCTCCCACTCACCTCCTATTCAGAGGCTGTAACAAGAAACCTGAAGCAGAAGTCATGTTAAGCTTGCATTCTGGAGTCCAGCTGGAGGAGGAGGTTTGCAGCTGCAAATTTTCAAGCAATCCTAAAGCTGCTGTGCTGACTCAAGGACTGAACCAGAGAGTACCTGGATAGACAACCTCTTCCTGAGTTATGAGGGAACATTGTGCAACTGCTGTTCTTCACCCAGAATTTCCTGGAAGCAAGTCCTGAGTGCCTGCCAAGAAGCTCATCTGTGTTGCCCATTGTCCGGAGTACTGTCTGTGTCACCCTGAAAAAGAGAAGTGCAGCTTGACACTGTGAGCTACAAAGGTTCCAGAACTCAGAAAAATCCTTTATGGGCATCGCTGTCATGACATCTGTCCACTTGTCCATGCAGGAGAAGGTCCAGGGTTGCTGCCTGCAGTGGAGAGTCTGCCGGTGGGTGTCCCACCACCAAAATCCAAAGAATTGGTGAGGGTTTGCAGTAAAGTCCAGTGGTTGTTTCTAGATCACCAGAAGCCATTGAGAGGTCTGTGCTGTGAAGAACCGAAAGGCAGTAAATCATTAAAACTCAAAACCTGACACCTACTTCTGCCACTGCACTCGTCGCCACCAAAAGTAATCAAAGCCCACCAAGGGTTCTATCCTCTTCAGTGTGGCCTTGTAGGGGTCCACAGCAAGTTCCACTTTCATGGGACATCCACAGCCAGAGTAATAACCCACCAACAGAGATCACTGCAAAGATCGAAAGTGTGGCATTTCCGATACTGCTTGGTTTGTTCTTTCTTTTTGCCATCAACATCTTGATGACTCCTTCTTCCAAAAGGGGTCCATCCTCAATGGGTCACCACTTAGCATGCCAATGCACATAAGATTTATCTTGGATCCTGTTCTCCTCTGGCTTCCAATGTACTTAGGGGTAGTGGGTTCTGTAGAAAAATGAAGCAGAGCATGTTTTGACATATTTTGACTGGGCTGTAATAGACAAGATAAGGTACACCTTAACTTTTCCCTTACAGGTTGCCCAGGCAGGGGGATCCTCGAACAATATTCCCTATCTACTTCAAAGAAACTTAATTCTCCCAATGTTCCGAATCTAACATGCCTTTCTACAGAAATCTCTATGCCATTATCCAATGCTTAATGATTCCTATGTTTTTCAATAACTGTCAGCAGGTGGTGCATTCTACATTGAATCTATTGTATATTGTGTATCACGTAGATGTGTGTATATTTACAATTATTAGGATAGGGTTGCCTTTGAACAAAGTGTGATATTTATTAATGTGTACATTTACTTGAACCTTATTTATCTAAAAGTTGATGGTAGTAATAAAAGGACTGTGTTAGCATATAACATAGTATGTGGACATTCCTTTGAGGGGACTTGGGAATTCACTATAGTTAAGAACCAGCCTGCATCACCTTCTGAGTGTTACCAATTGAGAGCCTTGGCAGAGTTGCTCTGTGCTTCTACCCTAACTGTATAGAAGCAGAAAAACAAATACCCTCTCCAGTCTTTACAACATAACACTAGAACCACCATTCAATGCACTAGTAAAGAAATGCTTCTGCCATCTACAGACAAATCGATACTACCCTTCCCAACATTCCCACACAGAACATGCAACTTCATTCCCCTCATCATCTTCAAAATAGTCTATGCCAATAGCACCTACTTTGGAATGCTGAACTACTTTACCAAAAAAATACAATGGATAAAGAACGCAGAAGCAACAATGCAGTTTTAAGTGAAGCAATCAATTTTTTTAAACTTGATTATTTATTTATTTATTTATTTATACATCTAGCCAAAAGGCTTTGTATAACACATGAACATACCGCATTTACATAAATAACAATACACATTTCTAAAATTCATTAATACTTCTAAAAGACATCATTCAATACATTTTAAGATCACCACGATCTTTAGATAAAATACTACAAGATAGTAGATAAGATTAATATCATTTCCTCTCATAAAAATCATTCACAGATCAGTTATATCTGTCATGTCAGTTGCATTATTAAAAGATTGAAAATACTTAGTTCTCATATTGATTAGACTTTCACAATTCATAATAAGGTGGTAAAGTGACTCAGATACATTATCACCACATAGGCGCATTTCCTCAATTCACATGGAATTCCAAGTCTATCGCCTTTTGTCTCCAGTGCTTCCATCATGTTGAATTTCATCAATAAGTAGGTGCAAAACGTGCTAGTGCTACGATAATTAACAATATACTTAGGGGGCATAATTCGGGTTAAAAACTCTTCAAGGTACACACCACTATTTGCCTTTGATGCAACATTAATCGTATTTTGTTAGAGCCAAAAATCATACACTTTCTTGTTTAAACCCTTTTTTAGGACCATTATTGATATTGTTCCGGGGTTGCACCCATTAGACCATTTTTTATGCAATCTTTGCAGTGTGCCGATAGTGACGATAAACACATTACCTTCTAAGTTAAGATACGCTTTCACGTATGGCACAATGATTGTGTCAGTGGATTATGTAACCACCTTTTCATAAGACGAAACACATTGAATGCATATGCGTACCAAAAACCTTTTATGGCAAACTATAAATACACATATTCCACACTAAGATTTTGTGGTAGCCGCATTCATTTTCTCAGAAGTTTGGCTTCAAATGCCACTGTTTGTTTTACAAAAATATGTCCCCATATCTCTACAGCATAGAGTAACATTGACCTAATTTTTGCCAGATAGAAATTCAGATCGCAGTAACTCAATAACCACTGTTTCTGCCAATGAAAGCACTCAAAGCCTTCACAGACACAAGACACTGATTCTTAAGTGCAGCCCATTGTGTTTCCCAGTTTAGCTTCTCATCGATAATGATCCCAAGATATTTATATGAGATCACTTGTTGCACTTTTTTAGAAGCTAACTTCCATGAGTATTTCTTCAGTCTACGTTTTTTTAAAAAAAGACCATAATTTTGCTTTTGTCAATATTAATAGTCAAGCCATTATCAGCAGAATAGGCGACTAAGTAATCGAACATATGCTGCAGACCAACTGGAGTGTAATCCAATATCAGCAGATCATCGGCATATACAAGCCATCCAACGGTCACGCGATTGACCTTCACAGGGTTTGCTGTGGGAAACAAAAAGGATTTCATCATATCTGACAGATATAGATTGAATAAGATTGCAGCAACCATGCATCCTTGTTTTACTCTGCAACAATTTACCATATATTTAGAGAGTCTTCCTGCCGCATTTAATCTTATTGTTACAGATGTATCTGTATGGAGCAACATCAACATCCTTAAGAGGCCTTGAGGAATCCCCCAGGAATTCATTTTTTGCCATAGTTTGTTACGAAGAACAGTATCAAATGTGGCAGAAATGTCTATGCATGCACAATAGACGTCCAGATTCCGTTTGCCCCAAGCATGCTCAATTCCAGATGTTAATTTCAATAGATTGTGGGCAGTACTAGATTTGTCACAAAAGCCTATTTGATTTGATGGTAGAATATTTGATTCAGCAATCCATACATTCAATTCCCGAAGCAACACCTTAGTAAAAATCTTGGATGAAACGTCAAGCATTGCCAACATTCTAAAATATGCCGGTTTATCCCAGGACCCTTTCTTGTGTACCGTTAATATATGCCTAGTTTGCCATGAAGGTGGGATCGCTCCCAGCCTACCAATTTGTTTGGATATGAACAATAATGCAGCACCCCATAAATCTGGTTGTTTTTTGATTACTAGGTTACAGACACCATCTGGGCCTGCTGCGTGTGAATTCTTCAGATTTTCAATTATACAAATAATATCTAGTTCAAAAGCTTTACAGTCCCATATAACGTCCAGAGTTGGGAGGATATTTTTGGACGATTCAGTCTTGCCTAAAGTGTCTTTAATATATTTGACCCATGTTTCCTCAGTAATACAATTGATGTTCAGATCCATTTTTTTGTGTTTACTAAGCAGATGACATATACCTTGGTTATTATTTGAAAGGGCCATTGTCGCTATTTTGTTCTATAGATTAATCTTGCGTTCCCTTTTATGTAAGATGAGCCACTGTTTATAGTTCTTTTTAATTTTTTTAATGTGACATGAGACTGTTTGCGCTGATAATGATAGATAATTTTTCCTTACCACCATTTGAATTTCATTGTGAAGATTATTTTTTGCTTCTCTAATCATCTTATCATTGCCATGCCGACGAGGTAACACAATATTGGACCATTCACCAACAGATTTGTATGTTCTCCGTTCACCCACATATTTTTGAAGGTTCTGCATAAGCTGAGCAAAGTTTGACAATATTAGGGTCTTAGAATTCTTTCCCAAAACCCCCTCCTTAATAAACTCTGGTAATAAATCAGATACCGCTTGGTTAACATTCTCTATGTTATGGCTATACCAGACAATTCTATTTTTTCCCTCATTGATATGAACCATCCCATTTTCATTATGGTCAGAGCATTCATCACATATGCCAGGGAGTCCAAACAAAAGACAAAGAGGGAGGTGATCACTTTCATCTCTCTCGACAATACCCATATCTCGAATGGAATGGAATCTCATATTGTTAATGAAGATATAATCGAGAGTCGCTGCAGATCTACCTTCAATCCTAGTATATTTCATAGAGGCATCGCCTGGAGTCAGACCGTTTAATTTCACTAATCTATGAGTATTTATTAAATTTGCCCATTTTTGGCCTTGTCTGTTATTGCACACCGGATTGGTTCCTGAACTTATATGCCCACACATCCACTCTACCTTTTGGCTATGTATCCCAATTTTTGTGTTGAAATCTTCTAGAATGCATATTGGAAACTCGATTTAAAAAATGACCAATTTAAAAGACTGCAAGGAGACCGCTCTGAATGGTCTTTCTAAATCAAACTGTCAGCCCCTGCTACGCACATGAGTACACACAGGGGCTGACAGGGACGATGAGACCCCAAGGAGGAGTCGCAGGAGTGCCAGGTGAGTGAGTTGCTGTCTTTGTGGGTGTGTGTCTGTCTGTGTGTGTGTGAGTGTTTGTCTGTGCGTGTGTGTGAAAAATAATGTTTGGGAAGAGGGAGGGGCGAGAGAAAGGAACTGGTTACATGTTTGTGTGTTTATGTGGTGGGGGATTCGGGGGAGCAGGATGGAAAGGGAGGCTCAGGGAGTGAAACTACCCGAATTCAAAGAAAACCTGCAGGCATGTGCTTGTTCTGCTTTTTTGAGGTCTACACAAAATCAACCAAAATAAATCTGCCTTTTTTATGTGCAGCCTTCCAGAAGCAGAAATTTCACATAGAACCCAGGAGTGCACCCCAGACTCACTAAGACAGAAAACATCACACCAGCACTGACATCTCTACACTTTCTATCAGTCATAATTAATTAACCTCAAAACACTATGCAGAACCCACAGAGAAATCCATGGTCAAGGAGCAGAATTTTTGTATGAAAAGATCTCCATCTACAGACCGAAATTAATCCAAAACTTGAGAAGTGACAAGAACCAAAGCAATATTCGAATCAGCCTTCTCAAGTATCTCTGTATCCCACCCCCCCTCCCCCGCGGTATATCTGTTCTGCTGTTACCTCAGAAAAGTGGTTGGTTATGCATCTGTACTGTTGTATACCTCTGTAAAGTGCTCTCTTGTGTATCTGTATTGTTGTTAACCTCTGTAAAGTGCTCTGTTGCTTCTCAAAACTAGGTCCCTGCTCAATAATAATAATAATAATAATAATAATAATAATAATAATAATAATAATAATAATAATCTCAGAAAAACTCTACAACTCACGACTCAGGGAACTACAAACAACCTTACCTTCAGGAAACTACTAAAAACGCCTCTCTTTAACTCATCAACCTTAACACGAAGTACCATAACCAACTCATCCGAACTGGGCAGGTTCATCAAAAGAAAACATAATATCACTAATCAGCCTAAGCAAAACAATGTAGCCTACAAGGGGAAACCCACAGACCTTTCCTACAAACACATCGTTCAAACACCAAAGGCGGTTCTATGTCATTTTTCCACTTTCTTGCCCTTAGAAGGTGCAAAAAAACACAAGCAAGAACAAAAAAAAAATACAGGGTTTCACCCCCTGTTCCCCCTTTGCCCCTTGACACCCTGCTCCCCCACCCACCACAACATACACACACGTTTTCTTACACACACCCACAAACATACACACACATACATACACCCACACACACAACAGGCAAACACAGACATGCACACAAGGACACACATACACTTACCTCACACTTCCAAGGCTTGACCCTCGGTCTCTCCATGCCTGTCAGCCCCTGCGTACACTCGTGTGCGCCCTAGGGGATGACAGCTCAAGTTCTGCATGGTCACATTGCGGTCTTTCGAATTTGATCTTTGTTTGTATAGGTCAAAAGAAAACTATATTTTGACTTGGTACCCCAAAGACAACACATACATACCTTTACCATAGCACCAACATGAAATGACACAGCAAACAGCAAACCACCTGCGACACTCCACTCAATAATATCACACTCAACCTCCAACACTATTCCAAAGAAACACAAAACAATCCTATATAGACTTACACATCAAAACAACACCAAACCCATGCCATTTAGAAGCCAACCCAACACACAGTGACCATTTATTTCTGAAAAGATACTACCAACATCACAGCAAAATCACTCTTTTGCTCTCCCTCTCCTCCCACTAACTAACCCTCCCTCCCCTTCTTTCCTTTTTAGATCAGCCTGGGCACCTGGAGACCATGAAAATGGCAAAGGTCTGTGGTATAAATCTCATAATCATTAACCGAAGACACACAGTAAATTGACATTATATAGAGCTGCTATGGGAGGTGTAATTGGCCTCTCGAACAATATATTACTTACTAACTTAATTAAATAATTGCAAGATATGCTATTAATTAATTAATCAATTAATTAAATAAATAATTGCTTGATATAAATTCACTTTGTCACCAAAGGGTGATGTTTCCTAGTTGTCAAATAGTTAAAGAAAAGCACTTATCCCAATTAACTAAATTGTTATTGATACATTCTCACATGCTTGTTATAGGGAGAATTGCAGCTATGAAATTCATGCTATGCTGAGAGCCATTAAATGCTGTGGGACTTCCTTGCTGATTTTGGGCCTCATCATGAGCCCGGCGGAATTTTGGTGCAATTTCCAGCAAGCAGCGGTATTAGCGCTGCATCACAGCCTGGAGTGAATGCAAGCCGCACTCTGGCAGTAATACTAATACTGCTCAGCAGAAACTGCGCCAAAATAAGGCACACTGCCGAAATATCATTAGAAATTGCATCACCGCCAGAATGGGAAGCATGGCAGTAGCCATCTCCATCCAACCAGAATCATCCACTTCCTGCAGCCATTCGACCTAAAAGACAGCAACCATGTCACAGGAGAGGACCTGAGGCAAGGTTCCAGAAAATCATCTATGCAATCCCAAATTCAGTGAGTGGGGCCTCGCGGTCCTCACTGTTGAGGTTGTGGCCCACTGCGATGAACTGTACAGCAGCAGGCAGAGAAAAACATCGGGCCAGTGCAGGACTGCCATCTGGCATGCCATTAGCTAGAAGGTGAATGTGGTGCCCAGCGTTCCCTTTGATCCAGAGGACTGTAGAAAGTGGTGGAACAGCCTCAGGCACAGGGTGAGGGGACTCCTGTCCCAACACCGCCATGTAGCCTTAGCAACAAGATGTGGAACTGTCGATCCACTGGTCCTGACAGCCTGGGAAGAAAAGTGCAGCAACATCCTTGATGTGGAGGGCATTGAGGGAGTCAGCAGTGTGGAGGCGGGTGCCAGCAGCCAGGAGGCAGGAGTCAGGAGGTGAGTCAAATCCCCCACCAAAATGCAAAAGACCCAGCACAAATATCAGCCTAGCACAGGATGCTGCAGTGGACAGGGGCAAATGTCAGCAGACCCAGCAGTTGGGCGGGCTAATCGGGTTGAAGTGACGGGGTGCCACATCAGCCACTCTCTACAGCAGCCGGGGACAGGACACCAAGTGCACCCCTGAGCGTTATGGCAGTGTGCAGGGGTGTAAAGTGACCAATCAAAGTGACATGCACACCACACCCCTGCTGGTGCATGTGAAGAGGACATCCTAATGCCCTCCCTGGGCATTGACATCTGTGGGTTAGGCAGCAGAGACTGGACACAAGGCAAAGAGGCAGAGCATGCACCTGGGCTGGTTTCAAATGTCATCTTTAATGCATCTCAGGATAACAAGAAGACACCAGCAATGAGCTCCCAGAATCATTAGCTTTACATAGGCAACGTACATTGGCCTCATATTTTCATGCAAATACAGGATACATTTTCAGTTGGCTGTCTTAACTAACATATGAGCGCTCCCATCTTTCAATTGGTTGGCTTGCTTGTCAACCACCAAGCCCACATGCCTTCTCCTGCCATGCCGCACTTGACTGGAACATAAGCTAATAAAATTTGTGTGAGATCCTACTGACCTTCATTATTCATCCTTTGATGTCTTGAAAGGAGCAGTCTTTATCACATCCCTTGAGTCTTTTAGCAGGCTATACCATGCTTGTTCTTCTCATTTGTTGCAAACCAAACAGCTGTCTGCTCTAATTTCTAATTTCCCAGACAACTAACTGGCCTCCCTCGATGCATCAATGTCAGAAGTGCTGCTAAGAAGTTCTAAATATATGCACAAGCTGCAGTGTACTATCCATGAACTGCTGTTAGAGAATTATTTAATTATCTTTGCATGATTATGGGTTTTTCCACCATCTTGTTTTTAGAATTTAGTTCATTATTACTCTAGTCTGAGTGTTCTATGCCGCTACTAATGGGGGGTTGGGTTCATAAGTCAGTTTCTGTTCCGTGTTCAGACTAGATTTATGATATTCATTATATATGTATAATACCTGAGATACCCTCAACTGCATAGGGCATTGTGACCCTAAAAATATATATCGCCCAAGAAATGTGCTTTTTGTCCTAAAAAGTGCTACAATTCAGATGTTTGCAATACTGGAACTATTGATCATTCTGCCACATTATCTGCATTCAATTTGAGAGTGGGTGGGGTCTAGCAAGTCTAGCATCTCCGCTACACTCCCTCGCTCTGGCCTTTAATTAGACTCCTATTCAATACAGGGCTATTACACCCAATGTCTACCCTCCCCTATATTCAATGTACCGGTGCATATGTGGCCAAATCACCCCGCTCAATGCAGTGATCTTATTTAAATATGGGAGGTATCACAAAACATTTCTACAAAGTCAGCAATAACATATTCTATTCTCTTAGTCTAAACATGTATGTATCCTTAGAGAATACCTTTG
This sequence comes from Ambystoma mexicanum, assembly GCF_040938575.1. Taxonomy (NCBI): domain Eukaryota; kingdom Metazoa; phylum Chordata; class Amphibia; order Caudata; family Ambystomatidae; genus Ambystoma; species Ambystoma mexicanum. Next base: position 1,100,190,487 of record NC_090933.1, read on the forward strand.
TTTGATTTTATCTGAATCCCACCACTACTACGCAATTAATTCTAAACTAACTATACACATCACTTAATTACTGCCACTACGAGAATCGAGAGAAAATCATTCCTTGAGGGAGCCCTCCAGCCCATTTTCACAATTTGTTTGCGTGTGTGCACACTTTTTCCTTACTCCCATTCCACGACATTTCCTTGATCCCATTCTCTTCCAAGTGCACATTTCAATTGTCTATTTTTCTTCCATCTTTCTTCCATTGACACATCTTCCACCTGACTCGTCTTGGCTTAGCATCTTGAACATCCACAGATCTTTGTCCTGATCTGTTCATCTTGTATTGTTGTCCTTTAGTCTGCTTTTCAGCAAGTTCATTTGCCCTTTAATTCATAGGCCAGTAATCCATTGTCTGTTTGTGTCTCTTTCATCACAGAGCACTTGAACTTTCACAAAGAACAATTTTAAACAGAGGGCATTTGATTACTTCTTCTGAGGGATACAAGGATGTGGGGAGTTTGTGCAGGCACACTTTTTTACAACAAAGGTGACTACAACTGGGCAATTGGCTGGGCCCCTTGATCTTTTGTCTCTGCTCGCAGTGTTGGGTGCCGCCAATTCTCTGAGCATATAGATCTTACCTGTCCACCTGTAATATAAAACTGAATGAGTTTCCTTTTAAAAATAAATATGTCTCTATTGTCAGTACTTCTTCCTCTACCCCAACCCTTAAAATGTTACTTGTGTTTCTTTCAAACATTCCTGCAACCTAAACAATCTCCACTGCATTTTTCTTCATTTCTAATATACCAAAATGACTGCTCCTCTCTCTATTTTTGCTCATCTTTAACTTATATTCAAATATATGCTGGCTGATGGCGGGACCTGGCTTGTGACCTGGATGTATACAATAACTACACCTGCCTGTATGATATTGTATTTTCGTATGGGCTTTCTTTTCTTTCAAAACTACATACCTTTTAAAAGGACACATGATTTCCTAAACTCGACATTCCCAGACCAAAGAGTTTCCTTTATGATAAAAATAATAAACGACACACAAACAACATGACAAATTGAGCACTTTTTAAAAAGGACGTATCTTCATTCATCGCCTCCTTTCTTCTTTGTGCACCTGTATCTGAAGAAGTCAATGCTGCTTTCTGTAGAAAATCAACATAGAGGCAAAGTCATGTTTTAAGTCTGGCAAAGTGGTCAGGTTTCTCCCTATCATAGACCCTTTCTTCTTGCTGTTAATCAAACATGTCTACTGGGGCCATTCCTTGACACTCTCAGCCCATTTAACTAGAGGCTCGCTTTTTATGGATCGTTGGTGCATATAAATATTATTAATTATCGTATCATTCATGCCCGTACTCAGCTTTTTCCTGCTTAGCTGAACGTTCTTCTCTGTGTTTTTTTAAGTCTTCCTTCTGGTCGCGTTGCACCGCGGTCATCTTCTTTTACTGTGCTTTGATCCTGTTATGACATAATTGACACATTGATCTACTCACTGCTTGCTGCCTGCTGCTCCACCTACACTAATATAGCCTACCCCTGTTATTTGGAACCCAGCACTATTCTGTATATGACATTCTGCCAAATCTACCCTTTTGCCACCTTGCTATTCATCAGAATTTAAAAAAGGTTACTCCACCTTTTATCTGAAGTCTTCTGCTTCCTTGTCATTAGAGATGGCCATACTTGCATATCCATGCTATTCTATGCTCACACCTGTTTGCACCTATCTTGGGAAAATTGTACATATTTGAAAATACGGTATCCCTTACTACTTTTGTTCCTGTACTCACCTTGGTCCTCTTACTCCTAATAATGATCATCAATGTTTTCACACACTTTGGGTGTGAACTGGCAATTATCTCTACAGGCCCTACTGGTGCACTAACACTTACCTCTGTTGCGCTATAATGTTTTTCTCTCATTATATTACTATACTCTACTAGGCCATGTAGACATTCCTCCTGTGCTCAAGAAAGGGCAGTAGGTTTCATCTGTAAAACATAAACCACCATCAATATATACATTCAAAATAACATTTGTATTACTTACCCTTATATGTTCTTTGGATCAGTTCTGTACAAGATTTTCTTATATCATCAACTCAATCTTGGCCAACCGTACCACTTCGGCTCTTCGTTAATCAAATTGTCTGTTTTATTAAAATACACTACACTATTCAATTATAGCCAGCACCCTTAATTGTGTTCTTTGTTTTACACAATCTAAATATGTTATTCATGTATGCTTCTTGCTGCTTTAATATCCATTCATTCATTCATTCATTCGTTCGTTCGTTCGTTCGTTCATTCATTCATTCATTCATTCATTCCTTCATTCATCTATTCATAATTTGTTTTATGTATTTCTTTATTTAATTTTATTTTACTCCCAAATTTATCAACAAACCTTTAGTTTTGATGATCTTATTCCTGTGCTATTTAAGGTCAATTATGTATGTTCATCTTCCCCTAATTAGTCTCGTCATAACACAAACGTTCATATTTGTCATATTTACAATTCCTTGCATACCTGTACTTTTATTTTGTTCACCTATTCATTTCAATAGACCTATGCCATATGGGCCTGTGGTCCACAAGACACTTGGCATTCTCTCCAAGCTTTCCTGAATTTGTGCTGAGCGCTTCTACAATATTGCCACATGCTTTAAGATGTTCCCTTTTTCTTTTTCAGTGTAATGCTCCTAAAGAAACACCACCTCATCATCTGTTGACTCCTGTCTAAATATGTTGTTGTCAGTGACGTCAATCAACCTAGACACTTCCTTGAGAACCCTAACTATCCTCCATGGTCCATTCTCATTGTCCCTTCCTTTGAGCATTGCCTTTTCCTTTTGTACTCAAGGCTGTATGTTATTTTAGAGGGATTATCTGTCCACCCTCTTTATCCATAGGTATCCGTGGTCTGAACAAGAATTCATCAACTATTCTCAACACTTTCTCCAATAGACCAAATAGCCATGTTTAACAAAACGCTCACCTTATGACAAGAAAAACCCCTGGTTTTACCTCAACACCTCGCAGAGCCATTTGCCCCTCATATGCCAATTTAAATTCATCCATACTCAAATGGTGCATTCACAAAGTGGAACACACTATCCCTTGATTAAAATAAATAAAATCATCATGTTTAAGTTTTGCCATCCAGTCCCTTCCCAAACATTGGCAGCTGCCTTTTCTAAATATAACAAAGATCAGTCATAACACACTATCCTATTAAAGACTGATGATTCATCAACAGAAAGAAACTCAACTTGTAGTTCCAAAGAATCTTCAATCTTCTGATAATTCCCACCATTGAACACCTTTTCTCCTTTGTTCAAATACATGCAGTGCAAGCATCAATCAATAGAGGAAAGATTTCGCCTCCTACTGCCACATTAGCTCTTGACACCTCTTGGGGCCTATCATCACTTAATAATTCTGAGCACATGACTTTGTCCTGTGAGCTGTTCTATTGTGGGTGCATGCATACCCCTGTTCCTGTGAAAGAATTTCCTCCTACCATAATGGCACCTCCTAACCTGGGTGTCAATATCTGTCCTGTGCTTGCATATTGCTGAATCTGCATGGGGGCTCACTACAATTGCCCCTATAGTAAATCCGTTTTTGCACTTGCTCTCGTTGCTGTACCTGTTGTATTCTCAGTGCACATGTCTGATACACTGTCTGATCATGCACAAACCCTTCGCTGAGCAATATAGTGGGGGATTTACTGTCCCCCCTCTTGCAAATTGTTCATCTTGTGCATATCCTTGGCTTAACATATGCACAAGATTGCCACATGCGCATGATGTGACTTTTTATGCCACATGCCCAGCATAGAAGAGAGGCTTTTCTAATTTTCCCTCCCTGCATGCCTTAATTATCATCTTCACATTCTGAAACCTGCCTTGGTTATTTTTGTAAAACAACCCCTTCCTCTGTAGGTCATTCCTATCTTATTGCATGAATCCATTCCTTTCTTTGCCCATCTGCCAGTAATTGTTTGCCTGCGATGCACCCACTGCTTGCCACATTCCCATTCCTCCTCCACTCGTCAGTGTTGCCCGTCCTATGTCAAATTTTGACAATTTCTTTTTGAACCAACTTGGCTTCAGCAAGCTTTCCTTATTATTCTCTGCTTGCAGCAGTCTACAAAACTGTGTGACAGTCAACTGTATATTTCCGCATGATCTTGCTTCCACTCCAACAGGCTTTCCCAGACGTCTCTGTACTCATTCAAATAGCCCCTGACATAAACCGTGGTGAAATTTTATTAGTGTCTTCACCCTTGCATCCGTACTGCAATCATTTCTTTGCCCCTAAATATAAACAAGCAAATCACCTTCCTTTATATTTCTTCAAAAAAGGCCATCTACTCTTATATTCCATGTCAACTAGCACTCTAGATGTAGAACAAAACCATCCTGAGTGTGTGTGGTCTCTTTTCAATATTAAATTCCTTCTTCTGAATACCCATGTGCTGTTCCTAAATGCATTGTTTATACTCTCTGAACACCTATATTTCCATAAGATCATGTGTACCTGTGTGTATGTAGGCATGTGTGTATGTGTGTGCATGCATGGGTGTGCTTTCAGTCTCAGTGCACTTTGCGAACACTTTCCCTCACTGCCCATTGCTTCCTCTGTATGAATGCACATTTTCTCATTGTTTCATGTATTTTCCAAAAAGTATTTTTATCTCAATTATTTTTCTTTTCCCCATAAATATTCAATATGTTTAGTTCAGTGTCATCCACTAATACATTCTCCTACTTTTTGCTGTAATTTGTACTCATTGTTTACACTCAGTGTCACTTCCTCAACACTTGCGATTCTAGACACACTTGTTTCCAATTTTTTATCCAAATGTCTGCATGTTTCATAGACATAATGTATGGTGAAGTAAACTTTGTTCCTCCCTTTCGGCACCTCTCCAATGTGCTCTAAAATGTTGGTGCAAATCTTAAACTTCTATGTACCGCACCCAATGCTTCTTCATTATATGGCAATGCATATCCCATGCCGCTTCCCTGTCCCTCAACTATCAATAACTGAGAGCAGCCCTTCATTCTAAACAATATTCAACAGAAGGTTCAAACATATATCTTTTCCACCTAAAACAACAATTTGTCAAAATACACCTTGGCCCTCATTCCGAGTTAGGACTACACCATTGAGTAAATAGCTCCATGGTTGGCAACCATGGAGCTATTTACTCCATGGAATACCGGCATGGTGAATGGAGTAATTTCCGGTCCATTCCAAGGTTGGATGGACCGGTAATTCCCCATTCACCATAGCCCTTCCCCATCCCCATTTCTGGCCCCATAGGGCTCAATGGGAATGGGAAGGAGGTAATTACGGCACCGTAAATTACGGTGCCGTAATTTACTCCAAGGTCACTTTGCGGGTCCCGTAATTTACTCCTGCTAAAAGCAGGAGGTAAAGAGGGACCCGCAAAGGGAACTCGGAATACGGAGGTAAGGGATTACCGCCATCAGTGCCCTTACAGGCGCCGGTAATCCCTTACCTCCAACCTCGGAATTACCCCCCTTGACTTTAACTACTCAGGGGTTAAATTGAGTCATAACATATCACCATTGAAGCCAGCGCTTCCCTCAGCATTTATTTTCTATGGGCCTCATTACGACCCTGGCGGAAGACCATCGTGCTATTAGCACCATGGTCCATGCCGGTAAGTTACCGACTCCGCCATGGAGAAAGGGGGAATTACCACCCCATTACAAGGTTGGCAGGGCAGTAATTCCCCCTTCCTCCATCGCCCTTCCCCATTCCCATTTTTGCCCCATAGGGCTCAACGGGAATGGGGAAGGCGCTAAGTATGGTGCCGCAAATTGCGGCACCGTAATTAGCACCAAGGTCCCTTTGCGGGTCCCTACTTTAACGGCTCGTCTACACCAGCCATTAAGGTCGGTTCCCGCAAAGGGACCTCGTAATTAGGCGCTAATAGGTTAACGGCGCCGCAGCCTTTTACGGCGCCGTTAACCCATTAGCGCCTGGGTCGTAATGAGGCCCTATAACCATACACTAATGCCATGGATAAAAATGCTGTTTTTCAAAACTTGCTTGCATTTATTTTGCATAACATTTTTCATGACTTTTGAATACAATTTCTCCCTATTTTTTCAACATGAATGCTCATACACCATAGTCTTTCTAAAACCATTTACCAACTGAACATTGCTTTTTCTCCTGCGCAAGCTGTCTACGTTACATTAAGTCAAAGAACTATCCCTGCGATCATAAATTACCCTCCTAACTCTGCCAACTGCTTATCTCTTAGTCCTTGAATCAGGCACTGCAGTTGCTTCTGCATGCTCAGACATTGTTTGCTGTGTGTGCCTTTGCTGTCCTCCTGTCAAGCTACACACATTGCACTAAGAAAAAAGTCTGTGACAGTGTGGAAGCTCACTTTTAAAAGGTGTAATATACCTCATTATGTTGATTATGATCTGAGAGACTAGAATCTAATGTCAGATTTTGCTTTACTTTGATTTACACCACCTACATTTCTGTGTTTGTAACTGCGTAGCTGGCAGTTTCAAAGCCAAATTAATCTTTCTAATTTCTTTCATACTTTATCTTTCCTTCGTTTGACATCAACCACATTACAGATTCCTATTGTTGAAGGCTTTTTGGATTCCTATAGATGTCAAGTATTTAGATTAAAAAAATTAACCCTGTGGCTCCCAGCGACTGCCTGCTGCAGGGGTTTAAAGTAACCACATTTTCCAGTTTTGGGATACAAAACTCATTTTTTCCCCATTCCTTTCTTTATCGTGTTTCAAAACGAACACATGTGAATGCCCTTATTAATGGCTTACTCAAAAAACCTCTATCTTGTTTACACTAGTCTCTGCCTACCTCTTGGATGATAGACACACCATCTACCTTAAATAAATAATGCATGTTTTACCTATTTCAATAATGTACACCTCATTTTTGCTCCTCAACACATTTAATTTCACCATAATATATAACAGATAGACAGACTGAAAAATTGTCAAACAAGCAGGCTTCACCAGTATGTTCTCCTCAACGCTCTTCGCTGCTATTGCCCCTAAATACAGTGATAGGAGTTTAAGTCATCATCTAACAGGGACCTGTACACTGCACAGTCTACCTTTACTCCACTTGGAGTGTATAATGACTTCTTAAAGACACTCCTGAGCATAGGACTCTGGGCTAATCTTTATGGAATGCTCCTCGTCCATATACCTTATGTGATGCTCTTTGTGATTAACTAAACACTATGACAACCCCCCGTTACTTTTCTAAACTACCATATTACATTTTAAACCATTGATTACTTTTGAATAACTTTTGAATTACTTTTAAATTACCTCTAGGATACTCCTAAATTACTTTTAGATTACTCCTAGATTACTTCTAGATTACTCTTAGATTACCTTTTAAAAACCATTTAAGAATAAATGTTTTTAGTCTCTCCCTCTTTACCCCACTTCCCCATATACATACCAAAATCCACAGGTGTCAAAGTATGCCTGCCATCATCACATGCTGAGACCCCCCTGGCAAGGATGGGGGCACACTGCAGATTCATGTACTTACCCTACCATTCTCCCCAGGGCACATCCCCTAATGTCTTTTCAGCATGCATAGATTCTTGTCCCTGGAAGAAAAAAGTCTTCTCTTCAGGGTCCCTTCATGGATAGCCAAGTGAAGAGGAGGGCCCAATGCCCTCCCTGGGCATTGGCATCTGTGGACCAGGCAGCAGAGACAGGACAGTAGTACAGGCACCTGGGCTGGTTTCAAAAGTCTAATTCAATGCATCTCAGGATACCAAGAAGACACCAGCAATGAGCTCCCAGAATCACTGGGTTTATATAGGCAAATTACACTGACCTCATATTTTCATCAAATACAGGATACATTTTGAATTGGCTCTTTTAACTAACATATGAGGCCTCCAATCGTTCAATTGGCTGGTTTGCTTTTCAACCACCAAGCCCACATGACTTCTCTTGGCAAGCCTCACTTGACTGGCACATAAACTAACTAAATTTGTGTGATATCCTACTGACCTTCATTATAAATCCTTTGATGTCTTGAAAGAGGCAGTCTTTATAAGAGCATCTGAGTCTTTCTGGGAGGCTATACCGTGCGTGTTCATCTCATTTGTTGCAGACCAAACAGCTGTCTGCTCTAATTGCTACTTTCCCAGACCGCTAACTGGCATCACTCGATGCATCCATGTCAGAATTCCTGCCAAGAAGTTCTAAATAAATACACAAGCTGCTGTGAACTATCCATGAACTGCTGTTAGAGAAGTATTTAATTATCTTTGCATGACTATGGGGTTTTCCACCATATTGTTTTTAGAATTTAGTGGACTTTTACTCTAGTCTGAATGTTCTCTGCTGCTAATAATGGGGAGTTGGGTTCATAACACAGTTTCTGTTTAATTTCCAGACTAGAATTTTGGTATTGATAATATATGTCTATTACCAGAGATACCCTCAACTGCATAGGCCATTCTGACCCTAAAAATATATATCACCCTAAAAATGAGCTTTTTGTCCTAAAAAGCACTACAATTCTGATTTTTGCAATACTGGATCAGCCTGACAAGTTATCTGCATTCAATTTGAGGGGGGCGGGTTGGGTCTAGCAAGTCTAGCACTTCCTCTACACATCAGTAACCACGACTCCATGCAGCAGTCCCACCAACATGTTGCTGGCCCAGATGGCCTGCCCTATTTGGAATGCTAAACAAGACATGTCCCTCTACACCAACATGGGCACAGCTTGCCAATCACTACACACCACAGTGTAACACTTCTGACTGCACAGCAGCACCCCATAGAGCCATGGCAGTTCCACAAAAGAAGCCACTAAACCCACTCCCACAAGGTGTGGGCCACCTGCAGAGGGGCCGTAAAACCACTCGACCCAGCAAGACCCTCCCTGCAGGTGGCACAACAGGGCCTGTGCCAACACCACAGGCCACCATGAGCACCTCCATGCCCACTGCACCCACGAGACAAAGGGGAACATCACCCCATTGACAAAGCCTGATGAAGGGCCACAAACCCCTGAGAGCCCTCACTGCTGCCAGTGTGCCCTGACACTTTAGCCAGATGTGGACATGCCTTCCTATGTCTCACTGGCCTACAACCCTGAGCCTCTGCACAGCCCCCCTCCCTTCTCACCCCCATCATCTCTTCCTTCAGAACGTTTCACCATTTCTATGCTGATGACACCCAGGTCTTCCTTACCTTCTCTTCCTTTACTCCTGACCTCCACCTTAATCTCTCTTCCTGTCTTACTGCCATTAAAAACTGGATGTCATCCCACTTTCTCTCTCTCAACACTGATAAGAGTGTAATCTTATTCCTTTCCTCCAACACTGTTCCCCTTCTCTCTCCCCCTCCTTTTATCCACTTTCCCCCCTTCTAATATTTCCATCTCTCCCCATGCTCACAACCTTGGCATTCAGTTTGACTCCTCCCTCTCCTTTACCCACCACATTTCCCTTACCTCTCGCTCCTGTCGCTACCACCTTTTCAATAGTCGTAAAGTCTGCTCCTCTCTCACCTTCCATGCCACTGAACTTTTAATCTCCTCCCTCATCTTCTCTTGTCTTTTCTATTGTTCTTCTCTCCTCTTTGGACTCCCTGCTTCTTATCTCACCCCCTCAAATCCCTCTACCACTCCACCACCCGTACCCTCTGCCTTCTTGCTCCTCACAACTCCATTTCCTCTTCTCTTTCTTACCTTGGCTGGCTCGCCTTCCACTCCCAACTTAAATTTCACTTCCTCTGTCTTGTCTTTAAATCCCTTCACGATCTTGCTCCCTCTTATCTCTCCTCTCTCCTATCATTCTATACACCTTCCAGCTCCTTCCGATCTGCCAATCTCTTCCTTCTCACTGCTCCCCCATCCCCATGTGCCTCTTCTCATGTCTGCTCCTTTCAGCTCCTTGCTCCCCTACACTGGACCTCCCTACTTCTTTCTATCCGCTCCATCCCTTCCTTCTCCTCCTTCTGTGATTCTTTGAAATCTCTTCTTCTTCACTACCCACCCTGACATCCTTATCCCTCCCTTCACCTCTCTCTCTCTCTCCCCTCATGTCTCCCCTTCTTACCTCTCCCTACCTGCTCCTTTCCTCCTACACTTCCTCACCTCCTCTTGCATCCTCATTCTATTCCCCATCCTGTCCCCTTCCTCCCTCCCATTCTTTACCCCCTCCTTTTCTCGTTTTTCATCATAGGCAAATTGTTCTACATACTGTTTTATTGGTTTGATTCATGTTGTGTAAACTGCTTCCACTGTTACCTTCTATGTATTTTGTTGTTATAATGTAATGCACTTTGGTGTAAAGCGCTATATAAACATAATAAATCCAAATACAAATACAGAGGCTGGATGAGATGGAGAGGCGGCAAAGGGAAATGGAGTCCATTGGGCACACCAATTCCGAACACCTCCAGGCAATCTGGGATTGCCTGCAAGTGTCCACCCGCAGGATCGTGTGAGCAAAGGCCAGGAACCGAGCAGTCAGCCCACCAGTACTGCTGCCCTGTCTGTTTATGGGCAGAGAGCCAGGGAGATGATGGAAGGGGTCTCGGCCCTTGCAGAGGCCATCCGTCGGAGAACACTTGAGCAACATCCCATGCTGCCTAATGCAGGGTGGAGGTGGGAGCGAGTCATTGCTCTTCTGCCTGTTTGAGGCATGTGTACAGCTTCCTGACGGTGAGTCATTCCTTTACTAACTGATGTGACCCTTTCCTCTACTGCCTTGGAGGAGTAATGGCTATTCTGCTTGATGATGGTCAGAGCTGGGGCTATTTCCCAAACTGCAATAAAGGCGCAATTGCTATACTGTCTTAATACTTAATACGGTAATACTTATACTACAAGCAATTCCTGTATTGCCTTTTATGAGACATTCCTGCTTTGCGTCATGGGGAGAATGTCATATTTCGACTTCCTGGTATGAGCAAAGAAATAAGTGAGTGAGGTCACACACATACATCCTCTTAAGGGTAACCTTCTATACTGATGTTTGGGGTTACAGACTGACGTCAAGACAGGAAACACACGTGGTGCGCGGCACGAGGACAGGATGTAGTTAGTTGCAGACAAAGAAAGACGCGTGTTCAGAAACTCCTCCCTGTGCTTGGCTTATTGCCCTGTATTTAACAAGGCCTGGTCTGCAACATAACACAGACTGCCAGCATAATGAGAGGAGAACCTGTGAACAAGAAAAAGCCCACCACTATACAAAATGCCAACCTACTGGCATTGTCACAGCGTGTATTTTCGTTCCAGCTGAATATCTGTTTGGCTTCAGCCACTCAATGTCCTCCTGCTACAAGGCAATCAATAATCTTTCATTGACAAGGCTGTTCCCAGAGCACACCATCGAGCGGGGATGTTTGCTCAGGTTTACTAAGCTGCTTTGTGGTTGCATGCATTAGATTCTTGAGAAAATATTCTGGAACCAATCCTCTCAAGGGGATTACTACTTAAACTATCAGGTACACATCTTTTCTAGACGAATCAGAATGCACCCTTTTCAATTAAAGTCCTTTCAATTACAATTTCTACACGGATATTTTACATTTAAAATGCTTTACCATCACAGAATGGAAAACCTGTTATGTCGAACATTAGAATGAACGTCTATTTCATTGCTGAAAGATTCCGAATTCGAGAACCCACTCGATCCTATGCTTAATTTGAAGAATGTTTTCGCAATTAGGCCTATTTGACAGCGGTTGATACATTCAATCTGTGCATTGTTTGTCTACATACATCTGTGAAAGTAGTCCATTCGTTTAATTCAGTGAAGACAATTCAGAAATGCACATAATGGGCCTCATTACGACCCTGGCGGTAAGGGGTTTACGCCAGCGTTAGCTGCGCCGACCCCTTACCGCCAATTACGAGGTCCCTTAGCGCCATGGAGGTTTTAACACCCGCTTTTGGCGGGTGTTAAAATCCATGGCGCTAAGGGACCATGGAGTTAATTACGCCACCGTAATTTACGGTGGCGTACTTAACGCCTTCCCCACTCCCATTATGCCCTATGGGGCAAAAATGGGAATGGGGAAGGGTAAATGGGGATTGGGGACTTACCGCCCCGCCAAGGTCGGAATGGGGCGGTAAGTCCGCCAACCACCATGGCGTAAACGTAGTTTACGCCATGGTGGTAAAGTCACGGCCCAGGCGGTAATTTACCGCCTGGGTCGTAATGAGGCCCAATGTCTGGTTGGGTAGAAAGCCCATCCAACAGTTTTCCCGAAAAATCTACAAAAAAAAATGTTAGTAAACATGCTAAGAGAAACGTCGACTGTTCAGGCTAAGAAACCTTGTTATCTTCTGAGCCCTGTATGAGCGGTTAGCGTCTGCTCTTAGCATCGCGTGGGGGATTGTCAGAGGATAGAGTGAGATCGAAAGGCATAAACCACAGTGTGTTCGCAATGTCCATGCAAGCCTGTCTTCCTGTGTGGTCCACCTCTGTGGTTTGATTTTCCTTCAAGAGTCCCAATTACTCGATCAGGTCGAGGATGGGATAACTGATTTGCGACCCTGGACTCTGATTCTCAAGGACAGGAATGACCTGGTGTGCCCCATGTTCCTCCAGGTGAGTAACCTTGTCCTGCTGGCTGTGAGAAATCCATCCTGGTTTGTGAGCGTGTGTGTTGATTTCAGGGAGTACAGCACATCTGGTTTACAGGGATTAGCCATGCAGCTGTGCCTTCTAAAAGCCAGTAGGAAGATCCTGTGGGCAGACTGCCATGCTATGGAAAGTGAATTTGCAACATGGATGTGGCCTTATACGATTCTGTATTGCCCACCTGGCATGGTTCAGGAGGATAGTGTGACTGGCATGTGTGGAGTGTTCTGTAACTTCAGATCCTGGGAAGAAGTTACGGAAGTCTGACTGTGGCGGCCACCGGGGCATTAATCGATTTTTGTGTGACCTGGACCAAAAAATGGTAGTGTGCCCCATCTCATGTTTGGCAACCGGCCGAAAAGTGCTAGCAAAATGTGACTGTTCATACATGAGAAATATAGCTTTACTCACAGAAACGGGTGACGGTGGGAGGGTCCCCCGCCTTGATTCGACATCTTGTTAGAAATTCGGAATTAAAGACTAGAGCAGTGCCCCACGAACAAATGCCCTTTGCCTAAGCATTATTATCACCCTTTGCGACCATCAGTATCACTTACTTACACATCTCAAATGATACAGTACTCAAACCACACAGCCTCAGCTGCCTCCTACCTCAAAATGGCCTTAATGCACAGGTGCCTGCCTGCCCCAACATCTCAGCCCTGATTCGCACATAACCCACACATATTCCACAAGCCTTAGACATCCAGGCCATCAATCCTTAGCTGGCATTGGCCTTAGTGCCTCACATGACATGACACCAATATTCAGATCCCTTCTCAGCCTCTAATGACACATCAGCAGAAGGTTAAACAGCTGTACAGGACCATCTCAGCCTGCATGACTTTCCCAGAACTCCATGTTGCCACAACCTCTGATGCTCCCAATTCTCAGATACACCTAGCCTAGCATCCTTCCACACAACGAATACTCCCTATATTCTGATGGACACAAGTCCTGTTGCCCCAAAGCTTGCATGGCCCCTTCCATGTGCCCCATCTTGGATGCCCACACACCTTTGACCACCACCAGCCATAACTGCACCTGTAATGTGGCATTGCCCAATCGTTGATACATCCCAGCCTGAGCTGCCCCCAAGCACAAGAGAGTAATGTTGCACATGGGGCACACCAGGTCATTCCTGTCCTTGAGAATCAGAGTCCAGGGTCGCAAGCTGTCGCAGCAAAGGGTGGGATAGGACAAGCCTTTTTTGAGTCTGATAATCCTGGAGAAGCAAGGTGGACCTGGGGTGTATCCCCCCAGAAATCTTCGGCTAACTTATGCCAAGTAATACATGTGCTAGTGAACCTTTAGCCAAGACGGAGTTAATAGAAACACCGGTCCACCATACAAAAGTAGTGGACAGTCAACATGTGTTGCAAAAAGCCATTTTGTCAGGAGTCGGGGCCTGTTTAGCAAGGGGTCTTCTTAACCTTCTTAACCTTATTGAAATTGATGCATTTTTGGGGTGCCAGAGCAGGCAGAGTGTCATGTTCTTACTAAAACGAATGTTGACATTCCAATCAGTTCTGTATATTGGATTGGTGTTATGTATACACACGCACATAGGCAGAGGACTCATACATGAATACATTGATTTTTTTATAGTGAATAATGACACTATTACTAGGAATCATGTTTCAGAATGCTTGGTAACTGATGTTACTTACTAACTACATCACGACCCACGATGTGGAACTGGGGTATCAAGCCCATGGCTCCTGGCATTGTCCTGTTCCCAAGGCAGGCATATTGAGCGTGAACTATCCTGCCTACTATGCAGAACAGAGGCGGCACGGGAGGATAGCTCAGTGGCAACGCGTTTGTTTTGGAAGCAAGACAACACAGATCCCATGCTTAGGCGCTGGTCCCTGGTGTTAAGCACATAATAACATATTAATTATGCAGAGGTGATAAAGGAGAGGTGGAGAAATAGGGATGGACCTGCACTTGGCTTCATTATGGCTTATAATTCCACGTGACATTGTGTTGCCGCTTTCACTCTGAGCGGCCTCTGGTATCATCTAGTTGCCTCTGGCTAATTTATTTCTTTTTTCATATCACCGATGAGTCTGTGTTAAAAATCTGTGCCCCTTTCAGCTCTCTTTACTATGAGGTGCCTGAAGCGAACAACAGACACTACACATTCCGTATCCACTTGTGGTGACAGACAGCATATTGTGCTTTGCAGAGCCGTACCAACACAATGATACAACACCCTTTTGCATCTGTGGCAGGAGATGCATACGTATTGTTGGGCAAGTGTATCGAGGTAAACGTGCTTTGCAATAGGGTATTGGTCATAGCTCTTTCCCTCTCATTTACTATACAGCACCATACAGTATAGAAACAGTTTTTATCTCTTTGTATTATCAGTTTAACAAGTGCCTACAAAGCACAAAGTTACAGTGCAGGGGTATTATTCAGAATCACGCTGTACATGGACTATCAGCCGAAATGACAATCTTAATGACACAACTTGTAAGCAGGTGAGAGGGTTACTCTTCAGTTCTAATGTTTCATGTATTCATTTGTTTAGCTATTCATTTTCTTTCATTTATTTAATTGTTGTGTATTTCTTTGCCAGATATTGGTCTGAGCCAGGGCATGTACTATTCTACTACTCTCTGGTAAGGTGGATATCCAAACTCAGCCCTGGGGCAGGATTGTGGGAGGCCACCCTATTATGGGGAACAGGAAAGACACTGAGAAGTTAGCCAAACCTCAGGAAGGGTGTGAGAGTGGTCTAGAGCTGCACTGAGTCCACACAGAGCAACGCCAGTAATTACAATTAGACAGGTAAGTATACAAATACAATTATTTATTAGGTCTTTGCGTTACACACTAAGCAGATACAACTTCTAGGCAAATATTTTCACGCACACCCTCATGAAACAGATATACACATTCACCATTAGGAGAAATAGAATAGCATTTGATGCAATTACCAGTAAAGCACAGGTAAGCGGTGAGATGCAGAGACATAGCAAGAACTCTTTAGAATAATCACAGATCAACTCCACAACTTCTTATAAAGTGAAACCCTAAGATGGTTTGGGGCATGGTGCCCAAAGGTCACCAATTGAAAAAAAGATATTATTTGGGTATGTTTATACAGAAATGTATACAGCCAGTGGTTATGATTACGTGGAGTCAAAATGTGAGATAAAGTTCAGGTAAGTACTCAACTCAATCTCAATAAATTAAGGTAAAGCATAGGGAGGGATCCTTGACCCAGATTCCACCACCAAAGGTCATGTAACAGTTAGTTTGGGTCAGGAATGTACACCCTTGTTACGCTATGGGAGACAGGGGGTAACAGCAACAGATATGTAGACTTAGCTCCCTGGCTCAGAGTTCTCAAGAGACCACTTGTCGAGGTTCCCAAATCGATTGCTGGCTTGTTCTGTTGACATAGTTCCTTTCGCAAGGGTCATCTAGACATTTGGTCAGCGGAGGTTACATTTGAACATGGGATTTAGTTTCGATCAGTCACTGTGCTTAGGATCGTTTCCAGGCAGCTTCCAGTAGAACACACAAATGAATAATGGTGAAGACTTCTGTGGATTAGACAGCCACAGGACACCTCTAGTACAAAAAGATGTCAAGATTCAATGAAAATCACCACGGTTAGGCAGTGACAGGTACTCCTCCCTGGGCAAACACCGAAGCAGGCCCAGCACAGCTGCCCTTTGTGTGATACGGCTGAAAATGCATGAGCAGGTGACTTGTTGGACAAGCTGAAGATCTGAAAAACTCTGCTGGAAAATGGTGACAGATGCAGCAAGGTAGCAATGGAGAGAGATGGTCAACCAACCAGTTGGTCCTGGGACACTTCCAAAGACTCAGCAGGCACAAAACTTCTTGTCAAGGCTGATAGTTCCCACCAGTCCAGGGGTTGAAGCACCCACAAAGGCCTTCTAGAGATCAGGACAGAGGAACAGGACTTCACTGGGATGATACTGGAGTTGATGCTGGTCAGCTGCTGAGGTTGTCTTCTGCTCATCAGCGTTATCCTCTTCTGCATAGAGGACTTAGTTCTAACGATAATCTGATGAACAATTGCAGGAGCCCTCCATTTAGCCAAAATTCTGACTGGGAGTAAGCCAAAGCCCACCAATGTTGACGATCTGTGACATTCAAACATGGAGCGGCTAACAAATCAAAGATAGCCACTGGCCACAATATCTGCTCGGCAACAGACATTCAGGCAGCAGGTATGTGGATTTGGACTAGACATTAATAGCAATATACTAAGTTTATGCATATATTAAAGCCACATCTATCATTACTGAAAGGCCTCAAGTAGCTATGCATTCACTACAGATACATAAACCATTAATATAGTGCCACAACGAGGCACCAAGTAGCTACGCATTCAATAGACGCATATACACCATTCTAAAGCGCTTACAAAAAGCTTGCTTATCGAGTATATTAGTGAAATACATATACTAAGGATTGACATATAAGGAAATGCCTATGAAGTCAAACAAGAAGCCAGCATTTAACCTTTAGTAATTAAAAATCCCAAAAGATGATGTTTCAATTTGCCGTTGCACAGATAGGAAATACCCTGTTTGCAAAAATATCCTTCTCTAATCTCATGAGCCAATTAGGCCAAGCAGGTGGAACATATGCCACGGATCTAGATGGATAAGGGCGGAGAAGAACTGATTATCTAGGCTAGTTGTTATTTAAATAAGACAACCAACAAAAGACAGGACACTGGAATAATATTGAGTGTCCAATGAAGTAATATAAAACCCAATTAGGACTCAAGTATGTTGTAATGGTTTTATAACACAGCACACTCCAGCCAGGGACTTCTTCCACTGACAAGGAATGTGGCGCACAATAAAAAGGCTTTTTAATTTTATTTGAACCCTGGTTTATTTCTTGAGAAGGTTCCCACCCCGTCTCACACCCACCTTAACAGACACCCCTTGTCGCAATGGACTATGAACCAGGCGTGTGTGTAACAATGAAATATTTATTAATTTGATAGTTCAATGAAAATTCAGAGCAAAATCAAATAATAGGGCAGCAGCCACCAGTGTGTGGCAGTACAAATGCAAAAATTCCACAATACAGTTACTTAAAACTCCTAACATAATCTATGTAAACGTTTAATAGAAGCAAAATCGTTTTTCAGTTGAACAGATGGCATTCAAGTTTAGCACTCCCCTGGCAACACTTCCCCCAAACACCGGCTAACGAAATTCTTTGTGGAGGGAAATTAGTGGGAAGGAGTCAGTAGCAAGAGAGAAACATCGAAATGTGAATCCAGCCCACCACCCCCAGATGGGAGGCCAGAAACGAAAATGAAAACCTTATTTTGGAGCAAAATGGCATACTCGGATTTTACTAATTATTTGTACATCAGTTTACAGTTGCAGTGGGGTAGCTAGGACAGAAATTTGTGTGGTTGCACTTTAAGAGACAAGGAAGCTTACAGACTACTGAGCAGGGCACCAATGCAGTGTGAACACAGGTGAGAAAATTGATTTTGGGAAGAAAACAATGCAAAAGAAACCACACACATCAGAATGGCAATTCTTCTCTACACAGAACCTGTGCTGACAGTCAGCCACAGAGAAGGGCTGAACTGTCAAAATGGGAAATCTTTTTATTTTAGGATCAGAAACACAGGCACATACAAGGGTAGGATTGGGAGGGAAAGGGATTACTCTTCATGGGATTACAGTGTGGGGTTTTCTATGGGATGAATGCAAATCAGAATTTAGAGAAAAGCACAATGAGCATGCAAATTCGATTTTTGTTGCACTAGACTATTTCTGTTGAGACTATATATTAATGGCCCTAATTAGTAAAAACACTCAACAAAATTGTTACTTTCTATGGGCAACAATAATTAAGGTGAATTTTCAATGGGGGAATGAATTGATTTACTTCAAATGATACTAGAGACCTACAGAGATAACTGAAAGAATTAGAAAAGGAATATGCTAACTGACATAGACTAACACAGATACTTCTGTGGAAAAGCAAACAGGTGATACAGGCAATTTGGGATTTGACTGGGGTTTCAATGGGATTTGAATAGGATGCAAGAGTCAAAAGAGCAGGATATGCAGTTTGGGGGACTGGGTGAGGTGATACAAGGTAAGCTTGAGTTTGGGAATCTGGACAGCCAGCAAGGTCTCTGGACAGCAGGGCCAAGGGATCTGGTCACTGGGACAGCTGGGCTCTCCTGGATGTGAAGCAGGACAGCTAAGCAGGGTCTGGTCACTGTGGACAGCTGGGCTCTTCTGGATGGGATCCGCTGCCTTTCCCCTTTTCTCCATGGATTCTTGCGTGTGGCCGGGTCTGGATGGGTGGTTCTGCCCGGATGGATAATTCTGCCTGGATGGGATCAGCTGTCTCTGAATCTGGATTTTGAGGCTGAATCTGCCTCCTGTGGCTTGTCAGTGGATCGTGGATCCTTGTGTTCCTTGTCTCCCCCTTACATAGCCAGAATGACATCACCAGATTTACAACCTGGGGGGAGTACTCTGGACTTACTATTTTTAGGAACAGCATAACATTTAAAATTCCGCAAATGGCTACACATATGTCCACTAATATTTCTCAACTTTTCACCAAGTTTCATGTCTCTGCCATTTATAATTCACACCGAAATGCATTTTTCCTGCCATTCTAGTTCACCAAGTGCTAGAAACATATGCTTGGTCTCTTTGTGTTTGGCCACAGCTCAAATTAAATACTGACATAATATAATATCACTGCTTATTCAATGTACTGGGAGAAATGTCTTAATATAAAAAGTTCTTTAAAGTCAATGTGCTGAATTAGTCACATGTGTGGGCGGTCCTTCAAACCCCCACAGCCAATTGTCTCCTCCTGGGTCAGTCTGCACAAAGGACTTTTATGACGCCCTTTGAAGCCCTGCAGTTTTTCCTGGGAATGGGTGCAGGAACAACTCATACCTCTCAGTGGAATACTAGTTCCACTTGGGTCCTTTGTTCCCTTCTGCAGGGATGTCGGCAGTCTGACGAGGCGGCAAATTTTCACACTCTTGGTCCTTTCAGGTGCCCTGCAATTTTTTTTTTTAATGGAAGGCGAGGGATCTTTGAAGTTATTACCTGGGCCAAACCAGTTCTGCTCATTTATGAGGTGTTTTTTTTTCTTTTTCTCAACAACAAGTCTTTTGGGAATACACATAATGTACATTTTATAACAAAAACCCCACCCACATGTTCAATCACATTTCTTGGGCGAGCACAGGGTGTCATTTGACATTTAACTTTCAAACTGAATTTTCCTGATTCACAAAATAACAGATTTACAGATGTGGTTATTTCCTTTCATGTCAAGTTCCCAAATGCGGTTTCTGCTGCCCATAGTTTCTTTTTCATTAATCTTCTTCATGGCTTTTACATATATGGTCTATGGTTTATGGACACAGAGAGATACTGCCAAGAATTTGTTTGATCTTGACATGGAAAAACAAAACGCCCTGTCATTTCTGTCATTTCTTTCATTTCATGCAATTCGAGCACAATGGTCCACCGCAAAAGAAAACAAAAGCTTTGTTGAATGAAAACACAGAATTCTTTGCTCCTCCAGTGATTTTTCAGTAGCAATGTCATTCCTGAGATATATTGGCTCACTTCTTGGCAATTTGAAGAAATAAAGCACGCAGGTCTGTGTTTCCAGGAAGGGTACAATTTTGTGGAATTTAACATGAAGAAAGAACAAGTTGCAAAGGCGTCTCGAATGTCATGCGCAGCTTTAATATTTCAAAAGGACTGAACAGCAAATGTGATGCCGTACTGAGCGTAGGTCATTTTCTGATGATTTACTTTGAAAACAAAACAATGCAGAGCCATTCTTTGGGTGGCAGTGTTCAGTGCTCGACACACATGTGCCAAGGTAAGAACAGTACCGCTGCTCCTGTTGCATTATTCCAATGCGGTTTTTGGTGTGAAGGGGGTTCTGAAATGGGCCTTAAATGTTCCCCGCAGATTTCCCCCCCTGCCCTGCTGTGATTTTTTGTTGTGGGAGAGTAGGGCAGCGTGGGGTTCATTTGGCAGAATTCTCCTTCATCAGGGAGAGGCAATCCAGGATACCCTTCTGCCTTTCGGCTGGAGGATATGGGGTGGCACCCTCTTTCCTTCCTTCCCTTCCAGGTCCCCGGGGAGGTCCTCACCAGGCTAGGAGGTATTGGAGTTAATTATCTGAAGAAAGATAGATACAAAACAAGTTTTAATATGTTTTACGGGCATCATTCCTTGCAGATTTACAACAGTGGAACAATGATTACAGTTGTAATTTTCTGTGATCTCTTCTTACTTTGACAATAACATCAAGCAACTTACTCAACAGGACAAGGACAATAACTTGACTTTTAAAACAACTTTTTCTTCTACTTATGATAACATCAAATAAATGACTCCCTGTTATACAGATATACGTATGCACCTAAATACTTTCCTCTGCTTTTTCTTTTCCTTTTTTCACATTCTCCTGATGGTTGCTCTGTTTGATTTTCCTTTGGTTTATCAATCAGCTGCTGAGTGTGTCTGGGGTGACAACTTTTTAACTGATTGATGTGGACCCATTGCTCTTCTGACAGCTCACCTTTGGCGATGCGGATCCTGTAGGCAACAGGTGAAATTTTGTCTACAATTTCAAAGGGACCGCACCAGGAAGGGAGGGATTTACTCTCCTTGGTCTGGTTCCTCTGAAAAGTGTACTAGTAGACCCTGTCTCCTACTTGGTATTCTTTTTTTGTTGTCTTTAAATCGTAGTGGGCTTTCATCCCCTCTGCTGATTTCTCCAAATTCCACTGAGCGTACGCAAAAGCATGCTGAAGGTGTTTTCTCATATTCTCAACATATTCGTGTGGCGTCGAGGCGTTAATCAGTGTCTGCTCTTGTGTTCTATAGAACAGATGCTGGGGTAGCACCATTTTCTGTCCAGTCATTAGCTGAAAGGAGTTATTTTAGTCACAGAAGATGATGTAGATCTGATGGACAGGACAAGCGATAATCGCATGTCCCAACTAAGCCCAGAGTCTGCCACAAACTTCTTAAGAATGCTCACAATAGTTTTATTATACCTCTCAACTCCCCCACTTGAGGATTCGCAGTATGCAAAATGGAGTTTTCTCTTTACCCCAAGTATCTCCCACATCCTTGTCATCACTTCGCTGGTGAAGTGACTTCCTCGGTCTGACTCAATCCTTTCAGGAATGCCAAAATGCGAGAAGATGTGGTTGATCATCAGGACAGCTGCTGTTTCTGTCTTTCAATAAACAAGCATGTTACTTCTAACATGTACTTGTTCCCCCTAGAGGAGCGAATCATGGGCCCGTTGAAATGTGCTTGTAAATCTGACCAAGGCAGTGTCATCCCCTTTTTCTGGAGGGGAGCTCAGTATGTGAGTGAACTTGGCTGAAATTGGGCACACACAAGATACCCCTTCAAGTATTGGTTGAGGTCCTGCCCATGTGTGGCCAGTATGCGACCTCCCGCAAGATTTCTAAAGTAGTATGAAAACTCGATGACCAGCTGTGGCCGTGTCATGCGCGTAATTTAGCATCAGGCTTCGGAATGAGGTATGTACCAACCACTGGTCACATCCAGAGATGGATCTCCTTACCAACAAACCATCTTGGATTCAGAACATTTTGGGAAACTTCATCAACACCCGGAGATCCTCTTTTCCAATGTAATCGGTTTCCGTCAGAGGAAAATTCATGGGGTCCTCAACTTTTTGGTAACATTTCCCAATATCCGGATCCCCTTTTTGTGCTGTGATTAAATCAGCATCCGGGATCTCCTAACTCCACTGGGCAGTTGTGAGTTCATTGTGGGTAAGTGTTTTGGACCAGGTGACAGCAGTGACCTGGATTTCCCCCAACAGGGACTCGATCTCCAGGAGATCCACTTGGATGGCTCCGGTTTTGGCCAACTGGTCAGCTATGTTGTTTCCAGTTTTGTATGGTCCCTCTATTCTGGAATGACCCTTAATCTTTTTGCAACAGATGGTCATCCCATTAGAGGTGACCAGATCATCAATGTTTTGTATTAGTTTGCCATGCTTCAGTGGTTTATTATTTGCACACAGCATGCCTCTGGTTTTACAATTAATCAGGTGCTCTGAATCATTGATTATGACCAGTTTGTGGAGTCGGTGTTGCAGAGCAGTGAGGGTTGCCTGGTGAACTGCCATCAACTCCACCACCTGACTACCGCGGGGACCGCTCTTGTACCCAGCAGAGGGTTCTGGGGCATCATCCACCCAGGCATTCCTAACGCCGGCCCCAGTTCCTTTTCCCTGTTGTTGTGAACATGGTAGGAGCACCCGTCCACATAAACTGTGGGCATCCCCTTGCACGTGTCTTCTTCATAGACTTTGTGCAGGGAATTGAGGTACGCCTCCATTTTGCCTTGGGTTTTGAGACTTTCTTCCTCGAGACAATTTTCTCAGGCACAATCATGCAAGTCAGCCAGTCCTCGCGCACATGGACTTTTCTTGTTGGCCATATCTGACCTCCACAGGAAAGCCTTGCATGGACAGTATCCAGGAATTAATTCTGGAATTACTTACATTTCCTGCCCGGATTCTGTCACTTTGGAGGTATTGCAAAGACTGGTGCAAAGTCTCCATGATGATGTGCTCCACTGGATGAACGGGCTGTAATTTTTCAATGTGCACACCGTTGCCAGGAGTGCCTTCTCACACTTGTTGAATTTTTCCTCCACAGAGGATAAAGTCTTTCATAGGAGATTCCTTTATTGACCTTGCCATGCTTTTGATATAATACTGCTGTTAAGCATGTAGTTGAGAACCCCGTCCACAGGAATAACTCCTTGTTTTTGACAGAGTAAGCTAGACAAGGTGCTTGTGAGAGGCTTCTTTTGAGATGTTTCACTGCCTCAGCTTGTTCTGGACCCCACTCCCACTTGACCCCCCTTTAGCAAATGGACCAGGGATCTTGTGACCTCTGCGTAATCCTCAATGAACTTCCTACTGTAATTAGTCAGTAAAAGAAGGCTCCTTAGTTCACACAGAGTTTTGGGGTCTTTTAGTTTTGGTAGTGCTTCCACTTTCTTCGCCTGGGGACAGAGACCCTCAGGGGTGATTTCATGTCCCAAGAAGTTTCCACAGGCCCTCAACCACTGTGCCTTCTCGAAGGGCAGTTTTTCTCCGGCAACCTTCAACTGGGTCAGAACATAGCAGATTTCCACTATGTGTTTCTCCACAATTGAGCTTTTAATCAGGACATCATCCACAGAGGCCAGGTTACCCCTTTCACCCAAGTTGGTCATGGCCTTACGCAGAAAGATATTGAATTAATTTGCATAGTTTATATATCTGAAGGGAGTTCAGGTCCATGTGTACTGCTGCCCCGGCGAAAGTGAAGGCCAGCTTCTACTGGTCTTCTCTACTTACGGGTGCTTCCTGTATTCATTGGTCAGGTCAATGGTGGTGTACACCTTTGATTCCTGGACCTGGGCCAGTCCCTGCTCAATGTAGGGAAGAGGCCATTGGGACATGTAGACCTGTTTGTTCAGCTCCCCAAGTTCTGTGCATCGTCTCCATTGGCCATTTGTTTTAGAATCCCCAGTGCCAGATTATTAAAGGTACTGTGGACTGTACAAATTATCCCATGGGACTCTATGTTTTTTAATGATTTCTATCAGAGACTCCATAGACACGAGAGGCAATCTGTACTGCTCCACGAATACAGGAGTCATTCCAGGGTCCGTGGGAATTGAGGTAGAATGTATTTCGTGCAAGTCCACAGCATACATATCTTGAAAATCTAAAAACACCTTTTTCAACTTTTGCTTTTGTTCCTCGGTCTCACAGGCATCCGCGAGGTTGACCCATTCTTCAATCATCTTTCTGAAGCCTGGGAAGACCTCGGGTTTTGCGATCTCAGCGGTCTCCTACAGCTCAATGGCGAGGTCTCTGGTGAGGGTTTTGACCTGCACAGAGGGGTTCAGGTAGGAGAGGCAGTCATTCTGGACCTGGAATATTACCTCATCCTTACTGATGTCACAGGTCACCTCTCCCCCTCCCCCGTAAGGGCAGGAACAGTATGCCAAAAAATCCCCCCCTTGCCGGGTGAAGATCTTTTCTGGCGGTATGTCATTGTCACAGTCGTAGCAGTCATTGGGGATTGGTCCTATGATTTAATTCCCAAAGTCCATGGAAAAATGGTGGTCATCAACCGCCATTCCAATAAAGGTGTCTGCACCCAAAGTGATACTCCTAGGGTTGCTGTTATCCATCCCTATTAGAATGGTGTTGTGTTCTAAGTCCACTAATGGTGTCAGGTTCAACCCCATAAGTGTCCGGGTTTTGGAGTTTCTGTCCTCTCCTAATTTTTAGGTAAAGTGGGAATTGTCGGGTCCATCCTGGGACGGTTACCTCCTCACCAATTTGAATTTCAACTACATCCGGAAGCAATTGAGCTGACCGAAATGACTTTTCAGACTCATCAAACCACATAGGGTTGCCCCCTATTCAGAACCAGGCTTTTGTAATTTATAGGGTCCAAATTAATTGTGAACTGATTGAGAATGTCACTACCTAAGTAGAATGCAGATCGGACATCTCACATGACCCAACAATTATGCTCTATGCTTTTATCACCTATGGAACTTTTTAGCATACACCTGCTAGGCAGCAGATGTTTGGAATTGGGAGTTTGCCAGAACCATTTCCCACTTATCAACCAATTTAAATGTGGGAATGGTTGGATCTTTTCAGAGTTTTCTGAACAATCCTTTGCTGGTGAATCTTTTTCCATTATTCAGGCTCCCTCATTTAACTGAATGGAGAGCAACATCTGTTCACCCTTTTTCTGAATATCAGCAAAGCTTTGAGCTGGATTTTCATCACTTTCTATCATGGGACTTGGGTTTTCAAATGAAGTCTTGGTATAACATTTCAAGGTATTTCCTTCCAGTGTAGAATGCCACTTGAAACTGGAAGAAAGGTTGATTTTCAGGAATGGAGAGGAGTTCCCATCATCAGTTTGTTGTCCTACAGCATTTATAGTAATGTCAGGTATTTGATTGTTTTGAAAATGGAACTCAATTTGGTCAGATCGTTATTCAACCATGTGGCATGTGCCATTTAAACTGACATAGTTGATGCTTTGTTTGAATTTTATTTGCCAGTTAGCCTGAGTCCAGAGTTCCTTGTTCACACAGTCTATTAGGGGAGACAGCCTCCGAAGGAGGTCATTCCCTAATAGACAAGGGGTCCGTAGAGGAGGTCCCAAATAAAGCCTGCACTCCAAGAGTCCATTTTGAAGTACCAGAAACGTTCACACCAACATATGTGATGTATGATGAGCAAATAAACCAGCAGAGAGCCGCAGTAGGGCTCTGCCCAGTGCCTATCAGAAGAACAGCACCCATTGCAGTACCAATACCCAGAAAACCCTGGACAATAAGGTATCCATTGAGAAAACCCTAAAAGTCCTGGAAGAAACCAAAAAGGTCTTAATGGAAGACGAATGGTGACGTCACAAGAACCCAGACTGACTTACAGATAGAAGAACTGACTCGAGAATGATGCAAAAAGACGAAACGCCATGAATAAGGATACCGTGAACCTAAAGTGAAAGGACGATGTTGAAATGCATAGAAGTTTAAAGCTGTAAGCAAGATGAAGGCATTCGACCAGTTTATACCTGTAAATATGTTTGGAACCACAAGAAAGCTAAGAAAACAGTGCGGCTTGTTATGCTTAGTAGAAGAATAGTGCAGCAAGCGCCATTATACATAATCTACCTCAAAACAAAGCACAGTATTATAAGTGTATTTCTACTTTGCACAAGAAGCAGAATCAACGCAGGTTACTAAAGGCCAAATGAGAAAATATTCATATTTAGAAAAACGAGAAGAGATGGCTGAATCGAAACTCGGCACAGGCAACTCGTGCCAGGAAAGCCAAAGTCATACTAATAAAAGAAGTGAACAGTAGCTACATCTAATTGAAACTGAGAACAGAATATCCTGCCTCTGAAAAGTCCAGATAAAAAGACGTAGGCAAGTGGTGGGCTAAACGTGAATCAAATACACACATTGAGAGAAAAAAGACAAATTCAGGGTGTAGGAATCACGTGACCAGCCGAGCAAGAAGAAGCAAGGGTTCATACCTACGCTTGGCACCTGACCAGACGGAGATATCAGAAATTTTCCAGACAGAAGATGCAGTCTCGAGGCCAACCACAGTGAACTAATTGGCACATGGACACTAAAGTGATGATTGATTGTAACCATAATTGGAGGAAGGCCGGGTAACTAAGGGGCTCCCCGCACCTGGCCGACCACTCTGCATACTGCTAAGCGAAGTGGAAAAGTATGCATGGGATTGGTGCCAACCCAATCACAGTGGACCAAATAATCTAGGGTCCTGTAGTTAGTAGAACCAATGAGATGTCATACTTTTAGTGACGTCTACAGTAGTCCATTTTTGAAGGACGGGCTTAGGTGCCCACCTGACAGAGTTTACCCAATCCCCTCACTCCGTTACCATATACAGTTATAGTACCAATGGTAAAGTTACCTTTTCCTAACCAATAGAATTGCATGTTAAATTTTGAGTGTTACACGTCAATGATGAATATTTTTGAGTATAAATGTTACAACTTGTATGAAGTTCTTTGGAGTTTGAAACGAGAAGGACGGTCGCATCACTGCTGATATCCATGACTCCCCGTTTTCTGTACTTGTCATTAAACTGACTCCCTTTGCCAAACCATTGGGTTGTCCTTATTGATTGGTGTTGGAGTAATGATTCTGCACCCCTATCCATCTCAAGGGTGCAGCTATCTCATCTTAAAGTGCTTCTGAGCAAGCCTCGGCTCTATGGGCCAGCCGGGGAACTTGGAGTACAGTCCCCTCTGGAGTTATGACTCTGACCAGGTGGTTCACCTTGTGTCGCCCAATTTTAATCTCCAGATCTGCACTCCCATCGACGGGAATTTTATTCCCGTCAAAGTTCTGGAGTTGTCCCCGAAGAGGGGTGAGAGGAATCTGGTGTCTCTCCCCCCTTCCTGAATTAACTGCTCATAGGCCCTTTTGGACATAAGAGTGGCTTGGGATCCAGTGTCCACCAGTGCTAAAAATGCACATTGTCCTTATACTCGTATGGGGGCATATCACCTACATTCTTTCTCCTCCAAGGGGCAAAGGAAATGAGCATATTGGGCAAGCTGGGTGGCTAGTTTCTTTATTTTGGACTCTGACACTGTGGGGTTTTGGACAGTTTTCTGTGTCGGAGTTCGGGAATCTGTGAATACAATTTGGCATCCTGAAATAGGTGGGATTCTGAAATCCCCCTTTTCCCTTGATTCTGTGCTGCTCCCCTCTTTCAGGAGACAGTCACTCGAATCAGCTTGTTGAAAGTATCCCTCAGTGATCGTTATGTTCTCAGGGTGAACTTTTTGGGGTTCAGGGATTGGTGATTTAGAATCAGTCCCCACACCTACCCGGTCTGGGTTAGGGCCTTTTGGGACCCATTTTTCTTTGGGAGGCATTGTCCCATCCTTGAAGGAGAAGACTTTCTTCCCTGAATCCTCCAAGGATTCTTCCCCTTCAAAATGGAGGACACTAACCTCCTCCACAAAATCGGTCTTCTTTTTCTCTTTGTTTCTCCTACCCACTCTCTGTTCCCTGGGCTGCAGTTTTTCGGGGGTTGGGATATTTCTGTTCCTGTTCCGGGGTGTCTAGGAGATTTTCTCGGATGAGAAAGGAAACTTCCATTAGGGCTTTGCATCCCCTGTCCTCCTGTGCCTCCTCCTCTGGAACTGGTGGGATATCAGGGTTCTCTCCCCGTCATTGTTCCGGGGTGCCAGACCCTTGGTTTGAGTTATTCTGAGCCGCTGTGTTGATCTCAGGGTTCCGCTGAGCCCTCAAAATGCGACTCAGATCTTGAGTCAGGTTCTGGACCTGTTGCTCCAGTTGAGACAGCCTCTCCGGCTGATATGGGGGTCTTGAATCAACTCTGGGTGGTTCTCGGGAGAGTAACTATCCCTTCTCCCGGAGTAACCTGGGTACTGTGGGTTTCCCTGGTAGCCCTCCACCCTTTGCCTCCTCCCTCTCGGATTTGGTGGTCTAGACTCCTGAAAGCAGGGAGAGTAAGGAGGGTGGTCCTGGATGTTGGGGATTTGAGGGTACCTATGGAGGAAGCATAAACCAAAATTTGGAATATTATGCCCTCCTGAAGGAACTTGTGAGGGAAGTTTCATGGGGCCGTACTCACCTGATTGGACCCCCCAAGGGCTGTGGGTGTCCACAAGTACCCTAATATGAGTCTGTTGCCCTTGTACCTAGGTTTGATGTCATTGGTAGAGTTAGGGGACACATTTGTGGGGTACCCTACTTGACTCCCACCTGTTTGTGATTGGTCAGAGGGTCTTCTCTGACTCTGATTGGGTTGGTTTTGGGAAGGTGGATTTTTAGGACCCCTCTTCATTTCTAGGTCCAAAATGGGGGTAACCTTCACCTCCGCCGCCTTGGCAGAAGGTTTTTGGGATTTATGGTTTTTTTTTTTTTTTTTGCTGGATTCTTCTTTTCTATGGGTTTTTGGACCTTGTAGATCCAGGTAGCTTGCTCTATTACCCAGTCCAGGGCCTGTCATCATGGAAATCCCTTACCTAACTGTGTCATGATATATTTTGGGAGTGCATGAAAACAGGTATTTATAAATTCCCTACTATTCTTGCATACCCGCCTAGTAGTTTGCGCAAATGCCTGCTTTAATTCCTGAACAAATTCTCTTGGGGCATGATCCTCTCCACACTGAAGGTTGTAGGCCGCCTTGCGGGCTTCCTGGTGGTTTCTGTGCATGGAGAAGTGCTTCAAGAGAGAAAGTTCATTTTGCAAATTCTATGGAATTCTGATCATTTTTAATGTTAAACAATGTCATCATCTGGTCATATAGCTCCAGATGCTCCCAGACAGAATATTTGGCGTTTTTATGGTACAAGGTCATGAACTCCTCATAGATTTAATATGTATAATGGAGAGTTTCAACAGAGCCCTCTTTTACTGCTGCACCATTCGCCCTCATACTCAGAGCTGCTGCTATTTGAGGTCCCCTCGCTACCCTCTAGGCGCTCCCTAATTCTTTGAGCTTGGGAGTCTTTTCCAGAATGACGGGGCCTAGCCTCGTCTCCTCTGTTGTACTTTGGGCTCTCTGGGTCACTCCCCTTGGACTCCCTCCTTCGCACAGGAGAGTAGTCTTCTGACTCCTCCCTGCTTCTAGGGTTGTTGGAGAACTTCCCCCACTTTCCTGACTGGGTGGAGGTTTTCAGAATACTCTTTTGGGGCCTCAACTCAGACTCCTTTTTCTCTGCAAAGCGAACCAAATGGTTCCTTTGTAGGTGATGTTTCTGTAAGTCTAGCTCCCTGATTTTCTCCTCATACGAGTCTTCCAGGTCAGATCCATCAGCCATTATATTTTTTAACCTGAACAGGGATGCCTGTCCATCAATCTCTGATGCATACCGGCCTGTTGGCTCAATCATGCTGGGCCTATTTGAGTCTAGCTACCTCGTGGTTCCCGGTTCTTGTGAACTGGTAGGGATGAAGTCATCAGTGTCTTGTGCATACAAGGTGGTAATAGGGTTTAGGGCGCTTGCTACAGAGGGCATCACACTGTGATCAGGCCACTGTCTCCTGCCACTGTTCACTTGTTCGGTATCCATCAAGTTTTGATTTAACCTAGCAGACTCTTTTTCTAACTTCCCATGTTTGTCCCTCTCAGCCCTTATCTCCTGACAGTAGGCACAGGCCTAAGACTTTTGCTCTGCTATCAGGGCTTGACTGACCTTTGTTACCTTCTCTTGTGCTGCTACCTGGCTCTGGAGTGCCCTGTTCTCATCACACAGGGCCTAATTTCTTTTCTGGGACTCTTGTATTACCTGGGGATACTCAGACCATTTTTGTTGCAGGAGATGCATCTCCTGTCTCTGCACATTTGTAGCCTGGCTGGTCTATTCTAGATCACCTTGTACTTGTCTTATATGCCCATTACATTGTCATATTCTACTTTTAGTTCAGTCAGTTCCTGGAGGCCTGACTCACTTCTCTCCAGGTCTGTCTTTAATCTGCACACTTCCTTACATAGGGCATCTTTTTTCCTGATACAGGGTGCCCATTTGTTCAGTCATGTCATCCCTCTGTTGCTTGATAGCACTTAGCTTCTGTCACTCTTGGTCAAATTCTGTTTGGAATGGAGTTCCTTAATGATTAACTTATTATTCTCCTCTTCCAATTGCTGGATCTGATTTTGTAAAGTGGTTATCTGCCCTGAGCAGACTCTGTTGTCACTTGTTGGTTTAATTTTAGTTGACTCTCTTCCATAGAGTCAACCCTTTCTGGGAGCTCCTCTTTTGATGTACATTTGGCCTCTTGTACTGAGTGGGTTTGTTGCTGTACTGCCAACTCTATTTTTTTTTTTTTTTTTTATTTGGTTTTATTGATTTTGAAACAAAAATAAAAATAAAAACAAAAAATGAACAAGAGATTTAGGCGTTTCAATTGTTACAGCTCTGTTAGCATATGGTTACATCGACAGAACAAAACTAAAGTCTCATTATACACTTGATCGTTCTTGTGTTTGTTTCCGATCTCTAGTAGTAACAATCAGTATAACATCTTCCTTACCCACCCCCCCAACCCCCCATGGTTGGGCAGACATAATTGCGGAATCATTTCTCTGTTGACATGTTCATAGCGAGTAATGTTCGGTTCACTATTGTGAGGTTTCCTTGATTATTGGGTCATAACTGTCCTGTATTGAGAGTTTTTGGGATTCTTGGTTCAATTAAGATCCTGTAGCGTCTTCGGGTTGGGAGTCCCTCGTGTCGGAGAGGTGTTTGCCTCGAAAGTCCGACCATAAGGTCTCACATTGCGATGCTTTGTTATGCAGGGATGCCGTGATCAATTCCATTGTGTAAATGTTGGTTGACAAATTGATCCATTCCTTCTTACTTGGAACCTTTTTGGATTTCCATTTTGTTACTAGGAGTGCACGGGCTGCTAGTAGTAGGTGTGGGGCAAGACCCCTGAGTCTAGACCACTCATCCTTGTTTTTTTCCATTCCGAAGAGAACCAAACATGGATCAACGTCTCTTTGTATGCCATCTATGTCTTTAATCCATGCCAGGACTTCCTCCCAGAATACTTTAATGCATGGGCAGCTCCACCATATGTGCCAATCGTCAGCAGTTTCTCCAGATTCTCGCCAACATCTCGGGCTCAGAGTCTGAAACATCTTGGACAATTTGAGTGGGTCGTATTGCCATCTGTTTAGGAGTTTGATGGCGTGTGATTTGTATTGACTGGATAAGGACGTCTTGGATGCGTTTTTGCATATCATTTCCCATTGGTCTGGGTCTATCTCCTCTCCTAAGTCCCTCCCCCATCTGCTTCTAAGATGTTCTGTGGACCCGGTGCCTGCTTCGATAAGTTCTTTGTACATAGCCGATATCAAACCCTTCATTTCAGACTTAGAATCCAAGAGTTGTTCGAATGGGGTGAGTTCTCTCTGCAGTTTTTCTTTCCATGCTGATTTTGTGAGGACTCCTTTTATCTGGATGTATTGGAAGGTGGATAATGGACCTATTCCTAGGGCTTCAGTTAAGTCTGGAAGAGTAATTAATTTGTCCTTCTGCTGGAGTTGCCCTACCCTTTCGAGTCCCGCCTCGTACCAGGATTGGAATCTTCCTACCTCAGGTATATGATCGTTTATACCAGGGGACCATAAATGGCTAAGTGGGGACGGCCAGGTGGTGATCTTTTTCATTGCCTTGCTTGGTTGCCAGATGTTCCAGATGGTACTCAGCATCGGTTGGCCCTTAATTTTTCGTTGTATCCTTTTGTGAGGGGTCCATAGCCATTCTGACACAGTGGCCGGCGTGAAGTAATGGTTGTCCATGTGGACCCATTGTAGGTGTTTGTGATCACGTAAGTGTGGGATAAGGATACGTAGTTGTGAGGCTTTGTAATATGCTTGCAGGTCGGGGAGACCTACTCCTCCTTTGTCCTTGGAGAGCATCAGCGTGTCGAATGCAATCCTCACCTTCTTTCCCTGCCAGAGGAACCTAAGCATAAGTTTCTTAGCTTCATCAAAAAACGCATTTGGTATCTCGATAGGTATCATCTGGAAAGGGTATAGGAATCGGGGGAGGCATACCATTTTAATGGCATTAATCCGCCCTAACCACGAAATCGTGAGTTTGTCCCACCTGTTCAGATCGGCCAAGAAGCTCTGGAGGAGGGGAGGAAAGTTGGCTTCATATAGGTCTGTTATGTTTTTGGTGATATGGATGCCCAAGTATTTAAAGATTTAAAGGCAGAGTGTTTGAGTTTGAGGCCTAAGGGCAAGAACTTAGTTTCGTTTTCCTCTTTCGTTCCTTGCAAAGGGAAAAATATTGATTTAGTCTTGTTCACCTTAAACCCAGAGAGTTTGCCATATTCTTCTAATAGTTGGAGAGCATGGGGGACAGATACAGAGGGGTTGGTAATGTGTAAATGTATATCATCAGCATAGAGTGCTATTTTATATTCATTTGTTCCCAATCGCATGCCTTTTTTGGGCCAGGGGTTCTAGGGAGAGTGCAAAAAGTATAGCAGAGAGGGGGCACCCCTGTCTAGTACCACGTCCCATGTCAAACCATCTCGAATATTCCCCATTAACCGAGATAGACGCCGTTGGAGATGTGTATACTGCTTGTATCCCTTTCCTAAATCTCGGCCATATCCACACCTTGCAAAGGACTGCCCTCAAGAATTCCCACTCCACTCTATCAAAGGCTTTTTCTGCGTCTATTGACAGTAGGGCAGGGTCACTTGGAGGTTCTGGTGATGAGTGGATGAGATGTAGTGTTTTGTGCATGGTGTCAGCCCCTTGCCTACCCAATATAAATCCGACTTGGTCATTGTGTATGAGGTGAGGGATCAGTACTTCCAATCGAGCGGCTTATACCCTGGTGTAAATTTTTGCATCCAAGTTGAGCAATGAAACTGGGCGGTATGAACCACAAAGTTTGGGGTTCCTTCCTTCCTTTGGGATCACTGTTATGAGCGCCTTCGTAAAGGAGTCGGGGGCCGTCCCTGTTTCTAATATCTCGTTAAAGAGCTCTGTCAGGAATGGTGTTAGTTGGTCGCTGAAGGTTTTAGAAAACCCAGCAGTATAACCGTCCTCTCCAGGGGATTTGCCTACAGTTAATCTTTTAATTGCCTCTTGGACCTCACGTTCAGATATCGGAGATTCTAAGAGCTCAGTTTCAGGGCACGAGATTTTGGGCATATCTATCTGGGAAAGATAGTGTTCTGTATCTGATTGCCCTGGAGTCACTTCCGAGGTGTACAACGCCTCGTAGAAGCTGGCAAAACTCTCCGGGATAGTGTGGGGGTTGGGGGTTCGTAGGGTTTTCTTCAATTATCTCTTTCACTTTCCGTTCTGCCCTTTGTTCCCTGAGTCTGGCTGCCAATAGCGTGTCTGCCTTGTCCCCCTTCTCGTAGAATTTCTGTTTGAGGAATCGGAGTTTACGCGCAATTTGCTCGTGCTCCAATAGTCTGAGTTCTTCCCTTTTATGTTGTGCTATGCTGATGTTGTTGCGGTCCGTGCCCAGGTGTTCCCTGTTCTCACTTTCCAGTTGGCATATTTCGGACCTAAGTCTGTGCTCAATGATCTTTCTCTCTCTTTTTTTGGTAGATCCTTCTCGTATCAGGATGCCTCTCCAGGTGGCTTTACCCACCTCCCATATTGTCTGCTTGGAGACTTCCCCATTGTTATTCAGTTTGAGGTATTCCTCAATTTCAGTTGCCATTTCAATTTTAAATACAGATGGTGTTGTGGTGTCGAGGAGGTCCTTGGTGAGGTACAGGTAATCAATCCTGGTGAATGTTTTGTGCGGATTGGAGTAAAATGTGTAGCCTCTTTCATCAGGATGTTTAATTCTCCACACATCTTGCAGGTCATATATCTCCATTATGTCTGAAAGTCCAGTGCGTTCACTTCTAACTTGGCTTCTTATCTCAGGGTTGCTTGGTTCCCAGTCTTTGGTCGGGTCTGCCCACTGGTTAAAGTCTCCTCCAATAACAACCTGGCCGGATGCCTCCAACATTATTTTGGGTATTGTCTTTTCTAGGAACTTGGCTTGTCCTGCATTGGGGGAGTATATTACCGCGACTGTTACTTTGACCTATGCGATTGTCCCAGATATCAAGAGAGTCCGCCCGCTTACATCGGACCAGGTCTTATCCACTTCGAGGTTGATTCCTTTCTTGATCAAGATTCCGACTCAGCCTTTCCTGAGTGGGCCCGAGCTCCAGAATTCCTTTCCCCCTCTTATTCCAAGTATTCCTCTCTCCTCCCCCTTGGCAAACTTTGTTGCTTGTAGAAGGAGAATGTCTATTTGAGATCTGCGGAATTCCCTTGCCACTAGTCATCTCTTGGTCGGCGAGTTGAGGCCTTTCACGTTAAGTGTTCCTATCCTTAGGGACTCCCCACCCTTCTGTTCTTCACTTGGTGCCATTATCAGAGTATTTCGGTTGTGGATTCGAGACCCGTGTCAGGTGAGTATATTGGTTATAAGGACTCACATCGTCTTGAGTGATCCTTTGTGCTGCCGATAATGCTTCATCCTCTGTACATTTCTTGTCTGCCCAACCCCCCCCACCCTCCACCCTTCCCACATTGACCGTGTCCGTGCGGACCCAGATAAAGACTCTGGTCCTGCATCGAACCACCTTTAGGGACCGTCACTTTGGGTCCCCAAGATTATTATAACATCATAATCTTGATTGAGCCCCCATTCACCCCCTACCATTGTTTACATGGTCCGAATTTCTTTTGAGCCTAGACATCCTTACATAGTTCGGGCCACGGACATATGTATTAGAGTATATGTCATCTTAGCAGTGTTGTGGATCATCAGTTCTCCCCCCCTGGGGGGTATTACCTCTCCGAAATGTCCTCAATCCCTTGACACGTTTCCTTCTGCGGCCCTGTATAAGCCATCCTCTTTCTTCTTGACGTGGATCTTCCCGATCGTGTCCCTCTGCGCTAGATCCAAGGAGGTCAGAGATGTACGGATTGATCTCCCCCTCTGAGCTTAGCTTGATTTTGTTTCCGTCGTATTCAAAGGACAGAGAGAAGGGGTACCCCCACCTGTATCTTATGTTCTTTTCTTTCAGATGTTTGGTGATAGGCCCGCACATGCGTCGAAGTGCCAGGGTCATGGATGATAGGTCCTGGTATATCGAGATTCGGGATCCTTGGAGGGTAATTGAGTCGCTGCCTCTTGCTTTCCCGAGGTTCGTGTTTTGTCCTGAAAGTGGTGAAATCGAGCAAGGACAGATCTTGGTCCGCCTGGGGCCCTCCGGCTCTGTGTATCCTCTCTGTCTTAGGTTCGTCAACTGCATCGTCGGCGACTAAGAGTTTGATGATGTCATGCAGGGTGTTCTTCAGATCGCTCTCCGTCTCCCCTTCTTGTTCCGGGATTCTGAAAATCCTCAGATTGTTCCGCCTCTCTCGGTTTTCCAAGTCATCAAGCTAGAGTTTGAAGCTCTCCTCTCGTTGCTCCAGTTCGGTCATCCGATGGTCGAGTTGCGTTTCAAGAGTGTCTATGGACGCTTGGTTGTTCTCCACCCCTTCGAGCCTCTCCTCCATGGTATCTAGACGTTGGGTAATCTTGTCAATTTTGGATCCAATGCTGGCGCCCATATTCTTTATTTCGCCCAGCAAGGCGGCAATTCCCCCTTTGGTAGCTGCAGATTCACTTCCCGAGGGATTTGGGTTCGCCATGGTATGGGCACAGTTTTCGGATGAAGTCGAGACATAAGAGAATGTGACTAGTTTCACCCTAATGTCCATGGGTTCTCCCAAAGCTCCTTAGTGTCACCAATGCTGTTCGATGGGGAGATGGAGTCGGGGGCAGAGGAGGCACACGCCGCTGGGTCGGGGGCCCTACCCTCTGCACTCCGACGTCAGCGTTCTCTGTAAATTAGGTGTTGGTAGAGATGTCTGTTGTGCGTTTATTGATATGCCCAGGGTACGGGCGGTTCAGTACTGAGTATGGGTTACCCGGGGTGCCCTTTACGCAGCGTTCAGGTCTGGCGACGCTTTGGGGGTGTTTTCCTCTTGTGCATGGCGAAACATTCATGCCGAGAGGGCTCCAAACCACTGCTGCGTGGTGGTGGCGCCGCTGTTCTCGGGGTAGATGGAATGGGCCTACCGTCTCCCCGCTCAGCACTGTCTCAGGGCCTAGGCCAATCCCACTCTTCGGAGGCTCCGCCGACTCGACCGAGGCTGTCCCGTCCCCTTTGCGGCGAGGAACGATGCCAGGAGTTTGAATTCCGTGGCCGTGGTTCAGGGTCTTTCAGGTTTTCTCTGTTCGGCAGGGTCCGCTTCCGACCGTTGAGTAGTTTCCTGCAAGCGGGCCGCGGAGCCGTTATGTGTGGTATCTTTTTGAGGGATGTATATCTCTGGTTTTCAGGGGCCGTTTTCGATCGGTTTTCGACCGAACAGAGGGGGGATCCTCTGCTGGTGGCACACCGACGTAGAATCTTGGGGGGGTCGTCAAAGTGGGGGCTCAATCCCTCCTAGGGACCCAAAGTAGTGGAGCTCACGCGAAGTCAGACCACATCCGCGCGCCCCCTGGTGGCCAGTCGCCAACTCTACTTTTGACTGTTTAATAAGATTTACTAATTCTACCTCAGAATTTTGTCTCTCTTGAAATATTTTCTTCTACCTGCTTTAATTCATTCTGGGATTGATTTAAGAGGTCAGATTTTTCTCGAAGATGCCACTTTCTTGGTATTTTTCTTCACACTATTATGTGGAGATATATGTAGGCAGTGAGTTGGACCATCTTAATCTGCTCCTCTTTGTTGTTCTGAGTCATATAAAACCCATTCAGGGCTTGATGTAACAGACCAATGTCCCTCCACACATCCGCGCTTGTGGAGGTGACCTGTTGCATCATCCTGACTAGCCAGTCCTCCTGCTCTGCCCATTCCCCTCCAATAACTAGTTTGGACAGAAGGCGCTGCCTAGCTATGTTAATCTCCACTGTGGTCATTATGAAGAGTGTTCTTCCTTTGTTTAGTTATCTATGCAAAGACAAAAATCTCTACACTTCTCTTGCACAGTTTAGGGTTAACTTTACTTTACTTTTAAACACAGGCCTGATACCTAAGGTATATGTTTTGGGATTGCGCCTTTACAGTGTAACACAGTTTTCTAGTCACTAAAAGTATTACTATCTTCAATGGGTTAGCCTGCTGTGTTAGACTTTCATGGGTGGAAACTTAGCTCAATCACGGCACGAGCCCCCACTTTGTAACGGTTTTATAACACGGCACACTCCAGCCAGGGACTTCTTCCACTGACAAGGAATGTAGCGCACAATAAAAACACTTTTTATTTTTGTTTGAACCATGGGTTCTTTCTTGAGAAGGTCCCCACCCACCTTAACAAACACCCCTTGTCGCAATGGACTATAAACCAGGCCGGTGTGTAACAATGAAATATGTATTAATTTGATAGTTCAATGAAAAACCTGAGAAAAATCAAATAATAAGGCAGCAGCAACCACTCTGTGGCAGTTCAGATGCAAAAATCCCACAATGCAGTTACTTCAAACTCCTAACATAATCTATGTAAACATTTAATAGAAAACAGAAGCAAAATCGTTTTTCAGAAGAACAGATGGCATTCAAGTTCAGCACTCCCCCTGCAACACTTCCCCCAAACACCGGCTAATGAAATTCTTTGTGGATGGAAAGTAGCGGCAAGGAGTCAGTAGGAAGAAAGAAAAATCGAAATGTGAATCCAACCCACCACACCCAGATGGGAGGCCAGAAACGAAAATGGAAACACTTTTTTAGGAGCAAAATGGCATCCTCGGATTTTACTTATTATTTGTACATCAGTTTACAGTTGCAGTGGGATAGCTAAGACAGAAATTCATGTGGTTGCCCTTTAAGAGACACAGAAGCTTATAGACTACTTACCAGGGCACCAAGGCAGTGTGAACACAGGTGGTAAAATCCATTTTGGGAAGAAAACAAGGCAAAAGAAAACATACGCGGCAGAATGGCAATTCTTTTCTATGCTGAACTTGTGCTGACAGGCAGCCATAGAGAAGGGCTGAACTGTCAAAATGGGAGAAAAAAATGTTAGGATCAGAAACACAGGCACATTCAAGGGTAGGATTTTGAGGGAAAGGGATTACTCTTAATGGGATTACAATGTGTGCTTTTCTATGAGATGAATACAAATCAGAATTTAGAGAAAAGCACAATGCACATGCAAATTCGATTTTTGTTGCACTAGACTATTTCTGTTGAGACTATATTTTAATGGCTATAATTAGTAAAAACACTCAACAAAATTGTTACTTTTGAAGGGCAAGAATAATTAACGTGAATTTTCAATGAGGGGGATTAATTGATTTACTTCAAATGATACTAGGGACGTACACAAATAACTGAAAGAATTAGAAAAAGAATACGCTAACAGACATAGAGTAACACAGATTCTTCTATGGAAAAGCAAACAGATGACACTGGCAATTTGGGATTTGACTGGGGTTTCATTGGGATTTGAATAGGATGCAAGGGTCAAAGAGGGATATGCAGTTTCGGGGACTAGGTGAGGTGATACTTACAAGGTAAGCTTGAGTTTTGGAATCTGGACAGCCAGCGAGGTCTCTGGACAGCGGAGTCAAGGGATCTGGTCACTAGGACAGCTGGACTCTCCTAGATGGGATCAGCTGCCTTTCCTCCTTTATCCCTGGATTCTTGTGTATGCCTGGATCTGGATGGGCGGTTCTTCCTGGATGGAAAATTCTGCCTGGATGGGATCAGCTGTCTCTGGATCTGGTTTTGAGTCTGAATCTGCCTCCCCGTGGCTTGTCAATGTATAGTGGATCCTTGTGTTCCCAGTCTCCCCCTTAAATAGCCAGAATGACATCATTGGATTTACAACCTGGTCGGGTAGTACTCTGGAATTACCCCTCTGCTGGGATAGGGCAGTATACCATTGTGCCTTCCTTTCCCTGAGCTGATTGGTTCAGGGGAAAAGACATAATTTATGTGTGTGCATTTATGACTTTTCTTTGTCTCACAAAGCCTATTTCTTGACAAAAATGAGTTATGGATAAAAACATCTGATTTTTACTAGCCACCGTCATGAAAAGTAGATATGCAGATTCTATGGGCCATAGGGAATTGGGCCAGCCAATTGCCAACTCTGTGTGAGGTATTTTTAGGAACCGCATAACATTTTAAATTCGGGCTACACATATGCCCACTAATATTTCGCATCTTTCAGGTCTGTGCCATTTATAATTCACACCAAAATGCATTTTCCTGCCATTCCAGTTCACCAAGTGATAGAAACATTGTTTGGTCTCTTTGTGTTTGTCTGCAGCTCAAATGAAATACTGGCATAATATGACATTACTGCTTATTCAGGGTATTGGGAGAAATGTCTTAATATAAAAAGTTATTTAAACTCAATGGGCTGGATTAGTCACATGTGTGGGGGGTCCTTCAAACCCACTCAGCCAAATAGTCTCTTCCTGGGTGAGTCTGCACAAAGGACTTTTATGACACCCTTTGAAGACCTGAAGGTTTGCCTGGGAATAGCTGCTTTGCTCTTCCAGTGATTTTTCAGTAGCAATGTTGTTCCTGAGATATATTGCCTCACTTCTTGGCAATTTGAAGAAATAAAGCATGCAGGGCTGTGTTTCCAGGAAGGGCACAATTGTGTGGTGTTCAACATGAAGAAAGAACAAGTTGCAAAGGCGTCTCGAATGTCATTGGCAGCTTTAATATTTCAAAAGTAGGTCATTTTCTGATGATTTACTTTGAAAACAAAACAATGCAGAGCCATTCTTTGGGTGGCAAATGTCTAGTGCTCACCATACATATGCCAAGGGAAGAACAGATCAACCACTTCTGTGGCATTATTCCAATGCAGTTTATGGTGTCAAGACGGTTCTGAAATGGGCCTTAAATGTACCCCACAATGTAGGCAGATTTTTAACACATAAAATAAACTATAAATAAACAAGATACTGCAACCATTTCAGAGTCCAGTGAAGAAATGTAATCCTCAGCATTTGGCACTTGAGATTGCATTTAATTGGCCTTAAACATTTGAGGTAATATAAGGCTCAGCAATTGGAATTTAAGATTACATTTAATTAGTCCCAAAAAGAGTAGATAAAGGGGGATACAATTAGCTTTAGTGCAGCATCAGAACAGCCAAAGAAAAAGGAAGTTGAGGTTATGCCTAACAGCCAGACAGGCAGAGAGAGAA
The DNA here is from genome assembly GCF_040938575.1 of Ambystoma mexicanum. Taxonomy (NCBI): domain Eukaryota; kingdom Metazoa; phylum Chordata; class Amphibia; order Caudata; family Ambystomatidae; genus Ambystoma; species Ambystoma mexicanum. Next base: position 1,100,231,500 of record NC_090933.1, read on the forward strand.
AAGAAGCCCAGAAGATATGAAGATGAGATAGCTGAAACCACACATACAGGATGACATCCAGCATATCTGAAGTTGGGAGAAACATAGTTGAACCATCCAAGCTAAAGATGCCAGTAGTTGAAGTCCCCAAACTTACATTACAGGCCCACTATGAGAAGCCAACATTTAATTTTTGATTGAGACCAACATACTAAGCATGATTCACTTTAGATCTACCTGTTCAGTGAGGAGACAATACATGAGAGCACATTTTTTAGCAGCACCAGATTTTTCAATCTTCCAAATACAAAAAGAGAGAAATGTTTTAGAAAAGTAACATACAATCTCTACCATTATATAATATGTCATTGTAAATAATAGATTCATGAAGTGTGAATATGGGTGTTGAAGAAGAGTTTTGTTTTCATTGAAATGGTTAACAGAAACTGGAAGATATTTTTAATTTTATTTATCCAGTTTATAATATACAAACAAAGATTTCTTGCAACTCAACAAAACAAAGAACATAGTCTGAGGTCAAATGGAAATATTCTTTTGGCAGTAACATACACATGTAAACATCCTGGAACATGCCATTTCCTGCAAGCATTAGAAGGAACACTTGACTAGAAGCATGGGATAACAGTATAGGAAGTAGAGATACAACAGACCCACAGAGCGGTATACACGCATTTCGTCAAAGTATTTTTCAACGTGGGACATTTCATCGCCGACCCTTTCATCGCCAACATTTTTTTAAAAAAAAACATTTTTTAGGGGGGGTGTTTGTGCGGGTTGGGGTATGATTATTTAAGTAAGGGGGGAATTGGGTGGACACAGCCCCCCCCATAAATAAATAAAAAAATAAAAATAAAAATATTGGCAATGAAAGGGTTGGCGATGAAAAGTCCCACAATGAAATAACAACACCCTTCTTTCTATTTTGTATTCGCAGTTGGTTGAGAAATATTGTAATGTTGGACTGCATATGACTTTTCTCTGAACGCAGCTCTGAGACAATTAAAGTAGACACATTGAAAAATAGAATGTTTTTTTTGTTTTTTATGAAGATGTTGTAATCTTCGTCTTGAGGGAGAGTTACTCTCCTCCTGAGCAGGACGTCAGAATTACCAAAATTAGAATTCACATAATTTGGTGCCCTCCAGAACCTGTGTCAGCATCCTTCTTTTTGAAGGCAGGTACACATCATTTGGTGCTTTCAGGATTGGTATTGTTGTCAGGGTGTTTTGAAAGCAAAAGCTCGCCATTTGGTGCCCTTTAGGATTTGTGTGATAGTACCTGAGATAGTATCATTTGAGAGAAGGTCCACATCATTTGGTCAGTCTGTTATTTGTGTAAATCAGCCCACTAAGAGTTTTTGGACTCACACCATTGGTTTGACCCAAGAACACCCTAAATGTAAGGAGAGTCTGTTTCCCCAAATGTACACTCCCTTCATTAGTAACGGAAGAAGTCTTCTTTTGGGTGGATAGGCCTAGTGTAGTGTTGGGATCCATGCATGTTCAGATCGCTGCCCCTCCCAAATGATTCAGATTACGCAAAATATATTAAAACTCAGAGGATGCGCAGAGAATGATTTAGGGGGCAGGGGGGAACCAATGGTGGAAGCAGCTGACGAGAGACACATGTATTTCAGGAGTTTATAAACCATTGCTTTGCAATAGTGTCCTTTAGAATACCTTTCATGTGTGCGACACAAAGTAGAGCTACATTCAAGGAAATGCTTTATTCTTTGCAGGCCGTGTTGGAAACACAGAACAACACGGCCTCATCTTTTGCTTGATTATCACATTCAAATTACCAGGCGCAGTAAGGAACATGCACGAACACCCACATGTAAATGTGTCAGGTTAGCCCCTTGAACAATTAGATAGGAATGTTAAATGTTGAATGGAGGCGGGCTGCGGCCCAGTACGAAGGCCATTTTCATGGGAGTGGTCTTGAGCTGCCAAAAGAGGAACTGAGATTTAGGGCACTAGCACCCTTAAAAGAATGGTCCTTCTATTTGATCTACCTGATCGACTTGAATAGAGCCCTTAAATCCTTTATGAATTGGATGGATTAGTGGGACACCATGCGCATCTCCTGGGAGGAGTAGCTGAAACAGGGGGTAGCTGAGCACAACAAGGTCTGAGATTAGTACCAGGGAGAGCAAAGGGTTATGCCAAGTTTTTAGATTAGGACATTGAGGCACGATGGGGGCACCTATGTGTCGGAAATGAGAAAAGAGTTGCTTTGTTGGCAAGGACCTTGAAGTTATCTGCTGAGTTCATGTTGACGTCCAGATGTACATCACATAGTTAGGAGCAAAGACAGGATGTTGCTTTTTTAAGTTTAACCAATTACCTTGTAGAGCTCTGAGGTGAAGAGCTTGTCACCCACATGGGGAGAAGATGGCAAACAACACAATCAATCGGCACTGGGGCTATATGTAACCAATTAGCATGTAAATAGGCAGCAGCCAATCAGAGTGGGGGATCAATACTATATATCGAATGTGTCATGAACAATGATGTTTGCCTTTATAAAGTGAACTCCATTTTGATGAGGAGAGAGAGCTTTGTAGCAGTGGACTCATAATACCATTGTCGCCAATCTTTCTTTTTGTATACAAAATAAAGCTCTTGTTCTTCTCGAAAACTAGCTTTTTTCCCTAGCGGATTGTTTTTTCTATGTCCAGTTGTTGAGGAGTTACCCTACAGTATTTGGAAAATATCAAAAGCCTACACAAATTGACTCTGGAGAGAACAACACTCTTACTAGAGTAATACTCTAAAGAAAAAACTCTCTAGTGTGGTCTAGAGAAATAAAACAACCTGGAAAAATGCAATAGAATGTAGAATGGAGAATTACACACTCTCCTTAGATAAACACCCTGGAAAATGCTCTATAGCGAGTCCTACAATGACTATCTAGATATAAAAACAACCAAGAAGGAAAAGCACACTCTTTGGAGAGCCAAACACTCACTAGAGGAACAACTCTAACAAAACTCACTCCAGTGAACCCAAGAGCACACTTTAGAGCACACTCTCTAGTGACTAAGCTCACTCTACTTGGTGGCAAAACTCACACTCAGAGATTTAAACAATACTCTCCACATATCAAACTCTTTAGAAGAATGACACACTCATTTTAGAGAACACTAGGGATAAATCACTCTCAAGAAAGAAAAGCACACTCTCACTGAAACATCTAGAGAAAAAACACTCTAGAACAAGAACTAGATAAAAACATCCTTTGGAAATAGAGCACACTCTCTACAGAAAATACATTATCTCTAAAGACAAACAGAGCTCACTCTCTATGTAAATGAAACACACACTTTCTACAGAGAAAACACTCTTTCATTTAAGGAAATAATGCTCACTTAAAAGATCAACAGGATTACACTATTCGATCATTAGATTATTGTGTACAAATCTAGAATACAATTACTGGATACACAAGCCTTCAACTCAGTTTAAGAACTACACTCTTAAACATGCAAAGGGCCCTTCACATATTAAGATGTAAATATCCATAATAAAAATGTGCCTGCAACACTCTTAAACATACAAAGGCCCTGTCACAGATTAAGATGTAAATATCCATAATAAAAAGTGGCTGCTTGCAAAGCAAATAACACAGACTAACAAATACTTAACATTGGCACTGAGCCATTTTAGTACAAACAGTGTGTCAAGTGAGAAAATATTCATATTTGTGAAAACGCAGAATTAAAAATATCACCACAGTTTAAAAACAATTCTGCTGTGAAAAGATGCAAATCAAATCATGTAATTCAGTGATATTCCCAATCCCGACACTAAATCACTCATAGGCAATCAATTATTTAGAGGTTATCGATAGCAAATGGGACATAGCATGCTATTGTAACTGGAAAACACAGATTTCCCAAAACAGAAAAAGAGTGTGATTTGTATCACTTCTACCTAACAGAACCTTTCCTCCAACCCTCGGGATAGTGTCCTAGAGGCCACCGTTGGAGCTGTGTTAGGAATAGAGGTAGAAGACAGCATATACCTGTCACTGTGCATCAGAAGAGAGAGGAGGCAACAGACCTCTGCAGTGGGTAGATACCCTGATTTATCTACACAGGACAGATTTACTAATGTCACATACGTTGTATTGATGTTCCTCTGCTAAAACCTTCTGTTAACCCCTTTCTTATCATAACATGCACCATATACAGTATGTCAATAAACAGTACTTCAATAGATGCCCCACACTTCATGTATGCGTTCTAATGTTTCTGACTTGATTCTCAATAATGAACACTCAAGGAATGCTCTTACACTGTCCAGTATAGTGTAATTTGTTTTATTATGAGAAATAAATAGTAAAGACGCATTGCTACTAATAATGTAACTACACACAACACACGTAATATGCATAACATTATCAATGAATATGCAGATATCAATGTCATTGCTGCTATGTCTACTCAAGACAAGACAACCATTTAAGAAGCATAAAAGCCACTTTTAAAGCAACTGACTACCTCATTATTTCTTACTTGACCTCTCCTCTTTTCCAATGTGATATTAATGATGGATAAAATATGTCCTCATACACACTACTGTCGTCAGAGGGTAGGGACATGAGAGCTGGAGACCATGGATAATAGCCCGTAAAATAATGATGGTATAACAAAACCCTTGAAATGCACCGAGAAAACCTTAGTTAAGATGCAGTTAAGTTGTACAGATTTAACTCAACAAAACCCTTGAAGTCCAACAGATGTGGGAAGTCATGACCAGCTTAACACAGTACATTCCAGTTGCAAAGCCCATGACAACATGCATATTATAAGAGAAGATGAGGGGCAACGTGCTCGTCTTGGAAGCAAGACGATGCAGAGCAACAAGTGTGATCCCCAGGTCCGAGCTTAGAACCCTCTGGGTATTAAGGGTGTTCTAAATCACCCATTAAAATTACAATTACAATTCACAATGACATACAAAATGGCATTATGGGGTCATCAATGGGAACGGGACGAGTTAATCTGGTCATGACCTACCACTCCACTGAATTTCAAGGGTTTTGTTGCTTTAAATCTGCACAACTTAACTGCCCCTTAACTAAGGTTTTTTTCAGTATATACGCGCATGCACACTTTGGGAGGGCCACATTTTGATTGTGCCACTTTGTAAGGCATTAATAAAGATTACTATTATTCTTGAATGTTGGTGTCCGGTCTCTGCAAATTTGTGAAGAGTGCTACTCACCCTGCCTGATGTCATCAGTGCTTTGAAGAGATTTACACGCTGCAACGTGTGAGCGCGGAATATAGCACCAGTGGGATTCATTCTGGGATTGAGCGCACGGCCATAGCACGTCTGGAAGACTTCATCGTCCCGTTGCTGCTCAGGTCATAAACACGGAGACAAACTTGAGAGGCAGAAGCAGCGCGACATCAACGAAAACCCACAGTGCAGTGAAGCTGCACGTCGGAGGACGGACAGCAGTACGAAGCAGGGTGAGTACCAGTGTCAGGCAGAAACTGCATCCCATTGTCAGAGAGGTATCGGACGTAACCGTTACCATACCCAACCACGACTTTCCTCAGCAGCCCATGACTCACACAGATATATTAGTACTGTGTCTGATAGTTTCACATCGCATACAGTGTGCTGCCAAATTGGATTCATTTTGCTAAGCAGGCACACTTATAAGTACCAGATCACAGACAGAATCTGTCTGCTAACCCTGCAATATGGCCAACTCCCAAAATAACAGAGAGGCAATCAGAAAGGCACAAGCCGCAACCTTGTTCAATGAGACTGTACAAGTTAGCAACATCAGCATACCCACCGTAACAGCTCCCAAAAGTGATAGTGAACTGGGCTTGCTCAAAGAACTGGAAAAATTACAACGCAGGGAACTGAGTAAGTGGTGGGAGGAACATTCGCTCCAAAACTACATTGAAGTAGGCAGAATTCCACGAGGCTTGAGAATTCTAACCATCCCCTCCTTTGAAGAATTAGATCCAACGATGCTACAGGAATGGAGCGTTGCCATGAAAGGATATTCAAAAACTTTCCTGCAGCTGTTGGTGAAGTATGCTGGTGCGGACCGCACAAAGACATTGGAAAAGATCAATGAAATAGAAAAGCAACTCAAAAAAGATACCTGAAACCGAAGAGGGTAAGAAGCTAAGTGGTAACATGGAGAAGAACTTGGCTGAATATGAGGAAGAAATAAAGCAAAGGAAACAGAGAAAGTTTTTAAGAGACAAAGAGGACTACGAACGAGGAAGAGTCTATACGTTTGCCAAAAGATTTGACCATATGAGGCAAGCATCCCTATCCAGGCCAGCCAGATCAACTGAAGAAAATGAAGAACAATTGAGTGACAATGCATCAACCTCAGAATCAGATCTTACAAGCAGCGAAACTGATGAACCCAACGTTTGCATGGATTTTTTAGACGAAATGCATTTATTACACCAAGACGGCAGAAAAAACAAGCTGAAAAGAGGTGGAAATCAAAGTCGGGGGAAAGGCAGAGGCGGCCGAAAACCATGAGGAGGGGGAAGAGGAGCAGGCGACGCAACAAACAGTATCCCGGCCAGATGGCTGCACTCTGGAAAGTAGCAGAACAAAATGCTGAGGACAACACAAAGCTGAGAATAATTAATCTATCAGACCATGTTCTCACCCCAACCAGATTAAAGTACTCAATCTGGGTTTAAATTTCTATCCCAAAACAAACAACGATTATGTGCAGACAAGAATTGCCTTTGACCAATATATACGCAAAATATGCCTAAAGAAATTCTTTGCAACAAATGAGTATAAAAGGCGCCCAAGAGACAAAGAGACATACCACACCGAGGTTCAAATTAAGGAGTTAACCACAGATTTCGTCGACCTGGAAAAAGGCATAGCTGCAGGAGCTCAAGGTGAACCCATAGACCTCAAAGAGCTGGACATCAGAACAGACTGGATAAGCAAAAGCCAATTGAAACCAAAGTCAAAGTTCAATCCTGTGGCAAACCTTGGTAACAACATAGAGGCATTTCAAAGTTTAGTGATCGAAGATTTGAAAAAACTTAGAAGAAAGGATCAGAAAAAAAATTGCAACATCAATTTATCTTTTGCAGACAGACAGGCGTTACAAGAGTTGCATGAACTTAAAAATTGCATCATTAAACCTTCGGATAAGGGGCGGAATATAGTCCTACAGAATAGAAAGGACTATATAAGAGAAGCCTACAAACAGCTCAATGATAACAAATGCATAATGAAAATTGCTCAAAATCCAATCAAAGAACTTGAAAGCAAAATTAATATGCTACTTACAGAATGGGAAGCAAAAGGCCTTCTGTCTGAAGAGAGTCGTAAATTCCTAACGATCACCAACTATATTACACCTACTATTTATATTTTCCCCAAGGTACATAAAAACATGAAGAAACCCCCAAGAAGACCCATTGTTTGCTTGATAGGTTCCGCATTTCAAAATTTGTCTAAATACATAGATGAAGTTTTGTTTCCATTTGTCTCGGTACTACCATCTTACCTGAGAGACACAACTGACTTCCTATCAAGAATTGAAGACATTCCCTGGGAGAAAGAATATCTATTAGCCAGTATGGATGTGGTTTCGTTGTACACGTCTATCGATCATAAATATGGGAAACAAGCGTGTCAACACTTTTTACAGACTCGATCCCTCAATTACCTGGAACACACTCAAATGGTATTGTCAATGATAGATTTATGCTTGACCAACAACACTTTCCTTTTTAACAATGGGTATTTTAAACAGTTGCAAGGAACTGCTATGGGTACTACCTTTGCGCCGTCCTATGCAAATCTCACAATGGGCGCATGGGAAGAAAGGGAGGTCTGGACGGACATGAATCATGAATACACAGACAATATTATTCTCTGGCTGAGATACATTGACGATCTCTTCATAGTATGGAAGGGAACCGAACAAGGATGGATGGAGTTCGTCAACCGTCTCAATCACAACGATAATAATCTTCGGTTTACATAAACACACAGTCGCACTTTGATCACTTTTCTCGACGTGAACGTGAGAATAGTAGACAATAAGTTAACCAGCGAACGACATAGAAAAATCACAGGGACAAATACTCCACTCCATGCACACAGTGTACACCCTAAAAACCTGATATGGGGCGTCCCTTACGGAGAGTTTATCCGGTTATGAAGAAACAACAGCACTTTGAAATCCTATGATATGGATAGCAGAATCACCGCTCAAGGGTTTGCTAGACAAAAATATCCAAGGAGAGTGGTTGAAAGAGCATATCTCAAAGCTAGAGCTAAGGAACGTTCTAGTCTCCTACCAGGAACCGAACACGTTGGAAAGAAGAACATAGAGAAAAACAGTACTCGTTTAATTTTAACTTTTGATATTCAGGCACCAAAGATCAGGCGCATTTTAACAAACCATTGAAGAATCCTTATGGCGGACCAGGATCTCAGTAGAAACCTCCGAAACAGCCCACAAATAACTTTCAGAAGAAATCGATCCTTAAGGGATGTCTTAGTGCAGAGATATATGACTCACGAAGAAGAGAGCAACAAAACGAGTTGGTTATGAGTTGGTTCGCTAATAATAAAAAAGAGGGCTTCTTCAAATGTACTCGTTGCGACATCTGTAAATACGCCAAAACTCGGAACTCAGTTTTTATTCTGGCAAAATTACCTGCGAGACGGAATACGTTGTCTATGTGCTGACCTGTGCATGTAACAAGTGGTACATAGGAAGCACCAAATGTAAATTAAAGACATGTATCCAACAACATGTACGGGCAATTGTTAACAATGATGCCAATTACCCGATGGCCAAACATTTTGCCGAGTTCCACGACAAGAACATGAGCAGTTTTGGGTTTATTGGTGTTCATAAAATTGAGACAGGACTAAGAGGATGCGACAAAGAAAAAATCCTGAGACAGAAAGAGACTTGCTATATATTAGACTTTGAAAGTAAATTTCCTAATGGGCACAACATAGACGAAGAACTGTACACATTTTTAGGCCAGTAATTGACAATTGAGTGATTCTCCCTGCTTCTGTTTTCCTCCACTGATGTTTTATGCTTTTTTGCTTGTATTTTTCTTCTTCTTCTTCTTCCTTTGTTCCTCTTCACTGTTCCCCTGTTTCCCCTCTTTCTGTAAGTCGTAGACATTATATATAACAAGATAAGGATAGCCGAGTGATTCTGCAAATGTCGAGTCCGCTAATATTGTAAGATGCCTAATTTCCAATGATGAAAGTGTATCAAGAGGAGGATGACAATTATCTTTGCCCCTCCATCCTTGGAAACACCCATTTTAATATTGGTTTTAAACTTTTTGGAAGCATATTTTTAATTCACTAGGTGGTTGTCTGTTATATTTTTACATTTGTGTGACAATAGATTTAGGGCCTCATTACGAGTCCGGCGGTAACCGAGGCAGTAAAACCACCTGGTTACCGCCAGACTCGTATTACCATTCTGCCTCCATGATTCACGGAATTACCGGGGCATTACAACCCCGGTTTTCCGGGAATCATGGAGGCGGAATGGTGTTAATCCCCATTCCCATTGAGTCCTGTGGGACTCAATGGGAATGGGGATCATGGAAACACCGGCAGCATCTCGTAATGCTGCCAGTGTTTCCTCGTCCGCCTGCAGGCGGGTGGTGTTAAACCCGCCAGGTCAAACCTGGCGGGAACATCACCTCCAGCCTGCAGGAGTCGGGATCAGGCGGTCCGGAAACAACGGTGGCGGCGGGTTTATCGCCACCGTTATTTCCGGACCGCTTGATTTGTAATGAAGCCCTTAGTCTTTTTTAACCAGAGTTTGATTATGAACATGTAGTGTAGAACTTGCGGAAATAACTGCCGAACCAGAACAAAAGGAGACGAGATGGCAAGCACTTGGATATAACAAGAAAAACATCTCAGACTTTGCACTTCAAAAACAACCAATGCACCATAGCACAATTTCCCTGCACTATGCACTTTATTGTGACTTTTGCACTTTAGAGAGATCGTTGCACTTTATTGGGTTTTTGCATCATGCACTTTAAGGGCTGATACAGCACTTATGCCATTACATCTGGAACTGGGAAAACCATATAATCTGATTGCAATTTTATGATTTACGATTTATGCTAATGTCAATTTTTTCCTAATGGGTCTGTTGTTCGAGCCAAATGCATGCAAACTGTTGAAAAATATGTGGTCGGCTACGAGGGGCTTCATTGACAAGCACTTTACCTGTGGTAGTCCATGGTGGGAAAATACACCACTTTTTTACTTCCTGCCACTACATCCCATCCCAGCCTCATCAACCCTCACCTTCCGAGACAGTATTTGATAAGTTTAACAAGTGCAATGTTGTATTTTTTTATATGTTTTAGCAGCGATGTCCGCGTACACTAAAACACGAATGTAAGATGGCAGCGCATCGAAACAATCTGACGCACTTCACGCTCTTCAACATCCAATCAGTGAGCGCGCCACATGTCTGCGGACATGACGCTGACGATTAGCCAATCGGTATCTTGTCCGCGGAGTGAACAGGGAAGTGTGCCCGCGTAGGGTACATAGATATCACATATTCTTTGAGACATACTTTTTGGTTGTTTTAAAGAAAACTGCTGAGCGGATTGTCACCAAATTTACAAAAGCATACTTTCGGGACCAAGCTCCTGCTGCAAATTAGGTGAAAATCCATCCAGCGGTTTGGGCTGTAGGCATGCGCAAACTTTTCCCCCATTCAGTCTATGGGGAAAAAAGACGTTTTGGGACCCCCCTATAACTTTTCCCCCCCTGGACCAAACATCATCAAACTTTGCAAAAGAATTTCAGAGTGGCCCATATACTTTTTTTGCAAACTTTGGTGAGGATTTGTTCAGGGGGAGCGGAGTTATAAGCCACCCAAAAACTGCTCTTCCTATGGAAACTTAACCATAACTACACAGCCACTACCGTATATATATATATATTACATGGCCACGGTAGTGGCCATGTAGTTATGGTTAAGTTGCTGTTTCCATAGGAAGAGCACTTTTTGGGCGGCTTATAACTTCGCTCTCCCTGGACGGATCCTAACCAAACTTTGCAAAAGTATATGGGTCACTCCGAATTTTTTTGCAAAGTTTGGTGAGGATTCGTCCAGGGGGGGCAAAGTTATAGTGGGGGTTCCAAAATTTTTTTTTTTCCCATAGACTGAATGGGAAAATACTTTGCGCACGGCCACAGGCCAAACAGCTGGACAGATTTACACCAAATTTGCGACAGGAGCGGGGGCTTGGTCCCGAAAGCGTGCTTTTGCAAATGTGGTGTAAATCCGTCCAGTAGATTTTTATAAAATGACCAAAACGTAAGGCAAAAAAATTAGTGATATCTGTGTTTGCTTCGCGGATGGACTTCCCTGTTCGCTCTGCGGACAGCACCCCGATTGGCCCAGGGCCTTGCGTCATGTCCGCGGACATGCGACGTGTTCGCTGATTGGACGGCGAGGGGCGTGGAGCGTGTCAGATTTTCTATGGCGCCCGCCATCTTGTATTCGCCGTCGACCACGTACAGCGCGGTGAAACGTGGATATAAAATTGTATTTAGTGCCGTGTATTGGTGTATAAGAATGTTTGGGGAGGGTGGGAGAGTATGAGATAGGTTCAATGTTTTGTTTTTTTATGTGCTAGACTTTTTTGTTGCGTTCGATTTGTCCGCGGAGAACACGGCTGTTCTGACATTTTGTAAATAAACTAAATAGTGGGGTGTTTAGAGGACAGAGTATGTGTCATTTTTGTTTGCAAGGAAGGTAAAAATGAGCTATGAACACTCGCGGTGTACTTAATTGTTCGTAAATACACAAACTGGGGGTGTCCTCAGGACGCTGTCCGTATTGTAATCTGTCTAGTTGAATGTGTTCTAAGTACACTTGCGGTGTCCCGAAATGGTTGCAATTACACAAAATGGTGGTGTTCTGAGAACGTTGTTTGTATTGTTGATTGTCAGGGTGAAAGTGTTTTAAGACCACTCCTTTTGTCCGCTAATAGTACAATTTCCTATGGGCGTCAACCGACTTTTTGTCCACTAAAGAAACGATAAATCCGGCTGGTGTGCGCCGACATGATGTGATAATCCTATGACTGGCGCTTTTGACCTGGCTGACTTGCTTTTGCGACACTAAATCATATCTCCCGCCCCTAAGCCTGATATTATCAAAGCATTCATATTCCCCGCCTCTCTCCGTGACGTTACAGGGTGCATCATCAAACGCGCCCAGACGTCTCCAGTCCTAAGTGACTTTACACAGAACCCGGAAGACAACACATATTATGTCACAACACAGCGTGCCACAATTCGGAATATGAAACAGTGATTTAAAAGCAAACAGCAAGATTGTACATTTTGCAAAGTACATTTATTTGACATCAAATGTTTAGAGAATATTCAGCAATTTGCATTTGTCTTTGTTGTCGATCCGCAAAAGTTCATGTTGAGGCACGCGATGTTCCTTTGGGGTACAGAAGGTGTTAGATCAGCTTACAACTCAGTGCGCCACAATTCGGAATATGAAACTGTGGTTTAAAAGTAAACAGCAGGATTGTACATTTGGTAAAGTACATTTATTTCACATGAAATGTTTAGTGAATATTCAGCGATTTGCTATTGTCTCTGCTGTCGATCAGCAAAAGTTTATTTTGAGCCAAGCGTTGTTCCTTTGCGGTAGATAGGCTGTTGGTTTATGATAAAAGCAGTAAATGGTCGCTCTGATAATCGGAAGGTTGCTCCAACAACGAGCCATTAGACCACCCTATTGGTTGGTATGTTGTTTGTAGCCGCTAGTACTGCGTAAGGGCATATTGGTCCTTGGCGATTGTCCCATAAAATGATGAGTGTCATGAAGTTGCATATTTGGACCTGCACCTGGCAGTTGAAGACCCCATCCGCTGGAGTCTGTAAATCGTGACATAGGCAAAATGGGGCCACATACCTGTTTTAAAAAACATAAATTAGTCTCACCAGCCGATCTTCATTAAAAATCATCATTTTATTTATTAGGGCGTGAAACTATTTGCTATCGAAGATAGTGCAACGGAGTATGTTAATAATAAAATAATAATATTTTCCCATTCATATAGCGCTAAGAACCATGAGGTATCTAAGCAGTGCTAATTATTAACCACGGTGTGTGGTGCTCATTTATCGACCACGGAAGGATGAAAGGCTGAGTTTGGCCTTGCCGGGATTCGAACTTGCGTTAGCAAGCTGTGCACGGATGTCAAAGCGAGCGTTGTACTCGCTGTGCCACTTGACAGGCTACAGTGAAGTGGCACAGCGAGTAGAGCGCTTGACCGCCTATAGACCGGTTAAATTATTTCTATTAACCCACCCTGTGTCGTCTGCCTTTTTCAGAGCCCTCTAAATGACAGGGGATCAATTCAGCGGTGATAGTGCGCGGTAGAAAACATTATGCCACTTTCAACGAACAAGTTCAACTTGAGCGGTCTTTAATGCTACGCTATTGTAATTATATTTGGTATAAAATAATCTAAAGGGTTACTTACAGTACAATTGCAATTTCCATTATCTACGAGTAGTGCAGTCCCAAAATACGACTCCGCGTGTGCGAACGATCTTTCGCATAGTGATATAATATATAAAAGTGGTTTTGTTTCAGAAATTTCATCCTTATCTTCTCTTATGTTTTAGCAACACTCCTTCAATAGAAGTCTTTCATCACAATTTCTGTCTGTCAAGGTCAAAACACAATACAACCTTATAGTCCGCTTCGTGAGCCTCTCCGGGGCCCGAGAAAAAAATGGAAGCAGCTGACCTTCACTGTGAAGGAGCATAAATTCTTACTTTGCAACATTCTGTGTAAAGCCATCTGTGAGAAGTTGGTTTTTGCACGCCATGTTTGTATATTGTTTGCGTGATATTAAAAAAAGTTTCTTTAAGGGACGTTATGGTTCTAAGTACAGTCGAAAGACCCCTGAAAATCGCAAGTTATGGTAAGCTATGAAAAATAACTTGCGCCACCACCGTGCACTGCTAAGACTAACACCCAGGACATCAAAGATGACATCGCAAATGTCATTGATGAAATCACTGATGACATCACATGTGTATGTACTTTTCATGGAATTTGTGTACTAGGGATTTTTATTATAATGTTGCGAAAAAAGTGTGAAGGATAATGCAATAAATATCATACCGTTATTAGTGCTTTGAACGATGCATTGATATAAATAGCATTGTATTATGGGATTCTATCTAGTATACTGAGCTACTAATGGAGAAACATAGCATTGTGTGCAGAGTACAAGATGAAAGTATAATATTTGTAATGTTAATATGTTGAATAATGAAATGATAACTGTCCTGAAATGTTCGAAAATTCACAAAATGGGGGTGTTCTGAGGACGTTATTCATATTGTGTGATTGCTTAGCTGTATGCAATGAGGGAATGGCACAGAGAGTAATGTGGACGCCGTCCGCGGACACCGCGGCTGTTCGTGGACAGGGCGTGCTACATCCGGGTTTTTCCAGGAAATCCAACATGGAAAGAAGACTGTACGGATCAGCCAATCAGATGTCGAGGTTGTGGATTTGTGTTGAAAGAGACTGTGTGTAGTGAAGCTGGCAGAAGTGGAGAAAGTCAGGGTGTTGGTGCTCGGAGATATGTTTGTGCATGGTTTACAACAGTACGCTGAATGCAGGCATGTTGCAAAGAACTTTGATGTGAAAGGAGTGGAGGTGGTGTGGAGCACTGTGATTATCTTCATGCACAGAAAGGATTGCTCTCTTTCAAGCCTGTGTCTTCCGCTATGTATATGTTTCATATGATGTGACTTGACCCTAAGTCTACAAATATACTACCTTTTCAATTTTTACTTCCTGACTGTTACTGAAGAAAACTATGTGGCTTCGATATGTCAGTAAAGGATAAAAAGGGAGAGCCAGCCATGTGATGTCATCAGTGATGTCATCAATGACATTTGTGATGTCATCTTTGATGTCCTGGGTGTTAGTGTTAGCAGTGCATGGTGGCGCAAGTTATGGTTGCTTATGTTACCATAACTGCCGAATTTCAGGTGTTTTTCGGTTTTACTTTGAAGCATAACGTCCCTTTACCAAAGTTTTTTTCACTGTCTATATATATATATACATAAAATACCTTACTTACCGTAATCGTATTTGTGATGCTTGTATCTGCTTAGATTCACATGCTTTGCATAGACTGACATCTAGTGGTAGGTGTAGAATATTGGCCAGCTTGTTTGTCAACTGGGCATATTTGTTATACTATTGCTAGTGTGACGTATTTTGTACCCATGATCCCTCTTACATTGAGATCCCTCAGATTCTTTTGTTTCTGACATGAGGGAGCATCACGTATATGGGTGAGTACAGGAAGTAAAGAAAGGTGTTAGTTGTCTATGTACCTTCAACACCAAGAGGGGAACAAGGGTGGGCCTATGTAAATCTAAACAGATACAATCATCAGAAATACAATTACGGTAAACAATGTTTGCCTTCTGAGGCTTGTGGATCTGATTATATTCACATGCTTTGCATAGACTAGCAAGCAGTACCTAGAGAAGGTGGTGTGTTGTTAGAAGGTACAGTGGCAGAAAGATGTTTTAACACTGTCTACCCACCTGTGTTTCATCTTGTGAATGTGTATCTAAACAGTAATGATGTGTGAAGATGTGAATAGAACTCCAAGTCACAGCTTTGCAAATGGCATCTAAAAGTACATTTGCAAAAAAAGCTAGAGTAGCCTCTAAGGGCCGAGTTGAGTGTGCTCTGGGTATGAAAGGTAAGGTTTTGTTGACTAATGAATAACACAGTTGGATGCATTTGACAATCCATGTTGAGATAGCTGACTTCAAGACAGTGTTCACTTCTCTTCCTGCAGCTACAGACACAAAGGCGTTGTTCTCTGCCTGTCATACATGACAACCCTTATGACATCCAGGGTATGGAGGCTCTTTTCTTCTGAATCCTTTGGGTTTTGAAAGAAAGCAGGAAGTTCTATGGACGCTTTATCATGCAACTTTGAAAAACATTGAATGTGTACATAATACCACTTTGTTCTTGTCAACTATTATAACATACTCTTGAACTGAGAGAGCTTGTAGTTCACTCACCCTCCTTAGAGATGTAATGGCAAAAAAATAGCAGTCTTGTAAGGGAGATGTTTGGGACCGGCTTTATGCATTGGCTCCACGAGGGCACCCATGAGTTTTATAAGAACAATTTTTAAGTCCAATCTGGGAGTTGGATTTGAAATTGGCAGGTGTAATCTTTTGATCACTTCCATGAAAGCTTTAACCACAGGCACGTTCCACCACAATATTTTACTTCGGGAAGTGGTGTAAGCTCAAAGTGCTGCTAGATGTACTCGTAGTGATTTAAAGACTAACCCTGAGACCAAAAGATATAGTAAATAGTGCACTATATGAGAAGGGGAACAGTCAGTAGGGTTGATGTTGTGTGTTTTGCACCACAAGACAAAGCATTTCCATGTGTTGAAATATTAGTGCCTTGTGTTAGGCTGCATGCTTCCTTTAAGATGTCCATAAATCTCTGGTCTAGATTTGAGTGACCAAATTCTATGACCTCAGGAGCCAAGCTGCCAAGTTCAGTGTTTGAGGGCATAGATAGAGTGTTGTCCCATGATTCTGTAACAACATGTTGAAAGGGCACAGTAGTTTGATCATAGGACAGAGAGACATATTCAACAGGTGTGAAAACCATGTTTAACGTGCCCACATAGGAGCTAGCAGGAGCATGTTGAGTTGTTCCTGGTGCAGTTTGTGGACTATTCTGTTGAGAAGAGGAGTTGGGGGAAAGCGTATGCAAATTTCTCTGATCAGTTCATCAACAGTGTGTTCCCCTTGGACTCTTTTTGCAGATACCTGGATGCTTAGTCTTGGCAATGTGTGTTCAGTTTGGTCGCAAGGAGATATTTGTTTGGAAACCCCTCTTTGTGAAGCCACATTGTAAGACGTCTGCATGCAATTACCACTCATGTTCAGTTGGTAGTTCTGTAGTCCTGCTTAGCATTTTTGTCAGAGAATTGTATTCCCCTGGAACATGGTGTGATCAGAGAATCATGTTGTGTTTCAGAGCCCAGGACCAAATGTTCTGGGCTAGTTTGGACAGCCCTGGAGATTGTGTCCCTCCCTGCTTGTTTATGTAGAACATGGCTGTGATGCTGTCTGTTAGCATGAGTAATCTTTTCCCTAGCAGTTGTAGTTTGAAAACTTGAAGATCTTTGAACATTGCTAATAATTCTAAAAGATTCATATGTTTCTTTGTTAATGCTTGTGTCCATAACCGTACCTGTTTGATGGAGAAAATGTGCATTTGTAACAGTGGACTTGAGTGCGGAGGTGGTGAATGGCTTGTCCTTCACAAGGTTCTCTTGTGTCCATCACTGCAGTGCTAGAACATGAGTGTGCAAAACCACCACTAGATCATCCCATAGACTGCTTTCTTGTGACCAATGTTTCGTCAACCACACTTGCATAGGACGCATCGGCAAACGGGCATGTGGCACCAGCTAAATGCTGGAAGCCATCATTCCCAGAATGTGCATGGCCTTTTCGCATGGTTACCTGATGACCAGCTACATACCGTCGGATTTGAAATAGCATGTTTTGGACGCTCTCATTGGAGGGGAAAACGAGGGCATTTTGTGTTTTGAATGAATGCCCCTAGAACTTGTCTTGGATTTTTTTCTCGTTAATAGAGAAGCCTAATTGAAAACAAAAATAGATTTACTGTCTGCTGAGTGTTTCATAGACACATTTGAGGAGTATGCCCTGTTATTAGGCAGTCGTCTAGGTAAGGGTACACTGGAATGGACTGCTGGTGAAGGTGCACTGCTAGTACTGCGAGTACCTTTGTAAACACTCTTTGGCGCTGAGACCATGCCGAAGGGTAACAACTAGAATTCGTAGTGTGATGTTCCCTCTTGAACTTTAGGTTTTTTCTGTGTGTTGGCAACATTGAAATATGAAAGTATGCATCTTTCATGTCCAATGTTGCCATGTAATCTGCTTCTTTTGGAAAAGGGGTTAGTTCCTGAAGCATTGTCATTCTGAATTTTTGTGGCTTGACATAGTTGTTTGCAGGATGTAGGTCTTATACAGGGAGCATGGTTAGATCCTTTTTTGGGAGGAAAAGGAAGTATATTGAATAAATACCCTTGTTTACCTCTAGAAGTGGAACCAGCTTTATTTCTCGCCTTAGTAGTCATGTTTTTATTTCTTCTTGTAAAATTAGGTTATGATCTTGAGACATTCTCCTTGATCTTAGAGGATGGGGGAAAGGTTGTTCTAGGAATTCTATTGAATATCCCTTGTCCACTGTTGTTAACACCAAGTTGTCCAATGTAATGCCCTCCCATGCGTGGGTGAAAAGACTATGCAACCCCCTACTGGGGTAGCATGGGAGAAGACCGGGACTACTTCTTTTAAAACTACTTTGTTGGCTAGTTTGAAAAAAGGAAGACTTTCCTTGAGGAGTGTACCATGAGGATGAAGAGGACCCAAAACCAGACTGTGAGGCTCTTGTGAACATGTGCCTGCAAAATTAATGCCGGGCATTGAAGCTCCCCATGTGAATAAAGGGTTTGTTTGATATTTGTCCTAGTGTCTTTAATATTTAATTTTCTTTCTTTGTGGTCTCTAAAGCGTCATCTACAGACTTCCCAAAGAGGACAGAGTCTTCAGTGGGCATATTTATCAGTGTTGCCTGAGTTTCGGGATGAAATCCTGAATTACAAAGCCACGAATGGTGTTTGAGTAAGGTGCCCTCAGCTATGATTCTGCCACCTGCTTCCCTTCATGAGTAATTTTAAGTAACTGGGATTTAATTGGCTTGGGTATTGTATCCAGATGTTTTTTTACTAGATCCCACTGAGCAGTATTGTAACTGGCAAACAGTGTAGATATGTTAGCTGTACGATTAGAGTAAGCACCAAAAGTTGTACTCTTTTACCTAGAGCGTATAGTCTCTTGCACTCATTGTCTGGCAGTGCCTGAGCGTTGAATAATGATGCACATGCTCTTTTCATTATCGTGGTGACGGAAATAGAATCTTGTTTCACGTAATGTCTAATGTAGAGGGGGTCTTATGGTGCGGGCTTTAAGACTTTCTCAAATATTGGGTTTACTGCCCATTTCAGAGATGGTGTAACTAATGATGGGGCAATTCTCTTTTCAATTGACTGTAGAAGAGATATTGACTGACTGACTGCTCTCTTTTCATTTAGAATTTTGTCTACAAAATCAGGTTCCTGGACTGCGTCTTGAATTTGAATTTTAAAGTAATCCGCAGCTCCTTTAAGAAGATTGTTAAAAATGAGCTGATCGTCAATGGGGGAAGTGTGACCTGGTTCAGGTGGAACACCAGGAGACTGTAAAATGGAAATATCTGGATTATCTGGGTCATAGCCGAAAGGCTCATTAGGGTCATCATACCAAGTCCCTTGGTCATCATCACCCTGGTCTTGATAGCACAGAGTATCTTCAGAGTCTTGTAATGAGTTGTGCTGTAGTTGCTGAGTAATGTCAATGATGTTATGTGTTGGAAAGGTATGAATCCTGGGGATTTAGATTGAGGTTCCCTCATTTCTGAATCTAGGGTCTTTTGCCTAATTGGGTATTGGTCCATAAATGAGACAAAGGATGAAACTTTATCCATTGTACCTTCAAACCATTATTAAGTGCAAGAATTAGTTTTAGGTGTTTCTGCCATTGGTAACACTATAGCTGCTGGATCTTCCCGTTGCCTCTTTTTTATGCAAAGATTGAGACAAATGCTCGGTGGCCTTAGAATATATATAGGGACCTCTTGTAGGGTAGCTGGCATGTCTTTGGTGTGTTCCTGAGACGCTCCTATGTGTTTTCCCTTGTTACTAAGCATCTTTTGAGATTTCAACATTTATTTTTGACGAACGCCAAACATGTTCAGTTGAAGCGAAGCAATCAACACCTTTTTACTGTTTTTACCATGTACTGAGCATGTGAGGGGAAGTGCAGGGGGATTGTGGTACATGGAGTTGGTAGGTTTTGTGGTGCCTTCCACTACTGTGCAGCTTTCTTTTCACGTACACCTCAAAGGCTGGCTAGGGGTTGTGTGTTTATGATGTATGTGGTGTGTGTGTCTGTCATTGTCAACAGAGGTTTTCCACATAGCAGTGCACTGGGCCTGTCTTTCAAGGTTGGGGACCAACATCCGGGAGCCAGTAGGCTCCTCTTAAATGTCTTTGGCATCCTATTCAAAGCCAATGCTGCCGTGGCCTTGCAGATTTAATTAGAAGGCACCGGTGGGAATGTCCGACTTGCCCATCATAGCATAGGCCGCCCACCATTTGGTGTGTCTCTCTTTGAGCGTCATAGGCTTTGCAGGACATACAATGTCCTTCTGAATGGTCGTGGGCAATGAGTGATTCCACACTCGAGGTGTGTCTTTCCATGGATATTTAATGTTACATGACAGACAGAATTTAAAGGGCGCTCTTTCCATTTTCTAAAATATGTGAAAAGGAAGTAGGACAAATGCAGAGTATAAGGAGAGTGAAAGGATGTATTCTCCAAGAGAGATGAAAGAAAATCAGTCCCCTTACTGTCCCTTCTGCAAGGCCGAAGCATGGTTTAGGCCAGTAGGCCTGCTGTAGGCCGAAGTCTGCCACCAATTTGTTGATGACTTCACAGAAGTCAGCAGTCGAAGAATATCAGATGTTGCTCGTTAAAACTGAAAAACACTAGCAATTCAGCAGCTATGTTAAGCTAAGCAACCATAATATGCGCCACCACTGTGCACTGCTAAGACAAACACCCAGTAAATAAAAGATTTGTTAAATTTAATTATTTTTTTTATAATGCGCCTAATACCATACCTGAGTTTGGTTTCTAAGCACAGATCCAGGATCCGAACCTGCTCTGCATGGTCTTGCTTCCAACACCAGCACGTTGCCCCTGTGTTATCCTCTGTTCATGACGTCAGGAGTGATCCGGAGATCTATCATAAACCACTCAATGTATTAAAGAATGATCTCATCTAAAGAAAACATTACATGCAAGTGTTGTTTTAATGCAGGAACCTCATCATACATACAAATAGGCAATGGCTACAACATGTACCAAAGAAGTACAATATTTGTTATCTGATAATTTCCATTAGTAAAATAATAAATGCTACCTTATCAAAGTTTTGTGTGATGTTAAACATGGACTACATAGCTAACAATTTCCAATTTAAGACACATATGTGTTAGTACAGAAAATACATGTAAAATCCCAGAATGCATACAAATTAGAGGCACATACAGGGAAACTAAAGTAAGGAAGAAAACAACAGTACCTAAAAAATGACAATTACATTAGACTTGGTTATCATGTGCACAAATTAATTATGTGTTTGAGGCCTGCTTATTGGCCCATGTATGTGCACTAGGAAGTCAATAAAACTTTATGGAAAGTACTTTAAGAAGATATAAGAACGTTAATATGTTTACATATAGCACCTTTTCAATTTTAAAAATTCTCATTGTCAGTAAAAAATAATAACTAGCCTAACAGTGAACAAAAAACAAGTGGCTCAGATATGTGTGAATTTCTGGGCGGTTTTCAGATTTACTTGTAACCATAAAGTCCCTTTAACTACGTTTTTTCAGTGAATTTCATGGTGTTTTACTGGTGCACCCTAATTTGCTACAACTTTCCCCAACAGAGAAACATTTTTGTCCAATTTAGAAAGTTTCACCTTAACACTCTGCGATTCCCCACCTTCTAGCATTATTTTTAACACTTCTATAAACATTTTGCAATTGTTTCCACTGTTTTTGTGTTTGTCGATGATACACACAGAAAATACTTAGAGGAATATTATCAAAACGGCTGTTCATCTTAGAAAAGGCATCAGCTATTATCATCCCTCCTCCCCAGGAGCCACCACCACCACCACCAGCTGGAGGACATACACAAATAAAGAAGCACAATACTTCAAAAGACAATGAAGAGGACCAGGAAGATGAGGTAGAAGAAGTTCCCACCTCTAGCACCCAGAGAGAATCATGGGTGTGGCAGTTCTTTACCATTGTTGGGAATGTACCCAAGGCTAAAGCTACTCAGTCATGGATAACCTGGGCAGTACTCCTACAGGACCACCTCCATGTGCTGCCACACCAAATCCAACCACTGCAATGCTCTCAGAAAGCCTGTTCCTATCTTAGGAAGTAGTAAGATGTCTTCCTCTATTTCATCATCCTCAACCAATACTGTAACCCCACAACCTACATCTGTGGGACACAAAATCCCACCAGCTACCTTGCAAGTGATAAAAGAGGCTGTTGATCCATATCTTTTGAAGACAACAGTACTGCAACACACAACTCTGCAGGAGGGAGCAATTTCAAAGTGCTTTTGAAGCTATAATCAAGGAGCATGGGAAACACTGCCCCTACCTTAGATTTAAAACATGTGCAACCTCTTCCCATGTTAACCTGCCCCTCCATATCTGTGGTTAATGCCCCTCCCATTGTTTCTCTCCCCACCTTACTTTCTGGCATCTCCTAAAAAAAACAAAACAAACAACAATCAAAACACATTAAAAACGTTTCTTTAGGAACCACCTTTCACAGTTAAAAATAGAACTAAAAAGCTAAGCTTATAGACTCCATCTACTTTACATTTTTCAGTAAAGTAGTTATAGTCAATAAGATTCCCCAACATTCCCATTGGCATGTTCTACTATGCTAACGGAAATAATGGACACTTGTGTAGTAGAGAAAAAGAAAGAAAGCACAAAAACTATTTTCTGTCTGAAATGTTTCTCTCTAGTATACAATAAACACCATAATCCATTGCCCTGTATGACTATCCACAGTCTCTGCATTCCCCTGTCTAGCCCTTGCCTTATTAGAAAGCCTGGATTGCACATGCACACCATCACACACAAGACAGCCCTTCTACTCTTTTTACTGTTATGTTTGTAACATTCACTCATTGCCTGTGTTAAACCATTCATGCATATTTACACCAATAACTTAAAACAACTCAACATATATCCTATCAACACATTCAACGTCCACTCACCAACTGCCACTTAACAATATTCTACAAATCTTTTACATCTGCATTTGCCAAGTTTACCTAATAATTGTACATAGTGCTCCTATAAATGCACATATGCATTGTACAATGAGAGAGTTGCATACATTAAGGGGCAGTACAGATGTGCAAGTGCTCATGGGAGCCCATGAGGGAAGTGCCAAGGTATGCCAAGTTGGGAGGACACTAGCTAACTGCTGGGGCAGAAGAATCGCAAGGATGGGATACATCTTAACCGTAACGTCCAATTAACACGTTTTTTTTCTGTCCGTTGAAAATGTTTTTAATATTTGAAAATGTTTTATAATGTTACATCACTGTAAATACGTTATTAATAATTCCTCTTTTAACATATATGAAAGAACAATAAACCTCCTTTAACAAACATATTTTTTGCAACAGACACTTATGTGTGTCGTTATCATTAATGCATGCTGGCGATACAAGTCATTGTTCAATTGCTTAGGGCATGAGGCTCAACCATGACCCCAGGCCCCCCATTATCCACTGCACCTACCCAGCATCCTAGTTCAGTGTCCACTATACCCTCATAATGTAATCAATGGCCAGTGCTTATGGCTTGCATGGCCAGTCTCCACAATCCATGGGGCATGAGATTTTGCCATGCTGCCTACCCCAATAGGCAAATCAGAGAAGACATTTGTCCTTGGCACTGTCCAGGCCCGCTGCCCTTGGCATAAAGTTTATATCACTATTTTTTCAGGTCCTTGCTGATACTCCTAGCGCAAGTTTGCTGCAATCCCATTCAGCACTCCGGGCTGCAGCCACAAGCAGAATATTTGTTTCCCTTTTAACCTAGAGATTCGGCCATGCCACATGCCTCAATAATTACATCAGAATAGGCATTTGTCCTTGCCGAGGGCCAGGCTCATTGTCCATGCACCAAACTTATATTAGTGATTTTTGTGATTACAATTGGACACCTCGGAAAAATAAAACACAAAACAGATTTTCAATAGCATGCTTTCAGGTCCTTGCTGAGGCTCCTCGCACAGGTCTGTTTAATTCAGTACAGCAATTCATGCTGTAGCCACAAGCAGAATATTTTTTCCCATTCAACCATAGGGCTGCATGCCCCAATAATCAAATCAGAGTACACAATTATCAAGTAATTGCAGGGCGGATCACTGCTCGTCATCTAGTACTGTAAACGAATCACTCTGCTACTGGTGATGAGGTTCTTTTTTGAAGGTGCCCTTCCTTCTTCAAGTGTTAGATTTGGAATAGGAGAGTGAGCCCTGTTCACCTGAACACTGGGTTATTATATGGGTAACTGTTGTCGTAATAAAGCAGTCTTCAAAACCATTGTTGGTGCTATATTTATTGTTAGAAGCCCACTTAAACCCCATTGCCAGACCCTTGTGTTCATGGTCAGTAGCCAGATTATCCAACTACATGCCACACAGGGTCATCTTCGACTCCACACTCTCCTTCTCTCCTCACATCTCTGACGTCTCTAAAATGTCAGCCAGCTACACCTCCTCAGAGGTATTTTTCCTTTCCTCGCCTTCCTCCAGAAGCTCACTGTCTCCAGAGCTCTGGTTCTCTCTAGGCTGTACTACTGCAACAGCCTCTTTCTAAATCTACCTGCTTCTACTCTCTGCCCTCTGCAAGTCATCCAGAACAGGACTGCGAGACTTGTCCTTGGTCTCAAGCCAAGGGATCATATCTCTCCAGGACTGAAATCTTTGCACTGGCTCCCAGTAACTGCGAGGATTCATTTCAAAACCCTCTGCATTGCCCACAAGGCCTTCTGGGGCCTGGGGCCTCAATACCTTCAACTCTCTCTTCCTAAATATCTTCCTTCTCGAGCTCTTCGCTTATCCACCTCCAACTCCCTCAGGGTCAGTCGCGTCTCCAAGCAAAGAGTTGGTGGTAGATCTCTTTCTTTGGCTGGGGCCTGCCTCTGTAACAGCCTCCCTGCCTCCCTGAAACCTAAGGAGAACCATCTCTAGTTCCGGAAGCACCTCAAAACCTTCCCTCTGTCTTCCATCTGTCTCACCTCAAAACCTTCCTCTTTGCTTCTGCTTTCTCTCTTCCTCTCCCCTGCTGAACTCCTGGCTGAAACTGCACTGGTCACCTGGCCACCCGCTGATCTCGGGCCCAGGTGCCCTCTCCTGCCAGTTGCACCCCTGCACTGCCTCCCTACATCCCCCGCACTGAGGACTGTTTTCTTTATCCCTACAGCCCCCTACCAGCACTTGACACCTGATGCCTGCACTTACCCTTGCATTTGCCAACAGCGGGCAGCACTTTTACTTATTGCTTATTTATTCTATTTATTTGACTGCTGTTTCCATGTACTGCACTGCCTCCTCCCCCTTCCTCCTGCACTTTTCTCCTTCCCCCTTCCCCTGAATTGCGCAATCTCAATGTCACCTGACCTAGTAAGATCGTTGTGTCTATCTTCCCTCTGTTCTCCCTCCCTTGCCTCGCCGTGCCTTGAATCAGTTGTGTATAGGCGCATTATAAATGTAATATATCATATCATGACTCGGACAATCTGGCCACTGCCCATGGCCACAGGGTATACCTCAGTCACCAAACGTATATCACTATTTTTTATATCTACATTTTGACACTTTTCAAGAAATAAAACACAAACACTTTTTTTATTGATTTAGTTGATGAACTCAACATTTCAGCATTTTCATTAGATGAATATAAAACATCGAAAAAAATGTTTATATACATCTCATGAACAAAACCAACATTTAAATTAGTAGAGGGATAATTAAAATTAGTAACATAACATTTAAGACTTTGAATTGTATATCTAATAAATAATTTGGGTAGTAGATATCATGAAGAAGAGAAAAAAGAGAGAAGATATATGTCTACCACATTTGCACCATACTTTCACAAATAATGCTAGTGTGAGTGATTGCAGAAAATTCACAACAGCTATATTACATGCTACTCATTGGCAGTTGAACAAAGCTATCCAGAGCGTGTCAGAAGTATAGATGCAGTATTCTGAAAACAGTTGATGAAAATATTTTTTTTCTATTATGAGACAAAAGTGGACATGAAGTTGTTAAGTGTTTGATCGTCTCTGGCTCCTCTGTTTTCATGCAAAATGTACAATAATTTTCCTCTTTGGTAAGTATATGGCGCCTGGCCAAAACATCTTTCGGATGCTAGAGGTTCAGTCTAAATCTCAAATATTGGTTCCTCAGATCTTGTGTTGAAAACCGTGTTTTCAGGTCCTAGCCAATGCTCCTTCCACAACTTTGCTGCAAATCCATCCATGTTTTTTTTTTAAAGTGTCAAAATGTAAATACATAAAATAGTCAAATAACTTAGCTCCCACTTCACAAAATCCATTCAGACTTTCCATGAAAATTCAAGGTTGGGTCATTAATGTTTCTGAAATCTCTTGTGCACATTCATCAAACGGCAACAAAGTTAATAACCATCTAAATATGTTCAAACCCCTTAATTTTTCACAAACTCCCACCAACCTTTGCAGAAACATTCCAATCTGCCTTTTAAATCATTTTGCAAAACGTTTGTGCAGATTCGTAAAACAGAACCAAGTTTATAAGCCTTTCAAATATTTTGGGACCCCTCTCTAAATGTGTTCCAGCACCAAACTTTGTAGAACCATTCAAGGTCAGATGTAAAATGCTATCACAGAATTTCATGCAATTTCATGAAATTTCATCAAAACTGTTTTTTCCCAACCCTGTAATGCAAAAATATGTATGGCTGCCCCCGAACATCTGAGATGTTCGCAAACAGTACAGGGCTGTCCACAAACTGTTCCCAGACTTGAAAACGAAAATGAAAAACCATTTGTTTTTTGGCTTTTTATGGCCATATCCCATCCCATCCTCATCACCCTTCACCTCCAGAGAGATTGTTTCATTAGTTTGACAAGGTCAATGTTTTGTGTTTTAATATGTTTTTACTGCAATGTTCGTGGACAACGAGCGCGATCTGCAAATCCAACATGGCAACCATTTCAAAATATCTGTTGCAGCTCACATTTTTCACCATCCAATCAGCGGGCACGTCCGATGTCCGCGGACACGCAATACCCTTGGCCAATTGGAGGCCCGCCCACAGACCAAACAGGGAAGTAAGTCAGCGGGCCAAACACAGATATTGCACATTTTTTTGGACCGACTTTTGGCCGTTTAAAAAAAAAAACTACTGGACGGATTTACACCAAATTCACAAAACCATGGTTCGTGATCAAGCGGCCACTCCTGCTGCAGTTTTGGTGAAAATCTATTCAGCAGTTTGGGCTGTAGGCGTGAGCAACATTTTGTTTCCATTGCATCCATGAGGAAACCCACACATTTTGGCACCCCCCCTATTACTTCGCCCCCCCTGTCCGTGGACCATTACGACACCTGATCAACCTTTTTCCACCAACAAAAATAGCCGCAAAACATATTTTTTCCTCTCCCACACCCCTCAAAGCCCCTCTTTCCACCACCTAATAACCCAAAATGTGATTTCCACACTTTTCCCCCACATGCTGTCCACTGACACCAGCGGCTGCCCACGGATCCAACATAGTAGGTTGTTTCCAAAAATATTACGTGCCTCACGCTATTCCGAATCCAATCAACATGCGTGTTCAATGTCTGAGAACATCACACCGCCCTCTGGACCAATCGGAGGCCCATCCGTGGACAAAACAGGGAAGTAAGCTTGCAGACCGAACCCATATATCAGTAATTTCTTTTACCTACTTTTTGGTCATTTCAAAAAAAAATTACTCGATGGATTTACACCAAATGTACACAAGCATACTTTCGGGACCAGGCTGCCACTCCTACCGCAAATGTGATAATCCGATTTAGGCTGTAGGCATGTAGGCATGTGCAATGTTTTTTTTACCATTGCGTCTATGGGAAAAACCACAACCTTTGGGACCACCTATAACTTTGCCTCCCCAGCACGGAACTTCACCCGACTTCACAGATCAATCTGAAGGGGCCATATACATTTTATCACAATGCATTTCTAACAACATACAGATAGATTTCTGCTCTCTTGCATCAACTTCAGCAGAGCATAAAGTAAACATACTACCATAAACAGTTCCTTTTCAATTAATGGCTGTGATGTGTGATCGAAAGCTATTTAAAAAGAAAGAAATCTGAAAATGTAGTCATAGCTTAAACTGAGCTCTAAAGAGACAGCTAGCATTTGCTCTGTACTAGTTCGAGCATTAGGCATTGTGATGACACAGTCAACCAATTCAAATTAGAGATCCAAATGTTTCCTTAGTTTCTAAAAGCGCCTCCGTAATGGTTAGGTGATATACCTGCTATATTGTTTCACTCCAATATTTCGCTCCATTGTCTGTTTTTGGTAAGGATTATTAATTGTCAATCAATGCCTGCCAAATAAACGTAGTGATTTTTAGCAGCATGTTTTATTTCGCTATAAGAAAAAGTCAACCCCTATTAACTGCATGATCCTACATGTGTTTGGAGCATCGGTCTTCTTCAGGGCGCTTCTAACTTAATGGATTTAGTAGCATCTTCCAAATGTATACTGAGTCATTCGTTCTATGTTATTTTGCCGCAGGATTTTTCGTTTTTTTTTTTTTAGGGGGGTTACCCCCCAAACCTCCTTTTTTTAAAAAAAAGAATCCCCTTTCACCCACAAATATTTATTTAATTTTTAACCCCCCCCAAAAAATAAAACGATTTTTTTTCGATAAAAAACGGCGATGAAAAGTCCCGCGACGAAAAATCCCGCGGCAAAAGAACGGTATACTGAGTCATTGCTGTATTGTTAGATTTCGTAGGTTTCACATGTTCCTAATTTCCAACGTGATGTAGATGTTTTTTTATTCAAGATGCACCATTTGTTCTAGTTAGTGCTGCATCCCAGCTTCCGCTCCTGTTAAAGCAGCCAGCCTTATATGGTTTTAGTTTCTCATTGTCTGTGTGTGGTAACACGGGTTGCGTGGTTCCCTCTGTGGGAGAGGAACAGTCCCCCATCCGGGCCGCTATTGCTGTGGGCGATTTTAGAAAGCAGGAATATTTGAGAGACATTAGGGAAGTGAAATACGCTGGCACACACCTTGAAAGAGGTAGAACGTGTGTTTATTCAAGTATGCATACAAGAGTTAAAGATTATGACTGCAGCCACTCACTACTAAGCTCCAACTGACATCCATGGAACCCTCTCACCTTCCAGCATTCCAGCAGGTACATTCTCTTATGCTTGGGTACACCAGGTCCCATAGTTGAGCACAGCATGACAGGAAGCATCACGCCTGCTTGGATTCACTGCAACACCCTACCCAATACTACTAGCTACCACCGCAGAGATTAAGGTCTTGTCCTTGCCCCGTTATTTCCAGAAACACATTGTAATTACTTATTAGAGTTATAGTAGTGATGTTATTTACTCTTTTCAGGCGACTAATGAATCGGCTAATATACTGTGATAAGGAAACTATTTACAGGCTTTTGTAAGGATATTGTAGACCGCCATGTATTGTATTGCAGGTTACCGAGGAGTTTCATATTCAAGTAGAAGGACTAGGCCAATTTCATTGATATGAGGTTGTGCTGTGAACCCCAATGCGAATTTCAATAGATGTGTCACATATTAAGGGGGGTATTTTATTCCATATTATAAATTGCCTCACCATCATAGCTTGGTTGTTTGCTCACTCCATTGCAAGGGGCCTGGCTGATGTTGACACATATTTCAATATAGAATATGCAGCTTGTAATGTGTTGCAAACCTTTGTTTTAAACCTTTTAGTATAAGGTATTTAATAATAATTGAATGTATTCATTACTTTACTGTTAGTTACTGGTAAATGTTATTATGTGTAAAGTTTATGTTAAAACGGTATCACATTAAATAAATAAATAAATAATGCATTTAAGAGCGTGGTGTAAATTAATATTACAGTTAAAGTAGTGAGGTCATTTTCTTTGCACACGTAACTAGTGATGTCACTACTAGACTCTAATAAGCACGTTATGTGCAGTTTTGTATACGTCCAGAGCAGGCTTCCATGTTTTATAAGGTTATAACAAAGAAAGGCGCCTTTGAAGTTTAATTATAACTTGTTGGTCCTTTAACTCTTGTCAGACTTAGCTCCTGCTGTAAAGAATGTTTCGAAGTTGCATAAAACAGTTACAACCATTTCAGATGTTTTTTTTTCTTTTTTTTTTCTGTGAAATGTCTGGAATATTCCTTGACATGTCTTGAAATGGCAGGAGCGAGCAGTTTCTGCTATTTCCCCTGTCACTAGTTTTGGTTGTGCATCAGTCAGGGCTTTTTTCACATGTGCATTTGTCTCTTACAGTATTTATAATGCTGTGGCATAACTGGAAACGCTACAAATAGCAGACGTTATTGTAGCCCAATTTAACTGTATTCAATCTACCATGTGAGAGCAATGAGCGACCAAATTGATCACAATAGAACATGAACTGCAAGTCACACGTAGATGTCAGCCATTACTGATTAGCTGACTGTTCTATCTGGCGGGGAGAGCTCTTTCAGCTCAGACAAGGCTGTGTCAATTGAACATGTTTTTGATGTGAAAGATGGGGACACTATGAGAGTTCAAGTTGTCGTGTAGTGAACCAAAGGCATTAGAATTTCAAGAAGGGCATTTGTCTGTAGTGTGCAGAGAGTGAAAGAAACCAGGCAGCAAGAGGTGTGTGTGGGTTCAGGAGGAAGTCACTGAGGTGCAAGTGATGACAGCAGTGAGGTGCAAGGGGAAGAAAGACCCTAAATGTATGTTCAAAATAGATGGCATGGACACTGAACTGATGGTGGATTCCAGGTCCTCGGAAACCATTCTAACCAGGGAGAGGTGGTTGGAGATGTGTGGTAGGGATATAGTGCACAATTGTAGAAACCAGATATTAGGAACCCTGGTGCTTTTGAAGGGTCAACAATAGAGATGCAAGGATCGAGAAATGCCTTTGCAGATGTAAAGGACACATGGCCGTTGTGAACGTGTATATTGCTAAGAAAGGTGTCATTGTTTTAGGATGGGAAGACCAAATTGGAGATAAACCATGGTGTGGGAAATGGAAACCCTGCCTTGGTGGTTACAGAACAAACTGGAAAAATCTAGAATAGAGGTGATGTTACAGAGCATGAAATAGAAAAAACTCAATTTCCTGGAGTATACAAGGAAAGCATAGGTACATTAAAGATGAGGTGTAACCTGTTTCACACACAGCTATGAAAATCCCAGTCTAAATGAGAGCGGAATTGAAGATGGAGTTGGATAGATTGTTGAGTAAGTGCATGAATGAACCAGTGGAGGTTGCTTAATGGGTTTTTACCCATAGTATTGCCAGATAAGTCATATGGGAATAAAGTGTGTGTTGATTTAAGAGATCTGAATAAAAACATGCTTATAGAGATGCACCCTCTTCCTGTAAAATCGAAGATATAGAATTTGAGAGAGTCGACAGAACTATTCATCACTATTGAATCATCTTTGGCATGCCACCAAATTCCATTGCACAAGGATTCAAAGAAGTGCATCATATTATAGCAACATTTTGCATTTTTGTTTTCTAAAAACCAGGAAAGAGAAATTGTGTGGCAGATTTTCTCTCAAGAATGTAAGTGTCTGATGAAGGAGAGGCTAGTGGAGGAGAAGAATGTGTGTTCGGTGCCCAATTGAGTGAAGTAGTGTGTTCCTGTTAAAAAGAAGATATAGTATTGAAATGGGTAATGAGCTGGATTAATACCGACTGGCCGGAAAAGACCATTCTCGGGTGAGAGTTACACTGGATTTTAGGAAGTTGGAAAAGAATTGGCTGCAGAAGGAAATTTGTTATTGAGAGGATATAATACTATTCCTCAACAGGCGTTGAGAGAACGGATCATTCATATGGCTCATGAGGAACATCTGGGAATCACTATCACCAAGAGGAAGGTGATTGATAGATTGTAGTGACCAAGGATGTATTTCCACGTTGGTGAGAGGGGGAGAGTATTGCCCCTGTACAAATTGTACTCAAAATCAGAGTAGTAATAAACTAACATTGTGTCCTCTTCCAGTAGCCAAGGGACCTCGGGTGGATTTAGGTATTGACGTTCTTGGGAAATATCATTGTTTAGAGGAGAATAAAAGTTTCTGGTGATGCTTGTAGATCATTATTCCAGGTGGATGGCTGTAGCAGCAAGGGATAGGGTGTACTCAAGAAATGGTGTTTGGTTTCTAAACAAGATATTTGGGAAAGAAGGGTGCCAAGAAACGATTCTGAGTGAAAGTGGATGTCAGTTTGAATCTCAAGAGATGTGGATTTTGTGAGGACATGGGATTTTCATTAATTTGTTTCCATTTATCACCCATAAGCTAATGGTTTGGTGGAGAAGATGAAGATTAGTGGATACATAAAACAAGTGATGGCAAATTAATTAGCTGTGAACGATGCTTTGAATGAAATGGTGTAGAGTATTAGGATAACATCACATGGTACAGTGGGAGTTTCCCAATCTAGGCTAATGAGGGCCAAAGAGTGGAACTCTAAAGTGTCACCATCATAGGTAACTATTGAAGCTTAAGATGGTCAGGGAAAGTTTTGATGCCAATAATATGGCTTATTACCACGACAAGGTGTTGTACAAGAGGAAATTAAGAGAGGTGTAGAGGAGTGACCGAATGCCTCTGCAGGAAGTCCTGTCCCTCTCCCATCTATATGTTGGAGACCTGAGATTCTGCCATGTCTAATACCTCCCATTGTGACCATTCCACAGCGAATCTTCGTGAAGAGGTAGCCACTAAGAAAACCCTATCATATGTACTCCTGCAGAGATGACAATCTCATGGAGGAAATCCCCAAAGGAATATGAAAGAGAGCAAGAAAAGGAGCTAGTGACATCACAAGAAGCAAGGGCGATGCAGAGAGAAGACTGGGTGAAGAAGATGTATGAACCTTATAGAAACTGATGACAAAAGAAAGAATGGAGTAAACTTTCATATGTAAAAAGATGATTGCACATGTGAAAAGCACTGCAGAAAATGCAAGTCATTTTATAATTGTACAGATGCAGCAACGCAAGTAGACCAAGTAATCCTAGAAGCTAGCTATATGTAGTAAATAGACTGCAGGCGAAGCCGCCATTGTATAGAAACTGGACATGGGTGTCGCAACTTTACTAAGCTTAAGCCCTTAGAGAGAAGAGCCAAGAGCTGTGTAGCAGCAAATAATTAACTGAGATCATGGATGAGTTTGGAAGGGCTCTATGGCCTGGTGTCAAGGCTGAAGCAGCCAACACTGGTTATATATTCTTGAAGGCAGTGAACGTGAGATGCTGATTCATCCCTTGTTAAGGTACAAAAAAAAGAACACCATGAGTCCCAAGTTTGATTCATTAAGGACAATTAAATGCTGAGAAATGGACCAGATCGTGGTCTCCTGTCACGTGAGCCAAGGATGGAAATAGAAGTGGGCAAAGAATTTGAGAACAACGATAGTGCATGCCCACACTCCCTTATATTCCCAGAGGCAAGGATACTTTGCAAGGCAAGTTCAAAGACAATCTTCATTGCATAAGGCATGGGTGATGAGAGACGTTGTGTTAATTGGTTGGGGAGGTACAGTCAAGTCCACCTACTGGTATCTGGGTTATGATCTTACGTGCTATTAGCGAGCCGAATGTTCCAGACTGGCACAAGCATGCCAACCAATTGTAGAGGGCAATATAACAAAGGGCCTTATAGGTTGAGAGCCAATAATATACTGTGTACTTAATAATGATTAACCCATTATGTGCCAACAACGAGGTATCTCGTCCTTGGAATTACCTCCCTGGTGCCAAGGGCGAGCTAGTTCGTCCTTGGCACTTAAGGGGTTAATGAAGAAGAACATGTTAGAAGCCTTTGAATGGTGAAATATCAAAATCACCAAAAAAAGGCATTGGCACTGTGGGGGAAAACCCATGGCAGTTAAAAGGTTAAGATTACTTGCACTAGAGGTGGGCACAAGATGTCCACTTGACAGTAGAGACCCAATCACAACCCAACCCCATATATAAAGTATACTTAGATGTTCTCTTGAGCATATCACAACCCGCTGTAGGTTTCCTTTATTTGCCACGTAGTATAACTTCACTTATGTTGACTTTTTGCTATATAAATGTAAAATGTTGTATCATGCGATGAGAAAGCTTGTTCAACATCCTTTCTGTCTGTTGAAACGGCCTGTTTTAGACAATTGAAAATAAAACAGAAGACCTTTGCCATCTTCCTGAGTTGGTTCCGTTATTTGGTATAAGAGTTACTCTGCATCATGGTCCGCTTGAAAACCCTGCCACCTAGAAGCCATCCACAAATGGTTCTTCCTCCCTTTCTTCTGTAAGAGTTTCCACAAAAGGCTCTGCCTCATTTGTCTCTATGCTTGGGGCTTCTCTGATGGCTCCAGTACCGATTCCTCTACTACCTGTGGCCACCTCCAATGCCTCAGCCTTCGCGCTCAGTAATTCAGAAAGTCCACTATGCTGTTCTGCCTGGGCCCGGGAGCCGTCACCAATAAACAGCAGAAGGTTTCTCAACTCCTCATCTATCATGCAGGAATCCTCCTCCTCTTGAAAGGATAAATGTATTCCTCCTTTTCCACACCTAAACTTTCTTCCGCTGCAAGCATCGCATCTGCAATAGAGAAACAGCAAAACAACTCCATCACAGAGAACCAGAAGAATTCAAAAACACTCGAAGACCCAAAATAATGAAAACACTTCAAGAACCAAAAACATCCTGAGAACAATTCAACTCACAAGAAAACACTATTTAAAAAAACTACACTTTCACATATCATCATATACCATTTCCCTCTGCACCAGCATAGGGAGAGGCATGGGGTAAGGGCTCTTTCTAAGAAGCCTCTGTGTCGTGTGCTAGTGCCCATTGATTGTGGGCATCCATCATTGTATCATATAGTTTGCCTTTTTCTTTCGCTCTTCTTCATTTGTACTTTTGTGCTTCTACCGGCCTAGATCCCTTGCTATTCCCGCCGTCCCCACCTCCCATTGGAGCTCCATCTGGCCCAAATGACCGGAACATGGTAAAAACACTGTTGTGCTTTAACTTTTATAATCAGAGCTATGCACTCCCTATCCCTTAGGCACCAGCATAGGGTAAGGCGCTCCTGCTCAGGGCCCTCTGTGTTTTGGGCTAGTGCCCAGTGATTGGGGGCATCCACTCTTGTATCCTGTAGTTTGCCTTTTGTCTGTCACTGTTCCTCATTTCTGTTTACGTGTGTGTATCCCCGCGGCCTTGATCCTCCCTATTCCCACCATCCCCACCTCCCATTGAAGCTCGATCTGGCCCAGATTACTGGAACATGGTAAAAACACCATTGTGCTTTAAGTTTTTTTATCTGAGCTTTGTGCTCCCATTTCCCTCCGCACCAGCATACGGTAAGCCTCTTCTGCTCAGAGCCCTCTGTGCTGTGGGCTAGTGCC
Organism: Ambystoma mexicanum; assembly: GCF_040938575.1. Classification (NCBI taxonomy): domain Eukaryota; kingdom Metazoa; phylum Chordata; class Amphibia; order Caudata; family Ambystomatidae; genus Ambystoma; species Ambystoma mexicanum. Next base: position 1,100,267,064 of record NC_090933.1, read on the forward strand.
CAGCGATTGTGGGTATTGTTTGTGCCCTCCCCGTCTTCAACGTGCAAGAGAATAAAATGGACACTCCCCGGACGGAGAATAAGGCAAAGAGAGCAGGCTGCGAGAGTCCAAGGAAAAGTTTATCTAGGTCTCTGAGAGCGCTCTGGCAAAATTAATGTTACAGTACATTATATAGGCACACTGACATATCTAACATATGATGCTACGCAGGACCCGGATTGGTCAGCCAGGGTGGTGTCTTAGGTGTGGGCATCATCTCTTCCTCCTGGTTGGTTGCTTGGTTGGCGGGAGGATGAACCTCAGATATCTGTGCTCCGAATGGTTGAAGGTCAGGTCGCCGTGAAACACGGTGGTCACTATCTAAGCTAATTAATATATTCTAAATAATGCATGCACTAAATAATGATTGATCAAAAGACACTCAGTAGTTTATCATGTCACTATACAAATCACAGAGGTGTTTATATCATCTATACCATTTGGATTATACAGGTCACAGGTTAAGGGTCTTGACCACTATAATACACTGATTGAACTGTAGTTTTAGTCTCACAAGAATCTTAGGTATGTGGCATTTGTTAGTATTAGGCACGATATACTGCAGCAGGGATCTAATGTTAGTTGGGGGTCTGTTGGGTGGGCCTCATAGCGTGGTCAGCGGTCTGGCACATGAAAGGAATATCTTGCAGGGACACAGGGTCAGAATGGAAGTAAGTTTCCATCGACGAGGGTGCGGGGGCAAGGACACGTTTGTGGAGATGAACGAGCTATGTGCTTAGTTCATGCTGGTTCACATGCAGGACAGTAATCTCAGAGGAAGACTGATGTGATACATTTATTAGTTGTTGCAAATACCTCCGGCTTCAGCGTGAGAATGGAGCCGCAGAGTGTTCCAGTCAGAGTGGGAACGAAGGTGGGGGCCATGTGCTCTGTGTGCCCGACCACAGTGGGGAGAGGGAGAAAAGCGTTTTGCACTATCGCAGTGAGGCCTGGTCACCAAGATGCAGTCGAAAGGGGGTACAAAATATGGATGCCCTGGGTCCTGCTCAGTGGTCCCATCTACACGAAAGTCAACGAAAGTTAACATTGCGTAAGGGCAAGAGGCGAACCCACTACTGAAGGCACTTGGTCCAAGCTTTGTACTGAGAAGTTAAGGCAGATAGGGGCCTGCTGGCCCCTCGCTCCCACACAGTATCCACCATTGTATTGTGTATTTTGCTTTTTTTCTTTCGCTCCTTCTCATTTGTGTTTACTTTTGTGCTTCCACTGCCCTTGATCCTTCCCTATTCCCGCCATCCTCGCCTCCCATTGGAGCTCGATCTGGCTCAAACATCCGGAACACTGTAAAAACACCATTGTACTTTAAGTTTTATAATCAGAGCTTTGTGCTCTCTTTTCAATCAATACCAGCATAGGGTAAGGTGTTTTTGCTCAAAGCCCTCTGTGTTGTGGGCTAGTGCACAGTGATTGTGGGCATCGACTCTTGTATCCTGTAGTTTGCCTTTTTTCTTTCTCTCTTCCTTGTTTGTGTTTACATTTGTGCTTCCCCCAGCTTTGATTGCTCCCTATTCTCACCCTCCCCTCCTCTCATTGTGGCTCGATCTGCCCATTGCCACCGGAACACAGTCAAAACACCATTGTGCTTTAAGTTTTGTTATCTGAGCTTTGCGGCCCCATTCCCTCCGCACCAGCATAGGGTAAGGGGCTCTTGCTTAGAGCTCTCTGTGTTGTGGAGTAGTGCCCAGTGATTGTGGGCATCCACTATTGTACTTTGTAGTTTGCTTTTTTCTTCCTCTCTTCCTCGTTTGTGTTTGCTTGTGTGCTTCCTCCAGCTTTGATCCCTTCCTAGTCCCACCCTCTCCATCTCCCATTGAGAGCAATCTGGCCTAAGTGACCTTTAAACCCTGCCCGCAAAACCTCCTCAAACCACCTACCAATAGTTTCCAATCCCTCCCATCTACCTGCCATGTCCCCCTCCCGCCCCTCTCCAGCCCACCTGGCTGCAATTGGTGGCTTTCACCAGGGAGCAGCAGTCTTCACTGAGGGCCCCAGAGCAGTCTTGCCCAGGCAAAGGTCAGCTCCCTGACTAAACAGCTCCACTCCGTGTTTTCCTGGGTTTGCCTGGGAAGCCTGCCGTGTCAACCAGCAGTGACTGATAAAGTAAGTGTGGTCTGGGCGTGGAGTACAGCCATTACCGTACTCCAGTAAAACCCCAACACTTTTACTACCTACTGTAACATAGACCATTTGTGTAAGGTAACCATATCTCACATTTAGCTTAATTGTGTAAGGTAGCTTCGCCTTGCTTTTAGCCCATTTGTGTTAGTCAGCCATGTTTCACATTTAGCCCATTTGTATTAGTCAGCCATATGTTGCATTTAGCCCATTGATGTTAATCAGCTGTATTTTGCATTTAGCCTGTTTTTGTTAGTGAGCAATATCCTGCATCTTGCCCATTTGTGTTAGTCGGCCATATCTCGCATTTAACCTAATTGTGTGAGGTAGCCTCACCTTGCTTTTAGCCCATTTATGTTAGTAATCCATATCTCGCATTTAGCACAGTTGTGTAAAGTAGCCTTACCTTGCTTTAGCCCATTCGTGTTAGTCAGCCATATCCTGCATTAAGCCCATTAGTGTTAGTCAGCAATATGTCACATTTAGCCTAATTGTGTAAGGTAGCCTTACCTTGCTTTGGCCTATTTGTGTTAGTCAGCCTTATCTCGCATTTAGCCCAATTATGTAAGGTAGCCTTACCATGCTTTAACCCATTTGTGTAAGTCAGCCAAATCTCACATTTTTGCCCATTTGTGTTAGTCAGCCATATCTTGAATTTAGCTTAATTGTGTAAGGTAGCAATTCTTGCATTCAGCCCAATTGTATAAGGCAGTTTTACCTTAATGTAGCCCATTTATGTTAGTCAGCCATATCTCACATTTAGCACAATTGTGTATGATAGCTGTGTATGGTAGCCTTACCTTGCTTTAGCCCATGTAAGTTAGTCAGCCATATCTCATTTTTAGCCAATTGTGTAAGGTAGCAATGTTTGCATTTAGCCCAATTGTGAAAACTAGAATTACCTTGCTTTAGCCCATTTGTGTTAGCCGTATCTCACATTTAGCCACTGTGTGTTAGTCGGCCATATCTTGCATTTAGTCCATTAGTGTTAGTGAGCCATATCTCGCGTTTAGCCTAATTGTGTAAGGTAGCCTCACCTAGCTTTAGCCCATGTGTGTTAGTCAGCCATATCCTGCATTAAGCCCATTCGTGTTAGCCAGCAATATCTCGCATTACCATAATTGTGTATGGTAGCCTTATCTTGCTTTCACCCATTTGTGTAAGTCAGCCAAATCTCACATTTAGCCCATTTGTGTAAGTCAGCCACATCTCACATTTAGCCCATTTGTGTTAGTCAGCCATATCTTGCAATTGTGTAAGGTAGCAATTGCTGCATTCAGCTCAATTATATAAGGCAGCCTTACCTTAATTGAGCCTATTTGTGTTAGTCACACATATCTCGCATTTAGCCCATTTGTGTTAGTCAGCCATATTTTCCAGGTATGCTAATATGGTAGTGTAGCCTTACGTTGCGTTTGGTCCATTTGTGTCAGTCAGCCATATCTCACATTTAGCCCAATTTGGTGTTGTACCCAGATGGAACACAAGATGTAGGCATTGTTGTTTGTACAACTAACCCATTTTCTCCTCCTACACACCACACAATCCTAACGTAGTGGAAGGCACAGGCTCAATCCACACACCCTGCACTCACATATAACACAAACACTATTGCACAACACTTTTGCCATAGGAATTAAGCTACCTTTAACGACAAACTCAAGTTGTAGCTTCTCACATAACTCTCTGTCCCTTAAACACAATCCATCCCTGATTAGTGTGTATTATACTTCAGTTGCACCCATCCACACACCATTCAGACATGGGTGACTATCAGGGTCTTGGCCACCCTCACATAACTCTAATGGATGAAATGCACACATGCATAATAGCAAATCCAAATGTTCCCAAACTCGGACTCTGGTCCTTCCGAGGGCCTTGGGACCCTAATTATGATGAAAAGTGCTATACAAATGACAAATTACTAAATTAATTCACCACCGAAGCTGCTAGGTACGTATAACAAGGCACTGCTCCAGTGGACACTAGCTGCAGGTATGGCTACCTGCAGACTTCAAAGCACTATGGCAACATTTGCTATTGTTTGTAACAATGTTTTGCCTACTTTCACCAGATCATGCCTCAACACCTCTGACATCAGCATGCAGTGCAGACCTATGACAAATTTGGGCACGCTGAACACATAGCGAGTCTCTAGCACTCACGCCATCCCCTGACTCCTCTCCTCAGCACCCATCCACATGCCTGACCTCATGGGTTGCTCTCTACCTGGGCATGGCCATCCTCGCTAAGCCTTATTTGGCCAAATACACACATTAATTGTAATCTTACTCTGTGACCTCAAACGTTCTGGACTTCGGTCCCCGAGGGTGTTCCCACCATAAGCACATTCAGAGTATAATAATGGTAAAATGTGCTATATAAATTACAAGTTTGATTCAATACAATACAAAATCAACAAGTAGGGAGAAAAGTTGACATCAACACAAAACACACAGGGGGAACTGTGGGAAAACAACTTTGGGGGCTTTTGAATCTAAGTTTTAGGTAACATAGACAAGCGGCAAAAAGCAAATTTGTGGTTCTTTTGATATGGGGCAAACAAACAAAACTCCAAATAAACACTAAGGCAAAAGGGGGCAATGAAGGACAACAAAAACTATACTAAATCCAACAATGTACACAACTTGATGATCTCAGGCTTATTGGTGTTCAGGGTGGAGCGGCGGCACTGATCTTGTTAGATCTATGATCTGCCTTTGATACCATCGACCACTCCAACCTGGACAGCCGGTTAGCTGCTGCCGGCCTGGCTGGCCCGGGTCTTGCTTGGTTTCAATCTTTTCTATCTGACCGGTCACAGCATCTCTTGCTACAACCTTTCCTTTCTGTAGTCACAGCTCTCTTGTGTAGTGTTCCGCAGGGCTCTGACCTATCTCCTACTCTTTTTAACATTTATATTCAGCCCTTATCCGCACCTATGGCTTCAGATGTTATTAGTATGCTGACGACACGCAGATGCTGGTTAGTCTGAATATTCATCATCCAGCCCATGCCTCTCAGCTGCGAGACTGTCTTATAGCCGTGGGCTGCTGGATGTCCGAAAATTGGCTCAAACTAAATGGCGACAAGACTGAGGTGTTGGTTGGGGGCTCTTCCTCTGTTTCCTCATTCTGGCTTTGTGCTTTTTGGCCTTTTTCCTTCGGCCCTTTCCCCACTGCCATTTCTGTCGTGAAGGACTTGGGCATTAAGATCTCTGCCTCCCTGTCTATGGCCCCTCAGGTTGGCGCAGTTTGTCGATCGTGCCATCTTCAATTGAACATTCTTAAGGAGGTTCTTTCTTTTTATTCCTACTCATTTGTGTGCCTCAGTAGTCTCTGCTTTAGTCCTTAGCAAGACTGACTACTGTAATTCTCTGTATTTTGCCTAACCTGATTATTTGATGCAGCATCTGCAAGTTCATCCAAACTGGCCGCACGCCTTGCCACAGGCACCTTGTTTAGGGAACATATTTCCCCTGTTTTGATTTGAGATCACTTCATTGGCTCCCAGTGGCTAAACGTGTCCACTTTAAGTCGTTGTGCTTGGTGCATGGGGCCTTTTATGGTGTTGGCCCGAAGTATCTGCAGCATAAATTCAGCCGTATGTTCCTGCTTGTGTATTGCACTCTGGGGGTGCTCTCTTTTAGCTATCCCCAGGGTTAATCGAGCTAAAACTGGAGGACAGTCCTTTTCTGTCACTGCTGTTGTCCTTTGGAATGCTCTGCCGGCATCCCTGCATGGTCTCTGCCCATTTAAAATTCAGAAAGGCTTTGAAAACCTTACTCTTTTAGTCTTCCCTCCCTCTGTTGTTATGATCATTGGTTTCTCCGTTTTTAGCACCAGGTTGCCTATGGAGTTGGTTGCGCTACACCTTTGGGTGTGAAAAAAACGTTAACATAAGATAACAAACACCTAACATCTTAAACTACCCACAACTGCTCCTAAAACAACTTAAAACACACTGAGTTTTGGACAGCTGTGTGTACAATTCCCCTCACAGCCTCGCCAAACCTGAAAAGGAACACTAATTGAGAAGGGCCTTTTATAGAAGAATAGAACTTCTATTAGGAGGTTCGAGAAATCTGGTTGGGTGAAGGAGTCAACATAAGAGGGTTCTTGTTTGATATGATATGATATGATATGATAGGTTATACGGGAGATTCGGCATCAATACTGGGTCTCCCTATTGGACAATGAATCATGGCGAGAGATCTTGAAACCCGCTGCAAGACTGACCTGGGATTCAACCTCTCAAAAATTCAACCCTACACTCGCATTATAGGACAAATCATGCCAACATATTCGTGCGTCATTTCTGAGGGCAGCTTGGCTTAATCCTGACTGGACTTGCATTAACACGTTAACGTTGTGATGCAGTTCGCATCACCATGCATGACAAGGAGGTGACCTGCACGCACAGGCGTGGTCAGTCAGGTGCTGGTACAGTAAGTCAACATCTGTGCATTACTGCTGTCTTCCAGTGTGATACATCACAAATGCCCTTACAATCGCAACACCAGTATCTCTGCAGATGACTAAAAAAGTTTAGATTCGTTTAAAAAACAGACCCCTGTTAAGAGACATCTGTTAAAAATACAGATATTCAAAGGATGTGGGCGGGTTTATTAGCCATTGGCGTGCTTAAATGTCTTTCAAATCATTTCAACCATTTTGAAAACAGCACTTTGGCCTTCATTATGAGTTTGGCGGCATTACGGCGGTAAACCTGCTGAAATACCGACACACGGATTTACCGATAGAGCCACTTGGTCCCACGGATTTACCACGGAATTACAAGTGGTGGTAGGCAGTGTTAGTCGTCATTTTGTGGAGACCAAAGGACTCCATGGGAGACGTACAGAATTTCCACTGGCGTAATTCCGTCAGTGTTAATTCCGACAATTTTGACAATTTTTGGCAGTAAAATGGCAGATTGCCCTCTAGCTTTTTGATGGAGGAAAATCCTTCACCACATCTCCAAACCTGTAGTACGGTTGCGGTAATGCGGCGGTAACAGATGTACTGCCCCATTACTGCAATTTTCTGTCACACCACTGTACTCGTAATGAGGCCCATTAAAAGTTGATTGATTTGACATGAGAAGCTGCAAGATAACCTTCCAGGATGGAAAACGTCCTATGAGCGACGTGTAATGGGGAAATCAAGACATCCAGGAACATGCAATGGAAGTATTAACACCAGAAAGCCAGGTTCATTTTTCATTTGCCCTTAAGATATTACACTGCCCAATAGTTAGACTTGATTCCCTGACCCCATACCTTCCACAGTCTCTCTCTGGGGTAAGATTTGGAGTTTAGTTATATTAGTGCTATTTGAGGTGCGAGAACATAACATTTCAAATCAGGCAACATTGAAAAGACATTTGTTTATTAAGACTACCGAGGGCTCGAGATAATCACTCAATTTCAAGAGTGCTTGTACGAGGCATAAGGAAAGCCAGTTCAGGTGGCAAGTCAGCAGGCAATAATGACATTCTGTGTACTGATGTGGGTAAGTACTCTTAAGTCTGATGGAGCAGCCAGACCAGCCATTGCGTGATGGATGAGATCAGGCACCCCATTACCAGCAGGGAAGAAATGAAATGCACTTTAGGCTTCCAAGACCTGAAACCCCGAAGTATGTCTTTTCCTCAATAGCTTCGATTGATGTGTCTGTTCTCATTCCCCTGGCCTTGAATGAGGAATGCCATATTGCATTCATTACAAAGCACACCTGGGCTTTCATTGTTTTTTTTTTAGATAAACATCTGTTCTTGTCTAATTTGCTACATATTATTGATAATGTATTACTATTCTGATTACACAGTAGCACGTCCTATTTAGCGGACGTTAATCAGTTTCGCAGTTGAACACATGTTTGAACGATCCAATAAAGGCACCAGCATCTTTTAAAATAACCCATGCATTCTAAATAAGTCACACATAATCACTGCAGATAAACAAATATGATTTAGAAATGTATTGCAGAAGAAAATCATCAATAACTCCTATATGCTTGGAAAGAGTCACCGATATATTAAAAGGTTCCTGTTTGTCAAGGTAACTCTTCCCAAAAATGCCAAGGCAGGCAGTTTATAGTGAGTTTGTTATACTCTAATTGGTAAAGTTCATTGCTTTGAATCAAGAGTTCAATCCATTAAGCTTTTGCAGCAGATGTGCAACAATCATTGCATATGGTTATATGACTGATATGAGTATTTTATATAGAACTCGAAGGCAGGTGAATTATCTTCCAAGCATCAGGGTCGGACTGAGACAAGAAATAGGCCCGGTCACCCAAAAAAAAGTGGCCCATCATTTGCCTCATGACCCTTGACCTCTGATGACATCACCGGAAGTGATGTCATTTGACCCCACCCTCAAGTGACATCCCGGGAAGCGATGAAACACGACCTTTCATCCCGTCACAAAACAGGAAGTGGCATCAAATAGCATTGTTACTAAGTATACTAAATTACTGTGAATCCAAGCAGACGTCCAAGGCCAAATGATAATATGTTATTGTATAGCACTTACGCTTAAGCACTTTTTTTATACAACAAATATGCATACAATATCACCCATGGTACTCATTTATCAACCTAAGAAGGATGAAAGGTTTTTTGAAAAAGAAAAAAAACAAATGAAAAATAAATATATATTTTTTTCAATTTATTTTTCTTCCAAACCGGCCCATGCATGGGCAAAAACCAGCCCCCACTCCCCAGCGAGACGATTTCGGCCCGGCCAATCCGACCCTGCCACGGATGGGTTGGTCCACGGAGAAAAGAGGGCGGGTCTTGCAGCTGGACATAAATATCTTAAACTCGCCCATTTCTAAAGTCCTCCAAGATATACAGTCTGTCCATTTGCTTTACCACTCTGCATTCCCCAAAGCAGACCTAGCACACAGCAATGCCATGAGGGAACTAGCTATAAAATGACATGTGTTCATGGTCAAAAGATGGTAGGGCACAACACTAAAAGCAGCTTTCACATGACAAAGGCCCAACAACTACACAAGGAGCAAATTAGATCCAAAATCACTATTAGAACAGAACTTTCTACTCCGCACAACCCTCATGACAGAGGCAGGATTACAAGATGTATTATTATTATTATTATTATTATTATTATTATTATTATTATTATTATTATTATTATTATGACTATTATTATTATTAAGAAATAATAATAATATAACATTTTATAAAACCTCTCACGATGATCTTGACCAGTATGCACATGGCCAGGCATATTTATTGTCACATGTTAAATGATACCAGATACTCTCAGTTCTATCACAGGTAAGTAGACACACAGTACACCCATCGTCCACTCTCACATCACCAGCTCAACCCCCCAACTGACACACATGGAACACTCAGATGCAACACACACCCAACATTCTCCGGAGCTGCCAATCATCACACTCACCAACACTCTACCAGCATACATCAATGGCCAGCAGGACAGGACAAGACTGGACACACATTATAACAATTGCCAAGCCGTATGACACAGAGCACCGCCTCTAGCATATATTTCCATTGTACATAACAAGCGTGAGATTGCCATCCGAACGAAGGCCAGGAACAAAGGCTGATACCTGCCTCAGCCTGTCCCAGCCTGTCCATCTGATCCGACCCTCGTCCAAAGAGCAGGAGCTCCCAACAACACTGCCCAAGCAGTGCACCCTTTGAGAAGGCGAAGCTGGAGCTTCCCTTCCTCAAGGTAAGCACCGGATCTCGCTACCAGCGCTTCATCTGTGCCGCTTTAGTTTTCCCCAAGTGCGGCTTAATGCGCACAGACACCCGACACTATCCTTGCCTGCTAAATTTATATTAGCAAGCCCTTCCAGAAGCAGCAATCACCTTTATTAATATGTGCGCCCCTATCAGGCTGCACGTGGGCAACCACTCCAAGATGGATGCCTAGCTACTCGAGGCTCCATATCCTGCCTTCCCCCACCTGGCCCCACCAGCTACATCCATTGGCCAGCACCGGCCAAAAGTTAGCCATTCGCACGCTGGGAGGCGTGAGCCGGCCATCCAAACGAAGGCCAGGAACAAAGGCTGATACCTGTCTCAGCCTGTCTTTGCCTGACCTTGCCTCTTGCCATGGACCCTGCACCTTGCAAACCCGCCTTCGCTGGACGACGCACACTTAAGGTACTGTCACTGGGGCCCAAGACCCTACCCCCTTTTATCACACAATCTCCACCTACTTGCCAGGAGCTACCTCGCTGGCGTGCCGGATCTACTCCGACGCCACATAACAGACCCTCCATGCACCGGCTAATGCCTATACTCTCTGATTGCCCATAGAATGTAAACAACACTCAGTTCCAAAATGTCTTAGTACTTGCCTGTAATTATGACTTATTGCACGTATCTACCCGTTAATTGCCATGCATAACTGTTAATTACCACGTTGCCATTAACTGGTGACTTATGGCGAAATAACTGCATTGTTTGAACTAACCTGCCATAACACCTCTATCTGACTGTTCGCATAACTGTTATCATTATATTAAGTGTCCACTCATCCTTTTTCATTTGAATATGCTCTATACTACAACTACCTTACTGTCTAAAAACACAACTCAGTTTACATTTGACTCCTTACCTGAATATTGCATCTAGCCCGGTCCCACCTGCCACCCTAGGATTGTACTTACATATACTAGACTTACTACCGGGATGTAGAATTGACTCATATTCTCCTCTTTATCTGCCTGCAGTAGCTAGCAGTTCACGAATCCACCAGTTTAGTATATTCTCTCCCTGCCTGCTTGTTCAGTGTCCATGTGTATCTTTATTTTGTATAGCCTTACGTTCACACATACATGTACCATGTTAGTTTTGCTAGACTCATCACGGCATGCAAGCTTATAGACTGCTTCCCTGCATTGTATCACAGTAATGTGTGTGCTATATGCTTAGTTGCCCTTGGACCCAGGAGTTTACTTGACTAATCCTACTTCAGGGTACTAAAACCTATCTGTGTGTGCTATATGCTTAGTTGCCCTTGGAACCAGGAGTTTACTTTCCTAATCCTACTTCAGGGTACTAAAACCTATCCATGCATACGTTTTAGACAGTAGTCGCACGTAGCCGACTACGATATGCATTTTCCACTGCTCTACACTGTTCTACTATGAACCCTCCTCCACATAATTACCACAAAGTCTTTATTATGCTCCAACTAATACATCCACAGCATCCACAAGCACCTGTGCATGTATTCTCTAAGCAGGTCGACTTGATTAAAAGAACTTGCACCCTACTACAGAGAAACCTTAAATTACGTGCTAGACTTCCAAGATTGTAAGACCCTCTAACTAAAACAGTGTCACGCAATGCTACTACCTCCTCATGCAAATCTGGTCACTCCCAGCACCCACTCCAGCTTAACAGTAGACTCTTCCGAGAGCCCATCACTACTCTGAAACACCAACACAAGGTACAATTATCAGACGTTCAACTGGCTCAGACAGGAATGAAAGGAGCACTTATAAATGCACGCTCTATGGTGGCCCACGCAACTGAAATAGCAGACCTACTTCAAAGTGAAAATATAGACCACCTAGTCATCATTGAATCTTGGCTCCACCCAGCGGCTGGTCCAGCAATTATGCTAGCCATTCCAGATGATTACACCCTCTTAAGGCTTGACCTCACCCCCTCTCGAGGAGGAGGTCTTCCTATAATTGCCAAAAACAACTTAACTCTGAGACTCACTCTGCCCCATAATACAGACTCATGTGAAGCCCTCACTGCCAAGTTAACTATCTCCAATACCCAGTCTGTATCTATCCACCCTATATACTGACCGCCAGGCCCACTAGGTTCCTTTGAAGGAGACCTAATGAACATCCTCTGCAACAACCTTAAGGAGACTTCAACTTGGGCTTTAGAGACCTACTAGACTCTAATGCCATCCAGATCAACAGCTCCTTAGAGGAATTAGGATTAACCAAAAAGATCTTAGGTGCCATCCACATCAAAGGCAGAACCCTTGATTGTATTGCTGAGCACAACTGTCCAACAACCATCACCTCTATAATGCCTCAGCCTTGGTCTGATCACTATCTGATCTCGTTTTCACTAAAGGCCTCACTTCCCCTGCATACTGAAAGCACAGCGCCAGCTGTCCCCACTTGGAACAAAAGAAATATCACTCCTGAAAATCTTATCCCTTTGATTCTACCTACTCTGAACTACATTTTGTACCACACAGACCCGTTCCCCATGGTAGACATGTACAACAAAGTGATGTTATCATCCCTTGACTCCATAGCACCATTGAAAATTAGAAGGAGAAAACCCTGAAAACATGTGAATACCTGGTTTTCACCTCATCTAAAAGCAATTAGACAAGAGAAACGTTGAAGTGAAAAAACTTGGAGATATGACCCTTCCAAGTCTAACAACTTGAGTAAATTAGCTTCCTTCTACAAAAAAGAAATCGCCGTAGCCAAAAAAACTCTTACAACCTCTGAATTTCTTAAGCCAAGTCCAATACCAAAGAGTTGTTCGCAATCCTGAAAGAGGTGGAATACCCTATTCAACCCCCTGACTCCTGCCTAAAGGACAAAAACTGGTGCACGAGCATACAAGATGCTCTGGCCAATAAAATTATTACCCTCCAGTCCAAGATCAACAACAAAAAAACTTTCTCCTTACTACTTCCAAGTCAAGTAACACCAATACGCCGGTGTCTCAAACCATCCCGACTTTACACCACTCGCCTATTCCCCACTTTTACTTCCACAAAGGATCTACCAAGGAAGTTGAAAAAGTTATCTTGACTCTTAAACCCTCGAACTACCACGGTGACCTATGCCCAGCACAACTCGTGAACTCTCCCCTTTCATTACCAAACTTATAAATGCGTCATTTACCTCAGGCACTATACCCAACAACTTGAAACAATCTTGGGTCCTCCCACTCCTCAAAAAACAAAATCTAGATCCTTCCATACCAACTAATTACCGTCCCATCACCACAGTGCCATTCCTACTCAAAATCCTTGACACAATCGCATGCCTACAAATCCAACACCATCTTGAGCATAACCACCTTCTAGGAGTCCGCGAGTCAGGTTTCAGACCCCAACATGGAACTGAGACTGCGCTCGTAGACCTTAAGGCACAAATAGATGCACTGAGAGATGAGGGTAAGACTGCACTACTGCTGCTCCTTGATCTTTCAGCGCCATTCGACTTGTTTGACCACAGGATCATCTGCAAACATTTAGAGTCTGCAGCCCACTTCTCCCAAGAGGCAGTTGACTGGATTCAGTCCTTTCTCAACAACAGAACAATGTGAATCTTCTCCCCACTAACTGCTGCAGACCCTATGCCCATCGCTCTTGCATTTTTCCCACCTTGTACAACATCTTCACAAAGCCCCTCTTCATCTTGATGGCCTGGGTATCACCTACACAAATTATGCTGATGATACGCAGATCCTCATCCCGCTGATGGGGATTATGACGAGGATTTGGCCTTTGTAAATGGAGTGTACCTCATCATCCAGGCATGGATGGCCTCACACGGTCTATGCCTGAATGATGACAAAACGGAACTCCTCATATTAGGCACTACTTCCAATCTCAACAAATTAAGCCAGGACTACTCCTCGCTCAAAATCAACAATAACATCATTACTGTGGCGAAGGAGGTTAAAACCATGGGTTTTCATCTAGACTCCTCATTAACCTTCAAAAAACAGGTAAATGCTATGGTTTCTGCTACCTCATACACCTGTAAATTAATCAGAGCAGCTAAACCATTCCTCTCACCTAACAACTGCATTACCCTAGCCAGAGCCCTGATCTTGTCCAAACTGGACTATTTTACAAAATAATGCCTTAAGAGCAGCCATAAGTCTCCCGAAGAAAGCCCATATCTCCGACATCAGAAGATCTGTCAACTGGCTTTCTACGAAAGACAAGATCTTCCTTAAATCAGTTTCACTGACTCACAAATGTTTCCACCAAACTGCCCCTCAATACCTCATAGTGAGATTTACTAGACAAGCATCTGGCCGCCCCTCAAGAAAGGCCAACTCTAACCTTCTACTGGTGCCTAGATTTAAACGCTCTATGACAGGTGGGAGCAGCTTTCCTGTCAAAGCAGCACAACATTGGATCTCCCTTCCTCCATCCTTAAGGGAAGACCTCCCTTACTTACAATTCAGATCCAACTTCATCCACTGGATTAAGGAGCAAGACATCTAACTTATATCTCTGGGATCTCCTATGGTTCCCTGTATACACTCCGCTACAACACGAAACATGTAATATTAAATGTTGTATGTAAATATGTATCATTGTATATTGGTCCAATGTTGATGTGTCCAGCATTGTAACCATAGCTATACTCTATTTGCTGTGCCCTATGTAACCTAAGCTCTACAATCCTCTTGTTGCCATTGCGCCCTGCTACCTCCGGGTTAGGCGCGCATTACAAATAATAAAACAATCAAACAAACAAACAAGATCTGACCTGGTACCTTGTGCCCACGTGACTCCTATTCCATTTCTGTGGCGGTTACACATTCCTTCATGTGATTGCAGAGGACATGCTGCTTAGCGTACCTTAGTACATAATCTAACATACCCACACAGCCTTCTGGGTTTTCAACTTCACACCCACCAATCAATTCTCTCACTGCGCCACCACCCTAAAAATGGCTCAGACTACTGTGTCATCACTTACTTATGGTTGCAGTTCTGCTCTGCCCTAAGCACATGTAAGTATGCGGTTAATACAAAATAAAATCCTGTCAAGTTTGACAAGTGACTTCGAGCCTTATTGTCACATCAACTAGAACGTACCATGCACAGATCATGCGATCCCAAAACATCTGTTTTAATTGCTTTACTACAATTGAGTCATTTGGATTTAGATAATGGAGGCTGCTATCTTCCCACACATGCATATAGTCATTGACAAGGACTGTAAGGGACATCAGGATTGTACCCATGGAGTCATTTGTCTAGGGAAAACGCTCGGTAGACACGACCACATATGATGCACACAGTTTCATGAGAATAGTGTTGTCTTCAACGTCACACATGTGTACACTGTGAGAGTTAAGGACACCACAAACAGGCCAACTTGTGAGTTTGCTACTACACGTTATGTGAATAGGCTGCTCACAAGTGGCAGCCTATTCCTCTGCTCATTGCCCACACAAAACACATATCTATGCATGCATACAGGACAATGAGCTTTTGCAGAGGTCCACAGATACCTTCTACTCAACTGTATACAGCAGCTCTGCTGCAGCCAACTCAGCACGTGTCATCAGGTTATCTACGTTTGCCCACCCACAGTCTGCCATGTAGTTTAGGATGCCATTCAAATTCAGCTTTGTTGTGGTTTTTGGCTCTTCTCCCTTCCTCCCCTTCTTGGCCACTCTGGTCCTCTTGGGATACCACTGGAGGCTGCTGCGCGTCCCTGGACACACTTTTTAGCCATCCAAACAAATGAATTGTGACAACATGGTGTTTTGAGTCTATGTCCTGCTTGTGTGTGTTTTGGAGGCTTATTCTCCACATTTTTTTGCTGCATTTAATACACTGTACATGGTGATGCCTGTCATGGAATTTGTGCGTAAAACATGCACATCAGGCAGATGTACAAGAAACATGCACATCATGCCAGATGAGCCTTCAAATCCATACGCATTTTATATGGTGTGCTTTCTTGCACACTGCACTTTTAAAAGATGGGCAATCGTGCCTGCACATGTTTTTGAGAACCTGCCGTTTCTGTTAAGCAATGTGTCATGGCTCGAACATAGACTTTAGCAGCAGCTTGGTGTGCAGTCAAACGTCCTGTCCCCATTAGGATTCTGAGCCTACGTACATTATGGCGTGTTTCTACAAATTCATACCCATTACCGCCGCCATGTAAGTCTCTGTGCATTTTACTTTTTTATTTTAGATTCCAGAACAAGCTAACATGAATTATCCTAAGGCACTTAGACACAGTTTATTTAGCTCACTTCCTATGCAGCATTGTGAAATCACAACCACTGATCTAAAAGAGCAAACGTAGTGGGACGAGGCCAAGGGAATCTGTCCTAACATATACAATGATAGGCTTAACTCCCCCCAAATGAACAATGGGGGTATCCAATCGAGGCTGGCGGGGCACATTGAATGCCACTCTCATACCCTGTACCTAAGCACCTTAAAAGGTGTTTGGAAGTGTAACAATGTAGGAAATAGGTTGGGACAAGGGGATGGTAGGGGCATTGGGTTCGATAAGAAAAGACTCTTCAGCCATTTCACAGGGCAGCGTCTTGCCACCTATCTCATAGACCACCTGAGTATGTGCCGAGTGGCACTACTGCTGCATCTTAGCTAATGAAACAGGTGAGTTTTCAACCCAACAGAGACTTTGCCACGTTTTGGTGTACTCAGGTGTCACAAATCAAACTCTGGGTACTGCTTGGAACAGACCTCTAAGTCCTTGACAAAGGACTGGAGGCAAAATCAAGATATGATCTCATCTCCACCTTAGTTTGGCTAGTGATTTTGTGCCAGGAGGCCGATCAGGTGTGCAAATGATTTAGGGATGTTTTTTATTATAACTTTTCTGATAATTCATTATTTGCAACAGAAGCACTCAGAAAAGAAACAAACTCTGTAACAGCTAGAAAACAATCATTAAAGAAGCAGGAGAATGAAGGTGATGGAGGGGTTAGGGAGGAGTGTCAAGAGAGCAGGGGGCGACCAGAAGAAAATGTGTGATACTTTTGGAAAAATGGACCCTTGATCACGGAATTAGACCCCATTGTGGCCCAGGCAAGGGTTCTCTGCAGTGTTATTAGATGAGGTAGGGCACATGATATGGTGCAATTCATTACAAATAATGTCTGAGAAAAGCATTAATTAAAATGTGTTTAAATTGCTCTGTGACAATTCAGCAGAATCAATCAATCAGGATCGCTCAGGGTGGAACACTGAGGATATCGCTGTTAAAGCTGTGTGACGTCATGAGGCTCAGAGGACATGAAGACATTACAGTGTGCACAGGGGAGGACTACACCCCAGCAGCAGTAAATAAAATAATGATTAGGCAGAATCTCATTAAACAGGCAGCTTTCTGTTCAAGATAGGAGCAGAATATTTTCCTGTCAAGTTCTCTCGCTACCTCCCCAAGCGCTCTTTAAGATCTGAGTCAGCTGGTCTGCTCTGTGTACCATCATTTCACTGTTCCCAATTGGGTGGACATGCCTTTTCTGTTGCAGCAGCTCAGCTGTGGAACAAGCTGCCTGTCGAAATTAAAAAGATCCATAACCACTTGGCCTTTCGGAGGGCCTTATGAAAATATATTTTTTAATTACTATGGAGGCTGGTTGATGGCTGTTTGTCAGGGTCTCTCTCTTCTCTCCAGCGCCATGATGCCTTTGGGCGACTGTGCGCTTTATAAGAAGCCTTAACAGAACATTACATAAATGATAGCTTGTTTATCTTCAGTAGCTTTTTTAGGAGGTAGATCCTCTTCTCCCCTTTCAGTCAGCAGGTTCATGGCATTATCCAGACTGCTGTGACATGATGATGACTAGTGGTAAACTTTCCATTATGACAAGTCCCTAGTATAAATTGCTGTTTACCATGGAGCTGCAGCATTTGCAACCAGGAACTTGGTCTGGAAGGATCACTGTTGGAGCAACGGCAACTAAAAAGCCAGAAAGTACAGAGGAGCCACCAGGACCAATTAACTGATGAGGACTGGGGGTGGAGGTAAAAGGCACATGAGGTGAGTAAGTAAATGAAATTTAACAAACAGGAAACTTAACTCAGCTGAACTCCAAAGTGAACACCAACTTAAAACATTCTTTGACCCTTACATTTATTTTTATTTATTTAATTTTTAAAGCGCTGAAGACAGGAGGAGCGCTGCAACAAACACACAACAGATACACAATGAGGATATCTGGATGGTACACAGAGGTCCCGGGCAAACTATAATCCCAGAGAGATTACTCAAAAAGAACAGTTTTCAACTTCCTCTTAAAAATTAGAAGGCTAGTGCAGAGCCGGAGGTCAGGTGGGAGGGCATTCCACAGATGCAGAATAGAAAATGGGAAGCAGCCACTCTGAACCATCACCAGTTTGGCCTTTGTCATTGAGAGTAACCCGGAGTTGTTTGACCTCAGACAACGTCTGTCCGAAGCCATTTTAACTGCTCTACCAGGTAGAAAGGCCTGTGATAACATCTTGCTGATCTGCATTTACAATCATCTAGACTAAAGCATTCCTGGAATATTCTGTCAAATCCAACTTGCATTCATTACATTCTCACACTTCAGGGTCCCTTTCTCCCTATTTATGCAAATATCCTTCTACTAATTCATACCGACAACTCACTGTTCCTTTCCTTGTACCCTGCCGTCCCATCTGGCTAATTCTCTCTCCTTTTAACCACACTACAATATACCTTTTCCCCTCCCCTGGACACCACCATTACCCTCTCCCTTATTGCCTTTTACCTCTGTGATCACTCTCCTATAGTGTTACTGGATAGATGATTAGGAGAGGAAATACCTATCCATGGTAACCATGTAATGTTCAGTGGTATGAAAAATAAACAAAGGAATAAGTCAGACAGCAATGAACTCCCAACTCCAAACACTGTAAATAACAATTATAATTATCCAAATCATGTTCTTATTACCCAGCTCAGTGGTGAAGGGGAATATGAACATATGGCTAAATATATTCAGCGTCCTAAATGTGCACGTAAATACAAGATGCGAAAGTCCCTGTGAAAAAGCATGATGCAAAGAACTGAGCAGCCCTATGTAAGGAACGCATTTCCTGTTTAAGCCAAACAACGCCCCAGTAACTACATTCTAATTAGACTATAACACTCCTCTTATAGACAAGTAAATATGAACTCTTAACCGAACCCAGCAGCATCTAACATCAGTAGAGAAATATTATAGAAGTGTTTATATAGATGAATAAGCAATCACCATTATTTTACATTAGACTAGTACACTACATGAAGGCCAACAGATTAAGTTATCTTCGCCTGAAGCACAAAACCTCCCCATCATCCCACATCACAGAACATCAGATAGTCCCTTGCAGAAAGGCACACACACATTCTAGGTCGCAACAATTTGCACAAGTCAAAGGTTGAATGCTGTGCAATGACTGGTCGATGCACAAGGGGGTGAAAGCTTTCCCAGGGTTTAGTTGCAGTAGTGAAGTTACACAAGAGCAACAAGAAATAATACCAGACCACAGAGTTTAAGTACAAGACACTGTACAATGATTGGCCAGGACACCTCTGGTTTACACAGTTCCCACAGCCATGTTCCAGAGAGTTATAACAATGTATGCTCCCGAGGCAGAACCAAATGCAACTTAATGAAAGTCATAAGCTGGCAGTAATCGACCGGAAAGGTATGAAGAAGCATGGTCGCAGAGTTAGAACAATCACAGCACAACAATGCCGGCTGTAGGATAAATAGTACTTGTAAAGTCTCTGTGTCAAAGAAGCAGTTATGCAAAGCAGCATGAATCACAAAGCAGCCCTAATTAAAATTAGCAACCGATACAGAGGCTTGCATCTAACTTACATTGTGTGAATGCAGAATGGATAGGGATCAGTCACGAAGCTATAATTCAGGCATTGCCCAAATTGACCTTTTACAATTGACCCTTTTTCCTAATTGACCTAATAATAGTGGTCCTAATTGACCTTCTGCACAATTGACCTTTACCTTCATGTTGCTTTTATATATATGTGTGGGGTGGCTTTCGGGTAATAAATAATGTAATGGGATTGGGTAGGGGGTTCAGGGCTTTTTGGATTTAGTGGGCAGTTGTGGGGGGTTTCCCCCGCATATATGTCCTAATTGACCTTCAATTCATGATCAATTGTGAAAGGTTCAATACTCCTGCAATCAATTGTGAAAAGGTCAATTCATATACATTCATAATTCACACAGGCATCCCTGCCCCTGCACAAGAACCACACATGATCCAGTAAACAGTATAACAGTGTACACCTAATTCACATCTCACAAAGCTACCATCGAATACAGAAAATCCCAAGATAATTTATTATGCATGAACACTCTATATACACATCTGCGCCATTATGAGAGAAAAAAGTCTGCAAGCAGCTAGGACCCAGCACGTAAGGTCAGAGACAGATCAGATGAGATTATGAGAACAGTAAGGACATGCTAGTCGTTTTTCCAACAATGAAGTTGCAAAAGAAACTGATAATAAGAAGTTTGCAATGGTGGGAGCAGTTTGATGGTGCCACCCAATGAGGTAAATAGAAAGTTGTTTAAAGAGTTATATTTATGTGTCACACTGTCACATCTCACAATGATGATTGGTCAAAATTGTCTGTAATCATTCACTCCACTTCTACTCCTCCTGGAGCAACCAATGCTAAAAGAAGTTCTGACTGATACATGTGTCTAATGCTTCGATTGTCCAATCATGGAGCATGAAAAGAAAGATGACTTTACTGTAAATGAACTACCCACAAGCGTGTCATCCTACAATGTGATTACAAATGGCCAATGAATGTGCAAAACTCTATAAAAGTACCTATATTATTTCTCACAGAAGCAAATGAACGGCAATGAAGTTCGGAACAATTGTTGTCGTTTCCTTTCTGTAATTGCTATATAACCTGCCATTTTGGCTAACTGTTAGATATTTCCCTGCCAGGCAGTCATAATACATTATTGGTGTATCTCATATCTTGTGCATCACATGTATTGGCTCTTTGGATTATTTCTATTGGTACAAAAGGGATCTGCCTTACAGTGGTGCCCGTTTTAATGACCTCTGAGTATTACAGGCTGATTGAGCCTTGCTGCACTTACAACAAGTATATTCTGGTTTCAACCAGATCTTGGAATAGCGCCACAGACTGCTGGTGCTCTACATATAGTATACAGCCTTCCTCTCTCACACATTAATAATATGGATGCAAAGTACCTGCTGAGTAAGTATATTCTGATGACTTTCCATCAAGTAATGTGGACAAACGATTGCCCCCCCACCCCTTTCACCTAGCACAGGGTCTGCAACTTGTGGTTCTCTAGATGTTTTGGACAATGACTCCCCTGATCTCTCACAATAAACATGCTAACTAGGGTTAGTGGGAGTTGTTGTCCACATCATCTGGAAAGTCCAAGTGTGCAGTCCCCTTAACTTGCACCACATTCTAATTCACAAACCTCTCGCAAATACATGCAGAAGTAGATTTCTCTATGGATGTTCTGCAAAGCATTTTTTTTTACATCATATCATTTTGTATTGCTGTACATTATTAATTTCAGAGTGCAGTGCCACTTTCACACCCATTCCCATCTAACTGCTAGTTAATTTAGTATTTTTGTTACAAAATAGCTGCCGATTATCTTTGCATTGCTCCAAACAAAAGTGTATTGCTAAGTATTCCCTTAACTCCTGTTATATATCTTGGAAGCATGTGTGTTATTATGCTGCTTCCTTGACAGCCTAGAATTGTGATGCTTGAATCTAGAGTTAAGTGTGGAAGGTGGGACCAGTGGAAGAGAGAGCCTGAAAGGGAAGGAGCTGTTTGCAGTCCGCAATTACTATGCTTCATTTTGACTAATAAAGTCAGCAACCATACCTGTATCGAAGAGGCTATTGACCTTCATTTCAACTCGCTCCAGCTGGGCCTGGCATATAATTCAATCATTTCTCAACCTTAGTGATGCAGGAACATTAAACATAGATGTACTTGTACAAAGATAACTATTCATTTCAGTGGTGTCTTATCGGTGTAGCATGAAATCCAGAATTCAAGTGTGTGCATAAGCCACATCTCCATTGCTTATAAGTTTAATATGTCACCCATTAGCCCCCCATCCTGGTGGTTGAGCCCTCCACTACTCATCTATCTCTTACAAGCCTATACTACAGTGTTCACACACATGATCTGTGATCCCTCAGCTACACACCCACCTTTGAAATCTTCTAGTGCAATGAGTACATACCAGGTGTGTAAGTCTTTACCTTTTATAGGCCTCCCCATTAACGTGTTTATATTACTTGTGTAAGACTCCACTCCATTCTCTACTCCAGTCTCTACAGACCTGGTGTGCGAGACATTGGCTACTCATTACTTGTGTAAGACTCCACTCCATTCTCTACTCCAGTCTCTACAGACCTGGTGTGCGAGACATTGGCTACTCATTACTTGTGTAAGACTCCACTCCATTCTCTACTCCAGTCTCTACAAACCTGGTGAGGGAGACATTGGCTATTCCTTATTTTTGTAACCCTCCACTCCAGTCTTTAGAAAACCTTGTGGTCAGTTGACTCATCTATTTAAGCCTCTACTCCACTGTTTACTAATCCAATGTGTGAGTTCTCAACTACTCATCCTTCCTTGGAAGCCTCGGCTCCAGTGCTAACACACCTGACATGCAGACTGTCAACTGAGTATCCATCCTTGTTTAAACAGCGGCCCCAGTGTTCACAAACCTAGGGCCTGATTTACAAAAGTGTTTTGCAATGGTACAATCCCATTGAAAAACGCTTTGTAACTCAGGCCTCTAGTGTTTGAAGCGGTAACCACCCATCCATCATTTGTAAGCCTCCACTCCAGTGTGCAGAAACCCGGAGAGTGAGCATTCGAATCCTCACTCCTCTTAAATGAATGTCTGTGTGGTACCTCTTTTTACCCTCTGCCATATTTAGTCCACATTTAGTCCACGTAAACGCCAGCACCAAAATGTAAGGTGAAGGCCTCAGTTGATTGGGCACAACAAATTCAGCTGTCATGAAAATAATTGTTAAAGCCAGACATCACTTATCTCCTAAATTAACACAACACTTGACTATGGAGCCGAGTGATAGGGTATGGATATGCACTGAAATTGATTAGGCATACTATTTTCCCATGTGTGAGTGCTTTTTGATAACCATTTTTTCTACCCCCCCACCGACCTATAACCAACACTGCAAGATACACACCGTTCACGAGAAAGACTGCATTGCTTGTACACCCTCTAATCCATCAGTTACATAAAGCTGGGGAGAAAACCAGAAGTAATTACGTGCTCCCGAGGAGATTAAACGTGCTACAAATCTGCACACAAAGGAAAATAATACCTTATGAATCGAGCTGCTGTGCACCGTACACACACACATCCGAGCGTGTTGCTATGCACACCGCTAATGTGTGGAACAGGTTCACAGAAAAGGCAACAGTTGGGCGATTGTTAGCAGATTCTAAACATAATTACCTGTTTTCAGCTATTTACGAAATAAACTGTAGATTTATTTTCTGAAATGAATGATGACATATTTATGGGAAATTAAGGCCAACTCCCACATCTGTGAACTCTTAGCTATATCACTTCTAATTATTTGAAATACACAAATCATGACATCATTTCATGCTGCATTTTACATTTCTAAAGCACTGTGTACATCCATGAATTGTATGGTGTACTGCAAGAGATATGAATGAGTACCGAGCCACATTAAAGTTTTATGGCATTCAAAGAAACACAACTAATTTCTCTTTTTTGTATATTTTTAATAGGGGAGTATTAGCTATCTCATATTTTCCTTTTGGAGACATGAGCAGTTCTTGTCTTATGATAAATAAAAAATTGACATTGACCTGGTATATTGTAGGTGCCTTTCCCCGGCTTACTAATTGTGAGAGAAAATAAAATAACTACCA
This sequence comes from Ambystoma mexicanum, assembly GCF_040938575.1. NCBI lineage: Eukaryota > Metazoa > Chordata > Amphibia > Caudata > Ambystomatidae > Ambystoma > Ambystoma mexicanum. The sequence continues at coordinate 1,100,290,967 of NC_090933.1, forward strand.
CCACCCCAGCTGCAAGAGTTCAAAGGATGGTTTATTTCTCCAGCTAGGAAATAACCCAAAAAACCCTACCAAAACATTTACATCATTAATCGTATATATATATATCAATTAAAGTAACTCTAACAAAAAATACTAAATGGACCGAATTGGCCAGGCGGTGTGGTGCTGTAGGTGTGGGTGGCATCTCTTCCTCCTGATTGGCTGAGTGGCTGACGAGATGATGGACATCAAATATCTTGTGCTCCACGCAGGTCAGGGTCCGGTCACTGTGGTCACTACCTAAGCTAATATGTTGCATTCGAAAAACACTAAATAACAAATTATCTAAACATTTTATGCTACTTTTCATATTTCTACACAAGTTACACATAGTAATTATTGTCAGTACAATTCGGTCATTCGTGGCTTTAATTGGAGGCCTTGACCTTTATTGTGCATGTAAAAAGAATCAAGCTGTGTTTCACATATCTCCTAAGCTTAGACCTATTAGTATAAGTAAAAACATATACTGTGGTAAGATGCTTAAGGTTAGTAGTGGGTGTGCTGGGTGGGTTTCGGAGCACAGGCGAGGGTCTGGCACTTGAACGAAATACCTTACAGGGAGCGCAGGGTCAGGATGGCAATAAATTGCTCTAAATGGGGGTGGGTGGCTTGCACGTTTATGGGGACGAACGAGCAGAAAGTGCTTAGCTCATTCTGATTCACATGCTGGTTCTCATGCTAGCAGTGATCTCAGAGGAAGAAAACTGTATCATATTGGTTGTTGCAACTTTCTCCGGCTTCAGCGTGAGAATGGGAGCGCAGAGCTTTCCTTCACAGGGGGAGTGCAAGGGTGGGGGCCAGCCAGCTGCCTGCGTGCCTTGTGTGCGTGTGTCTCTGTCCTTGGCTGCTGTGGTGGAACGGGAGCTGAGCATTGCTGTACTGTCGCAGTGAGGCCTGTTTACCCAAGATGGAGTCGAAAGGGGGCACAAAAGATGGATGCCCCGTGTCCTGCTCGGTGGTCCGATCTATGTAGTGGTCAACCGTGGTTAACTTTACATAAGGGCAAGGGGCAAACCCACTACCGGAGGCACGTGGTCCAAGCCTTGTACTGAGGAGTGTACAGCGCGAGGGGGCCTAGGGGACCCTCACTCCCATACATTCCCCCCTTTCGTTACATCTAAAGTAACAAACTACTTATCTCCTTCTTTCCGTTCTCCCTTCGGTAGCGCTCAGCTTCAGCCACAGCCTCATCCCAAGCGGGTGTACCCTTTATTGGCATCCATGCTTTGCACACACTTCTTAAGCTGTTACCTCTTCTTGCGTATTCTTCTGGGGTGACCATTAAATATATCCCACCATCCCCATCTAAATCTATCCAAACTTCGTTATACCAAAGCAAGTCCTTTGGTTCTTTAATGGTAGTATAATGTAGATTATCGACCACGTCCCCATACTGCCTATAGATGGCAGTCATTCTATACTGTGGTGTGGTGTATTCTCCAGTTTGTACTTGGGCATCTATCAAGGTAGCCACCGTTGTCTGTCGGCCCACTGTTACCATCATCATTGCTGAATTAGGCATATTATTTTCACAGCATCTTAGTCCCAGTTGGCACACACAAAATATTAGGAGAAGAAAGACAATAATGGGAATGAGTACCTTCGCTGCTATATTCACCCATGATGGTATCCAGATGAACAGATTGTCGAACCATGTGCTGTTGTCTGCTCCACCTTCCGTTCTCATTCTTTCTCCTAAATTATGCACTGCTGTTATCACATGTGACAGTGTCCCGTTATCATCATCTGAAGTTGGTACGAAACGTACAGCACGCCCCACCAATTTTTTTGCAAACACCGCCGTCCATCGCCGTGATAAGATCTAAGACATATCTGTTTTGCATCGTCATCAGGCGCAGTGCACGGAGCTCTATTTTTATGATGTTGAATCCTTGTTCAGTGTCGTTAGCCAGCTGGATGAGCTCCCAGCGTGTTATCTGCAGCCATTTCGCGTTTGTGCTGGCTTGAACGCCTGGTGCTAGAAATGATGCAAAAAATGTCTCTGCAGATGAGAAAAGCTTGTACTGCTGCGGGATTTCAGCAAGGAGTTCTGACGATTTGGACGAAATATAATTGGATCTTTTGCTGCGTGACAACTTGGTTCTCAATGTTTCTTCTGACAATAGTTTGTATGCTGGGGGCTCCGTGATTGTCTCATCGGGCGCTGTCGATGGTTCAGCCGATTGCGCTGCTGCCGATATGTCAGCCGATTGGTCTGCTGTTGAAGTGTCAGCCGAAGGCCTTGCTGTAAACTGAACGTGGCTCTCTGGGATCACCATTAGGGCTGAGTGAAGTGTGGCTAGGGCACAAGTGCCCCTCCAGGATGCTGGTAGATGCAGGTAAGCTTGTTTGCCACAGATCCAGTATATGTCCATTAATGCAGCAGTGCATTTTTTCATATCTGGTATTATTAAAGTCTTATTGCACTGCTGTGCGTTTCCCAAATTCACCTTCCCTTCTCCATGGAAGCAAAGTTTGTGCGGTATTTCCCTTTGAATCTTTATGGGTCTCTCCAGGGGTGTGACCCATGTCAGCTTGGTGATATGCTGTGACCAGATGGGGATGCACATTTCTTTTGCCCACTCATATGTTTCGTCTGGCAGCCCTCGAAGCCCCTCAGCTTTGCATTTAATCGTTTCATCATGCCACTTGTCGTCTGCATACCTTGTCCCTTTTATGATTAAAAATGGCTCTTGGAGGCAGATTACTCCTTGTCGTCTGCTGGTGCATGTTTGTTCGTTTTCCAATTTTTCCATGGTGACTGTGTGTGCCTGAAATGTCTTTTTTATTCTACACAGCATCAGATGAATCAAACATTGGGCCTCAAACAAGGGTACTTTCTGTGGAATTAACATTTTTGGGGTTCCAGTTGCATGAGGGATAAGTGAGCACACATAGCAACTTTCATTACTTGCTTGCTTTGCTGCGGTGCTCATGTCTGAATACCATTTATTTGATTGGTCAGGGTGTCGGGGGTCCTCTATTTCATCTAACCCCAGGTCGTGATAAATATCATACCTGTTTTTTCCCGCCCCCCTTTTTCTCCTCCTTCGTTTGTTTTTTAATTGGATACCAACTCGTTGATATTGCAGCGGGAATATTCTGGACCATGCATCATCAATGTTGTTCATGGTGACATGTGTGTATTCAGTAGTGGTTTCTGGTGCCGTGTGTGTGTGCATGCTTGTATTTCTGGAGTTAGTCAACCAATTGTAATCATCATTTACATTCCATCCATGCTCTATTTCCTTGGCCAAAGTATTACTCAACAATGGAATAGCAGTTTTGTTCACATGCAATTTGTTATAGGGTGGCGTTGCATTTATACTATTTGATTCAACGTTATAAGTGTCCTCCAAAATGGTTGTTACTCCAGTCCGTATTGGTTTAGACCCTGGTTTTGTCATATTAGCGCCACTCCCCCCTTTGTTCATTTCATTTGCCACAAATATGACAACGTTATACCAAATAAAATAAAACATCATTATTGTAAATAGTATGGCAGCATATTTTATAACGCATTCCACATTACTTAATCTACTGGCCCTAGTGGCATCCCTATTTCTATCTAACATTTCAGCCTGCTCAGCCGTTTCATCGCATTGGCTCATGTAGAACCTATGTGGGCGAGACAAATTTGTTAAGTCATCATGAAAAGAAACATATTTGCAATTGTTCATTCTTTTTCATCTTTTTGCTCAATTAGGCATTTCAAAATTTCTTTCCATTTATTATAAAAACAATGAAGAAAAATAGAAAAAATGACACGATTCATATGAGATTTAAAAAGAAAAAAGAAAAGAGAGAGAGAGAGAAAGACAGAATATGTAAAAGAACATTTTGCTTTTTCGCTATACTTTCCCTGTCTTTAATTGCAGTTTTCATCATGTCAAACTGTGTTACTGATGCCATCCACACAGTCTGTTTCATTTTGGGGGAGTGTGACACCGCGCGCCCTTCTCACGTCTGAGAGCTGCACCCAGTATTTCAGTCCCTTCACTTTAACTGCAGTTGGGGTGCTGTACACCACTGTGTATGGACCATGAAATCTTGGTGAATTACACCTTCTTACAAAACTTCTAACATAGATGTGTTCCCCTGGCATTAATGGCCCCTTCGGGCTATCTGCTGCCGGCATGGAGGTGTCTGTTGCTACATCTTCAGTAAATGGCGGAGCAATTTGTTTTGCTATGCTGCGTACCGTGCGCGTTAGCTGTACTAGGTATTCCTTTAACTCTTCCCCCAGCACTGTGGCAGCCCTGTGTGCATCAGACGCCCTCCTAACAGGAGAGAGCGGCGTGTGCATTCTTCTCCCCGTCACAATTTCGTGCGGGCTCAAATGGTGATCCTTGCATGGTTGATTTCTGAGTTGGAACAGTGCTAGGGGCAGACAATATACCCAATTTGTTTTCAATGTGCTGCATAATTTCGATAAATTGCTTTTGAGCAGCCCGTTGATCCTCTCCACAACTCCATTGGCCATTGGATGATAAATCAAACATAGTTTATGTTTCACCCCCAGAAGGGAGGTTACTTCTTTGAAGAGATCATTAACAAATTGCGTGCCGTTGTCTGAATGGATCACGTCACAGATTCCCCACCGCGAGAATACTTCTTGCACAAGGAACTTGGCAGCACACTTTGCATCCGGATGGGGACAGGGTCCCGCTTCCACCCACCGTGAAAAAGGGCATACCACCACAATCAAGTATCTCACTCCATTACATCTTTCTCCCATATCGGTGTAGTCGATATGTAGTTCACTGAATGGACCTGTAGGGCATGGCAAAGTGCCACGCAGAGTTCGTAATGTCATTCCTGAATTTTAAGTTTGGCATGTAGTACATTCAATCACAAATTTAGACAAGTATTCGTGCAGATTGGGAACAAACCAATCCTCCTGAATGTCTGAGGCGATGTGTTGTTTTGCAACGTGAGCTGGGAAGTGCAGTTGTTGGAACGCTACTTCTAATAATTCTACAGGCATCACTACTTTGCCTGTCGCTTCTTGTCTCCAAATGAGATTTGTGGCTGATTGTTTACACCCTTGTTTGCCCCACAACTCCTGCTCTTATGTTGGGGCACTTCTCTGGAGTTCTATCAATTGTGCTATAGGCGTGTTACTGTATGCTTCTGCTGTGGCTGTTTTTACAACGTACTCTGATGTTGGTGTCTTAATGAAGTACGAGGCTTCCTTCGCTGCTGTGTCGGCTGCCGTGTTCCCCAATGAAACAGCGTCTGTGTTATTGGTATGGGCTTGGCATTTAACCACTGCCACTACCGATGGCTCTGCTAAAGCTTCTATTAGTTCATTTAGTAACGTGGCATGTTGTACGGGGGACCCGTCTGCTCTTCTGAACCCTCTGCTTCGCGAGTCTGAATATATTGTTACGACACAATCTTTGGTTGTGTGTAACGCGCTGATTAGTGCAGTCAGTTCGGCTGCTTGTGCAGAGTAATGTGAGGGGAGGCGCTTTCGAACAATCACTTCGTATGTGTCTTCTTCCATGCGCACTACTGCCATCCCCACATGTTTCTCTCCTGTCTCTGAGTTTATGGATGCTGACCCGTCTATGAAATAGATTTCTCCTTCTGTAAGGGCATTTTCTCTTGCTTTGGGAATGTCATCGCCCTCTCCCTCATATGTGCTACAATCATGTTCCTGTAAATCTTCAGTTGTGCATGGCTCTGTAATGAATGAGGATGGGTTCACTATCATGCATCTGACCACGTGTACATTTGGACTGGATTTTATTATTTCATAAGCAGATGCTCTCTGTGTTGTGAGAGTAGATTTTGATCTTTCCAAGATAGCAAATAATGAGTGTTCCGCATATAACGCCACTGAACATCCCATTACAATCGTGGCACTTTTCTCAATGGCGAAGACCGTTGCAGCGAGGGCCTGTTCGCAAGCGAAATGTCCCTGCATTACTGTGTCTACTATTCCACTGTAGTACGCTAATGGTTTGTGGCCCAGCAATGTCTTTTGTGTCAATACAGTTGTCATCAATGTTCCATTGCTGTGTGACAACAGGAAAAATTCCCTTTCATAATCTGGATTTGCAAGGACTGGCGAGTCTGCAATAAGGTCTTTTAATCGGGAGAATTGGGCAATTGTCTCATGTGTCCATTTTATTGGGGCTCTGTTCTTCTGTGCTTCCTTCAGTGCTTGTAGCATTGGCCGTGTGTATGCTGCATAATCAAGGATCCATGCTCGGCAATAGTTACATATGCCAAGAAATTTCTGCATGTCCTACACTGTTTTCGGTATGATAATGTGTCAAATGGCAGCAGCTCTGTCTGGTAGTATTCTTTTTCCATCTTTAGATATTTGCTGGCCGAGATATACAACGTCTGCAAGGAAGTATTGTAACTTTCCTTTGTCCACCTTGTATCCCTTGGCAGCCAATACGTTAAGCAGTGTTATCGAGTCTTCTCTACACTCTTCTTCTGTTTTGCTGCAAATGAGTAAATCATCTACGTACTGTATAATGGTGCTCCCTACAGCTATGTTGCCGATGTCTTCTCGCAGTACTCTGTTAAAAATGCTTGGGCTCTCGCAATACCCCTGTGGGAGTCTGCGGTGTTCATATCTACTGTTTCCTAATGTAAAGGCTGTAAGGTACTGCAACTCTGGTGCGAGTGGCACAGAGAAAAAGGCATTTTTCAAATCAATGACAGTGAAGCAAGTTGCCTCTTTTGGTATACTGCACAATATTGATGCTGGGTTAGGCACTAATGGGAACTCTTTTTGGATGACGTCATTGAGTGGGCGGAGATCCTGGACCATTCTCCACGCCCCTCCTTTCGCTTTTTTAATCGGAAAGATCGCTGTGTTGCATGGGGAAGTTGATGGCACTAAGATACCTTGGCTTAGGAGTGCATTCACTGTTTCTCTAATACCTTCCTCTGCTTCTTTGGATATCGGGTATTGTTTCACTCTGGGTGGGAGAGCACCTGGTTTCAGTTTTATCTTTATGGGAGTCACCTCATGCAACAATGCCACATCGTGTGGCCCTGTAGTCCAAATTTCAGGTGCTACCCCAGCCATGTTTTCCTCAAATATTGTCAGTGGGGCCTTTATGTTAGCCATGAGTGGGTTGTGTATTTCTGTGTATTGGATCATAATGTCACATGGTATGCTTATTTCCATTATTATTTCTCCATCCCCCTCGTAATCGGTAAACAATTCTTCATCAGTTATATCTTTTAGCATTATGTTCGGCTCTATGCATAGCACACTTCTCCACTCGCGTCCCTGCACGTCCCGGCCTATGACCACAATGCGTTTGTTGGAAACATGAACTGCCTCAATGTCTATAGATATAATTGTGCCTGGCACTACATCTGTTGGTGTGATTGGGCGGAATATGAAGTCTGATGGTATTCTCCATTCTTTTTGTGTTATTTCAGGCACTCGGGCTAATACCTGTATTCCATAGACGAACATGTCCATGTCAATGGGGATACCTCTTACTGCAACTTCCTTTGTAATCGTGCTTATTATCAGGAGTGCTCGTACAGGGCATACCCCTGGCATACCCCTGGCGTCGAGCACAGTATCCCTCTTTCAGTAAAGGCTATGGTCATGTTTAACTTACTGAGCAAGTCTCGTCCCATCAAATTGATTGGCGCGTCTTCGTAATACAATAAGGGTGCGCACACTGTTTTTCCCTCTACTGTTACATCAAGATCTTTTGTATAAGGAACTTTTAAAATAGCCCATGAGAACCCCTGCGTCTCCAAATGCCTTCCCGAGAGCTGAAACCGCCCTTCCGTGAGACATGATTTTTCTGTGCCAGAGTCTACCATAAAGATAAACTGCTTGTTTCCTATCTCTGCCGCCACTAGTGGTTCCTCATTTGCACTTTGGGTGGTGGATAGGACTGGACACGCAAGTGCTCCCTGTGGGCTGTCCTAGTCTTGGTATCGTTGCTGACCTGGCACTGAAAAAACGTTGTCACCTACGACCGTTACGCCATGGAATGGTGCAAGGGCACCGTTTGCGGCCGCTGCAAAAGGGTTATTGTTTATGTTCCCTACTGAGTTTTGTCTTGCCATGGGCTGTAGTGCGTCTTGCTGTTGTGACTGCTGCTGTTGCTGCTGTTGTGGGGCTGGCTGTCTTTGTTGCATTTGGGGGTCATAGCAGTACTGATCTTGTTGCCCCCCTCTACCCATTGGAGCTCCACAAGGGCTACCTGGGTGTGGGCAGCCCCACCACTGTTCATTGTTCATGGGCTGCTTTTGCCCCTGAAAATACCCTGATGGTCGCATTCTACAATCTCGTGAATAATGTCCCCACCTTCCACAATTCCAACATGACCCCTGTTGTCCTCCTCTTGGTCCTTGCCCACCATACCCTCTATTTCCCATTCCTCCGTATCCTCCCCTCTGCCCACGATACCCACCTCTTCCTTGGGCCTGCCTGTTCTGCCACTGTGAATCTTGGCATGGCTGTTCCTCTCCGTTCCACTGTCCTTGGTCCTCTCCAACCCACTGCGCTGCTATCCCAACGGGCCTTCCTCCCGCGTTTTCCTCTCCTTCGTTTCCTCTGTCTGCGGTTACACTGGCAGTAATGGCGGCGACCTTCACTTATTTTGTCTGCACTCATTTTGCTTTGTCGGCCAGCCTCTTTTGTGTGACCTCCTTTTCCTTCTCTTTGATCCTCCTCCAATGGTGTACAATTATGCTCTGAATTTCAGGCCAAACTTTGGCTTCGATCCCAGCTATTTTGTCCAAGGCCTTCTGCACCTCTTTCGGCAACCCCTTTTTAATGATAAAATAAAATAAGGCTGTTGATTGATTCCATGCCGTACCAGTTTCGCTTCTCCATAAGTCTTGCACTCGCAAAATGAATTGCGCATGATCCTCGTTCTCCTCCATCGTGCACTGCATCACTGCATGTAAATCTGGAATGTCTGGAAATGCACGCCGCAATGCATCCCACACTTGTGCTCGAACATTGTTGAATGGTGGTCCATCGTGGTAATCACAACTCATTCTTACTCCCGGGAACCCTGCCCTTTCCCATATTGTGTCTGCTTGGTCCCCGATTGCTGATACTAATACGCTTTTCACATCACCTATAGCTAACGGCACGCCTGCCGTGTTCTTCTCAAATACATGTATCCACTTACCTGCTCCTCCCGTCAGCGGGGGGAGGAGTTTTAACAGGTTGTTTTTGTCCATTTGGGCCTACGGAATATAATTTGGCCTACCTGCTCCTTTACGTATCAGTGGCATTTGTAGTTTCTGTTTCTTTCCTGTTTTGCTCGTTCTCCCTTTTTTCGTTTTACTTACCAGTATGTTCCCTGTCCTCCCTGTTCGTTGTCTTAATCTACCCTGCCATAATGGTGGTGATAGTGTGTCTGGGTAACGGCAGTTTGGCAGTGGGGAACCCTCTGCGGCAGCTGCCTCTTCGTATTCATCTAAATCATCCCATACTTCTTCTATTTCTGACTCTGGCTCGTTATTATCCTCCCAGTTTTCCTTGGGTTCACTTCCTTGTCTCTCACCCTGATCTTCACTTTGTTGACTCTCTGGTGTATCTGGGCGTATAATTCTTACTAACTTGTTATTTAATTGGAACAGGAACTTTCCTGACTGCCACTCTTGTTCTTGTCTTTGCTGTGAGGACGTCCCTTGCGATGCTATAGATTGTCCTGATACCGAGACTGCTGGGGTTTTATTGCTTGCTGCCCCTATCGGAGGTGTGATATCTGCCAGTGACAGCCTGTTAAACATGCTATGTTCACAGGAGGCGCACTCGTGGGGCTGTACAGGCCTCCTTTGTCATATGGTGGGGGTTCAGGGGCTGTTGCCACGCACTGAGCAGTGGGGGTTGGTGGTATATACAGGGGCTCACTAAACCCTACTGCTGGCCTGGTCATTAAGGGATAGATTTTTGTTACTTCGTTCTCAGTTGTAGTTGTTGAGCACTCGCCTTTTGGTGTCCCGCTTACATCTTCAGGTATTTTCTGCTTTTCTATCATTCGGCTTGTACCTACCTCTGCCGTGGGGGTAACTTCCTCGAACATTCGCCATAAATCTAACACTTCTCTCCGGTTCTGTAATTGTTTCCCTTTGTATCGGGCTAGCAAATGTGTTGATACTAGGTCCAACACTCTTTTGGCAAATGACCCTCCTTCTGGCCAAATTGGAATAACCCCATCTCCTTTTATCTCAGTGATCCACTGATCGTGATACTTCTCTATCCTGTCGCTACATAGTGGAAGGTGCTGGCAAATATGTGCCAGTGGCGTTACTCCCCCCATGACAATGCCTCTTTTCCTTTCTTTTGTGTTATGGTACCCTTGAGTCCCTTCTCACCTCCCACTTGATATGTCAGTTACAATATGTGAAAATACATTCTTTATCAATGCTCGCAATTATGGTATGTCACATTAGCTGTTCTTTCTGAGAGGTGTTACCTGGTCACCTCTCACAATTTGTTTCTTTGCCTATTATTCATTAAACAAGTTACTTGTACTGAAATACTTTAGTGTGTTCAACAGGACATATACACAAAGCAGACAGACAAACATATAATCATGCAACATACACATGCACTCACTATCTGCGCGCGTTTGTTCTTTCCCTATTCCCATTACTGTCCCTGGTTTTCTTCTTCCCTATTCTACCTACTATTTCGCATTCACTCCCCACCCCTTTCACCTTTATTATATCTCAAGATTTCTTACCTCCACAGAAAAAGAATATTCTAAAACTACTCCGAGTCTACTCAATATACGAGACCCCTACTATTTTTCTCTTTATCTCTATTCTGCACTTGGTCGGGACAAATGCTATGCGGCGCCGCCTTCTACCCCATACGGGCTAGGATACCACTTCTCTTCTTCTCACTTCTTACAACACCTAATGGCCATATAAAGGATAGATCAGAAAAGCCTCACCGTCACTCACACAGACCCTATTCTTAACTACCTTCCCTTTGTTACTAATTCCCTTCTTCCCGTATTTCCCCTTACCTTCCTTTGGGGTCTTTGCAACCGGGACTCCACGTGTTCAGTCAGGTACTCCGAGGGTCGCCGCTCACGGCCGGACCTCGCTCAGGTCTGTCCCCCAACCAAGCCGTGGCCTGCATTGGCGAGCAGCCTTTTCGATCGGGTATTCGTCAACTGGGAATCCTTAACCCTTTCTTCTTGGTGTGCACAGTCTGGTCAACCGCGGAGGCGATGGTTTTGCTGGGGGCATCCTGGATCTGGTTGCCGGGCGGTGCAGGCCTCGAGGCACCTCTCTAAATCACGTTGCGGGGGTCACCAAAAATGTAGGTGCCTTTCCCTGGCTTACTACGTGTGAGCAAAAATAAAATAACCAACACCACCCCTGTCGGGGAAGGAGGCACTGAGACCCGGCTGCAAGAGTTCAAAGGATGGTTTATTTCTCCCGCTAGGAAATAACCCAAAAAACCCTACCAAAACTTTTACATCATTACTCGTATATATATCAATTAAAGTAACTCTAACAAAAAATACTAAATGGACCGGATTGGCCAGGCGGTGTGGTGCTGTAGGTGTGGGTGACATCTCTTCCTCCTGATTGGCTGAGTGGCTGACGAGATGATGGACGTCAAATATCTTGTGCTCCACGCAGGTCAGGGTCCGGTCACTGTGGTCACTACCTAAGATAATATGTTGCATTCGAAAAACACTAAATAACAAATTATCTAAACATTTTATGCTACTTTTCATATTTCTACACAAGTTACACATAGTAATTATTGTCAGTACAATTGGGTCATTCGTGGCTTTAATTGGAGGTCTTGACCTTTATTGTGCAGGTAAAAAGAATCAAGCTGTGTTTCACGTATCTCCTAAGCTTAGACCTATTAGTATAAGTAAGATGCTTATAGGTTAGTAGTGGGTGTGTTGGGTGGGTTTCGCAGCACAGGCGAGGGTCTGGCACTTGAAAGAAATACCTTACAGGGAGCGCAGGGTCAGGATGGCAATAAATTGCTCTAAATGGGGGTGGGTGGCTTGCACGTTTATGGGGACGAACGAGCAGAAAGTGCTTAGCTCATCCTGGTTCACATGCTGGTTCTCATGCTAGCAGTGATCTCAGAGGAAGAAAACTGTATCATATTGGTTGTTGCAACTTTCTCCGGCTTCAGCGTGAGAATGGGAGCACAGAGCTTTCCTTCGCAGGGGGAGTGCAAGGGTGGGGGCCAGCCAGCTGCCTGCGCGCGTTGTGTGTGTGTGTCTCTGTCCTTGGCTGCTGCGGTGGAAGGGGAGCTGAGCATTGCTGTACTATCGCAGTGAGGCCTGTTTACCCAAGATGGAGTCGAAAGGGGGCACAAAAGATGGATGCCCCGTGTCCTGCTCGGTGGTCCCATCTATGTAGTGGTCAACCGTGGTTAACTTTACATAAAGGCAAGGGGCAAACCCACTTCCGGAGGCACGTGGTCCAAGCCTTGTACTGAGGAGTGTACGGCGCGAGGAGGCCTAGGGGCCTCTCACTCCCATACATTATACATACAAATAGAATTAGAAAGTTCAATTAGGTATTTGACTAATTATAGAATATATTTATTTTGTTTGCCCAAATATAGCGTTTGTTGGGTGGGTTGTGCAGTAGTTCACATTGTGATACTTGATGGCGTTGTTAACTTTAACAGGCATTATACATTGTGCTGTATTCTGAGATTGGCAATATTCCCACAGTATTTCTGTGGCAACAACAGCCAACTCAGTCACTATGACTGCCACTTAGTCTGGCTGACTTGCCAGCGGAATTTGTGTGGCAAAGTTGGAGTACATAGGATTCCATTGGGGATTTTCAGATTTACCACGTTTGGGGTAATTCTGCCCGCATTGAATCTGCCAGTGCTTAGCATTAAAGTGGAGGACACTATTAATGAACGAATTTAGCCTACTTCTTTGGGGCTCACACCAATATTATGCAATGTGCTGCTTGATGTTGCAATGCAATGCCATCGCAGACGGCCTCAGCACTTTGAGGCTCTGGAAGTAGCAATGAAGCACTTAACAAACACCATCTAACATAACATAACCAAGCCCCTACTGCAGTGGAAGATCTCTCATTGCTATAGGGGGGTCTTACTGTGGCCTACATTGCTATACAAGCCTGTAATAACCCAGTTTGGTGAAAGAAATATAACACTTTTAGCCCCTGCCCTACAGAAACTCTGAGTTGTGCACTGACAGCACTCTCAGATGATATGATATTACAATATATTATTATCTGAATTTGTCACCATTCCCTCCTATTGGTCTAGGCTAACATGCCAATCTGAGGGACAAGCCCACACATCTGATCTCTCTCCCCGTGCCTGTTTTCTGCCATGGAGTCCACTGTGGGTTCTGTCTCTCCTTACAGTTTGCTGGGAAATCCCCCAAATCTCTCTTATCTTCTTATCTTATCAATAATTATAAAGTGCATCGTTTGCCCAAAGGCATCATGGCACTACACTGTAGAGGTGAGAGCCCGCCAAGGGAAAGAGTACTCAGAAGAGAAAGGTTTTAAGAGCAAGCAGGAAGGGAAGGTGGGCCCCAACCCCACGCAAATGGAAAGGGAGAGAGTTCCACGCCTTAGCCGCAGCCACTGAGAAGGCTCGGGCCGCTGACCCAAGAGAGTCTGATCTTAGGGGGCTGAATAGTTTTAAAAGATTGAGAGCGAAGAGTCCACCAGGGTTTGTACAGGCAGAACTTCATTTGAAGGTATTCTGCTTCAATTTTATAGAAGGCTTTGTGAACCAGACACACGACTTAAATGTAATGCGCTGTTCGACTGTAAGCCAGTGAAGCGGGCACAAAAGCAGCGTTATATGGGCGCCTGAAGAGGAGTGGAGTATTGCTCTAGCTGCCTTGTTCAGCAACAGCTGCAGGCGAGGGAGCAGGTGACGCGGAAGGGAAGGGCTATCTATATACAAGGCATTACAGTAATCAATGTTAGTAATTACCAAAGATGATATCAATGGAGCATGGACTTTAAATGGAAGGTAAGGAAGCACTTTCAGTAGGGTACTTAATTTAAAAGGTGCCTTCTGACAGGAAGAGGAGACCTGTTCAGTCATGTATAACAAGGCCGGAATATTTACTCCTAGGTCCTTCACTGATGAAACGAGAGAAGGAAAAGGAGCAAGTCTGATGGGCCAGAACTCAGGGGTCCAAAACAGGGAGGGGGTAGCAGTGCCAACTAACTAACATCTCAGTTTCAATTTGAGCCGGTTCAAAGCGATCCAATCGCCAACTGCTTTAAGCAACTCTTCAGACGACCAGCCGTCTCAGACTGAGTCAAGACGCGCAATAATTTGCGTATCGTCGTCATAGGAGTAGCAGAAAAAGCCAAAGCGTGGATAATGGCAAGAAGAGGTTGAATGTACATGTTGAACAGAGTAGGGGACAGCGAAGAGCCCTGAGGGACTCCACACAGCAGTGGAACAGAAGGGGAGTGTAAAGGAGGTACAGAAACAGGCCCTGCCAAAAAGGAGGAGAACCAGGCCAAAAGTTGACCAGAAAGGCTGGCAGAAGAGAGATGGGTGACCCTAGGGTAGGGTAGTCAATGGTGTCAAATCCCGCAGACAGATCCAACAAAATCAAGGCCCCCACCCTGCCCTGGTCTACCAAACGCGCTAGATCATTCACAACTGATACCAGCACTGATTCAGTGCCTCGACCAGCGTGAAAACCTGATTGAAAAGGATCAACGGAGCCAGATGTTTCCATTCCCAAAAAGCACTAAGGAGAGGGGAGACCAATAACTCAAGCAGTTTCATTATGAACGGAAGCAGAGAAATTGGATGACAATTGGACAGAACTAATGGGTCCTGGCCAGGCTTCTTCAGAAACGGAATAACAAGAGCGTGCTTAAGGTTGTCAGGGATCAGGCCTACCCAAAAAGAGTAATTGACAGCTCTAGTGAGCCACAGAACAATGTCATCGGAAATATCTTTCAAAATAGAAAGCGGAATAGGGTCGCTGAGAGACGCTGACTTCAGACTTTGTATAGCAGCCCAACCGCACCACCTGAGGGCAAATAAGGTCAATGGCCTTACGAGCAGTAGTTATCTTTTCATTAAAAAAGGATGAAAGAGAGTCACAGAGTTCCTGTGAGGAGGGGGCAGTAGACTGGGATTTTACTTGGACAGTTAAAGATTGAATGGCCTCAAATAAGGCTTTAGCCTGGTTAATGCCCTGTTCAATCTTAGTACTAAAAAAGTTTGTTTGGCCGTCAAGATAGCTTTATGGTATTTTGCAGTGGCAAGGCAATAAAGAGCTCTGTCGGATGGTAGATCTCTCTGGGAACTGTTAAATTCAATTAACACCTAACAGACAATACACATGCCAGACTTCAAGGGTAAGCAGAACTACATCTAAAGCTCATCACGCAACTACTTTCAAATTCATCTCATTGGGTCCCTGCAGGTGCAAGACACAGCCCGCATGCGTAAGTGCTCACTCACAGTTGCATTGGACATGAACCCTTCCTGATCCGCACTCTTCTTTGATCAGTCAACACGGCCTCAAAAGGCATGCACATTATCATCACACATTCCACCCATACCCCTCATTCCCTGTCTCACCTGTCCAAATCCATCATTGCCTTAATTATATTGGGCTTCATGGGAACCAGGTGATCCTATTACCATGCGCACATCATCCATGATGGCTGAGAGGCATCCTTTCACTGGCCAGTGTATGACTTTTATTGTTCAATCCATTGTTGTCCCAAAAAAAACACTTTCTCCACTTTGTGACGTTAGTCCTATAAAATCTTTTGGCTTGGATGTGTCACTATCAGGCTGATGTGCATTACTAACATCCAGACCAGGTGCACTAATTTAGGGAATAATTAACGGGAGAGAAGTTGAGGAGTTTAGAGTGTCTTCAATATAGGATTGTGCATCTCTCTTGCTCTTGAGGTGGTATTGGCAAAAGCTGGGATAGCAGCCCCTTGAGCATCCTTAGGTAGCATGAGCGTTTGTCCATGAGGCTGAACTCTTATGTTGATGCATGCGCACAGAATGAGAACATTGGCATGAACTTTCTTTTGTGATGACACAGCATCTTGTTAATAGAGAACTAATGTCGTCACTGGTCTTATGGCCCGGCCCGTGGGCGCCAAATTCTAAATTTTTTATTTTTTTTTTTTGTGTTTAATCAAAAAGATTTTTACAAAATGACGTTTTGTCATGAAATTCACATAAAACGGAGGGTCTCACTAAAATGTGCCCTTGTCGCGGGCTATGTCCATGGCAGATTTACTGATTCCAATATTTTGTACGTAGCTATCTGCCATTTTGTCTTGTCTCCTCCCATTAAGCGAACCCAACAAGTATCTTCATCAGCTATAATAAAGTCCGAAAAAATGTGTCTTAAGTAACGACTTCTTACTTGTTGGTTTGCGGCACATTTTAGAAGTAAATGTCGTATCGATTCTATTTCTTGTGCATTGCAAAAACGACAAAAGTTAGATGCGGCTTTGCCTCTTATTGCCAAGATCTCGTTTGTAGGCAGAAGATTGAGGCGAGCACGTAACAGCATGTCTCTCCCCTTCCTGCAAGGGAATTTTTTGATGTATTCTTGTAATTCGTTTAGTCTTTTAGTATTTGGCGGCAGGTGTGCAGTTAATTTATTTTTTCCTGCGATTTCCAAAGTTAATATCCAATCATATTCTCGTAATTTTTTGAGGACTTTTTTCGGATTGGTGATTAGTGTATCTTCATTCTCCTGTGTTTGTTTCAACACTCGGATGTTGTCTTTTTTCCATTTCATTAGGCTTCTGCTAGTGGCTTTTTCAATTTCCTGCTTTATCAAATTATAGATTGATGGAGGCTCCGCCATCAGACATTTCCTGTAAAGCATCAATTTCGCCTGTTCTACGGAGCTTTTAAGGGATGGCAAACTAAGCTCTTTACGAATTGAAGCACCAGATGTTGAATTAGGCAACATGAGGACCTTCCTCCAAAACTTTGCCTCCATTTTGGTCCAGATATCCAATGGCAAGTTTATCATGGCGTCACCTCCATATGAAAGTGTTGGCATCACCTTTTTCTTGTAAAATTCTCGCACTGGTATCAGCGAGTATCTGCCAAACTTTCTATCTATGGCCCTGGCTTGGGCTGCCATTTTATTTACTTTCGCTATTAAAGATGTTTGCATAGCTTTATCTTGTTTTGTGCTGTCTAATGTGACTCCTAGATATTTGAAGTCCAAGACTGTTTCAATCGGCTTGCCCTCAAGATTTAAGCAAGGTCCTTTTCTTTTTCTGGTCGACGTCTTGAATCTCAGCATTTTTGTTTTTTTAACGTTAATTTCCAGCCTATTTTCTTGCATATAACTCTGCAAACTTGCCATTTGTCTCTGTAATCCCACGGGAGTATAGTCCAAAAGGACTAGATCGTCCGCATATAGGAGCCTCGTTATAGGCGTTTTGCCAAGATTAGGTGGGAAAGATCGTGTTGTTGTGTCTGAGCCATTTATGTCGCCAATGAATGCCAAGAACAAAGCCGGGGCCAATGGGCACCCCTGTTTCACACCTCTTGCTGTTGATATCGGGTTTGATAGTAGTCCGTTTTGGTCCAGACGGATCCGCATGTTGGTGTCTGTATACAGAGCCTTAATTGGATTTAGCAGGGTAGCTGGGCAATCCCACGCCTCCAGTTTGGACCAGAGCCTAGACCTGTCTATGCGGTCAAAGGCCTGGGTCAGGTCGATGAATGCCACGAAAATGTTTGGACCACCTTCCAGGACTTTGTTTTTCAGCACGGAAAGGAGTAGAATATTGGCCGTCGTACCCATATTTTTCTTAAATCCCGTTTGAAACGGGTCTTCGCATGGAGCCTTTGCTGCCCGTAGCTTAAAGTGATCTAACAACATTGATCCAAACACTTTCCCTATGACATCAAGCAACGCGATCGGTCTATAGTTCGCTGGGTCCTTTTTATCACCTTTTTTGAAAATTGGTACCACTGTTGCTGATTTCCAGGACGGCGGTATGGTTCTCAAATCCAAACATTTTCTGAAGATTTTGCTCAGTAAACTTGCCCACTCTTCAGGGTTTGTTTTTAAATCCACATTAGTGACCCCGTCGGGCCCTGGGGCTCTTGAGTTCTTTAAACTTGAGATCTTTAGTCGGATCTCCTCAGGGTCATCCACTTTTAGCCATGGGCCAGGCTCACATCCAAAATATTTGGTAGAGGGTTTCGTTGGAGCCGAATACATTGTTTCGAAGTGTTTTACCCATGTTGCTTCACCCACCTCACTTATTAAGGATTTTTCCTGTACATCCATCGTGGCTCTCAAAGTGCTCCAAAATTCCCCTGTGTTTCTCCCACCTATAATTTTTAAGATGTTTTCCGAGTCTTGCTGATAGAGTTTTAACCTGTGTCTTCTTACCCAGGATTTTTAGTGTTTTGCTGCAGCCACTGCTTCTTCGTATGCCGCCGGTGTATCTTTAGTTTTTGCTCTACGTTGGATTTTGCGAAGGATACAGCGTTTCTCCACCAGAGATTTATCGAACACATGTTTTGGTGGATTTCCGCCAAACTTTTTTACAAATGCAGTTTTTTTGTACTTCGTTAGAAGCGGAATATAGTTAGTTTTATTCGCATCCGCTATCTCCGTCATGGAATTAAATCTGTTCTCTATTTCCACGATGTGCTCCTTTGATAATTTTAGACGATTTCCTTGTCCATTGATTACAATATTGGCTTCCATGTGGTCATTCGGGGGGCTTGATGCCTCCCAAGAAGTTGAGAGCAGATTATGGTCACTAGACCTTGTTCTAATTATTCCAAAATCTTTCGTTATAGCCAAAATCGGTTCTGTGACAAACATGTGGTCTATTGTTGCCTTTGAATTGTTTCTTTCCCATGATGGCAGACGCTTTGGGTCTGGGAAGGCTTCATGTAAATTGTGTAAATTTCTCGATTCCATCAGACGGGTCCATAGTTCTCCATGCTGTTCTCCCGGTGGTCTGGTTACTTGTCTATTTCCATTCTCTGGGTATGCAGAGCATATTGCATTTAAGTCCCCACAGATCAGGAAGTGTTTTACTAAGTGGCCTGCCAAGGCTTCATCCATTGCTTCTTCGACTTTTTCCAGGAAGGTGGTTGTTTCTATGGCCGCTGGATTCCAATAGACGTTTGCTATTATTAATGGTGTTTTTCTATAACCCCCATTATTTGTCTTGCGGGTCCATGAGGCTTTCACCGCTATGTTAAGGTTACTGATCAATGTCTTTTCTAGTCTAATCCCGCATCCGTTTTTACAGGCGATCAGAAGCCCTGAAAATGGTCTTCCCAAACGGCCTTGCTTAGCGGGTGCCAGGATTAAATCAAATCCCCTCATAGAGGGTGGTTCACACAACCAGGTCTCCTGAAGGCATATTAGATCATATTCTCCCAAAATCATGTCACTTGCGGATAGAAGATGAAGATGTCCTCTCGTGTTCCACGAGCACATTTTTATTGACTGCATCTGTTGTCCTGACTTACATTTTCCTCGTTGAATGTGCTTGTCTCCAATAAACTGCTATTTTTGCTTCTTTTCTGTTAATGCTTTTGGCAACCAGGACCATATTCCTTTCATTGGGGCACATTTTAGTGGAGGTTCGCTCTCGATTTTGTTTTGTTGTTGTTCCTGTTTCTGTTCCTTTTGGGCTGTTATTTTCGTAACTCTATGGATCTTTCTTGTGTCTTCTTGTTTTTGTTCCTGGTTTTGATCCTTTTGAGGGGATGTTTCCCTGACACTATAGGTTCGTCTCTTGTCTGCTCTCTCACTTCTTCCATAGTGGATGGTTTCCTTCGAGTTCAGTGGCTTTTGCCCTTCTTGCTTTTGCATTACTTGTGTCTTTTCCTTAACTCCGGGACTTGTATAACTTTTCTTTGTTTGTAAATTGAGATTCCACTCTTTATTCAAGTTTATGTCCGGAGATTCTTTCCTCTTCCTTTCTTTACTTTCGTGTTTCTGCCCTGTCTGCGTCACTGAATACACTCTTAAGTCGTATCCCATATTTTCTAATTCTCTTTTATTTTCAAGGAAGGTGTTTTTTAGCTTCGTTGACGCTATATGCAAGTAAGTTCTGGCCTTGGTGTTTCTATGGCTTGGTTCTACCACTAGTAACTCTTCTGATTTGATATATTTTAAGTTTCGGATGTGTTTGAACAGTTTTAACACCGAATTTCTGTTTAGTGTTACCTTGTCCTTATTTTCTTCCACTTGAGTTAATTTAATCTGCCATTTCGCTTGGTCCCATTTCCTTGGTTTTTGATTAGACCATTTGGTCCTAGCTCTGTGCTGCAAACTCATTTCCCCTGAGCCCCTTGATGAATTTCCGGAGGTCTTTTCATTTCCTCCACATTTGCCATGTTTGTATTTCGTATCAACGCGCATTGGTGTGTACCCTCTTGAGCTTTTACTTTTGCTCTTTTGTTCGTCTTGGCGATACTGAAAGTCATCGCGCTGTGTCCGGTTGGAACGTTCACCCTCACAGGCCTCTGGTCTTACACGGGAATGATGATCTACCTTCTCTAAGATTCTGCTACTCCGATGTTCCGGTGTTCTCGATCTAGCCCTTTCTCTCTCCTTTTTTGTTTCCATCATTTGTTTTAGAATTTTTTGTCTCAACGTTTCAGTTGCCTGGGTTTCTTTTTTGTTTTGGCTGCTGGTCTTTACCATTTTTTGTTTTTGACGTTGTTCATTCCGTTGTGAATTTACCTCTATGTTATTTTCTTCTTTGTTTGTTTTACTGGCGGATTGTGGATGCGAAATATTAGAAGTTTTCTTTGGGCTCATGTCTGAAGTAGAGTCTTCCGACACATATTGACTTAGGTTCATCCGTTCCTCATTTGCCAGAAAGTCATCAGTCGTCGTTAGTGATGGTATCTTGTTCGTTTCTGAGCTTTCCTGTCTTTTCCTGGGTTCTATATTTGTGTCCGGGCTCTCCCCAAGGCATACTTTGTCTTTGTGATTTACTGGACGCTTAAAAACTTGAAAAATCGCCTCTGCTGATTGAGTACCAGGCTTGGCCAGCCTAGGTGACAGTATCATTGTTCCCCTTTTTTTTTGGACGGGTTTTCGCCCTTGAATTTTTTCTCCTGATATTTCAATTGTAATTTCTGGTTTATTTGAGTTCAGTGTAATATCTGGTTGGCCTGGTCGGGTGTTCGTCTCTGCTACTTTAGTGGCTTCTTCGACTGATGATTTACTCGCTGTTAAATCTATCATGGTAATTGTTTGAGTCTCTATAGTGTTTCTCGCCACTGTCTGTGCCTCACCTTTCCGGCATGCTTGTTTAGGCGTGACTGATGAATCTTGGTTCGCTTCTCGATTGTTTGTTTTTCTTGTTTCTAGGGCCATGATGTAGGCTTCTAGAAAGATGACTTTGCTATACATCATTGCTTGAATACTAGTGTGGTCCTTTAGTGAGTCAGCAATGGCTTCATAGAGCTTCATAAATGGAGAGAGTGCTATGTTTACCGATGACATAATAGAGAGTAGGTCAATCTTTTTGTTTAAATATTCCGCTGGACTCGATGAGTGTTGCTGCATTGAGGATCTCCTTGTTGGGGCGTCAGTTATAATTGTTGTCGTATTTCCCCCCTGATTTTGTAACGGTCCAGCAATACCCAGTGAGCGTCTTCGATTCTCCGTCATGTCCTGTCGGGGGCTAAGTGGTTCATGGCCCCACTGGTTTTGATGGTGGTTCTGCAAATGTTTCTTCGTTTGAGCTTGAACTGGTATTGTCAAATTGGACAGAGATGGTAGGTCTACTGAATATATATTTTTCTCTCTCTCCATCTTGCTCAGATGTCGTTCCCGTCTAGTCCCGTCGATTAATTTCGGATCGGCCTCCTGAAATGGTTTAGTAGATGTTACGTAGTCTGGTTCAAACGTACCTCCTTTATCAAACTGTGAAGATAATGTGGTATCTACTTCCCGCGATGTTTTGTTTGACTTGTCCGTCCCTGTTGGTATACCACCAGAGACTTCTTCTTCATCCCTGGTGTCTGATTTTTCAAATGGGCTTTCTATGTCCAGTAGGTTTGTTGATTTCTCCTGTTCCCTGGCAATCGAATTATCCAGTTTCTCCCCCTCTTCTCTCTTTTCTATGTCAGCTTGTGGATGCAAATCGCCATTAGGCGTCTCCGTTTCTTGTAAAGTCATTGGGAGGAGTGGAGACTTGAATGTCCCTTACTCCTTTTTCTAGCTGGTTCAATGACCTATCTTTCTCCTCCAATGTTGAAATGTCCCTGGCACTTTGCTTTTCACTATTTTTACAGTCTAGTCTTCGTAGTTTTGAAGGTGGTAAGCATTCATTTAGAGCATCGAGAATCTCCATGTCCGATAGCTCCATGTGATGTCTGTTAACCGCTTTTGTGTTTACTCGAGACGTAAAGTAATTTGTCACTGAATTTTTTTAATTTGTTGTTGGCCTATTTTTGTTGAAGTATTTACCACCATTTTTTCTTTTAGTGGTGATTTTAACCATTTGTCTTTGCCTTTTTTTATAATTGGGCGTTTTACTGACTTTACCGGCCACCGGAACTGCTTCCGTGTCTGTTTGATCGGCCTTGTCGTCTATCCTGCCCTTCGCCTCCACGTGGATCATCGCCTCCACTTGGATACGGGCCGGCGTCAACTCCGGAGGCGGCAACCGGCGCGCTCCCACACGGCACCCTCCGTCCGAGTCTCATCCCCAGGGGCACGCTCCTCCACGTCCTCCGCTGATGCCGTCTCACCCCTTGAGCAACTCCTGCCCTCCCCCCCAGCTCCCGACACGGATGGGGGCCCCCCTCCGAGAGACTCCACCATGCGGCGCGGATCACCCTGTTGGGCCGTGCTGGGAGGGATTCGGCTCGCCGGGTGGTGCACTTCGCAAGGACTCCACAGCCTCCCCACCTTCCCCGCCTCCCTGGCCACTCCCCTCCCCACTCATGGACGGGGGACCAACTCCATGAGCCCACGGCATCCAAACCGAGGGATCCCCACGCAGGTCAACCAGGTCAACCAGGACCGGGACCGGCTCCAAGACGGGATCAGGATCGGGGTCATGCTCAGGTAATAATTGCAATGGTAGCGATGACTGCGGTTGTGGTTTTTTCATTTCGTTCAGTGTATGCGCCCATGATGAAGCCGTTGACGATTTTGTGGGTTCTGTTTGCACAATTTGTTCTGACTGCGGGGCCAAAATCTGGTGTAAAGTCTGTTGGCCTTCCTTCTCTGGCAGACCCCGTTCACTGAGTCTGCCATTTCCGTTTATCTTGGGACTACATGTCAGTGTTCCCTCCTGACTCTTAAGGGTAATTCCCTGTTTTTGTGTCATTTTCATACTTCTTAAGCACCGACCTTCGTCTTCTTCTAGGGGGGATTCATTTAGCTCAATTTTTCTGTTTACTCTTGCAGCCCTGACAGTCATGACTGCAGGACTGCCACTCGTCGTCCACTCCGTGGATTGTTGTTACTGCAGCTCCTCGTGTGATCTGACAGGAGTACTTCTTTACACCAGGGCACAAGTGGTGGGTATATTTTTGTGAGGGATCACAGAGGGTAAACCTCCACAATCTCCCAACTGAGTGTAGCACCACCAGCGCCAAACAGCCACAAAACAGCCGGCGCCCTTTGCACCTGTCGGGCTTAGCGCCGCAAGGGTAGTGGGCTCGGCGTTTTGTTCACCCAAGGAAGTCACGTGCAGGGTCACGTGACCAGCCCAGCCCCGCCTCCTCCAGGAAGCGTGTAACGCCCGACAAGTGCCCTCCAATGGCTTTCAATGTCGGCGTTGGGTAAGTGCTGCTGTCGCTTTCTCTGCCAAAAAGTTATGCGCCGCTCTGCTGGTGGGCTCAGCGTTTTGTTCACCCAAGGAAGTCACGTGCAGGGTCACGTGACCAGCCCAGCCCCGCCTCCTCCAGGAAGCATGTAACGCCCGACAAGTGCCCTCCAATGGCTTTCAATGTCGGCGTTGGGTAAGTGCTGCTGTCGCTTTCTCTGCCAAAAAGTTATGCGCCGCTCTGCTCTAAAATTACCCCGGGCTAGTAATGGGCCACACTGAATTCACCCCACCATCTCAGGACAGATGTTCAGGTGAGACGCTGAGCAACCTGCGGTTTAACAGGGTTACTACAGGAGATGGCCCACAATCCTGGGTTTGTGATATTAAATAAAGTACAGTGCACCGGAGGGGGAGTTTTTTTACCCTCACAGGCAACTATATCATAAAGACATAAAACATATTTAACACAGTCTCACGTCTCTGTTTGTCCCTTTCCTGTTCCCCATGCACTGTTGTTTTTCTGTGTACACAGTAAAAGGCTAGTTCCAATACGATGGCTCTGTTAGGATGGCTCAAACAGAACTCACCAAAGCATTCTCATAGCATGAGGGCTTGGCCAGCACCCTTTCTTTAAGCTGGTCAAAAGACAGCCAAAAGCAAAAAAGCAGCAGTGTTCCCCCCTAACTCTGTGTCTCACCAAGGCAAAAATGGAATCTACAATCAATAGCAAACATTGATACTCACAGAATATACAGATTCACCCTTGTCCTTTGCAATAAGGACCAATAAGCAGCATTGCACAAAGGTGCAGCAAAGACACCCTTATGCCCAGACAACCAAGAATGCTTTCCCCATCTGCTTTGCTTGGTACATTGAGATCTGGTAAATGTGGAATGTCAGAACAAAATACAAAAAAAAGGAAGTCAAAGGCTTCCGGTTCCTGGGTCCTGCTGCACAGACTGTCATTTCCAGACACCTTCTGTTAGAGATAAGTGGGCTACGATTGGTAGACAATGAGCCTTTCTAAGGGTGGAGGAGATGTGATCATAGTTCTGATGCCTGTGATTAGTTTGGTGGCCACCTGATGTAATGCTCTGAGTGGTACAAGGCTAGCGGTGGTTATGCCTGAGTGGAGTGCATTACACCTGTCCAGCTGTGACAGGACCAGAGACTATAAATGCTGCAACTCGCGTAAAATTATAATATCGGACCATTTCTTTATAGATCTGTCAGACCCTGTGTCTGCAATGTCCAGGGGCACAGTGATGGCATGGTCCAAAGCCACCTCTCCCTCTTGGACGATCTCCAGTACCTCGACCCGTTTGTCTTCGGTGAGAAATTCCAGCAACAGGGCCATCTTATACCACAACTCCTTGTCGTATCTGGCCAGGATCACAAGAGCATTTGTTGCCTTGACAATCATTGCCGCCAAGTAAATCACCTTTGTATGGGAGCGAGGGGTCCTCAGGCCCCCTCGCGTCGTACGCTCCTCAGTACAAGGCTTGGACCGCGTGCCTCCGGTAGTGGTATTGCCCCTTGCCCTTATGTAAAGTTAACCACGGTTGACTGCTGCATAGATGGGACTACTGAGCAGGACACGGGGCATCCATCTTTTGTGCCCCTTTCGACTCCATCTTGGGTAAACAGGCCTCACTGCGACAGTACAGCAATGCTCGGCTCCCCTTTCCACCGCAGCAGCCAAGGACAGAGACACACACACAAGGCGCGCAGGCAGCTGGCTGGCCCCCACCCTTGCACTCCCCCTGCGAAGGAAAGCTCTGCGCTTCCATTCTCACGCTGAGGCTGGAGAAAGTTGCAACAATCAATATGCTACAGTTTTCTTCCTCTGAGATCACTGTTTGCCTGAAAACCGGCATGTGAACCAAGATGAGCTAAGCACTTTCTGCTCGATTCGTTCTCATAAACGTGCAAGCCACCCACCCCCATTAAAACAATTTATTGCCATTCTGACCCTGCACCCCCTGTAAAGTATTTCTTTCAAGTGCCAGACCCTCGCCTGTGTTGCGAAACCCACCCAACACCCCCTCTACTAACCTTAAGCATGTTTATTATTATATATGCTTTTACTTACACTAATGAGTTTGAAACTTAGAAAGAGAGGCGAAACATAGCCTGATTCTTTTACATGCACAATAAAGGTCACAGCCTTCAATTAAAGCCACAAACGACCCAATTGTACTGACAATGATCATTGTGTGTAACTTATGTAGAAATGTGACAAGTAGCATAAAATGTTTTAAATAATTTGTCATTTAGTATGAAACAATACTAGCTTAGGTAGTGACTACAGTGACCGGACCCTGACCTGCATGGAGCACAAGATGTTTGACGTCCGTCAGCTACTCAGCCAACCAGGAGGAAGAGATGCTACCCACACCTACAGCACCACACCGTCTGGCCAATCGGGTCCATTTACTATTTTTTGTTAGAGTTACTTTAACTAATATGAATGTTGACACTGATGTAATGAGGTAGAGAGTTTTTTGGGTTATTTCCTAGCTGGAGAAATAAACCATCCTTTGAACTCTTGCAGCTGGGTCTCAGTGCCTCTTTCCCCTACAAGGGGTTTTGCCTGTTATTTTATTTCTTTTTCTCTCACACGTAGTAAGACAGGGAAAGGCACCTACATTTTGGTGACCCCCGCGACGTGATTTAGAGAGGTGCCTTGAGGCCTGCGCTGCCCGGCAGCGAGATCCAGGGCGCCCCCCAGCATAACCATCGCCTCTGCGGTTGACCAGACTGTGCACACCAAGAAGAAAGGGTCAAGGGTTCCTGGTTGATGAATACCCGATCGAAAGCTGCTCGCCAAGGCAGGCCACAGCTTGATTGGGAGACGGACCTGAGTGAGGTCCGGCGGCGACCGTCGGAGTACCTGACTGAACACGTGGAGTCCCGGATGCAAAGACCCCAAAGGAAGGTAAGGGGGAAATACAGGAAGAAGGAAATTAGTAATAAAGGGAAGGTAGCCAAGAATAGGGTCTGTGTGAGTGACGGTGAGGCTTTTCTAATCTATCCTTTATATGGCCATTAGGTGTTGTAAGAAGTGAGAAGAAGAAGAGAAGTGGTATCCTAGCCCGTAGGGGGTAGAAGGCAGCGCGGCGTAGCATTTGTCCCAACCAAGTGCAGAATAGAGATAAAGAGAAAAAATAGTAGGGGTCTCGTGTAGGCTCGGAGTAGTTTTTAGAATATTCTTTTTCCGTGGAAGTAAGAAATCTTGAGACATAATAAAGGTGAAAGAGGTGGGGAGTGAATGCAAAATAGTGGATAGTATAGGGAAGAAGGAAAAACAGGGACAGTAATGGGAATAGGGAAAGAACAAACGCGCGCAGGCAGTGCATGTGTATGTTGCATGATTATATGTTTGTTGGTCTGCTTTTATGTATATGTCTTGTTGAACACGCTAAAGTATTTTAACACAAGTAATTTGTGATCGATACAAGGTAAAGCAGAAGAAATAAACTGTGAGAGGTGATCAGGTAACACCTTTCAGAAAGCTAATGTGACATATGGTAATTGTGAGCATTGATAAAGAACGTATTATTTCTACATATTGTAATTGATATACCAAGTAAGAGGTGGGAAGAGATTCAAAGGTACTAGAATACACAAGAAAGGAAAAGAAACATTGCCATGGGGGGAGTAACACCAGTAGCACATATTTGCCAGCACCTTCCACTTTATAGCGACAGGATACAAAAGTTTCACGATCAGTGGATCACTGAGATAAAGGGAGACGGGGTTACACCAATTTGGCCAGAAGGAGGATCATTTGACAAAAGAGTGTTGGACTTAGTATCAACACATTTGCCAGCGTGATACAAAGGGAAACAGTTACAGAAACGGAGAGAAGTGTTAGATTTATGGCAAATGTTTGAGGAAGTTTCCCCCACGGCAGAGGTAGGTACAAACAGAATGACGGAAAAGCAGAAAAACCCTGAAGATGTAGGTGGGACACCAAAAGGGGAATGCTCAACAACTACAACCGAAAACGAAGTAACACAAATCTATCCCTTAATGACTAGGCCAGCGGTAGGGTTTAGTGAACCCCTGTATATACCACCCACCGCCACTGCCCAGAGCGGGGCAACAGCCCCCGAACCTCCACCATATGACAAAGGAGGCCTGTATGGCCCCACGAGTGTGCCTCCCGTGGATATAGCACGTTTAACAGGTGATTTGGACCGTCAGCTAGCACAAGCACAAATGGAAATAACACGGTTAAGAGCTTTATGTGACAAAGGGCAAATGCTGCCAGGGGAAGGGGAGGTAGCCCCGCTGTCACTGGTAGATCTCACACCTCCGATCGGGGCAGCAAGCAATGCAACCCAGCAGCCTCAGTGTCAGGGCAGTCTATAGTATCACAAGGGACGCCATCACAACAGAGGCAAGAACAAGAGTGGCAGTCAGGACAGTTCCTGTTCCAATTGAATAACAAGCCAGTGAGAAATATACGCCCAGATACACCAGAGAGTCAACAAAGTGGAGACCAGAGTGGAAGACCAGGAAGTGAACCCAAGGAAAACTGGGAGGATAATAACGAGTTAGAGTCAGAAATAAAAGAAATATGGGACGATTTAGATGAATACGAAGAGGCAGCTGTCGCGGAAGGATCCCCACTGCCAAACCACCATTACCCAGACAGACTATCGCCACCATTGTGGCAAGGTAGATTAAGACAATGAACAGGGAGGATAGGAAACATATTGGTAAGTAAAGCGAAAAAAGGGAAGACAAGCAGAACGGGAAAGAAACAAAAACTACAAATGCCACTAATACATAAAGGAGCAGGAAGGCCAGATTACATCCCGTGGGCCCAAATGGACAAAACCAACCTGTTAAAACTCCTCCCGCCGCTGACGGGAGGGGCAGGTAAGTGGATACATGTATTTGAGAAAAACACGGCAGGCGTGCCGTTAGCTATAGGTGATGTAAAAAGTTTATTAGTTTCAGCAATCGGGGACCAAGCAGACACAATCTGGGAAAGGGCAGGGTTCCCGGGAGTAACGATGAGCTGTGACCGACACGATGGATCACCATTTAACAATGTTCGAGCACAAGTGTGGGATGCATTGCGGCGTGCATTTCCAGACGTTCCAGATTTACATGCAGTGATGCAGTGTACGATGGAGGAGAACGAGGATCCTGCGTAATTCATTTTGCGAGTGCAAGATTTATGGAGAAGCGAAACTGGTACGGCATGGAATCAATCAACAGCTTTATTCTATTTAATCATTAAAAAGGGGTTGCCTAAAGAGGTGCAGAAGGCCTCGGACAAAATAGCTGGGATAGAATCCAAAGGGTGGCCTGAAATTCAGAGCATAATTGTACACCACTGGAGGAGGATCACAGAGAAGGAAAAGGAGGTCACGCAAAAGAGGCTGGCTGACGAAGCGAAATTAGTACAGACGAAATTAGTGAAGGTCGCCGCCATTACTGCCAGTGCAACAGCAGACAGAGGAAACGAAGGAGAAGAAAACGCGGGAGGAAGGCCCGTCAGGATAGCAGCACAGTGGGTTGGAGAGGACCAAGGACAGTGGAACGGAGAGGAACAACCATGCCAAGGATCGCAGTGGCAGAACAGGCTGGCCCAAGGAAGAGGTGGGTACCGTGGGCAAAGGGGAGGATACGGAGGAATGGGAAACAGAGGGTATGGTGGGCAGGGACCAAGGGGAGGACAACAGGGGTCGTGTTGGAATTGTGGAAGATGGGGACATTATTCACGAGATTGTAGAATGCGACCATCAGGGTATTTTCAACAGCAGCAGCAACAGCCCATGAACAATGAACAGGGGTGGGCCTGCCCACACCCAGGTAGCCCTTGTGGAGCTCCAATGGGGAGGGGGGGACAACAGGATCAATACTGCTATGACCCCCAAATGCAACAGAGACAGCCAGCCCCACCACAACAGCAGCAACAGCAGCAGCAGCCACAACAGCAAAACGCACTACAGCCCATGGCAAGACAAAACCCAGTAGGGAACAAAAACAATAACCTTTTTGCAGCGGCCGCAAACGGTGCTAGTGCACCATACCGCGGCGTAACGGTTGTGGGTGACAACGTTGTTTCAATGCCAGGTCAGCAAAAATACCAAGACTAGGACAGCCCACAGGGAGCACTTGCGTGTCCAGTCCTATCCACCACACAAAGTGCAAATGAGGAACCACTAGTGGCAGCGGAGATAGGAAACAAGCAGTTTATCTTTATGGTAGACTCTGGAGAAGAAAAATCATGCCTCACGGAAGGGCGGTTTCAGCTCTCGGGAAGACATTTGGAGACGCAGGGGTTCTCTGGGGCTATTTTAAAAGTTCCTTACACAAAAGATCTTGATGTAACAGTGGGGGGAAAAACAGTGCGTGCACCCTTATTGTACTACGAAGAACCGCCAATCAATTTGATGCGACGAGACCTACTCAGCAAGTTAAACATGACCATAGCCTTTACTGAAAGAGGAATAGTGTGCTCAACGCCAGGGGTATGCTCCGTACGGGCACTCTTGCTAATAAGTACTATTACAAAGGAAGTTGCAGTAAGAGGTATTCCCATTGACATGGACATGTTCATCTATGGAATACAGGTATTAGCCCGAGTAGTGCCTGAAATAACACAAAAAGAGTGGAGAATACCATCCGACTTCATATTCCGCCCAATCACACCAACAGATGTAGTGCCAGGCACAATCATGTCTATAGACATTGAGGCAGTTAAAGTTTCCAACAAACGCATTGTGGTCATAGGCCTGGACACGCATGGACGCGAGTGGAGAAGTGTGCTATGCATAGAGTCAAACATAATGCTAAAAGACATTACTGATGAAGAATTGTTTACTGACTACGAAGGGGATGGAGAAATAATAATGGAAATAAGCATACCATGTGACATTATGATTCAATACAGAGAAATATACAACCCACTCATGGCTAACATAAAGGCCCCACTGACAATATTTGAAGAAGACATGGCCAGGGTAGCACCGGAAATTTGGACTACGGGACCACACGATGTAGGATTGTTGCATGAGGTAACTCCTATAAAAATAAAACTGAAATCAGGTGCCCTCCCACCCAGAGTGAAACAATACCCAATATCCAAAGAAGCAGAGGAAGGTATTAGAGAAACAGTGAATGCACTCCTAAACCAAGGGATCTTAGTGCCATCAACTTCCCCATACAACACAGCGATTTTTCCGATTAAGAAAGCAAAAGAAGGGGAGTGGAGAATGGTCCAGGACCTCTGCCTACTCAATGACGTCATTCAAAAAGAGTTCCCTTTAGTGCCTAACCCGTCATCAATATTGTGCAGTATACCAAAAGAGGCAACTTGCTTCACTGTCATTGATCTGAAAAATGCCTTTTTCTCTGTGCCACTCACACCAGAGTCGCAGTACCTTAGACATGTTCATCTATGGAATACAGGTATTAGCCCGAGTAGTGCCTGAAATAACACAAAAAGAGTGGAGAATACCATCCGACTTCATATTCCGCCCAATCACACCAACAGATGTAGTGCCAGGCACAATCATGTCTATAGACATTGAGGCAGTTAAAGTTTCCAACAAACGCATTGTGGTCATAGGCCTGGACACGCATGGACGCGAGTGGAGAAGTGTGCTATGCATAGAGTCAAACATAATGCTAAAAGACATTACTGATGAAGAATTGTTTACTGACTACGAAGGGGATGGAGAAATAATAATGGAAATAAGCATACCATGTGACATTATGATTCAATACAGAGAAATATACAACCCACTCAAGGCTAACATAAAGGCCCCACTGACAATATTTGAAGAAGACATGGCCAGGGTAGCACCGGAAATTTGGACTACGGGACCACACGATGTAGGATTGTTGCATGAGGTAACTCCTATAAAAATAAAACTGAAATCAGGTGCCCTCCCACCCAGAGTGAAACAATACCCAATATCCAAAGAAGCAGAGGAAGGTATTAGAGAAACAGTGGATGCACTCCTAAACCAAGGGATCTTAGTGCCATCAACTTCCCCATACAACACAGCGATTTTTCCGATTAAGAAAGCAAAAGAAGGGGAGTGGAGAATGGTCCAGGACCTCTGCCTACTCAATGACGTCATTCAAAAAGAGTTCCCTTTAGTGCCTAACCCGTCATCAATATTGTGCAGTATACCAAAAGAGGCAACTTGCTTCACTGTCATTGATCTGAAAAATGCCTTTTTCTCTGTGCCACTCACACCAGAGTCGCAGTACCTTACAGCTTTTACTTTAGGAAACAACAGATATGAACATCGTAGACTCCCACAGGGGTATTGCGAAAGCCCGAGCATTTTTAACAGAGTACTACGAGAAGACATTGGCAACATAGATGTAGGGAGCACCATAATACAGTACGTAGATGATTTACTCGTCTGCAGCAAAACAGAAGAAGAGTGTAGAGAAGACTCGATAACACTGCTTAACGTATTGGCTGCCAAGGGATACAAGATGGACAAAGGAAAGTTACAATACTGCCTTGCTGACGTTGTGTATCTTGGCCAGCAAATATCTAAAGATGGAAAAAGAATATTACCAGACAGAGCAGCAGCCATTCGACACATTATCATACCAAAAACAGTGAAGGACATGCAGAAATTTCTTGGCATATGTAACTATTGCCGAGCGTGGATCCTTGATTATGCAGCATATACACGGCCAATGCTACAAGCACTAAAAGAAGCGCAAAAGAACAGAGCCCCAATAAAATGGACACAGGAGACAATTGCTCAATTCTCTCGATTAAAAGACCTTATTTCAGACGCCCCAGTCCTTGCAAATCCAGATTATTATGAAAGGGAATTTTTCCTGGAGGGGCACTTGTGCCCTATCCACACTTCACTCAGCACTAATGGTGATACCAGAGAGCCACGTCCAGTTTACAGCAAGGCCTTCGGCTGACACATCGACAGCAGGCCAATCGACTGACACATCAGCAGCAGGGCAAGCGGCTGAACCATCGACAGTGCCCAATGAGACAATCACAGAGCCCCCGGCATACAAACTATTGTCAGAAGAAACTTTGAAAACCAAGTTGTCACGCAGCAAAAGATACAATTTAGTCCAAATCGTCAGAACTCCTTGCTAAAATCCCACAACAGTATAAGCTTTTCTCATCTGCAGAAACATTCTTTGCATCATTCCTAGCACCAGGCGTTCAAGCAAGGGCAAATGCGAAATGGCTGCAGATAACACACTGAGAGCTCATCCAGCTGGCCAACGACACTGAACAAGGATTCAACATCATAAAAATAGAGCTCTGTGCACTGCGCCTGATGACGATGCAAAACAGATATGTCTTAGATCTTATCACAGCAATGGACGGTGGTGTTTGCAAAAAAATTGGAGGGGCGTGTTGCACGTTCGTACCAACTTCCGATGCTGATAACGGGACACTGTCACATGTGATAACAGCAGTGCATAATTTAGGAGAAAGAATGAGAGCAGAAGGCGGAGTAGACAACAACACGTGGTTCGATGATCTGTTCAGCTGGATACCATCGTGGGTGAACATCGCAGCAAAGATACTCATTCCCATCATAGTCTTTCTTCTCTTGATATTCTGTGTGTGCCAACTGGGACTAAGATGCTGTGAAAATAATATGCCTAATTCAGCAATGATAATGGTAACAGTGGGCCGACAGACAATGGTGGCTACCATGATAGATGCCCAAGTACAAACCGGAGAATACACCACACCACAGTATAGGATGACTGCCATCTATAGACAGTATGGGGACGTGGTTGATAATCTACATTACACTACCATTAGTGAACCAAAAAACTTGCTGTGGTATAATGAGGTATGGATAGATTTAGATGGGGATGGAGGGATATACTTAAAGGTCACCCCCGAAGAATATGCAAGAAGGGGTAACAGCTTAAGAAGTGTGTGTAAAGCATGGATGCCAATAAAGGGTACACCTGCTTGGAATGAGGCTGTGGCTGAAGCTGAGAGCTACCGAAGGGAGAATGGAAAGAACGATATAAAGTAGTTTGTTACTTTAGATGTAACGAAAGGGGGGAATGTATGGGAGTGAGGGGTCCTCAGGCCCCCTCGCGTCGTACGCTCCTCAGTACAAGGCTTGGACCGCGTGCCTCTGGTAGTGGTATTGCCCCTTGCCCTTATGTAAAGTTAACCACGGTTGACTGCTGCATAGATGTGACTACTGAGCAGGACACGAGGCATCCATCTTTTGTCCCCTTTTCAACTCTTGGGTAAACAGGCCTCACTGCGATAGTACAGCAATGCTCGGCTCCCCTTTCCACCACAGCAGCCAAGGACAGAGACACACACACAAGGTGCGCAGGCAGCTGGCTGGCCCCCACCCTTGCACTACCCCTGCGAAGGAAAAGCTCTGCGCTTCCATTCTTACGCTGAGGCTGGAGAAAGTTGCAACAATCAATATGCTACAGTTTTCTTCCTCTGAGATCACTGTTTGCCTGAAAACCGGCATGTGAACCAAGATGAGCTAAGCACTTTCTGCTCGATTCGTTCTCATAAACGTGCAAGCCACCCACCCCCATTAAAACAATGTATTGCTATTCTGACCCTGCACCCCCTGTAAAGTATTTCTTTCAAGTGCCAGACCCTCGCCTGTGTTGCGAAACCCACCCAACACCCCCACTACTAACCTTAAGCATTTTTATTATTATATATGCTTT
This sequence comes from Ambystoma mexicanum, assembly GCF_040938575.1. Classification (NCBI taxonomy): domain Eukaryota; kingdom Metazoa; phylum Chordata; class Amphibia; order Caudata; family Ambystomatidae; genus Ambystoma; species Ambystoma mexicanum. The sequence goes on from NC_090933.1 coordinate 1,100,325,455, forward strand.
TACTTGCACTAATGAGTTTGAAACTTAGAAAGAGAGGCGAAACACAGCCTGATTCTTTTACATGCACAATAAAGGTCACAGCCTTCAATTAAAGCCACAAATGACCCAATTGTACTGACAATGATCATTGTGTGTAACTTAGGTAGAAATGTGACAAGAAGCATACAATGTTTTAAATAATTTGTCATTTAGTATAAAACAATACTAGCCTAGGTAGTGACCACAGTGACCGACCCTGACCTGCATGGAGCACAAGATGTTTGACGTCCGTCAGCTACTCAGCCAACCAGGAGGAAGAGATGCTACCCACACCTACAGCACCACACCGTCTGGCCAATCGGGTCCATTTAGTATTTTTTGTTAGAGTTACTTTAACTAATATAAATGTTGACACTGATGTAATGAGGTAGAGAGTTTTTTGGGTTATTTCATAGCTGGAGGAATAAACCATCCTTTGAACTCTTGCAGCCGGGTCTCAGTGCCTCTTTCCCCTACAAGGGGTTTTGCCTGTTATTTTATTTCTTTTTCTCTCACACGTAGTAAGACGGGGAAAGGCACCTAAACCTTCCTACCTACGACAGCCAATTTCTTCCCCTCGCTATCCGGGGGAGTGGAGGCTGAAGATAAGAGGTTTGAAGACTTCTTTCTCACAGTCACTGAGAACACCGAGCCTGGGGAGGGCTGCGACTACTGGCACTTGAGTGCAGGCTCTGGCATCCGGTACTTCTTTTCCAGCCTCATTTTGACGGGGCTGAGGTGGTATTTTGCATCAGCGCCAGGCCCCAGGGTCGAATTGGCCCATCTGCCACTCGGCCCGGCCGAAATCATGTGTAGTCCCTGGGGGCCAGTTTCTGCCCACCCCTGGGCCGGTTTGAGAAATCAAAAAAGTTTTGAAAAAAATACTTTTTTTTTAAACAAACAATGGCATAATTCATAATTCATAAAAGCAAGGTAACAAATGTTACCTTGCTTTGATGATTGATTTGCATGCATGATGTGTGCATCATAAATTATGATGTATGCATCATTCACATGCTGCTGCAGCATGCGGCCAACTTTGCACCAGACCTGCAGATTAACTTAACTGGTCTGCTGTTAAATCTCAGTTACTAGTTTAATGGTGTCCACTACAGAATAATTGCTAATTTTACTATAGATGATATGATAGCTCAGTGAGCGCTCACTGCTGCAATGTTTGTGTGATCTGCAGATTGCAGGTTCAAATCCCTGCAAGGCCATCTTAGCCTTTCATCCTTCTGAGGTCGATAAATGAATACCAACATAGGTTAGGTGATATTGTGTGCATATTTGTTCTATAAAAAAACAACTTAAGCGTAAGTGCTATACAATAACATATTATCATTTGGCCTTGGACGTCTGCTTGCATTCACACTAATTTAACAATATGGAGCTATACACACAGATATTAATGATACATATCCGTGTTTGAAATGTATATCACATTAGTGAAATCATAACCATATTTTTCATAGTGTACTTAGGAACAATTCTATTTGATGCCACTTCATGTTTTGTCAAGAGGTGAAAGGTCATGTTTCATTGCTTCCCGGGGTGTCATTTTCAGGTGGGGTCAAATGACATCAATTCCGGTGATGTCATCAGAGGTCAAGGGTCGTGAGGCGAGGGGAGGCCACTTTTTCTTGGGTGTCTGGGCCTATTTCTTGTCCCAGTCTGACCCTGCCAGGCCCTCATCCCAAACGTCTTCCAAGAGAGGCACCGCCAGGAAGGTCTTAGTCTTGGCCAGGAAACCTTCCCGCTTGGCGTCAGCTCAAGACCACAGATACGTAGGCGACCATTTTGTGGAACGATCCCACTTCATCCGGGGAAGAAGCTCTTGACGGTGGGGAAATGCTGCTGTTGTTGCATCTGTCCCTGTATCTTTGGAAGTATTAAGGTTGGTAAATTTCATGTTTCATCCTCATCTTACATGAGGTCAACATTTTCTAGCTGGGGTTCGATTTGAAAATTGAAATCGTCCACTATCAGTTCAATCCCATTTTTCATATCAGTTGACTGCCAGCCTAGAAGTGTTGACTCAAGGTTTTTTAGGGGGGGGGGGTTGCACAGGTCATGTTAACCATACGTTTGGTAGTATATATTGACAAAACATAATTCTTGATAATATTATGCTGTTGCCTGGACTGGAAGCCGCGGGTTGGCCAGAACAGCTTTCTTTTGTACAGTAATTAATCATTGTTGTTGCTGAGCTGTCTGAGCCTTTTCAGAAACTTTAACCTGGATGAAAAGTCACAACAGACCGTGAAGCCAATTGTTTTTTTTTCTTTGGGCTAGGTTTGGTATCAACCCAGTAAGGTCCGTGCTCCATAGCCCTGGCTTGATGATTGTTTGACTAGTCGGCTTTCCAAGGAGAAAAAACTCAGTCCTTGTTGGAGTGATTTGGAGATATGAGTTAGTCGTCCATAATTGAATAAGCATAAGGCAGTTATTTATCGGTGAGATGTCGTCCACGCAGTTCACTTTTAGGTGTAACTGTGTGCAACATGCATATAGATGAATGAGGATGTTGGGATCATCCTGGAGAGCGCCTGGAGATTCCATGTGGAGGTTGACAATGAAAAGTGTTTGGATAGATATCTGGTGAACCCAGCAGGAAATGGGCAATATTTTGATCGCTCATATCCCACCTGGAATAGATCTTGACTGTCCTGCAGCTAGGAGACAACAAGAAAGGAAAGACTGAGTGAATCCCAAGGGTGCAGGGAGGAGTGAGAGAAGAACAGTTGCTGCCTTGTCCATGACGTCTAGAACATAATACATGACCCTGACGTGTAGAACATAATCCACGACCCTGATGGCTGCTGGTTGCATTAGGGTCTGAAATCGGACTGTAATTGGCCTTGCTAGTCTAATAATGGGTGCAGTTGTGTGCTGGTGCTTTTAACACCTCTCTCAGAAATGTTAGTTTGGTAATTGTCCTTAGTGTGACATGTTTTCTTTTTTTTTAGAACAGGGCATACGCATATTCAGACTTTTTTCAGCAACAATCATCAGTTCTGTCACTTGCCACAAAAAAGGTGCAGTCACATTTAGCCTGAGAATATAATCTAGTCTTGCATCCCAACAACTCTAAGACTGCCCCGTCCAGTATTATTTGCTAACGTTCATCAAAAGGAAATGTGTTATAGCAACTGGATAGAATCTTCTCCTGCAGCCAATGAATCCCTGAGCGTTTCTCTGCAACTAGTTTTTTGTCTTCTTAAACACAAGAAGATGGCGCACAAAGCGGCAGGCACTTAATATCATCTCCTGGTGCATACGAAGAATTCTGAAACGTTTTTTCTGCAGCTATTGTTTTATCTATATCATCACAAAAAGTTGATACACCAAGATATAATGAATGACTGTAAACGCCTAGTTCCTCTAAAGAATTGTACTAATATTTTAATTTCTTCATCAAACATTATGGTGCACTGTGTTAAAGCCACGTGTATTGCAAGTCCCTTCTGATGCCAATAAAATAATCCAAAGAGCCAAAAATGAAATGTACAACATACAGGAAAACAAACACGGATTGCAGTAACTGCCTAGGTAGGGAAACATCCAGCAGGCATTTACATTGTAGTAGAGTGAATACGTGATTATGTTACAGAAAGCAAAGAGCAACCATTTGTTTCTAAATGTTACATCAGTGAAGGACTGTCAAGAGTTGATTCCATACTTTGCACATTTTCATTGGCCTATTCTAAACATGTGGGTATAGTGACGTTTATCCAGATTAGCTCATTTCTAATGAAGTCACCTTCATCCTCAGGCTCCATGATTGCATGGTGAGTGGTAATACATGTAACAGTCAAACGAGGTCTTCCAGGGGCTGTTCCAGGAGATGAAAATGTGTAGGTTGAAAGCACAGTTCTCTTGACCAATCACCATTTTGAGATGTGACAGTGTGATACAAAATAAGGACATCCAAGTTCCGTCCTAAGTGACCCAAGCAGTTTAGCACCAGAACACTGTTCTCACCATTATGAACTGTGTATTATCACTTCATTTTTGTAACTTCACTCGTTGGAAAGGCTGTTTGCTACTTGCATGTCATCATCTTCACATTCTGACCTTATGTGTTGGGATCTTTTTGCTGACAAACTTTGCTCATTCATAATGGCACACATGTAAATGTGTTTGTGCAGTGTTTATTGAAATAAAAGTGTCTCTATTCTGCTAATACATACATGCATTGTTACATGAGTGAAGAGGGATGGGGTTGCTTACCACTCCCTCCCCCTCCTACTAAATTCATGGCAATGAATAAGGCCAGAAGACACTGCAATCACCCATTCCATTTTGGACGAATTCCTAATGAACTAATGATTGATAAGTATGTGTTAGGGAGAATTCTCATTTATGGCTAATTCCCCTCACCTAGTGAGTCCCCCAGCAGCTTTGCTGGACTTCTGGAGTTTATTTTTTTCCACCTGGTAAGAGTGAGAGCTTTTCCCCCACTCTTACCTGTGTTTTGCTATGTGTTTCCATCTGTTTTTGTGATTGTGGACTCTGAAGTACACCACTTCAGTAGCCCCCTTCTTTGTGTGTGTCGCACAGCACCTTCGGTGCCGTGGCACAGTGTTGTCTTTGAGACTTCCCTCGACTCCATTTCTGAGGCGACTACTCTCCCCCAGAAAAGGGTAAGGTTACCATTAACTTTACTTAGTCAATCTACCACAGATCCAGTACACCCCATCTTCCATGGAGTACTGGAAAGGGTTAACTCACATCCCTTTTTATCTGTACCTCCTAGAGCATTGTTTCGCTCTTTTAACATTTAGACTTGGCTGGTGGCCGTGGTATCTACAACTTTCCTACCGTGATTATATTAGATAAATGTGGTACTGTTCTTGGCTATTATATTAGCCTCGAACATAACCCTGCTTGACCAAATCGTCTTTCTTTTGTCTCCGGTTGGGTTTATTCTCTATTTCTTTTTGTTAAAGTCCTTCTTGTGTTTTACTTTGCGTGGCAAACTAGGTTTGCCTTCTTTGTTCACTGTCTTTTGGCGGGCTTCTGCCCAGAAGCCCTCCTCAAGGTGCCTGGGTGTCTAGGTGGGCTGAATGTGAGGGAGGGGTGTAGTCACCCCCTGCACAGGGTATCCTAGGAAACCCAAGTCACACTTTGTCATGATTGGCCAGGGTAGTTGTCCGGGCTGGACAACCCCCCTGCTGGGTGATTGACAGCGAGGCTGCGTGAATGGGTGTTTTTTGCATAAAAGACAGGTCTCTTTGGCTAGAAGTCAGAGAGTCGCCACTGGAACTACAAGGAACCGAAGAGAAGTGTAGAGAATGACGGCTGCTGCAACTACCCTGTCCTGGCAAAGCCCTGCTGCAGTCCTGAGCTATCTGCCCTTCAACAACTCAGAGAAGATCCAGTCCAGAGTCTTCTTCCCTTGAGCTTGGTGGGGATAACCAGCTCATCTTCTACAGCCAGAGGATCCTCTTCCGTGGTCGAAATTGCTGCACACTGCTGTAGTGGTCCGGATAGCCACCTGAAGAGCCTCTCCTGCTTTTAAGGAGTGCACATTTTATTCTGTGTCGCTGCTGCCGGCCTCATCCCTGTGTGGTGCAGACCCCCTTCAGACGTCCTCCTTCTCGACAAAGCTCCAGGAATCGTGGGTCTGCGGGAAACCAACAGGAACAACTGCCAGGGCACCAGCTGCACCATTGGAACAAGGTACTATGTTCTGTTGAGGAAACTGTGTGAATCCCTTTTTCTTCATTTTCAAGGCTTGACCTTTTCTTCCCTCCTTCTTATAAATTTTGCTTGCGAACATTGACAATATCGAAGTACTTTTGGCTCTGTTGAATCGTGAACTGTTAGACCATGTGATCTTCGGCAACTGGCCCCGGTGTATTTCGACCCTGGCTCCTGCCATTTGACTTTTGAACTCCTGTCTCTGAGCGTTTCTTGATTCTGCCTGCCTATCCAAAATATTGCCTGTGATTTATGCCTCCAACTCCCTCTGGGTATCTCAGGTTCTAACTGTGTTTTTACCCCAGTAGCATTTAATGTCACGGATACGCGTTTGTTTAGTAGACCGAACTGTCAAAAAGTGATCGCAATTGTATTCGCGGTAGCATGTTTTGTGCCTTACACCAGTTCATTCAAACACAGGGTACTTACCCCGAGATTTACTGTACAAAGTGAATTGGTTAGTTGTAGTCTATGTAACGTGTGGTTTTTATCGAAGTTTAATAGAAGTGCTGTGTGTATAACGAATGGTTTAAAAATAAATGTACTTATATTTTTCTACCTGAAACCTTGAGTCAGTGTTTGCTTGAGTCACAGTAATTGTGGTCCAATTGTGTAATCTCTGCTACTGCTCATATACTCTTGAGATAGGCCTGGCTGCTGCACCACTGCTACCACTATGACATAGTAGTACAGGCTTGTACCAAAGGTAAAACTTGTATCACCACCTGTAGTCTTAATTGTGTGTAGTGGTCCCTAAGGGCACTGCACAGCATTCTGCCTAACACTGGTGTACAGCGGTGAGGATTTGGAAGTAGAGTGATTACACGTAGAGTTCTGCTATTGCTTGGTTTCAACTAACCACAAGGATAACACCACTTATTCTCTTTAACTAAGAAATCATGTAAAATATGGAAAACTACACTGAATAGAGTCTTTTAATCTATACCGGTGAGGTTCTGAGAACCATGTGTAGGGATAAGAATATCTCTGGTAAAGGAAAGACATCTGAACTGGTTGCAAAGTTAATGGGAAAAAGTCTGGAGATTGGGTCAGAAGGACTTACCACTCCAGCAAATGTGGATTTTGATATTTCTGATTCTGAGAGTGTTAATTGTGAAGAAGTAGATGAGTCCTTGCTAGGAAACCCTGCAACTCCCTTGCCTGCTCAGAATGCACAACCTCTGTCCACAGGGACCCCCACAGGTCCTACACTTACTCCTGAGTTTATTGCACTTGAGAAAATGAGACTTGAATTAAAAGTGAAACGTATTGATGCACAAACTGCCATGAAACATCAAGAGTTAAGGCTCAGAGAAATGGAGCTGAACCATGAACTAGAAATGAAGAAACTGTCTCTAGAAAATGCTTCTCTCCCAGAGTCCTCTAGGTCTTCAAGAACTAAGAGACCCTGTATGCCAAAGGAAATGATTGGTATGTATGAGACTAAACTTGATATTTTGGATTGGTTAGCAATGTTTGAGTACAATCATGGGATTCAAGATATCTCAGGGAATCAGTTGATTCCTTGGCTTTTCTCTAGGCTCCCCCCTGTTGCAAGTGATGCTGTAATGGAGTTGGGGGAGGAGGATAAGCAGGATTATGATCTCAGCACAAAACCTAACACTGACTCAACATCCAGGAGATTAACCTTTTCCGACGATTTTTTTAGCAACATGGACACAGAATCTGACAATGACGTCAAACACTGTGGAGATGAGAGGGGGCAGCGAAGCAGGTCACCATCCACGGGGATAGATCAGTGGCCATCATGGGAGTGTAGGTTCCCTGGGTAGGGAGAAGGAGGGGCTGATGCAGAAGAGGAAGCACAACAAGCTAACGATAGATGCACCACACATAACACATATGTCAACAGACTTAGGGAGCTCCCAGGATGTAGGTGGGAAGAAACAGAAACAGCATGTTCCGGGGGACGATTGTCTAGGGCTTATATCTAGGGTAAAGAAGTACCTACCCTAGAACCAGTAGAAATATGTGCAAACATTGAGGACAAGATAGGGCCGACACAACTTTGACAGCATCGAAGGACACCAGAAGAAAGGGAAGCATACTCATAGATACCATTATTAGAGAGGGGAGGGGCGAGGACTGAGTATGTACCCTGGAAACACACAGACAAGGTACATGTTAAGTTCAGACTACCGTCTTTAACTGCCGGAGCTGGGAAATTGATTTAAGAGATGGGGAAACTGACAGCGGGTCACAGGCTGGCGGTTGGTGACATAAAGGGATTATTGGTTTCGATACTGGGTGATGCAGCCGATGACATATGGAAGATAGTGGGGTTCTCAGGGGTGATGATACAGAACACGGCACATGATGGGTTGCCATTTGCAAACTGCAGAGCAGCAGTTTTGCAAACACTACAAACACACTGCCCAGAAACGTCAGACATCGGGGCGATTACGTCACGCAAAATGCGTGAAGACAAAGACCCTGATTGGTACATTCAGGAGATTCAAGAGCTTTGGCGTCTTGAAACCCGGGAGCCTTGGGACAAAACTATAGCTATATTCAATCACAGTTTAGTACAGGGCTTGCCAAAGCCAGTACAAAAAGGTTTGAAGAAATTTGTGGGGATGAAGGCAAAGGGATGGCTAGACATACAACTCACAATAGTACACCATTGCAGATTGTGGCAGGAGAAAGTTAAACAAAAGGCACAGGAGAGAAAGGCAGATAAGGCCAAATTAGTGCAAAAGAAGCTATCAAAGTATGCAATAGAAGGGGCGGTCATCACCAGCCCCATCCCACAAGCACCAACACTAAAGCAGAAGTGTCAACAACCACAACAATTTACACTGTCCATGGGAGGAGGATACATGCGGTGGGTGGATTTCAGCAGGGGTTCCGAGGAAGGGGAGGATTTGAGAGGGGGCGTGGTTTTGGCCAGAGGCGCATCACAACCAAGGGGGATTTCGGGATATGTGCAGCAGACAAAGCAGAACACAGGGGACCTTTCCGGGTTCCAAGAACAGGGGAGGGACCACCTCAGTGCTGGACCTGTGGGCAGCTTGAACAAATCTCAAGAGCGTGCCGTTTAGAGGGGCACAACATAGTTAGGGAGATTAGGGGCTGCAGAACTATCATGGGGGGCAAGAAGATTATTATGTTCAAGGCCAACAGCAATAAGGACAGATACAAGGCACGTATCAGCCGATGCCACAAGCACAAACACAAGCGCCAGCGCAGATACAGACACAGGTATCACAAATGGCAGCACCACTACCACAGTACTTACAAACATCACAGATCAGGGGAAACGCACAACAGCTAGCACAACTACAGAATGATGACACACCTGACCGCATGGACACAATGGCAACAGTGCCAGGTAGACGACTGGAAGGATTTACCACGCTGGTGAAAAACCCCTTTACAGGGAACGGGTTATCAATGTATCCCCAATAGGACAGCCCACAGACAGACTCGATGTGTCCCATCCTGTCGGTCACAACTAATCCTGCGGAGGAACCTCGCATAAGGGCGGCGATGCGTGACAAAACTTTTTCCTTTCTCTTTGACACTGGTGCGAATAGGTCATGCATATGGGAAGGGACATTTGCGTTGTCAGGCAATGCCATGAGCAGTCAAGGATTCTCTGGGGCTCGGGAAGTATTTCCTTTTACTGGTAACATCTCACTATCTATAGGAGATTATGGCTTATCACTACCCTTACTTTACTCTCTACAGACACCTGTAAACATATTGGAACTTGACATCATGAACAGACTAAACATGAGCATCTCATTCACAGACAAGGGCATAGTGTGCTCTACACCAGGCACACGCATGGAGGTGCTGCCCACATTCTGGGAGGAGGACATGGCCAAGGCATCAGACAGCTTATAGACCACAAGTCCTTATGACGTGGGGGGCATAAAGAGCATAGGGGGAGTGAAGATCAAATTGAAACCAGGAGCAATTCTGACAAGTTTAAAAGAGTATCCCCTAACCAAGGAAGCAGATGAGGGTATCTATGACAATCAACACACTCATTGAGAGAGGCATTCTGGTACCATCAGAGTCTCCATGCAACAGTCTCCATGCAACACGGCAGTGTACCCCATGCACAAGGCCACAGGGGGTCGTTGTGTTTCATTCAGGACTTAAGACCTCTTAACCACATTGTAGAAGCAGAGTATCCAGTAACAGCCAATCCAGTGACAATTATGTGTGACATTCCAGCAGAAGCCACCTGTTTCACAGTCATTGATTTAAAGAATGCATTCTTTTCAGTGCCACTTCACCCAGATTCACAAGATCTAACCAGATTTATGCACCAAAACCAGAAGTGGAAACACAGGGGTACTGCCAGTCACCAACTATCGTTAACAGAGTGATCCATATATATCTAGGCAACATAGAGACAGAGAGCACAGTTGTGCAGTATGTTGACAACATTTTTATTTGCAGTGAGACAGAAGACGAGTGCAGAAGGGACTCAGTGCACATGCTGACAGTGCTAGCTGACAAGGGGTACAAGGTAGACAATGTGAAACTACAGTACTGTCAGAAAGAGGTGCTTTACATTGGACAGATGATATCTAAGGATGGCAGGCACATTGCCCCAAAGAGAGCAGAGGCAATACTCAACACACCCCAGCCCAAAACAGTGAGAGAGATGCAACAGTTCATGGGATTGTGCAAGTATTGCAGAGCATGGTTTTTTGATTACAACACATGAGCCAGGCCACTATTAACTGCATTGAAAGAGGCCCAGAAGGGAACAAAGACACTGGCGTGGACCGCAGTGATGACTGAGGCTTTTTAACTCCATAACCAGTACTGACCATTCCATCTCGCCCACTACAAACACCCCCGCCCAAGATAAGACACTCTTCTCCTTGAGAGATGTCTCAGATACTGAAGTCTTGGTCCTCCTTAAAAACATAATACCCTCCAACTGCAAAGGTGATATCTGCCCAGCCAATATCATCAAAGATTGCGCTGACACCTTAGTACCACTTATCACAGCATTCACAAATGACTCCTTTGCATCTGGCATTGTTCCACCATGCCTTAAAGAGGCCTGGGCATGCCCACTTCTGAAAAAAACATCTCCAGACCCTTCCTCCCCCATCAACTACCATCCCATCACCACAGTCCAATTTCTGCTAAAAAAAAAGCCTAGAGAAAGAAATCCATCACTTCCTTGAAACCAACGGCATTTTAGGAAATCAGCAATCTGGTTTCTGCCCAGGCCACAGAACGGAATCTGCTTTACTGGACCTAAATAACAAACTAGCTGAAATCATGAACGAAGGCAAACCATCACTTCTCCTCCTTCTTGATTTATCTGCAGAGTTTGACCTTGTGGGCCATAGGACCCTTTGCAGACACCTCAAACATCACTCCTGAAGCCACTACCTGGATCACCTCCTTCCTTGAAGGGAGGGCCATGAGGTTTTTCACCGAGCAGGCCTGCGCAGCACCCACCACCATCCACTGCTGAGTCCCACGGGGCTTCTGTACCTCGCCCATACCATACAATATATTTACCAAACCTCTCTTTGACAAACTGGATACTCTCAGCATAGCATACACGAACTATGCAGACAACACTCATGCCCTCCTCCCACTCTCTGGCTCAATCAAGTCAGCGCCATTGCCTCCTGTGCTCCATTCACTATGAAATTGATCAATGCAGTCAAACCCTACCTATATACCCAGAACTGCCTCTCAATAGCCAGAGCCACTATAGGTGCAAAACGTGACTATTACAACGTTCTCTTGGTTGGTACCTCTGCAAAAAATCTCAACAGACTGCAAATTATTCAAAACAATGTGCTCCGAGCAGCCCAGAACATTCCCAAGAGGGAGCACATTTCCAATTCTAGAAGTGCTGCACACTGGCTCCCCGTCAAAGAATGTATCCTCTTCAAGACTGTGGCCATTACTCACAAATGCCTCTCCCTCACAGCCCCTTCATATCTATCAGAGAAAGTAGTCAGAGCCAGCTCCACCAGACCTAAACGAGCACAACCAACTGAACATCCCCACCATCAAACGGGCCAAAGCGGATGTCATTTGCTTCCCCTTCATAGCTCCTAAACAATGGAATGCCCTTCCAACCCCCCTGAGGAATGAGATTTTGCACCTTTCCTTCCGCAGAGCCCTCAAAGCGAGGCTCTTTAACTAGTCACACCTCACCCGTATGCTCTCCCCTTTGATACCTGTGTTCTTTAAGGTATTAGTTTATCCGGTTCTCCTGTAACCCTTGAACCGTAGCGCCCCCATCCTCTGTAACATTATACTTTTAACTGTTACCTGTCTGGAATTAGCTTCTCTGTAACCACGAACCACAGACAGGCTGTCTCATTTTCCTTCTGTTTTTTGTAACTAAGTAAGCCTTGCATCTAACAGCGCCACAATGCCTGAGGGCTGCTTTGTGCCATCTATCCTGCTTGTTTAATAGTACCCTGTCAACAGGGTCTTCTTTTGAGCTAGGTTTAGTGAATATCACTGTATTTTCCTTTAAAGCATAGTTATAAGTAGTGGGGGACCCTTGATGGATAGGACTGTTAGCATCTAGACATTTTTGCATGTCCTCATCCATGTATGTGACTGAGCGTGTTAATATCATTACCACTTTGTGTACAGTCCACTGTCTTGCAGATGGATCAGCAAGCACATTGCCTGCACTGTGCACAGAATATTTTCTGTGTGCTTTTGTTTGCATAACCCAGATGAGAGGCTTAACCTTTTAGATGTACCATATCTTTTACCAAATTTGATTTTACGATATTGGCTTTCCTTTAGAATCTCTGAATGAGTTTGCTTTCCAACCTTGATGATCAAAGTTATAACCTTGTTCTACACAGTTTGAATTATAGGAATAAGTATGTGAGGTAGGGGGTTCATATAAAAATGTAAACTTCATAAATGGCCGGCGCGCATCATAAATGAAGTGCACATATTCTGGCAGTGAGCACATGTTTTCAAAATGCTAAGAGTTCAGGGTCACATTTCATCTGTCTGGCTTGCACTATATATATAAATACTAATATGAGCTACAAACCCCTCCCCAATAACTTATAACATATCGTTAACAAATTAGTGCAAATGAGCTCAGATGAAATGACAAGAAAATGTGTGTTCTTCTGCAATGGAGTTAAAAGTGCAAGCAATTGTCAGCTGTGCGGTTTCATTCAGCATGGCATGAGCTGTGAAGATGGAATGTGTCCTGTTGAAAAAAATATTGTGTGCAGGAAGCAATGTTACAGTTCTGGTAGTAAAACTGTCATTTTTGAGGGGAAAAATACTGGGCAGAACAGATGAGGTGACATATGCTAAGCAAGGGGAAGGGTTATTCTTGAATGACAGTAAGAGGTTTTAAAAAGAAGCAGTAAGAGGATGTGAGTTCAGAATTGTAAGCAGATGTGCAAGAGTGACTTGGGAAGCAAGGATCCTCTGCCGGGAGCAGAGCTGGGCTGAGCCAGTGCTGGGAGCTGTTAGGATCGTGACCTTCCTTATCAGTGGCGAGCCAAGAGAGAGGGGTTTTCCACGGTCAGCAGTGCAAGGAATCTCATCAATTTCTAGGTAATTATGGTTTTAAGTGAGGCAATGTTGGATGTGACTGTGCGATAGTCATTGTCAAAAGTGAATGCAGTTATGAATTTACAAGGTTTTGTTTTTATAGTTGGATATTCATAAAGTGTAACTCCTGTCAAGTCCTGTACTTCAAGGTTGGGTTAACAGAACTCATTACAGTTCATTCTATTCTTGAGATGTGCCTTTTGCAATTGTTTTTTTTTGTGTCTCCACATTTGCACTAACACATTTGTTCATTTTACAGCTGTTACCATGTGTAATTGGTAAGTTTATCTGTCATCATTTATTTTTATTTTTATTTATTACATTTGTTATACGCCCAGACCCTGAGGTATCACGGCGTAGTTGCAGACAGTTCAGTATAATTTTTACATTTATAAGCAGGCAGTATTAAGAATAACACACATGAAATGTGGCATAGTGATGACAGGGCCAAGCGCCATGGGTGGGTTGTCAGGTATGCAAGACACGGCATTCTGAAGACACAGTATAAAAATTACTTCGTGTTCTGATGCATTTTGTGACCTTTGGTTATTTTATTTAATCTGCACACACAGTGCGTGATAGTGGACACTTTCATTGGAATGATTTGATTTGTATTATATAGTTAGAAAGAGAGTGAGTGTGCAGTATTTCATTTTGCATGTTTACAACTGTGCAGATCAGCCATCAGGGAATTTTTTTCAGCATTGTAGATAAGTTGCTGAACAGTAAAGTTACCGCCCAAGCCAAGTGTATCAAGGCAGGGAACTTTAAAGCAGTTACTAGGTGTGGCATTGTGTTAGGCATTTAGACATCGGGTGCACTTAAAAGTGAATTCATTCTGTGAATTGATAGTGCCAGTTGAAGCTGATTTTTTAGATCCAGTGAACTACATTGATGCAAATCTCGTTGCCCATGGAGTTTAGTCTTCAGAAAATGCGACCTTATGGAAGGACAGGATATGTGGCGAAGTGCAAAATTAGTTATTATAGGATATTTTTGGGGAAGGGAGTATTCTACAGGTATGCCTTATGAGACTGTTTAAAGCTCCAGAATGAAAGGGGAGAGCGATTGTATAATACGGCTATGCGCTAAATTATGGTTTCTCCTACACCGATCTTTGAAAATGCAAGGAAATGATTCTGAAGCAATTAGTAAGTTGTAGGGCAGTTTGGATGATGCAGTTGACCAAATAAAGTGCCTAAAACCAGAATTAGAGCAGTCTAATACAGAATTGCAGGCTAAATGTATGGATACTCAGTTGACTCAGAAGAAAAAACAATTTAAGGAGAGTGAGCAAGAATTGATGCACTTAAAGGTGGTCTTAGACGCAATAAGAAAAGACAGAAATAATGCCATTTCAGAATTTCAAACACTTAGAAAGAATAAAATGGAGAAAGATAGGGAATTCTGGGCTGTAGAACAAGAAATGGTTAAAATGCTGGAAGAGAATGACAAGAAAGACAAAGCTTTTGACCAGGGCCAAGTGTAAATAAGCGAACTACAGGCCGTGATCAATTAAATTAGGGATGAGGATTCTGATCTTTGTCAGGAGGCAGAACGGCTTCATGAACAATGCAAGGATCTGGAACAGCAAATATTTAGTTTTAAATCTTAGGAAAAGTCACAACGCACTACATTTAATGGAGTTGAGATTAAACTCAGCTCTGCCCGAGGGAACAGTGTACCAGTAGCTATTCCTGTGGCCAGGCCTCATTATAGCACGCTGGGGGGGTCTGAGTCACCCGCCGGTGGTAACAATTATTCATGCCCACGAGAAAACAAAAATGAGTGACAGAATGATATACCCCAAAATGCACACCAAAATGCACCCTATCAAAATCATGAAGTCAATCAAAACTTGATTAAACCATTCAAAAAAGGAGCCGATTGTTGTATGGAAGACCATTTAGAAACTGTCAAAGATAAACTCAAAGCCCTCCAGATACCTAGTGAACAGTATAGGCAGTACTTTCACTTAATGCTTGACTCTGCAACTGCTAGTGTCATTTGGGGTCTAAATGAACAGGAAAACCTGTCATGGACGGACTTTGAGAAAGAGGTTAGACATCAATTTTCACCTTATCAATTGATACAAGAGGTCAGAAAAGCAGCCTATACAATGACTGCAAAGCCAGATATGCCCCCTCGCCAGTTCCTCCAAGATTAAAAAAGAGCATTTTCATGCTTTGATGTGTCCTTTAATCCTAATTCTGTAGAATTTAAAACTGCATACTGTTATGGTCACCAAAAAGATATTGGGCCTCATTACGAGTCCGGCGTTAACCGAGGCGATAAAACCGCCTGGTTAACGCAGGACTCGTATTACCATTCCGCCTCCGTGATTCCCGGAATTACTGGGGCATCACAACCCCGGTGTTCCGGGAATCACGGAGGCGGAATGGTGTAAATCCCCATTCCCATTGAGTCCTATGGGACTCAATGGGAATCGGGATCATGGAAACACCGGCAGCATCTCGTGATGCTGCTGGTGTTTCCTCGTCCGCCTGCAGGCGGGCGGTGTTAAACCCGCCAGGTCAAACCTGGCAGGAACATCACCTCCCGCCTGCAGGAGTCGGGATCAGGCGGTCCGGAAACAACGGCGGCAGCGGGTTTACCGCCACCGTTATTTCCGGACCGCCAGGGTCGTAATGAGGCCCATTGTATTCCAGTTAATTTGTGAATTTGACATGTAAAAATTATTGGAATGGATAATAGAACAGGGGACCAAACTATATGATGTAATCTATTGTCAGAGAGAGGAAAGGTTTAAGAATAAAGAGACAAAATCGAAATCTAAAGAATCCACACCTGCAATAATAGAGATAAAATCAGCAAAAATGCTCTTGAATCAGCCTAAACGCAGGCAAGGAACAACATGACACCTAATCAGAGAGGCATTCCACCACAGAGGATGCCTCCCCAAACTCCGGTAATCCAATCTGTTAATAGGAGCAATAGGGAGTCTTATATAGGTCCTAGATATCTGTGCAATGCCCCCAGGGTGGGATTTCGCCCTGATATGTCACGCATAAATAACAATCAAAATCAAATGTACAATGGCGCGTACCAGACACTGGTTTGACGCTAATAGAATGATATACGCCCATCAAGAAAGACAACGGTGCGTGGATAGATTAATTGAAAATGGAAATTAGCAAAGGGGACAATTCCCACCAAATGAAAGACAAAATATGAATTATGTCTCGCGCCATTATAACCAATCACCACCACCAGTCGACCATGTCAAAGAATGGTCATGCTTTGTTCCCCACCTTCTATGGCCCATGAGTTCAGAAGTAAAACAAATAGAAATCAATCTCCTGAGAGGTACCAGCATATGGCCAATCAGGGTGTGTTTAATCAATACTGGCCAAGGCTGCAAAGAGAAGAATGTAGGGACATGGACAGGTTTCAATGCCTAGAGGCCCACGTTAAAATGTTGTCTGAACAAATAGGAAAACTCTGTGCAGTTCAAAAACAGCAGCCAAGTGAATTTGCAGAATGGCATTGGAGTGATCTTGTGCGTTCTGACAACAAGTGACTATTTAATATCCCCCACACTGATAAAAATACAGAAGCCTGTGAATCACCTTTGTATAACGTTCCTGTATTCTTGCTGATCCAAAAATAAGAATACAGACGAATGAAAGTGAGACGAGGAATGCCCACACACACAAAAAAGGAGTGTGCTTCAACTTAGATTTCAATCAACTACTGAAGTGCGTGCCGATGAAGAACAAAAGGGGAAATTGAACAAGAAGAACCTAAAGAACATAGAGACATATTTAAAAAGAGCATCCAATGTGAAAATAAAACACCAGATGAAGAGGTAGGATTGGTAGTTAGAATATCCTCCTTTGATAGTCAGAATACTCTTGAGTGCCCGACAGAAAAAACAGTAGCAGAAAAGGATGGTGCAGTTCAGTCACCTGAGGAGTATTTTGAACCACACATATTCCAAGAAACAGAAAGGACAGGCACCATGCAAAACACAAATAGGATCCTGAGCCAGAAAATGACACCCTGCCACATGCAACTTGTGAAAATGTTCAGTCAAAAATCTGCAGTGTGTCCGCTGATAGTCCCAGGTCAAAGGAGCAGTCAGTGGCTATGCTCCAGATGGGTTCTGAGCCCTGAAAAATAGACAAAGAAATCCAAAACAAGGTGGGCAAAAAGGAGGGAAAAATATCAGTTCACATGCCCATGTGTTAAGCAAGGAGTGAAAAGGGGCTAAGAAAGGTGAGTCCTGAAATCAGCAAGAAATCACACTTTTTGTGTGTGCTAGAGGAAGTTGAAGACAGGTACTATGCTCCTATCACTGTGGAAGAAAGATAATGTATTTGCGATGATTGACACAGGTGCCCAGGCCACGATAATGTCCAAGGAGTTGATAAACAGTATCAATGAAGGTGATCCCCACAAAATCATGTAAAGGTGAGACAAAATGAAGGCCCTGTGCACAATTTCAATGGTGAGGAAATATCTATCGAAGGTGTCACTGAGGTTGACATAAATATAGGGAAGCATCGGATGAGACAGAAAGTATTCATCACATCTATCAGTGAAATACCTTTCCTCATAGGGTCAAATTGCCTGAAGAGGTTGTCGCCTCTCATTGATGGGGTAAATGGGGTCTTATGGTCCCTAGCCAAAAATCAGTTGAAGCCTAAGAAAGTGATGTCACAAAACAACAGTTTAAAAGAATGCCATGCAGTGGCTAAGTCAGAAAATGCATTGGAGATATATCTTCAGAATAGCAGTGTGCCTAGTATCACAGTCATTCTCATATGTCAGGGTGAAATGCGAGGTGAAAAAGAGAAGCAGTCTCTAGAGATTTTTTTGGACCCCAAGAAAACATGGCAAACAGAAATAGATGAAAACACATTGTGATTTTATTTAAAGGAAGAAACATGCAAGTCAAATGTCACTCCAGAGATAAACACAGAAAAACACATTTCATCTCTTTCTGAAGTTCACATGGTAGATGGCCAGCCATGTATCCCTATCTGTATAAATGGGCATTCTGAAATGATATAAGCCACTTTAGCACTAGAGCAGGAAAGACGTTTCATTAATGAGAAAATACTCCAGCAGATAACTGACAGGGAGGAGATTCCAACATTTTTGGGTTGGATGATCCGGAGTCAGGAAATAGGGTAGTAGGGAGATGCATGTTAAAGATTACAATTGGTCCTAAGAGTATCCATCACAATGTTTGGATCGTAAGTGGGACACAAAATAAATTGTATTTGGGAAATGACATCATGCACAGAATTTGTATGGTGTTAGACTTTCATAATCACAAGGTTTGGTCCAGGTTGGGAGGGGCTGCGCCTGCATTTGAGGAAAAGAGACAAGCTTATCATTGCACACAGATGGCCCCATATGCAATTGAATTGCAGGTGAGAAAGGATATTACCATCCCCGCATTTACTAGACAAGTTACAATAGGACTAAAATGCATAAAGGCACAACAGTTCAAATATTCTGATGCATTTGTATGCCTAAATGAATCCATGAGGCAGCAAGGGCTAGAATGCAAATATACACCACTGATAGATATTGGGGGTGGACTCATTCAAATTTTAGTCGACAATAAGGGATACCAAGACATTCATTTAGAGGAGAATTCAACAGTAGGAATGGCAATACAAAAATCTTATTATACTGCAGACTTCAGCAATGCAGTGATTGGGTACATCTCTGTAAGGTGTGTGACTGTGCAGGGTGAGTTGCCGGAATCCTTGGACTCTCAACCTAAAGGAATCTTTAAAGTTCAGTCTGTGTATCCTTATGAGTCAAGTAAAACAGTGTGCTGTCATCAAGGTGATTTCATCATATTTGATTTAAATGAGAATAAAACAGAAAAGTAGCATATTGAAATGGAAGTCAATGTTCCAAAATTCAGGCTGCAGATGCATGCACAAATGAAGAAGAAAAGGACCAATTGAGAAAAACATGTATGGAATTTAAAGAGGTTTTTTCCAATGACGTTTATGATTGTGAGTTAACAGATTTGCATGTTGCCACATTACCAGAAGGACATGGAAGGGAACCAGTATTTGTGCAACAATATTGGTGGCCCCTGGCATGTTTGAAATCACTAGCTGAAATAATTAAAAATTTAGAATCCAAAGGAATTCTTAGGCCAATTCATAGTACTTCAAACACTCCCATAATAGGTGTTTTAAAACCTCATATACAATGGCGTTTGTGTGCAGATTTATGAGAATTAAACAAGAGCTCCTGTTTCAAGGTGGCCGCTTCCATTTATTGACCAGGGTCTCGCACAGGTTCACGGGTCAAAGGTATTTACCACATTAGAACTTACAGTTGGATACTGGTGGGTACCACTGGCTGAAGATATCCAAAACTTGTTGCATTTTCTTTTGACAAATCACAATATTCGTGGTCTCAAACACCTTTTGGATATGCCAATAGTGGGAGTGAATTTGGGATATTTCTGAGCAAGGCACTCCGAGATGCGGCAGAACGTGGCACAATATTTTACGTGGATGATGTGCTAATTAAAAAATGAGAATTTAAACATTAATTTCAATATAATTAGACATGTGTTTTTGCCAGTTACAGAAAGCTGGAGCTAAAGTATCTTTACAGAAAGCACGTTGTCGTAAAAAGAAAATTAATTTCTTGGGTCATGAGGTGACTAAACATGGGTTAAACCCGCAAAAGAAGAAGGTGGAGGCAGTAAATAAATTGAAAAGTCCTACTAATCTGAAGGGGTTAAAAAGTTTATTAGGGATGACAGGTTATAAAAGGAAACTTATTGAGAATTATGCAGAGATTATACAAACGTTAACCTTTAACAAGATTACTAAAGTAGGGTGTACCCTGGAAGTGGGAAAAGGAGCAATGTGAAGCAGTGGCCAGACTAAAAGAATGTCTCATGAAGGCGCCATGTCTGACATATCCCATAAAGAATGAGGATTTCTTAGTAGAGATAGGTTTTACTGATCAATGCATGTCAGCCATATTATATCAAAAACATGATGTGAATATCAAAACTATTGCATATTTGAGCAAGGCCTTGTCACAGGTTGAAACTAAGTTCAGTGAATGCGAAAAAGCACTCCTAACCACTTGTATGGGTGTTACAAAATTGCTGTTCTATAATTCAAGGGGAAAGAGTAACTATTGAAATAAATCATCAGCCTCTGCAGTTTCTGCAAAGTAAGAGAATTAGATCAGGGAATTTGGCTCAGTCCAGAAAAAGATCTTCTGGGTTTTCCTGTAGAAGTGAGATATGGGCAAAATAAAAAGAGCCTGGTTGCCCAAGGGCTAGCAGATTTGAATGATTGTGCAGCAGAATCTGCATCTGAGGGTGTAGAAATGGAATCAAGTTAGGAGGGGTTGACCAATCCCCACACAAAGCGTTCAATGAAGTGGTATGTAGGGATTTTCCAACTATGTATGTAGATGGTTGCACATACCACGTGGAAAATAACACAGAAAAAGAGCTTGGGGCTGGAATAGGAAATATCTGGTTTAAATGTGACAATATTCCAACAGTAAGCATGAGGATTGGGCCTAGAGGTAGTCAACTGGCAGAGTGGGCCACTATTTGCAAAACAGTCGCTACCGCAAGAGAACACAAACTCAAAGAGGTTGCTCTAGTGACTGATTCTAACTATGCACAGAATAGTTTTGTAGAATATTTACCTGGCTGGAAGGTAAAAGTTATGTTCACCTATAACAGAAAACCACTTAAACATGGCAGAATGATTCAATCCATAGACAAACTTGTATCAGAAAATGATTTGGTAATACATTGGAGAAAAATACGTGGCCATTTCAAGACAGTGGGTGAGGACAACGAGGGGCATGACAAGGCAGATCAGTTAGCCAAAATTGGAGCTGTGATGGGAGAGTTGTTTCCTATTGAACACCTACTTGGTGAAATACAGGTATATGTGATAACATGCTCCAAATCTCCAAAAATAGTTGAGCAGTCTGTCGTGCAATGGAGTTTTGATACTGCAGACAAGGACCTGGTCAAGGCATAAAAGGAGCATCTGATTTTAGGCATATTCTATAATCATCGGTTAGATGCTGAGAGACATCCTCTGACTGAAGAATATTGTAAAGGGAGAGAGGAATTGAGGTTGTTGCTAAAAAAACAAAAAGAGAATTAGGTTACAAGATGGACTGATGTTTATACAACCTGTGACAGGTCAAATACAATGGGTAGTGCAGATGTACTGATGATTAGAGAACCTGTGACAGGTCAAATACAATGGGTAGTGCCCTTGTCATTTCAGAGATTGATGTTACATCATGCCCATGATGCTACAACTGCAGGACATAGTGGTTCACAGTAAACTTTGAACATTTTAAAAGATTATGTTTATTGGCCACACATGTCACACAATGTTGAACTATACACCAGAGGGTGTCTAGTATGTGCACAATTGCAACCTGCATCACATATGCATAGAGGACCATTAATGAAAAGGGGTGTTTGACCCTCCCATGGTCTGATGTGCAAATCAACTATGTCCGGCCTGTAAAAAGATCAGCATGGGGAAAGCGGTATATGTTAAGGGTAGTTTGTTTAATGTCCAAATGGGTGGAGTGCATTCCAGTGCCAGATTGCAGTGCACAAACGGCAGCCACATTACTTGTGAATCATATTTTTCCAAGAATTGGTTACCCCAAAGGATAGAGTCAGACTGCGGAAGTCATTTTACTAATGCATTGATGACAAAAATATGGGAGATTTTAAGTGTGAAAAGAAAACTAAACACCTCATACCGGCCTTCCTCTTCAGGTGGGGTGGAACCGTGGAACACGTCAGTGGTGGAGATGTTAAACAAATTTGTGGCTGAAGCAGGTTCTAGTTGTGACCTTCGGCTCCCATTGGTATTAATGGCCACTAGGTCGACTCCCACTAAATCAACAAATCTCAGCCCTCATGAATTACTGGCAGGAAGAAAAATGGTGTGGCCACAACATTTACTTTAAAAGGCCCATGAACAAACCCTTGTAAATCGCTCTACAATTCAAAAATATGTGGAAGAGGTGAGGAAGCACTTACAGCATGCGTTTGCATTTGTGCAGTGGAATTTGGAAAAAGCCCCTGACAGTGTAAACACATATTATGATAGGACGACATCTACAAAAGAGTATGAGGTAGGAAATCAGTTTTACACATTTAATTTTGGAAAACGGCAGACATAAAAACTCTAAATTTCTTGCATTGTGGCAAGGGCCTTATAAAATTACAGACAAGATATCACCTGTAGTGTATAATATAGCTAAAAAGGAGGATCACGGTGGAGCAGGTTGTCCATGTTAATCATATAAAACCTTTCCACCCAAAAAATGAGGTAAAAAGGCTTGAGCAAGTTAAGGCTAGTTAAAAAAATAATAATAAAGGAATAATGAGTGCAAAATGGAGGGTTGCCCTAGCCAGGGTGTCAATGTAAATATTACTAGTATATGGGAAGTGCTAAGGAGATCTGGTATAAAGGTACAATGTGGGAGAAGTGTGCACTTTTTTAATTGTTTTGTTTGCATGACATGATATGTATATCTCTGATTTGTATAATAATATATTTATTTTCAGGTGTTCCAGCATGGCAGATGGGTTCTTATGGTTGCACTAAATAACAATCCAATTTAATTTCAGATGTTGCAGCAGAGGAGGGATGACAAATGTATTGTGCTTGGTACTTAATGTGTCTTTTTCTTTTTACTCTAGAAAATTAATTGATTATCTTGTTAGCGCCACATCCTGGAGGCACTGCATCCCTGGAAGATGCCAATGGATTGGAAGCCCTTGGAAAGCCCCTGGGACCGAAGAAAGGGTGCGAAGATAAGGAGCTCGAGACAATATAGAGATGTTGCCTTTGGTGGAGGTCCCATGGAGTCCCGGGCTGGAGGAGTTTCGCTAATGACAGCGGTATGTGTATTGGTAGTACCAAGTTTGACCGACAGGACATACCTGATGCATAGTCCATTCTACTCTTCTTACCAAAAGCTATCTTATTACAGGACACATACAATTCTATTTATTTTTATTTTTGTTTATTTTCATTTTTCTTTTTATTGATTTTACATTTAATTAAATGACACAGATGTGTAAATATTCTCTGGAAAAGTTAATGAGTTGATTGTAATCTCTTTAAAAAAATCTATATATTGAAAGATGGTGGTCGGATAAAAATAAAAGATAAAGATCTTTTGTTTAAAAGTAGGTGGTCTTAAAATAAAAAGTCAAAAAATAAAAGATAAAATGTATCATTTGCAAAATAAAATAGGAATCAGACCACTGATGAAAAAATTATCAGATCTGATAAAACAAATAATCATTTTAAAAAATATACACTATTTAGTTATGTTAAAATGTTGCTATTGTATCTATGAGTGGGAATGATAATTGTTTGGTCATGGCAAGGGGGTTGTGTATAATGTTCTGATGCCTGTAGTTTAATGTATATAATATTTATTTTCAGGTATAGAACATTCAATTGGGAGCAGCACATACATTTTAAAGCATTTGATTTTGTTTCTCATACAGTAATGTCCAGTGGATCCCAGCAGTAGAAAAAGGAGGCAGTATGTAGGGATAAGTATGTGAAGTAGGGGGGTTCATGTAAAAATGCAAACATCATAAATGGATGGCACACAAAGTAAATGAAGTGCACATATTCTGGCAGTGAGCACATGTTTTAAAAATGTTAAGCGTTCAGGGTAACAGGATACCTTGTAACTCACCAACCTGAGCTTATATGTCTGTAACATGTTTTGTTTGTGTATCCTGGTATTAAAGCTTGTTATGGTTGAATCACCCCTTTACAGCAGCACAGACAGTGGAATGCTTAGAGTGTGTTCCAACTGCTGGAACAGCACTTCCATCACAGTGTAGTACGTTTGCAAACATCCAAAGTGAAAGGTCTGGTACTGCTCTTCTGCTTCTGATTGTAGAGACCATTCCCAATCATAGATTTGTAGTAATTCTGGTTCATAGTGATACTTTATGATTGGTGCTGTCTGAGTTGCGGCTCACTGAACACATCTGTTGTAGAGTATTTGCATTTATGATACTAGAGTGTATAGCTGCTTTTAACTGCACTAACAATTTGCTTATGCACACACTTGTGTTTGCTGCTAGTGTGCATTCCTTCTGCACTATCATTTGTACAACAGCCAAAATCTTTTCTTCTGAAGCAAATGTTAGCTCAGGAATTATACAGACATGTGAATGGCATGCTACGAGGTTTGACCCTCCATAGTTACATACTTCATATGTAAAAGCTTTTGGACCAGAAAATAGTGTAACTTTTAAGTCCTTGCCTGTGTTCCTGTCCTGAAGAGGACTGCTTTGAGTCATCTGTTGATATACATGGTGCATGATACATGTATGCTCTCCCTTCCAGTCTGTCGGACAGAAATTGGGCTTCAACAAATCATATATTGGCTTCTGTAATGTTGCCTGGTCTGCTACAAATGATTTCCCAAAGCTCAAAAGGCCAAGTATGGCCAGCAATTGCCTGAGTGTACGTGGGCTTTGCAAGTGTGCACATTTCTCCAGGAATTGTGGAGCAAGTCCCTTTCCCGCATCACATAATGAAAACCCCAGAAATATGATTTCTCTATGGGCTATTTGAGACATCATACAATTTAAAATGTAGCCTTTTGATGCTAGTTTCTTAATGATTAAGGGCCTCATCAGGGGTTGGGCACAGTGGTAAAAAGGAAGCCTTACAGCTATTACTGTCACATTACTGCTGCACCCAATCCCGACTTTGGGCGCAAAGAAGGAGGTTTATCTCCAGCTTTTTGCTGGAGGTAAAAACCTCCCCTTTCCACAAATTTTAGGTGCTATTACCACAGGTGCTATGCCGCCGGTGATAATAGTGCTGAAAAGCAAACAAGAGAGGAATCCAGTGAGGATAGCTACATCCCCTGCACACTTTCTGAAAGGCCAGAGATGGCCTAATGGAGATTAAGTATCGAGTTTTAAGCAATTATAATCACTTGAAATTACATATGAGTACAATTTCAATAAAGAGTTCAATAGAGAGTTTGTGTTTATAAAAAACAATTTTTGCTTTTTATTTGCATCTTGATATGCCCAACGCGTTTTGAGTTGTGTACACTCTTCATCAGGGGCAGCATATTCAACAATTAAAGTCTACAAAAAGAAAGATTGTATACAACAATATATTAGTATTTGTTTACAATTTGTACTAAACAAATCCATCCCCATCCATCCCATGTAGTGTTACCTCACTTAAAGGGCCTATGGGTTCACGTAGTAGCAGAGGGAGGATGGTTTGAAAAGACCCATCGACCAGTAGGTTTCCAGTGTTTGGGACGATCAGACGCCCTCCGCCATCTAGCCGGAAGATTGTGAGGTTTCCTGCGGAGAGCGGCTGATATAGAATACTTGCAAGAAGATCAATATAGGTGGGACTGGTCATTTGGAGGAGGGGAGGTGATACCGAAGGCCTTGAGCTGAAGAACGAATGGTGAGTAGACTGAGGGGACTGGCAAAATAAGAGAATGGGATTGTGGTAACATAGAAAAGTAACAGGGGGTTGTTCAAAATATAACAAGGAGCGTTATATATTATAGCGAGGAGCATTATAGTAAAATGAGGAGCGTTTATAAAAAGTTATTGCCTATTTTAGGCAATTGTTGGCGCTGACCGAAAGGAAGGTTGAGATAATTGAGAAAGAGACTTTGAGTGGCGAAGGTTGACAAGTGCTCATATTTGTTGTTTTTCTGAAACATATCTTTGTAAACAAGTATCAAAGTATTGACAGTCAATTGAGACTCTTCACAATGGGAGATATTACTCCATTGATGCACCTGTGTAAAATGCTGCTAAAACACGTGCCTACGCTCAAACACTATAGTGCGAAGTGGGTAAATAGCACAGCAGACAAAATGTTCATACCATGGCCACAAGAGGGATCACTGTCAAAAGAAGAACTGCAACATATGACCACATACTTGCACTCTGAGTACATAGGGAAGAAATTGGAGAAAAGGTTAGCCATTTCAGAGCTCTGGAAAATGTATAAGGAGCAGCAGGAGGACCCGCTGCCCAAGGAATGGATGCTTACTCAGTGTAGGGAGGAAGG
Organism: Ambystoma mexicanum; assembly: GCF_040938575.1. NCBI lineage: Eukaryota > Metazoa > Chordata > Amphibia > Caudata > Ambystomatidae > Ambystoma > Ambystoma mexicanum. Next base: position 1,100,351,848 of record NC_090933.1, read on the forward strand.
TGTTGAGCCGTCTGCTCCCCTTACCTTGCCTGAAGTGAATGATGACAGTACAGAAGATGTAGGATTGTACCCGTTAAAGGAACTAAAAGTAACAACTGGGTATAGTAATCGATATATGAACCACCTGCTGATAGCAGTGATGATAGCCCAGAAGAGACTAGAAGAAAGGAGGAGATCTTTAATATCAAGAAGAAAAGTAAATGATCAAATGTAACCACAGTCATAGAACAAGAGATTAAGAAATGCAAAGGAGAAAAGGATAAAACCGGCGAGGTAACGCTCATACAGAACGAATGGATGGGAGGACAGATATTGCTCAAGCTTGATGGGAAAAGTATCGAGGAAGTTAGGCAAAGGGAAGATCAAGACGAGCAGGACAGAAAAGATAAAGAACAAGAAAAGCGACTGAAAGAGGGTGAGCATAAGAGAAAGAGTAGGCAGATACGAGAAAGGATGTATCAGGAAAAGAAAGAGGAAAGGGCAGAGGAGCAAAGGAAGTATGACAACAAGCAGAGAGCAATCAAAGAATGAAATAGGCAAAGAATATAGAGGGAAGAGGAGGAAGCACAGAAAATGAGGGATAAAAGAACACAGAGATGAAGGGAAGAAGATAAGCATGAAGAAGAAAGAGTTAGATGGGAAGCGAGAAAGCAAAGAGAATTAGACAAAGAAGTGGAGCGAAAAAAAGGAGACAGAGGGAGTGCGATATTGATCACATTCAGAAAGAATTGATGGAACCGAGTCCAGTAATATCATGGGGGAATATAGAGGAGTTCCTCCTGTCACAGGGAGCAATGTCAGGGCCATCTAGGGTAACCCTTGAAGAGAATTTTGACATAGGAAGTATCGGTGATAGGATGGATACGGCCTATCAAGATTTAAGGGAAAATAACAAACCGGGAAGCCGAGGGAGGGGAGAACAGTCCCTGGTCTTCCAATCACAAATCGAAGAAAGAGACCCGTTCTGTCTCGAGCATAGAGCCTTGTCCTTGGACAGGCTGACTTTAGATAATGGTGAAGGGGATGAGATCCACTCTAGTTGGGGCTAGAGATGTCAGACGAAGAGCGATTAACCTTCCGTGGGGAGGAGGGAGGAAGTGGCCCGAGGGATGTCTGCAGACAGACAAGGAAGCAAGATGGTCTGATCTAAAGCAGCCTAAAATTAGGACGTTAGGTCCCATGGCATATAAAGAGTGTCCTAAAGGATGATCGCATAGCGAGAAGGGAGAGTCACCACCATATGTGAGCAGGCTGAGGTCATTGCCAGGCAGAAGGCGATCAGGAGCCATTGTCCCCACTATGGATAGGCAGACATTGGCAGCCGATTGTGGATTTGGGTTCACGCAGTTACCTTTATTGGACAAAGGAGGAGTCAGACCGCAGTATATTCCTTGGCCATGAAAGGATAAGGATCATTTAAGCAGTAAACTTCCCAGTTTAATGGCGGGTGCAGGAAAATGGATCTATGAGCTAGAGACAATGACAGGTGGAAATACATTAGCAATTGGGGACATTAAGGGTTTCAAGCAGTCATTCTTGGGGAAAGGGCTGATGACATTTGGACGAGAGCAGGATACTCAAGTCTCACGGCATAGAACACAGCACATGATGGAGCGCCATTTAACAGTTGTAGAGCAGATGTCTGGAGAGCACTTAGGGTGCAGTATCCTGATACATCAGATATGGGTGCAATTATGGCACGTAAGATCAGAGAAGATGAAGATCCACTTGCTTACATTCACAGTATTGAGGAATGGTGGACTCTTGAAACACGGGAACCATGGGGGAAGACAGGGGCAGTATTTGACCACATTCTACGTCAAGGATTTCCAGAACAGGTACAAAGACAGCTCAATAAACTTGTGGGAATGGACGCAAAGCCATGGGAAGAAATACAGTTCACCACAGTGCATCACTGTCGGTTGTTGCAAGAGAAAAATATGAAGAAGGAAGATGCTAGAAAACTTGAGGAAGCCAAGTTAATTCAGAAAGAATTGGCAACATATGCCATAGAAGGGGCAGTGTTGACAAGCGGAGAAGGATTGGGAATGCAGCAAGCAATGGGTGCATCACAGGCGAATAGTCAACGCCAAATGGATCAAGGAGGGAATGGGTTTATGTTGCGAAGCAGAGGAATGAGCTATAGAGGAAGGGGTAGTTTTCAGACTAATGAAGGCAGTTTTTAGAATATGCAGAATGTACAAGGAGGATTTAATGAAGGGGGACAAATCAAAAGAGCTCTTCTGGTATGTTGGACATGTGGGATGACAGGGTAAATTGCACGCATGTGTGGAAGCCAAGGGTATGTACAGAATGGGCAATGCTCAAGAGGGGGGCAGCTTACCCTCCAGCATATAGCTCACAATCTAGGGATGGGTTTGCCCAAGGTCAGACAGTGTATCAAGCACAAGCGCCGCAAATACAAGAGGCATTGCAGCCACAGCAAGCACCATTGAATCCCCTGTAAGGACAGTCGCAACAAGTACCCATGCAAATGCAGCAGAATGCAAACACAGGACAGTTATTGACACCTAGAGTAGGAGGTGTCACTGTGGTGGGAGGAGGTCCTTTTGCAGGTACAGGGATATGCATATACCTACTAAAGGACATCTCACAGGGCGACTTGATGTGTTCATTATTATCAGTAACACCAGATCCCCAAAAGGAACCAAGGGTAGATGTGATGATAGGAGGCAAATCCTTTTGTTTTTTAGTAGACACTGGGGCTACTTGTTCATGTATATGAGAGAGAAAATACCCAATGTCGGGAAATGCCATGAATGCGCAAGGTTTCTCTGGCGCTACGAGTCGAGTTCCTTTTACTGACATATTACAAGTCTCCTTAGGAGAGTGTGGCATGTCTGTTCCATTATTTTATTCAAGGCAGACACCAGTTAACCTCCTAGGATGAGATTTAATTATGAAGCTTAATAAGATGATTTCTTTTACTGATGAAGGCAGAGTGTGTTAAACTCCAGGGATACACTATATGAATGTGGGCGAATTTATATTGTCATTTACAGGGCAAATAGCTCTGCCAGGAAGGCTGCTAGAGCCAGATGTTTTTCTTTATGGGGTACACATTCTGTTGTCATGGCTACCTGGCTTAGTGGAAAATTATGAGAATACCTGATGAATTTTTGTTCAGTCCACAGACACCTATGCACAAAGAGGGGGACAGACTATTCCCCTAGAGTTAAATATACCCATAGTGCGAGGGGAGATGGCCATGCTCAAAGGAACTGATGACGAGTGCAGGCCATGTAGGACAGTGATTGCCATTGGGGAAGGGTATAGATTCAGTGATGTCACTGACAAGGATATGTTCAGAGATGATCCATCAGATGATGAAGTAATATTCAAGATGAGTATTACATATTGGATCAGAATAGAAAAAAGGGAGATCCCACAGCGAATGGTGAAAGTGCGGTGGCGTCCAGCATTTTTCGATGTACCAAACTCTTTACAGACTACAGGCCCCTATGACGTAGGCCTATTGAAGGGGGTGGGGCAGGTTAAGATTACGCAAAAGCCAGGAGCAATTTTACCTCAACCACGACAGTACCCCATCTCTCGAGGTGAGGATGAACGTATTTTAAGACTATAATACTATTTTAGCCCTAATGGAACAAGACATCTTAGTGACATCAGAGTCACTGTGTAATACCGCAGTGTTTCCGATTAAAAAATCAAAGGGAGGGTCATGAAGATTTATTCAAGATATGAGACTCATTAACAAGATTGTAGAGGCAGAGTTTCCCTTAGTTCTGAATCCCACAACAATATTGTGTAGTATCCCAGCAGAAGCATGATATTTTACGGTGATTGACTTGAAAAATGCATTTTTCTAAATCCTGTTGCATAAGGACTCCCAAGACCTTACGTCATTCATGTTTTGCCAAACTAGAATGAAAAGCACTCGTTTGCCCCAAGGATACTGTGAGTCTCCATCGATTTTTAATAGAGTCCTCCAGATGGACTTAGGCAATATTGATTTGAAAAGCCTTGTGATAGAGTACATAGATAATATTTTGGTTTCCAGCACAACAGAAGATGACTGTAGACAAGACTGAACCCATAGGCCCTTTAAGTGAGGTAGCACTATCTCGGATGGATGGGGATGCAGATTTTACTCTGACACCAATAATCAGGAAGTTGGCAAATCTTTAGCTGTTTTATTAACAAGTATTTAAAACAGGGAGTATAACAGGCATCAACGAACACTGCACAAACATGAAAAAACACATATTTATAACAAAAAATCATCATATGTAATGTCATACTACATTGCAAAATAAGTAAACCTACTTGGGGTTGTGATAGATATAAGGGGAACATATAAGTATACTTTCTATGTGGGACGGGATTGTGATTGCATCTCTAAGGTCAGGTGAACAGCTATGCCCTCCCCTAGTGCAAATCATCTTCACCGTCATAAAATACACAATGTTTCATTGGCTTTCAAACTATATGGCTCTACACTATGTGGCCCTCTATGATTGGTTGGCATGCTTGTATCCTTCTGGAATATTCAACTTTCTAGCAGCACGCAAGCTGGCACCCCAGGTGCTGGAGGTTTGGACTTGATCATGCCTCCCCACCCAATTAGCCCATCATCCATCATCACTCCTACTGTCTGCCATTCGAATTAGTCTTTGAACTCGGCCTTGAAAGTAACACTGTGCCTGAGAATAGAAGGCAGTGTGAGCATGGCCTTATCTTCTGGTCTCTGTGTAGCTAGCCCAAAGTCTTTTCATCTTGACCATGTGACAGGAGACCATGTTTTGAGCTCCTTCTTCACATTTAACACTATTAAATGAATTAAATTTGGCAATACGTCTAGTGTTTTTCCATTACACCTCAACAGGAGCTTGTCTCGCTTCTCATGATCATTGTATCTTCTTGAATAGATAACCAGGTTCTTGGCTGCCCCAACTCTTGACAATGGGTGAGACAACCTCTCTCAAATCTTCCTTCACCGTCAGCTGTTTTCTTCAACTGCGCCACACTTTCAGCCCTTCTGTTCATGGGGTCCTAGTTTACTAAAAATGCGTTGCGGATCATTCAGATTCTATACACACATATATATATATTGGTGGCATTGCCTGCAGTCTATTCACTACGTATAGCACACAATCATCACCAACAACTTGAAGATGTTCGCCATCCATTGTGGAACCGATGAGAAAATCAATGCAAACCAGCTGTCATCTGCAATATCTTCTACTTCATCTTCCATGTGCAAGTTTTTCAGCATCGTTATGGCTTCTGTCAAGGTCCCATTCTCTTTATCGTGAGAAGGTATGAATGTGTAACATGATTCTCTGATTTTGGCAAAAACACCTCCATCCATAGCTGTAATCATATGCAACACATATCTATTCTGAAGATTAATCAGTCTTATAGCTCTCAGTTCTTCCTTGATAGCATTGAATCCCTTTATGGTAGTGTTGATTGTTTGCAGGAGCTCCCATTTTGAAATCTGTAACTATTTGGTATTCGCCATCATCTGTATCCCTGGCATGAAGATTGTCACAAATAGTGCTAAAGTCTGACTGAACAACCTGTGTTCATATGGAATAGAATCAAAGGCTTCTATCGATTTAGCTGAAAAGTAGTTCTCCCTCTTGGGTCGATTGAGAAATTCAACTGATCTCCTCTTTCTAAGGTGAGCATCTGCTTTTGGAACTCTCCAATGTACAGGTCATTCTTTGGAACATAGACAATTAATATGGAACACAGCCCTCCCCAGTCTTTGGGCAACCTCATGTATGCTCTGGATCCACAGGCCCAGTAGTGGTCCATTATCACTACTGTTCCATCCTTCATTCCTGGTACATCGAAGATTCAACCGCACTGTCGATTCTTTCCAACATTTCTTGAGCCATTGTTTCTGAAGCATAGCTCTGCAGTAGCCACAGGCACTATTTGCAACGGGCCTCCTTTGTCATCCACACATGTCAGTACTTTTTCAAGCTTCGGCCAGAGAGGTTTGCATCCCTTTTCCACACAATCTATAACTGGCTCATAATGTCCTGTTACTGCCACCGCTCTGCACACAACTATGCCTTCCTCCGAACCATCTGGAGAAAGTACTGTCCCCCTGATTTGCATCTGGCCTCTCTCCTTGCATCTTCGTATTTCTTCATTATTCTTTTATTGACAATCAAGCTTTATATTTATTTCCCATCAGATTCCTGCTCCATTCATTCCAGGCTGTTCATATCCTATCACATGATCTCTGGTGTGTGGTCTCTCTCGTGTCTTTAAATCTTGCACATAATCATCTTCTTCTGGAGCTGTCTTCTCGTTCATACCAAGGATGCTGTTTGACCCTGGAACTGACCTCTCGCAGGGCCGAGTGCAAGGTGTTTCAGGCAGTGAGCTTTCTGGATTGCTACTATAGCTATGAATATCTTTGAATTCCCCATCGCATAATGTAGGAGAGCACAAACATAGCAACTCTCCTTAGAGGTTATTTTTCCCACCTCTTTCATGTGCTGATACCACATGTTATTCTCCAAATGTCCTGTACTGTCTAGATAATTATTGAACTCATAATCATCTTCCCTTGTGCTTCTCTTGTGTCTCACTCTTGCAAGGAGGGTGCGTGCGTAATGCTCATGAAGTACATCAATAAGGATCTTTCCTACAGGGGGAATCATAGGAACACTTGTCAAAGAAATGGGTGACCTTACACGTGTCACTGGTGTAGTGATAATCACAAACGGCCTTGGTCTTTCTGCAACAGATAATTCTGCATAAGTTACTGGAGTGGGAAGAACCAAAGTGGCTTCTATCTTACTTGGGCCAATGACATAAAAAGTATGGATTAGCAAAATCAGAAAAAACAATAATAAATGTTGAGCATGCATGTATTATGCAGTAACTGAAAGTGTGGAGTCACAAACAAAGTACTTGTGCGCTATTTATCACTACTCAATCCGTGAAGGACACTATCAATCTAAAGGGTGTTAGCAGCAGTCCAATACCCACCAACCAATCCACATAGGCTGGCGTTAAATTAACAGTAGTATATTGAGAGGGGTAGGATTGCGCTTCACACCATTAAGCTACAAAAAATCAACAATCTGGGTACAGTATTTTAATGAAGATATTTTGAAGAACAGCCGACACGTGTTTCGACACTTGGGTCGTGTTCAAGGCTGAATAACAAACATCATTAACAAATAATAATTTCCATATTCAATAGATAACAGTAAAGAAATTGTTGTTGAAATAAAGTGCAAAAAGGTGTTTAAAGGATATTATAAAATAAAAGGCATACCAAGAAACAGGTTAGGAGCGAGGTACAGCAGTTGCGGATCAATGTAAGTACACAATAGAAATAAAAGAAAAATGGACAATAATCAAAACAGGATTCATCAATACAAGTTAAGGTTAATACCCTATTGCCATCTCTGGACTAGTTATGACCAGCACCCCGTGGCACAACCACATGCGACTCCAGACACCAAAAGAGTTCAGGTGATAATCAGAATTCTAGATGACCCCAAAACAATAATTATGTAATTAAAGGAAGAATACCAGAATTACAACATAATATGGTACGAGGTCCGTCAGAGAGTAATAGGACACAATACAATCACTTACCACACGTCATTTCAATGACGATATCCTATTAAGAAAAGAAATAAAATAGACCTCAATTCGGAGGCTTCAATTCGGACTGAGTCAAATAATAGAGATTTTAAATAAAACCACTCACCGATTGTATATGCTGAGTCATACCTGTCAAATAAGCATGTAACTCATTCCCTATCATTTCTGCAGTCGTCTGAGCATCACTTCTGCTCCTCGATGGAGGAAACAAGGGCATTTTCATTTGCTTTCCTGTCACTAGCTCGTGGGGTGTGAGTTGGGGGTCTTACCCAGGCTGATTCCTTAATGCATATAATGCCAGGGGCAGGCAATACAGCCATCCCTTTTTCAATGTCAACTTCAATTTGACAATTCTCTCTTTAAGGAGGCTATTGAGTCTCTCACATATCCCGTTTACTTGCCGGTGATAAGCAGAAGAAAACTTCTATTTTATACTAAGCAATAGGCTAATCTGTTCAAACACTTCATTAACAAAATGGGGCCCATTGTCAGATTTTAGCACCTCACATACTCCCCAACTAGAAAGATTTCTCGGAGTAAAAACTTTGCTGGGCAAGTGGCATCAGGGCGCTTACATAGACCTACTTCAATCCCCCTAGGAAAGGGACATACCACCATTATCATATAACTGTATCCATTACATACTTGCAGCATTTCAACATAGTCAATATGTAAATGCTGAAAAGGACCATTCGGTCGAAGAGTCACTTCTCTGATTGTTCGCAATGTGTGCCCAGCACTAAGCTTTTGACATACATTAGAGACATATGAAATTAGGTGGATCACGCGTTCCGCCAGTTTACCCACCTCCTGACAATCATTTATTCTGGCAATAAACCTAGTGGAACGGGAAGGCCACCAGAGAATTGCATGATCTCTTCCTCTTATTTATAATCATACACTATTGGTCTGTGACTCTTCTACTTTAGTGGCCCGATGCAGTTTCAATATTACTTGGTGATGATAATTCCCTGGTGGTTGCCGACAAAGTTTCACATCTGGACACGAGATCATCAGAAATAAATATGTAATCTAGTGATGATTCCGCCACTTACTCCAAGTATACTGTGTGGGAATATCTCCCTTTTGATTCCAATATAATAAAGTTATATGCCACATACATAAGGTAGTCCTAATAACTTGCCCTCTTTCCTTTGAAATTTTTCAGGTACTTCTACCACCACTACTATCAAAATAATGTTGATCGAGGCATTCGCTATTCAGTGCCCCCAATATTCTAACAACCGTTCTTGAACCAACTGCAAATTTCTCTAAACAGTCTGATATATTAGGGCTGATTCATGGAATTTCATGCAGAAATCCTGCAAGCGCTGCATGCCGTGTGCCAAGAAGGACACTGCGCAAGCCTGTCCACATTTATGAATGGAATTGACAGCGCAAAGTAACCGTATTCGCAAGTCGCACCCGGAACGCCCCGGCATGCCCACATGCAAAGCATAAACAGCCAGAACAGCTACCTTTTAAAATCTTAACTCTAACTCTCCCTCTGTCCTAATTCTTCTTGACCTCCCTTCTGATTACGATATGGTAAACCACAACATCCTGATCTCCCGTTTTCGTGAAACCTGTGCATCACAGATCAGGCCCTGGCGTGGATTGCCTCATTTCTCTCTGACAGTCCTTCCCAGATGGACCAGATGGAACATGGGTCTTTCCTCTCCGCTATGACTATCTCTACATGTGGTGTCCCCCAGGGATCTAACCTATCCCCCTGGTTCTTCAATCTCTACAAGGGCCCTCTGGCCCGCAGGATCTCTGCCTTCACCTCCAACTTTCTGTGTTATACTGATGACACACAGCTCTCTCAGTCTCCTCCTCCTCGCTAATTCCTGACTGTCTGTCCGCAATTCAGTCTTGGTCTGCTGCGAAGGATCTCTGCCTTAATGCCAGCAAGACAGAGATCATCCTCCCTTGGCCCTGCGCCCTTACCGACCAGTGAGGGAAAAAATCTGGGGGTCATCTTCAACTCCACTCTCTCCTTCTCCTCTCACATCTCAGACATCTCTAAAATGTCCCACTACCAGCTGCACCTCCGCAGATGTATTATACCTTTTCTCACTTTCCCCCAGTGGCTTACAGTCTCCAGAGCCCTGGGTCTCTCTAGACTACTGCAACATTCTCTCTCAGTCTTCCTACTTCTACTCTCCGACCTCTACAACTCATCCAGAACAGCACCAGAAAACGTATCCTTGGCCGCTAGCCCAGGGACCGCATCTCTCCAGTGCTGAAATCCCTCCACTGGCTCCCCATGGCTACAAGGATCAAGTTCACGACCCTCTGCATAGTCCACCAGGCTATCTGGGGGCGGGGCCTGCACTATCTACAACTCTCTCTCCCTAAATACTCTCCACTCTCCTTCTAGAGCCCTCCGCTTGTCCTCATTAACTCTCTGCGGGTGAGTTGTTTTTCCAAACAGAGATTTTGGGGGTAGCTCTTTATCCTATGCAGGTGCTTCCCTCTGGAACAAACTCCCTGCCTCTCTCCATCTTGAGCCTGATCTCATTAAGTTCCGGAAACCCCTAAAGACCTTCTCTTCTCTTCCTCTTTCTTTCTCCCTTTCCCTTGCTAACCTCCTATATATTCTCGCCTACTTCCCTCCTACTTCTCTTCCCTAACTCCACTCCGTTCTGCTGACTTGTCACCTGGTGCACCTCCAGAGCCTCACAGGTCTCAGGCTCCCCCACCAGTACTTGCACTTGCCTCCGGTCCTCTGCACTCTGTTCACCACTACTACACTTCCGGAACTCGTTCCATGAGAAGGGTAACCTATCTGCACTTAACCCTGCTGGACTGGGCACACATGTTCCCCTTCCCCCCCCTTTCACTTCCAGTCTATGCACTTACATTATCAGAATGCACTAGGTCTAGTTTGCCAGGGCTAGTATGGTCGTTTTTTGTTTCTGCATGTTCTTCTCCTCCCCCTACCCCCCTTTATCACCTCAGTCTTTGTCATGCACTTGCACTAATTGAAACGTCTTTGGCCTAGCACAGTATTTTATTGACTGTATGTTCTTCTGTCTCTCCTGCCCCCTTTCTCGCCTTCCTTCTTTTCATGCACTTGCACTAGTAGTAATTCCATCAGGCGTAGTAGGCTAGTCATTTTGTATTAGATCATTCTGGAACTTTAAGACCTAAGAATTACTCTGTATTCCCTTGTTCCCTTCCTGCCTTGAAGTGCTTTGAAGCACTTCACTTGTGTATAAGCGCTATAAAAATAAACAATTACAATTACTATTACCTTTACGCGCTCCCCCAGCCACGAATACATGCACCCTTCAAATGGTATGTGGGGTCCCCCATAAGCATGCCTGCGATTCAGGGACCCGGTGAAGGGTCCCCCATAACTTTATACGGCACCCTGACAACATGCGTATGAAAGATCGTAACTGCAGTAACTCAGGAAAACTGAATGCAAACCCACCTAAAACGTTCCTGCACCCCGCTACACTGCTTAAGCGTACCCCTTAGTTACATCAGAACCCTGATTGAGTACACGCACCCTGAAATCCGACATGCTAGCTCACCTGCATGCTCAAAATCCTAGGTGCAAGTGTAATTACGCCTGCCTTTGGATGGTGGATCGTATGAAGGACTTGCATGGCCGTTTCCCAGTCAATAAGCTGCTCGATTGAATCCATGAATACGTCTCGTGCCGTGTAATTGTGGGCGTGCAAGGGACTGCCTGCAGGCCATCCCTTGGAACGCCCACTTTTTCTCAGGTTCTTCCCGATTTTTGGTGTTCTACCCATTCCCACTCTCTGCCATGCCCACGCTCTGCTTGGAGTCTTGTGCACGGCCCTTGATGGCTTGTACAGCGCATTTGATTCCATGTATCAACAAAGGGGGATTTGCGTACATTTGCACCTGCAAGTACCCTATTTTCAGCGTTGATAATTCCATGAATCAGCCCCATAGTCCATAAACGACTGCACACTGATAACCCCTGGATTGAAGTAGACATTCAAAACAATACATGTTAACTGTACAGATGAATCTACCTCACACCAATCAAGTCTAACACCCAAAATGTACTCTCTTCCGAAATCCAACTTGGGCATATTGATGCCAGTAACATGTCGAAGTGCACATACTAACCCTCCATAGGAACGTCCTCTTAAACCCTTACACGCTCATTCAAAACAAACAGGAAACCCATCTATTAATGGTATGTCAATAAGCCATGTTTCTTGGAGGCAAATTAAATCCGCTGTATCACACACAAGGTGCATTCCATGTAACTACCGTTGTGTACTGATTTCACTTGGCTCCTTGTCTCATATCGCCACGATTGTGCAATGTGCTCAAAATGTGGGCCCATTCATAGGAACCTTTTCTTTTTTCCTGACTCCCCTATCCCCCTCCCCTCTGACCCCCTGGACTAAATGCCCATTCCGCATTTTTAGTGGACTGTATCCACCAAGGGCTCTGGTGCAAATGATTGATTGGATCTTGGAACTGGTCCAGGTTGAAAAAAAGCATTCGGAAGAGCTGTGATGTCTTTAATTAAGCAGCAAAGTTGTCTCATTGTTGAACATTCCTGTAGGAGCGCATCCTTGACCAATTTAGAATAGAACCCAAGTCTCACCAAACCAACTCTGTTGCTGTCAATTAATTCTACACGTGCTAAATCTTAAAGCAATTAGCTATTTTAATCTAGACAACTCCCCAAAGAAGGTTAACACATAACTCCTATTAAAAAGAAAGGATCCATTTACAGGAAAAAGGCGTTCCAGTGTGACATACATAAGGGCAGCCCCTCTCTGTCCTTCAACAGGCTCTACCCCAACAGCCTGATGCCCAGCAAGCAAGTCATCCATGTGAGGAAGTCTTAAGGAATCCATTGTTTTATGTTCTTGCTGTACTGGGACTTCAGGCACAGGTTTAACTACTGAAGTTGACTTATTCATGATTTTCTTTCTTCCAGTGACAAACAATGGGAAGACATTCTCTAAGGTGCTTATTTGCTCGGTAGACGGTAAAAAAGGTGTAGCATTTAGTTTAAGCAGTGATTGTGCCCTTATCTCTTCTACTGCCTGGCCCATCACTACTTTGCATTCATAACAATCAACCTCTAAATCCTTTATCAACGAGTCCAAGTCCTCGTCATCTGCTGTTTCTTGTTATAGAATAGGCAGCTGGTCTGAAGGACTTGGAAGACCTGACTCATGCAAAGGCTTCAAAAATATAGTAATTAGTCCGTGTTTCCTTATTAGTAATACATTTCAGTGTCAAAACATTCCCATTGGTAAGCCCTGATGTTGGGCTACGGGAAGCAACTCTAAATTACTATTCCACAAGGCCTCTTCCCCTAACCTTCATGTTAACACGTTGCTTCCCAAAGTCAAGGCTACACTAGGTTCAACAGACGTTCCCTCTGTACATTTGAGGGAACAGAGGAACTTTCGTGAGCCCTTTTTATTTTTATTTTGAACATAGATTTCTGCTTCCCTTTCTGTTGTTGGAATGGCATAGGCACTGTGGCTTCCTCCACATGGCAAGCCACCTCTTTGGGGCAAGATTTCTGAGAATTATCCAGGATTATAGACACCTCCTTATGGTGGACAGATGTGTTCAAGTGTGTGATATCAAACTGTGATATAGCTAATTTGTTATCTTGATTTATTGATGGGCTATTTAAGTAGTCAGGAGATGGTAAAGTCTGACTTCCGGTAGTTTTACTATTGTTCTAAGGTCAGTTGAAATATTTCAGCAGAGAACCACTGGGGCTGACTGTGGTGTATTTGGGTTTTTTGCAAGCCGTTGCCCACTTGCCAAACACAAAAGGCCTCATTATGATTCCGGTGGAAGCCGTGCTGGTAAATAACAGCAGTAATTTTTTTTCGGCCGCCCGCCAATGGGCATTTAACGGGGCATTACAGCACGATAGACGCGGTAATTGCCCATTGACGGGTGCCAGAAAATGTACTCCACATTCCCATTTGGGTCCCCTCATCATTCACAATGGTGCTGGTGCTACCGTCAAGGTCTGTGGGTAGGTGCCGTTTCTCCCGCCAGTCGGACCTGGCGGGTGGGACGGAACCCGCCTGCATAACCCATAGTTTTCCAGTCCGGTAATAACGGTACCGGCAAGCTTACTGATACTGTTGTTACCGGACCAGCAAACCTGTAATGACCCCCATAGCCTTCAATAAAATTCATTTTAGCACAAACGTCCCACTTGTTCATATTTCCCTTAATTGATGTTGTACAGACATTTCCTTTATCCAGTGTATAGCATACTCGAAAGTATGGGGAATGAGGCGGCATCTTTGATCTGCTTACTTTGGATCATATCAAGCTGATTTTGATTGAGAACATCCTGCCGCTCTCTTCTTTCCAACCTAGTGGGTGAATACTCTGCTGTTGGAAATGTATCAATTCTGTCAAATAGAGTAGGGGAGAGATTAGTTAGGCCCTTTAATGCAGGTCTGCGTAGAGAAACTTCCTCACGCCTGTCCCAAACTGGGCTGTTTGATAAGCCTGGTCCCAAGGAAAAGCGCACCTGTTTAGCAAGTTCACGTGACACTGCTTGGGTGAGGATCGAAATATCAGAAATTAGACCAATGTTTTTACAAGAAATTAAATCCTCTGCATCAACGTGCTTTAATGAGCATGATGCATCAGTATTGTCACCATTTAGCTGATCAGACTTACTAACAGGACAAGCCTGAACAGCAGCCTGCTCTGGAAGGTTAGCTTGCTGCACGTCCAACATCTCCAGTGCAATGACCCCAACTTGATCAATGTAGTTTATTTCACTTCCTGCAACCACCTCTGCCATTGTTCTTTTCTGTACAGAGCTGGCTATCGAATGCACTGGTGGAAGGGGCGTTGTACGGTGATGTTGCAATTTATTTTTCCCCATTTTACTAGCTGATCAAATATAACACTCTTTACCGGTGCTGTTACTTCTCAATCCATATAACATGAACACACCAACTTCAGCAAGTGTCTCTGAGTGAAACAGACAGCAAGACAGGCAAATAGTTTTTCTCAGCCCTTGTTTCACCCACTCACAGTATCAGATTCCTTACCATGCTGAAGCTGACGACTGCCAGACTGCAAGAGAACTCACTCCGCCTCACTCCACTGGATGCCGAATGCGAGCACTACTCGCTGTGCCTACCCGATGTATGGAGTTTTCAAATGGCAGGCAGGCAGAATAGCCGCACACCGAGCCAGCAGCTCTAGGCAATCTGCCAAGGACCAATGGATTCAAATGTCAGCGCGGTCCAGACGGCAACATCCACCACCGATACAATGTAGATGTCAATTTCACATTGGTATCAATTGGCTTATGGAAACGTTGAACTCACTGGAAACATTTGTAGATACACTTGTAGCTACTTATAGACACAGACAAAGTTATTTTTCTAATACTGGCAGACTTCAAAAGAACTCATTCTATGTCGAGACAGAGGGTGAACATTATATGCTTTACTTCTCTATTACTGCTCCCACAGCAAATCAACTTAAACATTTTTTTTTTTTTTAACTTTGTAACACAACTTTTGTTTCCCCCTGGGTCCTCTGGAGGTAAAACATAAATGGGGTAACATAGTTTTAAAATTGAAAGAAAATGTCTCCACAAAACTCCAAAGTCCCCATAATTCTCTGGGCTTGGGAGGTCCTGTTCTATCCATTTCACCCAATAATATTTCGGCCCTTGCCTATAAAAAGAGCCTCCTTATGAGACCATTTCCTCTTTCTTTGTTTTGCTGCTCCCGAGTTAAGTGATTTTTCTATAATATTTTATAATATACAGTAATTGATAGATATGAAGCTTACAGGTACAGAGCGCTTATTATAAGTAGAATGAAGCACGTGCGTGTATACTTTCAATGAGGCACACACATATTATATGTATGAAGCGCAGCGTATGTGAATAGTAGTACGTGGTTGTGGTACCTCAGGCAAGCGGCTATTGCGCTGTCTTCAGCGGTGTTCCTGCTTCCACAAGCAGCATTTGCGGTCCCTTTCTCACAGTTGAATTAGTCTTTTCCTCAGGGACTCACCAGGAGCTGGGGCCGGAGCCGCAGGCTAACGCGTGAGGCAGCCGGCCCCGCCTCCTTACACACATAAGCTTTCCCCGTTGCATTCCATAGCAGGGCATTAGGACCCTGCAGACACAATTCTTGTCCAGATCGCACCAGCAGGCACCGCAGTGGTACAAACCATTGTATTTACTCAGAGAGTTAGAACGCAACACTGCAGCACAAACAAGACTTTCTTTGTGTATTTTACTTTTTTTTTTTAAACGGAAACAAGGAGATTTAAAGATTGAAGAAAAATACTGACAATCATTAAGCCACTATCTAAACTCCTTGTCGCTGCTTCTATCTGAGGTCCCACAGCAGTTACTATGGCACACTATAAGCAGCTCAGATATTCAAGAAGTACATCTCCTGAGTGGAGCTCAGAGGATTGGGCAGAGGAGCCCACAGAGTAGGATCAGAACCTCTCTCTCAGTTTTAAGAAAGTCCTAGGAGACTCATTAACACAGGCTGTCTCGATGGGGTTCTACCCCTGACCCAGAGGCTAGATCAATTAGAAGCCATGTTGAACAAGCAGAAGGCTATTCAAGAAATGTCCAAAAAGAGGAGGGGTCTCATGCCCAGCAAGGGGACCTCAGACCGACACCCCGAAGCAGGGGTTGAACATAAGGGCAGTAAGAAGGCTCGGAAGAGTAAAAACTCTATGACGCCCCGAGCCAACCAGTAGGGGTATTCCTGAGACCCGAAAAAGAGCCAGCCAACCCAGTGAGCAGGCTAAAAGAAGCCTTTTTGAATAGGGTGACAGTGCCAGGCTCTCGACCTGCCCCAGGGGTATACAATACAGGGGAAGAAGAGGATGCTGGATATGCGCCGGGCAACAAGAGCGGGGAGGAGGATGAAACCCCTGAGCAACCCGAAGTGTCAGAACAGCCTCCAGATGAGGAGAGTCTGGGAGACATGTTTGACCGGGAGGCCATACGGTTCCTAAATCAACAGACTGGGTACCCTCTCCCAGAGTGGCTCAATACATGACCCAACACATAAGGAAGCCTCTAGATAAAGAGATAAGGTCCAAGATGAGAGCGGAGTGTCCCAGACCTGAGCTTCCAGGCAAAGATACCAACATCACAGACCTCGACCCAAAAAAGGTGACATTCGTAATGAAATCCTCCAAAGATGTGCACAAAGGAGTGGACAGGGCATGGCGAGGGTGCCAGGATAAACTATTGGACCTCACTCGACCGCTCACAAAGATTATGGAATTGGCCGAAAGAGCCATGGATTGGAACAAGCCAGTGGACCAGCGAGCCCTATCGAACAGGGCCCAACACGCAGTTTGCTTGTTAGGCAACGCAAATTGTGCTCTCTCTTCAGAGATAAGGGGAAGCGTGCTGTTAAAGATTGACAGCAAACTGAGCGATCTCTCAACATATGAAGTGGGTGAAGGCACGTAAGACGTATTCTTTGGTGACACCTTTGCCAAAGAGATGAATCAGTTCGTCGGCACATACTCCGCACTGGAGAAAGCTCAAAGTTCAATAAGGAGAATATTTCCTAGCCGGGTTTTCGCCGGGACCGGGCAACAAAGGTGTCGGGCATCGGGACGTTTTACAACACACAGGAGACCCCCAAGGGCCGAGGGCACAGTACTGGGAAAACTGCCAGAAAGATAATTTCTTCCCAGTGAGAGCCTGTTTCCCCAGGGACAGGAGAGGGAGGGGAGCCTACAGGCAACAGAATGCCCCAGGTGGTGAGTACAGTTCCATCAAATTCCAAAGTAGGGGGCAGGACCTCCCAGTTTTCACAATCTTGGTGCGATCTAACCAGCGATGCTTGGGTTTTACAGGCAGTATCAGGCATGCGGCTACAATTTATAGGTACCCCCTCTCAAGCGCAGACACCAGCGTCAATGAGCATGCAACGAAGGGAGCGAGAATGACTTTTCAGCGAGTTGTGCAAGCTAGCTGTCAAAGGGGCAATAGAGCGGGAATGGCAAGACAGTCCAGGTTTCATCAGCAACATGTTCCTTGTTCACAGGGGGGAGAAAGTCTGGCCAGTGATCAATCTGAAGGGTCTGAACGAATGGATTGTATACAGAGACTTCAAGATGGAGGGCTTCTTCGAGACCTACTGAGGACAAAGGATTGGCTTGTCCGATTAGACCTCAAAGACACATACTTGACTATCCCGATTATAGCAGAGCATCAGAGGTATCTACGTTTCATGTGGGGCACCGAAGTGTGGAAATTCACGTGCCTCCCCTTTGGCCTAGCATCCGCGCCATGGGCCTTCACCAAGATTATGCACCCAGTAGCAGCAGCAATTCACGTGAGAGGGATAAGGATGATCGTTTATCTAGATGACATCCTGATTTTGGGTCAGAGTGCGGATCAGCTTCAAAGCCAGGCTCGATGGGTAAGCAATCTAGTATTCTCTCTGCTTCCTCATAAATACAGAGAAGCCAGACCTCTGACCCACTCAGCAGATGGAATTTATACGGTTCATTATAGATACAAGAAAGGCTTCGCTGCAATTGCCAGCTCAGAGGATAAGAGCAATAAAGAAGGAGTTGAGATCGGTGATAACGAAGAAAGTTATTTCGATTCACAATCTGGCTCGAATAGCAGCCTCGACACAGGCATTTTTCGGGGGCCATTACACTACAAAGCTCTTCAGAGATTGAAAATCAGACATCTCAGAAGAGGATTAGGTTATCACCAATTCATCACCCTAGACTAGGAAGCTATTACAGAGTTGCAATGGTGGCTGCACAATATGGAAGCCTGGAACAGCAGAGCAATATTTGGGGACACCCCAGATTTAGTCATAGAGTCTGATGCCAGCAGAGTAGGTTGGGGAGCATGGTACAGAAGCATAGAAACAGGAGGGAAATGGTCCGAAGACGAGCTACAGCTCCACATAAACTGTTTGGAGTTCCTAGCAGGATCATTCGCAGTCCGAGTATTCACCAAGGACCGTGCCAACCGTTATGTCATTCTCAAGTTGGACAACTAAGCCGCCCGACATATAAAGATACTGCGAGGAACATCCTCCAAGATGTTAGCAGAATTAGTGAAGGATTTTTGGCATCATTGCCTGCAGCAGCAAATATCAGTGTCAGCTGAGTATTTACCAGGCGCTCAAAACTTAGTGGGGGACTGGAATTCACGATATCTGGTAGACTCCAGAGACTGGAAGCCACTCCCGGCCATCTTTGCGCAGATCCAGCAACTGTGGGGAACCATGAATATTGACCTATTTGCCTCCCGGCTCAACGCTCAGATCTCCAAGTTATTCAGTTGGAGGATAAACCCGGAAGCAGCAGGGACGGATGCGTTCCTGCAACAGTGGACAGGAGCAGTCCACTATGCATTCCCACCATTCATCATGTTGACGAGAGTGTTAGCAAAGGTGCAGAGAGAACAGGCAGAGCTAGTGCTCATAGTTCCGATGTGGAAGTTGCAGCCGTGGTTTGCAGTAGTGATGGAACTTTCTGCAGATTTTCCGAGACTGCTTCCTCACAGGGAAACCATTCTCCAGGATCTGAATGGCCAGTTTCACCCACTGGTAGTGGTGGGGCACCCTACGTCATATGGCGTGCAGGGTTCAGGCAATGATGGCAACTGCTGGGCATTTCACAACTAGCTGCCGACTATATTAGGGACCACTGGGTGCCTTCCTCCATCAGGAGATATGGTGCCACTGGGGGCTTTGGGCAACCGACTGCACAAATGTCAGTGTTAGTGTTAATCCCGTTTTGGCCCCTTTAGTACATATACTGAACTTTTTAGCACAGAGATTTAGAGAGAGCTGCGCCTGCAGGACAATAGGTGTATACCTCTTTGCCTCTGCTTTCTCTCTCCCTCTCCCCTGCTGAACAGCTAATATTCCTCACTGAAACTGCACTGATTCTGCAACTGGACCACTCTTAACGGCCTCGGTCCTGGGCCCAGCCACTCTCCACTTGCACTGATGCCCTGGAACCCCTCTGCACTGCGGGACTGTCTCTGTATCCCTACAGCCCCCCCCTTTTCCAGCACTTGTTCTGCACTTACCTTGCACTTGCCACCAGTTGGCCCTATTTATTTATTACTTTATGCCACTTACCTTGTACTGCACTTCCCCCCCTCCCCTTCCCCTTGCACTTTTCCCCCTCCCCCACCCTTGCACTTGCGCGATCTGAATGACACCTGGCCTAGTAGGAGCGTTGTCTGTTTCCCCTTGTTTCCTCCCCTCCCTGCCTCGTCGCGCCTTGAAACACCTGTGTATAGGCGCGTTACAAATGCCATATCATATCATATCATATCATATACAGGGCTGTAATATCAGCGGGTCATGTCAAGGTAGAAGGGAGATCAATAGGGGAACATTCGGCAGTGCTCTGTCTCTTGAAAGGGGTGAAGATGTGGAAGCCTCCCGAGTCTAGGTATTCAGTACTTTGGGACATGTAAGTGGTGTTTCAATTGTTCTTACCATAGCCTGACAATAGAGAGCTGTAAGGATCTTTAGGTAGCGAAATCCCACCTTAGTAAATGGCAAGTTAGGCCTTACTCCATCCTGCCTTTTAAGTTAAATAAAACTTTGAGTACAGATTTGAATCAGTTGTCTGTGTCTTGCTTCATGATGCCTTCACAGATGTAAATTTCACGTTGCTGTGACTAGGCTTATGGAAACGGTGAACACTTGTAGATACACTTGTAGCTACTTATAGCCACAGACGCATTTATTATTATAATACTGCCAGACTGCAAAAGAACTCACTCTGCCTCACTCATATGGAAGAAGCACGCAGGCGAAATGTGCTAATAATAGGCAGGCAGAGTAGCTACTCACCAAGCCGGCAGCTATAGGCAATCTAACAAGGAGCAATGGATCGAAATTTCAGCGGACAGAAACCTCCGCTGGTACACAGCAATGTAGATGTCAATTTCACTTGCTGTCACTTGGCTTATGGAAACGGTGAACAAACGTTGGAAACACTTGTAGATACACTTGTAGCCACTTATAGCCACAGATACAGTTATTATTATAATATTGCCAAACTGCAAAATAGCTCACTAGGCCGGAAGCAGCATGCGAGTGCTACGCGCTGTGCCTTCCCGATGTATGGAGTTGTCAAATGGCAGGCAGACAGAGTAGCTGCACACCAAGCCAGCAGCTATAGGCAATCTACCAAGGATCAATGGATCCAAATGTCAGCAGGGTCCAGATGGCAACCCCTACTGATACAAAGTCAATGTAGATGTAAATTTCACGTTGCTGTCACTTGGCTTATGGAAATGGTGAACATGCTGGAAACACTTGTATCCACGTATAGTCACAGACGCAGTTGTTATTGCCAGACTGCAAAATAACTCATTCTACCAGAAGCTGCACGTGAGTGCTACTTGCTGTTCCCTTCCCTGATATATTGAGCTTTCGAATGGCAGGCAGGCAGAGTAGCTGAACACTGAGCCGGCAGCTATAGGCAATCTACCAAGGAGCAATAGATCCAGATGTCAGCGGGGTCCAGACAACAACCTTCGCTGATACACAGTGTAAATGTAAATTTCACAAGGATGTCACTTGGCTTTGGAAACAGTGAACATGCTGAATGCTTTGTAGCCACTTAGACCCACAGACGCCGTTGTTATAATACTGCTAGGCCGTCATTACGACTTTGGCGGTAGCCAATGCCGCCATTGGCGGCATGGCTGCCACCAAAATCGGGTCTAGGTTCCCAGAATGGGGAATTACCGGGCAATTCCAAGTTCGGAGGGCCCGGTAATTCCTCCCTTCAGGAACCCGGGCCCGGACCTTCCCCATTCCCATTTCAGTCCCCACAGTGCAGAATGGGAATGGGAGAGGGAGCAAACGACGGGCCGATTACGAGCGGCCCATTGTTTGCTTCCTCTTCCCCTCGCGGGACCCGCTCTGCACGTCTGGTAAAACCTTGTAATGAGGTGGTACGGGGCGCCGTTAACCCCTTACCGCCTGACTTATAATGAGGCCCCTAGACTGCAAAAGAACTCACTCTGCCTCGCTCTGAAGGAAGACGCATGCTTACAGTTTTGAACTAGTTGTAGTTTTCCATTACTCCTGTTGGATAGAGGCAGGGCCCTCTGCCAATGCAGATGCAAAATCAGCTGCAAGGTTTTTAGTAAGGAAAGTGTTCCATAGATGGGGTATCCATGAGATATTGAGGTTGGCTAATGGTTCCCACTTTGTGAATGAATTTCTGGCAGAGGTCACTGGATTGATAGGAATTAGGCACAAGCTGTGCACAGCCTACCACCCACAAGCAAACCGGGCAGTATAGAGAGTAAACTGCATCCCAAAAACAAAGTTAGCTAAACTCTGCAACATCCTCAAAAAGAGATGGCTTCACTGCCTGCCCCTGGCCCTATTCACTTTACGAAATCAGCCTAGCAAAGATCACCACCTCACATCCAAGGAGGTGGTGAAAGGTAGGAGAATGTTTGCTCCAGCAGCATATTCATGAACAGTGTCAGATGCGCATCACAGTGCAGATTTGTTAGGAGAAGAATTCCGTGTGCATCTCAGAAACATATCAACCTGTGCAAAGTTAACTTTTCACAGATAAACAGCACAACAGAAAAACAGGCCCCACCGGATCAACAAGGTACCTCTTTAGGTACAACGCGGCAATAAAGCCTATGCAAGACAGCACATATGGATATGGTGTGAGCCCAAGTTCACTGGGCCACACGAAGTGGAGTTCACAACCCCAATGGCTGCAAAGCTCAAAAATTGTCGTGCTTGGGTACATCTGACCGACCTGCGGAAAGACACAAGCACAGCACCTCACCGCTGATGAACAACGGTCTCCAACATCAGAACAAGCCGTGATAGTTGAGTGTATTCACTAACTCCAAAAACAAATATAAGATGTGACTGAGGACCTCTGGGCATAGCTGAACAAGTGCAACTATCGATATGCAAGAAGCTAAAGAAAATAGTTGTGGAAATGTGAAAAATATGTTGATAGAGATATGTTGTCTATTTCTCTCTCTTCTTCTTTTTAACATTTTAACAGAACTATTAACATGTGGCAAAACCTTATGAATTTGTTCAGTAGAGCGCAGGTAAATTAATTGTATTATGTTTGTGGGCTTTTGTTATGTTATGTTATGTTACTTTGCATATATATAGCGCCTTATGTACCATTGGTATGGTCTACAGGCGCTGGTAGGTTGAACGCCCTTGGGAACGGAAGTTCAAGTCTGTAGAGAGAGTTGAGTGAGTCAAAGGTGCGTGTGAGCACTGGATATGTGTGGAGCTGGTGTGGCATTCTTGTAATAGCTGCTTCTTAGCGGTAGGTGTGGTGGTTGAGAGATCATGAGTATGTGTTCGTTCTGGCAGGATTTATCCAGATCGATTGTGGCTGCGTTAGGCCTGAGGAGAACGCCTGGCTGGGGGAGTGTAACCAGCAGTGTTTAGTGTAGAGTGATGGGGAGTATGCGGCAGATGTTCGTATGAGAACAGCTATACCGAATGGTGTCATAGTATCTCTGTGTTCTAGTTGAATGGTGGTGTAAAGAAGAGAGTAAGCATGGTGATGTGATATGATGGGTTACATGCTTTTTCAAACTTCCATGCATTCCAAGCCATTCCGTGTAAATCTACGTTGTTTAATGCACTCCATTCATGTATTTCATCTGTACCACCCACATACTTCCCGTACGTTCACATATTTTACCAGTATCTTCCACATACTTCATTGGTTCCATCCACATATTTCACCCGTTCCATCGACATACGTCACCCGTTTCATCCACATACATCACTCGTTCCATCCACATACGTCACCCGTACCTTCCACATACGTCATCCATTCCATCGACATATTTCATCCATTCCATCTACATACGTCACCTGTTTCATCCACATACGTCATCTGTTCCATCCACATACGTCACCCGTTTCATCAACATACGTCACCCATTCCATCCACATACTTCGCCCATTCCGTCTGCTCTACGCAGTCAACGACTCTACGTACTCATCCATTCTACGCACTCATCTTTGCTAGGCGTTCATTTGTTCTAGGCATTCATCCGTTCTACGCATTAATCGCTCTACGCACTCATCCGCTCTAAGCACTCATCCACTGTGGGCACTCGTCCGCTGTGGGCACTCGTCTGCTCAAGGCATTTTGCTCGATGTGAGTGATTCCCACGATGCTACTGGGAGAAGCCCAACTGGAAGAACTCAAAACACTATTTGGAAGGGGAAAAGGATGCCATCAAACTTTGGAATTAACTCCCCGCAATCTTAGAGAGCCTAACAACGTTCTCGACATCAGAATGAGACTCAAAACTCTTCTCTTTATCTAGTATGTTGGGAACACTGATTGTTTTGACCGACAATACTTAGATGGCCTGGCCGTAGGCTGTATATAAATACCAAATCAATAGCAATAGCAATCACATCATGCTAGAGGTGGGGAGTGGGAAAGAAGACATCTTAAGTTGGGTGTTTGAGGGTTGGTTGGGGAGCCAGTTACGGGTAGAACATTTTTGGTTTATCAGGGCCAAACTGCTTGAATCTCACGAGATTAGAGCGGCTACGCCGCAAGGCGCACTCTGTATGTCACACAAAGCGATAACTCATAGAAGGTCATGGGAGAGGGTTGGAGAGGGAAAAACAATTGAGTGGCATGAGCGGTCCTGGACAAAAGAAGTGGGGAAACATGTTGAATGCCTTTGAGGACATGGAAGACTTTTTCTATTCTCAGTATTTATTCCTGTTATCGCAGGAATAGGCAACCCACCACTCTACCACAGGAATTTCTGTTTTTGGAAATGATTACTGAGAAATTATTGTTGGAATATGTAGTTAAGAAACAAAGTTTAAAATCTGCAGTGACTTCCTATACTGGGCAGGGGGCAATTGGTGTTAACAAATGAATGGTGTGACATGGCAGTGGCCATTGCTAGTGGGCCCAAAAGAAAGATGTTAGTGCAACAAGTACAGAGGCCACGGCTCAAGGCAATTGCTCGTGAGACCTCAAAAGACTATGCAACATGTTCGGCTGTGTCCATAGCTGAAGGCCATGGCTAGTGGGTCCAAAAGAAAACTATTAGTACAATGTGTAAAGTGGCCACGGCAGAAAGCCATGACTAGTGGGGCCCTAAGGAAACTAAGGTATTGGTGTATACCTCTGTAAAGCGCTCAATTGCTTCTGGAAGCTAGGTCTGTGCTCAATAAATATAATAATAATAATAATAATAATAATAATAATAATAATAATAATAATAATAATAATAATGATAATAATAATAATAATGAAAGGTATAGCAACACCCTAGAAAGTCAACGACAAACCATTTGTTAAGAGAGAGTTAAGGTGGTCAGATTTAAGGCATCATTCCACACCTTTGCCTTGTAGTTGACGCATTCATGCCTTCTGTTCCATGTTTAATATTTCTTCAGTAAGTCATCACTTTGCCTTCACACTTTGGCTCCATTGTTTTCAGCGTATTTTATGTTAATGGTGTCTTCTCTTTTGCTTTGCATGGTCTCCCTGCATCCGCTCTCTGTATTGTTGCCAGCTTCTAATTCAGGCATTTTTACAAAGGTTTTTAACATCACTTTGGCTGCTATTTCACATCTTAATCTGAAAACGAAAGAGGTCCTTTTTATGCAAATCACGTGTTACTTGCTTTGTTCCTGGAACAGAAAGAAGGCATTTTTAACGTGGAACAATGGGGGCTTTTGTCCTGCAGCCCATCGCTGTCGGTGCGTGTGGTATGACTGGTCAGATGATCATTTCTTAGCGCAATCGGCCACTCAACTGGTGCGAAGAGCAGTGGTTGAACAAAGAACTGTGACTGCATTAATTCCAACTGGATCTAATTAATAAGAAACACAAAAATAGCTTTGTTAAAACTCTACAGGGAAATCTTGTGCTGCTTGTGTATTTTTATATTAACAAACAAAGCCGTGGGATTTGAAATGTGTTGCAAGAAGAGTGAAAACCAGCGTCCTCCTGCTAATCATGGAGCGCTTTTGTCGTTCCACGCTGAAAGAACACCACCCGTAGGAAGATTACAGCGCTGCCATTTTGTGTTCTGTAAACGTATCACTACATAATGACATGATGGCGGGAAAGCGGGTTTTGATATTAGCATGTGGACTGTTGTGACATTGTGCTCAACACAGTGCACATTTAAAACAAACGTATACTTATAAACCTGCTGACAGTGCTATTGTTAAAACAATCAGTTGAAACCTCACACCGAATATATACACGCACATGAGCAATACAAAGGCCCCATGATTTTGTACAGTCGAAGGGCTCAAATCACTCGAATACAGATCACAAACGTTGGGGTCCATGCAGAATGCCTCTCCACACAGCCAGGTTATCAGGGCGTCTCGAAAGGTTAGTGATTTCATGCCATGTGTTTCTGTGCCTTTTGCGAAAAAGCTACCTTAAGAAAAAAAGCTTTGGAATAACATGCCTTTCTTACTACTTGAAGGATGTCCGTCTTAATCAGGTACTCTGATTCCTTGTGTGCCCCATTACGGCACAGCAGCCCTTGGCACTATTGATGTTTCACGTGGCCTGCGTTATTTGGTGTTTATTTAAATTCACAGTACTGACGCCCAGTAGAGGAGCCGAGATATCCACCAGAGAAGTAAAGAGGAAAACAGGGATGATAGGCATGCGGAGGGCAGGCACGCCAATATGCCTGCTTTTTCTATTCATCTGCAAGATGGTAATTTCATTGTTTTTAATCACAATTAAATATATATTTGTGTATCATGAATAAAGGTGCCAAGAATGAAAAAGGGATCTGGCTTACCTGAGAGATGGATCGCATCTCCTTATGAATCCAGCGTCTCACCTGAAGAAGACACATAAACTTGTCCCTTTTAAAAGGGATTCCTGATTCAGCAGATCTTGGAGGATAACCCACAAGATACATATGTAATCCCTGAATTCAAACAATAGATTGAGCAGGAAACAAGAAGCAAGACGCAATGATAAATAGAATATGGGCAGGTCGCACAAGACTGACCAGCACATTACAGCCGTTGCAGCCACTGTCTCTGTCTTCCCTCTGTTCCCCCTCCATTGCATCGCAGCGCCTTGAAACATGTGTGTATAGGCGCGTTATAAATCGCATATCATCCATTATCATTTCATATCATATCATTTCGTATCATACAATCGCAAGCCGCAAGAATGGAAAGTGTACTTGCTGCTGAAAATATGAGACAATACAGAATTATATTACGGTCTGTGAATAGTATGGGGTCTAAAGAACTACATTGTACCAAACCTTGATGTATTTAGGGGTTAACTGCATTCAAGGTTTTAAGGACCGAAAAATAAATTGCAAGCCAAAAAGATAAGCGTTTCTGTTGACAAATGCCTGCCCACCTTTTCCATGCCCCAAACTCTTATACGTCTGATTGTATGCCAAAAATGTAATTGCCCCACATTTTTTAATATAAATTTGATATAAACCCAATAATGTTGATAGGAAATGGATACCAACCTAACCCTAAACATTATTTAAATAAATATAAAAAAAATGGATAAGAGTATCAACAAATTGAACATAAATGGTTATATGCCTATTGGCCTTTCTAAGGCTATGATGCTACTATGGAATGGGTCTTACAAAGCTGATATATAGCTGTTGTTGTAGGCCTTTTTTAAAAAAAAATATTTATTTGTGTTCGGCACGAATGTGCCTTTACAAACATACATAACCTTTAAAACAGAAATAGTTAATTTTAAAATCTAACATACCATTCTACCAACAACTTACTAGATGCAACCAATTAAAAACAACTAAAACCGAAGTTAATAAAAATAGATCATATTATACACATATACTGGTAACTAAATTAAGATGACAAAATTAATGTATTATGCTGTCTCGCGTAATTTCTACAAGCTGTGATCCCTTCATGATCATCAGTTTAATTGTATCACATTGGCAGGTGTTAATTCATTAAAAGGTTCCTGCTTATTATCATAGTGCACAACAGTACATCCATTTCATATCATACAAACGTAATACAGTGCTCTTAAATCACTCGTTTGTTTACCTTCTCACAGTTTTTCATGCCCTATACTTTATATTTCTCTTTATACCTATTCATTCAATTCTTTTGCTTTCCTGGAACACATTGTTTACACATATTTACCAAATGGATATGCCCCAGATGTAGTAAACATGTTTCATTATGTCAGCGCCCTCCATGTGTCATTACTAATTTGAGACTAATCTGAGCCCCTCTGTCTATTACAACTCTAAATCAATTCTCAGTTAAATGGGTTTGGATGTTAGTTAGAGCTAGTAATAAAGATTGTCTACTACCCCACAAACATTGTATCCACAGATATTGACGTGAAAAGGGAAGTTCTGGATCAAAAAAAAAATCCAAGATGTAGGCCTTTGAAAACATGTGCGCTCGTCAGACTTTTCGGGGCTATCCAGCGTGGTATGAAGGAAACTGCAAATATGAAGAGCCATGCTGAGGGGGAAACAGGTCCCAGCAGCTCTGACAATTACAATGATAGTTATGCACCTTACTATCTTATGGGAGGATCCAACAGTCTTGATGTAATGGAGGCCTCTCAGGATGTGATGTCGGACTCTAAAGCTGGGGACCTGTGCAAGAAAATGGCTACACTTTCTGTCAGCAATCAACTGCCTCTCATCGCCACGGCTATGGGGTGTCTGTTGGAGATGTCATTGAAAACACTCAGGCGAGTGCAGCCTTAGAGACTTCAAATTTGGTAATGGCACCAGTACTGACGCCGTGGTTCTTGAGCAGCCACTAGGAGTGGTGCCGTTGTGAATATGTTCATGCGAAAGGGAACCTGAAGAGAATGGATATGAATCCATGGTCATGCGGAATAATGCAGTTATGGTTATGGAGGGTGACCCCTGACCCCCTGGACCTTTGAGAAAAAGGGTGGGTCAGTGAGCCTGGATATCAGACAGTGTGCCAATTGGTGGGTATATTTTACAACTAGCCCAGTGTGAAAACATGCATTTATGTTATTGTCTACAGCTTCTAACTGATAAAAAGGAGAGCAGTTAGGAGAGCTCAGCTGTCGCAGACACGATCAATGTTTATTGCGTTTGCTGTTCAAATCAAATTGAAAACCCAGGGAATCACGATAATAGCCTATGTAAGGAATGTATTTCACTAATCAAGACCGATAGCATTAAAGACGATGTGGACACAGCTGTTGTGACCTGGGTTCATACCTGGCCATTCAGGGCTTCACAGCTATAGTGGTGAGAATTTGTTTAAATAACAGTTTCACAGATGGTGCGCCAGGCATAAAATTGACAACCCGAAGCAGGATGTTCATGAATGTTTGGACAGTATGTATACCAATAAATCGTTATGTAAAATATGTTACATGTTGAGCCCTAAACGTCTTGTAAAAATGATTTGCCTAATTCAGCCATTAACCAAGCTAAGGGTTGGGAAAGGGCCGGAACATTATGTGTCTAAAATGTGGGCTATACAAGTGGCAGATAAATCCCTCTTGAAAATGAAGCAATTTATATGGCCGTGCACACCGTGTGTTATAAGCATAATTGAAAAACACATTTGCAAGTTGGGGAATACGGTATGTCTAACTCAGTACAGCAGAGCAATGTGAATGGTGCCCCATAAACTGACCAATGAAGATTCAGGATGTAGATAATTTACATGTATTTAAGTTTATTTGCAGGACATAAAAAATGAACACCTGTTGCAAAACTGTCACTGCAATGTGAAACCTGCCAGTGGATGTCTAGAACAATTAACGTTGTCTTTACTTAAAGAGCATCTTGGCATTTTATACTTAAGGATATTATGTTATCTGAAAACACCACAGTGGACATACAAATGTGAATGTAACAATGTTATATGTATTGTAAACATATGTTCCAGCAGATGCCATCCTACAATGGGCAGCTACTGGCATAATCACTGCGTTGGGGTTTCTGATGATTTAAGAACTCCTATGGGACTTTCATTGAAGCTGTGGGTGTACAACATACAACATTGTTTTCTGTTAAAGGCTATTCAATGTTTGCTCGCAAGCTTTATGAATTTCCATCAGCCACAGCTATATTGCGCATGCTAGCTTATTGATGCAGTGAACGGCTGGGTGTGTATCAGGTAATTGCTCATACTGAAGAATTTGTAGCCGATTGATAACTGTACAGAATCGGAACAACTAGGTGGATTGCAGTGTGAATACAAATCTGATGGTGTAAATGTTCATAAAAATCTGATGGTATAAATGTTAGTATAAATCTGTTGTTTATAAAACATTCTTATGTCTTTATGTCCAATGCTTATGGGGTGAGCATGTCCTGCGTAAAGCTGTCTAAAATATGTTATGATGAAGGGAGTGTTGGTAGTTATGTAGGTGTTGAAGGCTTGCATAATAAACTGATGGTGAGACTGTGTCATGGAGCGCTGTCAAAACGTGCCTTTTGTATCAGGAGTCCCTACACGCTACAAAAACCTGTCCAAAAACATTTTAAATGATGACTGACATTGGTATCTGATATAGATAAACCATGGCAGGCGGATCTTATTGATTAAATCACTTCCAGGGGAACAATGATGACTTCCGCTATATTTTAGGCATCATCAACATCCTATCAAAGTACGCCTATGCTGAGGCTTCATAGGACAAGACAGGGTCCAGTGTACCTAAACTACAGACAGACCCTGGTAAGGAGTTTCTAAGTGTTTGTTTTCTAAAACAACACCAGGGGCACCATTTCAAAACACGCTCCGAATTTATAGCCGCTATTGTAGAACATTTTATACAAACTTTTAAAACACAGATCATCTGGCATTTCTTCACAGCTCAAAACACCTGTAGATATGTGGATGTGTTAACCGCATGCATAAATGTGTATAACAAAACGCAGCATAGTTCTATTAAAACCAACCCCACAACTGATACACCGCAGAATTCCTTGGAGGTCTGGAAAAACCTGTATGCCAAATGACTTTCTGAAAAGGGGACCCAAACTCTCCTTACAAAGGGTGAATATGTGTGGCTCTTAAAACTCAAGGCCATCTCTTCAAAGGTGTATGAACAGAACTACATAGATGGAGTGGCTCTCTGTGAAGGTCTTTATATATCCAGACTAATCGATTACTTAGGAGAAGCTGTTCAAGGTGTTTTTATATGGAGGAGATCCAGAAAGTCAGCAAAGACCAACATTGAGTTTATAGAATAGAACACGTTATAACTAGTAAATGCTGTGGAACTAAGAAACAATATCTTGTGGAATGGTTAGTGTGTCCTGTGAAAGTCAATAGTTGGGTGGATACTGGTTCTCTAGAGGCCACGGGTGTATATCGGAAAAGTCATGGAGTCTAAACCCTTTTATATCATTTTCCCCAGTAACGCCTCCGCATATACATTCCCCGAGAACAAAATATTCAAGTTCACTGTCAAGCTGGCCAAACTCATACATTCCAAAGGACAGTAAATTGTGGTGCTCACAGAAATTCAATACGCCCATTTGTGGGATACTCTAGGTGGTGGGGACATCACGTTTTCAATAAAATGAAGAAACCCACTGAGACTTTCACTGGGATGGTTCACAGAGTATTATTACCCAAATATACAAGATCTTTTCAGAGTCATCAACACAAGCACATCAAACATACCAGAGTATGGTGATACAGTGTTACATCTAGACCTGCACCAGTGGAAAGGTTTTCTCCAGGGTCTGGACGTGTGTTTCAGATATTCAACAGCAGGGAGACTACATAACATATTGGGAACTGTGCAAAATGTTGTAAGTGTAGAACCGTGGGACAATACCCGAGCTGATATTAACAGGGGACTGATTTACAGCGATATTGTTAGCATAAAAGGCTGGGGGATAACGATGCACCATTACTTAGAACTGCAGAGATTAGAAGAAACAACAATGATATTGTGAACATTCAATACAGCAAACCCAATTATGTCCCTGTGTGTAAATTCATTTCAACACCATCAACATACAGATAAGAGACAATCAAGGACCCTTTGTATCATTTAAATATGGACAACTCTGGCTGCAGCTGCACTTCAGACCACTCCTATTGAAAAACTAAGCAAACAGCATTACAATGGCCGTGGTTAAGAACTATGGGGACCCCAGAGCCTATATGAAATATTACAGTGCCCAGGCCGGCTACAGCGATCAGCCATACTTTAGTGGGAGTACTGTAATGTATGGAGCTGAGCTCAGTTGTATCTTTATCAATCTCTTCAGAAAAAAAATGCCCTACCTATGCCACAGCTTCAAATTAGCTAAAACAGCTGCCACAAATATTGCCACAAATATTTCAAAAGATGTCATGGGAGTGTGACAACAGTGATTGCCAATCATCTTGCCAAACAGAAAAATGGAGGGCAAGCTCCAACACTGACCCCTGAGCAATCTGGTGATTAGCGGTAGGGATATGCCTATGAGAAATCTTATGAATCCATTGGCCTGCAAGACCACTTTTCTTTTTGCCTGTGTCGATATTCACTTATTAACCAGTTTCTTGATGACACCCTTCTTTTTTTAACACACTTACTTGGCGGTGTGTTAGGGAGACATGGTCGTTTAAAGTTAAAGTGTTCTGGGAAATCTCAGAATTAGCATCCACTAGGTCATCAGAGGCTGTTGCTAGAATGACCATGTGTTGTTGAGCATGGGGTATACAACATTTTGAGCAGCACAATGTTTCTCTGTATACCCACTGATATGCTGTAAGATTTAACAGCTGCTAGAGTGGTACTGTAGTTAAGGGTGTTTTTTAGATGTAGAAAGCGGGTGCAGCAGGTAGGAATATATTTGTGCACAATCAATAATCCTCTAGAGTGGTTGCTTTTAAATCAGTCAACAGATATCAGTAGGGTTTAATGGTAGTGTGTTCAAAAGAATCCTTGTAGAATTATGTTTTGGACAGATATATCTGTTGTGCTATCATGGCCAAGTGTTGCTTATCACAAGGGGGTTTAAATAACACTATATAACTAGCATTTAGTATTATAGATCTGTTGCTGCTACCCTTGTTGATCAAGTTCTGCATGATGCAGTGATGCGAACATAGAGTAAAGGCTCTTTGTAGTTCAGCACTCTAACCACCCTTGTGATAAAATCATCCAGGATTACCATATTCACCATGCTCAGCATTAGCAGTTGATCATTGTTTAGACTGTCCAGCATACCTTCTACAAATCAGATTTGTTTAAGCTGGTGCTCTAAATTTATAAAAAAGAGGCTTGCAGCAGCTGTACAGCCAGACAACATTAATGAGCCCGTATGTAATCGCTGTGTGGGCATTTTCTAGAGGTTTTCTGACAAAATATTTCTAACCACAGCTGGAAGGGCCGTCCAGCACACTTGCAAACTGATGTTTTAGTCTGGTATACATAACACCAGGTACTCGATAGCTGTAGGGATGCATCAAGCCACTTGGTGCTAGTGTCCTTTTATTAAACACAATTGTTTTTTATCATGCACAATACACAGCTTTGTAACATGATAGCCCTGTTTATAGTACAGAACAAGATATTTTCAACTGTCAAATGTGATAGGAACTAGCTCTGAATTTAGATCCCCTAGATAATCTCATGTGACCGGTTTGACTTCCCCAGGGGTAGTGACAAAGATAATAATATCAGTGTCATGATGCAGAACCTTCTCTTGCAATTGCTCCATCACACCCTACGATTCAAGTGCACATGAGCGGTTGTGAATGTTGCTGTGAATATATTGGTATTGACAGAATTTGATGGATATTTCTCGGTGTATCGCCAGCATAAATATGCAGTTTCATCATCTATGAACACACAGCTGTGCACGTCGTACGAATTATCAAATAAATAAGCATGAAGCACCTTGGGGTCTGTGATGATGGTTGCGTTTGACAAATTAACTCTTTGTGCAAACTTGCCAAATAATGACTTAAGGAATAGTTTTGCGAACATCCGCCAAGCGGGGTTGTCCTCGATGTGTTCCATATGCAAAGAAACACCCTGGTGTTGGTTGTAATCATCCATGTAAGCTTGTTTAGTGGCATCGTCCACACACCATGCCAGAAAGCCGGACTCCCCTTGTTTTTGTTGGAAGAACATCTGAATATAGTCACTGAACAGCTCTGGGGTGATTGTTTTAAAATACCATATCTCGTCTATGTGCCCCAGCTGATAGCCATGTTTTAAAGCGGCCTGTAGGACTCTGTCCTTCATCCATGTGCTTACAACTGGTCTGTTTTGTCTCCTATGGGGCAGCACCAGTAAATAAAGGCCTCAGGGTTGATAGACCTTGCACCTGATCAAACCAAACTACTAGTCTATATCCCCAAAATGGTCCCTTATGATGTTGGGGTGTCCTAGCGGATATGGTTTCTCATTGTTCACAGCCGGGTATAGACTGGTAACATTTAATTAGAATATTTACTCACCAGGGTTTTAAGGGATCGGGCAGTTTCTTTTCTTTAAGAAAATGACTTTCGGATTGTTTTGCACCATTCTTCGCCACTCATATTCCCTTCCCAGATGCTGACAACGCAAACACCCTCACTGGCTAGGAACTTTTTGATATCTTTCTTTTTATATCATGGGTTTGTCTTTACTTATAATGAACAATTGATAATGTGGTGATGAAATGTGTTTGTTAACTTGCCTTGATAAAGACCGTATAAGTTGAGACACGTGTTGGCACACCTAAAAAATCAGAGAAGAAATAGAAAATAAATCTTCATCTGTCTCACACCATTGTAATTTTTAATTTGCAATCAATTGGTTTCAAATTGTTTAATCCGGTATCAGCGCATTGATTATGGCACTCTGTTGTTATTCTAGGGTTCAACGACATCCTTATCTATTTCCTACTGTGGGGGTTCTTATTTATTTTATATAAAATGTATATAACATTTATATTTTTGGGGGTTATTCAAATGTATATACAACTATTGGGTGCTTATGAAATGTATCTTAACAGTATTGGGGATCTAATCCATTTTATGTAAAATGTATATAAACATTTTTGGGGCAATACAATTTTTTTGGGGTGTAATCAAATGTATTGAGGTCCAAGGAGTGCGGAAAAGGGATGAGGCACCTGTCAACTGAAATGCTTGATGAAATATATCCCCCTTTCTACTAAGTGATAAGGCTATGTTAAAATATCTATTTATCTATAAATTGCCACAATACGACAGAAAATAGTCGATTCAGGATCTCAGTCTTGCTTATCTGTGAGCCCTCCTAAGCATGTGCCTTCTACATATAGCTGGCTGTGTTTCCCACTGTTTAGTGAGGAGGAAATTTTGAGGACGACCTTGGCCCTTAAATCAGCCTTCCCTGCTTATCCCATTCCACTTCCTATTTTAAAGAAGTATATTCCGCTGATCTTCCCTTGGGTGTCTTCTGCTATAAATTGTTCTTTTCATAAACAGTTGCAATCCACTCTCAAACACGCTTTGGTAATTCCGCTGCTCAAGAAACCCCTCTAGATCCTGATGTCCTTACTAACTTCTGTCCTGTTTCCCGTCTACCTTTTTCTATGAAACGCCTCGAATCTTTGGTGATGCTCCCTTTCTGCTCATTCTTGGAAGATTCCGAATTCGTACACTGTTTTCAAATTGGCTTTCGGAATCAGTGTTAGTGTCCATTGCGGACTACATGTCCCGCATGGTGGATCAGGCTGGTTTGGCGTGCTTATTTTATTTGATCGATCGGCAGCCTTCGACACTATTTATCATTCGCTGTTGTTGGACAGGCTTACCTCAGTAGGCATCTCCGGCTCAGTTCTTGCCTGGTTCCGTTATTTTATTACTGGTCGCACACAGTCTCTTTTTCTTTCTCCTTTTTGTTCTGCTGCCTTGCCCATCTCTTGCGGTCTTCCACTGGTGTTTGCCCCCCATTCTCATTAATATTTATATTCAGCCTTGGGTTCTTCTTAGTCACTCTTTCAGGTTTAGGTGTTATTCTTACACAGATGATACCAAAATTCATACGCGCCTTGATCTTCTTCAGCAGCATACAATTGGACTTAATTGAAGGCGATTAACATCTGGATGAGTGATAATTGGCTTCTTCGAAATGACAATAAAACAGAGATCTTAGTTGTGGCCTCTGTTGACCGCTCGACCCTCTGGACCATGGGCGTTTGATCCTCCTCCTCAGGCCCATTAACTAAACCTGCCATGGTCATTAAAAACCTGGGCATTAAACTTTCATCCACACTGTCCTTCAAGTCACAGGTTAGTGCAGTGTGCCAGTCCATGTATTTTAAACTTAAGGTACTTTGTAAAGTCCTACCTTACCTGCCGCCTTACCTTCATTCTGTAGTGATATCCTACATGGTGGCTGGCAGTTTGGACTATTGTAATGCGGTTTACCTTACTCAGCCTCTTTATCTACTCTGCCGTCTACATGTCTTGCAAAACACTGTGGCAAGCCTTGCCACCGGGGCTTACTTTCGTGCTTCTGACTCTCCTATTTTGGTCTCTCTGCATTGGTTGCGTGTATCCAGGTGGGTTGATTTAAGTCACTCTGTCTGGTACATCGGGCATTTTATGGTTGTTGTCCTGAGTACCTATGTTAAAAGTGTCCTCTTTATGTTCCCTCTCAGTCTCTTTGTTTAGCATCTCTGCTTCTGATCCAGGTCCCATGTGTCTATCATTCGGGATTTGGAGGGCAGGCCTTCTCAGTGGCAGCAGCCAGGCGATGGAATTCCCCTGCGTGGCCCTTGCTTGCGTTACAAGGTCATTTTACCTCCGCTGAGCCTTGAATACTTTCTGTTTTTGTTTTTTTTTTCTTTTCTGTTTTCTTCTATGGACCCCTTTTCTTCCTGTCCAGTCCTTTCTTACCAGTAGCGCTATGATGCCCTTGTTGGTGATGGTGTGCTTTAGAAGTGTACAAATAAATAAATATTGGAAACAGACAAAAGAGACTGCTTATAGAAAAGTATACATGAAGGGTGAACAATTTCAAATGTGACAAAAAGTACAAGAAAAAAAGAAGAAAAGAAAAAGAAGAAGAAGAGGAAAAGAAAGAGAAGAGGAGAAGAGGAGAAGAGGAAAAGAAGAATAGGAGAAAGAGAAGAAGAGAAGGAAACACATAGAAGAAAAGAGGAAAAGAGGAAGAAAGGAAGAAGAGGGGGAAGAGCAAAATAAGAAGAAGGGAAGAAAAAGAAAAGGAAAAGAAACAGGAACCCACCTACTCAATCAGAAACAGGTCAGAGACGCGCAGCAGGTAGACCCCAGCAGAGTTAAGAATAATGACTATTTTGCTTTCGGCAAAACCACTGTTTTTCTAGATTCTCTTTGGTGAAAAATAGAGAGCTGGCCTAGATACTCACCAGTAAGCCATTTATGAGGCCAAACCTGTTGGTGGTGGTGTTGTGTTTGGGGACAGAGCTTCTCCCCAAAAGCTGTGGAACTACAATTAGATGTATTTCACTTACTTTTCTTTTTACTTTACAGCATGGCAGAGAGAACCTCAAGATTGTGTATGCTCATGAGGAAGCAATCACCTGTGTAGTCCCACAGGGTTCTATCCTCTCCCCAGTGATCTTAAATATATACATGGGGCTGCTGGGAGCCCTTCTAGCTACACTCCACACAACATCCACATCCACCAATACTCTGATGGCACACAGCTATACACAAGATCAACTCCATCAAGGATATCCACAGGTTCATATCCTGTCAAATTCCTACTTCTCACGAACAACACCCAGACATACAAACCTGGCTAGCAAACATGAACGGTGAAGGCTTCACACCTGAGGTCACCTCCTGTGTCAAGTCCCTAGGGTTCCAGATTGACAAACACCTTTCCTCCAAGACACACATAGCAAAGAAAATGCAGACAGATTGATAACAGCTCTCCCTCCTGTGGAACATCAGGCCCTTCCTATCTCAGGACAGCTGTAGATGCACTTCTCAATCACTGGTCTTATTCCCTCAGCGAAAGTCTCCCGCCATCCTCCCTTGTGCCCCCGAGAAGTTTCCTACCCGTGGCCACATGCCTCATCAAGGTATGCAACCACATCACCCCAGCTCTCATCAACCTTCACTGGCTCCCACTGCAGGCAAGAATCACCTTCAAGTCTTGCTGAATAATCTATAAGGCAATCACCTAACTACCTTGCAGAGAAACTCAGCATCTCCAGTGGAGAGTGTATCACCAGAAGTGAGGGCACGTGCAGACTTGTAATACGCCGCTGCAAATTGGAAAGGACCTGAAACCAAGCTTTCTCTGACAATGCCCCAAGAATATGGGACCACCTCCCATCAGCAACAGACCCACCCCACGCTCCTACAATCGAGAAAGGAACTCAAAGCCCACCTCTTCAAGGTGTCTCTCCTACTCAAAAGCTAGGCCATTACATCACCTCCCATGCCACCTGACTTGCTAGACGCTGTCCTCCCTCTCCTCCCCGCCGTCCTGAACAGCTGTAACCCTGCTCTGTGCCCCTCTGTATCCTACCCCCACTGTATATCTGTTCTATTGTGACCTCTGAAATGTGCTCGGTTACATATGTACTGTTGTATACTTCTGTAAATCCCTCCGTTGTGTATCTATATTGTTGTATACCGGCAAAGTGCTCCATTGCTTCTCAAAATTAGGTCAGCACTCAACAAATGCAATAATAATAATAATAATAATAATAATAATAATAATAATAATAATAATAATAAATAATGATTCACAAATCTGCACACTGATGTACAACTACTGGTATGGGCACAGAAATCTTGAATGTGAAATCAGTGGTAGTGTTCCATATGGCTTTTCTGTGGGTCCAAGAATGAGGCTTGAAGGATGTGTTCCATAGAACAAGTGCTTGAAATGAGAATACCTAATGCCATTCCTGACATAAATAGTTGGGGGTGCAGAGCGTACATTCAGTTGATTAGAACACATATGGCTGTATGGAAGGATTAGGTCTAAAATATTAGGCACATCTTTCCCATGATGCCTTACAACATGGTAAGCAGGTTTTTGCAGGTGCCATTTGTTATCCAATGGTGAGATTGAAGCTGTTTGCAGAGTACAAGCAGGTGGTCGGAAGGTTGTAACCAAATATAACTCTTACAGAGGCAGTCTTATTTGTATGTAAACATAAAGGGCTAACTGTGAGGATAAACCTGTGCTCTAATCTGTAGGTGAATGCAAAGGCAGTTGCAGCATTCCATACTTTGAGGTTATTGGGCTGTGTGGTGATGGTACATTAGGGTATTAGGAAAGAGACTATGTATAGTAAGGATGCAGAGTGTGTCGCTGTCACGACCCTCGCCCAAAACCCACTATGGCAAACCCATAGGCCAGGTGGAGTCAGGACTCGGGCCTCTAGAGCCTGGCATCCTCTTCAAAAGCCCTCATGGGGCCAGTCCTGGCACCTATGGCGCCAGGCTCATACACCATGAAAAAACAATGTGCTTGGGAACTACTTTATTGTATTGTCAGCCAACATGGAGGCATCCACATAGCTTGGTTCCTAAGAACCAAGCTATGTGGTCTAGTGTTTTGGGTGTGGTAGCCCAGGGACTATTTTACCTGGACTATTTTGTTGGGGCTATTTAAACCACACCCGAGCAAGACAACACGCTTCATGTTATTTTGCAGCTTGCAACGTGACGCTCACTGTGTCCAGCTATTCCTTCGAACCTCGAAGAAGCAGAACCTGCAAGGAGCAAAAGGAACATCATTAGCAGCAGCATTTTACCTGCAGTCTTCATCTCTAAACACTCGCAGCTACTGAGAACAGCTTCCTTGAATCTGCATGCCTCCCGGACAGAACGACCTGAAAGAGGAAGATAGAGGCAACATTAAAGAAAGCAGTAGAGACATTTACAAATTATGAACTGCTCAAAAGGCTTACCTGGCTGGTCGCATCTCGGCTGGCACCACTCTGGACATTCCACTCGCGCTGAAGAACACCGCGACCTACAAGGAAGGAAAACACAGGTTAGCAAAGACTTCGCAGTGCTGCGCATAGCGCTTACTTACTGCATCATAGCGTTCTTAATGCGCCATCATTTACCAGCGGGGCTCAACCAAGCCAGTTCGCCGCACTGAAGCTCTGCATACCTAAGGGAGAAAAAAGAGACATTTTAAACAAAGAAAGGCATGCAGGATAGCAACAAAACTAAAGAACAGCAATAAGACCTACCTGAACAATATCAAAAGGGCCGGCGTCAGTGAAGTAACTGGACCACACTCGCCCATGAAAGACAACACGCCCCTGCAAAGAAGGTAGGACAGAGAGCACGCCTAATTCTACCACAAGGTAAGGAGAGGGCACCAGAGGGACTGAAATCATACAGGGGTGGAGGGAGGATACTTACCCCAGTCGGTCAGTCGTGAACACAGTCCTCCTGTATTTTCAGGCAGAACCTTCCCCGCAGACCACATCAGGGCAAAGCTGAGAAGCATACCAGCGAGTAACCCGGCTGGGTGGCGTCCCTGTGGACACCAGGTGAGCATAACAGTCCAATCAATTTCCCAGAGTAACAAGCATACCCCTGCTTTTCTCCATACTCTTTCTCTCATATTCATGCAAAAGGTAAACTATTCATAGCCAATCTGCCTTGTCCTGTAGGAACATGATTTCATAAAACCACCAACAAAAGGCTGCTTGAGGTAACTGCCTCCATCCATTTAATACAAGATCAATCTCACACTTTCTTCTACAGTTTTGAGTGGCAATCTAGATTTTGATGCATAGTGGTACACATCTAAGGCACAGTTGCTACAGGTGCCTTTGACTCCACATGTGTCATAGGGTACAATCTTCTGTAGTGGAGTATGAAAATATGGGATAGTATATTCGACATCCTAAACGTGCATGAAAATACAAGCTGTGAAAGTCACCATAAAAAGGCATGAGGTACAGAAGTGGGCAGCTCGATATAATGAAGTGTTTCCTGCATAGGCACAATGAGGCACTGGTAGTCATGCTTTAATTAGACAATAGCACACAGCTTGTAGATAAACATAACCATGTACCCTTAATCATATCCAGCAGCTTCTAACATCAGTCATGTAAATGTAGAGGAAGTGTGCATAAGGATGAATATATGATTGTCACTATTCTGCATTCGGTTAATACACAATAAATGTAGGCCACAAGATTTAGTTTGTTGTTCTTAAAGCATGCACACTCCCCATCACCCCACAGCATAGAACATTAGCTAGTTTTCGTGCTCAAGTTTATACTGTTGCTACTTGTCCTCATATCAGATTTCGCCGCAATTGCGAAGCATCAGAGTTGAACTCACACCAGGCATACTTTTGCCATATTCAGAATTGGACTCCATACATAAGCCTCAGATCAAGAGCTAGAAAAGCTCAAAACACGTGTCAGGCTGTCTTACCATCACAATAAACACCAGACTGGAATTTAATTGGCACATTGTGACTTGGACCGTTTGTGTTAATTAGAACATTTGCCAGACTTTTGCAGAAAGGCACACCCATTCCAAGTTGCAACAATTCATACTGCTAAAAGCTGAATGCAGTGCAATGATTGGTTAGGAAGGGTGGGCAAATGCTTCCCGGGGTTTAGTTTATGGTAGTGAAGCCAGGAAGGAGCAACAGAAAAGATGCCATACCCAAGGGTTTAAGGCACTGATTGGATTGGTCAAAATACACCTGGTCTGCCGAGTTCCCATGGCCATATTCCAGAGAGTTATAACAATGTATGTCCCTATGCAGAACAACCAAACGTAACTTAGTGAAGGTCACCAGTTGGCAGGAGTTAACCAGCAATACATGAAGAAACATGGTCTCAGAAATAGAATAATAGACAGAACAAAACTGCCCACTGTATGGTAAATTGTAGACAAATGTCCAGGAAATACCGCAGGGTAGCCTTAGGTCCATATTGTTGCATCACACAGGATATACAACAGCATATAATACTGATAGCTAGAAACGTATACATGGAAGCAAAGAAATTGTGAGCTCATACAAAACAGTGATAATTGATCTCTTCATTAATTCCATTGGGAACCAAACTGCCTTGTCAGTTTCTTTTGCTTCCATGTATAAGTTTCTAGCTATCAGTATTATATGCTGTTGTATATCCTGTGTGATGCAACAATATGGACCTAAGGCTACCCTGCGGTATTTCCTGGACATTTGTCTAGGACCCAAGGTGCCGTCTGGCGACGACACCATTTTTCAGTAGGGGTGTGTAACATATTAATGAAAAATTTAATTGCCAAAATTTAACAGCTAGAACTTGTTTAGCGATATATCCCATTTATCTATGTCTCTGCCAACTGGCCTGTCAGTTTGGTTCCCAATGGAATTAATGAAGAGATCAATTATCACTGTTTTTTATGATCTCACAATTTCTTTGCTTCCATGTATACGTTTCTAACTATCAGTATTATATGCTGTTGTATATCCTGTGTGATGCAACAATATGGACCTAAGGCTACCCTGCGGTATTTCCTGGACATTTGTCTAGGACCCAAGGTGCCGTCTGGCAACGACACCTTTTTTCAGTAGGGGTGTGTAACATCTTAATGAACAATTTAATTGCCAAAATTTAACTGCTAGAACTTGTTTAGCGATCTATCCCATTTACCTATGACTCTGCCAACGCCCCAGGCGCCGTCCCTTGACAACACCCCCCAGTTGGGGCGCAAGCATGTAAATGTGTGAGGTTAACATTAACATCCATGTGTGTGCATTGTAATCTTCCTTTACTTCTGTATTTCCTGAACTCCACCCCTGGTGCCGCCCAGCAATCTGTTTGTATGGGCTATTTTCTATTCTTTTTTGTGGTATTTCACATGTCTCCTTTCTGATTTTTGTTACATTGTTTACATATCAGTATTTCTTCTATTTCTACTATTTCTTATTTTTTGTTTTTTTATTTTTTTTCATTCCATAATTCCACATCCATACCCATTAGGGCAGTAATTTGGTTTAAATTTCTGAGATCGAGCTCAGAGACTCGAATGCAGCCTTGTACTTCTGACCGCGTGCCCCTGCGGGTCTACGGTCACGTGTTATATTAAAGAAGCGTTGCCTCTGCAATGCTCCGATGCGCAAACCGCAGTCACACTCCAGCGAGCAAGAGGAGTACTCCTTTCCTCGCGGCTCTTACGGTAAGCACACTTCACGCTGCTACTTTGTTTTCACACACGTATCCCACCCGTTTCCAACTCTGTATGCTTATTTTACATTGCAGCCTATCTACTGAAGGCTGAATATCAGCGCTGATGCATATCA
The DNA here is from genome assembly GCF_040938575.1 of Ambystoma mexicanum. Taxonomy (NCBI): domain Eukaryota; kingdom Metazoa; phylum Chordata; class Amphibia; order Caudata; family Ambystomatidae; genus Ambystoma; species Ambystoma mexicanum. The sequence goes on from NC_090933.1 coordinate 1,100,394,733, forward strand.
GGCAGCTTTTGTCCACCACACGGTACCCCTGGACCACGCCACTCCCCATGCATGTAATCCACCATTTTCAGGTAAATGCTCACTGCGTTTCGTGTTATCCTTAAACGCACAGCAAACAGATCCTTATTGTTCTTTTTTCTTTTTTTTCTTTCATTACCCAATTTCGACTACTTCTGGAACTACAATGGATTGGTATGTCCCTTACATTTCGAAATGGATAGGATGTGCACCATGATGTACTGTTTTTTCTATGTTATAAACTTGCACATGTTATCTGTAGACTTGCCCTGAAGAAGGAAATGTAATTCCGAAATGCATTGGCAATTTTTGGTCTGATGAAAAATACAAGTGGCGTTTTCTTCCTCACTAAGAAAGCATTAGTGACTTCTCATTTTATGAGACTCATTTTCTTTGACAGAACTTTTTGTTGATAGAAGGATTTTGGAAAAACAACTGAACTTCAACGTTTGTCTTTTTTTTAACATTAAATTGTATTGATGACATCACCGATGACCTCACATATGACATTCATTTTGATAAAAATTCTCTAAAAGGGGTTCTATTAATAATGTTAGCAACACGATGTCTGGGGTGATCGTGATACCTATTGTGAGCTACTTAAAGTATTGAACAATGTACTCATCTGAACAAAACATGATATAGGAGTGTTGCTGTTATACAAGAACCTAATCATACATACACATCAACAGTGGGCGCAGCATGCACTATAGAAGTACAATATTTTTTTAACTGGTAATTTTGGATTGTAACATAATGAATGGTACCTTATCAGAGCTTTCGATAATGATGAACATGGAATAAATATCTAAAAGCTAATAGCTAATAATTCAAGACATACTACATACTTGTGTTAGCATTAACAATACCTATGAACACCCACAATGCATACAAATCTGTGGCACATACAGGGAAACATCAGTAAGGAGGCTAGAAACAACACCACCAAAAAATGACAGTAACATTAGACTTCATAATGAAGTACACAAATAAATTGGGTGTGTAATGCTTGGTTATTTCCCTAAGTATGTGCACCATGAACTGAGGCCAAATCCTAAGGAAAGTGCTGTAACAACATACAAGGTTAATGTCTACATATGTAACACCTTTTGATTTTTAAAATTGTCTCTATTGTTGACAAAAACCACATGGCCTAGATATGTCAGTGAACAAAAGAATTGGCCCAGATATGTGATGTCATTGGTGATGTCATCAATGACATTTGTGATGTCATCTTTTATGTACTGGGTGTTAGTCTTTGCAAAGCACAGAGGTAGCGCGAATTATGATTGATTGCTTAAAATAACTGGTAATTTTCAAGAGTTTTCAGTTTTTTTAACCATATCGTCTCTTTAACAAAATTTGTTCATTGAATTGCATGGGTATTCGTTAGTGCAACATAACCATAATGTCTCTTTAACAAACATTTTTGAGCGTATTTCATAGGTTTTACTTAGAGCAACCACTCTACCATTGGTTGCCTTTGGGCCTTAAGCCAATGGCAGCGATCAAGAGGTGGATACCGGCCACATCACCTAAGGCGCACAATGGGGCCCTTCCTCCATCCTGCTTCTTTGTACTTTCACCTCCCTCCGTGTCGGAGTGCTTTCCCTCTAACCCTCAGCACCCTCCATCTGCGCCAAACTACCTACTCAATGCGCACTGCTGGGCGTAAGGACCTTCAACATTTAATGACGCTGTATGCGGCCAGCGACAACCTTAATTTTGTGTGCAATTTGCCAAAATCCGATCGTGCTTATGTTATCTGTGCAGCTATTTCCATGGAGCTGCGCTCCGTGCCTGTTGTACTGGCTACAATATTGAATATATTTGCCCTGTCTATTACCACCATGCTGTAAGGCCTTCCAAGATGGCTGTTTCCTCGTTTTGCAGGCAAGTGAATGAAATGTCTTCCTGGTTTCTGGCCCAGCTCCTTCCCCCTCTACCATTGGTTGCCTTTGGGCTTTAAGCCAATGTCAGTGACCGGGAGGCGGCCACACTACCTAAGGCCCACATTGGGGCCCTGCCTACATCCTGCTTCTTTCTACTTTCACCTCCCTACATGCTGGAGTGCGTTCTCTTCGCCCCTCAGCAACCACCATCTGCGCCGGACTACTCACTAGATGTGCACTGCTGGGGGTAAGGACCTTTGATATTTAATGACTTTGTATGTGGCAGCAAGCAACAACCTTCATTTTGGGTGCAATTTGGCACGATCAAATGTGCTTATGTTATCTGTGCGGCTATTTCAATGAAGCTGCACTCCGTACCTGTTGTACCGGCTGCATTATTGAATATGTTTTGCACTGCCTATTACCACCATGCTTTAAGGCCTTCCAAGATGGTTGTTTCCTAATTTTGCAGGCAAGTGAATGAAATGTCTTTCTAGTTTCTGGGCCAGCTCCCGCCCCCCTCTACTGTTGGTTGCCTCTGGGCCTTAAGCCAATGGCAGCGACCATGAGGCGGGAGCCAGCCACACCACCTAAGCCCCACAATGAAGGCCCTGTCTACCCCTGTCCACCACGGTACACTGCAATGCTCCCGTGTGACTGAAAGTGTCCCCCACCCACCTCCCTGCCCTGCATGTGACTGAAAGTGCCCCCCACCCACCTCCCTCTCCCCTTGTGACTGATAGTGCCCCCCACCCACATCCCTGCCCCATGTGAATTGAAAGTGCCCCACACACCTCCCTGTCCCCATGTGACTGATAGTGCCCCCACCCACCTCCCTGCCCCCTGTGTGCTGATAGTGGCCCCACCCACCTCCATGTACCTGTGTAACTGAAAGTATCCCCCACCCCCCTCCCTCTCCCCATGTAACTGATAGTTCCCCCCACCCACCTCTCTGCCCCTTTGTGACTGAAAGTGCCCCCTACCTACCTCCCTGCCCCATGTGACTGATAGTGCCCCCACCCACCTCCCTGCCCCCCATGTGACTGATAGTGCCCCCACACACCTCCCTACCCTCATGTGACTGAAAGTGCACCCTCACCCACCTGCCTACACCCCAAACTTTCTCTCTGCCCCCACTCAATCCCTGCCTCCTGCGATTGCCTTGGTTGCCCCTGTTTTCCCTTTATCCTTTTCCCTCCTCCTGTTAAATGCTGGCAATACCCCAATTGCTGCTAGGCATAGTATTTGTAGCCGCCTGCCTCTTAAAGCCCCCCTACTTTGTTCCACTTTCACCCCTTTATCCCCCCCTCTCCCACCTCTTGTCTAAGGCCGGCACCACGCCAATTGCCGTCAGGCATAGTAATAATAGCTGCCCGCCTTTTACAGCTACTTTCCCCTCCTCCTCCCTACCCCCTCTCGCTATCCCCCTCCTCCTGTCTTGCAGACACTTTTCCCCTCTCATAGCACTTACTCCTCTCATTTGTTCCATGATCTCTGATAGCAGCTTGTCTGTCCCCCCTTTCCCTCTTTGTCCTCTCCTCCCACTCCCCCCATAACTACTCTGATGGTCGTCTGACCTTCCGTGATAGTCTCCTGTTTGTTTCCTCTCTTCCTCACTCTCTCCATTCCCCCCATCCTTCCCCTCCCTCTCCTCTTGTTCCTCATGCACTACAACAATTCTCGTCAGGCATAGTAATGTTTCTGCTTGTTTGTCTCCTTCTTCCCTTCCCTTTTCCCTTCCTAACTGTTATTTGCACTTGTGCTATCAGAAATGTTGCCAGGCTGATTACAATAGTTGTATTTTTTCACATTCTAATTGTTTTCAAGGACCTGTAAGAATGTAAATGTATTTCTCCCATGTTTCCTCCCTCCTTGAAGCGCTTTGAAACACATTGTGTATAAGCGCTACACAAATAAACAATCAAAATCAATATCAATATTATACTCACCCCCAATGTGGCAGATATGTAGTCCTCGTACAGTGTGGTAGTCCATTGATGTCGGACAGCATTCACAAAGCCCAGAATCATAGGGGAAACCCAAAAATGTTGTACCCATCAATAAACAAACAGGTGTACATAACATCATTACTGTTTACAACAGGCAAACACACTTTTTTGTACAAACAATTACTTAAAACAATACTAATTATTTTTTCATTCAGCACACATTACAATGGAATGCACCAATCAAAAACGATAAGTGTACACTTCATATAAGCTCTTCAGTAGAACTCTGTATACAGATTGAGGAACACCAGGTGCTTATTGGAAAACAAATTCTCACTAATTAGTAAGTTCTTTGTATTTTTGTACTTTTTCCCCCACAGAAATGGCAAACACACTTGAGTGGTTAGAGGAGAACTTCCCAAAAGAAGAAATGATTGATGATAACATCTCTAATGGTACACAATACATGTTCAATGTAAATAAATAACGTCATTTGTACACACTTTACTAAAATAATAATTTCTGTTTTTCTTACAGTACATATTTTTCATGAAAACAAAATGCCCCAATTGAATTTTACACAATCCCAACAACAACAAGAAACCCTATCCCCAACTGTGCATAATCAAATCATGAACTTGTCTACAAAATTGGATGAACTAAGTAATGATTTTAAAGAGCTTTTACAATATGTGAAAAATCATTTTATTAAAAATGTCCCGTATCACGGCCCTTCTTGCACCTGTCTCTCTTGTCCCCTGCAATTAACCCCATCATATTTTGAAAAGTAAATCAAAGACGCTTTGATGAATCCTCACTTCCTTCCTCCTCTTATCATTATTCTACAGAAATTCCAAATTCTTTCATTTAAGTTTCCCATTCTGATACTCCATCCATTTCATAAATACATGTATTTTTTTAAAAACCCCATTATGAATCAGTGGACACTACAAATGTCTGGGGGTGTCTACTGTAAAAATGAATGTGCGCCAGACATGCACAATGCCCAGATATGTCGGGTTTCGCATTATGCACTTTTAATTATTCTGCAGACACTGTGTCTGTTCTACGGACACCCAACGCATGCGCACTTTGATTCAACCATCGTGCCCACAGAAATCCCCGGATGTCATCATGTGACCGCACCCGTGCGGCTGTCCGCAAAGAGTGTCTGTGAACATGAACAGTTTAAAAGTGCATTTGTTGACCAAATAAACTTAAACGCATCCACATCTGTCTCTGAGCAATGCGAGAATACATTATTTTTGAATGTGGGATAATTTCCTTCAATTTTCACAAAGTCTCCTTCATTGCAAACTGCAATGAAATTCCAGTCACATAACCCAAGCTGCTTTCTCAACAATGAAGAAAAATAATGTCTGGATGTTTCAATTGAATTATATATGAACAAATGGGAGCAAGTCCACCAACTTCACCCCTCGCACTCCATACCATTACACTTCAAAATCATGGAATTCAAGATTTTTCACCAATTCACACTGTTCTGCATAGAGCTTCAATCAATGGACCCAAGAGTCCCTCAAAATCCACACACTCGCCCTTCTCAAAAACATAGCTATAGCCATTGTCAGTACTCTTACAATGCCTGCTAACAAAACTGGGTGTTAGTGTTAGCAGTGCACGGTGGCGCGAGTTATGGTTGCTTATCTTACCATAACTGCCGAATTTCAGGGGTTTTTCGGTTTTACTTTGAACCATAACGTCCCTTTTAACAAAGTTTTTTCACTGAATTTCATAGGTATTTAGTAGCGCAACTTAAGCATAACGTCCCTTTAACAAAGTTGTTTTACTGAATTTCATAGGGTTTTAGTAGCGCAACTTAAGCATAACGTCCCTTTAACAAAGTTGTTTTACTGGATTTCATAGGGTTTTAGTAGCGCAACTTAAGCATAACGTCCCTTTAACAAAGTTTTTTTACTGAATTTTATAGTTTTTTAGTAGCACAACTTAACAATAATAACTTTGACTTTATGTACATGTAATATGGAACATACTGAACCCTTTCTACTGAATTTGACGGTCCGCGGACATGTTCCGACAACAGTACCACTACCTAAAAACTCTGGGGGGGGGTATGTGTAATTGTATATCATAACATAAGAACATTTAACAAATTCACAAAGCAGCACACATACAAAGTATATGTAGTAATACTTAAGAAATGTAACCCATACATGTAACACACTAACCATTCATTTAAATACAATATGTTTTAAAATGGAATATACCAAAAGAAGATACAGTGGCTTCCAACATAATTACCTCACAGACACTCCACAACTAACAGCAAGACCAGACGTATAGACTACTGATTACATATCTTACCAGAAATAGTAAGTGCACTTCATTTTACTCATATATTTATAAACTTTCTACATTAGAAAAAAAAACATATTACTTTTTTGTTTTCTCACAGAAATGTGTAGTACTCTGGACTGGCTAGAGGAGCATTTCCCACGAGACAAAATATTAGAAGATAGTCCACCTAATGGTACACACTTTACTATATAAACCAATTAATAAATATTATTTTGTATACATTCAACATATACATTTTTTTTTACAGACCATACAAAAATTGCAACTTCCAAAGAAAAAGAAGCGGTGGATAACACTCTTGAACACATTACCCACAAAATGGACCAACTTATGGCAAATTTTACGGATTTAAAGAACTTTGTGGAAGATCACCTAAAACCACCAACAACATACCATTGTCCCACCTGTACTTGTCCCCCTCACCATATCCCATTCATTTAACCCCATACTCTCTCCATGGACCACAACGTTTTGATGAGATTTCCATCCCTTCTTCACCTGATCCCACTTATATTGAAAACCCTAATTCTCCTGTTTTTGTTTCCGTTTCTGCCCCACCTTCTCAGTCATAAATTGTTTATATATGTTAAATAAAGTAACTTTTTTATATTGTGTTGTAATTACTTTCAGTTCTTTGTGGTAAAACCAATTTAGGTGTCCACGGACAGCGCGGTTGTTTGGAAATATTTGTAAATAAACGAAAATGTAAGTGTCCTGAGGACACTATATCTGTCCGTAATGTTCTCATGCAAGTTGAAAATGTTCTAAGAACACTTGTGGTGTCCTGAATTGTTCATAAATAAACAAAAATGGAGGTGTGCTTGAGACGCTATGTCTGTCCATATTGTGCACAAGTAAATTAAACTGTGCTATGAACAAATGGCTGTCTGTAACTGTTAGTTTTACGTGTGATGCACTTTTAATTAGTTCAGGACCCGAACACTGTCCGTAGAACATCACCACGCATGCACAAAACAATGTCCGTACATTGGGTGTCCTGCGGACGGCTGCTATCTTGCTCATGAAACAATCATGTGACCGTGCCCACGCTGATCGCGTGTTTTGAATGCGGACACTGTTCGTGTCCCCAAACACTTTAAAAGTACATTTCCAAGTAATCCACAATATTTCTCATTAAAAACTCAACATACCACAAATCGCACATACTAATCCTAAATTTCCACATAGTTTTTGTGTCTTTTTGAAACTTTTTTGGTGTTCGATCTGACTTGTGGACGGCGCGCATGTCCGTGAATGCGCACAAGCACCCCTATAAAAGACCACGCACTAGAGCTCATTCTCATTGTGTTTCTGGCTATTCCACAGAGCACACTGCATTTTGCTGCATACTTTGCAGATTTTGAGATTTCCATCTCCAAGCCGATGACATCCATGGCTCGACTATTGCCACCTGGTGCTACATCTGCCTCAGCACCACCCCCACCCCCTCCACCACCACCATTTCCCCAAGGGCCTGAAGAGGGGAACAGGAGTGAGGATACAGAGGAGGAAGAAGAGGATGATGAGAATGAGGTAGAGGAAAACCCTACTACCCGCCCTCGGCGTGATTCTTGGGTGTGGCAGTTGTTTACCGTTCATGGGAATGGTCCTAAGGCTCGTGCGAACCGTGTCACCTGTAATGAGTGCAAAATGGTACTCAGTCATGGGAGGCATGGTTCGTATAGCTTTGGGACTACGACCATGAAGCGACACCTGAACTCATTCCACACTGGGGCCATTCGCAAGGTTGTACCTTGCGAAGAGCGTAGTAGGTTGATTGCCTCTACTTCATCATCCGTTTCTGATCCTGTCACCACAAGGAACACCTCTGTGGGACAACGTCTTCCTCAAGCTGCCTCACAGGCCATACAGAAATCTTTTGACCCTTACCTTTCGAGGGTCACAGTTGTATGTATGTACTGTGACACAGTACTCTGCAGGGGGGAGCGACTTCGCAGTGCTTTTGAGACTATCGTCTCAGAGCACGAGAAGACCTGCTCACTACCCAAATAAAACCCACTCTACATCTTCCTCTCTCAGCTCACCCTTTCTTATCCCTGTGGTTGGTATCCCCCGCTTTACCCTCCTTTCCCCTCCTCTCCTAGTGTGTCGTGTGTAAAAAACCAAAAAATACAAAATAACAAAAATCAAATAAAAAATAAGGCTCTTTCCAGAGCCGCCTTTCACAGTTAAAAAACAGAAGTAAAGATAAATAACGTAGGGCCCTTTCTATTTCTTGAAAGTCTGCGGACAGTTCGCGAACATAAAAAAGAAATTGGGATGCTACCCTATTGTACCCATTTCATTTTTCTCTGGAAGTGGTTGCTCTGAAAAGAGCCTTTGGGAGGTGTGTGTATGTAAACAATTATAGATACTTAACACCTAGTTCAAAATGGATGCTGCATTTCTAAAAAAGGTCGCAATGCATTTTGTACATTTCTTAGAAAAATCTGATTGCCAGCATAGGTAAGATGGACTCCATCTCTGCGAAAAATATATGTACTACGAAACATAATATTTTCATTGTGAAAACAGAACATGCCAAAATCTCTTAGGAAGGCACAAACAGCCTTATTGACATTACGCCTTGCTTTCTCCATTTGTGGACCACATGAGAAAGAACGAAGTCACATTTGTCTCTGCGCAATCCTTGAAAAAATTACTTTGGAGTTTGGAAACATGTCCATGATCTTCTGAAGTCCTTCTTTCATTGCAAATTGCAAAGAAATTCCAGACACATGTCCTAAACTGTTCCCTCCACAATGAATTACAATTATGTCTGGATGTTCCTCTATCTTCAAAGTTGCACAGAGAGGTAGCAAGTCCATCCACTTCATTTCACGCACTCCATGCCAGTGCACTTCCACATGTGGGAATACAAGATCTATAAATACTTCACATCTTTCTGCATGCACCTTCAACCAATGTATCCACAAGTCTCCCAAAATCCACACAATCTGTTTTTTAAAACACTCAGCCATAGCTATCTGTTCTTCTCTCAGCAAAAAGAATATCTGAGAAAACCTCTCCTAGCACAACACACTCACTAAACTTTACTGACCAATCCCTTGCTACATTCAATCTCATTTGCATGCCTCCCCACCCCAAATTCCCTGGATGTAATACGCCGTGTCCTAGAACTACTGCCATGTCCGCGAACATATCGTAACATGGACAACCCTTCTACCATTTCCACTTCGCTCTCTGTGCCATTCCCTCATTGGATGTAGCTAAGAGATCACATGACCATCCACCAATCAAATCCAAGACCACTACATGTAACTGCATCATCATAGATCAGCACTGCAAATGTACGGTGAATCTCTCGGACTACAAGTCTCATACCATTGGCAAGCACGATCTACGAGAAATACTAGACAATTCTCCAAGATTTCTACTTGCAGCTTCGTCCATATCCATATGCATGAACACAAACTACAAGTATGCATATTTTCTATACAGTACATGAACACATTTTCTAACCGACTTTTACCTTGTATAATCTGTAAAATGAATCTACGATCATTTTTTCATTCTCCTAAAATGAACTGTGATTTACAAACCTTTATACTGTTTAATTTCTTCATACACACACACACACATGCAAATAATGTTAAACTAACATTTGTGAAATAAAATATATAGACTACTTATGATCAAACAAAATTGCATGCACACTCTATCATCAAATCTCAAAGAATAATATTTGTACAAACACATACTTGGTTTTAATTTTTTTAGTTTATATAATTACTTACATTTATATAGGACAAGCAGGCTATGACATTGACTCCCTCTTAAGTGGAAAAGCAGGCTATCACATGGACTCACTATTACGTGGAAAAGCTTAGTTACAGGAATAGTGGTATACAGTGGTACATTATGATTTTGACAAGCCATAGTAAAGATATTTTCTTTACTACAGTTGGTCATAAGATAGTTTTAATGGTTTTGAGGACAGCGCTGAGCATTTCAAGTTAAAAAATCTATGTCTAAAATAAAAACAGTGCTATATACAAACCAAATTACTAATTTCTTTCTTTTACAATTGCAGTGAAGACTATTCTCCTGAAAATAAGCAGCCGAATTTGAATTACAAAGAACAACTAAGAAGCAAACTGCTCATTTTAGAAAACAAGTAAGTAGATTGTTACCATAATATTTGAATTATTACTCAAACACACTCTAAGGTTAATTCATGCTACTTCTGTACCTAACAATAGAGATTCTGCACCATTCTGACCAAAAATCCTCCTGTTTTAAACAGTGATTTACTGGCAGAATGGGCCAAAAATTCCTATTTTTCGCCACACAAATTACCCAACTCAGCCGCTAGAATTTAGATGCTGTAGAAGAAACATCTGTTTTAATTGTATAGCTTTAGATATACTATTTATACTTCTCCACACCACTGGCTTACTTTTTTCTGTCATCTGAACCCCAGTTTAGTAACACATTAATTCAAGAATACCCATCCCTAGTAGTTGTACTTCCAAATGCACAATCACACACCATTACATACATCTTTATCATCTCACTCAAACACTCATACACACAACACACATGCATTGCAGAACACCCCAACCCATACCTTCTGTATTTTTTTCAACAAACCCTAAAGCATGCCTACCAAAAAGCAACTCCGTAGAAAGGAACGCAGAAGTAGAGCAAATGAAAAGAAAAGTCTCCAACATAAACATCCATCTATAGCAGAATTTGTAAAAAAAAGTTGACACACAACAGCTAATACAGTCATGTAGTGAAACAGAAGAAGTTTCTAGTACAAAATCCTTGCCTTCTCTATCAAAAAGTAAAACAACCCAAAAAATAATTAACAAAAAATCAACTATCACTACAAATAAAACTTCTTCTATAAATCTTGATATAGTACAAAGTAAGCATACCAAGTATTTTAGCCAAAATGTTCTGTCACAAAGTCCTTCAAAACCTTATAAAAACAGGAGAGAGACCAAGTTCAACACTGCAAACCTATCGTAGGAAAGTAATCTTAGAAGCGTTGATAGAAAGTGCACTTCTTCTCAAAAGAAAGTTATTTATTTTAGTGTTAAACAGAATGAAACCACTAACAAAACTAATAACTAAATTACAAAAAAGACTTCTCAATAAACGAAATGTCAACAGAAATAACTTCTTAAATATATGTGGAGGTGAATGGAGACACACTACAAGCACAGAACCGTACTTTAATGAAGAAGCCTACAAACAAAAGCAAACAAATACAATTGCCATACATAGCAGTGGTCGAGGTTATTAAAAAGTTAATAATACCATAATGGAACAAGAAGTACTCCTTACAAAAATATGCCCTGAAAACGTAGATTTACCCCTCCATTCAACTGAATCAGAACATCTAGTGTACAAATGGCCATGTACGTCAATGTGTAACATTCCCAAAAAAATGTTCAAGTCTTTACGCCAATTCCTCAATCAATATGTGAAAAGCAAAGACAAAATCAAAATTAAACTACTGCAAAATATGGATGCTTGTCCAGTACGCAAGTACACAGGACTACAAGGACATTCATTGGCCTGCATTACAGGACCTACTTGCAAAACACCCTTCCATGATATCAAAAGGATATCAACACATCATGCAAGTATAAGAAATCTAGTTTATAAACTGTACTATGCTAAAAGTCCTGCTTTAGCACTAGCCAATTTAAATAACATTCTTCTACATGGTACAGCAAAAGACCTACTAGAAGAAATCGACTAAATCCAGACAAAATATTTCAGAAGTGAAACCCACTTACAAGATGAATTAGCTGTAAACCAACTTCGAAACAAATCTGCACATGGCAACCTTTCACTACACACATACAAAAAAGAAATACTAAAATTTGAAAGTACTTCAGCTGAAGTACCAAACCACGTGTGTGTATGTTGCCGCAGAACTTTTTATAAAAAGTAACACAAAAACTGTAGACCTATCATACAAAATAGAAGACAATGAAGATTCTAAATGGTTTGAATTAGCTCTCTACCTTATAGCAGAAAACAAATACGAAATAACTGACCCCATAATACTTTGCAGTTACTGCACTACAAAACTTGACAACAACCAAACTCCTTCACGTGCTCTCACAAATAACTTGGAATTATATCCACTACCAAAACCCCTTCAACAACTTAATTTATATGAGAGCATCATAATTCAAACAGTGCACCCATTTCAACAATAATACGCCTTCAACCAAAAACTGCAAAATTACCTCCCTCCGAATTAATAAAAGGTATTCGTGGAAAAGTAGTGCATTTACCATTAGATCTAAAAGAAAATGTGCACACTCTAGGAGTGCAACGTCCAATGCAGCAATCTTTAATTATCTTGGTAAATGGAGTACCTACAAAAGACAAAAAAAATTGGCAACAACTGGTAGATTTACATAAAGTTAGAGAAGCCCTGCAATATCTTAAAGAAAATAATGAATATTACAAAGAAATTAATATTGAAGGAAACTTGAAAGATACAACTGAAATAATTCAAGAGACACAAGAAGCTGGTCAATTTGAGCTACTAGATCCTGCAACAATATCAAACACTTTAGACTATTATACAATTCATCCATTGCACTCTAATGACACCATAGAAGATGCACTGGAAACGTACCAAATGCGTCAAACAAAAGGATCACCAATCAGCATATGGGAAAAAAGTATAGAAGCACATGCTTTTCCTCTACTCTTTTCTACTGGCAAAGGATGATGATACGATAATAGACCTATTCAAATATCAGCATCAGAATATCACTCATTACGAATGTATTCTGAAGATCCCAGATTTCGACAAAATGTGGAATACATATTCCACCTACTCTTTGAAAGTGAACTAGCAACTTTATGTTACGGAGTTGCACACATATTAAAATCAGGATCACACTTTCAAAATATGACAGCTACACAATTATTACAAAAAGTTCAACAAAAAGATGATATTTTACAAGCAAATCTTACAAATCTATTAGCAAATATGCGTGGTACTAAAGAGTACTGGTTTCGACGTCATGGAGATGTACGTTGTATGATCAGAAACCTTGGCCCACCCACTTGGTTTGTTACATTAAGTTGTGCAGAATATGCATGGGAAGATTTACAAGCTTTCCTACACATATCAAATGAAAACAAAACAAAAATAGATATACTAACACCTGGAGAACTTTGTTCACAGGATCCTGTTAATGTTTCAAGATATTTTCACCATCGCTTCATTGCTATGCTACATTTTATTTGTAACAAAACTGTTCCTCCCCTTGGAGAAGTGCAACACTTCTTTTGGAGAAAAGATTACCAAGCCGGAGGAGCAACACATATCCACATGCTTTTATGGATTAAAGATGCTCCTAAATTTGGTCAAGACAGTGATGCCACTGTTTTATAGTTTATTGAAAAATATGTCACTTGTGAAATTCCATCCGAATCCGCAAATAGTGATCTTCATGCAAAAATTTTACATTTCCAAAGACACAAATGTGGCAAATATTGTCGTCGCAAATACAAAAACAAAGGGAAATACTACACCAAATGCCGATTTTGTTTACCTAGACCAGTTACAAATACAGTTCAAGTGAACAACCTCATGTCTTCAGTTAGACATAGTGTTAAATGTAAGTCACCTAAAAATACATATTGCATAAAAAGAAAAGAAGAAGAAAAATATATCAATGATTACAATGCAATCATTGCCCACTTATGGAATGCAAACATAGACGTGCAGTACATTGCAGACAATTCTACTGCAGTTGCACGATATGTCACAGCATACTTAACCAAATCAGAAAAGACAGAGCTCCAAGACCTCTGGAATGACCTGTCATCAGATAAAACAGTGTCTCAGAAATTATACAGCTTGGGCATAAAAATGCTGTCCCATAGAGAATGTGGATCCTATGAAGCAGCTGATTGATTAACTGGTACTGCATTGTATGGTAAATCTGCAAACATAGTATGGCTAAATCTTGGTCCAGCTAAATCTAGAAAAAGAGTTCTAAAATCATATGTAGATATAGAAACAATAGCCAAACATGATCCCAACAGCCAAGGCATTTAAAAAACAATTTATTGGAGACATACTACCCAAACATGAGTACCACTTTGGAAACCATGAGTCTATACCACATAGCCCAAAACTACACATAGAAAAATAATATAAAACCTGATGAACAAAACCGTAAATACAAAGTGACAAACTGTGAAGGCAGCTTAGTAAAACTCACCAAACGAAATGTAATTAATCATATCAAATTGTCATTAAAGACTCCTCAACATAAAGAAGTGTATTACATGTCCCTGCTACAACTCTTTAAACCATGGAGAAAAGAAGAAGAAATACTAGATAACTATGACTCATATGAAGACGCTTTCAAAGCAAATGAAAGCAGTATAACTGATGTAATCTTTGCACAGTACAAAACAATGTTGCACAATGAACAGCAACACGAAGAAGAACTCCATGCCCAACTAGATAAGGACACTCCTGACAGTAGTCAACCTTCTGTCACAGGAAGCCAAGAACCACTGGGAGACCCACTAACAACAAATGAGGCAGAATTAGCTATGATAGAAGCAGAAAATACCATGTGTCAGTATGAAGAAAAAGAAGACTTAACTATACTACAATCAAAGCTAAACAATGAGCAACGTAGCATTTTTCAAGAAGTAACAAAAGAAATTGCACATGGTGTACAACATGAAAACAAAGAATGCACCTGTCAAAATTACAAACCTATACTATTGTATGTCAGTGGTGAAGCTGGTTCTGGCAAAACATTCCTAATCAAAATCATCAGTAAGTTCCTTCAACAATTGACAAACAACAAACTGTCAGCTGTTGTCACTGCCCCCACAGGTGTAGCTGCCTACAACATAGGTGGTGTCACTTTACACCAATTACTACCCCTGCCAGTAGAACACCAAAACAAATTAGATTATTACAAACTTTCTGCAGAAGCTGCAATGGAACTATGCAGAGTATTGAAACAAATGAAAATGCTACTAATAGATGAAGTGAGCATGGTGTCCAACCTAATGTTGGCTTTCATTCACCTCAGATTACAAGAAGTACTCAAAACAAACTATGAAGAGCTCTTTGCAGGAAAAAACATTATTGTTTTCGGAGATCTTCTTCAATTGACATCAGTAAAAGGTGAGCCTATTTTTAAAACATTAGGACACAAACTCTGCCATTAAACTGTTGGCAGCATAGGAAATGTCAACCTTTGGCAACATTTCCAATACAGAGAATTAAAAGAAAACATGCGCCAATCTGCAGATCTCACTTATGCCAACATCTTAAAAAGTATCAGAGTTGGTATACTTTCTAAAGAAGCAGAAGCAATATTGAAAACCCGGCACATTTATGCACTTTATGGTGATAATGCATGTGCTACAGATGTTATGGAACAATTAGCCCACAAAAATGTCAATTGTATGGCCTTAATGCCAACTCATGCAAGCTGTTTCAAATTTAATGAAATAATGTTAAGTAAAGAAATGCAACCAATAATGGAAATTAGTGCCACAGACAAACTAGATGTACATGGAATGACACTACCCATGTGTGACCAAGCCACAACAAGACTAAATAGTTTAGAAAAATCAATCTCATACACAGCAGGCTTGGAAAAGATATTATAATTATCCTTAAAATGCAGAGTAATGCTGAAATGTAACCTTGACGTGGACCAAGGACTAGTTAATGGTGTACAACTACTGGGTACAGTTGTTGGCTTTCAAACATACCCACGTGACAACAAAATTCAGTTTGTCAATATTCTCTTTGACAAACTTTCAGAAGTTAAAAGAATAGGACGCTCAACAGCTCGATTCCTTCTCTTCAAAGACATGTATGTACGCAGAGAACAATTTTCTCTAACTCTTGCATACGCAGTCACCATTCATAAATCACAAGGTCTTACCCTAGAAAAAGCAATGATAGACATTGGTAACACAGTGTTTAAGGAAGGCATGAGCTATGTAGCACTATCACGCTTACGTACCCTTGACGGTCTATTTCTATTCAACTTTGATGCAAGTAAAATAAACGCTGATATTCCTTGCATTTTAGAATACAATAGACTTCGTTCACTATACACTCCCCATCTAAACACATATTCTGTTCCACAAAAAGTAAAACATTATAAAAGAAAAATAAATCAAACAGAAAAGCAACAGGATGTCACTGCAAATCCTCCAAAGAGAGTAAAAGAAAGTGATACTTCATCAAGTGCCACAAGAAAAAAAGAATCAATTAGGGAAAGTAAACAAGGTACTTCTTCAAAGAAGGAAGACAAACTCCAACAAAAGCAGTCAGATACAGAACTACCTGGTCCATTTAAACTCTCAAATATAGTTGGTGTAAGTTGCTACACAAATGTAGCTATTAATGTTCTATTTCAATTACCACCAATTGTTGAGAATATTTACTTACACAGTACAGACCCATTGTGTTTGAAAATTTTAGTACTTCACAGAAATGCAGCAAACAATCCTGACAACACGTATAGTTTTTATGGAATAAGGCAACAAACACAAGAATTTCTAATGTACTTACTATTAGTACTGGAAAACAAAAACAAAACATACCTATAAATGAAATCTTCCAGATTTCATACATGTGGAAACATACATGCACTCTCTGCAACAATGTGACACAAGAACAAATCCCCAATGAGCGCTTTGTGTATATATCAGTACCTAATTGTGAATCTGTTCCATTTCAGCAACTTGTACAAAATGCAAACCACGGTAGATTATGTTCGACCTGCAATTCAGATAATCGCTCCACGTTAGTAATACAAACACATAGTAAATACGTAATACTAATGCTTCTATGTTACAATGCAGATGGTACCAAAAAGAACTGCAAGCTGACTAGATCCACACATGGTCAAATATCACTTGGTAGGAAAACCTTCACAACAATAGGTATAATTTACCAAGCAGGAGCCACAACCAACTCAGGGCACTGCACTGCATATATAAAAAAGAAATGTGGATGGTTTGAATGTAATGATAGTACCGTTACTCTAAAGCAGAGATTACCAGCAAATCTTACAAACGCTTATTTATTGTTCTTAAAACCAAAATTTGATAACTAAACTGTACTTAAACCTTAAGTACACTTGTAGTAAAAAAATCTAAACTGTCATAATATTCCAAAAGCTATCTAACAGCCCAAAGATGCTACAACAACTAATCAGATAAATTAATACCACTCAAATAGAGCAAAAAATAGACAGTTAGAATATGCCAATTGGTATCTAACTGTCCCAAAATTTAGAAATATCCAAATAGATAAAGCAATACCACAAAATGATATAAAAAAATAAACAGTTAGAATACGCCTACTGGGATCTAACTGCTCTAAAATTTTACAATGTCCAAACAAATACCTAATATCTTACTGCTCCCAAAAACTGGATCAATCCAATGTATAAAGCATAAGCCAGAACCAACAAGTAAACATTGAAAACAAACAAACAAATAAACTGTAGCGTAACAGAAAAAGGTTTTTTTTTAATCCAACGTGGGTTTTTTTTCTCCCACAGACCCAATGATTTTAGCAACAAACACAGAAACTGAGCAAATTGCACAGTACTCTGGTTTGTCATCTACTAAATATGAGGGTAAAAAAAAGAAAAAAATGTGATTGTACAATTTAATAAGTCTTTATATAATACTAACATGCTATTTTCTTTTATCACAGAAATTAACAAGAAAAACATGGGCTCCCGTTACTAAACCAAATAGTAAGTATAACATGATAAATACAACCATCCCAGCATATCACACCCATACTGGCTTATAACATTGTTCCTTATAAATTTGTTTTTGACCCAAAGTTATAAGCCACTATGAGTGTGATATGCTGCGGTGCTTGTGGCCAGGGCATAGACTCTTGGGTGCATGGCATATGAGTGTGATATGCTGCAGTGGTTGTGGCCAGGGCATAGAGTCTAGGGTGCATGGCCAAATGGCCATGCACCCAACATTCTATACCCTGGCCACAACCACCACAGCATATCACTCCCATAGATTCAAGCATTTCAACCATTTTAATGTCCGCAGACACAAGGAAGTTCCTAGAACACATTCAACTTGCCAGAGAACGATACGGACAGCGTCATCAGGACACCCCCATTTTCTTTATGTACGAACATTTCAGGACACTGCGTGTGTTCTTAGAACACTTTCAGCTTGACAACGAGCAATACAGACAACGTCTTCACGATACCCCCTGCGAACATTCCAGGACCCCACGCGTATTCTTAGAACACTTTCAACTTGACACCGAATCCATTCTATTTATTTACGAACATTTCAGAACAGCCGTGTTGTCCGCAGACAAATCCAACACAACAAAAGCGTCTAGCACATAAAAAAATACAACATTGCACCTATCTCATACTCCCCCACCCTCCCCAAACACTCTTACACACCACCACACTCCACTAAATACAATTTTTAAACCAAGTTTCACCTCGCTGTCCACGGTCGTCCGCGAATGCAAGATGTCGGGCGCCACCAAAAATCTGACGCGCTCTACACCCCACGCCGTCCAATCAGCGAACATGTTGGATGTCCGCGGACATCGCACAAGCCGCTCGGCCAATCAGGGGACTGTCCGCGGAGCGAACCGGCAAGTCTGTCCGCAAAGCAAACAGAGATATCACTATTTTTTTTGCCTTACATTTTGGTCATTTTAAAAAAAAACTACACCAAATTTGCAAAAGCATGCTTTCGGGACCAAGCCCCCGCTCCTGCCTTAAATTTGGTGTAAATCCGTCCAGCGGTTTGGGCTGTAGGCGTGCGCAAAGTTTTTTCCCATTATGTCTATGTGAAAAAACACAAGTTTTGGGACCCCCCCCTATAACTTTGCCCCCCCTGGTCCAAACCTCTCCAGACTTTGCAAAAATATTCAGAGTGGGCCATATACTTTTTCTGCAGAGTTTGGTGAGGATTCGTTCAGAGGAAGCGAAGTTATAAGCCACCCAAAAAATGCTCTTCCTATGGAAACACCAACTTAACCATAACTACATGGACGCTACTGTGTCCATGTAATATATATATTTATATCAGTTGAGCGTGAAACGCGTTGTAAGCAGGTTGTGCCTATAGGCGTCCTGCCTCTGTTTGTTTGCTGTCTCCCTAGCCGTTTGTTTTGCACATTTTGTGCTGTTTTTCATTAGAATGGGTGTTCCAATAACCTCCTGTGAGCTGAGCTTTCTTTTCCATCTGGATTGATGGATTGATGGATTTTATTGGGTCCGCAGAGAGTGCGGTCTCTCCTTTTTCCTCCCTTTCATTTAATATATTTTAATATATATATATATATATATATATCCAATGAAAAAACATTGTTAAAGGGACGTTATGGTTAAGTTGCGCTACTAAAAACCTGTGAAATTCAGTGAAAAAACTTTGTTAAAGGGACGTTATGGTTAAGTTGCGCTACTAAAAACCTAGGAAATTCAGTGAAAAAACTTTCTTAAGGGGACGTTATGGTTCCAAGTAAAACCGAAAACCCTTGAACTTCGCCAGTTATGGTAAGCTAAGCAACCATAACTCGCACCACCACCGTGCACTGCTAAGACTAACACCCACAACATCAAAGAAGGAAGATCTTTTGCCAAGATGGCCACCATGGAAAGGGAAGGCGGGGTGTATAAAGAGAACACAACAGGGCATCAGCGGGGGGTGGGGAGGAAAAGGAGGGAGACACGGGGCATGAGCAGGGTTGGGGGGAACGGAGATAGCCACGGGCCATGAGCGGGGAGTGGGGGGGAACAGTACGGAGACACGGGCCATGAGTGGGGGGTGGGGTACAGTAGGGTGACACGGGGCATGAGCGGGGGGTGGGGGGAACAGGGGTGACACGTGGGCATGAGCGGGGGGTGGGGGGAACAGTAGGAGACATGGGGCATGAGTAGGGGGAAACAGGGGAGACACAGGGGCATGAGAGGGGGTAGGGGAACAAGGGAGACACGGGGCATGAGCGGGGGGTAGGGGGGAAAGGAGGGAGACACGGGGCATGAGCGGGGGTGGGGGGGAACATGGGAGACACGGGCATGAGCGGGGGTGGGGGGAAAGGAGGGAGACACGGGGCATGAGCGAGTGTGGGGGGGACATGGAAGACTGGTGGGCATGAGCGGGGGGTGGGGGGAACAGGGGGAACACGGGGCATGAGCGGGGGTGGGGGGGAAAAGGAGGGAGACATGGGGCATGAGCGGTGGGTTGAGGGGAACAGGGGAGACATGTGGGCATGAGCAGGGGGTGGGGGAACAGGGGAGACACAGGGTATGAGCGGGGGGCTGGGGGGAACAGGGGAGACACGGGGCATGAGCGTGAGGTGGGAGGGAAAAGGAGGGAGACATGGGGCATGAGCGGGGGGTGGGGGAACAGGAGAGACACGTGGGCATGAGCTGGGGGTGGGGGGAACAGGGGAGACACCGGGGGGTGGGGGGAATGGGGGAGACACAGGGCATGAGCGGGGGGTGGTGGGGAAAAGGAGGGAGACACGGGGCATGAGCGGGGGGTGGGAGGAATGGAGGTAGACACTGGGCATGAACGGGGGGTGAGAGGAAACAAGAGAGAGACACAGGGCATGAGCAGTGGGTGGGGGGAACAGGGGAGACACGGGGCATGAGCAGGGGGTGGGGGAACAGGGGAGACAGGGGGCATGAGCGGGGGGTGGGGGGAAAAGGAGGGAGACACGGGGCATGAGCGGGGGTGGGGGAAAAGGAGGGAGACACAGGGCATGAGCAGGGGGGGATGGAGATAGACACAGGGCATGAGCGGGGGGTGGGGGGGAAGGAGGGAGACACGGGCCATAAGCGCGGGGTGGGGGGGACAAGCGAGAGACACGGGCCATGAGCGGGGGGTGGGCAGAACAGTAGGGAGACATGGGGCATGAGTGGGGGGTGGCGGGGAACAGGGGAGAAACGTGGGCATGAGCGGGGGGTGGGGGGAACAGGGGAGGCAAGGAGCATGAGCGGGGGGTGGTGGGGAAAAGGAGGGAGACACGGGGCATGAGCGGGGGGGGGAACAGGGGAGACAGGTGAGCATGAATAACAGGGGAGACAAGGGGCATGAGCGGGGGGTGGGGGGAAAAGGAGGGAGACACGGGGCATGAGCGGGGGTGGGGGTAACAGGAGGGAGACACAGGGCATGAGCGGGGGGTGAGGGGAAAAGTGGAGACATGTGGGCATGAGCAGGGGGTGGGGGAACAGGGGAGACACGGCATGAGTGGGTGTGGAGGGGAACAGGGGAGACATGTGGCATGAGCGGGGTGTGTGGAGGAAAAGGAGGAAGACACAGGGTATGAGCAGGGGGCTGGGGGGGAACAGGGGAGACACGGGGCATGAGCGTGGAGTGGGAGGGAAAAGGAGGGAGACATGGGGCATGAGCGGGGGGTGGGGGAACAGGAGAGACACGTGGGCATGAGCTGGGGGTGGGGGGAACAGGGGAGACACGTGGGCATGAGCGGGGGGTGGGGGGAATGGGGAGACACGGGGCATGAGCGGGGGGTGGTGGGGAAAAGGAGGGAGACACGGGGCATGAGCAGGGGGTGGGGGAACAGGGGAGACACGGGGCATGAGCGGGGGTGGGGGAAAAGGAGGGAGACATGGGGCATGAGCGGGGTGGGGGGAAAAGGAGGGAGACACAGGGCATGGGCAGGGGGGGAATGGAGGTAGACACGGGGCATGAGCAGGGGGTGGGGGGAAGGAGGGAGACACGGGCCATGAGCGAGGGGTGGGGTGGAACAGGGGAGACACGTGGGCATGAGCGGGGGTGGGGGGGAAAAGGAGGGAGACACGGGGCTTGAGCGGGGGGTGGGGGGGAAAAGGAGGGAGACACGGGGCATGAGCGGGGGTGATGGCGGAACAAGAGAGAGACACAGGGCATGAGCGGGGGTGTGGGGGGGAACAGGCGAGACACGGGGCATGAGCGAGGGGTGGGGGGAACAGGGGAGACACGGAGCATGAGCGAGGGGTGGAGGGAAAGGAGGGAGGCACAGGGCATGAGCGGGGGGTGGGGGGAATGGAGGTAGACATGGGGCATGAGTGGGGGGTGGGGGGAACAGGGGAGACACGGGCATGAGCGGGGGGTAGGGGAAAAGGAAGGAAACACGGGGCATGAGCGGGGGGTGGGGGAGAACAGGGGAAACACGGAGCATGAGCGGGGGTGGGGGCAAAAGGAAGGAGACATGGGCTTTAGGGGGGGTTCGGGGAACAGGGGAGACACGTGGGCATGAGCGGGGGTGGGGGGAACAGAAGGGAGTTACGGGGCATGAGCGGGGGTGGGGGGGAACAGGGGAGACATGTGGGCATGAGTAGGGGTGGGGGAACAGGAGGGAGACACGGGGCATGAGCAGGGGGTGGGGGGAACAGTGGAGACACGTGGGCATGAGCGGGGGGTGGGGGGAACAGGAGGGAGGCACGTGGGGCATGAGCAGGGGCTGGGGGGAACAGGAGAGACAAGGGGCATGAGCGGGGGTGGGGGGAACAGGGGAGATACGGGGCATGAGCGGGGGTGGGGGGAACAGGGGAGACACGAGGGCATGAGGGTGGGGTGGGGGGAAAAGGACAGAGACACTGGGCTTGACCTGGGAGTGGTGGGGAGAAATGGAGGGAGACACGGGGTATTAGCGGGGCTGGGGGGAAATGAAGGGAGACACAGATCATGAACGGGGGGTGGGGAGAACAGTAGGGAGACACGAGGCATGAGCGGGGGTGGGGGGAACGGAATTAGACATGGGGCATTAGCGGGGGAGGGAGGGACAGGGGAGACATTGGCATGAGCGAGGGTGGGGGGAACAGGAGAGACAAGGGGCATGAGCAGGGGGACAGGGGAGACACGTTGGCATGAGTGGGGGTGGGGGGAACAGAAGAGACAAGGGGCATGAGTGGGGGTGGGGGGAAAAGGAGGGAGACACGTGGGCATGAGCTGGGGTGGGGGGAACAGGAGAGACAAGGGGCATGTGTGGGGGGTGAGGGGGAAAAGAAGGGAGACACGGGCCATGCAAGGGTGGTGGGGGAAAGTTAGGGAGACACAGGACATGAGCAAGGGGTGGGGGGGAGGAGGGAGACACGGGGCATGAGCGGGGTGGGGGGAACAGGGGAGACACGTGGGCATGAGGGGGGTGGGGGGAACAGGGGAGACACGGGACATGAGCGGGGGGTGGGGGAGAGGAGGGAGACACGGGGCATGAGCGGTGGGGTGGGGGGCAGGGGAGACACATGGGCATGAGGGGGGTGGGGGAACAGGGGAGACACGGGACATGAGTGGGGGGTGAGGGAGGAAGGAGGGAGACACGGGGCATGATCGAGGCGTGGGGTGGAACAGGGGAGACACATGGGCATGAGCGGGGGGTGGGGGGAAAGGAGGGAGACACTGGGCATGAGCAGGGGGTGGTGGGAAAGGAGGGTGACACGGGGCATGAGCGGGGGTGGGGGGAACAGGGAAGACACGTGGGCATGAGCAGGGGTGGGGAGAAAAGGAGGGAGACATGGGGCATGAGCGGGGGGTGGGGGGGAATGGAGGTAGACACGGGGCATGAGCGAAGGAGGGGGGAACGGGGTGGGGGAAAAGGAGGGAGACACGTGGGCAGGGGGTGGGGGGAACAAGAGAGAGACACACGGCATAAGTGGGGGGTAGGGGGAACAGAGGATGCACGGGGCATGAGCGAGGGGTGAACAGGGGAGACACGGGGCATGAGCGGGGGGTGGGGGGGGAAGGAGGGAGACACGGGGCATGAGCGGGGGTGAGGGGGGACAAGAGAGACACACAGGGCATGAGCAGGGGTGTGGGGGGGAACAGGCGAGACACGGGGCATGAGCGAGGGGTGGGGGGAACAGGGGAGACACGGAGCATGAGCGGGGGTGTGGGGGGAAAGGAGGGAGACACGGGGCATGAACGGGGGGTGGGGGGAATGGAGGTAGACATGGGGCATGAGCGGGGGGTGGGGGGAACAGGAGAGACACGGGGCATGAGCGGGGGTGGGGGAAAAGGAAGGAGACAGGGGGCATGAGCTCGGGGTGGGGGGGAACAGGGGAGACACGGAGCATGAGCGGGGGTGGGGGCAAAAGGAAGGAGACATGGGGCTTTAGGGGGGGTTCGGGGAACAGGGGAGACACGTGGGCATGAGCGGGGGTGGGGGAACAGAAGGGAGTTACGGGGCATGAGCGGGGGTGGGGTGGAACAGGGGAGACACGTGGGCATGAGTAGGGGGTGGGGGAACAGGAGGGAGACACGGGGCATGAGAGGGGGTTGGGGGGAACAGTGGAGACACGTGGGCATGAGCGGGGGGTGAGGGGGAAAAGAAGGGAGACATGGGCCATGCAAGGGTGGTGGGGGAACAGTAGGGAGACACAGGGCATGAGCGGGGGTGGGGGAACAGGGGAGACAAGTGGGCATGAGCGGGGGTGGGGGAACAGGGGAGATACGGGGCATGAGCGGGGGGGGAACAGGGGAGACACGAGGGCATGAGTGGGGGCTGGGGGGAAAAGGAGGGAGACACGGGTCATGAGCGGGGAGTGGGGGGGAAATGGAGGGAGACACGGGGCATTAGCGGGGGTGGGGGGAAAAGAAGGGAGACACAGGCCATGAACGGGGGGTGGGGAGAACAGTAGGGAGACACGGGGCATGAGCAGGGGGTGGGGGGAAAAGGAGGGAGACATGGGGCATGAGCAGGGGTGGGGGGAACGGAGTTAGACACCAGGCATTAGCAGGGGTGGGAGGGACAGGGGAGACATTGGCATGAGCGGGGGTGGGGGGAACAGGAGAGACAAGGGGCATGAGCGGAGGACAGGGGAGACACGTTGGCATGAGCGGGGGTGGGGGGAACAGGAGATACAAGAGGCATGAGTGGGGGGTGAGGGGGAAAAGAAGGGAGACACGGGCCATGCAAGGGTGGTGGGGGAACAGTAGGGAGACACAGGGCATGAGCGGGGGTGGGGGAACAGTGGAGACAAGTGGGCATGAGCGGGGGTGGGGGCAACAGGGAGAAAAGGGGCATGAGCGGGGGGTAGGGGGAAAGGAGGGTGACATGGGGCATGAGCGGGGGGTGGGGGGAATGGAGGTAGACACGGGGCATGAGCGGGGGTGGGGGAACAGGGGAGACATGTGGGCATGAGCGGGGAGTGGGGGGAACAGGGGAGACAAGGGGCATGAGCGGGGGCTGGGGGGTACCAGGGGAGACATATGGGCATGAGCACGGGGTGGTTGGAACAGGGGAGACAAGGGGGATGAGCGGATTGTGGGGGGGAAAGGAGGGAGACACAGGGAATGAGCGGGGGGTGGGGGGAATGGAGGTAGACATGGGGCATGTGCGGGGGTGAGGGTAACGTAATTAGACACGGGGCATTAGCGGGGGTCGGGGGGACAGGGGAGACACGTTGGCATGAGCGGGGGGTGGGGGGAACAGTAGGGAGACACAGGGCATGAGCAGGGGTGGGGGAACAGGGGAGTCACGTGGTATGAGCGGGTTGGTGGGGCGAAAAGGAGGGAGACATGTGGGCATGAGCGGGGGGTGGAGGGGAAAAGGAGGGAGACACGGGGCATGAGCGGGGGTGAGGGGGGACAAGAGAGAGACACAAGGCATGAGCGGGGATGTGGGGGGGAACAGGCAAGACACGGGGCATGAGCGAGGGGTGGGGGGAATGGAGGTAGACATGGGGCATGAGCGGGGGATGGGGGGAACAGGGGAGACACGGGGCATGAGCGGGGGGTGGGGGAAAAGGAAGGAGACATGGGGCATGAGCGGGGGTGGGGGGGAACAGGGGAGACACGGAGCATGAGCGGGGGTGGGGGCAAAAGGAAGGAGACATGGGGCTTTAGGGGGGTTCGGGGAACAGGGGAGACACATGGGCATGAGCGGGGGTGGGGGAACAGAAGGGAGTTATGGGGCATGAGCGGGGGTGGGGTGGAACAGGGGACACACGTGGGCATGAGTAGGGGGTGGGGGAACAGGAGGGAGACACGGGGCATGAGCGGGGGGTGGGGGGAACAGTGGAGACACGTGGGCATGAGCGGGGGTGGGGGAAACAGGAGGGAGGTACGTGGGGCATGAGCGGGGGCTGGGGGGAACAGGAGAGACAAGGGGCATGAGCAGGGTTGTGGGGGGGAACAGGCGAGACACGGGGCATGAGCGAGGGGTGGGGGGAACAGGGGAAAGACAGAGCTTGAGCGGGGGGTGGGGGGAAAGGAGGGAGACGCGGGGCATGAACGGGGGTGGGGGGAATGGAGGTAGACATGGGGCATGAGCGGGGGGGAACAGGGGAGACACGCGGCATGAGCGGGGGGTGGGGGAAAAGGAAGGAGACATGGGGCATGAGCGGGGGGTGGGGGGGAACAGGGGAGACACGGAGCATGAGCGGGGGTGGGGGCAAAAGGAAGGAGACATGGGGCTTTAGGGGGGTTTGGGGAACAGGGGAGACACGTGGGCATGAGCGGGGGTGGGGGAACAGAATTGAGTTACAGGGCATGAGCGGGTGTGGGGTGGAACAGGGGAGACACGTGGGCATGAGTAGAGGGTGGGGGAACAGGAGGGAGACACGGGGCATGCGCGGGGGGGTGGAGGGAACAGTGGAGATATGTGGGCATGAGCGGGGGTTGGGGGAACAGGATGTAGGTACGTGGGGCATGAGTGGGGGCTGGGGGGAACAGGAGAGACAAGGGGCATGAGCGGGGGTGGGGGGAACAGGGGAGATACGGGGCATGAGCGGGGGCGGGGGGGAACAGGGGAGACACGAGGGCATGAGTGGGGGGTGGGGGGAAAAGGAGGCAGACACGGGACATGAGCGGGGAGTTGGGGGAAATGGAGGGAGACACGGGGCATTAGCGGGGGTCGGGGGAAAAGAAGGGAGACACAAGCCATGAACGGGGGGTGGGGAGAACAGTAGAGAGACGGGGGGCATGAGCGGGGGGTGGGGGGAAAAGAAGGGAGACACAGGCCATAAGCGGGGGGTAGGGGGAAAAGGAGGGAGACTTGGGGCATGAGCGGGGGTGGGGGGAACGGAGTTGGACACGGGGCATTAGCGGGGGTGGGAGGGACAGGGGAGACATTGGCATGAGCGGGGGTGGGGGGAACAGGAGAGACAAGGGGCATGAGCGGGGGGACAGGGGAGACACGTTGGCATGAGCGGGGGTGGGGGGAACAGGAGAGACAAGGGGCATGAGTTGGGGGTGAGGGGGAAAAGAAGGGAGACACGGGCCATGCAAGGGTGGTGGGGGAACAGTAGGGAGACACAGGGCATGAGCGGGGGTGGGGGAACAGGGGAGACAAGTGGGCATGAGCGGGGGTGGGGGCAACAGGGGAGACAAGGGGCATGAGCGGGGGTAGGGGGAAAGGAGGGTGACATGGGGCATGAGCGGGGGGTGGGGGGAACGGAGGTAGACACGGGGCATGAGCGGGGTGGGGGAACAGGGGAGACATGTAGGCATGAGCGGGGGGTGGGGGGAACAGGGGAGACAAGGGGCATGAGCGGGGGCTGGGGGACGAGGGGAGACACATGGGCATGAGCAGGGGGTGGTTGGAACAGGGGAGACAAGGGGCATGAGCGGATTGTGGGGGGGAAAAGGAGGGAGACACAGGACATGAGCGGGGGGCGGGGGGAATGGAGGTAGACATGGGGCATGAGCGGGGGTGAGGGGAACGTAGTTAGACATGGGGCATTAGCGGGGGTCGGGGGAACAGGAGGGAGACACGGGGCATGAGCGGGGGGGTGGAGGGAACAGTGGAGATATGTGGGCATGAGCGGGGGTTGGGGGGAACAGGAGGGAGGTACGTGGGGCATGAGCGGGGGCTGGGGGGAACAGGAGAGACAAGGGGCATGAGCGGGGGTGGGGGGAACAGGGGAGATACGGGGCATGAGCGGGGGCGGGGGGGAACAGGGGAGACACGAGGGCATGAGTGGGGGGTGGGGGGAAAAGGAGGCAGACACGGGACATGAGCGGTGAGTTGGGGGGAAATGGAGGGAGACACGGGGCATTAGCGGGGGTCGGGGGAAAAGAAGGGAGACACAGGCCATGAACGGGGGGTGGGGAGAACAGTAGAGAGACAGGGGGCATGAGCGGGGGGTGGGGGGAAAAGAAGGGAGACACAGGCCATGAGCGGGGGGTGGGGGGAAAAGGAGGGAGACTTGGGGCATGAGCGGGGGTGGGGGGAACGGAGTTAGACACGGGGCATTAGCGGGGGAGGGAGGGACAGGGGAGACATTGGCATGAGCGGGGGTGGGGGGAACAGGAGAGACAAGGGGCATGAGCGGGGGGACAGGGGAGACACGTTGGCATGAGCGGGGGTGGGGGGAACAGGAGAGACAAGGGGCATGAGTTGGGGGTGAGGGGGAAAAGAAGGGAGACACGGGCCATGCAAGGGTGGTGGGGGAACAGTAGGGAGACACAGGGCATGAGCAGGGGTGGGGGAACAGGGGAGACAAGTGGGCATGAGCGGGGGTGGGGGCAACAGGGGAGACAAGGGGCATGAGCGGGGGTAGGGGGAAAGGAGGGTGACATGGGGCATGAGCGGGGGTGGGGGGAATGGAGGTAGACACTGGGCATGAGCGGGGGCTGGGGGATGAGGGGAGACACATGGGCATGAGCAGGGGGTGGTTGGAACAGGGGAGACAAGGGGCATGAGCGGATTGTGGGGGGGAAAAGAAGGGAGACACAGGACATGAGCGGGGGGCGGGGGGAATGGAGGTAGACATGGGGCATGAGCAGGGGTGAGGGGAATGTAGTTAGACATGGGGCATTAGCGGGGGTCGGGGGGACAGGGGAGACACGTTGGCATGAGCGGGGGGTGGGGGGAACAGTAGGGAGACACATGGGCATGAGCGGTGGTGGGGGGAACATCGGAGACAAGGGGCATGAGCGGGGGTAGGGGGGAAAGGAGGGAGACATGGGGCATGAGCGGGGGGTGGGGGAACGGAGGTAGACACGGGGCATGAGCGGGGGTGGGGGGAACAGGGGAGACATGTGGGCATGAGCGGGGGTGGGGGAACAGGGGAGACAAGGGGCATGTGTGCGGGTTGGGGGGACTAGGGGAGACATGTGGGCATGAGCGGGGGGTGGGGGGAACAGGGGAGACAAGGGGCATGAGCGGGGGGTGGGGGGAAAAAGGAGGGAGACACGGGGCATGAGCAGGGGGTAGGGGAATGGAGGTAGACACGGGGCATGAGTGGGGGGTGGGGGGAACAGGGGAGACAAGGAGCATGAGTGGGGGGTGGGTGGAAAAGGAGAGAGACACAGGGCATGAGTGGGTGGTGGGGGAACAAGAGAGACATGGGGCATGAGCGGGGGTGGTGGGAACAAGGGAGACTCGGGGCATAAGCGGGGGGTAGGGGGGAACAGGGGAGACACGTGGCCATGAGCGAGGGTGGGGGGAAAAGGAGGGAGACACGGGGCATGAGCGGGGAGTGGAGGGAAAAGGAGGGTGCCATGGGGAATGAGCGGGGGGTGAGGGGGAACAGGGGAGACATGGGGCAGGAGCGGGGGGTGGGGGGCAAAGGAGGGAGACACGGGGCATGAGTGGGAAATGGGTGGGAACAGGGGAGACACGGGGCATGAGCGAAGTGTGGGGGTGGGAAAAGGAGGGAGACACGGGGCATGAGTGGGGGGTGGGGGTGAAAAGGAGGGAGACACGGGGCATGAGCGGGGGTGAGGGGGGACAAGAGAGAGACACAGGGCATGAGCAGGGGTGTGGGCGGGAACAGGCGAGACACGGGGCATGAGCGAGGGGTGGGGGGAACAGGGGAGACACGGAGCATGAGCGGGGGCGTGGGGGGAAAGGAGGGAGACACGGGGCATGAATGGGGGGTGGGGGGAACAGGAGAGACAAGGGGCATGAGCGGGGGTGGGGGGAACAGGGGAGATACGGGGCATGAGCGGGTTTGGGGGGGAATAGGGGAGACACGAGGGCATGAGTGGGGGTGGGGGAAAAGGAGGGAGACACGGGGCATGAGCGGGGAGTGGGGGGAAATGGAGGGAGACACGGGGCATTAGCGGGGGTGGGGGGAAAAGAAGGGAGACACAGGCCATGAACGGGGGTGGGGAGAACAGTAGGGAGACACGGGGCATGAGCGGGGGGTGGGGGGAAAAGGAGGGAGACACGGGCCATGAGCGGGGGTGGGGGGAAAAGGAGGGAGATATGGGGCATGAGCGGGGGTTGGGGGAACGGAGTTAGACACGGGGCATTAGCTGGGGTGGGAGGGACAGGGGAGACATTGGCATGAGCGGGGGTGGGGGGAACAAGAGAGACAAGGGGCATGAGCGGGGGGACAGGGGAGACACGTTGGCATGAGCAGGGGTGGGGGGAACAGAAGAGACAAGGGGCATGTGTGGGGGGTGAGGGGGAAAAGAAGGGAGACACAGGCCATGCAAGGGTGGTGGGGGAACAGTAGGGAGACACAGGGCATGAGCGGGGGTGGGGGGAAAAGGAGGGAGACACGGGGCATGAGCGGGGAGTGGAGGGAAAAGGAGGGTGCCATGGGGAATGAGCGGGGGGTGAGGGGGAACAGGGGAGACATGGGGCAGGAGCGGGGGGTGGGGGGCAAAGGAGGGAGACACGGGGCATGAGTGGGAAATGGGTGGGAACAGGGGAGACACGGGGCATGAGCGAAGGGTGGGGGTGGGAAAAGGAGGGAGACACGGGGCATGAGTGGGGGTTGGGGGTGAAAAGGAGGGAGACACGGGGCATGAGCGGGGGTGAGGGGGGACAAGAGAGAGACACAGGGCATGAGCAGGGGTGTGGGCGGGAACAGGCGAGACACGGGGCATGAGCGAGGGGTGGGGGGAACAGGGGAGACACGGAGCATGAGCGGGGGCGTGGGGGGAAAGGAGGGAGACACGGGGCATGAATGGGGGGTGGGGGGAACAGGAGAGACAAGGGGCATGAGCGGGGGTGGGGGGAACAGGGGAGATACGGGCATGAGCGGGTTTGGGGGGGAATAGGGGAGACACGAGGGCATGAGTGGGGGTGGGGGAAAAGGAGGGAGACACGGGGCATGAGCGGGGAGTGGGGGGAAATGGAGGGAGACACGGGGCATTAGCGGGGGTGGGGGGAAAAGAAGGGAGACACAGGCCATGAACGGGGGTGGGGAGAACAGTAGGGAGACACAGGGCATGAGCGGGGGGTGGGGGTAAAAGGAGGGAGACACGGGCCATGAGCGGGGGTGGGGGGAAAAGGAGGGAGATATGGGGCATGAGCGGGGGTTGGGGGAACGGAGTTAGACACGGGGCATTAGCTGGGGTGGGAGGGACAGGGGAGACATTGGCATGAGCGGGGGTGGGGGGAACAAGAGAGACAAGGGGCATGAGCGGGGGGACAGGGGAGACACGTTGGCATGAGCAGGGGTGGGGGGAACAGGAGAGACAAGGGGCATGAGTGGGGGGTGTGGGGAAAAGGAGGGAGACACGGGGCATGAGCGGGGGTGGGGGGAACAGAAGAGACAAGGGGCATGTGTGGGGGGTGAGGGGGAAAAGAAGGGAGACACAGGCCATGCAAGGGTGGTGGGGGAACAGTAGGGAGACACAGGGCATGAGCGGGGGTGGGGGAACAGGGGAGACAAGTGGGCATGAGCGGGGGTGGGGGGAACAGGGGAGACAATGGGCATGAGCGGGGGGTAGGGGGAAAGGAGGGTGACATGGGGCATGAGCGGGGGGTGGGGGGAACGGAGGTAGACACGGGGCATGAGCGGGGGTGGGGGAACAGGGGAGACATGTGGGCATGAGCGGGGGGTGGGGGGAACATGGAAGACACAGGGCATGAGCGGGGGGTTGGGGGGAACAGGGGAGACACGGGGCATGAGCGAGGGGTGGGGGGAATGGGAGGGATCACGGGGCATGAGCGGGGGGTGGGGGGGAACAAGAAAGAGACACGGGCCATGAGCGGGGGTGGGGGGAACAGGAGGGAGACACGTGGCATGATCGGGGGGTGGGGGGCACAGGGGAGACAAGGGGCATGAGCAGTGGTTGGGGGAAAGGAGGGAGACACGGGCATGAGCGGGGAGTGGGGGGAACAGGGGAGACACTGGGCATGAGCGGGGGATGGGGGAACAAGAGAGAGACATGGGCATGAGCGGGGGGATGGGGGAACAAGAGAGAGACACGGGGCATGAGCAGGGGGTGGGGGAACAAGAGAGAGACACGAGGGCATGCGCCGCACCGCCTTTAAAGAAACATTACTGCCTACATGTACACTCGTGGCCGATGCAGAGCCCGCGCAACCCACGTCTACACTCTCCAGGCAGCAGATCCCGCTCCAGTTGACAAAGCCTCTCATGTGATAAACAAAGATGGCAGGCATCTCTGAAAATAGACGCACTGCACGCTTCACCGCAGCCCATAGGAAAGCACGTCAGATGTCCGCGGACATCACGCAAGCCGCTTGCCCAATCCCTGTCCTGTCCGTGGAGCGAACAGGGAAGTGTGTCCGTGAAGCGGACACAGATATCACTAATTTTTTTCATTTACATTTTTGTCATTTTTTTAAAAACTACTGGACGGATTTACACCAAATGAAAAAAAGCACGCTTTCGGGACCAAGCGCCGCTCCTCCCGCAAATTTGGTGTAAATCCGTCCAGTGGTTTGGGCTGTAGGCGTGAGCAAAAAATTTTCCCATTATGTCTGTGGGAAAAAAATACGTTTTGGGACCCCCCCTATAACTTTGCCTCCCCTGGACCAAACCTCACCAAACTTGGCAAAACAATTCACAGTGGACCATATACTTTGTCTGCACAGTTTGGTGAGGATTCATCCAGGGGGAGCGAAGTTATAAGCTGCCCAAAATGTGCTCTTCCTATGGAAACAGCAACTCAACTACCGTGGCCATGTATAATATATATATATATTCATTATATTCGAAACAGTAACAAGTATATCAAATAAACATGTAAAATATATATATAGAGAGAGAGAGAGAGAGAGAGAGAGCGATAGATAGATAGATAGATAGATAGATAGATAGATAGATAGATAGATAGATAGATAGATAGATAGATAGATAGATAGATAGATAGTTCTTTCTACTTATCCTGCAATAAGCTTCTCAATAAGCATATTATCTTTTTTAGCCGCTCTAGCAAATGCCTTGCATTGCAGCATTCATCACCTGCTCATATGAAGCAGCAAACAATTACAATGCTCTGTGTTTCAAAATGTTTGTTTTCGAAGCATATGTGCATTTATAGCAGCACTGTGTTCACTGTTTCATAAAAGTAAGTAAACACAGATAAAATAGATTTGTTTTAATATGTTGGCAGCACATGCGTACATCCCAAGATCACCCATTAGAATCTATAGGTCCTTACTAAGTCTTGATTTTTTCCTTTGCATTCTGTCACTTCCAATTCCACTTTTGCCATTATAAAAGTCAAACTATAAGTCCCAGAAAGCAAAGGAAAAAAAACAGGACTAGACTGGAAGATTCGAAACAGTAACAAGTATATCAAATAAACATGTAAAATGCTATGCATTTCAAAATATTTCTTTTTGCAAGCATGTTTTGATGAAAGTTTAAAAATGCATATGTGCATTTATGGCAGCACTGTGTCACTTTTTCATAAAAGAAAGGAAAAGCGGATGAAATAGATGTGTAGAGCATTTATAAGTGGCACTTAGTGTATGCCAGTTTTATATGTTGGCAGTACATGCATAGATCCCAACATCACCCATTCCAATCTATAGGTGCGTATTAAGTCTTCATTTCATCCTTTGAATTCTGCCAGGACTGGACTTGAAGATTCAAAACTGTGACATGCATACCCAGAACACAAACAAAATATCTAGGACTACATAAACCCATACCGATTAGAATGCATCATGTTGGCATGTACGCATATAGTCTTAACATATTAAACTTCCACACATCATCTGCTATTTGAAAGTGTACTACAAATTGTGTCCATCAACTTTTCTTCTCTTTTGCAAAATGTTACACACAGAAATTCAATAAATGCACATATGCGTTTCTTAACATTCAAGAAAATGCTCATAAAAACAAACATTTTTAAACATCCATCAATTTCATGTTGTTCCCAATAACTCCTCCTACCTTCAAAAATAACAACCTTGCTTACTAAAGGTACTTCACCGTTAGCACATATCCCAACTTACTTTCTTTTACAATTACAGGAAAAAAGCATATTGCAGAGATCAAGAACCATAAGAAGAATACCCTCACATCATGCAAAGTAAGTACAGTAATGTACCATGTATTTGTATATTATTGCAACAGTACAGTTCCACTATATATTACCCCAGACTACACTTTTCAAACCAACATTTCTATCACACTAAGTCATTATATTGCACCATTCACAATCTTCCTATTCCCATGCAAACACCACTATTGCAATATCCACTGATTACCTGAAAGCAGAACAGTGTCCCTACAGATTCAATCACACCACATTCCCTTACTCATTAACCCAAAGCCATCACACCTCTACAGAATCTTACTCTCACAACCTTCCTAATCACACCCGATATGTCTCCTCACAATCACGCGGCACTGTATTAAGCTCTCCAATCACAACCACACACCCATTCACAATGCATGCATATACACTGCACAACTTTCAAATCCAATCTTTCACTTTTCCCAAAAGACACAATAAAATGCATACTAAAAGCAACTCCGTAGAAAAGAAAGAAGAAATAGAGCAGATGTGAATAAAACCATATAGTCATCAACCTCTAAAACAATTTATAGAAAACAATAAAACAAAAGAGCTAGTAACTTCACTCAACAAAATTAAACCAGCCATAACTAAACAAGGTAAGGCCCCTCTTGCAAAAATGTCAAAAAAGGTAGCAGGCGCTCCTCTCCAGAAAGAAAGAACAGGGCATGATAACCTGTTCTGAGATGAGAGTTTGCAGTGCACGCTTTTTGCTCACTGTAACTTTCACAGATGGGAAATATCCATTTGCATATCAGTCTTTGTCCCGCCCACATGGGCAGTCCAGCACCGAAATGCTATGGCAATTCGTCTCTGAACAAGAGTACCAACAGAAACCCCATACACGTGTTCAGCCTTGTTGCACCTCATCAGTGAAGTGAAGCTGCGCCTCTCTGAGCACAGTGAGCAGGGAGTCCAAGTCTGGTTGCCCCCAGGTAACTTAGGGTGACCAACCCCAAGTTCCTTGCAAATATTTCAAAAAATGTAGCAGGTGCTCCTCTCCAGAAGGAAAGGAAAAGGCATGATAACCTGTTCTGAGATGAGAGTTTGCAGCACACGCTTTTTGCTCACTGTACCTTTCACAGATGGGAAATCCCCATTTGCATATCAGTCTTTGTCCCGCCCACATGGGCAGTCCAGCACTGAAATGCTATGGCAATTCCTCTCTGAACAAGAGTACCAACAGCAACCCCATACACGTGTTTCAGCCTTGTTGGGCCTCATCAGTGAGGTGAAGCTGCACCTCTCCGAGCACAGTGAGCAGGGAGTCCACATCTGGTTGCCCCCAGGTAACTTAGGGTGACCAACCCCAAGTTCCTTGCACATATTTCAAAAAAGGTAGCAGGCACTCCTCTCCAGAAAGAAAGAACAAGGCATGATAACCTGTTCTGAGATGAGATTTTGCAGCACACGCTTTTTGCTCACTGTACCTTTCACAGATGGGAAATATCCTTTCGCATATCAGTCTTTGTCCTGCCCACATGGGCAGTCCAGCACTGAAATGCTATGGCAATTCCTCTCTGAACAAGAGCACCAACAGCAACCCCATACACGTGTTTTCAGCCTTGTTGGACCTCATCAGTGAGGTGAAGCTGAGCCTCTCTAAGCACAGTGAGCAGGGAGTCCACGTCTGGTTGCCCCCAGGTAACCCAGGGTGACCAACCCCAAGTTCCTTCAAAGAATGCAAGAGAGATGTTCTTCTTACAAGTACCTGATTGTAGTTGTGTGTCCATTCTCATGTTGGCTTGAGGCAGGTCCCTATGCCCCTAATGACGCCCGCTCTGCTCCTGAATTTCTTGTGATAGAGGTGTTCCCGAGGTGGGGGATTGCAGATGAAATTGGTTATGACAATGGTCAGCACTTTTCTATTGATTTGATAAAGGAGATAACAACACTCCTGGGGATAAAGCATAAACTATGCATGGTTTACCATGGACAAGCCAATGGTTTGGTAGAAAAGATAAACAGACTGCTGATGATGCGATTGGCAAAGCTTAGGCAAACGCTTGAAAAATCATGGGTGCATTGCTTGCCTCTTGCCTTGTTCGTACTGAGAAATTCACCTGGAGGAGATCACCACCTGACTCCTCATGAGATTTTTAAAGGGCGCAGGATACATGCTCCTATTCCACCATTGTGTTCAATCTCTGACACACACACTTCTCCTACTCTGGGGAGGGGTTTTATACATATCCCAAAGAATTTACCAAATCCCCCTTGCAGAGGATGCCTAAAATCCAATCTGTACAATCAGGAGACCCAAGCAGACACTTTATTCGGGCGACCAAGTCCTCATTAGAAACCAAATTCGAAAGTGGAAAGAGGAGCGCGTCACTGGCCCACATACCATCATCTAATCAACACCAACTGTTGTTTAACTTGAAGGTTGGCGAGGACAGGTTCATATTACTGACGTTCACAAAGACAAAAGGACCATCTCCCAAAGCACAACATAATGGGCAGTATCAGTGAACTTTCTAATTTTTTTACAGCAATTAGATTGTGCAAAAGAGGGTGATGAAGAAAATGAAATGTTCTGTTTTTTGGAGCGTGATGATGTTAACATGTTATAGTGTATTATTAATACTTTTGCTTTGGTTGATTTTGAAAGAAAAAAGTGAAACAAAAATGAATGAAAAAAGAAAGATGGGAAAAAGAAGTATGGTGAATGGGGAGAGCTTACACCATGGAACTGAAGAGGAGCATAGCTCATAAACTGTTAATCTCTGGTATGATCAAATGATGTGTGTGGGGAGAGAGAGAGTACATGGCACATTCTTCGTTTGATCTCTCATTTCACACGTAGTTGGAGCACCCAAGCTTTTCTTGCATCAGGGAGTATCTTATGAGGAAGCAGGATGCCTAATGCACTTGTCACTCTGCAAAACTAGGAGTTTATATCAAGGAAAAAGGTAGTAGTAGATCAGTGGGTGGATGAAGGGGAGCAGGTATATGAAGATAATTTTGTGTAATTAACAGAATTGATGGAAAAAGAGGATGTGTAGCACAAGGTAATAGGATTTGTGACAGAATGTCGTTAAAAGGGGGAATTGCAAATAAGACGACCATAAAAGATTGCAGTGCACAACGAATGAAGGGCAAAACGTCCCCTGGTGTCATACAAGGCCACGCATGAGAATAGAGGGAGCTGTATGGTATGAGGACAAGTGGGGGGAATAATGCAGTGTCGTGCTGAAGGATTGGTGGGTTTTGAACAAAACATGGCAGCCAAGGAGAATGATAAAGGTGAATAATAGCTGCCAAACAGTTTGGGGAAAGTATGTGCATGCCTTAACCTGGCTACATGAAAAACATCAACCAGTTGACTTTACATGATTACCTTTGTGCTTCATGTCAAGTGGGTCCATTTACCTGGGGACTTATTTGGGCTGCACCATGGTGATGAAGAATCCAGTGCTGACGTGGGGAACAGCAGCAGTGATGGAAATCTGATGGGCCTAGATATCCGAAGCATATGCCCATCTTCCTCCTGACTGGAGTGGAGTGTGTGCTCTTGTCACCTTGCACAGCCCTGCACTAGTGGTGCCTCGAAATAGCACGGCCATGAAGATTGCACTGCAGGGAAAAATGGTGCAGCAAAATGAGCAGTAGAAAATGATGAGTTGAAAGAAATGGGAACGTAATTACTTCTCAAAAAAGAGTGCAGAGTGTAGAGAGGCTGCTATCACGGATGAGTTTCATTTGTTTTCCATGGCTCCTACCTTCTTTCCTTCATTGTTGCTTCCAGGAGTACAGGCTGCAGCAAATTCGAAATGGCTGCAGCTGACTCGGTATGAGTTATCGCAGCAGGCAAATTCAACAGCAAAAGGTTTGAATGCAATCAAAGAGGAGATGAGGGCTTTGCTC
This sequence comes from Ambystoma mexicanum, assembly GCF_040938575.1. Taxonomy (NCBI): domain Eukaryota; kingdom Metazoa; phylum Chordata; class Amphibia; order Caudata; family Ambystomatidae; genus Ambystoma; species Ambystoma mexicanum. Next base: position 1,100,432,996 of record NC_090933.1, read on the forward strand.
TTGGTGGCCCAACAAAATTGTTTTTTTCTAGACCTCCTAACTGCCACCAAAGGAGGTGTTTGCGCCAAACCTGGGACCAGTTGTTGGACAGCCATACCTGATGGTGATGCCTCAAATGGAACATTAAATGCAGCCCTCCAAGAGATACGGACACTCCAGGGAAAAATGAGAAGCAAGGTTAATGGAGTGCAAGCAAAAGACTGACTGGACAGAATCTTCACATGGTTTCATGATCCCAGTGAGAACACAATGCACATGCATAAGGACATGCGGCACACCCTTGTATGTTAGTGGAGGAAGATACTGGACATGCAGGGTGGCTGGCTGGCAGACGTTAATTAGGAGCTGCTTTGACCCACACCAACCTGGCCGCCAAGGTAGAACCTGCTGTGGAACTCATGATGGCCCCTGGCAGACTCGAAGGTCATATATCCCTGGTGGTCTAGTGTTACAGGGTGCGGCCCTAGGCTATAAAACCATGCCCAGGACCACACCCTGTGCTTAGCGTTTCTTCTGCTACCTGCAAGAGCAGTGTAATGCTTACCGCTCCTGTTTCCACATGCACAGAGATTGTAACTTACTGGTACATGCTTCAACTCATCTGCAGCCATACTTACCTGAAGACTTCATCGTCCGAACTGTGTGTCTTGAGACTTACTTGGAATCATTGCCAATCGAGGTCCGCAGCAATCCCAGCTCCTGACACAGAGAAAACTACAGTAAGAGTCTGAAGTTTAATGACAATGTCTATCCGAGTTTCCCATTAAGAACGTACTTAACTGAACAAGCAGTCAGCCGGCTGGCGTCCTGCTGGGTTACCGCTCCACTCATCCTTCGTGTTGCGGTCAATCCGGAACAGCATTTCGCGTGATCCGCACCTGTGGAAAGGAAGAGAGAAAGAGACTTGTTAAAGCGCACTGCGCCACCAGACAAGAGCAAACAATACAAAACAAGCCGGGCTCCGTACCTCAAGTTGCTACAGCTCTAGGAAGACAAAGCAGTGCTATACAAATACTTACCTCTACACCTTCAGCATCCTGTGCATCGTACCTGGCCTGGACCACTACTCACAGTGAAGCAACTGAAGTCAGATGCTTACCTGGCACTTTCGGCCCCCCCTTCTTCTTTTAAACACAGTGCGCACAACCTCCTGTAAGCCAGCCAGCATACCTAAGGAAGACATAATGATATGACACGTTATTTACAACGTGTTTATGCAGTGGTTTCTAAGCGTGGACCTCGGGATCGAACCTGTGTTGTTCCGTGTTGTCTTGCTTCCAAGGCGAGCATGTTGCCTTTGAGCTATCCTCCCAAGACTCCCCGAAGGAGGAGGTGGGGGAAAGTCAGGAGACCCATACTGAATATCTGTACTTACTTGCCCCTAGGTCTCCATCCAGATCTCCTCGCACATCTTACCAGATGCTCAGAGTTCTACCGGGCCCCTTCCAACCACACCGTTCACTGAGCTTTTGCTCTTTAGTGGATCAGTGGGAGAAGGAGTGGCTTGGGTGTCTATCATAACCAGGTTATCCAGTGGGGCAACGCTTCAGAACAGTGCGGACCATGCACTCGAGCAGGGTACCAGAAGTAAGCTTTACACACGGGTACCCACCTGTCTTTCCAGATAGTTTCGAGTGACTGTCACTATGTTGGTTCTCATTCTCATCACCTTCTGCGTTATTAAGAACATTATTAAAGTACAGTCTAACAAGCAAAAGGGCCATTTGATGTTACCCTTGAGTGTTGACAAAAAAGGTTTTGAAATGAAGAGTATGAACAAAATAATGGGGAACGGTGAAGAGGAGGATCCTACATAGACAATTATAAAGAGTTTTGGATTCAATGTCTAAAGGATGGGACAGGGTGTGTATGGGTGGGGGAGAATTTGAATGGCTAGGAAGAGATTGGGGGAGACATGACAAGATTGGAAAAAATGTGGACACATAAAGATAAAGTTGCTAAAAAGGAACGAGAGGCCCAAAAAGATCTAGTTATTAATAAATTAATAAAAAAAGGAGGGAATAATGTAATAAAGATGCAAGCTCAACGTAGTGTAAAAGAACACACTTATCAGATGCGAGAGTAGCACTGTAAAAGGGGAGGAGGCTCTTTCTATTTAGTGGTAGGACGAAATGCATTTAATAGGCCTTAACAGCTTGATTTTGCAGAAAACGTGTGTTAGCCTTTTTGTGTGTGGAGAAAGTTGGTCTGGCTGGTGACCTAGTGCAGAGTCTGTGATCCCAGGTCAGTGCTGAAAGAAGTATACAATAGTTGTTATTTTTCAAGGTCACAGATTGGTGCTCACAGGTTCTGCCAACGAAAAATGAATGCATGACCATTTTATTATAAAAAAATATGATTTTCTAATGGAACCGAAAAGAACCACAGTGATTTCAAATTGTCCCGTAGTACATTTTCTCTGTGAAGAAGGATAGAGTGTCCTGATATGCAACATTTGTCTAGCAGTACGTCCGTGGTTCAAGGCTCTGACGGTGACCCGGTGGTAAGAGCTTCTCATGTGAACGCAGATGAGGCGACCAGGGCAGTTGATTAAAGTTCTGCTGGTCGTCTCAATGTTTCAATGAACTAACTTTGTGCTGTGGGAATTGGGGGTGGATTGTGACATCACATGTTGTAATTGAGTGCTGTGTGGGAAGGTTTGTGGTCCCAATTATTGAACATAATGTATGCTTTTCTATAATTCAAAGTGCACACACCAATCAGCTTTGTGTGGCGACATTTTATCATGTTGCACAATCACAAATGCTAATCCCTTTGCATTGTATAAAAGTTATAGATTTAGGGGCGTTTCTTTGACAGTGCCTTTTCATGCAGTTCTGTTCCGAGATCTGTTCAAATATAGCTGTCCCAGCTGCATCTGGGCCCTGAATAAAACTGTGTTACTTCTTGCACCGGCGTACACTCCTTTTTTGACTACTTTTGTAATTTGTTGGTGAGTTTTGAGGCGACACTCGACACAGTAGTATGAAGCAATGCAACTTAACATGAAGCGATCCAAAGTAACCTGAAATAATTCAGTAATATTCTGAAGTAATCTGGCAATTTGCATATCTACCTGACTGTCAAAAAAAAGTATATGTTAACAATTGGATCATATCAAACACAGTTTCAAATGTTTTTTTATTGAATTCAGAGTCCGGCATATGGGTTTTATTACATTTTCTGACAAGCTGGGAAGAAGGTTTCAGTGCTGGTTTCTCTCCCTCCCTGTGCACTGCACTGGCCTCCCTTACTCTATCTCTACATCTGCAAAAATCATATTCTTTTTCACCATTTTCTTTCTTTGACCTCTCTACTCACTGCCCATCTATCGTTCAATCAAACCTGAGCATCGGCCTTCTTGCTTCTGAGGTAGACACATTGATTAACAATAAATTGGGTAATAGCAGCTTTTATTAAAGCACTTAGAAGCAGGAGGACTTTGGCATACAGTGCTATGTAAAAATCATTTAAAAAGTGATTCAAGAAAAATGTTTAAACAGCAGATTTAAGAACATTTGAGTTTCTTCAAAGACTGTAGTTAAAATGTCATGAACAATCTAACAAACAGTGTGCTTCCTGAGACAACTGCAGTTGTGACACAGGATTCACTTGTGGATTCAATGCCAGACTGCACATGAATTTATATATATGGAGTTATGATGGATCTACTATGTTTCCCTGCATGGCATTCTCACCAAAGTCCAGTTCCCTGCACCTGACTTCGGCACTGCCCTGTGCCCTGTGTTCTGTGGGGGACACGCCCACCACCACCACCCACCCCTTCCTGTTATTTTTCCTCCTCCCACACCCCCACACACAGACACACACAAACCAAGCCCAGGTTTGCCTCATACACTGTCGCCTGTCACTTCCTCGTCTCCTCCACCCATGTGCACGGTAAGCGCATGCCCTGTTCCCAGAGACGCTAACGTCCGGCAAATGTGGCTTGGCCAGGAAAAATTTGTAAAGAGAATTTGTAAACAGTTTTGATATATCACATTTCTAGGGTATTGGAAAGCGCATTTGACATATGTTGGAAGAAGATGCACATGCGGTTTATACCTTACCATATGATGACTATGTCAAACTTGCAATGCACTATGGGCCATTTGATGTTGCCCTTGATATATGAGAGCCGAAACATATGGAACTTGCCAATACTTGATTTTCCCTTACTGTCTCGTATACCTTCTGCTGGTTGATTGTTAATGCCTTAGCTTTCTAAAGAGGCATGTCTTCTAAGTATCATTAGCAACCGGCACAGGGGAACCAGCCAATCAAGTGGCTAGAAACACAGGCTGAAATCTACAAATCAGCCAACGTTCCAAGCCAACTGATGGCTGGATCCCCCGGCTGCCATTTTCACCCCACCCTCCATCCCCTTTTGTTTTTCCTCTGTTTTTTCCATTTACCACCCCCCTCCCCAACCCCACTTACCTGTTTGTTGTGGTGGCACAGCTTCTCTGGCCACTGAGGAAAGGGAAGAGGGGCTCCATATGGAGTCCCTGCTTCCCTTTCCATGGCAGCTATCTTAGCACAGTATTTTCAGTTACTGAATGGGGTGCATGAGGCATCCCGTTCAATGACCTGATTTACTGCTTTGGTAACCCAGGGTGCTAATGGCATTAAGCCCCTGTTCCAAGGGCTGGAATGAGGATAATGGCCTGGAGCCCTCATTAAAGGCCCTCGCTTTGCTCAGGCTGCTAACTTGGGCTGCTACCCCCGTTCCAGCCACATACAGATGTTGGTATTCACTTAAATATACATGGTAAATTTGTTTTGCACATCATTTACATCGTGTTGTTGTATTCCCCTTGAGTGTGGTGATGTGACTCAGGTATTTGTTCAGAAGAAGATGTGTTTGTTGTTTGATTAAAGTTGCCTCTTAATGGGGTTGGTGTGCTTATGAAAATAAGCTTTATACCAATTAGATCCCAGTCCTTTTTGAGTTGGAAAGTAATGTGTATTCACACCCACTATGCATGTACGCTCAAGTGATAATCACATTAGTTCAGCTATTGCATCCTTTATTTGTTGTGAATTCTTCAGGGTTGTTTCATGGTCCCTTGTTTGCCCAATCATTCTTTTGTTAGTGAGTGCCTTTTAATTCCAAGCTGCCTGAATGAACCTGTGTCATTTTTGTGGTTACTCCTTGATTGTCGCCTAGATATATCTGTTTACATTTCAGTTACTGCCAGAGCTCGCACCTTCTCAGATTTATCTGCCAGCTGCATCAGAGAACATTCCCATAGGGACATTACGACGTTGGCGAGCAATGGAAGTAGACTCGAACTGTGAATTTTGGCAGCTTGCATTTTTGGCCTGTTTCCCAAATATTATTGTCCAATTGCTAAAGTGTGAAACCTGAATATGAGATTGTGAGATTTGAGATGCTTCACAATGATAAAAGTAAATACGAAAATACATTTTGCCAGCAGATTTATTCCACCTACGGGGCGAGTGCCACCTGGAAGTAATTGCTGCATCCCCAAACACATCCCTGATTCTTCATGAGCTGTGGTCAAGGATGTAACTGGCCAGGTGCTAGTTGGCCCAGGTGTGTCTGGTCTTCCCTGTCACAAGTCTGTAATTTTCAGAGATACACCTCCTAGCTTGAACAGCCTCAAATAGAAATGTACATACATAGGCTAGCAGACCATTATGCAACATCAATGTACACCCCTGCAGGGCAAATGACATGATGGGCCTCATTAGAACTCTGGCAAAAGCCGTGCTGTTAAAACATCACGGCTGCCGACGGAGTTGCATTTTTACCGGCACCCGCGAATGGACAAGAACCGGGTCATGCCGAGCTCGGTCGACCAGGTAATTGGCCATTTGCGGATGCCGGAATCAAGGACATTCTGATCCCCATTCTGCCCCATAGGGTTGAATGGGGATGGGGACGTCGGATGCACCGGCACATTCAGAGTTGTGCCGGTGCATCCGATGTGCTCTGCTCGCGGGTGCCGTTACACCCGCCAGGAAAAACCTGACGGGTGAAACGGCACCCGCGAGCAGAGCACATAGTATGGCGGTCCGGGAACTATGGTACCAGCATGCTTACTGGTACCATAGTTCCCAGACCGCCATGGTTGTAATGAGGCCGATGTGTTGTTTTCGTGGCAGGAGCTGATTGTGTAATGAGGCCCAATATTGTATCAAAATAGGTAATGCTCTCAGTTTAATGGCCTCTAAATGATAACAATGTCTGTCTTACCATATCATATTCCTTGGGGGTAGCTTTAACATCAACCTCTAAATCCTTCTAAGCACAGAATGTTACTGTGATGGGGGAAGGAAGAGAAGGAAGCTGGATTTCTCTGGAGTGGACTTCAGATTCTAACTTCTTCCGCAAGACCATATAGTCTGCTGATAGTCTGTGGCCAACAATTGTTTTGTTTTGTTGGTTTGGCCAGTAGTTCTCATTGTGAGATAAAAGAAGACTCAACAATAGGTCTGCCTCATGCCTTATTAGTTAACTGTAATGAAAGGTATGGATACAGCACTGTTGACTGATGAAATTCACTGTCATCAGTACATTGGGATACTTATCAACAAAGGTGACAGTTGGTACCAGGTATTGACACTTGATCATGATACCCAATTAATGTATTTTTATTAACTATTTTTGTAATGTATTTTTCATTTTTACATCTGTTTAATTATGTTTAATATTAATAGCCTTTTATTACTCGTTTAATTTCACATTAATATTAGATGATTACATTTTATTTTCTCAGTGAGCTTTAAATAGTTTCTTTGTAATGTGTATGCAGTTTCCTTTTTTATGTCCTTTTAAAGGTCAGACAACCCAGACAACCCAAATATAAAGGTCTTGTCTTACCTCAAAATGTTAGCTACGCCTCACCTTCAGGGTACACAATATGGGACCGCGATATAACTAAAAACCAATCAGCAGCTTTTACAGGCGACAGACTGGCAATTTCTGAAGTCCAAGTAGCGATACTTTGTTGTGCCTGGCATGTAAACAAACAAATGTAAAGGGGCTAGTAAATGGGCCTCATTACAAGTATGGCGGTAAGGAAAAATTGCGGTGGTATCGCTACAGGCACGGTTGCTACCGTACCTCCATACTATGAGTTCTGTTTGCGGGTGCCTTTGCAGCCACTAAGTCTGACCTGGTGGCCGTAACGGCACCCGCGAGCTGAACAGAACTGTAGCACCGGTACCGATATTAACGGTACCGGTGCTACTACCTTCCCCATTCCTATTCAGCCCTATGGGGCCGAATGGGGATGGGGAGTCCCTTATTACTGGCACCCACCAATGGGCAATTACCCGGTCCGCCAAACACGGCCTGACCTGTAGGGTATTTTGTGTAGATTTGGGACCTAGCGGTATTTTCTTACCGCCAAAAATAAAGTAATTCAGCAATAATCACTCCTTGCATTCAGATTGGGTTTGGTATTATAGTAATATAGTGGATATGCATTATTTCAGTACACAGACACATTTAGTTGGTATGCATTTCGTTGTGGTATAGTGATGAGCATAATTTCTTTGTTTTATTTGTGACCCCAACATACAAAACCCCTTTCTTTTGTTTAGACTGTTCTTGTGATCTCTAGAGGCCTCAGGCTTCTACATTATTCAAGAATACCACATTTTCATATGGAGTGCCACTTATGTTTTTTATCACTGATTTATCTACACCAGTGAGCTATGCTTCCATAACGTATTCACAATAACATGTGGTATAATCACTAATTTATTTACATTAGTGAAACTATTTCCAGAGGCCTCTTTCTCTGTTGACTCATGTACATCCAACAGACTATCAGATTGTGTTCCACTAGGAAGTCACACACACATACACTGAGTGGAACCACGCACACAGCTACTTATAATTACTCATAACATTACTTTTTCCACATGGGATGCTTGCCATATATTACTTAATAACCTCCCCTTTTATCAGGTGATATGGGCTAACTGTACCAGAGAAAAACAGAAGCAAATAGAAGCCTTTACACGGATTGTGATTTACATCAATTTCATTTCAAAATCATACATTACCAGTTTTGCGAGGCAGTCTTTTCTAGAATAAACATAAGAGAAGCAATTGCAAAATACATGGCATTTCACTAGATTCTTCGCAACAATAAAAAGAACAGTGCATCAGTTGACTTGCATTTCTGAATAGCAACATTAGAACGCAGCTATCGCTACGCTGCCTGACTGAAATAGCTTTCATTCACACACCGCATTCTCGCTTTGTGTAAGATAATTACCAGCAAAATTGTAGCAGATCAGCACACAAACTCTCTGGACAGGTCGCCTTCTTTAAATGGCTCGGGCTTCCCTTTGTAACACCCGGCGAGGACATGCAGTTCCAATCTGCACTCTTTGGTCCTCAAACCGGTGCCAATTGACTGGAATCTCCAGCCTGTGAAGGTCAGCAATACACTGGAATGACGCCCCTCAATCAGGCAGACCCACAGCAACTCCCCTCAGGCTTCTCACCCAAGCTGTGTAAAAATGTCCACTGCCTTTCTCTCTCCCCGAGATTCTTCAGGAAACCTTTGTTACAACCCTTAAGGCGACGTGTCACCAATCAAAATACACAATAATCTATCCTCCTCTTTCAACAATGGCTTGGTTTATACGGTTTAGAAACTGTATCTATTCATTTCCTGGCATGCAGATTTCGCATCCAGCTAACACAGTGAACAGAGAAGAATAAAAAATGAATCCAAGTGCACGTTTAAAATGACTTTCTGAGCCTGTCTTTTCCACCTCATTTTGCACTGGAGAACACATTATGATGTTATTTGATTAAAATCATGTTAGTACTGTTAATTATATTAGTCCATTAATACTCCATTAATACTCTAATGTGTCTCCTGCAACAGAGGCATTTCAGGTGAGAGAGAAGAAAAAAAAATGTGTTTTTAAATGTGATAAAAATTGCTGTGTTTTTGACTGAGTAGCCTGTCTTCATTTACATGTCCATGTCACATTGGCAACACATGGCTTGCTGTACCACATTATAGCAATACATTAGTCCCATGCAATGGTGCTGTGCTCCCAAAACACGCTAAATAATCCTACATATCCAGTAGTTGCCCATTTGCGGGTGCTGGTAAAATCACAGATTTGGCGGCAGCCAGCCTCGTAATGAGGTCCAATGTATGCATTTTTCCTTAATCTGATGCACGATATCTGTGCTTTAATTGGAAACCATGAGTGAGAGGACAAACGACCTCACCCGACAGGAAATAGCAATACACGCATGCTATCAAACATAGAGTCCTCTAATGATGGGCGAGAATGCTTGCAACAGAGCTACAGATGCTGTTCAGTAATACTGGCTGTTTACAGCTTCCTGAGAATGTTGTTATTACATCAAGAATGTGCTTATACAGGAAACAGAGATGTCTGTCATCAAAGTAAAGCAGGGGAGGCAGCAGGAGAACCCCAAAGTACCACTGTACAGAGAGGTTTGTGAACAAGGATGAGAAGGACGTGAATATGAGGAGGCTATAAGAAATCTTTGCACAACATAGCGCAAAATCCTGACTGCAGTAAAAAATAAAACAATAAAAACACTTTAAAAGCTCTGGACAATGAAGGCTATGACAACGATATGGTACAACCTGTAATAATATTTTTTACTAAGGCCACACTGTGAATTATATGTGTTAGCAGCATGCTGTTATTTCCTTTTCCCTCAGAAAAATGTTGAATAACATTTGATGTTCTATCACAACCTATTGCTGCATTGTCTGTGCTGCTCAAAACATAAAGACCACACGTATGTATAAAGTTGGCATGTGATTGAAGGTTGTCAATTTGTGGAGAATCTGTTAAGGCTAAAAACATGCAACTGCAGGCAAAGGTGCTTGCTCATGGTGTAACTGATGCAGTCGTAATGCTATGTTACATTGATTTTACTGGAAAACGTTGCCAGGTTCCACAAAAAAATACACATGATTTTTGGAAAAACATGTTAACTGTTAAACCTATTAAGAGTCTTCAACACATTGAACATTGTTCATAACATACTTTGGATTGAGGTAAAACTCCCTTTGCTTAACTGTATAAGCAAGACCTTGGGCCTCATTATGAGTTTGCCGGTCTGGAAACGACAATACCGGTAAGCTTGCTGGTACCGCTGTTTCCGGACTGGCAAACTACGAGTCCAGCAAGCGGGTGGCTTTCGGCCCGCCAGGCCTGACCTGGCGGACAGAACGACACCTGCTAGCAGAATTTGATGGACACACCGGCACTGTTACACACAGTGTCGGTGCATCCGTCCTCCCGATTCCCATTGAGTCTAATGGGACTCGATGGGAATGGGGATTTGTAACTCCTGCTGCAGCCGTGCCAATATTTACCAGCACGGCTACCACCAGAGTCATAATGAGTCCCCTTGAGTGCGAAACAATGTACCATCTATCACAGATAGGTTGGAAATGTACATAGATGTAGAGAAGGACTGAGGGGGAAGGTGGACATGGAGATATACATACAAGAGGCTGACTATATATTTGGCAAAAAGATATGAGACAAACCTTTAAGAACCAGAAAGTTAATGCATGTTGTTTCAGACAATATAACACAAATGGCGGATAACAAATGCATGTGTCACATCTACATATGTAAAGCCATACTGAGGCAGTGGGCAAGAGTATCAAAATGCTGCACAAACGAAAGGAGCACAGAGATTCCATCAGTCACACAAATATTTCAGCCACTATTTAACAGGCCCATTCAGAGGCCCTGTAAATAGCCAACACTAATCAGGCAATAATCCCCATGCCGCGGGGGCATTATGGAGTCAGGTAATGCCTCTGGCCCATAGCTACAGGCTCGAGCATAGCGAGGGTCTTAACAAAGGCACTGGGGCATTACCTTACTCAATAATGGCCCCCGGCGAGGGGATTATTAGCAGTGCCCCGGCCAGTTGGATCTGGGTAGTAAAAGCATGTTTGTTCCTTTCTTAAATGCTTCCTCAGAAAGGAAGACAAAAATAATGATTGCCAGGGAAGGGAACACAAAGTTTGTCTTCCCTTCCCATGGCAGCCATTGAAAATAATAAAAAAGTAAAAGATGGTAGTCCCTTCTCCCTTTCCATGGTGACCATTTAAAAAATAGGAAAAAAGGAAAAAATAAACAAAAAAAATGTCTGCCACGGAAAGGAAGAAGGGACTACATGTTTGGGAGCAAGCAGGACATTTGAGAAAGTGCTGCACCTTTTATTTCCTCGGGCGAACAGACCGGAGTCTGTCTGCTATTTTCATCCCCTCCATTGGCATTAAGGACATACATTTTACATTTCTGTGTGCTAATTGTTGCATGAAATCAGTAGCAGGTGTGCTATGGCTATATAGCTCATGGATGTGGATGTGTCTGCTACTTAAGATAGACTGTGCTTCCTTAGAAAGTACACCAATCGGAACACTTTTCAAAATGTTGGCAGAGGTGAGGTCTGCAGACTGACACATGTTTTCAGTTAGTTCTCTCTTTGCCAGAGATTTACATTTCTTATGCTGCCAAGTGTGTTATGGCACACTTTGTGTCCTAGGGCTTTAAACATAGGTTCAACTTTCACTGGTGTTAATTGAAGAAGATCTCCAAAAACAATAACGTGCTTTCCTCCAAAGAGTACTTCGTAGTCCGTTTTGAGGACCTCTTGCAATCTGAGGTGAATCAAAGCAAACATTAGGTTGGAGACCATGCTCACCTCATCTGTTAGGAGTATGTTCAATTGTTTCAAAACCCTTCGTAGCTCCATAGCAGCTTCTGATGTAAGTTTGTAGTAGTCAGATTTGTGTTGGTGTTCTACTGGAAGGAGTAGCAATCAATTTAAATTAACACCACATATGTTATAGGCAACTAAACCTGTGGGGGCAGGTACAATAGCTGAAAGCTTGTTGTTTGTCAATTCTTGGGGGAAATTGCTGATGATTTTTATTAAGAATGTTGTGCCTGTACCAGCTTGACGACATACATACAGGAGTACAGGTTTAAAGTTTTGACAGGTACAAGTTTTAGTTTCGTGCTGCACACCATGTTCAATTACTGTAGTTACTTCTATGAAAATGTTATGGTGCTCATTATTTAGTTGTGATTGCAGTACAGAAACATTTTCCTCAGATTGCTCATACTGACACGTGGTGTTTTCTACTTCAGTCATGGCTAATTCTGCCTCATTTACTATGAGTGGGTCTCCAAGTGGTTCTTGGCTTTCGGTAAGAGAAGGCGGACTGCTCTCAGGAGTGTCTACATTTAATTCTTCTTGTTTGCGTTCATTGTCCAACATTTTTTTGTACTGTGCAAAGTGCATATCTGTTATAGTGCTTTCACTTGCATTGAAAGCATCTTCATAGGAGGAATGGGTGTCAAATAAATCTTCTTCTTTTCTTCATGGTTTAAAAAGTTGCAGTAGGGATATATAGTAAAGTTCTTTATGTTGAAGAGTTTTTAATGATAGCTTCATATGATTAATGAGGCTGTGTTTGGTAAGTTTTACTAGGCTGCCCTCACAACTTTTGACTATGTATTTACCTTTTTTCTCATCTGGTTTAATATATTTTTTTATGAGAAGTTTTGGGAAATGTGGTATAGACACACAGTTTACAAAGTAGTACTCCTGTTTGGGTAGTATGTGTCCAATACATTGTTTTTCAAAATGTCTTGGCTGCTGGGATCGTTTTTGGCTATTGTTTCTATGTCTTGGTATGATTTGAAAACTCTTTTTCTGGATACAGCAGGACCCAGGCTTAGCCAGATTATGTTTTCAGATTTCCCATACAAGGCTGTGCCAGTTAAACAGTCTGCGGCTTCGTAGCATTCACTTTCTCTATGAGAGAGCTTTTTTATGCCAAAGCTGCATCATTTTTGTGACAGTGTTTTTTCAAATGATATGTTATCCCAGAGGACTTTCAGCTCTGTTTTCTCATCTTTGGTTAAGTAGGCTGTGACATATTGTGCACTTGCAGTGGAATTGTCTGCAATGTACTGCGCATCTATGTTTGCCTTACACAGGAGGGCAATTATTGTGTTGCAATCATTGATGTACTTTGATGCTTCAGTTCTTTTTATGCAGTATGTGTTTTAGGTGATTTGCCTTTCACACTCTGTCTAACAGAAGACATGAAGCTGTTTACTTGTCCTTTTGCTGAAACTGGTCTAGGGAAACCAAAGCAGCATTTGGTATAGTATTTGTCTTTGTTTTTATATTTGTGCCAATAGTACTTGCCACTCTTGTGCCTTTGAAACTGCTACATTTGTGCATGTAGCTCCCTATTGGCGCTTTCTGAAGGGATTTTGCAAGTGACATATTTGTGAAAGAACTGCAAAACTGTGGCATCACTGTCTTGCCCAAATTTAGGAGCATCTTTAATCCACAAAAGCATGTGGATATGTGGTGTTCTTTCCTCCAAAAGAAGTCTGGCACTTTGCGGAGGGGAATTTGTTCTATTACAAATCAAGTGCAGCATGGCAAGAAAGCGGTGATGGAATTACCTTGACACATTTACAGGCTCAAGAGAGCACAGTTCCCCTGGTGTTTTCATGTCCATCCCAGCTTTGATTTCCTTTGCTATGCGTAGGAAATCGTGCATGTCTTCCCATGCATACTCTGCACAACTAAAAGTGATAAACCACATGGGTGGGCTAAGGTTGCGTAGCCTACACAGTTCATCTGTGTGATGTCGGAACCAGTATTCTTTTGTACCACGCATGTTTGCCAAGAGTTTTGTAATATGTGGCTGTAAAACCTCATCTTTCTCTTGCACCTTTTGACATAGGTGCCTAGCAGACATGTTTAAAAAATTGGATGTATGCGCAACTCTGTAACATAGAGTTGCTAGTTCACTTTCACGAGGAGGTGGAATATGTATTCAATGTTTTATCTGAATAGGGGGACAACAGAATACATTTGTAAAGAACGGTATTCTGATGTTGTTATTTGTGTGCATTTTCATCATACCTTCCACCATTTTCAGTAGGAAAGAGTAGATGAAAGGCTTGTGCTTTTTCCCATATGCTGATTGGAGATGCTTTGAATTGCCTCATTTGATATGTTTCTAGTGCATCTTCTATGGTGTCTTTGGAGTGCAGTGGGGGAATTGTATATTAGTCTAACATATTGGAGGCTGTAATAGGATCTAGAAGTTCAAATTGGCCAGTTGATGAGGAATCCTGAATTATTTCTGTGGTTCCTCTCAGGTATACTTGAATGTTTATTTCTTTGAGTATTCATTGTTCTCTTTAAAATAATGCAGGGCTCCTCTAACTTTGTTTAAGTCTACTAGTTGCTGCCAAATGTTGTTTGTATTTTGTAGGTACACCATACACTATGATAATCACAGATTGATCTATTGGCCGTGGCACTCCCAGAGTGTCTATATTTTTTTAAGATCTAATGACAAATAAACTACTTTGCCACGGATGCCTTTCAGTAATTCAGAAGGAGGCAACTTGGCTGTTTTTGGTTTATGGCATATTATTTCTCGAAATGGCTGCACTGTTTGTATTATAATGCTCTCATACAAATGAAGCTTTTGGAGTGGTTTTCGAAGTGGGAAAAGTTCCAAGTTATTACTAATAACCCGTGGAGGCATTTGGTTACTGTCAGGTTTTCCAGTGCGGTATGTGCAAAGTATTGAGGGGTTAGTAATGTCGTATTTGTTTTCTGCTATAATATAGAGAGCTAATTGGAACCATTGGGATTTGTCATTGTCTTCTATTTTGTATGTTATATCTATAATTTTGGTGCTCTTTGTATAAAAAACTCTGCAATAACAGACACATACTTGGTTTGGTACTTCAGCAGATGTGCTTTTAAACTTGGCTGCTTCTTTTTTGTAAGTGTGTAACAGAAGGTTGGTATCTGCAAGGTTGTCGCTACTCTGTTCTACAGTTACTGGATTTTGTAAGTGCTGTTCACTTCCAGAATATTTGCTTTGGATTTGGTCTATTTCATCCAGCAGTTGTTTGGCTGTACCATGTAGTAGAAGGTGAGTTTAATGCTCCAGTGGATAAAGCAGGACATTTTGCATAGTAAAGTCTCTGGATGAGATTTCATATACTTGAATGGTGTGTTGCTAACATTTTGATGTGGTGGAAGGTGCTTTTGCAAGCAGGTCCAGAAATGCAGGCTAATGAATGTCCTCATAGTCCTGTTTATTTGCGCACTGGACAGGAGTCCATGCTTTGGAATATTTTATCTTTTAATTTGTCTTTGGCTTTCACATATTGATTGAGGAACTGCTGCAAAAATTTGAAGGATTGTTTTTATACGTTACACATTGAGGTGCACAGCCAATTGTAGATGGGACGGATTAGTTCGGTGGAATGGAGAGTTGATTGTAAGTTTGTTGGGGATATTCTTCAAATGAGCATGTCTTCCGGCATAATAGTTTTGTCTACCTTTTCATGCCCTCAGCCACTGCTATGTATGGCAATTGAGTTTGTTTGCTCTTGATTGTATGCCTCTTCATTGAAATATGGCTCTGTGTTGGTTGTGTGAATCCACTCAGAGGTTTGCAAAGGTATCTATATTGATATTGCGTATGTTGCAAAGTACTTTTTGTAGTTTACTAATTCATTTTGTTAGTAGTTTCATTCTGTTTAAAATTAATATAAATAATTTTCTTTTGAGGAGCACTGCACTGTCTATGAGAGCTTCCAGTATCAGTTTTCTGCGGTAAGTTTGAAGGGATGAGCATGATTTTTCTCCTGTTTTTATAAGAATCTGAAGCATTCCATGGGAGGAAAATCTTTTGTAAAATGTATGTTTTGGATTGCTTGTTTGTGGCTATGTTAATGTTGGTAAATGTAGTGGTAGTACTACTGGTAGACGTATTTGTCTTAATACATTTAGTTTTAGTTTTACATTTTGGAAGATAAGACACACTTTTCTTTCTGCTACCTGGTTCTGTTTTGCTCAGTGACTGTATTAGCTGTTTTGTTTGAACTTTTTGTACAAAGTCTGCTAGAGGTGGATGGCCATTTTGCATGGTTTGAGTTTTGTTTGCTCTATTTCTGCATTGTTTTCTATTGAGTTACTTTTTGGTAGGCATTGTCTTGTGTCAGTTGGAGAAAAAAGGAAAGTGTTGGTTTGGAAGTTTTGCAATGTATTTGTGTGTACTGTGCATGAGTGATTGAATATGAGGGTAGGCATTCATAGAGGAGTGTGATTGTGCAAATGGCTGATACTTTTGGTTGGCAAGGTTGTAGTGGTTGGTGTGTGTGTGTTGGTGTGGGAAAGTTTTGTGGGAAAGTTTTGCTTCAGTGTGTATGACAGTGTAATGTGGTTGAAAAAATAAGGACATTATAATGTTTTTATAAAACTAGTGGGTAGTAACATACCGGTGTTCTGATGAGAATAGAAACAGTGGACCTGGGAAGGTGCAATGAGTAAGGGTGAAGAGAGTTCTCTGAGGTTGGATAGAATTTTCTAGGCTTCAATACAACAAAACTGCACTGTCTGAGTAAGAGGCAGAACACTACAACAGTACTGCACTTACTTTGTTGGATGTGAAGAGTTGCTTTCTTCTGGGTTTTATCTTCCAGCAGAGACGTCACTGGCTTTTAGGAGGCGGTTCTTTACTGCAATTGCAAAAGAAGGAAGTTAGTGGGTATGTGTGTTAATGGTACAGTAATAGTAGTAGGAGAATGCATTGTTTTAGATTCTAGGACAATTTGCTGGCAGGAAGAGTTAGTGTGTGTTATTTGTGCAATTGTACAGTACTACATACAAGTGGGTACTTGGGAGTGTTAGCATTGTTGGTATAGGGCAGTGCTGCAGTGATAACTGTGGCGAATGGGGCTGCATTTTCAAAGAGTGTGAGATGTTTTTGCACTATTTGTTTTAGAAATGGATTAGTGGAAGTCATAGTATAGTGTGAAAAAACAGAACGATGTACAGATTGGGAAGGAGAATGTTACAGTGTGTGGAATTTTGTTAACTTTGTGACACATGGATGTTCACTATTTTAGTACAGAAGTTGTTTTGTGTTGTTTTATTTATTTATACACATTTATTGATAGCGCTGTTTCCAATGGAGACATGCATTGCTTTACCTTCCCCCCAATAATGGATTTGGTGAATTGTGCAATGCATAAAATTGCCATGCTCTGCTACCATACATGCAGTTTCCATTTTTGTGTGTGCACTGTGGGCATTTTACATAGGATCTGGTATTTGAATGTGCTGTGAAAATGTTCCTAATGTGTTTTTTCATTAAGAAAATCACAGGCAGTGGTGCTTGAATTGAAATTTGTGGTTTGTAGGTGTTATGCTAAAACCCTCTGCATTGTCCACAAGGCTTTCTGGGGCTTGGGTCCAAAATACTTTCAACTATCCCTCTGTAAATACCTCCCCTCTCAAGCCCTTTGCTCCTCTACTGCTAACTCCCACAGGGTAAGTTGTTAAAATAAAAAAAGAGCCGTGGGTAGAGCTTTGTCTACGGCTTAGGCTTCCCTTTGGAAAAGTCTCCCTGCCACCTTGAAACTTGAGGAGAACCAGCTCCAGTCCTGGAAGCACCTCAAGACCTTCCTCTTCACTTCTGCCTTTTCCCCTCTTCTCCCCTGCTGATCTGTTTTCTCTCTCTCAGGCACTGTGCACCTACCCACCCTCTGTCCTTCAAGCCCACGTACCTGCTCACCCTGCCACCCTCCTGCACTAGACCCAGGCCACCGCTTTCAATGGAGTCTGTATCTGTACCCATACAGTCCCCAACATGTTTCTTCTGCACTTATCAGATATACCCTATCTGTTTAACCAAGCACTTGCCACCTGCTGGCTGCACTGTTTATTGCCTTATATATTTATTTTACTTATTATTATTTATTCTGTCTCTCCTCTGTTCCGCACTTTCCACTTCTCACCCCCTCCATGCACTTCCCCCTTTTGCCTTTTCCTATGCACTTGCGTGTTCTCAATGTCACTGGGCCTAGTAAGATTGTTGTTTTTTGTTCTCCCTTGTTCCCCTCCCTCTGCCTGGTCGCACTCTGAAACACTTGTGTACAAGCGCGATATACATAAAATATAATTTCATTTCATTCTAGTGAGCAGTACAAGAAAACTGTGAATGCAAACAGCAGTGTAAGTAACTGTCAGTTGATTTGAGGAGATGGTTCCAATGACAGTGGGCCTCATTACAAGTATGGCAGTATGGCAACAAGGGTGCCGGTAGCGCTACCGGTACCATTGCTACTGTACCGCCATACTATGAGTTCTGCTCGCTGGTGCCTTTGCAGCCACCAGGTCTGACCTGGTGGCCATACTGGCACCAGTGAGCAGTACAGGACTTTAGCACCAGTACTGTTATTAACGGTACCAGTGCTACCACCTTCCCCATTCCCATTGAGTCCTATAGAGCTCAAATGAGAATGGGGAAGAATTTCTTCCGGCACGCAGAAAGGGCAATTGGGTCTGGCAAGGTCGTAATGACCCGGTAATTTCCCTTTTCTGGGTGCCAGAAAAAAATGAATACCGGCGGCAGCCGTGCCTGTACTACCGCCAGCCTCGTAATGAGGCCCAGTATGATTATTGAGTAGGTTATACAGGGCAAGTGGCAGGCACCCTGTTTAGATGCATGCAATCTATGTACTTGAAATGCTTTGGTAATACACACATGAATGCCAACTGTCCCGATTTAGGCGGGAGACTCCATATTTTTAGATAAAAAAGATTGCAATTTTTTTTAACTCCCTTCTGAATTAACTAAAACCACAATACATTCTTATGGGGAATTTCTTTTCTGCCTCTTTCTGGAGTCGAAGGTCCCTCCTAGGTAGTCAAGGCAGTTGACATGTATGCATATATATAGTTTTAATTTTATTTGTGCATTACAAAACATATGCATACCTGTAGTTTGTGTTGATGGATGCAGATGTGGATGAATCTAGAAGTATAAATCGTGGAGTGTTTCACAGTACTTTTGGATGCAGGTGGTTGGGAATCATGCAGGTTCTGAGTGTTGAACAGTAGATCTGTACTGTTGTAGTGAGTTGATAGAGTTAGATGTAGAGATCTTGGATGCGATTGGTGTATTGTGGTGGGACTGTTTACCAGTAGCCAATGAAAGTGTTGCAAAGTGTAAAGTGGAAAGGGAAGAATGGCTGCCCCTGTGTTACGAGATCCGCGAACACTGCAGTAGTTCAAGAATTGCACATGCCACATCCGGGCCTTCTCAGCATGCCTGGCATGGACTGTGGGGATTATCCAATCAGGTGTTCAAGGTGTGCTTAATAGGAAGGAAGGGTAATATTTTTTTCATTGCTTTGTTGGGAGTGTTGTGAATATTTCAGGAGTTATTGTATGGATAGTGGATATTCATTTGTATGTGATCTGGAGAGCTATGCAATGACAAGAGGGTTTTCTGCAGATCTTGGTTTTACAGGCCTGGAGGCTTTATGGTGAGGTGTGCCTGGCTGCAATTTGAAAGCACTGCTTGATGTTTGCAGAAACATGGCTACTTTTGGTAGTCCTGATGTTTTGTTGGTGCACTGTGGAGGAGAGCATTTGGGCTACAACATTGCCCCAAGTTTGGTTCCTGTATTGAAGTTGTTTTTGAAAGACCTAATGGTGTTTTTCCCTAATGCAAAGGTGTCTTTTTCTGAAATAATACCTAGAGCACAGTGGAATAATCCCCATGTCTTCAAACCCCAGCAAAATGTTCAAAGGTGCCTTGTTAATAGAGGCAGGGATGTCGTTTTGCGATGTGCTGAGAGATGTCTTTTTTCTCCAATGATTCCCTACTACTTTACTGGGGATGGCATTTTGTTTACCTTTCTTGGAAATGCTTGTTTATTTGGGAATCGAAGGGATGCTTTGCAGAGGTTGATGTAAGGCAGTAAGGAGGAAAAGAAGAGAAAACACCCCGAAAAAATTGAAATCAAAAGGTGTTTCTACCTCAGAACCTAAACATTCCTCTCCCCACCCTGTTGAAATGGCCGATTTATCCGCGAACCCCGTGGTAGGTCACAGATCGCATGTGCCACATCCAGGACTTTTGAGGATGGCAGGCGTGGAAATTGAACTATGGAGGCCAGGGGATTGGTCAATAAGGTTTCCTGGGTATGGTGTGAAAGGAGAGACTGTGGCAGAAGGTCTGTCTGCTGAGAGGAGCGCAGATTGATATGGATATGGCAGTGTCTTTCAGGAGGCAGAGTGTGTGGATTTTGGGGGACTCGTGGATACATTGGTTGCCGGTGTATGCAGAGCAGTCTGGAGTGAGTGCACATCTTGGATTCCCTCATGTGGATGTGCACTGATATGGAGTGTGTGGCATGAAGTGGCTGGATTTGCTTCCCTTGTGTGCCACTTTGGTGACACAGCATCATCCAGCTGTTATTATTGTTCATTGTGGAGGGAACAGTTTAAGCCAATTTAATGGAATCTCTCTGCAGTTTGCGATGAAGGAGGCACTTGGGACAGTCATGGACATGTTCACAAACTCTCGAGTAATATTCTTTATGCATTGCCCAGAAACAGATGTGGCTGCGCTCTTCATCATTTGGTCCGCAAATGGAGAAAGCCAGGCGCAATGTCAGCAAGGCTGTTTGCGCATTTCTGCGAGATTTTGGTATGTCTTCCTTCGACAATGAAACATTACATTTCATAGCACCCAACATTTTCCCCAGAGGTGGAGTCCATCTTACTGATGGTGGCAATCATCGTTTTTTGTGCAATATCCAAATGCTTTGCAGCTATTTTTGGAAGCATAGCAAGCATTGTGCAGTAGGTGTTTGCAGGTCAAAACATCCAAGATCAAAAGGAAAAACCCCAAAAAGGCTCTTTTCAAATCCAACACTTTGTCCCAGAAAAGAATACAATGGTTTATATTCTGCCACACTGTGCGCACTTCAGATGTCCGTGAATTACCGCACTGCCCGTGGACTTCACGGACTGCGTGAGGACCTGCACCATTTCATTGCCACTTTTATTTTTTAACTGTGAAAGTGGCTCTGAAAAGAAATGTTTTATTTAGTTTTTTTGGTTTTCTGAATTCTTTTCGGATTTTATAAACATGACACACAATGGAGGGGAGGGTACAGAGGGTAGGGAAGGGGCACCAACCACAGGCATAAGAAAGGGCAGATAGAGAGAGGAAGATGTTGGGTTTGCCTTGTGGCTGGATCTCAGGTGTCGCCGCATGGACCTAGTCCCATAACTGTACTGCCCAGGTTTGCCACGACTGAGTACAATGTCACACTCCTTGCAGCGAACCTTGGCTGCACTAGCCTTGGGTTTATTTCCAATGGTGTTAAAGAGCTTCCACACCCAAGACTCACGTTGGCAGGTGCTAATTGGGACTTCCACTACCTCATTCTCTTCATCCTCTTTTTCCTCCTCTGAATCGGCATGCCTGTTCCCTTTCTATGTTCCTGGGGAGGTGCTGGTGGTGTTGGTGGGGGTGGGGTTGGTGCTGAGGCAGAGGCAGCAGCAGAGGTAGATATGAAGGCCATTATCCAAGTAAAAGTAGCGTGGAACCAGGAACAGAGAAATCTGCAAAACAGCAGGAACATGGCAATAGGCTAAACAATCAACCTGCAGCAGTACTCCTGGAAATTTAGCAACACCAATGCCAATTGCAGCCATGTGCTCTGAGCAGTAATACAGCAATAGCAATGCAGCAGCAATCCAGCAGTAGTAATGGCAATGATACCAAGTACTCTGTCATGGAAATCCAAAAAGAGAATGTTGAGCAGCACTGCGGTGTGGCCTTTTAAAGGGGTGCTGGGGAGCGCGTTTCAGACAGTCATGCGCGTCGGGGACACTTCGAACCCTAAGCTGGGCTCAAAAAGTTTCCGAAAGTATCCAGATGGTTAGGGGCATAGTCTGGGATGTCTGAAAGGGTGAAGTTTCACAGTAAAATACCTTGGAATAGCCCAGAAAACAGTTTTTGGGTGTTCAGGGGCTGGAACCTGTTCGTGAATAAGGGCCTATGCTCAGCGTGGATACGGTCACATGAAGACGTTGCAAGCGTTTGCGAATGAGACAGCTTTCCTTAGGAGACTTATTGCGCCTGCTTCGTTGTGCACATGTGCATTAGTGTCCTACGGACAGGGTTGGGGTCCTCAAACTAATTAAAATTGCCAATTCATGCAACAGACAGTTCCAAACAGGAGCAGTGTTTGTAGGACCTAGGGTATGAGATGTGCATGCACCAAGGTGTTCGCCAGACAAGGGTGGGGTCCCCGAAGCAATTAAAGTATGTCACTGCTTTGCAGACATGCCAGACAGGCCCGTTGTTCATAGGACCCGGGGAAGAGATGTGCATGTGCCCAGGTGTCTGCCGGACATGGGTGGGGTCCCCGACCTAATTAAAGTACGTCACCACTTTGAGGACATGCCAGAGAGGCCCGTTGTTCATAGGACTCGGGGGAAGTGATGCACATGCAACCAAGTGTTCACCAGACAGGGGAGGGGTCCTTGAACTAATTAAAAGTATGCCACAACTTGCGGACATGAAGAACAGGAGCATGGGGGCGAAGTGGTATTTAATTTTCTCCATGATATGTCCCTGTACATAATGTTTTAAGTCAGCAAAAGTGTTTAATTGTTCAATGTTTGCATCCCGGCTCTCTAGTTTATTTTGTATAGTCTTTGTTTCATTTTCTATGTGCCCATGCACTTGTGAAGGAGTTGCTGTTTCTGGCCCATTGTCTTCATTTTCCGTATGTACTATTAAAGAATAAAATATTTTTAAGGTACAAGTGCAGCAATGTGTATTAATTGTCCTACTTTTCAAACTGCACTGTGTACCACTGGAGTTACTGGGCCTCATTACGGGTTAGACATAGGGCTAAATGGGAATGGAGAGCTTGGATGCACCGGCACCGTTCATAACGGTGCCGGTGCATCCACGAGTTGTGCTCACGGGTGCCGCACTACCCACCAGGTTGGACTAGGTGGGCAGAGCGAGACCTGAAAGCACAACTCGTAGTACAGCGGTACGGTAGCAACGGTGCCGGTAGCGATACCGGCGCCGTTGTTGCCTTACCACCATACTTATAATGAGGCCCACTGTCTTCACTCATTTCATCACGAGGAACATTTTTTTCCAGCCATTCCAGGGAGCTTGCCATTTCTGTGTAAAAAAAAGTGAAAAATATTTTACTACTACTGCACACAGAACAAACTGCACAGTTATAGGAAAAAATAAAGTATGCTTACCACTTTGTAGTAGAGTTGTGCTGTCAGAAATACAGGTGGAAGCACAGGTTATTTTTGTGATTGGTGCATTCGATTATGTTGCACACTCTATGCAAATGCATTGCTGCTTCTGTAAATATAGTTTGTAGATCTATTACATTTTTTCCGTTAGAATTCACTTGGTCTTTAAAGATGTTCTGTTTCTTTGCTGTATGCTACCATAATGTGAAAGAACCCCACGCTATTGGGCAGTGTGGATGCTGCCCGATACCTGTAAACAGTTGCATGGTCCGCAGGTCCTGTGGTAATTGCATTGGAACAGGGGGTTCAGTATGTTGTATGGTATATGTACACACATTAAGGAGGACATCCTGGTAAAAACCTATGAAATTAAGTGAAAAAACACTGTTAAAGGGACATTATGGTTCAGTTGCCCTAATAAAATCTATCAAATTCAGTGCAAAAACTTTGATGAAGGTACGTTATAGTTAGTTTGCAGTAATAAAAACCTATGCGTATTATTGTTACAAGTAAAACCGAAAACCCACAGAAATTCACCAGTTATGGTAAGCTAAGCAGCCATAACATGCACCACCATCATTCACTGCTAAGACTAACACCGATGACATCACAGATGACATCACACATGTCATTGATGACATCACTGATGACAACGCATACATGGGTCAATTGTTTTTGTTAATGACATATCTAGGCTAGGTGGTTTTCTTCACTGACAGAAAGGGAAAATTCAAAAGGTACTGATTTGCAGACGTTTCCCTTCTCATTTTTTCCCACAGTACTTTCTTTAGGCTTCAGTCTCATCTTGTGATGCATATACATAGGGGAAGCAGAGACGTAGACAGGGTAGGGCCTGAGCGAGCAAGACCCACCCAAAATATATAAATGCCCAATCAACAGCACTCTGTGGGCATTTGCATATGTTAATGTCACTGTGGTGGGCGTAACTACATTAGCTTCAGGGCTAACCTGTTAGAGAATCCTGGCTACGCATCTGAGGGAAAGAAGCAGGCCTGAAACACAGATATTATTTCTGTACATCAAGGTAACCATTTAGGTTATGAACAGTTTCTGATGATACTGCTTCTCTTTGGGTTACTTTATATTCCCTCTATATGCCACAGATTTGTATACATTGTGGTCTCTTTATGTGTTGTTTGTAGCAGTACAAGTGTGTAGTAAGTAATGCTTAATTAGCTTGTTATGACATGTTGCGTAGTATGCAAAAGCCTGATACGGAAGCATTCACCATTTTATTATCCAACATTGCAATATTATAAATATTGCACCTCTATGGTGCATGCTGCAGCCAATGCCTATGTTTCTGTATGAGTAGCTGATGTACTAGAAATAACACTGGAATGGCATGTTGTTTATATCAGTACATTCCTTATTGAAGTACGTATTTCATTATGCGTCGCCCAACCACCACTTACACTGTTTTGTCAACGTGATACTCATAATCCCTTGTAGGCACTTTTCATGAAAACTAACTGCACATGTGATGTCATCAGTTATGTCATCAATTATATTTGTGATGTCATTGTTGATGTCATCAGTGTTAGTCTTAGCAGTTACGGTGGCACAAGTTATGGTTGCTTAGCTTACCATAACTGGCGAATTTCTGGGGGTTTTTGGTTTTACTTGTAACCATAATATGGATAGGTTGCTATTACTCCAAACTAACTATAACGTATCTTAAAAAAAGTTTTGGCACTGAATTTGATAGGTTTTTATTAGGGCAAGTGAACCATAACGTCTCTTTAACAACATTTTTTCATTGAAACCGATAGGTTTATATTAGCACAACTTAACCATAACGTTCTTTTTTGTAAGACTCTAAAAATACTATACTGAAACAAGAATGAAAACACACACAGACACAGAGAGATCACAAGATACAGAAATTGTAATAAACAGAATGCACATTTATTTATGCATGGCAATAGTCACTAACAAACAGCACTCTCTAGCTATGAGTGCTATTAGCAAACCCCAACCCTCACAGCTTTTCTCTAGCAATGCTCTACTGAACCCCATACCACTGAGAGCTGCCCCGCTCCCTCCCAGCCTCTCCGCAACACATATTATAATTGCAATTGCATGCATAGAAAACATTCTATGGCAATGTAAATGCATATTTCAACATAGAATAATTGTGTACTAGTTCACAATGACATATTCTATATTTTATTCTAAGAAAAGCAAGCATATTGTGTAACATTCCTGTCTCTTCGCACAAGACAGTCTCAAGCTATCTCTTTCTCTGCAGCCAGCCAAGGCTATTTTCACAGTGAATGCTAAATCTAATATTCTGCCAAGAGTCACGTTTGTTATGATAACATCGCTCACAATGTCTTCGGCTGTGAACACATTTTCCTCTCCGTGCTCAGCATGAGCCGGATTCATGACAGACAAAACACAATAGCGCTTTGAAACACTACAATGTGCCATTCATAATTACAAGCTAAATATATTTCTGCATGACTCTCAGCAAATGTCGATCTATGATCAAAACAAACTATAGTGCTAAATATAGCTTATACTAAATGGGTGCATGAATGAATGGATGAATGAATGGATTAGCCCACGCTAACTATACCATGGATAAATGCAGATTAACACTTTAACACAGTTTTTTCACTGATTATATATATATATATATATATATAGAAGGGCAACAGAGATAGTGCACAGACTCACGCTTGGAATTGCACTCAAAGGAGACCTGAAAGTGCCTGTAATAAGATCCACCAACAAGGAAAAAAGTGGATAAAACAATTCCAGTTTATTAATGCCACACGGACAAAGAAAAACACGGTACAACACGTTTCGTAGCCC
Source organism: Ambystoma mexicanum (assembly GCF_040938575.1). Classification (NCBI taxonomy): domain Eukaryota; kingdom Metazoa; phylum Chordata; class Amphibia; order Caudata; family Ambystomatidae; genus Ambystoma; species Ambystoma mexicanum. The sequence goes on from NC_090933.1 coordinate 1,100,459,001, forward strand.
ACCCATTACTTGTTCACATACATTTAATTCAGTGCAGAAAGTGTGTTTGAAAGGCATTCTACAAGGACTCTATTGTAGTCTGACTGCTGAACATAGTCCTTTCCTTATTTCTATGAAGGCGATGTGACCAAGGCAGGGGATCAATATACACTGCTAAATCTCTCAGCCATTTTGAGACTAGTTAAAGACTAGCTCTACACAATTAGGTTCCATTTATTAAGCTTTTTCTATTACACAATGCTATTAAAGACATGAAATAAGTTATAAGGCAGATGAAGGTGTGGTAGCGGCCCTGCTGTTATGATTAAGTTGCTCAATCCATAGGAAGAGTACTTTTTGGGCAGCTTATAAATTTGCCCCCTATCGACAAACACTCACCAAAATATGGAAAGAAAGTATATGGCCCCCTCGGGTAGGTTCTGAAAAGTATGGTGAGGTTTTGTCCAGGGAGGGCAAAGTTATAGGGAGGGTACCAAAATGTGTGGTTTTCTCCATAAATGCAATGGAAACAAAATTTAGCTCATGCCTGCAGCCCAAACCGCTGGATGGATTTTCACCAAATTTGCCCAAAAGTGTGCTTTTTTAAATTTGGTGTAAATCCATCCAGTAGATTCTTTTAAACAGCCAGAATGTAGGTAAAAAAGGAATTGTGATATCTGGGTCCGGTCCGTGGACTCACTTCCCTACTTGTTCTGCGGACAACTCCCGGGACCAACCAGGCAGTGGCATGATGTCCACAGACATTGGACATGCCCACTGATTGGTTAATAAATTATGTGAGGTGTCTCAAAACCTTGGAAACGGTCACCATGTTGGCTCCGCAGACAGCCACCGGTGTCCGCGGACATTGCAGTAAAAATATTTTGAAAAACACAACATTGCACTTGTCAAACTAATGAAATGAAACTATGTCTGGGGAGTTGAGGGGTGCTGAAGATGTGATGGGATATGGCCATATAAAGCAAAAAAATCATGCTTTTCTTTCACTGGTGTCCGCAGACATCTCAGATGTTCAGGCGCATCCATTGATATTTCTGCATAATATGGTCAGTGAATAGGAGTTTTTGGATGGCTTATAACTTTGGTGCCACTCAATAAAACTGCTTAAAATGTTGCAATATTATTTTAGACCCAACCCTGAATAGTTTTGCGAGGTTTGGTGCTGTTTTGCAAAGAGAGTGCTAAATTAGAGGGGGTGGTTAGAACATATCTGAAATACTTATGAATTTGTTGGTGTTTGGCGAATCTGTACAAAGGTTTGCAAAACAATTTTAGACCCAGATTTCAATGTTTTTGCAAAGTTTAGTGGGATTTTGTCAAGAGGTGGTGAAATTAGAGGGGGTTTCAATATTTTGGATGTCTTATAACTTTGTTGACATTTGACAAATCTGCAGAAACGGTAGTGGAAAAGAATATAGACCCAACCTTGAATGTTTGTACAAAGTGTGAATGGATTTTGTCACAATATGGCTAAATTAATGACTATTTTCTGTACGTACATTTTGAAACCTCTCAAAAACTGGAACATGGGTGGATTTTCAGCAAACCTGTGCAAGGTGGATTGGCAAGGACTCGAAAGCAATGTGTCTGTCTCTTATTTTTTGAAAAGTGTTATAACGTAGGTACAAAAAATAGTGATGTAATTTTGGTGACTGAGGTATAGCCTGTGGCCATGGACAGTTGCCATGACCATGACGGAGTGGCTATGGGGTTAAAGTGGGCATGGCCACCAGGGACCGGCTATGCAGTAAAGCTTTTTAAAATCTGGATAGGTTTGAATGGGAAATGAAATTCTGCTTGTGGCTATAGGCTGAAATGGTGGATGGGATTGTGGCAAATATGCACTTGGAGCATCAGCAAGAACTTCCAAGCATGGTTTTGCTAATTTGTACAGTGTTTAATTTTTTTGAAAGTGTAAAAATGTAAGTACACAACAAAGTGATATAACTTTGGTACCTGGGCAATGGATCTGGCCCTAAGCAAGGAGACATGTGCACTGTCATTTGCTTATAAAGAGATGTGCCATGGCCGAAGCCTTCGATTTGAATGGGAAAAAATAATGTGGTTGTGGTTACAGCCTGAAGTTCTGGACTTGATTACAACAGACTTGTGGGATGAGCATCAGCAAGAATGGAAAGCATGCTTTTGCAAATCTGTCTTGTGAATTATTCTACAAAAGTGTGAGAATGTAAGTGGAAACAATGGTGATATAAATTTGGTGTCTGGGTTGTGGGCCTGGCCCTTGGCAAAAGAAAATATGTACTATGGTTTTATTATTAGGAAATGTGGCATGGCTGAAGCCCATGCCTCATGGATTTGGAGGCTGGCCATGGCTGCAAGCCATGAGCACCTGGCATTGGTCACATTATTGGGGTATAGTGGGCACTGAACTAGGATGCAGGGTAGGTACAGTGAATAATAGAGGTGGTTTGGTTGACCCTCATGCCAAAGGCAATTCAAAAATAATGTGTATTCCCATCATACACTGCTCATAATGACTTACATAGGTATGAGTTGCAAAAAATATGTTTGTTAAAGGAGGTTTATAGTTTTTCATATACATTAAAAGAGGAATTAGTAATAACTTATATACAGTGATGTAACGTCATGAAATATTTTCACTTGTAAAAATGTATTAAATTGACAGGAAAATCTTTGTTAAAAGGATGTTATGGTTAAGATGAACCCCACGCTTGGGACTCCTCTGCCCCAGCAGTTAGCCAGTGGCCTCCCACCTTGACATAACTGAGCACTTCCCTCCAGGGCTCCCATGAGCACTTGCCCTTCCATACTGCCCCTTCTATTTATGCACTTCTCTAACTGTACAATGCGTTTGTGCATTTGTTAAGTGGCAGTTGGAGTGCAGAAGTGTGATAAGTTCAATATGTTGATAGCGTTATATGTAGAGTTTTTGAAAGTTATTGGTGGATGGACTGTTTGAAAGTAGGCAATGAGAGAGTGTTACAAATATGAAAGTAAACATGTTGGAGGGATATCCTGTGCAATGGTGTGCATGTGCCATCCGGTCTTTTAAGGATGCATGGCCTGGAAAGGGGACTGCGAATACTGCGGATAGTTATAAAGGTTCATGTATTATGGTTCTTATTATATGCTAGAGAAAAGTATTTGGGAAAAAAAAAATGTTTCTGTCCTTTTATGTTGTTCTCTAGTATTGTATTGTATTGTATTGCTTATTTATATGGCGCTCTTTCCCCATTTGTATGGTCTCAATGTGCTTTGTGGTTGGAACACCCTCAATGACTGCAGTCAATGTGTAGGAGGTTCTAAGAGTTTAGATTAAGAGATGCTTGTGTGCATTTTCGCCAGCTTAGGACTTAGGTGGCTGGCATGGCATAAGTAGGTACACAATTGTCCATTAATACTCAGTGTGGTTATTATAAATGTACCACATGGTAAGCCTGCATGAGCTGGCAACCAAAAAAAAACCACCATTAGTACCCTGCTGTGACCGGTACTAATGGCAATAAAAACCTCACTGATGGGTCTTTAACCCGTAAGGTAATTGCCCCGGGGCCTTCATTAAGGCCCTTGCTATGTGAGGGCCTGTAACTATGGGCCCCGGAGGCATTACCTTACACAGTAATGGGCTGGCGGCGAGGGGCATATTGCCTTATTATACCATTAGCATAATACAAAATACTAATGAAAATGTTGAAGAATCTTATTGAGTCTACCTACTTTACTGAGAAGTGTAAAGTAGATGGAATCTATAATATTATTTTATTTAGTTCTATTTCTTTAACTGTGAAAGGTGGTTCCTAAAGGAACCTTTTTGGGTTTGTATTTGGGGATTGAAGTGAGGGAAGGGGCATCAACCACAGATAAGGAGGGGGATAGGATAGGGCAAGATGTTGGGCGTACTTTAAATGTAAGGTAGGGGCAGTGCTTCCCATGCTCATTGATTACATCGTTGAATGCAATTTTGAACTGCTCCACCCTGCAGAGTGGTGTGTTGCAGTATATACAGAGTAATGTTGTCTTGGAAAGATATGGATCAATAGCCTCTCTTATGTTGTGAAAGGTAGCTGGTGGGATCTTCTACCTCACAGGAGTGGCCTGTGTGGTAGCAGTAGCGATTTTGGAAGATGTGATAGATGAAGAGAGCTTACTACTTTCTGAGGAAGGAACAGCCTTTCTGAGAGCAACACGGTGGTTGGATTTGGTGTGGCATTGCATGGAGGTGGTCCTGTAGGAGTACTGCCCAGGTTGTCCACTACTGAGTACAATGTTGCACTCAGTGCATTTAAACTTTGTAGCCCTAGCCTTCAGTCCATCCCCAATGGTGGTAAAAAACTGCCACACCCATGATTCTTTCTGGGTGCTGGAGGTGGGCATTTCCTCTATCTCATCTTCCTGGTCCTCTTGATTATTTTGTGCATGATTGCGCTTTCTCAGATGTAGAGGCCCTTTAGGTGGGAGTGGTGGCTCCTGGGGAAAAGGGAAGGCCATGGCTGATCCCATTTCTTAAGTTAAATTTTAGTTGTGCTAATATTGTTCGCAGCATGTGCATTCTTGTGGATTGCAGATGGAAAATCAGTAAGAATAGGTCTAGGAACTATGCAAGAGTACATTTTCAACTTAAACCTTGCTAAATCAGCTGAAAATGCAGTTTCAAACTGTTTGTGAAGCATGGACCCTTTGGTGAAGCATTGACACATTGCAAACACACCATCACACTGCACGCACGCATGTGGTCACGTCACACTGTCAGAAGAGTGCACGAAAGTAAGCTGATAGAAGTGTTAACATTTTTTCCAAGAGGAGGCGAATATCACAGTTCGTATCTAAAACTTTCTATATTGGCAGAAAATGGTGATATATTGGGGGAAAGTATGCTATTAGGAAATTGTAGCACATTAGGGTGCACTGGTGAAAACCTATGAAAATTCAGTGCAAAAAACTTTGTTAAAGGGACGTTATGGTTACAAGTAAAACTGAAAATAAACAGAAATTCGCCAGTTATGATCTATCAAGAAATACTTAATGTATTAAGGAATGTAGTCACATAAATAAAACAATATATTGGATTGTTGTTGGTAATAAAGGAACCTATTCATACATACACATAGGCAATGACTGCAGCATGCACTATAGAAGTACAATATTTTTAATCTGATAATTTAACATAGTGAATTAATGAATGCTACGTAATGAGAGTTTTGAGTACTGTTAAACATGGCATAACCAGCTAACAATTCAAGACTTACTACACACTTATGTTAGTGCAATCAAAACATATGAAGACCCACAATGCATACAAATCAGATGCGCATACAGGAAAACTAACCTAAGGAAGAAAGAAACAACATCACCAGGAAATGTCAATAACATTAAAGTTAATATTTGCACCATGAGCTGAGATAACACCGTAAGGTAAGTACTTTAAGAATATATGAGAAGGTTAATGTCTACATATGTAGCACCTTTTGAATTTTTCAAATTCTCACTGTCCGTCAACGAAAACAACTAGTCTACATATGTCAGTGAACAAAAACAAGTGGCACAGATATGTGATGTCATTAGTGATGTCATCAATGACATTTGTGATGTCATCTTTGATGTCCTGGGTGTTAGTCTTAGCAGTGCACAGTGGTGGCGCGAGTTATGATTACTTACTGTAGTATGCCGGTTAGTAAGTGAGACACAATCAATCGATGAGTGAGTTCATGGTAACTTTATTCCTTGTTACAAAGTAGGTTAGAGACGAGAGACACCGGCAACATCCCACCCGGCAAGCAAACGATCACCAACAGCCACAAGGGGAACCCCCAGTACGTCACACCACACAACACACTAAGGATGACCTCACAACATTCCGAAACTCATGCGACCATCCAAGCACCATTATAACACTTCTGCCTCTGCACAGTTTTGAAAAGGAAAGGACCCTACACCGCTCAGTCTCGCATGCATAACGTGTAGCCAGCATGCAATGTACTAGAACAAAGCCACCACCGATGGAAACACATACCCACAACATCACTCATGTCATCCGGAATTCGCAGACACACTCCCCCACACAGCGCACCACTACTCCAACATGGGATTCCTCCAATGACACAAAAACGCCATCCCGTCAACTACAATGGAACATTAACTCAAAACCGACACCCACCAAACCACCAGCACCCACCGCCAGCACAAAGCACAAACACCTAACCTCCAATTGCGATCCACCGTGACAAAACTAACGCCCTATAACAACTAACCAAACAGAAAACCCAAACCCACGAGGACTGAAAACAAAATGAACGCACCTCCACTAGTCCCGGGCTGGACCTCGGGCCTGCCACACCCAAGCATTCCAAAAGTTATGCCGCACTAACCATCGAAAACCGTACGTGCACTAACCCCTTCTGCCCTGAGCTGCCCCTCATAGCCTGTGGCCTGCCATGCCTGAGCACCACCCAGCTCGGCCCTGAGCAACAACACGCACACCTTCCCATAGGTCCCGACACTCAACAGGTTCAACCACCAGAGAAAACACACAACAAAACCAACCACAGCCAACACCAGCACATTAACTCCCCAGAAACACCCCCATGTCACCCAAAACACAATCACATGGCCCCAGGCCACTGCCAACTACCAATAATCAACAACTTACACCCCAAAGATGCGCGACCATGGGTTAGCAACAAATAACCCAAATACACCAACCGACCATGCGCACGAACACAGGAAAGCCACAGTAGGATTACGTGAATGTAACCCAAACCAAACCCCAGACAGGACCCAGCCGGTATCCTGCAAGCCACTACAGGGAAAACACGGCTGGGCCCCCACTGCACCGAACTGTGCTGAATTGAATACTGCCATAGACCCACCCGGCCATCTACGGCACGTCCTAAAAACAAAAACGCTTGAAGACATTAGATTTCTCTGACCCAAAATCGTCAAAGCTGTAAATCAGACTCCAATAAACCGAATCCACAAAACACTTTGGCCCTCATTCCGAGGTTGGTGCTAGTCATGACGCCATGACTAGCTCCAATACCGGTACCGCCAATGAGGTGGTGGTATGGGGACTTACCGGTCCATTCCGATTTTTGCGGGACCGGTAAGTCCCCATTTGAAATGCCATTCCCCATTCCCATTTGAGCCCCCATAGGGCTCAATGGGAAGGGAGAAGGCGGCAATAACGGTACCGCAAATTGTGGTACCGTTATTGACCCCGGTATCCCTTTGCGGGTCCCGTACTTAATGCCTGGTAAAACCAGGCGTTAAGGAAGGGACCCGCAAAGAAACATCGGAATGGGGCGCAAAGGGATTACCGGCACCTGTGTCATTACCGGTGCCCGGTATCCCTTTGCGCCCAGCTTGTAATGACCCCCTATGTCCTCTAACAGAATCCAACAGGTGCTAAGTGGATGAGGCAAAAACTGTAAATTGCACTCCAATAAACCGAAAACAACCTAAACTCTGACTGAACCCACCCACTAACCCATACGCCTCAAGGTGCTGCACTCCCTGAAGTCACCCTGCATTTAGCGCACCGATACAAATCATAATATGAGTCACTATACATCATACTATCACTGAACCATGCAAACATCATAACACTGACCGAACCCACACGGCATTCAGTGACCCACACGCCACAAGGTACTGCATTCCCTGAACCCACCTGGCATTCAGCACATCAATACACATCAAAAAAGACTAAAAATGCATCATAATATGACTGCACTACGCCACAATGTAATGCACTCAACAGCACGACCACTCACTGAAACAATGATCTTCAGTGTACCAAACGCGGGTTTACATATGCTACAGCTTGCACATACGCGCACACCACCCCAACCACAACACAATCGCACAATGAACCTGTAATAGGGGCAGCAGCCCAACCAAGTACATTTCTAGAAATTAACGCAGTTGCTCTAACACTACTACCCCGAGCTCCCAAATGGGTAGAAATACACATGCATGAGGGAAAAACACCCCACACCCTCAAGTCCAGTCCCATTTGCAGAGGAAACATGTAAAAATAACATATGTTTAAAATATTGACCCTGTACTTCAAGTCCGTCCCTCCGCCTGCATAGGAAAAATGATCCATGCAAAATAATATCCATTTAATGGCAATTAATTACGTGCCCACCAGTCGAATCACTTCTGGAAAAACAACAACCAATTTGCAGCAATAATACAATCTGTTAAGAACATACCCTAGGCCATGATACGCCAGTCAGTACTACAAAGGTCCACAACAAATACACACGACACAGGCCCAACGACGGCCACAACACAACCCACGACAACTCACACACTGGCCTCAACCGACACCCTGGCAGTCAGTCCTCAGCCAATGTGAGGTTATTTATCCTCACATAAAAATCTTACAACTCTGGATCAATGTTCCTAAGTGATTGAAGTAAGACACCACAGCTGTCACAACAACTGCTGTGCATGCACTCTTCCACATCGCAGACAGGATATCTATGTAAGCATGTCCTTTTCGCATGCTCCCAGGGAAGGTAGGTACCGCCTGAAGACTTCCTTTTTGAGGCAATTTCCCTTTTTCCACACACTACAGAAGAAACCAGTGTCACATCCGGTGTCACCAGATTAGATGCAGCCGTTTCCTCCTCACCACAGTTACAAACTGGAACAGTAACACACCCTCTCCCGGACTCCATGGAAGATGTGTTGCGTTCCAAAACAATATCTCTAATGTTGTATTCCAGCAGTTCATGCTGGAACACCCTCTGAACAACTGACAACATCACCAGTCCTATAGCGGGCTCCACAGGGAAGGCCTGCCCACTACCGCACATACCACGGTCACAATGTTCTAGGTGCCACTCAGCAAGGACCATTTCGCTGGTTGGACTTAGTGATACACACTGCTGCAATGGACTTTGTTGAATCAAGCCTGGGACCCCTCAGCCATCCTCAGTGGCCAATCCTGCTGGTAATGCGATGCACAACCTAGAGGATGCCGCTGCCTCACTGCAGATTGTCACCACTCTGCAACAATGCAAACGCTTAAGCCCAGTACCTCGGCTCTGCCCCTACCTGCACTTGCACTGGCCTCCAAACCCCACCAAGGGCACCCGGCTACAGTGTCATAAAAATTCACCACACCATTCTCCGGGCTCCGCTCTCCGTCCCCGCTACAGTGGGACCAGGTCGGCAGAAGTCGGTACAGCACGGCCAGCACAACTACCTTGGACCATCCACAACCGGGTCCGAGTTGCTGGCCCCACCAGGTGGGATGGATATAAATGGAGGGCAGTGTCCTCGTTCGTTCCGCCGCCCCCTCCGCGCCAGCTCCGCATCCTTGTTGCCAATCTAGTATGCTAGTTAGTAAGTGAGACACGATCATTCGGTGAGTAAGTTCATGGTAACCTTATTCCTTGTTTCAATGTATGTTAGAGACGAGAGGCACTGGCAACATTCGACCTGGCAAGCACACGGCCAATAGTTGAACCCCTGTCACGTCACACCGCACAACACACTAAGGATGACCTCACATCATTCTGAAACCCACGTGACCACCCGAGCACTTAGCTTACCATAACTGCCGAATTTCTGGGAGTTTTTGGTTTTACTTTTATAGTGTGGTCGCAAAACTATATTTAAGGTGCATGTTGAGTACCATAGGAAATCACAATAATGATCTTCTACCTAACTTTTGACTCATACAACTGTTTTGGTTGAAATTCTGCAGACAGAATTGTATGCACAGAAACCCCTCCACCCCACAGACTGGACATTTTGGGAAAGATCCGTTAAACAATAAAAAAGTTATCAAGATAAGAAAAAAACACAGTTTCCCCTAGTCCCAATTCATTTTCCCATAGATCTAAAAAGCCAATTTTTGCTCCACTGCACAGCAGAAACCACTGGATGGAATTGGACCAGGTATAAAACAACGTGGCCGCAAAGCGTTTACTCAAGATCCGGAGGGGTTTGGGGTTATTGCGTCCAGTATTTCGAAAAAGTGTACGCAATACTATCTGCAGGGTGTGAAAGCATGAGATGGCATCAAGCTAGAGGTGGGCAAAGGGAAACAGGACAGCATGTGAAATTGTGGACTCTAGAATGTATGAAATAAGAAGTTTAACACAAAGACTTTTTGAATAACCGCAGACTTCAGAAATTACTGATAGCCGCAGCTATACATACACACAAGACATGCGATTGTAGGCACGATTATCTGCAACTTTAAAAGTATAAAAAACTGATGTAGAGATGTTCAGATAACATCAGGATAGAGGTGGGGAGGGGAAAAAGGACAGCATGTGAAATTGTGGGAATTTTACTGTAACCACGGCTAGCACCGCATTTGCAACCACATCTATATGCCCATAATGTCAGATATGTGAAATGTAAGTACATCATAGCAAACATAGAGTGGATAAGTGTAAGTAGTTCAAGGGACATCATAATGAGGTAGGGGTGGTGTGTTGGGGTATGGGGAGGGTAAGGGGAGAATAATGAAGTCAGTGAACGTGCATAAACAACATTTTTAGGTGTTTGTCAAATACCTGCAGCTATATGAAACTGCTGGTTGTCCTCATGACCATCAGTCTGGGTTTAGAGCTGCCAGAAGCACAGACACTGCTCTCCTGAACCTCCATGAAGACCTGCTCTCCAACCTTGATTCTAACACCCCCAGTGTCCTCATGTTGCTTGATCTCTCCTCTGCCTTTGACATCGTCAAACACGCCACCCTGCTCAAATGTCTCTGTGATAACTTGGGTATCACCAGTCAGGCCCAGGCTTGGATTACCTCTCTCCTCTCTGACTGACCCTCCCAGGTCCAACTGGGGTCCTTCCTCTCCGCTACCTTTTTCACTACCTCTGGTGTTCCACAGGGGTCTAACCTCTCTCCCTGGCTCTTCAACCTCTTCCTGGCACTTCTTGCCCACTGCGCTGCCCCAACTTTCAGTGCTATGCGGATGATACTCAGCTCATTTTCAGGCTACCTTCAGCCTCCTCTTCTCCTTCCCTCATCACCGACTGTCTGTCTGCCATCCAGGAGTGCTGTGCTGCCAGTGACATCTGCCTTAATGCCAGTGAGACTGAGATTCTCCTCATCGGCTCACCCACTACCTCCTTTTCTGCCACACGCTGGCCGGCCTCCCTTGGCCCTCCTCCTGCTCCCACCTGTGAGGCTAAAAACCTTGGGGTCATCTTCGACTCCACACTCTACTTCTCCCCTCACATCTCTGATGTCTCTAAGAAGTCACACTACCAACCCAACCTCCTCAGAGGTATTCTTCCTTTCCTCTCCTTCTCCCAGAAGTTCACTGTCTCCAGAGATCTGGTTCTCTCTAGGCTGGACTATTGCAACAGCCTCTTTCTAAATCTGCCTGCCTCTACTCTCCGCCATCTGCAATTCATCCAAAACAGGACTGCAAGACTTGTTCTTGGCCTCAAGCCCAGGGATCATATCTTCCCAGGGCTGAAATCTCTGCACTGGCTCCAAGTGGCTGCAAGGATTAAGTTCAAAACCCTTTGCATTGTCCACAAGGCCTTCTGGCGCTGGGGGCTCAATATCTTCAACTCTCTCTTCCTAAATATCTTCCTGTCGAGCGCTTCACTCATCCACCTCCAACTCCCTCAGGGTCAGTAGCTTCTCCAAGCAACGACTTGGTGGTAGATATCTTTCTTTGGCTGGGGCCTCCCTCTTGAACGAAGAAAATAAGTCAGAGCTACCTCTCCTTTCAAGCGCTAGCGGAGATTAGCATGTAATGGCATTTTATGTAAACATGAAGGCTGATTCAAAACTTTTCACGGTGCAAGATGCATTTTCTATTTACCTTGTGAGAACTGCAGAGACCTGGATTAGTGTACTCCGGTATCAAACAACCACTTTAGAGAATTTATCAAGTTTCCCGAACTTGTGGTATAAGTCAGGCATTGATTCCTGACTCATTTAACATCACAAAATGCATCTTGCACTGTGAAAAGTTTTGAATCAGCCTTCATGTTAACATAAAATGCCATTTATTGCTTTGATGTCACTCTTGAATGTATGATTCCTTACACACCAGACTGTCAATTTCCTCATGAAACTGTTCTATTTCTCTGTTTTAATATTAGTATTTTTTAACAAGAATACATTTGGTGTGTTTATATTTTGTGCTTCACTAGTGTGATCTAATGTGTCCCACTAGACTCTAGATACATGCTAATCTCTGCTTAGCACTTGAAAGGAGAGGTAGCTCTGACTCATTTTCTTTGTTTCTATTGTTATACCCTCACGAGTCAGGCCCCCCGTCACCAAACAAGAATGTACTATAGCCTTTTCGGTTTTTGACTCCCTCTGGAACAGCCTCCATTCCTCCCTGAAACTTGAGGAGAACCATCTCCGGTTCCAGAAGTACCTCAAAACCTTTCTCTTGACTTCTGCTTTCTCTCCTCTTCTACCCTGCTGACCTACTGGTTGAAACAGCAACTGCACTGGTTACCTTGCCATCCTCAGATCTCGGGCCCAGGTCCCTACCACACCAGTCGCACACACCCGCACTGCCTGCCCGGCAACCCACGCACTCGAGACTGTTTCTGTATTCCTAGAGTGCCACTATCAGCACTTGACACCCATCGTCTGCACTTCCTTGCACTTGCTGGTCATTATTTTTTTACTTTTTGTTATTATTGTATTCCCATGTATTGCACTGTCCCCTCCCCCCACACTTGTCCCCTTCTCCATCCCATGCACTTGCGTGATCTGAATGACACCTGGCCTAGTAGGATCATTGTCTGTCCTCCCTTTGTTCCCCCCCTTGCCTCGTAGCGCATTGATACACTTGTGTATAGACAAGTAATAAATGCCATATCATCTCATATCCTGGTACATTTTAGTATAGCCACGGTTATCAAGAAAACTGTATACTAATGTCACTTTCCTAAGACAAAATAATATACAATGTATCATATAAGAGTTAGTTGTCGATTTATACAGTCTGTTTTCTTTTTTTTGGAAGGGTGGCTATGAAAAGGGCCGTTTTGGGGGTGGAAAGATGAGTGTTGAACTTGCATGGAGAGAACATTAGGAATGGAATATGCATGAAGAGGTTAAAAAACGAACACTTTTAGTTTCGTTTTTCACAACATGTTGCAATGTATTCCTTTTTAAAGGGAAAATATTGCCACTAAAATAAATAGTGCCTGTGCTACAGGCACTGCTACCGCCAGCCTCATAATGAGGCCCATGTCTTCAGAGAGAGGTGTGTTATTAGAAGATGTGGAGTTAAAGAGTACATACATACTGTTATTTGTGGACAGTTTAGAAGTTATTTAGTGAGGTAGAAAAATGGAGAGGAGTTCTGCTCAGGACATCATTCCTCCACTAGCAGAGGCTGAAAATAGCTATTTACCCTTGAATCTTGGATTAGCCCACGCTAACTATACCATGGATAAATGCAGATTAACACTTTAACACAGTTTTTTCACTGATTATATATATATATATATATATATATATATATATATATATATATATATATATATATATATATATATATATATATATAGAAGGGCAACAGAGATAGTGCACAGACTCACGCTTGGAATTGCACTCAAAGGAGCCCTGAAAGTGCCTGTAATAAGATCCACCAACAAGGAAAAAAGTGGATAAAACAATTCCAGTTTATTAATGCCACACGGACAAAGAAAAACACGGTACAACACGTTTCGTAGCCCACCCATTACTTGTTCACATACATTTAATTCAGTGCAGAAAGTGTGTTTGAAAGGCATTCTACAAGGACTCTATTGTAGTCTGACTGCTGAACATAGTCCTTTCCTTATTTCTATGAAGGCGATGTGACCAAGGCAGGGGATGGAAATACACTGCTAAATCTCTCAGCCATTTTGAGACTAGTTAAAGACTAGCTCTACACAATTAGGTTCCATTTATTAAGCTTTTTCTATTACACAATGCTATTAAAGACATGAAATAAGTTATAAGGCAGATGAAGGTGTGGTAGCGGCCGTGCTGTTATGATTAAGTTGCTCAATCCATAGGAAGAGTACTTTTTGGGCAGCTTATAAATTTGCCCCCTATCGACAAACACTCACCAAAATATGGAAAGAAAGTATATGGCCCCCTCGGGTAGGTTCTGAAAAGTATGGTGAGGTTTTGTCCAGGGAGGGCAAAGTTATAGGGAGGGTACCAAAATGTTGAAACAGCAACTGCACTGGTTACCTTGCCATCCTCAGATCTCGGGCCCAGGTCCCTACCACACCAGTCGCACACACCCGCACTGCCTGCCCGGCAACCCACGCACTCGAGACTGTTTCTGTATTCCTAGAGTGCCACTATCAGCACTTGACACCCATCGTCTGCACTTCCTTGCACTTGCTGGTCATTATTTTTTTACTTTTTGTTATTATTGTATTCCCATGTATTGCACTGTCCCCTCCCCCCACACTTGTCCCCTTCTCCATCCCATGCACTTGCGTGATCTGAATGACACCTGGCCTAGTAGGATCATTGTCTGTCCTCCCTTTGTTCCCCCCCTTGCCTCGTAGCGCATTGATACACTTGTGTATAGACAAGTAATAAATGCCATATCATCTCATATCCTGGTACATTTTAGTATAGCCACGGTTATCAAGAAAAATGTATACTAATGTCACTTTCCTAAGACAAAATAATATACAATGTATCATATAAGAGTTAATTGTCGATTTATACAGTCTGTTTTCTTTTTTTTGGAAGGGTGGCTATGAAAAGGGCCGTTTTGGGGGTGGAAAGATGAGTGTTGAACTTGCATGGAGAGAACATTAGGAATGGAATATGCATGAAGAGGTTAAAAAACGAACACTTTTAGTTTCGTTTTTCACAACATTTTGCAATGTATTCCTTTTTAAAGGGAAAATATTGCCACTAAAATAAATAGTGCCTGTGCTACAGGCACTGCTACCGCCAGCCTCATAATGAGGCCCATGTCTTCAGAGAGAGGTGTGTTATTAGAAGATGTGGAGTTAAAGAGTACATACATACTGTTATTTGTGGACAGTTTAGAAGTTATTTAGTGAGGTAGAAAAATGGAGAGGAGTTCTGCTCAGGACATCATTCCTCCACTATCAGAGGCTGAAAATAGCTATTTACCCTTGAATCTTGGTTACGACTCTTCGCTACAACTGTGCTATGCCCTCTAGGAATGCTCCTCCCCTACTATGGATGGGGAAAAAGAGGTGCAGCGATTAAAGAGCAATTGGGTCCACAGCCCCCTGGTCCAGACCCCTTAGTAGGAGAGGAGGAACAAGCATCAACTGCTCACAAGAGTGATGTAATGTTGAGAACAGCGCCTCCTGCAGTGGCGGTGGGAGATATCCCTTTGGCTTTTGAAATTGGGGATACTCCACTGCCAAGCACAGGGCGGACGCAAGGCTGTCGGCTAGTCCAAACCTTTTATACAACACTGTATTATCAACAAGTGGTCTCACTGAAGAAGAGTACAGTACGCATGAGACCTCGAAAAGCCATAATAATGGCATCTTAAACTTTCTTGTAAAAATGTTATTAAAACTTTGTGGCACAATACATGAAGACTTGAAACTTCAGGGGGCGACTATTGCAATTTTACATAAACATCTAATAGCTCTCAAACAGCCCTCAGAAAATCCAGCCATTGACCTGTGGGGGAAGCTATACAAATACCCCCTCCAGTTATAGGGGAATCCCCTGATTGTGCCATTGTGGAACCACTGGGAGTGAACTATGAATTGGCTCCGCCGCCCTTGCTTGCCACCCTGATCAATGGCCTGACTGATCCTGTGACTTTGTCCCTTGTTTAACGAAACGACAGGGGAGGCTGGTAAAGCAGAAATCCTCAAAGATACAATTGCAAGCCACCACAGACTTACCTCCTTTAATGGACAAGCATAAGGTGAATTGTCCCCCATTGAATTCAACGTTGTGCCCAAGCAGCTCTAATATGTCAAAATAACGGCAGAAACGTGCTGCGCGGTGCAAAAGGCGATCAGCACAGACTGTAGCATACTCACAAGCTGGTTAATAGAGGAGGTAAGACAAAGTTGCTAATCGAGCACCTGAAACCTGTAAGCATGCAGCAGGGCCCAGTATTCCCTCTCAGGGGCACCATCAACCACTGGCGGCTGTTACCTCTGAATCCGGCAATACTGAATCTGAGGTGATAGACTCTTTACCTATTGCACCAAAGGTAGCCGCCAATGGACGGCATTTAAATCGTGCCTCGCTCTTATCCTTGTTCAACAAGGTACCCTCTCTTAGGATACTTTATAAGGGCGACTTTGACTTTGTGGAACCATTGCGCACATTGAGCACTAAGACTACCAAAGTCCATTGCAGCTTGCCCGAGACTATTGCTCTGATTAGGCTCCAAGCTGCTTCACTGGGCTACCTGGGTTATGTCTTGGACATCCCGGCTACCAGGTAGGACAACCCGGAAGGATGTACTAAATGTAAATGTGCCAGGTTTAAACCAGTTACCCCTAAAAGTGATCCCAAGACCTTAACTAAATACAGTGATAATCAAGGTTGGGAATGGTTAAAAAATATGATTGCCACAAAAACATCTTTGGATTGAAATTGGTCAGTAGTGAGCTGGAACACCAGGGGTTTCAGCCATTGCTTAAGTGAGGGTGGTGCTCAGGAGATCTTGTTCTCACATGAGATCATCATATTACAAGAAACCTGGATTACTTTTGAGGTGAAATTCAATGGCTATGTGACTTTCCAGGCAGTGGCTACCAAAGGGGAGCTTGGGCACCCTAAGCGTGGACTGTTGATGGGAATTAAGTCTACTTATAACCCAAGACTGATTAATGAGCCCATACCTGGTGGTAATGTATTAGCAGTGGTGGTGACACCTTCTAGGAGAGGGGGAACTCAACAGGAGATGCTAATCA
This sequence comes from Ambystoma mexicanum, assembly GCF_040938575.1. Classification (NCBI taxonomy): domain Eukaryota; kingdom Metazoa; phylum Chordata; class Amphibia; order Caudata; family Ambystomatidae; genus Ambystoma; species Ambystoma mexicanum. The sequence continues at coordinate 1,100,475,882 of NC_090933.1, forward strand.
TTGGTATGTATGACCCACCAGGTTCTTTACTCACTGAGCCTATATGTGACCAATTAGACACCATATTAATGGACTGGAATACTGACAATGAAATTAATCCGGTTATTTTATGTGGGGATCTGAATACGAGATATGTGGATCTGTGGAAATTTTCCTAATGTAGCCGATTATTGTTGCATGCCACAAGGCACATCTAACCTTAAGGGGAATGTCTGGATTAACTATTTAAGGGAGTGGAAGTGCACATTCCTATATGGTCATACAACTGGGGATAGTCCTGGCCAAATGACCTGGGCAGTGGGATCTAAGAGGGTGGTCTTGGATTATGTGGTGGTGTCAGATTGTCTATTGGGCAACATCATTGATCTACAGGTTGCTTTCAACTCCTTTAGTGACCATGCCCCAGTTACCCTGACCCTTAGTGGGGGTGGGGGGAAAGGGACCCGAGAATGTCTGTAGTGATGTGATCCCGAACCATTCTGGTAACTGGATCCGCTGGACACAGATCAATATTGAAAGAAGGAATCTTTTGACCTTCCCCGTGGGGTGTAGGATTAGTAGTGTACTCCGGGGGAAAAGCCCGGAGGAGATTGAGGTGTGGATTAAGTCCCTCACTCAGGCTCTGACTAAGGGGCCACAGGTCGTAAAGACTAGATGGAAATTAGTGGACAGAAACCAGTTTGATATCAAGATCGGGGACCGCAAACGATTGATGCGCTGAGAAATCAGAGCCCGTAGAGCGATTGACCCTAGTATGCTGAATCAGTATGAGAGGGTGACACAGATTAAGTACATCAAGCTTCAGTATCATATATGGCTATGCCACTATCGTAAGTCCCAACAAAGAGTGAAATGGGAAAACTTCATACAGACTCTTTGCAGCAGAAATGTGTGAAAGATATGGCAAACTGTAGCAGAGGCAGGAGGGGAGCAGAGGCTAAGAATTTTGAATCCCATTAGTGGGGAGCAGTGGGTAGAACATATTAAGAACAAGTTCTTTAATTCTTTAAACTCAATATATCTGCCCCCTCTACTATGATACGAATGGACTCCTGGTCTCTCCCACTAAGCCACAAAATTGTAAATCAGGCTATTTTAGACCTCAAGTCCTCAAATGCGCCCGGCCCAAATGGGCTAGCAAACTCAGTGTTGAAAAAGGACCCGGATAACTGAGCGCACGTGTCTGTAGATCTGCTGTGATCCCGTCGACATGGAGAAAGTCGGTACTTATAATAGTGCATAAGAAGGGAGACCGGTGTAATGTCGGTAACTACTCTCCATGCTCGATGTTACTAGTAAGATATTCATGACACTTGTCTAAAGAGAGTTAGAGTCTTTGGTGGTAGCAAATAAAATCCTGAGCTATGCACAGAACGGTTTCAGGCCTGGTTCCGGGACAACACATAACATTAGGGTCCTGGATCAACTAATTAACACCACACTAAATAACCGAGATGCCACCTTGTATATAGTATTCATCGAGTTCATTAGTGCCTTCGACCAAGTCAAACGTGAGACACTGTGGTCCAAGCTAAGTGGGCGTCATTGCCCTGGCTGGATATTACATGTATTCGCGCCTTGAAACACTTGTGTATAGGCGCGTTACAAATACCATATCATATCATATCATATCATATTGAAGACCTAGTTATGTTATCATAGTGATAACAGTGCCAGAGTCAGACATGATAACGAGGGAGTGGCTACTGATCCCATCTGTATCAACATGGGAGTTAAATAGAGATGTGTGGTGGCACCCATGCTATACAACTTGTATATAGCTGACCTACTACCACTGATGGCCACCAAAGCAAATTTCCCTCCTAAGCTAGGTGAGACACCTATCGTAGGCATGCTCTATGCTGACGACCTCATACTGTTTGATCAAACGCTATCGGGTGTCAAAAGCATGCTAGAGGAGTTGGCCCTGTACGTGGCCCAACTGGGCCTAACTATTGACTTGGGAAAAACAAAGATAGTGGCAATTGCCGGAAATGAACCTACCCGCTCTGGGATAGAGACAGGTCTGGCAGGATTAGTATTGATCAATCTTATCCATACCTGGGTTTTGAATGCGATGCTCACCCTAACTAGAGTCTGATTATTACCCAAAAAAAGAGACAAGCCAAACTTCTTACACTTCAGGCCTGTAAATTCGCCATGGGGACAGCAGCGTACAGCATTGCTGAGATTATAAACTTTTACCAACAGTGTTTTGCCCCAGCCATCCTGTATGGCCTGGAGGCATTAGCAATGCAGGTTCTGAACTGGCTTAATATTCTGGAGAGTCAGTATTCGCGATCAGTCTTGGGTATGGGCCCTGCCTGCCCCATTCAATTTTTAGGGCTGGAGTTTGGATTAACATCACTCAAAGGTATGGCTTTGAGCACACGTGGAGTGTTCCATTTGAAAGCTCTGACTACTTCAACCTGTAAATTGCTTAGTTTGGCAGGCAATCATTTTGAAGCCAAAAAGGCCCCCAATGGACACAGCTACAAACAGTTAAATAAGTCCCTTTTCGAGGACATAGACTGGTCCCACGACAAGAAGAGAACAATGGCATTTGTGCATTTGAAGAAATCTTTTATGCACAAAATGAATAGATGGTACTGGAACCAGAATTACACCCACTTGTCTACCCTGAATGGGTATGAGGCTGTCACACATGTCATCCACAGATACAGGAAGACCCAACACTATCTGATGCTCTGTCCTGACCCAGAAGTGTGGCAATTCATGTTAAGGTTGCGCACTAACCAACTACAGATATTAACTATTGTTGGGCCGCGGTTGGGAATTTTGCCTAAAGATAGGTCTTGCCGCATCTGTGGGACAGGGGACAACTTGGAGACCGCTAGGCATGTTTTAACACAGTGCTCCCAATTGGGCCCATTATATATGTGTTTGCTGGGTAGACAGGTATGCAGTTATGATTCTATCAGGGGAGAGCCCTTCTGGGATTACTGCCTAAACTCAGACTCTATTGGGTCTCAGCTAGCACTATACAGGGTATGGACTAAGTTTGCTATTGAAGCACCCATATGCCACAGAGCCTGGAGTGGAACAAGACTAGGAATGGTTACTACCTGTAATTGATGCCATCTTGATGGTTGGAGGAGTAGTTTGTTTCCTTTAGTACTAATATTTTGATTGTATTTTATGTGCCACACTTTTATGTCCATTATGCTCTTATGTTTTTATGTCTCAGTGTATTCTTCCTCTTATTTTTTCTTATCCATATGATTCTATTTTGAAGCTGTGATTGTAGGTATTAAGTGTTTGGATGTATTATTTGTGTAAAGTTCACATTTTGGACTTATTCGTAATAAAATTATTATTATTATATTTTTGGGAAAAGAAAATTAATAAGATAGAGACATGTTGCATGTTTTTTTGATTCCTTTAAGGCAAATTTGTTGTGGATTTGTAGAAGTACCGGGGGTTGTCGCAATGAAAGTACATGTTTGACTACAAATTACATCCAAAAACACAAACAGGGTAATAAATAGAATTTCGCAGAAAAGTGTCGCAAGCGGCTGGCGCAGAGTGGGGGCCTGGTGGAGGGTGCCCCTGGTGGCGGGGGGGTGGGTGTGATAGGGGACATGGGTGGGGGCCTGGTGGAGGGTGCCCCTGGTGGCGGGGGGGTGGGTGTGATAGGGGACATGGGTGGGGGCCTGGTGGAGGGTGCCCCTGGTGGCTGCGTGCGATTGTCTGCGCCAGGCACGTGCGCTAAAACCGATTTCCGTGCACAGCGTATTCATGGATTTCAGGCTCCCAAACCAGCCGTGGCGCAGAGTATCGCAGCGACCCTGCAGCAGCGCCAGTAACGCCCCCAAGAACGCCCTCGCGCAAGGAAAAGCCATCAAAATCGCTAAATCATCGCAAAGGGCTGCGATAACCCTGGACCAGTCTACAGGGCTGCCAAACAAGGAACACAAAGCGGGTAACGTGCATATCAGGGGTACGCGTGAAGTCATACGCGCGATTAGCCAGGGTACGTGTACTACAGGGGTGTGCGGGAAGTTCTACACGCGATTCGGCTGGGTACGTGTATTACAGGGGTGCGCGGTAATTCTCACATGCGATTTGGCCAGGTACGTGTATTACAGGGGTGCGCGGGAATTATCACACGCGATTTGGGCAGGTACGTGTATTACAGGGGTGCGCGGTAATTCTCACATGCGATTTGGCCAGGTACGTGTATTACAGGGGTGCGCGGGAATTATCACACGCGATTTGGCCTGGTACGTGTATTACAGGGGTGCGTGGGAAGTTCTACACGCGATTGGCCAGGGTACGTGGATTACAGGGGTGCACGGGAATAATCACACGCGATTTGGCCTGGTACGTGTATTACAGGGGTGCGTGGGAAGTTCTACACGCGATTGGCCAGGGTACGTGAATTACAGGGGTGCGCGGGAATTATCACACGCGATTTGGCTTGCTACGTGTATTACAGGGGTGCGTGGGAAGTTCTACACGCGATTGGCCAGGGTACGTGTATTACAGAGGTGTGCGGGAAGTTCTACACGCGATTCGGCTGGGTACGTGAATTACAGGGGTGCGCGGGAATTCTCACATGCGATTTGGCCAGGTACGTGTATTACAGGGGTGCGCGGGAATTATCACACGCGATTTGGCCAGGTACGTGTATTACAGGGATGTGCGGGAATTATCACTCGCAATTAGGCTGGGTGGGTCCTCACAGGTGTTCCCTGTACACCCTCCACGGCCCCTGCAGGCAGCCCACAAAACAGGGGACTACCCTGCACACCTGCTCATGTCCCCCTGCACCCCCACCCCCCAGCAGTGCAGGGGCACCCTCCACCAGGCCCCCACCCATGTCCCCTATCACCCCCAGCAGTGCAGGGGCACCCTCCACCAGGCCCCCACTCATGTCTCCCACCACCCCCACCCCCCAGCCACCAGGGGCACCCTCCACCAGGCCCCCACCCATGTCCCCTATCACACCCACCCCCCCGCCACCAGGGGCACCCTCCACCAGGCCCCCACCCATGTCCCCTATCACACCCACCCCCCCGCCACCAGGGGCACCCTCCACCAGGCCCCCACCCATGTCTCCCAACACCCCCACCCCCCAGCATCCAGGGGCACCCTCCACCAGGCCCCCACTCATGTCTCCCACCACCCCCACCCCCCCGCCACCAGGGGCACCCTCTTCCAGGCCCCCACCCATGTCCCCTATCACCCCCACCCCCCAGCAGTGCAGGGGCACCCTCCACCAGGCCCCCACCCATGTCCCCTATCACACCCACCCCCCCGCCACCAGGGGCACCCTCCACCAGGCCCCCACTCATGTCTCCCACCACCCCCACCCCCCCGCCACCAGGGGCACCCTCCACCAGGCCCCCACCTATGTCCCCTATCACCCCCACCCCCCATCAGTGCAGGGGCACCCTCCACCAGGCCCCCACCCATGTCCCCTATCACACCCACCCAACAGCAGTGCAGGGGCACCCTCCACCAGGCCCCCACCCATGTCCCCTATCACACCCACCCCCCCGCCACCAGGGGCACCCTCCACCAGGCCCCCACCCATGTCCCCTATCACACCCACCCCCCCGCCACCAGCGGCACCCTCCACCAGGCCCCCACCCATATCTCCCAACACCCCCACCCCCCAGCATCCAGGGGCACCCTCCACCAGGCCCCCACCCATGTCCCCTATCACCCCCACCCCCCAGCAGTGCAGGGGCACCCTCCACCAGGCCCCCACTCATGTCTCCCACCACCCCCACCCCCCAGCCACCAGGGGCACCCTCCACCAGGCCCCCACTCATGTCCCCTATCACCCCCACCCCCCCGCCACCAGGGGCACCCTCCACCAGGCCCCCACCCATGTCCCCTATCACCCCCACCCCCCAGCAGTGCAGGGGCACCCTCCACCAGGCCCCCACCCATGTCCCCTATCACCCCCACCCCCCAGCAGTGCAGGGGCACCCTCCACCAGGCCCCCACTCATGTCTCCCAACACACCCACCCCCCAGCATCCAGGGGCACCCTCCACCAGGCCCCCACCCATGTCCCCTATCACCCCCACCCCCCAGCATCCAGGGGCACCCTCCACCAGGCCCCCACCCATGTCCCCTATCACCCCCACCCCCCAGCAGTGCAGGGGCACCCTCCACCAGGCCCCCACTCATGTCTCCCACCACCCCCCCCAGCCACCAGGGGCACCCTCCACCAGGCCCCCACTCATGTCCCCTATCACCCCCACCCCCCCGCCACCAGGGGCACCCTCCACCAGGCCCCCACCCATGTCCCCTATCACTCCCACCCCCCAGCAGTGCAGGGGCACCCTCCACCAGGCCCCCACCCATGTCCCCTATCACTCCCACCCCCCAGCAGTGCAGGGGCACCCTCCACCAGGCCCCCACCCATGTCCCCTATCACCCTCACCCCCCAGCATCCAGGGGCACCCTCCACCAGGCCCCCACCCATGTCCCCTATCACCCCCACCCCCCAGCAGTGCAGGGGCACCCTCCACCAGGCCCCCACTCATGTCTCCCACCACCCCCACCCCCCAGCCACCAGGGGCACCCTCCACCAGGCCCCCACTCATGTCCCCTATCACCCCCACCCCCCCGCCACCAGGGGCACCCTCCACCAGGCCCCCACCCATGTCCCCTATCACCCCCACCCCTCCACCAGGCCCCCACCCATGTCCCCTATCACCCCCACCCCCCAGCAGTGCAGGGGCACCCTCCACCAGGCCCCCACCCATGTCCCCTATCACCCCCACCCCCCAGCAGTGCAGGGGCACCCTCCACCAGGCCCCCACTCATGTCCCCTATCACACCCACCCCCCCGCCACCAGGGGCACCCTCCACCAGGCCCCCACCCATGTCTCCCAACACCCCCACCCCCCAGCATCCAGGGGCACCCTCCACCAGGCCCCCACCCATGTCCCCTATCACCCCCACCCCCCAGCAGTGCAGGGGCACCCTCCACCAGGCCCCCACTCATGTCTCCCACCACCCCCACCCCCGAGCCACCAGGGGCACCCTCCACCAGGCCCCCACTCATGTCCCCTATCACCCCCACCCACCCACCACCAGGGGCACCCTCCACCAGGCCCCCACCCATGTCCCCTATCACCCCCACCCCCCAGCAGTGCAGGGGCACCCTCCACCAGGCCCCCACCCATGTCCCCCATCACCCCCACCCCCCAGCAGTGTAGGGGCACCCTCCACCAGGCCCCCACTCATGTCCCCGAACACACCCACCCCCCAGCATCCAGGGGCACCCTCCACCAGGCCCCCACTCATGTCTCCCACCACCCCCACCCCCAGCCACCAGGGGCACCCTCCACCAGGCCCCCACTCATGTCCCCTATCACCCCCACCCCCCGCCACCCGGGGCACCCTCCACCAGGCCCCCACCCATGTCCCCTATCACCCCCACCCCCCAGCAGTGCAGGGGCACCCTCCACCAGGCCCCCACCCATGTCCCCTATCACCCCCACCCCCCAGCATCCAGGGGCATCCTCCACCAGGCCCCCACCCATGTCCCCTATCACCCCCACCCCCCAGCAGTGCAGGGGCACCCTCCACCAGGCCCCCACTCATGTCTCCCACCACCCCCACCCCCCAGCCACCAGGGGCACCCTCCACCAGGCCCCCACTCATGTCCCCTATCACCCCCACCCCCCCGCCACCAGGGGCACCCTCCACCAGGCCCCCACCCATGTCCCCTATCACCCCCACCCCCCAGCAGTGCAGGGGCACCCTCCACCAGGCCCCCACCCATGTCCCCTATCACCCCCACCCCCCAGCAGTGCAGGGGCACCCTCCAAAAGGCCCCCACCCATGTCCCCTATCACCCCCACCCCCCAGCAGTGCAGGGGCACCCTCCACCAGGCCCCCACTCATGTCCCCTATCACCCCCACCCCCCGCCACCAGGGGCACCCTCCACCAGGCCCCCACCCATGTCCCCTATCACCCCCACCCCCCAGCAGTGCAGGGGCACCCTCCACCAGGCCCCCACTCATGTCTCCCACCACCCCCACCCCCCAGCCACCAGGGTCACCCTCCACCAGGCCCCCACCCATGTCCCCTATCACCCCCACCCCCCAGCAGTGCAGGGGCACCCTCCACCAGGCCCCCACTCATGTCCCCTATCACCCCCACCCCCCGCCACCAGTGGCACCCTCCACCAGGCCCCCACCCATGGCTCCCACCACCCCCACCCCCCAGCAGTGCAGGGGCAGCAGGCAGTCAGGCAGCAGCAGGTGGGAGCGTGCTCGGGGCTCTGGGGGGCAGTTGTTTGGCCTTCCGGGCAGGAGCGTGGTATTCCGTGTGCGTAGGTGTGGCCAGCTTGGTACGGAGTGATTTTGCACGTGAAAATCCTGCACGTCAGCGTGAAAACCGAGGAAAGGCCCTCAGCGCGTAAGCGCGTCTGTGACGTGACCCGCACCGGTGTTTCCCACACAGCACGTGATGACAGAGCACACGTGGAAAGACTGCACGTCAGAGTGTAATTGCGTGTGATTGGTGGAAATGGCCCTACACGCAGAAGTGACAAAGCGTGTAATTGGTGGAAATGTCCCTACACGCAGAAGTGACAAAGCGTGTAATTGGTAGAAATGGCCCTAGCGCGTACACGCCGTGTAAGTGACGCTGGACGTGTGGCCCTGTATAAAAGGTATGTGTAGAACACGTTTTCCTTGTACGTGCTTTTCGTGGAGAGCGAGTGGGTGAATTCTGTACTTCTTGTCGTTTCACACGCGATTTACTTCACGGCGTTTCAAGTTCGTATTCCCTGTTACCTCTGACAGATTTTTCTCTTTTTTCGCTTTTACTGGTTTACCTGGGCCTGTTCCCTCAAACAGTGTTCCCTTCTACTGTTGTCCTGTCTCCTCAGACAGCGTACAAATCTTCTTTTGGCGGGGGTGTTGCCAACCAAACGTGCTCCTTTTACACGCTCGTTTACCAGGCAGACGGTGAGTCACGCACGTATCTAACATCTGTGCTTGCCCCGTGTGTAGCCTACCCCTTCAGAGGTCATTCTAGGCTGCATGTGACACGCATACGTTCATTCTTGTGTTACTGGGTGCCACAGCGTAGTGCAGGTTTTTCTTTCTGCACACGTGGTCTAGGAGGGGTTGCGTGCACGTCATCTCCCTTTTTTGGGGCTCCTGTGCGTAGCGTGACCCGTCATCTTTCCCCAGGGGTTACAATCAGCCTTGCAAGAGCACTAGGGTACAATTACCATCTGGTACCCAACCCCTTTGACCCCCAATTGCCCAGGACAATAGTTTCCAGCCACTCCCATACGCACATTTACATCAGTGGCATGGCTGGTAGGCGAGGATTCCGTAAGGGTGGCAAAGGTGGAAGAGCCACAAGTGGTGGCCGTGGTGGATCCGGTAGGGGACGTGGTCGTTACTTGCAGGGTGAGCCTGTCCCCCCATGTGTGGAGGACCAGTCAAGGGCACCCATAATCCCGCCCCCCCTCCCGTTGAGGCTGATGTGGCTGACACCATCCATGCTCAGCCCTTGTTGGACCAGCCCATTGTGGCACCAGATCTGGCTGACTCCATGGCTGACTTCCAGGTCAGCAGGCCTATGACACGTGCGCTGGTGCACGTTGATGTCACCATGCCACGTGCATCTGGGCCAGCAAGGTCATCTGCTGCACCAAGGAGGCAGGGCGGAGAGGCTGCAGGGGCAGCTGCGGCTCCATCCACCCCAGCCCTCACACACCCAGCCAGGACAGTGTCGGTCCTAGTCCATGCTGCTGACATTCCCCCTGACACCATCACACTAGAGCCAATGCCTGCACCAACTCCCATGCTGAGTGTGCAATCCCACACTCCTGATACAGAGTCCACCAGGGCTCCTGCCCCTAGTGTCCAGAGCGGCGCAGGACACTCAGGATCACCACCACCTTCCAAGCGGAAGAGGAAGAGTGCTCGTCCGGCACAGGCTGATGCCCCAGACACGGCTACACAGTCCGGCCCATCCAGGAAGCCCAGCTTCACGGATGACGAACTGAATGCACTTGTCGAGTATGTGTCCGGACATGACAACGAGATGGTCATTGTTGCAGGATCCAAGACCACACCTGCACAACGCCAGGCACACTGGCAGACCGTTGCGGACATCGTAAGTGCCCTTGGAATCGTGAGGCGCACAGCCAATGATTGCTATAAGCGTTGGAATGACCTAAAGCGCAGGGCAAAGAGTAAGCTGGCCTCAAGTCATGCCGCAACTCTAGTGACTGGAGGTGGGTCTCCAGTAGTAGACATGGAACTCACTCCACATGAGTCAGTCGCTGGGACCTACGTCACGGAGGAACAGATCCAAGGCGTGGGAGATCTGGCTGATTACGAGGCATTGTCCGGTGAGTGCACATGCATGTGTGTGTCATCCATGTGCATGGTGTGTGTGTGAGGGCTTCTGTTTGTGTGCCAGGTGAGAGTGTGTGCGCCTGAGTCGTATGGGTCAGCCATGTGCTTCATGCAATACTTCCTGCGCAGCTGCATTTGGCCATAGCAGTATCCCTTCTGCCAACAGTAGACATCTAGCCCAACTGCACGCCAGTTGCCCTTGAAGTGTCACCTGGCCACAACATAGTTGCTCATTTTTCACTGTTCATTCAGTCAGTTTGTTTGCATTCCACCACTTTCACTAGGCATGTCGCTGTCCACTAGTCACATGTCTGACATGGCTATGGTAAAGTGGAGTGACTTTGTTACCTGGATATCATTTGTACACACATGACCCTGTGCAATTGGACCATTTCAGACTGGCAGCTCCAGGTGAAAAATCTGACCTGTTAGAATTAGAAAAGCGATTACATGCGGGAACTGGACTGAATGAATAGGTGCTGCCCTCCTCTCCATCTTCACTCAATAGCAATGGTACATGCCATCTGTGTGATGGCATGTGTGTATCACCTGGCAATCACAGGCCAATGTGTGATGCCACTGCCAGGCAGCATGCAGAAAATGTGTTCATCTTCCATCTTGGTGTCATCAGTGTGTGCCATTTGCCTGCACTTCATACGCAGTGAGGGTGCATGCATGGGAGGGTTTTAGTCATGTGGGACATGTGTCAATCGAGTACTGGTTCTCTTGCTTCTCAGCCCTCATTGTGTGCCATGGTGCTAATGCCTGTTTCCATTTCTTTGTTTTCATGTCATTGCAGGGGAAGACGCACCTGATACTGCTGGGGTTGTGGAGATGGTGCAGACCCAGGAGGGGTCCGAGGGCCGACCAACCACCAGTGAGGGACGTGGTGTGGTGGTGGGGGAGAACCCACAAGTGCTGCAGGTCGTGCTCTCAAGGGGTGTCTCTGGCTGCACCTCCCCCGAGCTGTACTCAGGTGTTGATTCGGATGAGACCTACGTGCCGTCGCAGGTGAGTGTTCCAGGGAGGGATTCTGTTCTGTCTCACCCACCTGCACCAGGGTCAGAACCCTCCATGGGGATGTCAGTGTTGGCAGCTACGCCTTCGGTGGTTACGGATGCAGGGTCACACTCCGCGACATCTGATCCTGTTCCTGGGCCAGCAGATCAGAGGGGGAATGCAGTCCTGCAGCCTCAGGCAGTGCCGGCACAGCAAGGCGCAGTTCGCCTTGCCCTAGACAGGTGTGGTGCCCGCCGACGTGGTGGCCGTACGCCACCCGGCAATACCGCATGGGAGCAATCCATTTACGGTATGGCAACCCAACAGGCTGCATCATCCGAGATGATGGCTCAGGCCATGGATAGGGTGGCCACTTCCATTGTCCCCCCAGAAAGGCTGATGGAGCGACTAGAGCAGGCAACCGACTCCATCTGCCAGTCACACAGGGAGGACATGTTGGGGTCCAACAGGGACAGGCGGGCGGCACTGGCGACTCTGCAGGAGGCCATCTCCATTGAGTCCCAGGGCCACAGGGAAGCCCTGAGGCAGGAGCTCCTTCACCTCAGGACGACTCTTGTTGAGCTTGAGGCTTCAACACACCAAAGGACAGAACAGCAGCTGGAGCGTCTCACCCGTACGCTCTCAGCTGAGATGCAGGCAACGAGGGCGGAGGTCCGGGCATCCCGTGAGTTGTTGCATGGGGACCTCCGCACACTCATCCTCCAGAACCAGACCTACCACACCCGCATGCTTGCAGCCATGGAGGAGCAGACTAGGGCCTTGCGTGGGCTGCCTCCCATAGTGCAACCACCTCCGGATGCAGCTGCACAGGGTGATAATAGCGACAGCAGTGATACTCCCACAATAGGGTAGCCGTGTGGGCCATGAGCCCATGGAGGTGTTTTATCTTCCCAGGATCCACGCAGGTGGGTTCTGGTGTGCATCCTGTCCTCGGACCTCCTGGGTGGCCTCCCCAACCCCCCCGGGCCCATCAATGGCCATTTTTGATTGTTTCTTATTTTTATTTTTATTTTGATTTCTTTTATTCCCAAATTTTTTGGGACGATTTGTTGGCTTCCGTGGTTCCTGTGGGCATACGCTGCATTGTGGCTGGGCAGATGCAGGCTTGTAATGTATTTGGTTCAGATGCTTGGGTTTGAGTCACACACACCCCTCCTGCTTCCCGTTTCCATGGGCTTGCAAAGGGTGTGCCCAAGTGACAGTGAATTACACAGTGACGTTGGACTCCCATGAGCTGTGTGGGCAGTCTGTAGTCAATACTGTGTATACATTCCTAGTGCATATTGCTGTTGTGTTGTACACTGCATGTTGCATTGATGTGTAACTCTTCTTCTGTGTCTACCTCCCAATTTGCAGGTCCCTTCCTCATGTCTACACAAGGACCTCTAGTCTGGAGATGGGGTCCATGTTGGCAGCAGCGCACCTACAACTCTACATGGCGCCAACACTGCACAGTTGGTAGTGGTGGGAGTGCAGGCATTTCCAGGTGGTGAGACTACTAATATGTAACATTTGTGATGTCATGTTAATGGTAGTACGTGCTCAAGTATGTTGTTGGTCCGGCATTGCTGTGAGCATTTCAGGTGTTGCAGGTTTCTAATAGGGACACTGTACATAGTGACACTAGTGTCATGTTGTGGGGATTACTTTGTTTACCTGCAATTAGCATGACATGGCACGGTGTGTCGTGTGGCGGTGCTGGGGTTGGGTTGGCTGACATGGCACTGTCCTCTTGTTGCATTTTGCAAGTGGGTATTCATTTTAGCTGCATGAATGTGTAACTTCACAAAACTGCATTGGTGGTGTCTGTGTGGGTAGGGATGCACACATTGTGACACTTCCAGGTGAACAATCTCAGGCTGATATGGTATTCACGGTTCATTCTCCAGACATTCAGGATCAGTGTCAGGTTGAGTCATCATTGATTGTCAGATGGAATGTGCCAGGGCAGTGTGCACTCCACAGGGGTGTGATTTCTATGTGAAGTAATTAGCCACTAGTTGTGTACGGGCTGCCTCCCCCCGTGCCCTTTCCTCTCCCAAGCGCAGCGGCTGTGCATGTGGTTGGGGATGTGGGGCCACCACCATGTCCACGGCCAGGCCCCGGCGTGTTGCAACGTTGTGCAGGACACATGCTGCCACTATGATCCTGCACACTACTGGGGGAGCGTATAACAGCTGGCCGCCAGAACGGTCAAGGGAGCGGAAGCGTGACTTTAGCACTCCGAATGTGCGCTCCACTATGCCCCGGGTCGTAATGTGGGCTGTGTTATATCTTACCTCGGGTGGCGTGGTGGGGTTCCGAATTGGCGTCATCATGTGGGGGCTGAGAGGGTAGGCACTGTCCACTGTGGAGGTGGTGATTGGTATCATTGGTGGGGTTGTGACCTTGCTCAGTATCCAACATGCATGCATGTGCAGTGGCATACATACTCACCAAGCAGCCATGTATCGCCATGCCGCCCAGCTTCTAGGTCCCGGCTTAGGGTGGACATTCGATAAATGAAGCTGTCGTGGGTGGAGCCGGGATAGTTGGCATATACTGAGGTGATGATTGCCTTGGCATTACATGCTACCTGCACGTTGATGGAATGCCAGTGCTTGCGGTTCCTATAGATGTGCTCAGATGCCCTGGGGGGACGTAGAGCCACATGGGTGCAGTCGATGGCACCTAGCACTTTGGGGAATCGTGCCACACCGTAAAAATCCAGGGCGGCAGCATGCCTTTCTGCAGGTGTTCTGGGCAGGTATATGTGCCTGCGGACTGATGGGCGTGCAGTGATGATGTTCAAGACCTGGTGTAGGCAGCGTGACTGGGTGGTCTGTGACACCCCACCCACTATGGCACTTGTCCGCTGAAATGATCCAGTGGCTAAGAAGTGCAGTACATTGAGGACCTTCTCCAGGGGGCTGAGTGCTTGGGAGCACAGGGTGGGTGATGTGAGGTCATCCTCCCACTCACTCACCAGGTCCAGTATAATGTGTGGTGGAAACCTGTACCTCCCATACACCTGGTCATCAGGCATCCCGAAAAGGCTGGTTCTGGGTGTGAATATTCTGGCCCTGACTATCCTCCTCCTCCTCCTTTGGTAGCCCACTGCCACTGCTGCTAGGAACGGTATGTTCATCCTGGCGTCTGAGCTTGTTATTGTTAAAGTGCGCAAATTTATGCTTTGCGCGTGTTCTAGGTGAGCGTGTGACCCGCGCACCCCTGGAATCCAGTTCCCAGTACAATAGCATGTGGAAATTCACACGCACCACGGGATACAGGTTCGCTGACGTACTTGCGTGTGTAAGTGCCCGCGCACCCATGAAATACACGTACATAGGCCAATCGCGTGTACGCGCACTTTTGTCCAATTACACGCGATGACACTCTGACGTGCAGTATTTCCACGTGTGCCCCGTCATCACGTGCTGAGTCGGGAACACCCGTGCGGGTCACGTCACAGACGCCCTTACGCGCTGAGGGACTCTGGTCCAATAGAATCGCGTATGCGTGCTGACGCGCTTACGCGCTAAGGGCCTTTCCTCGGATTTCACGCTGACGTGCAGGATTTTCACGTGCCAAATCACTCCGTATCAAGCTGGCCACGCGAAAACACACGGAAGACCACGCTCCTGCCCAGAAGGCTGAGTTACTGCCCCCCAGTGCCCCGAGCAGCCTCCCACGTGCCATCTGCTGCTGCCTGCCTGCCTGCCTGCTGCCACCGTGCCCTGCCATTTGGTGCCTGCACATCAGCCATCTGCAGGGGTCCAGTTGCTGTGTCCACCCCTGCTGGAACTGAAGACTCTGAACATGAGAGCATGCCAGTCTCTGTACCTGGACATGGGTGGGGGTGAGGGATGGGTGCTGATGCCAGGTACATATATGGTAGCCATGTCTGTGTGCCTGACCTGCGTGTCTGTGACTTGTGCATGCCATGGATGCATGACACATGTGTGTGACAATGCACAGATTCAGTGAAGCAGCCAAATTACCCTTGTATCCGCTGTGTTTGGTGTGTTTGGGGCCAGATGGATGTGACTGAGGTGAAGTGTGTGCATGTGATAGGCATGAGCCATGATGCATGTGAGTTACATATCATTGAATGTTTCAAGAGTCCATTGGACATGCATGGAAATGTCCATGGCATGCACCATGCCTGTTACTGTGTGTGTTTTGCCTGGACTGACCCATGTGTTGTGGAGGGACATGATGGAAGTGTACTTTGACAGTGGTGCTCATCTGCTATTGCTTCCTGTCTAGGGGACCATTGTACAGTGCCCTGATGCTTGTGTTCTTTGTCTCCCTCTACGCAGCGGCTAGTGAAGAAGAGGGCGGAGACGGCGCTGTGGAGCAAGGCGGCGGGGATGCCCCCACGGCTGCAGCGGAAGGGGTGGGTGAGCCCCCACAGGGGCCTGCTACGGTGGGAGACGGTGAGGAGCCATCCAGGTTGGTGGTTTGCACAGAGGAGGAGGAGGCCGCCACTGGGGCACACATGGGGCCTGGTGGGGGCATCCCTGCTGGTGCAAGTGGTGCAGTCCAGGGCCAGGGCCAGGAGGCAGCACAGGTCACCGTGGAGGGGCCTGTGCATGTCGCTGTCCCTGACCCTGTGAGTGCACCACCATGCACCAGCAGGGATGCCCCGTCCCAGGCCCGTCCGCAGGTAGAGGGGATGTCCATGTCACCTGACTCCCCTCCACCTGCGGACGTGGGAACCCCTGGCCGTGTGGAGAAGGTCCTGATTGGGGTCGCGATGCGCACGGCTGTGATTCGTGATGCCGTGCGTGCTTCCCGGGAGGAGGACGCACGTCATCACGAAGTGCACCGTGCCGACGTGGCCCAATTGGGATCGGCCATGTTCGGGGGTTTTCTGCATGTGTTGTCCAATCTGGCGGCCCTCTCCTCCTCTGTGCAGGCTATACACCAGTCGTTCTCCTTGCCGTCTTCCGGCCCAGATGCCACCAGGGCCCCCTGTGGACCTGCCTCGACCAATGCAGCCAGCTCGGTGGGGATCCCATCCCTGCCACATTTGGGAGTCGGAGGTCCAGCAGGGGTGGACAACACAGCAACTGGACCCCAGCAGATGGAAGATGTGACAGCATCATCAGGCAGGGCACGTGCACGACGGCGTCGGTGGTTTCCATCAGCCTGGATGCCGTCGTGCTGGCAGAGGCAGTGGCGTCGGAGGCAGCAGCAGGCTCGACGTGGGAGGCATCATGGCTCGGGGCCTTCAAGATCAGAGGGGCAGGCATCGGCCGGAGGGCAGGGCAACCCTGGGATGGTGGTGTCTTCCGTGTGGGAGCAGTTGGTCCAGCGGATAGGTGCGGAGCGGCAGCGGGCGGAAGAGGAGCGGCTCACCATGGTCAGGGCGGAGTTCTCCATGCGTCGGGCGTTGAGGCGGGCTGAGTGCCTCGAGGAAGCTCGCAGGGAGTTTGAGCTGGACATGGGGTTATCCCTGCGAGACCTCGGGGCCAGGACAGAGTCCCGCCTCCAGGACATCGACATGGAGTTCGATGATGCCCTGGCCAGCAACATCACCGAGTGAGCCGCAGGACTTGCCCGCTGCCTTTGTATATAGTTATTTAGTTAGTTAGTGTTAGGTTTCCTTTATTAATTTTTGTTTTTTTGGACCGCTCGGACAATGGCCACTTTTTTGTATATATTATTTTCATTAGGTAGTAGTAGGTTTCATTTATGGTGTTGGGCTCATGGACCCTGGAATTTTCGTGTATATAGTTTGCTTTTTGAAGAAACATTTTTTTTATTAATGATTGTGTTCACCATGAGGAAATGGTTTTTCATTATTTTTCTTCCACATGATTTTGCTTTGGACAACATTTGTTTTTGGATTACTTTGTATTTTTTATTTTTACATTTGTTCTCGGACATGGACCATTTATTTTGTTATCCCCATTGTTCTATGTTTGATTTTTTTACTTATTTTTCATCTTTAATACATGTTTTTTTAACTTTCACTTGTGGTATTTTCTCATTGGTTTCTTACATGTCATGATATGGGTTTTGACATTCACTTGCACCCATTGTGTATGTGTGTGTGACGGACATGTGTTCATTTACAGACTTGCCATTGGGGTTGTATCATGTAATTGCATTCACTATGTGGGTGGATGCAATCCTTGCCTGGGTGTTTGTGCTGGGTATGCTGCCCATTACTGCCATGATTGAGTATCGTCAGGACCTGGGGGCAGGGGGACATGTGTGGGTGCCTGGTGGAGGGTGCCCCTGCACTGCTGGGGTGTGGGGGTGGTGGGAGACATGAGTGGGGGCCTGGTGGAGGCTGCCCCTGCACTGCTGGGGTGTGGGGGTGGTGGGAGACATGAGTGGGGGCCTGGTGGAGGGTGCCCCTGGTGGCTGGGGGGTGGGGGTGGTGGTAGACATGAGTGGGGGCCTGGTGGAGGCTGCCCCTGCACTGCTGGGGGGTGGGGGTGATAGGGGACATGGGTGGGGGCCTGGTGGAGGGTGCCCCTGGTGGCGGGGGGTGGGGGTGATAGGGGACATGTGTGGGTGCCTGGTGGAGGGTGCCCCTGCACTGCTGGGGGGTGGGGGTGGTGGGAGACATGAGTGGGGGCCTGGTGGAGGCTGCCCCTGCACTGCTGGGGTGTGGGGGTGGTGGGAGACATGAGTGGGGGCCTGGTGGAGGGTGCCCCTGGTGGCTGGGGAGTGGGGGTGTTGGTAGACATGAGTGGGGGCCTGGTGGAGGCTGCCCCTGCACTGCTGGGGGGTGGGGGTGATAGGGGACATGGGTGGGGGCCTGGTGGAGGGTGCCCCTGGTGGCGGGGGGTGGGGGTGATAGGGGACATGGGTGGGGGCCTGGTGGAGGGTGCCCCTGCACTGCTGGGGGGTGGGGGTGGTGGGAGACATGAGTGGGGGCCTGGTGGAGGCTGCCCCTGCACTGCTGGGGTGTGGCGGTGGTGGGAGACATGAGTTGGGGCATGGTGGAGGGTGCCCCTGGTGGCTGGGGGGTGGGGGTGGTGGGAGACATGAGTGGGGGCCTGGTGGAGCTGCCCCTGCACTGCTGGGGTGTGGGGGTGGTGGGAGACATGAGTGGGGGCCTGGTGGAGGCTGCCCCTGCACTGCTGGGGGGTGGGGGTGATAGGGGACATGGGTGGGGGCCTGGTGGAGGGTGCCCCTGGTGGCAGGGGGGTGGGGGTGATAGGGGACATGGGTGGGGGCCTGGTGGAGGGTGCCCCTGGTGGCGGGGGGGTGGGGGTGATAGGGGACATGGGTGGGGGCCTGGTGGAGGGTGCCCCTGGTGGCGGGGGGGTGGGGGTGATAGGGGACATGGGTCGGGGCTTGGTGGAGGGTGCCCCTGCACTGCTGGGGGGTGGGGGTGGTGGGAGACATGAGTGGGGGCCTGGTGGAGGGTGCCCCTGCACTGCTGGGGTGTGGGGGTGGTGGGTGACATGAGTGGGGGCCTGGTGGAGGGTGCCCCTGGTGGCTGGGGGGGTGGGGGTGGTGGTAGACATGAGTGGGGGCCTGGTGGAGGGTGCCCCTGCACTGCTGGGGTGTGGGGGTGGTGGGAGACATGAGTGGGGGCCTGGTGGAGGGTGACCCTGGTGGCTGGGGGGTGGGGGTGGTGGGTGACATGAGTGGGGGCCTGGTGGAGGGTGACCCTGGTGGCTGGGGGGTGGGGGTGGTGGGAGACATGAGTGGGGGCCTGGTGGAGGGTGCCCCTGCACTGCTGGGGTGTGGGGGTGGTGGGAGACATGAGTGGGGGCCTGGTGGAAGGTGCCCCTGGTGGCTGGGGTGTGGGGGTGGTGGGAGACATGGGTGGGGGCCTGCTGGCATGTGCCCCACAGTGCTGGGGGGTGGGGGTGGTGGGGGACATGAGTTGGACATGGGTGGGGGCCTGCTGGCAGGTGCCCCACAGTGCTGGGGGGTGGGGGTGCAAGGGGACATGAGTTGGTGTTCATTAGTTCAAGGAGACATGTGCCTTTGCTGGGGGGCATGCCCATGTTGGGTGGGCTGCCTGCGGGACATGACCAGGGATGCAGGGTAGTCCCCTGTGGTGTGGGCTGCCTGCAGGGGCCGTGGAGGGTGTACAGGGTACACCTGGGAGGACCCACACTGTCAAATCACATGTGGGACTCCCCGGCACCCCTGAAATACACGTACCGTGCAGAAATCGCGTGTAAAACTTCCCGCGCACCCCTGAAATACACGCGCCCAGGATATTCGCGTGTGGAACTTCCCGCGCACCCCTGAAATACACGCGCCCAGGCTATTCGCGTGTAAAACTTCCCGCGCACCCCTGAAATACACGCGCCCAGGCTATTCGCGTGTGGAACTTCCCGCGCACCCCTGAAATACACGTACCGTGCAGAAATCGCGTGTAAAACTTCCCGCGCACCCCTGAAATACACGCGATCAGGCTATTCGCGTGTGGAACTTCCCGCGCACCCCTGAAATACACGCGCCCAGGCTATTCGCGTGTAAAACTTCCCGCGCACCCCTGAAATACACGCGCCCAGGCTATTCGCGTGTGGAACTTCCCGCGCACCCCTGAAATACACGCGCCAAGGCTATTCGCGTGTAAAACTTCCCGCGCACCCCTGAAATACACGCGCCCAGGCTATTCGCGTGTGGAACTTCCCGCGCACCCCTGAAATACACGCGCCCAGGCTATTCGCGTGTGGAACTTCCCGCGCACCCCTGAAATACACGCGCCCAGCCTATTCGCGTGTGGAACTTCCCGCGCACCCCTGAAATACACGCGCCCAGGCTATTCGCGTGTGGAACTTCCCACGCACCCCTGAAATACACGCGCCCAGGCTATTCGCGTGTGGAACTTCCCGTGCACCCCTGACATACACGCGCCCAGGCTATTCGCGTGTGGAACTTCTCACGCACCCCTGGAATACACGTAGCCCGCTCCCCCAGGCCCGATCGCGTGAGGAACTTCACGCGAACCCCTGTAATACACGTAGCCCGCTCCCCCAGGCCCGATCGCGTGTGAAACTTCACGCGAACCCCTGAAATACACGTAGCACGCTCACCCAGGCCCGATCGTGCAAGGAACTTCACGCGAACCCCTGTAATACACGTAGCCTGCTCCCCCAGGCCCGATCGCGTGTGTAACTTCACGCGAACCCCTGAAATACACGTAGCCCGCTCCCCCAGGCCCGATCGCGTGAATAACTTCACGCGAACCCCTGTGATGCACGTACCCTGCTGAAATCGCGTGTGAGACTTCCCGCGCACCCCGGTATACACGCACACGTATTTTTTTTCAGCGGGTGTCCGTGTTTGTGGGTACCCCTTTGCACGTCATTTTTCCTGGAGGGCCACAGTATGGGGCATTCATCATGGCAGTATATAGGTGCTATTTGTTGGCGCACCTTTTGGCGCACATTTCTTACAGCCGCAGAGACGCTACCGCCTGCTTTCTTGTGGCGGTCGTGTTTGTGCCTGTGCGCTGGTTTGAGCGTGCGCTTTTTTCCCCTATTCTATTCCATGAATACGTGTTGTAGGCGAGCGTGTGGGCGTTCCGCGCACTTGTGCCCTGTACTTCCCCTGTGACGCCCACGTTTTGGCAAGTTGTTCCCCATTCCGAGTGTTACGCCCGTGTTCCGCCTACTTTTGTTGCGTGCGCCGCGCTATGTGCGAATTTCGCTGTGGCCTGTGCGATTTTCGCTGTGACCTGGCGCACGCTGTTAGATGGCCTGTGCGCCAACGTGCGCCGCGCACTTTTTTATCGCACATCCGCTGGTTTTCTCGCGCACGGCCTTCCATGAATCGACGTGCGCTGCTTTTCGTGCGATTTTCGCACTTGCACTGCGATTTTCGCTATTCCACTGCGATTCGCACGTTTTTGCCCACTTGCGCCGCGCTAATTATTCCATGAATCGGCCTGAAAGACTCTTTTAAGAGCCACCCATAGAAGGAAGATTGAAAATGTAGTTTACTTGATACATTTATATATATGTATATGTGTATAATAGGTAGTCCTTAAAAATACTATTTACAGGTACACTGAGTCTAGTATGTCAGCAAAGTTGGATTGCTGCTTTAATGTTGTCAAGGAAGAGTGCATTTCCTTGATCAGTTAGATGTACTCTATCATGTCTATACAGGTTAGAGGGATGTTGTTGTTGGATATCAATAGAGTTGTGTGATCTCTGATGAAAGAGGAAAATACTTTATTCACACTTATATCAGATTTCTCAATTTTATAAGGAAATCTGGTGGTCCACTTCCATTTTTACCTCTCAGTTAGTTTGGAAAAAATTAAAGTGGTGCGAGGAAAAAGTTCCAGTAGTTTTTCAAAATCTTGTTTCTTCACCAATACGAGAGACATGTCTCGTACATTCCCTAAATAATTTCCACCACAACAAATGAGTATGACATCTGGCTACCCTTTGCTTCTCAGACTCAACAATTTAGAACCAATATGGGACCATCGCATTCCTCACAATCCAATCCATTTAATTCTAAATTCAGTCATACCCAGGTCAATGTCAATAGTAACTTCTCACAAAAATGCATTTCTCAAAACACCCAGCAGTCTCCAACTACCACACAGTTTTAGCTCCATCTGTCACTGTATTCTTGAAAATGCATGCTTACTTGTAATTCAAGCATTAGTAGCAGTGGGGCATGGATGATGTCAGTATATCTGTGTTTGCAATTGGTAGGCTTGATTTTTTCTATTTTATTGTGTTCTTGGATTTGATAGATTAAAATGAAAATGTGTCAGCCATTTTGGTAATTTTTGAGTTTAGTCCCCTTTTAATGTCATTGCTTTTTGAAATGTTTCATAGGCATAATTTTCTTTGCACTTGTCATTCTGCTTGTAGAACCTCTAGTGTGCTGATGGTGACAGATTGGCTCATGTGCAAAGCTTTGGATCTTTTGGAAAAGTTGAGATTTTTTGAGTGTTTTGGAAATACATATTTCAGGGATTACTTTGGCTGTGTTGGGTACAAGGTACATTAATTGCATTAATTAAGTTTTTTGAGTACAGAAGGCTAGAAATCTGGTTTCTGAGAAAGGTTATTCTGTGCAGTATGTGTGCTTTTACAACAGTGCTTGAGTAGTAATATGAATAGTTAATATTAATGTGAAAGGAGATAGAGAAAAAGTGGAATTTGGAATGTGTCCTGTCTTTTGCTGATACTGTACTATGATTAGTACACTTTATGATCTGAAAAGAGGAAGTCTGTTATTAGGCATTGTCGCCTGCAATATGATAAGGTGTAGGGTTTTGCAAGTGTATGTAATAAGAGTTCATTGCAGGTCCTGTTGGTGTACTGAATGGTAAGGTTTTATGGGGATTGTATTTGAGAAGATATGAAAAAGTTTAGGATGCAGTGTTTTGTGGCCTGTCCTATTACGAATACATTTGGGCACACTTCTCGGATGACTTTTGGTTTTGCATTGTTGGGGTTAAATTGGCAGATGTGTGCCATATTGCTTAGTTTTCACATTTGAATTCTATAATGTGAACTGAGTAAAATGCTGGGAGAGGAAGTGGAGAAGCAAGTGGTCTGGCGTGGGTTACTCCACTAACTTTACTCAAGTCTGTCTACTGTAGTGACTATTGGAGGAGGAGCAACCCCTGTGGCAGCTACCAGCTACCACCATAAAACATCATTTGCAGTGCGGAGCGTGCGCAGAGAGGAAGTGGAGAAGCAAGTGGTCTGTCATGGGCTACTCCACTAACTTTACTCGAGTCTGTCTACTGTGGTGACTATTGGAGGAGGAGCAACCCCTGTGGCAGCTACCACCATAAAACATCATTTGCAGCGCAGAGCGCGCGCAGAGAGGAAGTGGAGAAGCAAGTGGTCTGTCGTGGTCCAGTGGGAGGCCGAGGGGGCCCAAGACAACTTTCAGAAGATCAAGTTTCCCTGCAACACCCGACCGTCACCAATTCCCTGCTACTGATCCACGGTAAGACACATAAATTGTGCTTGATTTTTTCCCCCACTCTTTCCATTTTAACAGCCTTCTTGAGCCAAACACAGTCAAAGAAGCGAGATGACCTTAAAACCAAAATTGACAAATTCTGTGAATAATGACGCCGAGTGTGACGAGGAAAACAGCCCTAGTCTACGCAGCTCAAAGAAAGGCTGTGGAGGACTAGGCCATGGTTCCATAATACAAAGAAAGGGTGGAATACAACCCACTAATGGTTCTTCTAACAGCAGTACATGTCCCAAAAGGGCAAACAAAGAAATAGCCTCCACATATATCTATGGCCCCCCCCACGCTTCCATCTGACGTCTCCAACTTACCCAATGGCGAAGAGGAGGAAACGCTGTGTGAGGTTGGAGACACACCTCTAATACGGGCGACCGGCGCTGAGCCGCAGAGGGGCCCAACTTCCATACCTCGCGCCGTAGCATTGTTCCTGCCACGCGCTCCCGGAGGGAAGCCATGCAGGAATCAACATTGGGCCAGAGTGTACCATATTCCTGCACCTTGACATCAAAGTCATATGACCCAAGTCCGCTCCAAGGGATAGACAGCAATAACAAACCAGGTTCAATAAATCCCAAAGAAAAAGAGAAACTGACTAGTGAAATGCTTGTTGTCACAAAATCTCCAAATAAGGCTTCCTCTGAAGTAGAACATGATATACAGGGTATCCATCACGACATAAGGAAACACGCCCTGCCCCTAGCAGGTAATCTTTCACCGCTCATACTCCCCAGAGCCGCCTTCGTGCCACAAACTCCAGAAAGAAGACTAAGTGATTATATATAGACTCCTGGCAGACGCACCATGCCGCAGACGCCAGGTTCCAATCAAGACTCATCCTCAAGAAAAAACGACTTGTTAAGCATAATGTTGGCAATAACAATTGCCCTTAATCCTTCCTGCAAATTGTATGAAGCGATAAACGACACAGTCAAGGACCAACAAGTCATTCAAGCCACAATCCTGACCAAAGTCTTACACCTTGAAGGACATATAACAGCCAAAGAAGACAACAACATTAATGAGGAGACGATCAGGCAACTGACGAGTGAACTAATGAATACAATTAAATCCACAATCAACACATCACATGAAACAAAAAACGTCAATGGCCTTAACACAAAGAATTCAAGCAATCAAACAAACTCATTAATCGACCTAACGTCTGACAATAACCAGTTAGAGCAGACAAAACCACCGACTCAACGTAAAAGCTCACACCACAACAAGTCGGCAGCTGCTCAAAAGACCTTGACCCAATGTAACAATCTCAATAACAAAACAACCAGCTTACATCAAGTTATGGCTGAGCAAAAGAAAAAAAAGGTCGAAAAAGTAGCCTTAGTACTGAACAAACCAACTATAACTAACAAAACGATTAAGGAGGTTCCAGAAACTTCATATGCAATATTTGATTCACATAACTGCAAAGAAAAAGCTGATGATTCAACCCATACATTGCCGACTAACGTCAGACATCAGCGATCGACCAACACTAGCCAACCTGAATTGGCCCCTGTGACTACTATTAAGCGGCACGTTGCAACGACAGCCTCTCCAAAAAAGGATCAGCAAAAGGGGCCAAGTGCCATTGTATCAGCAGACAACAAAGTCACCAATACTCCTCTGGAAACCTTAACCTCAGCAGGTATTTCTGATGCAGATGAGACATTAATGAATTTAAGTACATATCAAGATGAAGATTCAAATCAGCCATTTACTCCAGTTTCAACCAAGCAAACAAAAGCGCAGAATCATCTTTCAGTTTTCGAAGCATCACTCAGGAGAACAAATAAAGACAAAAGTAACATCAAAGAGCAAAAAGAACGAGATTTTGAAACACTGGAAGACAAACAAAATCGATTATTGTACAAAATGCAGATGAGAGAACACAATGAAGTGCAAAACAACAATCCATCGCGAGAAGGGCCTTCGAAAAAAGAGGAAAAAAAAGACACCAGTAACAACATTGATGAAAGACACAAAAACTCCAAAGAAGACAGAAAAAAGATACAGCAAACAAGAGAACGGTCAAGATCTCAACATTATACACCCAAATTTAACAAGCAGCAGCAAGATCCAAAAGAAAAACATCAATACGAACCAAAACACAACTATGACACTAGATCATCAACAAAACCTCAGGTCGAAGCTCATAAACGGCAACAAAAAAGAGGACGAACACCAAGCAAACGGCGCAATAAAGCAAATAACAACTCTCAAACCAGACCGACTTACGAGAAGAACATCTATTATAGTCAAAAAAAGAATAACCTTAGATGGTCAATCAAAATGACACAAAGATCTAACAATAAAGATGAGCTTGTTCTAAACAGAAGAACCGTACTATCAATCCTGCACCAAATTGGTAGTTTAAGAAGCCTGCAATCAGAAAGACATAAATATTGTCGATCCCTGGAACAATCAGCACGGTGCAGCGGCAATACTTTATTTTAAATCAGCAGTCATCAACAAACAAATACAGACGCAGGAACATAACATCTACAAATGCGGTTTTAACGAAGTGTGAGCAACAAGTGGATATGCAAACATCTAATAAAAATCATGAAGCTACAGAAGGATTCGAGAAACGCGAGTCAGATAACAATACGTACAATAAGACAACGTCAGTAAAAAGACTGTAACGCTCACCTGATTCCCACGGAGGCGCTAGTCTTGGCAGGAAGGTGTCTGTGACCCGAAAAGTGATGTGCAGGACTCGATTTGCTTCTAGGGCCGAACCTATTCGCACTGTGTGTCGAACTCGAAGAGTGAGATTTCTGCAGGTGAAAGAATATGGGGGTTAATGATCTGGGTTGTTGAATGTCCCTCTCTCTCTCTCTCTTCTTAGCTTCTCCGTGGAGCCCCCCAGGTCAATGTGCTCACCTTAGATAGGTGAATGCTGGACTCTCCATCTGCGTCTGGTGCAGGGTGCCGTTGCCAGTTCCTTCACTGGTGAAACATAGGCCTCTTAACATCAGAGGATCGCTACCATCGTTAACTGCACGAGCGGTGAGTTTCTGGACACCTTTTTAGTCCTTTTAGTCTTTAGGTGCGTGGGCACGTTAATATAGAACAGGACTCTGTATAATGCTTTTTCCTATTTGTCTTGCAGGGCTCTTGAGATAGGAGATGGTGTGAAGAGAGCCGAAGTTGGAGCCAGAGCTTTGGAATGAAGTGCTTGGAAATGTGTAAGTAAATGCAAGCGCTCTAACTGTCTCTTTTCCCTTGCAGCTGTGAGTTCGTGCTGAAGAGATGCTGGAAAACGCCGGAGTATTTGGAGGCGTTCTACTGTGGTGAGTGCGATGGACGTGAGTAAATACCTGTCTAATGTCTCTTCGTTGGTCTTTCAGATGCTGGGTTGCAGCGTTGAAGAAATCCGGAATTCGCGGAGTGCCGGTAAGTAATAACAATGCTTTTGTCTTCACAGGCGGAGGTGCAGCGTGAAGAAATGTTCGCTGCCGATGGATCAGGTGAGGAAAGCGCTGCGTGTAAAGGTTGCAGTGCTAACCTGTTGTTTCTTGTCTTTGCAGGTGCTGCTGAATACTGGATACAGGAGTGGTAAGTATTGTTCTTGCAGGTTCAGGATCGGAAGGAAGAAAGGCTGGAACAGACTCGGTGAGCGTTCTGCTGCAGATGCAGAATAACGCGAAGCACGTTTGTTCAATCGGGTGTGGTTTAAATAGCCTTGGAGTGATGAGGCGTCTTCCTCCACGGCCCCGCCTAGGTAAGAAAAGAGTTCCAGTTCCAGAAGAGTTCCCGTGTTGTATCCAGGGAGTGGAGCTTGCCCCACCCAGGTAAGAAAGTAGTTCCTGTTCACAGAGGATTCCTATGTGGCTGGTAAGTAAGCAGCATGGTCTGCTGTAGGTAAGTCCACCCAAGCATCTTCATACATATTATGAGCCCGGCGCTTCCAGTGCCGGGATCGATGGCTTTGATGAGCCTGGTGCCACCGACGCCAGGACAAGGTCCAAAAGGTCCCAGTGGGGACCGGCTGGTGCCTAAGATAACGGTTAGGGGCCTGCTTCCAAGGACGTTGGGCTGTTCCTGACTCCTTGGAAGCAGTGATCATGACAGCACCCCCCCTCAAGGCCCCTCCCAAGCGTGTCTTCTCCGGGGGTTTTGGCTTGTCGGGGTGATTCAAATGGAATTTCTTGACCAGACGAGGTGCGTGGACATGCTCTGAGGGTTCCCAAGACCTTTCCTGGGGGCCGTATCCTTTCCAATCAACCAGGTAATATAATTTAGATTTGGAGATTTTGGAGTCTAGGATGTTCTTTACTTCGAACTCAAGTTCTCCATCTACTAAAACAGGTTCCGGGAGTTCGGTCAATCGGGTTCCTGGTTGCACTGGTTTTAGTAAGGAGACATGGAATACTGGATGTATTTTCATATCCGAAGGCAATTCCAATTTAACAGCCACCGGATTAATTATGGTAGAGATAAGATAGGGTCCAAGGTATCTCGGGATGAAAGTGCGGGGTCCTTTTAGAGGTAGGTGCTTAGTGGATAACCAGACCTGATCTCCCACTGCGCAGTGAGGGGACTCTTTACGGTGCTGATCTGCTCTTTTTTTAAATTGAGCTTTAGCTCTTTGCAGATGGGCAGTGGCTTCCTTAAAAGCACGAGTGATCTCCGAGTGCAAGTGATCCACAGCAGGTGTTTCGAATTCTTGGGGAGGATCCAGGTTAGAGGTTCTAGGATGGTGTCCGTATAATAGGAAGAAGGGAGTCTTCCCGGTTCCAGAATGAGTTGAATTGTTATAGGCGTATTCAGCGATCCAAAGAATGTCCTTCCAAGGGTTTTCAGTTTGTTGGAGCATGCAACGTAGATATTGCTCTAGAGTTTGATTTGTCCTCTCGGTTTGTCCGTCAGTTTGGGGATGGTGACTGGTAGAAAGTCTCACATCAATTTGGGCTAAACGACAGCAACTTCGCCAAAAGTGGGAGATGAATTGACTTCCCCTATCGGAGACCAAAACTGAGGGGAAACCGTGTAACCGAACGATGTTTTCTAAGAATTCTCGGGCTAATACTGAAGCTGAAGGTAGGCCCTTCAGGGGAATGAAGTGAGCCATCTTGGAGAATAGATCCACGACTACTAAAATGGTATTATACCCTGAGCATGGAGGTAAGTCCGTGATGAAATCCATGGACAGGGTATGCCATGGACAGGGAGGGATGTCTAGTGGGTGTAAGAGACCGGCTGGTTTCTCCTTCTGACTCTTATTCTGGGCACACACACCGCAGGAGATTACAAAGTCTCTAATGTCCTTCTTCCATGATGGCCACCAGAAATGTCTTTTGACCTTTTCCATGGTTTTGGTTATGCCAGGGTGACCCTCCATTAGTGAATCGTGATAACAGGAGATTACCTGTTTTTGTATTTTCTCACTGGGCAAGTACAATCGTCCTCGGAAATATGGTAGGTCTCGATCCACTGAGAATTCTTTTCCTTTTAATTGCCAGTCCTGTAAGTCGACCGGAGTTAAAAGTGATTTGACTGTAGTCTTAATGTCTTCAAAGGATTGAGCGCTGACCAAGCCCAAAATCCTTTGTTCTGGGATTATGGGTATTGGTTCCGGATTGGTCAAATGTTCATCTATTCCCATCCGGGAGAGGGCATCTGCTTTTCCATTTTTACTGCCTGGTCGATAAGTAATTATAAAGTCAAACTCAGCCAAAAACAGAGCCCAGCGAAGCTGCCTGGAAGACTGAGCTTTGGCTGTCTTCAGATACTGTAAGTTGCGGTGATCAGTCATTACCGTGACTGTGTGTCTGGCTCCCAAAAGATAATGCCGCCAAGCTTTAAAGGCCGATCTGATAGCAAAAAGTTCCTTGTCTGTAATTGAATAGTTGATCTCGGGAGCCGAAAATTTGCGGGACCAAAAGGCTACAGGATGTAATTGGTGTGTGACCGGATCCCTTTGTGATAAAACTGCCCCCATAGCAAGACTAGAAGCATCTGTTTCTACGATGTAGGGGAGTTCTGGGCGAGGATGTTTTAGAACAGGTGCAGGAATGAATTTAGTCTTTAAGTCCTGAAAAGCTTGTTCTGCCTCGGTAGACCACTCAAAACGTTTGTTTTTCTTTAACAGTGCGGTGATGGGCAGGACTATTCGAGAGAATTCAGGGATGAATCTGCGGTAAAAGTTAGCGAAGCCTAATATGCTTTGGACTCCTTTTACAGAGGTTGGTGAAGGCCACTTGATGATTGCATCGACTTTCTTTGAATCCATATGGACTCCGTTAGGTGACAATATGAATCCCAGGAACTCAACTTCAGTTACGTTGAAAACGCATTTTTCGAGCTTAGCAAAAAGGTTATGTTGACGTAATCTCTTGAGGACCTCTCTAACGTGTTTCCGGTGTTCTTCTTCAGATGAGGAATAGACGAGGATGTCATCAATGTAGACAACAACACACACATCAATGAGTTCTCTAAGGACATCATTCATAAAATACTGGAAGGCGGCAGGAGCGTTGCAAAGTCCAAAGGGCATAACTTGATATTCAAACAGCCCATACTTGGTGCGGAAGGCCGTCTTCCATTCATCGCCCTCTTTTATTCGTACCAAATGGTAGGCTCCTCTGAGATCCAACTTTGTATATATACATGCGTCTTTTACTTGGTCCAGGAGTTCAGGGATCAAAGGTAACGGGTATCTGTTTTTAACAGTGATTTGATTCAGGGCGCAGTAATCTATACAAGTCCTAAGGTCTCCTTCCTTTTTCGGAACGAAGAACAAAGCCGAGGAAGCTGGAGATTTTGAAGGACGGATAAACCCGTTAGCTAGGTACTGGTCCAGATATTGTCTGAGGTGAAGATTCTCTGGCTCTGTGAGGGCATAAATCCTACTGCAAGGAGGAGTTGTTCCGGGTATCAGATCTATTTGACAGTCGTAAGACCTATGAGGAGGCAGGGTGTTAGCTTGGTCCTTCCGAAAGACGTCTTGGAATTCCTGGTATTCGGGAGGTAATTTGGGAAACTCAGAAGAGATTGCCGCCAGTGAAACATCAGGCCGAGGATAACAAGTGGTAAAACATTCTGGAAACTGAACCGTCTTTGCTCGCCAATCGATCTGAGGATTGTGCTTCTCTAACCAAGGGATTCCCAGAATGATCTGGAACTGAGGGGCCTTGATCACATCGAACACTATTTTCTCCCGGTGTCCATCTTGGCTCACTAACATCACTTCTTGGGTGGCGTGCGTTACTGGTCCGGAGGCTATCTCCGTGCCATCCACTGTAGTAATGACGTCCTTTACTGCCTTAGGGACAAGAGGTAGATTCATCCTTGATACCAGTTCACGGTCCACATAATTACCGATTGCTCCGCTGTCGATGTAAGCTTCAATTGCATGCAAACGATCCGGACGTTCAGGACTAATGAGGACCATAGGCACCACGAAATGCGAGGTCACGGGACAGATTTTAATGCTCGGCAAGAGGACCTCTACACTTGTCGGGCTAGGTCGTTTCCCTGCTCAGAATTTGTGGTACAGGTATCTGCGGCTCCTACAGCCTTCTTAGCTGGTTTCACTGGACAGTCTCGAAGAAAGTGCCCCGAGTTTCCGCAATAGAGGCATAATTGCAGCTGTCTTCTTCTTTCCCGCTCCTTTTGGGTTAAAGGTCCTTTCATGCCCCCTATTTGCATGGGTTCCACAGTGTCAGCTCCCCTAGTAGAGGTCTGCGGTTTAGAAAACATTCGGGTATCAAATTTGGAACGATCAGCCTTCCTGTTCTGTAATCTGTGGTCCAATTGGACAACTAAGTCAATATAATCTGAGCATTCTTGTGGAGGATTCACGACTTGAGCTAACACATCCTTGAGCTCTCCACGCAGGCCTCTGTAGAAGAGCGTTATTCTCTTATCCTCAGGCCATTGAGTTTCCACTATAAGTCTATTGAATGAGGCTATATAAGTCAAGAGGTCTTGATTACCCTGTCGTAACGAAAGAAGTTCATTGTCCAAGGCCTGACCTTGTGCATGTCTTGCGAACAGTTTCTCCATGCTGGACTGGAAGGCCTGGAAATCATGCAGAACCGGATCATCCTGAGTGACTAAAGGGATCGACCAATCTGCGGCGCTGCCACTGAGATAAGAAAGCACGAAAGCCACCTTGGTCTGATCTGTTGGGAAGGCAGCTGGTCGACATAAGAAGTGTAGGCGGCACTGGTTAATGAACACGGCTAATTTCTTTGGGTCACCAGAAAAGCGTTCGGGCGGAGCCAAGTGCACATTGCCGGGTAGATTGATTTGCACTGGATTCAAGGATGATGCAGAAGGATAACTTCCTCCTGGAGCGGGCAGGGGTGTCTGTCCTGCCTGCGTTTGTAGCAATTGCCTAGCGAAGTCCTCAGTTCGCTCCTTGGAAATTATCAGCTCTCTTCTTAGAGATTTTGTTTCCTGACGAGCTGCATGTACTTCTGCTCTTAGTTCCCCAAGCAACTGGACTAATTGATCAGTGTCTGAGGTTTCCATTGCGCCTGGGTAGGAGTTTTGCGGTGGGCTTCGTGTTCTGTAACGCTCACCTGATTCCCACGGAGGCGCTGGTCTTGGCAGGAAGGTGTCTGTGACCCGAAAAGTGATGTGCAGGACTCGATTTGCTTCTGGGGCCGAACCTCTTCGCACTGTGTGTCGAATTCGAAGAGTGAGATTTCTGCAGGTGAAAGAATATGGGGGTTAATGATCTGGGTTGTTGAATGTCCCTCTCTCTCTCTCTCTTCTTAGCTTCTCCGTGGAGCCCCCCAGGTCAACGTGCTCACCTTAGATAGGTGAATGCTGGACTCTCCATCTGCGTCTGGTGCAGGGTGCCGTTGCCAGTTCCTTCACTGGTGAAACATAGGCCTCTTGACATCAGAGGATCGCTACCGTCGTTAACTGCACGAGCGGTGAGTTTCTGGACACCTTTTTAGTCCTTTTAGTCTTTAGGTGCGTGGGCACGTTAATATAGAACAGGACTCTGTATAATGCTTTTTCCTATTTGTCTTGCAGGGCTCTTGAGATAGGAGATGGTGTGAAGAGAGCCGAAGTTGGAGCCAGAGCCTTGGAATGAAGCGCTTGGAAATGCGTAAGTAAATGCAAGCGCTCTAACTGTCTCTTTTCCCTTGCAGCTGTGAGTTTGTGCTGAAGAGATGCTGGAAAACGCCAGAGTATTTGCAGGCGTTCTACTGTGGCAAGCGCGATGGACGTGAGTAAATACCTGTCTAATGTCTCTTCGTTGGTCTTTCAGATGCTGGATTGCAGCGTTGAAGAAATCCGGAATTCGCGGAGTGCCGGTAAATAATAACAATGCTTTTGTCTTCACAGGCGGAGGTGCAGCGTGAAGAAATGTTCGCTGCCGATGGATCAGGTGAGGAAAGCGCTGCGTGTAAAGGTTGCAGTGCTAACCTGTTGTTTCTTGTCTTTGCAGGTGCTGCTGAATACTGGATACAGGAGTGGTAAGTATTGTTCTTGCAGGTTCAGGATCGGAAGGAAGAAAGGCTGGAACAGACTCGGTGGGCGTTCTGCTGCAGATGCAGAATAACGCGAAGCACGTTTGTTCAATCGGGTGTGGTTTAAATAGCCTTGGAGTGATGAGGCGTCTTCCTCCACGGCCCCGCCTAGATAAGAAAAGAGTTCCAGTTCCAGAAGAGTTCCCGTGTTGTATCCAGGGAGTGGAGCTTGCCCCACCCAGGTAAGAAAGTAGTTCCTGTTCACAGAGGATTCCTATGTGGCTGGTAAGTAAGCAGCATGGTCTGCTGTAGGTAAGTCCACCCAAGCATCTTCATACATATTATGAGCCCGGCGCTTCCAGTGCCGGGACCGATGGCTTTGATGAGCCTGGTGCCACCGGCACCAGGACAAGGTCCAAAAGGTCCCAGTGGGGACCGGCTGGTGCCTAAGATAACGGTTAGGGGCCTGCTTCCAAGGACGTTGGGCTGTTCCTGACTCCTTGGAAGCAGTGATCATGACAAAGACAGACAAATGAAAATGGAACAGACAAGCTATACAAATCTGTTGAGGATTCAAATACACAAGACGAATCAGCCAACACCAGAGAAGACCAACAAAGAAAAACTTAAACAAGGTCCACCCCCTCAAATAATCAAAAAATAGTGAAAGAACAACAGCGGTCAAAGAAAAGTGAGCACAACATGATAAGAACCATAGTACAAACAGAGGGTGATTCTGCTCTGCACCAAAAGGCGAAAGCACCGCAAATAGACAAACAAGGAATATGGGCTTGGTTACCTAAAGCTCTCACAATGCAACGTAAGAAATAGCCATCCAAGAGCACAGAGGCATCGTCAACGCCACAGGAAGAGGAGTACTTACAAAAAATCACGTTTTGTTCATGGAACACACGAGGTCACTTGCATCTTACTCAACCAGGGGAGCTAAACCTCAGAGAATATGCTGCTTGTTAAATTTGGGTGTATAATGTTGAGATCTTGACCGTTCTCTTGTTTGCTGTATCTTTCAAAGCTAAACCTCAGAGAATATGACATTATCTGCCTCCAAGAAACATGGTTGCAAAACGCACCAACTCTAAACGGCAATCATGTCATTTTAGCTCCAGCAGCCAGAGGTACTACAGGACGCCCAACCTCAGGATTAATGACGGCATGTCGTAATGGATGTGGCGCAGTCATCAAAAAGACAATAATTGCAAATCAATCAATCTTGGCAATTTAATTTGTTTACAAGACTGATTGCAATATGGAAGTCCCGTCTAATAAAGTTGTAATAATAAACACCTATTGGAACACGGCAGCAATAACTACAAACAACTTCATTACTTTGTGTGAACATACGATTGATGTGGTAACAACTAAAGACCCCACGACTAACATAATCTTATGCGGCAATCTAAATGCAGTTTGTAAACTTCAGCAGAAAACCCCAGCAAGCAACTTAAAATCCACTGCAGAACAACGAGGCAAAACATGGCTCAATTTTACTACCTCTCGTGGACTACATAACCTGAGCAATGCGCTCCCACAAACCATCAGTAAACGAACCTGGCAACGAGGCAACTCTGCAACAACAATTGATTACATCTTTGTCTCCCAGCCACTCCTACACATCATAAAGTCATTCAATGTACGTTGCACTACAGCCAGCGATCATAATTTGCTAGAGACAGCATGACAGTTACCAACCTAGCAACGCGCCCAAACAAATTTCCTACTTGAGCCAAATGCCCAAGGCACCAGGCTAAAACTAAGTGCTGCGGCTATCAACGACCTACCGTCAAAATACAATGCAAGGGCACAATTGAAAATAACTAATCCAATTGAATATCAGCCCTTGCTAATACCACATAGACAAGTGAAAAAAGTCTTACGTAACACAAGACAAAATACAAATCACTTCTATAATAAGGAGCTTTTTGATAGAAGACGCATCTACAGAAGAGCTTTGCGCTTAGCAAAAAAAACAATCTGTAATGCTAGATGGACAGGCAAACATCAAAGGCCTGAAAATGGCTTACAAAACTTGGGTGAGACTTTACAGGCATAAACTGTACCAGGCGGATGCTGAGCAAATTACGAAAACGCTAGTTACAAATAACAGTAGAGAATTCTGGTCGTTGTTGAGATCCATAGACAAACCTTTGGAGAATCAAATCTTGAACAATAACAATCAAATAACTTCGGAAAAACATTTTGAAACAGTGTTCAAATCGGTCACTGAGGATACAACCTATGACCATTGCCTAGGGGTCGAGAAGTGGGACAACTTTGAAAACAGAGATGACATTTTGGATATCATCAAAAAACTCAAAAACTCAAGAGCACCAGGGCCGGATGGCCTGACAAATGCCGAATTAAAGACCCACCCCAATGAGTGGGCCGATTTCTTGAGTGCCATTTTTCAGCGCTGTGCGGACACAAGATCCATACCATCAACATGGACTAAGGCAACAATTATACCAATCTACAAAAAAGGCGATCTTGCGGATCCATCAAATTTTCGCCCAATAGCCTTACTGGATGTTACAGGCAAAGTTTAAGCTACGCTTCTACTAAAGAAATTCCAACTATGGGCTAGCTCTGCCCCATGCAATGAAGATCTGCAAGCAGGTTTAAAAAAAATGGAGGGACAACTTGTAACATCCTAGCCTTTAACATTCTAAAAGGCAAAGCCCTACAAACAAACCAACATCAGTTCACAGTGTTTATTGACTTCACTCAAGCGTTTGACCGTGTTGAAAGATCTCGCTTGTGGAATAAACTAAAAACCTGGAACTGCCCGGAGGACATTCTAGCCCCAATACAAGCACTTCATCATAACACCACGTTGAGAGTGCGCTTGAGTCGTAAAGGCCAACTGTCATCCAAAATTCCAAGTACCCGTGGGGTGAAGCAAGGCTGTCCACTAGCTTCAGCACTTTTTCTCGCCTATATTGGAGACATTCAAACGATGGAAGCATCAACAAGAGTTTTTCCACCAAAGATTGGCAACACCACAATAGGACGCCTGCTTTACGCAGACGACCTCACGTTGTTCGACCAAACACAAATTGGACTGCAACGCCAGCTAAACGGCCTGCTACTATATGCAAACAACAATCACCTTGAAATTAAAAAAGACAAAACTAAAATTACGATTCTCCAAAAACACGAAACGACAAATAAAGACTTCAATTGTTGTTTAGGGAAAAAAAAATCGAGATTGTTAAATCATTTAAATATTTGGGAGTACACCTAGACAGCTCACAGAATGAAATAACCATGCAACATGAGCTACAGACAAAAATCAAAAAACTCGTGGCCCAAGCCAAGGCTGTAGACAACAAATTTGGAAAATGTTCCCTGCTGCCAATCATCAACTTCTATAAAATTAAAGTTGTACCTGCCATCACATACGGCACGGAAGCAATGCCCACCATCCCCAAGCAAATATGGGCCAAACTGGAAGCCTCATTTTGGCGACGGGTGCTTAAACTCCCGAATTCAACAGCAGGAGTAGCAATTAGACACAAATTAAGCCTACAGTCCTTAGAATGTACGGTAAGCTGTAATTCCATCATGCTCTTTAGAAAATGTAGAATGGAAAACAGTCACGCAATTTTCTGCATGATCAAACTTGAGATGGATGGGCAAAAATCTGATATGCTAACCAAATGGCAAAGTGAAAACCAAATCGTGCTCCAGACAATCGCTTCAGATGAGGAGGAACTAATTACAAATCCTTGCAGAGTTCTACGAAAACTCAAAGACGCGGACTGGGCAAAGACCAATGACATGGCAGCAAAACTACAACTTACATCACATCTCCCAGCCAATACAACAAAACGAAATGAATTACAGGAGCTAATAAAGCAATTTCCCCCCAAAAAAAGCCTGGAATCTAATCCTTCGAGCTCGTTTGAACCTATTCAAAACTAACGAAATTCTACATATCAGAGGTCTCAGTCAATCGCCACATTGTCGATTCTGTCATGAAATTACCCCTCCACCAATTGAAACAATTCGACATCTCTTGATGGCATGTCCAGCCACCAAAGAAATCAGACAACGTTATCTGTACACCATGGTAGGATTTGATATCCTACAAGAAGAAGAGACATGGTGGCCAAGGCTCATTGCCGGTACCCGCAAAGCCTGGCAAATCACCACAACAAATATTTTAGAACATATTGATAGCAAGTTGCTCACCACTGATTTGTGACTTAACTGAGTGCACGTCCACAATTAACCAGAAACAATAAACAATCAAGAGCAGCTGAATCACCAAAGATAAAAATGGACTTTATAAGCACTTGGTGTATGGGTGTAAGCAAGAGTGATTTCCCAATATTTTAAAAATCTTATTTTGATTAAACAATAAAAAATAAAAAAAATGCTATTTGCAATGCTGATATGATAGCTAATTTATTTTTTTTATTTTGGAAACTGATATGTTTACATGGTAAGCGTTACACTGTGTGTGCATTTACTGAGGTAGGACAAACACATTAGCTTGAGGCTGTATGTGTTAGAGAAATCTGGCTGCAGTTCTGAGCTAGCACACAGTGTGCAGCAAATGCAAGTTTGCACCAGATGCAAACTATAACTTTCTGTCCAGTTTATACTATCTTATTTGTTTAAATATTCCTTTGCTGTTTTTCTTATTTCTCCTTAATACTGCTCATAGAATGGATTTGTATGGGGTAAATGCTTAATCGTGTTTATTACTTTATGTTACACTAGTAGGGATCAGGCAGTGAAATGTATATAGTAATTATGTTTTTTTTAAATGTTTTTTCTGCAGTATAAATTATGAATGCCTTCAAAGATCATGGCTAAATGTGCCAGAAGGAAGTAAAAATATTTACAGGGAAGCAAAGTTTCTTAATCTAAAAAAGCAGAGACTGATGTGTCATGTTCTGTGCAAACTTCTAATGAGCCTAATTTATTAACGTGTGCCAAGAATGTGCAAATGTGCTATTTGAGAGGGAGGCCATGTCAACTACTGAACTGAATGGAACCAGTCATATTTCAAGTAAGACTGGTAATAGAACATATCTATTAACAGAATTACAACGCATAAAGAAACAGGACTTACCCTTACCAAAGTCTAAGACTACATTTAGGGGCCGATTCATGGAACAAACGTGCGCCGAAAATCTTCGCGCAAGCAGGCGCAAGCAGGCGCAAGCAGGCGCAAGCGGAAAAAAACAGGCATGGAAGTCCCTGCGCGTGTTTACCACGGGATGTGCGTCAAACCCGTGCATTGCGCACACGTCACTGCAACATCCCAAAAGACGTGCGCGATGTGCACAGTGAAAGCGCACAACCTCGGCGCATACAGCAGAAAGTGGGCGGAACACGGGGCGTAACGCGCGGAATGGGGAACAACTCGCGAAAACAAGGGCTTAACTGGGGATGTACTGCATGGAAGCAGACGGAACGCCCACACGCACCCGAACCACACGTATTCATGGAATCGAATAGGGCAAAGCCACGCACAGCGAAAGACACGCACAAGCCGATACACGTCCGCCACACGAAGGCAGGCGGTAGCGTCCCTGCGCATTACAAAAGTGGCAACATACAGCAATTGTGCGATCGGGGCACGTGTATTTCGGGGTTGCGCGGGAAGTCACACACGCGATCTGGCCTGGGGGAGCGGGCTACGTGTATTTCAGGGGTTCGCGTGAAGTTCCTCACGCGATCGGGCCTGGGGGAGCGGGGTACGTGTATTTCAGGGGTTCGCGTGAACTTTCTCACGCGATCGGGCCTGGGGGAGCGAGCTACGTGTATTTCAGGGGTTCGCGTGAAGTTCCTCACGCGATCGGGCCTGGGGGAGCGGGGTACGTGTATTTCAGGGGTTCGCGTGAAGTTCCTCACGCGATCGGGCCTGGGGGAGCGGGGTACGTGTATTTCAGGGGTTCGCGTGAACTTTCTCACGCGATCAGGCCTGGGGGAGCGAGCTACGTGTATTTCAGGGGTTCGCGTGAAGTTCCTCACGCGATCGGGCCTGGGGGAGCGGGGTACGTGTATTTCAGGGGTTCGCGTGAAGTTCCTCACGCGATCGGGCCTGGGGGAGCGGGGTACGTGTATTTCAGGGGTTCGCGTGAAGTTTCTCACGCGATCGGGCCTGGGGGAGCTGGGTACGTGTATTTCAGGGGTTTGCGTGAAGTTCCTCACGCGATCGGGCCTGGGGGAGCTGGGTACGTGTATTTCAGGGGTTCGCGTGAACTTTCTCACGCGATCGGGCCTGGGGGAGCGGGGTACGTGTATTTCAGGGGTTCGCGTGAACTTTCTCACGCGATCGGGCCTGGGGGAGCGGGGTACCACTCACCGTCTGCCTTGCGTGTAGTAGAACGCGTAGCCAACACCCGCTGTGAAGTAATAGCGTGTGAACCCCAACGGATGGAAAACACACGCACCGCACGAAAAGCACGTAAAGAACATAAAGGCACGCGGGATCTCCAAGCCCTGCCAGGGCAACGCCCGTGCGCAAAACGTCACAGACGCGCTTACGCTGTAAGGGCCTTTGGTCCAATGAAATCGCGTACGCCTGCTGACGCGCTTACGCGCTAAGGGCCTTTCCTCGAATTACACGCTGACGTGCAGATTTTTCACGTGCCAAATCACTCCGTATCAAGCTGGCCACGCGAAAACACACGGAAGACCACGCTCCTGCCCAGAAGGCCGAATCACTGCCGCCCAGTGCCCCGAGCAGCCTCCCACGTGCCATCTGCTGCTGCCTGCCTGCCTGCCTGCCTGCTGCCACCGTGCCCTGCCATTTGGTGCCTGCACATCAGCCATCTGCAGGGGTCCAGTTGCTGTGTCCACCCCTGCTGGTACAGAAGACTCCCGACTCGAATAACATCGCTCCACAGCCCAGCCCCAGGACCCAGTTGCCCACCCACTCCTGCCCCTGGGGTTGCCATGTCGGGCACATCCACATCTGACCCCAGTGGCAACCCCCGGCCAGAGGGGCAGAGGGGCACCAGCTTCACTGCCACCGAAGTTGGTGTCCTGGTGGAGCAAGTCCTGGGGCAGTATGATGCCCTCTTCGGATCGTCCCGCGCCAACAGGGAAGGACGGGATAGGATCTGGGCCGACTGTGTGGTTGCCATCAACGCGGAGGGGGTGGCAACCCGCACCATCCAGAAGGTCAAGAAGCGCTGGGAGGACTTGAGGTCCAGGACCCTCATGAAGGCCCGGCGCCTCGTGGAGGGGGGCCGGTGCCACATGAGTTCCATCCAGTTGAGGGTCCTGGACTGGAACGCGCACACCCAGCGCTCCACGCCCAGGTCCTTGAGAGGGAGACCCGTCTGGAGTTGAGCGGTAAGTGGCCAAGCATTGCTGTGTGAGACAGGGCATGTTGCAGTGTGCTGGTTGTCTGATACTTGCCTGCATGTGTGACATAGGCCATGTACGCATGTATGTGTGCAGGGACATCATGGGAATGCATGTGCGACCTGTAATGTGTGAACCGCACGGTTGTTGCATGTGTTTGAATGCGACATGGGGAGCCCTGTGCAGATTGCACACATGAGAGCATGGCAGTCTCTGTTCCTGGACATGGGTGGGGGCGAGGGATGGGTGCTGATGCCAGATACATATGTGGTATCCATGTCTGTGTGCCTGACCTGCGTGTCTGTGTCTTGTGAGTGCCATGGATGCATGACACATGTCTGTGACAATGTACAGATTCAATGATGCAGCCTAGTCATCCTTGTATGCACTGTGATTGGGGTGTACGGGGCCAGATGGATGTGACTGAGGTGAAGTGTGTGCATGTGATAGGCATGACCCATGATGCATGTGAGTCCCATTACATTGTATGATTCGAGAGCCCATTGGACATGCATTGAAATGTCCATGGCACGCACCATGACTGTCACTGTGTGTGTTTTGCCTGGACTGACACATGTGTTGTGGTGTGACATGAAGTGTACTTTGACAGTGGCACTCATCTGCTATTGCTTCCTGTCTAGGGGACCATTGTACAGTACCCTGATGCTTGTGTTCTATGTCTCCCTCTACGCAGCGGCTAGTGAAGGAGAGGGCAGAGACGGCGCTGTGGAGCAAGGCGGCGGGGATGCCCCCACGGCTGCAGCGGAAGGGGTGGGTGAGCCCCCACAGGGGCCTGCTACGGCGGTAGACGGCGAGGAGCCATCCAGGTTGGTGGTTTCCACAGAGGAGGAGGAGGCCACCACTGAGGCGCACATGGGGCCTGGTGGGGGCATCCCTGCTGGTGCAAGTGGTGCAGTCCAGGGGCAGGGGCAGGAGGCAGCACAGGTCACCGTGGAGGGGCCTGTGCATGTCGCTGTCCCTGAACCTGTGGGTGCACCACCTTGCACCAGCAGGGATGCCCCGTCCCAGGCCCGTCCGCAGGTAGAGGGGATGTCCATGTCATCTGACTCCCCTCCACCTGCGGACGAGGGGACCCCTGGCCGTGTGGAGAAGGTCCTGATTGGGGTCGCGATGCGCACGGCTGTGATTCGTGATGCCGTGCGTGCTTCCCAGGAGGAGCACGCACGTCATCACGAAGAGCACCGTGCCGACGTGGCCCAATTGGGATCGGCCATGTTCGGGGGTTTCCTGCATGTGTCGGCCAATCTGGCGGCCCTCTCCTCCTCTGTGGAGACTATACGCCAGTCGTTCTCCTTGCCGTCTTCCGGCCCAGATGCCACCAGGGCCCCCTGTGGACCTGCCCTGACCAAT
Organism: Ambystoma mexicanum; assembly: GCF_040938575.1. Classification (NCBI taxonomy): domain Eukaryota; kingdom Metazoa; phylum Chordata; class Amphibia; order Caudata; family Ambystomatidae; genus Ambystoma; species Ambystoma mexicanum. The sequence continues at coordinate 1,100,517,355 of NC_090933.1, forward strand.
GCAGCCAGCTCGGTGGGGATCCCATCCCTGCCACAGTCGGGAGTCAGAGGTCCAGCAGGGGTGGACAACACAGCAACTGGACCCCAGCAGATGGAGGATGTGACGGCATCATCGGGCAGGGCACGTGCACGACGGCGTCGGTGGTTTCCATCATCCTGGATGCCGTCGTGCTGGCAGAGGCAGTGGCGTCGGAGGCAGCAGCAGGCTCGACGTGGGAGGCATCATGGCTCGGGGCCATCAAGATCAGAGGGGCAGGCATCGGCCGGAGGGCAGGAGAACCCTGGGATGGTAGTGTCTTCCGTGTGGGAGCAGTTGGTCCAGCGGATAGGTGCGGAGCGGTAGCGGGCGGAAGAGGAGCGGCTCACCATGGTCAGGGCGGAGTTCTCCATGCGTCGGGCGTTGAGGCGGGCTGAGTGCCTCGAGGAAGCTCGCAGGGAGTTTGAGGTGAACATGGGGTTATCCCTGCGAGACCTCGGGGCCAGGACAGAGTCCCGCCTCCAGGACATCGACATGGAGTTCGATGATGCCCTGGCCGGCAACATCACAGAGTGAGCCGCAGGACTTGCCCGCTGCCATTGTATATAGTTATATAGTTAGTGGTAGGTTTCCTTTAAATTATTTTTTTTTTATTTGGTTGCGATTGGACAATGCGCCACTTTTTTGTATATAGTTCAGTTTTTAGTTAGTTGACATAGTTAGGTTTCATTTGGTTGGGCTCATGGACCCGGGATTGTCTTGTAAATAGTTCTTCTATGGATTTTTTGATTTTTTGGATTTTTTTCATGGACATTCATCTTCTTTTTGTTGTTTTGCTTTGTGGTTTTTCTAATTTCATTTCCATTCTAGTTGATTTTCAATACATTTTTATTTTCATCCTTCAATGTGTCGTATCATCTCATTACTTTCATGCATGTCATGTTGGGTGTTTTAACATTCACTTGCAGCCATTGTGTGTGACAGACATGTGTTCATTTGCATTATTTAAATTGGCCCTCATTACGACCCTGGCGGAAATCGTGGTGCAAAATGCACCATGGAGCACGGCGGAAAGCTGCCGATAGCGCCATGGGGGTTGGCGGATTTTCCGCCCCATTCCGACCTTGGCGGGGCGGTAAATCCCCATTCCCCATTTTACCCTTCCCCATTCCCATTTTTGCCCCATAGGGTATATTGGGAGTGGGGAAGGCGTTAATTGCGCCACCGTAAAATACGGTGGCGTAATTAACAACAAGGTCCCGTAGCGCCATGGATTTCTCCGCCCGGAAAAACCAGGCGGAAAACGCTCCATGGCGCTACGGGAACTCGTAGTAGGGGGGACGGGTCCGCCGCGAATAACGCTGGAGTAAACCCACTCCGCCAGGGTCGTAATGAGGCCCATTGGGTGTGTAACATGTAATTTCCTTTGATATGTGGGTGGATGTGATAGTTGGTTGGGCCTTTTGGCAGGGGAGGATGGCCATTACGGACATGATTGGGGATTGTTGGGACCCAGGAGCAGGGGGGCATGGATGGGACATGGGCGAGGGCCTGGTGGAGGGTGCCCCGCAATGCTGGGGGGTGGGGGTGGTGGGGGACATGAGTTGGACATGGGTGGGGGCCTGCTGGCAGGTGCCCCACAGTGCTGGGGGGTGGGGATGGTGGGGGACATGAGTTGGACATGGGTGGGGGCCTGCTGGCAGGTGCCCCACAGTGCTGCGGGGTGGGGGTGGTGGGGGACATGAGTTGGACATGGCTGGGGGCCTGCTGGCAGGTGCCCCCCAGTGCTGGGGGGTGGGGGTGGTGGGGGACATGAGTTGGTGTTCATTAGTTCAAGGAGACATGTGCCTTTGCTGGGGGGCATGCCCATGTTGGGTGGGCTGCCTGCGGGACATGACCAGGGATGCAGGGTAGTCCCCTGTGGTGTGGGCTGCCTGCAGGGGCCGTGGAGGGTGTACAGGGAACACCTGGGAGGACCCACACTGTCAAATCACATGTAGGACTCCCCGGCACCCCTGAAATGCACGTACCCTGCTGAAATCGCGTGTAAAACTTCCCGCGCACCCCTGAAATACACGCGCCCAGGCTATTCGCGTGTGGAACTTCCCGCGCACCCCTGAAATACACGCGCCCAGCCTATTTGCGTGTGGAACTTCCCGCGCACCCCTGAAATACACGCGCCCAGCCTATTCGCGTGTGGAACTTCCCGCGCACCCCTGAAATACACGCGCCCAGGCTATTCGCGTGTAAAACTTCCCACGCACCCCTGAAATACACGCGCCCAGGCTATTCGCGTGTAAAACTTCCCGCGCACCCCTGAAATACACGCGCCCAGGCTATTCGCGTGTGGAACTTCCCGCGCACGCCTGAAATACACGTACCCTGCTGAAATCGCATGTAAAACTTCCCGCGCACCCCTGAAATACACGCGCCCAGGCTATTCGCGTGTGGAACTTCCCGCGCACCCCTGAAATACACGCGCCCAGGCTATTCACGTGTGGAACTTCCCGCGCACACCTGAAATACACGTAGCCCGCTCCCCCAGGCCCGATCACGTGAGAAACTTCACGCAAAATCCTGAAATACACGTTGCCCGCTCCCCCAGGCCCGATCGCGTGAGAAACTTCACGCGAACCCCTGAAATACACGTAGCCCGCTCCCCCAGGCCCGATCGCGTGAAAAAGTTCTCGCGAACCCCTGAAATACACGTAGCCCGCTCCCCCAGGCCCGATCGCGTGAAAAAGTTCACGCAAACCCCTGGTATACACGTAGCACGCTCCCCCAGGCCCGATCGCGTGAGAAACTTCACGTGAACCCCTGAAATACACGCGCCCAGGCTATTCGCGTGTAAAACTTCCCGCGCACCCCTGAAATACACGCGCCCAGGCTATTCGCGTGTGGAACTTCCCGCGCACGCCTGAAATACACGTACCCTGCTGAAATCGCGTGTAAAACTTCCCGCGCACCCCTGAAATACACGCGCCCAGGCTATTCGCGTGTGGAACTTCCCGCGCACCCCTGAAATACACGCGCCCAGGCTATTCACGTGTGGAACTTCCCGCGCACACCTGAAATACACGTAGCCCGCTCCCCCAGGCCCGATCACGTGAGAAACTTCACGCAAACCCCTGAAATACACGTTGCCCGCTCCCCCAGGCCCGATCGCGTGAGAAACTTCACGCGAACCCCTGAAATACACGTAGCCCGCTCCCCCAGGCCCGATCGCGTGAAAAAGTTCACGCGAACCCCTGAAATACACGTAGCCCGCTCCCCCAGGCCCGATCGCGTGAAAAAGTTCACGCAAACCCCTGGTATACACGTAGCACGCTCCCCCAGGCCCGATCGCGTGAGAAACTTCACGTGAACCCCTGAAATACACGTAGCCCGCTTGCCGTGCTGGTACAGGGTTAGCGCAGCCCTTTGCGCTGGATTGGGGATTTTGATGGCTTTTCTCTGCGCGGAAGGCGTTCTTGGGGGCGTAACTGGCGCTGCTGCAAGGTCGCTGCGCCACTGTGCGCCACGGCTGGTTTTGGTGGCTGGAATCCATGAATAGGCTGTGCGCGGAAATGGGTTTTGGCGCACGCGGCTGGCGCAGGGATTCGCACGCGCACACTGTGCGCCAGCCGCGTGCGCCACTTGTGCGCTGAATTCTATGAATTACCCCCTTAGTATTTAACTTATCTTTTTATAGTATTCGAAGACTGTAGCTAGTCATTTTTAGTATTCCATAGTATTCTTTTTAAGTAGATTGCTACATGAAGAAAATTCAGTGTGCTGAGTATGAGTCGAGTACTGACCAAATACTAAACAAACACTTTTTTCTAGTATTTTAGTCTTCATTTAGTATTGAATACTACATTACCACTATATACCACTACAGAAAAGACAAGAAAAAGATGAAAATAAGATCTTCCATTTTGGTGAGGGAAAAGAAAAACAACACTTCTTTACTTGCAAGAACCAGGAATAAGAATATCCATTAAAAAAATCATCGTTCTCAAGTGTTCTCAAATTGTTTGAGAAGTGTGAAATTACATCCAACTCATGTGGTGAAGCATTTTTGAAGAAAAATAAATTAGAAGGTATCATTACAAAGGCTTTTCATTTGAAAATAGAATTGTTCATTTTAGTTTTGAACACATTCAATCAATTGACAAAGGCCACAAAGGCATTTGACGAAAAAAGTTCAATCAGTTTGTGGACTTAAATGAGAGAACGTTTGTGATGTATCTCCCAACACATCACAAAAGTTCTCTTGTCTAAGAGTGGAGACACACTTTGCATACTGAAAGATTTTTTAGTGAAGGGAACTACTTTAAAAATGCAATGATGAAGTGAACATTAGCGTGATTTCTGAAGGAGAACAAATCCAAAAGGTGAGAACCAGTGAAGAAGATATATTAGGTCAGCGCTCTGTAGAAGGAAGAAAAGAAACTCTGGTGTGGAAATGTAATTTGTTGTGTAATATTGACAAGTACTATTGTATAGTCGTAAGGAGTTTCTTACAAATGTTACACAAGAATTATAATGTACAATGACAAATCAAGATGCTGCAGAAAATGAGTGACTGTGAAGTTTGTGAAAAAACTGGACTTCTGGGTCACTCTCCGCCTTGTCTTTAAAATGGGAGATATGAGAGTCACATACGTATACTGGCTGCACATCACAACAAAATACGGTATCTACTTCTTGAACTGTATCAGTGCAAAACACCATGCAAGTCACTTGCACTGGAAAGTTTACTTTCTGCTATTGAGATTGTAAAAATACTCATTTGAAAGATTAGGTCTATGTAGAAGAACCCCTTTTTGGAAGTGGACATGATGATCCTATGCTTTCAAAGGTTCTAATTTTTCATGAGTATGGAAAATGACTGACATTTTTTGAGTCTTCTTCAAGTGAAAGACCTGACTTTGTTTGTGTGTCCTGTCGACAGACATTGTACAGAAAACAAGTACAACATGTGTACATTGAAGAGAAAGTGAAAGACTCTGTAGAGGATGTTCGGAAGGACCTTTATCTGTATGTTTGTAGAGCAGTGATTCAAAACAAGTGAGGCACTATTTATATGCATGTACAAAAGAAAACATTCCTACAAGAAGTTTCTTGAACAGCATGGTGTTGCCTGAAATTCCTGTTGTTCTTCAAAATGTTAACATGTTTGAAGTGATTGCATTGAAAACTGTCCATCTGTTCCAAATTATTGTTAAACTACAAACAAAGACATTCAAACTCCCTAAAAAGTAATTGGTGCAAGGTGTGAAAGCCAACATTGTGTATTTGACTCTCAATTTGCAAGAGAATGTGAACACTCTTGAAGTAAAACTGTGCAGTCGCAGTTGAAGCATTCCAAGTGCTAGATGGTATTATCAATAAACAGTCTCAGACCCATATAATCAGACAGACTTAAAAGAATATGGCAAAATACTACTTTATTATCAGCTCAAATAAAGAAGGGAAACCTGGTGAACAAACAGATTGCAGCTCACTCACTCTCATCTACATTTCGATTGTACAAAAGCGTTATACCCCAGTGTATGTCAGCTATGATGTCATACTACATGTCAAACAGTAAAAACCTATCAAAAGGGGGATTGGTTAATGCAACATATATACATACACATTATTTAGTTGTTAGTAACATAATTGGCCTACTCCCTATCAGATAGGCACGCCTTGAATTACCTCTTACTACATATAATACATATTAATAGCTGAATAACAGCAATGGATTGGCTTCTGCAACAATGTGTGGTACACTACTAGATAGGCACTCATGATTGGTTGGAATTCTCTCCCAACCTTTTACATTTGGCTTGTTAGCAGTACATAAGTAAAACAAAACCTAGGTGTAGGGAACAACGTCAGACCACTGCCCGCTTGGTCAATCAGCCTACCGTCTCTCATCAGTTAGGCCCTAAACCAATGCTTCTTCTCTGTAGTTGACCTTGCTGACTGTTCTCATCATTGGGACTTTTAAGGGAGTGTAGGTACATTGCTATCTTCAGTTGGAGCTTAATGACTAGGACTTGTTTTCGAGTCTTGAACCACATGTGAGGAGACCACGATTTTGGCCATTTCAACCTTTAGTGCTATTTAATTCAATTAAGCTGGGTGCTGTTACGCCTCTTGGCTTCTGGAGCCGTTGTTTCTTCCCCTTTCATATGCTTTCTGCATATTTAATTGTTCAATACTTGGCACTTGCAAATGTTTTCTCCTTTACTTAATCTAAGTAATACTTCTCCTGTTTGACTCCCCTTGTGCCTTGCACTTACCTCTTGATGTGGTATCCGTGATTCCAAGCCATACAGATATGCTTTGTTTCTTGCTCAAAGCTCTTTTTCCAGCACCTATAAGCTCTAGAGTTCTGGTCTCTTTCCTTTCAAGGCTTCTTCAAATACAAAACCGATGTCCATCTTACCATAATAGCTGCTTTACTCGCATTATATTTTCTCCTACAGCGAGCTTCTATATGTCTCATCCACCTTGCATTTTCTGTGTATATGCATTTGCTGATTTTCTTCTTACTTATCTTCTTAGTGTATCTGATTTCTTTGTATTTGCATACATGTTTCTCTTGTTTCTTCATTACATCTTCATTTGTTAAGTACTTGTTTGCCGTTTCAGTGCATCCTGGTGCCTTCTCCTCATTACTTCACTTTACTCTGCCCTGATTTCACTTATAGCTCTTCTTTCTTCAGTGGTGTATACAGACATCCTTCCACCTCATCATCACAAGGGTACATTCACTATGGTTCTCTAAGTACATATCATCTTTCATATTTTCTTTGTGGTATTGGGACGATACCTGGTGTCACACACAGAACTTTCTTGTTATTCCAATATGATGGAGGTAAGGGGGCAGGCACTAGAGATGACATGCACATCTGCCTCTATAAAATATGTAACATTAATGATTCTTTGTTTGTTTTAGTGAATGGTGTTGCTACAAAGAACAAAGGAGTTTGGGGACAGATATATATATATCAGAAAGGTAAAGGTAGCTTTTGGGTTTCTAGTCTAGCACAATGACCTGTATAAAAACAGTCTGATTGTACTAAACGTGTCTATAGTTTATGTTGAATTAACAAACAAGAATAGTGAAGGTCAGTTTCAGCATATAACTGTTTCAGAAGGGAATCATTTGTATGAGCATTACACTAGTCAACAAAAGTTGCACCAGTCAGTGTAAGGTGAAAACACCTTAGAAGCTTGTTGTTTCCCTATGCTTTTTCCCACTGGAAAATGAGGCAGATTGGATGATTGGAAAGTCTCAATTTCTTCTCCAGAATACTATTATAGGCATATTGAATGGGGCCCCTAGGGGTCCCTTACGTCTATGGAAACAAGGCGAGTCACCACACACGATGGATACACCAGACACGAGGTTGTATTCCCAAAGCTAGAGTTTATTGCAAAGCAAATAATCTCAGTTGGCCAACTCGGTCTCATGCCCCGCGACGTGTATCTCTAGACCTCGAGGGACGCAAGAGAGTGAATTACGTACATCAGTTACATATATACAAAACGCATATCATACAATCACCTATGACATGTTTAACACCCCCCTTTATTGGGTTTCTTTGAACTCGGTGTGATGATGGACACTTCCGACAATTATGACACCTTCAAATATCTACTCTAGTAACAATATGCAATTTGCAAGTGCGGAGGCATCTTTTAGTTGTTGAACAGATCACAGTGCTTCTGTTCTTGGAAGCGAGGTACATACGGGGGAAGAGTTGCATTCCAGACCTTGCTATCTATGAGGTGCTATTCGTGTCCTGGGAGTCGACACGCTCTAACAGGGCTCAGTAAAGGGGGGCCGTAAAAAGAGCATAATTCAAGCCTTTAGCTGCTTTATTCTAAACATATTCTACCATATAATGAGACTGGCTGGCAGCTGCGAAATTATTAAATGCCCTGCAGCTCTGCTTCAAGGCTACATTCGGGAGGGAGCCGTGTATTCTTTCCTGGCGCTGCCTATGTTGTGTTTCAACGAACCCTTGTTATCCTCGCGGCCCTGCGGCCTTGTCCTTTCACGTGCAGACAACAATGTTTTACAGTCGAGCAGTGTAAGCAGAAAATGTACTGTGAAGCAATAAGAACAGAAAGCAATGAGCAATGGTTAGAAAACAAAATGGCGATCCTTGTTACATCAAATGGCCGTTCATTGGCAAACTTGGAAACCTATATGTCTGTCATATCGTGCATGAGACGGTTGGCCCATGGCCACCAAAATACGTTTGCCCTCCCATATGAGAGGTATCCATTTTTCTAGATTGACAAACCCTCCTTTGGCCGTATGCCAAACGTATCATACATTCATTGTATCCTCCTCTAATGACGATAAGTCTGAAGTACTTATGTCTGAATTTTGCATGCTATTGTAAGCATCACCATCTTCATTAATATCTATAGCCATCAATTCTTTTACTGTTTTCATCTCATTTGTGTCTTGGTCAGCCCGACTACTAATATCGAAATCAACTTCCATCCCCAAGAACGCAGTATTCCCCAAAACCAGGACTCTATTCCCCAGCCTCCTTCTACAGTAGGGAGTTCAGAACTTAGGACATGCATTTTCTTTATTGCTTCAAAGATTGTAGGGGAATAGTCATCTACAAATACACAACACGCTGATTCCACTATTTTGCAAATTCCCCCACGATCAACCAGGATCACATCGAGAGCCATTCTATTTTGCAGCGTCATTAACCTGATTCCTTTAGCTTCCAACGTCATGTCAAATAGTATATCTGTCGTTGTGTTTATGGTATTTTTTAGTATTCTGGACAGCTGCCTTATATTATAGGAGTTCACTATCTGGAACAAGAATGGAATGAATGATTTTGCTACGTAAATCGCTATCAAAACACCTTCGCTACTCCTTTTGACTCTAAATCTGGATAGTCTGGCCATGTCTGCTGTTTCTAAGAGGAACACTCCTGGGAACAGTAGACCTAGGTAACATGTACTGCCCCAGTTTCTGGGCAACCAAGGATATGCTTTCTCTCCACATATAAAATAAACTGGATCTCCCACATATACTGGTTCTATTTCCCATTTCAATACCACTGTATTCATGCATCCAGTAAATGTTCCGACTGAAAAGGAGCCTTTCTTTTTTAGACAAAAAGGGACAGTTCTTGGGTTATAATTCACTGTGTAAGAAGGGGGAACTGTATCTTTGTTCCCGTCTGTTCTTACACGAAACGTCATCACAGATGTTTTAACTGGTGGGGACAATCTATCTTGTCTATTTTGTCGTGTTATCTTTCGCATACTTTTCCTCGTGGTCTCTGGGATCATTACTTGTGCTTTATGGAATATGGAACAACCCACAGGCCTCATTATTATTTCCTCAAACTCATTCATGTTGGTTCTGTCTAATTGACCCTTACTACTCTTATTGTATTTCCCATAGAACATTGCACTTAAAGATGCACTACATGCAGAACTTAATGGTAATGGCTGTACATACCAACCTATTCCTTTACCAGCATTCTGCTGTAAATGGGCACATACCCAGCAATGTGTTTTCTTCAGAATTGCATGTGTCATATTCATAATTAATAACAATGTGTTGTTCCCAAACCCTTCCCTGTGTCTTTCTTCCATTGGGGACAGGGTATAAGTAATCACCTGAACTGGGCTTTCAGTAGTGGATATATTAACTTTGGGTAAAAACATTCCCAATGGGAGTATCGATTCCACATACCATAATACTAGGGCTATCGTTATTGGTGCTACCACGCTCATAAAGCACATAATTATTGTCAGTGCCAGCATACAATTCTTTTTACCATGCGTTTTTCTTAAGCTTACAGTCTTTACAATTGATTCATTCTCAGCAGTGGTGCAGGAGGAGGCTGGAACCGGTCCCAACATGTTTCTCATCGTCCTTCTTCTTCCTTATTACAGGTCGCCGTGGAAATCTCTCTTCATTTCACTTGCTCTGATGTCAATAAGTTCAACGGAATTTGTCACAGTTCAGTTCTGAGAGTCCTTTATAGCCTGGATTTGCTTATTTATTTTTAGGCAAGATCACTGGTCCTTTCTCATACTGCTTAGAGGACTTTTGATCAGTTATCTTATTGCCTTAAAACCATGTGCGCCCAGCTTGTCCGCTCTGATTCCAGACACATGTACTTTTTATGATCGCACCAAGGAGCTGCGAGTCTTGAATTGTCCGATTTGCACAATTCTCACGCTTCTCTCCTCTACACCTCTAGTTCCTTCTCCGTCCATGAGCAGAACCAGATGTTGACATAAACAGCAAAGAACTGTGGATCACTTTGTCTTTCGAGGCCGCAAATTGTGTCGCCTCACTCCTGGTATTGTGTGATCCGTGAACAGTGCCGGTGCACTTCCAGATTCAGGCTCAAAGTCAGCCTGTGGCGTTACTGCAGGTGCTGGTGTGTGCCGCATCAGTGATGCAGATTTGGTCTTTGGCGTGCTGGCAAGTGCTGGTGGGCGCCAAAGGGGTACACATTTAGTTTCTGCTGGTATTTGTAAGGCAGATTTTGTGTCAGCCAACAGTGATGTGGATTCTTCTGGGCAACGTTGGGGCATTCTTTGCCCTTTCCCCTTTTTGGCAATCATCTCAGGCTTTGGTTCGAGTTTCACTTCTCGCTTGGGCAGATTTGGTGGCAGTTTACTGGCAACAGTTTCTTCCGTTTCTGGGACCGCTGTCTCTTTCCGGTCGTCTGGGTCAGGCAAGTCTTTTAGTGAAGTTGGATTCTTTTTGGCATGGGTGGCATGGATCCACGACTTCTGTCCATCCACCCGTATCGCTGTCTGCGTTGCCAAGAGTACTTGATAGGGGCCGCGCCACCTGGGTGCTAACGATGACTTTCTTTCAAAAATGTTAAGCAGCACCCAGTCGCCTGGCTCCAGCGCATGCCCCGGACCGGTGTATCTCACTGGTAGAGCCTCCTGCACCTGCTGATGAATCAAACACAATTTCTGCATTAAAAGGCCACAATAAGTACTAAGCACAGGATGTTCTACCTCTCTAAGTCGTTTTGGCTGAGGTGCGCACCAAACATTTGCCGGCCTCCCCATTACGATTTCGTACCGGGAGAGCCCAGTTTTAGACTGTACAGACGTACGCATGCATAATAGCGCTATTGGTAATGCATCCACCCAACTCAACTTGCTTCCTGCACATATTTTGCTGATTTTTGACTTGAGAATCCCATTGTTACTCTCCACAAGACCGGCCGAACTCGAATGCCTTGATCTATGTAATCTCTTATCAATCTGAAGACCCGCACATATCTGTAACACCACTGCACCCACACATTTGGGCCATTATCTGACCATAGGACACAGGGCAAGCCAAAACGGTAAAAATATTCTTTAAGCATTACTTTTGCTGTGCTCATTGCGGTGCAGTCTTTTAAGTGATATGCCTCCATCCACTTGCTGAATGCACAGATCACCACTAAGACATATTTCAAATTTTGGCATCTCTCCATCTCTATGAAATCAAAATGGATCACTTCAAAAGGCATAGAGGGCGGGCCAAAACTGCCTATTGGAGTCACTGTTCCCTTTCCTACATTGTTTTGTAAACACGTGATACAGTTCTCCACCAAATTCTCTGCATTCTTTTTTATGTTTACATTCTGCCATACTCTAGATAGGTGCGGTATTATCTTTTTCGCACAAATGTGAGTAGGGCTGTGGGCCATTGTGACCTTTGCAGTCACATACGATTTTGGCAACATCCAGTTTCTAGTTCCCTTGTCCACCCAACAACCCTCCAGATCTAACTCAGCAGAGCCCTCTGCCCACCCTTGTATTTCATCGGCCGCAGCTTCGGCCTGCATTTCTTTGACAGTGGCAACTCCATTTTCTATCATACAGGGTACTTCCTCAGTCTGAACCGTCATCATTTTGGTATTTAAATCAGTGGCAGTTTGTTTCGCAATTCTGTCTGCAAACGCGTTTCCCTCTCCTACTTTGCATGTTACCTTTTTGTGTGCCTTGCATTTCACTATTGCTAGGCGCTTTGGAAGCGTGAGTGCAGACAGCAATCGTATGATCAAAGGGCCATGTTGAATTCTGGCGCCATGTGATGTCAAAAACCCTCTCTCAGCCCAGAGTCGACCAAAGTTATGAACCACTCCAAAAGCATACTGGCTATCAGTATATATATTCACATTCAAATTTTCAGAAATCTCGCAGGCTCTGGTTAATGCTATTATCTCTGCGGCTTGTGCCGAATTGTAGGGAATTCTTTTGCTTTCTACAACGCTCTCTAGGGTAGTGATAGCATATGCGGCAGTTGTCGTGCCATCTGGTAATTTAAAACATGAGCCGTCATAAAATAACTCTCCATCTGGCTCTTTCTGTGGGGTATCACTTAAATCAACTCTCCCCTTGGTTTCTTCCTCAGTGACCATTAAGCAATCGTGGGGGGGTGATTCATCCTCCCCAATTTCTTTTATGGGTAGTGGCATTAATTCTGCAGGATTCAAAGCGCTACACCTCATAATTTGGATATGGGCGCGAACAAGATAATCTCATATCTTGTCAATCTAGCAGAGGTGAGGTGTTGCGTCTGTGTCCTATTTAATAGAACCTCTATGGCATGTGGCACCATCAAAATTAAAGTGTGCCCCAATACCATCCCTTCCGTTTGTTTCACTGACGCAGCAGCCGCCACGACAGATCGCAAACATCGTGGTAGTGCGCGCGCTACAGGGTCCAGCGCAGAAGAAAAATAGCCGCATGGCCTATTTCTTCCACCTTGTTCCTGTGTCAAAACAGCCAATGCACATCCTTCACTTTCACACACAAACAGTCTAAAAACCTTCTCATAATTCGGCGTGCCGAAAACTGGAGCAAAACATAATGCAGTTTTCAATTGATCAAATGCTTTCTGACATTCCTCATCCCACTGTAAAGGCATAACCGCATCCGTTCTAGTCAAATTCACCATCAGTTTTCACAATTAACACAAAATTACCAATCCATTGTCGGCAATATGAAGCAATGCCTGTTATGGCTCTGACCCCTTTCTGTGTCTTTGGAATAGGCATACAAGAAATACTTTCCATGCGTTCTGGCGTTAGCCTTCTCCCTTCTTTCGAAAGTAGGTAGCCCAAATAGGCCACCTCCTTTCGATTATATTGAAATTTCTTCAAACTAGCTTTATGGCCATGTGCCGCTAGGCGTGACAGTAGTAATACAGTGCTTTCTTTACAAATCTCCTCTGTGTCAGAAGCTAATAATAGATCGTCTATGTATTGCAAGTGTACGCAACCCACTGGTAAGTCTAGCATGTCTAGCTGCTCTTTCAATGCTCTACTGTAAATACTCGGACTTTCCGTGTAACCTTGCGGAATCCGCATGAATGTAAATGATCGTCCTCCTAATGTGAACGCAAACTGCTGTCCTTGTCCACTGGAATGCTAAAGAACACATTTTTTTAGATCAACTACACTAAAGTATTCTGCTGAAACAGGTATCATTGTCAATATTGTAGTGACATCTGGCAGTAAGGGAAATTGTGGATCTACTACTTTGTTTAGCGCGTGCAAATCAATTATATAACGGTATGGTATTTCATTGCCTTCTTTTTTATAAACTGGAAGAATCGGGCTGTTGCATGTACTGCCTGTAATTTCTTCAATTACCCCTAATTTCACCAAATCTGCAACAATACTCTTCAATCCTTTCTCACCTTCAGCCGAAATTCTGTATTGGGGTAGGGTAACACCCTCTTTCAAAATGATCTTTACTGCCTCTATTTTCAAGCATCCTACATCGTTGTCATGCATTGCCCATATACAGGTTGGCACTTTACTTAGTTCTCCTGGTAAAGTTTCAGACATGAATTCTGACACAGGGGCATAGTGTGTCCAAATCGTTAGGAACACCCTGTCTGCCATGCAATGTATAACGGAACCTAATTTTTTCAACAAATTTAATCCCAACAGGTTCTCCCCACAATTTTCTGTTAAAAGGAAAGGACAATGTTCAGTGAATGGTCCTATAGTAACTGGGACTGGTTGGGACACTGGGTTTATGACTGGTGTACCTGCGAACCCTACAGAAACATTCTTTTGCCCTGACAGTGGTATATCCGGAACCAAGTGATGGTCTGTTGAACACTTTTGCGCTCCTGTCTCTACAAGAAAGCGGTGCTCCTCATTCCCGACTCTCATTTCTACGTAGGGTCCTCTCTAATTCACGGGAATAGACACTGGTTCCGACCCCTGTCCTGGGCGGTCCTATTGGGGAAATAACACATCGTCCGATGTGTAATCATTACTGTTACTGTAATACGTGTTTGGCTGTGTATCGAAAACGTTCCCACTCTTCCCTCTATTTCCCCCACTCTGGTTTCCATACTGTTGGTTTTGCTGTCCCTGACTCTGGTTAGGGGCACTTTGGTTTTGGGCTTGGTTTTGATTACCTCCATTATTGTGGTGCTGCTGCATACTATTGCTATTTACTCCATTCTCTCCTTGGTGCCCTCTATGCTGTCTCCTCTGACCAGACCCATTTCTATTCTTCAGATGCGGACATTGCGCTCGCCAATGTCCTTGCTCCTTACAATACGCACATTGATTTGGTCCCACTGTTCCCCCATGCATATTCAAATTACTCCTCCCTTGTGCGTTCCCTCTCCCTCTATTATGTCCTACTACTTGCTGCAGTAGTACCCGTGTTTTCAGATTTACCCTATCCTTCTCCTCTTTTTCTTTCTCCTCAGTCACTCTGTTCTCATAATATTGGGCCATGTGTAATACTTCGCCCAGCGTTTTTGCTTGCCATGCACTCTCTGATGTCATTATTAGGTTCTGGATTGGAAGTTTTAACCTCCTCACATATTTGTCAACAAATAACCTCTTTCCCGCTTCCGAGCTCGCATCCTGCCCACTGAAGTCTGTAAATACTTCTTCAAACCTGTTAAAATAATCTGTAGCTAACTCATCCTTGCCTTGTACACATGCAGTCAATGTGTCCCATTTAATTCTTTTCTCTGGGACAATTTCTTTTAATTTCTGTACTATGCGTGCTGGTAATGCTACCAGGTTCGGTCCCGGTGTTCCTCCATCCGCTTTATTCCTGTCTTCTATTACCAAGTCAGCCCATGTGGCGCCAAAGGTCATTATGTCATCCACCTTTCTTATTTGCTTCCATATGTCTGTTGGCAGGATCACTGAGAATATTAGGTCTATGTCACCCATGGTAAGCACGGATGATTGCAGGCAGGACTCTACTTCCTTGTAAAACCCTGCAGGATTCTTTCGTATATCAGGAATCGTCTGCTTTATGTTGTTCACCTCCTGTCTGGAAAAGGGGACATGAACATATTGGGTGGTATAATGGGCTGGTGTTACCTGCGCCGCTACATTGCCCGCTGCGGGAACCTCTACTTTGGGCACAAAGGTAGGTGGGACCTCTCTCATAGGAAATGCCCCACTCACTGTCCCTCCCCCTTCTCTCATGTGTAACAAAATTCCAAGATCAAGCGATAGGGCTGTTTCTCCTGTCCCTCGCTCTAGTGCTCTCTTATATACTGCCATTATTTCGGGTGGGCTGGCCTTATCGTTTGTTATATCTTTGTCTAGTAAATGTTCAGCCATTGACTGCAGTGCTTTTCTTTTCATGGGCATGGAACATTCATCAATATCTCATGTATCTCCATTGTGGGGATACTGGGATCCGACATCCATCTAAACGCTTTTCGTATACATATTTTCCACGTGTCGCCCCTCTGCACTAACGACATTTAATGTCGTCGTTGTATATACGGCTCTACAGCTTCCTTCCTATGTCTCCCGATATCCTTACCCCTGTACCCAGGTATAGTAAACATTTTGGCATAAGCCTTATCTAATTCATCTTTAAGTTAAAAAAGTCCATATACCTGTTCTCTCACTTCTTCATCCCTCTCACTACAGCGTGTTAATGCATTCAAATCTAACAATCACTGCGGTGGTAATTTCCCAATTAACTGTTTCCATTTCTACACCAAATATTCACCCATGCATTCCAACACTATGTGTCTTCCGTTGCTTCTTCGGAAGTCATACATCGAAGCCAATGCTGCCGTCCCATCATTCCCGTCTATATACATCTCTGCCTGTTGCTGCAATTCCACCTTCCTTTCTTTGCTGATCGCACTGCGAGTTACCCTCGTGCATCCCCGTTGTTCAGTCCCGCCTCTCGCCCCCGTGGTTTCAACTTCAACCCCGGGAGGAACGGACAGTACTGAGTCTGTGTCTAAGGCGGGAGGTGCGGATGGGACAATTGGGAACAGGGAGTGTCTGTTGTAGGCCTGGTTGGCTAATAGGAAGTGTTATGTGTGCGGTCTGTGGCTGTGGGAGGGCTTGAGCTACAGGAGGGAGAGTTTGTGCTACAGGCGGGGCTTGGGCACTAGTTACTGACGTGTTTGGTCTCTCTTTTGATCTTGGGCCTTGTTTTGTATGGGTCAATATGTTTTCTATCAATTCATCTGCTATGTGTAATTCTTGTTGTGGGTATATTTTTTCTATATTCAACTGGTCACGTCTACCTAACCTCCTTAGACTCTCCGTCCACTCCTCCTCTTCCTTTTCTTCCGCTACTTCACCTTTCGATTTATGCCTGCGCGCATGCTTCGCTCTACTTCTAAATCGGAGCATTGCTTCCCTTTTCCAGTCCTTAACGATATCAAATGCTGCAGGACGCACTTTCTTTCTTATCAACACCCTTTCCAAGTTATCTATTCTCGCTATCTCAAAACTACCATTAATCAGCCACTGATGGTCTTGTTGCTTTCTGGTTTGCCTATGCCAAGTCTCACAGAATAGTATCGCACCCACTCCATACTTCACATACATCTCATATGCCGGCGTTCCCCCAGGTGGTGCAATTTGGCCATCTTCCAAAGATTGTCTACCACAGCGGAAAAACCCAGCTAGGGTGGACAATATCCCAGGCATGTTTCAACCTTCCCCCTGGTTAATCAACCTTACCTAGGGCGTTTGATTTTGCAAAGTCAACTCTCAACCAATATCAGGATTACTTTGAATCAGGGAATGACTCACCTGATAAATCAATTTGTCCTTTCAGACACAAGTCGTCTGTATACTGATGCAACCAATTATGTCGTGTCTGCGTTTCTTGGCTTCCTCATCACTTCTACAGGGCGCCCCAAACACCTCTTGATCCCGGCTCGATCGTCCCATCCTCGCCGTTCCCCGCCTTGACTCAATTACAACGTATGCGATGGAACAAGTGGGGGAGGGTCCCTATTCGGGTGCCATCTTGAAAGGGGCCCCTAGGAGTCCCTTACGTCTATGGAAACAAGGTGAGTCACCACACACGATAGATATGCCAGACACAAGGTTGTATTCTCAAAGCTAGGGTTTATTGCAAAGCAAATAGTCTCAGTTGGCCAACTCGGTCTCACGCCCCGCGGCGTGTATATCTAGACCTGGAGGGACGCAAGAGAGTGAATTACGTACATCAGTTACATATATACAAAATGCATATCATACAATCAGCTATGACATGTTTAACACCCCCCTTTATTGGGTTTCTTTGAACTCGGTGTGATGATGGACACTTCTGACAATTATGACACCTTCAAATATCTATTCTAGTAACAATATGCAATTTGCAAGTGCATAGGCATCTTTTAGTTGTTGTACAAAACACAGTGCTTCTGTTCTTGGAAGCGAGCTACATACGGGGGAAGAGTTGCATTCCAGACCTTGCTATCTATGAGGTGCTATTCGTGTCCTGGGAGCCGACACGCTCTAACAGGGCTCAGTAAAGGGGGGCGCGTAAGAAGAGCATAATTCAAGCTTTTAGCTGCTTTATTCTAAACATATTCTACCATATAACGAGACTGGCTGGCAGCTGCGAAATGATTAAATGCCCTGCAGCTCTGCTTCAAGGCTACATTCGGGAGGGAGCCGGGCATTCTTTCCTGGCTCTGCCTATGTTGTGTTTCAACAAACTCTTTTTATCCTCGCGGCCCTGCAGACAACAATGTTTTACAGTTGAGCAGTGTAAGCAGAAAATGTACTGCGAAGCAATAAGAACAGAAAGCAATGAGCAATGGTTAGAAAACAAAATGGCGATCCTTGTTACATCAAAATGGCCGTTCGTTGGTGTTAAGATGGATTCCTGGACTCTGTCCTGGAGAGGCAGAGGTTCAGAAGGCCTGCCTAGTTTCTTGGAACAGGGTAATCTCTGGACAAGCCAGACCAATCGTTGTAGCGATCGCGGCGGTCGATACTATGTCTCAAGAGGGGTGAGGGTGACTGAAAGCCCGCAATGAGCACACAAAGCAAGGACGCTTACAAATTACTCCAAACAGTTGTTATATTAAAAATATAGACACATTTATACAAGGCCTTTGTAATATTGACCATAGTAAAGAATCACGATAAAACTCAAGTAAACCAACACATCACAATCAAATACAATATATATACAATTACCGAAGGGTCTAAAGAGTTAGAAGCACAAAATATGCAGACCACCTAGATGGGGAGGAAAACAGGCAGTGCAAGTAATCGTTTAGTCCCAGTTCGCCTTCAGAGGCCACCTAACTAGAAGGAAGTCCGAGCCCTACGAAGAGTGGAGCCTTGTGCTCAAAAGTACTTGCACACGCCGGTGCCGATGGGCCAAGGGGAGTCTCTTCAAGGAAGTCAGGCAGTTCAGAGTGGTGAACAAAGGAGGGCGAACAGATCTCCGCTACTCAAGCGCGGCCTCCACTTGCGGGCAGAAGCAGAGCGCGAGTGCGAAAAAGGTGTGCTGTTTAACACAGCGAGGAAACGCTACGGGCTACTGCAGGAGGGCAACCAGTTCCTAGCGTTGCTACTCACCGGTCCCCGATGCAGGCAGACCCAGGCTTCTCCGCGTCAGTTTCAGTGCTGGCAGGTTCAGATGTGAGCAGGGGACGTCTCGGCATTGTGTAGATTCCGTGGCAACAGAAGTTAGAGTTGAGGATGTCCCAAACGCAGTGAACCCGCACAGATTGTGACCACAGCAGGGCAACGAAGCGGGCGTGTGTGTTTCAGCCCAATGTGCACTTCTCACTTCAGACCTGTGAATGCCCAGTGTACGAATTTTGTGAGAGTGCTAAGGACTCGGAATACAACACAACCTGACGGCCGTAACAGAGCAAGACTCCTGTGTCGGCTGGTCAGTCCACTGGATGGCCCAGAGACGCTTCCGAAGGCTTACATGCAGGAGATGATGAAGATACCGAGAATAGTTGTTCCCACTATTCCAAAGGGTCGAGATACCAGTACAGGCCTTCTCGTTTGATCAGAGGCAGAATGGTTTCACCGGGCGACAGCAGTGCAGAGGAGCAGTCCTTCAGCCGGTCACCAGCGATTCCTCGGTTCAGCCTCGTGGTTGCAGGATACTTGGCTCCTGTATCCGTCGTTCGTGAGAACTCAGGAGATCGACATGGTAGTGGTGTTTCCAGCCTCCTCTTATCCAGAGTTCCCTTCGCGCCAAAACGGAGGGGACCCAATGGGAGATCTGCTCACAAAACACTCACACCATACGTGGACTTATCACGGACCACGGTGGTCCCAGGCATTCAAGACACACTAGACTCTCTGGCACCCAGGATGTGTATTGGGACCAGACATCCCAGCCCACATCCTGGAGGCACACACAAGGCCTGTAAAAGCCAGCAAAAGCATCTGTGTTTCGCGGGAAAGTACATGCCCAAATAAGGAAGGCCCCGGGTCGGCTTACCCTGGGGAAGGTGAAGGGGGCAAGTCGGTCAGTGGGCAGGACAAAGAGCCTCGTGGTCTGGCCATTTTGGGAGCCAGGCCACCATTTTGGGCTAAGCGCGAGAAACGCGCTTAAACAGCCAAAAGGAGCTCAAAACACAAAGAAACGATCGCTGCCACCAGTCCCATCCGTGATTCACTTGCACCGTTCGTTAACAATCCAAAGAGAGTATCTAGGGCCTGTAGAGTGACTAGAGACCCAAGAGAGCAGTAATTTAGTTTACAGTGCCCTCTTGTGTCATGTTGTGCAAAAGCTGCAACATGATAAAAGAACTACGTAAAACAACGTTTCCAGGTACTGACTGTCTTAAGGGCATGTCAGTTTCCGCGTAAGAATGGAGATAAAGCCCAGAGGAGTGCAGCGGAAGGCTGCGCTTCTCTGGCAAAGTCTAGATCATGGTGAAAACAACAGCAAAAAGTTTAGGGGTTGCCACATGGAAGGAAAATTACCCACAATTAAGAAATCTTTCCTAACACTCGCCCCTCCCAGACTATGGACAGGGGGAACTAATCCACCCCTGGATGAGTCTCTTGTTCAGGTCGGTTAAACTTTCTGGACAACCCATCAGCATTGCTATGTTGGACACCTGGCCTATGCTCAATAGTGAAGTCAAAGCCTTGTAGACTTATGGACCACCTACGCAACTTTGGATTCTCTCCCTTCATGTTCATCAGCCACTTTAAGGGCTTATGGTCAGTTTGCACAGTGAAGTGGGTCCCATAGAGGTAGGGCCTCAGCTTCCATAGGGCCCACACAACAGAGAAACATTTTTTCTCTACTGTGGACCATCTGAGCTCTCTGTCCTTAAGCTGGCGACTAATGAAACCAATAGGGTGTTCCTTACCCTTCTCATCTACTTGTGATAGTACAGCTCCTATCCCAGTGTCAGAGGCGTCTGTCTGCACAATAAAAAGTCTTTGATAATCAAGGGCCCTGAGGACAGGGGCCTGGCACAAGGAGTCTTTTAAGCCGTTGAAGGCCTTCTCACACTCGTCGATCCCAGTTGCCTTCTTGGGTTTCTTCGGAGTGGTGAGGGCAGTCAGAGGGGAAGATATGGTGCCATAGTCTGCCATGAAGTTGCGGTAATACCCCATGAGTCCTAAGAAGGCTCTCACTTGGGTCTGTGTAGTGGGGGTAGGCCAGTCTTGTACTGCTTGTACTTTACTGGGAAGAGGCTGTATCCTCGCTCCACCTACTTCATGTCCAAGGTAAACCACTGAGCCTTGTCCAATCTGGCATTTATTAGCCTTTATGGCCAAGTGTGCTTTCTGAAGAGCCTGGAGCACATTCCCGAGGTGTTTCACATGGTCTTCCCAGGTGGCACTGAAAACTGCTATATCATCCAGATATGTGAGACAGAATTCATCCAACCCATTCAACACATGATTCACAAGCCTCTGGGAAGTGGCAGGTGCATTCTTCAACCTGAACAGCATTACCCAGAATTGGTAAAGACCGTCTGTAGTGGAAAACGCTGTCTTCTCCTTGGCATGTTTTGCTAAGGCTATTTTCCAATAGCCCGCAGTGAGGTCAAATGTGCTGAGGTACTTGGAGGCACCCAAGGTATCCAACAGCTCATCTGTTCGAGGCAAGGGGTGTGCATCTGTCTTGGTGACAGCATTCAGAGCCCTGTAATCCACGCAGAACCTCAATTCAGAAGTGCCTGCTTTTGGAACCAAAACCACAGGGCTGGACCAAGGACTACTAGAGGGTTCAATCACCCCAAGATCTAACATTTTGTTGACCTCGGTCTTAATGTAAGACCGTACTTTGTCTGACATCCTGTATCCTCTCCTTTTGGTAGGGACGCTGTCTCCTGTGTCTATGTTATGTTTGCAACACGGTGTCAAACCAGGGGACTGCGAAAACAGGGGGGAAAAATGCCTAAGCAAACTTTTCACCTCAGCCTGCTGATCAGAAGTCAGGTGAGGGGCCACTCGGACACCCTCAAAGGAGCTATCTGAAGGACCGCTTTGGAACAGGTCGGGGAGAGGTTCAGACTCCTCTTCCTCAACATCTGAAACCAGTAGCAGTGCTGCGATTTCAACTCTTGGGACGAAAGCCTTCAGCCTATTCACATGGAACACTTTTGGAGCCTGTTCAGGCCTTCCAAGGTCTACTAAATAGTTCACCTGACCCAGGAGCTCCACCACTGTGTAAGGGTCTGACCATTTGTCCTGTAAAGCTCTAGGCCTTATGGGATTCATGATCAGGACTTGCTGACCAGGTGTAAAGTTGATGAGGGAAGCTTTCTGGTCGTACCAATGTTTCACCAGTGCTTGTCCTGCCTTTAACTTGTAACTAGCACGACCCATCAGAAGTACCATCCGTTTTCTGAGCCCTAGCACATATTAGACTACGTTGGTAGTAATAGGGGGAGTGGGCATCTCCCATCCCTCCTTGACTATGGCTAAGGGTCCCCGCACAGGGTGACCAAACAGAAGTTCGAAGGGGCTGAAGCCAACACCCTCCTGTGGTACCTCTCAGTAGGCAAACAGTAAGCATGGTAAAAGAAGATCCCATTTTCTTCTCTGAGGTTCTTCCAGAGCCCCAATCATGCTCTTTAACGTTCTGTTGAAACATTTCACCAGACCATTGGTCTGGGGGTGGTATGCAGAAGAGAACTTGTAGGTGACCCCACATTCTTTCCACATAGCCTGCATATACTTTGACATAAAGTTGCTGCCTCTGTCAGACACTCTAAATATTCTCTTGATATATAAACCTCCCCATATTACGAGCGATTTTGTAAAAAATCTATCATCTTTTTTACTCGCCTCTGTTAAAGACAATACTAAATACTTGCTTTTGGGGGACTTCAATCTATGGCTTAACCATAAGGATGATAAAGTTGCCTCTGAAATGCAAAAAGCCTTGCAGGAACTAGGCTTTACACAATGGATTCAAGAGCCCACACATAGTTTGGGCCATACTCTAGACTGGGTAACGAGTCATGAAACTAATGTCAATAACATTATACTCTCATCGTGTCCCTGGTCCGATCACTATTTTGTGAATTTTGACATTCTGATCGACTTTCCTATCAAATTCAAATGTCAGAATCACTCTAAAGTTCTGTATCGAAATCTAAAGAACATTACGATGAGTAAGGTTGAATCAATTCTTAACACCATAACTGATCCTACATCTAACACTCCAGAAAATTTAGGAAAAAGGATCTCCTCCAATCTAGAAAATGTTGCTAATATCTAGCACCTCTAAAGATGAAAACGGCTAAAACTGAAACCAAACATAATGCATGGTTCACTTCAGAGCTTCAGTCGTTGAAATCACTCACCACTAAATCATATTATATGTGGAAGAAGCATAGTACCCTACCACTCCTTAACAAATATAAAGCTTCTGTTTCCATTTACAAAAAGGCTATCCTTAAATCTAAAGCTTGCTTCTTTAAAGATAGAATACAAAATGCCCAGCATAACACGAAAGAGCATTTTTGTATCTTAAAGGAACAGGAAAGAACTAACCATACCATTCCAGATAGATCTATCTCGGATGATGCCACTTGGTGCAACGTTATGCAACAAGCTATGCATAAAAAACTCGACATTATTAAGGAAAATATACTAGAGAAAAGTATTAACCTAATAGGCACTAAGGCGTCTTCAACGGAATGGTCCTTTCATTGAGCATTAACAATTCCAACCTTTAATCTATCTCCCATAACAGACAAGGATTTAGAAACTATTATTACTCAACTAAAGCCAACAAGATGTAAAAATGACATACATACCACTATGATAATTAAGACTTGTGCCCCCTCACTAATTACTTCCATACGCCAATTCGTTAATACTACCATATCCACCGGCACGATTCCGCAGGAAGTTAAGAAATCCTGGGTTATGCCAATTTTGAAAATACCTGGGCTATCTGTTGATATGCCAAATAATTATCGCCCCATTACCAACACTGCTTTTCTACTTAAGATCTTGGACCGTGTGGCGTACATTCAAATTGCAGATCATTTAAAGTCATATCCTATCCTTAACAACCATCAGTCTGGTTTCCGAGTTGGATATGGTACTGAAACTGCGCTTCTCGAACTTAAGTCTACACTGATGGCTCGTATGGATAAGAAGGAGGCATCTCTACTCATGCTGTTGGATCTTTCTGCGGCATTCGACCTGGTGGACCATGATATTATGGCCACCAGGTTGTCTGAAGTGGCCAACTTCTCCCCCCTAGCTTGCAAATGGGTTTTGTCCTTTCTTAGTAATCGAGACAGTAGAGTCTTTCACGGAAATGCTGAATCGGAGTCTATTATCACATCTTGTGGTGTCCCTCAGGGTGCTTGTACTTCTCCCTGCTTCTACAATATTTTTACGGCCCCTTTGTTTGCAATGCTCAACCACGAGAATATTATATTTACCAACTACGCGGATGACACTCAATGTGTCATCCCGCTCTCTGGCTCTCACTCTCAGGATGAATTGGCCATTTATAGAGTCTTTTCTCTAATTTAGACCTGGATGGCTCATAATAAGTTAGCCTTGAATAAATCAAAAACCGAACTGCTGGTAATTGGATCCCCACATACTCTCACTAAACTTGGCCCATTGTATGATAATTTCCAACTGGGAGAAGAAACCATCAAACCACTAAAAAAAGTGAAAACCTTGGGAGTGACCTTCGATCAACACATGACCATGAAACAACATGTTGGTAGTCTTGTTTTGGCATGTGCATACTACATTAAACTTCTAGCACACCTAAGGTCTCTTATTTCCAACAACGCAGAGACTATAGCAAGAGCTATTATAGGCTCAAAAATAGACTATTGCTCTAGCATTCTTATGGGTATTAATAAGGCTGATTGTAATAGGCTTCAAATTTGGCAAAACGGGGATATTAGAGCCGTTATGAAACTTAAATATAGAGACCATGTCACACCAGCGAGACGTGAGCTCCACTGGTTACCTGTGGCTACTAGATTTCTATTCCGTACTCTGACCATTGTACATAAGTGCAGAGCTGGGAATATGCCAGGATATTTACAGCAGCTACTATCCACAAGAAGTAATTCAAGATCATTGAGGTCAAATAATTTACACCTCCTGTCTGAACCAAAGTGCCACAATGTTAGAGTAGCCAACTCAGCTTTCTTTGCCAATGGACCCAGAGCTTGGAATGCTCTTCCGCTGGAGTTGCGATCCATGGACTCCTTAGAATTGTTTAAGAAACGATTAAAGACCTACGTGTTCCATTAGTCAACCCTGATGTCCCTGACATATTATCCGATTGCCTTGCTGTATGAATAGGCTGTGTTTTGTTGTTTGTTATGTCTTGTAGTACCCTCAAGCCCTCGGGTTCATGGACGCGCTATACAAATGTATTAAAAGTAAAATAAAAAAAAACCCTAGTAAAGATACCAAGTAACGCTTTTGCAACTGACTTGGCAGTTACAGTTTTCAATGGGATGGCCTCAGGATACCTGGTAGCATGGTCGACCAGCACCAGGATAAACCTATTGCCTGAGGATGTTTGCGGGTCGAGGGGACCAACGATGTCAATACCTACCCTTTCGAATGGTATTCCCACAACTGGGAGTGGTACCAATGGAGCTTGGATTGTTGAGCCACTCTTACCAGATAACTGGCAGGAGGCACAACTCCTACAGTGACTTTCTACTTGCACCCTCATCTTGGGCCAGTAGAAGTGCATGGATAATCTTTGCTTGGTCCTCTTAATACCAAGGTGACCAGCAAGGGGCACTTCATGCGCCAGCTGCAGGAGGAAGGGTCTTACAGCAAGGGGAACCACCAACCTCCTATGGTCTCCTTCTGCAGACTCTGTGGGCTCACTATACAGGAGTCCCAATAAATCCGATGCTTCCCAATAAATCCGATGCTTCCCAGGAGGTTCACCCTCAAGCTGGGAGCAGGCCTGTCTCCTTAGGCCTTCCAGAGATGGGCACTCACGTTGGCCTCTACTGAATTCTTCCCTGTCAGGACCACCTTCTACTAACAAGTCTTTTAGTTCAGGATGGTCATTGGGGTCAAATACTTCAGGTATCGCCGCCTCCTCGTCAGGCCCGGGCGATTGACCAACTTCCTTCACCGCAGTGGTAGGTGAGTTCTGGGGAATATTTTCTTTCCCTTGTTTTGATTTTCTGAGTCCTTTAGCCTTGAGTTTCCCCTTTGGCTGGGGCAGCGCATTGGTCTTGGCCAATGCTGCCCGTGTTTGAGACCGTGTGCAGGGTCTGTCAGCAGTGTCTCCTACGAGCCCTAAAGCTCTGAGATCATTGCCCAACAAGACCTTTCCTGGGACTTTTCTCTGAATGCTCACTGGAATCCTGACTGCGGTACCATTTAAAGTAAGATTTACAGGTATTACTGGAAACATGCGAGGTGGGCCGTCAGCCAACTTAGTGGGCATCAGAGTAGCTCTGGCAACTTCCTCTGAGTCTACCAAGGTAGAATCCACTACAGTTTGACTTCACCCACTATCCCTAAGAGCTGGAGTATCTACCCCATTGATCAGCACACTGTCTTTAAAGTAGTGCTTGGTATTATCTGGAATCCTAGCATAAGCCTCTGCGACTTTAGGCTCCCAGGAACCCAGGGAAACTAAAACTACCTCAGCTTCTATCCCACTGGGGAAGGAGTCTGAGGAGAAGGATGCTCCTGTAATCTCTTCTTCCTCGTAGGAGGAGAAGGCCAGATTAGCGGAGTGGACCCCCAAAGGTTTAACCTTACACCGGGGATCCCCCTTCACGTGGTCAGTTGCTCCACAAGCAAAACAAGATCCATTGAGTTCTGTTTCGGAGGCTGACCTCCACTACCCTGTGAGTTCTCTTGTGTCTTACCCTTATTTTTCTTTTTGTGGCCCTTTTGAGAAGACGATTTATCAGATTCTCCACCCTCCTTATCTTTGGACTTTTTCCCTTCCTCCTGCTTACCAGGATGAGTTTTGTCCTTATGGGACACTCGATGTGACACCCATAAATCTACTGCAATGGCAAGTTTCTTTGGATCTATCTCCTTAGAATCCGCCAAATGCTGCTTAAGCTCCCGGGAAGAAGATGCAAAAATATGTTCCAGCATGACAAGACTTATCATGCCTTCAAAGGTAGAAACCTTATAACCTTCGACCCAGCCAGTCAAGTTTTTTAAGGATTCGGTTACATAAGATACCCAAGTACCCCCTTCTTTTTCTTATACTCTCTGAATCGTTTTAAATATTGGGCAGGAGTCTTTCCAAACTTTAAAATGAGAGTTTGCTTCAATATTGCGATATCTGCTCGCTCAGCCTTTGACATTTCCATAATGGCACTGCAGCCAGAATGGGGCAGTCTGCTAAGTAACCAGGCAATTTTATCAGCATTGTCAACTTGTTGAACTTCACATGCGTACTCAAACGTATTCAGCCAGTCCATAATGTCATTCTTTTCCTCATACACACTGAGCAGATCTTTTGGAAACCGTGGATGAGAGGAGGCCCCAGACCCATGCCAGGACCCTTGGATCCATTTGCTACCTGAAGCTTGGCCAGTTCCAACTGGTGATCCCTGTCTTTCTGTTTTTCTGCCTGTTCGATTTTTAGTTTGGCCATGTTGAAATCAAGCTCCTTCTGCCTAAACAGCAGCTCTTGCTTCTTGAATTCACGCATGGCCTCCCCATCGACACTGGCAGAGGAAACATTAGACATCTCATGCTCCCTGTCCTCATGGTCGCGGTGGATCAGTGCAGCGGCAGAACCGTCGGTTCTACCAGTGAGAGCAGCCCCACCTCCTTCTGCACTGTCCTCGGAAGCTATAGCATCAAGCTGAGCTTCTTGCCACGCCACGATTCTTTGGATCATATCCAATTTGGTGCCTTGAGAGGAGACACCTCTCTCCGCACACATCTTTTTCAATGTTTCGGATTTAGAAGCATTTAAAGTTAACAAGGTATTTGTTTCCATACTGTTAGATGGCAGAAGTTCAGAAGGCCAGCCTAGTTTCTTGGAACAGGGTAACCTCTGGACAACCTAGACCAATCAAGGTAGCAATCGCGGCGGTCAAGACTAGGTCCCAAGAGGGGTGAGGGTGACTGAAAGCCCGCAATGAGCACACAAAGCAAGGACGCTTACAAATTACTCCAAGCAGGTGTTATATTAAAAATACAGACACATTTATTACAAGGCCTTTGTAATATTGACCATAGTAAAGAATCACAATAAAACTCAAGTAAACCAACACATCACAATCAAATACAATATATATACAATTCCCGAAGGGTCTAAAGAGTTAGAAGCACGAAATATGCAGACCACCTAGATGGGGAGGAAAACAGGCAGTGCAAGTAATCGTTAGACCCAGTTCGACATCAGAGCCCACCTAACTAGAAGGAAGTCTAAGAGTGGAGCCTTGTGCTCAAAAGTACCTGCACACGCAGGTGCCAACGGGCAAAGGAGAGTCTCCTCAGGGAAATCAGGCAGTTCAGAGAGGTGAACAAAACGATGAAGAACAGTTCCCCGCTACTCAAGCGCGGCCTCCACTTGTGGGCAGAAGCAGGGCGCGAGTGCGGAAAAGGGTTGCTGTTTACGACAGCGATGGAAAGCCACAGGATCCTGCGGGAGGGCGACCGGTTACGGTATTGACTATTCACTGGTCCCCGATGCAGGTAGACCCAGGCTTCTCCGGTTCCGTTTCGGTACTGGCAGATTCAGATGCAATCAGCAGGATGTTTTGACGCTGTGTAGATTCCGAGACAGCAGGAGTCAGGGTCAAGGGTGTCCCAAATGCAGCGAACACGCACAGGTTTGTTACCACAGCAGGGCAACTCGGCAACCGCAAGTATTCCGGTCCCAAAGCACACGTCTCACTTCAGACCTGGGAATGCGAAGTGTACGAATCGTGTGAGAGTGCCAAGAACACAGGATGAGCAGTAAGCCAGACGGCGGTGTCAGAGCAAGGTTCCTGTGTAGGCTGGTCAGTCCACTGGATGGCCCAGGGACGCTTCCGAAGGCAAACGCACCAGATTTGGTGAAGATGCCGAGAATAGTTGTTCCCACTATTCTAAAGGGTTGAAGCGTGAGTACAGGCCTTCTCGTTCGATCAGAGGCAGAGGGGTCTCACAGGACGAAAGCAGTGCAGGGTGCCAAACCTCCAGCGGGTCACCAGCAATTCCTCGACTCAGCTTCTTAGTTGCAGGATACTTGGATCCTTATCCTTTGTTCGTGAGAACTCAGGAGATCGACTTGGTAGTGGTGTTTCCAGCCTCCTCTTATCCAGAGTTCCCTTGCGCCAAAACGGAGAGGACCCAATGGGAGATCTGCTCACAAAACACTCACACCATACGTGGACCTATCACGGACCACGGTGGTCCCAGGCATTCAAGACACTCTAGACTCTCTGGCACCCAGGATGTGCATTGGGAACAGACATTCCCAGCCCACATCCTGGAGGCACACACAGGCATGCGGAAGCCTGTGAAAGCATTGTGTTTTGCGGGAAAGTGCATGACCAAATAAGGACTGCCCCGGGTCGGCTCGACCTGGGGGAAGGGGAAGGGGCAAGACAGTCAGCGGACAGGACAAAGAACCTAGTGGCATGGCCATTTTGGAGGCAAGGCCACCCATTTGGGCCAAACGCGGGAAGCACGGTTAACATGGCAAAAAGGGGTTCAAAACACAAAGAAACGAAAGCTGCCACCAGTCCCGTCCGTGACACACTTACACATTTCATGATAAGTCCAGCAAGAGTTTCTAGGGCCATGGGAATGACTAGAGACCCAAGAGCGCAGTAATGTAAGTTACGGTGCACTCTTGTTTCATGTTGCTCAAAAGCTGCAACATGAGGAAAGGACTAAGGGAAACAAAGTCTCCCGGTACTTATTGTTTTAAGGGCATGTTAGTTTCCCTGTAAGAATGGAGTGAAAGCCCAGAGGAGTGCGGCGGAAGGCTGCGCTTCTCTGGCAAAGTCTAGATCAGGGTGTAAAACAACAGCAAAAAGTTTGGGGGTTGCCACATGGAAGGAAAATTACCTACAATTATGAAATCTTTCCTAACAACGTTTGAGTTGCATGACGGATTTGCCTGATATTTTGCAAACAAAGGGTTTGTCACGGGCTGCCCCATGCGGGACATTTCGGAAAGAGTCATTGAAAAATGAAAAAGAAAGAAAAACAAATGCTGTTTTCAGCCTACTCCAATTCATTTCCCCATGGAGAAAAATTCAACATTTCTGTGCAGTGCAGACCTAATACTGCTAGACGGAATTGGACCAGGGACAAAATAACTTGAGCATGCTGCAATGACTCGATTTCCAGGAGGGTCTGGGGTTATTCCGTCCAGTAGCTGTTAAAATATTTGACACAATTATAGCTGTATATGTGTTCCACAATGTAGCAGCGAGGATTTCCAGAAATGAGAAGCCACCATTTTTTTATTCGATGTGCAGGGTAACCACAGTTAGACCAGGAAAACCGAGCTTAGCCAAAAATGAAAAGTAGAAAAAATGCCATTTGGAGGAGGAAAACGGATGAAATGGCATGAGCTAAAGGTGGGAAGGGGGAAATAGGACATCATATAATATTGGGGAGTTGGGTGCGGGGGCCATCGACTACGTTCAGAGCTTGAATGTTTTTGCATAACCAGGGTTATCTGGTGGGAGAACAGCGGTCATAATAACAGCAACCGGGAATGAAAGTGCGTCACATATATAACCGCTGTTATTTGCAGGCATTTATGGATAACTGGGGTTATTTGTAGTACATTGCTAATATGACCAAGGTGATGGGAAAAAAGAGGGAGTTAAACAAATGAGATTAATACAAAAAGTGGAATATTAAAGCTACAGTGAGGTGGGGGGTAACCTATTGGGCAACATGTCAAGGGGTGTGATATGTAAAGTGGACATGGCCAAAGGCCATGTCTAGTGTACCCAAAAGAAACACTGTGGTGTGGCCACGGCCGAAGGCCACGGCTAGTGGGACCATTTAGGAAACCTATGGGAGCAATATGTAGAGTAGCCACGGCTGAAGGCCATGGCTAGTGGGACCGGAAGACAGCTATTGAGACAACATGTAAAGAGGCCACAGCCAAAGGCTGGGTCCAATGTTCATGGGTGAAGGCCATGGCTAGTGAGTAAGAAAGAAAGGTAGTGTTTTAAAATATAGAAGGGGCACTGGCTTGTGGTCCTGAAAGACATGTATAGTGGCCATGGGCAGAGGGCGTGGCCCCCTAATAGGTCCAAAAGAAACATATTGTGGGAACATGTACAGTGGATATGGCCTTTGGCCGTGTCCACTGACTATGACCAAAGGCCATGGCTAGTGGCCCGGTACTGTTTTAAAACATACAGTGGGAATGGCTGGAAGCCATGCTCACTGGCCAGGGTATACAGTGGGCATGGCCGAAGGCCCTGGTTAGTGGACCCGAATGATGGCTATGGCCACCTAGTGGGTCCAAAAGAAACATATTGGGGGAACAAGGCCATGGCTAGTGGCACAAAAGAAAACCTTTAAATTTCACTGAAACAAATCTTAGTTAAGTTGCACAGATTTAACGCAACAAAACCCTTGAAATTCAGGGGATGTGGGAAGTCACGGCCAGCTTAACTTGGCACGTTCCCGTAGCAAAGCCTGTGAGGACATGCATATTATAAGAGACTGGATTCACAATGACATACAACACAGCATTATGGAGGACACAAATGGGTGTGTGACAGGTAAAGCTCATCATGATTTCCCACATTTGCTGAATTTCAAGGTTTTTGTTGTATTAAATCTGCACAACTGCACCTTCACTGCAGTGTTTTCATTGAATAGTTAACCAGATTTGATGTAATATGAAATGGTGTCTGTGTGTATTTTGATATAAATGTGGTGAAATAACAGGGGACAAAGTGATTTTTCTTTTCTGTAGGCAAACTGTCTGTACTTATATGAAATACTGTGGGTGATTTCCCCAACATAAAGTAATGGTACAACCTTTATATTTTAGTTATTGTTAAAAAAAAACAGAACATTCAGATCAAAAACAGCCTATTTACTGTCCCAGAGGTTTGAGGTGGGTTTGCCGTGTTTGGGGGTGCTAGATCATGGGGTTCCTATTCTCGTATTAACTCTTCAAAATTGATGTCAAATGGATATGATCTAACACTTCTTAAAGGGGCAGAAACAATGCTTTGCAATAAGGACGGTTTGAGTAGTTGTCAGGGCTTTTCGATTGGAGTGCCCACATCGCTCACAGGACCAACATTATAGGAGAATAGAGACGTACAAAGGCTGTCTGACCCGCAAAATGGAATGCATACTTTGACCATCACCTTTTACAAAGGGTTTATGGACTGTGACAGTCTGCAATTGGCTGAAGAAACTCCATCTGGCAGAGGAGACTTAATTTGTGATGAAGCCCCATATTTCTAGTAGTACAACGAAATTCCTGAAAGATTTCAACATCTTGATAGAACTGACTGGGGCATTTTGGCAGTCATATTGGCCTTAATCGTATATAAGACAACAGTTATACAAGTTCTATGCATGGCATGTATTCCTCTCCCAAATAGACACTGGTATCCAGAGGCATTCATCTGCGCAGCCGCTCCATCATTATTTTATTTTATTTATTTATGTATTTATTTTCATTTGTAAAGCATTTAAACCCTGAGGCATCAGGGCACTGTTGGAAACTGGTTACTTGATACATAAGCTTCACAGGCGGGTAGTAATCCACCCAGGACATACAGAGATCAAGGCAATGGCGGATATTGTAGCAACATACAATTGTTCACAAAGAGTCCGGGGGGTGGACCAGTTAGGCAAATAGCCAGGTTTTCAAGTCGCCTTCTGACTTCGTTCCCGCCAGCCACATGGCGGGAAGGAAGTCAGGTGGCTCGGAGGATAGAGCAAACTTGCAAAGGAAAAAAAAAGAAAAACTTGATCAGACAGGACAGTAAGGCATGACGTGTGCATGCAACAGAAGTATTTGTGGTAGTAAAAACTAGTTAGAGACTAATCACAATTTTGCCTACAAGGGACTGTCAAACCTTTGTAGTAATTCTTGAAGTCTAAGCACCTTTCTACAAGAGTCAGACACAAGGACTTATTTACAGGGACTAAGGAACGTTGGTCACCAAAAGCCTCAGTGAGGGAGCACAAACCTTCACACAGAGGGTGCAAAACCTGCTTAACAACAATGACCACTGAAAAGCATGAGACTACCAAGTGCAAGAAGTTTGGATCTCATCAGAGGGTTAGCAATCGACAAGGCAGGAGGCTTAAGAGGGTGATTTTGAGACAGGAGGGAGGAATCTGAGAATGTACATACTTACCCTCTGATCTTCTTAGATAAAGAAACTATGAGGAAGATCAGGAGGCTCAAACTCTGGTAAGGGTCTCCAAATTTCCTCCATTCCTTTTGGGGTCTTATTGGGTTACCCAGTGCCATTGGGTGATCTAGACAGGTTGGCTAAGGCATAGGGATTTTAACATCAGGGAGCAAAGCGGAATACGCCACTGTGTTTCTTGGGAAACTTGACATTCAAGGTAAAGTGTTACAGTAATCTAGATGAGTGCTAAACCTTACTTTATTGTTTAAGCGTGTTTGTCCAGTGTCCCAAAATGCTTTGTGAATGATAAATTACCATGTAATATTCATACATTAACACAAAGGCCTGCAACACGCAGTCCTCAAGAGGTGCTG
Organism: Ambystoma mexicanum; assembly: GCF_040938575.1. Lineage (NCBI taxonomy): Eukaryota > Metazoa > Chordata > Amphibia > Caudata > Ambystomatidae > Ambystoma > Ambystoma mexicanum. The sequence goes on from NC_090933.1 coordinate 1,100,550,751, forward strand.
TACTACAACTCTCATGATCCTTCACCATTGACTACACTAGCTGGCGCTGATGGCAGTTGTAGTCCAAAATCTCTGCAGAGCCAAAGGTCACAGAACCCTGCATTATCACTTGATATTTTGTTGCACATAATATTGTCATTGCCAACCAACAGGATCACTTTAGAGACCCACAGAATCTTTCCAAATGGACCCCAACCTCATGCGCTACCACAGCTGTGGTATATTCGAGGGATTCTCTGATTATTTCCATGGAGGTGGTGTGCCATGCCAGCATTCCTTCTACGCAGATAATTTAAGGGAGTAAAGCACTGTCTGCACACAAAATGATGCCTGTCGTTACTGCAGATTCGCATACACTTCATCTACAATTTCCACGCACATAAAGGTGGCCGTATATCACTAGATCCATCCCTCTTCACTCGCATCAAAAATGTTGAAATGTATGCAGATACTGAGAGTGGTTTTCTTGCTCTACATTCCGCTCCATGCGGTTAATGCTGAACAAAATGTGAATAAAATAAAAACATAAAATGAGGTGGTAAAACAAATGGAAAGTTTGTCTTCCCATATTTTCTCACCTCATTGCCTTTTTTTGTGTCTGCTAAATTGAGGCTATAAGTGACAATTCCTGAAGTCCTTGAGGAATTTCTTTAATCAAATACTTTACTCTACAGAGGGTTCCTTCTATGGCACTTTTCTTAGTCTTGGAAACCAAGCTGGATCCTAATTATCTTGTGCCAATAGGAATGGAGCCAAAGATGGTTTACCAAATCGAGCTTCCGTAGTTAGTTCCTTGAATCAGCTAACACAGGCACCAACATACATGAAGGGAAGAGCCCACCATGATCAAATACCAAAAGATTTTAGTTTATCGAGAATGGGATCTCTCAAGAAAAGCCCCAATACAAGAGGCATAATGCTTCTTTGCATAAATCATTATTTTTATAATCAAATGAGAGTTTGTGATATGTGTATTTCATAGTCCATTTAAAGAGCAAAATGAGAATGCATTGGTCATCAATTGGGTTCGCTGAGTCCTCAGTCCGTGGAGCAGACCAAAGCACACTTGCACCCTCTTCTACGTAAGGACCAACTCAAGAAAAAAATAAAAGAACAAATATAAATACTGGTTACGTGAATAACGAATTATGCGTGATATTCACGATGGCCAAATTATGCTTCAAGTCTTATTGCCAACCCAAGCAAGAAATGTTTGGTTGCCAATCAACCGAAATACACAATTTCATGGAGTACAACAATCCTCCACAATATCTTATGACACCTGGATAAAATATTTCACTGAAACATTGGTAAAGTTACCCGTTGATCGGGTCGTAACTAAAATGTAAGTTAAATGGGAATTACACATTGAAAAGGGAAAGATCAAAGGATTCATTCAAAAAAATCATACAAATTACGCACAGCTGGCCCGAATGGCCTAACAAATGTGATATTAATATCTGATTCAATGATCTGCTCAATTACCCTATTTGAGCTCTTTAAGAACATCATAAAAACACAATCACTTCCAATATACAAAAAGGGTGATAAAACAAATCCAGCAAACTATATTCTCAACATAGAAAAAACTATGGATCAAGTTAAAAAAATTGAACGGAGTGAGCTGCCGAGTGAAGTTGCAGACTTTGGCAGACCCTGAGTCTTTTTGCAGTGGACACTGTTTCCCAGCTCACCTGAATCTCACCTGATCCTTCAAAAAGCCATTCCAGCCACGGAGAGGCCGCAGAGTGAGCTGCCGAGTGAAGTTGCAGACTATGGCAGACCCTGAGTCTTTTTGCAGTGGACACTGTTTTCCCAGCTCACCTGAATCTCACCTGATCCTTCAAAAAGCCACTCCAGCCCAGCCATGGAGCGGGCGCGGAGTGAGCTGCCGAGTGAAGTTGCAGACTTTGGCAGACCCTGAGTCTTTTTGCAGTGGACACTGTTTTCCCAGCTCACCTGAATCTCACCTGATCCTTCAAAAAGCCACTCCAGCCGCTGAGCGGCCGCGGAGTGAGCTGCCGAGTGAAGTTGCAGACTTTGGCAGACCCTGAGTCTTTTTGCAGTGGACACTGTTTTCCCAGCTCACCTGAATCTCACCTGATCCTTTAAAAAGCCACTCCAGCCGCAGAGCGGGCGCGGAGTGAGCTGCCGAGTGAAGTTGCAGACTTTGGCAGACCGTGGCGTTACCGCGGCCGCGGCCACCCTGGACAAAACCGCTAACAAGATCTGATCCAGTGCGTAGAGCAAGTACAAACATCTGGAAGAGGAATAAACCCTCGAATGTACCTGCCCACTCCCGGAAACAGGGGGAAAAAGACAACCAGAAAAAAAGTGCAAAGCCTAACAAGGAATCAGGCCAAAAGATTACAGATTCATATTCTCAACACATTTCTCCAGAGAATAAGAAGAGAAAAGATGATAGAAGACAGGAACCATAAATTGACCGGAAACCGGAATCGAAGCAAATTGTGGGAGACTTCACTCTAAGGCTGAAAAACACCTCAAAGCGAGATGGCATGATTATGAACAGAACCACCATCATCAAAATCTTAACTCAAATTCCAAGCCTGAAGCATATTCAAAATAAGGATCTCTGGATGGTGGAACCAAGTACGTCAGGCAGAACTGACTACTCTTACATACATCTCAACTCCGAAGCTATCAAGCTACACTTACTGAAAGAATCCGTAATTCTGTTGGCAGTGGGTTTCGAACTATCAGAAATTAGACGCTCAAACAAACAAGCGGATACAGTAAAAAGATTGGACAGAGAAACAAGTAACCAAAAGGATCCTCCGACGACGCCCAGGGACAATCGTATCCGCTACATTAGCAGGATGACTCACGCTCGCCCTTCACAGAATGCTCAATCAACAAACAAACAAAGAACCTGCAGATCTAACCAGGTGGAAAGAGAAATATCTGAGAAAAATGTACACACAGAAAGCTATCGGGAACAGAATTTCGCTCGGAGCAAAAGGTACCAACACATTTTACAAAGCGACCAAGTACCAAGTAGCCAGGGAACATCAGGTGCAAATCAGAACTGAACTCTGGTCCTGGTCTAAAACTGACAGCAATCCTAGACAAAAGTATTAGCAACGATTACTGGGAAAAAAAAAACACCTACAGATACCCCAGGAAAAGGCCACTGACAAGAAAACATCCTCACTGAAACTATTAAAATTAGGTTGCTGGAACACGCAGGGTTTTGTGCACCTCACTAAAGAATCCGATGTCAACTTGGGCAACTTTGATGTTTTGTGCTTACAGGAGACCTGGCTGACCACCAAACCCCAGCTGGACGGGTACAAAATAATATTTACGAGTGCCAAGAAAGGAGTAACAGGACGTCCCTCAGCCAGCCTCATAGCTTCGATTAGAGCCGGATCAGGAGTGGACGTTTCTGAAATCCTCCCGTCATCGCACTGGATCCAGGTTTCAATACTCACGAGAAAACCTTCGCCTAGTGAACAAAAAGAGAGCACAGTTCTCCTAATGAATGTTTATTGGAACGCTGAGACAACAACAAATGAGGATTTCACTAATGAACTCCAAAATCTCCTAGATGATGCACAGAAAAAAAGGTCGGACTACAGCATTATCATAAATGGTGATTTCAACGCCATATGTGAAGGGATCGGTAATCGCTCGAAGCTACCAAACCAAAAGTCCCTAGAAACTCCTCGACAAGATAATGTCTGATAGGGACATGCACAACCTCCACTGGCATCGTTCCAAATCAGACCTTCTGATTCTGTCGTGGCAAAGAGGTGACCAAAAAGGGACGATAGATCATATATTTGTCTCAAGAGAAATTGTGCCGGAGATCCAATCCTTTAGGATCAGAACTACAGCCTTCAGTGACCATAACCTTCTAATTATAGAAGGCTGATCATCCAGAACACAAACGTTCTCATGCTCTCTGCCACTTGAGATATCGGAGAGAGGCAAACGAGTGAAGATTTCCAAAAAAGATTGCTTGAACTAGATACCCAATACACACGATCCCGAAACAAGATCAAGACAAATGCAAAAAAGAACAGGATAGACCTGGACTATACACCCTTACTAACCATATTCCTGATGGCTACAGTCAAACATCTAAACCACAGAAAGGACACCTACACTCTTACAACAAAGATCTGGTAGAGAAAAGGCTAGAGCACAGAAGGCTGAAGAAACTGCATCAAAAGGACCCTTCACCCAAGAATCTGGCAAATTAGTCAACGGCAGTCCGAGATTACAGAAGCTGGCTGCTGCACTACCGCTACAAATTATACCTGAATGACTCAGAACAAATGCTGTCCGCTATCTGTGGAAATAAGCCAACGGAATTCTGGAACCTGATTAAGGGGACACAAAGTAACATCAACGATAACATCCAGAGTAACATGGGAGAGGCCCGTTGGATTGACCATTTTTCTTAACTATTTGCACCAACCCCGGACGAGAACACCATCAAACCTCTTAGCAGAGAAAGCCATACAAATTATATCCCGTGGAATATTCATGACGGCTAAGAGTCAATCTTAAATAAACTCAAGAAACTGAACAACTCAAGGGCTCCCAGTCCTGATGGTATCAGCAACTTGGAACTCAAAAAACATCTTGAGTTGTGGGCCAACATCATGAGCAAGCTCTTCTCAAACTGCAATCAGACTAAGGAAATTCCACCTACCTGGAAAAAAGCAAATATCGTCCCAATCTTTAAGAGAGGCGCAACTGACGATCAAAACCAGTACAGGCCGATTGCCCTTTTAGACGTCATGGGGAAAGTCTTCTCGTCCTTTGTACTGGACGCCTTTCAAAACTGGACTCGTGTTACTAATTTCATGGACCCCTTCCAGAATGGTTTCATCAGAAACTCAGGAAAAACTACCAACATCTTGCTCATGAGCTCCCTGAAGGCTAAAGTTCTACAAGGTGGCCTCCCGATCTACGTTGTCTTCATTGACCTGGTCCAAGCCTTTGACCAGGTGAATAGGCAGCGCCTCTGAGTGAAATTGGAAGCAAAAGGATGTCTGGACTCAATCTTAAACCCCATAAAGGCTCTACATCAAGGGACCTCCATTCAAGTTCGCCTCAGTGCGGACGGATGCTTGTCTGAGGAGATCGGGACAGCACGAGGAGTTAAACAAGGTTGCCCCTTGGCTCCCTCCCTATACAACTCCTACATTGCAGATTATGGGGAATTGAGCAATACGGTTAGGCACTTTCCACCTTCGTTGGGAGGGGAGAAGATCGACTGCTTATTGTATGCCGATGACATCATCCTGATGGATTTGACACCCATTGGCCTTCAACGCCAACTGGAAAATTTGGTATCATACATGTCAGAAAATAACCTACGGCTAAATAACGAGAAAACCAAAGTGTTCATTTTGGGTAGGCCCGCAAAGAAGAAACAAAAACCCTCTTGGCACTGCGACGGCAAGAAACTGGAAACAGTACATGCTTTCAAATATCTCGGAATCACAATCAGTAATGACAGGGATGAAAAGACTATGCAAGAAACACTCTGGTTAAAACTGAAGAACCTCACAGCGCAAGCAAAGGCCGTGGACAAGAAGCACAGTCGTTTTTCGATTACCCCCATCTTGAGATTCTTCAAGTCAAAGGTGGTTCCTGCCTTGATATACGGCATGGACACAATGCCACTGGCTCCGAACACCATATGGGAGAAATATGAAAGTTATTTCTGGCGAAATGTCCTAGGTGTGGCGACATCTACACCAATATCACTAATAAGGAGAGAACTTTGCATATCATCATTGTTAGCAACAAAAATGAGAGCCACCTTGATGCTATACCGCAAGGTCATCAACAAGCCAGAAGCACGAGTGCTAGATCTTATCCGAAAGGAAATCATAGACGGTGACAACTGGATGCTTGCGAAATGGGAACAAACTAATCTAGCAATCTTGAAAGAATTGGATCTGACGGTGGAAACACTAATTCAAAATCCCAACAGAGTGGCGAAAAAACAGTTTGAAGCAGATTGGATACACACGCAAGAAGTGGCCAATACCTATTCTTTGACAGCTAGTTTGCCAACTGCTCCAATGAAGCTCAATGCAGTACGAGGTTACCTCCATAAATTCCCAGACAAGAGCCTCAGTCGCACGTTCTTACGATTTAAATTAAACCAAATGAAAACCAATGAGATTCTGGCAATTAGTAAACAAGTGCAAATGAACACATGTCGCTTTTGCAAATCACACGAAAACATAGAAACCACAAAACACTTGATACTGGAGTGTCCCAGCCTGGTGATGGAAAGACATTGCTTTCTTATGGACCCGCTGAAGTACTATTCAACCCTAGACTTGGAAAACCTTTGGTCACTATTGACTATTGGGAACAACAAGCGATGTGTTATAGGAGTGGCTTTGTTTCTCAAATCATTGAATTTACATTAGAAGAAACTTGCTCCGGGGAGGTCTGTCATCAATTGCAAACCCATTGAAGGTCCTCCCCTCTTGTATATTGGGTCTTAGGATCAAAGACGAAGCTAAAGCAAGGATTTGTCTCATACAAGTTGGTAGACAGGAGTCTATAAACGGTTTTCTGTTTTTGTAAGGCTTTTGAGGGCTCAAATGGGAATTGGGAAGGTTCGGGCCTGGGTTCCCTGAAGGCGGAATTACCGGGCACTCCAAACTCGGAATGGCCCGGTAATTCCCCATTCAGGGAACCCGGACACGGTTTTGGAGCCTCCAAAGTCGTAATGAGGCCAGGTCAGGATGAAAGGGCTGAACGTTGGAGACACGGATCGCTCTGTCTGCATGTCTGATGCCTCCTTGTCTAGCTTTTCTCATTCACATATGCAGAAGTCTGCCCAGGGCCATGAACCTATAGCGTGTTACTCAAAATGCACTTCCTTGCAGACTGTAATATACCTCACAGCAAGAAGGGATCACAGAAAAGAGAATGCTGCAGCCACCTTAACAGCCTGGCATGCTCCATGGGAAAGAAACACAGAACAGCTGCTGCACCTGTAAGGTGTGCCAAAATGGAAGGTGCCCTCAAGTCAAATACAGACACAGCAAAAATTAGAGAAAGAAAGCAACCGCAGCGAGGCACGTTAGCTAATGCAGGTGTTACAATACAACATTAACCACACAATAGTTGGAAATATTATTTTCATATTTTCTGCACATAAAAAGATGTTATAATACTCAAATATCACATTCTGATTTTCGTGCATGAGCAGATAACTAAAATACTAGTATATTTAATTTCAATGCTACTGCTAATGACGCGAACCTAGCACAAAAGTTGTACAGCAGGAGGGGGCGAGAATGGGGCTTGGCATTATACAGTAGCGGATCACTCTTGGTGGTGGGCTTCAAATGAGAGCTATGAGGTATGTAAATGTTAATGTTAAAGGATATTTGTACCACGCACTATCACCACCGGAGTGGTCCCCTGGCGCTCTCTGCAAATAAACATTTGACTGAAGCAGTGGGAAAACATAAGTTATGCAAAAAATGTGTGTAATTAATTGAACAGCAGGTAAGCAGTAAAATAACAACAAAATACTCAGTTGCTGACAGAAAAGTTGTCCTGTGTTCTGCGTAGCAGGCTGAACCCATCTGGGCAGCACGCCTGATTTTTAAGCCTACCCTGAATAAGGGCTTTTCTAGTAAGCCTTTTATTTTAGTTTGTTGGCTTAGCAATTCTGGCATTACTGGTTTCTAAGCAAATACTCAGAGGTGATCCACGTAAAATAAGTGTCACTTACTTTATTTTAACAACCAAACGGATAAGGTGCAGATAAACAAAGTCGACTTTTAGCAAAATCTTACATGGTTGCTCTACGGTTTGGTTTCTCCAAAACGCTTAGAAGATGTCAGAAGAGAATGTTCTTAAGGCCATACTTTTAGTTTCTGTTTTTTTATTAAAGAAGCAAAGCAAACGCAGAAAACTGCGTCATAAAATATGTCCTGCTTTAATTCATTTCAACGTGGGGCTGTACTACCTGAGTTGTGACAGCTGCCTCACATCAGAACAATCTCCCAGTTTTGCTGCTGTCTGTGCACATTTACATTCCAGTCGAGGATATCAGCCCTATTGCGCTCGATAATATTCACTGCAAGACGTGTTTACAGTGTCAACGATTGCTAAGAACCAGTTAGCCAAGATGAACACTCGGACATCCTCGGAGCCCATCTGTACCCTACTTCTGTGAATGGGGTGGACAGGAAGTAGGGGGGACAATGGAGGGCACTCTGGATAAGATTGGAAGAGTAAGGAGCTAAGAGGTATATCTCTTCGGGGACACCTATACTCAGGGTTGGACTGGCCTGTAGGGAACTATGGAGATGTCCTGGTAGGGCTCTGCACCCTGGGCCTCGTATGTGTGGTAACCTACTTTATGTCCACATGTTCTCATAGGAAAAGTGTTAGGCTGGCTGAACATGTGTAAGATGGGGCCACTCTGAAAATTATTTCCAGGGCCTGTGTTGCTTTCGAGTCCACCCATGTCTAGAAAAGAGTGCTGCCACCAGATTTCCAACTGTGCGAATTGTATACCATCCCCAGGGAGGGGAGGAGACCTAATACAAAGTGTGATCCCCAAAACATTTCACATTTGACAAGGTGGGCCTCAAAGATTCTGCGTCAGGCACTGGTGCATAGTAACAGACAACAAACAGGAAGAGCCATATGCTAAAAGGCCAGGACAACCCAGTGATAAGGCCTTGCAGGGTGCCTGACGTCACCCCTTGTTACAAGAGCATCTCCCATAATAAAGGATAGTGTGGCCCCCTTCAGCACAGGAATGCATCCACAATGTGTGGAAGTGGAAGTGCTGATTGGCCTCTATCATCTGTCTGTACTTAAAATAAATGTTCTTCACCCAAAACGTGAACAATTCACTGACCACCATGCAATTGTAAATTTATCATAGGAAATTAATGATGGTATGTCTCTGACGGTTTTACAGCACAGCTGTTATATAGTGTGAAGCCAGCATTGAGGGTCCACATCCCAGTCTTTTCAAATGCCGACCAGCAACAAGCAGTTGTTTGTCTGTTAACCTACTCCTGCATAGCTATATGCACCAGTCTATGGGCCTCATCACGAGTTGGGCGGTAATACCGCCGGTGGTATTAGCCCTACCGCCAAAACCCCCTGGCGCTATTAGCGCCAGATCACGGGTGTGGCGGTAATGGAATTCCCCAATCCCCATTGGGCTCAATGGGGAATTTTCGCGCTCTTACCGCTGGTGTATTTCCCGCCGGTGGTAATAACGTGAATTTCCAGCGGATTTCCCCCCAGCTCAGAGCCTGGGAGAAATCCGCTGAAGCCCTGATTTGGCGGACCCTTAAATCCAGCGGTAATACCGCGACCACCAGATTTAATGGTTACCGCAAAACTCGTGATGAGGCCCTTTAACTTAATCATTAAGTCATCAAAATCGCCTATACACTTACCCTGTTTCTTCCTATCTGCATCTAGAACACGTTTTGGTCATAACCTACCCTATTATGCTTCCTTGTTTGTCACTACCTGTCACTGATTTAATTCTTGTTCATATTCTGTTTTTTGTGATAACCTATTGACTGTTAATGTTATCTAATTTAATCTTATGCGCGTGTTAACATGTTGGACTGCATCAGCCTTTAATGTAATGTTTTGTCATTACTAACCTATTGGGCCTCATTCCGAGTTTGGAGGTAATCATGGCGCTATTGGCGCCATGCCTACCTTCAATACCGGTACCAAGTCCACCCTCGTTCAATGGGGACTTACCGGTCTATTCCGACATTTGCGGGACCGGTAAATCCCCATTGAAAAAGCCATTCCCCATTTCCATTTGAGCCCCCATACGGCTCAATGGGAAGGCGCTAATAACGGTACGGCAAATTGTGGTACCGTTATTAGCTCAAAGTCCCTTAATGGTCCCGTCCTTAACGCCTGGTAAAACCAGATGTTAAGGAAGGGACCCGCTAAGGGAACTCGGAATAGGGCGCAAAGTGATTACCGGCACCAGTGTCCTACCAGTGCCTGGTATCCCTTTGCGCTCAACTCGTAATGAGGCCCAATGCATTGTGTTACACTGACGCTACCACTCTCTAACTTAATGTTCGTTCTTAATCAATGTATTGTGTAGAATGTAATCTGTTGGTCTCTATCAGACCACCTCCATGTTCCCAGCTCTTCGATTCATTCTACTCTCCTATCCTTCTCAAGGGCACTCTATGATGCCCCAAGCATGCCCCCTCAGATTTGCCACCCTGCCTCCTTCCATCTCCTTACCGACCCCATTACCTTATAAATGGCACTCTTCTCACTGTTACCATGCATGACTAAAGAGATAGAGAGTCCTCGATATATACTCAAGTATCAGGGGCAAGACTCAATTGGGAGCAGAATACTCTAGGGTACATTTAATTCAAATAAATAAAGCAAGTTAATATTAAGTGCCTACCAGACCACAATAACAAGCAATGAATGAGGTCGAAAAGAAGAAGGGTCTGAACACACGGTGATGGAAGAATATCCCTCTTTAATGAACAAATATAAACATATCACAAAAGCCTAAACATTTCATCTATCATGTACGATGTGCTGTGAAATGTTTCAACACCAACTTGAAGGCAGAACACCAATCACCTCCTGTACATATTGATACAAAATGGATAATTTCCTTTTTCATTGTCTCCCTATACAAATGATAGGCTAGAAGATTACACAGAAGACCAAAACCTTTGCACAGAAAACTAAAAAGGACCAATGGCCGCCTCTACAAATGAGAGTCTAGACGATCACACAAAAACTGAAACAGAACAACTTATTTCACGTGCTAGCCTAGAAATAGGGCCATCTCCATCAGGATCATAAAGGGGGCATATGCATGAAACAAACATGTGGATGAAAATAAAAACAATAAACAGATCGAAAGCCATATATAATCTCCACACAAACAACAAAGAAATAAGTAACAGAGTTGTCCAGATACTCTGAAGCAGTGTGACTAAAGTATAGAAGTTGTATAGAAGTAACATATAATACTAGAAACCAGACAGCCCAAGACACAGCGCCTCTTCAAACAGCGCGTACTGAGCTTACCTGTCGAAAAGGAATATTGTGGAACAGGTATCTGTATCCAGGAAACACATATAAAGTGCCTCACATTACTGTCTCAGGATTGTGGGATGTATTGACCCACTTTGCTATACTATGCGGCCTAATTCTGCTATTTATGGTGCAAGAAACAGTGAAATAGCAGCAAAACATTTGTGCGCGCCAAAACCTCCAAAACCGCGTTTTTCAACACACAAAAGGATGGATGCACAACCGGCCATTGATGGTGCATGTGTGATGGAATAGAGCACACGCTGCAGAAAAAGTGCCAGTGGGCTCCATGACAAGCAAACATAGAGTACAGAGGGAAAAGCAGTGCTTTGCAAGTGAAACTCCAGAATTTGCCTGTAGTTGACATTTACTTTGCTGCTAAAACTCCAAAATGCCTGTACACAACACTTCTCAACACTCAAAATCTTGCGTGGTGCTAAAATGTATTTAACCTAATGAAGCACTGTGAATGTACAAAGTCCTAAAAGGTTAAGAGCAAAAAAATGTTTAGTAAAACTGGATTGCCTGTGAATGACAGTTCCTGTCAAAAATCTGAGTGCAGCACACTGGGCTACCCGTGAATGACAGTTCCTATCAAATGGGCTCTCCTGATGAAACTTTAAAGTTATTTAAACTAAAAGTCTGCCGGAGTAGCGAGCATAAAAGGATTGTTGCTGAAAGAAACACAGATTTCAGTTGTTTTTGATACCACAGGTTTAAATCGAAGAAAGTAATTTATCTATGTCATTTGATGCAACAAGTTTGTTTTCTGCTGGATTTTAAGTCAAGAAATCAAGAATAAATTAGCCTGGCTGGGCTGCAAGAAGTGGAAAACAGGTTTCCCCCAAGGGGAGGGCATTCCTAGCAGCAGATACTCACTAACATATGATAATTGTGGGATAGGACAGAATTTTGTCTGCAGCCAGAGACTGAACAATGGCAGATTCTCCAGGCTAGGAAAAGGATGTGTGAAGAGGTCGTAAACTTGGCCTGCAGAAGGAAATGCAAAAAAAGGTGGGGGCTACTCCTTGCTCCAGAGACAGACAAAAGGATGACCATTTGCTGCTAAGAATATATAATGAACCTTTATTTAGAGACTTATAACTTGCTATCAGAAATGGAGAAATATATAAAAAGGAGAGATTTGTTTTTCTAATTTTTTGGCTTTACATTTAAAGATGTAGTGGAATTGTGTAACATATTCGGAACAGAAATGGCAATATATGTGGTTTTATGTGAACTATGTTTATGCTGGAATTGTTAAATTTTGCACACATGTTCCTAGGGTAAACGTGCATATTTGTGGAAATTTGGAGAAAAAATTTAAATTGTTTTCATGAGGAAATGGACAAAATGCTGCAAACAGGCGAAACAAGATCTCACAGCTGCAGGATTTTGATGAACAGATACTCCATAAAATATGGAATCCTTGTATGTAATTTTCATAGAGGTTATAAATGTATAAATATGTATTTAGGACAAAATTCGATTTTGATACTAGTGGCAAAGGGAGGTTTCTAAGGATTGTAAAAACCAAACCATAAACTTGACATCACCTGTGTTTGAGCCAATCACTCAGATGCAAGGTGGAGATGAGGCACTGATCCAATCCCAGTCCACAGGGGCATGTTTAGTTATGCCGGCCCATGCACCCATTTTTGTGATGTCATTTGAAAGAATAAATTGAGACAGCTGACAACAAATAGGGACTCACTCTTCTGATCCCAGCAAAGCATTCTGATCCAGCATTCAACATCCAGCATTCAACATCCTTCCAGATCCAGATGCCAAGAACCAGGCCAAGCAGTAGCTGAACCATTTTCCGCCAGGCCTCAATCCTCAAACTAATTCTTACAACCCAGTGAAGCGCTGTGGTGTGAGAAAGCATCCTGAAACTAGAATCCTGAAACTATCTGACTTGCTACCATAAGGCTTGCCTGATGAACTCGCCATCCCACTGATTTGAAATACCCAGAAACAAGAAGGGCAGATCCTGTGCAGTTCCGGTGACAAGCCAAACTGATCCAGTCCCACGCCTGATGTGCTGTCTTTCCTTGATAGACCCAATCTATTGACCAGAACTGTGACTGTCCAAAAATCTTTAATCCCAGTGGATTGTGAGTATTAACAGGATGCTAGAGAACTATATTATACCTTGCTTATCTTGTTCCACTCTAATCTCTGAACTATCCCTACTTTCATAACCAGTAACAGTTTCAAAATCTTTAGTGCTATCTTGTTCTGTCTAGTTGCTAAAGTGCCATTTTCATAGTTATCTTTATTTGTGTAACTCTGATCCATAAACCCCACTTTGAGTGTTTGGACTGGTGCCGCCGGGGAAGGTGATGGGGATCTGTTACTTAAGTCATGCATCAGTCTCAGAGCTTACTTTGTCCTAGTCTGAACTCTCTAGCCTTGAGTAGAAGCATAAGCCATATTTTCTGATTCTAAACTGAAGTCCTTATCCAAAGTTGTGTCTTTATTTTCGAAAAACACCTCTCACTAAAACCTCCATAACTCTATCAGTTTTTAAAATAGAAACTCAATTTCAACTCCCATTTGTACCTAACATCATCAGCTACATTCACAACTCAAAATCGCATTGCAAAACGGTGTGGTTGATTCATTTTTATTACAAATCGCATAAGTAAAACTTTGGCGCAAATTGACATTTGGAAAAGATTTACACTTGTGAACTACATTTAAATTATTTCCCACTTGGCCTTTGAGATCACAACTGTTTCCTTTTGATTAAATCATTGCTTGTTTTTGCTTGCATCTGTTCAAAGCGGCTCCCGTAGGAATTTATAATAATTTAAGCATTTTTAAACATATTTTGTGTTTTTGCTCAGCCAATTTCAAAACCATTCTGACAGTTGAAAAGTCAAATCCATTTTTCCCTTGTGTTTAAAGGGGGAAGGTGGGAGTGATATTCTGTTTGGTCTGCATTATTCTTGAATACCTGCTCTCTCCTCACATTGATTTAAATTGCTTATTGGTGGCTTGAGGGGTGTTGCAGGGGAAACCTCTAACCATAGTGCTATCTGTTCCAAACCAACCCAAAAGTATTATTTTCTTTGCTGCACTCTTTTGTGTTAAATACTTGATTCCCCGTGCATTAAAGACATTATTCATTGTTCTGTCACCTCATTGGTGATTGTTGTTACCTATTAAAACTATATTGTGATTTTAAATTCTAAATAAATAAACACATATTTACCTTTACAACTAGCCTGATTCCTGGTTCAGTGTAACCTGGGGGGTATTTTGAGGAGCGTATGATATGAGTTGTATGTCATTCAGAATATTGAACTTATAGATCAAAATAAATAAGGGTTTCATTTTCACACTACATGCTGGGCCAGACTTGGGTGTGTGCCTGATTGAAATTACTTACAGGTTTAACAAAGCACTATAGTTAATAAAAGTGCAGCTGCAACAAATATACTAGACAAGAGGTAGATAGAAACCTGTTTATGGGTATGTAATGGACACTACCACAGACAGTCTCAATTCTCTTTACTGCACACAAGAGCGTGTCTCGAGCCCTGAGTGAACAATCTTGTGCCTCATAAATAGGGCCTGATCATGAGTTTGATGGTACACTGGCTGAGATACCACCCAACTTTATTAGCGTTAGCACCAACCCGTTTGGCGGTATTACCATTGAATCACAGGTTGGGTGCTAACTGTAAGTTCCCATTCCCCATTCCCTATTGGGTCCAATGGGGAATTTTTGGTGCGATTAACTCACTGAAATACTGCTGGCAAAAATTGTGCAGAAAATTGCCATTTTCTCTCTGTGTTTACCCCTCTGAGCTGATAGGTGTGATGCTGGAAATGCATCGGAGGGACAGGGCCTCCGCATCCTTGTCCTTTACTGCTTTTTATCATGTGTTCTGCCATGTTTTCCGAGCAGGAATTCATGTGGGGCTCTTGGCGGTGCAGCTCTCTCTCTCTTTTGGTTTTGGTGAACAGACCCATGGAATACCCTTATGGCACCCATGGGTAGGTGTGCAACCCTGTGCCCCCAGTGTATGTTTTTTGGGCACCTGTGTGTGACCCACAGAGCAGGGTACGGGCTGGTGGCAGCTCCATGCTGAAATGACTGGTGCCCTGAGCGTCCTCCATTTTGGGATGCCCAGGCCCTGTCATTGGAATCGGTAGATTCCAGATGGAGACAAAATGGCCCCCATGGCCTCTTGCCTTCCATCACCTGTTACCTTGATCTTCCCGAAGTTCCGGGAAGCCCTGCCTCTGTCCCTTCCCCCTGACTGGCTGTAGTGTGGGGAAGTGCCGACCAGACTGGCTGGAGCCTTCTCAATGACTGTATGTTGTGGGTACGCCTGTGGGTGGGACCTGGGTGAATGGAGTGTGTGACGAATATACATTCTATGTTGTTGCTGTCTAGTATCTGGTGGTTGACACAAAGGCCTGACTGTCGACACACCGAGGAGCATCCACCGGTGGGTTTCCCGCCACCCTAAAACCACACAGACGCCGACGACTTGACGCCCTTGCTGGACAACAGTTCTTCAACTCCTTGCGGTTCAGAACTATCGACACCGAGGTACCCCGCACGCCTCTTCCTTGTGTAAGTTGACGCTTCCCCGTCAACAAGCACCGCTAGAAACGACATGGCCCCTTCACCGTCGTAGCTGGACCTGTTCTCCGTCGGACGTTCGACAACCCGTGACTCCTGCCTGAAAGGGAGGACACTCAAGAAGGGCCGTCGATTCCCCGACGAGGACCGCTACAACGCCAGGTACTTTGGTGTTGCAGAACTATTGGAAAGTCTAGTTAGAACAATAAATGGACTGGGCTTGTATCTTTCTTCTACAGGTTGCCCAGGTGGGGGGATCTCCACACAGAACTGTGTTTAACGGTAGTTACCAGTATTCTGCCTATTGCTCAACCATCTTGCTTTCCTTCCTCTCTCTTCTGCTGGTTTCCTCTTTATTTTAATCTGTGTGTCATTATGATCGTATGCACTTTAATGAGATCTAATAACGTTAGTCGTACCACTTTAAAATTGTACATATTTGCCATTGTTGATTTTCAGAGTACAAAGTGAGTTATCGTGATCGTGTAGATGACCTTGAATATTAATTATATAAAGACTGTGTTGTAACCGATACAGTGTGTGGACATTCCTTTGTGGGTGCTTGGGGACTACACTGTACTTAAGAACCAGCTTGCATCACCTCCTGAGAAGCTAGGCCTTGATTGCTCGACTGCGTTACCATAATAGAGAATCTTGGCAGGGGTCTCTGTGCCTCCCCTCTACCATATAGAGAGCGGAAGTGTAGACACCCCCCTTCGGTCTTTACAATAGGGCCAGCCCTCAATAAGATAGGGCCAGACTTAAATGCGGCGGTAACACCGTTACCACCACATTTAAGGGCTAACGCCCAACTCGTTATCATGCCCATAGAATGTTAGGCACATCACGGTAACCATGCGTGAACAAAGTTAACCACGGCAGAACAGTGGGACGATTTAAAGTTTACGAAATTCTTGTGGACTGGCCTGCCTCTTCACTTGAATTCAAGGAGGAGGTCTGAATGGCTGGGAACTTGACCAGATTGCTGTCCGTTGTTTTCTATCCAAACTGTACCCTCTCCAGGGCGAAGAGAAGCTTTTGCCTCAGTCCATGGCAGTCAACAAGATTCACCCAAGCCTTGTTGGTCACTCCACCATGGCCCCGGAGGAGGCCATTATGGATGGGACTGACAGGAAGGCAGAGGGGTCCTTGCGGAAGGCTTATGCTGGGGCTCTCTTGTCCTTGCGCTCCTCTACCTACTGCTCTTACACTGCTGAGACAGCACTTTCTGGCCTACAAACTGTCACTAAGACCTTGCTGGAGGGGTACGATCCAACGCCCCACATTCAGATGATCCGTTCAAAGCAGGAATTCTTGTCAGACTTGCCATACGGAGGGGTCAAGGCCTCCGCAATAACCATGAGTTTCTGGCATCTCCATCTTTGGGAGTGGCTGACGGATCCCCTGTTGAAGGCGATCGCCCTGAAGATCCCCTTTGGGGGGCATACTCTCTTTGGGGACACCATGGAGGAATAGGTCCACAAGGTGTGCCAGGCAGATGAGCATGCTGGGAATTTGCATAAGAGCCCCATCACGAGTTGGGCAGTATTCGGGCTGGAATACCGACCAACTTTAGCGTTAGCGCCCACCTGTCTGGCAGATGCAGTGCTACATTTGGACATGACAAGTATTTTTCTATCTGATTAAGGTGCATGGGGGACATTCCTGAGGCAGCGTTCCTTGGCACCAAGTGTCAATGCCTTGTTGCTCCCTGCCGGGAGGGGCACAAAGTATTGGGTTGCTACATGCTGCTGTTTTCCAAGGAGTATAAGAAAGTAGTCATATGCTAATTGCATGCCTGTTCATAGTTGAAAGGCCTTCATCTGCTGGCTGAGGTTGCCTGAGCAGGGAGTGAAATTAACACGCATCTTAGAAGATATTAGGAGGTCTTTCAAATGCGTGTGGATTTTTTGTTTATGTTAACGATTTCAGCATTAGGTAGTTTAGCTTAATGCCTTGAGGAATTTGCAGGATTGAGCAACATGGACCTTTTAGGTACTGGCTTTTCGCACCAGTTACATATTTAGGTACATATTGTGTTAGGGGTGGAATTTGCGAGGTGTGATAGAGAATGTTAGTTTTAACATTTTTTAAGGAATTTTTAGGTCTTGGGGTGCGAGATTTAACTTGGACTTTTACTATATACATTTCTTTCTGATATCAACGTAAATGTGCAAATGTTGCTGTTAAGTGTGGTGTGTGTAACTGCATGAACATTGAGCACACTAGTTGAGTTCACATTTTCGATATTGAATTTGAATGATCGTGTGTTAGTGCTCGGCAACACATTTGAGGATTTGCAGGGTTGATGTGCGTCAAGGGTTTTAGAATAATGTGTCTTGGATGTATTGGATGTATGTTTGTGGTGCCTGGTTTGATTCGGGACGCCTTCCACATTCCATCCTGTATGTATCATTACTGCTTGCTGGGTGTAGGTGGATGTTGATCCAGTGAAAACGGGCATTTTGCTTTGCTTGCTAGAGTATTTGAGGTGTTTTGGTAGGACGGGCTCTTTCTCTTTTGCATTGAAAATATGTGTATTATAGACCAATTAGTTGTGGTACAGAGCACTGTCTAACCAGTCTGATTATAAAAGTAAATGTATACTAATTTTTGCATTCAGCATAGACGTATGCTTTAATGCTTTAATTACAGACCTAATGGTGGCTGCTAACAGAACATCAAGGTGTTGGTTGTGGCAACAGTACTGATTCCGCAAATTGCAATTCGGAGTGCAGCTTTGTTTTGGTTGAGTTTGTTTGTCTGGCCAACAAACTAGGTTCGGTGTGGAGTATTGTTTAGCTACCCACGGTAGGGAATTAATTATGTGTGGGTTGCTGTCACGTTTTGTGTAATGGGTGTATGTGTTTGGTGAGGTCATGTGTGTTTGTACCCTGTTTGTTGCGTGCTGATAGTTGCATGGCAAGTGATGTTATTCCATCATGAGTTGGGTTTCAGTTGCTTGTTGTTTTGTGCGGTAGGACCATGTGCCAGCCCAAATGGCTGGCAATTGGTGCTTACGGGTGGCAGCCTTAAGATCCATTGGTGGCAGTGAAGGATAAAAGGTGTTTTGTTGTTTACAGATAGTTTAGAGTGCAGGCTGGAGGCCCAAGGAGGCGCAGGTTTGCACTTAGGCATGGCAGGCCTAATACCCAAGAGTGGCAGCCTTGTGTTTGAGTACGTGTTAGTTGAGATTGTTATGAATGTAGCTATGTTGGTGTGGGCATGCTGCTGGTTGTTAGTTATGGCTCAAAAGTATGAGATCCCAGTCTGTCACTGCTAGGGTGTACTGGTTTGCCTGGTTGTTTGGGTGTGTGTCTGTTGTAGTGTGCAAATGTTGTTTTTTATGGTGAAGGAAGGGAGGTGTGTTATGTCCTGTCTTTGGTGTGCAGAGTGATCTCATGCTGAGAATGTTCAGTGAATGTCTGGAATGTTTGTGGATGATTGTGTGTTCCACCCAGGGCAGTTGGAAGTATGCAGCCTGGGTGGTTGGAGCTAGAAGGCTTTGCTCTAGCGCCTATGCTCTGATGTCATCAGATTACTGAAGAAACTGAATAAAGAATCTTATCCCACTTTCACTTCCTCTCCTAACCCCGCTCCCCTCTTTTCTTTTAATGTACTTTCACACTCCAAATTGTCTCATGACCTAGTAGGAACGTTGTTGTTTGTCTTTTTCCATGTTCCCCCATCCTTCACCTTCCCTCCTCCTTTTCCCTTCCCCTCATTCTCATTGTACCTGTTCCCCTCTCCCCTACTGCATTTCACTTCCACCCCTTCGCCTCATTGTTCATGTTTCAGCACTTGCATGTTCCAAATCGTCTCACGACCTAGTCAGAATGTGTTGTGTTTGTTTTCCCCTTTCTAACCTATTCCTGCACTTCCCGGCTGCCCCACGCCCCTGCTCTTATTCCTTAGCGCTTGTTCCGAATGTTTCAATAGCTTTTAAGAATGTTTTGTTTTTATTTAATACCTTTTTCCTCATCCATGTTCCCCCCCTTGTCTTGATGCACCTTGAAACACAATTTTTGCTGTATAGTACACATTACAAATAACCAACGCATAACACATTTTAAAAAAATAGTGATTTATCTGCTGTCTAATGGATCTTATTTCTTAACACCAAACCAAGGGGTACATTTTGGGGCTGATTCCTGGACTTTGTGCGCAGAAAAACAGGGATTTGTGTGCCATTCTGCCCGCAAATCCCTGTTTAACAAATGGGGATTTGCGGGCAGAATGGCGCACAAATCTACGTTTTTCGGCACACAAATTCCATGAATCAGCCCCTTTGTCTCAGTATAGATCTGAAGAGGCTGAATCATCATATTACCACCCGCCACTTCAAGATGGAATGTTTGCACAGGGTGAGTCCCCTGGTTCAGAGGGGGATTTTCTGGCATCTCTCGATATTCAGGACGATTATTTCCACATCCCCATCTGGGGTCCATATCAGTGCTTCCTCTGCTTCTTCAGTTATCATTTCTGTGCTCTCCCCTTCGGATTGAAGTCAGCACCCAGACTTTTTGAGAAGATCTTATGTCCTAAGTTGGACATTCAACATCGGCAGAAGGTGCGGGTCGTTGCATAGCTGGATGACTTGCTGGTGGCAGAAACCTGAACCTCTTGCCTTCAAGTGCACCTGCACCAGATTTGTCAGGTGCAACAGGACTTGGGGTTTCTCATGAACTGGGGCAATTTGCACCAGTTGGTCGCCCCCTCTGGCTTCCACCTGGTGCCCAGTGCAGCCCCCAGCCTCCTTCCACTAGAGCCCTATTACCCTCCCCCACCCACCTTGTCAGCACCAAAAGCTACCTCTGCTATTGTGTGATGTTCTGAATAAAAAAGTACTGACCTTTCCATATCGTTTTGCTTGTATGTCTGGTGTGTCTGGTTATTGCCCAGTCAGCTTACTGCCTCTGATATACCTCAAATGGAAGTACTGAAGAGGAAGACAGATGTGGAGGTAATGCAGGGTTTACTAACCGGTAATCTTCATTACTCCTAGTTCTACTCTCCCTAGTTACATTACTGTCAGACCTGCCTCTCCCTCCCGACTGGCTGAATGGGGTTGTGATTGGATTTTGCAGAACAGTGGCCAGTTGGGTGGGCACCGCTGATATCCATCAGCAAGGGTCAGGACTGACTGACAGAGTTTAGAAATAGAAAAGGATTCATGGAGGAGGTAGGACACCTCACTCGTAAGTACTGTAAAGAGGAAGAGTAGAATTACGAGTAATGAAGATTACTGGTAGGTTATCCCCACAGATGTCTGTAAGGATATTTGGCATGTTACAGCACAGAGTACAGCACTACTGCACAAGTAGCATTACAGCACTACTGCACAAGTAGCATTTTTTTTTTGCAGCACCACCACAAGGGTGCGGTGCATTGCTATATGGGTTAGCAGATTAACAAGGAAAGACAGGCTATTCAGTCAAAAAACGATTTTAACATATAAGATGCAAAGCTATTTTTACAGTTAAAAGCACACGTGTTCATTTAAAAATGCACACTATTTTTCACCTGAAATGCCTATATTGCTAGAGACACATTTGAAAATTAACAGCTAACATATTAACCATTAACCTGACTAATAAAACCTTATTTTAATATAACTCACTAATAAAATGTGTTCTCTACTGCAGAATTAGGCATACTTTGAAAACCAGTTAAATGAGTGTGCAGATTTTTCCTCTCTTCTCTGCCTGATTATCCGTGTTGTTGTGCACAGTAACTGCAGGAGGAAGGAAGTCAGATTTGCAACAATTGCAAATGTATAAGCGAAGCTATTGTTTAAAAGTAGGAGGATGAGAGATGATGGATTTCATTGGAACACGTCATAAAGAGGGCTGAGAGGAAAGTTTTAGTGGGCAGTAGCAGGGAAAAAGACAGGCAGACATCTTTCTGCACTACTGGGGAGAAGACCTGGCTGTGGGGGTGTCCTGCTGCAGTCGAGACTGGGGAAAGCTGAAAGAATTACCTTTCCACTGGCAGAGGCAGTCCTATCTGAAAAAGCTGAGAATTCCAGGCAATGACTCCGGCTTGAGAAGGCAAGCGTTCCTTTTTGTTGGAGTTAAGCCAAGAGAGCCACATTCACAGAGAGAAGACTCTGAACAGATAAGGTAATTACCTAACTGGGGGAGCTGTGTGTGTGCACGAAAGTATGCAGTCAGTGTAGAAAAATGAAAGTCCCGTGCGTGTCTTAATCAAGTGCTAATGTTGCAATTTAAGTTCTGTTCTCCGCCACTATAATTGCAGTGTGTCATTGAAAATGCTTTGATTGTTCCCTTTTATTGCTGTAAAGAATGAGATCATGTCTAAATGCAAATTTTATAATACAGAAAATATTTGAAAACAGACGGGTGGTTTATTTTCTATTTACCATTACAATGCCAATGATGTGGGGAGATTTTTAAACAGTGCAATGGTCATTTTAAGACAGATGTGTGTATGTCAGAATCAGTATGAATAATTGTGAGTGACTGTAGTATAACTTGTTGGAGGTACATGAGCCAACGGGAAGAGAGACTCTCTGAACATAGCTCCCTACCGTATATAAGGTAGTGGAAATTACCACAAGACTACCACATATAGCTCTCTGTCGTAAATAAGTCAGTGAGTTTGCCCATGGTGGCGCACCAACACTATCACTGGAAATTGTGGTTTCCCTAGAATGCAGGTCTGAGGTCTCTCTAGTGATCACACGAAAAATCTAAGCGAAGATAAGGGATTCTGGACATTGGGGCCACAAATAAAATAAGGGAATTATGCTCACCAAAATACCACCAACCACGTATACCAAATATGCAGGTCTGGGTGCTGAAATAATGCATGTCCATTGTATTATTGTTGCACATGGCCAAATCTGAATACAAAGAGTGATTATTGCTAAGTTATTTCTCGGCGGTAATAAAATACCGTCAGGCCCCAAATCTCCACAAAATACCCTACATATTTATGGTGCGTTGCAGGCCGGGAAAGTGATCACAGAGTACCTACTGGGCGTGGCAAGCGTGTCTCACACTGCCATTTGCACATTAAAGGGAACCCATTTTATAATAGCAGTGTGCCACTAAAAACGAATTTCAGAATGTCACAAAGGGAAACCACATTCTCAGATCTAGTGCAATATTTAGAGGCAAAGTTATTTGCACATGGGAATTGGTCTTCGAACAGTACCTTAGAATGGAGTAACCGCATTCAGGGTGAGGTGCAGAAAGAAAAACTAGACAATATTTTTGCAGAAGGCAGCATAATTCAGGTCTGCCTTACAAGATTATTGAATGCAGCCGATAAAAGTGCAGAGAAAGACTGTTTAATACGGCTATGCGGCAAAATATGGTTTATTTTAAACAAGTCACTGCGAATGCAAGAGAATGATACTCAGCTAATTAACAGGTTAAAGACTGAATTAGATGGGGCAAGTAAAAATCAGGAAATGTTGAGAGCAGAATTGGATGTATGCCAAAAAGACATGCAATTAAAATGCAGAGACTTTGATACTCAGTTATCCAAAAGCAAGAAACAATTTGAAGATAGTGAGCAAGAATTGACACACTTAAAAGCCTTAGTGGATCACATTAGGCAGGATAAAGATGAGGTTGTTTCAGAAATGCAGATTTTACAAAAAGAACATTGCGAAAAAGAAGGTGATCTCCAGAATGTAGAACAAGAAATGATTAAAATGATCCAAGAAAGAGACAAGAGAAGTAAAGAGTTCAATGAATGCCAAATGCAAATGTGCGATATGCAGGAGGCAATTAATAAAATGAGTGATGAAAATAATTATTTGCATGATGAAGCCAACAGACTCCTTAAAAAGTGTAAGGACTTAGAACAGCAAATGTGCATTCCCAGGTCCCAGGAGAGGCGGCAGGGTACCACATTCAATGGAGTGGAGGTGAATTCTAGCTCTGCCCAAAGAGCTAGTGCCCCAGTGACTGGGCCGGTGACTGAACTTGGTTGCAGCGCCCTTGGGGGATTTGATACTCCCATTGGGGGCAGCCACCAATCTCATACACCTGAAAACAGGATTGAATCACAAAATAGTGCAATTCCATGCATTGCAACAAGTAGCCCCATAAAAATAATGAAATCCATTAAAGCCCTGATCAAACCATTTAAAAAGGGAGGTGAATGCTGCATTGAGGATCACTTAGAAGCGGTGCATGACATTTTTAAAGCGCTCCAGATACCTAAGGAACAGTACAGACAATATTTTCATTTAACTTTAGATGCCCCGACGGCCAGCATCATAAGGGGATTAAATGAACAGCAGAATATGACATGGCTGGAGTTTGAAAAAGAAATTAGGCGTCATTTTTCTCCTTTTCAGTCATTGCAGGAGGCAAAGAAAGTTGCGTACACTATTACTGCTGGACCTAATACATCACCTCGCCAATTTTTACAAGACTTAAAAAGAGCATTCTCTCGCTTTGATGTATCTTTTGACTCAAATTCCAATGAGTTTAAAACCGCATACTTCTATGGGCTACAGAAAGACATCATATCCCAATTGGTCCGTGAATTTGACCGTGACAAGTCCCTTGAATGGATTGTACATCAAAGCACCAAGCTATATGAGGTACTCTATTGTCAGGGTAGAGAAAGTGATAAAATGAAAGATACTAGGCCTAAATCTAAAGAACCCTCAGCCACAGTAATGGAAATCAGGTCAGCCAAAATGTCCCTTGAGTCTGCTCAAAGCCAAGGTAAAAATAATGTGACACCTGAACAAAGGGGTAATCAACAAAGATCGCCATTTACTGTACCAATGTTCCAATCACATGATCCTAGTAATAGAGAGAGCTACATCAGCCCTAGATATTTAGGAGATAGACCCCGGGTAAGATACCGGTCTGATATGGCAGGTATGAACAATAACCAGAGACAAAATCAAGATCAAAGAAATGATGGTCCCTACCAGTCATTGGGGACACAGAGCAGATTTGATCCCAGCACCATGATATATGGTAATCAGGATAGGCCCCGATATGTGGATCGATTTACTGATAATGGAAATCAATATAGGGGCCAGTACCCACAATCTGAGAGACAGGACATGAAGCAAAACGTGAACTACAGTCCACGCCAGTACAATGATTCCCCACCAGGGGACTATAATCAAAGGATGGGTGCAACCCGCTCCCCTCCACAAATGAATCAAGAGTTCAGAAACCATCCCAACCGGTATCAATCACCTGAGAGGTATCAGAATAGATCCAATCAGGGGGAAAACAACCAATATCGACCTAGGCCACAGAAAGAGGATCCTAGAGAGGTGGAAAGGTTCCAATGCCTTGAGGCCCAAGTGAAAATGTTAGCTGAGCAAATAGGAAAGCTCTATACAGCGCAAAAACAACCTTCCAAAGAGGGGGCTGATGGCCATAGCAATGACCGGGGGGCTTCCGAAAAGTGACTAAGTACTCATGATAACTGCAGTGCCAAAATGACAGATTGCTCTGATATAATTTTGCATAACGACTCTGAGATGTCTAATGGATTAAAAATGAAAGTACCAGTAAATGAAATTGTGACAGAAAGTGCAAATACTTCTAAAAAAGAGGTACGGTTTAACTTAGAGCTAAATAAAACAGTAAAGATTTGCACAAATGAAAAAGAAACATTAGGAATTCCAAAAGAACAAAGGGACAGATTTAAGAAAAATGACTCATGCATGGGGAATACCAGTGAACAGGGAGTAAGTGGGGATGCCATAGCTCCTTCCCTGGGCAAGCAAAACAATTACCAAACACAGACAGAAAAAGGAAATACTCACAAGGAGGGTACAAGTCAATCACCTGAAAAATTCTTTGAGCCACATATTTTTGAAGAGGCTGAAAGGGCTGGTATTACACTAAATGATCACAAATGCACAGAATTAAAAAATGACAAATTGCTGAATGATGTTGTGACACATGTTCAGTTGGAAGGTTGTAATGTGGTCTCTGATGTTACCCAGATGGATGGGCGAACGGTGGCCACACTCAAAAAAACCTCTGAACATGGAGAAATGAATAAAATATCTCGCACAGAAATGGGTAAAAAGGAGGAAAAAATGTCTTTTCATTTACCAATGTGCTTAGCCAAAAGTGAAAAAGACCTGAGAAAGGTGAGCCCTGAAATCAGTAAGAATTCACATTTCTTATGTGTATTAGAGGAAGTTGAGGACAGATATTATGCACCCATCACTGTAGAAGAAAAATGCCACACCTTTGCTATGATTGACACTGGCGCACAGGCCACAATTATGTCCAAGGAGCTGGTAAAGAGTATCAATGAAGGGAGGCCTCCACAGAGTCAGATCACAGTGAAGGCAAATCAAGGCCCAGTGCATAACTTTAATGGGGAGGAGGTGCCCATCATAGGTGTAACTGAGGTTGACATAAAAATAGGAAAGCACAGAATGAAACAAGAGGTATTGATCACATCTATTTGTGAAATTCCATTTCTGATGGGGACAGATTGCCTGAAAAGATTGTCTCCTCTCATAGATGGGGTGAATGGAGTGCTGTGGTCCTTAACCAAAAAACCATTGAGGCCTAAGAAACTAAAATCACAAAACAGCAATATAAAAGAATGTCACACCGTTGCCAAAACAAATGATGCTGTGGAGGTATATCTCCAGAATAGCTGCATACCTAGTGTCACTGTTATATTAAGGTGTCAAGACAAAGATCAGAGCGACAATGAAAAACTACCTGTACAAATATACTTGGACCCAAGGAAAGATTGGCAGACTGCCATAGACGAACACACATTACGTTTCTATTTAAAAGAGAATACATGCAAACAGAATAGTGTTCCTAAAACAGATTCAGAAAAACACATTACCACTCTGGCAGAGATACACATGGAAGATGAGCAACCATGGGTTCACGCTGGTATAAATGATTATCTTAAAACAATAAAAGCCACTTTAGCGTTTGAACATGAAAGGAGTTTCATTAATGAGAAATTGTTGCAAAAAATTATGGAGAGGGAAGAAATCCCGAAATTTAGGATTAAAAACCAATATGTTTCTGGGTTGGACAGTCCAGACTTTGAAAACCGAATTACAGGCAGATGCATGCTTAAAATTAGCATTGGGCAGAAAGCAATTTACCATAATGTATGGATAGTGAGTGGAGCACAAAATGAATTTTACATGGGCAATGACATCATGCACAGAATGTGTATGGTGTTAGATTTCCTTAATCAAAAAATATGGTCACGCCTAGGTGGGCCGGCGCCTGAATTTGAAGACAAAAGAAGGGCTTATCATTGTGCACAACTAGTTCCTTATGCAGTCGAATTACAGATGAGGAAAAATACTATTGTTCCTGCATTTACAAAACAGTTTGCAATAACACTGAAATGCAAAAATGGACAGCAGATGAAAGGCTCTGATGCATTTGTATGCCTGAATGAATCCATAAAACAGCAAGGCCTGGATTATGAATACATTCCATTGGTAGACATTGGTGAGGGATCTGTAAAAATCATGGTAAATAATAAAGGTTGTCAGGACGTTCATTTAGAGGAAAACTCCCCATTAGGAATGGCCATACAAAAATCACATTATACGGCAGATTTAAATAACATGGTGATTGGGAATATTCCTGAAAAATATGTAGATGCCAAGGGCGAGTTGCCAGAACACCTGGACTCTCAGCCCAAAGGAATATTTAAAATTCATTCTGTATATCCTTATGATTCAAATGAGACAGTGTGCTGCCATCAAGAGGATTGCATAATATTTAATTTAAATGAAAATGAAACAGGAAATCAGCCCATTGAAGTGGAAGCTGATATGCCAAAATATTTGAAAGTGGCAGCCCTACAAAAAGACACAGCCACACAGTTAGAGGAAAGCGCTGAGATTCCTTTACCAAAAGAGTTTCCAGAATTTTCCAGAATGGTAGAAGAGCAGATCTCCTTAGCGGATGCATGTAACAGCGATGAGGATCGACGCAATCTGAGGGAAATATTTATGGAGTTTAAGGATGTATTTGCAAAAGATGCTTATGATTGTGGTTTAACTGATTTACATGTGGCCACACTACCAGAAGGTTGTAGCAGAAATCCAGTGTTTGTACGCCAGTATAGACTACCGCTGGCATGTTTAGAATCATTGGCAGAGATTATTAAAAATTTGGAATCACGGGGAATAATTAGGCCCATTCATAGCACATCCAATACGCCTATTTTAGGTGTGTTAAAGCCAAATGGTCAATGGCGGCTATGTGCAGACTTAAGAGAGTTAAATAAAAGAGTACCAGTATCTAGATGGCCACTACCATTCATTGATCAGGGCCTAGCTCAGATACATGGTTCAAATGTATTTACCACGTTAGATCTCACATCTGGATATTGGTGTGTGCCATTGGCAGAGGAGATACAACACCTATTTTCCTTTACATTTGACAGGACTCAATATGCCTGGCTTAGAGCTCCGTTCGGGTACATCAATAGTGGGAGTGAATTTGGCATATTTTTGAGAAAGGCCATGCCAGATGCAGCGGAAAGAGGGACAATAGTTTATGTGGATGATGTCTTGATAAAAAATGAAAACCTTAAAAGCCATTTTGATGAAATAAGACATGTGCTTGGCCAATTGCAGAAAGCAGGCGCCAAAGTATCTTTGCAAAAAGCACAATGGTGCAAGAAAAAAGTGAACTTTCTAGGGCATGAAGTGACTGAACATGGGCTAAATCCACAAAGGAAGAAAATAGAGGCCATACAAAGATTAAAAGATCCTAAAAATGTGAAAGGAGTAAAAAGTTTATTAGGGATGACAGGCTATAACAGAAAGTTCATTGAGAATTATGCAGAAATCACTCAACCATTGACTAAACTGCTTAAACTAAATACTACCTGGAAATGGGAAAGAGAGCAGTCTGATACAGTGGCTAGATTGAAGGAATGTCTTGTAAAGGCACCATGTTTAGCATACCCCATAAAGGACAGGGATTTCTTTATAGAAATAGGCTTTTCTGAACATTGTATGTCAGCAGTGTTATCACAAAAACACGATTTGAATCACAAAACCATTGCATATGCAAGTAAGGCATTTTCCCAAGTTGAAATGAAATTTAATGAATGCGAAAAGGCCCTATTAACCACTGTGTGGGCGCTACAACATTTCCGCCCCATTGTTCAGGGAGAAAAGGTGATTATTGAAACAAATCATCAACCTTTGCAATTTTTAGAGAGTAAAAGAATTAGATCAGGCAATCTAGCGCAATCCAGAATCACTTCATGGACGCTGGCATTACAAGGTTTTCCCGTAGAAGTAAGATATGGACAAAATAAAAAGAGCCCAATAGCTCAAGGGTTAGCTGACTTACATGACTGTGCAGCTGAACAAATACCAAATGAAATGGAAGTGGAAGCTAGTTTGCAGGAATTTGAACAATCACCACACAAAGCTTTTGATGAAAAAACATGCAAGGATTTGCCAACTGTATATGTGGATGGTTGTGCTTTTCACATTGAAAATGACAGTAATAAACAATTAGTGGCAGGAATAGGAAATGTCTGGTTGAAATGTGAAGGCGTTCCTAGTATAGGGATGAGGATTGGAGATAGGAGCAGTCAGGTGGCGGAATTGGCAGCCATCTATAAAGCAATTGATACTGCAGTTGATAAAAAGTTCAGTGAAATTGTCCTGGTGACTGATTCTGACTATGCACGGAATAGCTTTGTGGAGTATTTGCCTGGTTGGAAAGCAAGAGGCATGGTTACATACAACAAAAAGCCACTTAAACATGGAAAAATGATACAAGCCATAGACAAATGGGTGTCAGAAAATAATTTAACAATATACTGGAGGAAAATTCGTGGGCATTTAAAAACACCAGGAGAGGATAAGGAGGGAAATGATAAGGCAGACCATCTGGCTAAGATTGGGGCTGTGATGGGAGAATTGCTACCTATTGATTATTTAATGGGTGAAATACAAATTGATGCAGTCACACGGTCTAAAGCACCAAAGGAGGTAGATCAACCGGTGGTGCAGTGGAGTCATGACACGCCAGACCAAGATTTGATTGAGGCACAAAAGAATGATCAAATTTTGGGAATCTATTATAATCATTTGATAGATCCTGAACAAAATCCTTTAACAGAAAATGATTGTATGGGAAAAGAAGAGTTGAGGGTGTTATTAAAGAACAAAACACGAATTAGATTACAGGATGGGCTCATGATTAGAGAGTCCATAACAGGGCAAATACAGTGGGTAGTACCCCTTTCATTCAGAGGACTAATGCTACACCATGCACACGATGCCATAACTGCAGGCCATAGAGGTTCACAAAAGACATTAGAAATACTAAAAGATTATGCTTACTGGCCACATATGTCCCAAGATGTGGAATTATATACTAGAGGATGTCTAGTATGCGCCCAATTTAAACCTGCTTCACCAATGCATAGAGCACCATTGATGAAAAGAGGCCTAACTCTCCCATGGTCAGATTTGCAAATAGACTATGTAGGTCCTTTAAAAAGGTCAAGCAGGGGACACCGCTATATTTTGAGTGTGGTATGTTTGATGTCA
The DNA here is from genome assembly GCF_040938575.1 of Ambystoma mexicanum. Classification (NCBI taxonomy): domain Eukaryota; kingdom Metazoa; phylum Chordata; class Amphibia; order Caudata; family Ambystomatidae; genus Ambystoma; species Ambystoma mexicanum. The sequence goes on from NC_090933.1 coordinate 1,100,580,981, forward strand.
AAGTGGATTGAGTGCATTCCCGCACCAGATTGTAGTGCGCAAACAGCAGCCACATTGCTGGTGAACCATGTGTTCTCAAGGTTTGGGTTGCCACAAAGAATTGAGTCAGACAGAGGAAGTCATTTCACAAGTACTCTAATGAGTAAGGTATGGCAAATACTAGGTGTGAAAAGGAAACTACATATCGCATATCGGGCGGCGTCTTCAGGTACAGTTGAAAGAAGCAATAGGTCTGTTGTGGACATTTTAAAGAAATTTGTGGCAGAAGCAGGTTCCAGCTGGGATTTGCGTTTACCATTGGTTTTGATGGCAATCAGGTCGACTCCTGCCAAAGCAACAGGTGTTAGCCCCCATGAGGTCTTAACAGGTAGGAAAATGGTATTACCACAACACCTACTATACAGAACACATGAGCAAACTCTAGTGAGTGCATCCACAGTTCATGAATATATTGATGAACTGAGGAGGCATTTGCAACATGCATTTGCTTTTGTGCAGAGAAATCTGGAAAGAGCTGCTGACAGTGCTAAGTCATATTATGACAAAAAGACATCAGTAAAGGAATACAATGTAGGGGATCAGGTGTACAAGTTTCATTTTGGAAAAAGTAAACAGAAAAATTCTAAATTTCTGGCAGCCTGGCAGGGGCCATTCCGAATTATAGATAAAGTCTCTCCTGTAGTGTATAAAATTTTGAAAAATGAAGGTGAAACAGCAATAGAGCAGTTTGTCCATGTAAATCAAATCAAACCATGCCATCCCAGACATGAGATCAGGCAGCTTGAGCATGTGGAAACGGATAGAGTCCCTTGAGAAAATAAATGGGTGTGATCAGGAGGCAGTGACAAAGAAGTTAAAAAAAAAAAGTTGATTGTAATGATGGCACATAAACACTGTAATATATGTGAAAATATATAATATAAATAAATAAATAAATAAATAAATAAATGCACATATAACGGAAGCTCGTGGTTAGTGTGCAGAGAGAAAGTGTATTAAATATTGAATGCTGTTTTATATGTGTTTGTTTTCTTTTAACTTGTGTTTAATTTCAGAAAAAAGAAAAAAAAAAAAACGAAGTATTTTTAGCAAGCATGTTTTATTTTTGGCAAAAGGATGAAGTTAGTATTGTGCTATGTACTTAATCTGTTTATTTTCTATTTTGATTTAGACGATTAACATTATTTGATCGGAGGTTCCGGGATCAGAGGCCACGGGAGACGATGGAGTCCTGGAGTCCCCTGGATGAAGACCAAAAGATGCCTGCCTCCAGGTGGAGGTGAAGACAAAATAACCGGAATGCCAAAAGAGATGACTACTGTGGATTCAAGATTGCCAAGATGAAAGAGTACTCGAATGAACCGAATAACATCGCTGGCCGGGACATACCAAAAGAGACAAAGCAAAAGTTCCGGCATATGAAGTTCCACGTATTTATTATTTTAATTATTTATTTTAACTTGTTATATTACTTATTTGTTTTAGTTAGTTGTTTTATTTCATTGTTTTTAATTGACTTGGAAAATTTAAACTTAAAGTAATGCCACTTCCACTGAGAAGGCAAATGTGGAACATTTTATGAACTGATGGACTCAGAGAATATGTTAATTGCAAATTTTCATTGATGCACATGAATATTCATTTTGTTGGATTGCTATAAAAAAAAAAAAAATAGAACAAGTTGTTTTTAGGAATTGGCTTGGATTATAGCAAGTTCTAAAAACAAAAGGAGGGTATATGTAAGGATATTTGGCATGTTACAGCACAGAGTACAGCACTACTGCACAAGTAGCATTACAGCACTACTGCACAAGTAGCATTACAGCACTACTGCACAAGTAGCATTTTTTTTTTGCAGCACCACCACAAGGGTGCGGTGCATTGCTATATGGGTTAGCAGATTAACAAGGAAAGACAGGCTATTCAGTCAAAAAACGATTTTAACATATAAGATGCAAAGCTATTTTTACAGTTAAAAGCACACGTGTTCATTTAAAAATGCACACTATTTTTCACCTGAAATGCCTATATTGCTAGAGACACATTTGAAAATTAACAGCTAACATATTAACCATTAACCTGACTAATAAAACCTTATTTTAATATAACTCACTAATAAAATGTGTTCTCTACTGCAGAATTAGGCATACTTTGAAAACCAGTTAAATGAGTGTGCAGATTTTTCCTCTCTTCTCTGCCTGATTATCCGTGTTGTTGTGCACAGTAACTGCAGGAGGAAGGAAGTCAGATTTGCAACAATTGCAAATGTATAAGCGAAGCTATTGTTTAAAAGTAGGAGGATGAGAGATGATGGATTTCATTGGAACACGTCATAAAGAGGGCTGAGAGGAAAGTTTTAGTGGGCAGTAGCAGGGAAAAAGACAGGCAGACATCTTTCTGCACTACTGGGGAGAAGACCTGGCTGTGGGGGTGTCCTGCTGCAGTCGAGACTGGGGAAAGCTGAAAGAATTACCTTTCCACTGGCAGAGGCAGTCCTATCTGAAAAAGCTGAGAATTCCAGGCAATGACTCCGGCTTGAGAAGGCAAGCGTTCCTTTTTGTTGGAGTTAAGCCAAGAGAGCCACATTCACAGAGAGAAGACTCTGAACAGATAAGGTAATTACCTAACTGGGGGAGCTGTGTGTGTGCACGAAAGTATGCAGTCAGTGTAGAAAAATGAAAGTCCCGTGCGTGTCTTAATCAAGTGCTAATGTTGCAATTTAAGTTCTGTTCTCCGCCACTATAATTGCAGTGTGTCATTGAAAATGCTTTGATTGTTCCCTTTTATTGCTGTAAAGAATGAGATCATGTCTAAATGCAAATTTTATAATACAGAAAATATTTGAAAACAGACGGGTGGTTTATTTTCTATTTACCATTACAATGCCAATGATGTGGGGAGATTTTTAAACAGTGCAATGGTCATTTTAAGACAGATGTGTGTATGTCAGAATCAGTATGAATAATTGTGAGTGACTGTAGTATAACTTGTTGGAGGTACATGAGCCAACGGGAAGAGAGACTCTCTGAACATAGCTCCCTACCGTATATAAGGTAGTGGAAATTACCACAAGACTACCACATATAGCTCTCTGTCGTAAATAAGTCAGTGAGTTTGCCCATGGTGGCGCACCAACACTATCACTGGAAATTGTGGTTTCCCTAGAATGCAGGTCTGAGGTCTCTCTAGTGATCACACGAAAAATCTAAGCGAAGATAAGGGATTCTGGACATTGGGGCCACAAATAAAATAAGGGAATTATGCTCACCAAAATACCACCAACCACGTATACCAAATATGCAGGTCTGGGTGCTGAAATAATGCATGTCCATTGTATTATTGTTGCACATGGCCAAATCTGAATACAAAGAGTGATTATTGCTAAGTTATTTCTCGGCGGTAATAAAATACCGTCAGGCCCCAAATCTCCACAAAATACCCTACATGTCCCAAATGTCTGACGAAAATGTCATGATGTATATACTGATTGCCATCTTGGACTGGTATAAAGTAAATATGAAATGTATATACAATACCTACGGGAGAAAGATTTCTTTTTTTCCAGTTACCAACAGAATAGAAAAAGAAATAGAAAAGGGTAAAACGTGAAATGACAAAAATCAACAGCGACATATTTCACAAACGCACACTCTTAGATGTCTTTCGTGTACAAGTGTGTGCGTATATGAGGTATGCCTGTCATATGCGAGTGTGTGTATCAAAGATATGTCACTGGGGCAACCTCTGACAGTATTCCTATAAACTACTCCCAGATATATTTCCCTCCAAACTTGCAAGAGGTAAGGAAGTGAAACAGGTAGTAAAAGAGGCAGGCCTCGAAATGTGATCCAAAGTATTACATGCAGCTGTTGCACGCTTTGGGCCTGATTTACAAAGTGATTTTCAATGGGATTGTGCCATTGTATAATGCTTTTGTAAATCAGGCCCATTGTGTTTAAAGGGTTTAGCACCAGTCGTGTCCATTTGTGGGTAAGCAGGAAATGTGCCAGTGTTCAGATAGTTCTAAGCGGTGACACTTGCTAGAAAATCCTGAGCTTGATGTTTCATATACAAATGTTATACATTCACATATTATGGGTATTGCAAGTGACTGAGAGAGGTCTTTTAACAGGTGATCCTGCCAAATGCTGTCAGTGTGCTGAAAGGAATAGAAGATCAGGGGGGAGCGATTGAAAGAGCTTTTCAGTAAATTGATAATTTAGGTAAGAGTTGCGATTTTTCAACAACAGCAAAAATGCAGATAGCAGAAAGCAGAACGAAAATCCTAAAACTAAATAGTTAAATAAGACTTGCTTCTTCTTGTCTGCCGTTCTTGTAGATTTTAAATATGTGGAATTCAGAGAAGAGCATTGATTGCACAGAAGCGATGAAGATAATACCAATCTAAGGGTCTGTTTCATCAAGAACATTGGATCCTGGCAATATCAAGAAAAATAAAGAAGTCATCAAAAAATAGCATCAATCCTGAAACAGAACATTGTCATGTGTGTTCTCTGAATCTGTGTAATTCATACGATTATAGCATTTGTTTAACCGTTTGAGGGCCATATGTTCTAGATATATGACTAATTTTACACAGAAATTCAATGAAGTCCCGTCACTCAAAGGATTAAGTGTCTCTCATTAAATCTTTAATTTGCTACTCTCACTCACGATTTGAATACATACTAAATATTGCATGCTTAAAATCCTTAAGCAATTATCCTCAAATATCGCAATGTTAGGTTGGTCCACAAGGTTGTGCTAAAGAGTCTACAAGCCGAAACACAATATGAGTTGGCACTCTGTAAAACTTCAGACAGACAATTGTAAATGACTGATTAGTTGAATTCTCTGTATGAAAAAGTCTATTGGTATCAGAGTTTTGGAGTGATAGAATATAATTTACAGACTGGCCTCCTTCAGCTTTCCATCGAAGTATTATGTTATCCATGGGGTGTAACACAAAATGATGGGGGCCCTGAAAGCACTGCTGAGGGCTCGCAAGCTTCTCCAAGAAGCGTAGTCTATCCGCAGACTCTCGGGTCGCCTGTGCCACCACTCATGACTAATGCTTATGATGATCATGCTGCCGCAGCGGCATGCTGTGGACTGCGCTCGGTGAAAGATATAAGGTTTTGAAGCAAATCTTACATCTTATACCTCACATTGAAACAATGGGAGGCGGCACCTGTTCCTTGGCACCCAAATGTTCCAGATGTTTGGGAGTGCTGCTAGTAACATTATTTTGTGCATGGCGGTAGCAGAGGCAGCTTTTGGTGACAGGAATTGGCAGCTAGTGAGGTGGCAATGGCATTGTTATGGACTCAAGGTCAGTGGTGACAGGTGAATATCTTTAGTGCATGGGCATTAACATCTTCCACAAATTAGTGCAATGAGCAAGCATAGCAGGAAAGAAATAAGTAACGTAGATGGAATTGAGTGTATCTCCCAAGGACATTTTTAAAATGCCCCATATTGATTATATGATCATTTAGAAGTGGGGTGAGTGTGACCATGATCCACTTGTTTGGACTCAAAACCTTCCTTGGGTGATTAGGGATAGTGGGAAGTTTGAAAAGACAGAAAGGGGCCTGCTGAAGTCTAGTTTAGGGAGACTAATCTGGCCCACAATTCCAAAATGGGACATTACAGAGGCATTGTTGAAAATAGCAGGAGAGGATATTAATATCTGCCTGAAAAGGCTATTCTCAATATGGTATACTGGCTCCATGTTAGCCAATAGTATTTTAGGGAGGAAAAAAGAAAGATCTATTGGAAGAGGTGAAGTAGGGTCACAAGGGTCTAGGTAGTTATTAGAACCAGTATAAATCACTATTTTTTATAAAAATATTTTATTAAGATAAATTTGTTTATGGCTTACAAAACTTCCAACCTTTACAAATTTAGATAAATAAGAACAGAAAACAGCATAAAACCAAATAAAACATTAATTAACAATCTAGATTCACATATATCATTTTGTAGAAATTTTTGAAAAAAGAGATAGAAAATATTCAGTAGTATCTCCTTGTCATTAACTTGAAAGCACCAACGATTACATCAAATGTATACATGTACAATACAAACAAAACATTAATAACAAAATTATCTTTACACGTACATATAAGGAAGTCAACAACCTCTAGATAAAATGGGCCTATATGAGCCCGATTAGACTTTTGATTTTATGAAAACCACATATTTCAAATTTTAAATGGTTACACAATATATATTAAAAAAGAACCAAATAGGATCATTATCATACAAATTACAAATTATTTGTCTCCATGAGCATTGACTCAAGTTTCAACATGAATTTACCAAGTGCCAACAAAAAACGTGTACTAGTACCAAACATAGACCTTTCCCAGAATGACTTACGAGCAATCAATGTTAGCTCAGGATGATAATCAACCAGAAGATTTTGCCTAAATAGCTAAAAAGGCATACAAAATAGAACTAGATGTTTTAATGTTTCGTCTTGATTTTCAGCAAGACAGAAGCAGCACCACTTCTTATTTCATACAGAAAAGGCAAGCTTGTACTGCATGCGCTGCAGTGTCGGTAACTGGTTCAATTTGAATCTCATGTAAACCTTTTGGATTTTATGACAAGGACATTTTAGGATGTATAACGGCCTGGATGATCTCTTTCTGCCATGTTGGACACATTCTGTGTAAGTTTTGTATATATAGTTGGCATCAATGGTACGGATCCAATCCATCTCATATAGTTTGTGTTTTACCGTAGGTAACCCAAGAACTAAATCATCCTGCGACACATTTATAGATACCAGTACTTCCTTCATTTGAGCAACAAAGACAGAAATCGATGGTACATTGTCCTCAATCATAAGCTTTTGAGATCCATATATAAAGAATTTCTAGATGGTTCAAGCAATTTGGCAAACACGGTAAGCTTCCGCCAAGTATATCTAGATGACAAGGAGAGCAGTCCAAATTCCTGCCTAACAATGGAATTAGGTACTGCCGGGGCAAGAATCAATGTAGTTTTCCATAGCTGCCCTTGGATTTTATTCAATACATCATCCAAATTTATAATACTGATATCTAATCCATAGAGCTGTGTAGGTTCAAAAGGCTTAAATTAAAGATGATAAGTTTCCATGGAAATAACTAAAGATCGCCCCTACTTTTTGATATTTTCTCAAACTATTATGCAACATGCTATTAACCCTGGGTGTCAGGCTTATGAACTACGCTGATGACACCCAGTTGGTTTTTATGCTATCAGGAAATTAGGAAAAGTATGGCCAAAGAGATAGGGAGGTGTTCAATGCTATACAAAAATGAATGGCAACCAATTCATTAGCTCTCAATGAAACTAAAACAGAATTACTGATAGTTGGTACCTCTCAGAGATTAAAAAAAACTAGATGATCAATACCAAAGCTTTAAAATCAATAACAACAACATTCTGGTATCTGATCACGTAAAGACACTTTGAATCCTCGTGGACTCACATCTTTCCTTTAAGAGGCATACATCTTATTTAAAATCTACGTGTGCCTTTTACTCCAACTTATTATGGTAAATCTGCCCAATTCTGACCCAGCATAATCTTGCTGTGATCGCTGGCGCCATAATAAATTCCAAATTAGACTACTGCAATAGTCTACTACTGGACACTTCAAAGTCTAATATTACAAAAATGCAACCAACTCAAAATGGAGCTGTCAGGGCTGTCAATGGGCACAGCCGACACTCTAAGATCTCAACAGATCTCAACAGCAAGGAGGAAGCTACATTGGCTCCCGGTTGAACAAAGAATAAAATTGAAAGGCGCAGTTTTGGTCTTCAAATGCCTAGCAGGTACCACGCCAAACTATCTCATTGATAAAACAAAGAAGGCTCCCATCAGAAGAAATTTGCGATCAAATAATAACCATGATTTGTTTCAACCACGACAACTCCTCAAAAGAGTTGGCAGTACCAATTTAAATTTTGGGAACTCATGGTTTGGAACTCCCTTCCGCTCTCCATAAAAAACGGTGGTTCCATCAACACATTTAAGAAACAACTTAAGACCTGGCTGTTTGATGAAGGAACAGTGTAACCAATTTTCCAATTACACTTGCCTTCCTGGATAATAGCACTCTGCCGTTTTTTATTGCTTTTTTCGTGTTAGTGTCTGTCTGTCTTTTGTGAGCGCTCTGAGGCCTGTGGGCGAACAGTGCTATATAAAAATAAATATAGATGAGATAGATAGATAGACAGACAGACAGATAGATAGATAGATAGATAGATAGATAGATAGATAGATAGATAGATAGATAGATAGATAGATGCAAACTGTAAGGATTCCTGTTCCTTCTAGAGGGTAGCAACTTATAGGCTTGAAGCCTTAGACAAACATAGCTACAAAATTGCCTTGATTCGCCAGGAGGACTGGTTATCTTACTTTAGCAAGATGAGACACCTTGAGAGCATAACAAGAAAAGAACATCTGCCCACGTATCCATGTGCCACACTCATCTCAGTGAAGCTGATTTCTTATATTATTGCTTTGAAATTTGTGGAGAATGCTGAGGGGCCAGGAATTTAAGGAGAACTTAGATCCTTGAGACTCTTTGCTTTCAAACTTCTGCAGAGCAATCTTGATCACAAGGAAACTGCCTGCAACTTGGATGAAAAGTCCTAATGTCTGCATATTGAAGACAAGCAGTATCATTCTTCTATCAAGGTGATGGCTCAAGCTTCTTATGTCACGTGTGGAGCAGTGGCGCTTAATTGATCAGATCCTCTCAGATGTGTAGTATGGTTTGTGTCAATATGTAGGGATGGTTAAAAAGTGTTTAATGTTTAGTGATGCTAGTGGAGAAATGTGCAGATATTGGATGTGTTTATGGATCTCTCTACAGGTTTTGACTACTTGGATAGATCAAAATTATGGGACATTATGAAAAGGCTTTGAGAATGAGGATTGCTTGCTGGCCATAATAATTAAAATTTATTTGAACTTGATAAGGACATTGATACATCAGAGTACATCATATATATCTGATGGGTATGCCACCTGCATGTCTGAAAGCAAATTTACCCTGAATTGCATCAAATCAGCGATGAGGCCAGAATTGAGAAAAACAAAGAATACAGCAATTTTATGAAACAATTCTAAACTAGATATAGTTAAGTACTTCAGCCATTGGGATCTAAGGTGTGTCAATAATTTACCACGGAAGAAATATAGATGAAAAGAGTAATCCTTTGTAACTCAAGTCAACAGTGCCAAAATACAGTTATAGTGGCAGGTCAAATGATGTTGCCAATACATGGTGCAGTATTTCTATTGGACAACATTTAGAGTAATGAGATCAGGCAGTAGGGTTTGAAGTCATGAGCTCTGCAAATATATTGAGTTGACAGAAACCAGGTTTTGAAAAACCGATGAGTGCCTCATCCGGCATATAGCCCAAACGAGTTGGCTTATCTTGAGGCAGGAATGACCAACGCGGGTTTGCGGATGTCATATTCACCTATCATTCTGTAGAATGGCTTTGTGCTGCAATCCAGCAGCAATTGTATATTTAAAATGTTTGGATGTTGTAATTGCTAATGATGTGACCTCTCTGAAGTAGGCTCTGCATCGTCTTCATTATCCTGACCTGCATTTTTACACATCAGCTAAAGATTAAATGGGGGGCCCTCACTATGCTCCCTTTTTTATCTGTTGTGCCAGGCTCTGCCTCCAACCACTCCCACCATTACCTAACCCTGAATTATTAACACCAAAATGTGTAGCTAATAACTAATTCCAATGCCATTAATACGTTCCTGAATATGTAATTCATGAAAATGTTGGTGTGAATAATACTTTATTCCATGCGCTTGTGTCTTCTGACTTATTTGTAAGATCATTAACCAGCAAACATTCTCCTAGTGGTATGAAGGGAGGCATACTATCAGCTTTAAAATCAGAAAGTGATTAAAAGAGATTTTAAATTGGATATTGAAATGAGATCTACTTCTTCTCAGGCCTGGAATATGTCATGCTGAGATATATAAGAAGATGGGTGTCAAAGGCTAGTTTTGGGCAGTTTCTCCACTTTGGCAAGGCATTGTGTAGTTGTGACAATATAACCCTAGAGACAGCTATGCACTTTATTTTTTTGGTCTTTCTGTAAGGTATTGGATTGTGATTTGTGTCCTGTTTTGAAAAAGTACAGTTTTAGAAACTCTAGTATGAACTTTTTTCTATTACGCTATCTGCTGTAGACTCAAATTTTAGAACAGGCCTTCAGGGTTCTATATATGGTGTATGTAATCTAGAGTCAAAATAATTTTCTCATTTTTTTCAGTTTTTCTTATTGTGAGCTTGATAGATAAAATGCAACAGCTATGGGGTTGTGAAATTAATTATATTTTTATGACTGCAGTTGTTGTTAAATGTTCATTTTTTTTATGCTACAGGCATAAATAAGAAGTACACTTTTGACAAAACTGCCTGATATCACTAATTTGTGTTTCAATAAAAATATATCAGCAAGTATCAACACTCATGCTTTTTTAAAATTCAATACTTTTCATTTTAGTGATAGAGATACAGGAATTCCTTGACGCTATCATTAGATTGCCGGAAAACAATATTGGTCTGATTTCCAGTTTTACAATGGCACAATCGCATTAAAATTGAAAATCAGGCCCAATTGACACTTAAGCTCAAGTTCTTCTTCCTCGACTCCTCCTATCCATTTTCATACATTTCATCTCCCCTCATTTCTAGAATCCACTCTCAAGATCAAACATGTGGATTCTGACTTGTCTCTAGAATTACAACAGTATTACAATCCCCACAGGAAAAGATATGTGGATTGAAGGCACTCCCACAAACGCTCATGACATACCAAATACAAGCCGCTAGGGAAAGAAGGCGAAGAGATTCTTGCAAGGATAACACATTTTAATCAGACAAAAAAATAAGTATGCCAGCAAAGAACTCTGCTGCTCAAGAACGTTCTGCCGAAAAATGGAACAAGCAGAATGTTATAAGGAAACACATTGTCATCAATGAGGCACACATATACAGTAAAACATGCGTGGCTGGTTGGTGAGCCACGCATGCTTACCAACATGCTCCTGCTCCATAGGGGATACCAGGCTGCTATTGGTCCTAGCCCCGTCCATCCATCTTCCATCATGTGGGGTTTGCTGGGCTCATCATCTCCAGGGAACCCAGGTTCGCAATTAGTTACTATGTGAGGCAATGCTTCTCTATCATTATGGCGTGCACCTGGGAGGCTCAGGGACTGGCACAGGGGGAGGCTTAAGATTGAGCTGATCCACACATTCTTCACTCATTCAGTATCACACTATAATTTATTCCACCATGTACTTGATATTTTCAAAGTTTGCCGTTATGAACTAAGGTGGAATGGCCGTGTTCTTTTAGATCTTTTATGATCATTTGGTTTATTGTTGGTGTCTGGGGTCACCTACTATCGTAGAATTCAGGGGTCTTGAACTGGAACAGTTGTGGGTGTCATGACTCATGCGGGGCTGGGTGGGGGTTGGAGGTCTCCTTTTGGCCTGACTGCGATGCACGTGCCCTGTGAGGCACCTTGTATTGTCTCATGGCTTTAAAGGACACATTCGTTCTTGGGATAAAGTGTATTAGCAACAGTTATGGAACAAAGGAAAGTATCTATGGAAGCTAGCAGCACAGGTCTCTCTATCATCAGCACTTGGGCCTGTTCAGGTTTCTTCGTTGGGTCTGGGTTTACCGCGCAGACATGCAGGGCTGAATTATTCTACCATAGCTGCACAAATAGTGCTAACGTATATGTGCGCACTAAGTCTAAGCATATGTATTTCATGTAAGGTTACTTAACACGTCCTCCTCCCCCCTGGTACATCGCAAGTACAGTTATGGGACTAACCTTACTCTAAAGTGCCTGGGGGGATGGGAAAAGTTCATTTCCTTCCCAACAGTATGTACAACTGGTTAATTTTCAACAACTTTGTCTTTTAATAGACAATCTAAGATGAAATAATGAAACCTAGAATGTGGCTGAAATTCAATTAATTCATTTCCAATATTTCCAAAAAAGCATCAGACATATCCAGGTCTTGCTCTATGTTCTTTAGTGCATAGCATCCTTACCACTTTCAGAAGCAGAGTACCTTAAGGCTAGGACTAATATTGGATCAAAGACATTGTTAAAACAACCTGCTGCTAACTTATGATGGTGGAAAGGTGACCAGAGTCAATAACAAACCGTCAAATCTGTTAGTTGAATCAACATCAGCCTTTTAACCCAATGATAGTGGATTTGTTTTCTGCCCTACTTTTACCCAGACAAGTGCCCATCTACCACAAGGATAAGAAACATGATATACGTGCCTTTAAAGGACAACATAGCCAACTTTGATTTTGATTTATGTTTATCCATTATGTCTATTTTAGAAATAGTCCTGATGATATCTGGGCTATTGCAGACTGACAACGTGGTGACAATGACAATCTGTCCTAGCTGGAGGTTTGCACTATATGAGCTGAGATATTTGAACGTCATTAGAATTGTTACTGTAATGCGCTTTTATCTGGACTACCAGGTATTCATATCATGCTTAGAAATTACAGATAACACTCCTTCCATTATGACAATATGGTTGAAGCTAGACCTTAGGTCATCAAGCAATAAAGATACTGGAGCTTTAAGTTGCATATTGGTTGATTTCCATCAGATGTATTTTAAACATACTTCATGTATAGTCATTTCAGCCCCCCATTCATGGTGTCTATATTTTCTTTAATGTACCAAAGGCTTGCAGAACCACATTCATTCCCTTATTTCCCATCTGTTTGTTTTATATCATTTGTGCTTATGTTTAAAAAAAAAAATACAAACATACATACATAGTAAAATATACAACAGCCCTTAAAACAAAGTTATTAAATTTAATAAACCAAACAGATTCAAAGAATTAGATTCACACCTTAAAAGCTCTGCAATACCGGGGCACAATCGAATAACATTACATCATCTGCATAGGAGAAACAAGATATCCGTATTGCTCCTATTCCACTTGTGGTGCAACCAAGTGACTATGTTCTTAGCCAGCTAGGATCAACTGTACATCATTTCAAACTATGTCAAACTTGTATTTTAAATGTAATAATTTACTGAAACTTAAATGGTCCCTCGGAACATGGAGGGGTCAACATATTTCTCATTCATCATATATATATATATATATATATATATATATATATATATATATATATATATATATATTAAAAAAAAGTCAAAAATTGATTATAGAGAGTTACTTTTAAAACATGTGTTTAACTTAATCACAGAACCCCAACATTTAATTTACATTTGGATTTTAAATGAAACAAATGAATATATTTAAACTTGACTGCACAATTTAGAATATACATACATCCAATGTCTTAGACATTTGAATAGATAACTCATAATTTTAGAGTTCAAATACCATCAACAAAACAAACACAATCTGACAAATTTTTATGAGACACTGTTTTGGTGACACTATAGTCCTCAAGGCAAATATGATTTGTACATCTATGAAAACAGAAGTTACTGAATATTGTTTATGAAGAACATTTTTTTATTTTAATTAAAATTTCAGAGAAAGCAATGCATTTTTGGTACAAAAATGAGTACATACTTTTTTAACATAAATTTACAGAGTGCAGAACCAGTGTCCTTAACAATAGGCAAGGGGATGTGGATAGACCAGATACATAGAGTTAGAAACATGAACCAGGGACAAGGACAGTAGTGCATGATATAGGAATGGGATAGTGGAGGAAGTGCAACATTTTAGATAAAAGTGGTGAGGAATAGGTGCCATGAGGTTGTTGTAGAGAGGTAGGGGAGAGGAAAACAGGGAGATGTATTGACGTAGAATGCTATGCAAGTGGTTCTACAGAAAGGAGGAGAGCTAGGAGGTTGGATTTAAATAGAGATATTGGCCCTCATTCCGAGTTTGGACGTAAGGGAAAAATGATGCCGGTAAAGTATTACTGGCATCGGTTACCCCTACAGGCTATTCTGACCAACCAGACTGCTAATAAGACACCGTAAAGTATGATGCCGTTAATAGTGGTCTGAGCGCACGCACGCGACACACTATGCTGGCATTAGTGGCATGCCATAAACCGGAGTAGATCACAAGTGAAGCGGACATGCAAATAACGGCCTTATGAAGGCGGAAAAAGTGCCTACCAGCATACCGTAAATACCAGCATCGCCGACCTGCCGTAAAGAGCCCTGAGCAGTGTTCCCAACTGCCACAGATGCACACAATCAGCACAGGGGGAGGCAATGGAGTCAGGCCCAGTACAAAAGGAGCACACCCACACACCACACCCCCTCCCACAACAAGATGATTCCAATAGTAGTAGCATTACTGGAGGACTTGCTTGCATTGCCACAACATCAACAACAACAGCCACCACCACAGAGGAAACGCAGGAGGAGAAGGATGGTGAGACAGGCCCAGCGTGCCCCACCAGTGCAGCCACCGTTACCACGCTGGCAGACCCCAATCCCTCGCATCAGAGCCACTCCCTTCAACCTAACCCCTGAGCAGCTCCACACCCTGTACCGTCTGACCGGGACAGCATCACCACCATAGTGGACCTAATACACGCCGACATAGTGAGCCTCACTGAAATACACACCGCCATCCCCCCTCTACTGAAGGTAGTGTCTGTGCTCCACTTCCTTGCCACAGACACCTACCAGCACACAGTGGGGCACATGCATGGCATATCACAACCCTTATTTTCCTGGATTCTGAACCAAGTGCTGAATGCCCTCTTCAAGCACACAAGGGACTACATATCGCTACCACAGACTCTCCAGGAGATATTTGCCAAATTGTGTAGGTGCCCTCGATTGCACCCACGTGGAGTTGATGGTCCCGCATGCCATGGAGCTGGTGTACCGCAACCGCAAGCAATACCACTCCATCAATGAACATATGGTATGTGACAACAGCAAGATCATCACCCAATATCCCGGATCAACTCATGACTCTTTGGTCCTGCGGAACTCCACGCTACCACGCTTCATGGAGCGACATGCTGGACGACGTGTCTGGTTGCTTGGTAAGTAGCAGGACTGGCACATGGCATTGAAAAGGGGGGAGAGATGCACACACCACCATGCTGCCAATGTTGATGTGACCGCACGATGTGCACATCACCAACCATTGTGCCCCAAACCATCACATACCGTACAAGACAGACAAATCCCATATGAATGAAGTAAGGTCCACACCTATCACAACATGACTAACAGGAAACCACCCCACATCCCACGACATGTGCACCACCCATCAGCGCCCCTCACCCTCCGTAACGCCATCCTGCACCATGCAGTGCATTTGCACCATGTTGCTGTCTCCAGCATATCACCACACAGGACAAGCATCCCTGGGAGTGCATCATACTGAACCTACTAGGGAATCCACTGTCCGGCACAGGGCCGGCACAATCACAGGAGTGCTGCATGTCACCATGGGAATGTCAATGCTGATTGCCCAATATTGCAGATAATACTGCTAAAACTCACAGGACACAACACCTCACTATTTTGACACTAACACAGCTGTGTGCATACACCATGCATGTGCAACTAGACGTCAGTGCACACCATCACCTTGAAGATGAAACCCACACCATTAGACCATGGCACATGACACATGGAGGGACAGAAAATGGCGGCAATCCATCCAGGGACATGTGCATGTGGGCAACGATAACCTGCAGGCATGTATAGCTAGTACAGCTGTCCTTCATGATTCCCATGACATTTACCTTCATTTTCCTCTCATACAGGTGATAGTGGCTATCCCTTGAAGCCGTGGCTCCTCACCCAGTCCGAAACCCACAGAACAGGCCCAAGGAGGACTACAATCATTCCCATACCCGGACCGGTGTAGTCATCGAGCAGATCTTTGGCCTGTTGAAGGCACGATTTTGCTGCCTCAGCCGGTCGGGTGGGGCACTCCTCTACAGGCATGAGAAGGTGGCCAAGATCATCATGGCATGTGTAATGCTGAACAATATGTGCATCCGCTGGAACGTGCCCCTGCCCATGACTATGAACTGATACCACCTGATGAAGATGAAGGGGAAGATGAAGATGAGGCAGGACATCATCACGGTGCCGATGCACAGGAGGGACATGCTGTGCGCCAGTCAGTGATTGCACAATATTTCTGACACACATGTCAGCAGAGGGTGACATGATAGTTGGACAGAGGACACTGGGTGTGGGGGTACATTTACACTATACACTGTATATGAATAAATGACACATGCGCATTCATGAATGTCCACTCAGGTCTTCTTTTTCAAACAACCGGTGTATTGAATGTAACAATATGAACGTAAGTGACAAGACACTCCAACACCCTCCCCCTCCTTCCCCCACAACTCCCCCACACTCCCTCACTCTTCCCCCTCCCCCCACAGCTCCCCCACACACCCTCACCCTCCTACCCCCACAACTCCCCCACACACCCTCTCCCCCCTCTCCCACAACTCCCCCACACAAGTCCCATTGAGTCCACAAAGCCGAAATGAGGCTGCCATAACATTCACTCCGCACTCCCAGAGCCAGGGGGTGGCATGTCCCGTCGGCACAGTGCACGGACCGACCTGCGGAGTGGGCTGGTTTGGGTGGAACTGCAGGAGGATGGTGTGGCCTCCTGCTGAGGTTGTGGGGCGGGATGACCTGGCTCCAAGGCATCAGCGATGCGCCCTAGCAGCTGTCGGCGGGCTGAGACCTCCTCGCACAGGGGTTTGGTGTTGTCCGTAAAGGACCGGCCCAGTGCTGAAAAATCTGTACGCCACTCCTCTCTGGCTTGACGGTTGTCCTGTACAAATTCTTGGATGAGTGCAGTGAGCAGGTCAGCCCGCTGTGGCCCTGCGGCTGCACCTGTGGGTGTGCTGGGAATCTGGCTGGCACGCCCAGCCTGTTCATCCTCCCCAACACTGAATACTGGACTGAGATGTCCCTGGGTGTGGTCATGGCCAAACTGCTCTGGGGTGTTGGTGTTCAAATTATCACTCGTAGATACCTGGGGGTATGCAATTTGGGTTGGGGTATGGACCACATCCATTATATCATCCTCCATGGTGCCCCACATGTCCTGCTGGCTGTCATCCACCGTGAGGGGTGCCGTGGCTGCCACCTCCCCAGCCACACTGGATTCCTCCGAATGGGGTGTCTCACAGGTGTCTCCAGGCACGACAGTGGGTGGGGGGTGGTGGTGCTGTGCCCTCCACGGGCATTGGTGGTACAGGTGTAATGTGTACCTGTGGTGGCTTGGTTGCAGGGACACAGCGCCCCCTGGCTTGTCCCCTGGAGGTTGACGGACGGTTGCTGTCCTCCTGGGACCTCTTACTGGGTGTGGCCTGTGCAGAGGTGGTGCCCTGCTCTTCGCTGTCATGCTCAGTGCCTGTGGGGGTGGAAGACGGCATGAGTGATGTTTGGATAGGCATCATACATACATTTGGACAATTGCTCATCCACACAATTTTGGGTAATAAGCATTTGTGTTGGGAAGGGCACGTCATTTCATACATGGGTGGTAGATCCAGCCATATGTCAACGTCAATCATGGTGGCCAGGAACAGTGCTGTCTGACATGCTCACTATTTTGGTCATGCACGCTGTGTGCCTCGTGGAATTTCCTACCTTGTGTAGTATGTGTCATGTACGATATTGCCTTGCAGCAGGCATCAGCATGCGTCTCAGTTACTTTGGCCTACTTTACAGGAAGTGTGTGTGTGGCCGACCATGGCGTGACTCTTTGGACAGACATTGGCATTGACTTTCATCAGATTTGGCTTAGCAGTGTTTACTTTGGACACTCACCTCCATCAGCAGATGTTGTGGCGCCACTCTCCATCTCGCCTACGCCTTCTATGGATTCCGACCCAGTCATGCTTTCAGATGTGTCCTCCCACGGGGTGAGCTTTCTGGACCCTCCTCCGTTTTCCGTGGCCTGGTGCAATTGACCGATAATATGTTGCACACCCTTAGGCGCAGATCGTCCCCACCGCTTACGGCAGTCTTTCACTGTGCGGGGTGTGTTGCCCACTGCACTAACCTTCTGGGCAACAAGTGCCCAGATCTCTTTTTTAAGCAGCACTGCCTCTCTCCTCATGTTGCTGCTGAAGACTGTGCCTGCATGCTCGTGCAAAGTGTCCACAAGCATCTGGAGCTCGTTCTGATTAAATCTTTCCTTTCTGAGGTGGGCACCTCCTTCTTCAGAGCTTTCGGCATTCTTGTCTTGTAGGAGGTACTTTTCAGTAGATCAGCAGTGTCCCAGTGGTCCTGTGTGCTGAGGATAGCAATGGATTGTGTTTTTAAAGATGGCCGCCGTGCTCCTTCCCGTTCCTGTGGGATGACGCTCTTTCCGGTTCCGCTTATTAGCGGTGACCGTAAATAGCAGTGTCCGCTAATTACGGGCACCCCTATTTACGGTCACCGCTAATGACGCATTGGACTATTTCTGTAGTGTAATCTGCCCTTAGCTTGATTCCCGTAAGGGCTTTTTGGGAGGCTTTTGCGGCATGGCGCTAGGTACCTTACCGGCATGGCGCAAAGCTCATGCCCACAAAGTCGTAATAGTCCTTTGTTAGCGGACTGGCACGGACACGCTATTTACGCCATGCCGGTAAGGGCCGTTACTTACCTCCAAACTCGGAATGAGGGCCATAGCGTAAGTAGTGTGGAGAAAGAATTATTTAATCAATGATAGAGTTTATTGAATACATCTAAATTAATTACTTTATTATCCATGACTGGTGTGAACGAATGACAAACTAATATACCAAGAAGACCAGAACAGAGATAGATACATTAATTATCATATGACCAGTAGCCACAGAAGTACTGATTAATGAATATCCATGCTGGTTTTTGCACCATTCCAGAATGGCCACACATTTATCTTGAATATGTTTAAAGACAAACCATATCTTACACTGATAATATTCAGGAGAGATTGTTCAGCTTAATTTCTTAGGCATATACAATGTCATTGAGAATTATTTAGCTTAGTGTAGTTTTGCCCTATGGATGTCTGATGTATCTAAATTGTATCTAAGCTAGAGACGTCTGCCTGGTCATCCCATGTGACAGTCTGTTGTATTTGGACTATTACTGTTATGGTAACCTATACTATCCTTAGGAGGATCATCGTATGTTATGCATGTAATTGCAGTTTTCCAATATATGTGGTCTGAGGTTTTCCAAATAGTCATGGAATACTCATTGCTCTGAAGTGGGTTATGTGCTTCCACAGTCTTTGCTTATTTTGTAGATGTTTATGAGTCTGGGCATGCTCCTCCTAATTTCACATTTATATTCTAATCCTTTATTTTTAATCTCCCTCTTCTTCATCCTTTTCTTTGCATGTGGGACCCTCACTAAAATGTCACTGTTAGGCAGAATTACATGCAGCACAATCTCGCATTTGGTATACTGTACTACACAGTTTTGTGGTAGCAGGGCTGAGCAGCCAGGCTTATCTCAAGAGGGATGTGAGCAGTACAAGGTGTTACACAAAGGACTTGCAATCACAGTGGTTCAAACATACACTTACTCAAGGTTTCTTGGTAAAGCAACATTAACGTATTTACACAATTAGTTAGAAAACATTCCACTACACTACAGTACTAAACCAATACTTTTCTGAACAAGTTAGGCTCCCCTGAAGTGGGAGCAAAATGGCACTTCAGTAACTTTCAAAAGGGAGTATAAAGACAAAGGTTATAGGAATCAAATACAATTACTTTCTTAGGTAGGGCAAATAATTTCAGTTCACTCAAGAGGCAGTTCAATTCAATAGGGGGGGGGGGCCAAAGTCAAAGGATCAGTGTCTTGGAAAGGCTAGCACAGTTCTGGTAGTAAACAGTTAAGTCTTTGCCAATGTTCTTAGAAGCAGTTTACACGAAAAAGAGTTATAGGTCGGATTAGGAGCGAACAAAACTCCAAAGTTGGGAAAGTTTCACAAAATATCACTGCGGCAGAGAGGACTCCTCAACCACGTTTGCACAGTACCTTGGTAATGAAGAAAAGCTGTAGCTGAGGCAGTTGTTCCTGGCAGTTCCTGCAGATCTCGCTGTTCTTGTGCCTCAGTCGTGTGGACAAAAGGGAGGACATCGGGAGGTTTCTGCACTGCGCGTGGACGGATCCACATGCTTGGCAAAATGTCGGTTTAAGGTATGCGTGCCTTTAAGTCCACAAGGTGGTATCCTTCTCTCTGGCTATCCGTTTTTCAACAGCACTCTAAAGAAAATTTGACCAGTATACAGATGGTTTCCAGGTGGCTTGCGTGTTGGTTGTTCCCACCTGCTCAAGGGAAGAAGTAGTCCTTGAAGGGGCTTCTCTGTCAAGGGAGTTTCATGCAATTCAGACCTGCAGCAGGGCTTCACCGGGCAAACCAATGTTCCAGGAGTTGCAGCAGTTGTCTTCCTTCAGCTGGTCTTCGGTTCTTTCGTTCCAGTGGTCAACTCTGCCTTCCAAGTCCCAGAGACCTGCTTTTAAACAGTTTGCTCCCATTCATTCCAGCCTAGCTGGCACTGACCCAGCAGGGTGGCTGTCCTTGCTAGACAGTCAGCCAGCCAATCACGCCAGAGTGCATTTGGGTCTCCTAGGAGACTAAGCACAGGGAGTTTCGGGCACCTCCCTCACATCCTGAGCACCCCAGACACTCAAGTGCCAGAGTGGGGCTTCAGTACAGAAGCCCGCCAAAGGCAAATGAACAAAGGGACCAAACCTGGTTTGGCGTGCAGAGACAAACACTAGAAGGACCTTTCCAAAAACAAATGGCAAAGAAAGTTGATCAGAGCCTGTTTTTACAGAGGGGGCTCAGAAGCCATTTTGAAAAAACATGGCTCTGATTGATTACAGCTACCGCAGCGTTTAAATGGGTCGCGGTCAGGGAAATCATGCTAATACCACTGCCATCAGCCATTCTGAGAGGAAAGGGTAGCTTTTGAGGGCTACATGAGTTTTCTAGGCATAGGGAATACTAGGTATTCCCTCCAGCACTCTGCTGTAAGGCAGTGTGTGCTGGTCTAGCAGTTTAAAAAGACTAGCAAAGTCAATTTAACTTTACATTCACTTGGAGACAGTAGTCTTTCCCAGAGAAGGTATTTAAACCTTGGGAAGTCTGAAAAACATCCCTGTGCCACTGCACTGAGGGTGCTGTGTGACACACAAGAAACAGATAATGCCTATGGAGTTGTCTAAAACTCCATATCCAAAGAACACAAAAGTAAAACACACATCAAAATACATGAAAGAGTGGGAAAAAAAGGCTCACACACTTTCCAGGTAAAAATATCATATCCTAGAAATCCAGCAAAGTTGCTGGGGGTCTCAAAAGGTAATGGAAATTAGTACATTTATGAGAATTCTCCTAACCATCAACAAAAATCACCTGTTGTGTTTTAGAGGCATGTGTGTTACTGAGTGGTATGCACTAACATTCCTCTAAAACAGAGAAGTGTATCAAGCAAGACTGCCCATATCACCACTGCTTTGTGCATTCCCTCTGAAGTCTTTGGTAGAGACAATTCAAGTTAACAATTGCATGATAGGAATTAAGCTGAATGGGTATGACTATACAATCCTGATGCCGAGGATCCTCTGATTTTGAGTTTCAAGCCTACAATCACAATAATGTCTACAGTCAAAACGCAGAAAGATATGGCAAGCTATAACAACATAAGGTAAATGAACAACAATTAGACATCTTGTCACTATCATGGGACTGCTTTCAAAAACATATTGAAAACTGGCCAGAAGACTAATTTTACTACCTGGGAATCACCTTCCGGTGAAATACTTCAAAACTCATCAGTGTAAATTTGAACTCACTGCTGGATAATCTACCAACAGTTTTAGAATAATGGGAACACTTGGATTTGAATGTTTTGGGTATCATGTACTGTATGAAAATGAATATCGAGCCACAAATTATTTTTGAACTGCCTGCCCTTCCTATCGCAGCCCATTACTGGGAGAAAGTGGAAGTAATGTAAAATTAACCATGCAGGAGTTATGTCAGGATGCGGCAGCCTGCACCTCCATTCCCCACGTTTTGGACATGGGGTAAGATGGGAGCTTGGAGCACAACACACTCTGGGGCCTATCCAGCACGAGATGACAGTTCCTTTTGCAGCTCTCAGGACCTTTGATTGTCAAGTCTTTAGGGTGATAACGATTCACCCCTGTGCCCCCCTCTTCTGGGCGCTGAACCTTCTCAATTGTTCTCCACTGTTCACGTAGCGTGATGGTTTCACCCCTGGTTCCCCTCTTCTTGGGGCTGACCTTTTAGGGCATCTTATTCCACAATCATATATTTCAGTTCTTTTCTCAAATTACAGCTTCACCCCTGTATCTCCCTCGGTCGGGCTCGGACCCCCTCTTGACTGCCAGTGCTTGGGTGATGGCTTCACCCCTGAATCTCCCTTGGTTGGGCTTGGACCCCTCTTCTCTTTAGCGGGATTCACTTCCCATTATTTCACACAGTTTATAGATGTAGATCAAAGTCTTTTGATGGTACAGGGATTTTGCTTGACCATCAGTATGACCACTTTGTCCTATTTCTGTGGTCCTCCTATGAACTTCTGGTTTCTGTAGTTTTGCTGTGTTGGGAATCAAGTCTTTGGAGTTAGCACCCAAGTGGTGCCGGTTTCCCTCTGCAGCTGGTCTCCCCTTTAACACTTTTTACAGTTCTTTCATTGTTCATCGAACTTGGTTTCAAACTTGCCACTTTGGATTCTCACTCAACACAGCCCGGATCTTGTTGGTTCTCCCCTTGACTCACTGGTTGTGACGAACCGCTTTGCTTTTTCTCTTCATTGGAGTCGAGGCCGGTTCCACCGGCATGGGAGCTTCCCTTGCTCCTGCTTATCGGCAAAAGCTTGCCCTATGTACCCTGGATATCTTCTGCAAGACACTTGTGCTACTGTTCATGGTCTTAGGCTCTCTTCCACAAAGATTCTGTGAGCCTGGAAGGAAAAGGGCAAGCTCACTTCTCTCCTCCCCACCCTCTCGATTCCTGCCACCTTTCTCCTTCTCCTGAAATGCTGCTCCTGATTAGTCATCTTCTCGTGCTGTCTGCCGTACTCGCCTTTCTTGCCTTGCTCATCCTGTGCTCTCCTGCCCCACCTTTTATCCTTGTGAGGAAAAGGAAGGGCCGTCAGGTGTGGGAGATTCAGGTTAGTTGCCTGACTTTGCTTGACGGTGGGGTTGGGACATGTCTGGTGAATAGGTTGTATGTTAGTCCGTTGTCTGTGATGTACCAAAGTGTTGGTGTCGGAAAAGGGGTGAGGTAGCGTTTCTGCATGTTCTGCATAGTAGGATGGGGATAAGGGGCTATCAGGAATGATAGTCTTTGTCTTAGGGGGGTAGGTGATGTCAGAAGGGTAGGTTTTGGATGGTTTGTGGGAATTGTAATTGTTGGTCACTTTTGATTGGGAGTTAAGAAAGTGACAATCAGAGCAACGGGATTCGTAAGGTTTGTGGGGCAAACGGGAATAGCTGGGATCATGAAATCAACCGGGGGATTGTGGGAATAGTAATATTTTATCTGAGCTGGTTTGGAGTATGAGAAATAATAATCAGAGGGACTTGAACAAGAAGGATTGGGAATATTCAGGTACGTAACAGAAAGTCAGGGATTCTGGGAGATGTAGTTTCCCACGGCACTGTGTTTTGGGTTCTTACAGGATTTGGGAAAGACAGATTTATTGGGAGGAGGAGGCTAAGAATTGGAGTATCTTAAGGATCTCATCCTCCTCTTCTTATTCACTGGTAGTATACCGCTTCTCACCTGGGGCATTTCTTCAAGCACAATCCCGGGCTCCTCTACCCAGCTGATCCTCCTTCACTAGTCCACCCCCAAGGTTGGGATCTGAGAGTGCCACCCCTTCCTAGGCCACCTGAATAAGGGATTCTCGAGGACTTGCAGGGAGAATACACTCAGGTTTCTCACATGGTGGAAGTAGGACACAAAACAGATGCATGTGAGACTGATACCCAATGTATATTTATGATGCTAGAGTTATATGTTGAAAATGAAGAGAGGGAAAGCATAAGATCGCTTAGCAAAGAAATGCTGGGTTCTACCACTGTGGCAACATTCTAATGTGTGGTCAAGATCCTACTTAAAATATGTGGTAGAATCCACAAGGACTTGAACCTTCAGAGTTGTACGGTCTTGCAGCTGGAGGAGTTTGTAATCCAAAAGCTTGAGGGCTCAGCAGTAATTAGTAGGAGTAACTCTGGAGATGAGCGTTTGCCTCAGCAATTGGCAGGTAGAGCCAAATATGATGTTATTGGCCCGGGTATATCTTGTGCAACCAAGGAAGCAGAAGAGACAAAAGACTCTTCAGAAATAATCCAGTCCTGCAAGCAGAGACGTCTTATTAAGTGTCAGAGATTGCTGGATGCCAAAGCCAAATGTGTAAAGTTGGCTGTAGCAACAGACCCAACTATTATATCTGTATCAAAAAAGGGCCTAAACATGAGGAAAAAGAAGTATTGAAGGAAGAAAAGGCTCAGTAAGAATGCAGGCACCTTGACGAGCTCCCTGGTAAGGGAAAAGGCAGTTCCTGGGAATGAGGAAGTTTGTCTCAAAGATCATGCATGTATTAAGATGAACAGCTGTGACACTGTGGTTCATATAAACTCTTCCTTCACTGTTCCGAACGAAATGGTGAGCTTTCAGGGTCACCAGAAAAGACCTATGGAAGACCAATTTAGCGGAAGGGGCATGGTTTGAATGAAAACGTTTTAATTATTACATTTAAATCTTCAGACCATAAGAAGAAAAGCATAAACTGTTCAGATTTATTACAATTGTTTCAACAGATACCCTTGCTAGGTGTGTTGAACTGGATAATAATTAATATTAATAATTTGTTTTTTATATAGCACTTTAATCTAAAGCGCTTTAAATAGGACATATCTACATACATTACTATTATTACCCAATTGAAATTTGTACTCATTGATCAACCTCAGAAGGAATAAAGGCTGTGTTGGGCTTACCGGGATTTGAAGCTGTGACCTACAGATCAAACGCAGATCACAGCAACAAGATTTTTACCTGCTTAGCCATCTTACCGGTCATAAGACTTTGAGTTTGTTGAGTCCCTTGAACTTGGCAGTGGGAAGTCATCCCATGTCCATTGCCATATGTCAGACACAGATTTTCTCATATGTGCCCATTGTTAAAACTTCTCAAAAATGGGTTATGATTTAGATGTTTTCCAGTCACTTGTGAAAAAATGTACTAAGGGTCGGCCCTCCGGAGGTTTGCAGTTAAGTACAACCTCAAAAGTAGGGTGCTGGTGGTCCATCCTGATTATACGGGAACTGTGCTGATGGTTGAGGTTCAACTAGAGGATAATCCAGGTAAATGTTTGTTAGTCATAGACATCTTTGATTCGCTGGGTGCTACACAAACAGGTACACATTTTTAATATCTAACAATGTTAACAACTTGGTGTTGCGACTCTGGTGAGGTTATGATCCTAATGGGTGGAGATCTAAATGCAAGATGTAAATACAAATCTGTCTATGAGCAACGTGGAAATGTGTCTGGAATAAGTGCAAAATATTGAATAGCCAAGGCAGGATCTGGCTAGATTACTTGAAAGATTGGGAGTTGATCATGGTGAATGGGTGAACAATGGGGGACCGGTCGGCTAATTGCACTTGGAATAATGGGAAGGCTAGGGCTGTCTTCGATTACTTTTTTGTCAGTGGTGAACTGACTAAATATACTAAAATCCTGAAAATTGGATCCGTGGAGTACAACGATCATGCTGTGGTGTCTCTATGTCTACAATTTCCCCAAAGCCATTGGGTTGTACGTAAAGTGGGTAATGCAGAAGTGAATAATGCGGACAGTTTTGTGATCTGGTCTGTAGCTAATCTAAATAGGATTGCTTGTTATTTTGCAGGTTTTAATTAAGATTATTTAAATTCTATGAGTGATTGGTCATTGAATGAAATAGAAACTTAGTTTCAAAGACTGACTGCCAAATTTGGATTCTGCTCTGGCCGCTATATTGCCACAACTACTGCAATAGCCTTCTCCTTAATCTACATTCATCCGCTCTCAGACCCCTCCAGCTAATCCAGAATAAAGCAGCAACATGTATCCTTGGCCACAAGCCCAGGGACTGCATCTCCCCTGCCTACAAAGTCTTCACTGACTCCCGATTGCAGCATGGATTAATACTGTTCCATGTGGCAGACTCTGGGGGCAAGTAGGTGGATGAAAGAATTTTGTCACTAACCTCATTAATAAATATACCCGGATAAGATTAATTTGCAAAAACTTAAACACTAAAGAGCAGAGGGTGCCAAGGATGAGTGTTGATACCTGTTATGCTCACGTGATATCCACGGGGATGCCTCCCAGCCGCACTGCTCGCTGGTATACTCCTCAGTGATTCCCAGATGTGGTCTGCGGGGAAGGTTCTGCCGGGAAATACAGGAGGGATGTTTTCAAGACTGGTTGATCGAGGTAAATATCTTCAATCCACCCCGTATAATTTCAGCCCCTCAGGCCCTCTCCTCACCTTGTGGTAGAATTAGGCATGCTCTGCGTCCTGCCTTCTTGACAGGGGCGCATTGTCTTCCGTGGGCGTATGCGGTCTAGTTACTTCACTGACGCCGGCCCGTGATGTCTTTCAGGTAGGTCTCATTGCTGTTCTTTCGTATTGTTGTTATTCCTGCATGCCTTTCTGTATTTAATAATGTATTTTTCTCCCTTAGATATGCTGAGCTTCACCATGGCGAACTGGCCTGGTTGAGCCTTGCTGGTATCTGATGGCGCGTAAAAAGTGCTACAATGCGATAAGTAAGCGAAATGCGCAGCGCTGCGATGTCTTGCCTTTGCTAACCTGTTGTCTTGATTTTCTTGTAGGTTGTGGTATTCTTCCAGCGCGTGTGGAATTTCCTGAGTGATGCCAGCCGAGAAGCGACCAGCCAGGTAAGCCTTCTGAGCAGTTCGTAATTTGCAATGTCTTTAATGCCTTCCTTAATGTTGTCTCTACCTTCGTCTTTCAGGTCGTTCGGTCCGGGAGGCGTGCGAATTCGAGGAAGCTGTTCACAGGTGCTGCGAGAAGATAAAGATGAAGATTGCAGGTAAGATGCTGCTGCTAATGGTATTCCTTTTGCCTCCCTGCAGGTTCAGCTTCTCCGGGGCTCGTGGGTATAGCTGGACACGGTGAGCGTAGCGTTGCAAACTGCAAAGTAACGCTAAGCGTGTTCTCTTGATCTGGTGTGGTTTAAATAGCCCCAACAAAATAGTCCATGTAAAGTAGTCCCTAGGCCACCACACCCAAAACACTAGACCACATAGCTTGGTTCCTAGCAACAAAGCTATGTGGATGCCTCCATGTTGGCTGACAGTCTCAATAAAGTAGTTCCAGAACACATGTTTTTCATGGTGTATGAGCCGGGCGCCATAGGCACCAGGACTGGCCCCAGGAGGGCTTTTGAAGAGGATGCCAGGCCCTAGAGACCTGGGTCCTGACCCCACCTGGCCAATGGGCTTGCCAGAGGGGGTTTTGGGCGAGGGTCATGACAGCACTCTACCCTAAGGCCCCTTCCATGGTGTTCCTTCTATCTGGCCCAGGTTAGTCGGGAAGTTCAGGTGAAATTTCCTGATTAGACGTGGTGCGTGGATGTTCTCACTGGGCTCCCAGGATCTATCTTGTGGTCCAAATCCTTTCCAATCGACGATATGTTATAACTTGGACCTAGAGTATTTAGAGTCCAAGATATCTTTGACTTCGAATTCTGGTTCTCCATCAATAAGTATGGGCTTTGGTGGTGTCCCAATCCGCGTATCGGGTTGCATTCGTTTCAAGAGGGATACATGAAATACCGGATGGATTTGTAGATTAGGTGGTAAATCCAGTTTCACGGCTACTGGGTTGATAATTGCCTTGATGGTATAGGGTCCTAAGTATCGAGGATGAAAGGTCTGGGTTCCCTTGATGGGTACAAATTTAACGGCTAACCAAACTTTGTCTCCTACTTGATAGTCAGGGGCCTTTTTCGGTGTTGGTCGGTGAATATCTTTTGTTTTTCTTTGGCACGAATAAGATGTTCCTCCGCCTTTTTGAAAGCCTGAGTGATGGTTGTGTGTAGAGTCTTCACCGCTGGCATTTTCGAGCTGGCTGGAAGGTCTAGTTCAGAGGTACGTGGATGTCTGCCATAAAGGGTATAGAAGGGTATTTGTCCTGTGCTTGAATGCAAGGAATGGTTAAATGCATATTCGGCTATCCATAGTAAGTCTTTCCAACTCCTTTGTTATTGGTGCAGCATGCACCGTAAATATTGCTCGAGTGTCTGATTGGTCCTCTCGGTTTGGCTGTCCGTTTGGGGATGGTGACTATTAGATAACCGAATGTCAATTTGCGCCATAGCACAACATTTCCTCCAGAAATTGGATACAAACTGGCTGCCTCGATCAGAGACCAGAACTGATGGGAAGCCATGTAGCTTAACAACCCCCTCCAGGAACAGTTTTGCTAAAGTGGATGTGTCAGGGAGGCCTTTGAGAGCAATAAAGTGTACCATCTTTGAGAATACGTCCACAACTACAAGGATGGTGTTGAACCCTTGGCTGGGGGGTAGATCAGTGATGAAGTTGAGGGAAAGAGTGTGCCATGGAACGGGAGGAATGTCTAATGGTTGTAGAAGACCAGATGGTTTTTGTTTCTGTGGTTTATTTTGTGCGCAGACACCGAAGGACTGAATATACTGAATGATATCCTTACGCCAGGTACGCCACCAAAAGTTCTGTTTGACCTTAGCTAGGGTTTTGGCGATCCCAGGGTGCCCTTCGATTAGTGAATCATGACTAACCTGAAATAATATGCTTTTGTAATTCCTTCTTGGGTACATATAGATGATCCCTAAAAAAGGGCAGATGGTCCTTGATGGAATATTGTTCTCCTTGAGTTTGCCATGCGAGGAAAGCATCAGGATTCATTGTCCGTTGAATTTCTTTTCGTAGTTCTGCTTGTGTTAAGGCTGTCGTGATATCCAAGAGTTTGTCTTCAGGTATAATAGGTACTGGGTCTGGAGTTGTATATACCATTTCATCTATGCCCATATGAGATAAGGCATCTGCCTTTCTGTTTCTGACCCCTGTCCGAAATGTGATTACATAGTCATATTCGGCGAAGAAAAGGGCCCACCGCAATTGGCGCGAGGATTGGGTTTTGGCTGTTTTGAGATATTGCACGTTTTGATGGTCTGTGATGACTGTAATGGTGTGTCTGGCCCCCAGAAGGTAGTTCCGCCAAGCTTTAAAGCTGGATTTGATAGCCAGGAGTTCTTTGTCAGTGATGACATAATTAATCTCTGGAGGTGAGAACTTTTTTGACCAGAAGGCAACAGGATGTAATTGGCTGTTTTCTGGGTCTCTCTGTGAAAGGACAGCCCCCATTGCTAGACTGGAAGCATCAGTTGCAACGACATAAGGGAGGTCTGGACGAGGATGTCGTAGGATTGGAGCAGAGGTAAACCTTTGTTTAAGTTCCTGAAAAGCTTCTTCTGCTTCTTCGGTCCAAGTAAACCTTTTATTGTTTTTTTGTAATAGTACTGTGATTGGGTGCACAACCTGAGAGAAGTCTGGGATAAACCGGCGGTATAAGTTTGCAAAGCCCAGCATGCTTTGCACCCCTTTCAGAGACGTCGGTGAAGGCCATTTCAAAATGCCATTTCATTCGGATGCCTCCTGGGGTAAGGATAAAACCAAGTAACTCTACTTCCTTGATGTGAAAAAAAGCATTTTTCAAGGTTTGCAAACAAGCAATGTTGACAGAGCTTGGTGAGGACTGAACGAAGGTGCCTGACATGATCTTGTTTCGAGGCTGGGCTGAGTACACTAAGATGTTGTCTATGTACACTAAAGCGCACACGTCAATTAATGCCCTCAAGACATCATTCATGAAATATTGGAATGCCGCAGGAGCGTTGCATAACCCGGAGGGCATGACTTGATATTCAAACAAGCTGTACTTAGTACGGAAGGCAGTTTTCCATTCATCTCCATTTCTGACTCGGACAAGGTGGTACGCTCCTCGAAGATCCAATTTGGTATAAATCTGGACATTTTTGACTTGGTCGAACATCTCAGGGATAAGTGGCAAGGGGTAGCGGTTCTACTGGTTCAATGCGCGGTAGTCAATACAGGTTCTCAATTCCCCTTCCTTCTTTGGTATGACGAACAAAGGACTGGCTGCTGGGAACTTCGATGGACGGATAAATCCGTTTGCAAGGTACTGGTCTGAATAGGATTTCAAATGAAGGTTTTCCGGTTCTGTGAGAGCATAGATCCTGCTGCAAGGGATTTGTGTACCAGGAACAAGGTCGATCTGACAGTCACAGGGCCTGTGCGGCGGCAATGTATTGGCTTGGTCCTTTCCGAATACATCCTGGGAATCGTGGTATTCACTTGGCAAGGTATTAGTTACCCCCATGGTTGATATTGTCACTCCGGGAGTCATGGGAATACAGATGTCGGGTTTCTCCTCTTGATAATAGCAAGCAGGGGAGCAGTCACCGGGGAAGGTGAATTTTCATGCCCGCCAGTCTATCAAAGGGTTGTGAGCAACCAACCATAGCATCCCTAGTATTAGCGTGAACTGATGTACCCTGATGAGATCAAACGAAATTGACTCCCGATGTCCATCCTGGCACAGCAAGGTTACCCTGGCTGTGCACTGAGTTACTGGTCCGGAAGCGATTTCTGTCCCATCCACGGTGGTTACCTTGTCCATAGTCGGCTTAGAACACAAAGGAAGCCCCATCTCTGCTGCCAGTTCTTGATCAATATAATTTCCAACTGCTCCGCTGTCGATGTGTGCTTCAATGGCATGCATTCTTGACGACCGTTGGTGGTTAATTAAGATCACTGGTATTGTAAAGTGAGAGGTCAGCAACTCTTGCTTCTCACTCGACAAACTGACCTCTACGTTTGCCGAGCTTGGTAGTTTTCCGATTCCTTAACTTCATCCTTTTCTGTGGCCCGACTATTCTTCTTGGGGGTTTTACTGGGCAGTCTTTCAGGAAATGTCCTGGTTTCCCACAACACAAACAAAGTTGTTGTTGTCTTCTTTTATCCCACTCTTGTTTTGTTAGTGGAGGCCGTATCCCTCCGATCTGCATGGGTTCTACAGCTTTTTCAGGTACACGTGATGTGTTTTCCCTTGGTCGAACATACACGGCCCGAGAGTCTGTCTTAGACCGGTCTGCTTTTCGGTCCTGTAACCGGTGGTCTAGCTGCAAGACCAAATTTATGAATTCCGTACAGTCTCTGGGCGGAACAACCACCTGGGCTAAGATGTCCTTTAATTCGCCTCGTAAGCCTCGATGGAATAGTGTGGTTCTTTTGTTTTCTGGCCACCTAGCTTCGGCAACCAGTCTGTTGAAGGTAGCAATGTACGTTAACAAGTCCTGATTCCACTGTCGGAGGGATAAGAGTTCATTGTCTACTGCTTGTTCCTGGGTATGGCGAGCAAAAAGTTTTTCCATTTCTCTCTGGAACCCCCCAAAATCATGTAATAGAGGATCGTCATGGGTCACCAACGGCAGCGACCGATCTGCTGCACTACCACTCAGGTATGATAAGACAAAAGCTACCCGAGCTTGGTCATTTGGAAATGCTCCAGGCCTACAAAGAAAATGAAGGCGACACTGATTGATGAATGTCGCATAGGTCCGTGGGTCGCCTGAGAACCTTTCTTGCGGTGCCAGGGAACTGTTCCAGGTAACGTGATCTGTACTGGAGTCGGGGTAGTAGATGGTAAGGTGGGGTTTTGCATCAGTGGACTGCTCCCAGGCAGAGGAGTCTGCCCTGCATGTGATTGCAAGATCTGCCTACTGATCTCCTCCGTACAATCCTTGGTCACTAGCAAGTCTCTCCAGAGAGCATTAGTCTCTTGTCGGGCAGAATGAACCTCAGCACGAAGCTCTCCTAGTAATTGGGCCAATTGGTCCATTTCTGATGTCTCCATGGCGCCCAGGTGGATTTGTTATGGTAGGCTTTGCATTCTGTGACGCTCACCTGGTATCCACGGGGACGCCACCCAGCCAGACTGCTCGCTGGTATACTCCTCAGTGATTCCCAGATGTGGTCTGCGGGGAAGGTTCTGCCTGGAAATACAGAAGGGCTGTTTTCAAGATTGGGTGATCGAGGTAAATATCTTCCCTCCACCCCGGATAATTTCAGCTATGTGGATGCCTCCATGTTGGCTGACAGTCTCAATAAAGTAGTTCCAGAACATATGTTTATTATGGTGTATGAGCCGGGCGCCATAGGTGCCAGGACTGGCCCCAGGAGGGCTTTTGAAGAGGATGCCAGGCCCTAGAGACCTGAGTCCTGACCCCACCTGGCCAATGGGCTTGCCAGAGGGGGTTTTGGGCGAGGGCCATGACAATACCTGCCCTGCTGAAACATTTGAATTTAAAGGAGCATAGCAGACCCAGGGTGAGTTCTGTTCCCTGGGTATTGGAATGCGATTTAGAAATTATACAGGCTGTGATTGGTAATATTAATACGTTTAGGGCTCCTGGAACTAATAGCTTGTCAAATGTTTTAAAAACAAACCCTAAGATCTGGGCCAAGTTGCTAAATTCATTTTTTACTAACGCATGTGGAGAATTAATCATTCCTGACTCATGCTGTTGTGCTCTGCTGATTGTGGTTTTCAAAAAGGGCTCTCGTTTATCACCTATGAAATATAGGTTATTGCCAATGCTAGATGTCAGAGGGAAAGTGTTTACTTCCCTTGTTTTAAGAGCACTGCAATGGTGGGTTGACTGCAATCACATATTTTCTATGTTGCAGACATGTTTTAGATTGGCTAAGCCACCTTCCAAAATTTAAGAATGATCGATAGGAGAATCATACAGGCTAAAAGTAAAGGCAGGCTGGTTCTGAGTGTTATGTTTTAGATTTCAGTGCTGCCTTTGATCAAATCAATTGTGGAATTATGTGGGAGAAGTGGGGTTGCACACCAATTCAGAGGTTCAATTTAGATTTAGCAGTGCCGGTAATTTTACTGAATGTGTAGCCACAAGTACTGGGGTGAAGCAGGATTGTCTGCTGGCTCCACTCTTGTTTAACATATATCTGGCAAGTCTTCAGGTGAGACTGCAGGCAGTAATTAATTGCCCTCCTAAGGGTTTATGGTCTTTCCATCGAAAATGTTCCATCGAGGGTGTTTAGCATCACAATTTTTTCCAACGGAAAAATCTGCATTAAATGTCAATCCCCTATTTTTAAACCTTATAAACCCACCCCAAACAAAATCAACCCTTTAACCCACAAAAACATGCATGTTTTCATTGGAAAAGAATTTGATGCAAAAGCCCTCGATGGAACATTTTCCATTGCAAAGACTGCATACCCCTCCTAAGCTTCATCATGCTCATATAGTATGCTTATCATACACAGATGATCTAGCACTTTTTGATCATACATACCTGAGGTTATTGAGAACCACTAGAGAACTGTGCATGTATGCATTGGAAAATGACTTGAAGATTA
The DNA here is from genome assembly GCF_040938575.1 of Ambystoma mexicanum. Taxonomy (NCBI): domain Eukaryota; kingdom Metazoa; phylum Chordata; class Amphibia; order Caudata; family Ambystomatidae; genus Ambystoma; species Ambystoma mexicanum. Next base: position 1,100,614,595 of record NC_090933.1, read on the forward strand.
ATCTTGAGAAGACGAGAGTCATGCAGTTCACAAACCCCGAAATAAACCAGTTTTTAAGATACCTGAAGGCATCATTAAATATGCAGATATTTACATCTATTTTGGTATCGTGTTTGGAACGACATTTATAAGGCAATGATTGCGACAAAATGTAGAAGAGTAGACCAACCTAGTGTATTGTTTAATTATTTTTGCTAAATTTTGCTAAACAATTGGCGGGTTATAGTATTAAGGGGGTGTCAGTGCTGTGTAAACAAGGTGTTTGTGCCGTAGACTTATTTGGCGTTGGAAGATTTAATATGGTTAAATATCCTAGAGGGACATTCTGGAAGAGGGTCTTAAAGCTCCCACATGCATTCCCTATGTAACTGGTTAGATACAAATTGGTCCTTATATCATTACGCGCTTTGGCCCTGTAAAGAAGAGGGGAACTATATTTGAAAGAAATTCATTCCAATAGCTGTGTTCTCTTGACCAAGCTTGTAGAAAATGTTGGTAATTAACCCATTAATAGGCCCTCCATAACAATGAATTATGAAAACTAAATGAATGGCTGCTTGAACAAATTAGTTGTCCGACACCTGTCGCTACTGACATAGGGGAAGATGATAAAGATTATTACCAGCTCAAGAAGTTTCTAGGGAAGAAACTAGATACATGGGATTGGAATATTAACTATTTCCATTTATTGAATTTGAAGTCTTACCAAGCTGTGTATGGGGTGATTTACAAATGTAAGATTTCTCAATGATACCTGATACAATGTCCTAGGCCAGCTGTTAGGATGCTGATCCTACGGTTACACACTGGCCAGCTACCGGTCTTGACAGTGACGGTTCCTAAATTGAAGATCATGCTGGATAATAGATACTGTTGAATCTGCCAACTGAGACATGCTGGAGACAGCCAAACATTTGATGAATAAGTGTCAGGTGTTGCAAAGTCTCTACATGTGCAATATGTGCCCATTAGTTCATGATTATGATGAGTGTAGAATCCTGGACCTACTGCCTGATTGTTTTCCGATTGTTAAATTGCAGTATGGCATAAATGAGGCTCGGATTATGCGCAACTCTACTCTTTACTTCTCGAGCAGCCTTACTGAAAATGTATAACAATAAAAAACAAGTGATACTACAACATCCAGAGTAGACAAAAAAAAATGTGTAGTTTAAACTTGATATGGTGTTAAAAGTGCATGTGACACGATCATCCAAAACTGCTGCACCTGAGTCTAGACCATCCCTGACTGACTGAACTTTGTCCTCTTTCTTTGGTGCTTCGAGCAGCAGATAGGTGCACTATTTATTTCTCATTGCATGTGAGGGGTGTGTGTGACAGGGGCGCATGTGGGCATATTATAGGGTCCACGCGCGACCCAGCCAATTTGGTAGTAGCACAGCACGGTGGCGGCCACACAAGGCAAAAAGATTCTGCAGAGAGAATTGACAGAAGGATGACAGGGCCTCTTGGCTGTGGAGCTACAGCTAGGGATAGAAACAAGGGGCAGGGTAAGCAGAAGTTCACTAGTGGAGCGCGATGGGACAGAGAGTTCTGGCGCTCGCCTGTGTACTTCCACGCCCTCCGTGAAGTGAAAGGATTTCACCGGCAGTGACAGAATCCTTTGACTCTGTGGCACTGTCCTCCTACACCAAGTTGAATCACAGCGAGAGTGCAGTAGAAAAACCTACTGGTATACACTCAGTTGGCACCATTGCTGCAACACCACAGGCCATGGCACAGCCGGGTTCAGTTCCAAGTAAGCACCTGCATATAAGCAGCTTCCCAGACCTGCATTACTAATTTGTTGTGGGCAATCCCATGTGCACCTTCAGATACCCAGCCGCCATTTTTTGTATTGCCAGTCTATTAGCATCATGAGTTGGAGAGAGCATAGCTCCATGGAGGAATCAGATGAACCGCACTCCAGCCATAGGCTGAACCCTGCTATGGGGTACATGGCGCAGAAGGCCATCTGCGCTGGCTTGGGGCCGCTCGGCAAGCAGCTGAGAATGATGGAAGACTTTCTGGCCTTCTCGGAAGGCATGCAGGAGCTGAGGGAGTACAACCTCAGAGAACCTGCCATAGATGGCAAGAAAGTGGGAAGACATAAACCCAGCAGGGCCAAGAGCATACAGTCACCCAGGGATCACTACGCTTCAAGCGTGGCAGCGGTAAAAGAGCAAAGTCATGGGATAGCAAAGGCTGAGGTCATAGAAGGGATACCTCCTCCTCGGATGATCAAGATGAGGTCAGCTGGCAAGACCCCCCTGAGATAAGCGCAGAAGAGAGGGAAAAATCACTCTCGGATGTGGGGAGACCGTGCAAGGTGGAAAAGAAAGGAAAGAGACTCACAGAAGAGGACCCGGACATGCTTGACGTGGACAATCTTGTTCATCCCAGAGCGGCTGATTGGGAGCCGCCAGAGAAAATTGCTGCCTATCTGGGGAAATGCATGTGCAAGCCCCAAGATAAAGAGGCCTGGAATAAACTCAGGCCTGAGTGCTCCCATCTCATCTTCCCGACAAAGTGGCAGAGACCCCGGACATTAATGAGCGTAAGTTCAATTTTATGGGTTGCTAAAAGATGTGAAAAAAGGTATTGATAGATCCAGGAGGGCGTGCCAGGGCAAAATGTAGGACTTGGTCCTGCCACTCACAAAGATTTAACAGCTGGCTGAGGTAGCTAAGCAGCAGCAGTAAGCCGTCAACCGAGATGTCCTAGTGGCCTGGGCACAACAGGTTATATGCCTTTTGGGGAATTCCAATAGCACCCTGGCCAACAAATGTAGGAGATCTATTTTTAGTCAAGATTGATTCCAGGCTGGGACAGCTCGTTTTGTCAGAGGCGGCTCAGACCACGAGAGAGAAGCTATTTGGGGATACTTTTATAAAAGACACTCGATAAAGTGCAAGCTTCCTTAAAGAAGGTGTTTGGCAGTGGAGTTTTTGGAAGGGCTGTCAGAGGCAGGGGCCACTCAGCTACAGGACCCCTTCTGGCAGGGCTGGTAGGAACAGGATGAGTGCAAGCCAAATCCCTTCTACCCATCCCAGCGGAGAGGCAGTGGAAGAGGCTGGAGACACAGCGGGAAGCGGCAACCTGCTAACCCAGGTGAGAGACCTGCGTGCGTGGTGTGGCGAACAAACAAGCCCAAATTTCCCTCTGGTTCTGGTGCGGGAGGAGTCTGGTGCAGTGTGCAGAGAGATTTCTAGATTTTACCAAAGGCGCATGGGTATTGAAATCAGTGTGAGGTTTCTCTTTATAATGTTATCAGTAGCCCACACAAATGCAGATGCCCAAGCTCAAAGTGTCCTCAGCGAAAGACAAGCGCATGTTGGGGCAGAAATCACACAACTACAGGGCAAAAGAGCAATCGCACCGTCGGCCCAAGTTCTTTTGGGAGCAACATGTTTCTAATGAAACGGAAAATTAAACTGCGACCAGCGATAAACCTCAGAGCGTTGAACGCTTTTCTAGTGTATTATCACTTCAAGATAGAAGGCATTCACCTCCTGCAAGATATTCTTCAGTCAGGAGATTTGCTAGCGAGGCTAGATCTTAAGGATACTTATCTCAAATGCCCATTACGCAGCAGTTCAGCTGCTTCCTGCAGTTCGTTTTTCAGGGCAAGAGATGGGTGTTCTGCTGCTTCCACTTCGGTCTAGTGTCAGAGCCATGGTTCTTCACCAAGTTGATGAAACCAGTGGTCACTAGGCTGAGAGAACAGGGCATCTGACTCATTATCTATCTGGACGACGTGTGCCTGATGTGTCAGGACAAGTATTTGTTGCAGGAGCAAGTAGCATATACAGTCAAGTTACTTCAGGGTCTTGGATTATTTATCAATTGGGAGAAGTCAAACATCGATCTGTCCCAAATAATGGAATTCCTGGGCTTTATTGTGGATTCAGCGCGAGAGACCATCATTCTACCTAGGTGAAAGTCAGTATGATCAGGAAAGAGATCAGGGCATTCATGGCGAAGGACCGGGTCTAGCTGAGGGAATTGGCGAGGCTAGTAGGGCACCTTGCTTCATTGAGTCAGGCAATCTTTCCCAGCCATCTTCACTACCGGACGCTTCAATGCTTCAAGATCCAGCATCTCTGGAAGGAATTCTCATACGAGCAGATGGTCCCACTATGCCCAGAAGCGAGGACTGAATTGTCCTTGTGGTTTCACCACATGGAAGCTTGGAATGGGAGAGCAATTTTCGGATCATACCCAGACCTAGTCATAGAATCAGATTCCAGCTGTTGGGGCTGGGGAGCCAGATGTGGGGTGATGACAACTGGTGGCAGGTGGTTCAAGCAGGAGCTCGGTCTGAATATCAATTGCCTGGAGTCGCTGGCAGGCTCTTTCGCAGTAAATTGTTGGACTCAGGAGAAGGTGCAATGATGCGCACTGCCCAAGATGGACAATGTTTCTGTGGTCCGATACATCAATTGTCTGGGGGTGGGCGAGGTCCAGAATGCTAGCGGATCTAGCAAAATCTATCTGACACTTGTGCTTGCGGAACAACATCAGCATGACAGCAGAATATTACCCGGGGCTACAGAATGAAGACTGGTATTCAAGGTACTTCAGGGATGCTAGCGACTGGCAGCTGAACCCAGCCATTTTTCTTCAAGATAATGACTCAGTGGGGCCCCTTTCAGATGGATCTCTATATGTCCAGGGTGAATAGGCAGCTTCAGTGCTTCTACAGCTGGAAGCCGGACCCAGAGACGGCTGCAACAGATGTCTTTCTACAGTTGGGAGCTCCGACCATGGAGTATGCATTCCCACCATTCGTCATAATAGCGCAGACACCAGCTCAAGTAAGGAAGCAGAAAGCAAAGCTGGTGCTAGTCACTCCAGATTGGAAAGGGCAAGCCTGCTAGAGATGTTATGCAGCCTTCCCATTCTACCTCTTTGAGATCTGTCGACGCTATGGGGCCCAGAAGACGAGAGGTATCCGCTGATTCAGACGTGTGGTTTGAGCCTAATAGCGTGAATGATTTCCAGAGATTTTGGGAGAGGTGAGTAATTTAGCAGAGAGTCCTGGGTCGCAGTTACAAAGAAAGCTCACAAAGCCGCTTGGGGAAAGTAGCGTAGTTGGTGTCTGGTTAGAGACGTACATCCTGTTAGAGCGGGTATAGTCCACATAGTGAACTTCTTGGCCATGCTGGTGGCACAGGGCAGGCCATACTTGGTGCTTAATGCAGCATGCTTGGCCATAGCAGCAGGGCATGCACGTATCAAAGGGCTTTCAGTGGGGGAGCATCCTCTGGTGTTCAGGCTGCACACAGGGGTAAGGTTCTTGAAGCCTCCATCACCCAAGTACTCCCAGTGTGGGATGTTTATGTGGTCCTCGGGCTATTTCATTCCTGTCTAGAGAATGAGGAAGTGTTGCATAAGGCACTCTCTGCTAAGCTTGCGACTTTGCTTTGCCTCATTTTGTGCAAGAGAATGTCAGATGTTACAGCGTTAGAGGACAATAACAAGCCTTTTTCGCCTTCTGGGATGACCATTTACGTTACCAAGAGAACTAAAAAGGGGATTAGATTGGTGACGTATCCAGCGTTTTATTGATCAGCTGAAACTGTGGCCAGTCAAATGCCTGGCAGCCTATGAAGCTATGACAGAGCAACTTAGGCCGCAGGAACAGTCCTTGATATTATTAGCCTTATGGCAACCATTCAAGGCAGTATCTTTGACTATGCTAGCCAGGTGGGTTCGTAGGCATCGATATCGAATCTTACGGAGCTCACTCGGCTTTAGGCGCAATGGCGTCCAAGGCCTTCAGCGAAGGGGTAGTGGTGGCCGACTGGTCTAACAAATCAGTCTTTAAGCCCTTTTACTTTAGGCCAATTGAGCAAGTGTCTGCGTTGGTTGTAAGTAAGCTTTAAAAAAGGATAATCCAAGCCTCCGTTCTTGACATATAATTCAGATTTTCCCTACTTATGTAATATAAAGTCATAATTCTATTAAAGACTCACAGGCAAAGGATTATCCCACCCAAGAAATCGTGCAGGCTTACACATGTGAGCAGAATGTGTAATCAGTTAATTATGTTGCCATTGCCCATCCTGTAGCCTTCATTCAGTGTTGGTACATTCTTTATGTCTCCATGCATGTACAGAGGTCAAAATGGCAGGCTCGTGAAGCAGCAGGATAGTATTTGTTGCATGTGACTGCATTTACCGGTTGTGGCGCCAGTCCATTTACAGAGGCAGTGAAAGAAAGATGAGGAAGTTCAGTCAGTCAGGGATGGTCTAGAATCGGGTGTAGCAGGATTGGATGGATGGTCATGTCAGATGGACTTTTAACACCCCGTCAAGTTTAAACTACAAAAATGTGTTGTCTCTTCTGGATGTTGTAGTTGTGTGTTGTTATACAGTTTTAATAAGGCTGCTCCAGAAGTAGAGTAGAGTTCAGCATAATCCTTGGCCTCGTGTCTTTAATAGAATTATGACTTACTGTGATGTAAGTAGGGAACATTTTAATTACATATTTGTGGAAATGTTATCTTGTTTTGATTTTAGATGTTAATTTTAAAATCAATCTTGATTTTAGTGTATGAATGTATGTGATGTATGTGATTTGATGTTTTGTTTTGTTTAGTTTTGTTATAAATCTGTGAAATCTGTGAAGAGGTTTATTCAACTAAGCAGAGTAAAATGAAATAAATAAATAAATAAATAAGTTACCTGACAAATGTATACCTTTATCATTGAAAAAATAAGAGTTATCTGGTATATGCCTATGGTCCTCCAGGTGAGTATACACAGCAAAAAACACAATTTGACCAATAGAGCAAAGATGACAGAGTTCCAACTCGTGGTCAATCTTAACAATTCATAATATTTATTTTGCATATCAGATACAATTTAGACATGCTAAAAAGACTAAAAAAGGCTACACAAAAACAGCTTATCCCATTAGTCATAATTTCATTCATAACTCTTACATACTATCTTCATACCAGCAAATACACACTCTGTGGGTATATTAATGTTCCCATAAACAGCCAAAGCTAATCTCAAATTGTTAAACTCTTGTGTTTTTCAGATGTATCCCTCTGTTTTTCTTCCAGGGGTTATATGTCTAGTCGACATGTGTTTTGTTTGTAGTCCACTGTGGGCGGGAAACACCTTGCCCCAATAACCTAGCCAACCTTCATCAGGACGGAGTGCAACAGTCCAGTATGGGTTGCCTCTTGGAAGGATGGGAAGAGCCTCAGAATCTATAAAATTATATTGTATACACTAATGACAGTCTATTTCTTGACCTCTTTCATCTCAAATTATTTACAAAACATTCAATGTATGTGAAAAACAGTGTCACTATTTGTTGTTCATATCAAACTCACCTCCACTGCCTGCAGGGGTCGGTGTTTTGGTAATGGGATATATCCCTTGTGTCTCTTGTATAGTGGTGTGGTCAGAAAACGTATCCACCCCTGTAGTGTTGAGACACAAAATCAAACACAGGGTCTATCTTAGAACTAGCAATTAAAACGTATTATTGCCTACCTATGAAGACATAGAAGAAACTCTATGTCAATGTACTCACTTGTAGTGTAGTCTGCTCGAGAAAGTTATAGTTATGGTGTAGTAGAAGTTTGTCTGTGGCCAAATTATCCCATCTGGTAAACAATAGACTAGATGGATGTGCCACTCACATGTATAATTTTACATTAAGTTCAGCCCGTGGGTCATGTTGGCGCCTACAGAGAAAGAAACAAATGGAAACTTCGTCACAGGATTAATCCTGTTGTCTTGATCGTATGATTCTTAAGAACAGAATTGGGGTACTCATGGGTGAGTGTGTCCTCTGGCCGTATCAGTCACCAGCCGGATGCCTTAGTGGCCAAAAAGGAGAGTGCAGTGCCCCGTTCGATTATGAGCAACTCTGTATGTGTCTAGAAAATAAGCAGGCAAACAGCGAAAAATCAGATCGAGCGGTCCTACTACTGCATAGGGAATGTGTCATTATCCCCGTTATCTAAAGGCTATATGGGTACAGATTATATCAAAAAGATGCCTCACGGACTTAGCTTACCTCTCGTAATGCATTCGATCAGAGCTTCCGCTCGCATCTCACACTTTCTCGCTGTGTGAGAACCTCAACGTCACCATGGATACATGCCAAACCCTGGAGACGGACGATGGACAAATCGCGTTTAAAGTAACAGGCTCTGCGATATAGATGGCACAGGTTCCAACTAAAGTGGGTGTAGTGTGGATCTAAATGTTGTTAACTGTTTCAATACTACCACACTCGGACTAGAACTAAAACTAAAGTACTGAGGGAAACCATGGAAACTCATGGGTCAATGGAGCCCCAAGGCATTGTGGAACTTGTAGTCAACAAAAGACTGGTACTCAGATCAGTAGTAGCTGAAGAATGATTCAGAGTCACATTGTAAATGAAGTAACTGTTTCAATACTGCAGCACTCAGACTGAAACTGAAACTGTGACCAATGTACTGAGAAAAACCACAGTAAATCGTGGGTCACTAGAGCCCCGAAACTTAATGGGACTTATAGTCAGTGGGAACCTGATACTCAGACTAATAATTGCTGAAGACTGATTCAGAGCCGGAACACTACAAAACTAGGGGATCCAGGGTAACTCATGAGTCATAGTAGCCCCAAGGCTCTATGGGACTTGTAGTAAATTAATGAAAATGCTGGACCAATCTATGACTGGTGCGTAGACATAGAGGGATATCACTTTGTGTTCAAGGTGTTCCATTCCACCAATATGTTTCATCCGTGGCACACTGTATCAAGTAAATAAATCCACCTTTGTTCTAATTTGTGCAATTCAGTCGCCATGTCTCCACCTTGATTTTTTGGTTTGATGGTCTGTAACACGAACCATTTGAGGTCGGTGTCCTTATGTTTTTGTTTGGTAAAGTTAGTCTACCAAAGGTTTGTCAGTTGTTCGATTCCGTATACAAGAGCGATGTTCCCCTATCCTTGTTCTAATCTCTCTTATGGTCTTACCTACATAGAGTAAATTGCAGGGGCATGAAATTATGTAAATAACATTTTTGGTGCAGCAGTTGGTATGGTTCTTGAGTAGCCATGTTATATTCTCATGTTTGAATACTTGCTTTGTTTCCGTGAGGGGGCATACAGCACAATTCCTGCATTTGTAATGCCCAGTGACTGGTGGCAGTCCCCATTGGTTGAGGAATGTCTGTTATTTTGGTCTATCCCAATAGGTGTGGACCAATTGTTGGCGCAGTTTGCTGTTGCGCGTAAACGCAAACATCAACTTTTTTGAGAGAGTGTCTGGGTATTTGATTAAATTCCAGTTGCGATTGATAATTTTTTTGATGTCATTACTGACAGGATTATATGTGGTCACACAGACCAATCTGTCATTTGATTGTTTTTCCTGCTGGTCAGACATGTTTCTCTGTCTGTATTTGCAGCTCTCTTCAGGTTGTTTTTTATCATTCTCTTCGGGTAGCCCCATGATTTTAGCCATTCTTTCAGTTGAATGGCATGTTCATTGTAATCTTCTTTTGCTGTGCAATTGCGTTGAATCCGTAAAAATTGTCTGTAAGGTAAGTTGTACTTTAAACCATTGGGGTGGAAACTGGAGTAATGTAATGGTGTGTTCTTGTCAGTTGTCTTCCTATATAGTGAAGTTTCCACCATTTGCCCTGTTTTCTTGATCATCAAATCTAAGAAACCGATCTGGTCTTTACTCATTCGATCGTGAACTTGATGTTTTCGTCACAGGTGTTCAGCCACTTGTGGAACTCAAGCAGGGATGTACTAGTACCTCTCCAGATGAACACGTCATCGATACACCTTCGCCATACCTGCAGTTGGTTGACAAATCCAGGATGGTGATGGGAGGTTTATTAAGGGTGTCAGATATGTAATGTGCCTCAAAATTGGCCATATAAAGATTGGCCACAAGGGGGGCAAAGGTCGCCCCTATGCTAACTCCCTTTTGTTGCTTAAATAGTTGCTTTTTAAATAGAAATAAATGTTCTGTCATCGCGATTCTGGAACACTCGAGTATAAACCCTATAGGTGGTTTATGTAGTGTCAGGCATGTGTCCAGGTATTCTCCAAGTACGTTGAGGCATTTCATTTGAGGTATTAACGTGTAAAGTGACTCAACCTCCATGGTCGCTAGTAAATCTTCTTCCTCGATGTTAAGTTCTTAAAAGGTGCATAAAAATAGGGATAACCCCCAGGGAGACGTATTGTGTCTGCCCTAGATTCGTTACTCGAACCGTTGTCGATTTATACTACTTGCCAAGCCATCGTGCATAAAAGACACGACAGACATGATCAGAATACTACAAGGACTAAACATCGAGGTAGAAGATTTACTAGTAACCATGGAGGTTGAGTTGACCTGGCCCTCATTCTCACCCTCCTCATACCCCACCCTACTGAATCAAGAGCTAGAGGCACTATTAATTGCACTAAACTGAAGATGGATGCCATGTATCAGCAACTATTGAATGTATCAGATGCAATGCTAAAGCAACTAAACGTCATATGTCACCAGTAGCTGGGAACTACTGTGTCTAAAACCAAAAAGGAATAACATTCTGGCAAATACCAGAACATTTTCCAGAAACACAATAGTGAGCCGGCCAAATCAACGGTGACTGTTCAGACTATATTGGACCCCTGAGAATAAACATAAACTGGATTTCTCACACATATAGACAACTGCTGAAACTGTTCATCTGGATGTGGGGGTATACTGGACATGTTTTGTTCATGCAGTAGATTAAAACTGATCTGGAAGAATCAATGCAGTTTTCGGGCCACCACTCATTCTGCACTCATCCATAGTGTTCTTTATGGTCTGAACGTCCATAACACATGTTGGCTCGTGATAGCTCTGACATGTGAAAAGAGAGCAGTCCTGTGGAACTGTAATAACATCCATCCCATATAAATGGATGCATTGCTGAAGGATCTTGGTAGCCTGGCAATTCAGGAAAATATCTTTTGACACAGCAGAGCAACATCAACACGTCACAGTATACGGTCATCCTTTTTTAGATTATTATGCCAATTATTGTGATTATCTAACTTTCATTACTTATACATCTCAGTGGATGAGCCACCTCCTCTTTTCCAGTCACTCACTCTGATTTCCCCATCTCTTCTTTCATCATGTGCCATGCATGCCTCGTACAATCTATGTAGTTGCTGTCATGTATTGCCCATTACACTGGGGGCATGTTGTCCCTTTCAGGATCAAGTTATGACTTTGTCATGACTTGCGTTAATAAAAGGGACCACTGCAGGCACATGGGGACCCTGCAGTGGAGACCCAGTTAGCGGCCATTAGCAGCAATTCCTGCCTATGTGTTGTTCTTTGTGTACCTGTCTGCTGTGTTACCATGGCCTGTATTTCAGCCCCGGCCTGTGTGCCCACAGAGCCTAGGCTGAGGTTTGCTGGGTGCCCCCAGCACCGGTGTGCAACCTGATGAATCAGAGTCTGCATGGCTCCCCCTATGGTCCTCTTCGCTGTGTGCTCGCAGCTCAACACAGCTCAACAATTGAAACGGTAATGTTGGTAACTGTGTCCCGCTGCAGTGACCTGAGAATGGGCCATTATATTCTTGACACAGTGGTCGGGCCCCATGCCAGTCCTGGTGCGGGTTGCCGTAGGCTAGTTGGTGGCTGGGTGGTGGAGCCGGCATCGGCCGCGATGAGAAGAGGTCATGAGGCCTGAAGCAGTGAAATGCTGTGGCCTGGCTCGCTGCTGTCAGTGTCCCTGGGTAAGGAGGAGCTGCATGTCCTTTTGCTCGCCCATCCCATCAGCAAGGGGAGGCCTCTTAGGTGCAGGCACGGAGAGCGGCCATGGAGAGAGGGACATGACAGTGTGTGGGGAGGAGGAGCAGGAAGGAGCTGTGTGTCCTCGCGTGGCCGCACTATCTGCAAGTGAGGGACAAGGAACAGCGTGTGTGCATCCACCCCCAGAGGTACGTGTTCCATGCAGGGGTGCATGTGCTGACAGCAGTCCCCGGAGTGAGGTGTGTAGTGAGGTGTGTAGTCACATGGGGCCCAGAGCCCTCATGTGCAGAAAGGGCAGGGCAGTAAACTGCAATGAAACCCTGCAGCTCACTGTGTGCTGCATGTGGGACAAGAGCCACGGGAGAATTTGTAGCATTCATTACCTGCTCACGGAGCAGGAAGCATAGATAGACGTACACATTTTTATTGGTAGGAACTAACAGCCCTTTAACTGCCCCCTACAGAAGCAATCATCTGAAAGATAATGACACCTCCAAGTAGCACTGGATCTGGGCAGCATGGTGTCACAGGGACATCAGAAGGCAGTGATCGCTGGTGGCGAAACCATGGAACTCAGAAGGGTAGCAGCTCCTCAAGGAGTGCTTGTGCGCCCTCTTTTGACAACAAGCTGAGCCACGCCAGGTGCCTATCAGTGGTGGCAACGGACTTTGATACGCCAAGTGCCCATCATGGGCGATGAGGAAAATGACGCCCAAGGGGCATATAGGAAGAATCGACAGCCGGCACCACTGCATGTCTGTTGTGAGCACCGGCCAGTTTGGGACCTCATTGGATGGAGTGGGTGAGAACATTGAGCTGTACTTTGAGGCGGTGGAGATAAAAGAAAGGGCAAAATGGCCAAACCTCCTATATTTAGCCAGGCCAGCTGTCCAGAGACTATTCAAGACTTTGCGGCCTAAAAACCAAAGATATGCTGCAGACATTGCCGCACTGAATGAGTACTTTATGCCCACAATCAATCATGACTATGACCGGTTCAGGATGCAGTGCACGAGACAAGAGGAAGGGGTGAGCCTGGACCCGTTTCATGGCAAGCTTCGAAACATAGCATTGTCCTGTGCCTTGGGCAACTTCGAGGAGGATGAGGTTAGAGCGCAGATAATATACGGCTGTAGCTCTCCCAAGCTGCCCAAGCAGGATCTCAGGGAACTAGGGCTAAGTCTGGACAGAATCCTAGAACTGGGCCATGCCCAGGAGCTGGCAGAGGTGCGTGCCTCGGTCATGGGCAGCTCTAGGCAGTACCTCAAGGTGGAAAAGTCCATACAACGGGTGAAGTTGGGGAATGTGTGTGCCATGGGCAAATGCCAAGGAAGTAAGCCAGCAAGAAGAGGGCAGTGGCCACAAAAAGAGATGGGCGCCACGTGTCCTCAGTGTAGATGGGACTTGCCGCACAAACTTGAGTGCCCAGCTAAAGGACACATGTGGGTGAGATGTGGAAAAGAGGATCATTTTTCACAGGTATGCCCAAACCCAGCACACGCCAGCACAGTGAGGCCAGCAGCAGGGATTGCGTCAAGGGAGGAAATGAGACAAGCTACGGGAGGAAGCCGAAAAAGAGCAGCAGCGGTCCAGGTGGCAGAGCACCAGCAGAGGCAGTATGAGTACATGGAGGATGATAAAGGTGAGGATGTATTCCTCCTGTCCTGCGTCAGAACAAGTGGCCAAGGGCAACCCCGGCGAAGGCTGGACGACTGGAACATGGCTCCCCATCCTGGACAGTTTGATCCAGGAATATAGGGCTGCTAGGCCTCGAGTGGGTGCTCGGAATGGGAATCACTAATGTTTGCTGTGGCAAAGCTCGCTGTGGCTTAGTACTGATAGTACGGGTGCATGGACTGGAATGCACCAAAGTTGCAGGCTCAGTTGCGGGCCACTGTTACTGTGTTTTATTTTGGTTTTGTTCTAATAAATAAGGAGTGTTGTGTATCTCCCCTTTAACTGGGGGCGTGTTGTCCCTTTAAGGATACGAGTCATGACTTTGTCATGTCTCGCGTTAATAAAAGGGGCCTCTGCAGGCACATGGGAACACTGCAGTGGAGACCCAGTTAGCAGCAGCTCCTGTCTATGTGTCGTTCTTTGTGTGCCTGTCTGCCATGTGACCACAGCCTGTATTTCAGCCCTGGCCTGTGTGCCCACACAGCCGAGGCTGAGGTTTGCTGGGTGCCCCCAGCACCCGTGTGCAGCCTGGTGAACCAGACACTGCATGGTTCCCCTATTGTCTGCTCCGGTGTTTGCTCGCCGCCCAACACCTGAAATGGTAATCTTGGTAACTGTGTCCTCCTCCAGCGACCCTGGAGCGGGGCATTACAGTTGCCTTGCACACTGCTTTTGATGTTGTTTCTTGTCAGACAAGTACCATCAAAAAAACGTTATTTAATAAAAGATACGGTTAGGAGAGAGAATCCTCTGGCTTCCAAACATCATTCCATCCCTCTTACTGCCAACTCCCCTCCACACCCTCCGGCTCAACCCTCGTGTCCCTCAAATTGCACGGTTTCCAAGGTTTTACTCTTATTATGTACAGAGACTCCGGGGCTCATCTCAATACGAAACAGTGTTAAACAGGAGGACATAGTAACACACTCGCATCTGTTACGATAGCTTTCTTTGGGGACATGCAATCATTGGATCCAGCAGGCCTGTTGTCTATCCTGATTGAAGTTCTTGGTTACCACCCCTACAAAGAGAGCTAACTACCCGATCCCCCTGCACTCAAACGCCGTGCTGATCCATACACTTTCTCCATAGCCTTTGGAGCCTGTTTGGCATTTGTACCTGCACCCTGAAAAATGACACTGCTCAAACACTTTAATCACACTGGTCTTGGTTAAGAATAAAACGTCTCCATTGCTGAGAATGCTTTGGCGGCCACGTGTCACATTTATGTTTTAAACTTTGGGAACTTTGCTAAATTGTTGTTTAACTTTGCATAGGTTTTTGGACGCAGGCAGGATTAGAAGAGACTCAACTACTCAACCATCGTGATGGACATTGTGCGCAAGTGAGGAGATTTTTAATGGAGTTTCATGATGTACCTTTATCCGACCATCCCCTTCATTTGTAGAGGTGCGCAAAGTGAATAAAGATTTCGAAAATTAAATCTCATCACAATAAGTGACGTATTCTTGCAAATGTCAAACAGAGAGTAGGCAGCCATACACGGTGTTCTTTGGAAGGACAATTATAAATCCCTTTTCGAAGTATGGGTTTCCTGATGTTCTACTTACTTAAAATGTTCTGGAATACTGGAATGGCTTTTAAATCATGTAACAAGGAAACAATGGGTCATATACAAAAACAGGTAATTATTCTGGCTAATATGAAGGGCATAAACCAATCTCACTCCCGAAAAATAGAATGTATAATAATGTGTTATGCATTTCCTAACTCGATAAATGGAATAGTAGAAGTTTTATTTTCTGTAGATATCTATCAGAATGAACAAATGATTTGGTAGGCACAATTAATACATATGAGGATGAAATTCAGACCATACCAGTTTTTGCATGCAATGTTGATGAAGCATTTGACTGCGAAGATTTACGTTTCTCATGCAAAAGACCCAGGAGCATATTTATATAGAATTCAGTGTCTTCAAATACTACTGATGTGTAAACCAAACCACTTGTTTCGATGATATGAGATAAAGGAAATTGTAACCTACATTTTTTAGTTGGGTGAAAAAAGTGTGTATTGTCTGCAAACAAGTCAATATGCACATGTTAGAGATAAGATGCATATGAAGAGCTGATTTCTGAATTGGGATGTGTCACATGGTGTCGGATGAACCTATCAAATGCTAACATTTTTAAATCCAATGTGAAATGAGAAGTTTCACAAATGAAGTATCATAACAATATATAAGCAATGAAATACCAGTCGTTACAGAACAGCATATCTGAGAGTTTTGCTTAAATTAATTAAATCGATGGAACCGTTTTCCTTTTACCCCTTAGGCAGAATACTTTTAATGAACAAAATGCATCTGAAAATCATATTTTTCATTTAAAATACTTACACTGTAAATGAATGAAAAGATAATGTCCAGCTAAAAATCCATGATTAATACATTTGCCAATCTAATGGACAGAGTATTCCTTCCAGGACATTGAAAACATCACATTGGAATGGGGGATAGTTGTTACCTGAAATACAGCTGTATTAATGGGATATGCACCTACAATATGTTGCATCTTTGGTGACGTTATCTGAGCGGGAATTGTGCAGTACTGCAATCATTTAGGCTCGCAGGATCCTCCCAGAAAATGTGAACATTCGTTTTGTAAGCAGGCCATACTACCTGCAATCTCAATCATTATAGGACTCGCCGTGAGCCACAACTTGCTTAACTTATAATTTGGAAATACCCCAACTTGTAAGCAATAGGGAACATGTTGAATGCAGATGTATGTCTTGCTTAGAAATCTTTTATCCATGACTGGACATCTGTTGTCAAGAACCAACTATCTGAAGTCATCAGACTGGTTTATATCTTTTGAACATGAAGTTAAATATATCTCTTTGTGACCTCGAAAGAAATGCTAATGAACCCTGGGATTGTACAGACGGAATATAAATATGGTTTAATCAACAACGGGCTCTGGGCACGTTCAGTACCCTCCCACTAGCACCCAGCTGGTGGGGCTGTAGATAGATGCAACCCAGTATTTCTTTGTGTTTGGTAACATGTGCTTGACTATTCGGAGATTGGCCACATCATGAGAATGTAGAACATTAGGATAAGCGTGGTTCAAGAAAATCATGGTCAACATCCTATGCTTTCCAACCCCAAAACAAATCCAGACATCACCCCAGATAATTTAGGCAAGAAAAAGTTAGCAACATTAGTGGGGAGAGCCAAAAAATGAAACTGAATTCTGAATTCTGTGGGGGGTATTCTTTTCTACTGTCATCAGAAAATATGTAAATGGTGCAAATTAAATCGATTACTACTCCGACTACGGAGAAGAAATGTAAGTTACATAGATCAGCAAGTTCGGGTGAAATCTCTCCCCCTAAATACTTCAGAGCTCTATACAAATTGCAAAAGGAAAGGATGAGACGGATAAATACCTATCTAATGCGTTGAAACAAATGCCATGATCACAGAGTCAAGGTTATCTTCAAAGCCTGAGAGAGGCCCCTACCTCGAAAGTCCCATATGTACTACAGTAAAGGATTGTGAAAAGGGGCAGTTTGAAAGAGGTTGTGAATATCAGGACATCATCAGGACAGAGAGCTATTTCGTGGTTGTCTGTGCCCACACCAATTTCTTGAATAACTAAGAATGTTCTTATTTCTTCAACAAGAGCAAAAAATAAGGGAATTGAGGGTAGTGCTGCCGTGTAGCTTTTTAAATTGAAATTTAGTTAATTTGACTCTATTATTCACTACTGAGACATTTAGCACCCTGTGACACACTATTATCAATTTAAAGAAAACCTGGCTGAAGTCCATTGTGTGTGTGTATATATTCCAACTGAAGATCGGTTCTATACCAAAGAAAACATTTTTAGAATCGACAATAGAATGACAGTTTGTCTCTGGTAGATGAGCATGGCAGATTAGATCCAGACATTGAGTGAACGCTTTCCCCCACCATCATATCCTGCTTGTTGTCTGTACACCAGACTCAGCTGACACCTTGTCCATCATGGTGTTCAGATTTTTGGCAAAGACCTTAACGTCAACCTTAAATAATAAAAGGGCTCAATCCAAAGAACAATGATCAAGATCTGTAACCTGTTCATGAATAACAGAAATGAGGGCATGGGACATTATATGTGGTAAGGCCCCTTTTTGTGTCATCATTGATGAACTTGCAATAGAACACAGAAGAGTTCCTTAATATAACTAATGTACTCTGCCATTACAGGCTGATGTAGCTCAACTAAGAGAGTCAAAAAAGCAAGGCATCAGGCAAACTAGAATTTTCCTAAGATTAATTATGGGGGTAATTCATGGAATAAATGTGCGCCGAAATCAGTGGCGCAAGCTGGCACAAGCGTGAAAAAGCTGGATTCACGAAAAGGCCCTGAGTGTGTATTTTCCGGGATATGTGCCAAATCCGCACGTGGCGCACACCAGCGCACACGTCACTTCCACATCCCGAACGACGGGAGCGATGCGCACAGTGAAAGCGCACAATGTAAGCGCACAATGTCAGTGCACACATCAAAAAGGGGGCAGAACAAGGGGCGGAACACGCGGAATGGGGAACAACACGTGAAAATTAGGGCGTAACTGGGGAAGTACCGCTGGGAAGTACACGGAACGCACACACGCACGCGATCTACACGTATCCATGGAATCGAATAGGGAAAACCTGCGCATGTCTAAACACACGCACACGCCCCATTACGTCTGCCACACGAAAGCAGGCAGAAGCACTCTTGCGCAGCATAAAAATGCGCGCAAACAAACAAGCATATACAGCTACGATGAATGTCCCGTTCTCACAGCAGTGATCGTGGGACACCGCAGGAGGAGGAGAATAGCCAGGCCCCACATTTTTTTGCCCAGGACCAGCCTTTTTGGAATGCCTGATGACCAGGTCTATGGCATGTAGAGGTTTCCACCTCATATCATCCTAGAGCTGGTCAGGGAGTGGGAGGATGAACTCACATCACCCACCCTGTGCTCCCAAGCATTGAGCCCCTTGGAGAAGGTGCTCAATGTACTGCATTTGTTGGCCACTGGTTCATTTCAGCAGACAACTGCCATAGTTGGGGGTGTCTCACAGGCCACGCAATCACGCTGCCTACAACAGGTGTTGGTAATCATCACTGTGCGTCCCTCAGTCCGCAGGCACATATACATGCCCAGAACACCTGCAGAAGGAAGGCCATGGTCTTGGACTTCTACAGGGTGGCACACTTCCCCAAAGTGCTTGGTGCCATTGATTGCACCCATGTGGCCCTAAGTCCACCTAGGGCAACTGAGCACATCTATAAAAAACGCAAGCACTGGCATTCCATCAACGTGCAGGTGGTATGTGATGCCAAGGAAGTCATAACCTCTGTCTATGCAAACTATCCTTGGTCGACCCATGATAGTTTCATATTCAGACTGTCCGCCCTGAGCCGGGCCTGGAAGCTGGGAAGCATGGCGACACATGACTCCTAGGTGAGTACAAATGCCTGTGCACATGCATACATGTCACACACAGACAAATACACAAGCCCAACTAATGACAACCATTATCACCTTACCAGGGGTACACCCATGATGACATGATGACGCCCATACGGAACCCCACAGCACCACCCCAGGTAAGATACAATGTAGCCCATATTGCAACCAGGGCCATAGTGGAGCGCACATTCCGAGTGCTCAAGTCACGCTTCCGCTCCCTTGACCGCTCTGGTGGACAGCTACTATATGCACCCCCAGTAGTGTGCAGGATATTTGTGGCAGCATGTGTCCTGCACAACGTTGCAACACGGCATGGCATACCGGTGGACATGGTGGTGCCCCCACATCCCCAACCACACGCGCACACACTGCACATGAGAGGAGAAAGGGCATGTGGCAAGACAGCCCGTACCCAGCTTGTGGCCACATTTTTCAGCTAAACTCCAACCCCTGCGGAGTGCACACAGGCCTGGAACATACCAGGTCACAATCGATGATGAGAAAGGGACTGTTAACTGTCACTACCTTGCCACCCTGAGAATGTGTCTACGGAAGTGCCACATTGTGTGCATCCCTAGCTAATTAAACACAACCAATCCCATGTGACCAAAGGGAACATATCCAAGGCATTCACCCCCCGCTAAACAGGGCATGAAAGGACTGGTATGCCACCCAAACCCTCCAAACACTCCTGAAACCCGACTGCCACACCCTACCATGGTATGCAATGGCAAAACATCCAACCAATGCACAACACATGAGACAATAGTCATGAAGCGCCACGTGAGAAATGAAAATAGGCACCAGACAATTATACATGACATGGAATCGGAAGAAATGAGTGACCAAAACCTCTCACCCTGAAAACGGTGGCACAAATGCATGCCACCAGTGGTGCAACCAACAAAAGTCAGAATACCTGTTGCCATGCACATTGGACAATTGCAAATTGCCATATCAAACACCGCACACTGGACAGCACAGCGAGTGTGCATTGCATTGGTGAAAGTCCTTCTGCATCATTGTAAAAAATGGCATTCAACCAAATAGTACCCTGTCATGCATGTACATGATCAATGACTTGGAAGTGAACATGGATTGTCATGACACAGCATGCTTGAGAAGGCAATCTGGGAGCAAACGTTTGCATGGTGTCAATGTAGTTGTAGGGGCGTTGCCTAAGTGTATTTGTCCGTAGAGACATGCCTAGAATACATGCATGTGAAATGAAGTGAGTGCCAGTGTCCCGTACACAGCACATGTGAACATAGCACCAAGGACCCCCCCTGTGTGTCAAACCACGCCCATCCCCTGACACCTCAAAATGAAGCACTACATTGCATCAGCCATTGACCAGCAGAACATCATGTACAGAGTAGCCACATCGGAAATGGCAGACAGTGACCCATTACTGAATCATAGAAATCCATAATACGACCTACAGACAAATTTCATCCAAGCGCATCAATGAGGGAGGGAACAAGGGAGAAGAACAGTACATTCCTGCATTTCCTTCAAACAGTCCACAGTGTGATAATGAACTGGAAATGTAAACTACATATTACAAGTGGCTGGAACAATGAGGGAGAGTCTAGAGAGGGAATGTTGGATGACATAACTAGCATCAACATTCTTATGCCTGACGGCAATAGTCGCTTTGCAGGAGTCACATAAGGAGGTGAGTGAGGGAAGAGGTGAGGAGAGTAACAAAACAAGTGACAAACTGTGGTAGGTCTACAAAGATTCAAGATCGGGCTGGGGAGGGGGAGAAGAAAGAATGTAAAGGGGGAAGAGATGACCTGTAGTCAGTGGTGGAGGGACTAATGATAAAAGTAACTGGCAAAATCATACTCAAAATGCCGAAGGTGGGGTGTGGAAGGACGGAGGCAGAAGGGCAAATGTCTGTTAAGAACAAGCGCATACGTATCACCATGCCCAATGGCAATTGGGGTAGTGGTTGAAAATGACATCCAGAGTACAAGGAGGAGGGTAAAGGGTGGTGGAGAGGGAGGAGGGGGCCAAGCTCAAAATGACTAATGGGGAAGATGGTGAAAGAAAGCACGCACAGGGGGCAGAGGGAAACCTGACAGTGCAAGAGAGTAGGGGATGTGATGATGAAGGGGGAGACAGAGGGACACTGACAGGGGGAGGGGAAATAGGGGGGCATTCAAGTGACTGAGAAGGCATGTGGACAGGTCTAGACAGGGCCACCTTTGTGGGCATTTGGTAGTGGTGGCAGGCTCAATCATCCTGGTTGGCCGGATTGTCACAAGGGCCAATTGCAAACAGTGGGAGGGGTGAGCAGGTCCATGACACAAACAGTAAATTCAAATCACGAACAATGCAGTCATAACTCAGTTGGCACATCCAAACACCAGCCAGGGCTGGCAAATGGCCACAGTGGTGCTAGCAAGGAATGGGTGGTTCTTGAAATACGTGGTGACAGGGGTAACTCAGCATGCAGCCTTCATGTGGCATATCAAAATCACTGGTGGGAAACTGTCCCAATTCAACATTCTCAGCAAATGGACCCCTCCCACCATCAGTGTGTTGTACGCAGCCAAAGGGTGCATGGTACTAGCTACAGCAGGAAGTACATCAACATAGACAATCAATACATAACAAACATCTCAAGCCACATGATAAAATGCTCACTCAGCATAATACTCACCAAAGTGAAGTCCAGGCATGCACTGGAGAAACCATCTGGAATACCCACTAGGGGTGTACACACAAGTAGAACTGCAGGCTGGCCACAGATATGACAGAAGCCCAATGCCCATGTGTGATATGCTGTTACACCGAGCCATCCTTGCGAGCCCATGGAAAAGGGAAGCAGGAGTAGCATATGTGTTAGGACCCAAAGCAAAACATATACACAAGACAAGCCTGAATGGGCCCAGCTGGAACACACAGTGGATGCCTTCCGATGCCACAAAGCACCACACTGTCACATGTATGCACAACAGACAAAAAAAATTGGAAAAAAAAAAGAATTCCAAAGAAAATATAAATTAAATCAAATAAATAATTGAAATAAAAAAATGAAAAGAGTAATGAAAGAAAGAAAAACAAAATCAATAAAATTAAAGAAAACCAGAAAAAAAAACATAACAAATAAAAAGCAAAGTTTAATCATTGTAAAAGAACAAAAAAATGAAACATGAAAATAAAAAGATAACATACTTACCAACATACTTAGCAAAAACCATACAATTTTACCTAATGCGAGCGGGGTATGTGTATTCCGAGTGGTGCGTGTGGACTTTTACACGTGTTTTCGCTAGCGTGATCGGGGTATGCGTATTCCGAGGGGTGTGCAGGGAGTTTTCAATGCGTTTTCATGGTTGGGGGGCTGTATGCTGGTCCACTGGCCTTCGCGCCATGTAGGGGATTTGTGCAATGTATTTGGTGCACAGGTTGGTGTTGGGGGCATAACTGGTGCTGCTGTAGAGTCACTGCACCGCTCTGCCCAAACAGCTGGCTATGGATGTTGAAATCCATGAATACGCTGTGCGCTGAAATGTGTTTTGGCGCATGCGGCCGGCACAGCCTGCCTGCCGCACACTCTGTGCGCCAGCCGCATGCGTCACTTGTGCGCCGAATTTTATGATTACCCCCTAAATTTTAAAATGTTATCCGTATAGATTGACTACACAATTCGTTTTTTATTTACAGCAGTATATTCATGTTTGCCAAATTCCAGAAAGAAGCTTATATTCATTTGTTCACATTGTTGATACTGCACATCATATGGAATCAAATCAAAAGCAATTGAACATAATGCAAAACACTTTATAGCACACAACAGCACAACATGATCAATTTAAGTTACAATGACAACCAATTCAAAAATAAAGAACTTTGATACTCAAAATTAACAACATAAATGATATGTCTTGTTGGCTAACATGGGAATTAAATCCTTAACCAATTAATGCACTCTATGATGATGACATCATATTAATTAAGGTTTGCTAAACATTTAGCATGAAGGGGTCCTTGGCTTCAGTACCCGTGCCTTCTTCAGGACAGAGCATAGATATTCCAAGTTGATACCTAAATACTATTACTAATACTAATACCAGTACTTATACTAATACCTAATACTAGTCCCTGTAAGATAATCTTGTGCCTAACACCAACAAGGAAGAGGAGGAAGCTTATAGTGCAGATGTCATCTACATAGTTTTCGTCAACTAAGAGTCATGCAAGCACGTATCACCAAAAACTATGAATAAACCCCAGCTCTATGTACAGTAGGAACTTAGAATTCAAGACAAATGTTTGTCAAATTAAAATGATTATGCAAAACTGTTCTGTGTTGCATAGGTAGCATAGGAAAATGAGATGCAGAATGTATCCCCCAGCAGATGGTGTAAATTGTGTGTAATGTGGCCTACACTACAAGCAAGAAAGTGTTTATAAGTGATTGTGACAAGGCCAGGTTGCTGATCGTATCAAGGGGGGATGGGGCCCATAATCAACCTGGGCTAGTAGGCGTAGCACAGGGATTCCCAGAGCCAGTCCTGCTACAGAGGCAGGGCCTAGGAGTTTGAAGTCACCCAGTCTCTCTCCCTACAAACTGCACTGTATTGAATGAACTGAGTACCATATTTCCTTGCCCTATACCTCTTGTGCACAAGGCTGGCCAGTGTCTTTCTTCTTGTGCTGTATAAGTTTGATATGACAAATGATAATGATATGATAATGTTATGATATGTCATTTATAACGCGCCTGTACACAAGTGTTTCTAGGTACAGGACAAGGAAGGGAAGACAAAGGGAAGACAAATTAAATGATCTTACTAGGCCATGTGTCATTCAGATCATGTAAGTGGAGGGCGAAGGGAGAGGAAAAGTGCCAGAAGGACGAAGGAGGAAAGTGCAATAGGGCAAAAGCTTGAGTAAGTGTCGCCAGGGTAGCTGGCTCTGAGTAAGTGCTAGCAGGCAGGGTACTGTATGGTTGCAGATACAGTCCCTAAGTGCACAGTAAGTTCAGAGGAAGTGTGTGGGGCTACTGTTCATGTAGGAGCCTGGTGCCCATTAAGGTTCAGAAGGTGCCCAGGTAAATGTGTTAGCACAGCAGACAAGTGCATCAGCAGGGGAGAGAGAGAGAGAGAAAGCAGAAGTGAAAAGGAAGGTCTTTAGTCGCTTCCGGAACCATAGGCGGTCCTGCTCAAGTTTAAGGGAGGCAGAGAGGCTGTTCCAGAGGGAGACACAAGCCGAGCCGAGAGAGCTACCCCCCACTATCTGTCTGGAGAAGCGTCTGACCCTCAGAGAGTTGGAGGTGGATGAGCGAAGGGCTCGAGAAGGAAAGTGCTTAGGAAGATAGAGTTGTATGTAGTGTGGTCCCCGTCCCAGAAAGCCTTGTGTACAATGCACAGGGTCTTAAACTTGACCTTTGCAGCTATCGGGAGCCAGTGGAGGGATTCCAGTGTTGGAGAGATGCGATCCCTGGGCTTGAGGCCAAGAAAACATCTCGCAATCATGTTCTGGATTAGTTGCAGAGGGCAAAGAGTAGAGGCGGGTAGATTTAGAAAGAGCCTGTTGCAGTTGTCCAGCCTAGAGAGAACCAGTGCTCTGGAGACAGTGAGCTTCTGGGGGAAAGTGAGAAAAGGAAGAATACCTCTGAGGAGGTGCAGCTCATAGTGAGAATTCTTAGAGATGTCCGTGATGTGAGGAGAGAAGGAGAGAGTGGAGTCGAAGATGACACCAAGTTTTTTTACATCGCAGGAAGGTGCAGGAAGAGGGCACAGGGAGGGCGGCAAGAGGGAAAGAGGGAAGGTGGGGTCCTATTGAGAAGGACCCCACTGCCTTAATATCTTACTGATATTAAGGCAGAGAACATTGGAGGCGCACCATTCCTGAATCATGAATAGAGCTGCGTATCATCCGCATAACACTGACAGTTAGAAGAGAAGGTAGAGATGAGGTGGGCCAGAGGTGTCAAGTAAACATTGAAAAGCCAGGGTGAAAGGTTGGAGCTCTGGGGAACACCAAATGTGGAGAGAGAGGTAGTGGAGGGAAAGGACCCAAGTTGGACCTGGGTAGGTCGATCCAGGTGGAAGGAGGTCAACCAGGCTAGGGCCTGATCTCTGATACCCAGGTTGTCACAGAAACAATTGATCACAAAGCATGGTTAATTGTATCGAAGCAGAGGAAAGATCAAGGAGGAGGAGGACAGAGGAAGGCTAGAGTCGATATTCGAGAGCAGGTCTTCACAGGTGTTCGGAACAGTAGTTTCTATGCTTCTGGCTGCTCTGAAGCCAGACTGATGTTCATGGAGACAACCAACAGATTCAGTATGAAGAGCAAGCTGGGAGATGGCCAGCTTTTCCAGGAGTTTGCCCAGGAAAGGAGTGATAGAGATCGGGCGGTAGTTTGCCAAAGAATAAGGATCAACAGAAGGCTTCTTAAGGAGGGGGTGCACAAGGGAGTGCTTTGTAGGGGTGGGGGAAGTTCCAGTGGCAAAAGAGTGATTTCAGAAATTGGACAAAACTGGAGCAAGGGTGTCGATGTAGTCATTGATGGTTCTGGAGGAGCAGTGGAGAACCTGCTTGAACAACACTTTCATAGATCGAACTTGTCTAAAAACATCGTCAGGAGTGAAAACAGGGAAAAAGGACAAAGGAGGAGCAGAGAGAGAGGTGGCTTGAAAGGGGATGAGGGAGGTAGAGGTAGAGGAAGGGGAGAGAGATAGGGGACAGGATGTCTTGAGTTTTAGTGGTGAATTGAGAAGCCAGAGTCATGCCTAGGGACAGGGAGGGAACAGGAGAGGTGGAGACTGCAGCAGAATTGGCCAGCTCCATGCCAATTATGAAGAGTTTGGCCGTGTTGTAAGAAGCCACAGGCATGCGGGCTTGGATGTAGGCTCTTTTCTTGGACAGGAGAGAGAGTCTGTATTGCCTTTGGAGCAGGCAACAAGCCAGTTTGTCAGAGGATGTGCCTGATGGCCTCCACTTCCTCTCAACCACCCTATACTTGCGTTTAAGGATGGGGAGATTGGAGTCATACCAAGAGTATGAGCACTTGGAGGTAGCCTTCAAATGGATCCTCATGACAGGGGCAAGGACATCAAGAGTGTTAGAGATAGGGCCTCATTACCAGTTTGTGGTCCGGAAACATTAATTTCCGTGATGGCAGTGACACCATTACCGCGTCCGCAAGCATGCTGAAAGAAGGGGTGATTACGGGTTGTCGGTCACGCACACCAGACGATCGCGGAAACGCTGTCAACACCACCACGGAAACACCAATGGACACAGATGTACCGCAAAACATGGCATCGGTACATCCATATCCGCCTCAGCCCGCACTGAAACGGAAATACCGTCCCGGAAACACTGTGATCATGAAAACCAGAAGGAGAGCGGCAGCCATTATTTAAACCACAATCCACTGCCATCCTCTGCAACCACAGGGCCTACCTCCACTAAGACTTGCAAAACACCACTCGGAAGATGGCATCGCGCATCTCAGCCACCCACCAGCGGAAGCCACGCTTCAACGAGAATGAACTGACAGTGCTGGTAGAGCACATAGTGGAAAATGCCCCTATGCTGTTTAGTGCAGAACAAAGGCGCAGCACTCAGCAGCGCTGCAAGGGGATCTGTGCGGCAGCAGCACAGAAGTGCACAGCAGTAGGTCTGACTGCACGCACCGTCAAAGACTGCCACAAGCAGTGGGACGACCTCTGGCTGCGAGTGCGCAACCTAATGGCAGCACACCGCCAACACAGCACCACCACAGGCGGAGGGCCTGCATCACCCCTGAAGCTCCAGACATGGGAGGAGAGGTGCAGTAGTGTCCTGCACCTCGAAGGGTTCCAGGGCGTAGGCGATTCAGAGGTTGGAGTCAGCCCACATGGCGGTGGCAGTAAGTGAGCGGAAAAAACACCTGGGCACACCTATATTAATGCATGTCTGGTGGGACCCAAAAGGGTATTTTTAAGCTTTTTAGAGAAACAAATGTGGGGGAAGAAACGCAACCTTGGCATCTAGGTTGGATATAAACAAACAAAAAATGGTTGTTCCTAACAAGAGTATTAGGAACTCCCGTCCCCTGCACACTGTCTAGTTTCTGAATATCAGAAAAAACATTTATAGTAGTATTTTAACAAAGTTCATAACAATCATTTAGTGTAATTTCATAAGTGAGAGACAGTTCAATGAGTGTGATCACTAACAAAGAGAGCAATCTTTTTCTTTTTTAGGAAAACATAGTATTTTATTGTACACAAAGGCCCAACGCGTTTCGAGTAAAAGAACTCTTCTTCAGAGGCAAATACAACAATTATTCAAATTTCTAAAGAAAAAATGGAAAGAGGCATGTCTTAGTACATTAATTGTAAATACAATTTTGAAAAGCATAAGGATATTTCATAGCAGATATGACCACTTTTTAAGAGGAGAAGCCTCCAGTTTCAAAGCAAATACCATTACTTTTAAGGAGAGAGACAAGGTGGAAGTCTACCCTACTTTGGTATAGCAACCGAGATAACTCATGGTAGGTATTCAAATTTTTACACATTTAGTTGTCTGGTTTCAACATGGGGAAACAGAAAGCAAAATTGAGCTCAAAGAAACCTAATCTCAATTCTTGAGCAATATTTAAAGCAATCAACACATTTATCGCCGCCTAATGCGGTCTGGAGAGAGGGTTAATAGAAAAACATTGTAAAAAGATTGCAATTTAGTACAGTCAGGAAGAAGAAAAAAGAACGGTAAAGAGGCAAGGTTGCAACACTTACCAAAGAGTGTGGATGTCGAAAATGAAGACAAAAGGAAGTCTTAATATCTCAAGATCACTAAATTAATCTCGTGGTGGACCAATACCTAATATGTAACCAGAAATAATAATAGTAGTCAAAATAAGGCGAGTGCTACAAATTGAGATCATAAATAGTTAATAAGTAAGGACTCCCTTACCTGTAAAATGTGTGTACATGCAAGTGGACAGATTATGAGCACTGTGTTGCATGTGATGGACCCATCCACAAACTGCCACACAACTAACAGCATGCCCTGCATCTCTCCACAGGCACATCAAGCGACAGTGATTCAGCGCAACAGGCCACGCCACATACCACAACACTGAGCCAACGTAGCCAATCGTCACAGGATGCCACTGCCAGCACCTCTGCAGTACACCCATCGGCACTGCCAACGGTGGCTACGGACACCCCCATCCCCGCCGCCGCTCCAAGGCAGCATGTTAACACGGATACAGCACCTGCAGCCAGATCTGCTGCACCCATCCGTGCCCATCAAAGAACCACTGAAGAGGATGCATACAGCGGAAATAGTACACCCGTTGAACAGTGTGCTAACGCACCACAGGACCAGAATGACGTGGGTGACATCACTCCCCTACAGGACTTGGTATTCAGTCCAACAGGACTCCACAGCCCGATGCCCTCACCAACACCTTCAATCACCAAACTCAGCGCCTGCCTCCAGCGCATTGAGGAACACCAGGCCAGCCTCACGCAGCTGGTTGAGCAACAACTGGAGGAATCGAGGCTGCAACGTGAGGAGTCCAGGCTGCAGCACGGGGAAGCCAGGATTCAGAGGGAGACCACTGCGAGGAGACTGTCTCAGGCAATAGGCATCGTTTCCCACCACTAACATGGTCCTGTCATGGCGGGTAAGGAAGGGGAACAATGTGATGTTCACCATTGCAGAGTCTATGCAAGTGGCCCAACAGGCATTCATGGGCAATGCGCCAGCTGCAACACCAATTGTGCCATCCACAAGCAGCACCCCTCAAGTTAGGTGGCATGCAGCCCTCGGAGGCGGTCCTCCCGGCTGACTGGACCCTCCGGGAAGAATTCATATGCCCACAAGTACGGTTGCAAATAGTGTGACGTACATTGGACTGTCGACCGCATAGTTGGGATGGGGTTATTGCATGGGGGTAGATGCGTAGGGGAGGTGGGGGTGGTCCTTGGTGGGGTTAGTCGGTTGGGGCCTGGTCAGGGGTGGGTACTTTGGGGAGGTGGGGGTGGTCCTTAGTGGGGTTAGTTGGTTGGGGCCTGGTCGAGGGGTGGGTACATTGGGGAGGTGGGGGTGGTCCTTAGTGGGGTTAGTCGGCTGGAGTCTGATTGGGGGGTGGGCACGTTGGGGAGGTGGGTGGGTACGGGTGTCCTTCTTTTCCATCCAATTCCCCACACCCCTGTTTTGTTGTGAATAAACTATTATGAAAATTCAAGTGATGAGTGGACATCTTTTATTTCATGTGCATTCAGAGGATTCTATGTTGTGCAATAACATGCGGCTCATGATGTGCATGCAATGTCATTCAGAACTATGAGTGCAGCCCGTGCATGTTGTCCATCCTGGGCACCCCTGCCAGGGAGTGCACCCATCTCATCCCCATCGCCATCCTCACAATCGTCGTCAGCATCATCATCTTATCCTCTGTGTCCGGGGGCAGTGGAATGTTCCTGCATATGCACAGATTGTGCAACATGGCACATGCCACCACTATTTTTCCTGTCTTGACTGGGCTGTATAGCAATGAGCCTCCAGATCGGCTCAAGCAGTGGAACTTGGCCTTGAGTAATCCAAAGGTATGCTCTATCATGCCACGTGTGCGTATGTGTGCCCTGTTGTAGGCCTCCTCATGCCTGTTCCTCTGCCTTCGTATGGGCGTCATCAGCCATAGTGAGAGTGCATATCCTGTATCACCTGCACAGGAGTGAAAGCAAGGCCACATGTTGGGGTTTGTGGTTTCACTGTCCAAATCAGTTGCAATACAATTATGGGCCATTTCTGTATCTGTTATATGGGTAATCTCATGATCATACTTAGGGGAAAAACCATGCATGGGACATTGACGGTCACATTAGTGATTTGTAATTTCCCAACGACTTGATGCACACAGGTCGATGCCCATGAGTTCCTATGTGGTGGGTGACTAGGGCATTGGGCTTAGGTCATGCATTGGCAGTTGTGGTTACCCAACAGCCATGTGCTTTGTCCTGCATAGTGTTCCATGTAGCGTGGCAATGTCGAATTCTGCAAGACCATGGAGTCATGTGTTTATTTATTTATTTATTTTACATTTATAAAGCGCTCACACAGCCCGCAGGCATCGAGGCGCTGTTACAGGAATTGTTATTAGTTGTGTAATTGTGTGTTTTTCTTTGTCTTAGTTACGTATTTATAACGCGCTTAAACACTCGGAGGTTTCTAAGCGCGGACCCGGGGATCGAACCTGTTGTTGCTTTGTGTCGTCTTGCTTCCAAGACGCGCACGCTGCCGCTGTGCTATCCTCCCGGTGTTGACCGATGGAAACGTGCACAGCAATGGGTGATCACTTGTCTAGCGTTGCATACCAAATGGACATTCATTGAGTGGAATTGTTTCCGATTGCGGTACACCGCCTCCATAGCATGTGGAGCTGTCAACTCAATGGCATGGAAGGCCAACTTGGTGGCAATGACCTGGGCAGGGGCACGGGTTAGGGCAATGTACTCTGCTGCATGGGTGAGCAGCCCCTCCAGTACCTGGTCAAGTATTCTAGAAAAACAGGGTGGTGCCAGCCCGTGCAGGTCACCAACACTGTGCTGTTATGTTCCAGTTACTAGGAAATGCAGTACCAAGACAACCTTCATTGGGGGGGGGGGGTTGCAGTCCGGATGCCAATGCGGCTGCTGATGTCCTCCTCGATAAGGGTGACGATGGACATGATTGATGGACGGTCAAGGCGGTATAATGTGTGGATCTGCCCTGGGGTCAGGTTCCAGGGTGAGGCCCTGATGCGGGGTATTGCAGGCTGTCTGCGGGATTGTGGCGGCTGCACATTTATGTTTGGGATGGGTACCAGTTTTGCAATATGCCGCCTGCGCCGCTTCCTCCTCCTCCTCCTCTGACCCGCTGCTGCCACAATGTGCACTGCAGCCTGTAGGTTAACTAGCCCTAATGCTGCTACTGCAGCTGCCAGCATGGTTGTGTCTGGAGGTGGCCTGGGTGTATGCTCCCAGTTGCCTACGTGTGCAGCTGGCCTCATTTTGTGCACCTGCGGCCTGATTTGGCTCACCTGCCACTGTTTAATGCCATCTCCGCGGTGCCGGCAGTATCGCCACAATGGGCACAGTGTTTCTGCCATCTTCATGGCAGTGTTTCTGTGTCCGTGCTACTCATAATGGGCACGATGTTACGCATTGCCGGTGGCTGGGGTTGCGTCGGTTATCGTCGTGCTGTTTCTGCCAATGCAATTTCAAGGTGTGTTGTCGACGCGGGGGTGGCTTCGAGGTGATGGTGTTTCCGGGATCGAAGGTTAGAATTAGCCGGTCCGGTATACGATGCCGGTATGGTTTTACCGGCAATGTTTAATACGGACTGGAAAACTTGTAATGAGGCCCATAGAGAGATGCAGGTTAGAGAGGGCTCTGTCAGAGTGTGAGTCAGACACAGGCAGAGGAGGAGGAGAGAAAGTAGCAGAGAAAGTCTCCACTGACACACGCTTCATGGGGCGGATGACCAAGAAGGTCGGTGGCAGTGTGTGGGTCGGCTTCAACAGGGGGACAGAGAAGGTCAGGTGGGAGGAGACCATCAAATGGTCAATCCAAGAGAGAGGAGTGATGGGAGGATTAGAGAAGGGGATGTCTGAAGAGATGAGAACATCCAGGTTGTGCCCGGCAGAGTGTGTCAGGCAAGGGGATAAAATAGAAAGTTAGAGAGAGAGTTGCTGAGGTTGAAAAAGAGCCCAGCGAAGGGTTTAGAAGCATCCAGATAGATTTTGAGGTCTCTGAGGAGGAGAGGTTGAGAGTCAGAGGCAAGGAGAGAAGAGGAGAGGTTGGCCCACTCAGTCAGGAAGAGTGTGACTTGGAATGATGGCCACAGTAAAAGAGAGGCCACAAGAGATAGAGAGCATGCAAACCAGACATTTAAGGGAGGAGCAGGCCTGCATAGGAATGACAGAACCAGGGAGCCACTCTGGAAAGTTCAGAGCTACTCCACCTCCTGGACAGTTGGTTGTGGGTTCAGAGCAGTGGTTGAAGCGGGTGGGAGTGGTTGAGAGTTGTGCTCCTCTACTTTTTTTAAATTCAGTTTTACTGTTCCTATACCTTTATTTTAAAAAGAAAACATTCTGGAATGGTTTCACCTTAAAATAAAATTGTAGGAAGAAGTTGCAGTATGCTGCACTGAACGTTCTCTTAAACAACAGGTGCATGTGTTTGGGAGTTTGTATTGTGCGTGGGAGGGGTTGTGGCGATGGGGTTGTGGGGAGCGGGGACGGACCAGTAGGTAACATAGTTCCACTACTTCTTTTCATACACTTCGACCAGTGGTTCAGTGAGGATCTTGTAGCCATCAAGGAGGAGAGTATTAAAACCTGTGACAGAGCTGTCCATGAACCATGCCTCGGTGAGGCTGAGGATATCCAGATCAAGTTCTTCGAGAAGTCGGCAGATGTCGGTAGACTGGCGGCAGACCGAGAGTTGAGAGAAGAGAAGTGGAGCTGATTGCCACATTTGAAAGACTTCTCTGGAGGGGTACATGCTTGAGGTACAATCTGCAGAGGTCATGGAGGGGTCCAAGAGTAAGCAGAGGAGGAAGAAGGAGATGACAGAGTGGCCAGTGAGAAAGAGGAAGGTGCCAGTGAGTGAGTGGACAAAGGAGGTGGCAGAGTGGCCAGAGATAAAGTGGAAGGTGCCAGAGAGGTGGCGGAAGAAGGGGGTGGTAGAGGAGCTGTTAGGACTGTTTTTCTATACTCTGGCCTGGTGGACAGATGTAAAGAAGGCCAACCTATATTTTGACTGGGAAAACTTTGAGGAGCTGTAGCCAAACCAGTTCAGGTAGCAGTGAAAGGTGGTCGAGGCTAAGTTATTCAGAGGTGGTGAGCTTGTAAAGGGTTCACAATGAGTTCACACAATGGAAATCACAGATTACACTTGTACAGGATGTATACAAATACAAATATGTATTGGCCAAGCACACTATAGAAAAATGACTACTGGCAGGTAGAGTTATCCCACAACACTAGCAAAAACAGATTACATAAATACATTCACTTATCAGAGGGCATAATATACATCACAAACTCCTGAAAAGGAAAGGTAAGGTTGTATTATGCACTTAAGGTCCACAGAGAATGATACCTATATTAGAAAGTCCAGCCCTATGCTGTCTGTGGACTTTTGTCCAATAGTTCAGGTAAAGTTCCACAGATTTTGTGAGACAGGAACAAAATGAGGTCTGGTCTCTGTGGTCCATTGAAGGGTTCTAATTGTCATAGCACAAGGTAAACTAGCTAACAGAAGTAGCCCCAACTTTCAGAAGGCTTGCGCGAGCAAGCAGTGGCAAAGCCAATATTGTTAGAAAAAAGTGTATTATAAGCCCATAGACTTATAATGGTAGTTTAGGGGTAGGTAAGAGCCACTGTAACTTATTACTCATCCGATTTTTCCCAGGACTTGGAAGGTTGATGGAAGAAGGTCTGAACTCACTTGTATTGCCATCAGCCTCAGCACTTGTTTTGCAGGGGTTGCAGGTTCTAACAGCTCTCCGGTTGGTGTCTTTGGCTGGTTCAAGGACTCTCGAATGAAGGACTTTGAAGAAAATGATGCAGCATCCCTCTCAGGACTGCCTTCAATGCAGGTAAGCAGTTTAGGATTGCTGTCATCGCAAAACGGCGATGCAAAGGGACTCAACTGCTCCGGACAGACTGTCCCTCCTATCTCGGGTCCCCTTGATGCTAGACACCAACAATTCGCAGAGGTGAGGCTTTTAGAGCTAACTGAGGATCCCTAAAGTCCTAGGCCTCAATGTGGAATTGCAGTGCCTGCAGCACGGTAGCCCAAACTCAGAGCTGGTCAGCCACTGGTTGGCTCAGGGACACTTCTGACGGCTCTTCTGCGCAGGGCACCGTGCAGGCATCTGGAATGGATGTTACCTCCACAATAAGGATCGCAGCTCCTTCGCAGGACTGTCAAAGATCTTCAGCAAGACAGGTCTTCTCCAGGACAGCAGCAGAAGTTGGTAGCCATGCCTCCTTCCGACGGGCCTCGGGTTTTTCCGCAGATCCCACAGCTGTGTAGAAGTCTTAGCTCCTTCAGGTTTCTCCAGGATCTCTCTAGAGTAGGTGCAGGGATCCCCTTCTTATCCTAAAACCCATGTAAGTGCAGCTGCCCTCACTAGCCTATGACAGAAGTAGCCTGAACACAAACCCTTCCAGGGGTCCAATCAGGACCACTGGTAGGAACACTCATGCATATGAGTCAGACATACTGACACCAGTTTGTGTATTGGTACCAGACAGTCCCAACCCACATCCTGCCATTAAACACAAACAGCACTCCAGCAGCATGCCAAAAGCTCCTGCACTGGAAATCTTATAAGGATTTTCATTGCCACACAGGCCAGGAAGAAGGCTAAAGAACAAGATGGCCAAAGGACAAGCGAAAAACCATATGGCACGGCCATGTTTGAACACTAGTCACAGTGAGTAGCCAAACGCGGTAAATGCGGTAAGGCTAACATGAAAAGTCCCAAAAAAGGGAAAAAGTCACTGCTGCCACCAGATTATCCTTTTAGCATACCTAGAGTAACCATAAATCCTCCGAGTGTTAGTCTAGGGCAAAACAAAAAGTGTACCCCATTGTACTGCAGTGTAAGCTGCATTGCACAATAATAAATGTTACCACAAGTGCTACAAGAGTAACCAAAAGTAGTAACATAGTAACACGACCAAAGTAAACTTTGTTTCCCAGTACTGACAGTCTGAGGACATGTCACTTTCCCCATAACATATGAGCAAAAGGCAGTACAATGAAACTTAAGGCTTCACTGTAATGAAAAAAGAGCAGGTCTGCATAAAAAATAAAAGCAACAAGTTTGGGCGTCCATAAAGATGGAAGGAAAGGTGCAGTAAAGAGAAGTCTTTCCTAACAGGAGCCAAACGGGTGAAGGTAGGGGTAGCAGGAGAAGGAATGAAGTTGATAAGACACGGGAAACGCCTATCAAAAATTAGACATTAATGATGGTCTTGAATGAGTGGAAGGGGGCCAGGAGGACCTCCCACCGAGTGCCACTATTAATGGGAGAGGAGGACAAAGGGGAGCGGACAGAGACCATATAAGGGGTCTAAATAGGTTGTTGGTAAGGGCCTGCCTGGAGGAAGCAGTGGTGTAGGTATCAGCGATAGGGGGGCATCGGATGTGGACCAGGATTTCCCCCTTGAACATCTTCCTGCCAGACCTAGTGAGAGGGATAGGAGATAGAGTAGCAGTTAGAGAATATATGGGAGACTGAGAGAACCATAGAGGGGTGCGTGGAGAAAGTGGGAAGAGGAGGCAGCCCAAGCAAGAGGGTGGGGGGGTCACACACTGAGGACACACAAAGGGGAGAGACAAAGGGGGAGAGCAAATACATTCAACACAGAGTACTGCGGCAACAGTAACCACAGTTGGGGGGTCCTAAGAGACGGAGACAGTGCAACAATGCACTACAATAGTAACCACCGGGGGGACAAGGGAAGTAAGAAGATAAATGCACACAGTATAACACAATAGTAAACAATACAGTAGTACCTACAAGAGGGCGACCTAGAGAATAAAGAAGAGAAAAGAACAGAAGTAAAGTTAACCGATGCAAGGGAAGAGCCTAAGAATGCAAGGGGAACAGCGCACGTGGAGTCGGGCAGTAGGGAAGAAGTATGCACAGGCCGGGAGTGAGTGGAGCCTAAGATGAGAGGGGAACAATGCACGTAGGGACAGGAGGTTAGGGGAAAGACACGTAGGGCCGGGATGAAAGTGGGGCCTCAGAAGCGAGGGGAACAACGCATGCAAAGTAGGTGGTAAGGGCAGGGATGCACAAGGCTGGGAAGAAGTGGAGCCACTGAGGCGAGGGAAACAGTGCACGCAGAACATACACTAAGTGGAAAGACTTGCAAGGCCAGGAAGTTTAGTATAGCACAGTGATGGTTGCTCTCCCTCCCCACACCTTTTTACCTTTCATATGCAGTTGGATGGCAATTTCTTAGCACGCTCGCACTCTGCGCCGCTACCCCTTCGCCGCCAAACGGCTATACAGCAGAGGGTCCGATCTTTGGTTTTTAAATATTTCAATGCATGGAAGTAGGTGCAATGTATTACGTGTACATCTCGCACAACGTATAAAGGCAGTGGAGACAACAAGCAACCATCACTCAGACAAACCCCATTTGTTGGAGTTTAATGAATGTTTTTTTTTCTGTGGAAAAATCAGTGCTACATACTATGTGCCAACCACAGACAGCACACTTTCAGCATGTGTATCTCAACATTGCACACTTTGATTTTCACCACATACCTAGCGCATACCTTGAACTGGTGCATATCACTAAAGAATTGGAAAACTGGATCAGTCAAACTTGATCCACTTTTTCTATGAATCTGCATATCTGAATATGCACAGTAAGAACATAGTGGCAACCCTCCCAGGTTCAATTTGGGTCCTTCCTCTCCTCCATCTCTGTTTCTACTTGTGGTGTTTGTCTGGGGTCTAACCTCTCTCCCTGGCTGTTCAACCAATACCTGGCACTTCATGCCTACCGCATTGCCGCGCTATGCCCCAACTTCCAGTGCTATTCGGATGACACTCAGCTCATTTTCAGGCTACCCTCTTCCTCCTCTTCTCCCTCTCTCATCTCTGACTGTCTCTCTGCCATCCAGGAATGGTGTGCCGCCAACGATCTCTGCCTTAATGCCAGCAAGACCGAGATTCTCCTCATCGGCACACCCGCTCCCTCCTTTCCTGCCACTCTCTGGCCAGCCTCTCTTGGCCCTTTTCCTGCTCCCACCTGTGAGGGTAAGAATCTCGAGCTCATTCTAGACTCCACACTCTCCTTCTCTCCTCACATCTCTAATGAATCTGAGAAATCACACTACCAGCTGCACCTCCTCAGAGCTATTCTTAATTTCCTCTCCTTCCCCCAGAAGCTCACTGTCTCCAAAGCTCTGGTCCTCTCCAGGCTGGACTACTGCAACAGAATTTTTCTAAATCTGCCTGCTTCTACCCTCCGCCCTCTGCAATTCATCCAGAACAGGACTGCGAGACTTGTCCTTGACCTCAAGCCCAGGGATCGTATCTCTCCAGGACTGAAATCTCTCCATTGGCTCCCAGTGGCTGTGAGGAGTAAGTTCAAAACTCTTTGCATTGTCCACAAGGACTTCTGGGGCCTGGGGCCTCAATACCTTCAACTCTCTCTTCCTAAATATCTTCCTTCTCAAGCTCTTTGCTCATCCACCTCCAACTACCTCAGGGTCAGTCGCTTCTCCAAGCAAAGAGTTGGCGGTAGATCACTTTCTTCGGGTGGGGCCTCCCTCTGGAACAGCTTCCCTGCCTGCCTGAAACTTGAGGATAATCATCTCTGGTTCCGGAAGCACCTCAAAACCTTTCTCTTTGCTTCTGCCTTTTCTCCTCCTCTCCGCTGCTGACTTTCTGACTGAAACTGTACTCGTTACCTGGCCACCTTCTGATCTCGGGTGCAGGTCCCCACCACCACCAGTCACACACCTGCACTGCCTTCCTGGCAACCCCTGCACTTGGGGACTGTTTCCGCATCCCTACAGTCCCACTACCAGCACTTGACACTTGTTGTCTGCACTTACCCTTGCACTTGCCACCTGCTGGCCATTCTTTTACTTACTGTTATTTATTCTATCATGTACTGCACTGTCCCCTCCCCTTCCCCCTTGCACTTTTCCACTTCCCCCTTCCCATGCACTTGCGCGATCTGAATGAGACCTGGCCTAGTAGGAACGTTGTCTGTCTTCCCTCTAGTCCCCCTCCTTGCCTCGTCGCGCCTTGAAACACTTGTGTATAGGCGCATTATAAATGCCATATCATATCATATCATATCAAAGAGAGAATTGTTGATAAAATACCAGCCTGCTGAGAACTCCACACATCAAACATCAAAATCTGGGACACCAAATATCAAGGACATGGACTGTGCATTTAAATATACCTAAACCCGGACTATGGAGCACCTTGCTTGTCAAACAGGCAATCCAGACACTCCATATGCAAACACTGTAATTGACTGTACCATTAACTAGCTACCACTATCTAGGACTAAACGACCCGAATTACTTCAATCTAGGACTAAATGACCCGAATGATCACCAAGCACTAGCAATCACCAACACTGTTACAGAACAAGACTTTACCCTAAAAGTCACCCAACCTACCCACAACATAGGCAGGACCCGTATTGAGTGGCCAACCTTAACTGTGACACTATAATTACTACTATCACTCCCCAATCTTGGACAGATCATCACCTACTGTCATTTGCCCTTTCAGTAAATGTCCAAAGAACTAAACATAACTTGACAGCACCTCCATGTCCTACAAGGAACAAACGTGACATCACGGTGGATGCCATCTTGCCACTTGTGCTCCCCACGTTGAATTCCTTAGGCAAAATCACTGACCCTAACAAGTTAGGAGAGAGCCATAATACCTCTATGACTAAAGCACTGGACATCATCGCCCCCCTTAAACTGCATAACGGTAAACCAAAAGCTCACTTGAACTCTTGGTTCACTCCAGAATTGAAAACCTTACGTGCTGAAAAGAGAAAATTGGAATCCACATGGAAACACCTCCCTTCCGGAGAGAACAAAACTAATCCAATGAACTTATCTGCAAAATATAAGGATGAAATACTCTGTACTAAACGTGAATCATAAAACAATAGAATAAATCAAGCTAGTTCTAGTACAAAAGAGCTATTTGTGATCCTTAAAGAGATGGATGTGCCTATTACCCCCACAGACCCATGTGTTAAAGATAAACTTTGGTGCACAAACATTAAAAATGCTCTCACCAACAAAATAGCCACACTGCAATTGCTGAAAAACGTCTAAACCTTAAAAATTCTTAGAACCTCCACCACAACATAAGGCCCACAGCTAAACCACCCCAAGGCTTTAAATTCTCCAAAGTCTCAGCCCTGGAGGTACAAACAAATCATTGCTTCCCTTAAACCTTCTAGGTGCCAAGATTACAGTTGCCCGGCGCAAATCATTAAAGACGCTGCTAGAGACCTGGCACCCTTCATATCTAAACTAATAAATGTGTCATTCACCTCAGGTATAGTACCCAGTAACTTAAAGGAATCGTGGGTTTTAACTCTCCTTAAAAAACAATCCTTGGACCCCACTATTCCCACTAACTATAGACCAATTACCACAGTCCCATTCTTATTGAAGGTACTGGACAGGGTAGCTTACCTACAGATTCAGGAATATCTAGAGACTAACCACCTCTTAGGGACTCGCCAATACGGATTTAGACCCCAACATGGGACTGAAACGGCGCTGATCGATCTAAAAGCACAGATCGATGAAATTAAAGACAATGGAAAAACTGCCTTATTACTACTTTTGAACCTATCAACAGGGTTTGATCTGGTTGACCACAAACTTCTATGTAACCACCTTGCTTCAGCAGCCCATTTCTCTCAAAACGCCATTACCTGGATACAATCTTTTCTAAATAATAGGACAATGAGAGTCTTCTCTCCTTCAGCAGCAGCTGACCCTATTCCCATCACATGTGGAGTCCCCAAGGCTCTTGTGTATCACCTACAATGTACAACATCTTCACAAAGCCCTTATTCGACGAATTGCACTATCTGGGTGTCACCTACACTAACTATGCAGATGACACCCAGATCCTCCTTTCCCTAACGTGTATTTATGACGGTGATGTACTACTAGTGAACAAAATGTATCTAATCATTCTGGCATGGATCAATATATCATGACATCATTATATTATGACATCATTTAGGCATGGGTCATTATATCATGACATCATTATATCAGATGCACAATCATATGGCTTAAATTATTCTCTTATATTCTAGCTCTTCATTGCAAAATAGTTTTACAAAATGTCAAAATGTACTCTTTTATGTTTGTCAACACGCAAGAGTTGATCTTTGTTGTTATACCTTGTTATCGCAGCCTAGTTAAACGTGTCTTCATTCCATAAACAACAGCAAGAAGCCGTTTCACCTATCCAGGTTCATTCTATTTCACCATTCCAATATGGCCGCTATCACAATAAAGCTTATCAATCCATTTCGTAGAGCAAGCAACGCGCTAGTGGTTTGACTTTGAACATGACACAGATCATGTGACGCTGCTATTCTTCCCCTTAAAGCCATAGTTAGCTTAGTGCTTCAGGTCGAATTTGGAACACGGAATCCCTATTACCCAAAAGGTTCTCTCTGCATTCGCCTGACACTGCCATGCTCCGATAAGTCTAGTATTGCTCGTTTGTCTGCTCCAGGGTGAGCTCATTCACTTTCATTATGTGGGTAATACATGTCTAATGTTTGCCCACCTCTCTTTTCAGAAAACTGGGGCTCTGAATACTTCACAAATTACAAAAAGGTCCTATTACCACACATTTGTATCATTATTGCTTTACGTTTTGGAACAATGAGTTGGTAAGGTGTCTGAGACGAGTCTGTCTAATATAATTTTATATCATTGATTCTCTTTGAGAGTAACTCATGCCCACCTCTTTTTTCATACACAGAAGGCATAGTTTGTTATAAAATACACAGCCACTACCTTATGGCAGTGCTCAGCTCCATGTGCCCATATCCGGTAAAATGCTTAGTTCAATCTTATTATAGCCAGCTTGATGACTGTATTCTCCCATTTTATCCAGCTTTGCAACTGTCTACATCCTTTTCATTTTCTAGACCGTTTCCTGGTCCTTCACTCAAGTCATTCCTTTAGTCCATTTCAGGACTGATCTATTCGCTAGCTGGACCTTACAGGTCACCTGCTCTGGCAAAATATGGCAACGCTCCCTTTGACTTCATCTTGTTCTCGTTGTGGCAGTCACCATTCAATCTATGATATCCATTCACCCTCTGGATTGATGACAGTAGCCATATGCATGTCACTGT
The DNA here is from genome assembly GCF_040938575.1 of Ambystoma mexicanum. Lineage (NCBI taxonomy): Eukaryota > Metazoa > Chordata > Amphibia > Caudata > Ambystomatidae > Ambystoma > Ambystoma mexicanum. Next base: position 1,100,655,451 of record NC_090933.1, read on the forward strand.
TTCACTATTTCCGGTCTCAAACACTGCCATGGTAAGGGGTCTATTCACTTTATTTATCATGGCCTCTTCCAATATCAACTTAGCACGAAATCCTTAACATACACATTGACAACACACATTTGGTAAAAGATGCTATTCCTGCATGCAATTCAGACTTAAAAGCACGCACAAGCACAATAGTTATACTCCAGGTAGACCATATGGTTCATATTCAATCCTATTGCTGTGTATCATAATAGTATTTTCAACTGCTCTAATGGCTAGTCTCCACCCCTTTTCTGCTCTCCCTGTTGTAACCTGATGCTGGTTGTCATTGGATGCATTTTTTTGTTTATTTTATTTGAATTTATAAAGCGTACAGCGGCCCTGAGGCATCGTGGCGCTGTTACAGACAATTCACTTATATACAGATTATATCGAGGAAAACGCATTACATGGTTCATAAAAATAATACAGATGGAGTGTTCCATGGTTACTTTTAACAAACTGATATGTGGTATGCACTTATTCTTCTTATGCATTGTATTCAGTTATAATTTTTGATTGTTTAACCAACAGTACTCAAACCTTAGGGACTCACTCTTCGGGTGTTTGTTCATTATCAATGTTTAAATATTGGTCTCCCAATGCATCCATACTACAGTTTTGAAGAACACCTGTTTTGTGGTCAAAACATGTGTTGGCTGTTCCTTGAGAATGATTTAATTAGTTGTAAATACATCACATTACCGGCTACCTTAGCCCTGATAACTTTCCAAATGTTGAATACTCTAGTTTCATGACTGAATACATCACACGTGTGTTGCCTACCACCCCTCCCCCATGTGCATGGGTGACTTTGGTACTTGGTTACTGCTTACGATTTGTTGGTGCCCTCAGTGTTTAGGCCCTTACCCAGGCACAGGCAGCACTTTACCCAGGCACATGCAGCAGGAAGTGCTACCCTGGAATTAGGAGGGAGCCACACACAGGAGAGGCTGGAAAGAGGATAGGCCCGGAATTAGGAGGGAGCCACCCACAGAAGAGGTTAGAAAGAGGAAAGGCCCTTAGCAAGCCCACTCTCTAAATCTTTAATACAAACTCCTTGAACCTTCTCTGCCAGTTGGAGTGTTCTTGAGATAATTTGTGACACATCGTGTTATTGTGGGATTCTTACAGAGGTCAACCAATCCAAGGGGATGTTGAGAATAGTGCGATTGACTAAAATCTGCCTGAGACCCTAGCAGGGCAAAACCCAAGGTCACAGGGTGTAATTAGTATGGAAATGAGGAGGTGGTAAGTACAACAGGGGCAAGGCCCTAGTCATGACCGGGCTGAAGATTAAAATACCCAAATGGACATATTAGCAGATTGCACTAAAATTAGGATTGGCCCATATACATTCCTAAATCATCAACAGAGACTACTGAGGGTGTGTGAAGGTTGTGCTCTTTGCCCTGGAAAATCTCACTTATGTAATAAAACCTCTCCAGCCGATAAAACAGCTTGTGTGTGATAAGAGCTTACCCCCAGAGATTGAAGAAGTAGACAATTTCGACAACACCAAGTGAGCAAATGACAGGTTTGGAGAGATGGCAGAAGCCCAGAGGCAAGACTCCCAAATCCTGGGGAGCTTAAGCCCTGCATCAGTGGAATTCACAGAATCAAACAGGACAGGATCCTCTTCTGGAGCAGGCAAGAACTTGGTCTCTGAAGCTGAGAATCAAACTCTGAAGACCCCCATTTTCATTGACAGGAATGGTGACAAGAATTTAAAGGAGTAGGGTAGACATGTTTACCAACTCTTGGCCCTGTGTGTCAGGCCAGGCAAAACCGTTGTGTGCAGTCTGCCCCATCTGCCAGAACATTTCTCTGGATGATGTATTTAGTTCGCCCTTTCAGTCACAACAATCATCAAAATTCCCTTTTTACAGGATAGGCATGAACAATGTTGGAACCATGGAGACATCCACGGTAGAGAACAAGTATATTTTAGTAATCATGTATTGTGATGGTATGCCAAGGAGTTTCCCTTGAGGAGCAACAGTACCAAGGCTATCCTCAAGGTACTCATCTTGTACTTTACTGAGTCGGCTCTCTGACGGAGATACTCACAGGCTTAGACAAGACATCAGTTTCATGTCAAAGGAGATTGGTGAAATGAGAGACCTTATTTATATTAAGTCCTTGAGAACATTGTTCTATCCTCCCCAAATCACTGGGCTCGTGGAGCTTTTTTTTACCAGACTCTGAAACATATCATGAGAAGGCTATCTGCTGAGGATGGGAAGCACTTGGATGATTTTTTTTCATGGGCTATATGTTCTGCAAGAAAGAAACCACAATCATCTATGCAATTCTCTCCTTTTGAGCTGGGGTGTTGCTGAAACCCAGAGACGTACTAGATATGATAAAGAGCAGTGACGAAGGACTGAGGAGCTGACAGACCAGCGCCCATCAAGCATACAAAGAAGTACATGGATAAGGTAGGAAGACTTCTGAAAGCAAATCTTGGAACAGTCCATCTTTTCCAGTATAAAGCGTACACTGGAGAGGCCAAGTTGCACACCTTTCAGGTGAGGGACAAAGTTATGGTGTACTTTCCCACCACTCAAAATAAGTTACTATCCTGGATGCTTGGGCCATACGTCATAACTGAGGTTGTGCCTTGTCTCAGCTACAGCAAGGAGATAGAAGTAAACCATCTCAACTCTATCACGTTAATAAGCTGAAAGCCTATGAGATAACAGCAGCCCACAGTTCCAGATACTCTATGAAACAATCCAAGGTTGACTCCCCAACCTACTTACGTGTTGGGATCACCATTACCCAGGTCTTTAGACATCACCCAACAAGGAACTGGCATAACTACTCGGAAGATAATCAAAATGTCTTCTTCTCAAAGCCAGGATTGGTACAAGGGTTGGTAGATAAGAACTAAACATTAGACATAAGAGCGATCAGATTAAAACCCTACTGGTTACCAGAGGCAAGGAAGAAGATAATTAAAGAAGACAATGCTGGATCTGGGCATAATTGGAAGATGCAGCATTGAGTGGTCTTCTCCAATTGTCCTAGTACCCAACGCTGCCAAAAAGTTGGAGGTGTTTTATCAACTTCGTCAGGCTCAACAAAATCTTACCCCGTGCCCAGAAAGGACAATCTGGTTGGGCTATTGGGGCCTGCCAAGTACTTTTCCACACTGGTCCTTACCAAGGGCTATTGGAAGGTAACCCTGGATGAAGACACCAAATGGAAAACATCTTTCTTAGCGCCTGAGGGGTAGCTTCAGTTCACTGGTCCACCATTTGGACTGCATGGGGCCTGTGAAGAATCTAGTAACATGAGGTATAAGATAGAGCACTAGAAACACTGGGGTGCATGATCTTAGAGCATTGGTCCAGCTGCTGGTTTATCAGTTCCCAAAGGACAGTGCTCGTTTGTTCCAATGGTTAGAGTAGAGAAAGGTTTGTGGGATTTGCAAATACCTAGGCACTTGGTGTTTTGATTCCTAGTAAAATCTGATTGGTTCACTTATGGGAGAAATTATCAATTTTGGTTGAAATAGTTTTGTAGTTGGTATAATAGCTATAAATGATGTCTTGAGTGCCCGGTTTAAGGCTTCTGGATATTATTCTGCTGAATAGCAAGCTTGACGGCCAGTAAGGCCTCTGCAGTCAGGATGTGCGGTCATCGAAAAGATAACTGTGACTGCGTTTCCTGACTGCAGACTCACTGGCCTTTAAGCTTGCTATCCAGAAGAATAATATCCAGAAGCCTTAAACCAGGCACTCCAGATGTCATTTATATCTATTTCACCAAATGCCTTGATAAAGACCCTTGTTGGGTTGAAACACATGTCGGCACCTCGAATACTAATAAAACTAACACCACAAAACTATTTCAACCAAGACTGATAATTTCTCTCATAAGTGAACAAACCAGGTTTAACTAGGAATCAAAACAACAAGCGCCAAGGTGTTTTTGGTTCCCACAAACCTTTCTTGAATCTAGAAACATTGTCACTGATTCTCTGGAGGGAAGCTTCTCTTATGTGGCCAGGGAATGGCAGAAGTTACCTTAATCTGTCCCTGGGGGTGGCTGTCTGCGGGAGGACCACATATTGGAAGACCAAGTCCTTAGAGATAGGCAAACCATAGACCAAATTAACCTGGCAGTCATAGTTACACATGACACCCATACAGTTTTATAACATACCATGTATGGCTTATTGTAATGTGGAAGAAGAAATCCCAGGTTTTTCAAACCAATTTCCCTATTTACCCCCCCCCACCCTCCTGCCATTGTAGTACTGATATGAGGAAGGGAGATGGAGCAATGAAGATGACTAGAAGTGGTAAGCCAACGCCTCTTTCTTGTCTTTGGAAGCTTTTGACTTATGTCGGGAAGTTTAAAACTTCCACAGCTTATATCAGTACAAGAGAGTGGTAGAGTCAGGGGCTGTCGGGAATTTGTTCCAACAACGACAGGGATGCCAGAAACCCGCAGGTTGTGAGCAGCAGCACAGAGGCTCAGACGGACGGTGTGAGGAGCGACCAAACCAAAACTAGCCTGTAACCGGGGGCAGCAGAAGCCACCTGGAGCGAAAGAAACAAAAGCGTAGACGGACTGCACACCGAGTTAGCAGACCAAGCGAGAAGCCGAAGAGGAAATGCGATGACTGTCAGAGAAGCCCATTAAGCCCAGGGAGACGGAACGGGTCACCAGGGCGCTGAAAATCAAATGCTGCATCACAGTGATAACACAAGAGAATGTAATTGAAGTCATTAAAGGAACTGATACTAATGAGAACATTTTAAAAAAGGGGTCACTCTAAAGGAGGGAATATCATATATGTGAACAGTGTTAAAAGTGGGTCAAAAGCCCAAAAGAGGAATTGATATACATATGAAAAATGTAGAAAGAAATTTGGAGACCCGATCCTTGAGAAGAGGAGCTTATATACATGCAGACAATGTTAAAAAGGGGTCAAGGACACAACACTTGAAAAGGGGAGACACAGTAAATATAAACTTTATCAAAAAGAGGTCAGTGACCCAACTTTGGAAAGCTATGGACATGGACATGGATGAAAGAAAGAGTGAATCGAGAAAGCCCTGGGAGGTTAGTGCACCAGGCAAACAGGGAGTCTGATAAACCATAAGTGTACCCTACCCCCTTGGTTCAATCTGATTTAAAGTAAATTCTGGGGGAGCAAACAAACGACAATTTCTTTTCGAGAGTGCTATAAATTGTCCCAATTCACTAATGCTGGCATTTGTCCTCGTTTTAGTGAGATTGAGCTGGTTAGAGGGAGAAAGCAACAATCCTGTATTGGACCTATAATCATTAAAGGATTCAAAATCATAAGTAAAGTACTCATTCGGAGAAGTGATTTAGTTCAACACATTTGTACATTTTCTAAAAAACTTTATATTGATTGCTTCAAAGTATAGTACATGAATACACATAACAGAGATCATTCAATTTAATGATTCATTGTGCAAGAAAAATAAGAAAAACATAATGAAATTGTTTCAAAACATTAGAACAACTTGACAAACAAAAGTTAAAATTACAACAAGTGTGCGTCTAAATATAATCCAACGAAAAATACGGGGGGACGAAAAACACACAACAAAACTAGGGGGAAACTCAAATGGTAGATGCCCCTGGGTGTATGGGAAATTCTTCTTTAGTTGGATTCCCTTGATTCCCTATATGGATAGGTATGACTAAACCGATCCTTTGTCCATAAGGTTGGCTAAATGTATTATCTTTGTCTTTGGAAGCTTTTGACTTATGTCGGGAAGTTTAAAACTTCCACAGCTTATATCAGTACAAGAGAGTGGTAGAGTCAGGGGCTGTCGGGAATTTGTTCCAACAACGACAGGGATGCCAGAAACCCGCAGGTTGTGAGCAGCAGCACAGAGGCTCAGACGGACGGTGTGAGGAGCGACCAAACCAAAACTAGCCTGTAACCGGGGGCAGCAGAAGCCACCTGGAGCGAAAGAAACAAAAGCGTAGACGGACTGCACACCGAGTTAGCAGACCAAGCGAGAAGCCGAAGAGGAAATGCGATGACTGTCAGAGAAGCCCATTAAGCCCAGGGAGACGGAACGGGTCACCAGGGCGCTGAAAATCAAATGCTGCATCACAGTGATAACACAAGAGAATGTAATTGAAGTCATTAAAGGAACTGATACTAATGAGAACATTTTCAAAAAGGGGTCACTCTAAAGGAGGGAATATCATATATGTGAACAGTGTTAAAAGTGGGTCAAAAGCCCAAAAGAGGAATTGATATACATATGAAAAATGTAGAAAGAAATTTGGAGACCCGATCCTTGAGAAGAGGAGCTTATATACATGCAGACAATGTTAAAAAGGGGTCAAGGACACAACACTTGAAAAGGGGAGACACAGTAAATATAAACTTTATCAAAAAGAGGTCAGTGACCCAACTTTGGAAAGCTATGGACATGGACATGGATGAAAGAAAGAGTGAATGGAGAAAGCCCTGGGGGGTTAGTGCACCAGGCAAACAGGGAGTCTGATAAACCATAAGTGTACCCTACCCCCTTGGTTCAATCTGATTTAAAGTAAATTCTGGGGGAGCAAACAAACGACAATTTCTTTTCGAGAGTGCTATAAATTGTCCCAATTCACTAATGCTGGCATTTGTCCTCGTTTTAGTGAGATTGAGCTGGTTAGAGGGAGAAAGCAACAATCCTGTATTGGACCTATAATCATTAAAGGATTCAAAATCATAAGTAAAGTACTCATTCGGAGAAGTGATTTAGTTCAACACATTTGTACATTTTCTAAAAAACTTTATATTGATTGCTTCAAAGTATAGTACATGAATACACATAACAGAGATCATTCAATTTAATGATTCATTGTGCAAGAAAAATAAGAAAAACATAATGAAATTGTTTCAAAACATTAGAACAACTTGACAAACAAAAGTTAAAATCACAACAAGTGTGCGTCTAAATATAATCCAACGAAAAATACGGGGGGACGAAAAACACACAACAAAACTAGGGGGAAACTCAAATGGTAGATGCCCCTGGGTGTATGGGAAATTCTTCTTTAGTTGGATTCCCTTGATTCCCTATATGGATAGGTATGACTAAACCGATCCTTTGTCCATAAGGTTGGCTAAATGTATTATCTTTGGGCTTCAGTTTTGCCCAACCTGTGGGTCTTTGGGTCTTTGTGCAGTAAAATAATTCTTTGCCTGAGGGAGTCTGAACCTCACACCCAGGAGGGCAAGATAAGAAGTAAAATGGTGGTAGAGGAAACCAGGAGTGAGAAGTAGAGTGATATCCTGACAGGAGAGTAACCTAGGAGTGAGAAGTGAAGAGATATCCTGGCAGGAGAGTAACCCAGGAATGAGAAGTGAAATGATATCCTGTCAGAAGAGTGATATCCTGGCAGGAGAGTAAACCAGTGATATCCTGGCAGGAGAGTAAACCAGGAGTGAGAAGAGAAGTAACGTGATATCCTAGCAAGGGAGTAAACCAGGAGTGCTCAGGCAAACAAACCTGAAGTTCTGAATACAAAAGGGAAGACTAATGCCCCCACCCTTCTTATAATTTTCTGGAAATAAAAGTCTATAACCATCACTTAATATGCCACTTTGTGCGGGTCTTACTCGTGATCCCTTGCCGGCCCCACCCATATTCCAATGATTGATGGAGCATCTCCTAATTGCTCGTCCTACCTTTTCTGGTGCCTATCTAGATGGCTTACTCTTCTACAGAAATACTTTGGAGGATCACCTAAACCATCTGGCAGTGGTAAGCAACAAACTAAGATAAGCTCACCTCATCGCTAACCCACTGTCACCACTGTCAGCACCTTCATTAAATACATTTTGTTTCAGATGTGAAACAGATTTGTAATACCTCAGCACAACAAGGTGGAAGCACCTTATAGCGGATATCCCTGTTGGGTCTTGAGTACAACAAGGGTTCTCCATGTTGTGTTTCAATTAGTTATGGTCACAATCAGGCGCTCTCTATTTGTTTTGTAACTTGCTTGGTCCGCTGTCTGCGGTTGCCTGCATCCCGTCGGCACTATCGATAGCGCCTGATTATGACCATAACTAATTGAAACACAACATGGAGAACCCTCGTTGTACTCATGACCCAACAGGGATATCTGCTATAAGGTTCCCTCTTTGACTGATCCAGTCCCATGGCACCATTGAGAAGGTGGTAAAGTATATATCCACCTGTCTTTTTCATGTTTCCATAACTTGGTGAGTACTTTCTTGACTTAACAAGTTTACGGAAACCAAAGACTGTCCTGATGAAAGTGGCCCCATTGCTTTATATGCCACTGAAACTGGTCGACCGTGGTTGTGTCAGAATAAAAAGTATATTGTGCCTCCTATTGTAATAAATATATTAATATTGGCCTACGCCAAGCTGCTCGAAAGTCATTTGCGACATCTGTGTTACAAGGTCCTGACCTTTAATTTATGTAGGCCGCCATTTTAGGTCAAACCGCCATTTTAGGATTTATGTGGAAAAGTCACCCTGTGCGCTAAAATGGTGGACGATGACATTGCAAAATACAACATGGCCGTCTTGACCTCTGCACATCACTAATGTGTAATCTGCCTGCAGGCTACTTGTTGAGGTCATGAACTGAGACCTCGTCCTACGTTGACCTATGTGTAAAAGGATTGCTCGCGCAAGTAAACCAATCCATGAGTATGTATTATGATAATGTATTTACACATTGGACAAAGAACATCTGTTTTACTATATTGTATTCATGTTTAAGAAGACCTGCAATACGAAACTTAGAATACACAGTTAATGCATACGCTTATTGTTACATGTAATAAAGAACAAACCAGTTAGATGCGGTTATTTGAGACTCGGCAACGAACCCTAGAATTGGTGATGTATAAAGTAGAATATTAACCCGAAGAGGGGTTGGCCATAGCGCTCACAAAATGTATAAACAGCGAATGCATTCTAATGTACAGTCTCTCACTGAACACACTGAACCACGCTGGAGTTCGTTGTGTTGTACTGAGGGCCGATAGCTATCTGACTTTGCACTGTTTTGTAATTGTATTCGATAGAGAATAAAGTACTTTGTATGTTCCTTTGAAACCTGTGTTTGGTGTATTTCCTTTTGGGGTACTCAGCCTTCAAATTTTGTTTCTGTTTTCACAGTTGGCGCCCGAATAGGGACCCTCGAGAATGATGCCGGATTGTTGAAGGTTGACACTTGCTATTGGACCGGGATCGGACGGTGTACAAAAGTAAGAGGCCCCTGGATGAGACGCGACACCTCAGCAGCGCTGCACAATCCGATCCCTGGACGACTAGCCTGTGGTCTGAGACGGCATCTTGACGAGGGTCCACTTATCGAGGCAGGCAGATTTGCCGAAATCATCATACACGAGGTAAGATTAGTTAGGTAAGATTCTTAGAAGTACCAATCGGTCCTCCTGAGGTTTGGCCAGGTGAGTCGTGACTCGATTCTTAATTTAACCCTGGCAATTTGAATTTTGGCGCATTGTATCTGCAGACACAATTATTGACCAGGTAAGACCGAGAATTTGAGATATGCCTGGGAAATTGTCTACCTGCTTTAGGGCATTATTCCGCAGTGATAGACAATCTTTGGAATTTAGCCATCCGGCACCACAGGAGGGGTCGCCGGCATGTACTATGTACTATAAGCATGTCATTGGAAGTATAGTATTTAATGATATTTGGCACAGACAAACCAGACATATCTCCGAACTTCAGTGGCCAATCAATGGTAGTTTTGAGATCCCACGCATTGAATATTTGGAGTCAGTATTGTTAAAGAAAAAGGCTATACCTGCAGCATTTGATGTTTTACAGAATTGGAAAAAAGAAGCGTTACAACAGCTTAAGAGTAGAGAAAAATATGCGCGCCGTCATAAGACGGTTGCCAAAAAAGCATTATTATATGATCAGGATAAACAGGCTGCGTCGGCTAAAAATATGGAAAGGGCTTTTTCACTTGGTATTCAGAAAATCTATCCTTCCAAAGATCTCCATGATTCTGATGAGTTTTTTGAGAAAATATTAAATGAACAAAGGCCTGGTGCCTCTGCGCCACCTCCGTATGTTCCTCTTCCTGCTGTGGTACCTTTTCGTGCTGTTATTCCTACTCTTCCTGCTCAACCTGTTGTTCCTATTCCTTTGACTGTTGTTCCTCCATCTGCTCCTCTGCCTCTTCCTGTCGCACCAGTTATAGCTCCACCATCGAATTTGCCTATCCCCTCTCTTTCAAGTAGTTTTGGGCTGCTTGTAATCGATCATGGTGCAGGCTCGAAGGTTGTCACTCGCAGTACTGTACCACCGGAGAAGAAATGTGAGTTAATTGCTTGGGCTAAACATTGTATGGAGAAGGATGATCAGGCTAGTGTTTTTTCCACACTTTCTAATACGGATAATTTTCCTGAGAAAAATGTTTTTATTGAAGGTTTGGGGATTAAGTTATGTATAATGTGGGGAAGATTAAATAATACGGATGTTCCGCAAGGATTAAGGTATCTAAATACTTTAGCACTTTCCAGAGATACTGTGGAGAAGGTAAATGAGCATGTCGAAAGGCTATTTGAATATAGAACGGAGTTAGAAAGGATACAGAATGAGGATGATGAAGAGGAAAGTATGTATGTACAGAAACGGTACCTTCCGTGTCGTAAACCGATATCGGAGGAAATGCGAATTTGTAAGAAAGATGCGATTAGATGGATTTCAGACATATCGATAACTCCATTTGAGGTATATGACACATATAGTCAATATAAGTTGGAAATGCAGAGAAAACTGATACAGGTAATGATAGAGTACCTGCAAGATGAATGTGTAAAGAGGAAGATTAGTTGTCCCACAGAGTTATTGAATATTTATAAGAGAGCTTTTTCGTTTGACACTTCTTCGACTGCTTTAGCGCTCGATTTGGCTCTGTTACTTAGTAAGCGTTCAGAGTTGCCTACATCTCAGTTGCCTATGAGAGAGGTTCCTCCGACATTTCTCCCGAAGGTTGAGGTTGCGGCCGATGCTGCACGAGGTATAGTCGCTGTGGACATTCCCGCACATTATATATCACAGTTTGTTCACGTCCCGTTTTCACGACAGGAAGTGAACACCATTAGACAATCTATTCCTGATAGTAGGAAAAATCTGACAGGGTTCTATAAAGAGATGGAATCTGTTTTGCAATCCTCAGTGTTCACCTTGGGTGACATTGATTTGTTGTTTCCAGTACTCCTGCCCATAGATGTATGGAAACAAGTTAGAACTATTGACGATGTACCCGGGTTGGGAGATACATGGGCGAATTTAACTAGAGTCGATGGGGAAAGGCCAGCTGATGAAAGACCACAGCATGTAATATTAACCTTGCCTGATAGAATCATTGCTAAATTAAAAACCATAATTCCTGAAAAAAGAATTATATGGGACAAGCTTACAGCCTGTGTCCAAGGAAAGTCTGAGGGTGCTACCGAGTTCTTTAATCGGTTCGAACAGGTATTTTCGGATTTCAGTGGACAAGATTTAGGCACAGAGTCTGGGAAAAGGTTATTTGTGGACAAATTTGTATGTGGATTGCTGCCTGACATCCAGTCACAGATTATGTCCTCTGAGAGCGCTTGGCGGGCGAAGTCGCAATCAGAAGTACTGCATATTGCTCAGTATTATGAGAATCATGTCAACAATGAAAAAGATAGGATTGAAGAACGGAAAGGTGATTTAAAAACAAAGGTGCTATTGCAGCAAATTGTTAGAGGCCCCAGAAGGGGTAACTCTCAGGTTAGAGATCAGTATGTCCCACAGGGGAATGTGCCCTTGGCTCCTATGAACATTAATCAATGTGCTTATTGTCGAAGAGAGGGTCATTGGCGAGCACAATGCCCCATCCTTCAACAGAGGTCGAATAATAACATGGGTAGACGATCTAGAGGTCGCCTGGGCGTAGCAGGCCCTGGTAGAGGTCAGTTCACACAGGACCCTCAACAACCTTTTTCGCAGGACAATCAGACTCCGAGTGTGGATACTAGGAACATATTCGATCATCCTTCCGCTGCATATTTGTCTGAAGAGCTTCCTTTTGACAATATTCTGTTTCGTTAGTATTGCCCGAAGCAGGGTTTGGAACCTACACCTATTCCCGTCAATCAGAAAGGTCCCTACGTTCAAATGATAGTGGGAAATAGGAAACATCAGTTTTTGATAGACACTGGAGCGCAGAAGTGTTCCATTGATCGTTCACGGGTTCCAAACGTTCCACTGTCAGGGCAAACCAATGTTTCTGTAGGGTTTTCCGGTATTCCAGTTATTTGTCCGATCTCTATGCCAGTACCTATTTCTTTGGGTCCTTTTACAGACCAGTGTCCTTTCCTATTGACCTCAGATTGCAGGGAAAACTTGCTGGGATTGAACTTGTTAAAAGAAATAAATGCATTGATTTATTGTTCTTCTGATGGAGTACTCTTGACATATTTCACCGCAGCAATCTTCCACCTCGCAATTTCTGACTAGACCTTTGCCTCCAGAATTCATTGATGTACCAGAGAGCTTATGGGCTGTTGACGACAATGATGTCAGTGTTTTGCAGATTGAGCCTGTTTAGATATATTTGAAACATGGAATTGAGCTGCCGCGCATTCCCCAGTATAAGATTTCAGTTGAGGGCGAGCGAGCTTTGAAATGTATTGTTTCCGATTTTGTGCACCTTGGTGTGATTGAAGAAATCTCAGGAAGTTTGTGTAATAGTCCGATTTTACCCGTGTACAGGAAAGGCAATAGTGTAATTCCATTGCATTTTATAATAGATTTACCTGCCATTAATAAAATTGTGGCACCACAGTTTCCAATTGTGCCTGATGTGACAACGATCTTAACCATGATTCCAGCTACAGCTACTTACTTTAGTGTTGTGGACCTAAAGAATGCGTTCTTTAGTATTCCTATACACAAGGATAGTAGATATTTGTTCGCCTTCACCTTAGGGGGGCGCTCGTTTACATTTACTCGTGCACCTCAAGGGTACACAGAGAGTCCTAGTATTTATAGTAGGGCTTTGAAAGAACAACTTGATGCCCTTGAATTACCCTCTACTTGTACTTTGCTTCAGTACGTTGACGATTTGCTTCTGGTTGCAGACTCTGAGAGTGCCTGTAAGGAGGGCACCGTGTTACTACTTATTAATCTAGCTAAGCATGGTCACAAAGCTTCGCTTAAGAAATTTCAATATTGTTGCCAGGAGGTCGCCTATTTAGGCTATCTCCTGTCAAAGGAGGGAAGAAGATTGACACCTGAAAGAATAAAACACATTTCTGGTATGTCTGTCCCAAATACGCAGAAGGAAGTTAGGGCCTTGATAGGTATGGCTTCTTACTGTAGGTTGTGGATCCCAAATGTTTCACTAGTGATAAAACCGATGTTGGCCTTGACGAAAAAGGGCATTTCTTTGCCGTTGCCATGGACTTCGGAACACCAGCAATAGTTTGACTTGCTTAAGACTGCATTATGCTCTGCACCAGTTTTGGGCACACCAAACTATGAAAAGGCCTTTGTATTGTTTGTGCATGAACGTGATGGATGTGCTTTGGCTGTATTAACGCAGGAGCATGGAGGGAAAAATAGGCTGTGCGGTTACTATTCCTCCTCCCTTGATCCTGTAGCATGCATTTTGCCAAGATGTTTGCGCGCTGTCGCTGCTGCTTCTGTAAAACAGAGTGAGGGAATGGTCCTAGGCCATAATTTGACCCTGATGGTGCCTCACTCTGTAGATGTTCTATTTAACTGAACTCAAACACAACACTTCACTTCCGCACGGTTGACGAGATACGAATTGATCTCGTTTGCACCTCACATTCAAATTAAGAGGTGTTGTGTTCTTAATCCGGCTGAACTCCTACCTTTCCCGCAAGATATTACTTGCGGTGATGAAGATTCACATGATTGTTTGTACACGACCGAGCAAGAAACAAAGGGCAGGATTGATTTGAAAGATACCCCTTTGGATAATCCGCAAGGTGAGCTGTTTTGTGACGGCTCCTGCTTTCAACTTCCAGATGGTACATCCACAGACGCTTATGCAATCACTACCTTAAGCATGGTTGTGGAAACTAAGAGAATTACACATAATTCTGCACAGGCCACAGAGATTATAGCCTTAACCCGAGTTTGTGAACTTTCCGAAGGGCTTGCAGTGAATATATATACTGATAGTCAGTATGCCTTTGGGGTGGTTCATAACTTTGGGAGACTTTGGTTGGAAAGAGGATTCCTAACCTTGCATGGCACCAAGATCCAACATGGCACCCTAATAGTGCAACTTCTCTCAGCACTTGCGCTCCCTACCCAGTTAGCAGATGTGAAATGTGCAGCACATCGCAAGATTGTAGATAACATTGGAAAAGGGAATGCTTACGCTGATCAAATAGCCAAACAAACTGCCACTGATCTCTGTACAGAGATATATGTTTCTAGCGAGACTGAAAATGCTGATGTGATGGATGAGGGAGTGGGGTCTGCACAGGATATACAAGCTGATGCCATGGTAGAAGAAGCCAAGAGGTGGGCTGAGGGCTTGGGAGAACTTGATGACGATGGGTGTTGGGTGGACACGGTGGATGGGAAATGGTTACTCCCCGATGCGTATGTGCTAATGATGGTTGTAATGGCACATGGTCCTATGCATGTATGTGCTCAACAGATGATGAAAATGTTAGAATGAGTGTGGGTAAACAACAAAATTTCAGAAATTGCTCAGAACTATGTCCAGAATTGTATGATTTGCCTACAACATAATATGGGAAAGGGGACAGCAACCCCGAGGGGAAGTTTTGGGCCACCCTCTGTCCCATTTGAAGTAATTCACTTTAATTTTATTGAAATGGAGCGATGCAATAATTTAAAATATGTATTGGTAGTCATTTGTGCCTTTAGTAAGTGGGTCAAGGCTTTCCCTGTTAAAGATGCCACAGCTATGACCCCCGCAAAAACTATGTTAAAAGAATACTTTCCCCGGTTCGGTTTGCCGAGAGTTATCTGGTCGGACAATGGTCCACACTTTGTTGCCGCTGTAATCCGACAGATATGTACAGCGTTACAAATTGACAAACGGTTCCAGACATCCTCAGATGCCGGACTAGTAGAAAGACACAACGGTATCATCAAGAACAAACTCGCTAAGACGTGTGCCGGCACCAAACTAAAATGGCCGGACGCCTTACCAATTGTGTTATTAGCGATGCGTACAACCCCTCAAACTAAGACTGGGCTCTCTCCATTTGAGGTGGTAATGGGGAGACCTGCCAATATCTGGAATTTGCCAAAATGTCGAAAGTTAAGAGATATTGAAAATGTATTACTTTCAGATTATTGTATCCAATTGACTAAAAACCTGTATTTGATTTACCATCAGGTACGAGAGGCCTTACATGTGCAGTACGAAGGCCCAGGCCACGGCATACGACCCAGAAGCTGGGTGCTCACTAAGTCATTTGAGCGCAACTCCTGCCTTGCACCTCGCTGGCGTGGGCCGTTCCAGGTCTTGTTGGTCACCCAAACAGCGGTGCGGGTAGCTGGCCGAAAGAATTGGATCCACGCGTCACACATCAAGAAACTTCCTCACGTTACAGAAGAAGCAGAACCCCGTGCTGATACTGCAACCAATGATCCCAAAGCAGTAAACAGCACCGAGAGTGTGTCGGAGAATATCTCTAAGCCCGAGAGGCTTGGGGAAGCTGCCATTTTGTTTCCGCACTCTCCACCGATTTTACACCCGGGAGCGGCTGTTTCAAACGAAGCCCCTTCGTTTGTCCCGGATACGTTGCTTCCAACGGGAAGTGACGACACATTGCTTCCGGATCAATCAGTGCCAGGAACAGCCAGATATCACTTGCGTCCAAGGAAATAGACATACGGCACGGTCCGACTGTGCATTCAAGGAAGGAAAAGAGTCATCGAGAGCTTGCTTTTGCCCAAATTTAAGAAAAAGTGATTCTGCTGGCTAGGGTTTTGGAAGGACACACAAATCACGCGACCGGGGGGTCGTCAGCAACGAACATTGGGGTTTCCGTCTGAAGACTGCAATGCCTGCTACCGCCGCCGCTCGTATTGGACTTGTAAATAAGGGGGTGACAAACCGGGACAATGGACAAAATCCCTGGGCCCCAAAAACGTACTGCTGTGTTTTTGTAATAATATTTGGTTTTATAATAGGCACTGTTGTAGGCCTTTGGTATTTAGAAGAAGCTTGTCCTTTAGAGTTTTCGCTACCGACTGTAAATGTACCCACTGTTCATACACCTTTTGTGCATTCGCATACTTTGTCCCCTAGAGATTCGCAGCACAGACAAAAGTATCATAATAATACTTTGTTACTTATAATGAACGCTACACATGCCATTTTTAATAGATCCAATTGCTGGGTCTGTTCACATTTACCGCAACACGGGGATAAGAGGCTAGGTTGGTATATTCATCCTTTACCGTTGACAACTGCTTGCTATGCTTCTCTTAGAGCACTGTTCTTTGGCCGATGGAATGATAGCGTCTCAGGGAACTTTGATGGCACCAATTTGAATAGCTTGAGAAACGTGTTTTGACTCCCCTGGGATGCTCTCTTTTTTCGAATAGGAGTAGACCGAATGTTGTTTCTATTAGGCCTTCTGATAGACTGTCTCGTCCCTTTCAATATTTGATTTCCTTTAAAATGGCTCTGATAGGCAAAAAGGATGCCATGCCTACTTTTTACACTGTTAACCATAGCCCCGATTCAGTTTCTTTCTGCATACAGAGGAATGGCACTCGGTCAATGGGAGATTTTAAAGGTTGTGCCAACGTTGCAAATTTGACTGGGGAAGACAGACCTTTGTATGTAGGCGAACCTGTCTATTTTGTTTGCGGTAATATAGCGTTTCCATGGTTGCCCAGGGATTGGCAAGGAACCTGTTATTTAGGGATCCTGTTACCTGGGGTGTTTATAGCGAGTACTAAAGACGTTTCGAAGGCTTGTCCACGACGGGATGAGAATGGTGATACCCCGGCACAAGTATTGGGAGATATAGCAAAATCAGTTGTGCCATTTTGGGGGCAGATAGCGAATTCAGAAGATATTAGAAAACTAGCGAGAGTACTGGAGAGAACCATCAACCGGACCACAGATATACTCTACAATATGACATTAGAGCAGAAAGCAATAAGATTAGTAGCACTCCAAAATCGAATGGCATTAGATGTCATTCTAGCTGAGCGTGGTGGAGTATGTAAATTAGTGGGGTCCGCTTGCTGTGTTTTCGTACCAGATTCCGCCCCAGCTATCTTTAAGGCAATACAAAATCTGCAGGTCCTTGGTTCCGAAGTGCATGTTCCCGAGGGAAACTGGGATCTAAGTGCTTGGTTCTGGGACTTCTTGCGATCTTGGGGTTGGAAGGAACTTTCGGTTTTATTAACTATTTTAGGAGTTCTGTTGTTCCTTAGTTGCTGTATTCAGTGTCTGCCTGGTATGTGTTTGATGCTAGGGGGGTGTTGTGCACAAGCGATAAATTCGATAGGACATGAGGTGTATGCCTCGGATAAAACTTCCAAAGAATATGTGTTAAAAGATATATTAGTAAAAGACCTAATGGCAATAGATATTTCAGATAGTGATTCAGGGTACATGGATACTGATGTATGGAGTTATTCGTAAGGAGACCCAAAATAGTTTTTAGCACTTGGCATAGGCCAAAAGGAGGGTTTGCCGGAATAAAAAGTATATTGTGCCTCCTATTGTAATAAATATATTAATATTGGCCTACGCCGAGCTGCTCGAAAGTCATTTGCGAGATCTGTGTAAAACAAGGTCCTGAACTTTAATCTATGTAGGCCGCCATTTTAGGTCAAACCGCCATTTTAGAATTTATGTGGAAAAGTCACTCTGTGAGCTAAAATGGTGGACAATGTCATTGCAAAATACAACATGGCCGTCTTGACCTCTGCACATTACTAATGTGTAATCTGCCTGCAGGCTACTTGTTGAGGTCATGAACTGAGACCTCGTCCTACGTTGACCTATGTATAAAAGGATTACTTGCGCAAGTAAACCAATCCACGAGTATGTATTATGATGATGTATTTACACATTGGACAAAGAACATCTGTTTTACTATATTGTATTAATATTTAAGAAGACCTGCAATACAAAACTTAGAATACACAGTTAATGCATACGCTTATTGTTACATGTAATAAAGAACAAACCAGTTAGATGCGGTTATTTGATACTCGGCAATGAACCCTAGAATTGGTGATGTATAAAGTAGAATATTAACCTGAAGAGGGGTTGGCCATAGCGCTCACAAAATGTATAAAAAGCGAATGCATTCTAATGTACAGTCTCTCACTGAACACACTGAACCACGCTGGAGTTCGTTGTGTTGTACTGAGGGCCGATACCTATCTGACTTTGCACTGTTTTGTAATTGTATTCGATAGAGAATAAAGTACTTTGTATGTTCCTTTGAAACCTGTGTTTGGTGTATTTCCTTTTGGGGTACTCAGCCTCGATATTTTGTTTCTGTTTTCACAGTTGCTACACCTAAGAGGCATCAATTTGACCTACTGTGTAGTTTGTACAACCTTTTTACTCAACCTCACCATCCGACAACCAATATCATCTTGAGACGGAGAGTGGAGTTTGTAGTGTCTTCATGTTGTTCTGTCATACAAACATGATCTGTTTGTAATTTGTGTCTTTTTAAACCCCAGCACACCAGGGTCAACAGGCAATCTCTAGGCTAGTAAACTCATATACACCCTAGTAGATGTCTGAGTTGTGAACCTGTTGGCCTGTTTTTACTCTTTATTTTTGTTCTGCATTTTACAAAAGTCGAAAGCTCCATGCAGTGGACTGAACAGCTCGAAAGTGCTATCCTTGGTGGCCCTGCATGTAATTAGAATGTTTGGGGAACTGACCCTCGATTTCTATTTCTGCTGCTATTTATTTTATTTGAAAGTTTGAACATTCAGACCCTGTTACTTTTTGCTTTGTCCAGGTATTGCATGCATTGTATTTAGAAGCTTTTATCTGTTTAAATACCTACTTGCCACACATCTAGCCATGGCCATCATTCATTTTAAACATGGCTATGGGAGATTTCTGACGGTTAAACCCCAGCTGGAGCTGTGTTATGCTTTGCTATATAGCAGATTCTAACTCTGCTCACTTCAACCCTGCCAATGTCTGCAGGAGTACCAACCATAACAAAATGTCACTGGTCGAATCATACGTTGCACCTTGTTTAACCAAATTGTTTGCCACGATATCCAGCTTGCACCTATTCCCTTGTCCTCCCTTTCTTAACCTCCATCTATCTTTTTTGGGAAACAAGTTTAAAAACATGCGGCAAAATGGGGTTTTACCAGTTTGCGAGTCGAGCAAAGTGGGGAATACCACAGAAGTCATTCCCTCTGGCAAAGTTTCTCATAGTATTGATTCAAAATGTCTGCAATTTCCGTGAATCTTCTGTTATCTGTTATTGTTTTTGTCATCAGGACCCTTAGGGCCTGATTCATGAATTTATTTTGCACGGTTCATAGTTACTTCACACTGCTAACAAAAAGTGAATTTGCACTGGCGACACACATCCTGATTCATGGAGCTGCGCAAAGTGTATTTTTGTGCAAAGTCCGTGCATGACTTTTCACCAGTTCAAAGAATTCCATGAATCGGGAATGCTTTGAAGGCGCATGCATCCTAAGTTTGTAGGACAGCATTTTGTCAGCCTAATTACCCTTCTCTTAGTGGCTTTCGTGTCAGCCCTTAACTTCCGGTCCTTTTCATGGAGAAGTCGTCCCACAACCATTTGCGTTGGTGTCACTTCGTTTGTGGATTAGGGCTATGGGAAGAGAATGCCAAATGCGTCACGCCGTGTCGAGAGCCTTCTCTCTCAGTTCTGCTGTTTCCTTTCATAAGCAGTGCTTACAAATCAGTACACTGCTAATAGCAGCCATGGCAGGACACTAGGTCACATGTTACAGCATGGTGCTAGAGGCGTTACGTTATATGTGAAACACTCATGCTGTGCTTGAGCCAGTTTCTCTCTTTGTTATTCTTTTTCTCTTCACAACATGCATGCAGAAGGTGATTTAAATGTTCCTCACATTCTTACCTGATTAGGGATGGTACACGTCAGATGGTCTGCAAGTATTGGTTGTCTGCATTGACCCGGGTATTCTTGCTTTGCAAGAGGAGTATCTTTTAAGGGACAGGGGGGCACATGAATGAGAAGAAAAAGGATGTGCTTCACAAAAACGCAAAAACGATGTATATATATATATATATATATATATATATATATATATTTGTTTAAAGAGAAGGTGAATCAACTCATGAAATTGTCATTTGTTTGTGACAGAAAAACAACTCATAAATAAGTTATGTGCTGTTTGCTAATCAATTAGTCCCTCATTCGCTTTCTGGCAAATTAGCATATTTATTGGATTATAAACCGTTTGCTACGGGCATTTTTCTATAGGCCTCACAAAACAACGTTCTCCCAACTTTAGTTAAGCCAGAATATATGTTCATGTGACCTTCCTAGTAGTATCCTCGGTAAGAATGGCCATAGGTTTGTCTGAAACAGCTATCCCAATGAAGCAGCGGCCAGCAACTGCATTATAAATGATCCCAGTGGGACATATTTCCTCAAAGTTTTTTCGGACCCTACCACACGCTCTCCAGTCTGCAGGGAGGGAAACATTACTTGGCAATAATCAGTGCGTTTGCCAGGCCACTATTTGCACGTGGATTCTTCACACCATACATTGGGCTTTCTTTGCATCAGGCAGGCCACTCTACTGGATGCAAGTTTCCATGTTATGCGTCAGACCTGTGTCAGAAGGGTGCCGTCATACGGGGGTTTTCCACATAGGGGTTGATTGTGTGAGCACCCCTTCACAGCATGGAAGCACGCTGCTACTGGACAATGGTCAGTATTGAGTTCTTTTTTTGGCTCAGCTTCATATCACGAATGTACGTGCCTTTGTAATAGGGAAGGGGCCCACTTCTGAAGGGAGACTGGAATGTAAAGCACACTCTTAAGAATGCCTTTCTCACCATTCTGATCAAAGGTGATTCTCACAACCCTCTATGGTTCATCTGTCAAGCAGCGACCTAGACTTGCACGTGCCTCTTATTGAGCATGTCTGCAGCACCATAGCTCTTCCAAAGATATTCTGATTCAATAATTAGGCACTCTTTTTAATGCCAGATTGGCCTGGAAGCAGGTGTAAATGGGGTAGGGCCTGAGCGGGCAGGCCCTACCCAGTATCTGTAAAGGCCCACTCAGCAGCCCTGTGTGGGCATTTACTGATGTTAATGTCACTGCACTGGACCCAACTACATTCGCGTCCAGCCTCACTTGTTAGACAGTCCTGGCTAGGACTCTGCCTGGTAGAGTGTATGATAAATCCTGTCACAAGCTAAAAGACAGTGTGCCATAAAGTTTCTCATCTCAAAGCGGCCAACAGGCTTTGAGGTGGAGGGATTGTTCCCAGATGGACCATCAGCATCGTGTGGCGACATACTCGGTTTGGGTACAGTTCAGACAGCTTCCTTGTGACTCACTGACCAGGACAAGGTTGTAACCTTAAACAGCTGTGCAATGCCATGATAGAACCTGAAAGAGCAACCGGATTTTACCCCACTTTGAACTTCAATTGGACCATAGCATCAGAGGTGAAGTAGGATACCAGCTATCTTTTCTGCAGATCAAAAACAAAGCAGATGAATGAATTGAATAAGTGCTGGGAATATTGCTTGGATGGAGTTCAAGAACAGGCCAATTACCTTTGCCAGAGTTCTTAGGGGAACATTGAACAGGAAGGGTGCATGACAAATCCTACTTTGTGGATTTGAATATCTCACTCAAAATAGTCAGCTCTGTTGAGAGACTATGCCTGTGGTTTAAGTGGCTCATCCATAATGGGTGACGGACCACCCACCCACCATCCATTATGGAGGAGCCAAGCCAGCCCAGTAAAACAATGAGGAACTCATTTTCCATTGACGGCCAGGGATCATTTTCATTCATTTAGGAGGGACAGAATGCAACTTGTATTTCCGCCACCTTCCTCCCTCTCCACCATACAAACAGTGGGTGAAGTGTACGAAAAGAAGTAGTGGAACTATGTTCCCTGCTGGCCTGCACCCACTCCCCACAAACCCCATCACCACGCTCCCTCCCACACACAATGCACATCCCCCAAACACTTGCACCTGCTGTTTAAGGGAACGTTCAGTACAGTGCACTGAAAGTGCAAGTTTCGAATACTTCCTACACTTTTATTTTAAAACACAACCATTCCGGAACGGTTTCTTTTTAGAATAAAAGTATAGGAGCTGTGAAAGGTAATTTAAAAAAGTAGAGGAGCACCGCTCCCGACCGCTCCCGCTCACTTCGACCACTGCATACAAATGCTCCAGCCTTTGCACCGGCGTAGATTTTCATGCTGGCGCAAAAGCTGGAGATCCCTATTGGGTCCGCCTGCATGCCAGCCAGTGTTTATTCACTTTGCACAGTTGAGTACAAATGTGAAGGGTAAAAGACGGCATACCCGCTTGTACACTGCTTTTTGCTTTCACATTTGACAAACATTTGGTGGAGGGGACACACTTACCTTACAGTGTAAACGTAGCAGGACCCTACTACCAAGTTATGAATTGATGGAGCATGAAGTTCTGAGTGCTTCTATGCTCCCTTTGACTCACAAGGGAAATGTGGTTTACTTTGGACACTTTTCAGTACCCCAGCGGCATGCCTAATGAGCCATGCAATGCTGGTGGAGTACCACAGCACCGTGGGTAATAATAAGCAGCACTCAGATACCTGAGGGTTCATAGCGCTATATAAATGCCAAATTAATATTATTATTATTATTATTATTATTATTATTATTATTATTATTATTGCTTCTCGGTCTGTGCCTCGCACATTATGCATGCAGAGTGGGGTTCTGTGATCTGAATGTGCATAGGGAAAGTTTCTGTGCTTCCATGCTGATTACGGGGGTATGGGCATAGAGCCTGAGCTTCCCCACCTCTACTATGGATGTGCAGGAACCTGGAAGCTCTTCCTTCTTGTTCTATGCGGCATGTGCTGTAGGTCCATCGTGGGAGATGGAGCAGGGTCTATAGACCTGAGCTGAAGTAAGCAAGACACATTTATATATGTGTGCATGTATGTGTTGAATGAATGGGTGTGTGCTGTTTGTGAACTCCTTAATGGAAGTGCATATTGTAAGGATGTGCGTGTGAATAATAGAATTATAGTATACTTGATATTTAATTTTTTCGATGAAAGAGAGTGAATGAATGTTGTATTGTACATGGGTGAAAGGGTGTGCATAATTTCTTTATGGGTGTGTATGTGAATATGTATTGATTCTGTATAATGTGTTTGCTTTCCTTAATGCTGGGGAGCGGCCACCTGATTAAGTGTGTTCAGGAGGTTAGATTAATTCAGCTTTGGGCAGTCTTGAGATATATTCGTTGAGTTGTAATGACATTTTCTACTGGAGTCGGAGGTGAAGCCGGCATAATGAGTGTTATCACGTGATTGGATTGGCCTGCATTGGTGCAGTCAGTTGGGTTATATTTGCTTACTGTGGCTTGCCATTTTTTATGTGGCATAAACAGTAAAGCAATCAAGATATGTTATTACATGGCTAGACTGGCTTATATTGGTGCCACCAGTCTGCATATATTTCCTTACTGTGGCATTTTCTTTTTTTTTTACTGGACATCAGGTGTAAAGGAAACGTGATAAGTGTTATTATGTATCTAGACTGGCCTACAATGATAATGCCAGCCCGAACATTTAGTGGTATTGGATATTTTTTTTACTGGCAAAGCTGGCAGGAGTATGTTTTTATGGTAATTTTGGCATAAAATGGTGCCGCATGAATGGATATGTATGAGCACAGCGAGCATGAACATTTTCTTTACTGGTATATATTGAGTGCAAAGGGATCATGAAAATGGGTTGGAACCTGCCCCTGCACACTCTGGTGACTTGCATCTATTGAATTTTCCACATGTTACTCTAAAAAACTCAATTGCAAACTGTGGATTTTTTCAAGAAAGTGTTCTGCAATGATTTTAGCCCATAGGTTTTAACATGTTCTCAGGGAAAGAACCTGCCCTCTCCAGAAACCCTTTTGGTTGGTCCAGGCTCCCTCTCTCTGATTAGTTGTTCCTGCATATTTGTGAGAAACATGTATGCCTGTCCAATTAAACAATGTACAGCCCACCACTGATTATACCTATTATTATTTTTTAAAAGGTGCCTGATTTAACAATCCGTTTCTCTTTTCCCTCTTAAAGGAGACGCCTCGGGTATTTGCCACCAACCAAAGACTGGAAAAGTAGCCCCGACATTTTACAGAGAAGTAACATTGCATTTGTCTATGGACAGTGGTGCTCTGCCTAGTACTATACATGTGTATTTGAATGTGTCCGTCCTTAAAGTACACAGAGCCCAAACAAATCTGCTTAGGAAATTGGATGTTCAGGTTATGTTGGTCTAAAGACTCAGCCCCTTCTGTGCACTGTCAGTGCTTTCCGTGCAATCCTTTCATTATGCAGAAACGAAGAAGGCAATTTTCTGTAGAAGATGGCGTCAATTATTTAAATAGCAGTTAGCATAAAGTCTTTTACAGATATAAGAGAATTTGAAATAACAAAACTTCAAGCATCTACTGCTTGACTGGGTAGTACCTTATTGCTCATGAACTTCAATAACACGAACAATAATGTTAATCTTAGAAGGAGTGGGTGCCCCAGACTGGGACACAATACCCGTTATTGAAAGAACAAAGAGCACATTACTCCTGATGGGAGTCAGGTTCTTAAAAGCCTGCACTACTTCACGCGTCTATGCAAATGGAGCCATTGTTTTCCTTGGCACATTTTTTATTGCGACTTTAATCCTACCAATTTCAAAGGTACCACAGCGTGCCTTTTACTCCTGCACACATTTTTTTTTTTTAAATGAAGATTGTGAAACCTTTTGTTCATGCAAGAGTTATGTATCATGCCACGAAATAGAACATCACCACATGCCGGGCTTATCATATTCGACACATTGGAAAAACTACGCACACGTGCAATCCATACAAACATGGAAGGACACATGTTTGCATCTGTGTAACATCATGAATGAGGTAATTCACAGACAGCGCATGCGTCAAAGCCACAAGTCAGAACATTGGCGGGCCAATGCGAGGGGGTTTGGAAAATGCACGCGCAAATGGTTGTACTTCGTAGGTAGTTGTAAATGGAAGCGTACCCCAACTATGAATGTTTAAGGCGCGTGCGTGCTGTAGGCATAGATAGCTTGTGGGACCAACTTCATAGAAATGATTTATGATGACCATTACTGGAAATTGAAATGCTGTAAAGATCTGGTTAAGTCGTTTGCTGCATTTTTTTCAGGGGTTACCCTAGAGAACCTATGGTGCATCGTATTTGTTTCTGCATCATTTTTTCTGTAAAATGGTGGTTTTCAAAAAATGCACCATTATAATACATTGTTTTAAAAATATTCTCAGGGGACAAAAAAGGTATTGGTTGCACTTGGTGGCATGTTCCTGCTTTTGGCTTTAAGCCAGATTGTAATGCTCAGGTATTGAGGATGGCAGTGACGGGTCGCTTGGCATCCTCCAGTGCTGCTGTAGAGTTTGAACTGGCAAATGCTCTATCCTGGTAGTGGGTGGCTGCGGGCAAGGACGAGGTTTAGCATGGTGAATTTGAGCTTGGATATCTGGATGGTTAACATGAGCCACTGAACATCTTTGAACCTCCCCCTCCTCCTAGGGGACAAGCACCAAGCATAGATGCCGGAAAGGCGGTGCTTGGATGGTTATTTTTTCTGTCCCAGAGCAACTTAGAGGGTGGTGTGTATGGTGTAAGTACCAGTGGAGGAGTTTTCCAAACTGAAGTTTTGGAGTTTCTTATGACCAGTTCTAAATAAAAGCACCTTAGTAGTACTCTGCAAGCATCATAGGAGTAATATACAGCAAGCAGTGCTTAAAATATGCATCATTACGAAAATGCCATTATTCATGACCATTGCAACATACACTGGATCCAGTAGGCACAGCAGCCCAGTATGTTCAGCCTTAGCAGTTATCAGTATTTTATCATGTACGTGTACTTCTCCACACCTTATATCTTATATCATTTAGTTTACTTAAACTCGATGTAGAGCAGGTACACAAAGTTAAGATGGAGCAGGCACAAGGGATATGGTATTTTATATTACTAGGTGAGTAGCTGATTAGGGACTGTAGGAGTCGGCCCAGGTGCCATATAGGAACGGCCATATGAGTTGAAGAATATCTGGGCATTTGATCCACCATTTTGCTGGCCTTTGTTCCTGAGTGGCCATTTTGGAAGCAGTCAGCTCCCGGATTGGGCCTTCTGGCCCTTGTGCATCCATTCAATTCAAGTCAAGTGGCGTCCCACCACCTGGCATGCAGCAAAGGGCTCTAGACAACTGGAGGGAAAACAGGTATATAAAGAAGAGGCACTTCGGGAGCAAACCTGTTACTACTTAAACAATAAACATAAAAGGCTCCTTTGCCTACACACGGTTTGGAATTCACAATACCCTGAATCATTAAAGGTATATCACACTGTCAAACCAGGTCAAACAATGTCAAATTGAAGTACATGGAAGATATAACCAGACTTCTATGGTAATTCATATTAAAATAATTACAGTTTAATTGGAAAAAAGGGGGACAAGGAAAGAACTAATCATTAAAAACACACTTTTAAAAAAAGCATACAAAAGTGACCAGTTCATCAATAAAGTGCTAAGTGCTAATCACCGGTAAACTGACAATGTGCAAGAATAATACAAATTGTATCTCTCCTAGATACTGCAGTCACATAGATTGTTCAATCACATACATATTAAATTATTACAGGTTTAATCTGACCTTGAATTATTGAGTACATAAAAACCACATAACCTACATAAACAGAGAATGTTGATAAAAGGGTAGTCAAATTTATCTCTATTATTGGTACCTAGGTTCAAAAGTACCTATGGTGCATTCCTTTTAGAGTCCTTATACTCTCCTAGATACTTAAAGGTAGTACCTATTGATACCCTACATGTTTCGTTCCTAAATTCTATGGAAATGTTGATAGGAACATCTTCAGGGGAACTAGGGGGTTGGTGCCAATGGGCACTCAAAACCCAGTACGTGGTGGAGGAGACAAGAGAAACTTCACACGTTGATGCTGGCGTTGCTGGGAAGGGTCTTTGAAAGTAAAGTCCCAAAAGGGCAGTCGGCAAAGTAAAGTGAATATTCTTGCAGCTTTGTGTCGAGTACAAAGGGTAAATTCCAAGCCAAACCTAAGTTTAAAATACAGACCACATACTCGTTAATAGAGGGTCATTACATGGGTACATCATTCATCATTAGGAATAGTTTGATGTACATAGATGGGCTTACCGTCTCTTAATGGTGGTAGCGGATCTTAAAGAGGCTGCAAATATTTTCAATAAGGCAGTCTCGTCGTTCCTAAGGGCATACAAGACACAAAGACACATAGCACTATAAGCCCAACAGGTGTGCAGAAACGTTGATAAGGTTCAATGGTGAAAAGAGTAAATCTACGAGGACACTTACGTGGCGAGCGGTTAAAGGATGTGTAATCTAGTCATCTTCTCTTCTGAAAAGTAGAGATGTACATAGAAGGCTGTCGCCCTGGGTGTGGTTGAAATCCTGAAAGAGGAGTAATGCCTAATTCAATAGTCAATAGTCTAAAGGGAGCCGTTACGAACGTGTATAGATATAAATCACACAAAAGGTGGCTACCGCTTAGCAACGACCCTAGATTAAAGCTGTGGGCATGCCTCAAAATGAGCAATACCCACTAGGAATCATATTGATAGAAGTAAGCGGCAGTGGGGTACAATGGGAAAATGCACACTTGTGTATCAGTAGGAGCGCATTTCAAATGAATGATAAAGTACTCGAGGTTGCAATGCAGCGGCCATATATGGTAAAAAATGGCAACAAAATATATATAAGAGTGCGCTAAAGGCACAGGGTTAAGGCATAATGACCAAGACGAAAAAATGAATGAAAAGAGCGGTCATAAGGAATGTACTGGCATACCTAAGTGGCTCATTCGAGTCCAGCGTCTGCCTGAGAGTGGCTGTTGCTGCTCTCTTCGTACTGCCGTACAGAAGAAGCCGTTGCCATGGTAGCGAGTTTTAGTTGATAGCCGGAAGGTATAAGTGTAAGAGGGCGCATGCGTTAAAGTAGTAGCGCTAGTCTAATGCACAGCGAAACGAGAAAACCTGTAGTTTGGACTCCCGAACCTGCGCATGCGTGGGAGGGTGTAGTAGTTTCAAGATGTGGCACATATGATCAGGAAGAATTGCTGAAACCCGTACAACAAGGTAATAGTGTTGAGCTGGGTCTCATGATATTATTATAGATATAATGGAGACTGATGTGTCCACGATCGTCATAGTGTAGTAATAAAGGTAGTTATAGAAGTAATAACAGTCCGTCATAGCGAGATCAATAAAAATGTACGTACTGCGCATGCGTGTGAGTAAAAACAGTTCTCACGCAGAACGGGCAAAAATTGAGGAACAACCCGCATCTAGGGTTCCATATTCATTATGAATAGGGCAAAAGAAATTGTAAGTCTAGTGCCTGAAGCTAAAACCATCTAAATATATGTACCTATAGTGATAAATACGCAGTGTTGATGGGAGAGAATAGTTGTAGCTTTGCTGTCAACGCACAAACCCAGCGCAAATAAGGTACATATTTCAACAGATTGGGTTGGTGTAGAATAGGGTGAAATGAAGTGGCCAAAAGGTTAATAAGGGTCAATCAAATGGTCTAAGGCTCCCCTGGGGTGGGTCCTAGACTGGACGTAAAGTGTATTGATTTTCAGCCACCAAAAAAAAGTGTGCATATGATCTCAATTAATAAAAACGCTCCAATCTATACTTTCATTCAGTTCCTCGGGGTAACTTTTGGTCAAAAAAATCATTTTCTATTCTTGTACACTCAGTGTGTGTTTGTCATGACTCAGAGAGTTAGTCTGTACAATATTCAGTATCACTGTCCACTTTAGTTCTTCGGGCTTGTGTCCTAGGCTATTAAATTGACCCACTAAGGAGGCATTTAGGATCTGGTTCCTTATACAACTTTTATGTTCTCCAATTCTTACTTTGACCTTTCTTTCAGTTTTGCCAATATATAGTCTATTGCAGGGACACAAAATAGCGTACACCACCATCGTAGAGTTACAATTGGTTAGAGTTCTTTGTTCCCATTTTTTGTGTAGGCCTAGATCAATCTCTTTAGTCCTGCTGGTTTGGGCACAGCATGTAAGGTTTCACCACTAGAAATGATATAACCTTACAACACAGTACACAAGCCACCCTGACTGAGAGCTGGGGCCTTATGAGACCCACTGGCCATAGCCCATGTGGTCAGTGTACATGCTGTGCCCAAACAAGCAGGACTAAAGAGATTGATCTAGGCCTACACAAAAAATGGGATAAAGAACTCTAACCAATTGTAACTGTACGATGGTGGTGTACGCTATTTGGTGTCCCTGCAATAGACTATATATTGGCAAAACTGAAAGAAAGGTCAAAGTAAGAATTGGAGAACATAAAAGTTGTATAAGGAACCAGACCCTAAATGCCCCCTTAGTGGGTCATTTTAATAGCCTAGGAAACAAGCCCGAAGAACTAAAGTGGACAGTGATATTGTACAGACTAACTCTCTGAGTCATGACAAACACACATTGAGTGTACAAGAACAGAAAATGATTTTTTTTACCAAAAGTTACCCCGAGGGACTGAATGAAAGTATAGATTGGAGCGTTTTTTTATTAATTGAGATCATATGCACACTTTTTTTGGTGGCTGAAAATCAATACACTTTACGTCCAGTCTAGGACCCCACCCCAGGGGAGCCTTAGTCCATTTGATTGACCCTTATTAACCTTTTGGCCACTTCATTTCACCCTATTCTACACCAACCCCATCTGTTGAAATATGCACCTTATTTGCGCTGGTTTTGTGCGTTGACAGCAAAGCTACAACTATTCTCTCCCATCAACACTGCGTATTTATCACTATAGGTACATATATTTGGATGGTTTTAGCTTCAGGCACTAGACTTACAATTTCTTTTGCCCTATTCATAATGAATATGGAACCCTAGATGCGGGTTGTTCCTCAATTTTTGCCCGTTCTGCGTGAGAACTGTTTTTACTCACACGCATGCGCAGTACATACATTTTTATTGATCTCGCTATGACGGACTGTTATTACTTCTATAACTACCTTTATTACTACACTATGACGATCGTGGACACATCAGTCTCCATTATATCTATAATAATATCATGAGACCCAGCTCAACACTATTACCTTGTTGTACGGGTTTCAGCAATTCTTCCTGATCATATGTGCCACATCTTGAAACTACTACACCCTCCCACGCATGCGCAGGTTCGGGAGTCCAAACTACAGGTTTTCTCGTTTCGCTGCGCATTAGACTAGCGCTACTACTTTAACGCATGCGCCCTCTTACACTTATACCTTCAGGCTATCGACTAAAACTCGCTACCATGGCAACGGCTTCTTCTGTACGGCAGTACGAAGAGAGCAGCAACAGCCACTCTCAGGCAGACGCTGGACTCGAATGAGCCACTTAGGTATGCCAGTACATTCCTTATGACCGCTCTTTTCATTCATTTTTTCATTTTTTTGTCTTGGTCATTATGCCTTAACCCTGTGCCTTTAGCGCACTCTTATATATATTTTTTTGCCATTTTTTACCATATTTGGCCGCTGCATTGCAACCTCGAGTATTTATCATTCATTTGAAATGCGCTCCCACTGATACACAAGTGTGCATTTTCCCATTGTACCCCACTGCCGCTTACTTCTATCAATATGATTCCTAGTGGGTATTGCTCATTTTGAGGCATGCCCACAGCTTTAATCTAGGGTCGTTGCTACGCGGTAGCCACCTTTTGTGTGATTAATATCTATACACGTTTGTAATGGCTCCCTTTAGACTATTGACTATTGAATTAGGCATAACTCCTCTTTCAGGATTTCAACCACACCCAGGCCGACAGCCTTCTATGTACATCTCTACTTTTCAGAAGAGAAGATGACTAGATTACACATCCTTTTACCGCTCGCCACGTAAGTGTCCTCGTAGATTTACTCTTTCCACCATTGAACATTATCAACGTTTCTGCACACCTGTTGGGCTTATAGTGCTATGTGTCTTTGTGTCTTGTATGCCCTTAGGAACGACGAGACTGCCTTATTGAAAATTTTTGCAGCCTCTTTAAGATCCGCTACCGCCATTAAGAGACGGTAAGCCCATCTATGTACATCAAACTATTCCTAATGATGAATGATGTACCCATGTAATGACCCTCTATTAACGAGTATGTGGTCTGTATTTTAAACTTAGGTTTGGCTTGGAATTTACCCTTTGTACTCGACACAAAGCTGCAAGAATATTCACTTTACTTTGCCGACTGCCCTTTTGGGACTTTACTTTCAAAGACCCTTCCCAGCAACGCCAGCATCAACGTGTCAAGTTTCTCTTGTCTCCTCCACCACGTACTGGATTTTGAGTGCCCCTTGGCACCAACCCCCTAGGTCCCCTGAAGAAGTTCCTATCAACATTTCCATAGAATTTAGGAACGAAACATGTAGGGTATCAATAGGTACTACCTTTAAATATCTAGGAGAGTATAAGGACTGTAAAAGGAATGCACCATAGGTACTTTTAAACCTAGGTACCAATAATAGAGATACATTTGACTACCCTTTTATCAACATTCTCTGTTTATGTAGGTTATGTGGTTTTTATGTACTCAATAATTCAAGGTCAGATTAAACCTGTAATAATTTAATATGTATGTGATTGAACAATCTATGTGACTGTAGTATCTAGGAGAGATACAATTTGTATTATTCTTGCACATTGTCAGTTTACCGGTGATTAGCACTTAGCACTTTATTGATGCACTGGTCACTTTTGTATGCTTTTTTTAGAAGTGTGTTTTTAATGATTAGTTCTTTCCTTGTCCCCCTTTTTTCCAATTAAACTGTAATTGTTTTAATATGAATTACCATAGAAGTCTGGTTATATCTTCCATGTACTTCAATTTGACACTGTTTGACCTGGTTTGACAGTGTGATATACCTTTAATGATTCAGGGTATTGTGAATTCCAAACGGTGTGTAGGCAAAGGAGCCTTTTATGTTTATTGTTTATGCAGCAAAGGGCAACACAGATAAGAACAGGTTCTGCTTGGCCTTGTTATGGTCTGTTAAGGCCAGGCGCCACTCCTTGCGCTCCTTCATCTTGACACAGTTACACTGAACTGCATAGTAAATCACAATCTGCAAAAACTGCCTTCTGGTTCTTTCTACCCAATTACAGACTCATGTGATTTCTTCTGATTGTATTCCCCTGTGTAGGACTATGGCCCTATAATGCAAGGTGCATTTAAATAATATATTCTGACATGTCCATTTTAAACAGGCAACTGGCACTAAGACCTGGTATGTCTGTGTGCAAGTTAAGGATATTTTTGCATTTTCGTGTGCTTTTAAAAACTTCATCAGACCTTAGGGTCATGTATTGTTACTGGCATATTTAATTTGCATCTGACTTGAATTAAAAAAAAACATTAATCTGGCCACTACGGTCCTATATTTTTGCTGATTTGTTTGCTTCTGACCGGTATTTCAAAAAATCAAATCTGGCACCTTGAATTAATGAAGGTGAATTTAATGTGTATCGGACCTACATTTACAAAGAAAATGAATCTGACCCCCTTAAGCCTTTTATTACTGATGCTGTATTTAATTTGCATCTGACCTCAATTTAAAAAATGTAACCATGCCCCTAAGGCCATGCAGTATTTCCTGTGCATGCATTCAGCATCTGGCAGGCATTACAAACAAATATTTCTGGCCTCTAAAGTCCTGTATTATTGCCTGCACATTTATAGTGCATCTGACCGCAATTTAAAAAATGAAATCCGGCCCTTAAGGCCCTGTACTATTGTGGGTATATTTTATCTGCATCTGACCGGCATTTAATTGGATCTGGCGCCTCAGCTCTGTATGGTGTATCTAACTTGGAGAATAAATGACAAAGAATCGTGCAGTGACATTCTCATTTTTACTGATGACCGACATCTGTGATGTGTATCAAAGAGTTTTCTCACCCCCCTATGAACGCACACAATGCTTACACTCAACCATTCCACTAAACGAAAAAGACAAAGTGGCCAAAGACACAAATACAATCATATACCTATTTTGTTCCAGGCTATAAAGGTTCAATCTTAGTTGTCTTTAATCACATGCTATCCACATTTATCAGATTATTCAAAGATAGTAAGAACTCCTAACTAACAATTCACACTCACTGCAATGTATGACTAACCAACTCAGGAAGTCTTCCAATACCAGCAACCCAGGATAAACATCAAAACACTCCAAATAGGAATGTAAGTAACCTCAGAAAGACTACTAAGGTTCTGACCAACCAAAAATCCTAGGGTAGACCTGACTACTATACAGGACCCCACTCCAATTATTGGCCTTACCCCCACAATCCCACAGACCCTAATCACCCAAGGAATGAAGAATCACATCTATCAAGATAGAAGCAGTCAACAGTAGACCATCTAACAATGTAATCAATCTCTGCCAATGCATTGACAAGTTAAATGTGTATTTACTAGGAATCACATGACTCACAGAAGCATGGTTCCCTGGCAATTACCAAATAGTCACTGACTCCATAATAACAATGGCTATAAAATAATTGTCTCAAATAGAACAAATAGTAGAGGAGGAGGAATAACCATTATCTACACTGAGAGACTATGTATATCGCAGATGGACACAACTCCCTCTCAAAGTTGTAATGCATTGGTGTGAAAATGCTCTATCAACAGTAATATCTCCATGACACAGATTGCTGTCTACGGCCCTCCAAACACTCAATTTTCCAATAATGATTAAAGCTAATGCCTAGTGTACTAACCCTCTAAAAAGAAATCTGTAAATGGGGATATTAACCAATGGCTCAACCAGTCAGATAAACCATATTCCAAAATATTAACATAAACCATGAATAATGTGGGTTTCAAACTCTGTATTAACAAGCCAATAAACTAAGATGGTCATGCCCTTGACATCATCATGTACTCATCTAAGCTTGACTTCAAACAGACCACACATGTGCAAATGTAATGGTCTGAACCACACCAACTACTAAATGAATGGGAGATTCACAATGTTTACATAAATAATACAACCAAAAAGGACAACCAAAACACAATATTCTCATCACACGAATGAACAAAGTCACCAAGCAAAATTGTGAAGAAAATGCCCACTGCCCAAGAGCAACAATAATCCCAGAAACGACACCTGCATTTTACTAAAAAAAATGAACATAAAACTTACTAAGAGA
The DNA here is from genome assembly GCF_040938575.1 of Ambystoma mexicanum. Classification (NCBI taxonomy): domain Eukaryota; kingdom Metazoa; phylum Chordata; class Amphibia; order Caudata; family Ambystomatidae; genus Ambystoma; species Ambystoma mexicanum. Next base: position 1,100,690,025 of record NC_090933.1, read on the forward strand.
TTGGAGATTACTGTACCAAAGAAACAGAAAAGAATAACAACCATAACCAGATTCTTCAACAAACCGTTCAATGACAAATAGCTTCCCTTAAGGGGACAGGCCACAATCTAGAACATGCATGGAAGAACTCAAAATCACCTAGTGACAAATTGCCATGAAGATTCATAGCAGGGACTTCGATAGGACCATTTTAAGGAAGAAACAACTATATTATCAAAACCGTATCAGAGACAATATAAAACTAAATAGTGTTTCAAAATTTACAATGAACAAACCTACCCACAAAAAACTAGCAATCTACCCAAAAGCGTGGAAGAACTATCCAATTCTCATGCTAGGGCCTTTCATGGTAAGATTACCAAAATTCAAGTTTACATTGATCACCTGAAATGACCAGATTGAGCAGCCACCACAAACCTACCTTTATGGAATTCAACTCCATAAAATGTGCATAGCAGATCAATATCACTAAGAAAGCCTCACTAGCATCAGGCAGTATCACAACATCACCAAAGGCTGTCAGCATAAGGCTTTCTAAAAAAGTTGAGATAGCGTAAACCCTGGAAAAGATAACTACAACCTTACTTTTACTCCACATTGAAGAGAACATCCTACTTCATGTAGAACAATTGAGTTTTTGATCAAGCATGAGCACTGAAAAAGTGTCTTTTTCATGAAAGAGGAAATTATGAAAGCACCTCCCAACTATATAGCAACAGCACTAGTGCATGTTCAACCATCAGACACTAATACAAATATTAAAAGTTCAGAATGGAAAGATGGTACTGCTTTGAAATGGGTCAGAAACGGCCTTGACGATAACACCCTGACAGTTCAAATGAAAGGCTTCAACTCAACAATTCCCCCCTTAAAGAGTGGCGGGCCTTAGGGCTCCATCTTATCTCCATGGCTAATGTAATGCTTTCTTTTATTTATTTAGTGTGTGGAGCAGTGTATAAAACAATGGAAAAAATGTTCTACAGTACCTATCGATCTACAAATTTAAAATCAGTTAAAATAAAACTGAAACAGCAATACAGAACGAGATTTCATGGGCACTTCAAATACGATACCAGAAAAAGACTAGAGGAAATGAGAAGATGGTGTAATGTCTCAACATCAAGTGTACAATAACTACATGAACGCTCATTCCTCTGAATATTTTTTCTAGAACTGAGGACTTTGCATGTCGGAAAAAGATTACATTTCAGTCGGGAAAAAGTCACTGCTAAAGAGCCACAAAGGATGTTTATGTAAATATAATGGAATTGTATTGTAAATGTAATCTTCAATCTGGAGTGATAACACAAATGATCATGCAATATTGCAGCTCTTTTAGCTATCCAATCTCCTTTTACAAGCTAGTTGTTCACTTTCCGAGGTTGAGTCAACCATTCTTCTCATGTGGAAAAATTATTCAACAATATGACATCAAAATTACAACTCCAAATACGCACTACATGACACTTGTTTTGCAACAATTTTAGGGACAAGCTGTCTGGCGGAGGTTTAAATACTTTGCTAAACAGTTGAAATAATTTCCAATGTATACATGCCTGCAAGGAGATTAAGCCCAATTCATGGCAAATAATACCCAGAGGGACACACTGCGTTAAGGAGAGGGTTTTATTCAATATACTTGCTTCAAGTTTAGACCACTCTGGCAAAATTATCCTAGTTTCTTCTCCGTATGTGATTTTCAGCAACATTTTTGGTTGATAGTATCAAATCAAAGGAATAATAGAACATTTGCCAAAATGTTTATCAAGAAGATGGAGCTGTACCACTGCCACATTAGCAGAAGCTCAAAAAGGGAGAAACCACCATTTGCTTCGAGTATTTACTATAAAAGGTGACACACAGTTTATTTAAAGAGCGCAACCTGCTCGAGCTTAATGCCATTAAGAAAATAGGAACATTTCAAAAGCTTTTTGGAAAGCCTTGATTTAAACGTTAAAATCTTAGTTTTGGCAACATTTACATTATGGTCTCACTCGAATAAGAATGTATTCAAAACTGATACACTTCTTTGGGGCCCTATAGGAGTATGATATCATCAGCATAAGCCAAATGTGAAAAGCAGACAGGGTGGATGTGACTGGACTTACCCAAAAGCCGATCCAAAATCACAAATATAGGCATTAAATACAGAGGGGGCTAAATCACACCTGCGGTGTAAACCGCAATGGGTCTCAATCGATTGTGAATAACTTTCCTTGCTGATCCATCCTAAATTTCACTTTAGTATCTTGATGAAGGGCAATCAAGATGCTCAAAAGTGAAGGCGGACTACCGAACAGATAGAATTTCTACCATCATTTGTTCCTATCTACTCAATCAAAAGCCTGTGAAATAACCAAAAAGGCCACATATAGGTATTTCTTGGGAATGGAAGTCTGGTCAGCAATTAGTTGGAATAAGAAACAATTTAGGGGTGGTCCAACTACTTTTTTGCATAGTTGTAACTCTTTAAGAATGAAAATTGAGAATACCTTACAGGACGCGTTGATTAAAGACATTGGCCCTCATTACGACCCTGGCGGACTTCCAAAAACGAAGGCGGAAATGAAATACAGCCATCGAATACCGCTCGTTGCGATCATGACCCGTCACCGTAAAGTACGATGCCATTAGCGACACCTTAGTGAACGCCAACGCTAACTGCACCATTCACGCGCACGCGCGCCTTGCAAAACTGTAATTTCCGCCATGGCGCAACGGTACGCGAATTCTGACCCTAGCGGACATGTACTCAACGCCATCAAGCATGGCGGAAAGTACCTTTCCGCCATGGTGAGAATTACGGCATCGCGAACCAACCGTACATGGCCCTACTGAGTGCCTGTACTCCACTCCCTGCCCACATTGCACAACTCCTCGTAGGCAAACGCGGCCAGTACAGTACCACACAACTCCACTCAGAAGCCGGAACCCAATGCAGATCATCTCACAATACATCGCGCCACAAATCGGAATATGCTACATCACTAGTAAAGAATAAGGCTACACGGTCAATATCTGAACATAATTTTAATGCACATCCAAATCACCAAGCCCATACAGCTATTCGCAAACTAACTCCCAAATGATTTCCATCACTGTGGGCTGCATCCGCAATGAATGACCAGCTTCTACTTGTGTGACGCCCTGTTCCTTCATGGTACACAGGGCCTACATTTACGACCAAAAAGGCAACACGGAAGCGCCTAGAACCGCAGGGCAGTCCCATGAAGTAGGCACTAGTCCAGCTGAAAGGTACATATGTTGCTCCTAGCCACTAGTACTGCGTAAGGGCATGTGGCCCATTGGCGATCGTCCCATAAGATCGTAATGGTGCTCCACTGATTAACTCGAAGCTGCAGGTGTCGAGTGAAAAACCCATCTGCAGGAGTGGCGTACAGATGGCAGCGGCAAAAGGGGAGGAGATACCTGTCACCCAAAAGAAAAAAATAATAGCATGGGCATCCGAACTTCATATGAATTACTCAGTTCATTCAACACACTAAATATACAACCATATGCATGCTAGCCCACTCAAAAGGATTAATGTCACCAAAAAATGACTTGCGAATCATAACGACATAAATCGAGCTCAATACACTATTACTAACGAGTGTATGTGTGCATGCGTCTGTCAAAACAGAATCCATTAGATGTGATTAGTAACGTGCACAGACACAAGTGTTTGAAGGCGCGTCGAGACAGGGAGGGTTCAACAAGGGCAGACAGATGATGGACCCACTATGGCAGCTTTGCATCACATAGCGCAGGGGAAGGGGATAGATATCAAAAAGCCATGCACATGACAAACTCTCAATTAAGTCATCTGTCCGTGCATCCATTCATCATTCACTCATCCCGGAATAGAAACGCCTGAATATTTACTCACATTACATTTGAAATTTCCATTGAGTCTGTGCGTAATGCAGTCTGCAAAATCCACTGTGCTCCTGCCCGGTTCACTAGTGTAGTGAAGTAACATGTATTTGGGGACGTCCTGCCTCATCGTCCACTACGCTATTGCGCATCCCATTCAATTCACATCAATCATTGCATTCTCGTCATGGGCCCTGTCCCAAGGACATTCAACAATAGAACGTTACATTTCCAGTCAGACCTGTGGGCGTCTCCTCGCCGCTAGTTGAAAAGCAAAAGCGCTGTCCTTCAAATTCCTCATTTGCAACATCACGTCGAAAAGGCATCTGTGAACGCTTGGATTCACAAATACATCTATGTAGTGCGGCTGTGTGTGAAAATGGTAACTGGCTTCAATCACTAATGGGACTCGCCGCCCGTCGGTGAACGTCGGTACAGTGCTGCATGAGGGTCCACCGTTGATCGAGTACTACATTCCACTGACCCTTCACAAGTTTGTCCGCGACTGCAAAAATAGTATGTGAAACAATGGGACCATAGCAGAATCAACATATTAACCAATATTTCACTGCCATCGGGATCATATACATGATTGTAATTGCAAGATGCCATGCGTCAAATAGCAGCGTTGTGTGCGGGACGTGCTCGCCCAAAAGTAATTGCAGCTGGCACAGGTGAAATGAATCACCACAGGTGGAGGCTATACAGCCTGAAAACACATAAATTGCACACCCAAACCCCTCCCACAACCACACCCACTCCCAAATGCTACCGACAGGACTAGTGATGTTGGGCCTGGGGGACCTGATAGCACTGCAAGTACTCCAACTTCAAGAAGAAGACGAACACCAACGACTGCAACAACCGGCCGCACAGAGGAGACGCAGGAGGAGGAGGAGGAGGAGGGCAAGGCAGGGGCAGCAAGGCACACCAGCACAGCCACTACCACCACGCAGGCAGCCCGCAATCCCACGCCTCCGTGCCAATCCGTTCAACCTCACTGCTGAGCAGATCCACACCCTCTACCGTTTGGACCGGGACACCATAACCGCCATTGTCGACATGACACACGCTGACCTTGTCAGCATGATAGATAGCCCAACCGCCATCCCACCCCTACTGAAGGTGGTGTCTGTACTCCACTTCCTGGCCACAGGCACCTACCAGCACACAGTCGGACAGTTGCATGGCATTTCACAGCCACTATTGTCACGGACACTATTCCAAGTGCTTGATGCCCTCCTGAAGCACGCAGACGACTACATCTGTTTACCATGCTCGGAGCAGGAGCTCACAAACGCAAAAGTGGGATTCCATGCACTTGGCGGCATACCGGGTTGCATTGGTGCCATCGACTGCACCCATGTGGAATTGGTTGTCCCACATGCCATGGAGGTCCAGTACCGCAACCGGAAACAATATCATTCTATCAATGTACAAATGGTGTGTGACTCCAACAGGATCTTTACACATTGTTGTGCCCGATTTCCAGGATCAACCCATGACTCTATCGTCTTGAGGAACTCTACAGTACCACGCTACATGGAGCGACACGCAGGGCACCGATCCTGGCTACTCGGTGAGTCTCATTTAATGCATGTGAATGTGGGGTAGGTGATGCGTCAATGACGTGGCAGGAAGGGGGGGATGCGTACGTAGCAATGTTATTCCACAAACATCCTTCTTTGTCCACATACAGGTGATGCCGGGTATCCACTGAAGAGATGGCTCCTTACACCAATCCGGAACCCACAGAACCAGCATGAGGAGGACTACAACCATGCCCACTCACGTACCCGTGTAGTCATAGAACAGGCATTCGGCCTACTGAAGGCTCGTTTCTGCTGCCTCAGCAGGTCTGGCGGGGCACTCCTGTACCGCCATGAGAAGGTTGCAAAGATGGTCATGGCATGTGTAATGCTACACAACATGTGCGTACGTAGAAATGTGGCCATGCCCCCTGACGCAGAACTGCAAGCACCTGAAGATGGTCATGATGAGGGTGGGGATGTGGCAGCACCTCAAGGAGTCCGCGAGGCACAGGAGGCCCGTGAGATTCGTCAGAATATCATAGATGCATGCTTCTAGCACTCACGCCTGGTGGCTGTTACATGGACACGGGACTTGTGGCACTGTGTGTGTCGGGAACATGCACAATGTGGCCTGTACGCCAAGAAAGGCCTCGTACACAAAGATCAATGTCCACACATCTCATTGGATTAATGTGTATATATGTATTGCAGATGTGAAATGGTATTACACACCCAATCGACCCGCCACCCGGAAGAACCCTACACACCCCCTCCACCCTCCTACCTCCCCCCAGAACACCAGTGTCCAGAGATGCTCATTGTCATTGGTCAGACGCTATTGCAAGCCCCCTCTCCGGGTATCAGGGGCACCCCTGCCTGTGGAGCGCAGGTTCCTCCCAGATCTGCGTTGGGGGCTGCCCTGGACGGAACTTGCAACGGATGATGTCTCTGCCTGCTCACGTCCATGCATGTCCCTAAGGGTTTGTGAGAGCTCAGTGAGCACACGGCGCACAGCGGCAAGTTCACCACATACATCTTTGGACGTCGCATGCAGTTCCCCCCTCAGGCTCTCGGTGCTTCTCTCCATTTGTCCCCTCAGGCTCTTGGTGCTTCTCTCCATTTGTCCCCTCAGGCTCTCGATGCTTCCCTCCATTTCTGCCCTAAGTGTCTCAGTAGATGTTTCAATGGCTGCCTTAGAACCCCCACATTCATCAGCATGCTCCTTGAGGAGCGTGGCCAGTTGCTGCTGTTGCACTATCATCTGCTCGAGGGACTGTTGCCTCTGCTGGGCCATGCCCATTTCCGGTGGTGTCACAGAGGGGCTAATCACCTCATGTTGCCTTGCCACAGGCCTTGTGGGGGTTGGCCAGTCGTCGTCTTGTGGGTGCCCCTGCGTGGTTTCCTCATGGTGTACGGGATGAAACATACAGGGGGATTGGGACAGGTCATGGATGGATCCTACATCTACAGCACCGTTTTCTGTGTCGGAGCATGCTGGCATGAAAGCAGTGTCACCTATGGTGCTGCTGCCACCAGAAGCAGTGCCTTCTGTGGCATCCATTGGGGGGACCTGTGGTGCTGCTGTTGTGGACATGCTGGCTGCTGGGGTGCCTGTTGATGTCCCCTCCAGTGTGCTGCCACTCGATTCGTGCTGCTGACGTGTCTTGATCCGTGCAGCTGAGGTGGAGGGTCTTTGGCCGTTGGTCTTGGCCCTCTTTGCAGGTGTGCTGGTAGGGGGGTCCTGAAGCTCGTCGTTTGATTCGGACCCTGTGGTGGAGTAAAGGAGGGCAAGCGTTATTTATGGGTCTGTTGTAATTGGAATAGCAATGTATCACATGCATTGGGGTGGTACCTGAGGGTGATTTGGGTCAGGGCCTTGGGGGAGGTCTCATTTTCGTGTGGATTGAGGGTGCAGTTATTTTGCAGCCTGCAGTTAGGGTGTGCATGCTGCACATGCAGAGGGTGTTTTTAGGATTTTTACTTATTTATGTATTTAATCTGACTTTTACAGGGCGCTATCATGGCAATGTATATGGACGTTCTCCTGGACATGTGTTTATATTGCACTATGGGGACACATGGTGCTTCACATGATTGGACTTTGTGGATTTAGCATTGTTTAATTTGGCCCACCTACCTGATTCTTCGGATGTCTGCACTCCTTTCTCCATCCCTCCGACTCCCTCTATGCTCTCCATTCCAATGGTGGAGGCACAGATTTCTTCCCAGGGGGTCAACTTGATGGGTGATTCAGATCCTCCCCCGGTAGCTGTGGCAATGTTGCGGTTGGCTGAAAGTATGCTCCGGACGCGTATCCGCAAGTCGTCCCATCACTTCCTGCATTGCTGTGGGTTGCGGGGTGCGGTCCCCACCGCACTTACCCGCTGTGCCACCAGGGCCCATATGGCCTTCTTGTTCGCAAGTGCCGTTCTGGTCATTTGCGTGGAGAAGACGACGGCAGCGTTCTCCTGGAGGGTCTCTGTGAGAACGGTGAGTTCCTCATGGGAGAAGTGGATCTGCCGCTTGCGATCGCACGCTTTTTTAGCAACTTTTCCCATTTTTCTTTTTTATTATGGGGTGGCTAACGGGTTGGGATGTGTCTCAGGGTCGGTTTTTAATGGTTGTGTTGGGATTCTGATTTTATAGGTGTACGGCGTCCTGTTTCCCGTTCCGGCCCCATGTTTTTACTTCCGTTTCCGTATATTTACGGTGACCGTAATTTGCGCTGACCGCTCATTACGGTGACCGCTAAGATGGGTGGCAGAATTGCACCTAGGGCGCCGTACGACGGCGGTATGGGCCGTTTTGGGGTAATTTCCGCCATCGCGGACTTTGCACTTCCGCCATGGCGTAGTTCTCGTGCCTGATGGGTCGGAATTGGCCGCACTTTGCTCCATCGTGCAATGGCGGAAACGCTATTTACGCTATGGCGGTCATGTCAGTTACTTTCCGCCAGGGTCGTAATGAGGGCCATTGGCATGAAATTAGCAGGATTCAGTCTATCGCCATGCTTATATATGGCAATTATCAAGGTACCCCTCCATAACGCTGGAATAGTGAAGCTCGAAACAATGTTATTTAATAGACCTCTCAACATGTCAGCCCAAAGCTCAGGGTTAGTTTTAAAAGTGGAGATAGACAGGCCATCCAGACCGGGAGCTTTGGAATCTTTAAGAATACCCAGTACAATTTAATCTCGAGCAATTTGAAGATGACAAATCGCAGAGTCTAAATAGTTTAGAGGGGAACCCCCCCTCCTGTTTAAACCCTACATAGCGAATAAAAATGATCAACCTACTTGGCTTCAGAAATCGGCAGGGCTTGCAAAAAATCCTGAAAACAGTTTCTTTATCAGAGACCAAAATAATCTATTGTTCTTTTCCAATGTACAATGAAGCATCACTTCTGCACCCTTTTGGATCATTAGGGATTTATACGATTTTGGCCAATTCCTATATGTCATCTTTAACTTATGTATTACAGTAGGTGCAGAACTCTTCTCTTTCCTTGCTTTCCTCATTCTCCTATGGAGTTCTTGCTTTTTAGCCTGAATAACATCAAAAAATTTACTATGTACAGCCGAATTGCTGCTCTTGATCGAATGGCTAGCGGTCTTAAGGCCTTTAAGAATATCCTGAATTGTAATAGCATATTAATATGGAATTAGAAAAAGCACTTGCACTACTGCACATTGTGTCATGATTAATACTATTAAAATGCATAGTGGTTGCAAGTTGCCAGATCGGTGTAAAATACCTATTTCTAACTTCAAGATCAAGTCTTGGAAGGGAAGCAAACTAGTGTTTCCTAGGGATATGAATCTCTACAAAGAGCAGTGAATGGCTATTCTCATCATGTTCAAGAATATTTAAAGAACTCCAAAACATATTAAATGCACTAGAAAGAAAAATGTAATCAAGAGCAGATGAGGAGAGTGCATTACACCACGTAAAATGGGGGGTGGGGGCAATCCCCCCTAATGTTCTCATTCAGATGTAAATGTTCCCAGGAGTCCAATTCATTGCAGAAATTAACTCCACAATTTCTTAGCACTAGCAGATACATGCAACCTATTCTGCTCAAAATAGAGATCCCGATCTAAATATTTACGATTGAAATGTCCCACAATTACAATATAGTCTCCCTTATCAGATACCCAGGACAATAATGAATCAGACACAATTGCCCAAAATGGCTCAAATTCTACATTCCCTGGGTTAAAATAAAGATTCATCAGAATACAAGAGTGATGCATCAAACAGCCCTCATCCCGCCATTGAATCCTAAGTATCACGATATCCTTTCTATTAGTTAGTAATTGCTCAATATGAGACCCATGCCATTTTTAAGAGCACATAGTAAGCCCCCAAATGGATGGCCCTGCAGGCCTTTCAGGGCATTTTCAAAACAAATAGTGTAGCCGTCAGTAATGCGCTGATCCTCAATCCAAGTCTCTTGGAGACAAACCATGTCGTAATTACATAAAGGTGAATCAGGTGAGGCTAGCCTCTAGTGTTCAATGAAACAAGGGAAATGAAGGAAGCTCAATTATCCCCCATCAACCTATTTCTTCCCTGTGAAGAGAGCTGACAATCGGAAACCATATTAATTGTTCTTTTCCTGCTTATTAGATCTTGCAGGGCCCAGAACAGAGCACATATCCTTATTATCATTGACTGTGACATTATCTATATCAATTATTACGTCAGATATAAGTGATGCTGCTCTGGATATATCACCAACTGCGCAGTCCCCAAAGGAAACATTGAACAAATTGTGAGTTCTTCTTTTTTGACCAAAAATAAAACCTCCCTGGAATGTCAGTTTAGAAACCATTGTGGACAGGAGATACATCTGCTATTTAAATTCCTCATGAATAATTTCATACATTTTTACCACTGAGTTCAAAGTAAAGTTTAACGCATCAATTGCATAGAAGGGCAGGGGAATTAAGACAGTTCCCCCAGTGATGGCAGATGACTATAAGGTGTAGGTGATGAGGGATAGTATGTGACGTATGATGGTTCACATAGTTTTGACAGCTCTGACACAAACAAAGAAGGCGAGCAAGAGAGGTTAGTAGATGGAAGCACATGAGGTGAAATAAACTGAACCCCCCGGGAACCGGGCATAGGAAATTAGCTTCTGGCACCATTACAGGGTTAACTACCACCATGCTGAGGTCGTTCATGGTTTAGCATTGAGTTGTCAGTGAAAGATTGCATAGTCACGGTCTGAGCCTCAGGAGCTGAGATGCAATTCATTTCAGGTATACCAATAGTGTTAGAGGCGTCCTCCATTAAAGAGTCTTGTGTCAAGGGTAATCCTGTTGATAAAGGCAAATTTGATACAAAGCAAGTGTTTATATTAAACCCTAGCAGACATTAGCAAAATCTTTCCAACCATACGTGGGTGGTTCTCAGCAACTATTGAATCTGAAACATGATAACAATCAGCAAATAACTGAACTCTTCCACAGAATCACAACCTTAACACTTCTAAAATACAGATGATCATATTTGGGATCGAAACCCTGGCAAACTACCTTTCCAATGGACACCCCATATCATTTTCAACATTAACCTCCCACTATAATCACAAACAGACTCACTAGAATAAAAGACACACAGCCCGCTCCACACCCTTAGGAAAAGTGTACACTACTTGGAAATGATAGAGAAAAATTAGGTTACTAGAGCCATTGACCTCTTGCATCTAGACGATTATAATAGTCTCTATCTAGGACTAAACAAAAATAACTAAACAAACTGTAACATATGCAAAAGTAAGCAGCTAGACCAGTTTTGGGACTCAAGCCCTTGGAGTATGTCTCCCCAGTCCTGAAAATCTTCTAATCGTTCCCTGTTGAAAAGACAATAATACATAAAATGAACGTTATCACTTTCCAAATTCTCAGTAACATTGCTCCTAAATAACTGAACTCTAACCTACACACATACAGTTCCTTGCTTCTTTTTTATTCCCGCCTGGTTAATATTGGTATTGCACTCAGTGGATGTTTCACCTCAATCAAAGTCCAGCCCCAGCAAGATTCTCATGATTGAATTCAACCTAAAATTCCAAGACTCAGCCCAACCAAATTATTCCATGTCGCAAGTGGTTCTGACTAAGTCTGTTTGGATCCACCTTGTAGGTAGGCTATAACCTACTACTCCACTTTCAAATGTTATTTGGCTCTTGTTACTAGTGGAGCAACTCATGCTCTTTTTGAGAACTGACCCTTATGTCTGGATGCTCAGAGTGCATCATGTCTCCCCTTTTTTTACCAACTTGCTCTTGCTCTAGTGCATGTACCTCAACACAGCTCCTCCCATTATGGTGTGTCCAGCTCCCCCTGTCTTCCATATGTGCCCCAATTACATGCCACATCATTCTGGCCCTTCTCTGTTGCCCAAGTAGTACCACACCCTAAACTCCACTAACACGATGGCAAGCTGGTAGTGTTGTGAACGCCTCTGTCCTGCTTGTTGGTTGTGCCAACGGGCCAAGTTTTGCTGGGTCAGACACTGGGGTGGTTCAGGCGTAATCAGATTCACTTGACACTGACTTTTTGCTGCCATCATCTCTAGAGGAGGGTGCTGTATTAGCAGGGCATGTGTTGTATACTCTTCTTAAATATTATTGTGCTACCTGTGGCAGGACTTGCTCATCAATAAGGTGCTGAAGGTACTCTTATTTATTCCACCGTGATGCACTGACGTTTTGCAGAGGTTGCAGAATACACCACCTGCCCATGAAGGTCTAGCTCTGCGGCAAGCTGAAATATTGCAAGGACTGACAGACTGGTGTGGATGTTATGGATGGGGATGAATTCTGAAGCACGTTTACCTGCATGAGGAAAGCCCGAGTCCACATTGCCCCAATCTCCTGAGCAGGAAAATGTGCAATAGCCCTGCTCCACCAAGTACTGAGCAGACAAATGCGCAGTGTCTGCAATCTTCTCCTGCTGAGTCCGCTACGGGGATTATCTTACACCTCCCCCTCAAGCTCTTTAGTCTCCAGCACCCCAACCAACTTCATCTCACCTCTCCCCCCCTTCCACCTCTCTGGCCGCCACTCCCTGCTGCAATCATCACTACTATACCACTCCATCAACCCCAAGGTTAAAATACTGGTCTGAATGCTGCAGAATTCTTGCAGTGACTCTACAGTGACCCCTCATTCCTGGTAGCCTGCCCCCAGACATTGGTTCCTTTACCACAACCACTTTCACCACCCCCTCAGCAACGGTCTCCCTCTCCTCACACTTCACCCCCAAACCTCCTGGCTGTTAATGGCTGCCTTCATTGACACTTAATTTGAGGAGTATTCAGGTCCTCCACGTTGCAGTGTGTTCAATGGAAACACAGTGCCAAAGACAAACAAATAGATTCGTGCAAGACTTACATGGTTAAAGAAGGTGATGGATGCAGGCAGAATTCTCTGTTACACACAAAACAAACATAGCAAACAATATGAGTTAGGAAAAGGTTTTTGCTTTTTTAAATATTTCGGGAGACACCAAAGGAAAAAGGGAACTAAGAAGAGTACAACATTAATGAGTTAAATGCAATGGGAAAAGGTTTGAAAGGAAAAGTACAAAAAGCACTTTGGTGGCACTTTTAAGATCATTTTATGGGAGTATGTGTGAAAAGAGGAAGGTTATGAGTGAGGGCCAAAGAAAACACCCACATTGATAAGGGATGAAACATGGAACAAGAAACACCAAAAAAGCACACACCACTTACACACTCCTTCAAAGCTCTTCCAAAACGCGTCTAACCTTGCCAACATTATACAAAAACTCCTCCACATCAGCACTAAATTGTGAGCCTTGAACTACACTCCTCTCTCCAAAGGCATACAAAACCCACAGGCAATCATGAAGTGAGAGGGGCTTCTTACAGGGCCAGGAGGATAGCTCAGGGGCAACCCGCTCACCTTGAAAGCAAGTCAACGAGGAGCAACACAGGTTTGATCCCCAGATCCACAGTTAAAGATCTCTGGGTATTAAGTGTGTTACAAATAACCAATTACATAAATAAATTACAGGCCCTCAAACATTTTCTAGTGTCTCAAGGCTCTAAGTGGCTGCTCAAACTTCTTTATCGAGGCTCAAGCTGTCTGTTTGGACTGTAGACTTCAGACCCCACCTCAAAACATGAGTGAATGGTTGACCCATAGTTCATCTCACCGAAATACCATGGGATGGTGTGTGTCTACACAGATACACTTCACTTTGCTGCGATGGTCTCTCTCTACGCCCACCATGTCTGCCGGCTGTGTTATACAATTGGTGTTGTCTGCTCAGTTAATCACAACACTTGTGTCCAGCCAAGCCACAGTTTAAGAAATAAGAAAACAAATGTCATTAATACATTAGCACATCATTCTAAAAAATCATTCTTTTCCCTGTGTTTCCACAGGACACATTATACAAGACAACAAAACAATTATCTTCAATTCAACAAACCCAATCTAGGGCTTTATAGTGGGGTTAGTACATGTCAGATGTTATTTCTAGTACACAATTTCGACTTTTGAATTCTTCAACTCTGTTATGATTCAGTCAAAGAGAAAGTTTTTCTGGATCTTTTCATGAAGAGACAGATTTTAAAAGCTCTTTTTGGGACAACTTTCATGTGTGTCCACCAGATGTGTCTACATATGTTTCGACTAGGTGGATATTTAAGGCACCATCTCTGATGTCTATCCCTGCTATTTTAGCCGTCTTCAGGACAAGATATGTCTTCAAAGGTTTGGTGCATTCGGCTATTCCCCCGTACATTTTTGCTTTGTGATCACTGGGTAGTCTTCTTAGTCGGGCATGAGTGTCGTAAGTTTTTAAGGGATTAAATCCTTTTTTGACAGTGGCCGTATTTGGGCTGCCTGTGGTTTCTCTTCTTTTCATGCAGACGAAATATTGTTTCATTTTATTTCACCTCTTTACGTGTCATTCTGTGCACGTGTTGACATTTTCATTAGTGTCGGGTAGTGCAAGGTCACTCTTGCCCCTTTTAGGGCTTCACTCTGCGTGAAAGTATTGAAGAATTCAACTTATCTGAAAGTATATTTGTGTAGCGAATTCAGTCTACTTTCCTTTCGGTGTTCTCGAGACACTGGTTTTCATGGAATATAGAACACATGAGACTCCACTCGATCAGGACACTGGCAACGTTGGGTAACAACTCTAACACTCTCTTAATTATTCAGCTCTTGGACTTTTGCAGAGGACACTGTCACACACCCACTAGTGACCGCAGAGATTAGTCGAATATTTGTCTCCTGACTTGGGGAGTTCTGGTTTACTGAGCATGCGGGCTGTATGCTTCCACAAGTGACACAATTTGTGAATACTGCTTTATCCAGTCTGCTTCAAGAATATTTCCTCAGTACATATTTTTTAATCCCTGTACCTTGGGATATACATTTCAATATTTTTGCTGCTTGCTCTATTGTTTCACTTCTATCTTTACTCCAAAAAATATGTTCTTAGATTAGAGATTTATACTGGGCTCTCAATACTTTTATCATTAGGCCCATTATTCCGAGCCTTTACTGCTTCTTGGAGCGCACTCTTCTGATACACACAGTCCTCGAGCCAGCAGAGTAATTCTTTTTAAATAGGCCATTCCTTTGTCTCCAAAATGTCTCCTTCATATCCAAAGAAAACAGTCCAATACATTCTAATATGTTATCGCCTGGTGATCCTTATCCCAGCACCTGGCTAACAGAGATGTTAAATGTGTGCAGGACAACGTGATACTGAGTCATTCCTAAAAGTACGTCTTACTAGAAGAGTGCAGTATTGTTGTATTGTAGCATATGCATCTGCGGCAATCCACCACTATTTACTTCATTGTTACTCATGACACCTCTACAGGTGCTCAGTGTGTGTTATGTTGCCACCATAAGACTAATCCCCACATAGTACGATACTGCCCCCAACCAAAAGTTACCGGCCATTACACAGTGACACACTTCCAATTATATTCCTACCCTCCCATTGACCTACTCATGCACATTGCACACATATACATTTGAAGATCTGCACATCCACACTTCCCTTTCTTCACCAACAGGTACTACACAATGCCTGCCAAACTGCAACTATGTAGAAAGCAACACATAAATAGAGCCAAGCAATCTAAAAACATAGAAAGTAGCCATACACTACAATCAGAACTTCTAAAGAAAGTTGAAAGAGAAGAGCTAATTCAGTCATTAAGGAAAACGGATACATCTACCAGTAAAGTCAGTGTAGGTTTCTGTTAAAATGTGACAATGAAAAGAAAGGCAGTAAAAACAGTGTAACACACACTGCTGCTAACAGAGCATGTACAAATGGTAATGTAACCACAAGCAAGCATTCCAAAAAATGTATTTTACAAAAAATGTTCCACCTCATAGTCCTTCAGAACCTTGTAAATAGAGGTCAGAAATCAAGCTCAACCCTCAAAACCTACCGCAGAAAAGTCATCCTGGAAGCTCTTGTAGACAGTGCAATGATCGTAAAATGGAAATTGTTCATAGTAATTTTGAACAGAATGAAAACACTAACAAGATTAATTGATAAATTGCAAGCACTACTTCGCAACAAATGCAATATCAGCATAGATACCTTGGGCCACATTTGTACAGGTGAGTGGAGTCACACCACCAACACAGATCCATACTTCAGTGAAGAATCAAACAAACAAGAACAATAAAAACCAAATTGCCTTACATTAGAATGGACGAGGGTATGAAAAGATACACAATACCATAATGGAAGAAGAAACAATGCTTTCAGAAATATCCCCATCAAACTTAGATGGCACTCTCCATTCCACCAAACCAACACACCTGACCTACCAATGGACTTGCACATCAATGTCTAATGTTCTCCAATATCTTAATCAAATCTTTGCTGCAATTCCTCAGTCAGTATTTCAAAGGCAACGAGAAAAGAAAAAGAAAAATACTACAAACTATGGACTCCTGTCCAGTGGGGACTACTGTATTTATGGATCTGCTTGCAAAAGCACCGTCCACTGTATCAAAATGTTAGCAACTCACCATTCAACAGTCAGAAATCTAGTTTACAAACTGTACTTTGAAAAAAGTCCAGCTTTAGCACTATAAAAGTTCTCCTACACGGTACAGCCCAACAAGTGCTCAATGAAATAGAGCACAACCAAAGGAAATATTGTGGAATTGAAGAGCACTTACACACGCAAGCATTTTCAGACAACAGTAATGACAACAGTGGAGCTATCAACTTTTCATATCACACATACAGAAAAGAAATATAAACGTTCAAAAGCAAATCTGCTGAAATGCCAAACCAAGTTCAAAAGCAAATCTGCTGAAATGCCAAACCAAGTATGTGTGTGTTGTCGTAGACCTTTCTATAGAAAGAGCACCAAACTGTAGATGTAATGCAGACAATAGAAGGCAATGAGGCAATGAGGAATCCCAGTGGTTTCAATTATCTCTGTGCCTTACAGCTGAAAACAAATATGAAATTACGAACACCTACATACTGTGCACATACTGCATTGCAAATCTTGACAATAACCAAAGGCCTTCACGGGCAATCAGCAATAATTTGGAAGTATTTCCACTGCAAAACGCACTGCAGCAGCGTAATTTGTATGAGAGCATTATAATCCAAACAGTGCACCCATTTCAAGCAATAATACAACTTCAACCGAAACCTGCAAAATTGCATTCCACTGAATTACTGAGAGGCATTTGTGGGAAAATACTTTATTTACCATTAGATCTCAAAGAAAATGTAGACACTCTATGAGTGCAGAGGCTAATACAAGATTCTTTGATTATCCTGGTAAATGGTGTACCTACAAAAGATTAAAGAGGTTGGTAGCAACTAGTGGTCTTAAGCAAAGTTTGGGAAGCCTTGCAATACTTTAAAGAAAACACTGAATACCACAAGGAAATAAACATTGAAGAAAACCTGAGAGAAAAAAATGAAATAATTTAGGACTCTTCAACAAGAACGTCTAGATCCTAGTGCTGCCTCCAATATTTTAGACCACTATACAATTCACCCAATGCACTCCAAAGACACCATAGATGATGCACTAGAAACATATCAAATGAGGCAAGCCAAGGGAGTGCCAATCAGTGTATGGGAAATAAGTGTAGAAGCACAAGCCTTTCCTCTACTCCCCCCTACTGGAAAAGGTGGAAGATATGATGAAAGATGCACACAAATAACAGCATCAGAATACAGATGTTTGTGAATGTATTCTGAAGACCCTAGATTTAGACAGAACGTGGAGTACATATTCCACCTCCTCTTTGAAAGTGAACTGGCAACGCTATGCTATGGAGTTGCCCACACATTGAAACAGGTTCGCATTTTCAAAACATATCTGCTACACAGCTACTAAAAAAGGTCCAAGAGAAGGACAAAATTATACAGTCAAGTATTACAAATCTCTTGGCAAACATGCATGGTACAAAAGAGTACTGGTTCTGACAGCACACAGTTGTACGGTGTATACTACGCAACCCACATGGATTGTCACTTTAAGTTGTGCAGAGTATGCATGGGAACACTTGTACACTTTCCTACGCATAGCAAACAAAAACAAAACAGTGTAGACATGATAACACCATGAGAACTTTGCTCTCTTGATCTAGTAAATTGTTCATGGTACTTCCATCATTGCCATGCAGCACTTTATTTGCAATAAAGCACTTCCTCCCGTCGGAGAAGTTGAACACTACTTTTGGAGAAAAGAATATTAAACCAGAGGAGTACCACACATCCACATGCTTTTGTGGATAAAAAATGTTCATAAATTTGGTGAGGACAGTGTTGAAACTGTTTTGCAGTTCATTCACAAATATGTCACTTGTGAAATCCCTTCAGAAAGTACACATAGTGACCTACATCTCACATTTTGCTATTCCAAAGACACAAGTGTGGCAAGTATTGCCGATGCAAATATAAGAACAGAGCCAAATGCTACCCCAAATGCCGCTTTGGTTTCCCAAGACCAGTGTCACCAACAGGGCAAGTAAACAGCTTCATGTCTTCAGTTAGGCACAATGTGAAAGGGAAATCTCCTAAGAACACATTCTGCATAAAAAGGAGCAAAGCATCAAAGTATGTCAATGATTACAATGCAATAATTGCCCTCCTATGGAATGCTAATGTTGATGTACAGTACATTGCAGACAATTCCACTGCAGTTGCATGATATGTCACAGGCTACTTAACCAAAGCAGAGAAAACAGAGCTCAAAGACCTCTGGGATGATATCTCATCTTACAAAACACTGGCACAAAAAGTGTACAGCTTTGGCATATAAATGCTGTCCAACAGAGAATGTGGCTGCTCAGAAGCCGCAGACTGTTTAACCAGCACCGCCTTATATGTGAAATCTGAAAACATAGTGTGGCTAAGCCTTGGTGCTGCTGCATCCAGAAAAAAGAGTACTTAAATTGTACAAAGACATACAAACAATAGCCAAAATCGATCCCAACAGCCAGGACATTTTGAAGAACAATTTATTGGACACATACTCCCAGAAAAGGAGTATTACTTTAGAAGGCTTGTGCCTGTACCAAATAGCCCAAAACTGCACACAAAAATAACATTAAACCAGATGAGAAAAAAGGTAGTTACAGAGTAGAAAGCTGTGAAGGCAGCCTGGTGAAACTTATCAAATGCAGCCTAATTAACCATATGAAATTTTCATTGAAAACTCCTCAACCCAAAGAACTGTACTACATGGCTATACTGCCACTTTTCAAACCCTGGAGAAAAGAAGATTTATTAGGCACCCACGCCTCCTATGAAGATGCTTTCAATGCAGGGGAAAGTACAATTACAGATAAACCTTTTCACAGTACAAACACATATTGGACAATGCACGCCAACAAGAAGAAGAACTTCAAGCACAACTACTTGTTGACACTTCTGAGAGCAGTGAACCTTCGGTAACAGGCAGCCAAGAACCACTTGGACATCCACTCATAGCAAATGATGCAGAATTAGCCATGACGGAAGTAACCATCACCATGTTTCAGTATGAGCAATCTGCAAAAGAGTTGGCTATACTGAAATCCCAACTAAACAATGAGCATCGTACCATTTTTCTAGAAGTAAGTGAAAAAATGTAACATGGAATACAGCATGAAAGTAAAACTTGCACCTGTGACAACTAGAAACCTGTACTGATGTATGTAAGTGATGAAGCTGGATCAAGGAAAACATTCTTAATAAAAAACTATCAGTAAATACCTCCAACAATTAACAAACAACAAGCGTTCAGCTGTTGTAACCACCCATACAGATTTGGCTGCCTACAACATAGGTGGAGTCACTCTGATTTGTTTTGGTGTTCTAGTGGAAGCAATCGGTGTAGAGTACTGTACACTTTCAACAGAATCTTCTATGGATCTAGTCAGAGTTTTGAAACAAATAAAAATGCTCCTATATATGAGGTGAGCATGGTCTCTAACCTTATGTTGGCTTTGATTCACCTCTGATTGCAAGAGGTCCTCAAAACAGACTACGAAGAACTCTTTGGAGGAAAACATGTCATTGTTTTTGGAGATCTCCTTCACTTAACACCAGTGAAAGGTGAACCTATTTTCAAAACCTTAGGACACAAAGTGTGCAGTAAAAGTCTTGGAAGCATTGGGAATGTAGCTCTCTGGCAACATTTCCAATGCAGAGAACTAACTCAAAACATGCATCAGTCTGCAGACCTCACCTATGCCAACATTTAAAAAAACATACAGATTGATTTGCTATCAAAGGAGGTGCAGTCTACCCTCAATACTAGACACATCCATGAGCTGTACAGGTGTAACACATGTGCTACTGATATCATGGAACAGTTAGCTCACAAAAATGTCACCTGTATGTCCTTAATGCCCCCTCTAGCAAGCTCTGCACATTTCAATGCAACATGCTGAAAAAAGAAAAACAACCAATAGTGGAAATTTATGCCACAGACAAACTGGATGTACACGGTATGACAATACCTATGTGTCAACAAGGCATAGCACGACTACATACCTCAGAAAACTCTTTGTCCAATACGGCTGGTTTGGAGAAAATTTTAACATTATGTGTCAACTATAGAGGAATGCTGAAGCATAACCTGGACGTGTAGCAAGGGTTAGTCAATGGAGCACTTGGTACAGTTGTTATCTTCCAGACATACCCATGGGACAACAGCATTCAGTTTGTGAACATCCAGTTTGACAAACTTTCAGAAGTTAAAAAGGTAGGATGCACGACAGCGTAATTCCTTCTTTTCAAAGACATGTATGTACGTAGAGAACAGTTTTCTCTGTCGCTAACTTAAGCAGTAACTATTCATAAATCGCAAGGTCTAACCTTAGCTCAATCATTGATTGATATTGGCAGCACAGTCTTCAAAGAAGGCATGGGTTACGTAGCACTTTCACATCTACGTACACCGGAAGGACAGTATCTAGTGAATTTTAATGCAACTGCAGTCATCGCAGACATTCCTTGCATCATAGAGTACAATAGACTACGTGCACTGTACACACCCCATCTGAACATGTACCCTGTTCCTCAGAAACCCAAAGGTTTCAAAAGAAGTCTCATTCAATCAGAAGTTGGAAATGAACTCATACTACATCAACTACCAACAGCACAGACAAACGGATTAAACAACTCAAGACATACCCAACTCCTCAAAGAAACCAAGTACCCTTCCATCAAAGTACTCAGACACCGAAGTGCCTGTTCCATTCAAATGTTCCAATATAACAGGTGTTAATTGCTATGCAAATGTAACAATGAATGTTCTATTCCAAATGCCAGCAATTGTTGAACACATTTATTTAAATGGCTCAGACCAGTTGTGTTTGCAAATGCTTGTCCTTCACAGAAATGCAGTAAGTAATCCTGACAACATTTACGGTGTCTCAGGAATAAGGCAAGAATTTGTGCTGGAATGGTGAAATTCACTTTAATCTGACAAGAAGATCCTCAGGAATTTCTAATGTACTTACTACAAATACTGGAAAGGAAAAACATTCTATAAATGAAGAATACCACATTTCCTACATGTGGAAACATATGCAGTCTCTGCCACCATGTAATTCAGGAACAAGTCCTTAACGAATGCTTTGTGTACGTTGCAATACCTAACTGTGACTCCATTCCCTTTCAGCAACTGGTGCAAAATGCAAACCATAGCATATTGTGTACGTCGTGCAAGTCTGATAATCGCTTGACGCTACATATATGGTATGCAGTAATAGAATCGCGGCAAAAATGTTGCCTGTACAAACAATTGCTGTGGTTTGACCCAGTAAAGGTGTGTACCCCATTATACCATTTAAGGGGAGCAGCGGTTGCAGGGGTGTACCCCGCTCCCCTTTAATGGTATATTGGGTATAGGGGTTGTGGGGGTGTCCCCCCCCATCCTTAACATGGATTGCGGCAGCAAAACCACAGCCTTTTTGCCGTGATTGTTTGTGTAAATGGCCATTTTTGCCACGATTTTAACACATTGAACCACATATACACTCACATAGTCAATATGTTATATTAATGCTCTTCAGATACAATGCTGATGGAACCAAAATCAACTGCAAACTTACTGCCTTCACACACAGACAGGCCTCACTTGGCAAGAAAACCATCACAACAGTAGACATAATCTACCACACAGGCAACACAGTCAGTGGAGGGCACTATACTGCATACATTAGAAAGCAATGGTCATGGTGGGAATGCAATGATACTTCCATCATTCCAAAGCAGAGATTGTCTGCAAATCTTGCAAATGTCTACTTAATATTCTTAAAGCCAAAAGTTAGCCATTGATGTACAAATCTACTATACCTTACTCCCCAGCACCAACCTGTACCTTTGTAATTGCACTAAACAAAAATGTCCTTACACATTGTCGACCTAAAGCAACTTAGCATACAGCAAGCATTACCGGAATGCATTACAGTGTGTGTTGGCCAATTTAATCCCCAATGAACCCAATGAGTACACTCACACAAACAGTACGTGTACACAAATCCCAGTCGCAGTATTTTCCACAAGATATGTACAAGGGAAAGTACTAAGTATGAGGGTTCAAACCTATCCTCAGCAACCTCTGAAACAACCAAGTACACAGATGACTCACGTGCTCTCTAAAAATACTCATACAACTGCAAGACATATGCAACTATCACTATAATGGGAGACTACCGCTTCAGAATGTACACAGATGGGATAGTAACAACAGGAGTTCACAAGTTTGTAAATGTACCCTTTAGAAATGGGACACGGTAAACAGTTAGAATTCGCCACCTGGTATCTAACTGCAACCAGAATACTACAATGTTATTTGCAGCATCAAACAACCCAACGCAACCATCAACAACGACTCTGCTACAAACATATCCTCAAACAAATCCAAAGTATGACCAGTTACAGTACGACAACAGGCATGTAACTACTGTCACAATTCTGCAGTAGCACAGTACAATGGCACATTACGTGCAAAACAGCAGCAACCAAACACATAAAGAAAAAGTGCTACCAAAAAGGAACCAGGTAACCATTTACAAAACACCAACTGCTATATAACGCCATCCACCCGACCAACATGTATAGGGCAGAAATCGTAAACCATTACATTTCCTCCGACTTGAAGAGTACACCTTAAAAAGTGCTATAACCACTCCAACGGTTACTGTATTTAATTGTGCACCATAGAAGCAATTTAGAAGGTTTTTTATAATTCAGCATTGATTTTTTTCCCCACAGACACAATGATGCTGCAAAGAAACACAGGAACTGTGCACATTGCACAGTGCACTGGTTCAAAGCATAGCACTTATAAAGTACTAGTTATGAGGGTCCACAAAGTAAATAAATATATGCAATGTAGTGGACTGCATAGTAACAAAATACCTGCTCTAACATGTTCTGTTCTCTTTCTCCACAGATAATGCAGCAACAATGAATTCAACATGTCACATTCCATACACAAAAAACAGAACAGGCCCTCCCCAATTCAAACAGTAAGTATGCAATTATTGGTATCACACTTCTCTACAATGTCCACAGTGCAATCTCTGCACTTATTTCTGCAATGCACATAGCACATAGCAATGCCACAATGTGCTATGCACACCTATATTACACTACACAGCTTTTGCATACGCCCTGCACGCTTCACTACACCCAGTACAATGTAGGGGCTGCAACCATGCATTCAACATTGTAGACCCTGCACTCAACTGCTACTGCACTGTACAATTACACAATCAAACATCTATCCATGTACCAGAAACCCCACACATAAGACAGCCACGCACCCCTTAGCCACTGCAGTTGACATTGCCTGCCGTGTCTTCCACACAGTACATAACCTGTTTCCTATATACACTGTTCACCTAAGCCTACAATACGTGGACACATTGAATTCACTACACTACAGTAACCTACCCGATAATCTGCACAATCACAACAATGCAAATTGATCATTGCATCCATATATCTTACGTAGCTGTCCTAACTGCTGCACCATTTGACTCCTCTCATTCCACTGCCACTGTTTAGGCTATTAGATCATCTTCATTGTTATGCACACCATTGCAAAAGAAAGTATACACCACAGATTTCAGCAGCACATGGTACATACCTCAGCAGCCATATTTCAAACACTGGGTTCCTCCTTCAATTTTTATACTTCTGTTTCCCTTTCTTATTTTATAATGGAAACACTATTTCAACACCATAAACGCCTTACAATGTTTGAAGGACGTACGCAGTAATTCCTTTTCTTTGAGCTACGACAACCCCAAATATGTTCACGCTCAAAGACACCAAACTGCGTACGATGGTCCAGCCACCCACGTATACTGAGGCAGAGCACAGACAGTGTGCCATTGTCCACCGTTCCTCGTAACGCACTGCACATATAAATATTCCTAAGGGACTGTGAAAGCACATTTTATGTATATTGCCATCTGTGCGTTCAGAGCAGCATGTGTATGGCACCATCATCTCTACTTATACCTCCTACTAACTTCACCGTAATGACACTACCAACATTCGGAAATGCATGCTACAATCGAAACATGTTGCCGGCTGCTTCCTTTCTTTTTCCCAGCATCATCTCCAGGAAGCGAAACCTAACATACCTCTCCTTCTGCAGGACAAATGTGCATTGTAAAACAGCCTTGAGTGGCTCCAAGGGCAGACATTGTATGGAATTGTACAAAATAAAATACATAACTTACACTGCAGTTGCGCTGCCCATGTGCCCCAAAGTTAGTCTGCAACGATTCCATACGCTGTACACCTCAATTTGTCGCCAACCCAAAACAAGCATGGAATTTGCCTTAGTTATGTAAGTGCAACTTTAAATCTCATGTGTACTATGACTAAAATGTATTAGGCTGCAGTTCTGTCTGCATAATTATAAATGTACTGTTCCATACACGTTCTCAGTGTGCATTGTACAGAGATTTGTGATGGCAGTAATCATGCGCCGTTACAGTGACATGTCTCCACCATTCCCCGTAAATTGCAACTGTGACTGTACTTCATTTTGTTGTCATTCTTCCCCAGCCCCGGAAAAA
Source organism: Ambystoma mexicanum (assembly GCF_040938575.1). Classification (NCBI taxonomy): domain Eukaryota; kingdom Metazoa; phylum Chordata; class Amphibia; order Caudata; family Ambystomatidae; genus Ambystoma; species Ambystoma mexicanum. The sequence continues at coordinate 1,100,715,029 of NC_090933.1, forward strand.
CCAGATATAAAGGACAAGAGGAAAAGGGACCACAATTTGTGCAGTAAAATAGCACACTTTATGCTCACTTGTGCAGTGCTACCTTCCCCGTCTTGCCTTTAATATGCCCTTTCAAACAATAACCAGTTCTACGCAACCTCATTTTATTGCAAGTAATTACAGCCACAGGTGCACGCAGCAGTCAACCGGCACAGAAACATCGCCAGCTCACATTTCAATGTTGCATTTTTTAGCTAACCAGCTCCTGCATTCTCCTGCAATCCGCGGGGACCCCCATGAGGGTTGATTTTTTATTTTTTTATTTGGACACACACAGACACATTATGCCGTGGGTCTAACAACACTCGCTAGCACTGTCATTTCTTGTCAAAAGGAAACACATGAAATGAGTGTCTGGTGGCAACCTTTCAAAGACAATTTACTTGTGTACAACCGTACAAAGACAGTATGACCTACAAACCAGAGAGCAAAGCAGTGGGTTAACATATGACGCTACTCAACAACACACACTACATGGTCCATGCGGCAGCCACCTATTATGACATCCTTCCCGCAAACTCTTGTCCTTTTCACTGCCACTCATAACGGCTACTTACATCTATTCCTATTCTTCTTTCTTCTCAGATACATAGCACCTTACTGCGCATGGCACACATTCCACAATCCAGCAGGTGGGTGGTGGACCAAGTATTGCAAGATTACCATAAGCAATGTCTTTTCCGTCATTGTTATCTGGGCAGACTGACATGGGCCTCTATGTCCATTTGCAGTTCCGGCAACATGAACCAACCTGCAAACGTTTATTATGTAAAGCATCCCAGAGGCAACAGCTGATACCTTGTCTACCTTGCAAAGAAAAACTGTTCTTCCACACGGCCCACCAAGGACCACAAACTTATCATGTTTCCACTTTGCTACATGGCAAAAGACGTACAGAAGAGCACAGACGGCACTGCACACTACATTGCGAAATAAAAGAGCGGTGAAGGCAGTCACCTTACATGTTTGCATCAACATTCTGTACAAAATAAAGCACTTGCAACAATTCACAGTGTTCTTGGTAAAGTATGGGAATTTTCTGGAACCGTACGCTCTCTGTGCGCATGTCTGCTTTTGTTTATGTTGTTCCTTTCCGGATCTAGCTGCTCACATGACAGAGTGTGCTTTGCTTGCCACGCACGTAACAAGAATACCTGGAGCACACAGTGTGCGCAAAGACTCTCCACAACTAAAGTCAGCTGTGCCAGTGACTGTTGCGATGGTGTATGCCGCCCACACGTATAGGTAATGGAAGCGATGCACACATAACAATTGCACACAATAGGAACGCAACCGCGTTCCTTGCCCATCTCAACAAGTACGCAAAAGAAAGCACAACAGTCAGAAGGCCTCCCATCCTGTATATGGCGGGACTTAACCGCGTTGATGATTTTGTCCGGTTTTGTCCAATTTTGTCCAGTGCAAATGTATGTGGGTCGGTATGTACATTATCCATACTTTAAATAAGTACTTCTTAGTAACTCGAGTCATGTCGCGATATCTTACTCCACTGTGAAAGCACACACCATTATCAGGGGCACACCATACTAAACACAAATGATGGCATGTCAGCCCGTGAACGGCAACAAGTCCAATGACATACGCCATATGCAACGGCAGGCACTTCACACCACCTCTGGTGTTGTACTAACTGCACATTACCCATCATACGTTTCGAACTGGGGTTGATATCATTACACTCACAACTTTCATGGAAAATGTGTAACCTCTTTCGTAAATGCTTGTTGGGTCTTGTGAAAAACAATATTCTATGTGCTTTTGCTCACTATCTAGTCAATTCGGAGCAGGTGTTTCCACTCAAATGGAAAAATCATGTACTGGATGTGTTATCAGAGGCATGTATATCAATAGAACTTTTACTAACAAATCCAACTCGAGTCAAACTAAAATTACTACAACATGACTGGATCTGTAATAGAGCTAAATGTTGCATCTATAAAGATTTCGATAGCCATTTGTTTGGGTAAAAAAAAACTCAGAGTAATGGCAGATTACTTATTAAAGTTCCCATCACCATATATTACGTAACGGTATATGCAATTCAGACTCAACCGATTACCAACTGTGGAAATCTTGGCAAGAAGGGGAATTCTTCCATATGAGTTGAGTCACTGTCGCTTTTGTCAAGATAAAGAATGTGTTGAGACACTGCAACACCTAATTGCCGTTTGTCCAGCCTTGACGTTGAAAAGGAAAATTCATTTCTATACCCTTTATCCATGTACACCCCAATGTCTGAAGACAAAATCTGGTTTGCAATCTTTACTTGTCAAAACACGACAATTATGATTACTATAGTACAATATTTAGACTCTGTTTTGACAATGTTCAATGATCAATTGGATTAGCATGTGGGCAAAAAAATATTACATAGTTGTATGTCTGCAAAAGATGTGTTTTCTTTTCTTCTTATTCTTTTAGCATGCAGAATGAAATTATATGGATTATTAATTTTGAGAAAGTATGTTGAGAAATTCTGTTAGGACATCTATCAAATTAACTTTTATTATGTTACATTTTGACACGTATGTAAATGTTTGTATTTCTTTATGATCATGTGTATGTATTTTCTATAAAAATATTTGAAAGGTTGTTCAGCCAAACAAATAAAAAAAAAGTACCAACTGCACAATGTCCTCCACAACCATTCTGTAATGGTGATCATCCACAGGAGACATGCATATTACATATCAGTATAGGAACGACCCAAAGAAGGCAACATTCTGAAACCTACTTCCAACTAATGTCCACAATGTTAGTTCAAAGGTCACTAGCCATGCACACAAGCCAGTACAGGCTTGCCACACCCAACACAACATAGTACACTGATTGGCAATATCCCGATATCCTCTGCACTCCTCTCCCCATCCTCAATGAGCTTGGAAATTAGTCGCCTGTGCAGCTACCCGACAATGACGGATATTTGGTGGCTGCGCAAATAGTGCCATATCTCAGCTATGTTGCTGCAGCACGTCTAACAAGTCCTCCACAATGTTTCTATAAAGGCAAGTACCTTAGGACATTCACATATTGAAAAGTGTGTGGTATGGAAAAAAGTATGCTTATAATAACTTCCCGAAGTTATCGAAGGCAAATCAAATGCACTCTGCTTACTTATTTGTGCACTCAGGATACCATTATAAAAGTGCTCACATGAATGTTCTAATGTCTTCCTGCACTCCCTCAAGCAAAGCTCTGTTCACGGCCACACCATTGCAAAGGCAAATGGTGGCATGTCTCACCACTGCTGCTGTAAGAACTCTAACATGTCTTCCATAAATATTGTATAAACATGAGTACCTTAGGACACTTACATATTTAAAAGTCTGTGGGATGTCAGAACATATAGTTATAATAACGTATCCAAATGAGCTAAGGCAAAGAGAATGGACTCTTTAGACATATGTGTGCAATCCACATACCAATATCACAGTGGTTGCATACATGGCTGCATTGCGGTGCAGGGTTTGGGTGCATTTACACGGAGAAGGGGGTTAACCTGGATACCTCACATTTGTTTTTTAGTTTTTTTGGAAAAGAAGTAGATTTTCCGTGCAGTTTCCTGATTTGTTCAGTGCTTGGTGCAAAAGTTTTATTTTTATTTTATCTTATCAGACACAGCAGGACGCAACTTACGGGGACACAGTTCCAGTATTTAGGGCCCATCAGGAGCCCAGCTGTAATTACAGAACATACTGTACTATATCAGCAAGAACCCCACAGGAGGCTGTGGACTACGTCATTTAGCCTTGAAAAGGACCTATGGGTCGAAACACGTGTCGGATGACCTCACCTCAAGAAAACAAATAAATAAGATAAAATAAAACTAACAGGCCAATTCATGGAATTAATGTGCGCTGCGCAAGTGCAATGTGGAATTCACCTCTGTAGGCTTGCGAAAAGTACACGTTTCTACTTTGTTCTTCTTAATGTAAATATTGAGATCCAGAAATGATAACTGTCCATCATCGATGTGTGCTACCAATTCCCACCCAAACTCATTAGTATTGAGCATGTGTGTGTATTTCTAGAATTCAGAACGTGTCCCGTCCCAAATAACAAACACGTCATCTATGTATCACCACCATCGTAATACATGCTGCCTGTTGGGAGATAAGGAGAGTGCATGTATTTGCTCATAATGTGCCATAAACAAGTTAGCTATCGAGGGGGCATAGCATGCCCATGGCTACACTCCTAACCTGTTGGAAAAACTCTCCATTAAAAATGAACACATTGTTCCTCATTGTAAAAGTTAGCAGTTCCTTAATCATTTCTATATGCAGGTGATACATGGCTGAAAGACTAGAAACAAGACTTGCGCGATCTGAATGACACCTGGCCTAGTAGGATCGCTTGTCCGTCTTCCCCTTGTTTCCCTCCCTCCCTGCCTCGTCGCGCCTTGAAACACTTGTGTATAGGCACGTTACAAATACCATATCATATCATATCATGATATTCTCATGGGCGCAGGACATGGGGGGGACAGGGGGGACAAATCCCCCCACAATTTTAAGTGGGGGGATGTAATATCATTTACCCCCCCCCCCCCCAGAATATGTTTGGTGTGTCGTGCAGGGATCTGTTTTTGAAGTGGGGGGCTGCTTACTATGTAAGATGCCCTCTCCCCCCTGTCCCCCAAAGAATGGGGTCAATACCCTGGGGGCAGATGGGTGATCATCTGCCCCCAGGGAAGGGGGACAAACAAAAAAAAAGATTTATTTTTTTAAACATAGTTTTCTGTGGGGTGGGTGTGGGTGGGACCACTAGTCACCAGGGATTTTTGCAATGTAAGTGGCCCTCTCCCCACCAGCCTAAGTGGATGGGGGGCACCTTATGTAGCCCTACCTGGGTGCAGATTTCTGCCCCTAGGAAGGGGTACATGAGATGCCCTCCATCCATTTGGGCTGGGGGGGAGGCCACTGCAAATATTGGCAGAGCCACCCCTCCCAAGCCTGGGGCAGTACGTTTTGACTCCCACCCTGGGGGCAGATGGCCACACACATGTGCCCATCTGCCCCTAGGGAAGGGCAAAACAAAAATATATATATTATAACTTGTTTTGGGTTGGGGCAGGGGGGTCACTAGATCACCATGATTTTTTGTGTTTGAAAGGGGGGTGGCCCTCCCCTGCCCCATAAGTGGATGGGGGGCACCTTATGTAGCCCTACCTGGGTGCAGATTTCTGCCCCTAGGAAGGGGTACATGAGATGCCCTCCATCCATTTGGGCTGGGGGGGAGGCCACTGCAAATATTGGCAGAGCCACCCCTCCCAAGCCTGGGGCAGTACGTTTTGACCCCCACCCTGGGGGCAGATGGCCACACACATGTGCCCATCTGCCCCTAGGGAAGGGCAAAACAAAAATATATATATTATAACTTGTTTTGGGTTGGGGCAGGGGGGTCACTAGATCACCATGATTTTTTGTGTTTGAAAGGGGGGTGGCCCTCCCCTGCACCATAAGTGGATGGGGGGCACCTTATGTAGCCCTCCCTGGTGGCAGATTTCTGCCCCTAGGAAGGGGTACATGAGATGCCCCCATCCATTTGGGGTGAGGGGAGAGGCCACTGTAAATATTGGCAGAGCCCCCCTGCCCCCAAGCCTGGGGCAGTATGTATTGCCACCCCCCTGGGGGCAGATGGTCACACACATGTGCCCATCTGCCCCTAGGGAAGGGTAAAATAAATATATATATTATAACTTGTTTTGGGTGGGGGTGAGTGGAGGATCCACTAGACCACCAGGATTTTGTTTGTGTTTGAAAGGGTGGGTGGCCCTCTCCCCCCACCCTAAGTGGATGGGGGCACCTTATGTAGCCTTTCGTGAGGGCATAGTTCTGCCCCTAGGAAGGGGTACATGAGATGCCTCCATCCATTTGGGGTGGGGGGGGCATTGCAAATATTGGCAGAATCACCCCCAAGCCTGGGGCAGTACATTTGCCCCCCCACACGTGGCCATCTGCCCCTAAGAAAGGGGCAAAACTAAAATAAAACAAATTATAATTTGTTTTGGGTGGGTGTGGGGGGCCACTGAACCACCATAGATGCTTTGAGTGGAAAGGGGGTGGCCCTCTGCCCCCCACCCCAAATGGATGGGGGCATCTCATGTAGCCCTCTCTGGGGGCAGATTGCTAGCTCAATCTGCCCCTAGGAAAGAGGCAAAACAAAAATAAAAATAAAAAAATGATAACTTGTTTTGGGTGTGGGGGTCACTAAACCACCATGGATTTTTTTAGTGGAAATGGTGTGCCCACGGGTGTCTTCTTTTCGGAAATGCATGGCGTTCTCTGTTTTCCTTGGTGGCTTCGACACCCTAGGCCTAAATCTGTAGGTTGTCCACATGAGCAAAATCTGCTTTGCGAAAGGCTTGGGGTTATCAGTGGGTTAGCCTTTTTCCCTTTGCGCCGAGGTAGGTGCATCCACACATGTGAGGTACTGTTTTCGTCGCGACACCTGTGGGAACGTGGGAAGGTAGGACATCTGTTGTTGGTGGCGTGTTTCAGTGGGTGGGCAGAGGAAAATGTCTCTGAAATTTAGTGAAAAAACTACAATTTTCAGACATTTCCCTCTTGCCACCCACCGAAACACGCCGCCAACTCCACATGTCCTACCTTCCTGCATTCCCACAGGTGTCCCGATGAAAATGGTACCTCACATGTGTGGGTGCACCTACCTGGGCGCAAAGGGAAAATGCTAAACCACTGGTTAACCCCAAACGGTTTGGGGAGACAACCTACAGATTTGGGCCTAGGGTGTCGAAGCCACGAAGGAAAACAGGGTACCCCATGCATTTCCGAAAAGAAGATACCCTTGGGAATCCACAGAGGTCTGACTTGCGCAAATCGCCCCAGAATTTATTACCCACAATCCCAGAGAAAGTGAAAATTGTGTTTTTTCCACCAAATTACAGACTTTGTCAGGGATTGTGGGTAATAAATTATGGGGCGATTTGCGCAAATCAGACCTCTGTGGATTCCCACGGGTGTCTTCTTTTCGGAAATGCATGGGGTTACCTGTTTTCCTTCATGGCTTCGACACCATAGGCCCAAATCTGTAGGTTGTCCACATGAGCAAAATTCCTGAAAAATCTTCTGTGCGAAAAGACTTGGGGTTACCAGTGTTTTAGGCTTTTCCCTTTGCACCCAGGTAGGTGCACCCACACATGTGAAGTACCGTTATTGTCGGGAAACCTGTGGGAACGGAGGAAGGTAGACCATGTTGTTGGCTGCATGTTTCTGTGGTTGATCAGAGTGAAATATGCAGAAATTGTGTTTTTTTTCTGTCATTTTCCCGATTTCCCCCCAAACTATGGAATCTTTCCCTACATAGTTGTTGCCTGACCTGCGCAAATCACCCCTTCCTAAACTTGGAATATTTTCTACTTTTCAGAAATGTATGCCTTTCTGGCTTCCAATTCAACTTTCCTACCCTTTTCTTCCATTCCGTCCACACATGTCCTATTGGACAAAAAAACACCAAAATCGCCTGCCCTCTCACAAAACGGCTGATTAGCATATCAACATATGTTATTTTGGTTTCCGCTCAATCTGTTCTTGAAAACCTGGAAAATGGCGAATCCAGCACAGCAAACCATTTGTTCCTCGCTCTTACAAGGAAAAAAAACAAATGTTCTCCTTTTTGGTTATTTTCTCTCACCCCCCTACAGCAAACTAGGATTCCTGGGTGGCGTTACGACCGCCTACATGTGGGAAAAAAGGGTCCAACTTTGGCCGATATATCTCAGGTAACAAAGAAGTTACAAGGCATTGAATGGCGACATACCGAAATCACCAAAAAAGGCCTTGGCACTGGGGGGAAATACCCATGGCAGTTAAGGGGTTAAGACGGTAAAACCCCAGAGGAGATATCATGTGTAAGGCAGCTCAGTTAGCTAATGCTCCAAATGCAGATTGTGCACAGGAATATGTAACACCTGGGTTCACTTCCTGGCTTAATCTTCTGGTGGGATAATAGGCAGAGTGAATGCATTCAGCTTCCGATGCAACACAGCATTTTCCAAGTCAATTAGTTCAGAAAAAGTGGTGGAAAACACTATTACTGTTGATTTTTCGAATTAGCCAGATTTTTGTGCAGACTGCAGCTGCCATTGCTGTGTTAGGGAGAATATGTTGAGTGTTCAAGCAAGGAGGTATGTATTAAGCAAGTAAGCAGTGAGACAAGGGAGAGGCCAAGAAAGGCCAGAGGGGCTCTTTGAATAATGTAACAGGGCAGAGGACCGTCGCTCTGCACTCCTAGTAACATATGAGAGAATCAAATAGATCAGGCTTTGCAGCAAATGTTAAATGAGAAAGGAACAGAGTCCAGCTCTGGATTCAGAATAACAAAGGCAAAGAAAGGCTAGACTCTGAAGCCAGCATGAGATGGAATAAGAGAGACCAGACTCATTGTGAGAGGGTGTACCGGCCCTCGCAGGGGTGCTAGAGGGGCAGCCCACATAGCGGGCTGCCCCTCTGGCCACCCCTCCCTGGGTCCACATACACCCCACCTACTAGGCATCCCCCGGGTCCGACACATCTGGCCGCGGATCTCGGGAGTGCTTATAAGGGGGTGGGCTTGCCATTGCTCATCCTCCTTGTTTGCTGTACCCCTCCTCCCCCGGAGGACAGTCAAAGCAGCAACATCACACACCTGGTCCCTCTACTCCCATAACAGGGCTTACTCAGAGGTACAAACAAGATTTCCTCTTTTTTGAAACCCCCATCCTTCCATTCCAAGAGACACACACGTCTCCTTGCCCCACACAAAAAAGTAGCAACTTGCAGTTGGTAGAAAAGGCTGCAACTCCTTTATTTGGCAGGAGTCCACTTAAAGGTGATCTGCCTCTTAACAAGCTGGCGTCCTAGCTGTGGCCCATTGGAAGTAATTGTTATTTCCTCTCTCTTACCATGAGCTCATAGTCAGATGATAAATCCAGAAATGCAACATACAAAGACATGTTCTTTGCTGCTGCATCCTTTAATTTTCTTCTGTTTTCTTTTCTTCTTTTCTCTTGTTTTATACAGTGATATTTGTAATTTAATACGTACTGCTATTTTAATTCTAATTTTGTGAAAATTCGAGTTCTTTGACTAAAACACAATAAATAAATAAATAAAGCAAACTCCCCAAGATGTCCCCTGTCCCCCCCAGATTTTTTGTGTCTCCTACGCCATATTCTAGAGCCTTGATAGCCTGCTTATGCACTATAGATGTATCCAAAGCCTTTAGATCAAAACTTGCCAAAAAGTATCCTTTCTTCCATTCAAAACGTTCTCAATCCTGCAGTATGTGGGTGGAATCACGAACCTAGGTGTCCAACTTGAGAACTAAAGGTTGTAAAAATGTATCAATGTATGTTGAAGCATTTTTAGTGACACACCCCTTCCCACTTAGTATAGGCCTGACCTCAGGCAAAGTCTCAAATGTTTTATGGATCTTAGGCAGGAAGTGGGGAGTGTTGGCACATCCACACAAAGAAAAGCTGGTCCTCCTCCATAAGCACACAGGTAGAGAGCCATTTATGAATGATCTAATCATATTCTCTGGTAAACGTTTTGATAGGATTTGATGTAATTCTATCATAACAACCAGGTGGCTGTAGTTGTTGATGTTCCCTTGAAATGTAGGCATGCTGATCTAATAATACAATATTGCCCCACTTGTCTGCCTCCTTGATTATAATACTCTGATCTTTGGACAATTTGTCTAAAGCCAGAAACTCCCCTTTTGTCAAGTTCCTAGTGGCACCAAATCTATTAACACATTTTTGTTTGTCCATATTCCTATGCATGTCCCAGTTAGGGCCAGGCCAGTTTTTCTAAAGTATAATTAAGGGCATCACAAAACTGTTCACTGAGGCAGTACAACACTCCACTCTTAGTATAAGGCTGTATTACCGGAGTATTTGGTAGCGTAGACAGAGCAGCCATGCTTATTTTATGAGGGATTTATTTATTTATTTATTTATTAAATTTATATAGCGCGCAGGCAGCCCAGGGGCATTGTGGCACTGTTACTTGCAAGGAAGACTTAGTTACAATGTGAGCAGGTTGTGGAAGAGAGTGTTGTTTATAAAAGTACCTGAAGCATACAAATGGTTCAAAAGAAACACTCACACACAGAAGTATTATAAAAAGAAAGATGTATTATAAATAAATGTAGGCCAAGGTAAATCTTGGGGGGTAAGTACTTTGTCAAAGAATCATAAAGACAGTATACAAACACAACACAATGTTTAAGGTAGACAGACCCATGTGTAAACCTTGTTCAGAATAACTAACAGTAATTCTAGGTAAGTCAGACCAAATCATACACATGTAGAATAGAACACACCTATTCAGGGGGAATAAAACCACACAATACTCTCAAGGGTAGTAGACCCTTTTATGAGGGATTTATTTATTTATTTATTTATTAAATTTATATAGCGCGCAGGCAGCCCAGGGGCATTGTGGCACTGTTACTTGCAAGGAAGACTTAGTTACAATGTGAGCAGGTTGTGGAAGAGAGTGTTGTTTATAAAAGTACCTGAAGCATACAAATGGTTCAAAAGAAACACTCACACACAGAAGTATTATAAAAAGAAAGATGTATTATAAATAAATGTAGGCCAAGGTAAATCTTGGGGGGTAAGTACTTTGTCAAAGAATCATAAAGACAGTATACAAACACAACACAATGTTTAAGGTAGACAGACCTATGTGTAAACCTTGTTCAGAATAACTAACAGTAATTCTAGGTAAGTCAGACCAAATCATACACATGTAGAATAGAACACACCTATTCAGGGGGAGTAAAACCACACAATACTCTCAAGGGTAGTAGACCCTGTCAGTCATGCAGTGACACACAGTTTTAAAAATCACTTAATTTATTTATTTACATTTATAAAGCGCTCACACAGCCTGCAGGCATCAAGGCGCTGTTGCGTAGTCATTTTTTTTTTTTTTGTCTTAGTTACGTATTTATAACGCGCTTAAACACCCAGAGGTTTCTAAGCGTGGCCCAGGGATCGAACCTGTTGTTGCTCTGTGTCGTCTTGCTTCCAAGACGCGCACGCTGCCGCTGAGCTATCCTCCCGGGACAATATACCAACCCTGTTACTAGGATACAATGCTGAATAGTGGAACACACAATCATGGAACAGTATGAACCCACAATTACATTCAGGATAATTTTTAGTTATAGCAGGTGAGTAAGACCAAATGTTGTAACAAACTAGTACAGTTGATTTTCAGTGGAACACAGACTAAGGTAAGCAATAACCCCTTACATTATTGTAGGGTTGCACAAAGCAGACCAATGTTAGCAAAACCCACAGTACACTTGTTCAGAATGACACAGAGCTATTCAAGCTAGGTACCACCCAAAGCAGACTTATTCTAGACAGGGTATACAGCAAGTCAACCCAGTTGGTGAACCTATACACTTATTCTTTGAAAAGAATAACCAAGTGAAGCCAAACGCATTATTTCTGAGAATAGGAGGATCTAATCATAGTAAAATAAAGTAACCCTACATACTTTTCTGAATGGCAGAACACACTCAGGTAAGTAAAATCTCCTTTAACTACTCATATTTCAGAGGGAAAGTTAACAATACAACTCATACACCAGTGGCTTGGCATCTGCAGTGATCAAGCATGATCCTATGAGCTGGTCCCTTGATATTAATGATTTTATTCAGAAAAGTGTGTCAGGCTAAAATGATACCTAAATCTTGGACGACCCCCATCCTTATACCCGTTTTTAAACCGGGCACTAGAACCCTGTCTGATAATTATCCACAAGCAAAATATTCTCTGCGATTGTACTCCATCACTTGCAGAGCTGGGTTGACTCTAATAGTATTCTTCAACCTTTGTAGTAAGGGTTCCAGGCTGGGTCTAGTGCCATCTGCCTGGAACTGGTTATTTCATCTGCTTTTCACTGAGAGTGAGGTCCTGTTTCCACCCTCCTGGCCATCTGTTATTTTCCTCCACATGTGGAGTTAGTGCACCTCCAGGGGAATTATTGAACCTGAAAAGTCGAAATTTGAAGAAAAAAAAAAGAAGAAAAAAACGAAATTTGCATAATATTGTTGGAAAAGACTGTTTCATTTGGCATTTTCATCGTGCTGCCTTTTTTGAGCTTTTTAATACCTGGAGCTGCCGTGCTATTTTGACATCTGACATCCACTTTGTGGTTCTTTCGCCAGATCTATGGACTCCTCATATAATCTCTGTGCTCTGCCCTATCTCCTCCTCTCCCGTTAATGGTGGCACTCACTGGGAAGTCCTCATGGCTTAATTCGACTCCTCTAAAGTCATCATTAATGTCTACCTAAATGGCACTGTCATGGTCCAAGGCCCTCAGGCCAATCTCCTCCTCTTTGATAGGCGCTTCCTTCGCCTCATCAATTTCCTCTCATCTCCTGCTGTCCCCTCCTCTCCCCTCTTGGCTCCCTTGTCCTCTCCCTCTTCCTCCTCCTATGCCCCTCCTAGGGCTCTTTCTCCTCCGCAGGCCGTACCTCTGATCTGTACCCCTCCCCGGAAGGTCTTTAAGGCTGGCAACCTTCTTCATATTGCCAGTCTCAACTCTCGCTCTGCTGTCAAACACTCCTCTGACATCTGCCCCCTCCTTGAAGAACAAGACCTTGATGTCCTTGGTCTCACTGAGACATGGTTCACGGCCAGCTCTGTCACAAGCTTTGACACTCTCCTCCCTGATGGCTGCAAGCTCCTCTACGCACCCAGATCCTCCCGGTCCAGTGGGGGGGGGGTAGCCCTGATCTTTCCTCAGCGGATTCCTACCCCTATATCATTCCCACTCAGACATACTCCTCTTTTGAATGCCTTGTCTGTAGGCTTTCTTTCTCGCCTACCCATTCTCCCACCCCATTCTCTTACTGTGGCTACAATCTACCAGCCTCCTGGTCAAATCACCTAATTTCTCTCTGAGTGGGCGGACCTCTCCTCCTCCCTCCTGGCCTCTACCACTCAACTCCTGCTCCTTGGTGACCTCAATATAAATTTAGACTCTCTTTGTTCCTCCTCTGTACTCTACTGTGACATCTGCAACTCCCTCTACCTGTCCATCCTCCCCTCTGGCCCGACTCACTCTGCAGGGCACACACTCGATGTCTTGATCTCCTCTGACCTACCGCTCTCCATCCCTCTGACTCCTCTCTCCTGGAGCGATCACTCCCTCCTCTCCTCTCATCTCTCCTTCTCTTCCCCCCAAGCCAAGCCTGCCCCAACACTGACACCTATCTTCTCGGACATCCGGCCCATGAAGCGTGTGTCAGATGAGGCTTTTGCTGCCACTTTCTCTCCCCCCCTCCACCTTTGGCTGTCTCACATCCTGACACATCCCTGTATCTAATCTACTCTTCAATTTCTGATACTCTTGATGCTCTTTCCCCTGTCATGAGGATCCGTTTGAAGTCCAAAGCCAAGTACAATTCCTGGTAAGACTCTGACCTAGCTACACTTGAATGTAAGTGTAGGGCGGCTAAGAGGAAATGGAGGGCTTCCTGTTCATCCTCTGACAAACTGGCCTGTCGCCTGCTACAAAGGCAATACCGACTCTCTGTCCTCACCAAGAAGAGAGTCCACATTCAAGCTCATATCTCTGCAGCATCTAACAACTTGGCCGAATTCTGTAAAATCTGAAAGGAGATGGCCAACCCTGTTACAGTCTCTACCCCTACTGTTGCCTCCCATGCTCTTTGCAATGCCCTTGCCTCTCACTTCATTTAAAAAACCCAGGACATCCTGTCCACCCTCTCCACCCCACCCTCTCTCTCCCCTCTCCATCTGTGCTTGCTGACCCTCCTTTAGCCACCCCACCATCCTTCTCGTCCTTTCCTCTTTTCTCCCCTGACGAGGTTGCTAGACAAGTCCGATCTATGAAAGCCTCGCCAAAACAGGTTCATCCCTGTTCCTCTAAAACCATCAAGGACCACATTGACACCATCGCTCTGGCCCTTGCTGATTTTTGCAACCACCCCTTTGCCTTACGATACTTCCCCTCCCCTCTGAAGCACTCCCTTGTGCATCCTCTTCTCAAGAAACCCAGAGCTGATCCTTCTTGTCCAGCTAACTATCGCCCAATTTCCATTACTCCCTTTCTGAGCAAACTCCTGTAAAATGTGGCCATCTCTCAGCTTAACCTTCATTCCAATTCTGTTGGCTGTCTCCGTGACCACCAGTCTGGCTTCAGAGCTGCCAGAAGCACGGAAACTGCTCTCCTGAACATCTGTGAAGATCTGCTGTCTGTAATAAAGTCTCTTATTAGTCACAAGGGACACACAGACCAGCTGTGGAGACTGATGTTGTTCCAGGTATGCTTTATTGGTACAATATGTACAGTTCCAGTTACTCTCAGGTATTTACAGTAGTCTGGATGACAGGACAAGGACAGGGATAGGTAGTACAGTACACATGAAGGAGAAGACCCACCGGCCATCCACTCACTCCAGCTCAGGCCCCCAACTGACTCACTCAGAAAATTCATACACTCATGCACTCAACATTCTCCTGGCTGCATCATACATCACATTCTATGGCAATCACTCCAGGCCAGTGACAAAGTACAAGACTATATATAACATCTCCCTTTCTTACCAGATTCAACCACAACATAACATCTCCCTTTCATACCGGAAGTACCCACGCGTGACATCTCCCTTTCATATCAGGTTCATACACACAAACATCATCCTTTCATTCGGGTGAAGGAAGGTCAGCCAAATACACATCACTCGCCCACTCATAAATCTAAGCACAACCACAATCTCACACAGATGAACTACATGTAACAGATGAGGTGCTCCTGGCAGCACCGGAGGTCTTAACCTTAAAACTGTTGCTAAAGGAACAATGGTAAATGCTTAACAGTAACTAATGCAAAAGTGCGCACTATATATATTACAGTACATTTGCCGGCAATAAAAAAAAGAAATTCTTTTTTTTTAGGCACAACCCTTATTCAGTCAGCTGCCCAAACTCTTTCATGACGCAACCCTTATGCAGTCGGTTGGCCACTTAAGCATCTCACATTAGAGCGTACGCATATAACATATACCTCAAAAAAGAGTATACATACCGCCACATTTTTCTTTGTGGCTCTGGTGGAAATTTAAAATTCTCACCTGGCTTCAAATATCTCCAAGACTATTTGATTAGTACACATTAACAGGAATACCCATTAATTAGTACACATTAACAGCACTACCCTGCACTGCGACCATGAACTACAACACGTGTGTCATGGCCGGGATGGAACACATAACAGTGGGCCACAACATCACACAAACTGAGCAAGACAATGGCCCAAAGTCAATTGCAGGGTATCCAATGTAACTAATGTTTTGTTCAACAACTCTCCAAAGGGTAAATTAGACCCTTAACACCATAACCATAACATACATTATTCAGTATATAAACATTTCTTGATGATGGTGGAAATTTGAGAAAATAAAAAAAAAAAATATTATTACATTGTTCTTAAAAAAAAAATTAAATTCGTTTTTCATTTATATTGATAAGTGTTGCAAAAGTCCATGGTGGCTTTTCCGCATTCATTAAGAAAAAAAAAATCAACATAAAGAAAAAAAATGTAAATTGTCACGTTTGCATTATTGACAAACATAATTCAATCCAAAATAATGATGCCAAGAGAAGGGGTTTCTCGTAGCTTATTTCACAAGTATGCTGCTTGCTCACGTTGTGCCTTTAGTTCCATTGATGTATATAAAAAAAAGAAAATGTCTTGCACAATGTTCCTTTCAGTGCCCCAACTAAAGCTTCCTTAAAGTACGCACACGGCAGCAAGTGTTTTCTCCATCAATCCATTTAACATGAAGAAACGAAACTGACACGTATCACTTCCTTTCATTGTTCGTTCCGCATTCCATGGATCACCATCACCCACTGAATGTTGACACACGTCATCATTCAATAGAAGGGCTGGAGGAGGACAGACCTCGCTGGGCCTGTGATGTAATTGTCATTCCACATGGGAGACAATGTTTAATACACAAAAAAAACTTGGCACAACAAAAATGTCTTTCATTACGGGTTGCACACTGCCTTTATCTATTCATTTTCACAGTTAATATTCTGAGTGCATGGAGCTCTGGCGCCACCCGGTCGTTTGCAGAATGTACAGGGTGGTCAATGAAACTGTAAAATGCTCCCATGAAGTTATTGCATTTCATTGACACACACACTGCCCCCAGCTCCTACGCTGAGAGTTATCTTTTTACTTATTAATTTGAACGGGGCTCAAAAAGTTCAGGGAAGACCTGATGGAATGTTCAGTTGTGATGTCACAATGGACCAAGATAGTGAGTGATTAGTCCCGGAAAGTCAGAGTAGCCATTGAGAGAATGAAGACTGCTAATGCTGTGTGTGTGTTGCTGGGCAACAGCTAGCAGCTTTTGAAAATGATGCAGGGTTCTGCTCAGGGCAGCAGTGAGGGTTTTACACAAAAAAAATGCCAATAAAAGGAAAGCGTACCTTTCATTTTGTCCGTTTTACACATAAAATGCCAAATGAAAGGAAAGTGTAAGTTTCACTTCGTCCTCCCCCTCCTCTGACCTGATAGATGGACAGCTCCTGCTGTCTGAAGCACTATTGGAGTAGGGCGTCTGGGGAAATGTTTTTGGTTGCTGGGGACCTCCCTCCCAGAGTCCAGTGGCACATTATACATTTTCAACCCTGGAGCTGGCAGGATGTTTATTTTTGAGTCTATGGGGGAACGGTGGGTCACTCTTAGGCTGCTTCCCCCCCACAGCTCTCCTTACTGTACATTTTTGTAGCTGCAGCTCCTCAGTTGCACTCTGTCCTTTTAAGTTGTATTTGTCCATATTCCTGGGTTCTTTAACTCTCGTCGCCAATGTAATAAAGTCTCTTATTAGTCACAAGGGACACACAGACCAGCTGTGGAGACTGATGTTGTTCCAGGTATGCTTTATTGGTACAATATGTACAGTTCCAGTTACTCTCAGGTATTTACAGTAGTCTGGATGACAGGACAGGGATAGGTAGTACAGTACACATGAAGGAGAAGACCCACCGGCCATCCACTCACTCCAGCTCAGGCCCCCAACTGACTCACTCAGAACATTCATACACTGATGCACTCAACATTCTCCTGGCTGCATCATACATCACATTCTATGGCAATCACTCCAGGCCAGTGACAAAGTACAAGACTATATATAACACTGTCCAACCTTGACTCTATCATTTCCTCTGTTCACATCCTCCTTGATCTCTCTTCTGCCTTCGACACAGTCAACCATACCATCCTGCTCAACCGTCTCCGTAAAAACCTGGGTATCACTGATCAGGCTCTAGCTGGGCAGACCTTTTTCCTCTCAGATCGACCCTCCCAGGTCCAACTTGGGTCCTTCCTATCATCCATCTTCCTCTCTACCTGTGGTATTCCCCAGTGGTCTAACCTCTCACCTTGGATTTTCAACCAATACCTGGCAACTCTCGCCCACTGCATTGCCATTTCCTGCTCAAATGTCCAGTGCCATGTTGACAACACTCAACTCATTTTGAGGCTGCCCTCTGCCACCTTCTCTCCCTCTCTCATCTCTGATTGCCTAACTGCCATTCGAGATTGGTGTGCCGCCAATGATCTTTGTCTGAATGCCAGCTAGACGGAGATCCTCCTCATCGGCACACCTTCACCATCCTTTCCCCTCACTCTCTGACCTGCTTTCCTTCTTCCTCCTCCTACCCCCACCTGCGTCATCTTTGACTCCCTCCACCCTTTCCTTCTCCGCCCACATATCTGAGGTCTCTAAAAAGTCAAATTTCCTACTGCACCTCCTCAGAGGTACTCTACCTTTCCTCTCCTTCCCCCAGAAGCTCACAGTATCCCACGTTCTACTTCCCTCTAGGTTAGACTATTGTATCAGCCTCTTTCTAAATCGACCTGCCTCTACTCTTCGCCCTCTGCAACTAATCCAGAACAGGACTGCGAGACTTGTCCTTGGCCTCAAGCCCTGGGATCGCGTATCTTTCCAGCACTGAAATCTCTCCATTGGCTCCCAGTGGATGCACGGATTACATTCAAAACCCTCTGTATTGTCCACAAGGCTTTCTGGGTACAAAATACCTTCAGCTATCCCTCCGCAAATACCTCCCCTCTCGAGCTGTTCGCTCCTCCACCTCTAACTCCCTCAGGATCAGTCGTTTTTCAAAGAAATGAGCTGGTGGTAGTTCTCTGTCTTTGGCTGGGCCTCCCTCTGGAACAGCCTCCCTGCCACTCTAAAACTTGAGGAGAACCATCTCCAGTTCTGGAAGCACCTCAGGACCTTCCTCTTTTCTTCTGCCTTCGCTCCCCCTCTCCCCTGCTGATCTGTTCTCTCTTGGCACCGTGCACCTGGCCAAACTCTGTCCTCCGGGCCCAGGTACCTGCTCACCCTGCCACCCTCCTGCACTGCCTCCGGGCCACCCCTTGCACTGGGGTCTGTACCTGTACCCATAAAGCCCCCCATTTTTCTTCCTGCACTTATCAGACCTACCCTGTCTGCTGCCTTAAACCTAGCACTTGCAAATTGCTGGCTGCACTACCACTGTTTGTTGCCTTTATTATTTATTTATTGTTATTTATCTGTTTCTCCTCTGCTTCACACTTTCCACTTCTCCCCTTTCGATGCACTTTTCCCCTCACCCTCTCCCATGCACTTGCGTGTTCTCAATGTCACTCATGGGCCTAGTAAGATCACAGTTTTGTTCTCCCCTGTTCCCCTCCCTTGCCTTGTCAAGCTCCAAAACACTTGTGTACGAGCACAATAGAAATAAAATATCAATATCAATATCTATTATATTTAAATCTTAGATGTCATTATGACTAGGGCCAAATGTCATGGTAATCCATCAGTATACATTACCTTTGTTGATTTTCGCTCAGCGTTTGAGAGGGTCAACCGCAACATTTTGTGGGAGATCCTGTCCCGACTTGGATGCCCCCTTTGGTTAGTCGAAATTCTGATTAAGCTACATCAAAACAATTCAGCCCGTGTTCGTTTAGACAGTAATGGTAGGCTAACAGGCTCTATTCCAATTAACAAGGGTGTCAAACAGGGTTGCCTGTTGGTAGCCCTGCTATTTAACTTGTATGTTGCCGATTTACTTTGCCGACTTGAGAAGCATGCCCATTGTCCCATCAGATTTCAAGCTACTAAATTCACAGCATTATTATATGTGGACGAACTGGTGATAATAGATCATACAATTAAGGTCATGAAAGCAATTCTTGAAGAATTTGGTCGGTTTACTACTGAACATGACATGATCATTAATCTCAGTAAGACTAAAACTATGCTTGTATCGGCATGATAAGTTAATAGACCTGAAATGAGAATCAGCTGTGGTGTAATTGACTACACCACTTGTTATAAATATCTTGGGGTCGAGATGGATTGTAAATCAGGATACTCCACTCTGAGAGGAAATCACAGCGCACCAGACATATCACCAATTTAGTGCATATATTTGTTTTACATCATGCCAGGTACACCTATAAAGGTATTATGCTGCTATATATGCAGTGGTTTATACCTGTGTTGGTGTATGGTGTTGGTGTATGGCTCTTACTCTCAATAACCTATCTTGGTTAGATAAGGTGGAAAGGTACCCCAGCGTGGCCAATTCAATATTTCAGAGTGGGATGGGGTCTAACTTCAGTTAGATCTATTGTGCAGTACCAAAGAGATCTGCTCACACTGAAAGCTAGCAGCCATCAGCCCCGTGACATTTTGAGGATCATGGGAAATGGGATCTTTAACTTTAAGCAAGTTGAGATGTCTGGAAAATACAATCAGCTCTGTATGGAGTCTGACCTGATCCTGAACTGGTCACTTGAGCGGTCCAAATGTTGGGGATATGACCGTATTAAAAGAGCATTTATATATAAGGCCCGAATGAAAGATTGGACTGATAACTTTCGGCCGATTCATGGAATAAATGTGCGCCGAAAAGGGGAACGCAAGCGGGAAAATCACAGCGCAAACGTGAAAATTGCAGCGCACGCGTGCCAAAGTCGTGCACACCGATTCATGGACTTCAGTGCGCGTGTAAATCCTGGGATGTGCCCTAAAATCGTGGTTGGCGCACACGTCATTAAACGGCATGCGCTACGTGCACAGGGCAAGCGCACATAGCGCACATAACAAAAAGTGGGCATAACACAGGGCGTAACATGCGGAATGGGGAACAATGCGTGAAAATGTGGGCGTTACGGGGTAAGTACAGGAGGTAAATGCTCACAATGCCCACATGCGCTCCAACAACACGTATTCATGGAATCGAACAGGGGAAAGGCGTGCGCCAAAAAAGAGGCGCTATTCCGGAAACACGTACGCCAGCAGGAAGCAAGCGTAAGCGGCCCTGTGCAGCATAAAAGTGCGCGCAAACAACAAACAAGCTCAGACGCTACAATGAATATACCGTTCCTCGCAGCAGTGGTCGTGGGACACCGCAGGAGGAGTAGGATAGCCAGGGCCCGCATTTTTACCCAGGACCAGCCTTTTTGGGATGCCTGATGACCAGGTGTATGGGAGGTACAGGTTTCCACCACACATAATACTCGACCTGGTGAGTGAGTGGGAGGATGACCTCACATCACCCACCCTGTGCTCCAAAGCACTGAGCCCCTTGGAAAAGGAGCTCAATGTACTGCGCTTCTTGGCCACTGGTTCATTTCAGCGGACAAGTGCCATAGTGGAGGGGGGGTGTCACAGGCCACGCAGTCATGCTGCCTACACCAGGTGTTGGCCATCATGATTGCACGCTCTTACGTCCGCAGGCACATATACATGCCCAGAACACCTGCAGAACGGCAGGCTGCCGTCCAGGAATTTTACGGGGTGGCACACTTCCCCAAAGTGCTAGGTGCCATTGATTGCACCCATGTGGCTCTACGTCCTCCCAGGGCAACTGAGCATATCTATAGAAACCGCAAGCACTGGCATTCCATCAACATGCAGGTAGTATGTGATGCCAAGGGAATCATCACCTCAGTATATGCCAACTATCCAGGGTCCACCCATGACAGTTTCATTTTCAGAATGTCACCCCTAAACCGGGACCTAGAAGCTGGGCGGCATGGTGATACATGGCTGCTTGGTGAGTATAAAGGCCTCTGCACATGCATGCATGTCAGATACTGAGTAATGTCACAACCCCACTAATGATACCCATCATCACCTCCCCAAGGGACAGTGCCTATCCTCTGAGCACCCACATGATGACGCCAATTCGGAACCCCACCATACCACCCGAGGCCGAGCCCATATTGCAACCCGGGGCATAGTGGAGCGCTTATTCGGAGTGCTCAAGTCACACTTTTGCTCCTTTGATCGCTCTGGTGGGCAGCTCCTATACGCGCCCCCAGTAGTGTGCAGAATCATAGTGGCAGCATGTGTTCTGCACAACGTTGCAACCTGCCGGGGCCTGAGGGTGGAAATGGTGGTGCCCCCACACCCCCAACCACATGCACAGCCGCTGGGCATGGGAGGGGAAAGGGCACGTGGTGAGACAGCCCGTACGCAGCTGGTGGCTAATTACTTCACCCAAAATCACACCCCTGTGGAGTGCACACAGCCCTGGCACATACCAGCTGACAATCAATGATGATGACATAAGGGACAGTCAACTGTCACAACCATACCAGCCTGAGATTGGTCACCTGGAAGTGTTACATTGTGTGCATCCCTACCTATTGAAAGACAACCATTGCTGTGTCACAAAAAGGCACACATTTATGCTGCATGAATGACTACCCCTTTTGCAAAATACAACATGAAAATAGTGCCATGTCACCCAACCCCTCCCAATCTCAGCTACCGAACACACCATGGCATGTCATGCAATGTGAAAGCAAACAAATGCATGCACAACACATGACACAAGTGTCACAAAGTGCACTGTCCCAAATGGAAACAGGCCACAGACAATATTCTCCAGTAATCAATAACAAACAGCACACATGAACAAATACTTACCAGCAACACAATACAGCAACACAGGATGAAATATTGGCAAAATATGACAGTACAAAATCAAAGTAGTGCAAGTCTGACAACCTGAATAAGCCAGCGCATCAACCCCTTCCAACTGCAGAGGGTTACTGTCAGGCAAATGTGTCAGTGTACTGCATACAACATGACTGCATCTGCAAAGGAGACGGCCTTGTTAAGACATGAAGAAGGTATCTGTGAATAAGGAGGCAGACATGGATGCACAAGCACATATCAATACACCATGCCGTGTTCAATACAAAAACAATCCCTACTAGGGATGTCCACACAGTTTTGACCACAGACTGCTCACACAGCTCATGGGAGCCCAATGTCACTGTGTAAGTCACTGTAACTTGGTCACACCCTTTGCAAGCCCATGGAAAGGGGAAGCAGGAGGGGTATGTGTTTCAGGAACCCAAGCATCTAACCCAAACACAGGACAACCTGCATGTGCCCAGCTGGAATACACAGTGAATGCCCACGGGAGCCACACAAGGGAACACACTGTAAAACATTTCTTTTAAAAAAAACTAAAATAAAAATGGCCATGTGTGGGCCAGGGGGGGGAGGGCACCCAGGAGGTTCGAGGGCAGGGTGGATGTTGTGAGAAAAATAATACCTCCATGGGCTCATGGCCTGCACGGCTACGCCTATGTGGGAGAACTGCTGTCGCTCTCTTCACCCTCTGCTGCTACATCAGGAGGTGGCGGTGCTATGGGAGGCAGCCCACGCAAAGCCCTGGTATGGTCCTCCATGGCAGCAAGCATGCGGGTGTGGAAGGTCTGGTTCTGGAGGATGATAGTACGGAGATCCCCATGCAGCACCTCACGGGTTGCCTGCATTTCTGCATGCATGGCCTCGCGTGATGCCCGGATCTCCTCACGAGTTGCCTGCAGCTCAGCTGAGAGCGAACGTGTGAGCTGCTCCAGCTGCTGTTCTGCCCTAAAATTTCGGGAAGCCTCAAGTTCAACCAGATTCTCCTTGAGGAAATGGAATTCTAACCTCAGGGCTTCCCTGTGGCCCTGGGACTCTACAGATATGGGTTCGCGCAGAGTCTCCAGTGCCGCCCGTCGGTCCCTGTTGGACGCCAACATGTCCTCCCTGTGTGATTGGCAATTGGACTCTGTTACCTGCTGTTGGAGCTCCATCTGCCTTTCAGGGGGGAGAATGGAAGTGGCCACCCTATCCATTGCCTGAGCCATCATTTCAACCGATGCTCCCTGTTGTGCTGCTATACCATACATGGAGTTTTCCCATACAGTATTACCTGGTGGCGCACGGCCACAGCGTCGGTGGGCACCACACCTGTTTGGGGCAAGACGATCTGCACCTTGCTTTGCTGGCACTGCTGGCACTGCCTGAGGCTGCAGGACTGCATTCCCCCTCTGATCTGCTGGCCCAGGAACAGGATCAGATGTTGTGGAGTGTGACCCGGTATCCGTATCCGGCAAAGGCGGAGTTACCAACACTAACATCCCCATAGAGGGGTCTACCCCTGGTGCAGGATGGTTGGATAGAACAGCATTCCTGCCAGAAACACTCACCTGCGACATAAGTCTTATCATCCGATTCAGCACCTGAATCATAGAGGTCTGGGAAGGTGTACCCAGAGACACCCCTGGACAGTATGGTCTGCAGGAGGATTGGGTTTTCACCCACAACCACACCACGTCCTCCACTGGTGCCCGGTCGTGATTGAGATTCATCCTGGGTCTGCACCATCTCCTCCACCTCTACAGCATAAAGTGCGTCATCACCTGCAAAAACAAATGGAAACAGGCATGAGCACCATAGCACACACATAGGCCTGACAAGCCAGAGATCAAGTTCATGAATTACACATGTCCCACATGACTATAACCCTGGCATGCATGCACTGTCAATGAGTTGGAAGGGGAGGCAAAAAGCAGACACTGAGGACACCAAGATGGAAAAGCAACACATTTGCTGCATGCTGGATAGCACTGGCATCACATATTAGCCTGTGAGTGGCTTGGGCAATCCACATACATGACACCACACAGATGGCACGTAGCATAGCACGTAGCATAGCCATGGTACATTTGAAAAGTAAAGCCATATGTCAGTGAATGAGTACTGTCACCCATCCATGTGAGATGGACATGATGAGATGAAAAATGCAAAATAGTGTGACAGAATATGCATGTGCCACACACTGCAACACATCCAGTGTGCAAATAATACATTGATGGCAGGCAGATGGATACATCAATGGTTGGTCACTTCAACATGACAGAACACAACAGTCATGTTCAACATTCAAACAGGGCCCAAAAAATTAATGTGAGCAGGCCCGTACTTAATCAGCCTGACTGGTCAAATCATTCCCATAACAAGGTAATAAATGTGGGCCAATGTGGGTTGTAATCTATGACCGAAGCATGTCACATATGTGGCATTAGGGCAGAAAAATGTGTTGCAAAAATGGGAGGATTGAAACAATCAGGCTGAATGAACACTGAAAAATCAGAACAATGTTGTTGCAAGATGACAGTTCAAGGGCAACTGCAGTAATGTGGCACTAATTGGCTACTGTGGTCAGAAGGGATACTTTCATACCCAAACCCAAGGCCGGTGAATGGTTTAGAGGAAGCACATGGGTGACCCATACCACTCAGGAGTACACACCCTCAGCTGGCTCTCAATCATTACACATCACCCAAGAAACATACACATGGAATACACACACTTGCATGGCCACTCACCGAACAATGCCTCATAATCTGGTAGGTCTCCCACGCCTTGGATCTGTTCCTCTGTGACGAAGGTTCCAGCAACAGACTCATGTTCAGTGAGTTGGTCATCCTCTGGTGGAGACCCACCGCCAGTCACCAGAGTAAGAGGCATGATTGGAAGCCAGCTTGTTCTTTGCTCTGTGTTTCAGGTCATTCCACCGCTTGTAGCAATCATCAGCTGTGCGCCTCACAAATCCAAGGGCACTAATGTGGTCTGCGATGGTCTGCCAGTGGGCCCTACGTTGAGCAGGCGTAGTCTTCCAGCCTGCAGTCACCAACATTTCGCGGCTATGTGCCGACACATAGGCCACAAGTGCATCAAGTTCGGCGTCATTGAAGCTAGGCTTCCTTGACGTGCCGGAGTGTGTAGCCATGTCTGGGGACTCAGCCTGTAATGCAAGAGCACCCTTCTTCTTCTTCTTGTAAGGTGGTGCGGATCCTGAGTGGCTTACGCTGCTCTGGTCAGTAGGGGCAGAAGCGCAGATGGACTGGGTACTAGAAGCCTGTAAAGGCACAATGACCATAGGTCTTGGTGCAATAATTGGCTTCAGGGTGATGTCGGCAGGGCCAACGTCGGTGTGATGGACCTGGACCGACACTGCCCCAGCTGGGAGACTCGGAGCTGGGGTGGATTGAGCTGCAGCTGCCCCTGCAGCCTCCACACCCTGGCTACTTGGTGCAGCAGATGACATTGCTGTCCCAGATCCACGTGGCCTGGTGACAGCAACTTTCACCGCCACACGTGGATTAGACTTGCTGACCTGGAAGTCAGCCTGGGAGTCATCCTGTGCCGGTTCAGGTGACAAAATGGGCCGGTCCAGCAAGGGCTGAGCTGGGATGGTGTCAGCTACGTTTCCCACAACCATTGGGGGGGGCATAGGTGTCCCCGATTGGTCCTCCACACACGGGGCTCTAGGGGCACCCTGCAAATCCTCTGCAATGTCCCCTACCACACCCACCACGCCCACCATTTGGAGGTTAGTCACCTTTGCCTCCCTTACTGCTTGGTCGCCTCCCAACCATGGCACTGATATTGTTGTGCGTATGGGAGTTGCAGTAAACAATTGTCCTGGGAAATTGGGGTGAAAGGGGTAGGGTATTAGATGGAATTCGTACCCTAGTGCTCTAGCAAGGCTGTATGTGACCCCTGGGGGAAGATTACGGGTCACGCAACGCACAGGCACCCCAAGAACAAAAGTACATGTGCACGCAACCCCTGGTAGACCACGTGCATGGAAAAATGAACCTGCACTACGCTGTGGCACCCAGAAACACAAAAATAAGCATATGCATATTACATGCAGCCTGGGGTACGCAACACACGGGGGCAACCACAGTTGGAAAATACGTGGGCGACTCACCGTCTGCCTTGAAAAATATAGTGAAAAAGACGCGCGCGTTGCAACACCCCCGCCAAAAGAAGAAAAGAACGCAGTCTGAGGAAACAGGGAGTACGAACTGGAAACGTTGTGAAGTTATTGCGTGTGAACCGACAAGAAGTACAAGAAACACCCGCTAGCTCTCCACAAAAAGCACATACAAGAAAATATTGTGATTCTCGTATCTTTTAAGCCAGCCCACACGTGCAACGTCACTTACGCGCTTATGCGCTAAGGCCCTTAACTCTAATAGCACGGGTAACGTGCAGTTTTCTCACGTGCTGAATCACAATGCACACGTGCTGTGGGGAATGCCCACGCGTGTAACGTCACTTACGCGCTAAGGGCCTTTCCTCAGATTTCATGCTGACGTGAATTTTTTTCATTTGCCAAATCACTCTGTATCAAGCTGGCCACGCGAAAACACACGGAAGACCATGCTCCTGCCCAAAAGGCCATTTTCTTGACCCCTAGAGCCCCGAGCATGCTCCTGCTGCCCACGTGCCCTGCTATTTGGTGCCTGCACGTCATCCATCTGCAGGGGTCCAATTGCTGTGTCCACCCCTGCTGGAGCAGAAGACTCCTGACTGGGATACCATCGCTCCACAGCCCAGCCCCAGGACCCAGTTGCCCACCCACGCCTGCCTAGTGGGTCACCATGCCGGGGCAAACACCATCTGAGACCACTGGCGACCCCCAGCCAGAGAGGCAGAGGGCCACCAGCTTCAGTGAGAAGGAAGTTGGTGTCCTGGTGGAGCATGTCCTGGGGCATTATGATGCCCTCTTCGGAACATCACGCGCCAACAAGGAAGGACGGGAGAGGATCTGGGAGGACACTGTGGTTGCCATCAACGCGGAGGGGTGGCAACCCGCGACATCAAGCACATCTAGAAGTGCTGGGAGGACTACAGGTCCAGGACCCTCTACAAGGCCCGGCGCCTCGCGGAGGGGGGCCGGGTCAGCATGTGCAACAACCAGATGAGGGTCCTGGAACGCGTAGGCCCAGCGCTTCACGCCCAGATCCTTCAGAGGCAGACCCGTCTGGAGTTGAACGGTAAGTGGCCAAGCATTGCTGTGTGAGACAGGGCATGTTGCAGTGTGCTGGAAGTCTGATACTTGCCTGTATGTGTGACATAGATGATGTATGGATGTGTGTGTGCAGGGACATCATGGTCATGCCTGTGCGACCAGTAATGTGTGAACCACATGGATGGTGCATGTGTTCCAATGCAACAGGGGGAGCTGTATGTGGAATGCACACATGAATGCATGCCAGTCTCTGTTCTTGGACATTGAGGGGGGGTGAGGGATGGGTGCTGCTCTCATCTACATGTATGGTGCACATGTGTGTGTGTCTGAGAAGTGTGTGTGTGACTTTGAAACGCCATGGATGCATGACACATGTCCGTGATGATGTGTAGATTCACTCTTGTAGTGCCATCACTGTTGTATCCACTGTCCCTATCCACTGTGTCTATGGTGTACAATCCATGATGCATGACCCTCCGGTGATGTGTGTGCATGGGATCAGTGTGAGCCATGATGAATGTGAGTTTGAAGGCAACATTTTGGTTAAAAGAGGCCCTTGTACATGGATTCTGATGTTGATTGCAGGTGCCGTGCCTGTTTCTGCATGTGTGTTGCGTGCATTCACCCATGTATTGTGGAGGGACAGGATGGAAGTGACATTTGACAGAGCCACTCTACGCAGCGTCAAGTGAAGAAGAGGGTGAAGACGGCGCTGTGGAGCCAAGCGGCGGGTATGCCTCCACCGGGCGGTGACGCAAGCCCCAGCCACCCTCCCAGGAATTGCCATCATCCGGGAGAGAGGGGACTGGTGCCGCGTCTGCCACTACGGGTGTAGCTGAAGGTCCGGGTGAGCCCCCACAGGGGCTTGCAATGGCAGATGACGGTGTGGAGACATTCAGGTTGGTGGTCTCCACAGAGGAGGAGGAGCCCGCTACTGAGCCGCACATGGGGCCTGGTGGGGTTAGTACCACTGGTGCAAGTGGTGCAGTCCAGGGCCAGGGTCAGGAGGCAGCACAGGTCATCGCGGAGGGGCCTGTGCATGTCGCTGTCCTTGGCCCTGTGACTGCACCATCATGCACCAGCAGGGATGCCCCATCCCAGGCGCGTCCGCAGGTAGGGGGGAGTGCCACGTCATCTGCCTCTCCACTACCTGCGTACGAGGGGTGCCACGACCGTATGGGCTCCGTCCTGGTTGGTGTCACGTTGCGCACGCGTGACATTCGTGATGACATGAGTGCTTCCTGGGCGGAGCACACACGCCATCACGAACAGCAGCGTCGCGACGTGGCACTGTTGGGAGGGACCCTGGTCGGTGGGTCCCTACATGTGTCGTGCACTCTGGCGGACCTCTCCTCCTCTGTGGAGACTATGCGCCAGTCGTTCTACCTGCCGTCTTCCAGCCCAGATAACACCAGGGCCCCTTGTGGACCTGGCCTGACCAACATAGCCAGCTTGGTGGAGAGCCCATCCCTGCCACAGTCGGGAGTCGGCGGTCCAGCAGGGGTGGACACCACAACAACTGGAGACCAGCTGATGGAGGATGTGCAGGCATCATCGAACAGGGCACATGGACAGCAGAAGCAGGCTCTAGGTGGGAGCAATGATGGCTCGGGGCCATCAACATCAGAGGGGCAGACATCGGCCAGAGGGCAGGAGAACCCTGGAATGGGGGTGTCTTCTGTGTGGCTGCGGTTGTGCCGGCATATAGATGCGGAGTGGCAGCGGGCAGAAGAGGCACGGCTCACAATGGTCAGGGTGGAGAACTCCATGTGGAGGGCACTGAGGCGGGCCAAGTGCCTCGAGGCCATTCGCAGGGAGTTGGAGTCCAACATAGCATCGTCCCTTCGAACCCTCGGGGCCATGGAAGAGGACCGCCTCCAGGACATCGAGCAGGAGTTTGATGATGCCCTGGCCCAGGAAATCGGGAAGTGAGCCGTCGGACTAGCCCGCCGCCATTGTATATAGTTTGTAGTTTTAGGTTTCCTTTATCTTTTTCATTCATTTGGGGTGCTTGGACTATGTTCCGCCTTTTTGTATATAGTTCTTTATTAGGTAGTTTTTTTGCTAGGTTTCATTTCATTCATTGGGCTCATGGACCCTGGATTACTTCTTTGTACATAGTTGAACAGTGGATTTATCTATTATTATTTTTCTCATCACGGAGCAATGGATTTTACTGTTTCCATTTCCTTTGGATGTGATTTGTTGGCCGGAGACTTTGGACACATTTTCATTTTCATTTATTTGAATTCAGACTTCATGTTTTTCTTTTTGTGTTTTGGACATGCTGCATTTCATCTTTTTTTCAAACATTTTTTTCATGTTTTCATTTGATTACATTCTTTTTGTGTTCAATACATTTTGGTTTATTACTTTGATGTGTGGTATTCTCTCATTGGTTTCATGCATGTCACGGTGTAGGTTTTCACAATCCCCAGCACCCATTGTATGTGTGTGACAGACATGTGTTGATGTACATTCTTGCCATTTGGTTTGTATCATGTAATAGGCATTTCAATGTGGGGTGGATGGGATACTTGGTTGGGTCTTTGCACAGGGTGGCGTGCGGTGGGATTTGGGAGGCCGTGAGGCCCATGATTTGGATCATTTTGACGTGTTGAGGGGACATGAGTCGGGCCTGCTGGCAGGTGCCCGTCAATGCTGGGTGGGTGGGGCTGCTGGGGGACATGAGTCGGGGCCTGCTGGCAGGTGCCCGTCAATGCTGGGTGGGTGGGGGTGCTGGGGGACATGAGTCGGGCCCTGCTGGCAGGTGCCCGTCAATGCTGGGTGGGTGGGGGTGCTAGGGAACATGAGTCAGGGCCTGCCGGCAGGTGCACATCGATGCTGGGTGGGTGGGGGTGCTGGGGGACATGAGTTGGGGCCTGAGCCTCACTGCTGGGGGGTGGGGGTGCTGGGGGACATGAGTCGGGGCCTGCTGGCAGATGCCTGTCAATGCTGGGTGGGTGGGGGTGCTGGGGGACATGAGCCGGGGCCTGCTGGCAGTTGCTCGTCAATGCTGGGTGGGTGGGGGTGCTGGGGGACAGGTGTCAGGGCCTGCTGGCAGGTGCCTGTCAATGCTGGGGGGTGGGGGTGCTGGGGGACATGAGTCAGGGCCTGCTGGCAGCTGCCCCTCACTGCTGGGTGGGTGGGGGTGCTGGGGGACATGAGTCGGGGCCTGCTGGCAGGTATCCTTCAATGCTGGGTGGGTGGGGGTGTTGGGGGACATGAGTCGGGGCCTGCTGGCAGGTGCCCGTCAATGCTGGGTGGGTGGGGGTGCTGGGGGACATGAGTCGGGGCCTGAGCCTCACTGCTGGGGTGTGGGGGTGCTGGGGGACATGAGTCGGGGCCTGCTGGCAGGTGCCCATCAATGCTGGGTGGGTGGGGGTGCTGGGGAACATGAATAGGGGCCTGCTGGCAGCTGTCCCTCACTGCTGGGGGTGGGTGTGCTGGTGAACATGAGTTGGTGATCACTACTGTAAGGTGGCATGTGGGCTGGGTGGGGGGCATGCCCATGGTGGATGGGCTGTGTGCGGGACATGACCAGGGGTGCTGGGTAGTCCCCTGTGGTGTGGGCTGCCTGCAGGGGCCGTGGAGGGGGTAGAGGGCACACCTCGGAGGACCCACACTGCCAATTCACATGTGGGACTCCCGACGCACCCCATTGGATACACGTGCCCTGCTCTGACAGCGAAATCGCGTGTGAAACTCCCTGCGAACCCCAGTAATACACGTCCCCCGCTCGCACAGGGCCATTCGTGCGTGAAACTTCCTGTACACCCCCCAAATAAACGTACCCCGCTCGCACAGAGCCAATCACGGGTGAAACTTCCCGCGCACCCCCAAAATACACGTACCCCGCTCGCACAGGTCCATTCGCATGTGGAACTTCCTGTTAACCCCCTAATACACGTACCCTGCTCGCACAGGGCCAATCGTGTGTGAAACTCCCTGCAAACCACAGTAATACACGTACCCCGCTCGCACAGGACCATTCGCGTGTGAAACTTCCCGTGCACCCCCGAAATACACATACCCAGCTTGCACAGGGCAATTCGCGTGTGAAACTTCCCACAAACCCCTGTAATACACGTACCCCGCTCGCACAGGGCCAATCGCATGTGAAACTCCCCGCAAACCCCCATAATACACGTACCCGGCTCGCACAGGGCCAATCGTGTGTGAAACTCCCCACAAACCCCAGTAATACACGTACCCCGCTCGCAGAGGACCAATGGCATGTGAAACTCCCCGCGAACCCCAGTAATACACGTACCCCGCTCGCACAGGGCCAATCGCATGTGAAACTCCCCGCGAACCCCAGTAATACACTTACCCCGCTCGCACAGGGCCAATCACGTGTGAAACTCCCCGTGAACCCCAGTAATACACGTACCCCACTCGCACAGTGCCAATCGCTTGTGAAACTCCCCGTGAACCCCAGTAATACAAGTACCCTGCTCGCACAGGGCCAATCGCATGTGAAACTCCCCGCGAACCCCAGTAATACATGTACCCCGCTCGCACAGAGCCAATCACGTGTGAAACTCCCCATGAACCCCAGTAATACATGTACCCCGCTCGCACAGGGCCAATCGCTTGTGAAACTCCCCGCGAACCCCAGTAATACACGTACCCGGCTCGCACAGGGCCAATCGCGTGTGAAACTCCCCGCGAACCCCAGTAATACACGTCCCCCGCTCACACAGGACCATTCGCGTGTGAAACTTCCCGTGCACCCCCGAAATACACATACCCAGCTTGCACAGGGCCATTCGCGTGTGAAACTTCCCACAAACCCCTGTAATACACGTACCCCGCTCGCACAGGGTCAATCGCATGTGAAACTCCCTGCAAACCCCCATAATACACGTACCCGGCTCGCACAGGGCCAATCGTGTGTGAAACTCCCCACAAACCCCAGTAATACACGTACCCCGCTCGCAGAGGACCAATGGCATGTGAAACTCCCCGCGAACCCCAGTAATACACGTACCCCGCTCGCACAGGGCCAATCGCATGTGAAACTCCCCGCGAACCCCAGTAATACACTTACCCCGCTCGCACAGGGCCAATCACGTGTGAAACTCCCCGTGAACCCCAGTAATACACGTACCCCGCTCGCACAGTGCCAATCGCTTGTGAAACTCCCCGTGAACCCCAGTAATAC
This sequence comes from Ambystoma mexicanum, assembly GCF_040938575.1. Classification (NCBI taxonomy): domain Eukaryota; kingdom Metazoa; phylum Chordata; class Amphibia; order Caudata; family Ambystomatidae; genus Ambystoma; species Ambystoma mexicanum. Next base: position 1,100,747,446 of record NC_090933.1, read on the forward strand.
AAGTACCCTGCTCGCACAGGGCCAATCGCATGTGAAACTCCCCGCGAACCCCAGTAATACATGTACCCCGCTCGCACAGGGCCAATCACGTGTGAAACTCCCCATGAACCCCAGTAATACATGTACCCCGCTCGCACAGGGCCAATCGCTTGTGAAACTCCCCACGAACCCCAGTAATACACGTACCCCGCTCGCACAGGGCCAATCGCGTGTGAAACTCCCCGCGAACCCCAGTAATACACGTCCCCCGCTCACACAGGGCCATTCGCGCGTGAAACTTCCTGTGCACCCCCCAAATAAACTTCCCCCGCTCGCACAGAGCCAATCACGTGTGAAACTTCCTGCGCACCCCCAAAACACACGTACCCCGCTCGCACAGGTCCATTCGCATGTGGAACTTCCTGTTAACCCCCTAATACACGTACCCTGCTCGCACAGGGCCAATCGGTTGTGAAACTCCCTGCAAACCACAGTAATACACGTACCCCGCTCGCACAGGACCATTTGCGTGTGAAACTTCCCGTGCACCCCCGAAATACACATACCCAGCTTGCACAGGGCCATTCGCGTGTGAAACTTCCCACAAACCCCTGTAATACACGTACCCCGCTCGCACAGGGCCAATCGCATGTGAAACTCCCCGCAAACCCCCATAATACACGTACCCGGCTCGCACAGGGCCAATGGCGTGTGAAACTCCCCACGAACCCCAGTAATACACGTACCCCGCTCACAGAGGACCAATCGCGTGTGAAACTCCCCGCGAACCCCAGTAATACACGTACCCCGCTCGCACAGGGCCAATCGCGTGTGAAACTCCCCGCGAACCCCAGTAATACACTTACCCCGATCGCACAGGGCCAATCGCTTGTGAAACTCCCCGCGAACCCCAGTAATACACGTACCCCGCTCGCACAGGGCCAATCGCATGTGAAACTCCCTGCGAACCCCAGTAATACATGTACCCCGCTCGCACAGGGCCAATCACGTGTGAAACTCCGCGTGAACCCCAGTAATACATGTACCCCGCTCGCACAGGGCCAATCGCTTGTGAAACTCCCCGCGAACCCCAGTAATACACGTACCCCGCTTGTACAGGGCCAATCGCGTGTGAAACTCCCCGCGAACCCCAGTAATACACTTACCCCGCTCGCACAGGGCCAATCACGTGTGAAACTCCCCGCGAACCCCAGTAATACACGTACCCCGCTCGCACAGGGCCAATCGCGTGTGAAACTCCCCGCGAACCCCAGTAATACACTTACCCCGCTCGCACAGGGCCAATCGCTTGTGAAACTCCCCGTGAACCCAAGTAATACACGTACCCCGCTCGCACAGTGCCAATCGCTTGTGAAACTCCCCGCGAACCCCAGTAATACACGTACCCCGCTCGCACAGGGCCAATCGCATGTGAAACTCCCTGCGAACACCAGTAATACATGTACCCCGCTCGCACAGGGCCAATCACGTGTGAAACTCCCCGTGAACCCCAGTAATACATGTACCCCGCTCGCACAGGGCCAATCGCTTGTGAAACTCCCCGCGAACCCCAGTAATACACGTACCCCGCTTGTACAGGGCCAATCGCGTGTGAAACTCCCCGCGAACCCCAGTAATACACTTACCCCGCTCGCACAGGGCCAATCACGTGTGAAACTCCCCGCGAACCCCAGTGATACACTTACCCCGCTCGCACAGGGCCAACCACGTGTGAAACTCCCCGCGAACCCCAGTAATACACGTACCCCGCTCGCACAGGGCCAATCGCTTGTGAAACTCCCCGCGAACCCCAGTAATACACATACCCCGCTCGCATAGGGCCAATCGCGTGTGAAACTCCCCGCGAACCCCATTAATACACTTACCCCGCTCGCACAGGGCCAATCATGTGTGAAACTCCCTGCGAACCCCAGTAATACACGATCCCCGCTCGCACAGGGCCAATCGCTTGTGAAACTCCCCGCGAACCCCAGTAATACACGTACCCCGCTCGCACAGGGCCAATCGCGTGTGAAACTCCCCGTGAACCCCCGAAATACACATACCCCACTCGCACAGGGCCAATCGCGTGTGAAACTTCCCGCGAACCCCTGAAATACACGTACCCCGCTCGCACAGGGCCAATCGCGTGTGAAACTTCCCGTGCACCCCTGAAATACACGTACCCCGCCCGCCCAGGGCCAATCGCGTGTGATTCTCCCCGCGCAGTGGGGTACATGTATTCGGAGGGGTGCGCGGGGAGTTTTACATGTGTTTTCATGGTTGGGGGCCTGTATGCTGGTCCACTGGCCTGTGCGCCATGTACAGGATTTGTGCTCTGTACATGGCGCACGGGGAAGGTTTGGGGGCGTAACTGGTGTTGCTGCAGGGTCGATGCGCTCTGCGCCACGGCTGGTAATGGATGTTAAAATCCATGAATACGCCGTGCGCGGAAATGGATTTGGCGCACGCGGCTTGCGCAGTTTGTCGCACGCGCACACTGTGCGCCAGCAGCGTGCACCACTTGTGCACTGAATTCTATGAATTACCCCCTTAAACTTCTGCACCAAGCACTGAACAAATCAGGAAACTGCGTGGAAAATCTACTTCTTTTCCCAAAAAGCAAAAAAACAAATGCGAGGTATCCAGGTTAACCCCCCTTTCCTACTTAACAAATGAGTTGTGGGCTTCACCTCAATGCAAAGCTGTGACCTTGCATTATTATTACCCAGAAACCAACTACACTAATACAGAGCTAAGCAAGGCTGGTTGCAATTCTAGGGCCCCTTTTCTGTCTAGTTCATTGACATAACCACTAGAAGGCAATGAAGCCTTGCATGGGAACAAGTGGTCACGCAGCTTTCCTGACTACAGGTAGGGGCTTTGCAGGCACAAAACAACATAGTACACCGACTGGCAATGACCTCATATTGTCTCTAATTCACTTCCCTTCCCCAATGGAGTCTGCCTGCACTCACCAAAAAATGATAGTCCCCTCTGCAGCAACCCGCCAATAAAGTTTATGTGAGTAGCTCCTTAAAAGGTTCATATAGGAAAACTGTGATGCTAAAAAAAGCCTTCCATGTGGCAATGCCTTACTGCCCTCCCTGAAGCAAGGCTGTGGACAAGGCCTAGCCTCTTGGGTACATGTGGAGGCCATCCACAATGAAGTCTGCCTGCATTCACCAAAGAATGGTAGTCGCCTGTACAGCCTCCCACCAATGAAGGATATGTGAGTAGCTGTGTGAACGGTCCCTATTGCAAAACTGTGATGGGAAAATAATCATTCCATGTGGCAATGTCATGCATTCTCACTTTCTTTACATCATCTGCAATGCAGTCCCCATTCCCAATGCAGCGTCCATGCAGTCGCCACAGAAGGTAGTCCCCTGATGAGCTAACTGCAAAATGCCTCACTGCTCTCTCATGCATAGAGGGATTGCATTGCGGGGGTGGTGGCCAAGCCCAGCCCTACGCTCTTGGGTACAAGCTGAGGCCTATGGCCTCTGCCCATGCACCCAGAAGCCTACGCCTTGCCCAGAACCACTACAAGGCAATGCAGGCATGCATTTTAACATTTGGCCACGTACCATACTTCACAAACGTACCACTGCCACCGACCGCCCAACCCACCGCCATACCGCAAGGGAAAGGCACAAAGGCAACATAAGCTCCGGCACCCCTAGGCTACAGCACAACACATTGTTACTTTCTGTGCATCGTCTGCAATGCACTCTGTGTTCCCAATGGAGCATCCATGCACTCGCCACAGAAGGTTCTCCCCTGAGGAGCTATGAGCAATTTGCAGCATGGCTCGCGTTCACCACTCGCACTCTACCGTCTTCTTTGACCTGAACAAATGTATCATATCTTCAACTTTTCCCTACCAAAAACTTTTCACCCACCCGATCCTGCAAACCTTGTTTTGCAAAACCGTCCGCCGCGGAAAAATTGTCACAGTGCTCACATATACCAGTCGCACACCAATGTCTTCTTCCACCTAAACAAATATATTGTATGTTTCGCTTCTCTCTACCCTACCATTTCCATCCCTTCTTCCCACCACCACATACCGTACAATATGTTTCTCAGTCCCTTTCGGCACTGCACTGTCCTCCGAAACACCATGGCGGCATTTGCCAAAAACGTTGATGCACAGCACGCTTCCCTCCAGCCAACCACCGGCCACATCCAAAGTTTGACGACAGCATGGCGTACCACAAGGCAATGAGCTTTCTGTCCACGGAGCGAACAGGGAAATGGGTCTGCGGAGCGGAGCCAGATATCACTAATTTTTTTAGACCTACATTTCAGTTCTTTGCAACAAAAGTACCAGTCAGATTTCCACCAAGCACACAAAAGCATGCTTTCTGATCCAAGCCCCCGCTCCTGCCGCAAATTTGGTGAAAATCTGTCCAGCCGTTCGGGCTGTAGCCATGCACAAAGTTTTTGCCCATTCAGTCTTCGGAGAGAAAAAAACAATTGGGACCCCCTATAACTTCCCTTCTCCCCCTGCACGAAACCTCAACAAACTTGCCGAACAAATTTAGAGCGGGCCAGATACTTTTTTTGCAAAGTTTGGTGATGATTCCTCCAGGGGGAGCAAAGTTATAAGCCGCCAAAAAAGTGGTCTTCCTATGGGTTTAGCAACTTTACTATAACTACATAACTACACAGCCGCTACCGCGGGCCGGGTAATATATATATATATTACATGGCCACGGTAGTGGCCATGTAGTTATGGTTAAGTTGGTGTTTCCATAGGAAGAGCACTTTTTGGGTGGCTTATAACTTCGCTCCCCCTGGACGAATCCTCACCAAACTTTGTAAAAAAAAGTATATGGCCCACTCTGAATTTCTTTGCAAAGTTTGGTGAGGATTCGTCCAGGGGGGGAAAAGTTATAGGGGGGGTCCCAAAACTTTTTTTTTTCCCATAGACTGAATGGGAAAAAACTTTGCGCACGGCTACAGTCCGAACCGCTGGACGGATTTACACCAAAGGCAGGAGCGGCGGCCTGGTCCCGAAAGCGTGCTTTTGCAAATTTGGTGTAAATCCATCCAGTAGTTTTTTTAAAAAATGACCAAAATGTAAGGCAAACAAATTAGTGCTATCTGTGTTCGCTTCGTGGACGGACTTCCCTGTTCGCTCTGCGGACAACACCCCGATTGGCCCAGCGGCTTGCGTCATGTCCGCGGACATGCGACGTGTTCGCTGATTGGGCGGCGTGGTGCGTGATGCGCGTCAGATTTTCTGTCGCGCCCGCCCTCTTGCATTTGCGGACGTCCGCAGACAGCGCGTTGAAAGTTTGTTCAAAATGTGTATTTAGTAGAGTGTGTTGGTGTGTAGAAGTCTTTGGGGAGGATGGAGGAGTATGAGATAGGTTCAAAGTTGTATTTTATTTATGTGCTAGACGCTTTTGTTGTGTTCGATTTGTCTGCGGACAACACGGCTGTTCTGGAATGTTCGTAAATAAACAGAATGGATTCGGTGTCAACTTGAAAGTGTTCTAAGAACACTCGTGGGGTCTTGGAATGTTTGCAGGGGGTGTCCTGGAGACGTTGTCTGTATTGTTCGTTGGCAAGGTGAAAATGTTTTAAGAACAATCGCGGTGTCCTGAAATGTTCGTACATAAGGAAAATGGGGGTGTACTGAGGACGCTGTTTGTATTGTCCTCTGGCAAGTTGAATGTGTCCTAGGACCTTCCCCCTGCCCGCGGACATAAAAATGGTTGCAATGCTTGCATCTATGGGTGTGATATGCTGCGGTGTTTGTGGCCAGGGTATAGAATGTTGGGTGCATGGCCCAAGAGTGTATGCCCTGGCCACAACCACTGCAGCATATCACACCCATAGTGGCTTTTAACTTTGGGTCAAAAACTAATTTATAAGGAACAATGTTATAAGCTTGTATGGGTGTCATATGGTGCGATGGTTGTATTTATCTTGTTATAGGTACTATTTGGTTTAGTAACGGGAGTCCATGTTTTTCTTGTTCATTTCTGTAATAAAAGAAAATAGCATGTTAGTATTCATATTTTATAATGACTTATTACATTGTACAATCAACATTTTCTTCTTTTTATTCTTTTTATTGACCCTCATATTTAGTAGATTACAAACCAGAGTACTGTGCAATTTGCAAAGTTTCTATGTTTGTTGCTAAAATCATTGGGTCTGTGAGAGAAAAAAAATCCATGTTGGATTAAAAAAAAAAACCTTTTTCAGTTATGCTAGTTTATTTATTTGTTTGTTCTTTCTGCCTAATGCTTTATGCATTGGATTGTTTCAGTTTTTGTGAGCAGTAAGATATTAGGTATTTGTTTGATTATTGTAAAATTTTGGCCCAGTTAGATACCAGTAGGCGTATTCTAACTGTTTATGTTCTGATATAATTTCGTGGTATTGATTTATCTGTTTGCATATTTGTAAATTTTGGGACAGTTAGATACCAATTGGCATATTCTAACTGTCTATTTTTTGCTCTATTTGAGTGGTATTCATTTATCTGATTAGTTGTTGTAGAATCTTTGGGCAGTTAGATAGGTTTTGAAATATTGTGACAGTTTATATTTTTTTACTACAAGTGTACTTAAGGTTTAAGTACAGTTCAGTTATCAAATTTTGGTTTTAAGAACATTAAATACGCATTTGTAAGATTGGCTGGTAATCTCTGCTTTAGAGTAACGGTACTATCATTACATTCAAACCATCCACATTTTTGTTTTTATATATGCAGTGTAGTGCCCTGAGTTGGTTGTGGCACCTGCGTGGTAGATTATACCTATTGTTGTGAAGGTTTTCCTACCAAGTGATATTTGACCATGTGTGAATCCAGTCAGCTTGCAGTTGTTTTTCGTACCATCTGCATTGTAACGTAGAAGCATTAGTATTACGTATTTACTATGTGTTTGTATTAGTAATGTGGAGCGATTATCCGAATTGCAGGTAGAACATAATCTACCGTGGTTTGCATTTTGTAACAGTTGCTGAAATGGAACAGATTCACAATTAGGTATTGATATATAGACAAAACGCTCATTGGGGATTTGTTCTTGTGTCACATTGTTGCAGACAGTGGATGTATGTTTCCACATGTATGAAATCTGGAAGATTTCATTTATAGGTATGTTTTTGTTTTCCAGTACTAACAGTACGTACATTAGAAATTCTTGTGGATCTTCCTGTGAGTTTATAGTGAATTTCACCATTCCAGCACAGTAGTCCAATTGTGTCTTATTCCATAAACACTATACGTGTTGTCAGGATTGTTTGCTGCATTTCTGTGAAGTACTAACATTTGCAAACACAATGGGTCTGTACTGTGTAAGTAAATGTTGTCAACAATTGGTGGTAATTGAAATAGAATATTCATTGCTACATTTGCGTAGCAACTTACACCAACTATATTTGAGAATTGAAATGGTCCAGGTAGTTCTGTATCTAACTGCTTTTTTTGGAGTTTGTCTTCCTTCTTTAAAGAAGTACCTGGTTTACTTTCCCTAATTGATTCTTTTTTGCTTGTGGTACTTGAAGAAGTTTTAGTTTCTTTTAGTCTCTTTGGAGGATTTGCAGTGACATCCTGTTGCATTTCTGTTTGATTTAGTTTTCTTTTAGAACATTTTCCTTTTTGTGGAACAGGATATGTTTGTAGATGGGGGGTGTATAGTGAACGAAGTCTATGGTATTCTAAAATGCAAGGAATATCAGTGTTTACTTTACTTGCATCAAAGTTTATAAGAAATAGACCGTCAATTGTACGTAGGCGTGACAGTGCTACGTAGCTCATGCCTTCTTTAAAGACTGTGTTACCAATGTCTATCATTGCTTTGTCTAGAGTAAGACCTTGTGATTTATGAATGGTGACTGCGTATGGAAGAGTTAGAGAAAATTGTTCTCTGCGTACATACATGTCTTTGAAGAGAAGGAATCAAGCTGTTGAGCGTCCTATTCTTTTTACTTCTGAAAGTTTGTTAAAGAGAATATTGACAAACTGAATGTTGTTGTCACGTGGGTATGTTTGAAAGCCAACAACTGTACCCAGTGCTCCATTAACTAGTCCTTGGTCCACGTCAAGGTTACGTTTAAGCATTACTCTGCAATTTAAGGATAATTTTAATATCTTTTCCAAGCCTGCTGTGTTTGAGATTGATTTTTCTAAACTATTTAGTCTTGCTGTGGCTTGGTCACACATGGGTAGTGTAATTCCATGTACATCTAGTTTGTCTGTGGCGCTAATTTCCATAATTGGTTGCATTTCTTTGCTTAACATTATTTCATTGAATTTGAAACAGCTTGCAAGAGTTAGCATTAAGGCCAAACAATTGACGTTTTTGTGGGCTAATTGTTCCATAACATCTGTAGCACATGCATTATCACCATAAAGTGCATGAATGTGCCGGGTTTTCAATATTGCTTCTGCTTCTCTAGAAAGTATACCAACTCTGATACTTTTTAAGATGTTGGCATAAGTGAGATCTGCAGATTGGCGCATGTTTTCTGTTAATTCTCTGTATTGGAAATGTTGCCAAAGGTTGACATTTCCAATGCTACCAACAGTTTTTACGGCAGAGTTTGTGTCCTAATGTTTTAAAAATAGGCTCACCTTTCACAGGTGTCAATTGAAGAAGATCTCCGAAAACAATGATGTGTTTTCCTGCAAAGAGCTCTTCACAGTTTGTTTTGAGTACTTCTTGTAATCTGAGGTGAATCAAAGCCAACATTAGGTTGGACACCATGCTCACTTCATCTATTAGTAGCATTTTCATTTGTTTCAATACTCTGCGTACTTCCATTGCAGCTTCTGCAGAAAGTTTGTAATAATCTAACTTGTTTTGGTGTTCTACTGGCAGGAGTAGTAATCGGTATAAAGTGACACCACCTATGTTGTCGGCAGCTAAACCTGTGGGGGCAGTGACAACAGCTGACAGTTTGTTGTTTGTCAATTGTTGAAGGAACTTACTGATGATTTTGATTAGGAAGTTTTGCCAGAACCAGCTTCACCACTGACATACAATAGTATAGGTTTGTAATTTTGGCAGGTGCATTCTTTGTTTTCATGTTGCACACCATGTGCAATTTCTTTTGTTATTTCTTGAAAAATGCTACGTTGCTCTTTGTTTAGTTTTGATTGTAGTGTAGTTAAGTCTTCTTTATCTTCATAGTGACACATGGTGTTTTCTACTTCTATCATAGCTAATTCTGCCTCATTTGTTATTAGTGGTTCTCCCAGTGTTTCTTGGCTTCCTGTGACAGAAGGTTGACTACTGTCAGGAGTGTCCTTATCTAGTTGGGCCTGGAGTTCCTCTTCGTGTTGCTGTTCATTGTGCAACATTGTTTTGTACTGTGCAAAGTTTACATCAGTTATACTGCTTTCATTGGCTTTGAAAGCGTCTTCATATGAGTCATAGGTATCTAGTATTTCTTCTTCTTTTCTACATGGTTTGAAGAGTTGTAGCAGGGACATGTAATATATTTCTTTATGTTGAGGAGTCTTTAATGACAGTCTTTAATGACAATTTGATATGATTAATTAAATTTGGTTTGGTGAGTTTTACTAAGCTGCCATCACAGTTTGTCACTTTGTATTTACGGTTTTGCTCATCACGTTTTATATTATTTTTTTATGTGTAGTTTTGGGCTATGTGGTATAGACACATGGTTTCCAAAGTGGTACTCCTGTTTGGGTAGTATGTGTCCAATAAATTGTTTCTATATCTTCGTATGATTTTAGAACTCTTTTTCTAGATTTAGCTGGACCAAGACTTAGCCATACTATATTTGCAGATTTAGCTCGGTCTTTTCTGATTTGGTTAAGTATGCTGTGACATATTGTGCAGCTGCAGTAGAAGTGTCTGCAATGTAGTGCACATATATGTTTGCATTCCACAAGTGGGCAATGATTGCATTGTAATCATTGATATATTTTTCTTCTTCTTTTCTTTTTATGCAATATGTATTTTTAGGTGACTTACCTTTAACACTATGTCTAACTGAAGACATGAGGTTGTTCACTTGACCTGTATTTGTAACTGGTCTAGGGAAACCAAATCGGCATTTGGTGTAGTATTTCCCTTTGTTTTTGTATTTGCGACGACAATATTTGCCACATTTGTGTCTTTGGAATAGTAAGATTTTTGCATGAAGATCACTATTTGTGGATTCTGACGGAATTTCACAAGTGACATATTTTTCAATAAACTGTAAAACAGTGGCATCACTGTCTTGACCAAATTTAGGAGCATCTTTAATCCATAAAAGCATGTGGACATGTGGCGCTCCTCTGGCTTGGTATTCTTTTCTCCAAAAGAAGTGTTGCACTTCTCCAAGAGGAGGAACAGTTTTATTACAAATAAAATGTAGCATAGCAATGAAGCGATGGTGAAAATATCTAGAAACATTAACAGGATCCTGAGAACGAAGTTCTCCAGGTGTTAGTATATCTATGTTTGTTTTGTTTTCGTTTGATATGCGTAGGAAAGCATGTAAAACTTCCCATGCATATTCTGCGCAACTTAATGTAACAAACCAAGTGGGTGGGCCAAGGTTTCTGATCATACAACGTACATCTCCATGGCATTGAAACCAGTACTCTTTAGTACCTCGCATATTTGCTAATAGATTTGTACGATTTGCCTGTAAAACCTCATCTTTTTGTTGAACTTTTTGTAATAATTGTGTGGCTGTCATATTTTTAAAGTGTGATCCTGATTTTAATATGTGTGCAACTCCGTAACATAAAGTTGCTAGTTCACTTTCAAAGAGTAGGTGGAATATGTATTCCACATTTTGTCGAAATCTGGGATCTTCAGAATACATTCGTAATGAGCGATATTCTGATGCTGATATTTGAACAGGTCTATCATCGTATCTTCCTCCTTTGCCAGTAGGAAAGAGTAGAGGAAAAGCACGTGCTTCTATACTTTTTTCCCATATGCTGATTGGTGATCCTTTTGTTTGACGCATTTGGTACGTTTCCAGTGCATCTTCTATTGTGTCATTAGAGTGCAATGGGTGAATTGTATAATGGTCTAAAGTGTTTGCTATTGTAGCAGGATCTAGGAGCTCAAATTGACCAGTTTCTTGTGTCTCTTGAATTATTTCAGTTGTATCTTTCAAGTTTTCTTCGATATTAATTTCTTTGTAATAATCATTATTCTCTTAGAGATGTTGCAGGGCTTCTCTAACTTTATGTAAATCTACTAGTTGTTGCCAAATTTGTTTGTCTTTTGTAGGTACTCCATTTACCAAGATAATTAAAGATTGTTGCATTGGACGTTGCACTCCTAGAGTGTGCACATTTTCTTTTAGATCTAATGGTAAATACACTACCTTTCCATGATACCTTTCACTAATTCAGAGGGAGGTAATTTTGCAGTTTTTGGTTGAAGGCGTATTATTGCTTGAAATGGATGAACTGTTTGAATTATGATGCTCTCATATAAATTAAGTTGTTGAAGGAGTTTTGGTAGTGGATGTAATTCCAAGTATTTGAGATAGCACATGAAGGAGTTTGGTTGTTGTCAAGTTTGGTAGTGCAGTAACTGCAAAGTATTATGGGGTCAGTTATTTCGTATTTGTTTTCTGCTATAAGGTAGAGAGCTAATTCAAACCATTTAGGGGCCGATTCATGGAACAAACGTGCGCCGAAAATCTATGCGCAAGCAGGCGCAAGCAGGCGCAAGCGCGAAAAAACAGGCGCATGCGCACACGTGCGATTCATGGAAGTCCCTGCGCGTGTTTTCCTCGGGATGGGCGCCAAACCCGTGCATGGCGCACACGTCACTGAAACATCCCGAACGGCGTGCGCGACGCGCACAGTGAAAGCGCACAACCTCGGCGCACACACCAAAAAGGGGGCGTAACACGGGGCGGAACGCGCGGAATGGGGAACAACGCGCGAAAATAAGGGCGTAACTGGGATGTACTGCTGGGAAGCAGACACTGCGGTAACGTCCCTGCGCATCACAAAAGCGCCAATATACAGCAATGATGAATGTCCCATACTGCTATTGTGCCTGGGGTTCGTGTGAAGTTTTTTCACGCGATCGGGCCTGGGGGAGCGGGCTACGTGTATCACGGGGGTTCGCGTGAAGTTTTTCACGCGATCGGGCCTGGGGGTGCGGGCTACGTGTATTACGGGGGTTCGCGTGAAGTTTTTCAAGCGATCGGGCCTGGGGGAGCGGGCTACGTGTATCACGGGGTTCGCATGAAGTTTTTCACGTGATCGGGCCTGGGGGAGCGGGCTATGTGTATCACGGGGGTTCGCGTGAAGTTTTTCACGCGATCGGGCCTGGGGGAGCGGGCTACCACTCACCGTCTGCCTTGCGTGTAGAAGAACTCGTAGCCAACACCCGCTGTGAAGTAATAGCGTGTGAACCCCAACGGCTGGAAAACACACGCACCGCACCCCACGAAAAGCACGTACAGAGCAATGTAAAGTGCAAGATTTTCACGTGCCAAATCACTCCGTATCAAGCTGGCCACACGTAAGCACATGGAAGACCATGCTCCTGCCCAAAAGGCTGAATTACTGCCCCCCATAGCCCCGAACAGCCTCCCACGAGCCATCTTCTGCTGCCTGCCTGCCTGCCTGCTGCCACCGTGCCCTGCCATTTGGTGCCTGCACATCAGCCATCTGCAGGGGTCCATTTGCTGTGTCCACCCCTGCTGGAACAGAAGACTCCCGACTGGGATACCATCGCTCCACAGCCCAGCACCAGGACCCAGTTGCCCACCCACTCCTGTCTCTGGGGTTGCCATGTCGGGCACTGAAACATCTGGCACCACTGGCAACCCCTGGCCAGAGAGGCAGAGGGGCACCAGCTTCACTGCCACCGAAGTTGGTGTCCTGGTGGAGCAAGTCCTGGGGCAGTATGATGCCCTCTTCGGAAGTAAGCGCGCCAACAAGGAAGGACGGACTCGCATCTGGACGGACATCGTGACTGCCATCAACGCGGAGGGGGTGGCAGTCCGTGACTACCAACATGTCAAGAAGCGCTGGGATGACTGCAGGTCCAGGACCCTCTTGAAGACCCGGCGCCTCGTGGAGGGTGACGGGGCCGCATGAGTCCCATCCAGATGAGGGTCCTGGAACGCATACGCCCAGCGCTCCACGCCCAGATCCTTGAGAGGCAGACCTGTCTGGAGTAAGTGACCAAGCATTGCTGTGTGAGACAGGGCATGTTGCAGTGTGCTGGTTGTCTGATACTTGCCTGTATGTGTGACATAGGCCATGTATGCATGTGTGCGTGCAGGGACGTCATGCATGTGAGACCAGTAATGTGTGAACCACACGGTTGGTGCATGTGTTCAAATGCAACATGGGTTGCCCTATGCGGAATGGCCACATGAAAGCATATTAACAAGGGGGGTCCTGGGAGTCCCTCTGCCAGACATTAGTCCTGGTTACGAGAGACTTACCCAGAGTCTTTAGCTCACTATCTTTCACAGAGAAGAAATATCCCAAACATATCAGTCTTTGTCCTGCCCTGGGGCAGTCCAGCACCGAAATGATAGGCAATTCTCCTCTGAACAAGAGTACCAACAGAAACCCCAGACACGTGTTTCGGTCTGGTTGGACCTCATCAGTAGGGTGGATCTGTGCCTCTCTAAGAATAGTGAGCAAGGGGTCCACGTCTGGATTCCCCTAGTAACTTAGGGTGAGACCCAAAGTTACTTAAATATGCAAATTAACAAGGGGGGTCCTGGGAGTCCCTCTGCCAGACATTAGTCCTGGTTACGAGAGACTTACCCAGAGTCTTTAGCTCACTATCTTTCACAGAGAAGAAATATCCCAAACATATCAGTCTTTGTCCTGCCCTGGGGCAGTCCAGCACCGAAATGCTAGGCAATTCTCCTCTGAACAAGAGTACCAACAGAAACCCCAGACACGTGTTTCGGTCTGGTTGGACCTCATCAGTAGGGTGGATCTGTGCCTCTCTAAGAATAGTGAGCAAGGGGTCCACGTCTGGATTCCCCTAGTAACTTAGGGTGAGACCCAAAGTTACTTAAATATGCAAATTAACAAGGGGGGTCCTGGGAGTCCCTCTGCCAGACATTAGTGCTGGTTACGAGAGACTTACCCAGAGTCTTTAGCTCACTATCTTTCACAGAGAAGAAATATCCCAAACATATCAGTCTTTGTCCTGCCCTGGGGCAGTCCAGCACCGAAATGATAGGCAATTCTCCTCTGAACAAGAGTACCAACAGAAACCCCAGACACGTGTCTGGCAGAGGGACTCCCAGGACCCCCCTTGTTAATTTGCATATTTAAGTAACTTTGGGTCTCGCCCTAAGTTACTAGGGGGATCCAGACGTGGACCCCTTGCTCACTATTCTTAGAGAGGCACAGATCCACCCTACTGATGAGGTCCAACCAGACCGAAACACGTGTCTGGGGTTTCTGTTGGTACTCTTGTTCAGAGGAGAATTGCCTAGCATTTCGGTGCTGGACTGCCCCAGGGCAGGACAAATACTGATATGTTTAGGATATTTCTTCTCTGTGAAAGGTAGTGAGCTAAAGACTCTGGGTAAGTCTCTCGTAACCAGGACTCATGTCTGGCAGAGGGACTCCCAGGACCCCCCTTGTTAATTTGCATATTTAAGTAACTTTGGGTCTCGCCCTAAGTTACTAGGGGAATCCAGACGTGGACCCCTTGCTCACTATTCTTAGAGAGGCACAGATCCACCCTACTGATGAGGTCCAACCAGACCGAAACACGTGTCTGGGGTTTCTGTTGGTACTCTTGTTCAGAGGAGAATTGCCTAGCATTTCGGTGCTGGACTGCCCCAGGGCAGGACAAATACTGATATGTTTAGGATATTTCTTCTCTGTGAAAGGTAGTGAGCTAAAGACTCTGGGTAAGTCTCTCGTAACCAGGACTAATGTCTGGCAGAGGGACTCCCAGGACCCCCCTTGTTAATTTGCATATTTAAGTAACTTTGGGTCTCGCCCTAAGTTACTAGGGGAATCCAGACGTGGACCCCTTGCTCACTATTCTTAGAGAGGCACAGATCCACCCTACTGATGAGGTCCAACCAGACCGAAACACGTGTCTGGGGTTTCTGTTGGTACTCTTGTTCAGAGGAGAATTGCCTAGCATTTCGGTGCTGGACTGCCCCAGGGCAGGACAAATACTGATATGTTTAGGATATTTCTTCTCTGTGAAAGGTAGTGAGCTAAAGACTCTGGGTAAGTCTCTCGTAACCAGGACTAATGTCTGGCAGAGGGGCTCCCAGGACCCCCCTTGTTAATTTGCATATTTAAGTAACTTTGGGTCTCGCCCTAAGTTACTAGGGGAATCCAGACGTGGACCCCTTGCTCACTATTCTTAGAGAGGCACAGATCCACCCTACTGATGAGGTCCAACCAGACCGAAACACGTGTCTGGGGTTTCTGTTGGTACTCTTGTTCAGAGGAGAATTGCCTAGCATTTCGGTGCTGGACTGCCCCAGGGCAGGACAAATACTGATATGTTTAGGATATTTCTTCTCTGTGAAAGGTAGTGAGCTAAAGACTCTGGGTAAGTCTCTCGTAACCAGGACTAATGTCTGGCAGAGGGACTCCCAGGACCCCCCTTGTTAATTTGCATATTTAAGTAACTTTGGGTCTCGCCCTAAGTTACTAGGGGAATCCAGACGTGGACCCCTTGCTCACTATTCTTAGAGAGGCACAGATCCACCCTACTGATGAGGTCCAACCAGACCGAAACACGTGTCTGGGGTTTCTGTTGGTACTCTTGTTCAGAGGAGAATTGCCTAGCATTTCGGTGCTGGACTGCCCCAGGGCAGGACAAATACTGATATGTTTAGGATATTTCTTCTCTGTGAAAGGTAGTGAGCTAAAGACTCTGGGTAAGTCTCTCGTAACCAGGACTAATGTCTGGCAGAGGGACTCCCAGGACCCCCCTTGTTAATTTGCATATTTAAGTAACTTTGGGTCTCGCCCTAAGTTACTAGGGGAATCCAGACGTGGACCCCTTGCTCACTATTCTTAGAGAGGCACAGATCCACCCTACTGATGAGGTCCAACCAGACCGAAACACGTGTCTGGGGTTTCTGTTGGTACTCTTGTTCAGAGGAGAATTGCCTAGCATTTCGGTGCTGGACTGCCCCAGGGCAGGACAAATACTGATATGTTTAGGATATTTCTTCTCTGTGAAAGGTAGTGAGCTAAAGACTCTGGGTAAGTCTCTCGTAACCAGGACTAATGTCTGGCAGAGGGACTCCCAGGACCCCCCTTGTTAATTCACATGAAAGCATGCCAGTCTCTGTTCCTGGACATGGTTGGGGGTGAGGGATGGGTGCTGATGCCATGTACATGTATGCTGTCCATGTCTGTGTGTCTGACCTGTGTGTCTGTGACTTGTGAATGCCAGGGATGCATGACACATGTCTGTCGCAATGTTCAGGTTCACTGATGCAGCCTAGTCATCCTTGTATCCACTGTGTCAGTGGTGTACGAGGCCAGATGGATGAAACTAGGGTGAAGTGTGTGCATGTGATAGGCATGGCCCATGATGCATGTGAGTTCCAAAACAACATTGTATGTTTCAAGAATCCCTTGGACATGTATGCTAATGTCCATAGCATGCGCCATGCCTGTTACCGCATGTGTTTTACCTGCACTGAGCCATGTGTTGTGGAGGGACATGATGGAAGTGATCTTTGACAGTGCCACTCATCTGCTATTGCTTCCTGTCTAGGGGACCATTGTACAGTACCCTGATGCTTGTGTTCTATGTCTCCCTCTACACAGTGCCACGTGAAGAAGAGGGCGGAGACGGCTCTGTGGAGCAAAGCGGTGGGGATGCCCCCACGGCTGCAGCGGAAGGGGTGGGTGAGCCCCCACAGGGGCTTGCAACGGCGGAAGACGGGGTGGAGCCATCCAGGTTGGTGGTTTCCACAGAGGAGGAGGAGGCCGCTACTGAGGCGCACATGGGGCCTGGTGGGAGCATCCCTGCTGGTGCAAGTGTTGCAGTCCAGGGCAGGGGCAGGAGGCAGCACAGGTCGCCGTGGAGGGGCCTGTGCATGTCACTGTCCCTGACACTGTGACTGCACCACCATGCACCAGCAGGGATGCCCCATCCCAGGCCCGTCCGCAGGTAGGGGGGATGTCCATGTCATCTGACTCCCCTCCACCTGCGGACGAGGGGACCCCTGGCCGTATGGAGAAGGTCCTGATTGGTGTCGCGTTGCGCACAGGTGCAATTCGTGATGAGGTGCGTGCTTCCCGGGAGGAGCATGCACGTCATCACGGAGAGCACCGTGCCGACGTGGCCCAGTTGGGATCGGCCATGGTCGGGGGTTTCCTACATGTGTCGACCAATCTGGCGACCCTCTCCTCCTCTGTGGAGACTATGCACCAGTCGTTCTCCACGCCGTCTTCCGGCCCAGATGCCACCAGGGCCCCCTGTGGACCTGCCCCGACCAATGTAGCCGGCTCGGTGGGGATCCCATCCCTGCCACAGTCGGGAGTCGGAGGTCCAGCAGGGGTGGACACACCAGCAACTGGACCCCAGCAGATGGAGGATGTGACGGCATCATCGGGCAGGGCACGTGCACGACGGCGTCGGTGGATTCCATCAGCCTGGATGCCGTCGTGCTGGCACAGGCAGTTGCGTCGGAGGCAGCGGCAGGCTCGACGTGGGAGGCATCATGGCTCGGGGCCATCAACATCAGGGGTGCAGGCATCGGCCGGAGGGCAGGAGAACCCTGGAATGGGAGTGGCTTCCGTGTGGGAGCGGTTGGGCCAGCAGATAGGTGCGGAGCGGCAGCGGGCAGAGGAGGAACAGCTCACAATGGTCAGGGCGGAGAACTCCATGCGGAGGGCGCTGGGGCGGGCTGAGTGCCTCGAGGGTCTTTGCAGGGAGTTGGAGCTGGACACTGCTTTATCCCTGCGAGACCTCGGGCCAGGGAACATGCACGCCTCCAAGCCATTGAACAGGAGTTCGATGATGCCCTGGCCCATGACAACATCCAGTGAGCCGTTGGACTAGCCCGCTGCCCATGTAAATAGTTATGTAGTTAGTGTTAGGTTTCCTTTGTTTTTGCATTTTCTTTGGACCTTTTTGGACAATGGCCCACATTTTTGTATATAGTTATTTTTTATTAGGTAGTGTTGTTAGATAGGTTTCATTTCTTTTGTTGGGATCATGGACCCTGGCTTGTTCACCTGCACATAGTTCACAGTTGGATTTTCTTTTCTTTTTGCAATTTACCCATGGAGCAATGGCTTTCAATTATAATTTCCCATTGGCTTTTCTTTTGTGGACTATGACTTTGGACACCATTCCTTTGTATTCTGATTTTTGGTTTTGCATTTTTTCACGGACATGCTTCTTTTTATTTTTTTTTACATTCCCATTTCTGTTAGTTTATTTTTGGTTCAATTCATGTTTCCTTTAATACATATTTTTTGATCAAACTTCAATGTGTAGTATCATCTCATTGGTTTCATGCATATTATGATATGGGTTTTGAGATTCACTGACACCCATTGGGTGTATGTGAGGGACATGTGTTAGTTTCCAAACTTGCAATTGGTGTTCTATCATGTTATTGCCATTTCTAAGTGGGTGGATGCAATACTCGGGTGGGTGTTTTGCATTTGGAGGCTGACCATAGGGACCAGGGATCTAGATTGTGATGACATGTTGGCTGGGGAACATGAGTTGGACATGAGTGGGGGCCTGCTGGCAGGTGCCCCACAGTGCTGGGGGGTGGGGGTGCAGGGGAACATGAGTTGGACATGAGTGGGGGCCTGCTGGCAGGTGCCCCACAGTGCTGGGGGGTGGGGGTGCAGGGGAACATGAGTTGGACATGAGTGGGGGGCTGCTGGCAGGTGCCCCACAGTGCTGGGGGGTGGGGGTGCAGGGGAACATGAGTTGGACATGAGTGGGGGCCTGCTGGCAGGTGCCCCACAGTGCTGGGGGGTGGGGGTGCAGGGGAACATGAGTTGGACATGAGTGGGGGCCTGCTGGCAGGTGCCCCACAGTGCTGGGGGGTGGGGGTGGTGGCGAACATGAGTTGGAAATGGGTGGGGGCCTGCTGGCAGGTGCCCCACAGTGCTGGGGGGTGGGGGGGGTGGGGAACATGAGTTGGACATGGGTGGGGGCCTGCTGGCAGGTGCCCCACAGTGCTGGGGGGTGGGGTTGGTGGGGAACATGAGTTGGACATGGGTGGGGGCCTGCTGGCAGGTGCCCCACAGTGCTGGGGGGTGGGGGTGGTGGGGAACATGAGTTGAACATGGGTGGGGGCCTGATGGCAGGTGCCCCACAGTGCTGGGGGGGTGGTGGGGAACATGGGTTGGACATGGGTGGGGGCCTGGTGGAGGCTGCCCCTGCACTGCTGGGGGGTGGGGGTGGTGGGAGACATGGGTGGGGGCCTGGTGGAGGGTGCCCCTGGTGGCTGGGGGTGCAGGGGGACATGCGTTGGTGGGCAGTAGTGCAAGTTGACATGTGGGTTGGCTGGGGGGCATGGCCATGGTAGATGGGGTGCCTGCAGGACATGTGCAGGGTAGGCCCCTGTGGTGTGAGCCACCTGCAGGGGCCGTGGAGGGTGTAGAGGGAACACCTGGGAGGACCCACACGTGCAATTCACGTGTGGTGCTCCCCGCGCACCCCTGTAATACACATACCCTGATGGAATCGCGTGTGATACTTTCCGCGCACCCCTGATATACATGTACCCTGCTGACTTCGCGTGTGCAACTTCCCACGCACCCCAAGATACACGTAGCCAGGAGATTCGCGTGTGTAACTTCCCGCGCACCCCGAAATACACGTAGCCAGGAGATTCGCGTGTGCAACTTCCCGCGCACCCCTGGAATACACGTACCCTGCTGATATCGCGTGTGAAACTTCCCGCGCACCTCGAAATACACGTAGCCAGGACATTCACGTGTGGAACTTCCCGCGCACCCCTGAAATACACGTACCCTGTTGAAATCGCGTGTGGAATTTCCCGCGCACCCATGATAAACACGTACCCTGGTCTCACGGGGCCAATCGCGTGTGGAACTTCCCACGCACCCCTGAAATACACGTACCCTGCTCGCACGGGGACAATTGCGTGTGGAACTTCCCACGCACCCCTGAAATACACGTACCCTGCTGAAATTGCGTGTGGAACTTCCCGCGCACCCCTGAAATACACGTACCAAGCTGAAATGACGTGAGGTACTTCCCGCGCACCCCAGTGATACACGTAGCCCGCTTGCCCTGCTGGTACAGGGTTAGCGCAGCCCTTTGCGCTGGATTGGGGATTTTGATGGCTTTTCCCTGCGCGAGAGGCGTTCTTGGGGGCGTAACTGGCGCTGCAGCAGGGTCGCTGCGCCACTGTGCGCCACGGCTGGTTTTGGTAGCTGGAATCCATGAATACGCTGTGCGCGGAAATGGATTTTAGCGCACGCGGCTGGCGCAGGGATTCGCACGCATACACTGTGCGTCAGCCCCCTGCGCCACTTGTGCGCTGAATTCTATGAATTACCCCCTTAGAATCTTCATTGTCTTCTATTTTGTATGAAAGGTCTATAGTTTTTGTGTTACTTTTATAACACGTTCTGCGGCAACATACACACACGTGGTTTGGTACTTCAGCTGAAGTGCTTTGAAATTTTAGTATTTCTTTTTTGTATGTGTGTAGTGAAAGGTTGCCATGTGCAGATTTGTTATGAAGTTGGTTGACAGCTAATTCATCTTGTAAGTGGGTTTCATTTCCAAAATATTTTTTCTGTATATACTCGAGTTCTTCTAGTAGGTCTTTTGGTGTACCATGTAGAAGAATGTTATTTAAATTGGCTAGTGCTAAAGCAGGACTTTTTGCATAATACAGTTTATAAACTAGATTTCTTATACTTGCATGATGTGTTGATATCATTTTGATATGATGGAAGGTTGTTTTGCAAGTAGCTCCTGATATGCAGGCCAACAAATGTCCTTGCAGTCCTGTGTGCTTGCGTACTGGACAAGCATCCATACTTTGCAGTATTTTAATTTTGATTTTGTCTTTGCTTTTCACATATTGATTGAGGAATAGGCGTAAAGATTTGCACATTTTTTTGGGAATGTTACACATTGACGTGCATGGCCATGTGTAAATTAGATGTTCTGATTCAGTCAAATGGAGGGGTAAATCTAAGTTTTCAGGGCATATTTTTGTAAGGAGTACTTCTTGTTCCCTTATTGTATTATTAACTTTTTCATAACCTTGACCACTGCTATGTATGGCAATTGTATTTGTTTGCTTTTGTTGTTACGTTTCTTCATTAAAGTATGGTTCTGTGCTTGTAGTGTGACTCCATTCACCTCCACAGATATTTAAGAAGTTATTTCTGTTCACATTTCGTTTATTGAGAAGTCTTTTTTGAAATTTAGTTATTCGTTTTATTAGTGGTTTAATTCTGTTTAACACAACAATAAATAAGTTTCTTTTGAGAAGAATTGCACTGTCTATCAACGCTTCTAAGATTACTTTCCTACAATAGGTTTGAAGTGTTGAACCTGGTTTCTCTCCTGTTTTTATCAGATTTTGAAGGACTTTGTGACAGAACATTTTGGCTAAAATACTTTTCTTGGTATGCTTACTTTGTACTATATCAAGATTTATAGAAGACGTTTTATTTTTAGTGATAGTTGATTTTCTGTTAATAGTTTTTTGGGTCGTTTTACTTTGTGATAGAGGAGGCAAAGTTTTTGCACTAGAAACTTCTTCTGTTTCACAACATGACTGTATTAGCTGTTGTGTTTCAACGTTTTTTACAAATTCTGCTATGGATGTTTATGTTGGAGACTTTTCTTTTCATTTCCTCTACTTCTGCGTCCCTTTCTACAGAGTTGCTTTTTGGTGGGCATTCATTAGCGTCTGTTGAAAAAAATACAGAAGGTATGGGTTGGGGTTTTCTGCAATGCATGTGTGTTGTGTGCATGATTGTTTGAGTAAGATGATAAAGATGTATGTAATGGTGTGTGATTGTGAATTGGGAAGTTGAACTACTAGGGATGGGTATTCTTCAATTAATGTGTTACTAAACTGGGGTTCAGATGACAGAAAAAAGTAAGCCGGTGGTGTGGAGAAGAATAAATAATATAGGTAAAGCTATACAATTAAAACAGTTGTTTGTTCTATAACATCTACATTCTAGCGGCTGAGTTGGGTAATTTGTGTGCCGAAAAATAGGAATTTGAGGGCCATTCTGACAGGAGATCACTGTTTAAGAGGGGGGGGAATTTTGGTCAGAATGGTGCAGAATCTCTATTTTAGGCACAGAAATACCATGAATGCACCGTACAGTGCGTGTGAGTTATAATTCAAATATTATGGTAACAATCTACTTACTTTTTTTTCAAAAATGAGTAGTTTGCTTCTTAGTTGTTCTTTGTAAATCAAAATCGACTGCTTCTATTCAGGAGAATTGGCTTCACTGCAATTGTAAAAGAAAGAAATTAGTAATTTGGTTGCTATATAGCACTGTTTTCATTTTAGACATAGATTTTTTAAAATTGAAATGCTCAGCGCCTTCCTGAAAACCATTAAAACTATATTATGACTAAGAGTAGGAAAGAAAATATCTTTACTATGGTTTGTGGAATTCATAATCTACCAACGTATACCACTATTCTTGTAACTAAGCTTTTCCACGTAATAGTGAGTCATTGTCATCATAGCTCTCAACCATGTGTGTCGCAAAGGCGGGTGAAATCACCTGATTTTGTTTTTGGTGGGTGAGACGCCCATTGGAATGAATGGGCGTGCAGGAGACTTGGCGGGTGAGTAAGTCCTTTACAAGACGGGTGACACCCGCCAAAAGCGTGTGAGTTGAGAGCTATGTGTCATAGCCTGCTTTTGCACGTAACAGTGAGTGAATGTCATAGTCTGCTTGTCCTATATAAATGTATGTAAGTACTTATATAAATGAAAAAAATTAAAACCAATTATGTGTTTGTACAAATATTATTGTCTGAGATTTGATCATAGAGTGTGTATGTTATTTTGTGTGATTATATGTTGTGTATATATTTTATTTCAAAAATGTTAGTTTAATAGTATTTGCGCGTGTGTGTGTGTATGAAGAAATTAAGCGATATAAAGGTTTGTAAGTGACAGGTCATTTTAGGACAATGAAACAATGATCGTCCATTCATTTTTCAGATTATAGAAGGTAAAAGTCGGTTAGGAAATGTGTTCATGTACTGTGCAGAAAATATGCATACCTGTACTTTCTGTTCATGTATATGGATATGGACCAAGCTGCAAGTAGAAATATTGGAGATTTGTATAGTATTTCTCGTAGATCGTGGTTGTCAATGGTATGAGACATGTACTCCGAGAGATACACCGTACATTTGTAGTGCTGCTCTATGATGATGCAGTTACATGTAGAGTTATTGGATTTGATTGGTGGATGGTCATGTGATTGCTTAGCTACATCCAATGAAGGAATGGCACAGAGAGTGAAATCGAAATGGTAGAAGGGCTGTACATGTTACGATACTTTCGCGGACATGGCGGTAGTTCTAGGACACCGCGTATTACATCCGGGGAATTTGGGGAGGGGAGGTATGGAAATTAGATTGGATGAAGCAAGGGATTGGTCAGTAAAGTTTAGTGAGTGTGTTGTGCTAGGAGAGGTTTTCTCAGATATTGTTTTTGCAGAGAGAAGAACAGATAGCTATGGCTGAGTGTTTCAAAACACAGATTGTATGGATTTTGGGAGACTCGTGGATTCATTGGTTGAAGGTGCATGCAGAAAGCTGTGGAGTATCTATACATCTTGGATTCCCACATGTGGAAGTGCACTGGCATGGAGTGCGTGGAATGAAGTGGTTGGACTTGCTACCTCTCTGTGCAACTTTGAAGATAGAGGAACATCCAGACATAATTGTAATTCATTGTGGGGGGAACAGTTTAGGACATGTGCCTGGAATTTCTTTGCAATGAAAGAAGGACTTCAGAAGATAATGGACATGTTTCCAAACTCTAAAATAGTTTTTTCATGAATTGCGCAGAGACAAGTGTGGCTTCGTTCTTTCTCATGTGGTCCACAAATGGAGAAAGCAAGGCGTAATGTTAATAAGGCTGTTTGTGCCTTCCTAAGAGATTTTGGCATGTCCTCTTTTAACAATGAAAATATTTAGTTTCGTAGTACATACATTTTTCGCAAAGATGGAGTCCATCTTATTTATGCTGGCAATCAGATTTTTCTGAGAAATGTACAAAATGCATTGCGACCTTTTTTAGAAATACAGCATTCGTTTTGAAGTACGTCTTACGTAGTTAAAATGTTTTACATTCAAACACCTCCCAAAGGCTCTTTTCAGAGCCACCACGTCCTGTTAGAGAAAAATGCATTGGTTTCAATAGGGTAGCAATGCAATTGTTTTTCTGTTCGCGGACCGTCCGAAATGGCTATGCTTTATGTATCTTCACTTCTATTTTTTAACTGTGAAAGGCGGCTCTGAAAAGAGCCTTATTTTTTTTTTTTGATTTTTGTTATTTTGTATTTTTTTTGTTCTTTTTTATACACGACACACTAGGAGAGGAGGGAAAAGAGGGTAAAGGGAGGTGGACATCAACCAAAGGGATAAGAAAGGGCGAGCTGAGAGAGGAAGATGTAGAGTGGGTTTTATTTGGGTAGTGAGCAGGTCTTCTGGTGCTCTGAGACGATCGTCTCAAAAGCACTCCGAAGTCGCTCCCCCCTGCAGAGTACTGTGTCACAGTACACACATACAACTGTGACCCTTGAAAGGTAAGGGTCATCAGAATTCTGTATGGCCTGTGAGGCAGCTTGAGGAAGACGCTGTCCCACAGAGGTGTTCCTTGTGGTGACATGATCAGGAACGGAGGATGAAGTAGAGGCAATCAACCTACTACGCTTCTCGCAAGGTACAACCTTGCGAATGGCCCCAGTATGGAATGAGCGCAGGTGTCGCTTCATGGTAGTGGTCCCAAAGCTATACGAACCATGCTTCCCGCGACTGAGTACCATTTTGCACTCATTACAGGTGACACGGTTCGCATGAGACTTAGGACCGTTTCCATGAACGGTAAACAACCGCCACACCCAAGATTCACGCCGACGGCGGGTAGTAGGGATTTCCTCTACCTCATTCTCGTCATCCTCTTCTTCCTCCTCTGTATCCTCACTCCTGTTCCCCTCTTCAGGCCCTTGGGGAAATGGTTGTGGTGGAGGGGGTGGGGTGGTGCTGAGGCAGATGTAGCACCATGTGGTAATAGTCGAGTCATGGATGTCATAGGCTTGGAGATGGAAATCTCAAAATCTGCAAAGTATGCAGCAAAATGCAGTGTGCTCTGTGGAATAGTCAGAAACACAATGAGAATGCGCTCTAGGGCGTGGTCTTATATCGGGGTGCTTGTGCGCGGGTCGCGGACATGCGCGCCGTCCGCAAGACAGATCGAACATCAAAAAAGGTTCAAAAAGTCACAAAAACTATGTGGAAAGTTAGGATTAGTATGTGGGATTTGTGGTATGGTGATTTTTTAATGAGAAATATTGTGGATTACTTGGAAATGTACTTTTAAACTGGTCGGGGACACGAACAGTGTCCGCATTTAGAGCACAAGATGAGCGTGGGCGCGGTCACATGATTGTTTTGTGAGTATGTTCGCTAAGGTAGCGGTCGTCCGCAGGACACCCAATGTACGGACATTGTTTTGCGCATGCGTGTTGATGTTCTGCGGACAGTGTTCGGGTCCTGAACTAATTAAAAGTGCATCACATGTAAAACGAACAGTTACGGACAGCTATTTGTTCTTAGCACAGTTTAATTTATTTGCTAACAATACGGACAGACATAGCATTTCAAGCACACCTCCATTTTCGTTTATTTACAAACAATTCAGGACACCATGAGTGTTCTTAGAACAGTTTCTGCTTGCTATCGAACACTACAAATAGGCATAGTGTTCTTAAGGACACCTCCATTTTCGTTTATTTACGAACATTTCAGGACACTACGAGTGTCCTTAGAACATTTTCAACTTGCATGAAAACATTACGGACAGATGTAGTGTCCTCAGGACAATTACATTTTTGTTTCTTTACGAACATTTCTGAACAACCGCGGTGTCCGTGGAACCCTAAATTGGTTTTATCACAAGGAACTGAAAGTAATTACAACACAATATAAGAAAAGTAATTTTATTTCATATATATATATACAATTATGACTGGGAAGGTGGGGCAGAAACGGAAACAAAAACAGGTGAATTAGGGATTTATAGATAACTGGGATCAGGTGAAGAAGGGAAGGAAATCTCATCGAAACGCTTTGGTCCATAGACAGGGTTTGGGGTTAACTGCGTGGGATAGGGTGAAGGGGGACAATTGCAGGTTGGACAATGGTGTGCTGTTTGTGATGTCATCTTTGTGATGTCATCTTTGATGTCCTGGGTGTTAGTGTTAGCAGTGCACGGTGGCGGTGCAAGTTATGGTTGCTTATCTTCCCATAACTGCCGAATTTCAGGGGTTTTTCGGTTTTACTTTGAACCATAACGTCCATTTTACAACGTTTTTTCACTGAATTTCATAGGTTTTTAGTAGCGCAACTTAACCATAACGTCCCTTTAACAAAGTTTTTTTACTGAATATATATATATATATATATATATATATATATATATATATATATATATATATATCTCAATCTACACTTGGGAAAAATACTGGGTAAAAAAATGAGCATTACATTTCCGCGATCTACTTCGCTTAAAGACAACCTAGTGTCCAGTTTCATGAGTCTAATGACAATGCCACAAGGACAATGTTGTCTCAATACCAAAACAACTGGTTTTTACAAATGCATGAAATGTAAGGCTTGCCAGTATGCCTCTAACACCTTGAATTATTTGCATCCCATTTTGGCAAAAGACATCACAATAAGGTCACGTATCACGTGTGATACAGAGTATGTAGTATACGTACTAACTTGCCAATGTGAAAAATGGTATGTTGGGAGCACTATAGGCAAATTAGAGTGCTCCAACATATATGTGCCATTAAGAACGTGGACCGGACATACCCTATGGCACTACATTTTCAAACAATACATGAGGGAAACTGGATGGTTTTGCTTATTTTGGCATTCACACAGTTCCGAAACAACCGAGAGGAGGAAACCAGGAGCTTTCACTTAGACAATTAGAGACCCAATGTATCCTGGATCTGGAAACCAAAATACCAAGAGGACACAACCTAGATGAAGAACTTTACACCTTTCTGGGCACTTAAGATTATCTGATCTATTGGTTTTAAGTCCCTTTTGCAAATACTGGAAGTCCCTTATCACATTGCTTTTCCTGAGTGTGCATCACCATGGCAATTGGATGCCAATGTATATTCTAAATTCTCTTTTGTATTTCTTAATATGTTTCAACGTGGTTACACCGTCTGTTTTTCTCATGAGAGTGTTTTTTCTTATTGTTTTTGTGTATTGTTTGATTGCTTTTCTCATATGCTAGTTAGGTACTATTTGACTAAGAATCAAGGGTGGTTCTAAGATTTTGATTAGATGCACTATCCCTTTGTTACCTAACTCATAAGTTGTTTTTAAACTTTTCTTGTTCCATAACAGAGGTTCTATTATGAACTGTATTCAACACTAAGATCATGGATTTTTTTTTTATATTTAAACACATTGGTTATGGATTGTTGCATTTAGAGTTTTTATAGATACAGTAAAGGATTGCGGTCTTAGACGTTGTGATATATTATATAGCTTTATGGATTAATTGCTGCAGTCATGCACTAGGCACTTTATATTCGTAATTGTGCATGCACTTAGCACTTTATCATAAAAGCAGTGTGCACATATATAGACACTATGCACTTTATTTTAATTGCTGCTTTATATGCATGATAATTGCATATTTCTGATTGCTGCTTTGGATATTTGCGCATTAACGAGTGTTTACAGGAGCTTCAATTATCCGAAGCTATTATATTTGTCTTTGTTAAGGATATGGCTAGACATTGCGTATCAGGCACATATTTTTTGCTGATTGATTTAATATGGAGAATGTTTCTCGAAGATTGTTGATGATATTACCAGGTAGTTTTTGTTGCGGTTTCTAACTTTACATTAATGTGATTATTTATTAAGTGTGGACTGCTAAAATCTTCCTTTTATTTTAGGTGTATTGCCATTGGCGCATTATGAGCAGTTACCCTGAGGACATCCCAGGGGCTTTCTACACGTTATTTGTTTTTAACAGTTAAATCTGCATATAAACCTGTATATTTCTAAACTTTCTGTAATGATTTTTAGACATTATCTTCAACAGTCTCCTTTGAAATTAAAAAGGTTGTATCTCCATGATGTAATTTGAATGCCTGCCATACGCAAGTATGAAAGCGTTGTAACTGGTTGTATCTAACATATCACAAGATGTCTGACCTCTTATCCTGAAACACCACTTAACCTAAAGTAAGATACTCTCCCACAGTCTCTGACCATAGAGTTATTTGTGCTTACAAAAAGTATTTTTTTTGTGTCTAATCCCTTAACATGATCAAGCGGTGTGTGAACTGCGAAACGCGTCGATCAAGCGGTGTGTGTACTGTGAAACGCGTCGTCTTCTTGCGGCTTTCTTTTTACCACGGCACACTACAATAAAAGGAAAATGTGTTGCCAGGAATACTGTGGTGTTTCTTCTCGTTGCTGCGAGGACATTATGCTCTCTAAGATGCTTTCTGGAGTGCATTTCCAAATTTGTACAAAGGTAGGAAGGTTTTGTAAATTTGTAAATATATATATATATATATATTCACTAAAATGAACTTTGTTAAGGGGACGTTATGGTTAAGTTGCCCTACCAAAAACCTGTGCACTTCACTAAAAAAACTTTTCAAACGTCCCATTATGGTTCAAAGTAAAACCGAAAAACCCCTGAAATTCACCAGTTATTGTAGGCTAAGCAACCATACCTGCCATCACCCCTGTGCAATGCTAACACTACCACCCAGAACATGAAAGATGGCATCACAAATGTCATTGATGACATCACTGACGACATCACATCTTTAGCCCCTTTGTTTCTGTTCACTGCCATATATATATATGTATATTCAGTAAAAAAATGTTCTTAAAGTGACGTTATACTTCACAGTAAAACCGAAAAACACTTGACATTCTCTAATTATGGTAAGCTAAGCAACCATAACTCGCGCCACCTACGTGCATTGCTAAGTCTAACACCCAGGATATCAAAGATGACATCACAGATGTCATTGAAAGACACTTGTGTCGCACTTTTAATTAGTTGCAGGACCCGAACACTGTCTGTGAGACATTTACGCGCATGCGCACATTTGTAACTCTGTATTTGCTGTCCAGCAGGCACTCATTTCCCTCGCCGATGTTTTCAGGACGTCATCATGTGACCGCACCCACGCTGAGCGTGTGGACTAATTTGCGCAGTTTGTGTGCTTCCACAACATTAAAAAATAAGTTATATACAGAAAGGGAAATGATTTCACAGTATAAAATCATCATTTCACATTTGCCATACAATAGCTGTACATGTGCACGTATTGTTCAAAGTTTTTGGAACGCTTTTGAGTGATGAAGATGGTCGTGAGCCGCACCCCTCCACCCCTATAAATGGCCACACCCCCGAGTGCATCTTCATTGTGCCTCTGGCTATAGCACTTTGATTTGTGTTGCCTTTACTTCTGTTGCGACCAATAGGAAAGTAATCGTTATGGCATCCATAGGTACTTTTGCTTCATTAGCCTCAGCACCACCCACAAACCCTCCACCACCACCACCTACCCAAGGGCCTGCAGAGGGATATACAGGTGAGGATGTAGAGATCGAGGAGGAATTGGAAGAAGAGAATGAGGTGGAGGAGTCGTGGGTGTGGCGGTTGTTTTCCATTTATGGGAACGTACCAAAAGCATGCGCGAACCTGTTGAGGTCTAACCAGTGCCAGTTGGAGCTGAGTCATGGAAGACCTGGTGCGTACAGCTTTGGTACGACAACCATGAAGTGACATCTAACTTCGTTCCACAGTGCAGACATTCGCAAGGTGGTGCCATGTGAAGAATGTAGTAGGTTGAGTTCCTCCACAGCATCCTCCATGTCTGATCCTCTCACGACAAGAGACACTCCTGTGGGGGAGCACATCCCTCTAGCTGCCTCACAAGCCATTTGCGATGCTGTTTACCCTTACCTTTCGAAGGTGACAATATTGTGTGTGTATTGCGATGCAGTACTCTGCAGGGGGGAGAGTTTTCGAAGTGCTGTTGAGGCTACGGTCATGGAGCACCAGAAGAAGTGCATCCTACCCAAGTAAAGCTCACCCTATATCTTTCTTCAACTGCCCCTTCTTATCCCCATGGTTGGTGTCCCTTCCTTACCCTCCTTTGCCCTCCTCTCCTAGAGTGTTGTGTGCCCAAAAGCAGTGAAGTGGAAAACTACAAAAATATTTTTAAAAAGGCTCTTTTCAGAGCCGCCTTTCATAGTTAGACAATAGAACTATCAAGTGACCGTTGTAGGCCTCCGTGCATTTTTGAAAAAGTCAGCAGACATTCGTAGGACACACAAAAATGGAGGGTGCAAGCGGAGCAAAACCAATGAACTGTAAGCTGGGAGTAAGTGGTGGCTCTGAAAACAGCCTTTTGGTGGTGTTTTGTGTGCGTCAAAAATTGTACATTTGAAAAAACAGATTGTCAAATAGGTAACAGTGAATCCAAAAAAGGTCGCAATATGGATTGTACATTGCGAAGAAAAATCTGATTGCCAGCATATGTGAGATGGACTCCATCTCTGCGAAAAATGAAAGAGCTGCGAAACAAAATGTTTTCATTGTAGAATGAGGACATGCCAACATCTCTTAGAAAGGCACAAACAGCCTTATTG
Organism: Ambystoma mexicanum; assembly: GCF_040938575.1. NCBI lineage: Eukaryota > Metazoa > Chordata > Amphibia > Caudata > Ambystomatidae > Ambystoma > Ambystoma mexicanum. The sequence continues at coordinate 1,100,778,303 of NC_090933.1, forward strand.
CCAATGTGCCTCGCTTTCTCCATTTGTGGACCAAATGCAGAAGAACGCAGCCATATTTGTCTTTGTGCAATACGAGAAAAAAGTATTTGGCAATTTGGAAACATGTCCATGACCTTCGCAAGTCCTTCCTTCATTGCAAATTGCATAGTAATTCCAGAGACATGGCCAAAACTGTTTCCTCCACAATGAAAGATAATTATATCAGGATGACGCTCTTTCTGTAAAGTAGCACACAGAGGTACCAAGTCGAGCCACCTCATTCAACGCATGCCATGCCAGTACAGTTCCACATGAGGAAATCCAAGATCTGCAGACAGACCACAACTTTCTGCAAGCACCTTCAACCAATGTATCCAGGAAACTCCCAAAATCCAGATAATCTGTTTGCGCGCACACAGAGCCATGGCTGTCTGGTCTCCTGTCAGGGAGAAGACGGTGTCATTAAATATCTCCGTTCAGAACACACCCACTGAACTTTACTGACCAATCCCTATCTCCGCTCATTCTCATATTCTCATTTGCATGTGTCTCCACCCCAGAATTTCCCATGTTAACAACGCGCCGCCTGCAAACCACCGCCATGTCCGCGAACACGTACAGGATCAGAGCATGACTACTGTACATTTAAGTATTATTCCCCTTTTCCCCTTTAAGGTGGGCTATGAAAAGAGTCATTTTTTGTTTTGTTTTGGAAAATGCCTTACAGACACCTGTGTTTTTTTAAAAAAAAAATTCTTGCTTTACTCCTACAACCATTATAGAACCTTCTCTAAAGCAAGCCTTACATTCCAAAAGAACATGGCATTTCCCAAAGAAGATAACGCAACACATTCTGCTTCAAAATAATCTGCATTGCTGGGAACAATGTTATCGTGGCTGCAGAAAAACATACTAGCTCGTAACATGAATGCACGCATGCCGCGATTGATGATACACCTCCCAATATTTTGATCAGGACAGAAAACAGAACTGTTGTCCCATTTTCCTCTAGGGAGTAAAACAGAAAAAATTACTTTCGTAGTTGGAAAGATGTGCATGACAGCTTGAACCAACTGTTCCAAATCTTTCAACAAAGTATAAGTCATGTAGCCCAAATGGCAAGCAAAGTAGTGCAAAAGTACCACATGCGGAGTGGTCGTCGTACGCATGTGTCGGCAAACTTCCACAATTGCCTCAACATTGCAATCACTCTCAGCGCTCCACACCACCTCCACACCTCTCACATCGAAATGGTGTGCTACATGCCTACTCCCGGCATAGTGCTGTAAACCATGGACAAAAATATCTCCAAGCACCAAAACCCTCACCTTCTGCACCTCTGCCATCTTCAGTATACGCACCGTCTTTCGACACAAAAGAGCAATGTGAACATCTGATTGGCTGATGCCTACAGTCCCCTTTCCATGGTGGATTTGCTGTAGAAACCCATATGTGACACGCCCCACCCACGGACAAGCGTTGTCTACGTGCGGCACGTAACTCTTACCTAGTCCTTCTACCCTTTCAACATCAGTCGCAAATCCATTCCCTCATTGGACAGAACTAAGCAGTCACACAGCCATCCACCTATCACAACCAACATCGCTAAATCTAACTCCATCAACATTTCGCACTTCAAATGTACTATCGATGACTCTGAAGGGAAGTCGCATATCATTACAAAGCACCTACTTCAAAAACTACTGCGCAAGTATCGCTGATTTTTCTACGTACATCTCCATGAATGCGCACATGCATGAGTAAAAAGTACAGGTATGCATATTCTAATCAGAGAACATGTGCAAACCTTATGATTTCATTTAAACAAATTAATGCCAATAAATCTGCATAGGCAATACATGCCAACGTTCCCCCTTTATGTGCAAGATATCCAATTTTTAATTGACAAACCGCACTATTTTTTACTGTCTCCCGCATAACCTGTACATACGTCACAACTATCCCTATTGAGCGCAAAACTCTATTGTCCATTCAAAAATGTCTGAATTTTCTAACGTGTACCGCCTACATTATTGCTACTTGCAATGTGATCGTATGAGAAAAAGAAACGCTCCCGATTTCTGTGGTGACATCGCCCACTTAGGGTCTCCTGATTTTTCGGAATCATACTTATAATATGAAAGTAGAGGAATTTTTCTCATCTACTACAATGACCTATCGCTTACAAACCTCTCTGCTATAGATAATACAACTTTAAAAAAACAAGGCATTTTCATAACCTAAAAATTGTACTGAAGTGAAATGTGCACATGCACTGTGTTGAAATATGAAAGGAGAATACTCCGATAAAAGATGCAAAAGTAACGTGTATAGTAACATCTCTGCTTTAAGCACACAAAGTTATTATTTATTTTTTTTTACAATCGCAGTGAAAACTCCTCTCCTGAAAATCAACAGCATCTACACTGCAAACGACATATCCGAAGAAACCTGGTCATTCCGCAAAAAAAGTAAGTACAGTACTACCTTTATATTCTAACTATTACTCAAAGAGACTGTGTGGGTTATTTATTTAATTTGCGCACAAAAGGACACAGTGATTTCTGAACCATTCTACCCACAAATCCCCATTTATTAAATTAAGAATAACAGGCTCACAAATCCCTGTGTGTTTGGAACGCAAATAACATGCAAAATCCTAAGAATGTTAGTACTAGAAAACAAATAGCTGTTTTGATTTTATGCCATTATGTTTACTGTTAGTGCTTCTCCTCACCACTAGGCCACTTTGTACTCTCATCTTAAGCACATTGTAGTAGTATACAAACAGAGAAATAGCCTTCCCAAATCCTTGTAAGAGGCCAATGCACATTGACATACGACCACAAAGAGTTTCCCCATCAAATGCATGCACGCATGCACACAGCACACATACATTGTACAACAGACCAAACCATGCCTTCTTTTTTTCAACAGACCCCAAAGAATGCCTACCAAAAAGCAAGTCCGTAGAAAGGAACGCAGAAGTAGAGCAAATAAAAATAAAAGTGTCCAACCTAAGCATCCATCTGTAGCAGAGTTTGTAGAGAACGTTAGAACAAAACATCTAATACAGTCGTTTCGGAAAACAAATGAAGCTTCAACTACCGAAACTTTACCTCCTCCATCAAAATGTATCATGAAACAGAAAACTCTTCACAAAAAATCGGCTACCAGTACTGCTAACAATGATCCTATTAATCCTGATATAGTAACAAGAACCCATATTAAAAAAAGTATTTTAGCAAAAATGTTTCGCCACAGAGTCCTTCAGATTCTAATAAGAACAGGACCGAAATGATCTTCAACCCTTAAAACCTACGGAAGAAAATTGATCCTACAAGCTCTAGGGGACAGTGCAATCCTTCTCAAAAGGAAGCTGTTCAAATTAGTGTTAAATAGGATGAAATCACTAACAAAACTAAGTACCAAACTACAAAAGAAACTTATCAATAAATGGAATGTGAATAAAAATAACTTCTTACATATTTGTGGAGGTGAATGGAGTCACACGACAACCACAGAACCATATTTTAATGAAGAAGCATACAAACAAAATCAAACAAACACAATTGCCATCCATAGCAGTGGACGAGGGTATGAAAAAATCAATAATACCATCATGGAACAAGAAACAATGCATAGAGAGGCATCAGCTTCACCTCACTGATGATCCCCAACAAGGGTGAAACACGTGTATGGGGTTGCTGGTGGTACTCTCGTTCAGATTGGAGTTGCCATTGTATTTCGGTGCTGGACTGCCCCTGGGCAGGACAAAGACTGATATGCAAATGGATATTTCCCATCTGTGAAAGGCACAGTGAGTAAAAGCAGTGGCTGCGAACTCTCAAGTGGTTAATAACCACTGAACAGGTTATCATGTCTGTTCTTGCGAGAGAGGGGCGCCCGCTACCTTTGTTAAACTATTTTTAAGGAACCTGGGATTGGTAACCCTAGGTCTCCTGGGGGCAACCAGACATGGTCTCCCTCTCACTGTGCTTAGAGAGGCATCAGCTTCACCTCACTGATGATCCCCAACAAGGGTGAAACACGTGTATGGGGTTGCTGGTGGTACTCTCGTTCAGATTGGAGTTGCCATTGTATTTCGGTGCTGGACTGCCCCTGGGCAGGACAAAGACTGATATGCAAATGGATATTTCCCATCTGTGAAAGGCACAGTGAGTAAAAGCAGTGGCTGCGAACTCTCAAGTGGTTAATAACCACTGAACAGGTTATCATGTCTGTTCTTGCGAGAGAGGGGCGCCCGCTACCTTTGTTAAACTATTTTTAAGGAACCTGGGATTGGTAACCCTAGGTCTCCTGGGGGCAACCAGACGTGGTCTCCCTCTCACTGTGCTTAGAGAGGCATCAGCTTCACCTCACTGATGATCCCCAACAAGGGTGAAACACGTGTATGGGGTTGCTGGTGGTACTCTCGTTCAGATTGGAGTTGCCATTGTATTTCGGTGCTGGACTGCCCCTGGGCAGGACAAAGACTGATATGCAAATGGATATTTCCCATCTGTGAAAGGCACAGTGAGTAAAAGCAGTGGCTGCGAACTCTCAAGTGGTTAATAACCACTGAACAGGTTATCATGTCTGTTCTTGCGAGAGAGGGGCGCCCGCTACCTTTGTTAAACCATACAAAAGTATCCCCTGAAAACTCAGAATTACCTCTCGAATTTGACTGAACCAGACCATCAAGTATACAAATGGCCGTGCACATCAATGTATGCCATTCCTAACAAATCTTTCAAATCTTTACGTCAGTTCCTCAATCAGTATGTAAAAGGTAAAGACAAAATGAAATTCAAAGTGCTGCAAAATATGGATATCTGTCCAGTGCGCAAATACACAGGACTGCAAGGACATTCATTAGCCTGCATTTCTGGACCTATTTGCAAAAGCACCTTCCATGATATCAAAAGGATATCAATACATCATTCAAATGTAAGAAATCTAGTGTATAAAATGTACTATGCTAAAAGTCCAACTTTAGAATTAGCCAATTTAAATAACACTCTTCTGCATGGTACACCCAAATACCTACAAGAAGAAATTGACCGTATCCAGAGAAAATATTTTGGAAGTGAAAGACAGTTTCAAAATGCAATAGTTTTAGAACAGACTTAAACTTCTGCACCAAGTGCATTGGCTGAAGTACCAAACCATGTGTGTGTGTTTTGCCGCAGAACGTTTTACAAAAGGAACAGAAAAAATCTAGACATAGCATACAAAATAGAAGACAATGAAGATTGCATATGGTTTCAATTAGCTCTCTACCTTTTAGCAGAAAACAAATATGAAATAAGTGAACCACTAATATGTTGCAGTTACTGCACAACAAAACTAGACAACCACCAAACTCCTTCACGTGCTATCACAAATAATTTGGAATTGTTCCCACTACCAAAAACCCTGCAACAACTCAATTTGTATGAGAACATCATAATTCAAACAGTTCACCCATTTCAAGCAATTATACGCCTTCACCCAAAAACAGCAAAATTACCTCCCTCTGAATTGGTGAAAGGCATTCGTGGCAAAGTAGTTTATTTGCCATTAGATCTAACCGAAAATGTACACACTCTAGGAGTGCAACGATCAATAGAGCATTCTTTATTTGTCTTGGTAAATGGTGTACCAACAAAGGATTAAAAAATTTGGCAACAACTGGTGGACTTAAATAAAGTTAGACAAGCCTTGCAATATCTGAAAGACAATAATGAGTACTACAAGGAAATAAATATTGAAGAAAGTTTAAGGGAAGCAACTGAAATAATTCAAGAGCCATCAGAAACTGAACAATTCGAACTTCTGGATACTGCTGCAGTATGCACTCTTTTGGACCAGTACACAATTCATCCATTGCATTGCAATGAAAGCATAGATGATGCACTAGAAACGTACCAAATGCGACAAACCAAAGGTTCACCAATGAGTATATGAGAAAAAAGTATAGAAGCACGTTCTTTTCCACTGCTATTTCCTACTGGCAAAGGTGGAATATACGATGATAGACCCACTCAGATTACGGCATCAGAATACTGCTCATTACGAATTTATTCGCAAGATACCAGATTTAGACAAAATGTGGAGTACATACTCCACCTACTCTTTGAAAGTGAACTAGCAATGCTATGTTACGGAGTTGCACACATTTTGAAATCTGGAACCCACTTTCAAAATATGTCAGCTACGCAATTAATACAAAAAGTACAGGGAAAAGATGAGGTTTACAATCAAGTATAACAAATTTGTTTGCAAACATGCGTGGTACAACAGAGTACTGGTTCCGACGGCACGGAGACGTACGTTGTATGATCAGAAACCTTGGACCACCGACTTGCAGGCCGATTCATGGAATAATTAGCGCGGCGCAAGTGGGCAAAAACGTGCGAATCGCAGTGGAATAGCGAAAATCGCAGTGCAAGTGCGAAAATCGCACGAAAAGCAGCGCACGTCGATTCATGGAAGGCCGTGCGCGAGAAAACCAGCGGATGTGCGATAAAAAAGTGCGCGGCGCACGTTGGCGCACAGGCCATCTAACAGCGTGCGCCAGGTCACAGCGAAAATCGCACAGGCCACAGCGAAATTCGCACATAGCGCGGCGCACGCAACAAAAGTAGGCGGAACACGGGCGTAACACTCGGAATGGGGAACAACTTGCCAAAACGTGGGCGTCACGGGGGAAGTACAGGGCACAAGTGCGCGGAACGCCCACACGCTCGCCTACAACACGTATTCATGGAATAGAATAGGGGAAAAAAGTGCACGCTCAAACCAGCGCACAGGCATAAACACGACCGCCACAAGAAAGCAGGCGGTAGCGTCTCTGCGGCTGTAAGAAATGTGCGCCAAAAGGTGCGCCAACAAATAGCACCTATATACTGCCATGATGAATGTCCTATACTGTGGCCCTCCAGGAAAAATGACGTGCAAAGGGGTACCCACAAACACGGACACCCACTGACAAAAAATACGTGTGCGTGTATACCGGGGTGCGCGGGAAGTCTCACACGCGATTTCAGCAGGGTACGTGTATCACAGGGGTTCGCGTGAAGTTATTCACGCGATCGGGCCTGGGGGAGCGGGCTACGTGTATCTCAGGGGTTCGCGTGAAGTTTTTCACGCGATCGGGCCTGGGGGAGCGGGCTACGTGTATTTCAGGGGTTCGCGTGAAGTTTCTCACGCGATCGGGCCTGGGGGAGCGTGCTACGTGTATTTCAGGGGTTTGCGGGAAGTTCCACACGCGAATAGCCTGGGCGCGTGTGTTTCAGGGGTGCGCGGGAAGTTCCACACGCGAATAGCCTGGGCGCGTGTATTTCAGGGGTGCGCGGGAAGTTCCACACGCGAATAGCCTGGGCGCGTGTATTTCAGGGGTGCGCGGGAAGTTCCACACGCGAATAGCCTGGGCGCGTGTATTTCAGGGGTGCGCGGGAAGTTCCACACGCGAATAGCCTGGGCGCGTGTATTTCAGGGGTGCGTGGGAAGTTCCACACGCAAATAGCCTGGGCGCGTGTGTTTCAGGGGTGCGCGGGAAGTTTTACACGCGAATAGCCTGGGCGCGTGTATTTCAGGGGTGCGCGGGAAGTCCCACACGCGAATAGCCTGGGCGCGTGTATTTCAGGGGTGCGCGGGAAGTTCCACACGCGAATAGCCTGGGCGCGTGTATTTCAGGGGTGCGCGGGAAGTTTTACACGCGAATAGCCTGGGCGCGTGTATTTCAGGGGTGCGCGGGAAGTCCCACACGCGAATAGCCTGGGCGCGTGTATTTCAGGGGTGCGCGGGAAGTTTTACACGCGAATAGCCTGGGCGCGTGTATTTCAGGGGTGCGCGGGAAGTTTTACACGCGATTTCAGCACGGTACGTGTATTTCAGGGGTGCCGGGGAGTCCCACATGTGATTTGACAGTGTGGGTCCTCCCAGGTGTACCCTGTACACCCTCCACGGCCCCTGCAGGCAGCCCACACCACAGGGGACTACCCTGCATCCCTGGTCATGTCCCGCAGGCAGCCCACCCAACATGGGCATGCCCCCCAGCAAAGGCACATGTCTCCTTGAACTAATGAACACCAACTCATGTCGCCCACCACCCCCACCCCCCAGCACTGTGGGGCACCTGCCAGCAGGCCCCCACCCATGTCCAACTCATGTCACCCACCACCCCCACCCCCCTGCCACCATGGGCAGACTCCAGCAGGCCCCCACTCATGTCACCCACCACCCCCACCCCCCAGCCCCCAGGGTCACCCTCCACCAGGCCCCCACTCATGTCTCCCACCACCCCCACACCCCAGCAGTGCAGGGGCAGCCTCCACCAGGCCCCCACTCATGTCTACCACCACCCCCACCCCCCAGCCACCAGGGTCACCCTCCACCAGGCCCCCACTCATGTCACCCACCACCCCTACCCCCCTGCCACCATGGGCAGACTCCAGCAGGCCCCCACTCATGTCACCCACCACCCCCACCCCCCAGCCCCCAGGGTCACCCTCCACCAGGCCCCCACTCATGCCTCCCACCACCCCCACACCCCAGCAGTGCAGGGGCAGCCTCCACCAGGCCCCCACTCATGTCTACCACCACCCCCACCCCCCAGCCACCAGGGTCACCCTCCACCAGGCCCCCACTCATGTCACCCACCACCCCCACACCCCTGCCACCATGGGCAGACTCCAGCAGGCCCCCACTCATGTCTACCACCACCCCCACCCCCCAGCCACCAGGGTCACCCTCCACCAGGCCCCCACTCATGTTTCCCACCACCCCCACACCTCAGCAGTGCAGGGGCAGCCTCCACCAGGCCCCCACTCATGTCTACCACCACCCCCCAGCCACCAGGGTCACCCTCCACCAGGCCCCCACTCATGTCTCCCACCACCCCCACACCCCAGCAGTGCAGGGGCAGCCTCCACCAGGCCCCCACTCATGTCTACCACCACCCCCACCCACCAGCCACAAGGGTCACCCGCCACCAGGCCCCCACTCATGTCACCCACCACCCCCACACCCCTGCCACCATGGGCAGACTCCAGCAGGCCCCCACTCATGTCTCCCACCACCCCCACCCCCCAGCCCCCAGGGTCACCCTCCACCAGGCCCCCACTCATGTCTCCCACCACCCCCACACCCCAGCAGTGCAGGGGCAGCCTCCACCAGGCCCCCACTCATGTCTACCACCGCCCCCACCCCCCAGCCACCAGGGTCACCCTCCACCAGGCCCCCACTCATGTCTCCCACCACCCCCACACCCCAGCAGTGCAGGGGCAGCCTTCACCAGGCCCCCACTCATGTCTACCACCACCCCCACCCCCCAGCCACCAGGGTCACCCTCCACCAGGCCCCCACTCATGTCTCCCACCACCCCCACACCCCAGCAGTGCAGGGGCAGCCTCCACCAGGCCCCCACTCATGTCTACCACCACCCCCACCCCCCAGCCACCAGGGTCACCCTCCACCAAGCCCCCACTCATGTCACCCACCACCCCCACACCCCTGCCACCATGGGCAGACTCCAGCAGGCCCCCACTCATGTCTCCCACCACCCCCACCCCCCAGCCACCAGGGTCACCCTCCACCAGGCCCCCACTCATGTCTCCCACCACCCCCACACCCCAGCAGTGCAGGGGCAGCCTCCACCAGGCCCCCACTCATGTCTACCACCACCCCCACCCCCCAGCCACCAGGGTCACCCTCCACCAGGCCCCCACTCATGTCACCCACCACCCCCACACCCCTGCCACCATGGCCAGACTCCAGCAGGCCCCCACTCATGTCTCCCACCACCCCCACCTCCCAGCCACCAGGGTCACCCTCCACCAGGCCCCCACTCATGTCTCCCACCACCCCCACACCCCAGCAGTGCAGGGGCAGCCTCCACCAGGCCCCCACTCATGTCTACCACCACCCCCACCCACCAGCCACCAGGGACACCCTCCACCAGGCCCCCACTCATGTCACCCACCACCCCCACACCCCTGCCACCATGGGCAGACTCCAGCAGGCCCCCACTCATGTCTCCCACCACCCCCACCCCCCAGCCACCAGGGTCACCCTCCACCAGGCCCCCACTCATGTCTCCCACCACCCCCACACCCCAGCAGTGCAGGGGCAGCCTCCACCAGGCCCCCACTCATGTCTACCACCACCCCCACCCCCCAGCCACCAGGGTCACCCTCCACCAGGCCCCCACTCATGTCTCCCACCACCCCCACACCCCAGCAGTGCAGGGGCAGCCTCCACCAGGCCCCCACTCATGTCTACCACCACCCCCACCCCCCAGCCACCAGGGTCACCCTCCACCAGGCCCCCACTCATGTCACCCACCACCCCCACACCCCTGCCACCATGGGCAGACTCCAGCAGGCCCCCACTCATGTCTCCCACCACCCCCACCCCCCAGCCACCAGGGTCACCCTCCACCAGGCCCCCACTCATGTCTCCCACCACCCCCACACCCCAGCAGTGCAGGGGCAGCCTCCACCAGGCCCCCACTCATGTCTACCACCACCCCCACCCCCCAGCCACCAGGGTCACCCTCCACCAGGCCCCCACTCATGTCTCCCACCACCCCCACACCCCAGCAGTGCAGGGGCACCCTCCACCAGGCACCCACACATGTCCCCCTGCCCCCAGGTCCTGACGATACTCAATCATGGCAGTAATGGGCAGCATACCCAGCACAAACACCCAGGCAAGGATTGCATCCACCCACATAGTGAATGCAATTACATGATACAACCCCAATGGCAAGTCTGTAAATGAACACATGTCCGTCACACACACATACACAATGGGTGCAAGTGAATGTCAAAACCCATATCATGACATGTATGAAACCAATGAGAAAATACCACAAGTGAAAGTTAAAAAAACATGTATTAAAGATGAAAAATAAGTAAACAAATCAAACATACAACAATGGGGATAACAAAATAAATGGTCCATGTCCGAGAACAAATGTAAAAAAAAAAAAACAAAGTAATCCAAAAACAAATGTTGTCCAAAGCAAAATCATGTGGAAGTAAAATAATGAAAAACCATTTCCTCATGGTGAACACAATAATTAAAAAAAAATTGTTTCTTCAAAAAGCAAACTATATACACGAAAATTACAGGGTCCATGAGCCCAACACCATAAATGAAACCTACTACTACCTAATGAAAATAATATATCCAAAAAAGTGGCCATTGTCCGAGCGGTCCAAAAAAACAAAAATTAATAAAGGAAACCTAACACTAACTAACTAAATAACTATATACAAAGGCAGCGGGCAAGTCCTGCGGCTCACTCGGTGATGTTGCTGGCCAGGGCATCATCGAACTCCATGTCGATGTCCTGGAGGCGGGACTCTGTCCTGGCCCCGAGGTCTCGCAGGGATAACCCCATGTCCAGCTCAAACTCCCTGCGAGCTTCCTCGAGGCACTCAGCCCGCCTCAACGCCCGACGCATGGAGAACTCCGCCCTGACCATGGTGAGCCGCTCCTCTTCCGCCCGCTGCCGCTCCGCACCTATCCGCTGGACCAACTGCTCCCACACGGAAGACACCACCATCCCAGGGTTGCCCTGCCCTCCGGCCGATGCCTGCCCCTCTGATCTTGAAGGCCCCGAGCCATGATGCCTCCCACGTCGAGCCTGCTGCTGCCTCCGACGCCACTGCCTCTGCCAGCACGACGGCATCCAGGCTGATGGAAACCACCGACGCCGTCGTGCACGTGCCCTGCCTGATGATGCTGTCACATCTTCCATCTGCTGGGGTCCAGTGGCTGTGTTGTCCACCCCTGCTGGACCTCCGACTCCCAACTGTGGCAGGGATGGGATCCCCACCGAGCTGGCTGCATTGGTCGGGGCAGGTCCACAGGGGGCCCTGGTGGCATCTGGGCCGGAAGACGGCAAGGAGAACGACTGGTGTATAGCCTGCACAGAGGAGGAGAGGGCCGCCAGATTGGACAACACATGGAGGAAACCCCCGAACATGGCCGATCCCAATTGGGCCACGTCGGCACGGTGCACTTCGTGATGACGTGCGTGCTCCTCCCGGGAAGCACGCACGGCATCACGAATCACAGCCGTGCGCATCGTGACCCCAATCAGGACCTTCTCCACACGGCTAGGGGTTCCCACGTCCGCAGGTGGAGGGGAGTCAGGTGACATGGACATCCCCTCTACCTGCGGACGGGCCTGGGACGGGGCATCCCTGCTGGTGCATGGTGGTGCACTCACAGGGTCAGGGACAGCGACATGCACAGGCCCCTCCACGGTGACCTGTGCTGCCTCCTGCCCCTGGCCCTGGACTGCACCACTTGCACCAGCAGGGATGCCCCCACCAGGCCCCATGTGTGCCCCAGTGGCGGCCTCCTCCTCCTCTGTGCAAACCACCAACCTGGATGGCTCCTCACCGTCTCCCACCGTAGCAGGCCCCTGTGGGGGCTCACCCACCCCTTCCGCTGCAGCCGTGGGGGCATCCCCGCCGCCTTGCTCCACAGCGCCGTCTCCGCCCTCTTCTTCACTAGCCGCTGCGTAGAGGGAGACAAAGAACACAAGCATCAGGGCACTGTACAATGGTCCCCTAGACAGGAAGCAATAGCAGATGAGCACCACTGTCAAAGTACACTTCCATCATGTCCCTCCACAACACATGGGTCAGTCCAGGCAAAACACACACAGTAACAGGCATGGTGCATGCCATGGACATTTCCATGCATGTCCAATGGACTCTTGAAACATTCAATGACATGTAACTCACATGCATCATGGCTCATGCCTATCACATGCACACACTTCACCTCAGTCACATCCATCTGGCCCCAAACACACCAAACACAGCGGATACAAGGGTAATTTGGCTGCTTCACTGAATCTGTGCATTGTCACACACATGTGTCATGCATCCATGGCATGCACAAGTCACAGACACGCAGGCCAGGCACACAGACATGGCTACCATATATGTACCTGGCATCAGCACCCATCCCTCACCCCCACCCATGTCCAGGTACAGAGACTGGCATGCTCTCATGTTCAAAATCTGCATAGGGCTCCCCATGCGGCATTTGAACACATGCAACAACCATGTGGGTCACACATCACTGGTCGCACATGCATTACCATGATGTCCCTGCACACATACATGCATACATGGCCTATGGCACACATACAGGCAAGTATCATAGAACCAGCACACCGCAACATGCCCTGTCTCACACAGTAATGCTTGGACACTTACCGCTCAACTCCAGACGGGCCTCCCTCTCAAGGATCTGGGCGTGGAGCGCTGGGTGTACGCGTTCCAGGACCCTCATCTGGATGGAACTCATGCGGACCCGGCCCCCCTCCACGAGGCGCCGGGCCTTCACAAGGGTCCTGGACCTCAAGTCCTCCCAGCGCTTCTTGATCTTCAGGACGTTGCGGGTGGCCACCCCCTCCGCGTTGATGGCAACCACACAGTCGGCCCAGATCCTCTCCCGTCCTTCCTTGCTGGCGCGGGACGATCCAAAGAGGGCATCATACTGCCCCAGGACATGCTCCACCAGGACACCAACTTCGGTGTCAGTGAAGCTGGTGCCCCTCTGCCCCTCTGGCCTGGGGTTGCCACTGGTGCCAGATGTGGAAGTGCCCGACATGGCAACCCCAGAGGCAGGTGTGGGTGGGCAACTGGGTCCTGGGGCTGGGCTGTGGAGTGATGTAATCCCAGTCGGGAGTCTTCAGTTCCAGCAGGGGTGGACACAGCAACTGGACCCCTGCAGATGGCTGATGTGCAGGCACCAAATGGCAGGGCACGGTGGCAGCAGGCAGGCAGGCAGCAGCAGATGGCACGTGGGAGGCTGCTCGGGGCACTGGGGGGCAGTAACTTGGCCTTCTGGGCAGGAGCGTGGTCTTCCGTGTGTTTTCGCGTGGCCAGCTTGATACGGAGTGATTTGGCACGTGAAAATCCTGCACGTCAGCGTGAAATCCGAGGAAAGGCCCTTAGCGCGTAAGCGCGTCAGCACGCATACGCGATTCTATTGGATCAGAGTCCCTCAGCGCGTAAGCGCGTCTGTGACGTGACCCGCACGGGTGTTCCCCACTCAGCACGTGATGACGGAGCACACGTAGAAATACTGCACGTCAGAGTGTCATCGCGTGTAATTGGACAAAAGTGCGCGTACACGCGATTGGCCTATGTACGTGTATTTCATGGGTGCGCGGGCACTTACACACGCAAGTACGTCAGCGAACCTGTATCCCGAGGTGCGTGTGAATTTCCACACGCTATTGGACTGGGAACTGGATTCCAGGGGTGCGCTGGTCACACGCTCGCCTAGAACACGCGCAAAGCATAAATTTGCGCACTTTAACAATAACAAGCTCAGACGCCAGGATGAACATACCGTTCCTAGCAGCAGTGGCAGTGGGCTACCAAAGGAGGAGGAGGAGGATAGTCAGGGCCAGAATATTCACACCCAGAACCAGCCTTTTCGGGATGCCTGATGACCAGGTGTATGGGAGGTACAGGTTTCCACCACACATTATACTGGACCTGGTGAGTGAGTGGGAGGATGACCTCACATCACCCACCCTGTGCTCCCAAGCACTCAGCCCCCTGGAGAAGGTCCTCAATGTACTGCACTTCTTAGCCACTGGATCATTTCAGCGGACAAGTGCCATAGTGGGTGGGGTGTCACAGGCCACCCAGTCACGCTGCCTACACCAGGTCTTGAACATCATCACTGCACGCCCATCAGTCCGCAGGCACATATATCTGCCCAGAACACCTGCAGAAAGGCATGCTGCCGCCCTGGATTTTTACGGTGTGGCACGATTCCCCAAAGTGCTAGGTGCCATCGACTGCACCCATGTGGCGCTACGTCCCCCCAGGGCATCTGAGCACATCTATAGGAACCGCAAGCACTGGCATTCCATCAACGTGCAGGTAGCATGTAATGCCAAGGGAATCATCACCTCAGTATATGCCAACTATCCCGGGTCCACCCACGACAGCTTCATTTACCGAATGTCCACCCTAAGCCGGGACCTAGAAGCTGGGCGGCATGGCGATACATGGCTGCTTGGTGAGTATGTATGCCACTGCACATGCATGCATGTTGGATACTGAGCAAGGTCACAACCCCACCAATGATACCAATCACCACCTCCACAGGGGACAGTGCCTACCCTCTCAGCCCCCACATGATGACGCCAATTCGGAACCCCACCACGCCACCCGAGGTAAGATATAACACAGCCCACATTACGACCCGGGGCATAGTGGAGCGCACATTCGGAGTGCTAAAGTCACGCTTTCGCTCCCTTGACCGTTCTGGCGGGCAGCTGTTATACGCTCCCCCAGTAGTGTGCAGGATCATAGTGGCAGCATGTGTCCTGCACAACGTTGCAACACGCCGGGGCCTGGCCGTGGACATGGTGGTGGCCCCACATCCCCAACCACATGCACAGCCGCTGCGCATGGGAGGGGAAAGGGCACGGGGGGAGGCAGCCCGTACACAGCTAGTGGCTAATTACTTCACATAGAAATCACACCCCTGTGGAGTGCACACTGCCCTGGCACATTCCATCTGACAATCAATGATGACTCAACCTGACACTGATCCTGAATGTCTGGAGAATGAACCGTGAATACCATATCAGCCTGAGATTGTTCACCTGGAAGTGTCACAATGTGTGCATCCCTACCCACACAGACACCACCAATGCAGTTTTGTGAAGTTACACATTCAAGCAGCTAAAATGAATACCCACTTGCAAAATGCAACAAGAGGACAGTGCCATGTCAGCCAACCCAACCCCAGCACCGCCACACGACACACCGTGCCATGTCATGCTAATTGCAGGTAAACAAAGTAATCCCCACAACATGACACTAGTGTCACTATGTACAGTGTCCCTATTAGAAACCTGCAACACCTGAAATGCTCACAGCAATGCCGGACCAACAACATACTTGAGCACGTACTACCATTAACATGACATCACAAATGTTACATATTAGTAGTCTCACCACCTGGAAATGCGTGCACTACCACCACTACCAACTGTGCAGTGTTGGCGCCATGTAGAGTTGTAGGTGCGCTGCTGCCAACATGGACCCCATCTCCAGACTAGAGGTCCTTGTGTAGACATGAGGAAGGGACCTGCAAATTGGGAGGTAGACACAGAAGATGAGTTACACATCAATGCAACATGCAGTGTACAACACAACAGCAATATGCACTAGGAATGTATACACAGTATTGCCTACAGACTGCCCACACAGCTCATGGGAGTCCAACGTCACTGTGTAATTCACTGTCACTTGGGCACACCCTTTGCAAGCCCATGGAAACGGGAAGCAGGAGGGGTGTGTGTGACTCAAACCCAAGCATCTGAACCAAATACATTACAAGCCTGCATGTGCCCAGCCACAATGCAGCGTATGCCCACAGGAACCACGGAAGCCAACAAATCGTCCCAAAAAAATAGGGAATAAAATAAATCAAAATAAAAATTAAATGAGAAACAATCAAAAATGGCCATTGATGGGCCCGGGGGGGTTGGGGAGGCCACCCAGGAGGTCCGAGGACAGGATGCACACCAGTACCCACCTGCGTGGATCCTGGGAAAATAAAACACCTCCATGGGCTCATGGCCCACACGGCTACCCTGTTGTGGGAGTATCACTGCTGTCGCTATTATCACCCTGTGCAGCTGCATCCGGAGGTGGTTGCACTATGGGGGGCAGCCCACGCAAGGCCCTAGTCTGCTCCTCCATGGCTGCAAGCATGCGGGTGTGGTAGGTCTGGTTCTGGAGGATGAGTGTGCGGAGGTCCCCATGCAACAACTCACGGGATGCCGGACCTCCGCCCTCGTTGCCTGCATCTCAGCTGAGAGCGTACGGGTGAGACGCTCCAGCTGCTGTTCTGTCCTTTGGTGTGTTGAAGCCTCAAGCTCAACAAGAGTCGTCCTGAGGTGAAGGAGCTCCTGCCTCAGGGCTTCCCTGTGGCCCTGGGACTCAATGGAGATGGCCTCCTGCAGAGTCGCCAGTGCCGCCCGCCTGTCCCTGTTGGACCCCAACATGTCCTCCCTGTGTGACTGGCAGATGGAGTCGGTTGCCTGCTCTAGTCGCTCCATCAGCCTTTCTGGGGGGACAATGGAAGTGGCCACCCTATCCATGGCCTGAGCCATCATCTCGGATGATGCAGCCTGTTGGGTTGCCATACCGTAAATGGATTGCTCCCATGCGGTATTGCCGGGTGGCGTACGGCCACCACGTCGGCGGGCACCACACCTGTCTGGGGCAAGGCGAACTGCGCCTTGCTGTGCCGGCACTGCCTGAGGCTGCAGGACTGCATTCCCCCTCTGATCTGCTGGCCCAGGAACAGGATCAGATGTCGCGGAGTGTGACCCTGCATCCGTAACCACCGAAGGCGTAGCTGCCAACACTGACATCCCCATGGAGGGTTCTGACCCTGGTGCAGGTGGGTGAGACAGAACAGAATCCCTCCCTGGAACACTCACCTGCGACGGCACGTAGGTCTCATCCGAATCAACACCTGAGTACAGCTCGGGGGAGGTGCAGCCAGAGACACCCCTTGAGAGCACGACCTGCAGCACTTGTGGGTTCTCCCCCACCACCACACCACGTCCCTCACTGGTGGTTGGTCGGCCCTCGGACCCCTCCTGGGTCTGCACCATCTCCACAACCCCAGCAGTATCAGGTGCGTCTTCCCCTGCAAAGACATGAAAACAAAGAAATGGAAACAGGCATTAGCACCATGGCACACAATGAGGGCTGAGAAGCAAGAGAACCAGTACTTGATTGACACATGTCCCACATGACTAAAACCCTCCCATGCATGCACCCTCACTGCGTATGAAGTGCAGGCAAATGGCACACACTGATGACACCAAGATGGAAGATGAACACATTTTCTGCATGCTGCCTGGCAGTGGCATCACACATTGGCCTGCGATTGCCAGGTGAAACACACATGCCATCACACAGATGGCATGTACCATTGCTATTGAGTGAAGATGGAGAGGAGGGCAGCACCTATTCATTCAGTCCAGTTCCCGCATGTAATCCCTTTTCTAATTCTAACAGGTCAGATTTTTCACCTGGAGCTGCCAGTCTGAAATGGTCCAATTGCACAGGGACATGTGTGTACAAATGATATCCAGGTAACAAAGTCACTCCACTTTACCATAGCCATGTCAGACATGTGACTAGTGGACAGCGAAATGCCTAGTAAAAGTGGTGGAATGCAAACAATCTGACTGAATGAACAGTGAAAAATAAGCAACTATGTTGTGGCAAGGTGACACTTCAAGGGCAACTGGCGTGCAGTTGGGCTAGATGTCTACTGTTGGCAGAAGGGATACTGCTATGGCCAAATGCAGCTGCGCGGGAAGTATTGCATGAAGCACATGGCTGACCCATACGACTCAGGCGCACACACTCTCACCTGGCACCCAAACAGAAGCCCTCACACACACACCATGCACATGGATGACACACACATGCATGTGCACTCACCGGACATTGCCTCGTAATCAGCCAGATCTCCCACGCCTTGGATCTGTTCCTCCGTGACGTAGGTCCCAGCGACTGACTCATGTGGAGTGAGTTCCATGTCTACTACTGGAGACCCACCTCCAGTCACTAGAGTTGCGGCATGACTTGAGGCCAGCTTACTCTTTGCCCTGCGCTTTAGGTCATTCCAGCGCTTATAGCAATCATTGGCTGTGCGCCTCACGATTCCAAGGGCACTTACGATGTCCGCAACGGTCTTCCAGTGTGCCTGGCGTTGTGCAGGTGTGGTCTTGGATCCTGCAACAATGACCATCTCGTTGTCATGTCCGGACACATACTCGACAAGTGCATTCAGTTCGTCATCCGTGAAGCTGGGCTTCCTGGACGGGCCTGACTGTGTAGCCGTGTCTGGGGCATCAGCCTGTGCCGGACGAGCACTCTTCCTCTTCCGCTTGGAAGGTGGTGGTGATCCTGAGTGTCCTGCGCCGCTCTGGACACTAGGGGCAGGAGCCCTGGTGGACTCTGTATCAGGAGTGTGGGATTGCACACTCAGCATGGGAGTTGGTGCAGGCATTGGCTCTAGTGTGATGGTGTCAGGGTGAATGTCAGCAGCATGGACTAGGACCGACACTGTCCTGGCTGGGTGTGTGAGGGCTGGGGTGGATGGAGCCGCAGCTGCCCCTGCAGCCTCTCCGCCCTGCCTCCTTGGTGCAGCAGATGACCTTGCTGGCCCAGATGCACGTGGCATGGTGACATCAACGTGCACCAGCGCACGTGTCATAGGCCTGCTGACCTGGAAGTCAGCCATGGAGTCAGCCAGATCTGGTGCCACAATGGGCTGGTCCAACTCTTTATGATCGTTTATTTATATAGCGCCTATACACAATGTGTTTCAAAGCGCTTCAAGGCAAGGGAGGGAACAAGGGGAAATACAACATTCTTACAGGCCATGAACAGTAAGGATGTGAAATTAACTATCGTACTCGGCCTGACGACATTTCAGATAGTGCAAGAGCTAAGACATAGATAAGGAAGGGACGGGGAGTGTGGGAAGGAAATGGAAACAGACAGGCGACTACCGTACTAGGCCTGACGACATTTCTGGTAGAGCCGGAGAAAAACAAAAGGTGAGGGAGAGGGGTGCAGAAAGGGAGAGGAGGAACAAAACAAGCGACTATCATACTAGGCCTGACGACATTTCAGATAGTGCTGGAGGCGTGGTGGGGAGGAAAAAAACAGTAATGGGAGGGTGGAGGAAACAGACGAGGTTGCTATCATATTAGGTCCAGGGACAATTCTGATAGAGTAAGTGCATAGAAGAAAGTAAGGGGAGGAGATAGGAAAAGGGAGAACTGAAAGGAGGAGAGAAAAGAAAGTAAGCAATCAAAAAGAGTGGAGAAGCAAAAGTGGAGAGCCAATACAATTGCAGAAGTCATTACTAACACATAATGTTGCAAGCCAGGATACAAATGAAGATGGGAACAGCATGATTCAGGGCCACCATGAGTACAAGATGCAAAGGAAGTCCAGCATGAGAGTTGAGAAAGAATGACGCACCGTGAATGAATGAAGTCCATAAAAGTCAAATCCAGCATTGACCACAACAAGACAGTGATGGTGAAGGAAGGCACCAAGGGCTGAGCATGGATGGTGTCAGCCACATCAGCCTCAACGGGAGGGGGGGGGATTATGGGTGCCCTTGACTGGTCCTCCACACATGGGGGGACAGGCTCACCCTGCAAGTAACGACCACGTCCCCTACCGGATCCACCACGGCCACCACTTGTGGCTCTTCCACCTTTGCCACCCTTACGGAATCCTCGCCTCCCAGCCATGGCACTGATGTAAATGTGCATATGGGAGTGGCTGTAAACTATTGTCCTGGGCAATTGGGGGTCAAAGGGGTTGGGTACCAGATGGTAATTGTACCCTAGTGCTCTTGCAAGGCTGATTGTAACCCCTGGGGAAAGATGACGGGTCACGCTACGCACAGGAGCCCCAAAAAAGGGAGATGACGTGCACGCAACCCCTCCTAGACCACGTGTGCAGAAAGAAAAACCTGCACTACACTGTGGCACCCAGTAACACAAGAATGAACGTATGCGTGTCACACGCAGCCTAGAATGACCTCTGAAGGGGTAGGCTACACACGGGGCAAGCACAGATGTTAGATACGTGCGTGACTCACCGTCTGCCTGGTAAACGAGCGTGTAAAAGGAGCACGTTTGGTTGGCAACACCCCCGCCAAAAGAAGATTTGTACGCTGTCTGAGGAGACAGGACAACAGTAGAAGGGAACACTGTTTAAGGGAACAGGCCCAGGTAAACCAGTAAAAGCGAAAAAAGAGAAAAAGCTGTCAGAGGTAACAGGGAATACGAACTTGAAACGCCGTGAAGTAAATCGCGTGTGAAACGACAAGAAGTACAGAATTCACCCACTCGCTCTCCACGAAAAGCACGTACAAGGAAAACGTGTTCTACACGTACCTTTTATACAGGGCCACACGTCCAGCGTCACTTACGCGGCGTGTATGCGCTAGGGCCATTTCCACCAATTACACGCTTTGTCACTTCTGCGTGTAGGGCCATTTCCACCAATTACACGCTTTGTCACTTCTGCGTGTAGGGCCATTTCCACCAATCACACGCGATTACACTCTGACGTGCAGTCTTTCCACGTGTGCTCTGTCATCACGTGCTGTGTGGGAAACACCCGTGCGGGTCACGTTTACGCGCTTACGCGCTGAGGGCCTTTCCTCGGTTTTCACGCTGACGTGCAGGATTTTCACGTGCCAAATCACTCCGTACCAAGCTGGCCACGCGTACGCACACGGAATACCACACTCCTGCCCGGAAGGCCGAACTACTGCCCCCCAGAGCCCCAAACACGCTCCCACCTGCTGCTGCCTGACTGCCTGCTGCCCCTGCACTGCTGGGGGGTGGGGGGGTGGGAGACATGAGTGGGGGCCTGGTGGAGGGTGCCCCTGGATGCTGGGGGGTGGGGGTGATAGGGGACATGAGTGGGGGCCTGGTGGAGGGTGCCCCTGCACTGCTGGGGGTGGGGGTGATAGGAGACATGGGTGGGGGTCTGGTGGAGGGTGCCCCTGCACTGCTGGGGGTGGGGGTGTTGGGAGACATGGGTGGGGGCCTGGTGGAGGGTGCCCCTGCACTGCTGGGGGGTGGGGGTGAGAGGGGACATGAGTGGGGGCCTGGTGGAGGGTGCCCCTGCACTGCTGGGGGGTGGGGGTGGTGGGAGACATGGATGGGGGCCTGGTGGAGGGTGCCCCTGGTGGCTGGGGGGTGGGGGTGGTGGGAGACATGGATGGGGGCCTGGTGGAGGGTGCCCCTGGTGGCTGGGGGGTGGGGGTGATAGGGGACATGAGTGGGGGCCTGGTGGAGGGTGCCCCTGCACTGCTGGGGGGTGGGGGTGATAGGGGACATGGGTGGGGGCCTGGTGGAGGCTGCCCCTGCACTGCTGGGGGGTGGGGGTGTTGGGAGACATGGGTGGGGGCCTGGTGGAGGGTGCCCCTGCACTGCTGGGGGGTGGGGGTGATAGGGGACATGAGTGGGGGCCTGGTGGAGGGTGCCCCTGCACTGCTGGGGGGTGGGGGTGGTGGGAGACATGAGTGGGGGCCTGGTGGAGGGTGCCCCTGGTGGCTGGGGGGTGGGGGTGGTGGGAGATATGGATGGGGGCCTTGTGAAGGGTGCCCCTGCACTGCTGGGGGGTGGGGGTGGTGGGAGACATGAGTGGGGGCCTGGTGGAGGGTGCCCCTGGTGGCTGGGGGGTGGGGGTGGTGGGAGACATGGGTGGGGGCCTGATGGAGAGTGCCCCTGGATGCTGGGGGGTGGGGGTGGTGGGAGACATGAGTGGGGGCCTGGTGGAGGGTGCCCCTGCACTGCTCGGGGGTGGGGGTGGTGGGAGACATGAGTGGGGGCCTGGTGGAGGGTGCCCCTGGTGGCTGGGGGGTGGGGGTGATAGGGGACATGAGTGGGGGCCTGGTGGAGAGTGCCCCTGCACTGCTGGGGGGTGGGGGTGATAGGGGACATGGGTGGGGGCCTGGTGGAGGCTGCCCCTGCACTGCTGGGGGGTGGGGGTGTTGGGAGACATGGGTGGGGGCCTGGTGGAGGCTGCCCCTGCACTGCTGGGGGGGTGGGCGTGATGGGGACATGAGTGGGGGCCTGGTGGAGGGTGCCCCTGCACTGCTGGGGGGTGGGGGTGATAGGGACATGGGTGGGGGCCTGGTGGAGGGTGCCCCTGGTGGCTGGGGGGTGGTGGTGGTGGGAGACATGGGTGGGGGCCTGGTGGAGGGTGCCCCTGGTGGCTGGGGGGTGGGGGTGATAGGGGACATGAGTGGGGGCCTGGTGGAGGGTGCCCCTGCACTGCTGGCGGGTGGGGGTGTTGGGAGACATGGATGGGGGCCTGGTGGAGGGTGCCCCTGGTGGCTGGGGGGTGGGGGTGATAGGGGACATGAGTGGGGGCCTGGTGGAGGGTGCCCCTGCACTGCTGGGGGGTGGGGGTGATAGGGGACATGGGTGGGGGCCTGGTGGAGGCTGCCCCTGCACTGCTGGGGGGTGGGGGTGTTGGGAGACATGGGTGGGGGCCTGGTGGAGGGTGCCCCTGCACTGCTGGGGGGTGGGGGTGGTGGGAGACATGGATGGGGGCCTGGTGGAGGGTGCCCCTGGTGGCTGGGTGGTGGGGGTGGTGGGAGACATGGATGGGGGCCTGGTGGAGGGTGCCCCTGGTGGCTGGGGGGTGGGGGTGATAGGGGACATGAGTGGGGGCCTGGTGGAGGGTGCCCCTGCACTGCTGGGGGGTGGGGGTGTTAGGGGACATGGGTGGGGGCCTGGTGGAGGCTGCCCCTGCACTGCTGGGGAGTGGGGGTGTTGGGAGACATGGGTGGGGGCCTGGTGGAGGGTGCCCCTGCACTGCTGGGGGGTGGGTGTGATAGGGGACATGAGTGGGGGCCTGGTGGAGGGTGCCCCTGCACTGCTGGGGGGTGGGGGTGGTGGGAGACATGAGTGGGGGCCTGGTGGAGGGTGCCCCTGGTGGCTGGGGTGTGGGGGTGGTGGGAGACATGGATGGGGGCCTTGTGAAGGGTGCCCCTGCACTGCTGGGGGGTGGGGGTGGTGGGAGACATGAGTGGGGGCCTGGTGGAGGGTGCCCCTGGTGGCTGGGGGGTGGGGGTGGTGGGAGACATGGGTGGGGGCCTGGTGGAGGGTGCCCCTGGATGCTGGGGGGTGGGGGTGGTGGGAGACATGAGTGGGGGCCTGGTGGAGGGTGCCCCTGCACTGCTGGGGGGTGGGGGTGGTGGGAGACATGAGTGGGGGCCTGGTGGAGGGTGCCCCTGGTGGCTGGGGGGTGGGGGTGATAGGGGACATGAGTGGGGGCCTGGTGGAGGGTGCCCCTGCACTGCTGGGGGGTGGGGGTGATAGGGGACATGGGTGGGGGCCTGGTGGAGGGTGCCCCTGGTGGCTGGGGGGTGGTGGTGGTGGGAGACATGGGTGGGGGCCTGGTGGAGGGTGCCCCTGGTGGCTGGGGGGTGGGGGTGATAGGGGACATGAGTGGGAGCCTGGTGGAGGGTGCCCCTGCACTGCTGGGGGGTGGGGGTGGTGGGAGACATGGATGGGGGCCTGGTGGAGGGTGCCCCTGGTGGCTGGGGGGGTGGGGGTCATAGGGGACATGAGTGGGGGCCTGGTGGAGGGTGCCCCTGCACTGCTGGGGGGTGGGGGTGATAGGGGACATGGGTGGGGGCCTGGTGGAGGCTGCCCCTGCACTGCTGGGGGGTGGGGGCGTTGGGAGACATGGGCGGGGGCCTGGTGGAGGGTGCCCCTGCACTGCTGGGGGGTGGGGGTGATAGGGGACATGAGTGGGAGCCTGGTGGAGGGTGCCCCTGCACTGCTGGGGGGTGGGGGTGGTGGGAGACATGGATGGGGGCCTGGTGGAGGGTGCCCCTGGTGGCTGGGGGGTGGGGGTGGTGGGAGACATGGGTGGGGGCCTGGTGGAGGGTGCCCCTGGATGCTGGGGGGTGGGGGTGGTGGGAGACATGAGTGGGGGCCTGGTGGAGGGTGCCCCTGCACTGCTGGGGGGTGGGGGTGGTGGGAGACATGAGTGGGGGCCTGGTGGAGGGTGCCCCTGGTGGCTGGGGGGTGGGGGTGATAGGGGACATGAGTGGGGGCCTGGTGGAGGGTGCCCCTGCACTGCCGGGGGGTGGGGGTGATAGGGGACATGGGTGGGGGCCTGGTGGAGGCTGCCCCTGCACTGCTGGGGGGTGGGGGTGTTGGGAGACATGGGTGGGGGCCTGGTGGAGGCTGCCCCTGCACTGCTGGGGGGTGGGGGTGCAGGGGGACATGAGCAGGTGTGCAGGGTAGTCCCCTGTTTTGTGGGCTGCCTGCAGGGGCCGTGGAGGGTGTACAGGGAACACCTGTGAGGACCCACCCAGCCTAATTGCGTGTGATAATTCCCGCACACCCCTGTAATACACGTACCTGGCCAAATCGCATGTGAGAATTCCCGCGCACCCCTGTAATACACGTACCCTGGCCAATCGCGTGTAGAACTTCCCACGCACCCCTGTGATACACGTACCAGGCCAAATCGCGTGTGATAATTCCCACGTACCCCTGTAATACACGTACCCAGCCGAATCGCGTGTAGAACTTCCCGCACACCCCTGTAATACACGTACCTGGCCAAATCGCATGTGAGAATTCCCGCGCACCCCTGTAATACACGTACCCAGCCGAATCGCGTGTGATAATTCCCACGTACCCCTGTAATACACGTACCCTGGCCAATCGCGTGTAGAACTTCCCACGCACCCCTTTAATACACGTACCAAGCCAAATCGTGTGTGATAATTCCCGCGCACCCCTGTAATACACGTACCCTGGCCAATCGCGTGTAGAACTTCACGCGTACCCCTGATATGCACGTTACCCACTTTGCGTTCCTTGTTTGGCAGCCCTGTAGACTGGTCCAGGGTTAGCGCAGCCCTTTGCGATGATTTAGCGATTTTGATGGCTTTTCCTTGCGCGAGGGCGTTCTTGGGGGCGTTACTGGCGCTGCTGCAGGGTCGCTGCGATACTCTGCGCCACGGCTGGTTTGGGAGCTGGTTTTAGCGCACGTGCCTGGCGCAGACAATCGCACGTGGACACTCTGCGCCAGCCGCTTGCGACACTTTTCTGCGAAATTCTATGAATTACCCTGTTGGTTTGTGACACTAAGTTGTGCAGAATATGCATGGGAAGATTTAAATGAGTTGCTACGCATAGCAAACAACAACAAAACCAACATAGATATGTTGACACCTGCAGAACTTTGCTCTCTCGATCCAGTTAATGTGTCAAGATATTTCCATCATCGTTTCATTGCTATGATACACTTTATTTGCAATAAAACTGTTCCTCCCTTCGGAAAAGTGCAACACTTCTTTTGGAGAAAAGAAAATCAAGCGAGAGGAGCACCACATATTCACATGCTTTTGTGGATCAAAAGTGCACCTAAATTCGGTCACGACATTGATGCCACTGTTTTGCAGTTCATCCAAAAATATGACACTTATGAAATCCCATCACAACGGACACATAGTGACCTGCATGGGCAGATTTTACAATTTCAAAGACACAAATGTGGCAAATATTGTCATCGCAAATACAAAAACAAAGGTAAATACTACACCAAATGCCGCTTTGGTTTCCCTAGACCAGTTACAGAAACAGGTGAAGTGAATAACTTCATGTCTTTAGTTCGACATAGTGTTAAAGGTAAATCACCTAAGAACACGTATTACATAAAAAGAACAGAAGAATCAAAATATATCAATGATTACAATGCAATCATTGCCCTCTTATGGAATGCAAACATAGATGTGCAGTACATTGCAGACAATTCTACTGCTGTTGCACTATATGTTACAGCCTACTTAACAAAAGCAGAAAAAACAGAGCTTCAAGACCTCTGGGATGACCTAGCATCAGACAAAACACTATCGCAGAAATTGTACAGCCTATGCATAAAAATGCTCTCTCATAGAGAATGTGGCACCTATGAAGCAGCAAATCGTTTAACCGGTACTGCTTTGTATGGAAAATCAGACAACATAGTATGGCTAAGTCTTGGTCCTGCTAAAGCTAGAAAAAGGGTTCTGAAATCATATGAGGACATAGAAACAATTGCCAGAAATGATCCCAACAGCCAAGACATTTTAAAAAACAATTTACTGGACACATACTATGGAGTAACCGAGTGTGAAGGCAGCTTAATGAAACTTACCAAACGAAGCTTAATTAATCATGCTAAATTGTCATTAAAAACTCCTCAACAAAAAGAACTATAATACATGTCTCTGCTACAACTTTTTAAACCGTGGAGAAAAGAGGAAGAGATACTAGATAACTATGACTGGTATGAAGATGCTTTCAAAACAAATGAAAGCTCTTTCACCGATGAGAACTTTACGCAGTACAAAACAATGTTACACAATGAGCAGCAACATGAAGAAGAACTTCAGGCCCAACTAGATAAGGACACTTCCGACAGTAGTCAACCTTCTGTAACAGGAAGCCAAGAACCACTAGGACAGCCACTAATAGCAAATGAGGCAGAATTAGCTATGACAGAAGTGGAAAACACCTAGTGCCACTATCAAGAAGATATCGAACACCTAACTGTACAACAAGCAAAACTTAACGAAGATCAGCGCACCATTTTTGAAGACGGAACAAAACAAATTGTACATGGGGCCTCATTACGACCCAGGCGGTAAGTTACCGCCTGGGCCGTGACTTTACCACCATGGCGTAAACTACGTTTACGCCATGGTGGTTGGCGGACTTACCGCCCCATTCCGACCTAGGCGGGGCGGTAAGTCCCCAATCCCCATTTACCCTTCCCCATTCCCATTTTTGCCCCATAGGGCATAATGGGAGTGGGGAAGGCGTTAATTACGCCACCGTAAATTACGGTGGCGTAATTAACTCCATGGTCCCTTAGCGCCATGGATTTTAACACCTGCTAAAAGCAGGTGTTAAAAGCACCATGGCGCTAGGGGACCTCGTACTCAGGCGGTAAGGGTCGGCGCTGTTAACGCTGCCGTAAACCCCTTACCGCCTGAGTTGTAATGAGGCCCATGGTGTCCAACACAAAAATAAAGAATGTACCTGCCAAAATTACAAACCTATACTGCTGTACGTCAGTGGTGAAGCTGGGTCACGAAAAACATTCTTAATCAAAATCATCAGAAAGTTCCTTCAACAATTGACAAACAACAAACTGTCAGCTGTTGTAACTGCCCCCACAGGTTTAGTTACCTAAAACATGGGCGGTGTCACTTTACACCGATTACTACTCCTTCCAGTAGAGCACCAAAACAAATTAGACTATTACAAACTTTCTGCAGAAGCTGCAATGGAACTACGCAGAGTATTAAAACAAATGAAAATGCTACTAATAGATGAAGTGAGTATGGTCTCCAACCTAATGTTGGCCTTGATTCACCTCAGATTGCAAGAAGTACTTAAAACAAAGTACGAAGAACTTTTTGCAGGAAAACACATTATCGTTTTCGGAGATCTTCTACAATTGACACCAGTGAAAGGTGAACCTTTTTTTAAAACCTTAGGACACAAACTTTGCCGTAAAACTGTGGGCAGCATAGGAAATGTCAACCTTTGGCAACATTTCCAATACAGAGAATTAACAGAAAACATGGGGCAATCTGCAGATCTCACTTATGCCAACATCTTAAAAAGTATTAGAGTTGGTGTACTATCGCAAGAAGCACAGGCAATATTGAAAAACCGGCACATTCATGCACTTTATGGCGATAATGCATGTGCTACTGATGTTATGGAACCATTAGCGCACAAAAATGTCTATTGTATGGCCTTAATGCCAACTCTTGCAAGCTGTTTCAAATTCAATGAAACAATGTTAAATAAAGAAATGCAACCAATTATAGAAATTAGCGCCACAGACAAACTAGGCATACATAGTATGACACTACCCATGTGTGAACTAGCTACAACAAGACTATCAGGCCGATTCATGGAATTAATGTGCGCCGAAAATTCCGGCGCAGAGGTGCCAAAACGTGCGATTCGCAGTAAAAGTGCGAAATTCGCAGTGCAACTGCGAAAATCGCAGGGAAACCAGTGCACATCGATTCATGGAAGTCCGTGCGCGAGAAAAATGTTGGATGTGCGCTGAAAAAGGTCATCCAACGGAGTGCGCAACGGCCACTGCGAAATCGCACATAGTACGGCGCACATCACAAAAGTAGGCGGAACACGGGGCGAAACACTCGGAATGGGGAACAACGCATGAAAATATGGGCGTCACGGGGGAAGTACAGCTCGCCTACAACTCGTATTCATGGAATCGAATAGGGCAAACCAGCGCACGGTGAAAGACGCGCACAGGGCCAAACAAGTACGCCACAAGAAAGCAGGCGGTAGCGCCTGAAATAAATGTGCGCCAAAATGTGCGCTAACAAAAAGCACCCATATACAGCTATGATGAATGGTCCATACAGTGGCCCTCTAGGACGAATGAGGTGCAAAGGGGTACCGACAAACACAGACGCCCGCTGTGAAAAATAGCATGTGCGTGTATTACGGAGTTCGCGGGAAGTTCCACATGCGATTGGCCTGGTCATGTGTATTCCGGGGTGCGCGTGAAGTTTCCCACGTGAATTAGCAGGGTACATGTATTTCGGTGTGCGCGTGAAGTTCCACACGCAATTTCAGCAGAGTACGTGTACTCCGGGTGCGTGGCAAATTCCACATGCAAATGAAGCAGCCTACGTGTATTTCGGGGGTGCCGGGGAGTCCCACACTTGAATTGGCCATGTGGGTCCTCCCAGCTGTTCCCTCTACACCCTCCACAGCCCCTGCAGGCATCCCACACCACAGGGGACTACCCTGCACCCCTGCCCCACAGCCAACCCACATGTCACCTTGCACTACTGCCCACCAACGCATGTCTCCCAGCACCCCCACCCCCCAGCATCCAGGGGCACCCTCCACCAGGCCCCCACTCCTGTCCCCCTGCACCCCCACCCCCCTGCATCCAGGGGCACCCTCCACCAGGCCCCCACTCCTGTCCCCCTGCGCCCCCACCCCCCACCAGTCAGGGGCACCCTCCACCAGGCCCCCACTCCTGTCCCCCTGCACCCCCAGGCCCCTGCATCCAGGGGCACCCTCCATCAGGCCCCCACTCCTGTCTCCCAGCACCCCCACCCCCCAGCCGTGCAATTTGCCTCGGTACGTGTATTCCAGGGGTGCGCGGGTAGTCTCACATGCGATACCATCAGGGTACGTGTATTATGGGTCCGCATGAACTTCCACACCCGATACCAGCAGGGTACGTGTATTACGGGGTTCGCGGGAAGTTCCACACGTGATTGCCCTGGGTCCGTGTATTTCGGGGTGCTTGGGAAGTTTCACACGCGAATTAGCAGGGTACGTGTATTTCGGTGTGCGCAGGAAGTTTCACACGTGAATTAGCAGGGTACGTGTATTTCGGTGTGCGCGTGAAGTTCCACACGCAATTTCAGCAGGGTACGTGTACTTCGGGTGCGCAGCAAATTCCACATGCGAATCCAGCAGCCTACGTGTATTTCGGGGGTGCCGGGGAGGCCCACACGTGAATTGGCCGTGTGGGTCCTCCCAGCTGTTCCCTCTACACCCTCCACGGCCCCTGCAGGCAGCCCACACCACAGGGGACTACCCTGCACCCCTGCACATGTCCCGCAGGCAGCCCATCTACCATTGCCAATGCCCCCCAGCCAACCCACATGTCACCTTGCACTACTGCCCACCAACGCATGTCTCCCAGCACCCCCACCCCCCAGCATCCAGGGGCACCCTCCACCAGGTCCCCACTCCTGTCTCCCTGCACCCCCACCCCCCACCAGTCAGGGGCACCTGCCAGCAGGTCCCCACTCCTGTCTCCTTGCACCCCCACCCCCCAGCATTGCAGGGCACCCTCCACCAGGCCCCCCCTCCTGTCTCCCTGCACCCCCACCCCCCACCAGTCAGGGGCACCTGCCAGCAGGCCCCCACTCCTGTCTCCCTGCACCCCCACCCCCCAGCAGTGCAGGGCACCCTCCAGCAGGCCCGACTCATGTCCAACTCATGTCCCCCTGAACCCCCACCCCCCACCAGTCAGGGGCACCCTCCACCAGGCCCCCACTCATGTCTCCCAGCACCCCCACCCCCCTGCATCCAGGGGCACCCTCCACCAGGCCCCACTCATGTCCAACTCATGTCTCCCAGCACCCCCACCCCCCAGCCGTGCGATTTGCCTGGGTACGTGTATTCCAGGGGTGCGCGGGATTATTTACTCGCGACTGGGCCTGGGAGAGCGTGTTACGTGTATTCCTGGGGTGGGCGGGAAGATTTACACGGTCGCCTACAACGCGCCAAAAAATAAAAGGACCAATCCTGAAACACGTACGCCAGCATGAAGCAGGCGCACGTCCCGCGCAGCATAAAAGAGTGCGCAAACAGCAAACAAGCTCAGACGCCAGGATGAATATACTGTTCCTAGGAGCAGTGGCCGTGGGATACCGCAGGAGGAGGAGAAGGATAGTCAGGGCCAGAATCTTCACACCCAGAACCAGCCTATTTGGTATGCCTTATGACCAGGTGTATGGGAGGTACAAGTTTCCACCACACATAAAACTCGACCTGGTCAGTGAGTGGGAGGATGTCCTCACATTGTCATGATCACTGCTTCCAAGGAGCTAGGACCAGCCCAACGTTCTTGGAAGCAGGCCCCTAACCTTCATCCTAGGCACCAGCCGGTCCCCACTGGGACCTTTTGGACCTTGTCCTGGCGCCGGTGGCACCAGGCTCATCAAAGTCACTGGTCCCGGCACTGGAAGCACCGGGCTCATAATTTGTATGAAGATGCTTGGGTGGACTTACCTGCAGCAGACCATGCTGCTTACTTACCAGCCACATAGGAATCCTCTGTGAGCCGGGACTACTTTCTTACCTGGGTGGGGCAAGCTCCACTCCCTGGATACAACACTGGAACTCTTCTGGAACAGGAACTCTTTTCTTACTTAGGCGAGGCCGTGGAGGAAGACGCCTCATCACTCCAAGGCTATTTAAACCACACCCGATTGATGAAACGTGCTTCGCGTTATTCTGCATCTGCAGCAGAACGCTCACCGTGTCTGTTCCAGTTTTCTTCTTTCCGATCCTGAACCTGCAAGAACAAACGCTTACCATTCCTGTATCCAGCCTTCAGTAGCACCTGCAAAGACAAGAAACAACAGGTTAGCACGGCAACCTTCACGCGCAGCGCTTTCCTCACCTGATCCATCGGCAGCTACCATCTCTTCACGCTGCTCCTCCGCCTGTGAAGACAAAAGCATAGTTATTCCTGTGTGGAATTACTTACCGGCACTCCGCGAATTCCGGTTTTCTTCAACGCTGCAATCCTGCACCTGAAAGACAAAAGAAGAGACATTAGACAGGTATTTTACTTACGCGCCATCGCGCCCGCCACAATAGGGAGCCTGCAAATACTCCGGCGTTTCCAGCGTCTCTTCAACACCCGAACTCACAACTGCAAGGGAAAAGAGACAGTTAGAGAGCTTTTGAAAAGCAGGCAACCAGCATTTACTTACGCATTTCCAAGCGCTTCATTCCAAGACTCTGGCTCGAACTTCGGCTTTCTTCACACCATCTTCTACCTCAAGAGCCCTGTAAGACAAATAGAAAAAGCATTATACAGAGCCCTGTTCCACATTAACGTGCCCACGCACCTAAAGACTGTAAGGACTTAAAAGGTGTCCGGAAACTCACTGTTCGTGCAGTTAACGACGGTAGCAATCCTCTGATGTCAAGAGGCCTACGTTTCACCCAGTGAAGGAACTGGCAACGGCACCCTGCACCAGACGCAGATGGAGAGTCCAGCATTCACCTATCTAAGGTGAGCACGTTGACCTTGGGGCTCCACGGAAAAGCGAGGAAGGGAAAGGGAGAGAGATACCCGACAACCCCAGATCATTAACCCC
This sequence comes from Ambystoma mexicanum, assembly GCF_040938575.1. Classification (NCBI taxonomy): domain Eukaryota; kingdom Metazoa; phylum Chordata; class Amphibia; order Caudata; family Ambystomatidae; genus Ambystoma; species Ambystoma mexicanum. Next base: position 1,100,810,823 of record NC_090933.1, read on the forward strand.
ATATTCTTTCACCTGCAGATATCTCACTCTTCGAGTTAGACACACAGTGCGAAGAGGCTCAGCCCCGGAAGCCAATCGAGTCCTGCACTTCACTTTTCGAGTCACAGACACCATCCTGCCAAGACCGGCGCCTCCGTGGGAATCAGGTGAGCGTTACAGAACGCGAAGCCCACCGCAAAACTCCTACCCAGGCGCAATGGAAACCTCGGATACTGATCAATTGGCCCAGTTGCTTGGGGAACTAAGAGCAGAAGTACATGCAGCTCGTCAGGAAACAAACGCTCTAAGAAGAGAGCTGATAATATCCAAGGAGCGAACAGAGGACCTTGCTAGGCAATTGCTACAAAAGCAGGCAGGACAAACACCTTTGCCCGCTCCAGGAGGAAATTATCCTTCAGCATCCTCCTCAAATCCAGTGCAAATCAATCTACCCGGTAATGTGCCCTTGGCTCCGCCCGAACGCTTTTCTGGTGACCCAAAGAGATTTGCAGTGTTCATTAACCAGTGCCGCCTACACTTCTTATGTAGACCAGCTGCCTTCCCAACAGATCAGGTCAAAGTGGCTTTTGTGCTTTCTTATCTCAGTGGCAGTGCCGCAGATTGGTCGATCCCTTTAGTCACTCAGGATGATCCGGTTCTTCATGATTTCCAGGCCTTCCAGTCAGCATGGAGAAACTGTTCGCAAGACATGCACAAGGGCAGGCCTTGGACAATGAACTCCTTTCGTTATGAAAGGTGTAATCAAGACCTCTTGACTTACATTGCCTCATTCAACAGACTTATAGTGGAAACTCAATGGCCTGAGGATAAAAGAATAACACTTTTCTACAGAGGCCTGCGTGGAGAGCTCAAGGATGTGTTAGCTCAAGTTGTGAATCCTCCACAAGAATGCTCAGACTATATTGACTTAGTTGTTCAATTGGACCACAGATTACAGAACAGAAAGGCTGATCGTTCCAAATTTGATACCCAAGTGTTTTCTAAACCGCAGACCTCTACTAGGGGAGCTGACACCGTGGAACCCATGCAAATAGGGGGCATGAAAGGACCTTTAACCCAAAAAGAGCGAGAAAGGAGAAGACAGCTGCAATTATGCCTCTATTGCGGAAACTCAGGGCACTTTCTTCGAGACTGTCCAGTGAAACCAGCTAAAAAGGCTGTAGGAGCCGCAGATACCTGTACCACAAATTCTGAGCAGGGAAACGACCTAGCCCGACAAGTGTAGAGGTCCTCTTGCCGAGCGTTAAAATCTGTTCCATGACCTCGCATTTCGTGGTGCCTATGGTCCTCATTAGCCCTGAACGTCCGGATCGTTTGCATGCAATTGAAGCTTACATCGACAGCCGAGCAATCGGTAATTATGTGGACCGTGAAATGGTATCAAGGATGAATCTACCTCTTGTCCCTAAGGCAGTAACTGACGTCATTACTACAGTGGATGGCACGGAGATAGCCTCCGGACCAGTAACTCACGCCACCCAAGAAGTGACGTTAGTGAGCCAAAAGGGACACCGGGAGAAAATCGTGTTCGATGTGATCAAGGCCCCTCAGTTCCAGATCATTCTGGGAATTCCTTGGTTAGAGAAGCACAATCCTCAGATCGATTGGCGAGCAAAGACGGTTCAGTTTCCAGAATGTATCTCCACTTGTTATCCTCGGCCTGATGTTTCACTGGCGGCAATCTCTTCTGAGGTTCCCAAACTACCTCCCGAATACCAGGAATTCCAAGACGTCTTTCGGAAGGACCAAGCTAACACCCTGACTCCTCATAGGTCTTAGGACTGTCAAATAGATCTGATACCTGGAACAACTCCTCCTTGCAGTAGGATCTATGCCCTCACCGAGCCAGAGAATCTTCACTTCAGACAATATCTGGACCAATACCTAGCTAACGGATTTACCCGTCCTTCAAAATCTCCAGCTTCCTCGGCTTTGTTCTTCGTTCCGAAAAAGGAAGGAGACCTTAGGACTTGTATAGATTACCGCGCCCTGAATCAAATCACTGTTAAAAACAGATACACGTTACCTTTGATCCCTGAACTCCTGGACCAAGTCAAAGACGCATGTATATATACAAAGTTGGATCTCAGAGGAGCCTACCACTTGGTACGAATAAAAGAGGGCGATTAATGGAAGACGGCCTTCCGCACCAAGTATGGGCTGTTTGAATATCAAGTTATGCCCTTTGGACTATGCAACGCTCCTGCCGCCTTCCAGTATTTTATGAATGATGTCCTTAGAGAACTCATAGATGTGTGTGTTGTTGTCTACATTGATGACATCCTCGTCTATTCATCATCTGAAGAGGAACATCAGAAACACGTTAAAGAGGTCCTCGAGAGATTACGTCAACATAACCTTTTTGCTAAGCTTGAAAAATGCGTTTTCAACGTAACTGAAGTTGAGTTCCTGGGATTCATATTGTCACCAAACGGAGTCCATATGGATTCAAAGAAAGTCGATGCAATCATCAAGTGGCCTTCACCAACCTCTGTAAAAGGAGTTCAAAGCATGTTAGGCTTCGCTAACTTTTACCGCAGGTTCATTCCTGAATTCTCTCGAATAGTCCAGCCCATCACCGCTCTATTAAAGAAAAACAAACGTTTTGAGTGGTCTACCGAGGCGGAACAAGCTTTTCAGGACTTAAAAGCTAAATTCATCTCTGCACCTGTTCTAAAACACCCTCGCCCAGAACTCCCCTACATCGTAGAAACAGATGCTTCTAGTCTTGCTATGGGGGCAGTTTTATCACAAAGAGATCCGGTCACACACCAATTACATCCTGTAGCCTTTTGGTCCCGCAAATTCTCGGCTCCCGAGATCAACTATTCAATTACAGACAAGGAACTTTTAGCTATCAGATCAGCCTTTAAAGCCTGGCGGCATTATCTTTTGGGAGCCAGACACACAGTCACCGTAATGACAGATCACCGCAACTTACAATATCTGAAGACGGCCAAAGCTCAGTCTTCCAGGCAGCTCCGCTGGGCTCTGTTTTTGGCTGAGTTTGACTTTATAATTACTTATCGACCAGGCAGTAAAAACGGAAAAGCAGATGCCCTCTCCCGGATGGGAATAGATGAACACTTGACCAATCCTGAACCAATACCCATAATCCCAGAACAAAGGATTTTGGGCTTGGTCAGCGCTCAATCCTTTGAAGACATCGAGACTACAGTCAAATCACTCCTAACTCCGGCAGAATTACAGGACTGGCAATTCAAGGGGAAGGATTTCTCAGTGGACCAAGACCTACCATATTTCCGAGGACGATTGTACTTGCCCTGTGAGAAAATACAAAAACAGGTAATCTCCTGTTATCACGACTCATTAATGGTGGGTCACCCTGGCATTACCAAAACCATGGAAAAGGTCAAAAGACATTTCTGGTGGCCATCATGGAAGAAGGATATTAGAGACTTTGTAATCTCCTGCGGTGTGTGTGCTCAGAATTAAAGTCAGAAGGAGAAACCAGCCGGCCTCTTACACCCACTAGACATCCCTCCCTGTCCATGGCATACCCTGTCCATGGATTTCATCACGGACTTACCTCCATGCTCAGGGCGAAATACCATTTTAGTAGTCGTGGATCTATTCTCCAAGATGGCTCACTTCATTCCCCTGAAGGGCCTACCTTCAGCTTCAGTATTAGCCCGAGAATTCTTAGAAAACATCGTTCGGTTACACGGTTTTCCCTCGGTTTTGGTCTCCGATAGGGGAAGTCAATTCATCTCCCACTTTTGGCGAAGTTGCTGTCGCTTAGCCCAAATTGATGTGAGACTTTCAACCAGTCACCATCCCCAAACTGACGGACAAACTGAGAGAACAAATCAAACTCTGGAGCAATATTTACGTTGCATGCTCCAACAAACTGAAAACCCTTGGAAGGATATCCTTTGGATCGCTGAATACGCTTATAACAATTCGACCCATTCTGGAACCGGGAAGACTCCCTTCTTCCTATTATACGGAAACCATCCTAGGAACTCTAACCTGGATCCTCCCCAAGAATTCGAAACACCTGCTGTGGATCACTTGCACTCGGTGATCACTCGTACTTTTAAAGAAGCCACTGCCCATCTGCAAAGAGCTAAAGCTCTATACAAGAAAGGAGCGGATCAACACCGTAAAGAGGCCCCTCACTACGCAGTGGGAGATCAGGTCTGGTTATCCACTAAGCACCTGCCTCTAAAAGGACCCCGCACCTTCATCCCGAGATACTTAGGACCCTATCTCATCTCTGCCATAATTAATCCGGTGGCTGTCAAATTGGAATTGCCTTCGCATATGAAAATACATCCAGTATTCCATGTCTCCTTACTAAAACCAGTACAACCAGAAACCCGATTGACCGAACTCCCAGAACCTGTTCTAGTGGATGGAGAACTTGAGTTCGAAGTAAAGAACATCCTAGACTCCAAAATCTCCAAATCTAAATTATATTACCTGGTTGATTGGAAATGATACGGCCCCCAGGAAAGGTCTTGGGAACCCTCAGAACATGTCCACGCACCTCGTCTGGTCAAGAAATTCCATCTGAATCACCCCGACAAGCCAAAATCCCCGGAGAAGACAAGCTTAGGAGGGGCCTTGAGGGGGGGTGCTGTCATGATCACTGCTTCCAAGGAGCTAGAACCAGCCCAACGTCCTTGGAAGCAGGCCCCTAACCTTCATCCTAGGCACCAGCCGGTCCCCACTGGGACCTTTTGGACCTTGTCCTGGCGCCGGTGGCACCAGGCTCATCAAAGTCACTGGTCCCGGCACTGGAAGCGCCGGGCTCATAATTTGCATGAAGATGCTTGGGTGGACTTACCTGCAGCAGACCATGCTGCTTACTTACCAGCCACATAGAAATCCTCTGTGAGCCGGGACTACTTTCTTACCTGGGTGGGGCAAGCTCCACTCCCTGGATACAACACTGGAACTCTTCTGGAACAGGAACTCTTTTCTTACTTAGCCGAGGCCGTGGAGGAAGACGCCTCATCACTCCAAGGCTATTTAAACCACACCCGATTGATGAAACGTGCTTCGCGTTATTCTGCATCTGCAGCAGAACGCTCACCGTGTCTGTTCCAGTTTTCTTCTTTCCGATCCTGAACCTGCAAGAACAAACGCTTACCATTCCTGTATCCAGCCTTCAGTAGCACCTGCAAAGACAAGAAACAACAGGTTAGCACGGCAACCTTCACGCGCAGCGCTTTCCTCACCTGATCCATCGGCAGCTACCATCTCTTCACGCTGCTCCTCCGCCTGTGAAGACAAAAGCATAGTTATTCCTGTGTGGAATTACTTACCGGCACTCCGCGAATTCCGGTTTTCTTCAACGCTGCAATCCTGCACCTGAAAGACAAAAGAAGAGACATTAGACAGGTATTTTACTTACGCGCCATCGCGCCCGCCACAATAGGGCGCCTGCAAATACTCTGGCGTTTCCAGCGTCTCTTCAACACCCGAACTCACAACTGCAAGGGAAAAGAGACAGAGAGCTTTTGAAAAGCAGGCAACCGGCATTTACTTACGCCTTTCCAAGCGCTTCATTCCAAGACTCTGGCTTGAACTTCGGCTTTCTTCACACCATCTTCTACCTCAAGAGCCCTGCAAGACAAATAGAAAAAGCATTATACAGAGCCCTGTTCCACATTAACGTGCCCACGCACCTAAAGACTGTAAGGACTTAAAAGGTGTCCGGAAACTCACCGTTCGTGCAGTTAACGACGGTAGCAATCCTCTGATGTCAAGAGGCCTACGTTTCACCCAGTGAAGGAACTGGCAACAGCACCCTGCACCAGACGCAGATGGAGAGTCCAGCATTCACCTATCCGTGGGAATCAGGTGAGCGTTACAAACATCACCCACCCTGTGCTCCCAAGCACTCAGCCCCCTGGAGAAGGTCCTCAATGTACTGCACTTCTTGGCTACCGGATCATTTCAGCAGACATGTGCCAAAGTGGGGGGGGTGTCACAGGCCACGCAGTCACAGTGCCTACACCAGGTTTTGGTCATTATCACTGCACGCCCATCAGTCCGCAGGCACATATACCTGCCCAGAACACCTGCAGAAAGGCAGGCTGTCAGCCAGGATTTCTACAGGGTGGCACAATTCCCCAAAGTGCTAGGTGCCATTGATTGCACCCACGTGGCTCTACGTCCCCCCAGGGCATCTGAGCACATCTATAGAAACCGCAAGCACTGGCATTCCATCAACGTCCAGGTAGAATGTGATGCCAAGGGAATCATCACCTCAGTATATGCCAACTATCCAGGGTCCACCCACGACAGCTTCATTTACAGGATGTCAACCCTAAACCGGGACATGGAAGCTAGGGGGCATGGCGATACATGGCTGCTTGGTGAGTTAAAATGCCACAGCACACGCAAGCATGATAGATACAGAGTAATGCCAATACCCCACTAATGATCCCCATCACCATCTCCCCAGGGGACAGTGCCTACCCTCTGAGCACACACATGATGACGCCAATTTGGAACCCCATCACACCTCCCGAGGTAAGATACAACACAGCCCATATTGCAACCCAGGGCATAGTGGAGCACACATTTGGAGTGCTCAAGTCACGCTTTCGCTCCCTTGACCGTTCTGGCGGGCAGCTGTTATACGCTCCCCCAGTAGTGTGCAGGATCATAGTGGCGGCATGTGTCCTGCACAATGTTGCAACACGCCGGGGCCTGGCTTTGGACATGGTGGTGCCCCCACATCCCCAACCACATGCACACCCGCTGTGCATGGGAGGGGAAAGGGCACGGGGTGAGGCAGCCCGTACGCAGCTGGTGGCTAATTACTTCACATAGAAAGCAAACCCCTGTGGAGTGCATACAGCCCTGGTACATACCATCTGACAATCAATGATGACTCAATCTGACAATTATGATGAACGAAGGGACAGTGAACTGTCAGAACCATAGCAGCCTGAGATTGTACATCTGGAAGTGTCACAATGCGTGTATCCCTACCTACACAAACACCACCAATGCAGTGTCATCAAAAGACACACTTCCACGCAGCAAAAATGAATACCCACTTGCAAAATACAACATGAGAACAGTGGCATGTCACCCAACCCCTCCCCGGCACGGCCACACAACACACCATGGCATGTCATGCAATGTGAGGGCAAACAAATTAATCCCACAACATGCCCCAAGTGTCACCAATTACAGTGTCCCTAATGGAAACTGGCCACACATGAAATGCTCACAGTAATGCAGGACCAACAACACACATTACCAAATACTTACCAAGATTACCAATCACCTACACAACATCCAACCTACCATAAACATGACAGTATGGACTTAAAAAATTGGTAGCCTCACTATCTGATAATGGCAGCACTTCGAACACTTCCAAGTATACAGTGTTAGCGCCACGCAAGAGTGTAGGTGCACTGCTTACAACATGGACGCCAGTCCCAAAGTAGACCACCTTGTGAAGACATGAGAAATGGACCTGCAAATTAGGAGGATGAGATGGATGCAGAGCCACATATCAATACACCATACAGTGTACAATACAACAATATGCACTAGGAATGTATACACAGTATTGACTACAGACTGCCCACACATCAAATGGGAGTCCAACGTCACTGTGTAAGTCAATGTCACTTGCGCACACCCTTTGCAAGCCCATGGAAACGGGAAGCAGGAGGGGTGTGTGTCACACAAACCCAAGCATCTGACCCAAATTCAGGACAAGCCTGCATGTGCCCAGCCAAAATACAGCGTATGCCCACAGGAGCCACACAAGGCAACACACTGTACAAAATATCAAAAATTAAAAATAAATAAATAAATAAAATAAATAAAAAATGGCCATTAATGGGCCGGGGGGTGGGGGAGGCCACCCAGGAGGTCCGAGGACAGGGTGCACACCAAAACCCACCTGTGTGGATCTTGCGAAAAAAAAACACCTCCATGGGCTCATGGCCTGCACGGCTACCCTATTGTGGGAGAATCGCTGCTGTCGCTCTCCTCACCCTCTGCAGCTGCATCAGGAGGTGGTGGCACTATGGGAGGCAGCCCACGCAAAGCCCTAGTCTGGTCCTCCATGGCAGCAAGCATGCGGGTGTGAAAGGTCTGGTTCTGGAGGATAATTGTGTGTAGGTCCCCATGCAACAACTCACGGGATGCCCGGACCTCCGCCCTAGTTGCCTGCATCTCACCTGAGAGCGTACGTGTGAGCCGCTCCAGCTGCTGTTCTGTCCTCGTGTTAGCTGAAGCCTCAAGCTCAACCAGAGTTGCCCTGAGCTGACAGAGTTCCACCCTCAGGGCTTCCCTGTGGCCCTGGGACTCAATGGAAATGGCTTCCCGCAGAGTCACCAGTGCCGCCCGCCTGTCCCTGTTGGACGCCAACATGTCCTCCCTGTGTGACTGGCTACTGGAGTCTGTTGCCTGCTGTAGTTGTTCAATTAGCCTTTCTTAGGGGACAATGGAAGTGGCCACCCTATCCATGGCCTGAGCCATCATCTCAGTTGATGCTGCCTGTTGGTTTGCCATACCATATATGGATTGCTCCCATGCGGTATTGCCAGGTGGCGTACGACCACCGCGTCGGAGGGCACCACACCTGTCTAGGGCAAGGCGAACTGCGGCTTGCTGTGCCGGCACTGCCTGAGGCTGCAGGACTGCATTCCCCCTCTGATCTGCTGAACCAGGAACAGGATCAGATGTAGCGGAGTGTGACCCTGCATCCGTAACCACCAAAGGCGGACCTACCAAAACTGACATCCCCATTGAGGGTTCTACCCCTGGTGCAGGTGGGTTGGACAGTACAGAATCCCTCCCAGAAACACTTACCTGCGACGCAACATAGGTCTCATCATCCGAATCGACACCTGAATAGAGCTCGGGGGAGGTGCACCCAGAGACACCCCTTGAGATGACGACCTGCAGCAAGTGTGGGTTCTCACCCACCACCACACCACATCCCTCACTGGTGCCCGGTCGGGCCTGAGACCCCTCCATGGTCTGCACCATCTCCACAACCCCAGCAGTATCAAGTGCGTCATCCCCTGCAAAGACATGAAAGAAAAGAAATGGGAACAGGCATTAGCAACATGGAACACAATTAGGGCTGAGAAGCAACAAAAACAGTACTTCATTGACACATGTACCACATGACTATAACCCTCCCATGCATGCATTGTCACTGCGTATGAAGGGGAGGCAAATCGCACACATTGATGACACCAAGATGGAAGACCAACACATTTGCTGCATGCTGCCTAGCAGTGCCATCACACATTGGCCTGTGATTGGCATGTCCAATACACATACATGACACATGCCATCACACAGATGGCATGTACCCTAGCCATGTCACACATGTGACAATAGGACTGAGAAATGCCTAGTGAAAGTGGTGGAATGCAGACAATCAGCCTGAATGAACACAGAATAACATGCAACTATGTTGTGGCAAGATGACAATTCATGGGCAACTGGCGTGAGGTTGGGCTGAATGTCTACTGGTACCAGAAGGGATACTGCAACACCCAAATCCTGGTGCGCAGAATGTATTGGATGAAGCACATGGGTGACCCAAAACACTTAGGCACACCTGGCACTCAATCAGAAGCACTCACACACACACCATGCACATGGATGACACACACATGCATGTGCACTCACCGGACAATGCCTCATAATCTGGCAGGTCTCCCACACCTTGGATCTGTTCCTCCGTGATGTAGGTCCCAGCAACATACTCATGTGGAGTGAGTTCTATGTCCTCTGCCGGAGACACACCTCCAGTCACTAGAGTTGCAGCATGACTTGAGGCCAGCTTTTTCTTTGCCCTGCGTTTATGGTCATTGCAGCGCCAAAATCCAAGGGCACTTATGAGTTCCGCAATGGTCTGCCAGTGTGCCTGACGTTGTGCAGGTATGGTCTTGCATCCTGCAGTAATCACCATTTCGCTGTCATGTGCGGACACATACTCCACAAGTGCATCAAGTTCGACCAGAGTGAAGCTGGGCTTCCTTGGTGGGCCGGACTGTGTAGCCGTATCTGGGCCATTAGCCTGTACTGGACGAGCACTCTTCCTCTACCGCATGGAAGGTGGTGGTGATACTGAGTGTCCTACGCCGCTCTGGACACTAGGGGCAGGAGCCCCGGTGGACTGTGGACTAGGAGTGTGGGAATGAACACTCACCATGGGACTTGGTGCAGGCATTAGCTGAAGTGTGATGTAGTCAGGGGGAACGTCAGCAGGATGCATTAGGACCGACACTGTCCTGGCTGGGACACTCAGAGCTGGGATGGATGGAGCCGCAGCTGCCCCTGCCTACTCGGGGCAGCAGATGACATAGCTGCCCCTGATCCACGTGGGCTGGTGACACCAACGTGCACCGCCACACGTGGCCTAGACCTGCTGACCTGAAAGTCAGCCATGGAGCCACCCAGTGCCAGGTCTGGTGCCACAATGGGCTGGTCCAACAAGGGCTGAGCAGGGATGGTGTCAGCCACGTTACCCTCAACCAGGGGGGGGCATCGGTGTCCCTGACTGGTCACCCACACATGGGGGGCTAGGGGCACCCTGCAAGTCCTGGCCACGTCCCCTACCGTATCCACCACGGCCACCTCTTGTGGCTCGCCCACCTTTGCCACCCTTACCGCGTGCTCGCCTCCCAACCATGGCACTGATGTAGTTGTTGCAGTAAACTTTTGTCCTGGGCAATTGGGGGTCAAAGGGGTAGGGTACTAGATGGAATTCATACCCTAGTGCTCTAGCAAGGCTGTATGTGACCCCTGGGGGAAGATGACGGGTCACGCAACGCACAGGCACCCCGAAAAAGGGAGATAATGTGCACGCAACCCCTCCTAGACCACGTGCGTGGAAAAAAAAACCTGCACTACACTGTGGCACCCAGAAACACAAAAATGAACGTATGCGTGTCACACGCAGCCTAGACTGACCTCTGAAGGGGTAGGCAACACATGGGGCAAGCACAGATGTCAAATACGTGCGCGACTCACCGTCTGCCAGGAAAAATCACGTGTAAAATACGCACGTGTGCGCGTTGGCAACACCCCCGCCAAAAGAAGAATTGTACGCTGTCTGAGGAGACAGGACAACAGGAGAAGTGAACGCTGTTTGAGGAAACAGGCCCAGGAAAAAGACAAGAAGAGAAAAAGCTGTCAGAGGTAACAAGGAGTACGAACTTGGAACGCCATGAAGTAAATCGCGTGTGAACCGACAAGAAGTACAGATTTCACCCACTCGCTCTCCACGAAAAGCACGTACAAGGAAATGGTGTTCTACAAGTACCTTTTAAACATGCCCACACGTCCAGCGTCACTTCCGCTTGTATGCGCTAAGGCCCCATCCTCCAATTACACGCGCTGACACTCTGACGTGCAGTCATTGGACGTGTAACATGCACCCGTGTACAGGGAAACGCCCGCACACGCACGTCACAGATGCGCATACGCGCTGTTGGCCTTTGGGCCAATGAATTCGCGTACGTGTGCTGACGCGCTTACGCGCTAAGGCCCTTTCCTCGAATTACACGCAGACGTGCTGGATTTTCACATGCCAAATCACTCCATATCAAGCTGGCCACGCGTAAGCACACGGAAGACCAGGCTCCTGCCCAGAAGGCCGAATTACTGCCCCCCAGAGCCCCGAGCACGCTCCCACCTGCCATCTGCTGCTGCCTGATTGCCTGCTGCCCACGTGCCCTGCCATTTTCTGCCTGCACATCAGCCAGGGGTGATGTTGCTGTGACCACCCCTGCTGGAACCGAAGACTCCCGACTGGGATTCCATCGCTCCATAGCCCAGCCCCAGGACCCAGTTGCCCACCCACTCCTGCCTCTGGGGTTGTCATGTCGGGCACTGCAACATCTGGCACCACTGACAACCCCCGGCCAGAGAGGCAGAGGGGCACCAGCTTCACTGCCACTGAAGTTGGTGTCCTGGTGGAGTAAGTCCTGGGGCAATGATGCCCTCTTCAGAAGTTTGCGCGCCGACAAGCAAGGACGGACTCGGATAAGGACCAACATCGTGACTGCCATCAACGCGGAGGGGGTGGCAGTCCGCGACTTCCAACATGTCAAGAAGCGCTGGGAGGACTTCAGGTCCAGGACCCTCAACAAGGCCCGGCGTCTCTTGAAGGCAGCGGATGCTAAGGGGTGCCGGGGCCACTTGTCAGACGATCAGATGAGGGTCCTGGAACGCATATCCCCAGCACTCCACGTCCATGTCCTTGAGAGGCAGACCCGTCTGGAGTCGAGCGGTAAGTGTACATGCATCATGATTGTAAGCTCAATGGGAAGGGGGAAGGTGTCAATAACGGTACCGCAAAATGCAGTACCATTATTGACCCCAGTAACCCTTTGCAGGTCCCGTCCTTAACTCCTGGTAAAACCAGGTGTTAAGGGAAGGACCCGCAAAGGGACTTTGGAATAGGGTGCAAAGGGATTACTGGCAAAGGTGTCATTACCGGGGCCCGGTATCCCTTTGCGCCCAGTTCGTAATGACCCCCATAGTAACTACATAATACTTATGCTTCTACGTTATAATGCAGATGGTACCAAAAACAACTGCAAGCTAAGTGGATTCACACACGGTCAAGTGTCACTTGGAAAAAAAACCTTTACAACAATAGGTAAAATCTACCATGCAGGAGCTACAACCAATGCAGGTCACTACACTGCATAAATTAAAAAGAAATGTGGATGGTTGGAATGTAATGATAGCACCATTACTGTAAAGCAGAGATTGCCAGCTAATCTTACAAATGCGTATTTAATCTTTTTAAAGCCAAAATGTAATAACTAATGTGTACTTCAACATTACCAAAAAATGAAGTGAAAGACAACAAACAGTTAGAATACGCCAACAGGTATCTAACTGCCCAAGAGTGTATTACAACGACACAGATAAATGAATATCACAGATCCGTAACCACAAATGCACAGTTAGAATACGCCAACAGGTATCGAACTGTTGTTAAACATCGGCAGCAAGGCAACCAAGATAACAATAATCAGAAAGAAGAAGGAAACAGTCAAAGAAAAGAAAGAAATATTGTGTAGCATAGAAAATAAAGGTTTTTTTTAATCCGACAAGGATTATTTTTCCCCCAGACCCAAGGATTTGAAAAACAAACACAGAAACTGAGCAAAATGCACAGTACACTGGTTTGTAAACTAAATAAGAGGGTAAAAAAAGCTAAACTGTCTATTAAACAGTGTAATAAGTCTTCTTAAAATGCAAACACTAACATGCTTTATTCTTTTATCACAGAAATGGAAAAAGTGCTAAAGTCATGTCAGACATATGTGGATTCTGAACAAAGTAAACAGTAAGTATAATTACAGTCATCTCATACATATGCAAATCTACAAGTCTAATCTATGGCACTGATATGCTGCAGTGGCTGTAGGGTGGCCCTAGCATCTTCGTTGTATAACCTACCACTTACACCCTATGGCCAAGCAACCAAGACGATAGGTCCTACCTGCAACCATCCCTGCATATCAAAACCATGGTGCTTGTAATTTGACTACTGATAAGTTTACTCTTCGATGCATAGTCTGCAGCCATGCACCCAAGACGCTATGACGTGCACACAATTACCGCACCACACCACACCCATGTTTACTTATAACCTCACTGCTTATGACTTCAGTCTTGGGTGCATGGCCCAAGACTCTGGGTCCTGGGAAGAACCACCACAGCATATCGCACCCATTGTGGCTTCTAACTTCACTACCTATAAAGTTGGGTTTGGGAGCATGGCCTTCGGCCATTCACTCAAAACGCTAGGCCCTCCCCACAACCACCTGAATAATGTTTCATAGTACGAGTGTGCCTATACCTGTGATATGCTGCAGTAGTTGTGGCCACCGATGGCTACAAATTTGGGTGTGAGGCCATAGATTTTTCAATGTATGGGTATGCATTATATAAAATCCATAGTGGCGTACAACTGCAGTGCTTACAACTTTGTTCTCCAGTGCATGGCCATCAGCCATGCACCAAAATCTGTACGTCCTGGCCACAACTACCACACCACATGACACCCATTGGGGGGTGTAATTACACTACGTACACATGTGCTGTTGGGTGCATGGCCTTCGGTCATGCACCCATGACTGCTGCCCCTCCCCACAGCCAGTAGAGTGATGTAGTACCACACCATATCACACCCATTGGGGCGTGTAACTACACTACGTACAAATGTGCTGTTGGGTGCACGACCTCCCCACAGCCACCTGAGTGATGGGCGATACTACGGGTGTAGCTATAGTTCTGGTATGCTACAGTGGATGAGGCCTTAGTATAGAGTCGTATGGGTGTGCAGTAGCTTATAAGTTTAGTGCTTACAAATTTGTTGTTGGGTGCATGGCCTTTGGCCATGCACCCAACTCTCTACACACTCTCCACAACCACCTGATCCATAAGCAATACTGCAGGTGTATCCATTGCTGCGACATGCAGCAGTGGTTGTGGCCAGGGCCTAGAGTCTTGGAAGTATAGCCTACGGCCTACGGCCATGCACCCAAGACTCTGGCCCTGCCCACAACCAGCACAGCATATTACATCCATGGTCGCCTGTGCATGATTAACACACCCATACAATGAAACATTGTAAGTGGACCATGTACTCAATTCATACTCAGGACTCTAGGCCCTGGTCACACCTACCAGATACATAATCGAATTTATGGCTGTGATGTATGAAAGTGATGTCCTGCAGTGCTTGTGGGCAAGGTCTACACTCTTCGGTGTGTGGCCTATAGGCTTCGGCCATGCACCCAAAAGGGTACATCCTGCCCACAACCACTGCACTATATAACATCAATGTTGGCTTATAAAGTTATAGCTTATAACTTTGTTCTTGAGTGCATGGCCTTTGGCCTTTGGCCATGCACCGAAGACTGCAGGTCCTCCCCACAACCACCTCTGTGATATGACGGAGATATGGGTGTATCTATAGGTGTGGCATGCTTCAGTGCTTCTGGCCAGAGGCTGGACTCCTAGCTGTATGTGCATAGATAATGGAAGTTATGGCTGTGCAGTGGCTTACACCTCCAGTGCTTATAACTGTGTTCTTGGGTGCATGGCCTTTGGCCATGCACCCAAGACTGCACACACTCCCCACAACGAGCTAATCCATAATCAATACTACAGGTGTTGCCATGGGTGTGACATGCTGCGGTGGTTGTGGCCAGGGCGTAGAGTCTTGGAAGTATGGCCGTCGGCCTATGGCCAATGGCCATGCATCCAAGACTCTAGGCCCTGGCCACAACCACTGCAGCATATCACACCCATGGCGGCGTTCGAATGAATGGCATACGCTACTCCTGCCACAAATTTTGTGAAAATCCGTCCAGCGGTTTGGCCTGTAGCCGTGCACAAAGTTTTTCCTCCATTCAGTCTGTGGGAAAAACAGAAGTTGTGGGACCCCCGTATAACTTTGCCCCCCCGGACGAATCCTCACCAACCTTTGCAAAAAAAAAATCAGAGTGGCCCATATACTTTTTTTGCAAAGTTTGGTGAGGATTCGTCCAGGGGGAGCGAAGTTTTAAGCCCCCCAAAAAGTGCTCTTCCTATGGAAACAGCAACTTAACCATAACTGTGTAATGTATATATATATATATATTTTTTTTTTATAGGGCGGTGATAGCCACCGTATAGGTAAGGTGAGTCGGAGACACATAGGAACCCGTCAACATTCTATTGTTAATAACTTTTTATTTGATTAACAGATTTGACAGACACCCCCAGACTGCCTGTTTCTTAAAGAATCGGTAAAAAATAAGAACGTTTTTAAGCGTCCATTAATTATTTTCCCCCAACAGTGTAGCCTACTTCCCATTCATTTTCCCAGAGACAAAAAAGTTCAAATTTTGCCAAAAGTGCACAGCCTAAACCTACAGACGGATTTGGACCAGGTCTGAAACAACTTGGACACAACACGTCCAAAGGAGTGCTTTGCTTGATTTGGGCTTATTCTGTGCAGTAGCTATTTAAAAATTTGACAGAGAAGGGGGTGCCTCCTTCTCCCCAAAAAATAGAAATATGTCCCATGGTGCATTGGAGGAATATGGTTTTCAGAAATGAAACGACTGCCATCTTGTTTTTCTCTCGATGCGAGAGATATTCCCGGCTATAGACGAGGTAATGGGAAAATGAAACGCAGTAAAAAGCTATTTGCATTTCAAAAAACATACAAATGCCATCAGAATAGAGGGATGGCTAGTGGGCACTGAGTGGAATTTGGGAGCTGGAGGGGGTCTAAGCACTGACTTTGCAGCACAGAGCTTTCCGTAGCCTCGGCTATAGCTGACATCTGAAAACAAACTGTTTCACAGAAGCAGCGTGTTTTCTCTGGGGAAAGGGAGAGGGCAGGAGGCCATCTGGAGAGTGGGGAGGAGCTGGCACAGATGAGGGTGAGACACTTGGTTAGGTGCTGGGGGGACAGGAAAGCATTTTTTGAATCTTTCATTTTGCCGATGATCACGGCTACAATGGACTACGGATACCCACAGGTATGTGTAGTTCCGTAATCACGGTTACGTTTTTTTAAAGATATTTTTACAGCTATAGTGACATCGGGGGTTACTCAATTTATGCAGAAACCAGGACAGACTCTGCTTAGCTTCATAGTGAGGAAGGCGGGGGGGCAGCCTCCTCAGGACAAGTTGCCAGATAAATGAGTAAAACTTACAAGACCACTTACACTTACAGGAACAGTTAGCCCTTTTCTTGCTTTGAAGCTAAGTAGGGCCAGTCACAGTTACTGCATGGATGGGTGACCGGATGGACATCTGAAAAAAAAAAAAAATTTAAACCGTGCTACTGTCAGTTCATGAAAGTTTTGCAGTCAAAGACCACTTTTTGCCTTTTGCAGAATTGCATTCTGGTATTTGTAGTCTCCGAGTCAACAGGGGTTTTCCCATCCCTGCAGTAACTGGGACAAAACCTCCTTAGCTTCAAAGTGAGGAAGGGATTATCCCCGAAACCAACATTGCCTAATATATGAGCTGAACTTACAAGACCACTTAGAGAAACATGGCATAAGGGGGATGGAAACTTCCTTGCTTTGAAACTAAGCAGGGTCAGACCGGTTACTGCATGGATGGCAGACAGTACAGAGTTGTGAATACTGTGTGTTTTCTTAGTTTTAAATATCTCATAACGGTATCTGGTCATTGCATCGAATGCAATAGCATCGAATGCCAAACCAGAGAAAAAAAAGCATCGGAAAATAAAATCATTGAATGCTTTTTTTTTAAAAGGTAAAGGGCTTAGTTTCATTACAATGGGTTTTAAAGGTTAAAAAAGGGGGGTTGGAGGGAGAACCCCATTAAAAAAACATTAAAAAAATGCATTTGTTGTTTTTTCTCTGGTATGGCATTCAATGCTATTGCATTCGATGCAATGACTATAAACCATCATAATACACGGCATCCACATTATTTTTTTTTAAACTGTGCTACTGTTAGTCCTTGGACATTTTGCACTGAGAGACCCCTTTTTGTGCATTTTGCCGAATTGCATTCTGGTATGTGTAGTCACACAATGAAGATGGGGGGAATAATGCCACAATTGTACACTTTTGCATAACACAGTTCTATAAGGATTTATATATGTGGGTGACACTATGGTATGTGTACTTTCCAAGTTAGATTTATAAAGCAGAGTATTGTTGAAAGCCAGACATGGGGGAGGGGAAATGAGGAGAGGACACGTAGGTCATGAGCATTTGCCGACGATGTGGCAGGGAGTTTGCAATCCTGGACACTGGTGCACTTTTTTCCGCATATTTGTGGCTGCTATTCAGGACACCAGTAAAGGACACATGTGGGTGGACAGCATAACTTTTTTTTCAGAGGGCGGGTGCAACCCGTTGGGATTTTGTGAGGTTGGTAAGCTTGCTAAAGTATTTGGATACCAGAATTGTACTCAGGTTATCATGTTCCCAGACTGTTACCCACAAGACCACGAGCACTTGCTTCATACTGGGATATTGTCTTCCGTTGTATATATCACTACAGATTGCTGGGTTTAAAAGGTGAACAATGCTATTTTGTCTTGCGCACTTTCTTCTAAGCAGAGGTCCGTTGAATTACATTTGTATATTTCACTTTAAAATATGTGGTCACTTAATGTGCGTATATTCATGGGAGCCAGCTTTTGATTTCGCTATGAGGGCAAAATTACCTGGGCATATATTGTTATTGCAGCCGGCCATTATTTTCCTATTTCAATGCTGCTTAAATGTGGTTAGTTGGGCTCGTCCGATGTATCACAACGGTCACCAAGAGACTGGCCATAAAACAAGTGGCTTGGAGCCCGGGACAGGACCTTTCGGCATGGCCAGTTAGTCGCACGTCATTATGGCATCATCATTTCGCATACAGGCCCCGTTTGGGCATGCGCAGTGAGACGCTGCCACTTGGGCACATGGACCTCTCGGCGCAAGGATGTTTTGGCATGAGAGGTCCCATTTGGCTCAGCATGAACTTGCAGGCACTTTGCATTGTGTACCTCTCGGCGCAAGGATGTTTTGGCGCGAGAGGTACAATTGGCTTCAACCTGCAGGCACTTTGTAATATAGATTTATCCTGAAACATATTTATTTACTGCAACATTATAAAACAGAATGGAACATGTACTACACCGTCTCCGGGCAACATTATAAAACTGAAAAAACGAAATAATAAAACATTTATGCTGAACGCTGTCTTCAAGAACCATGGCCTGCAGGCGTTCGAGATGCAGCACTTAACCATTAAGCTACAATGACATTGATTGAATTTGCACAAGTATCGTACTTAGCCTTTCATAATTTTACAAATTAAATTGCAAGCTAAGTATGAAATGTATGCACCTTGAATCACTGAGCCATTGTGGTATAGTGGTTGAATGCTGGTCCTTGAACTCTGGCAGATAAGGGTTCAAGACTTTTTTATTTTGATTTAAAACAGTATATTTTGGTAAACTATCTGTATTGTGTACTATGCAGTCTAACAGGCATGCCTTTGATCCATGTGGCCTCCTTCATGGAAACGTTCACCTAATCACTGCATGATTTTAAGATGGTATTTTGAGCTGCAGTACCAATGGGTTAGTAATAGTTGTGCATCTTCCATTGCACTTGAGCCAGCGAACACATGACTTTCTTTGCAGCTCAACGGAGGGACTTGCCACACAGTCCCATTATTCCCTTAATATATTGTGCTACTTTTAAACTTTGAAACAGAGGGGGCAAGTAGACATCACTCTTCTCCAGCCCCTTATTCTCACTTCCCCCTGTTGAAAAAAGACATATTTTTTATTTTCCCCCTCCTCTCATTCTACACTACGTACCTCCTCCTTCAATAACATACAGATCCCCTACTGCCATTCAACCCAAACAAATAGAGGAGCAGAATAAATCAAGAATATAGCCAAGTTACATGTCTTGTATATATTGTTATATGCCACATGTCCCTTGTTATTTGTAAGATGGTCATTCAGATTTCCTTTTTACTTTGCATTTTGGGAGTTGTAGTACAGGACACTTGATGGAGAAAACAAAACTACAAGTCACAAAATGCTGGAAAAAACCAAGAACTGGATGGGCATCTGCCGAATTACATGGAGACATGCACACACACACACACACCCACACACACCCAAACTGACACTGAAAACTCAAAGTCAACGTGTCACAATGCCTGCATACATACACGGGTGCACATGCGTGCGCACACACTCACACTCGCCTTCACGGAGTAACGCAGCACTTAACCATTATGCTACAATGATTCTCACACGTTTCATACCTAGCCTTTTATCATTGAACATATTAAATTATAGACTAAGTATGAAATGTATGCCCCATGAAGCACCAAGCCACTGTGGCATAGTGGTTAAATGCTAGGCCTTAAACTCTGGCAGACCAGGGTCGAACGCTGTATGTTTTATATTTTTTATTTAACTAATTTAATTTCATTAAAGAAAAGCAATGCAACTGGGAGGTGGTTGAGGTTTGTTGCAGTGCAGTCCTCTGAACTTATTTGGCATGAGGGCATTTAGACGTGGCTGCAATGCCAGCCACTTTCAAATATCCCTTGCGGCAAAATAACTGTGCTGAAAAGGGCACAACGAAATGGCCACTGCAGCGGACTGGCTGCCAATTTGGCCCGCGCCAAAATTTTGGTTCTGAAAAGTACCACTTGGAGCATGCTGTATAACCAACGTGTGTGCTCCATGGCAAAATGTTTAATCTCACTGCGAATTACCTAAAAACATTGTGAGTTCTCAAAGCCTGCAATCCGAAGGCCATGGCTAAAGGTCTGGTAGCATTTTAAAATGGACAGTGGGCACGCTCAAAGGCCATACCCACTGACCATGGTCGAAGACCATGCTAGTGGTCTGGAAGCATTCTAAAAATCTATGGATTAACAAAAGCCTTGAAATTCAGGGACGAAAACTTTAGTTGCAGCAGCGTTAAGGTGAGCAATATATCATAAATAAAACCTTGAAATTCAAGGGGAAAACTTTTGTTGCAGGGACGTTAAGGTGAGAACTTAACCCAACAAAACCCCTGAAATTTAGCTAAAGCCAACTTAACTTTGAGCTTCCTGTTGCGGAGCCTATGACCACAATGATGACATCACAGATCACATCACTCATGACATCACTAATTACATCATAACAGTAACTGGCATTAAGCATGGCCTTCAGCCATGGTCAGTGTGCATGGCCAAATATATTTGAACACATGAATGGGTACTATTATGGCCTTCAGCTATGGACAGTGGTCACAACCGTCAACCATGTGCACCAAATATTTTAAAACTACAGGTTAACAACCATACATTTTGGCCTTTACCAGTGGATACAGCTTTCAACCGTGTCCACTGAATATTACATACACTGATTAGGCACTAGACATGGACTTTAGCACAATGCTGGACACTGGCCAAAATAATTGGCTGTGCCCACTATATATTCCAACATACAAATGGGCCACTAGCCCTGGCCTTTGGCCTTGAGCAGTTTGTACATCTTTTGGCCATGTCCACTGTATATTTTAAAATAAATAAATGCCATATGCCATGGCCTTCCGCCGTGCCCACTGTGTAATATACAGCACTAACCAGCCACTAGCTCTGGCTTTCGGCCATGCCCACTGTATATTATATACACTAACCAGTCACTAGCCATGGTCTTCAACACAATACTAGCCAGTGGCCACAGCCTTTGGCTTTGCCAACTGTGTATTCTAACATATTAATGGGTACTAGCTATGGCCTCTAGCTATGGCCACTGACTACAGCTTTCAATGTTGCCCACTTTATATTTTAAAACAGTGATGGGCTACTAAGCATGGCTTTTAACCATGCACATTGGTATTTTTGAACACTAACTGACTACTAGCTTTGATGCTGGCCAGTGACCCCTGCCTTTGTCATGGCCAAGTCTGCAGCCTACATTGTTATTAAGGTATTCAAACATTTCATGAGCTAACTTATAAATTATGTTATGTCTAATCTCATTCATGATGTAATCAGTTATATTCAATTTAATTAGTGTTGTCATCAGTGATGGCATCAGTGATGTGATTTGTAATGTCATCAGTGTTCTCATATCAAACAAAATGCAATTAGAGATGTCATGAGTGATGCGATCTGTGATGCCATGCTTGTGGTCATAGGCTGTGCAACAGGGGGTGCAAAGTTATGGTGACTTTAGGTGAATTTTAGGGGTTGTGTTGCGTTAAGTTCTCACCTTAACATCCCTGCAACTAAAGATCTTTCCTTGAAGATATATTTTAGTTTGGTTGTACCGTGTTAGCCAAGGGTTGAATAGAATGTTGATCCAGAATAAAGCAACAAGTCAATATAGACTAACAAAGTCATTTATTTTGTATATCTGCTAGCTTCCGTGGAATTGCTCCACTTCCTCAGGCAAAGATGGAATGAAAACTTTGAAAAACATTACAGCATTACAGCTTACATAGCCCCTCCTACGGATACTCCGTTATCTGTGCCTGTATGTACCTGATTTGTAGTTTTGCTCAGAGAGACATGTATTGGGTGTTCAACTCCCCCACACATTGCAATCTTCAAGATCTAAATGGTAAACTGTTTTAAGTGGGTCTTTAGGAGTTTAGGAGGTCATATCCTTCCGAGTGATCATGCAGAGAGTTTCCAATTTTGGGGTGCTCTGAGGACGGATGAGCGGTGTACCAAAGGTGATGTTGAAGGTGATGATCGAACACCTGATCTTGTGCATTGTCTCTGTGAAAGCTCATTAATGGTGGTGCCCTTATTTGTTGTTGCAGGAATTGTCATTCTGCTTGGGTTAATGCTATCAAGGGGGCTTTTCGGTGGAGTTTTGTGGTCACTTTAAATCGTATACATGAAACTGCTGCCACAACCTATCCATGGCAGCAATGTTTACTTTAAATAATATGCATGAAGCGCTGTGGTGGAGCAATATGGGTCCCACTGGTGTCAGGCGATGTAGGCTCTCCATCCACGCAGGTTTATGAAAAATTAATTGCTATTGCCTGAAATGTAGGTTTTAATATGGGGGCTGGTACTATGCAGTGTTGTGCTCATGAGGGAAGCAGGGGCAGGTGGAACATGCAATGCTGTAAATAGGGTGTGCTGGTTTTCTGGTTTTGAGGTGAGACCGAAGCACACAAACAGTGATGTGATGGTGAGAAAGAAGTTGGAAATATTTCATTTTGAAAATATTAGGCAGCACACTATGGAATTGTATTTTACATGTTTATTTAACAAATATATTCCCAATAAGAGGCAGGTGTCAGGTAAAGGGATTGGCCCAAAATTGCAGTTTGAAGTCTTGCTCCAATGGGTGCGTAGAACCCCCATTTCCAGGTTGTTTCACCATATTCGATGTGGTGACCTCAGGGTTGCTGTATAAGTATAACGATGAGCTGTTGAGATCTGCGCTGGGAAGTAATATGTATCTTTTTGTAATGCATGTGGAATTAATGTACGTATCAAACTGCAACCTTTTTTTCTTTAAACAATGTAATTAGTTTCTAGCAGGTGCTATGCCTGCTCCCACCCTCACATTTCTGTTTCAGTATTTTTTAAATAATTATTTTTAGATTGTGGCACCATCAATTACTTTTACAAATCCGGTTTCCATGGTCCAGACAAAATAGGGGTTGTTGTGAGCGTTATCTTAATTAATGCGGCACCGCGCAAGTACAGTTCAATGGTATTTATCATAACACCCATGGTACTTCTCATCCAACGCCTGCCTCTGCTTCTTTGCCCGCCTCTTGCCCTTTTTTAAAGCATCCTCCTCCAAACCTCCACATTCTCAGTTCAGAATGTATTATGCATCCCATGCAACAGCAGGGTCATGTTTCTGGTGCAGTGGATTGGAAAACATGGTGGTAAATGTGGATAGCACCATTTATTCTGATCAGCCTCATTCAGCTTAATTTGTATTGCGGATTTGGGACAGGAGAGAGAACATAACTTGTCTGCCTATATTACATTCTGCACGACACAAATGTAGGTGCATTGATGCCAGCCTGAACTTTCATATTGGTGTTAATGCAATGGATTCCTTTGGAATCCACCTGAAATTACCACCTTAAAACCAGGCGGATTCCGTAAGAATGTAGAGT
The DNA here is from genome assembly GCF_040938575.1 of Ambystoma mexicanum. Classification (NCBI taxonomy): domain Eukaryota; kingdom Metazoa; phylum Chordata; class Amphibia; order Caudata; family Ambystomatidae; genus Ambystoma; species Ambystoma mexicanum. The sequence goes on from NC_090933.1 coordinate 1,100,834,464, forward strand.
AGAGGCCGCCTGCAAACCATACTCTGTCAACAGCATTTACACGTTTCCAATAATGTAATGAAAACGGGAGGGGTGCAGGCAATTCCGCCTATGCTTTACCCCTCACTTTTCCACCAAGTACGGTTACATTTAAATATGAACGATACTCAGGTAGGCCGCAGGTAGATTATTCAGGATACTTTACTCACATTATAAGGTTCATCAGGTGACATCAGGTACGTCAGGAGATGAGAAGTACAGAGGGGAGCCCACTGGCTCCCACCACCCAGGCTACATCTTCCAGCTGCCCTGGGTGGAATCACATTCAACCTCAGACATTCCAGTCACTCTCATAGCATGCCATTCATGACATGACACCGTGCATTCACACACCATGCATTTAGGGAACAGGGACCATGCAAGGAATACCTATCATAACATAGGCGGAATGAGGAAAGATTGCATGTAAAAGTGCACACAGAGGCATTGCCTAGGTGCAGTAAACGTGGGCAGGGTCTTACCCGATCCCCAATTCCTCTCTCAGTACTTTCTTAATAGCAAGGTTGGTCCCACATTATAATATTTTAGGAATATCTTGGACTGAAAAAGAAGCATTAAAAAAGCAAATGAAGTTAGAAAAATAGATATATTTCATAATTTGCTTATTTTTTTCTGAAAAAAGGGGAGCTTCTACAAATATATGTCTGTATGTGTGATTTTTAAAAATGTAGTTTTTTAGTACGACTAGCGGGGACTGCCTGCTGTTTCCTACTTTCATTTGCAAATAGGTATACTGTGAACACAGGAACACCCCTCCTGCCACCGCCCTGATTCTCCAACCACCCTTCCAACCATCCACTGATCCATTTATCTATTCAAAACAATTCGGCTCCTAATCATTCTTGCTTTCCGGTTTGTTTTCATTGTTTGCCTTAAATTGGGTTATTTTTGCATTTCTCATTCTCAGTTTAATCATTTCAGTAAAATGTATTTTTTGTAGCTCCTAATTTTACAGGGTTATTTTTGTCTGTGCACCAGAGAGTTGCAAGCAGAAGGTGTTCTGCACAGCAAGCCACCAGCCTTGGCTTCTACCGTGGTGTCTACCGTTTTAAGAGCACTTATTGTGCCTTGTTTCCTCCCCAGGGTGAGCCTCCCGCCCCACCCCTCCCACACGGAGCTTGCCTCGACCTGTTTAAAGTCAGGTTTCAGAAGGAGTAGATTCACAGCCCATTTAGTACCCGACGCTCCGCCTATTTTGGAAACCGTCTGAAACGGTCTGCACAGCTTTCACATTTATATCTAAGTGGATAAACAGGCCTGTCAAATGCAATTCTCTTTCAAGGGTCCTGATTTACTAGTCACTCCACCCTAAGGCGCGAGGGCCGATTGATGATTCCGCGATGAGATCACTGCGCAGGTCAGAGTTCAGCGCAGGGCGCTGGGATACATAAACATGGCAATTACAGGGTTGTGCGCGGTTGCCCAGCTCTTCCTTGGGCACCGTGACTGGCAGGTGTTTGATAAAAGCCCAACATATCAGGGCTTCGCGTGCAACTGAAGCCTGGCTGGAGTCACCAGGCTGCCATTGGACCCTGATCTTAAATTATTGCATCACAGGTGCTTTTTGTTTTACACTTGGAAAGGAATTATAGAGGAGTGCTCATGATCACATTTTATCTCAAAGGAATTATGTTATTGCTCTCCTGTTTTCCCAGTTGTGCAAACTAATTAAACAAAACTACTGCGCGTGCCATGTTGATGGGAATTTACATAATGGATACTCGAGAAATGCAAGCAAATGAGTTCACTTCCAAAAGCATGTAAATTAATTATCATACTGCGATGCCTGGGAAATGTTTTTACTTACTATGAAGCGCTAGACAACTCCGAATATAAATGAGCTGTTATTTGCGCTGAGGCTCTAGAGTCAGACTATGTAGACCTGAGCAGGTGAAGGAGCGTCAAAACCAATAGTTTTGGCTTTAGTGTAGGCACGGGGTCCTAATATTGCAGGCACTGCCGTAATGGCACTGTGGCAACATGACCTGTGCTCTACTGGAGTATAAGTATGCATAGTGGCTAAACTGCCTATTCAGCCCCCAAGTTTCTACAACCCAACAGTGATCCCGATCAAAGAGTAAACGGGCACAACCAAGCAATAGGCCTCCTTTGTCTTTTGTGGTAACGTGGGCCGGGGGAATCCAATACTCTCAGAAGGGGTGTGAATGTGATCTAATAGCAACCCCAACAGTTCCAGAATAAGAGGAATATCCAATAGTTTCTATTAAAATATAAATACTTTAATCAAACACACCAATGTAAAAATAGCCATGAAACACCATGAAAACCCTCCCCTGTAAGAGAGAACACAGAATATGCAATAGATAGAAAGGTGCGGCACTCTCGAAAATGAAACAAGGGGTGAGCAGGCATAAGCAACCACACTGAATACAAGGATATGTCTTACGGTGGAAACGGTGCAAAAGAGACCTAACCAGTCTCTAGGATCTAAAGATGATCCCAGGAGGAAGTTATGGGTCAATAGTACGTTTCCACTATTCTTAGGTGGTTTGACAGCTACAGTGTGGATCGAACCATGTCCGTGTGCAGTGTGTCAGTCTGAATAAACCAGTGAGCTGGCGTCTAGTGGGTTCGAATTGGGAGCTGAGTATGGTTTAAGTGCAGCATTCGGGCTGTGCAGAATAGATGTCTCACCATGATCAGATTGATCATTGAAGTGGTTCGGGAAGTTGGTAACCACTGCTTCGGATCATGGTGTGACAAGAGTCGAGGTCAGTCTGTTTGATGGGGTGACCTTGGTGATCCGATGCAGGTTTTGAAGATGTTTTGAAGTGGTGAGCTGATTGTTTTGGGCTGAACAAGTGATGTGCTCTGCTTGGCATGATGGAGTAGCAAGCCGGTTCAACAGGTGCTATGGGTATCCCTACTAAATATCCCATCAAAAATATTGCTGTACACATGGCCGTTTGTCTCACCATAGGTGATATTTTGGGGGGGTTAATTTATGGGAGCCGGGGTTTCTGGGGTGTCCCCCACACATTTTAAAATAATACCGGTGTTGAGGGGGTGTCCCCCACAGGGTCCATGGGTCAATATCACTGCAAAACTATGGCGATATTTTTGTATCACAATATTTTTGCGGGGATATTAACACATAGAACTGTGCTATGCAGTGTTAGTTCATGTTTGATGTAGCGCCAGGAGCAGCATCAGCGTGTCCTTCTTGTTTGAACAAGTGAGCACGTTGATTCAATCGCGTTTCGACCAGCTCAATGTAGCAGAAAGGGAGATTTGACTGACGTGGTCCCCAGATTTTGTGAGACACAGTCTGGGTGCTCTAGAACAGATGAGTCCGTCCAAGTTCTTCTCTCCCAGCCTACGGAGGTTTGGTGCAGAGAGGCAGGTCCTAGTCCTCAGCAAGTCACCCCCAATGTGCCTGTGAGTGGGTAGGAAGCAGTTCCTTCCTATGATTTGTCTGCTCCCTTACAAAAGAGGTACAAATGAATTCTTTCTCAAGTTCTATAAGTCCAAAGGTGAATCAAAGAAGGAGTGTGAGACTCCCTTCTTTAGAGGACAAAGGCCCACAGATGATTTCACAAAAGCAATCCTGCGTTAAGTGTTCCATCCCTGGTCTTTGTCTTCTGACATCATTCCCCAAGTGATTTGTGCTAAAAAAAAATGGATGAGACAGCAAGGAAAGAGAGATATGAAGAGAATCGCGATGGTGGAATCTTCCTACAACTATTTAGACCTCCCTTGGTCTACACTTACTATGACCCCTTACCTTGTCCATATTCACTCTTTTGGTATGCAACACCCTGGTGTGAAGCTAGTCCTTTTAGGATGGATGCAGCCTTTGATTTCTGTTTCCCACGATAGCTCCTGCTATGAGGCTGAGCTTCTGCAGAGAGGTGTTACCAGACCTCGCAAAGGATCCAAAGAGAAGCACAATCATTCAGTCTCTTGCCTTGCAAGCTGCCTGAGCCCGACTGTCTGACCATAGCTGGGCTATAATGCTGACACATGTATGATATCAATTTGATGTGACTTTATTCATTATTAGAGATACTTGCCACCATAAATTAGACTCAGGTAAGGTTTATATTGAATGTTTAGAATTGCCACCATGCTAACAACTTTCATAGTTATGCTGTCTGGGAGCACAGGTGCATATTTTCAGTGCAGCCCCTACACTGATGTGACTTGGATGTCACTGCAGCTCTCAAGAGGGTGCCTATCAACAGTTGAGTTCACTGAGTCCTCAGTCCGGAACCTGGACCGAAGCACACCTGAACCCTCTCCACACAAGGACCACCACAGACGCTGAAGTCAAAATTTAAAGGCTTTATACAGACCTCTGTTTAGCATCATGGGCAGGCAGGAGCTCTGTCCTTGCCATGTAGTACAGCCCTATCATACAATATCACTCAGCGCACTGACTCCAACCTGAGGTTTACAACATTTCCATATGTTCACAGTGTGTTTCTGAACAAACAAAGGCATTCTTAGCATATGCCACAAGGGGATTTGCAGGCTCTTCCTTTACTGGTGTTTAAAAGGATGGGGTTTAGCCATTTACAATTGAATGCAGTGTACTTCTCAAGGGCACATGGTAGGACACTAAGTCATCCTGTGGCATCATGTGTACTCCACTGTCCATGTAGTCTGACTGCACCTGGTGTCACCTGAACAGATAGAAAGCAGAATAAGAACAGAGATATGATATTATCATATTCAACAGCTGCTGGGGCCACTGAAACTACTCTGTTCCACTAGAGAGCAGGCACTGTAGATCAGGATACTGATTCAGAAGGGGACAGGTGCACACCTAGCATTTGGTATGGAGTTTGCTAACCAAACGGTTAGCAGACCATCCTTTCTGAGACAAAATTACATGCATCATTTTATTACTAAAATAAAAATAAATCCAAGGCTTCTACAGCCTTGCCAGATGGCAATCCTTCAAAGATACTACCTTGCCATAAAATGTCAACAGCTGGAAAGGTATGCTAGTATATTATTATGGCAGTGCCCATTTAAAGCCTATTCCAGTGACAAATCAAATGGCTTTGCTAAAGTCTTTTTTTAACAGATATTCTTGGGATAATGTACACAGACAATCTGCCTTCTTCAGCAGAGGATGCTGCTGCAGAAGTTGTTGGTACAATTGGTGGTGATGAGGAGGCTACTGGGAATTATGGGTTTAATGAATGGAGGTGACACTGAAACTGAGGCAAGGAAAGTGCCTGAGCCAGTGGCACAGCCTTGGTAATCTGTCCTGATTTGCCTAACATGTTTATGGGGACCAACATCAGCACATCTTTCCTCTTATCTTCTTTCAATTTGGGGAATATTGCCCCTAGATCATACCGTGTTCCATATCTCTTGAGGGACATTTGAGAGACTTGCGTGGAAATGGTAAAGTTATCATGACCACCTTTAACTTTCGCAAGCCATCATTCTAGCATTTATCAACCCTAATTTGGCTCTCCACCAACTGCTTTAATAGGTTTTCCAACAACATTGCCTATGTGTTTCTCTCAGCCAGGTCAAAACCCATCCTTCCTCTCCCTGATCTACAATAGTAGCCTGGTATATCTCTCCCTAATCTTTCCGTTTTTAATGTATTTCTTTATTGTTGCTTTTTAAGTTTTCAACGGTGAGCACCATCACTTCATGAGACCACAATTAGGGAAAGAAGAGGGAAGAAGAACTGACCTTCACACGCTTGTAACATTTAGGTCACATAAGTGCTAGAGGGAGGATGAAGAGGGTAAGGGGCAGATGTGAAAATACGGATTCCCAACACAGTAAAGGCAATGTTGAAGAAGGCAAATAAACAACTGCAATGACATGTAACCAGGCAAATAGGGTAATATCAAACTATATAATTAAAGGCCAGATGTATGATTGTCTGAAGCCGTCCTACCCGCTTTACTTGTTATCACAGCTAGCGGGAGCTGTGGCCTTACGCATACAACAATACGACTTCAAGTTCATCTTCCAAGCGAACAAAATGTGTATTTCAGCAAGGATAACATACAATAACATACGTGCAGTAAAGGTACAAGTCAGGGATAACACTTTAATAGCATAATTCAAGTTCAATACAATAAGAAAACATATACATTTAAAAAACATAAACAGAAATTCACTTGATTAAGCACCATTTCTCTAACAAAATAAATTACTTTTTTAAATGCACTTATGTATTATGTAATTATTCATTGTATTATTTAATACTCCACTATCGCTCCCACTCCCCTGCCTCTCTTGGCTCCCCTCCGTCCACCACCGCCACTCTCCTTGCTCCTGCCCATAGCACCTGGCAAGGTCTCTAAAGTCGTCTGCTCTATGAAGGTCTCATCCAAACAGGGGCTCCCCTGCTCTTCAAGAACTATTATGGACAACATCGAGTCTCTCGCCCGGCTCTTGCCGACTTTTGTAACCACTCCTTTGCCACTGGCTCTTTCCCTCTATCCCTCGGGCTTCCCCTGTGCACCCTCTCCTAAAAAAGCAATCTGCTGACCCTTCCTGCCTGGCTAAATATCACCCTATTGTCGGAATTGAAATAATATTATGCCTCCTATCGCAACAATTGTATGTGTATTGGCCTACGCCAAGTTGTCTAAAAACATCATATGCAAACAAACTCTGCGGCAAGGTCTTGACCTTAGAAAAAGTAATGTAAGTCGCCATCTTGGATTAAGCCGCCATTTTAGGTTCTCTTGTTATATGGAAGTCACTCTGAACATCAAAATGGAGGCCGAATGACATTCTGAGTAAGATTCTGGCCGTAGTGACCTCCGTACACATGAATAATTAATATGCCTGCAGGCCACTTGTCGGGGTCGCAAACTGAGACCTTGTCCTACTGTTGACCTATGTGTAAATGTACAACTATATCAGCGAAACTAATCAAAATGTATATATTATAGGATTGACCTGGCAAGGAACCCATAAGCCCGACTCCTAGAATCGTTAACCCGCGAGGGGGTTGGCCAAGGTCTGGATAAAGAGTGTAAAAAGCCCAAGTATTTCAATGTGCGCTCCCTCTCACTAATGCATCGAACCTTCGTTGAAGTTCGTTACGTTACTCTGAGAGCCGAATAGCTATCCGTTTGTCAATTGACTTTGGTAACTGTTGTAGCTTTTAAATAAAGCACTTGTATGTTCTTTGTAACCTGTGTTGGTGTGTTTCTTTTGGGCTTCCCGGCCTCATATTATTTTTCTGTTTCCACAGTTGGCGCCCGAATAGGGACCCTCAAGATTGATGCTGGATCATTGAAGGTTGACGCAGACTATCGAACCGGGATCGAACGGTGTGATACTGCGGGCCCGACCGAACGAGACGCGATACCTCGGCAGCGCTGCACGATCCGATCCTTGGACGATAGTCGTGTGGTCTGACACGGCATCTTGACGAGGGTCCATTTTTGAGGCGGGCAGATTTGTCGAAACCACCAAACACAAGGTAAAATTCGTTAGGTAAGTTCTTTGGTAAACCGTACGGTCCTCCTTAGGTTTGGTCAGGTGCAGTCGTGACCCGGCTCTTAATTTAACCCTGACAATTTAAATTTGGCGTATTGTATCTGCAGACACAATTATTGACCAGGTAACACCAATTTTTTGTGAAATGCCTGGGAAATTGTCTAGCTGCTTTAGGGCTCTGTTCCGCAGCGCTCGACAATCTTTGGAATTTAGCCGCCCGGCACCACAGGAGGGGACGCCGGCATGTACTATGTACTGTAAGTATGGCATTGGAAGTATAGTATTTAATGATATTTGGCACAGACAAACCAGACATGCCTCCGAATTTCAGTGGCCAATCAATGGTAGTTTTGAGATCCCCCATATTGAATACCTAGAATCGGTCTTGCTAAAAAAGAAGGCCAGACCTGCAGCGTTTGATGTTTTGCAGAATTGGAAAAAAGAAGCGTTGCAGCAGCTTAAAAGTAGGGATAAACATGCACGCCGTCATAAAACAAATGCTGAAAAGGCGTTGTTATATGATAAGGAAAAACATTCGGAGTCAGTCAAAAATATGGATAGGGCTTTCTCCCTAGGTATCCAGAAAATGTATCCCTCTAAAGATTTCCATGTTTCCGAAGAATTTATTGAAAAATTGTTAAACGAACGCAGGCCTGGTGCCTCCGCGCCACGTCTGTATGATCCTCTCCCGGGTGCTCTGCCCATTCCTGCTATTATTCCTGCTGTTATTCCTTTTCCCTCTGTGCAACCTATTGTTCCTATTCCTCTAGTTGTTGTTCCTCCACCTATCACACCACCCCTTCCTCTTACGCCGATCGTTGCACCCCCATTGAATTTGCCCGCACCTCTGCTCCCGAGTGGTTCTGTATTGACTGAAGTCGATCGGGGTGCGGGGTCGAAGATTGTCACTCGAAATACTGTTTCTGCAGACAAGAAACAGGAATTATTTGCATGGGCTAAGCACTGTATGGAGAAAGGTGATCAAGTTAACGTTTTTTCCACATTATCAAATATGGACAATTTTCCCGAGAAAAATTTTTTTATTAAAGGTTTGGGGACTCAATTATGTGTAATGTGGGGTAGATTGCAAGATTCGGATTTCCCACAAGGGGTGAGGGATCTAAATATTTTAGCACTTTCGATGGGGCACAAAGGAGAAAGTACATGGTCATGTTGAGAGATTTTTTGAGTATAGGAGGGACTTTGAGAAATTACGAGATGAGGATGATGAAGTTGACAGTATGTATGTACAAAAACGGTTCCTTCCGTGTCGTAGATCGGCACCGGAGGAAGTACGAATTTGTACCAAAGATGCGATTTGATGGATCTCGGATTCATCGATACCGCCAGATGAAGTATATGACATGTATAGTCAGTATACAGTAGAAATGCAGAAGAAGGTGATTCAGGTAATGGTACAGTACCTGCAAGATGAATGTGTAAGGAAGAAGGTTAGTTGTCCTATAGAATTATTGGGTATTTGTAAGAGGGCTTTTTCGCCCGACACTTCTTCAGCTGCTTTAGCGCTCGACCTGGCTCTGTTGCTTAGTAAGCGGTCAGAGTTGCCTACATCCCAGTTGCCTATGAGAGAGGCTCCTCTGACATTTGTCCCTAAGGTTGAGATTCCCGCTAACGCTGGGACTGGTGCACCCGCTGTGGACATCCCTGCACACTATGTATCGCAATTTGTTCACGTCCCGTTTTCACGACAGGAAGTGAACAATATTAGACAATCAATTCCCGATATCAGGAAAAACCCAACAGGGTTTTACAAAGAGATAGAGTCCGTTTTGCAGTCCTCTGTGTTCACCTTAAGTGACATTGACTTTCTATTCCCTGTACTCCTGCCCGTAGATTTATGGAAGCAGGTTCAAACAATAGACGATGTGCCAGGGTTAGGAGATACGTGGGCTAACATGACTAGGTTTGATGGGGAAAGATCAGCTGGTGAGAAACCACCTCAGGTAATACTTACTTTGCCTGATAGAATTGTCGCAAAATTGAAAACCATAATTCCTGAGAAAATAATTTGGGACAAGCTTACGGCCTGTGTTCAAGGAAAAACTGAAGGTGCCACCGAGTTCTTTAATAGATTCGAACAGGTATTCTCTGATTTCAGTGGACAGGACTTGGGCACAGAGTCTGGGAAAAGGTTGTTTGTGGACAGATTTGTACGTGGGTTGTTGCCCGACATCCAGTCACAGATTATGTCCTCTGAGAGCGCTTGGCAGGCGAAATCCCAATCTGAAGTTTTGCACATGGCTCAGTATTATGAGAACCGTGTGAATAATGAAAAAGAGAAAATAGAGAAGAGGAAAGGAGATTTGAAGACTAAAGTATTGTTACAACAAATTGTTAGAAATCCCAGAGGAGGTATATCACAGACCAGAGGTCAGTATGTCCCAAAAGGAAACGCTCCTTTGGGTTCTGTGAATATTAATCAATGTGCCTATTGCCGCCAGGAAGGTCATTGGCGAGCACAGTGCCCCGTCCTTCGCCAAAGGTCAAGCAATGCATTTGGGAGTATGGGTAGACGACCGAGATGTCGCCCCAGAGCGGGGGGCCCTGATAGAGGTCAGTTTTCACAGGATCCTCAGCAACCTTTTTCACGGGAAAATCAGACTTCGAGTGTGGACACGAGAAACATATTTGATCACCCTTCTGCTGCCTACCTTTCTGAAGAGCTTCCTTCCGATAACATTTTGTTTCGTTAGGACTGCCCGAAGCAGGGTTTGGAACCTTTACCTATTCCCATTAATCAGAAAGGTCCCTACGTTGAATTGTTAGTGGGGAATAGGAAACATCAGTTTTTGATAGACACTGGAGCACAGAAGTGCTCCATTGCTCATTCCCGGATTCCAAACATTCCACTGTCAGGGCAAACAAATGTTTCTGTAGGGTTTTCTGGTATACCAATTGTTTGTCCGGTTTCTTCGCCGGTGTCTGTTTCTTTGGATCCCTTTACGAACCATTGTCCTTTCCTTCTGACTTCGAACTGTGGAGAGAATTTGCTGGGGTTAAATTTGTTGAAGAAACTGAATGCAGTAATTCATTGTTCCTCTGATGGAGTACGACTGACGGTTTCACCACAGCAACTTCCCAGTTCTCAGTTTCTGACTCGACCATTGCCTACTGAGTTTAGTGTTGTCCCGGAATGTTTATGGGCGGTTGACGACAATGATGTCGGTGTACTACAGATTGAGCCTGTTAAAATAGTTTTGAAACATGGAGTTAAATTACCACGCATTCCGCAATATAAAATATCAGTTGAGGGCGAGCGTGCTTTGAAGTGCATTGTCTCCGATTTTGTGCATCGAGGGGTGATTGAAGAGATTGCAGGTAGTTTATGTAACAGCCCGATTTTGCCTGTATACAAGAAAGGCGACAATGCAATCCCATACCGTTTTATAATCGATCTTTGTGCTATCAACAAAGTTGTCGCCCCACAATTTCCAATTGTGCCTGATGTAACAACGATACTAACAATGATCCCTGCTACAGCTACGCACTTTAGTGTTGTGGATTTGAAGAATGCTTTCTTTAGCATTCCTATACACAAAGAGAGTAGATATTTGTTTGCGTTCACCTTGGGAGGACGTTCATTTACATTTACTCGGACACCTCAAGGGTATACTGAAAGTCCAAGCATTTATAGTAGAGCTTTGAAAGAGCGGCTTGATACCCTTGAATTGCCACCTACTTTTACACTACTTCAGTATGTCGATGATTTACTTTTGGCTGCAGATTCTGAAAGTGCTTGTAAAGAAGGCACTATATTGTTAATTATTCATCTGGCCGAAAACGGTCATAAAGCTTCGCTCAAGAAATTTCAATATTGTTGCCAGGAGGTCGCCTATTTAGGTTACCTCCTGTCAAAGGAGGGGAGAAGATTGACACCTGAAAGAATAAAACACATTTCTGGCATGTCTGTTCCAAATACGCAGAAGGAAGTCAGAGCCTTAATAGGTATGGCTTCTTACTGTAGTTTGTGGATCCCAAACTTTTCACTAGTGATAAAACCGATGTTGGCTTTGACGAAGAAGGGCATTTCTCTGCCACTGCCATGGAAATCGGAACATCAACGATCATTTGAGCTTCTCAAAACCGCGTTATGCTCTGCACCGTTTCTGGGTACTCCAAATTATGACAAGGCCTTTGTGTTGTTTGTGCATGAATGTGACTGATGTGCTTTGGCTGTGTTAACGCAGGAACATGGAGGGAAGAATAGGCCGTGCGGCTACTACTCCTCCACCCTTGATCCTGTCGCATGCGCTTTGCCGAGATGTTTGCGAGCTGTCGCTGCTGCTGCCGCGTCCGTAAAACAGAGTGAGGGAATGGTCCTAGGCCATGATTTAATTTTGATGGTACCTCACTCTGTAGATGTCCTATTAATTAAGACTCAAACGCAACACCTCATCTCTGCACGGCTGACAAGGTATGAATTCATTCTGTTTGCCCCTCACATTCAAATTAAGAGGTGTTGTGTTCTTAATCCGGCTGAACTTCTACCTTTCCCGCAAAATACTGTTTGCGGTGACAAAGAATTACTTGACTGCCTGTATGCCACTGAACAGGAAACCAAGGGCAGGATAGACCTTATAGATACTCCTTTGGGCAATGCAGAAGGGGAGCTGTTTTGTGATGGCTCCTGCTTCAAACTCCCAGATGGTACATCTACAGCTGCTTACGCAGTTACTACGTTGAGTACGGTTGTTGAAACTAAGAGAATTCCACATAACTCCGCGCAGGCCGCAGAGATTATAGCGTTGACCCGAGCTTGTGAACTCTCCAAAGGGCGTATAGTAAACATATATACTGATAGCCAGTATGCCTTTGGGGTGGCTCACAACTTCGGGAGGCTCTGGTCGGAAAGAGGGTTCCTAACCTCATATGGGACCAAGATTCAGCATGGTCCCCTGATAGTGCAATTTCTCTCGGCACTCTCACTCCCTAGGCAGTTAGCGATCATGAAATGTGCAGCACATCGTAAGGTCATAGATGATGTGGGAAAAGGGAACGCTTTTTCTGACCAGATAGCCAGGCAAACGGCCACAGACCTTAGCGCAGACATGTATGCTCTAAGGGAAACAAAAGATGCCTATGTAATGGATGAGGGTATCGGGTCTGTGCGAGATATCCAAACTGATGCCACAATAGAAGAATCTAAAAGGTGGGCCGAAGGAATGGGGAAACTGGATGACGATGGGTGTTGGGTGGATACAGCTGAAGGAAAATGGTTGCTCCCTGATTCATATGTGCTGGCAATGGTTACGATGGCACACGGTCCTACGCATGTGTGTGCTCAGCAGATCACGAAAATGTTAGAACAAGTATGGGTGAATGATAAAATTTCGAAGATTGCACAGCGCCATGTTCAGAATTGTATGATTTGCTTACAGCATAATATGGGGAAGGGGACAGTAGCTCCAAGGGGAAGCTTTGGGCCCCCTTCTGTTCCCTTTGAGGTCATTCACTTTGATTTTATTGAGATGGAACGGTGTAACAATCTAAAATATGTTCTTGTGATTATTTGTGCTTTTAGTAAATGGGTCGAGGTTTTCCCCGTTAAAGATGCTACTGCCATGACCACTGCAAAGACTATGGTAAAATAATTCTTTCCACGATTTGGGCTTCCAAGGGTAATTTGGTCTGACAATGGTCCCCATTTTGTTGCAGCAGTAATTTTGAAGATATGCACAGCGTTACACATTGAAAAAACGATTTCACTCAGCTAGACATCCTCAAAGTGCTGGGTTGGTAGAGAGACATAACAGCATCCTAAAGAATAAGCTTGCAAAAACATGTGCCGACACCAAACTGAAATGGCCAGATGCCTTACCTATTGTATTGTTAGCCATGCATACCACACCTCAAACTAAGACTGGGCTCTCTCCATTTGAAGTAGTGATGGGGAGACCTGCTAATATTTGGGGTCTTCCGAAGCCTAAAGCATTGAGGGAGGTTGACCATATATTGCTTGTAGACTACTGCAACCAGTTGACTAAAAATCTGTATTTCATTTACCATCAGGTCCAATCAGCTTTACCTGTACGGTTTATGGGCCCAGGACACGATATTCAGCCTGGAAGTTGGGTCCTAGTGAAGGCCTACGAAAGGTCTTCCTGTCTCGCTCCTCGCTGGAGGGGACCCTATCAGGTACTGTTGGTCACCCAAACAGCAGTGCGGGTGGCTGGAAAGAAGCATTGGATCCACGTGACGCATGTCAAGAAACGTCCTCACCCGACGCCACACGTTACAGAAGAAGCAGAACCCCTCGCTGATGCTACAATCAATGATCCTGGAGTAGCAAACAGCGCTGTGAGTGCGTCGGAGAGTTTCTCTGAGCCCGTGGAGCTTGGGGAACAGTCCATTTTGTCTCCGCACTCTTTGAAAATGTCACTTCCGGGAAACATTGTTTCAAGTTCTGCGACTTACGTCGCCTCCGATACGTCGCTTCCCTCAGGAAGTGACGTTACCTTGTTTCCGGATCAAACAGTTCTGAGTACCACCAGGTACGACCTTCGACGAAGAAAATAGAACTACGGCACGGGTCTTTTCCGTGCATTTGGAAAGAAGAAGTGATTGAAAGTTTTCTCTTGTAAAAGAAAGCTCCTTTCGAACAAAAGGGAAAAAAAAGGGGATTCTGCTGGCTAGGGTTGGGAAGGACAAAGAAGTCGCACGACCGTAGTGTCGCCAGCAACGAACAATGGGGTTGTCGATTAAGAAACTACGATGCCTGCCACCTCCACCGCTGCTCCCCGCATTGGACTTGTAAATAAGGGGGTGACCAACTCGGACAACGAACAATGTGCCTGGGCCCCGAAAAAGTATTGCTGTGTTGTGTTAATAATAATTGGAATTTGTGTAATTACTGCTGTGGGACTTTGGTACTTCGAAGAAATTTACCCTCTAAAACCTCTACTGCCAATTGAGATTGTACCTACTGCTTTGACTCCCTCTGTACACCTCCACACCTTCTCACCTAGAGACTCCCAGCATAGACAAAAGTATCATAATAACACTTTAATGATAGTAATGAATGCAACGCATGCCATTTTTAATAAGAGTAATTGCTGGATTTGCACCCATTTACCGCATCATGGGAACAAGGGGCTAGGATGGTATATTCACCCTTTACCTTTAACGACTGCGTGCTATGCTTCTCTTAGAGCACTATTCTCTGGCCGTTGGAATGATAGCGCCTCAGGGAACTTTGATGGAACTCATTTAAATGATTTTGAGAAACGTGAATTGACTCCCCTGGGATGCTCGCTTTTTGCAAATAGAAGTAGACCTAATGTTGCTTCTATTAGGCCATCTGATAAACTATCTCTTCCTTTCCAAACTCTAATTTCCTTTAAAATGGCTCCGATAGGCAATAAGGACGCTGTGCCCCCTTCCTACTCTATTAATCATAGCCCCGATTCAGTCCCCTTTTGTGTACAAAGAAATGGCACTCGACCAATGGGAGATTTTGAAGGTTGTGTGAACATTGTAAATTTGACTGGGGAGAACAGGCCTCTGTATGTAGGGGGGCCTGTTTATTTCGTCTGTGGTAGTTCAGCATTTCGCTGGTTGCCCAAGGATTGGCAGGGAACATGTTATTTAGAAATCCTGTTACCGGGGGTATTTATAACTAGTACATTGGAAGTTTCTAAGGCTCGCCCACGGCGGGACGAGAACGGAGATACCCCTGGGCAAGTATTGGGAGATATAGCGAAATCAGTTGTGCCATTTTGGGGACAGATAGCAAACTCTGAAAACATTAGGGGGCTAGCAAGAGTACTGGAGAGAACCATCAACCGGACCACGTATATACTCTACAATATGACACTAGAACAAAAGGCAATAAGATTGGTAGCACTCCAAAATCGGATGGCATTAGATGTCATCCTGGCAGAACGTGGTGGAGTATGCAAATTAGTGTGGTCCGCTTGCTGTGTTTTCGTACCAGATTCCTCACCAACAATTTTCAAAGCAATACAGAACTTGCACATCCTTAGTTCTGAGGTGCATGTTCCTGTGGGAGATTGGAATATTTGCGCCTTTTTCTGGGATTCTCTACGATCCTGGGGTTGGAAGGTGCTTTCTGTTATCCTGGTTATTTTGGGAATCCTGCTATTCATTTGTTGCTGTTTCCAATGTCTACCTAGTATATGTGCAATGCTAGGGGGGTGTTGTGCTCAAGCGGTGAGCACAGTAGGGCACAAAATGTATGCCCCGGACACAGCATCTAAAGAGTTTGTGTTACAAGAGGTTCTGATGAATGACCTAATGGCTATAGACATTACAGATCATGATTCAGGATGTATAGACGACAATGCATGGAGTTATTTACAGAAGTATTAGAAATGATATTAGCACTTGGCATAGGCCAAAAGGAGGGTTTGTCGGAATTGAAACAATATTATGCCTCCTATCGCAACAATTGTATGTGTATTGGCCTACGCCAAGTTGTCTAAAAACATCATATGCGAACGAACTCCGCGGCAAGGTCTTCACCTTAGAGAAAGTAATGTAAGTCGCCATCTTGGATTAAGCCGCCATTTTAGGTTCTCTTGTTATATGGAAGTCACTCTGAACATCAAAATGGAGGCCGAATGACATTCTGAGTAAGATTCTGGCCGTAGTGACCTCCGTACACATGAATAATTAATATGCCTGCAGGCCACTTGTCGGGGTCGCGAACTGAGACCTTGTCCTACTGTTGACCTATGTGTAAATGTACAACTATATCAGCGAAACTAATCAAAATGCATATATTATAGGATTGACCTGGCAAGGAACCCATAAACCCGACTCCTAGAATGGTTAACCCGCGAGGGGGTTGGCCAAGGTTTGGATAAAGAGTATAAAAAGCCCAAGTATTTCAATGTGCGCTCTCACTAATGCATCGAACCTTCGTTGAAGTTCGTTACGTTACTCTGAGAGCCGAATAGCTATCCGTTTGTCAATTGACTTTGGTAACTGTTGTAGCTTTTAAATAAAGCACTTGTATGTTCTTTGTAACCTGTGTTGGTGTGTTTCTTTTGGGCTTCCCGGCCTCATATTATTTTTCTGTTTCCACACTATCTCTACCACCCCTTTTCTGGGTAAACTCCTGAAGAAGAGGGTACTCACCCAACTGATCCTCCAAACTTAACTTGTTGGTTGCCTCCATGACCATCAATCTGGATTCCGGGCATCCAGAGGCACGGAACCTGAACTCCCGTTAATACATGCTCGCAAATCTTGACTCTACCTCTCCTGCTGTTCTCATTCTCCATGATCTCTCCTCTGCCTTTGACACGGTAAACCATTCTATCCTCATAAAACAGCTCTGTGATACCCTCAGCATCACGTATCGAGCAATGGATTGGCTGACCTACTTCCTCCCTAACCGCCACTCCCAAATACAGCTGGGCCCTTTCTCCTCAATCACTTCACTCTCCACCCATGTTGTCCACTAAGGCTCTATCCTATCCCCATGGCTCTTCGATATCCATCTGGCCCCTCTTGCTAACCTTATCCCTCCCTTCTCTCCTCATCTCCAGTGTTATGCAGATGACATACAGCTTTCCTTCTAACTTCCCTCTAATATCTCCTCTCTCATCCCTGATTGTCTGACCGTTATTCAGTCATGGTGTGCAGCTAACAGTCTCTGTCTTAATGCCAATAAGATGGAGATCCTTCTTATTAGGACAACTGTGCCCTGTTACCCTCCTACCTTCTGGCTGCCTTCTTTGGATACTCTACCTTTTCCATCCCTTAAGGTCAAAAACCTCAGGGTCATCTTTGACTCCTCTCTCTCCTTGACCCCTCACATCTTGGACCTTGCCAAGAAGGCCCGCTTCCAGCTGCACCTCCTCCTGAGAGGCATCCTCCCTTTCCTAAACCTTTCCCCAGAAGCTAAACGTTTCCAGAGCTCTTGTCCTCTCTAGGCTGGACTACAGCAACAGCCTCTTCCTCGATCTCCCCCTCTCCTCCCTATGTCCCCTTCAGCTAATTGGTACATTGAAACAGTGCTCATACAAAGCTTGGATTGTTATACTCAAAATGCCAATAAAGTTTAATTAAAAACAACCGAAAAATACACCACATAATAAATTTACACAGTGAAAATGTCTTTCTTTATGCAGATTTGCCTGTACACAAGGCGTTTCCACTAGTACTAAACAAATAGCCAACTATTGCAATAGAAGGACCACACACCCATCAGCAGACCAAATGTAGAGGTGTACAAGTACAGAGTATAGAGGTTTAGTACCAAGGCTCCACTGGGCCCATGAAGGGGAGCATAGAAATGTATTCTCTTGGGACTTGTAAGGCCATTCCAATGTATACAACAGCCACCCATCCTCTGCTAGATTAACATATGTGTTCCTAATCCTCTTGCAAGAGGTGTGGCTTCATGAGCCACTACTAATCTATGGTTTTACAGTTGTTTTTCAACCATATGAAAGCGGTTCTGAAAACAAACGCTCTGGTGGCTTACTTACAGAAACTCATAATAATCTCAGGATTTCTATTGCATGTCTGCAGAATGTCTGCCTGGGTATTCTAGCAATTAAACTGTCTGGGTTTAATTTCTCAATTTTAAAGGATATGTCATTGATTAATATATTTTGTAATCCAGTTCAACTAAAGATGGATGATTTTCCTACTAGTATCAGTGAAGTGATGATCTACTGGTTGGGTGAGGATGAATCAAATTCTGTATTAATCAGGGGCAATTTTAACCACTTGTGTCCCGACATCTGTAAGGGGATCCCAATATAGGCTCTGTCCAGGAATGCAAAGTCTAAACTGTGGGCTGAGAGATGGGTCAAACAACTGGACACTTGGGGTATATTTAAATTTAACAGGAGCTTTGATGGCAATATTGCCGAGCAAATCGACTTGGGCAGAGGACAAAGTACATCACCCATTGATTTTTGAGATAATTCATGGATTATTTGTGCCAAAAAAACGGGATTTGTGCGCCATTCTGCCTGCAAATCCCCATTTGTTAAACAGGGATTTGCGGGCTGAATGGCGCACAAATCCCGTTTTTTTCAGCGCAAATAATCCATGAATTACCCCCTTTGTCTTTTCCTCCATCCCATTCTTCGTGTATTGTTCTAAAATCAGTGTAATTGAATCACCCCTGAGTAATCATAATCTATTGTTGCCCACAAGGAAAGGGGCTGAAGTCAACTTATTTGGAGACCACATGGAATTAGCAATTTTAATAATACATTATCCCTTTTTATGAATCTAAGTCTTGACTGATTGTTTTTCTCTAGCAAAACTCTCTAGTTTTTTTTAGATTGGATAAGCTTTACTCCTTTTTTTATCAGTGAACTATAGGAGTGCAACACTCTAATCATGTTTTTGATTTCAAGATTCAAAGAAAAAACGAGCATTGAGCCGTAGCCTAAACAGACTTTCACAGGAGTTAATCTCCCTAGAGGCTAGGGTCTTAGCCAAAAGAGAAAAAAAGCCACAAATATAAATGTTAGTTAATGGATGCTAAAGAACTTAGCCCAAAACAATCTGTCAACATTTGGGAAAAAGAGGGACTGTTAAATATAAATCATGGCAAATTGATCTGATATAAGAATCCAAGTGGATAACTTATTATAAGAAACGTTATGCCCCTCTGATCAATGTGAGGCCCCTGGATTTGGATTCGTCCCTTGTATTGTAGGAGCGACACTTTAATAAAGAGCATTTTTGAAACAATTTTTTATCATTAAATCAAAGTCCTCCAGAGTCTGTGGACGTGATGGAATTTCAAATGACACAATTTAAGAATCTTCAAGTCTAATAATATGGTTATTATATTTAGACAGACACCAAGTTTGTGCTCATTACCTCAGCCCTAGTGTCTATCTTATACTGTTCCAGTTTTCAATAAAAGTGATAGAGGGGACCTAAAAAAGTACAGTCCAATTGCATTATTGGACGTAGGCAGTACAATCTTTGGCAACTTGTTAATAGGTGAGCTTCAGACTTGGGCAAACAAGCGCCAAAGATTAAAGACATTTTAAAAGGGTTTCCGAACAAATATAGGCACTTCGCTAAGTGGTCTCTTTTTTTAAATTGCTACAAGCCCAGGCCTAATGAAAGGTTTGATGCCCACAAAGATCTGTCAGTGTTAATAGATATATTCTGCCAGGTATGTGGCATAATGGGGCATACCTGTTGGCGTTTTAAGTATCATAATCCTTTGCGCTCTGATACTAGTATCCAGATCCTTTTGGAAAGTAGAGGGAATCTCTCTCCTATATTTGGAATTCACAGGGGGCTCAGACAGGGATGTGCACTAGCTTCCTGATGATTCAACCTCAGTCCTTTGGACCTGGGGGATACATTGTGAGTAGGCTCTTTTCCTATGCGTTTTGGCCAGCCAGGTTTAAATTGGCAGGCCTACGCTGATGACATAGTGCTACTGAATGTTACTCCAATTCGTCCAAAACAAATTATCCAAAGATTTCAATAGTTTGTGTCAGTCAATGACCTTTCTATTAGCATCACAAAATCTAAGCAATTTTCAGCCATCTACCTCAAGATATCCTCCATTGATTATAGGCCTGCCTCACATTTATCTAGCCTTGGATTTTCAATGCTTCCCTGAGCATTAATTCCTTCAAGTATCCATTCCCACTGCTGACCAACAGCACTAAACACTGGTATATCCAGACCTAGCTCTCTGCTATGACCCCTGGGGAATTCACATCCAATCTAGCCACCTGTGCCAAATCCCTTGGGTTCGACATCAACAGACACCTCTATTTCAAATAGCACATAGCAAGGAAGACACAAATGGTTTGCTTCCAAATTTCTCTGCTGCTGAAAACCAAGAAATTCAATCTGTACCCTTGGTCCTCTCCTATCTGGATAATGTCAATGCCCATTTGGAAGGCCTTTCGGTGACACTCAGCATTTCTGGAGGCCCATGATACACCAGAAATAAGAGCATTTGCAGACTTGAACTCAGCTGGTGCAGGAAGGAAATAACCATAAAACAGGCCTTTTATGTGTATGCTGCAAGACTCTGGAACCTCCTCTCAGTCAACACCAGACGCACCCTCTCACTTCTACATTTCAGGAAGGAGCTCAAAATGATCCTCATCAAGAAATGGCTCTTAATTAGTACCAAGTTCCACACACCGTCCAAACACTATACACAAAACCTCTAAGTGATTTGCTTCCCCTGTTTCCTCCCCTGCTAGCTTGTAGATATTTGATGATAAATTGTGCACCCTCCTTTGCCCCATAGTTAGCTGCATGATCCCTTCTATCTTTGCTTCCCTCAGCCAGTCCTTCCATCTAAGATTTGTAAAGCACTCCATGATTCCCAGAGTAAATATTCTAATGATAATGATATTAACATTAAAAGGGTGAAAAAAGTCCTTAAAAAGGAGAGTTGTAAAACCTTTTCTGAACCCAAGATGTCTCTTATTGTGCCTGAGGTGAGGAGGAAGAGAGTTCCACAAGAAAGAGCAAGCAACACAAAAGGTTCTGCTGCCAATGTTTTCCTCTCAGAACAGTGGGCGTCACAGAATCTGCAACAGGATGATCTCAGTTAACTACATGGACTATATATAATCACTTTACTTTGGAGGAACCAGGGATAAAACACCTGAGCCTCCAATAGGTAAATCAAAGGGATTCATATCTGATCTGGGCTTATCCGGGAGCCAGTGAAAGGATTTCAGGGCAGGTTTGATGTGGCTCCTGGGTTTTGGACACAGTATGAGTCTAGCAGCATTATTGTGGATTCCATGCAGAAGGTGGACAGTGGCTTTGGTGTGGCTGAGGATGTTGAGTTAATCCAGTATGTAAATGACTATATCCCAGGTCACTTCCACCTAATGATAGAAGTTGAGAAAAGAAATACTACATCTAATGAAAACAGCTGTTAGTGACATTTCCTAGATAGCTCAAGGAGCTATGGTGTGCAGGACAGTGCAGTGAGTTATCAAAGATGTCCCAAAGCATTCTCACTGCATGAACCACACTGGTTTGGATGGCCACAGAAGGAGGACACGTGAAAGGAAAGGGAATGGAAGAAGGAATGGTAGTGCCTATGTTCATGATTTCAGTGCTTTCGCCATTAAAACACAATTTCTAATTGAACGTCCTTCTATGGTTGCAGGAGAAGAAGAAGGGGATCAAGCTGGGAGTGCCATTGGAGGGGACTTCCAGCATGAAGTCAGTTTGTGTATTGTTAGCATAGGACTGAAAGGTGTCGCAGAAGGGGGAATGGATGTCAGGAAGATGGTAGGTGTAAAAGAGAAAAGGTACGACAATTGATCTATGGAGGACACCACACCTAGAAGGACTTGGAAGGAGCAGATCCATTCCAAGGCCCTATCTTTGATTGTAAAAGAGGCATCAAGGCTGTTATAGAGCATGGAAAGATTGACAGTATTGCTGGCAGATTTCAGCACCAAGAGGATAATGATAGTAGGCACGTTTGTATTCAGGAACTGAAGGGGCTCATCTCTATGAAGACCAGTCCCAATTTTGTACATCAGGAGGGCCAGAACCCTGATTGATGTTTGCTAAACAGCCAATTGATTTCTCTGAATGGGTGGAGCTGAGTCACAGCCGCCTTCTCCAGGATTTCACAAATGAATGGCTGATGGGGTCATAATTAGCTGGTAATTTGGGGGAACACCACAATGTAATGAGCTGTTACATAAGGTGGCTAAGCATGATGCCAAGATGGCAATTAGTTCAAGCGACCTCTGCTAGAGCCTCCTTCCTATTCCTGTCAAGCAGGTGTCTTCTTATTTGCTAAATTACAGGGCATTTCTTGCCTGGGCACCCGAAATAGAGGACAGGCAAGGAAAAGGGCAATTCTGGTTTGGTCCAGATAGGGCTTTGAAAGCATCTAAATGCATCCAAGGCATTTATAGTTACTCTGATCTCCTGACCTTTGCCATAGGCCCCAGTGACTGGTTAGTAGCATTTTTCCTATCTTATTCAATATATTTTGAAAGTAACCATCTGTGTTTTTTTTTTACTATGTGTGAATGTTTGCCTACAATTTTCCCTCCTGCAGTGTATTTCCCAGATTGCACGATCTGTACAGATCTAGGTTGCATAATCTGTGTCATTTTCTCAAAGGGTTGTGTTTAGTAGTGCTTGGCCATTTGTTTTAGTTTGGTGTTTACTGCACTATTGTTATGTAGAAGATTACATTGCTGATTCACAATAAGGGTGTACCCAGCCCATGGCCCATTCTGCCAATATGGAGGTTAAGAAAGTGTACAGAGTTATGGTATGTGTTTAGGCATAGTGCATAGGAGCATTTGCTCTCCCCTGTTATTCTGACCTAATTGGATTTCTTCAGAGCCGCATTAAGAGGGGAGACAAAGGGCTTCATTATGAGTTTGGCCATCAGGAAATAAGGGTGCTGGTAGCAATGTATCGAGGCCCTTTCTGGACCGCTAAACTAAGAGTCTACTGGTAGTGGCACGGTACTCACTGCGGACCTGACCTGCCGGGATTTCATTCCCTACCGGCAGTTTCTTCACTGAAGCAGCGGCACTGTTAGGACTCCACAGGAATGGGGATTTACCATTTCCTCTGCCTGCCATTATATCCCAGTGGCGCTGGGAAGTCAGGCAGTGAAAAGGTTGTTACAGGGTTGCCGGTAACCAGTGGCCTACCAGCATGTTTTATTGGCAACCACGTAATGAGGCCCAGAATCGTGTCCCCTATGACCATAATTATAATTGTTAATTTATAATGCGCTTAATACCAGCAAGTGGTTCCTAAACACGGGATTGGGATTTGAACCTGTGTTGCGCTGCCTTATTTCCAAGACAATCGTGTTGCTCCTGAGCCATCCTTCCTCCACCATGATCAATGTGTCAGCTCTTTGAAGTAATTCCACCTCTTTTTTTCTCCACGGATGTCCTGGGTGAGGGGAGGTGCCAACGAGCTTGTCTAGGATAACTATGTATATTTCAATCAGCCTACAAAGATCACTTTTGACAATGAGATTACCAAATATTCTGGGTGGTGACTTGCCCACCTTCTCTGCGAGTATGGTCTACTCCTCCTTTATACATGTAATGTTGTGCATTTGCCCATCCTAAGAATTACCATCAGCTACCCCTGTTGTGATGTCATTATAGCTGTAGGAATGGGCTCAGTTGTGTTTTGGCATAATTTTATTCTGACTACTTCTTTTGAGATTTGTAGAAACATACACATTTACTATTGCATATTCAAATGCCATGACACATTAAATAAAATATTCAAAAGCAATATTCTAAATTAATGATAGTAGAACTCAGAGCTCTTATTCACAAAGATTTCTTTAAAAAAAGTGGTAAGTCCCGACTTAATTTCCACACATTCTTTCTTAAAAGTAGATCCTATGACGTCAGACAAACCTTAGGCGGTCATGATGAGTTGGCTGGAATTTCACAAGAATATCCCCCAGGAGAAAATTTGGTGGTGGTATATCTGTAATTCAGCCAATTCAGAGTCTATTGCTGGTAGAGGTGGTATTTCTTCAATACCTCCTGTGGTATTCCAGCAATACCATCCCTGCCAGTGGTAAGCTTGGAATATCATATTGATGTTGGAAATGAATAATATACAGTAGTTGTTCATACCACTCCTGTACATTTTGTTAATGCATCAAAAGGCAGTGTGTTATCCTGTTCCTTATTGCATGGTAAAGGTGATCCGTGGGTTGTCATCAGAGTTGCCAAATTTCTCACTCTTTCTCTTGCCCCCATGAAAAAGTGTGTTCACTGTATTTAAGGGATGCACTTTGCTTCTCTTCTGTATAGCTAAAAAAATAAAAAAAACATATTTTAGGGCATTTTTCAATGTTTACCTTCACCTATACATCGCATTTGGAACCTTCCTACTTCCCATGGAGGATAGACAATTGGGGGTCCAAAATGATAGCTGCATGATAGCTTTATGCTTGTTTGTCTGTGAAAATGGTATACTGCAGGGCAGTATATTTTTAATGCATGTGATATTTAATATTTACCACATTTGTAGTTTTTTTTGCCACCCTTTTGGTGATAAAATCATTGATCCAAAGACATCACAATACTAAATGTATTTTTAGTACATCGTTGGAAAATAAAATACTGCAGAAGTCACCATACCCTTAGTATTTCCAGGTATCTTTTGGCAGTCATACTTTACAATAAAAGGCCAGATGTGTGTTTGTCCAAAGCCGTCCTGCCCGCTTTTCATGTTATCACCACTAGAGGAAGTTGTTGCCTTACCTATACAACAATAAGACTTCAAGTTCATCTTTCAGGCAAACAAAATGTGTATTTCAACAATATCACTGTTGGAGGGAGCTGTTGCCTTAGACATATATCAATAAGACTTCAAGTTAATCTTCCAGGCCAACAAAACGTGTATTTCAACAAGGTGTACCAATTTAACAGCATACTTCAAGTTGCATACACTAAGAAAATGCATACATTAAAAAAACATTTAAACAAAAATCAATTTGATTAAGCACTATTTCTCTAACAAAATTAAAAAGAAATGTTCCCAATGTACTTCTATATTATGTAATTATTCATTGTAAATATTTCATGGTATATATTATGGTTTATAGTCAAAAAGTCGAAAAATTAATGTCGAATAGCAAAAATGTCGAAAAAAAAATGTCGAATGTAAAAAAGTCGAAAACACATACATATAATAGGAAAAGTCATAATTTCGAAAAAAAAATGTCGAAAAAAAAAATGAAAACCCAAAACACTTTTTTTTTTTTACCCAGATAGTAACATTTATTATGGGGGGGGTCCCCCCCAACCACCCCCATCCCAAACCCCTACCCCAACCCCCCCCTCCTCCCCATCCGCCCCACCCCCCCATAGATATACCTTTAATTATTTTAAAAAAATCTTTAATATAATATTAAATAATTAATTAGTTATTTAAAAAACCATCCCAAACCCCTATCCCCAACCCCCCCATCCTCCCCATCACCCCCACCCCCCATGGAAATACCTTTAATTATTTTTTAAAAAAAGTTTAATAAAATATTTATTATTAACACATAAAATCGAAAAAAGTTGAAAAAAATTCGACATTTTTGTAATTCGACATTTTTATTTTCGACATTTTTTTTTGACATTTTGACTTTCGATATTATTGTATTCGACATTATGACTGGACACCATATATTATTATATCAATAATATTCTTCATGCATGTTCTAAACTTTATTTGACTTCAATTTACTTTGATTTAGGACCTCATGTCTACTTCAAATCACGCTGCACGTGAATTGTATTACTCTGACATCACTCAACACTATATATTTGAGTCCAAAACCTGTAAGTGGAATCCAAGACAATGAGGAGCAGATACATCAATTGGCCGCATGTACTATGTTGAACTTTCAACATATTCTGTGAGATTTTGTTTGCGGGGATTAACATTACCACCGAAATCGTGATCCGGCGCTATTAGCGCCGGGGAGTTCGGCGGTAGGGCAGATAGCGCCGGCGCTAATAGCGCCGGCATTACCGCCCAAGACGTGATGAGGCCCAATATATTTACACTGTGAGAATATCTTCCGTTGCGCCTGTTTTCAACTTAATTTGACTTCAATTTACTTTATTTTATGATCTTTATTTTAAGGTCTCATGTCTACTTCGAATCACGCTGGACGTGAATTGTATTACTCTGACATCCCTCAACACTATATATTTGAGTTCAAAACCCATAAATGGAATCCAGGAGAATGATGAGCAGATACACCAATTGACCCTATGTACTATGTTGAACTTTCAATGGATTCTGTGAGATTTAGTTTGAGGTTACTACTCCTCCACGTAAAAGGAGCAAGATCCCTTTCAAGCGTGTTTTTTTTTTCTATTAACAGGAATTAAGTTAAAATACACCACACCATATATTTAGACTCTAAAAATGTCTTCCTTTACGCACATTAGCCCATGTACACAGGCTTTTCCACTAGTATACAAATATATAATTTTGGCATCGTGGGGTGGTTGCCCCACTTCCAAGAAAGTTAATCTCACAGAGTAGCTCACAGTAGCTTTCACACCGTATGCCAGGGTAACAGGTTGCAGTCAGTGCCCGAAGGAGGATGATTCAGCTTCACCAGTGGAGTTGACTCGTGGTCTTCATGAAGCAGGCTTTAGGGCCAGGATGATATATCAGGGGCAACGCGCTTGTCAACGCTGAGCAGCACAGGTTCCAAACCCAGTCCTGCATTCGGAGGCGGGACTCCAGCATGAGGTGCAATATAAGAACCCATTTTCATTTTTTTATTTAGGAAAAGACATAGCTCAGAGGCAGGAAAGGTACTGAAATAGGCCAAGAATGATGCAAACAGCAGATTCCTGCAATTTTCCACGCCTATCCTGCCAGCCTTCCATTTCTTTCACCAAGGCCTCCTCAGGGATTTTTCCACTATTCCGTATTTACCAGTAGCCTGTCCCCGCTAGGCTGGTTTATGTTTCTGATATATGTGTCCTTTATAATCTTTATTTTAGATACTCTATTGGCTGCGTCCCATATTGGCCTGTCCTCTGGCTTTTCCACCAGTTGACTGGCTTTTGACTGGACGCCTTGCTTCTGTATCAGCAAGGTTAGTGTTTTCTATCCTCCCAATCACATTAACAGACTCTATGAAATACGACATTAGACTGATTAGTGCCTTTTCTCTATTACCGTACAGGGTCCATGTTATGAATATTGATGTGAAATAGGAACAGTGAAAGTTTATACCCTGAAGATGGTTCTTTGAACCGAAACGTGTCGGTCATCTCCCTTTTTCTAACATCCAAAAAAAAGGAGACTTTTCCACTGGGAGTTTATGCTGTTTTATATTATTGATTCTGAATGTGTGAAGTGACACTTTTCTGTATTAATTCTTGTGACTGATTTACACAATGCAGTCGTTGTAAGGCATTTCCTATGTTTGATAAAAGTTCTGTACATTGTATGCTACATGAACTATTGTGCGCCCTATGGCTTTAATAGAGGACACTGTGTAAATTTGATCCTATCACTTCTAATAACTCGTTGGATTTGACAAATTAAAAATTCAAGAGTTAGCTCTATAATTCAGGCTCTGATTTATATGTACATTTTCTACTGAGGTTTCTAAATGTCATGTCTGTTAACTAATAAGGTATTGCTATTTACCTTTTAATACTAAATGTTTGAATGCAAGAAGGTACTCCAGTACCCAGAAATTTGCCTATACGGCGCTAAAACTATTAGAGTTACTTACCTTAATAGAGGGATTTTCTTCCCTGAAGAGTGCATTTGGGCCTGCTCTGTAGCAATACACAGCTCTGGTTCTGCTCCTCAGGGATGGAACAGAAGACAGCTTGAGTAATTCAAATTCTCTTTTATTTGTATTCGTATTTGTATAGCTCACAGCAACTCTAAGGCATAGTGGCGCTTGTTACAGCGAATGAGCAATCTTAGTTACACAATTATCCTTTGCACTTTATGACATTACATAATAGTATACAAATCAAATAAAAAATAAAAAAAATAAACATTACAGTGCACAGTAGCAGTTGGGAGCAGTGGGGGCATGAGAGAAAATGGTGAGGAATGGTGGAGGTTAGTTCAAGAAGGAGGTTTTGAGATTTTTACGGAAGGCATGGAGGGACGTTTCAGCTCTGATGGTGGTGGGGAGCGAGTTCCACAGTTTAGGTGCTATGTTTTAGAAACCTATCCCTCCTGATTTAACTCTATGGATTTGTGGGATGTGTAGTTGGTTGGTATACTGGGTTCTTGTGGGGCGCCCAGAAGAGGTTCTGGATATATTTTCTGATAGGTGTGTGGGTGCTGTGTGGTTGAGACGTTTGTGCATGATAGTAAGGATTTTGAGTGTAATGCGGTCTTTGACCGGAAGCCACTGTGCTAGCTGTCTGGCGTGTGAGATATGGTCCCTTCTAGGGATGCTCAGAGCTGCTCTAAGGCCATTGTTTTGCATAGTTTGAAGTCTGTGTGTGTTTTTGGTTGAGGTGGCTGGTAGGAGAAAATTGCAAAAGTCAAGTGTGGTACCTATAGTTGCTCTGGCTATTGTGAGGCAGTTGGGTTTGGAGGGGTAAGGTTTTATGCAATTAATAAGCTTGGTGCTGTGTGCTGAAGCGTAGGTGATGGTGCTAACTTGTGTGTGCATTGATAAGTTGGCATCAATGTAAACACCTGGTGTCTTTACAGAGGATGAGACTGTGATGATGGAATTGTCTATGTTGACATTGGAGTATTGGGGGTTTAGCTTGGGTAAGGTGGATTTCTGGCCAAGGATAAGAATGTTAGTCTTATCCCTGTTGAGGCATAAACCATTAGCAGTCATTCAAGCTTGGATTGTAGCATAGATTTTGTGTAGTGCAGTGGTGTCTTGATCATAGGTACCAGATAGTGGTTGGAGTACTTGGGTATCATCAGCATAATTTGTATATGCTATACCCAGAGAGTTGACTAGATTGAAGAGAGGCTTTGTGAAGAGGTTGTAGAGGGTAGGGGCTGTACAGGAACCTTAAGGTACTCCACAGTGTATAGTGGTAGGGTCTGCATTTGCCATGTTAGAGAACCCCTTCATAGCTCTACTCTCCAGAAAGGAGGTAATCAAGAGTATGCTTGTCTGGAGAATTGGGATGACTGTGTAAGATGGATAGTAAGGGTTTTATGATCTACCAGATCAAAGGCAGCTGAGAGATAGAGAAGGTGGAGAAGGGCCTTCTTGCCTTTGTCCATGATCTTTGTGATTTGATTTTTTAAGTCTAGTAGGGCGGTTTCTGCTCCGTGACCTTTACGGAACCCTGATTTTCTTTTCCCTAGTATGAAATTAGATTCTATGTATATATTCTTAGAAGGGGGTGTACCCATGCTTCTTTGAAGCTGTCAGGAATGATACCTGTTCTGAAGGATGCATTGATGAAAGCAGTTATGAGGGGGGTGAGGTACTTAGCTCATTCCTTAATGATTTTAGGAGGGCATATGTCTCCTTTGCAAACAGCTGGTTTGAGGTGTTTTATGAGTTCAATGGTCTCAGATTCAGTGGTGTCTCTAAAAAGGAATTGGGAGGGGTGGGAGTGATTATGCTTGGCTTGTGGCAGAGGGTTTGCCTGCTGGTTGTTGAGGGCTTTATGATAACAAATGGCCAAAAATGTTGGTGTTGGTGCATTTTCCTTTTTAAAATGCTGTTTCTCAATGACTTGAGAACTTTGATGTGTCTTGATGACAGCTATCAGTGAAGTTGGGCAACAATGGCCTCAAGTTGCAATGTACAGTATTTGTCATATTATCTGGGCGGTTGCTGCCTGCATTCTGCACTTCCATGCTGAAAGGCATAAGGAACTGACTTTGGAGTTCGTCGATGGATCCACGCATGGGGCCCCCAACCTGGATGGGCAACTCCCTGCCAAATTCAATTAAGAGGGTAATTGAAAGTCTGGTGGTCATAGTAAATATAGAGGGTGTTCCTGATAATTTGCCATTCGCCTGCTTTGGCCAACCATCCTGATTTTTGGAACCTATGATATGTCATATATTGCATGAAGCACAGCTAAAGAATATTGCATTCGCTAAAAACTGCCTAGTGAATTAACGAATTTCAGCATTCAACTTCCCTGTAATTCCTCCTAATGTGAAAGAAATGTGTCACACTACTCACGAAGGTCATCAGAAGGTGAGCAGCTTACATGTGCACAGTCTATTGCCACCGTTTTGCTTATTCGTGGAAAAGGAAATGTGAAAGCTGACAGAGCCAGGACATCTCAGTTGCAATTGTGCATGGACATTGCCCAACAAGAAACAGTCACATTTCTGATCTATTATTTTGGAACCATGTTTTTCATATCGTTATTTCGTACAGACAATAAGATTCAGGTGACATTTTTCCCAGGTGAATATTCCCCATGTTACAGTGAGGCACTATAGCCCGAGGAGGGAGACAATACTGGTTGGACTTTAACAGACTTTAGTGAAGCCCCTGAGGCATTACCCTACTGGTAATGCCCCCCCTCCTCGGGTTATATCACATTAGTACCCCGGCACGTTGTACCGGGGTACTAATAGGTATTTCTCTCGAGTTGAGAAATGGCACTGCAAATGTTTCTCGAGAAAAAAAATGGCCACCAGGGATCATTCCCTTCTCCATTTCCATGGCGGCCATTGAAACAAATGGAACAGGAAGAAGGGACAACAGGTAGCCCCTTCCCCCTTTCCATGGAAGCAATGGTCCGGACGGGCACGAGAAGCACGCCGCAACGTTAGAGGGATTACCTTGTGGTAAAGCCTATTAAAGAACCAATCGGTGTGCAGATGCCATTCTGAATATGCCGCGCAGGTACTAATGTTCCTTATGCTTCGATGTATCAATCTCCTGTGGATGTTGCTGTTGCTCTAAAACATCCAGTGTAGCCTTCTCATGGGAGTGGGATGATCTAATGCCTTTGTTACCCATATGTTGTTGTCCACATCTACTGAGACGAAAGGAACATGTTCATTTCACTACCACGACCATGGGAGAAAGTTCCAGGGCAAGTTGCATCAGATATGTTTCAAGGTTGCCACCTTGAACCCTCCTAGGATAGCATCTCGTTGCATTCATTTTGATTACCCTGTATAAATTGTGCTGATAAAACGTTGCCTTCGTTTCATCTTATGCCTGCAATTATGCATATGTTTAAAGGTTAGAAATTAAGCAAAACACTCAATGTTATGGTACTTAACTATATTTGCTGATTACCTGGTGGCTCTTGCTTATCTTAATAAGGTGAACATTCTTTTCGAGTGGCTGGGCGTAATTAGGGAAGTATTGTGCTTAGAAAACATTATGCGCACTAACTGTGTTTGTTTGGGACACTCACTGTGAATTCAGTCGTATTTATTGTGTTTAAGAGAGAGGGGGAGTAACCATGGTGCTTTCAAGTTAGAACATGAAATAGCAAAGCACAGCACAGGTAAAGCAGGGTGGAGTTTTTGGTTTTTAGCCCACACATGTTTTATTTGTGTACCCCGGAGAACCACCGACTTTTTTTAATTGAACCTGTTTTTGTTATTATTAATAATAGTGAATGATTCAGAACAGACGGGCCCTGAGCTGCTTTCTTGTGAAGCTGTGTTTTTTCATACTGCAATGATGTTTGTTACACGTTTGCTCTTTTAAGGAAGCCTTTGGCTCATACTCAGCATTGGGCGGATGCTGGTGCTACTCTTGTTTAGTGGCGAAGGCGTGCATTTCAGTGCAGCATTGTCAATGTGTGTAGGACCGTGCTGCTAGGCAAAAGGATATACCACCTCTGGCAAGGTACTGTGAGCTAAAACATAGTTGTTTTCCTTCCCAATGTAGAACAGGAAGTTATTTGGCCATGTTCATTCTCAGTAGAGGGGCACTGGCATTTTTGCAAATTTTGAGGCTCTTGTGTTTCACCACACGTCATTAAGGGGCTTCGAGCGACACGGCACCAGTGGCAGTGGCGTCTCAATGTAACACTATACAATGAGGATACACATAGGCTCCAGGACATGGCACTGAATCGGCCATGCTGGATTTAAAAAAAACAGTTGGATGAGGTCAGGGTCCAGGACAAACCGTCCCTCGTCCTCCTCCTTGATCTGTCGGCTGCGTTCGACCTAGTCGACCATAAAATCCTATGTCACCACTTACTTACCTCGGCCAACTTCTCTCAGGAAGCAGCAACCTAGATGGCCTCCGTTCTGGAGGGGAGAACTATGAGAGTGTTCTCGGAGAATACCTGGGCTTCACCCGCATCCCTTCTATGTGTCCCTCAAGGATTGTGCATTTCTCCCACACTCTAGAACATCTTCACAATGCCCCTTTCATGACATCCAGGATTCCACCAGCATAGCTTACATCAACTATGCGGATGACACACAAATCCTACTCCCACTCACTGGGAACTATCTTGAAGACTTGAATGCCCTCAATGCCACCTACTCCACCGTTCAAGCCTCGCTGGCGACAAACCGCCTTTGGTTGAATGGGGAAAGAGATAGATCCTGCTCGTAGGGCCCCCGCCATAATAAAAAAATTAAACAACCAATGTGCAGCATTGTTTATTGATGACATTCTGATCCCGTCTCGGCACCAATATAAACCCCTAGGTGTCTACCTTGACACAACTCTCTCTCTGACCCACCAAGTCAATGTGATTGCCTCTTCGGCAGCCTATGCCACTAAATTGCTAAATTACCCCAGACCCTTCTTATCCACAGATAACTCACAAACTATTGCAGGCGCTACCATAGGAGCTAGGTTGGACTAATGCAATGCCCTCTTCACTGGTACCTCTTCCAGAAATATCCAAAAGATGCAGGTTATTCAAAAAATGAACTCTGATCAGCCTTGAACATCTCAAAAAAGGAACACATCTCAGCAGCTACGAAAGCTGCCCACTGTCTACCCATCCGCGAATGCACCATTTTCAAAACCCTGCTCATTACCGATAAATGCCTCTACAATACAGCCCCCCTTACCTCTCTCAAAGAATCTCAAGAGCCCAGTCATCCAGATCCACCAAGACCCACTACCTACATTGCATCAGCCAGCTCAAGGTCTGACTAGCAAAAGCAGGAGGCAATAGCTTGCCCTACAGTTATGCAGCCAAGCAATTGGACGCCCTGCCTACCACCCTGAGAGCAGAATCATCCTATTATGTTTTCCGGAAATCTCTTATAACGTGGTTGTTTGCACAACTGCTCCTGTCCAGAGGTCCTTCACTGTAACTGACCTGCTGCCTATCAACAGCATTGTTTCCTGTCTTGTCTATGGCCCTCATTCTGACTCAGGCGTTAAGGAGTTTACGGCGCCGTAAACGGCGCCGACCCTTAACGCCTGATTACAAGGTTCCCTTTGCGGGATGGCTTTTAACGGCTGCTTTTTTGCAGCCGTTAAAATCCATGCCGCAAAGGGACCTTGGTGATAATTACGGCACCGTAATTTACGGTGCCGTAATTATCGCCTTTCCCCATTCCCATTATGCCCTATGGGGCGAAAATGGGAATGGGGAAGGGAAAAATGGGAAACGGGATTTACCGCCCCACTCACCTTTGAATGGGGCGGTAAATCCGCCAACCACCATGGCGTAAACATAGTTTACGCCATGGTGGTAAGGGTACGACCCAGGCGGTAACTTACCGCCTGGGTCGTAATGAGGGCCTATGTAACTGGTACCTGTAACAGCACCTAGATCATGTTGCTGTGTGTTTTATAAATAAATAAGTAAAAGGCCCTGGTCACCACCTCCCCACATAGTTCAAGAAAATGTGGTCATTATGAATTCTGAAATACGTGTAGCCAATTAAGTATCTACCTAAACTGTCTGGCAGACACAAGTCAATACTCATTGAGACGGTTCTATCTGATTGGACTCAGTGGAAGAGATACAGGCTGGACGAAATGATATGGAATAGTAGTTTAAAATGCAGGTTCTCTGGTTCTATATTACCCACATTTCCACTCTGCGATATCCAACAATGTATTGAACCTATAGCAGATCCAACGCAAGGATACTGCAGCAGGATATCATTCCTGAATTCACACCAGAAGATAGAGATGCAAAGCAGAAGGGCAGCAAGGACATAATATTACTGATGCTGGGACACCACAGACTAATCCACAGATGTCCACAGACTGCCCATTGCACGGCTGTTTGCAGCCAGTTCCTGGTGGGAAAGCAGTTTTGAAGTGTGTCCATCTAAAAATCCTCCTGGATCCTAGCACACAAAAGAACAAGACCTCATATACAGACACGTAAGATCCCACAGTGATTGATTCAAATGTGCTGCCTCATGAACCACTTTCACACAATAATCTGCGACTCTTAGAATATATGGTATTCACCTGGAATCTAGGGCGCAGTTGGCTATAACAGTCCTGCTGAAAGCGGGCAAGGATATAAAATGATGTCCAAGTGATAGGCCCACCCTTAAGTGTTGAAAACAAAATAATGACATGAATTCTGATAGATTCCAGGAGATAGTAAGGTCAGGGGTTAGTAATAACCTCAGCACACAGTTTGGTCCCTTTGAGGAGACTAATGCATTTGTGTTGGCTTCGATATAGTGTATGCATCTATATAGTGTA
Organism: Ambystoma mexicanum; assembly: GCF_040938575.1. Taxonomy (NCBI): domain Eukaryota; kingdom Metazoa; phylum Chordata; class Amphibia; order Caudata; family Ambystomatidae; genus Ambystoma; species Ambystoma mexicanum. The sequence continues at coordinate 1,100,869,028 of NC_090933.1, forward strand.
TGCAGAGAGAAGGAACTCACTTGCTGGATACAGTGCAGGCATTTGATAGAGTCCAACATTTGTACTTGACAGTGGGAATCAGCATGTTCTGCAAGGTGTCCTTCAGACAGCAAGGGCAGCTCTCTGAGCAATTTCAGTGTTACAGGAGAACGAACCAGGGTTGCTGTCTGACATCACTGGAACCTCTAGTGTAAAAGCATGGAAATATCGAGGATGAGTACCACAAAAGGAAATACACCAAACATGGGCTATAAAGATTCACAGATCTATAATACTGCGCAGTTACAAAGAAACACATAACTGATACAGATAACTATCTGGCTCTCGACGCCCCACAATGAGTACCAACCCATCAGAGTGAGGAGGGAAAGTGCTGGACATCTAAACATTCGTACTTTTATAAATTTCCTACAATATTGTCCAGCCCCTCTACAGGTTAATAATCTGTGGTCTAGAGTTTGTGCCGAGTTCACGTACAGCTTATACGATAATGTGCAGAAGGATTACATGAGTTTGTATTTCCGCGGCGATACAATGACAGTGTATGTTCACAAATCCTACAACAAGCATCTTTTACAAGTATGTTACAATTGAGTTTGGCCTGTGTCCACGCTTGTCGTTTACTCTTCGTTGTCACAGGCGTGTATTCGTGGATTAGTCCCGTGAGCACAGACAATGCCGGGACAAAAAGGCATGCCTAGTGCAAGGTCTCATTACTTAGTCTAAACAGTCGGCCCTCGGACAGTCTAACCATTAACAGGACTCAAAGGTCGGGAAGGCTTGGTTGCCAAGTTCGAAACACAGACCACCATTTTAGAACAGAGAATCACATACAAACAGAAATCAAAATGGCGGATGATTCTAAAATGGTAGTGAAGTCGATCTAAAATCGGAACTTTGCAACATGGTTTTCTTCGCAGAGCGACTAGGCTTAGGCCAATATAAGTCAAAAGGAGGCACAATATGATTTCCTGATTAACAAACCCTCCTTTTGGCCTAAGCCAAGCGCTAAACTACAACTAGTCACTTTATGAGTAACTCCACGTCTCAATGTCCATACAACCTGAATCACAATCATCGGAGATATCAATCGCCATAAGGTCTGTAACAGAAATTTCCTTCAACACAAATTTGTTGGTCATTCTTTCCGGTACACATACCTTTTGCCCTAATGTTCCCATAGTCTGTGCACAACATCCCCCTAATATTGAACATATGGCAGGAAGACATTGGGCCTCATTATGAGGTGGGAGGTAAGGGATTACCAGCATTGGTAAGGGCACCGGTGCAAGTAATCCCGTACCTCCCTACTGCGAGTTCCCTTTGCGGGTCCTTCCTTAACGCCTTGTTTTTGCAGACGTTAAGGACAGGACCCGCAAAGGGACTCTAGAGCTAATAACGGTAACGCAATTTGCAGTACCGTTATTAGCGCCTTCCCCATTCCCATTGAGCCCTATGGAGGCTCAAGTGGGAATGGGGAACGGCCCTGGTGAATGGTGAATTACCGGTCCCTCCGACCTTGGAATGGACCCGTAATTGCTCCATTCACCAGGGCGGAGTCGGAAGGGTTTTGGAGGCAGCCATGGAGCTAGTAGCTCCATGATTACCTCCGACTTCATAATGAGGCCCATTGTATACAGCAACATCAGAACAACAGAATACCCAGAATAATCAATAAGACTGAAAGTAGCTTCCATCCCCAAGATCGTAAAAAGTCCTAGAACCAAGCGCTAAGATCCCAATTTCCCTCTGGAACATGCACTTCTAAACTAAGGACGTGCAGATTTTGAATAGCCTTAAAGATGGTTGGGGAGGAATCTGGTACGAAAACGCAACAAGCGGACCCCACCACGCTCAGCCAGGACGACATCTAATGCCATCCGGTTATGTAGTACCACTAACCTTATTGCTTTCTGTTGTAGAGTATGTCAGTGGTCCAGTTGATGGTTCTCTCCAGTACTCTCGCTAGTCTTCTGATATCCTCAGAGTTCAGTATTTGCCCCCAAAAAGGTACAAAGAACTTTGCTACGTCACCCAAAACTTTGACAAAGTATTTCCTTTCTCATCCCATCTTGGACGAGCCCTAGAGATTTCTGTGGTACTAGCTATAAATATCCCTGGCAACAGAATTCCTAAATAACAGGTTCCCTGCCAATCCCTAAGTAGCCATGGGAAAGCTTCATTACAGCAAACAAAATAGACAGGTTCACCTACATACAAAGGTCTGTCCTCACTAGTCAAGTTCGCAACATTGGTGCAACCCTTGAAATCACCCATGGACTGAGTAACATTCCTTTGTATGCAAAAAGAAACTGAGTCGGGGCTATGGTTATCAGTATAGGAAGGTGGCGTGACATCACTATTGCCTATAGGAGCCATCTTCAAAGAGATCAGAGATTGAAAAGGTTGAGACAGTCTATCAGAAGGCCTAATGGAATCGCCATTTAGCTTGCTTCTATTTGCTAAAAGCGAGCATCCCAGGGGTGTTAGAACTCATCATCAAACTCGTTCAAATTCGTTCCATCAAAGTTCCCCGAGATGCTACCATTCCATCGGCCAAAGAATAGTACCCTTAGAGAAGCATAACATGCAGTAGTTAGAGGCAAAGGATGAATATACCAGCCCAACCCTGTGTATCCATGTTGCGGGGTTCCCAGTCATATGATCGACTACAAAAGGATCGACGGGTCAAAGGATCGACACAAAAGGATTGACTGGTCAAAGGATCGAATTTTTTTCACTTTTTTTTTTTGGGGGTTGGGTCCCCACCAGTGGGTCCCCACCCAACCCCCGTTTTTGTGGTAAAAACCACTTTTTTTCCCTAAACGAAAACCCAAAAAAATAAATAATTTAAAAAATAAATTCGATCCTTTGACCCGACGATCCTTTTGTGTCGATGCTTTGACCCGTCGATCCTTTGAATTTGATCCTTTGACCGGACACCATGTTGCGGTAAATGAGAGTAGACCCAGCAGTTAGACTTATTCAAAATGGCATGAGTTGCATTCATTATAAGCAGTAGTGTGTTATTGTCGTAACTCTGTCTGTGTCGAGAGTCTCTAGGAGATAGAGTGTGCAGATGCACGAAAGGTGTAGGAGCAGTGGGTACATTTTCGGTGGGCAAAAGTGTTTTGAACTGACGTAGTTCTTCCATGTACCAAAATCCTAAGGCAATTACTATTGTGAAACCGGTTAACATGATTACAAGAAAACAATACGTTTTAAAAGACCATGCATTCAATCGTCCATTGTCTTTACTGGCCACACAGTCACTTATTTGTTCTGTACGGGTAGAGGCAATAACAGGGATTGTTCCTTCGAAACGAAAGGCACTGTAGTTCATTTGCTGGTTATCACCAGATTACGCGTTTTCTTAGTCTTTCCCTATCCCCAGCCAACAACTTTCCTTGGTATGCAAAAGACAGGGCAAAGGACAAGCCCTATGATGATTTTCCTGTTGGCACAGCCGAACCATGCAGTAAGTCTAGCTCCGTGGACGCAGATTGTATCTTGTGACTCCTGGTACAGTGTGGTCTGCGAACAGCGTGTCATTGCTTCCTGATGGAAGTGATGAATTTACAGCAGAACCAGACGGAGATGCAAAAGAATCTGTGGGAGAGTGTGAAGATAAAGCAGCTGTTTCCCCAGGCCCTGCAGGCTCAGGGAGTGTCTCTGAAGCACTTTCAGTAATGCTCAATGCTGAATGATCGTTGGGAGCAGAGCAGGTAGGTTTCTCCGTATCTTCTCTATTGTGTGGCAAAGGGAAGGGTATCCTCTTGACATGCAATGCATGTATCCAGTGCCTCTTGCCCTCCACCCAAATCGCCGTCTGTGTGGCCAGGAGGACCTGGTGTGGCCCTCTCCACCATGGTGCGAGACACGATGCTCGTTCGAATGCCTTAACAAGCACCCATTGCCCAGGTCAGATACCATGATCTGGCCCCTCGTACTTTGCTGGAAGGGCTTCTCGCACCTGTTGGTAAATCAAATACAGATTTTTAGTTAAGTGGTCACAGTAATCAGAAATAAGTACATGCTCAATGTCCCTCAGAGCCCGGGGTTTTGGGAGATTCCAAATATTAGCTGGCCTACCCATGACTACCTCATATGGGGAGAGCCCAATCTTAGTCTGTGGGGTGGTGCGCATTGACAGTAACACTATCGGTAAGGCGTCCGGCCATTTCAAATTGGTGCCGGCACACGTCTTAGCGAGCTTGTTCTTTAAAATTCCATTGTGTCTCTCTACCAATCCAGCACTCTGAGCATGTCTAGCCGAATGGAACCGTTTATCAATCTGTAATCCCGTGCATATCTCAAGAATTACAGCAGCGATAAAATGTGGACCATTGTCCGACCAGATGACTCTTGGCAAACCAAACCTAGGAAAATATTCCTTAAGCATGGTTCTCGCCGTTGTCATTGCTGTAGCATCTTTTACAGGAAAGGCTTTAACCCATTTGCTAAATGCGCAAATAACAATCAAAACCGATTTGTAATTATTACAACGCTCCATTTCAATGAAATCAAAGTGAATCACTTCAAAGGGGACAGAAGGTGGACCAAAACTACCCCTTGGTGTCAATGTGCCCTTCCCCATATTGTGCTGTACACAGATCATGCAACTCTGGACAAATGCTCAGCTGTTTTGAGGATGTTATCGATTACCCAGACATTTTCTAACATTTTACAAATCTTCCTTGCACAGATGTGGTTGGGGCCATGAGCCATTGCGACCATCATAGTAATGTACGCATCTGGCAGAATCCATTTTCCCTCTAACTTATCCACCCAACACCCATCATCATCCAACCTCGCCAAACCCTCAGCCTAGTTTCTTCTGAAGTGGCATTGGCTTGGATATTCTTTACATATTCAATAACTTCATCTATGGTACAGACATTTGTGGCTTCCCTTGTAGTGTACATATCTGAATAGAGATCAGTAGCAGTTTGTTTGGCTATCTGGTCAGAAAAAGTGTTCCCTTTTCCTACATCATTTATGATTTTCTGATGCGCTGCGCATTTCATGATCGCTACGGAGTGGGGAGTGCAAGAGCTGAAAGTAACAGCACTATCAACGAGTCGTATTGAATCTTTGTTCCATGTGAGGTCAAGAAACCTTGTTCTGCCCAAAATCTACCGAAGTTGTGAACTACCCCAAGAGCATAATGACTATCAGTATATATGTTTACTCTAAGCCTTTCGGAAAGTTCACAAGTTCAAGTCAATTCAATAATCTCTACGACCTGCGCAGAGTTATGCACAAATCTTTTGGTTTCCACAATAGTGCTTAGTGTGGTGATGGCATAAGCAGCCATGGATGTACCATCCGGAAGTTTGAAGCAGGAGCCATCACAAAACAGCTCCCCTTGTGGGTCGTTCAAAGGTATATCTTTTAGATCAATCCTGCCTTTAGTTTCTTATTCTGTAGCGTAAAGGCAGTCATGTGACATTTCGTCACTGCAAGCAGGATCTTGTGGAAAAGGAAATAGTTCAGCCGGTTTCAATACACAACACCGCTGAATTTTTATATGTGGTACAAACAAGATCAATTAATAAATCACTCATCATGCGGAGGTGAGGTGTTGTGTTTGTGTTCTATTTAATAGAACATATACAGAGTGAGGTACCAACAAGTTTAAAGCATGGCCTAGGACCATACTCTCGCTCTTTTTTACAGATGCAGCAGCTATAGCTCTCAAACATCTTGACAAAGTGCAGGCAACAGGATCAAGGGCGGAAGAAAAGTAACCGCAAGGCCAATTCTTCCCTCCATGTTCCTGCGTTAATACAGCCAAAGCACATCCATCACGTTCATGCACATACAACTCGAAGGCCTTTTCATAATGTGGTGTGCCCAAAACTGGCGCTGAACACAGTGCAGTCTTGAGCAGATCAAGCACTTTCTGGTGTTCCAAGTTCCACGGCAATGGCAAGGAAATGCCCTTCTTTATCAAAGCCAACATTGGATTAATCACTAGTAAGAAATTGGGGATGCATTGCCTACAGTAAGAAGCCATTCCTATCAAGGCTCTGACTTCCTTCTGTGTATTTGGGACAGACATGCTAGAAATGATTTTAATCCGTTCAGGTGTCAACCTTCTTCCCTCCATTTACAGTAGATAGCCTAAATAGGGACCTCCTGTCGACAATATTGAAACTTTTTGAGTGAAGCTTTATGTCCATGTTTTGCTAGGTGAATAAGCAACAACACGGTGCCCTCCTTACAGGCATTTTCTGAATCAGCAGCTAAAAGAAGATCATCTACGTACTGAAGCAATGCCCAAGTGGTAGGCAACTCGAGTGTATCAAGCTGCTCTTTCAAAGCCCTACTATAAATGCTCGGACTTTCTGTGTATCCTTGTGGCGCATGGGCCAATGTAAACGAGCATCCCCCTAGGGTGAACGCAAACAAGTATCTGCTATCCTTGTGTATAGGAATGCTAAATAAAGCATTCTTAAGATCTACAACACTAAAATGAATAGCAGAAGCTGGGATCATAGTTAATATCATTGTTACATCAGGCACAATAGGAAATTGTGGAGCAACAATCTTATTGATAGCGAGTAAATCAATGATAAAACGAAAAGGAATTGCATTATCTCCTTTCTTACACACATGCAAAATCATACTATTGCACAAACTACCTGCAATTTCTTCAATTACCCCACAGTGTACAAAATCGGAGACTATACACTACAAAGCTTGCTCACCATCAACCGAAATCTTATACTGAGGAATACGTGGCAACTTTACTCCTTGTTTCAAAATGATTTTAACAGACTCAATCTGTAAAACACCAACATCGTTGTCATCAATCACCCATAAACACTCCGGAACATCACTAAATTCCGGCGGCAAAGGTCTAGTCAGGAACTGTGAGGCAGAAAGTTGCTGTGGTGAAATCGTCAAACGCACTCCACCCGAAGAACAATGATTTACCGCATTTAATTGCTTCAACAGATTCAACCCCATTGAATTCTCTCCACAGTTCATTGTCAAAAGAAACGGACAGTGATCCATGAATGGACCCAGTGTAATCGGTACTGGCGTAGAAACCGAACTAACTACTGGTGTACCAGAAAACCCCACAGAAACATTGGTTTGTCCTGACAGTGGAATGCTTGGAACCCGTGAATGGTCAATGGAAGACTTCTGTGCTCCTGTATCTATCAAGAATAGATGTTTCCTATTTCCCACTATCATTTCAACGTAGGGGCCTTTCTGATTAACGGGAATAGGCATTGGTTCAAAACCCTGCTTTGGGCAAATCTAGCGAAACAATATATCATCAAAAGAAAGGTCTTCAGAGAGATATGCAGTAGAAGGATGATCAAAAATGTTTCTAATATCCACACTAGGTGACTGATCATCTTGTGAAAAAGGCTGTGAATTCTGAGAAAACTGGCTTCTACCAGGACCCCCCAACCCCAGGGCGGCCTCTAAATCGTCTACCCATGATACCAGATGTGTTATTCGACCTCTGCTGGAGGATCGGGCATTGTGCTCGCCAATGACCCTCTTGTCTGCAATAAGCACATTGGTTCGCATGTACAGGACCCAACGGTACATTACCTTGTGGAACATACTGTCCCGTAATCTGTGTACTACCCCCTCTAGGACCTCGAACAATCTGTTGCAATAAAACTTTAGTTTTCAGGTCTCCCTTTTTCTTTTCGATCCTCTCTTTTTCATTATTGACACGGTTTTCATAGTAGTGAGCCATATGCAATACTTCTGACTGAGACTTAGCTTGCCAAGCGCTCTCATAAGTCATAATTTGCGACTGGATGTCAGGTAACAATCCACGCACAAATTTGTCTACAAATAGTCATTTTCCAGACTCGGTGCTTAAATCTTGTCCACTGAAATCTGAAAACACTTGTTCAAACCGATTAGAGAATTCGGTAGCACCTTCAGACTTTCCTTGGACACAAGCAGTAAGTTTGTCCCAGACAATCCTTCTCTCAGGAATTAAGGCTTTCAGTTTCGAAACCATTATATCAGGCAAAGTCAGTATTACCTGTGTCGGTCTCTCGCCAGCTGGTCTATTTATGTCTTGTCTAGCCATATTATCCCATGTGTCCCTTAACCCTGCTGCATCATCTACAGTCTTAATCTGTTTCCACAAATTGGCAGGTAGGAGCACGGGAAATAACAAATCTATATCACTCATAGTAAATACTGAAGATTGCAAGACAGATTCTTTCTCCTTATAGAACCCTGTTGGATTCTTTCTAATATCTGGAATGGATTGTCTAATGGTGTTCACTTCCTGTCTTGAGAACGGGACATGAACAAACTGTGATACATAATGTGCAGGTATGTCATAAGCATCAGTACCTGCTGCGGCATTAGCTGGAACCTCAACTTTTGGGACAAATGTCAGAGGAACATCTCTCATAGGCAACTGAGATATAGGAAACTCCGAACGCTTACTGAGCAACAGAGCTAAATTGAGCGCTAAAGCAGCTGAAGGAGTGTCAGACGAAAAAGCTCTCTTATAGATATTCAATAATTCTGCGGGACAACAAATCTTTCTTTTTATAGATTCATCCTGCAGGTATTCTACCATAACCTGTATCACTTTCCTCTGCATTTATGGCGTATACTGACTATACATGTCATATACTTCTACGGGAGATATCGACATGTCTGAAATCCATCTAAAAGCATCTTTTGTTTTGCGCAAATTCGTGTTTCCTCACTCATCGATTTACAAAGAGGAAGGAACCGTTTCTGTAAAGAAATAGCACACAACTATCACCATCAATTTCTTTATTCCGTAACCTTTCAAACTCCCTTCTATACTCAAAAACCCTCTCAACGTGCTCATATACTTTGTCCGCAGTATCTCTTGAATATGCTAAAACATTCAGATCCCTCAACCCTTGTGGGAGATCTACATCATTCAGTCTGTTCCACATTAAGATAAATGAATTCCCAGTCCTTCGATAAAAACATTTTTCTCAGGAAAACTTTCTGAATTAGAGAGTGTAGCTAAAACATCAGATTGTTCACCCTTCTCCATGCATTGTCTAGCCCATGAAGTCAGATTGCGCTTTCTCTCTTTAGACACAGAATTGCGAGTTACAATCTTTGATTCCGCTCCCTTATCAACTACAAGCAGTACAGAACCAATGGGAAGAGGAAGAGTAGACAAATCTAGTACAATCGGTAACAAAGGTGCTATCACTGGTGCAGAAGACAAATCTACCAAACCTGTAACAGTAGGCAAAGGTGGAGGTACAGGTGGAGGAGCAACGGTAGGAGGAGGAACAATAACCGGAGGAAGAGGAGCAATAGGAGGAACGATAGGAGGAGCAGGAATTACCATGGGAGGAGGAACGACAGCAGGAAGAGGTAAAACAACAGGAATAGGCGCATACGAGGTGGCGCAGTGGCACCAGGCCTTCGTTCATTTTAAAGCTTGTCAGTGAATTCATCAGACACATGAAAATCTTTAGACGATATATTTTCTGAATACCAAGTTGAAAAGCCCTATCCATATTTCTAACTGACTCTGACTGTTTACTTTGATCATACAATAATGCTTTCTCAGCATTGGACATATGTCGGCGCGCATGTTTCTCTCTACTTTTAAGCTGCTGCATAGCTTCTTTCTTCCAATTTTGTAATACATCAAATGCTAGTTTTTTTGTTTTAACAGTATACATTCTAAATATTCTATACGAGGAATCTCAAAACTACCATTGGTTGGCCGCTGAAGTTCGGAAGCATGTCTAGTTTGTCTGTGCCAAATATCATTAAATACTACACTACCTATGCCGTGCTTACAGTACATAGTACATAGTACACGCTGGTGACTCCTCCTGCGGCGCCGGTTGCCCAAATTCCAAAGATTGTCTGTCTCTGCGGAATAATATCCTGAAACAGGCAGACAATTTCTCAGGCATATCAGATTCCTGGTGTTACCTGGTCAATAATTGTGCTCGCGAGTACAATACACCAAAATCAAATGATCAGGATACTTAAGAATCGGGTCACAACTCACATGATCAAAGAACTAAATGAGGTCCTTTCGGATTACAAAGGACAACTAAGGACCCTCGTGGTTGGTGATTTTGGCAAAACTGCCCGCCTCAATATATGGACCCTCGTCAAGATGCCGTCTCGGACCGCAGGCTCACCGTCCAGGGATCGGGTCATGCAGTACTGTTGAGGTATCGCGTCTCATCCAAGAAGGGTACCCCTTTCTCACCATCCGATCCCGGTCTGATAGCCGTGTCAACACTTCAACGAGATGGCATCAATCTTGAGGGTCCCTATTCGGGCACCATCTGTAAAAGCAAGAAAATATCGAGGCCGAGTACCACAAAAGGAAATACACCAAACACAGGCTATAAAGATTCACAGATCTTTAATACTGCGCAGTTACAAAGAAACACAGATCTGATACAGATAGCTATCGGGCTCTTGACACCCCGCAATGAGTACCAGCCCGTCAGAGTGAGGAGGGAGAGTGCTGGACATCTAAACATTCATACTTTTATACATTTCCTACAATATTGTTTAGCCCCTCTACAGGTTATTAATCTGTGGTCTAGAGTTTGTGCCGAGTTCACATACAGCTTATGCGATAATGTGCAGAAGGATTACATGAGTTTGTATTTCCGCGGCGAAACAATGACAGTGTATATTCACAAATCCAACAACAAGCATCTTTTACAACTATTTTACAATTCAGTTTGGCCTGTGTCCAAGCATGGTGTTTGCTCTTCATTGTCCCAGGCGTGTATTCGTGGATTAGTCTTGTGAGCACAGATAATGCTGGGACAACAAGTCATGCCTAGTGCAAGGTCTCATTACTTAGTCTAAACAGTCGCCTTTGGATAGTCTAACCATTAACAGGACTCAAAGGTCGGGAAGGCTCGGTTGCAAGTTAGAAACACAGTCCACCATTTAAGAACAGAGAATCCCATACGAACAGAAACTTTGCAACGCGGTTTTCTTCGCAGAGCGACTAGGCTTAGGCCAATATAAGTCAAAAGGAGGCACGATATGATATCCTGTTTAACACTAGCACTTGCAGAGAGATGGAATGGTGGCATAACAATGCAGAGAGCAAACGCGTCTGCTGCAAACAGATGATATCCTGCTTACATTAACCCTTTAAGTTGTATTCCCCATGGGAGAGCATGAAGGAAATATAATGATCTTAATGGAAATTCCTCCACGTTTCAGCCTACACACGATGCACCCTTTGTCGATATACGAGACCCTACAACTCTGTTTTTGGCAGTCCAAATTGGGCTGCAATCAACAAATTGGGAACATATGGAAAGTTTACTTTTAAAGACTTGAGCTACTTCACTCTGCTGTTCCCTTAATTCATGCTGCCAATCACTTAGCGGTGGTCCACAAACTCCAGCACATTTCTTTTTTCCCATCACTGATAGGCCTACAGGCACATTTACTGCACCAATCCTCTCTCTCCATAGTGTGGCACTGTACACAGACCAAGTAAACCACACTGCACATGGCAGTGTGTTTAGCTATACCCACAATGACACACAATTCACAGTAAATCAGAGGGCCTTTCTCAATTACATTCCCAAGATTGCTGAGAGTGCATGATAATCTAACATGCTGAGGGTGTGTGGTCTTCCACATTAGGGAGCAGTTATTCTTTGAAGAGAAGAGTTGTGAGGTCAGTCATGAAATGCAAAAGGGGGCACGTCTAGTGTTGATGGGGAGGAGGTTCCAGAGTCTGGAGTGTATACAGGGTAGGCCTGTCTTCTGGTCATTTCCTTCTGCAAAAGTGAAGTTCAAGTCTGCACAAGTCTTTGATTCTTGCTTCTGATTTGTTGTGTGAGGGATGTGTGTGTATGGTGTAATGTATGAGTGTGATGTGTGGATGTATGACAATGCATATCTGTGATTAGCAGCAGGCTTTTTAATTCTATATAACATGAAACTGATCTGGGCTATAAACCCCGGCTCTGTTCTGCGAATGAAAATCTGAAGCTGCTGTTGATGAGGTGAAACTGTACACACATCATGAGCAGATCATTGGCAGTCTACGGGTTTGAACACTGGACTTGAAAAGGGGAGCAGGCATGGGAGCTGGGTTCAAACATCTCAACTGTCTTTTTCAATGGAAACATGTCTGGCTTATGATTTAAACAAGGGAATAATAAAATGGTCTCTTGTATAAAAAAATCCTCTTTTAGCTGAATACGTTTCTGTTAGACTATTTACTTTTTATTTACTGTCGTGACACTCTACATTGGCCTACAGGTAAACTTGACTGCTTGAATTCAATGTGTGCTGATTGTGAACATCAGTAACGTGACTGAGAAATGAAAGCCCAGACTGCTTTAGTGCTTCTGTGGTGAGATAACAGTGCATAACAACACCCTAGACCCTGCAAAATCTCATTTGAGACACCCCTCAGCAGATCAATATGCTTAATGTCCCCCATTGTTGATTTTAATTAGTCTTATGTGAAATACACAGAACACATGAACATCTGTTTGCTTTTTTGTTTATTATTTTTGGTGTATGATTTTCTACCAAAACCCAACAACACCCAGAGCATACTTTCACCACAAACATATAAATGCATGTTGCAATGTCTCTTCTACTCTTCTTACCGTACATCAGGCATTTAGCAACACATACAATACTGATATCACAATAGATGCTCTAGGTAAGTATCTAAAACCTGATGGTAAGTAAGAGTCATGCTGGGCATCAATAGTTTAGATTAACTACTTGAGGTTTAGCTCATACATTTAATGAAACTAGTATTCAGAGTGATCCTCATATGGGGCCAGTGCTTGTATGGGAAACTGATGAACTCAAGCATTCATCAAACATCAAAAAAGTACAGTACCTACTAGATCCAGTGCCATTTCCATTTGTTTTGTGAAAGGTGGCCTTTACAACCATAATTAATAATTCTTTGTGTAAGGGCCATAACATGCTCACTGCTTTCTGTATGGGAATGGCTGCTAGAGGAAACTGTGGGTCAGAAAACAAGACATGCCTGCCTCTTGATCTGACAGCCACAGTTCTTTGTGGACTCAATTGATGGCTGTATTTTGACCTTTCACTTCCCCAAATTAACATGGGTACAAGAGCCAAACATGGCCTGCATTTGATACGCACCAGGTTTAAGTGACTTGACACTGTCCAATGATAATGAATTGGCTTCTTTCAGACAAAAACTGCAAACATCAAAGACAAATATAACCAGGAATACTTTCAAATGAAATGACCTACTGTAAACATACAGTACTCTTTATACTCAGAACACCCATTTTTGGTGGGTCGGATTGTTTCCACACCTGCTTTCCTTCAACATAATACAGCCTGAAATACAAGTCAACTTCATAGCTGATAAGCAGCAATTCTTTTACAGTTGTCAGTGATATTCACCATATGGACATTCTCCAGTGCAACTCGTCCACAATTGAATCATTCTTGAGTTAACAGTTGAGTAAAGGCTACTGATGTAGTGGTGGGGATAGGTGAATTTAGCATGGATTATCTTCATTGGCAGTTGCTGCCTTCAACCCCCATCGGCAAATTCAAAAACACATTTATGGCTTGTAATGAAGACTTTGAGGATGATGATCAACACTTGTCCCTGTTCAAATTATGGGATGTATATCATTGATTCTTATTTGTCTGTAAGGTTTCTCATCTTGCATTGCCAAAACATGCCTATACGCCTTAGGAGATTGTTCTTCTTGATCCTTTAGGTTGCATTTCTCAGCTTGGTTGACAGACACTCTTAGGTGTTTGGGAACATCCACTTTCACTGGTTTTAGGAACTTTTTTCTCCTTTTCACTGTATAAACCATTTCTGAATTTAGCTTGACAAAGTATCTCGTAGGCCAGAGCAACCTTCTCTCTCAGTTCCAGTATTAAAAATATCCCAGTGTAGCTTCAAAAATCATCTCCTTGGCCTTCAGAACATTCTCTCCTAGTCCCTCTATTCAGGGTTTTTCAATGGAATTAATAGGCTTAAGTACAATTTTATCATTATTCCAGTATTCAGCCTTAATGTAGCTTCAGAAGGTATCTCATGGGCTTTCTTTGGATACTTTCTATATAATGATTGGAAATACATTTACAGCTGGCAATGTGGATCAACTAATTAAGTGCATGGCCCAGATCTCAGTATTCAAATGGCAGGACATAGGCTTGAATTCTGGCAGAGCTAATACAGCTTTACATCCTTGTGAGGCCAATACATTTTGACATTTCAAAACCATATAATGCTGTAATAATATCCATTATTATGTTGCTTAGAGGCACAACGAATCTAGACATTATGAGGAGGTAGAGCTACAAATCAATATCCACAAACAATCGGTTGTTGAGGATAATGATAAGATTTCTAGACTAAGGCATTGTAAAGTTCATCTGGGAATGTGAGCGGAGCTATCACAGGCTATTTTGCCAGAATGCATTGTGGGTATGTATAGAACCTTGAATTAGATGCAAGCTAACATCAGCAACAAGTGAAACTATATGAGAGCTCAATTAATATGATCTCTTATTTCCATTCTGAAAAGGTGTATGTATTCCCTGATGTGGAGTATTTTTTATTATTGTATCTGCTAGGGTTTGAGTCTGGCATACATTGGCTTTCAGAAGCTTTAAATCCCAGCTCAGAGAGAGAGGAAGGTCCCAAAGGTCTGTTTGCACATTACAGAGCTACATATCATAACGTGCATCTGTCGAGTTAAATGTTGTTTAAAAGGGGTTTTAATTTCACTGGTCTGCCATTTAAAGCTACTATTGGGTCTGCGGATTGAGGAAGTGGTGTTGTATTCCTGAAGCTTACTCAAAGCTATGGTGACAGACAATAAAGCCTGCACATCGTAGGTAGTAGAAGGAGCCCCCTTTTGTCTCATATTAAATTTTGACAGGTGGACACGCTCCCTGTTTCCAGTTTAAGACCCGCCCCCTTTTGATGTGCTTTGATATAAACTTAATATAAATTTGATATAAAAATGATATACAAAATGTTTCATATTGAATTCATATCAAATGTAAATTTTTGTAGGATGTGCTTTCTCATTTATATTAGTTTTGATATATTTGAATATACATTTTATATAAAATCTATATAAAGATGTTGCTTGGTGGAGTGTCTAGAGCGATGTGAGCTCTGAAGACAGGGACTGTGAATCTAGGGTTTTGCAGAGTGACGAGTTGCTGACGTCACAGAGGTGTTCCGCACCAGGTGATAGGAAGCGGATATACATTTTATATCAATTTGGCAAGCATCCCCACAAAGTTTTTGATAGCAATTTTATTGAACCGAAATAATTTTTATATATACTTTATAGCAAGGGGACAATGATATCAAATCATTTTGATATCTTCTTAATATACAAATGTATATAAAACATATGTTTTGATGTATCAATATATATATATATATATATATATATATATATATATACACATCAATATAAAACATATTTCTGGACATAAAAATGTACATAAAAATAATATTAAAAATCATATTCTTCTATATATAAATGTAAATAAAAATTAATATTAAAAATCATAGTTTCTGATCTAAAAATGTATATAAAAATATATATATATATATATATATATATATATATATATATATATATAAATATATATATATAAATGTATATATATATACACATCCTGGACTGTTCTTTTGGTGTCCTGCCCCTGTTATTTTTGTTAATGGTGGTTTTTAAAATATATATTTTTTGTACACAATAAACTTGGAAGTATTCATACTTCGAGTTTCTGGCTCACTTTTTTGAATGAACGGGGCTCTCTAGTTTCTTGTTTCATGGCCTGGAGTGCAGGCTAAACTGTTCCTCTTGTTTGCTTTTCATATATATATATATATATATATATATATATATATATATATATATATATATATATATATATGCAAACAAAACAAGAGGGGTGGCAGGGGCGCTACTCTGGGTCCCAGCTGCAATAAACTCAAACAGTCCAAAGATGTTCTCCTCCTAGGGCCCTTTCATGCCTCATCAATCTTCAGGCTGATTGCATGCAGGTGTGCAGGGTTAAATCCCTCTGGTATGTAGCAGGCAGTGGCAGCAGGGAATTCTGGTAACTGTAGAGTAGAACCTGCCAGGCTCCAACTGTCCCCCATTTTAAATGCTAGCCCTCATATGTATGTCTATGGATATACATGTCAATCGCAGCGTTATTCGGCAATCAGCAGCATCAGAAATCCTTGCTCTACTTGTGAGACTGGTTTTGAATGACACAAATTAATTCAGTGCAAAGCCCTGATAGGTGTTATTCACAGAACCACTGCCCGCAGATAGAATCTCAAATCACAGTGTAGGATGCATTTCACAATTTATTATTACACTCCTGACACATTTGGTTTTGAATGATACCATTGTAAAGCGATGAAATGAGTAAACAAAAGCTGTGGCTCTGCAGCAGCATCATCAGGCTTAAAATGTGATCATTCTGTCGGGCTGCTGCCAGAGGGTGTTAAGAGAAGTAGCTGTTTTGGTACATGCACACCTCTGCACATGTACATTCGCAGAAAGTGACCATCATGAATTCGGAGTGGTTTTTATAATCACAATATTGAAAACAAAGCATAAATAAACTCTATGACAACTTCTGAAATAGCTGCTATGTGGTGTGCCATCCCTTTCAGCAACAGAATTACACCCACAAGCACGCACACGCTGTAACTCTTTTTGGCAAAGTGTGCTGTACAAATCATCACTATGTTTAATAAATAAAACATATGCTTAACTGTAGTACATAGCATCACTCAGTCTGTCGCCCTATAGTCAGTGCTAAAAGAGTTGTATAAATTAACACTATAGGTTAGTGTTCATTTAGTTTTTTGCACAACACTCTACCTAGTGTTATCAAAGTTTGCCACCGTGACCATGACCACCTGTACTCATTCGACTGGCTCATGGTTTTGCATCTGAGATTAAAAGGTTATGATACATTTTATTGTGTTTGATTTCTATGGCTGGAGAGTTTTAGAATAAAAAGTCCTGCCTCTCATTGTGGAAATGCCCAACACACATAGCTCAGACATTCCAAAAGTTATACATATACGCTGTAAATGTATAATTATTATGCATTATTTCTTTTAACCTTAGGCCACCTTCCAGAATGCTGTGAGAAACATTTACATGTATGTGTAAATACACATACATGTTAGGAGTATGTGTACGCATGCAAAATTATCGTCCAACAGCAGTCTCCACAAAAGGCACCCATTTCTATGGTACATACTTCTAAAAGTTTAGCGTTCTCAACTTAGTTTGCAGCCTAGCGAGATGAATGAGGCCTTAAAAGTCCCAGAAAGGTTAGCTTTTTAAAAAATAAAGTGCAGAAGGAACATGTTATGTGGTGTCTGCTGCTACCGTGCATTTTGTAGCCAACCGGATCGTCGTACAACATCTGATAACCCAAACTATTGTGAATAAAATCTGAATAAAAACAGTTGTTTTAAATGTTAATAAAAATGTGTTGTTTATAAAACCAAGTTAGTGTCTTTATGTTTGCTGTTATGGGGCGAACATGTCTGGGCATGAAGTTGTTGGAAATATAGTAAGAAGAATGCTTGACAGGAGCTTGTACCATCAACTATGAAAATTAAAAAGCTAGCATCTAGAACAGCAACAGAGTTCTCCTCTGTGTCTTAACTTACAACGTGTAATGAAAAACTGTTTCTATAGCCCGTATAAGATTGCTGGTCCCCACCCCATCCTAGTGTTACACCTCCAAAAGGAATAACATTTTAACAATCAACCAGCAATGGGTGTTGCAGGGGTGTAGGAGACACATACAATCTGGGGGGCAAGGGGACACCTTGGGGACTTTGCTACAGACACAAACCACAGAGTAAAATGATCTGTCAATTTATTTGTAGTGAGTGATGATCACGCACATTTGTTAAAAAAAACTCCTTATTTGTGCGCAATCTGTATGCATGATAAATTATTTTGCTAATTGTTTGTATGTCAACCAGATCCATTATATCTTTGTGTATATTGCACACACGAAAAGTGTGGAATAGCCTGGAAAGCTTAGATGCTACATGTGTCTCTGTTCACTTTCTCCATTTAAGATACTTAAAAAGAGTTTCTAGTCCTAAAATGTATTCTTTTCAACCTCCGTCCAGCTAGAAGTTCCCTTCCACCAATGTGCCTTGATTACAAAGGTGGTTAACCTCCAATTCTCTCCCAAATTTCCACCATTGGCGATTCCCATTGTTGCCCATTAATGGTTAGAACAAGAGACATGGGCGGTTCAGAGCCTGGACATTTTCTAGGCCCTCTGTATGCATGCACATCAGTTAGGGGCTGGCGGCAGCCTTTTTACACATGGTGCACACCAAAGAATGTAAGGGGTGGAAACCAGTGGGCTGCCATGAGTTTACCGGCTGACCTCTTTGCCTTTGCAGTTTCACGGGTGTTGAAAAGACACACAAAGCACCTCTTAAGCCAGTGGCCAGTGCTAAGCTTTTCAGTAATCAGCCGAATACCACCCCCCCTCTAATGCCTGCACTGTGCTGCAGTTCCCCTATTGCGTTTCAGGGTAGCTGCAGGTTGACTGGGTCACCGTGACCCGATCCCTGATGTGGCATGGGGCCAGGGTGGGTTACGGTATGATTATGACTTTTCTCCTTTCAGGCAGCCGACCCGTCACCCCACCCAAAAGCAGAGGGGCGTGAGAACAAGAGGCAGGATAGAAGAAAACTGGGACAGAGAAGACCGGGAGACACATAGGCAAATGTGGAAGAAATAAAAAGCAATTTCTATATTTTTAAAGATGGATCCAAATTAAACACTTGTCCACCTATTCAATGAACAACCACTGACCTCTGCCCACACCCGAATCCCTGCTACAGGCATACCCCTGCCCACATCAGAACTGCTGCTGTAGGGATACCTCTGTCGACACCAGAGTCCCTGCTGCAGGCCTACCTCTGCCCACACCAGATTCCCTGCTGCAGGCCTACCTCTGTTCACACCAGATTCCCTGCTGCAGGCCTACCTCTGTCCACACCAGATTCCCTGCTGCAGGCATGCGCATGTACACACCAGAATACCTACTGCAGGGTTTATCTCTGTGAACATCAGAATTCCTGCTGCAGGCCTACCTCTGCCCACATAAGAATTCCTGCTGTAGGCCTACATCTGCCCAAATCAGAATCTCTAATGCAGGCCTGCCCTGCTGCCCACATCAGAATCTCTGCTGAAGGCCCTCCTCTGCCCACACCAGACTCTCTGCTACAGGGCTACCTCTACCCATATTGACCAGCCTTGAACCGCCAGGCCTAAGTCTTCCCATATTTGTTCAGCCTACATTCTACGCAGCCTAGCTTTGACTGAATGGCATATTTCCAGTCCATTCAGAGCACCTTGCTCCCCATCTACCCATTTCTGAGTATCCATAGTGCGCCTTTTGTCCACCTTGCACAATACTTGCCATCCCATGCCTGAGGGCCCTTCTCTCCTGTCTCTTTTCGCATTCTACCTCCCCATTCTGAAAGACACCCATGGCAACGTCCATGCTCCTGTCTCCATGGGCCCATCCATTCCTGACAACAGTTCAAGCTCACCTGGGAAACATTCTGCCCAACATCTGCGAACACCCCCCGTCCCTACCCTCTTTCACCTAAAATATTATCGGCAATACAAGGAACTACCTCAACACACCTGGCACATTGCTAATTATATATATATATATAAAAACGCGTTGTGTCGCAGGACGTGCCCCATGGCATTCGGCCTCTGTTTTGTTTGTTGCTATCCTTAGCTGTTTTTTTACATATTAATAAACTCGTATCTATCTCGATGTGAGTTATCATTTTTTCCTTATGCTTTGGAGATGTCTGCTGGCCCGCAGGGAGTGCGGTTTCTTTCCTCTTTTTTGCTGATATGGGTATATATATATGATATGATATGATATGATATGGCATTTGTAACGCGCCGATACACAAGTGTTTCAAGGCGCGACGAGGCAGGGAGAGGTAACAGGGGGGAAAGACACACAACGATCCTACTAGGCCAGGTGTCATTTAGATCGCGCAAGTGCAGGGGTAGGGGGAAGGGAAAAAGTGCAAGGGGAAGGGGAAAGGGGGAAGTGCTGAACAGGGTAAGTAGAATAAAAATAAATAATAAATAGGGCCAGCTGGTGGTAAGTGCAAGGTAAGTGCAGACAAGTGCTGGGAGGGGGGGCTGTAAGGGATGCAGAGACAGTCCCGCAGTGCAGGGGTTGCCAGGGAGGCAGTGCAAGTGGAGAGTGGCTGGGCCAAGGACCGAGGTCGGTGAGAGTGGCCCAGGTGCAGGTTCAGTGCAGTTTCAATGAAGAATTAGCAGGGGAGAGGCCTAGACAGTAGTGGCCATGTAGTTATGGTTAAGTTGCTGTTTCCATAGGAAGAGCACTTTTTGGGCGGCTTATAACTTCGCTCTCCCTGGACGGATCCTCACCAAACTTTGCAAAAAAAGTATTTGGGTCAATCTGAATGTTTTGCAAAGTTTGGTGAGGATTCGTCCAGGGGGGGCAAAGTTATAGGGGGGGTCCCAAAACTTGGTGTGTGGGAGTGTTTGGGGAGGGTGGGCATGTATGAGATAGGATGAAAGTTGTGTTTTTTATGTGTTCGATTTGTCTTCGGACATCACGGGTGTTCTGAAATGTTCTAAATAAACTGAATGGGGGGTGTTCTGAGGACTCAAAATGTGTCCATTTTGTTCGCAAGCAAACTGAAACTGTTCTAAGAACACTCGCAGTGTCCTGAAATGTTCGCAAATAAACAAAATGTGGGTGTCCTGAGGACGTTGTCCGTATTGTTCGTTGACAAGTTGAATATGTTCTAAGAACACTTGGGGTGTCCTGAATTGTTCACAAATACACAAAGTGGGGGTGTTCTGAAGACGTTGTCGAACACTCCCTGTGTCCTGAAATGTTCGCAAATATGAATGGGGGTTGTGGCTGACAAGTTGAATGTGTTCTAAGAACACTCGCGGTGTCCTGAAATGTTCGCAAATAAACAAGATGGTGGTGTTCTGAAGACGGTTCTAAGAACACTCGCGGTGTTCTGGAATGTTCGTAGGGGGTGTCCTGAAGGCGTAGTCTGTATTGTTCGCTGGCAAGTTGAATGTGTTCTGAGAACACTCGCAGTGTCCTGAAATGTTCGCAAATAAACAAAATGGGTGTGTCCTGAGGACGCCGTCCGTATTGTTCTCTGTCAAGTTGAATGTCTTTCTTAGAACACTCATGCTGTCCTGAAATGTTCGTAAATAAACAAAATGGGAGTGTTCTGAGGACACTGTCCGTATTGTTCGTTGTCAAGTTGAATGTGTTCTAAGAACACTCGCGGTCCGCAGACATTAAAAGTTTCCATAGACCATAGTTGAAATGTTTGACTCTATGGATGTGATATGCTGCGGTGGTTGTTGCCAGGGCATAGAGTCTTGGGTGCATGGCCATGCACCCAAGACTGTATGCCCTGGCAACAACTACCGCAGCATATCACATTCATATTTGCTTATAACTTTGGGTGAAAAACAAATGTATAAGGAACAAAGGTATTAGATACTATGGATGTGATATGCTGCTATAGTTCTCCTTATTATTGTATACTTACTGTTTGGTCTAGTAATGGGAGTCCATGTTTTTCTTGTTCATTTCTGTGATAAAAGAAAATAGCATGTTAGTATTAGTATTTTGTAATGACTTATTACATTGTATAATCAATATACTTTTTTTTTTTGGACCATCATATTTAGTAGATTACAAATCAGAGTACTGTGCAATTTGCTCAGTTTCTGTATTTGTTGCTAAAATCATTGGGTCTGTGGGAAAAAAAAAATCCATGTTGGATTAAAAAAAAAACTTTTTCTGTTATGCTACAGTTTATTTGTTTGTTTGTTTTCAGTGTTCACTTGTTGTTTCTGGCTAATGCTTTATACCTTGGCTTGTTGTATTTTTTTGGAGCAGTAACATTATTTATTTGTTTTGATGTTATAAAATTTTGGAGCAGTTAGATACCAATTGGCGTATTCTAACTGTCTATTTTTTTGATATATTTGAGTGGTATTGATTGATCTATTTGGATATTGTTAAATTTTGGGACAGTTAGATACCAATTGGTGTATTCTAACTCTGTTTTTTGTGGTCTAATTTAGTGGTATTCATTTATCTGATTAGTTGTTGTAGAATCTTTGAGCAGTTAGATAGCTTTTGGAGTATTCTAACAGTTTATATTTTTTTAACACAAGTTTACTTAGAGTTCAAATACAGTTTAGTTATCAAATTTTGGTTTTAAGAACATCAAATAAGCGTTTGTAAGATTTCCTGGTAATCTCTGCTTTGGAGTATTGGTACTATCATTACATTCAAACCATCCACATTTCTTTTTTATATATGCAGTGTAGTGCCCTGAATTGGTTGTGGCTCCTGCGTGGTAGATTATACCTATTGTTGTGAAGGTTTTCTTACCAAGTGATATTTGACCATGTGTGTATCCAGTCAGCTTGCAGTTGTTTTTGGTACCATCTGCATTGTAACGTAGAAGCATTAGTATTATGTATTTACTATGTGTTTGTATTACTAACGTGGAGCGATTATCTGAATTGCAGGTAGAGCATAATCTACCATGGTTTGCATTTTGTACAAGTCACTGAAATGGAATGGATTCACAATTTGGTATTGATATATATATGAAGCGTTCATTGGGGATTTCTTCTTGTGTCACATTGTTGCAGAGAGTACATGTATGTTTCCACACGTATGAAATCTGAAAGATTTCATTTATAGGTATGTTTTTGTTTTCCAGTACTTGTAGTAAGTACATTAGACATTCTTGTGGATCTTCCTGTGAATTTATAGTGAATTTCACCATTCCAGCACAGTAGTCCAATTGTTGTCTTATTCCAAAAACACTATACGTGTTGTCAGGATTGTTTGCTGCATTTCTGTGAAGTACTAACATTTGCAAACACAATGGGTCTGTACTGTGTAAGTAAATGTTGTCAACAATTGGTGGTAATTGAAATAGAATGTTCATTTCTCATTTGCGTAGCAACTTACACCAACTATATTTGAGAATTTAAATGGTCCAGGTAGTTCTGTATCTAACTGCTTTTTTTGGAGTTTGTCTTCCTTCTTTAAAGAAGTACTTGGTTTACTTTCCCTAATTGATTCTTTTTTGCTTGTGGTACTTGATGAAGTATTAGTTTCTTTTACTCTCTTTGGAGGATTTGCAGTGACATCCTGTTGCATTTCTGTTTGATTTATTTTTCTTTTATAACGTTTTACTTTTTGTGGAACAGAATATGTGTTTAGGTGGGGGTGTATAGTGAGCGAAGTCTATTGTATTCTAAAATGCAAGGAATATCAGCGTTTATTTTACTTGCATCAAAGTTGATTAGAAATAGACTGTCAAGTGTACGTAAGCGTGATAGTGCTACATAGCTCATGCCTTCTTTAAAGACTGTGTTACCAATATCTATCATTGCTTTGTCTAGGGTAATACCTTGTGATTTATGAATCGTGACTGCGTATGCAAGAGTTAGAGAAAATTGTTATCTGCGTACATACATATCTTTGAAGAGAAGGAATCTAGCTGTTGAGCGTCCTATCCTTTTTACTTCTGAAAGTTTGTCAAAGAGTATATTGACAAACTGAATTTTGTTGTCGCGTGGGTATGTTTGAAAGCCAACAACTGCACCCAGTGCTCCATTAACTAGTCCTTGGTCCACGTCAAGGTTACGCTTAAGCATTACTCTGCAATTTAAGGATAATTTTAATATCTTTTCTAAGCCTGCTGTGTTTGAGATTGATTTTTCTAAACTATTTAGTCTTGTTGTGGCTTGGTCACACATGGGTAGTGTCATACCATGTACATCTAGTTTGTCTGTGGCGGTAATTTCCATGATTGGTTGCATTTTTTTACTTAGCATGATTTCATTGAATTTGAAACAGCTTGCAAGAGTTGGCATTAAGGCCATACAAGTGACATTTTTGTGGGCTAATTGTTCCATAACATCTGTAGCACATCGCCATAAAGTGCATTAATGTGCCGGGTTTTCAATATTGCTTCTGCTTCTTTAGAAAGTATACCAACTCTGATACTTTTTTAAATGTTGGCATAAGTGAGATCTGCAGATTGCCGCATGTTTTCTGTTAATTCTCTGTATTGGAAATGTTTTACGGCAGAGTTTGTGTCCTAATGTTTTAAAAATAGGCTCACCTTTTACTGGTGTTAATTGAAGCAGATCTCCAAAAACAATAATGTGTTTTCCTGCAAAGAGCTCGTCATAGTCTGTTTTGAGTACTTCTTGTCATCTGAGGTGGATCAAAGCTAACATCAGGTTGGAGACCATGCTCACTTCATCTATTAGTAGCATTTTCATTTGTTTCAATACTCTGCGTAATTCCATTGCAGCTTCTGCAGAAAGTTTGTAATAGTCTAATTTGTTCTGGTGTTCTACTGGTAATAGTAGTAATCGGTGTAATGTAACACCACCTATGTTGTAGGCAGCTAAACCTGTGGGGGCAGTGACAACAGCTGACAGTTTGTTTGTCAATTGTTGAAGGAATTTACTAATGATTTTGATTTGGAATGTTTTGCCAGAACCAGCTTCACCACTGACGTACAGTAGTATAGGTTTATAATTATGGCAGGAACATTCTTTATTTTCATGTTTTACACCATGTGCAATTTGTTTTGTTACTTCTTGAAAAATGCTACTTTGCTCATTGTTTAGTTTTGATTGTAGTATACTTAAGTCTTCCTTATCTTGATACTGACACATGGTGTTTTCTACTTCTATCATAGCTAATTCTGCCTCATTTATTATTAGTGGTTCTCCCAGTGGTTCTTGGCTTCCTGTTACAGAAGGTTCACTACTGTCAGGAGTGTCCTTATCTAGTTGGGCTTGGAGTTCTTCTTCGTGTTGCTGTTCATTGTGCAACATTTTTTTGTACTGTGTAAAGTTTACATCAGTTATAGTGCTTTCATTTGCTTTGAAAGCATCCTCATATGAGTCATAGTTATCTAGTAATTGTTCTTCTTTTCTCCATGGTTTGAAGAGTTGTAGCAGGGACATGTAATATACTTCTTTATGTTGAGGAGTCTTTAATGACAATTTGATATGATTAATTACATTTGGTTTAGTGAGTTTAACTAAGCTGCCTTCACAGTTTGTCACTCTACATTTACCTTTTTTTTCATCAGGTTTCATATTATTTTTGTATGTGTAGTTTTGGGCTATGTGGTATAGACACATGTTTTCCAAAGTAATACTTC
This sequence comes from Ambystoma mexicanum, assembly GCF_040938575.1. Lineage (NCBI taxonomy): Eukaryota > Metazoa > Chordata > Amphibia > Caudata > Ambystomatidae > Ambystoma > Ambystoma mexicanum. The sequence continues at coordinate 1,100,894,331 of NC_090933.1, forward strand.
TGTTTGGGTAGTATGTGTCCAATAAATTGTTTTTTAAAATCTCTTGGCTGTTGGGATCATGTTTGGCTATTGTTTCTATATCTTCATATGATTTTAGAACTATTTTTCTAGATTTAGCTGGACCAAGACTTAGTCATACTATATTTTCAGATTTACCATACAATGCAGTACCAGTTAAACTATCAGCTGCTTCATATGATCCACATTCTCTATGGGTGAGCATTTTTATGCCCAAGCTGTATAATTTCTGAGATACTGTTTTATCTGATGACAGGTCATTCCAGAGGTCTTGGAGCTCTGTCTTTTCTGCTTTAGTTAAGTATGCTGTGACATATCGTGCAACTGCAGTAGAATTGTCTGCAATGTACTGCACATCTATGTTTGCATTCCATAAGTGGGCAATGATTGCATTATAATCATTGATATATTTGTATTCTTCTTTTCTTTTTATGTAATATGTATTTTTAGGTGACTTACCTTTAACACTATGTCTAACTGAAGACATGAGGTTGTTCACTTGACCTGTATTTGTAACTGGTCTAGGGAAACAAAATCGGCATTTGGTGTAGTATTTCCCTTTGTTTTTGTATTTGCGACGACAATATTTTCCACATTTGTGTCTTTGAAATTGTAAAATTTGTGCATGAAGATCACTATTTGTGGCTTCTGATGGAATTTCACAAGTGAAATATGTTTCAATAAACTGTAAAACAGTGGCATCACTGTCTTGACCAAATTTAGGAGCATCTTTAATCCATAAAAGCATGTGGATATGTGGTGCTCCTCTGGCTTGGTATTCTTTTCTCCAAAAGAAGTGTTGCACTTCTCCAAGGGGAGGAACAGTTTTATTACAAATAAAATGTAGCATAGCAATGAAGCGATGGTGAAAATATCTTGAAACATTAACAGGATCCAAAGAACAAAGTTCTCCAGGTGTTAGTATATCTATGTTAGTTTTGTTTTTATTTGATATGCGTAGGAAATTATGTAAATCTTCCCATGCATATTCTGCACAACTTAATGTAACAAACAAGTGGGTGGGACAAGGTTTCTGATCATACAACGTACATCTCCATGACGTCGAAACCAGTACTCTTTAGTACCACGCATATTTGCTAATAGATTTGTAATATTTGATTGTAAAACCTCATCCTTTTGTTGCACTTTTTCTAATAATTGTTTAGCTGTCATATTTTGAAAGTGTGATCCTGATTTTAATATGTGTGCAACTCCGTAACATAAAGTTGCTAGTTCACTTTCAAAGAGTAGGTGGAATATGTATTCCACATTTTGTCTAAATCTGGGATCTTCAGAATACATCCGTAATGAGCGGTATTCTGAAGCTGATATTTGAATAGGTCTATCATCATATCTTCCTCCTTTGCCAGTAGGAAAGAGTAGAGGAAAAGCACGTGCTTCTATACTTTTTCCCATATGCTGATTGGCGATCCTTTTGTTTGACGCATTTGGTAAGTTTCCAGTACATCTTCTACGGTGTCATTACAGTGCAAAGGATGAATTGTATAATGGTCTAAAGTATTTGATATTGTAGCAGGATCTAGTAGCTCAAATTTAGCAGCTTCTTTTGTTTCTTGAATTATTTCTGTTGTATCTTTCAAGTTTTCTTCAATATTAATTTCTTTGTAATATTCATTATTCTCTTTAAGATATTGGAAGGCTTGTCTAACTTTATATAAATCTACCAGCTGTTGCCATATTTTGTTTTCTTTTGTAGGTACTCCATTTACTAAGATAATTAAAGATTGCTGCATTGGACGTTGCACTCCTAGAGTATGCACATTTTCTTTTAGATCTAATGGTAAATAAAATACTTTTCCACAAATGCCTTTTACCAATTCAGAGGGAGGTAATTTTGCTGTTTTTGGTTGAAGGCGTATTATTGCTTGAAATGGGTATACTGTTTGAATTATGATGCTCTCATATAAATTAAGTTGTTGTAGGGGTTTTGGTACTGGGTATAATTCCAAATTATTTGTGATAGCACGTGAAGGAGTTTGGTTGTTGTCAAGTTTTGTAGTGCAGTAACTGCAAAGTATTAAGGGCTCAGTTATTTCGTATTTGTTTTCTGCTACAAGGTAGAGAGCTAATTCAAACCATTTAGAATCTTCATTGTCTTCTATTTTGTATGATAGGTCTACAGTTTTTGTGTTACTTTTATAAAAAGTTCTACGGCAAAATACACATACATGGTTTGGTACTTCAGCTGATGTACTTTTAAATTTTAGTATTTTTTTTTTTGTATGTGTTTAACAAAAGGTTGCCATATGTAGAATTTTTGCTTAATTGGTTTAAAGCTATTTCATTCTGTAAATGGCTTTCACTTCCAAAATATTTCTTCTGGATATAGTGAATTTCTTCAAGTAGGTCTTTTGCAGTACCATGTAGAAGGATGTTATTTAACTTTGCTAGTGCTAAAGCAGGACTTTTAGCAGAGTACAGTTTATAGACTAGATTTCTTATAGTTGAATGATGTGTTGATATCCTTTTGATATCATGGAAAGTGGTTTTACAAGTAGGTCCTGTAATGCAGGCCAATGAATGTCCTTGTAGTCCTCTGTACTTGCGCACTGGACAGGTATCCATATTTTGCAGTAATTTAATTTTGATTTTGTCTTTGCTTTTTACATATTTATTGAAGAATTGGCGTAAAGATTTGAAACATTGTTTGGGAATGTTACACATTGACGTGCATGGCCATTTGTACACTAGACGTTCTGATTCAGTTGAATGGAGGGGTAATTCTAAGTTTTCAGGGCATATTTTTGTAAGGAGTACTTCTTGTTCCCTTATGGTATTATTCACTTTTTCATAACCTTGACCACTGCTATGTATGGCAATTGTATTTGTTTGATTTTGTTTGTACGCTTCTTCATTAAAATATGGTTCTGCGCTTGTAGTGTGATTCCATTCACCTCCGCAGATACTTAAGAAGTTCTTTCTGTTGACATTTCGCTTTTTGAGAAGTCTTTTTTGCAATTTAGTTATTAGTTTGTTAGTGGTTTCATTTTGTTTAACAGTAAAATAAATAACTTTCTTTTCAGAAGAATTGCACTGTCCATCAACGCTTCTAAGATTAATTTCCTACGATAGGTTTTAAGCATTGAACCTGATTTCTCTCCTGTTTTTATAAGATTTTGAAGGACTTTGTAACGGTACATTTGGGCTAAAATACTTTTCTTGGTATGCTTACTTTGCACTATATTAACATTTGAAGAAGTAGTTTTATCTGTAGTGATAGCTGATTTTCTGTTAATTGTTTTTTGGTTTGTTTTACATTTTGATAGAGGAGGCAGAGTTTTTGTACTTGAAACTTCTTGTGTTTCACTAAATGACTGTATTAGCTGTTTTGTTTCAACTTTTTTTACAAATTCTGCTAGAGATGGATGCTTATGTTGGACACTTTTATTTTCATTTGCTCTACTTTTGCGTTGCTTTCTACGGACTTCACTTTTGGCAGGCATTCTTTAGGGTCTGTTGAAAAAAATAAAGAAGATATGGGTTGGGGTGTTCTGGAATGTATGTGTGCTGTGTGCATGAGTGTGAGTAAGATGATAAAGATGTATGTAATGGTGTGTGATTGTGCATTGGGAACTACAACTAGTAGGGATAGGTATTCTTGAATTTATGTGTTACTAATCTGGGGTTCAGATGACAAAAAAAAGTAAGCTAGTGGTGTGGAAAAGTACAAATAGTAAATCTAATGTATACAATTAAAACAGTTGTTTGTTCTATATTATGAAAATTGTAGCGGTTCAGTTGGGTAATTTGTGTGTCCAAAAATAGGAATTTGTGGGCCATTCTGGCTGTAAATCGCTGTTTAAGACATGGACATTTTTGGACAAAATGGTACACAATCTCTATTTTTAGGCACCAAAATAGCTTACGTATTAACGTTATAGTATGTTTGATTAATAATACAAATATTATGGTGATATTCTACTTACTTTTTTTCTTAAATTAACAGGTAACTTCTTAGTTCTTCTTTGTTCTTCGAATTCGCTGCTTCTTTTCAGGAGACTGGTCTTCACTGCAATTGTAAAAGCTTCAAATTAGTAACTTTGTTTGTATATAGCGCTGTTTTTAATTTAGATATTGATTTTTTTAATTGAAATCCTCAGTGCCTTCTTTAAAACCATTAAACAAATTTATTTACATAAAATACATTGCATCAGTTCAGTACATATGATATGTTCTTAATGAACAAATTGTATTGAATGACTAACTGTAGCAAAAAAAAATATCTTTACTATGTCTTGTGAAATTTATAATATACCAGTGAATACCACTATTTCTGTAAGTAAGCTGTTCTACGTAATAGCGCCTCAATGTCATGTCTAAATTAAAGTAATTAAGTAAATAAATTAATAAAAACAAAAAAATATGAAATTGTATAAGTATTTTTTTAAAGATTTAAACATAGATTGTGCTTGCATGCAATTTTGTTTGAATATATGTAGTCTATATATTTCATTTAAAAAATGTTAGTTTAACATGATTTGAGTTTGTGTGTATAAAGAAAGTAAATAGTATAAAGGTTTATAAGTGATAGTTGATTTTAGGAAATTGAACAAAATACAGTAAATTCATTTTACAGATTACACAAGCTAAAAGTCTGTTTGAAAATGTGTTCATCTACTGTACAGAAAATATGCATACCTGAAGTTTGTGTTCATGCATATGGATATGCATGGAGCTGCAAGTAGAAATCTTGGAGACTTGTACAGTATTTCTAGTAGATGGTGCTTGCCAATGATATGACACTTGTACTCAGAGAGATTCACAGTACATTTGCAGTGCTGATCTATGATGATGCAGTTAGATCTAGAGGTATTGAATGTGATTGGTGCATGGTCATGTGATTTTTTAGCTACATCCAATGAGGGAATGGCAGAGAGAGTAAAGTGGAAATGGTAGAAGGGCTGTTCATGTTACGATATGTCCGCGGACATGGCGGTAGTTCGCGGACATCGGGAGTTACATCCGGGGATTTTTGGGTTCAGAAGTCATGCAAATGAGAATAAGCACTGAAAGGGATTGGTCAGGAAAGTTTAGTGGGTGTGTTGTGCCAGGAGAGAGTTTCTCAGATACTCTTTTTGCTGAGAGAACAAAATATAGCTATGGCTGTGTGTTTCAGAAAACAGATTGTTTGGATTTGGGGAGATTCGTGGATACATTGGTTGAAGGTGCATGCAGAAAGCTGTGGAGTAGCTGTAGATCTTGGATTCCCACATGTGGAAGTACACTGGCATGGAGTACGTGGAATGAAGTGGTTGGACTTGCTACCTCTCTGTGCTACTTTGGAGACAGAGCAACATCCAGACATAATTGTAATTCATTGTGGAGGGAACAGTTTAGGACATGTGACTGGAATTATTTTGCAATTTGCTATGAAAGAAGGACTTGGGAAGGTTATGGACATGTTTCCTAATTCTCAAGTGATATTTTCACGGATTGTGCAGAGACAAATGTGGCTTCGTTCTTCTTCATTTGGTCCACAAATGCAAAGAGCAAGGCGCAATGTTAATAAGGCTGTTTGTGCATTGTTCATTTTGGCATGTCCTCTTTTCACAATGAAAATATTATGTTTCGTAGTACATACATTTTTCGCAGAGATGGAGTCCATCTTACTTATGCTGGCAATCAGATTTTTCTGAGAAATGTACAAAATGCATTGCGACCTTTTTTGGAATTACAACAACCATTTTGAAGTAGGTGTTAAGCATTTACAATTTTTGACTTACAAACACCACCCAAAGGCTCTTTTCAGAGCCACCACTTCTTCCCAGAGAAAAATGTTCGCGAACTGTCCGCAGACTTCTAAAAAATACAAAGGGCCCTGCTTCATTTATTTTCACTTCTATTTTTTAACTGTGAAAGGCGGCTCTGAAAAGAGCCTTATTTTTTTTTTGATTTTTTATATTTTGTATTTTTTTGGTTTTTTATACATGACACACCAGGAGAGGAGGGGAAAGGAAGGTAAAAGGGGGGACACCAACCACAAGGATAAGAAAGGGCGAGCTGAGAGAGGAAGATGTAGAGTGGATTTTATTTGGGTAGTGAGCAGATCTTCTCGCGCTCTGAGACGATAGTCTCAAAAGCACTACGAAGTCGCTCCCCCCTGCAGAGTACTGTGTCACAGTACATACATACAACTGTGACCCTCGAAAGGTAAGGGTCATCAGCATTCTGTATGGCATGTGAGGCTGCTTGAGGAAGATGCTGTCCCACAGAGGTGGTCCTTGTGGTGACAGGATCAGAAACAGAGGATGAAGTAGAGGAAAACAACCTGCTACGTTCTCCGCAAGGTACAACCCTGCGAATAGCCCCCGAGTGAAATGACCTCAGGTGTCGCTTCATAGTAGTGGTCCCAAAGCTGTACTTACCGTGCTTCCCGCGACTGAGTATCATTTTGCACTCATTGCAGGTAACACGGTTCGCACGAGCCTTAGGAACATTACCATGAATGGTAAATAACCGCCACACCCAAGACTCACGCCTAGTGCGGGTAGTAGGGTTTTCCTCTACCTCATTCTCATCATCCTCTTCTTCCTCCTCCGCATACTCACTCCTGTTCCCCTCTTCAGGCCCTTGGGGAGGTGGTGGTGGTGGAGGGGGTGGGGGTGGTGCTGAAGCAGGTGCAGCACCAGGTGGCAGTTCTGCAGCCAGGGATGCCATCTCGATGGTGTAATCAGCAAGTTGCTGGAGAAATAGCTGTGCTCTGAAGAATAGCCAGAAACACAATGAGAATAAGCTCTAGGGCGTGGTCTTTTATAGGGGTGCTTGTGCGCGGTTCATGGACATGCGCGCTGTCCGCGGTCAGATCGAACACAAAAAAAAGTTTCAAAAGTTTCAAAAGGTATGTAGAAGCTCAGGATTACTATGTGGGACTTGTGCCATGGTGAGATTTTATTGAAAAATATTATGGATTAATTGAAAATGTACTTTTAATTTGTTCGGGGACCCGAACTGTGTCCGCATTCAGAACACGCGATCAGCGTGGGCGCAGTCATATGATCCGTTCGCAAACAAGTCCACGTAGGAAGCGCATGTCCGCAGGACACCAAATGCACGGAGATTGGCTAGCGCATGCGCGTTGATGTTCTACGGACACTGTTCGGGTCCTGAACTAATTAAAATTGCGTCACACGTGAAACAAACATTTCAGGACACTGCGTGTGTTCTTAGAACAGTTTAAATTTGCTAGCGAACAGTAAGGACAGATATAGTGTTCTTCAGGACACGTTCAATTTCGTTTATGTACGAACATTTCAGGACACCAATTGTGTTCTTAGAACATTTTCAACTTGCTAGCGAACAGTACGGACAGGTATAGTGTTCTTTAAGACACCTCCATTTTCTTTTAATTTCGAACATTTCAGGACACCGTGTGTGTTCTTAGAATAGTTTCATCTTGCTAGCGAACAGTGCGAACAGGTATAGTGTTCTTCAGGACACCTCCATTTTCGTTTATTTACGAACATTTCGGAACACCTGCACTGTCCGCGGACACCTACATTGTTTTTTAAAAATAAAAACGAAACTATTTACAACACAATATAAAAATTAAACTTTATTTAACATATATTAATAATTTATGACAGAGAAGGTGAGGCAGAAACAGAAACAAAAACAGGAGAATTAGTGGTTTCATCATGATTGTTATTAGGTAAAGAAGGGACGGAAGTCTCATCAAAACATTTTGGGTTATGGAGAGGGTTTGGGGATAATTGACTGGGATATGGTGAGGAGGGACAAGAACATGTGGGCAATGGTACGAGGTTTTTGGTTTAAAATGATCTTCCACGAAAGTTTTCAAATTATTAAAATTAGTCAACAATAAATCAATTTTTTCTTCTATACTGTGAAAAGTGTTATCCATAACAGGTTTTTCTGAAGTATTTTCTATTTTGGTATGCTCTGTACAAAAAAATAATATATATATATGTTAAATATATACAAAATAATAATAATTAAATGGTTTATATTATAAAGTGTTTACCATTAGTTTCACTATCTTGTGACATTTCTTCATGTGGGAAATGTTCCTCTAGCCATTACAGAGTACTAGAAAAAAGATAATATATTTTTTTATCTAATACAGAAAGTTTATAAATATATGAATAAAATTAAGTGCACTTACTATTTCAGGTAAGATATGTCCTATGTACTCAGTGGGTCTGCTCTTGTTCTCATTTCTGTTGTGTTTGTGAGGTAATTATGTTGGAAGCCAATTTATTTTCTTGTGGTATATTCCATTTTAGAACATAGTGCATTTAAATGAATGGTTAGTGTGTTGTATATATGGGTTACATTTCTTATGTATTAGTACATATAATGTGTTTGTGTGCTTTTTTTGAATTTGTTAAATGTTCCTATGTTATGATATAACAATCAAACATAACCCCCCTTTGATGTCCTGGGTGTTAGTCTTAGCAGTGCACGGTGGTGGCACGAGTTATGGTTGCTTAGCTTACCATAACTGGCGAATTTAAAGGGTTTTTCGGTATAACTTGGAACCATAACGTCCCTTTAACAAAGTTTTTTCACTGAATTTCATAGGTTTTTAGTAGCGCAACTTAACCATAACGTCCCTTTAACAAAGTTTTTTCACTGAATATATTGAATATTAAATCAATTTCTCAGGATCATCTTACATGCTACCCCGCCCAAACCTGAGACTCCCCAGGAATTGCTATCTCCTTCTAGTGCTGCTACTGCTGTGCAAGTCTACGCCTAGGGTTCTCAGAGCACATTACACAGATTGACAGCCCTTATCGTAGAGCCCTTATAGAGCTCTCAAGAAGACCTCTGCAATTTCATAGCATTAAAGTTCTATGTCCAGACACACCTTGTATCTATCATCTTACACTGCCAGCTATTGAAGTGAATCAAAGCTTCTGCCTCCAGCCTGGTCATGTATGACCAGTCCACCATCAATAGTACCCTTATTTCCTATACATGAATTCTTCTCCCCTTGCCCTTGACTTTGTCAGCATTTGTTTTTAAATGAAGCTGAGCATGTTGGAAGGAACATGGATTTGAACACTCCATAATGAAGAGGAAACACTTGCTAAATATAGCAAGAGACCCCACATAGAAAGGGCTATCTTGCTGTACAAAAAACAAATGATATCAGCAAAGTCTTGATTCTTACACAATACCATCTGTCATCCCACCGCAACCTTCCAAGCAGGCACAAGGCGAGGCACATATGCTTTAAATCTAACGATGCACTGTTAGATGATGGGAGGATAAGTGTACAGATTTGCAGGTTGGTGATGGGCGCATGTGTGTCTGGATGCCTATTCAATGCTGTCATGGTCTCAGTTGCAACCAGCATGCACACTCACCCTGTGCCCCTTAAACAAATATCTTCATTATATCTAGGCTATCAAACATCAAACCATGCCACCAGCAGGCTGCAGCCAGCTATCATTAATCCTGTAAATAAATTAAGGAGGTAATTAAGTTAAGATGCGACGACAATATTCCTGACACGCGACGGAACCCCATTGAGGTAAAAACAGGCAAGTTATGAAAATAACAGAACCATTTCATTCAAGGCGTAATGATGATGTAGAAAGTTTGTGCTAAGTTGGTGGGCCACACACACACTGACACACAGACACACTACCTTAAGGTTAGCAGCAAACTCGTGGTCTCAGACAGTCAGAGTAATCGTTTCTCAAACGTACAATTGGATTGATCAGGCGCAGGCAGGCTGGCAGACAGCCCAGCAAGCAGCAAGTGAGACTGCAAGCACTTGAATTACGCTGGTTGCTGCTGTAAAAGCAAATAGGATGTGGCTGTCCCTGCCCAGCCTGAGACTCAGAACGCAGCATCGCTGCCTCAGTCAGCCTGCTCGCTCATGCTCCGTGCTTGCTTCGACGACAGTAGTGAGCAGCACTGTGACTGGACTCCGGAGGCTGCGCAGCAGTGCACTCTGAAGGGGCACATGACGTTTGTTTCTCGCCTGGGCAGTGCCTGGAGTCATATGCGCAGGCACGTGGCTCGGGCCATGGCATGCCACGAGCAGAACCTTTGTCTTTGCATGCTAGTGAAGTTGCAAGCATCTGCTCGGCCAGGGCTGTCACAAGGTGTGGTGAGACCCGGGGCAAAAAATTGGGTGAGGCGCCCTTACCATTTTTTGCACTGGTCCAGTGGCAGCACCGCTGCAAACAGGAGACGCAAGAAATCTCCCCTTGAGTTTATGTGGAGGAACCGCAATATGGGCAATTGTTACAACTACAAATCAACTACAGCAAATTTAGATTTCTCTACTGAATGAAGGTTTATGCCAGACCAACTTTTGTATCATATGCATAAAAGATATATAGGATGGTATAACGGTGTGTGCTGCTTCATACCAGCATTAAGGAGCATCCTGCCCCGGTGTGCACATTAAAACACACATCATAAACTGTGACAGATAGATGATGTGAAGTGGGGCTGGTGAATTTCTGAACTAAGAGGCTTAAATGTTTCCATCATTTATGCGCGATCGACAAAACACAGTGAGGGAGACCAAACCAGTTTGAACATGTTGTTTTATATTAGGTGTGCGGCCTGCTCTGAGCAAACAGCAACTTCTCATTTTTGTTCAGTGCCTTCCTTGCAGGGTGCCGAGTACATGGGTGCTCCGGGGTCCCCCTTGGTCCATCATCAAATGGATAGAGGAAACTATTATGTGTGTTACATTGACTGGCAGGTACAGTTGTTCATTATAGTTGATGTGGCTGCTATTTTGTACAGGAAATCATTTGTATATTGTGGCAGTGAATGATCTGCCATGTATAGGACGGCTATGACAGTGTTTGTTTTCTAGCTTAGGGTGGACTATTGTCTCGGTTAAGGTGGACATGACTGCTACTGCTCTCATGTATGGCTGCAGACACCCCACTCGTTATCTTTCAGTGTTATGAAAGGTACACAGGTGTGCATATCATGCTATATATGGAGCAATACGTTAGCGTTGCTGTCTCTTCTGCATGTTGATTCATTTGGGTCAGTATGATGCTGTGCTTTCCTCGTCAGTTTCCCACCGGAAGGGATACCTCGCTGCACCAAAGACATCTCAGAGTCTGTGTGTTCCACACCCCGTCGCCCCACTGCAGTACTTGTGTTCTGAGCATGTATCTATTTCCTATACGCCATATCACTCGTGCTAATGTACTTTAAGGAGACTGAGAAGCCAGTTCATTTCACATGCTGAGAGTCATGTTTTCATCTGGCGCCTACTATGTGTGTTCTTGTAGCTCTACGCAAGCCAAACCCGTCCTCTTCACGAGGGATTGGAGAAGATTCCTTTCTTTATCTTTAGAATTTGAATATTCCCATCTTGGAACTCGCTGGTGTTTGCACTGCGTCTGGCTGGTGACAGCCAGTGGCACATTGACAGCATCTTAAAGGGCCAGTCTAGCGAGAAAGAATGAATTCCAGTTTTCTTTATGTAAGTTTGCATCAGAACAAGCCTTTGTTGTCTGGTTGGCTATCGAGGAAGCATTGACTAGGTAGAGCTTTTATTTTTTAATATTTGAGTGGCTATAGTAAAGGTTTAGAACAAAGAGGACATGCCTTTGTTGTGACTCCTGGTTCGAAAATGAACATTAATGTTCTTCCATCTAGGCTGTATTACTTTCTCTCCCTCCTTGTATAGTATTTCCCTAACCCCATGCATGATGTTTTCTTATGCATGTGCTTTTGGCTTGTATTAAAGATTAGGCATTGCATAAATAGTATGCTTGAAACTGGTTTACTTCAGGTGTGTTTAACATATGCAAGGACTCAGCCCATCTCCCAATCCATAATTTGGGTGGTGAGTTTTTATGTCTGGCTATGAACATGGCCATGTGTATTATTTTTTTTAAAAGCTGTGTGTGTGTCTCTGTATATTATATATATATATATATACTAGTGGGAAGGTCTGTGTACATGGGCCAATTCATTCCTAAGGCAGCAGCTCCCTCTAGTGGTGACAACAGGTTAAGCGGGCAGTAGTGGAAAAGCCAGTGTACACGGGCCAATTCCTTCCTAAAGCAACAGCTCCATCTAGTGCTGACAAAAGGTGAAGCAGGCAGGCTCTACTGCGCATGACTGTATAAGACGAACATACATCTGTCCTTTTATTTTAGTTAGATATGTATTTATTATATACATTGCACTCTCACACTCCGAACAGTTGGCCCTATTTAATGATTTTCAATTCCCTATATTTGGCAACTTGGGCTATCATTAAATTGCACTAGGCCCCATGGATGGATGACCAAAAAAATGTTGTGAGGCTTGTGTGCCTGGCAACATGAATGTTTAACTTATGTACCACACATTGTGCTGGTTGACCTACGTGTCCCACCTCCTGTTGTTGAATATGCTCACAGAGGGCTGATCAGTGCCCAGAGGCGTGTTGTGTGCTACGTGCCTATATGTGATGTCATACAGTGGCTCGCATCCTGTTGTGCACTCTAAATCATGGATGATTGGTATAGAGGGCCTAAAAGCGTGCTGTGTACAAGGCCCCACTGACACGCTAAGAAGCGTTGCATTTGAATTTCTATTAAGATCTAAATCACAGGCACACAATCAAACACATCTTTTATTGTCCATCCTCTCAAATATGTCCACACATCCAACCAGTCACATCCAGCAACACATTCAGCATCCAATCATCATGCAGCCATACAATCAAATTCATCCGACCAACCCCCTATCCATCCATAAACAGCCAGTAACACTAAAAACAAATGCTACACCTCGTTGCTTTGCCAATGCAGGTTTCCCTACTGTGTGTAGCTAACGTTACGCTATTTTATGTTAAGTCAAGTTCACAATCTTAAGCCAGTAGTAAAATGCTGATGATGAGTTTAGACTTCATGCCAAAACTGCCTGAACAGCGCAAATCTTGCCTCCGCTCCCTCCTTGTATCAGGATTTAGGGACTTGAAGCAAGTCTAAGGAGGGTCAAGTCTATATAGGATCAATCTAGTCTTTAAGAATCAGGGATGTCATTTCACCTAAATGCCAGAGGCAGTGGCGGTAACATCACACGACCCTTGAACGTTGACGACATCACAAGAAGTGATGTCATTTGACCCAACCAAAAGTTACACAAAGGTAGTGATGGCACACAATCTTTCACCCCTTGACAAAACAGGCGTTGCATCATATAGCATTGTTCCTCAGTACACTTAGACAAATATGGTTATGGGGATTCAAGGTGCTGACGAAGGCTCTGCAAGAGCAAACAAATAGAGTGTTATATCGCTGGAGTACGTCATGTCAGACCACCTTAGAAGCACTGAGTGTAACAGAAGAAACGCTAATCACTCAAACTGAAAAAGCTAAAAGAATACTTTGGACGTAGACTGGACGCTTATCAGAGAGAAGGTAAGATTAAAAGGTATATGGTCAGAAAGATCCTGCACACAGAGTAAGAGGTAATCTGAGACAATACATAAAGAGGTTTCCATGCTCGCGACGTAGAATGGACTTCTTGAGATTCCGTATCAACTTAATGCCGACCAAAGAGCTCTTGGAAGCAAGGAAAGCTAGGACTCTAAGAGACTATAACTGTAGGTTATGTGAGGGCCAGAAAGAGACTCTATACCACCTAACTATGCAATGTCCAACCATATCACAAGAGCGAAGTAGATGGTTGGGTAAATTCTTTGCGCTTTATACCACAAGAACAATAGAGGAGTGGTGGTTACAGTTGTTACAAGGGGACTGGATTTCCCTGACATTTTTAAGGATACAGGAAAAAGGATAGTTCACTGAAATAAGATTGAATCCTCATCTATTCATGTATAGGATTTTTGCTATCTCTGTATTTTATGATTGCTTACCTTGCTTCCTTGGTTACTTGGAATAATCATGTATTTTAATATTTCTTTCTTTTTTGATTATCAATACATTTGTTCTTTGATTTTATTCTCTTTACTCATTTCATGTTATGGTAAAAGCTTAAGGTTTTTGTTGTACAACCAAATGCTAATAAAAAAGAAAGAAAATATGGTTACGATATCACTGTAATATGATATACAGTCGTCAGGTTTGCAGGTGGGATACTTCACCACTGCACTAGATAACCTGATGAAAAGTAACAAACAACTAAAGGTGAAATGTCCCATTTTGGTACTTCAAGTCCCAGGGAAAACATTTCTATTGGTTCTTGGATTTTAAAACATGCACACCTTTTAAAGTTTTCATAAACACTATTAGAATAAAATATTCTCTCTTGGCTCTGTTTGTGTGTTGATTTTATGAAAGGCAAATGCCATTTGTCTTTTCAATTTGGGTGGTTATGCAAAGCCAATTTAATGAAATGTGCATATTTTACCTTGATATGCTATTTTCTGGCAACGTCACATCCCATTGCGTTTGTTGTTGCGTCCCCCCACTTTAGCTTTTAGGACTTGACCCCTGCCATAAGCCTGATGTGAAAGGGGGCACTTGGTTGTTGCCTCCCCAGCAAAAATCCTGTGCTGTGCAGCTGGAAGACCTTCATGGACTGGCAGGCCGGGCGCTGGCTGACATCTGATGACTACGCTGCAGCTCAGGATTCCCTTGCACAACAGAGGTGCCTCTATGTATCCTGGCACAGTTCACGCTGCTGTTGTGCTGGTCCCTTTCTGCCAGTGCATAATGTGCTGAAGAGAGGGCAAAGGCATGGATGTGAATTGAGACTCTAACACGAAACTAGGGTAGCAGAAGGAATGCATGTTCTGCTTTCTAATCTCATTTGGGGGTGCAGCTTAGAAGTCACCACCCATACCCATGTGTGTGTGTTGGGCTGAGCACCCTGATGCAGGTGTGCGGATTAGCTTTCCCTGCACATGCGAGCTTGCAGTTCAGAGCAAAGTAATGTCCCAGAGGCATTCAACGATGTGTGCAGTGCAAAGACATGTCGAACTTACTAGTCTGGACCTCAATGAACCAAAGGTAAAGACCGCTCCTCATGCTGCTGCGGGGCTGGAAAGGGCTTGTCCGGCCAAAGAGCTTGCAACCGTGTGTGCAGAGCATGGTGGGCCGCGCAATAAGATGCCAGAAAACTTCCCAGACACTGTGGGGGGATGCAGGAAAGAGTCCTGCCAGGGGCAATGGACGATCTCATGGTTGCTTAGCAACCATGTGCTCGAAATCATCCAGTGCAGACACAGTAGCGGCCGGCTCCTAGTTTGCGTTTTTAAGAGTGTGTTGATAACAAGAAACTAATTTTAAGAAAATGTAAGGTAAACCAAGCTCCAGTCCAGGGGTAGCAGGAAAGATGGCAGGGGTCGCAACTACGACCCTGCGACCAGTGGGTTTGTTTCTGCAGCCCCTGCTAACCCCCAAATGATGTCCCTGTTAAGAATCGAGGTCCGTGAAGATGAATAGTCGTATGGGCCAAGCAGAAAGGTTTGCACGCCATGCTTCCTTCACTGGTAAGCAGTGGATGGTGGTATATTCACATCAAGATGCGAGACCCTGCATTTTGAATAATCTGCAGCTTGGGAACCAGTAAGCTGATTAGTAGAAGTTTTACCGAAGTCTAGTCTCCTAGAGATAAGCATTTTTAGCAGCTCACTGCTGCAATCATCAGGTTGCAGATTCGAATCTCAGCAAAGCCATTCCTTCATTCTACCAAGGTCAATAAATCACTACCAACTTCGGTATGGTGAAAATTGTATGGCAAATGTTCGATATAAAGTTCCTTGGCAAAAGCTGTATACAAATAACTGAACAATCTCATCAATTGAACTCTGTAAGTAAAAAGGAAAATAGTCCAAAAACCGGCTCAGAGATTTTAACTGAAAGAAAGAAATCTTAATCAAATGGAGACAAATGACTACCCGGAGACTACAAGAACTCCTAATATCGTACCTGATTGACTTATGTCAGCCAGACGCTTATGATGGTGGCCTAAGTATGTAAAGAATAGTTTTCCTTCAACAAAAGAGAGTGTCAGCCCCGATTGCTACCAATGAGGACCTCGGTCTTCAGAGAGGAGAACTTCGGCCTATTTTGATTCCTCCATGAGCTCACTTCTTGCATGCAGCCTTTAATCTGTCCTCAAACAATCCACTTATCATCCCTCAAACATACTGGAGATATTCAGAGAATTCCGGGAATTCATGTTAAAAAAAACAAAAATAGCAGGTGCTTTTGATGTTTAATCGTGCTCAAATAAGCTTCCAACTGGACAGTACATATTTTACTGCTTCCAGCAAGTTTATCCTTTTGGTGATTGCAAACTGCAATCCCAATTCAATACATCAGTGAACAAACTAAGTGCTCCAAAATTATAGAAAGGCTCATTCTTACTGATGATATTAAAGAGGAAGGGACTGCAACCACTATGATCCTGGAAAATGTATAGAGTGTGGGCAGTTTTGTGGTGGATTTGAGAAAACACATTGTGGCCGGACAATTCACAGGAATAGAAGATGAGTATTTCAGAGATAAATCAGCTTCAAAAGAGATTGTGGCAAGCAACAAACACTACATCGCAGGAAGCATTGGCCATAGCATGTAGGATGGTGCAGAGTAAAAACGTGCGAAGTACATGAGAAAAAACTGTGTCCGAATGACTGAGCGTAGCCCAGAAAATAAGGTCACAGTGGCACCAGGACCAATGCAGTTAGAGAACACGACTGGCAAACACAAAGACTCACCAAACACCTTGAATGGCAAATGCTTTCACTCCTGTA
Organism: Ambystoma mexicanum; assembly: GCF_040938575.1. Lineage (NCBI taxonomy): Eukaryota > Metazoa > Chordata > Amphibia > Caudata > Ambystomatidae > Ambystoma > Ambystoma mexicanum. The sequence continues at coordinate 1,100,911,036 of NC_090933.1, forward strand.
TGACTGGGCATATGGGCACTAATAAGGACAGCCCTGTAGCTAGAGCTCTGTACAGGAAATGCAATTGGAAGAGGCAGTATGCACTGTATGCAGAGATGATACTAGCCAATCTGAAACTCCTTCAACTAAGGTAAACATGGTCTGAAATGAAGAAGGGAAGACACCTCACATGTCATAATGCATATACAACCTGTCAATGAAGATGACAATGAGGAAGACGTGACGAATGTGAAGGTTGATGGTATGCAGCTGTAGATGCTTGCAGACGCTGGCATCCCTACACCTTGATGTACGTGGAAATATATAAGATAAAGCTGCATTACAAAAGGAATGACCTTGATGAGAGTGACATTGATACTTATGCTTATAACAGCATCCGCACGGTGAAACATAAGACTTGGTACTAGGGAAATCAAAGGGCAAGTGTATCTTACGGAAAATGTTTACAGTTTATTGGGGTGGAGACTGACATTGATACTTATGCTTATAATAGAATTCGCACAGTGAAAGATAGGACTTGGTACTAGGGAAATTTGTATTTGTATTTGTATTTTATTATTTACATAGCGCTCTACACCAAAGAACTTTGCAGCATTACAACCAGAATACCTTAAACATGGAACATAGAAGCAATAAAATAAATATGATTCAAACCAGAAAAACAGCATGCAGAACAATTTTCATTTGGGAAGGAAGAAAAGGGGAGAGGTATGGGAAGAAAGAAATGGAACGGGGAGACGGAGAGGGGGGAGTAGAAAGGAAGGGTGGAAGTCAAAGGAGGGGAGACAGGAAGAGATAAAGGAACAGGAAGGAGGAGCGGGAAGGAGAGAGAAGAGGAAGAAGGGGAGAGAAGTCAGAGAGGAGGGTAAGTGTATCTTACAGAAAGGTTTACAGTTTATTGGGGTGGAGACATCAGGGATGACTGTGATTAGACCCTAAACCACACCAGGAAGTGCATATACATGTTGTCTCCCATGTATAGAATATTGCAGAGAAATGTGTAGAACCTTTCCCAAATGTTTTTTAGTGGCTGCATTGGAAAGTAAAAGGGGTTCCAATATATGATCAAATTGAAGTGGCAACAGATGCCCTTAAGTGTGAGGGATCAACTGAAATGTGCTCTGGAAAATCTGTGTTTGAAGAGGGTTCATTGAGTCGAGTGATTGGATATCTCTCATAGTGATAATGCCAAAGGCAGATGGTAGAATCTGTATATGTTTAGACAATAAGGCATTATAGGTGGCCAGATATCCACTCTCCAAGATCGACATCATGTACTTTACTGTGGGAAAGGTGAAATGGTTCTCCACCACTCATTTATCCTTAGCATCTTGATTCAATGCATCTAGGAGCAGAGGTACGCCCTTTGGGTTACCTTCTGCAAGAACAGTTCAGAGAGATAGATGGAGAATTAATTTCCCAAGGGAACAGGGATATACAGTGCTTTCAAGATGACATCTTGGTCAGCATTTGAAAGGAAGAGGAACATGATCACCTGCCAACTCATGTTCTGGCAACATCAGAAATGTGCAAGTTAAAAGTGCTGCTGGAAACAAAAATATCTGCGGAAAAGAAGGCATGTTTGAGAGGTGTGCTAAAGAAAAGGAAGTATTTGTATGGACAAGTGAAATGTGCAACTTGTTAGAAAGGATTAAGCAGGGTGTTATAAATTCACCAACTCTTTGTAAGTTTGTAATGGGTGCACATATGCATGACTATTGATGCAAGTGTGTGGTTTATTGCGGCAGTTTTCAGCCAATATCAGCATGGATTAGAGGTGCCAATTTCCTTTGAATCCAAGGACCTGACTATTTGTATGAAATTAAATGTTCTGTCTTTGAAAAGAAGGCTGGAGCATGCTGTTGCGTGGTGCAGTACTGCAAGATTTACTTATGTGGCATTACGTTTATCATAAGTAAGGCACCCGGTTTCATGGTATTTATTTTTCTGTCATTTCTGTCTGTATTTATCCATATTTATTTTTTTCCCTTTTTTTCTGTATTATCCACATTTATTTTTTGTCATATATAAAGATAATTCGCAGCCAGTATTTTTCTACATTTATTCTAATCAAATAAATGCATTTATAAAAGCACACATGCAGCCATTTGGAAAAGAAATGCTAGCTCAATTTTTTCCATGACATCAAACGGTTGCTCCTGTGACTGGTGCTGCCTTTAAATATATGCTGTCAGCAATTTGAAGAACTGTAATGCTATTCCTATACAACTTTTACACGCTCCCTGCTGCCAATCTGCAATGTGATTGGCCAGCTATATATGAATGACATCATAGAGAACCAGACAGAAGGACCTGTGTTTCTGTTTTTATCCATTTTTATAAATAAATACGAACAGAAAGCAGATTGGTTTCCATCTGTATTTATGTGTAGTGGTTTCCGTCTGTATTTATGTGTAGAAATCAGTAAAAACTGAAAACTGGAAGCCTTAGTCATAAGCTCATGATGCACCCACTTGCTATTCAGGGTTCAGGTCTAGCTACACTTTAGGATTGCAAGTGAGTTGGCCAGCATACAAGAGCCACGTTAGGACACATATGAGACAAGGACACCTCAGTGGCAGATTATTTGTCATGATTCCCCTCCTACTTGTAGGAAAAAGCAGAAATTGATCAGGTTGACACTTTGGTGGCGAATATGATGGAGACAATGAGTACAGTGGTCCTGATAGAGGAGTGGATAGAGGCCTGGAAGTGAGGATAAAGAACTAGAGCACCTTATTGGGCTCTCGAAAATGTACTTGTCAACAGACCCTGCATGTGAACAGGCTTAGCTGATGGTTTGGGATAAACTATCCCATGTGAGGGGATGTGTCAAGGGGTGAGAGGCCACTGCCTCTCAAATCAGTGAGAAGGAAGATAATTTCGAATACTCATGCTGAGCTTCTACATCGGAAATTAACAAAAAGGTGACTGCACAAACATTATTGGGAGCAAGACATGGATGCAATGATGTAATCTTCTTGTGCTCCTAGTCCTGTAAAATAGAGCTAGAGTCCCTACAACCTTGTGGGTATACCTAAGAAAGTGTCAGATTGTCTGGCCTGTGATGTGAGAGAGCCAATGGGTGTGCTTGACTATGACTTATGTTATACCTACCCTGGTGTAAGTAGATTGTATGTTGCGCTGGTTTCAGATTAAATTATGCACAGCGAGGCCAACATTAATGGCAGAAGGGCGGTATATAAGACCACTTTACATTACATTACATCAAATTGCTCCTGTGGTGATCACACACGTGTTCATTGATTTCATTAGGAAGGTGTGCATTTGAGAGGGATTTCCCAATAATATCATAAGCGACAATTAAGTGAAATATGTGTCAGTGGAAATTACCAATTGGTTGGCCACCATGCATGACAAATTTGAGGACAGCCCTATACCACGCCCGTTGTAATTGGTTAGAGGAGTGAGTAAATTGTTTAATCATGGAAAACCAATTAGCTCTAGCTGCTTACCTTAGAAACCAGGTATTGAGGGTGATGGTTGCGGCTTCTCTTGATAAGCCACATCCCGCAATGGAGTGCAACCCTATTGTCATTGTAAGGAGAAGGGATATAAGAACAGTTGTGTGTCCCCCATTGGTGTAAATGTGAGACAACATTACTCTTGAGGAAGACCACAAAGCTGAGAATGTCCATAGATATCAAGCAAGTTACAGAGGTATGACAACAGAACAAGGGGGTATTTGAAAGAATTCCCTGACCCCAGGGGATTTGGTGAGGGCACAGAAACAATTCCGGGTCCGTAAGGGCAGTCTACTTATTTTGCAGCCTACGACATTGTACCAGCGGAGCCCCATCATGTGGTTCTGGAGGAGGTGTGCCATTTGAACAAGGACACAGTGGTTAGATGTGACACTGGGCCAACCCGGATTCAGCAGTGCAGGACCAGGGTATGCAAGAATGTGAGCCTGCAAGGTTGGGGAAGCCCTGTGATTGCTGTGCAAGCAACTGATGCTATGATGTGGGAAGACAGAACAGTATTCAAGAGTCAGTCGATCACCCCATTAAGATGGATGGAGTCTTCCCACTGCAGCAGAAACAAGGTTCTGCTCTAGGGTTAAGGACTATGGTGTGTGGTGGTAGTGTCCTTGGCTTCAGTTCTGAGCCTTAGGGTTAAGGACTATGGTGTGTGGTGGTAGTGTCCTTGGCTTCAGTTCTGAGCCTTAGGGTTAAGGACTATGGTGTGTGCGGGTAGTGTCCTTGGCTTCAGTTCTGAGCCTTACAGTTAAGGTCTTTGGTGTGCGGTGGTTGTGTACTTGGCTTCAGTTCTGAAGTTTCCAGTTACTTATTAACTCGTAAATGTTGTTGCATTTTCTTGTTCTTGTTATTTCATTGTTTACCAGGTTGTTCAATTAGGCCCCCTCCCCATCAGCTCTCTATGAGCTGCATTGTGATTCCCATCACGTTGCACTGTCGAGTGGAGCTTTCAGGATGGGATGTAAGGCATATGGGGGACGGTTGGGACCTGGGGAGAAGTGACCAGAGGGGCTGCCAGCCTGGGGTCTTCATATTGCGACTAATGAAGGTCTGTTTCCCGAGATATGCCTGCTTGTTGCTGCTACATTCATCTCTACAGCATCATGTCAATATCAAGCCAATGTCCTGCTGCCATGAAAAAAAGAGATGTCTGGGGCAAGCACTTAATTGGCAGAGCTAAATTGTCAGCTGTTTTTGGTATTTGAGGTGTTGGTGCTCCATAAATAGTGGCGGAGGGCATGGGTTGGCTGTCTCCTGTGGCTACCCTCTGGTGCACAGTGTGCCCCCAGGCTCCCACTGACGCCCTATTAATCACCCCTCCCTTGCACCAAAAGATGACCCCGTCCATAAAGTGTATTAAAATGAATATAGAAAGGAAACATGGAGAGCCCAAATGCAGACCTTGGATACACTTTTCTGGCCAGAGTTTATGTGGAGTTAACACACACGTGCTTTGACAGACTAAATGCAACGCGAGTGATGCCAGTGAAACGACATTTGAATGACATCAGTGGCATTCTGTCTTGTACACTGAAAAAGCTTGTCATTTAAGAAAGCGCGCTTAAGCGATATTGCACGTGTGAGCAGCGTTTGTTGAAAGCCTCAGTAGTCTATGGTGTTGTAAGTGATTTCAATCCGGCACTTCACCTAAGTCAACGCCTAGCGTGTAATACACAACTGAAATCCTTATTTATTTATTTTGTGTCTAAAAGTTATTTCATTCTGAACCATGTACCACTCATATCACACCCCTCTCTTGGAACCCCCCAGCCCCCTCGGACTGAACCAGGAATCAGGCTGGTTTGCAAGGTTAAAATATTTATTTATGTGTTCACAATATAATCACACTATGTTTAATGGGTATACAATGATCACCAATGGGGTGATGTAACACTAAGCAATCTCTTTAATGTACAAGGAGCAATAGTGAGCAAAACAATTCAGCACAGAAATAATACTTTTGTGTGTGTGTTCAGAACAGATAGCAGTGTGGTTACCATTTCCCCCTGCACACCTCTCAACCCCCCCCAAGAGGCAATGTAAAGAGATAGGAGTAGAGCGAGCAGGTATTCAGGAATGCAGAATTCAAACAAAATGTCAATCCCAATTTCCCCCCAGCAAACACAAGAGAGAAACAGAATTGATTTGCAAACTGTCAAAATGGTTTTAAAGTTATCTTGAGAATGGATTGGGTAAAACACTAAATATGGCTTAAATTGCTGAAATTGTTTAAATTCTTATGGGAGCCGCTTTAGATAGTTGCAGACAAACACTAGCAATGATTTGATACTAATGCGCAATGTGAAATCTTAAAATTGATGTCGGGTGCAATCAAAAGCTGTTTCACACGTGTAATATTTTGCCAAAATGAAAATTTGCGGCAACCTTTTCCGCGTGCGGTAATCGCTATCGCGGGAGAACTATATGGAGTTTGGAATGCGGTTCTTGGTTCTGTGGAAAGTTGAGGATGTTAGCTACGAGCAGAAGTTGAAATTGGAAGTAATAGATGTTTTAGTGGAGGTCGTTTTTCTGAGATAGGTGCAAGAATAGGAAAACAGGGATGTGCTTTTAAAAGACGAATGGGATTTCTTCTACTAGATTATGACTATAGAAAAAGAGAATGCCACACATGAATCTCCACAGTCCTGGCCACAGACCCTTTACGTGGTGGATACTCACTTTCTTTCTGCGATTCAATTTATTTATTCACAATACTAATGATGTATGGTTTTAGAAAACAAATGAGAGAAATTTAGTGCAAGAAAACGCTCTGACAATTCAAAAATACTCCTAACACTAAGAATACCGGTTCTGAATACAAGAGAGGATGTGTTTAAGACAGGGATTACTATGGACAGTACATATGCTAGTGACACATTTCTAGCTATAGATACTCACTAAATGGGTTTCAAACGGAACCGCCAGGGATTCTGGTCAGCGATTCTGGTTCTGGGACCGACTGCTGGGCACACCGGATTGGACTGCGCCTGCAATGGTGCTGGTCACAGCTCATCACAAGACTGGATAGGGTCTGCAATGGTTCTCCAGTCATAGCACAGCACAACAGGATTGGATCTTTTGGTTCTGGTAATAATTCTTTTAGCAGGAAAGCCGTTTTAGCACATCCCGGCTGTTTCTTTTGTTCCCCTTAGGTTTTGTGCGATTCTTTCTGGTTCTGGAAATTCAAGACCTAGTTGAAAATGGTTCAACTGATGTCATGGGCCTTTCTGCTTGCCAAGTTTCTGGATTCAGGAGCAAGGAAAATAGATGGTTCTCTCGCAGGGTGCTGCACCAGCAATCGTTTATTGGGTGAATCTGTGTGTGTTTCTAAGTCCTCAGCTGTCACTATTTATGCTAATTATAAAGGGGTGTCTGCTGGTTTATCCTAAGCGCACCTCTTAGGCAGGCGATTGGCTGGAGTCTCTTCTCTCCCTTGATGGGAGAAGAAAACAGGGTGTCACCATGATGATGTGGGTTTATGAGTCAGAGAATCCACCCCTTGTCCCTTTGAACATAAAATCCACTTTTGGTGCAATACATATTTACATGTGTGCAATCTTTATAACAACAACATATATAGATTACATATTTTGTGTAGCAAATACTCCTCCAAACCCAGTCACTGTAGGATTTTGTGACTGCTTTTGACAGAATTTTGCCCTTTTTGTCTGGAACACAATATCCAGTTTATAAGAAAATATGTACAAATGTGTGCATTGAATATGGGCATAAGAGTCTGAAGTTTTGTGCTTTTGGCATAAATACATTTGGGGTGAAAACACATTTTCCGCTACTATTTCCCAGAACATCTCACAGAGTTATGGTGTCTCTTGAAACCTGCATCCAGAAATCACATTAACAATGCTGTTATTTCAATAATTTTCACAATTTTACACAGTAATTTATCAGTCTTTTTAAAAATGTGTTTTTGGCCTTTGTTAAGCAGTAAAGGGTGGTTTGTCTCCGCCTCCTTCTCCTGGCAGCTCTGAAGCAATCTCCTCCCAGTTCCTTCAGGGAGAGGCCATTTATGACTCTTCACACTTTGCATGTCCTTTCAGACAGAGGATGTCCTTTGTCCCCTTCCCCTGCAGCCCCAAATTCTCCTCCCCTAATCTAATCATCACAGAGGTGTGATTTCCTGGTGGAGTGAAGCAGAAGGGAGATGCCTGGCCTCCATGGGGAAGCTGTTGGAATGGTTTGATTGCTTTTAGGCAGTCTTAAATTCAATGTCATTCTTTTACATTTTTTTCTTGGTTTAAAACAAAACAAGCAGCTAGAACACTTATTCCAGCTTCTAAACCATGGGATTTAACAGTTACAACCTAGGTTACTCTCAATAACAGGTCACTTAGTTTTCAGACATTAGATTTAAGTTGTACAAGTTTAAATTCTATCATGAAACCTACTGACAGCTGTCATACAGGCGGCCACGGGTACTGCGCCCTTATTTTGAGAGATTTCACAGGCAGGCACATTTTTGCTTTGAATGTTTTGATGACAAATTCAGCTTTTCAGAACATTGTTTGTTCATAATGATTTCTTGAACTAAGTGACTTGTAGCACCCAGCAAGAATATTGGATGTTTGATGGTGTTTTGTACCGGCAGTTTCAGCAACCAAGAAAAAGATTTAAAAACAAGATTCTGGATTTCTTTCATCAAAGCACTGCTTTTCATGCAGGCTCCATTTTTACTTGTTGGGCAGGCCAGTGATATGTTTCAGGAATGAGATCTCCGTTCCACCACTGACAACATGCATGGTAGATTTGGCAGCCATCTTTTAGTGTTGTAAAGCGCGATTTCCATAGGTTTTGGCATGCACAGGGGTTTTGGGGCCCTTTTGATAATTCTGGCACCACCAGAACACAGTGATGCCGCAGGGCAGAGAATAAGTGGGTTAATACATCCCACTAAGCCCCCCCCTCATGACTTGAATTTGACCGGCCATCAAGGGGAAGTCGGGAGATTGGGATGTCATTCTTTCTTTTTGGTCCAAGTGGAAAAATGTGTCTGCATCTCCCATCAGTGCTGGATCGGCAACTTCTCCTCGTCGGTTCTGGATGGGAGTATGGAGCGATACTCCGGGCCCCTTGGGTCTTTCTTCCCGGTCCCAGAGTGGTCCTCCTTGGTGCTTAGAATCCATGGTTCCAGTACTATGATGACAGAACAGAGCATGATTATGGACATTTCCCCACCATTATTCATGTAGTGGGGGAGATGCAGACATTTGACATACAATTGACAATCTTTCCCACCTGTAATTACTTCTGATTTTAACAGGTGGCATGGTTTTACAGTTGGAATTTTCTAGGGATCCGGAATGTCCACCTCTGGGTTTCCAGATGGCTCCTCTAGTTGCCACAGAGAATGCCTAGGATGGCAACCATTCAGCTGGTTGATGTGGACCCACTTATCTTCCCCTTCTGCCAAACTGCCTTTGGGGATACGGATTTTGTAGGCGACAGGGGAGATTCTGTCTACAATTTCAAAAGGACCCCGCCAGCTAGGAAGAAATTTGCGCTGTTTGGTCTGGCTCCTTTGGAAATTGAACAAATATACCTGGTCTCCTACTTGGTATTCTTTTCTAGTTGTCTTTAGGTCATAGTGGGTCTTCACACTGTCTGCAGATCTTTATAGATTCCACTGAGCATAGGCAAAAGCATGTTGAAGGTGTTTTCTCAGATTCTCAACATACTCATGAGTTGTGGAGGCATTTATCAAGGTCTGCTATTGGGTTCTGTAGAGCAGATGCTGGGGAAGCACCATCCTTCGTCCAGTCATCAGCTCAAACGGTGACATTTCTGTTGCAGAAGAAGGGGTAGATCTGATGGCCATCAGGACAAGAGGTAATCGAATGTCCCAACTTGGCCCAGAATCTACCACAAACTTTTTTAATATGCTCACAATTGTCTTGTTGTATCTCTCAACTCAACCACTAGAGGCTAGCCGGTAGGCAATGTGTAGTTTCCTTTTGACCCCAAGTATCTCCCATATCTTTGACATCACTTCGTTAGTGAAGTAGATACCTCGGTCTGACTCAGTCCTTTGGGATAGTCCAAAACACGAGAAGATGTGGTTGATCATCAGGGCAGCTGCTGTTTCTGCCTTGCAATTTGGGGGCGGGAGACATTCCACCCATTTAGTGAACAAGAATGTCACGGACAACATGTACTTGTTCCCCCTAGAGGAGCGAATCACGGGCCCGATAAAATCGACTTGTAAATCAAACCAAGGCAGTGTCATCCCCCTCTTTTGGAGGGGAGCACGGTGTGTGAGTGATGTTGGCTGAAATTGTGCACACACAAGACACCCCTTCAGGTATTGGTCGAGGTCCCGCCCCATGTGTGGCCAGTATGCAACCTCTCGTATGATTTCTAGTGTCGTATGAAACCCCCGATGACCGGTTGAGGCCGCATCTTGGGCGTGACCTAGCATCAGGCTTCGGAATGAGGTGGAGACCACCCACTGGTCATGGCCAGCTATGGATCTCCTTACCAACAAACCGTCTTGGATTCGGAACATTTTTAGACATCTCATCAATACTCTGAGGTCCTCTTCCCCAATGTAATTGGTATCTGTCAGGGTAACGTTCTCAGGGTCCTCAATGTGTTGATAACATTTACCAATTATTGGATCCCCTTTTTGAGCCATAATCAAATCAGCATCTGGGGTCTCCTTACTCCATTGTGCAGTTGAGAGTTCATTGTGAGCATTTGTCTGGGACCTAGTGATAGCAGTGACCTGGATTTTCCCCAACAGAGACTCGATCTCAAGTAGATCCCCTTGGATGGCTCATGTTTTGGCCAGCTGGTCAGCTAGGTTATTTCCAGTGTTGTCGGGTCCCTCTACTTTAGAATGACCCTTAATCTTTTTCCAGTAGATGGTCATCCCATTCGAGGTGACCAGATCATCAATATTCTGTACTAATTTCCCATGTGTCAATGGTTTATTGTTAGCACATAGCATGCCTCTGGATTTCCAGTTAACCAGGTGCTCTACAAACCCGTTCCGTACATAATCCGAATCTGTGATTATGACCACTTTGTGGAGTTGGTGTTGGACAGAAGTGAGGATGGCTAGATGCACAGCCATCAACTCTGCCACTTGACTACTTTGGGGACCGATTTTGTACCGAGCGGAGGGTTCTGGGGCATCATTCCCCCATGCATTCCCTACGCCGGCCACAAGTTCTTTTTCCCCGTTGTTATCAACATGGTAGGAGTACCCATCCACATAGACAGTGGGCATTCCCTCACACTGGTCTTCTTCACAGACTTTGTGTGGGGAATTAAGGTATGCCTCCATGTTGTCCTTGATTTTAAGACTTTCGTCCTCGAGACAGTTTTCTCCGACACAATCATGCAAGTTAGCCAGACCTTGCGTGAGGGGACTCTTCTTGTTTTGGCCATATGTGACCTCTACAGGAAAGCCTTGAATTGACAGAATCCAGGAAGTATTTCAGCAATTACTCACATTTCCGGCCTGGATTCTGTCACTTTGGAGATATTGCAGAGGCTGGTGTGGAGTCTCCACTATGATGTGTTCCCCCTGGATAAACGGGCAGTAATTCTTCAATGCCCACACCGTTGCCAGGAGTGCCTTCTCACAATCATTGAATTTTTCCTCCACACAGGATAAAGTCTTACTCGCATAGGAGATTACTTTATTGACCTTGTGATGCTTTTGATATTAAACTGCAGTCAAGCATGTATTTGATAACCCTGTTTCCAAGAAGAACTCCTTGTTTTTGACAGGGTAAACTAGGCAAGGCACTTGTGAGAGGCTTCTTTTGAGTTGTCTTACTGCCTCGGCTTGTTCTGGACCCCACTCCCACTTGACCTCCCATTCAAAAGATGGATCAGGGGTCTTGTGATCTCTGCGTAATCCTCAATGAACTTTCTGCTGTAATTAGTTAGTCGAAGGAGGCTCCTTAGTTCCCGCAGAGTTGTGGGGTCTTTTAATTTCTGGAGTGCTTCCACTTCCTTTTCAGGGGACAGAGACACTGAGGAGTTATTTCATGCCCCAAGAAATGTACATGGGTTCTGCACCACTGTGCCTTTTGAAAGGAGAGTTTTGCTCCGGCAGCCTTCAACTGTGTCAGGACATAACGGATCTCCGCTATGTGTTCCTCCACAGTTGAGCTTTTGACTAGAACATCATCTACATAGGCCCGGTTACCCCTTTCACCCAGGTCGGGCATGGCCTTGTGTAGAAAAATGTTAAATTCATTGCCGGAGTTGATGTATCCGAAGGGAGTCCAGGTCCATGTGTACTGCTGCCCCCGAAGGTAAAGGCCAGTTTGTATTGGTCCTCGCTACTGACAGGTACAGTCCAGTACCCATTGGTCAGGTCAATGGCAGTGAATACCTTTCACCCTGGATCTGGGCCAGCCTTTGGTCAATGTAAGGAAGAGGCCATCGGGAAGTATGGACCCGTTTGTTGAGCTCCCTTAGGTCAGCAGAGAGTCTCCACTAGCCATTTGGTTTCAGAATCCGCAGCACTGGATTATTGAGGGTGCTGTGGACTGGACGAATTATCCCACAGGACTCAAGGTTCTTAATTATTTCAGTAAGGGACTCCATTGATGTGAGAGGCAAGCGATATTGCTTCACAAACACTGGAGTCATGACAGAGTCCGTGGGAATTGTTGTGGTGTGGATGTCGGTGCGACCACAGTCATATGAGTCCACCACAAAGAGATCTTGAAAATCTAAGAAAACTTGTTTCAATTTTTGATTTTGCTCCAGAGTCTCACAGGCATCAGCTAGGTTGACTCCCTCTTCAACCCTCTGCCTGAAGCCTGGAAAGACTTCCAGTTTTGCTACCTCAGCGGCCTCCAGCTGGGTGGAGAAGTCCCTGGTCAAAGTGCTGATTTGGACTGGTGGGTTCAGGTGTGGAAGGCAGTCCCTGTGGACTTGGAAGATCACCTCATCCCTCCTGAAGTCACAGGTCACATCTTCCTTACCATAAGGGCAGGAAGTGTACACCAGGAAATTCCCCCAATCCGGGTGAGGATCTTGTCTGGTGTTGTGTCATCGTCGCCATCACCATCAAAACAGTCCTTGGGGATTGGTCCTAACAGTTCATTACCTAAATCTATGGAAAGATGTTGGTCATCAACCGCCATTCAATTAATGGTGCCTGCGGCCAGAGTGATACGCTTTAGGTCGCTGTTATCCACCTCTATTGGAGTGGTGTCATGTTCTAGGTTGACTAGTGGTTTTGGGTTTACCGCCAACCCTTGCTGTCGGAAATGAGCATTAAGATGGACATAGGCATCATGGTTTTACAGTTTCTGTCCTCTTTTAATTTTTACTTCCATTGAGAATTGTCGGGTCCATTCTGGGAATGTGACTTCCTCTCAAATCTGAATTTCAACTGCATAAGCCAGAAGTTGTGCTAACCGAAATGCTTTTTCTGGGTCATCAAAGTACATGGGATTACCTGCTAATCGGGACCAAGCTTTGAAGTTTATTAGGTCCAAACTAATGGCAAAGCGATTGAGAATGTCACTGCCTAAATAAAATGCAGCAGGAACATCTCGCACAACCCAACAATTATGGACTATGCTCTTGTTGCCTATGGAAATTTTGAGCAAACACCTGCCAGGCAGGAGATGTTTTGAATTGGGTGGTTCCAGGTCCATTTCCCCTTTGTCTATCAGTTTAAATGTGGGAATGGCTGGATCCTTTTGGAGTTTGCGGAACATGGCCTTGCTGATGAAGCTCTTACGATTGTTCACACATACTTGAGCGAGAACAGAGTCCTTCGCTTCATTTAACTGAATAGGGATGAACAACTGCTCTCCAATTTTCTGAATATCAGCCAAGCTTTGAGCTGATGTTTCATCCTTTTGGACTATAGGAGTGGGATTTTCTGATTGTGAATTTGTAAAGAATTTCAGAGTGTTCCCTTCCAGTGTGGAATGCCACCTTAGACTGGAAGGAAGGTTGATTTTCAGAAATAGAGAGGACTCCCCATCACCAGTTTGTTGTCCTACTGCAATTACTGTCACGTCTGGGATTTGGTTATTCTGAGAGTGATATTCAATTTGGTCAGGTTTTTGTTCAACCATTTGGCATGTGCCGTTTAAACTAACATGGTTGACACTATGTTTCAATTTTATTGGTTGGTTAGTCTGGGTCCAGAGGACCTTGTTTACACAATCTATGAGGGGTGACAATCTACGCAGGATGTCATTCCCTAGTAAACAAGGTGTGCCCTCTAGAGTCACAAATATGACCGGATGCTTCACCTTGTGTCGCCCCATTTTAATGTCCAAATCCGCAGTACCCTCGACGGGAATTTACCTCCCGTTGAAGTTTTGAAGTTGTCCAGGAAGAGGGGTGAGAGGAATTTGGCATTTCTCCCCCTTCCTGAATTCAGTTGATCAAAGGCTCTTTTTGACAGAAGGGTAGCTTGGGATCCGGTGTCCACCGGTGCCAAAATTGTACATTGCTCCTGTATTTGGAGCAGGGCATAGAATCTTCCCACCTTTTCCTCAAGGGGGCAGAGGTAATGCACATTTTTGGCCAACTGGTGGGTTAGTTTCTTTGCTTTGGACACTGATAGAGGGGTGATTTGGGCAGGATTCTGTTTGGGCTCTTGGGAATCCGTAAGAAAAAGGTGACAGCGAGATGTGGGGGAAGTTTTGGGTTCCCCTGGTTCTGATTCTGTGCTGCCCCCCCTTTTCGGAGGCAGTCACCAGGACTGGTTTGAAACAGAGGATTTTCGTGTTGGTCATTCTGGGTACTGATGATGGGCGGTTTCAACTCCGTCCCCACATCTACCCAGTCTGGATTTGGATCTTTTGGGACCCATTTTACTTTGGGAGGAGTTCCCCCATCCCTGAAGGAGAATATCCTTTTCCCAGAATCCTCTGACTATCCCTCTCCTTCAAACTGGAAGATTCCTCCTCAAAATGGGTCTTTTTGGGCTCTTTATTTCTCCTACCCACCCTCTGCTCCCTGGGTTGCAGACTTTCGGGGGCAGGAGATTTTTGTTCCGGTTCCTGGGTTTCCAGGGGCTTTCTACAAGTGGGGAAGGAAGACTTTACACCCCCCTTCCCCTTGTGCCTCCTCCCTGGGAACCGGTGGGTTGTCGGGGTTCTTCCCCCGTCATTGCTCTGGAGCACCAGATCCTGGGTTTGAGGCATTCTGGGCCGCCATGCTCATCTGGGGATTCTGTTGAGCCCTCACCATGTGAACCAGATCCTGTGCCATGTTCTGGACCTGGCGCTCTAGTTGTGACACCCGCTCGGGCTGGTACGGGGTCCTCATGTCTCCCCTAGGTTGATCATGGGAAGGGTAGCTATCCCTTCTCACAAAATACCCCAGGTTAGGGAAGTTTGGGTACCCCTCCAGCCTTGACCTCCCTTCTCCCGGATTGGGCTGTCTAGGGGAAATGAGGATGGGTTGTTTTGGGGGTTAAAGTTTGGCGGGTACCTAGGAAAGACATTTTGTACGGTATTTGGGGGATTACTGCCCTCCTGTGGAAAGTGAGGAGGGACGTTCCCTGGGTTTCCTGCTGTCTGGTTGGACCCCCCCCCTTGGGCTGGAGTATTCCACACATAACCCAGGATGGGTCTATTTCCCTTGTAGTGTGGGCTGATGTAGTCAGGGGAGTCAGGGGTCCCATTTGTGGAGTTACCTACCTGGATCCCTGTTTGTGATTGGCCCGAGGGCCTCTGGATTTGGGGTTGTTTGGATTCTGTGCAATAGGTTTTTAGGCCCCCCATCTCCATATCTAAAATGGGGTCAACCTTCACCTCTGACACTTTAGCAGCAGCAGGGGTGTTGGTTGTGTTGGAGTTTTTGGTTCTATTTTTATTTTCCAACGGCTTCTGCACCTCATAGATGTGCGTTGCTTTTTCAATGACCCAGTCTAGGGATATTTTCTTGTGAAAGTCCCTCACTAGCTGGGTCATAATATACTTAGGGAGAGCATGAAAGAAGGTGTTCACAAACTCTTTACTGTCAGTTTGCCACCCTTCTAGTGTTCTGCGCAAAGGCGCATTTTAACTTCTGAACAAATTCTTGTGGGGCCTGGTCTTACCCACATTTCAAGTTGTAGGCTGCCTTGCGAGCCTCTTGAGGGTTCCTGTGAATAGAAAAAATGTTTCAGGATGGCCGCCCTATTGGTGGACCATCTGGAATGATTCTGATCCTCCAGCCCCGCAAAGAAGCTGGAGTACTCAGGAGAAAATGTCCACTTCTCATACTGAATACAGCTGTGGCTGTCCTTCAGATGGAAAGCGTCCATCATCTGTTCAAATAGCTCAAGGTGCTCCCTAACCGAATATTTTGCATTCTTGTGGTAGGGCGTAATGACACTCCGAATGGCTTTTATTTGATTCAGGGGATCCTTGAGCAAGGCCCTTTTGACTTTGTTGGCTTTTTTAGTTTGGGTCACCCTGGTCCACTCATCCTCTGACTCAGAGACACTGTTACCAAAGGTGGCTGTCTGGTCTTCTAGGATCTGTGGATTCTGCGAGCTTGGGAATGGCTGGCAGAATGTGGGGGCCTAGTTTCTTGAGTCCTATGGTGCTCAGAAGATTCTTCTGACTCTTCCTTGCTCCTAGGACTGGCTGAGTACACCCCCCACTATCCTAGCTGGGAAGAGATTTTTAATATACTCTTAGTGGGCCTACCCTCATGGAATTCCCCACTAAATTTTACCGTCTGATCTCTGGATATGTGATATTTCTGAGGATCCATTTCTCTGATTCTCCACTCATTGGAGTCTCCCTGATCTGAGAAGATGGCCCTATACTTGGGAACCCATATATAGATGCCCGTCCATCCATTTCTGGGAGGCACTGACCTATGAGCCCCATATTCCTCATTGGGTGGAAGTCTACCATCCCCATGGCCCTTGGCTCATGTGAGTCAGTGGAGAGGGGGGTGGCAGAGTCCATAGAGTTTAAGAGATTCAGGTCTCTGGTGCCAGGGTTCCTGAGGTCATGCTCAGGGGTTTCCCTCTCCCATCGGACCTCATCTCTCTCAGCCCCTACTCCCTTTTGATATGCTAGAACCTCACCCTTTTGTTCTTCTATCAAGTCCTTACTGGTCTCTATTAGTTGTTCCTGCATAGCTACCTGTCTATGGAGCCTGTCAATTTTCTCTCAGAGAGCCTCATTGTCTCTCTGTGCTTCCTGTCTAATTTTAGAGTATTGGGCTAATTTTTGCTGCAGGAGGGTCACCTCCTGAGTCCGATCCTTACTGGCCTAGTCATTCTTTGCCAGAGCATTTTCCATCCTCCTGGTGTGCTCTAACAGTTTTTCGTAGTCCCCTTTGAGCTCACCCAGTCCCTGAAGGGCCAGGTGATTTTCTTCCATCTTGGTTTTTAAATAACTGACTTCCTGGCCTAACATGTCCCTTTCCTGAATTAGAGTACACCTCTGTGCAGCCAGGTCGTCCCTTTGTTTTTTGAATGCACCAGCTTTCTGGCGCTCTTCATCAAATTCTGTTTGAGATTCAAGATCTTTGAGAATGAATTTATTATTTTCTTCTTTTATCTCAGTCTTATTTTTCAGTGTGACTATCTGCCCTGCGCAGGCCCTATTATAGTTCAATTGCTGCTCCAGCTTTTGTTGGCTCTGTAGTAGAGAGTCCAACCTTTCTTGACACTCTTTTTGCAGTGCCAGTAATTTGGTGTCTTGTTCTACCCTATCTTGCTGCAGGACATCCAGATCTTCTTTTACTTTTATCAGGTACTGTCTGGTTTCATTCTCTGATTCTTGGCTCTTTTGTAGCCTTTGCTCTGCAGAGTCCAAATCAGTTTGGGTTTTTTTCTAGTGATTGTACTTGCCTTTTTTCCAGATCTATTTTTTCGGCATATTTTTCTGTATTTATCCAATGTGGAGGTACAGGTATGCCGCTATTTTGGCACTTTTACATTGCTCTTCTTTTGCCCTTGGGGCCATATACAATTCACTAAGTGCCATGTGTAAAGGACCCTGGTCCTGCCATCTGTCTGACCCTGTGGCAGTGGCATGTTTTCTGATTTCCTGCAGCCAGACATTCTCACCCTGCTCTGTCCATTCTCACCTGACAAATAATTTGTGCAGTAGGTGTTATTTTGCTATATTAATTTCTACTGGAGTCGCCATTCTGGAAATAGTAACTTGCTTCTGATTTACAGGAGTTATTTTATTTTTGCAAAACAGGCCAAACTCCTTAGAGTGTTTCTATTGAAGGGTGTTTTTACAGTGTTGCACAGTGTGGTAGCCCAACAAGGTGTATGTACCCCGTCAGTTAGCACGCTGTGTTAGACTGTCACAAGTGGTATGTCTAATTCAGAGATCCTGGACGAGCTCCCAATCTGTAAGTGATTTCAATCCGGCACTTCACCTAAGTCAACACCTAGCGTGTAATGCACAACTGAAATCCTTATTTATTTTGTGTCTAAAAGTTCTTTTATTCTGAACGATGTACCACTCATATCACACCCCTCTCTTGGAACCCTACCGGTCACACTGAACCAGGAATCAGGTTGGTTTGCAAAGTTAAAATATTTATTCATGTTTTCTCAATATAATCACACTATGTTTAATGGGTATACAATGATCCCCAATGGGGTGAGGTAACACTAAGCAATCTCTTTAATGTACAAGGAGCAATAGTGAGCAAAACAATTCAGCACAGAAATAATACTTTTGTGTGTGTGTTCAGAACAGATAGCAGTGTGGTAACTATTTCCCCTTGCACACCGCTCAACTCCCCCAACAGGCAATGTAAAGAGATAGGAGGAGAGACAGCAGGTATTCAGGAATGCAGAATTCAAACAAAATGTCAATCTCAATTTCCCCCCAGCAAACACAAGAGAGAAACAGAATTGATTTGCAAACTGTCCAAATGGTTTTAAAGTTATCTAGGGAATGGATTGGGTAAAACACTTAATATGGCTTTAATTGCTGAAATTGTTTAAATTCTTCTGGGAGCCACTTTAGATAGTTGCAGACAAACACTAGCAATGATTTCATACTAATGAGCAATGTGAAATCTTAAAATTGAGGTTGGGTGCAATCAAAAGCTGTTTCACACGTGTAATATTTTGCCAAAATGAAAATTTGTGACAAACTTTTCTGCGTGCGGTAATCGTGATTGCAGAAAACTATATGGATTTTTAGATTGTTGGTTCTATGGAAAGCTGAGGGTGTTAGCTACGAGCAGAAGTTGAAATTTCATTTCTAGCATACAAATTAAGGAAGTTATGGACGTTTTAGTGGAGGTTGTTTTTCTGAGATAGGCGCAAGAAAGGGAAAACAGGTATGCGCTTTTAAAAGACAAATGAGATTACTTATACTAGATTATGACTATAGAAAAAGAGAATGCCACATATGAATCTCCACAGACCTGGCCACAGACCCTTCACGTGGAGGAGACTCACTTTCTTTCTGGGATTCAATTTATTTATTCACAATACTAATGATTTATGGTTTTAGAAAACAAATGAGAGAAATTTAGCACAAGAAAACGCTCTGACAATTCAAAAATACTCCTAACACTACCGGTTCTGAGTACAAGAGAGGATGGGTTTAAGACAGGGATTACTATGGACTGTACATATGCTAGTGACACAGTTCTATCTAAAAATACTCCCTATATGGGTTTCAAACGGAACCATCAGGGATTCTAGTCAGGGATTCTGGTTCTGGGATTCTGGTTCTGGAACACACTGCTGGGCACACCGGATGGACTGGGTCTGCAATGGTTCTGGTCACAGCTCGGCACAGGACAGGATCGGGTCTGCAATGGTTCTCTGGTCACAGCACAGCACAACGGGATTGGATCTTTTGGTTCTGGTAATAATTATTTTAGCAGGAAAGCAGTTACAGCACAGCCTGGCTGTTTCTTTTGTTCCCCTTAGGTTTTGTGGGAATCTTTCTGGTTCTGGAAATTCAAGACCTAGTTGAAAATGATTCAACTATTGGAATGGGCCTTTCTGCTTGCCAAGTTTCTGGATTCAGGAGCAAGGAAAATAGATGGTTCTCTCGCAGGGTGCTCTGCCAGAAATTGGTTAGTGGGTGAATCTGTGTGTGTTTCTAAGTCCTCAGCTGTCTCTATTTATGCTTATGATATAGGGGTGTGTGATGGTTTATCCTAAGCGTGCCTCTTAGGCAGAAGATTGGCTGGAGTCTCTTCTCTCCTTTGATTGGAGAAGAAAAAAGGGTGTCACCATGATGATGTGGGTTTATAAGTCAGAGAATCCTCCCCTTGTCCCTTTGAGCATAACATCTACTTTTGGTGCAGTACATATTTATATGTGTGCAATCTTTATAACAACAACATATATAGATTACATATTTTGCATAGCAGATCCTCCTCCAAACCTCGTCGCTGTCGGATCTTGTGTTTGCTTTTGACAGAATTTTGTCCTGTGCGCATTGAATATGGGCATAAGAGTATGAAATTTCGTGCTTTTGGCATAAATACATTTGGGGTGAAACCATATTTTCCGCTACTACTTCGCAAAACATCTCATAGAGTTCTGGCATCTCTTAAAACGTGCATCCAGAAATCACATTAACAATGCTGTTATTTCTATAATTTTAACAATTTTACACAGTGATTTATCAGTCTTCTTATAAATGTACTTTTGGGCTTTGTTAAGCAGCAAAGGGTGGTTTGTCTCTACCTCCTTCTTCTCCTGGCAGCTCCGAAGCAATCTCCTCCCAGTTCCTTCAAGGAGAGGCCATTTATGACTCTTCACACTTTGCATGTACTTTCAGCCAGAGGATGTCCATTGTCCCCTTCCCCTGCAGCCCCAAATTCTCCTCACCTAATCTAATCATCAGAGAGGTGTGATTTCCTGGTGGAGTGAAGCAGAAAGGAGATTCCTGGCCTCCGTGGTGGAAGCTGTTGGACTGGTTTAATTGCTTTTGGGCAGGCTTAAATTGAATGTCATTCTGTTACATTTTTTTCTTGGTTTAAAACAAATTTCAAAACAAGCAGCTAGACCACTTATTCCAGATTCTAAACCATGGGATTTAACAGTTACAACCTAGGTTACTCTCAATAACAGGTCACTTAGTTTTCAGACATTACATTACTCTCAATAACAGGTCACTTAGTTTTCAGACATTACATTTCAGTGTACAAGCTTAGATTCTATCATGCAACCTACTGACAGCTATCATACAGGCGGCCACGGGTATTGCGCCCAGATTTTGACAGATTCCACAGGCAGGCATATTTTTGCTGTGAATGTTTTGATGACAAATTCAGCTTTTCAGAACATTGTCTGTTCATAAGGATTAATTGAACTAAGTGACTTGTGGCACCCAGCAAAAATATTAGATGTTTGATGGTGTTTTGTACCGGGATTCTGCAGTTTCAGCAACCAAGAAAAAGATTTAAAAACAAGATTTTGGATTTCTTTCAGCAATGCACTGCTTTTCATGCAGGCTCCATTTTTACTTGTTGGGCAGCCCAGTGACATGTTTCAGGAGTGAGATCTCTGTTGCACCACTGACAACATGCATGGTAGATTTGGCAGCCATCTTTTCGTGTTGTAAAGCGTGATTTCCATAGGTTTTGTCGTGCACAGGGGTTTTGCAGCCCTTTTGATAATTCTGGCACCACCAGAACACAGTGATGCCGCAGGGCAGAGCATAAGTGATTTAATACAACCCACAGTGTGAGATGTGTCTATCACTGAATTATTCACACTTTAACCATACGTCTATTTGAAACAAAAAAACAACTAATTAGACTATAAAAACATTTAAATAAGTTAGTATTGATTTATTTGACCGTGTAATATGTTAAAACAGATATTATTGCTAGAATGGCTCTCGTTAAATGTGAATTTTAATTGTCTAACGTATGCACGTAACCCCTGTCACTCGGAGCTGTCCGAAGTCGCCAGTTGCCACCTTCTTTTTGGTTAGCACTTTCTTGGCAGGTCCAGGATTGTTTTCCATCTTGTCGGATGAAGTACACCCTCTTTCGTGTGCTATCTTATGGAGGCATGTATTTATGTTTCTAATGTACACAAGCTCCCAAGTTCCTCTGTCTTTTGGCATGTTACAGCATTATCTCCTATTGTTTACGGCTCTTCTTATCCCAATATGTCGTGTTGAGCGACAGCTGACCAGGCAAGATGGAGCATTTGTATGTATTCGAACGATCTTCCATCAGCTACCGCCTCCATCTGATTCCCCTGCAACTGACCGCTGGAATCCTGTCATAAACCCTCTTAGTTACTTCACCCCTTCTGTCTCACATCATCAGCTCCATCATCAACACGCATTCACAAGTTACAGCAGAATAATGAGAATTCTGGCTTTCAACAGTTCTCTTTGTGTCCCATTTTCGTGTGTGCATAGAAGCACGAAGCGTTCCACTGTTTCAGTACTAATAGGTGCTGCAGTTCCCATGTTCTCTTGTTTTCTATTGTGTACAGCTAGGCATTCAATTCTGTGGGACCTTCTCTCAGCCTGTGCATTATTGCCCCCCTCTTCTCAAACGTCCCCATTCAAATGCACGAGTTCCCATGCCCACAAGAAAGGCGACTATTCACACAATTAAATAAAGGATCGCCACCGGTAGATGATTTTTCAGTTACATACCCTGCATTTTTGAAAGATATATCTATTTTGAATAAATGTGTGGCAGTCACTGCTCAGTCCCTATCGACGGCTAGCATTCCTCACTATCCAATGCTACAGTGCACTTGCTGTAGCCTGTAGCAAGATGAAGCTGAACTGAAGTTACTCATCTCCCTAAAAACCCGGCAGACTAACGGATAGACACAATAGACACAATAGTGCTTGGAATGTGTTACTAACATGAGTTTTGCTTCAGGCTGTGACCGGTTCGAAATGGTTAAATGCCAAGAAAGTCTGTATGAGAGAATTACTCCAGCACGAGTCCTATGTGTTAATGACTCCGACAGTCAGTATGATAGAAGCCATCTCCCACCAATGTTAAACAGCAGGGGGAGGAGGACCCGTGCAGCCCGCCTGCTTTACTAGGCTCGGCCTGGCGGATATATTAC
Source organism: Ambystoma mexicanum (assembly GCF_040938575.1). Classification (NCBI taxonomy): domain Eukaryota; kingdom Metazoa; phylum Chordata; class Amphibia; order Caudata; family Ambystomatidae; genus Ambystoma; species Ambystoma mexicanum. The sequence continues at coordinate 1,100,933,536 of NC_090933.1, forward strand.
CATGCAAGAAAACGGCAAAGGGGGACAAAGGAGCAAACAAGCAGAGGGGCGCAGAAAGGAAAGGGCGACAGGGGCAGGGAGTCAGGGGAGGAAAGGCCCCCCAGAGACAAGAGAACAATACGGAGGAGTCAGGCAAGAGAAGGAGAATGCGGGTAAAGGCAATTAAATATTTAATGTACAGCAGGCCGCATGTTCCCAAAGAGATTAGTACGTGCCATAGTCAAATGTGGCAGGAAGTAGCAATGCATACATTATGCATTATCAAAGTGAACAGGTCTGTCTGGCTCAGTTAAGTGCCACGTGCAGTCTCATCTGCTCAGTTACAGACATCATCGAGCTCGAGACAGTGCGCAGGTGTCCGTCATCATACACTAGCTTCAGCCTCATATGGAGAGCTATTCCTATCACATCATAACTGCAGGATCAATTGCCCAACTGCAACCATACATACCCATCTGCAGCCAGCCTGTCCCAAGGTTCAGCTTTATGTGCCAGGTATATCCATTATAAAGCAAGGTTGAGATCATGGTCGTAGGACATGGGGGGGTAGGGGGACAAATCCCCACCCACAATTTTAAGTGGGGGGATATAATATCTTTTATCCCGCCCAGAATGTGTGTCTCTAGCGCCTTCACGTGTGTGTGTTTCATTCCTGTTTCATTCCTGCGGCAGGGTTCGATCGGCCCCTTGGCCTCTCGGCCCGTGGCTGGACCGAAATCGTCCCTGGGGAGTGGGGGCCGGTTTCGGGGACGACTGGGCCTGTTTGAAAAAAAGTCTAACAAAAAAAAAGTTTTGGAAAAAAAAACTATTATTTTGCAGATGAACTTAACTGGTCTGCTGTTAAATCTCAGTTACCAGTTTAATGGCATCCACTACAGAATAATTGCTCATTTTACTATAGCCGATATGATAGCTCAGTGGGTTGAGCGCTCGCTGCTGAGATGTGTGTGTGATCTGCAGGTTCGAATCCCAGCATGGCCATCTCAGCCTTTCATCCTTCTTAGGTCGATAAATGAGTACCAACACAGGTTGGGTGATATTGTATGCATATTTGTTCTATAAAAAAGACCTTAAGCGTAAGTGCTATACAATAACATATTATCATTTGGCCTTGGACGTCTGCTTGCATTCACAGTAATTTGACAATATGGATGTATACACACAGATATTAATGATACATATGGAGATCCATTCTTATATGGAATGTATATCACAACCATGCAAATCATAACCATATTTTTCGTAGTGTACTGAAGAACAATGCTATTTGATGCCACTTCCTGTTTTGTCAAGGGGTGAAAGGTTGTGTTTTATCGCTTCCCGGGATGTCACTTTGGGGTGGGGTCAAATGACATCACTTCTGGTGATGTCATCAGAGGTCATGGGTCGGGAGGCGAGGGGTGGAACACTTTTTTGAGGCGAGGGGTGACCCACTTTTATTTGGGTGTCCGGGCCTATTTCTTGTTCCAGTCCGACCCTGTGCTGCGGTGCCATATAACACCTCACTGGGTCCAGGACCAGAATTCCTCCACCCCTTACCCGCAGTGACAGAGCACGCCGGGTGTTCTCTCTGCTGCCCAGTACACGCACGCACACCTTTTCATCCGGTGTCTTTGTCGCTGTAGTCCTGGGTTAAGGGCTGTGGCGAGGAAGGGGGTGCATCGCTGACTGCCCCCGTTCACAATCACTCTATCTTCCTTGCTCGCATGCAGTGGCAAACCACACCATATTTTTACCACTGCATTCAGTGCCCCAACAAAACCCACCTTTCTTTCCACAATGAATGCAGTGCCAGCACACACACCACATAACGTTCTTCCCCCAATGCATGCATTGTTAGATCACCTGTACTTCCCAACATAATGCATGCAACGCCTAAAGAAATCACCCCAGAACACACGCACCCTAGCTCCCTTTATCACTTGAATGCAGTGACGAAACACAGCCCATCTATTTTACTGCACCCCCCACTACACGCACTGTGTGAAGACACATCCTTTCTCTCCCCATCAAGCACATGTAATGCCAGACCCCTCTGACTCCTTTCACCCTAATGCAGCAATGCCCCAATGCCGGACTTGCCTCCTCCCTTCACCCCTTGTCCACAATGCATGCACTGCCACACAAGGTGCCTCACCCACTGCTCCCTGCTGTATGCAGTGCCACAGCGGCACCCGTGCGCCCTCCACCGCCCTCCACTGCTGTGGTGCCCCCCTTGGCCCTCCCCGGGAGCTCCATCGCCTCTGCATGGAGAGCTGCACATGCCACTGCCATGGATGCCCCCACTCCCTTGGCCGGTCAATGCCAGGGTGCGCTTTTGTTGCCAGGCCCCTGTGTCAGCATTGCTGTCCCTTCTTGTCCACATCAGTCACCATGCTGACACTCTGTGTCGCTTCCTGTGAGATATTTTTGGAAGCATGTTGATAACAAATTATTCACCTTGAAAGACAAGCCTAGTTCCAAAAGAAAAAATGTTCCCCTGGTGGCGATATTGTAGCACTTTTGTATATTCCTGGCACTATACAATACTCAGATAGTCCAATATTTGGAGAACCAGCATACACTGCCTCGTACAAACAGGTGGCGATACACAGCCAGGAGATAGAAGGGGGGAGGGGATAATGGAACTGCAGCAGAGCACTGGTAGGTGGAGGGAGGTGGTATAATATTGAAATGCATGCATTTCTTATGCTGTCATTGAAAGTCGGAACTGGGAGAGTAGAGGCAGTCACGTGTCAAGTCAGGTGGGTCGGGTGCTTCCATGTATCTTTCTGCGGGCAGTAAAAGAAAAACTGATTTATAATATTCCACAAGTATTATAGATGCTGTTACTTCTGAGACTGTGCTAGGGCTGAGACAGTTACATGGTGGGTGTGCCTACATAACCTTCTGTTCTTCTGACGGCCATCAAATGTCTGCCACAGAATTGTCTAATATATGAATGCATGGGTTTTATAAAGCATAAACCTATGTGGAAAGCAGCCCCTGTACATAGGCGATGCACCCAGCAGGCCATTATTAAACACAGGTCCCTCTTAAAGACCAGTAGAGAAGAGGAGGAGCCAATCACATGTGCCCAATGGAGCCCTTTATCCCGCTTAGAACAGTAAAATGAGAGACATTGAAATGGGGAAGAGTAACATGTGCAGGCTTCCTACAAGGTAGTACTTAAGGCCATTCTCAAATGGTGTCGACTATAATGGCTTCATTGCGTCTCTGACAAACTGGTCAAAATATGATAAAGATTTCTCCAAAATGTGTTTACTCAAAGTGCAAAATGTAAGCACCACACCTCTCACATCAACCTCGTTTGAGGGGTGCCAATGGCACCCTCCTTGGGATCAGCTTCACTCTCACGAAAAGCCAAAGATATTTCATAATCTAGAAAGCGGTGGGCGGAGTAGTACTCCCTCATTACCGCCAGTATATATGTGATCTCATGTGCTTTTAACAGGATCATCACTACCAACTTCTGAATTCGGCCATCTTGAAGGGACAGGTGGTTTAGCTGGCCCTGGAACACCAGGCAAGTATCTGCAGCGTGTAAAATATGATGTCAGCTTGCAAAAGCTAAAAGTAGACTGTCTGCAACTTCTGCTGTGGTGCCCCGTGCCTACTCATAATGAACATGCCCAGGCCAGGTAACAAACTGCACATGCCCTGCCTGCGCAGTGCACTGCTGCGCAGCCTCAGCCTTCGTTTTTCCAGAATGAAGGAGAAGCCAGGCAGCGACCAGTGCTCCAGTGACTCTGGGACAACGTGTGTTATCGAGGGAGACAGAGTGAGACAGACTCCGAGTCCGACTGTGACTAGACCTCCACCTGAGACCTCAGCTACCATAAGGTAAGTCAAGTGGCGTGGCCCCCCCATCTTAGGTGCAGAGCAACATGGGGAGGATTTATTAAAGGCAATGTGCCACTGCCAACATCAGATATACAGTTTCTAAACACGTGCGGTGCGTTGCAAAACTGATGGGAATCCTGGCCTCTTAATGTTTCATGATGAAACTTTAAGAGGCCTTGATTCCCTGATCAGTTTGCAATGCACTGTGCGTGTTTAGAAACTGTATATCTGACATTGGCACACTTTCATGAATTGAAAAACCTGAGGCCCTGCTGCCCTCAGGTTTTTCAATTCATGAAAGGGTGTCCCTGCCAAAGAGGAACATCACATTGGAACGGCTCAGTGTTCGTTCCTTACTGTTGGGCAGCCAGCGCCAAGCTCCAACCATTGGCCAACACGGGCTTGCAAGGCCGCACAAACAAAATACAGAGGCTATTCACTGATACAGCGGAGGATCAAGTGTGCAAAATGGGAGCTGGTATTTGTTAAGATGGATTTCTGAACTCTGACCTGATGGGCAGAGTTTCAGGAGGCCAACCTAGTTTCTTGGAACAGGGTAACCTTCTGGATAAGCCAGACCAATCAAGGTAGCTTGGCGGCAGTCAAGACTAGGTCTCAGGAGGGGTGAGGGTGACTGAAATACCTCAATGAGCACACAGAGTAAAGGGCACTTACAAATCACTCCCAGTCAGGTGTAGATATATTAAAAATACATATACATGTATTCAAAGGTCTTCAAGTTTCAAACACGCAATCAAATCACAGTAATACTATTTAGACCAACACAATACTATCAAAATACATATATACAAGACCAACGGGGTCTAAAGGGTTAAAGCACAAAATGGGTCCACAACCTAAAGGGGAAGGAACCAGGCAGTACAAATAGTCTTTAGCCCCTTCTACATCCAACACACTCCTAACTAAGAGGCAGTCCGATCCCCAAGAAGAGAGGAGCCTAATGCTCAAAAGTACAGGCAATGCAATCGCACGCGGTAGTTCCAATGAGCAAAACGGTGTCTCTTCAGGGGTCTCTAGCAGCTTGGAAGGTGGGTGAGGGCATAAGGAATAGGTTCCCACTATTCAAGGAGGGTCTCCACTTGAGGGCAGAGTCGATTCCAAGAGTTGGGAATAGTTCGCTAGTTTGCACTAGCAGTGGAAAGGAGAGGGGCCCCCAGAGGCCACTCATGCGTAAAAATTGATGGAGGCTCTAGGGGCCACCATTTAGGATTGCGATTACTCACCGACCCCCGGCACCCTCTGGACCAAACTTCAGCAGTCGAGTCCACTTCGGTTGCAGGTTCAAGTGCAGCAATTTGGCGGCTATGCGGCTTTCAGCAACGAAGATACAGCGATGATTCCCAAACGGGACAGTGTTGATTTCTCCGCTCCTGGTGGATGGATCAGGCCAGTTTCACTGCAGCAGGCTTCAGGGGCAAGAGGGGCACAAATGCAGCACACCTGCAAAGATCGTCACCACGGCTGGGCTACACGGTAACCGTGTATGCTCCGGTTCTGGCACACTCGTCTCACTTCAGACTTGGGAATGCCAAGTGTACAAATTCGGTATGAGGGTCCCGTGAACACAGAGCTAGCAGTACACCAAGTTTTGAGGGCCTCCTCAAAACAGCAGCGGAGACAGAGCAAAGGTCCTGGGTAAGTTGGTCAGAGAAGGCTTACTTGCAGGGTTTGGTGAAGGTGCCGAGAATAGTTGGTCCCACTATTCCAATAGGTCGAAGCGTCTTCGCAGACCTTCTAGGACGACCAGATGCAGAGGGAACCCACAGGACGACAGCGGGCACAAGGTGCCAAACCTTCCAGTGGGTCACCAGCTGTTCCACGACTCGGCTTTTTAGCTTCAGGATACTTGGATCCTATCCTTCATTCAGTGAGAACTCAAGAGATCGACATGGTGTAGTTGTTTGGGGGCTTCTCTTATCCAGAATCTCCTTCGGGCCAAAACGAAGAGGACGCAATTGGAGATCTGCTCACATTCAGGCATACCATATGTGGACCAATCACGACCACGGTGGTCCCAGGCATACACAGCACTGCAGACTCTTTAGCACCCAGGATGTGTATTGGGGACAGACAACCCAGCCCACATCCTGGAGGCAAACACACAAGGCAAGCAGAAGCCTGCAAAAGCTTGGCATTTCATGGGAAAATGCATGCCCAAATAAGGACTGACCCGGGTCAGCTCGAACTGGGGAAGGCGAAGGGGCAAGATGGCCAAAGGACAGGACAAAAACCTTGTGGCATGGCCATTTTGGAGCTAGGCCACCTATTGGTGCCAAACACGGTTATCGCGGTTTACCTGGCAGGAAAGGGTTAAAAATATATAAAAAGATAAGCTAGCACCAGCCCTGTCCGTGACACATCTGCACATCTCCTAAAATATCCTTCGAGAGTATCTAGGGCCTTTGGAAATGACTAAGAGACCCAAGTGCACTGTACTGGAAAGTACATTGTGCACTTGATACATGTTGCAGAAAAGTTGCAACAAGTCAGACTATGGTGTTAAACAGCAGCAAAATGTTGGGGGGTACACAAATGGAGGGAAAATTACAGATACATGGAAATCTTTCCTAACAGTATTGACATGTACATACAATTTCTATACAAATGGCAGGCACAACACCATTTAATATATTATGCATTGCCTTTTTTAAGGAGAACGGCATTGGGATTATTTTTGCTGCTTACACTAGTGCCCCTAAACTGTCAGGTTACTTTGAGATTGTTCCTAGTTTATTTCCTTAGAGTTGGATCAGGCTGACTGCACCTGACATGTTTCTCTGCAAAAAAAACATTACAAATTCTATGAATGTATCTATAACTGCTTCCCAAAATGAGACCCGGTCCCCCAGCTGGAGGTGACATCTATTGCTGTGACACTTTGTCCCTCTTCACACTCACTCAACATGCCTAGCATACTTGGAGCAACAGGAAACTCTGTTAGAACATTTACGATTGAGGCATTTTGTTATAGTGTACACTGCCAACTGAGTCACTTCTAGTTGATCCCAAGTAAACCTTTAGAGAAAATAATGCACAGTGGGGGGGTCACACGATTCGCCCAGAATCACACAATCTGACAAAGACTGGATTTTCTCCATGTCCCTGTACCCCAGGCCTGGCTTGCAAAGTGCAGACACTGCCTGAGATATCAGCCTGATATTGTGTACGGAATCCTCATGAAACCATATAAAGTAAAAGGAGGATGAGCCAATCTCAAGAAGGGCCGCTACGTGGGACGTGTGCTCTTTTCCATAGTAGTGTCTAAGGTAGGCAATGGAAAAAACTTGATGTATACTCTAATATCAGTAGGACTTAAAGAACACCCCTCACCTCTTCCCACCAACTCATACCTGCTTGAGGTTTGGATGGTACCACACCTAAAGCTTTGTCTCTGACATGAGGGCTACCTGCATTTCGCTAGTTCAAACCCAGCAGCAGCCAGGTCCACTTAACCTTTCATGAATTCAGTACTGTTCAAATGAGGGTAATAATACCTGCAATTACATTGCCTAGAAGCTGAAAGCATCTAGCATGAAGCGCTATGACCAAAGTGTTATTATATTCCATAAAACAAACTATTACCAGCCCAGACCTGAACTCTGTCCCTGCCCAAAATAAACCATTTATTGGTGCCCATCCTGCGCATCTCTCAAAAGAAATCAAGAGCTAATCTTCTGTAGGTCTTGGCTAAGCTTCACCCTGTTTTATTGCGCCTGGCTGTTTCTGTCAGCATACTTGAGTGGTTGCAGTGCGATCAGATTTTCGGGGTAGAGCCTCGGCAGTATGTGGAATTAGTGACTTCTGTGTCTGTCCCCCCATTCCAAATAACCATGCTCTGACTATTTCTTAAGAGTTCATTCTTACAGGTATCAATGGGCCCTTTTAAGGTCATGGATCTTGCATGCATGTTGCAACTTATTCTGAGAAGCTATATGTAGTGGTTGGTCATGCAAGGCATGCAAGAGAAAAAACGAGAAAACCTGTGAAATGTAAGCCAGGATATCGAGGGTGCTTTGAAGATTGAGGAGAAAGTGCTGAGTAAGTGTACAGATGAGAGTTGTGTGGGCTGCTGGCCATGGGGGAATGGGAAGCGAGGGACTGGGGTGCAGTAGAGTGTGGGACTGCAAAGTGAAAAGGGGTAGAAAGGGTGCAGAGGACAGAAAAAGAGAGGAGCAATGGAGGGGAGAGATGGGAACAAGAACAGAGTGCAGATGAAAGATTCGGGATGGTTTGCAGCATGGGGTGGCCAGTGTGTGCTGGGGAGAGAGGGGTCCAGGAAAGACCAGAACATAGGGAGAGTGGTTTAGGGCAGAAATGGCATAGGATGTGCTTCGGGTTTTGCAAATGAGAGCGAAGTACAGACAAGTGAGAAAGTGCAGAGGGCAGTGTGTCAGAGGAGTTACTTGGTGTGGGGTGCAGGGAAGGGACTTGGGAGAAAAGGGTGTACATCAGACAAGAATGTGGAGTAGAGAAGGGTACAGAGGGTAGATTTGTACAAGGAAGAATGGTGCCTCGCCTCATGTTCCCAGATAAAGGGTGCAGTCATGAATGCGACTTCTTCTAACGCTTGATCCATGCTCACGAGGCCTGCACGAGGACGATTAGAAGTTGTTTGTTGAAATAATTGCAGATATGTACACTACACCATATCTGTCTGTGCCTTGATTGGGCCTGATAATACACACAGTGGCCCCCCTCTCCCAGGTGCAGGCCGGCATGGGGAGGATTTATTAGAGGGAACGTGGGAGCTGGGGCTCGGCACTCTACCACTGCCCCAGTGTCATCTGCACTCCTGTCTGGTTCCTCTCCAGGAAGAGACAGTCGCACAGGTTGTTCCTGCATCAACTTCCTTTTCACTGAAACCTACCTGCAGCCTAGGTCTGAAGTCAGGACTAACCTTAAATGAGGTATATTTTCACCTCTGACCTGTCCTGTAGTGGAAGCTGGTGCCAGGGTGTGTGGCATCTTGCCTTGCGACACAGCATCATGTTATTTGGGGTATCTTAGCAACCTTCATGGGTTTTTGGTGGACGGATGCCACACAGGCCGCAGACTCATTTTACGCCATAACCTATTCCTTTAAAAAAACACTACAATGATCTATAAAGGGCACGTAAAGTGCCAGTTTTGGTTTAGATAAAGCCACTGACCTAGGGATGTTTACTACAAAGCCCTGTGTAGTTAATAACTTAATTGGAGCTGGGAACATACTACTGGTGTAATACAAATGTCTTATCCAGTGATGCCTTCAGCCACTCTATTAGCACTTTGTATTTCCTTCATTGAAGTCCTGCTAAAAATCAGCAATGGCAAGCGTTTGCTTGTGTATACGTATTGGGTATTTGCCAGGCACTTCTATTAAATGTCCAGGTACTTGCACCATTTTGCAGCTGCCACCATCAGTGGGTACCTAATACCACTATGGCGGTGCTTGGCAAGTGCGTTTTCCATGCCTACATTAAAGCCGAAACGGTTGTCGTTGTCAACGCTTCTTTTAAAATAGGAATGCAACTGCATTTTTCGTACCCACCACCAGCTGAATAATGAGTTGTAGACAAGTTTAATAGAGGCCACCATAAACCATCTGGGTGACCCAGAAGTAAATAAAGCAGAGCTTCGAGACTCACAACAGCACTTGTTCCGCTATCCATGTAAATCCAGTGAATACCCTGGTGCCGAGGTATGATTGCAGCCCATACACTGCTGTAAAGGGGCACACTGATGTTCCATCATTGAGGGTTCAAGTGGAATAGGATAGGATGGGTTGGCCAAACTCCATAAAGCATCTGCACTTAAAGCGCAGGTGAGAGTATTATAGAAGATCTCTCTGAATGTCCATCGCTGAGAGGATTTTATACTCTGAACTGCTTTTCTTTTTCTTAATTTTCTTCTGTTTTCTTTACTTCATTTCTCTTGCTTTATACAGTGATGATTTATGCAATTTAATACGTACTGCTATTTTAATGTTGTGAAAAGTCGAGTTCTTTGACTAAAACACAATAATTAAATAAAAAAAGCAAAGTCCCCCAGGTGTCCCCTGTCCCCCCCCAGATTTTATGGGTCTCCTATGCCCCTGTGTATGCTCATGTTAAACCCACTCCAGATTATCCTAGCTTGCAATACAAAAACGCAAACTTTATGAAGAAATCGTTGTTATTTTAAGACTACAAAGTAAAACCAAATTCATTTTACTGAGTTTGTCTATTTGCTTTACTCACTACTAAAGTAATGTTTGTTCTCCACCACCAAAACTTAAAATAATGTATTGCTACTACCACTATGTGCTGATGGTTTTATAGACTTCAGGAGGGGTCATTATCGCCTTGGATGGTGGCCCTTCCCCAACGGGTCGTTATCCCTAGATAACGAATCCTCCCTCGAGCTATGAGGCTATATAAAGTTTATGTTCAGGATAATATTTAGCACCTGTGCGGTCCTTGTCTTCGTAAAATGTGATGCTGGCAGAGCACTGTTGCGTGATTTATTAAATGAAGAGTTGGATTTGTTGTGTAGTCTTAAATAATTATACTTGAGGCTTTCGTAATTTCCATCAAACAGCTTTATGGGTGCATACATTACACCAAATGGCGCCCTCCTCGCCAGCCCACTGCTGGCATGAGATCCATTGTGCTATTGACAGCAAGCACCAGTCCAGACCCGGCTGCCGCATGATTGCGCCTGCCTGCCCTGACTAATGCACTGTTCTGTGTGTCCTTGCATAAGAGTGAAGCGAAAGCGGCATAAACACTGTTTCTGACAAAGTCATCAGGGATTACAAAACAAAATCTGGCAATAAATATGCTAATTAGGTAATTCCAGCCATCCTGCAGAAGATTCTTTGAAAATGCAATTTCAGAATCGAAGACCGGCGCTCAGAATTTACGCCATTAGAGAAAATTACGACAGGATTGAAACGTTTTAATGACATTGTCGGAATTTTTTTAGGCAAGCTAATTTTTTCCATGTCTATACTAGGGACATTTTAATGACCATATTCTGTGTGGAACTTTTATTTTCTTATCCTAACTAAATGTGATGTGACGATGCTACTTCCTGTAATGAATTGAGTGCTTACTATAACAGCAGCGGTGCTTGAGTCAGCCATCGAGCCTTGCCATAACCAATAGTCTGTGTGGGATAGTGGTTTCTGTGCTGTCAGGGGTCATAGGGCCAGATATTCACTTCATAAGACACAGGGCCTCATTACCCGGTAGGCGGTGAGCCATGGCGCTAAAATACCGGCACCGCCTTGGCGGATAGGGGATTTACCGCCCCATTCCAAGGTTGGGGGGGCGGTAAATCCCCTTTCCGCCATTGCCCTTCCCCATTCCCATTTCTGCCCCATAGGGCTCTATGGGCATGGGGAAGGCGCTAATTAAGGCACCGCAATTTTGCGGTGCCGTAATTAGCTCCAAGGTCCCTTAGCGGGTTGGATTTTAACGCCTGCAAAAAGCAGGCGTTAAATCCCCCAACCCGCATAGGGACCTCGTAGTAAGGGGGTAGGGATTTACAGGTACCGGTATTTTACCGGTACCGGTAAATCCCTACAGCCATCCGTGTAATGAGGCCCACAGTGTATAAACGATATGCCCGATTATAGCATCATATGTAGGGTATCGATATCAAATCCAAGCGCTTTGGGTTAAGGCGCTACATAAATAACATATCATTATCATTATCAGCATCATTAAATTCCCCTGTATCATAGTCCAAGTGCACACATATTCATATCATATGCCAGATTATTCCTCAAATGCCCAGGTCATCAAAATAAAGGTGTATTTCAATCAAACAGCAGCATCTCAGATTAAATGTCAGGTAGTGCCACCACATGGCAGATATTCACATTAAATGTGCTACTGGCGGGTTGCAGTAAAAATATTTTACCAGTGCCTGACTTCCCGGTACCACCGGCTCATTACGAGTCTGGCGGCCCGGAAAGCTAGGAGCCAGCAAATTGTAAGTCCCCATTCCATATTGGAGTGAGGACATGGAAACCTTCCGTGAACAGTCTGTATAACGTGGCTGGAGCGCCGGACAGGGTCAGACCTGTCGGACACAGCGGCCACGCAGGCAGACTCAGAGTTTGCTGATCCAGAAACAAGGGTGCCGGTGAGCTTACCGACACCCTTGTTTCCGGACCGGAAAACTCGTATTGAAGCCCATAGTATCATTCAGCAGGTACCGACATTGGGCCTCATTATGAGTCGGGCGTAGCAGTGCTGGTAAATACCGGCACGGCTGACACCGGAGTCATTTTTTTTCCGGCACCTGCTAACAGGGACCTACCAGGGCAATACAGCCCCGGCGGACCCGGTAATTCTCTATTCCCGGGTACCGGAAAAAATGACTCTCCATTCCCATTCGAGTCCCATTGGACTCAATGGGAAAGGGGAGGACGGATGCACCGGCACCATTCATGAATGGTGCCGGTGCATCCGTCAAGGTCTGCGAGCGGGTGCCGTTCCGCCCGCCAGGTCGGACTTGGCGGGTGGAAAGGCACCCGCTCGCAGACCTCGTAGTTTGCTGGTCCGGTAACAATGGTGCCAGTAGCTTACCGGCACCGTTGTTACTGGACCGGGAAACTTGAAATGAGGCCCTTTGTGTGGCTGGTTCACACTTATCACACGGGCTAGTACCTCCCAAGATGCTATATAAAATAGCAAGATAGCCAAATAATTTCATCACATGCAAGTATTTCCATGACATACATAGATACTTGTACCATATGCCAGTATTGACATCAAATGACGGGTAAGAATAATATCAGGTTTTTATATATCACTTTATGCGAGATTCCTTCCACTTGTAAGCACTGAAATAATATTTGTTATTATTCCCCTTATCATTTTATTCAATGTACCGACGAGGGAAGCCCATGCCAGCGACAAATGCTCTGGCCTTCATCTACCCTCCGCAATGATAACATCATAGTCCACAACGAATTCCTGAAACATCATAGGCCACGTAATTATTCACATGCCCAGGTACTCATAGAACATACCAGGTATTGCGTTTGACAGGATCCTGACACTGTATGCCAGTTGCACACGCATCAAATTGCCAGGCACTCTCAGGATATGTCAGCCATTACCATTAAATGCACAAGCAATCCAATGATATGCTGGGGTTGCAATCAATTGACAGTCATGCACATCAAATTCCCGAATTTTGACCAAATACCCGGGTATTCACACCCATAGCACGTGTCAACATAAAAGCATCAAATACTCATGTGCTCACGGTATGTGTCATGTATTGTCATCAATTACCAATGTACTCACAACATATGCTGGCATGTAGTATATGTAAAGGAATGCTCAGCTAGTCCCATCAAATGTCAGGCAAAGAGATAATGCCCACTTTCATGTCAAATGTCAGTTCAGTTACATCACACACCATGTATTAGCATGTCACACATCATATGCCAGGTGTTGGCTTTAAATGCTGGGTACTCAAATAACATCATATAGTATTATCATTAAATGCTCAGGATCTTCATTTATTTGGGAAGTATTTTCAGCAAATGACAAGTTAAATGTTTGGCATCAGGTTTGGCATCAGCCCAGGGGAGGACTGGCAACTTTCCGCCTGGGGGCAAGTGCAATTTTCAGGCCCATGGCACAGAGGCCCAAGGCCACAATGCAGTGGCCCCAGGGTTCGGATTAACTAAACTCAATTCCTCCCCTGGGGTACACATTGTTTAGCATATATAGTGGACATTATTTAAATTATTTTCTTTTCATGCAACAAGCATTCAGTTATGTGTTTCGTTTTCTTAGGAAACTGGGCCCCAGGGAACTTCCCTTACACACTAAACGCAGTAAAACAATTTAACCAGGATCATATGTTTTGATAAAATGGAAACTCTGGGATTTGAGCACAGATGTCCCAGTTTCTAACTTGACAGCAGGATAATTCTCCAATTTCATTACATCAAACTCCATATTTTGTTTTACACCAAAGTAAAGAGGTGCTGAAGCTGGACAATTCATGGGTAGAGCCGAGTCCGGGGTCTGGCTTCCCTCTAAGAGTCAAAGACCTGCTGGCAATGTAGAAGACCAATCCCTGGCTTCCTGCCACCCCATAGCATATCACAAAAGCACGGTCTGGCACACTGTCTACCCAACCCCCACAACATAAGGACCTATTTTGTTATACTACCTCACCACCAGTGCACATTTTATAAATGGTTAATGTTTATTTATGGAGTAACACTGTAAACTGTAAATCCATATGAATTAGACATTCCCTATAGACAGTTAAGAAAACAACTCACAGTGATGAAATGTGATTTGCTCAGGATTACAACATGTGTCAATTGTGGGAGGCAGGGATTTAAACCTTAGCTTCCTGTTTTCTAATTTAGCAGTAGATGATACTTCATCTTCTCCTATTCCATGTTCAATAACAGAACAAACAAAAGTGTCTGCAAAGTTCTTGTTCGTGGGCTAAACCAGTACACTGTTCTACACATCTGGCTTTCAAAAGACCAAATCAAACGTTAAAGCAACCTGATCAAATATATGACGTCTTAAATGAAACATGCTCATGAAGCATGTATCCATGACATTGGGCCTCATTGCGACCCAGGCGCTAATGGGTCAACAGCGCCGTAAAAGGCTGCAGCGCCGTTAACCTATTAGGGCCTAATTACGAGGTCCCTTTGCGGGACCCGACCTTAACGGCTGGTGTAGATCAGCCGTTAAAGTAGGGACCCGCAAAGGGACCTTGGTGCTAATTACGGTGCCGCAATTTGCGGCACCGTACTTAGCGCCTTCCCCATTCCCATTGAGCCCTATGGGGCAAAAATGGGAATGGGCAAGGGCCATGGAGGAAGGAGGAATTACCGCCCGCCAACCTTGTAATGGGGTGGTAATTCCCCCTTTCTCCATGGCGGAGTCGGTAATTTACCGGCATGGACCATGGTGCTAATAGCACCATGGTCCTCTGCCTGGGTCGTAATGAGGCCCAATGTCAGAAAAAGAAAGCAGTGCAGCCAGTCCTACAATCTGGTAGAATAATGGCATGCTGGTTAGACGTAGATCTCAGCAACAGTTACTGAAGCTGCTTTCCAAATTCATACCTCTGAATCATTTACCCAAATGTCCTTAGCCATTACACTCTGATGTTCTTCCTTTGCTCCACATCATCACCGCCTGGGTCGTAATGAGGCCCTATGTATCTAATGTATGAATATGTTGTTGATATGTAGGTGTGCCCTTTGTTGGTCAGATAAGAGTGTTATGGTCAAGAGGAAAAATAAAAGATTGGGGATGTTCAGAGTTGGGTGGAAATGATCAAATCCGTAGTATTTGGGAAACACCAATGGTTTTAGTGTCTGGCCAATTCAGGGTTTGATTAAAAACCATTGGCAGTATTCCATGGGAATACCGGTAGTATGTTAGTGACTTTCTGCCGAAAAGTGACCTATTATTATTTTCACCTCCGAGCTGGAGTTAAAAAAGGCAAATCGGCCCCAATTATTTGTATACTTTCTTTTTACTGTACAGAAGGGAAGGGCAGGAGTTGCCAGTCAATACAGTGAGAAAAGGGTCTGAAAAGGTGTGCAAATATGATGCCCTCCCACCACTTTACCATGTAATGCATAAACCGGTCACAATGGGCACTTTTGAACATAAACAAATGTACAGTAGTGGCATGAAGGTGGAAACAGCTGAGAACCGTTATAAACCTTTTTTATGTTACCACCAGGTAGTACTTCTATCTTACCTCTGGAGATATTCAGAAATACCATCAAATTGGACCGATATTCAGAAATACCACTGGTGGGAGTGGTAAATTTGTCCCAGCAGTATTTCATAAAAGAAATCTGCCCAACTTTGAAGGAGCCCCTTAGTTTGTAGTCCACGGATGGCATCACTCAGAGTGACAGCTTTCTGTGCATTGTTTTGAACTGTGCCCAAAAGTGATTTCCACAAACAATCCAACATCCATTTCTACAAGCATCATTTAGTATCATCCATGGGTGCCTTTCAGGGGCCTATGAAACTCTTCTCATAATGAACTTGATCTAGTGATGAAGACATTTGCCAGGGCACAGGGGAAGCTTGCCTACGAATTCAACTGAGGACAAACTCTAATAACAGAAGGACCCATACTCCTTTGGTAAGTAGAAGTCATCATAATCTTCTGAGGAGTGTAATAGACCAATAACGTATGGGCCGCAGTGGTGGCTCCATTACCATCCAGGATCACATGATCTGTCATGTAAATGGTATGCAGTGATTATATCCAATACAAAACAACTAATGAAAAAATAACGAATGAAAAAACAACTAATACCAACATAACTCATTTTGAATAAAACTAAAAATGGGATTGTGAGAGGGAATAGTGCTTTTGCGGGTGGTGGAAAAGTATTATTAAACAAATGGGGTGGGGAACTTTGGGGGATAAACCCCCAAAAATCAGTTATTTTTGAATGTTTTATTTTGTATTTGGTATTTGTTTTTCATTAGTTACTATTTCATTAGTTATAATTGCATGCAACCATTTAAATGTGTACATTGCTGCTGGGTGTTGTGAACATGCCCCAGTGCCTAGTCTAGTCTCTCACTCACCCACTATGGAGGTCCACCTGTGGGGAGCCCCCTAGGCATATCTGCAACATTGCTGAAATCACGTTGAGTGTCACACTGCGTCTAAAGAGAAGCCAGGCAGGCCTTGAGCACTTCGTTTTTTCAAAGCAAGCTACATTTTGAAAGAATGTACCTTGTTCAAATATAATTTTGACATTTTGCAGTTTTGGTCCTAGGAGCAAAAGCCCAGCCAGCCAATTGCCTCCTTTTCCCCATTCTTCTCCTGCATTGGGACCCATTACAGAAAGGGCATTTTCTTTACTTTTGGTGGTGCCGCCCCTCGCAGACAGCGAAAAAGTATGATCGCTTGCACCAAAATTAGTATCAGTTCTCACAGTACCACTAGATTTAAAGGAATAGGCATGGGTGGTTTAAACGTCATTAACTGTGGAGATTGTATTATCATTGGTAATCCGAATTGCAGAGAAAATATATTTCCAATCACGCAGCGGCTACCCCTGGTGTACAGAACCATTCAGGGCATGATAGGGGTAGCCAATACCTCAGGAGCACCACACGTGTCCCTGAAAATGGTGTATGCTTTCGCTGATAGTATGTTAGATAGTGGTGAATGATAACCCTGGTTGTATTTCATTCATGGAAAAATCATACCAAAATGGTTTGCCATGGTACATTTTACCACCTGCCAGATTTACCACAGGAGGCAATATCATACAGCTAACAGTACTGTGTATTTGCAATAGCACCTGATACATTGCTCGGTAGACTGCTCAGCAGAGTGGTCATTTATCACCATCAGTATTTGTCTGTAATAGGGGCAGCATTTGACAAGAAAGCTGAAGCTAGCAGTGAGAAACACCACCAAATAGGTCTTGTGAGCTGTACCACACCCCGGTGCCAGCATGAACTCATGCCAGTCTACACAGAGAAAATGTGGAGCACCTTTTGTGAGAGGCAGAGCAGCTACTTTGGGAGATGAACCTGTTCTTCAACTGCCTCCCATGTTCTAATTAGTGGAGGGGTTGCACATTCATATTTTGGCAAAATGATGAAACAGAGACCTAAGTATGTCTCAGAGAGGAAGCAGTGGGTAACGACAAGGGGATTCTGTGCCTGTATCAGCCAATGGGAACACTGGCATTACCAGCAATGAGGGCTGCATATTATCTTAAGCAAAGCATATAAGAGAAAGACATTGAGGGAGGGAGGAACAGAGGATGATGGACTCAACAAAGAGAAAGGATTTCCTTAGATCAAACGAAGTGCAGAAGTGACAGTAACACCTGGATATTTAGAGCGAGATAATACTTTAAGAAAAGTAGATAATAGGGAAGGCTTGAAGGAGAAAGCGGAGAAGAAACAAACGAAAAGAGAGTACGAGGCTGAAGCCCTCAACGGACAGGAACACATTTTTAAGCTATGAAGGAGTGCAGAATGGAAACAGGGTAAAATTGTCATTCTTGAGGACAGCATAACCTTAATTATTTGTTTTGCTTTTAACGTGAACCTAACTTGAGCAGAGTGGAGCACTTGACAACAGTAAGGTGCCAGCATGGCGCTGGCATTTTATACAGTAGTGCAGTACTGTTGTAGAAGGGAGTGATGGATTTTTATTTTTATGTCAGCTATTGTTGAAATGGCCTGGTTTTTAGTGTTTGGTTGAAGGCTGGTGGGGGCATTTTAAGCGTCTGCTGGCAATGATTTCCGGATGGGCGGGATGTGGTAGGAGGAGGAGTGCTTGCGAGTCTTCTCTTTACAGGCTAGCTTAGACTCCGAACTTTTGACAGTTTTTCTCTGTGATACGTGAGTGGTTGCAGAGGAGAGCAGTTTAGCAGCCGCCACCCAGGTATGTTGATGTGCCATTTGAGACTGCATTGCAGGTCATACATGCAGTTTTTAATATGATTGTGGCATGCAGCGGAAGCCAGTGAAGCATGGACAGTGTAGGAGACAGTCAAATGTGTGGTTGCCTGTAATGAGCCTGGATGCAGCATGGGGGGCTGCCTTGAAGGGGGCCTGGTGTGTGTTCTGAAGACCAGTAACGAGTGTACGTCCATCCTCGATGTGTGAGATCACAAGGGTGTTAACCACCCTGCAGACGTCATGTGGGGAGTGACATCTTTTTTAAAAAATATATATATATTTAGGTAGCGCTATCAGGGGCATAGGAGACCCATAAAATCTGGGGGAGACAGGGGACACCTTGAGATCTTGGCTTTTTTATTTATTTATTGTGTTTTAGTCAAAGAACTCGATTATCACAGAATTAAAATGCAGTACGTAACAAGTGGGGCCTGGAGCTAATGTAGTAGGGTCCAGATTAAGAATAGCCTGTGTAAGAAAGGGCACTTGTTATGCCCCCAGCCAAATGCATAGGAGTGACAGAGAGTAGTGAGGGAGGGTGAACCAATCAAGGTGGGGTTTCTCCCCATGAGAAAAGGTTTTAAATGTTGGGTTAAAATAGTGCATTTTACAAGTTTTGCAGGGTAGGACATAAAAAGTATGTTAGATGCCAAGCAACCAACAATGCAGAGGAGATGTTTAAACACTTTTTCATAATGCCTTTAAACCCCTCGCATCTGCTTGAACCCACGCCCCCCACTGAGGGCCTCACAAACTGCCTGTTCTCTCCCAGTCAGACTATTACCCGTCAAATGTCTTTTTCTTCTTTTTGTTCATGCTCTCCCCCCAGCCCAGACCATTCCTTGAGGATGAGAGAGCTGTCAATGGTCTTTATCCATTCAACATTCCAACAAGCCACAGGCTGGAGCTGGATGGCTCAGTACAAGGTAAACCAAGTAAGTTCATACAGAAAAACGCACAAACACACAAACACTAAATAAAATACTGCCACCACCCTGGCATATGTGTCCTTTATTTATTAATTTCCGTTATGGGATATGCAATGTCTGGGTGGGCCTTAATTGGGTCAGGGGCAACATACATCACCATTAACTTTTATTAAACATTCTTAATCAAAGTGTTAATTTGAATTGTCCCTTTATTGATTCTGATCATATTTTTACGGTAGTTAGATATTAATGTTTCCTTACCTTCATGAGGTTGGCTTGGACTTTATAGGACTGAACATAGAAACCTGTAGTCATCAAAAAGTATGACTGATGAATTGGTGAATGTGTTTGTGAGTCCAGCAAATATTCCCTTACCAAGTGATTACCGGATAGAGTTTGTCTGAGAGCTCCTTAGGAGAGAGGAGGGTGAAGAGGGCAGTGCACTGGGGATGGATAACAGGGCTCTGTCTGGTTTTGAGGCATCAATGAGACCTCGGATCTCATCACATTTGAGAGCAAACACCACATCATGCCCACACCTATCCATTCGAATAGTGCTTTGCTTCTATTAGAGACTGCATCAATGCTGGCAATGTAGTATGCAGATTTCGCCTCAGAGATCATGTGTCTCTGCTGGGTGTGAAGGGATTTGAGGAATGAGAGATCCTTTGGTGGCGCTACTCCTGCCATTACTTTTTAAGATATCTGTTTGAGCATCTGCTGGTGGCGAGCGCAGTAGGGTACCAGGGTGTGGACGGTTTGACTTATGATGTCTACGCTTTAGGGGAACATGGACATCAAATAATTATTTGGTGAAGTGGTTAATTGTATCCTGATAGGCTGAGGCATTCCATTAGGTGTGGAATATGGTGAAGGTTGTCACTAGTGTGTAGTGTGAAATTCATGAAGAAGTGGTGCTCAATCACAGGGTTTCAGCCTGGCTTTTGTGGTGCATCTTTTTGTGTGATATGAGAAGTGAATTGTGGCATGGCCTGTCCTGTCGAGGGGGAGAAGGTTTGAGCATGAGCGGAGCAGGGAGGAGGGAGGAGGCAAAAATAAGGTGGAGCCTGTCACATTTAAGATTTGTGTCAGAGATATTTTAAGGTGCAATGAATCAGTAATAGAGAGTTGGAAGTCATGTATGTGTTATGCTGGTTGGGCCGAGAGATGTTAAAATCTCTATTCTCTGTGGAGAAAGTTATTAGTGTAGGAGTGTAGGAGACAGTTGCCATGGAGAGAAATTTGAAAAGATCATCAATAAAGTTATAATTCCCTTTGGGTCGCTAGTAAATAAGGTGGAACTTAATTGTGGTTGCTTGAGATGGGGAACAGGCATGAGAGAGATTAAAAGGATCTGTGTGCAACAGTGAAGATTACTGTGCAGGGCTAGTCAATTGTATGGATTACTGGCACCCGACCTCCAGTTTTTCCCTTCTAGTCAGTATGTTGGATACTGTAGCCATGGAGTAGGTGTCCATCAACAGGATAAAGTTAAGTAAAAGGATCAGTGTGACACAATGCATGTGGTAGGCTGAGAAAAGCTAAGTAACACACCTTCAGATGCAGAAATCAGGCAGCAATGCAGTCTCAGGTTGAATAGTCTGGAATGATAAACTACAAAGCTATAATGAGATGAATATCAAGTAAAATGTGGGATGCTAGAAGTGAGTGGAACAGAGTCCAGAAAGGGTACGGAGGATGAATCTATTACAACAAAGGGACTTATTAGTGATCTGGACAATGAATGTGAGCACTACTAATCTTCGCAACGGTTAGGAGGAGCTGTAGGAAAGGATTACTGAAATGAGGAAAACTTCATACATTTTTAAATGCAAATGGTAACTTGTGAGGTTCATGGAGGACCAGGCCCACAGTCACAGCAACAGTGGGATGATTAGCAAGGAAGGGACAGAGTGAAAGAGGTAGAGAAAAGCAGAGTTTTGAGAAGATTCTGGAACTTAAGGAGGTCCGGCTCAAGTCTGAGAGGGACAGGTAGGCTGTTCCAAAGAGAGGCAACAGCTGAAGAGAGAGACCTGCCACCCACTCTCTGCTTGGAGAAGCGCTTGGCAAGCAGAGAGTTGGATTTAGAGGAGCAGAGGACTCCAGCAGGGAAGTACTTAGGGAGGGAAAGTTGGAGATAGCTTGGTACCAGGACCCATAAGGCCTTGTGGATGATGCAGAGGGTCTTGAATGTGATCCTAGCGGCCACAGGGAACAATGGAGATATTTTAGGGCTGGAGAAATATGATCCCTGGGCTTGAGGCCATGGATATGTCTTGCAGCACTATTCTGGATTAGCTGAAGGGGACATAGGGAGGAAAGAGTGAGCTTGGGCAAGAGGCGGTTGCAGTAGTCCAGCCTAGACAGGACCAGAACTCTTCAGACTTAGAACTTCTGGGGAAAGGTGAGAAAAAAGAGCATGCCTCTCAGCAAGTGAAGCTGGAAGTGTGCCTTCTTGGCAGGTTCCAAGATGTGAGGGGTGAAGGAGAGAGCGGAGTTGAAAATGACCCCAATGTTCTTGGTCTGAAAGGATGGCGAGGGTAGAGGGACCAAGGAGGGTGGCCAGAAGGTAGGAGGAAAACAGGCCACAGGTGTCCCAATGAGCAGGATCTCCATCTTACTGGCATTAAGACAGAGATTGTTAGCTGCACACCATGCCTGGATGGCGGTCTGGTAATCAGGGATGAAAGAGGAGGAAGTGGAGGTAATAGAGATACGTTTGTAGGCAAGTTGTGTGTCCGCATAACACTGGACATGATGAGAGATGGAGGAGATCATTGGAGCGAGAGGGGCAAGATCGATATTGAAGAGCCACAGCGATAGGCTTGAGCCCTGGCGGATGCAGTCGGCAGGAAGTGATATGGAGGAGGAGAAAGGGCCCAGTTGTAACTGGTAAGGGTGATTAGTGAAGAAAGAGGTACAACAATTGCAGCAAGATTCATTAAAGGACTTGACAAATTTGACCACATCACCCCGACCTGCTCCCGCTGTAAGCTTGTATCATCTTTAAATCCTGTTGCATCATCTATAAGGTTGTCAATCTGAAGTCTCCAAACTACCTAACTGAGAAACTCAGCATCTCGAGAGGCCTGCGATCCACCAGAAGTAAAGACATGTGCAGATCTGAACTCTGACGATACAGAAAGGAAAGAACCTAAAGACAGGCCTGCGCTGTCTATGCTCCAACACTCTGGAACATCCTACCCTTCAGCATTAGACCGGCCCAATTACTTCTACAATTCAGGAAATAACTCAAACCTTCCTCTTCAAGGAATGGCTCCTCCCTAACACCTAGATCAACACATCCTGCACTCCCCACCCTATCTGAGATTTAGTGATCTGTTCGCCAGGTGTCTCCTCCCCTTGTTGCTTGTAGATCCATGATGCCAATTGCCCACCATTGCCCGCCCTGTTAGCTGCCCACTCCCTTTTTCTCTGCTTTCTTAACTGTATTCTTCCCCTATGAATGTAAAGTGCTCCATTGCTTCCTGAAGCTAGGTCAGCATTCAATAAATACCCTAATAATAATAATAATACATATTATAATAATTATTATTATTGCAAACATTATTGTGGGTAGACTGTATGGCGCTTTCTGCACCCATAGTCCTCTTAAATGTAAATATATGTTGTCCCTTTTTTCCCAAGTACAGCACTCATAACATTGCAAGTATTCCTGGCTAAGTGGCGTTGTTTTAAGGAACAACAGAGACTACATCATGAATGCTTGACATATGACTGACTCTGCCTCAGCCCTACTGGCTTTTCTGAGGTAATTGACCTGCGACATTGGACTTTCTCTATTATTGAATATATAAACTCATAGTCCTCATAGAAGCAACCTAAGCAGGGTGAAACCTACCCTTCCACATAAGCTTTTTGGAGGTCCATGTCTGTTATGAATATATTGTAATATTATACACACGCAATAATACACAACATGTTTTCAAGGAAATACTGAATAACAAATCCATGGTTGACTGACATGTGAAAGACTCTTCTAGTCTGCCATGCAATCTCACAATTCTCTAGTTTATCTTTACTAATGTGAAAAACTTCAGAAGGAGAAAAGGCTGAGTTCTTATCTAAATTCAAACTAAGGCTCTGCAGAATCCACACGGATCTCTGCAGATGCTGCATTCATCTACTAAGATATCTTACTTCAGAGTTAACGTTCTGTCCGACTTGATTAACATTCATAGATGTGCAGGACTACATTGTCGCTTGCTAGTACCCCTCTGCAGCCTCACAAGGACCTTTGCTTTCCCCTAACCTTTCATTCCTTTCCTTTAGCCTTTAAAGCTACTCTGTGTATGCATTTGACTCATCCGCGTTAACCTGCCCAAACACTTCTCAAACTTTGCTAAAGATGTACGGCTTTTAAAGGAGATTCAGGAACATTTGTACTGACAGAAAAACCTGCTGGGAACCTGCAAATCTACCCGAATACGACTCAGAGATTCACGGGAGTCCAGGGATCACTTTTGAGAACGTTTATCCAGATATATTCCTTGGGAAGGATGTGAAGCACTTGGCAGAAGTTGAAAGAATACTCAAGGTAAGAAGTGACAATCTTGCTGAAGATAATGGTGGCACCAACACAACACTAGACAGGCCAGAATGGAGATACTCAGCCCAGGCATTTGGAATGTGATGGGATGTAACACATGTGGAATAGTCTGGGAAGTGGGTAGGGGGATTTGGCGGAAAGGGAACAAGCAGACACAATCGGCTGTGTATTGTCATGTGAACGCATATGTAAGTCTGTAGGATACACTGTTGTTATAAATCAATAAAATGTGTTTTTAAAAAAAACAGTGGACAGGCCAGAGAGGTGTCTTAAACAGGCAGAGCGTCTTAGCCATTGTGCATGGAATATAGTATTGGGTGGAAAGGTATAATTTCCTCAGTAAAATCTGAAGGAAAGCATATTTTTAAATTGAAGTATGCAAAGGTAAATATCTTTCATTGTTTTTCAGTTTACACCTTGTCCAAGAGAAGGGAATGAAAAACACAAGTGGCTATGGGAGATTAGATTAGATGCAAATTCAATTTATCCCCAACCCTGGACTCAGGGACTATAGAAGTATGAAGGGATTTCTTTCCTCCCCGTGCATAGATGGGTGGAGGTTAGGCGTAGACGGGGATTCCATATCTCGCTGCCCATGGACTAAGGGAAATTAGATACAGATTGGGAATTCATTTCTAAATGACCAAGGACAGAGGGAGATTAGATGTAAATGGGGATTCCTATCCTCCCCGGGCATAAACTGAGAAAGATTAGATGTAGACAGGATTCCATTTCTAAACGAGCATGAGCTGAGAGAGTTTAGATGTCAATGGGGATTCCTTTCAACCCGACCATGGACTGAGGGGAATTAGTTGTTGAATGGGATTCAATTCCGCCCCGACCAGGGACTCAGAGTTTAGATGTAGATGTTGATTCCATTACTCTCTGACCATGTACCGAGGAGCATTAGATGTAGAACGGGTTCAGGTTTTCAGTGACCATTGACAGATTGAGATTAGCTGCAGGTGGAGGATCCATTTCTCCCCGACCATGGACTAAGGGAGATTGAATGTAGGTGGGGATTCCATCCGTCCCCGACCATGCAAGTCAATAGGTATTGAAGGGGATGTGCATTCTCTAGTGAGCATGGATGAGCTGTTGCACCCTTTGTTCAAGATCATAATGAACATCATCTAAGAAACTACAACTTGCATTTACATTCTTTTCTCAAGGTTTGTTCTTCTCAAAATCATTTACATTTAAAAACCTTCACAGCTTTAAAGTTTCAAAAATAATTCAGAAGTTTATTAAATCACATTTTGTTTTTGGTTTGTGAAGCTACCTGATGTGTAGAGGAGGATGGTACATTTACTGTAAATCAAAAACATAGCACATCCGTGAACGGGATTATTCTGATGCTACAGTCCTCATTACAGCTATGTGGTCAGGTGGTAGTATTTTAAAAATATCAAGATTTTTAGCGCCCACCACAGTACAGGGCTTTTTAAAAGATGCCACCTGTGGTATGCCAAAGGAATTCTGCTGCCACTAAGTAAAACCGGTTCTATGTTCATTCATCCCCAGTTTATTTCGACTCCTTTTTTGCTGAAAAGTTTTGGCCGAAAACACTCCTAGAAATGTTTTTCAAATTCGTGGGCTCCCATCCACAGCGCCCCCAAACTTATAATATGTTTCCCTACTTTCATCTTGTTTACTTATTAACAATTTGTTAAAAACATTTGATCTGTAAAGATGTAGACAAAGCAGCACCAAAACAACCATTAAAAGTGCTAAGAAGAACTTCCGGTTTCCTGCCACAGAGCTCTGATTAATTGAAGGAATAGCTTAAGATGAAAACGCTCATGATAGTTTTATTGCATTAAGGCACATATGTAGCTCCACCTGTACTTCAGTAGCAGAAACCACCTTAAATATTCTTTTTCTGTGACAATAGAGTATGTTCTTTAATGTATCAATTGAGTGTGTGGCGCTAACCAATCAACATGTTCCACGTGCAGAATCTTGCTACCTGTGTGTTACACCTGTGGGGAATAATGTCAAATGCTGATGTATATGTTTTATAAGATTGAGTGCTCCGAGACAATAGTTGTGATGTACTTTGCTTTATGGATAGATCGATGCAGGTTTGGAATGTATAAGGTCAGAGTGAATGATGGAATGTCAGAATGTGTATGTAGGAGTGTGGGAATCTTGTGTTCCTACCTTTCCACCAAGAGAGTTGGAGAAATGTAACCTGGATGCTGGGAGCTAGTGGGTTCCTGACAAATGGATTTATGTAACACTGTAATAAAGGAACTTAGTATGGACTTATCTGCAGTGACATGGACCTTGCTTTATTACACCGGTGACGAGCTGGTCTTCTATGAAGGAAAGAAGATGGAAATGTGTGTGCTAAGGTGGAAGGAAGAAAATCAGGTGCGCTGTGGTGGAGAAAGCAGCAAGCAAAGAACCCATTTCATACCAAGGAAGGACCTGTTTGCCGGGGTGCCCCGCAGGAGCAAGGTAGGCGGTGGGAACTGGAATGGAAAGTAATGGGGGGGGCTGTTAAACCCGCGTATGGCTGCTAGATCAAGGTAGGCACTGGCTTGTTTGCTAAGGGACAACCTTGACAACTGACCCAGCAGAACCTACGGGATCATGGTAGGTGAAGGAATGCTGGATAAAGTAAAACTGGACTAACTGGCACCCAGGGCAACCTGCAGGAGAGATAGTAGGATGATGGATGTTGAAGCTTGGACTGAACGATTGAAATAGAGTGATTAAAGGTGTCCTGTGACAGACTGTGTGGGAATATTATGGGTGAATGTTGTACCTGCAAAAGGAGGTAGGCTTATATATCAGTGGATTTGGAATTGCGTTTGGACAAGAATGACGATGCGATCCGAGTCCAGCAGTCACAACTGGTGTACAACGGGAGGCCAGGGCATAATGTCATTCTGCACACCTCCAGTCAAATTGTGCTGCAGAGTTTCACAATGGTCAGAACAGTTACGTCCCATTGCGTGTCAGGTGTGCAAGCATACGCGCACAGTCTAATGAAGCAGGACTCAGCACAGATGTGGGTTAACTGTGATGGAGATCCTTCCAGCTGCTAGGATTGGAGCAAATGGTGATGGAAGGACCAATCTGAATATGATTGCTCAATAAGAAAAAAGGAGCAAAAAGAACCCATCAGTAACCATGGAGACAAAGCCGAAGTAACAGAATGCCTTGCTTGAAAGGGAAAACAACTGCGCTGGCCGTGGTTGTGGATTTCCCATACGGTTAACGTATCTCAAAGGGAAAAGGTCATTGAGAGTTGTACATGAGTTAGAAATTTAAAAATTGTAATCTTTCCTGGAAGGGAGTATCTCCCAAATGAGGTAGGGTCGCAAGTGAAGTGAAGAAACTAAATGTTTGGGTGTCAGTGATGATAGTACTATTGTGTGTCAGCAATGTAAGGTATTGAGGGTGCAGGTCAATTTGGTGCCTCTTGCTTTGGATTGGATGATTGTAGTTTGTTGGGCATCAGGATGTGCGGGCCAGGAGTGTGGATTGGATTGTTAATGTTTATAAGCATTCACGATTGTTGGTGTGCCAGAGGTTATAGAGCAGAAGGCTTTAGGCTATTGTGACTACACATGGAGGTGGGTCAGGCGTATGGAGTGGGATTTAGGGTGCTAAGGAGGCACCATTGATATGCTCGGTTTTAAGGAGCCTATTGTTCGTAGTCGTGACTACACGTGGTGGTGGGTCACGCATCATGGTGTTTGTAGCATTATGGGGGAACCCCAGTGGTGCGTGATGTGTGTATTGATTGTGTGTTGAGTTTGAATTTTCACTGTGTATAAGGCATGGGAGGTGTGCTTGAATGTTTGGTGAACATCTTCATACCATTGTTTGTGGCTGAGATCATAAGGCTTCCACTTGCACTTGGGTGCCACAGGGCGATTGTTGTTGGTCAACTCCTATTCACAAATTCTATTGCTCTGTCTAATTGGAAGCTTGGAGTATAGTGTGTGTGGGTGGGTGATGATGTAGGCGTGTGTTCGGTAAGGAAGGGAAGTGTGTGGTGATGGGCTTTGCTTTATGGATGAATGGATGCAGGTTTGGAATGCATGAGGTCAGAGTGAATGATGACATGTCAGCATGTGTATGTATGTGTGTAGAATGTCGTGTACCTGGCATTCCACCAGAGGAGTTGCAGTGATGTAGCCTGGGCGGTGGGAGCCAGTGGGTTCCTGCCCTGTAGCCTAATGGACTTTTGTAGTATCTCCGTAAAGGAACTCAGTTTGGATATACCTGCAGTGTCCTGGATCATCCATAGTTACATCAATGCAGCATTTGAATCTTTACTCCTAAAGACTAGTGCATTATATGTTGCAATAATATTATTTGGAAACATGCCCTCCTTGTTCTTCATCTATGTTCCATTTTAAAGACAATCAAGAAGATTGCTGAGATAACTCGGGGTGGGAAATAATGAGCTATGTATGTAGGTTGCAAGGGACTAGTGTTAAAATATGTATGTTAGTACGTTTTTAAGAGCTCTTGGGATATATAAGTCTTTGTTACCAGTGTTTAAACTGGTGCACAGTCTAGCGGTGGTAACATTTTAGAACTGTACTTCTTAACTAGATATGGAGCTTGCCAGTTATAGGCTATTGGTCATTACAACTGATGCAACGATAGATAAAGATGAGATAGGAGTGCACCAACCTATTAGTTCTTTTGAGTGAAAGGAAATATGGAGGATACACTTAGATGAACAATAACTATATATTGGGACAAAGGGCTAACACATGTTCTGAAACCTGAGACAAAGACCTGTGAGACCCTCACAGGGTGAAACTACTGCGTTTGAGTGATGTGTCTGATGTGCAAGACTGTATCACTGGTGAATTTACCTTGGCCCTGTTATAATAGTTAGGATGTTGTTGAGTCACAAGGCAGGTATCAAAACATGAATCGTGTAATTTGTGTAAATAATGGAAAATGTGATGTAATGTGCAGAAGAGGTGAACATCTTCC
This sequence comes from Ambystoma mexicanum, assembly GCF_040938575.1. Taxonomy (NCBI): domain Eukaryota; kingdom Metazoa; phylum Chordata; class Amphibia; order Caudata; family Ambystomatidae; genus Ambystoma; species Ambystoma mexicanum. The sequence continues at coordinate 1,100,962,296 of NC_090933.1, forward strand.
CAGGGCATATGAGTACCAGCAACCGATTTAAAAAAGGCAATATATAAGGCCACTTAGTGACCCAGCACCCACAAAGAACATGAGGTGCCCCCCCCGCCCCACTCAATCATGGGGGATTCCTCTTATGACAGAATGGGGGATTCATTTTGTGACAAAATGCCATCTGGTCATGATGAGATAGCCTGGTCTTTTTTGATCTTTAGCAATGAAATGATTCTGTTAATTCTGTTTCCCAAATGTGGCTCTGCCAATCAGACCCCACTTCCATAATATGCCATGCCAAAAAGCATAATGCACACATCTGCCTTGCTGTAACCATCTCCTTACATTCCAGCAGCTGACCAGCAGTGGCACCAGAGCAGGCTCATGTGCATTCCTGAAAACAGCTGCTGGAAAACAATGTTCCAACAGAGAGAAGAGACTTAATAACTGTTGGCACATGTTGTTCAATATATGTTACTTGCATATCTTAGACACCTGGTGGCAGACTAATACCTACATATAAGGCACACCTATTTATGGCATGGTAGCTACTGAAATTATACAACAGGGCAGCCACAAGCAGTGTATGTCATATTATTGTCAGCTTTCTGGGAAGTGACTCACTCATGACAGGGCCTGAGCTTTATTAGCTGTCTGACACGGGTGCACCCAACATAACCATGTTGGATCCAGGACGCCTCTCTTTGATCCCCCTGAAAAGGGTTGCCACCTTCTTTCAAGGAACAGGAACTCTCCCTGGTAAGTCCCAAGAGTTCCATTGTTTCACAGTTCTGTCATTACAATAGCCATCTCATACCAAGGGTGCTGATTGCTGGAAACCTTTTGTTGTAGGCAGCTACAGGAATAGAACATAGTGTGGACTAGTGACAGTTTCCGTTCACAGAGGGGTGACACCATCTGGTCTTTTGATAGGGCTCCCAGGCATCCTGTTCCCCTCCACACTCCCTGTAGATAAGAAAGTCTGGGTATGACATCAGCAGGCAGAGGACACTTGTTGCTGCCATATGGATTGAACACCTAACAAGAGACATACCCGGAACCAATCTATTGTAACAATTTGCCTATTTAAGTGGCGTCCCTCTCCTTAGGTGATTCATCATTAGAACACCTTTCAAGTACAGTCTTCACAACATCTTATGCCAGAAAGGTGAAGACAGGAACTCCAGGAAAGAGAAATGTTTGTCTACCTTACCATCCCACATGGTTTATTTTGGATATTCAGCTGCCTGGACCAGGCCTGCTGCAACCAAGACACTGGTAACCAGGATCTTTCTCACTGGTGATGACAGAACCCTGCAAGCATTCTCTACAAACATTCCTAGATGGAAGGGCAGAAGAAGAGACTCACCATGTCCCTGAGACCCTGGACTGGGTCTCCCAGCAACCACAGAACCAAGGATGGTGCTCCTGTCTAGCCCTGCATATTCACATTGCCTTGATGTAGGTTTGGACACCTTCATCTCCATCCAAGCTGCTGCAAGGGACTTGTCGGGGCTATCTCCAACCTAAACACTTGTCCTCCTCCACATCTCGAGTTTCATTCAGCACTGATTCCAAAGCTATAATATCTCTGCATCTGAGACCCTCAGAGTCATTGAGCATCACCAACTTGACACCTCCTGCCAGGTTACCAGCTTCTTTGAGTTCCAAGATGCTGCTGCTGCAGCACCACAATGCTACGTTGAACAAATCAAACTCACTCACCGCCAAAGGCAAGTCTCCGCTTCTCCATCCCCATGGCCTTCGAGTTATCCAGCATCAACGACCCAACATTGCTTGCCTTTCACAGTGTCTTCATACTGCGAGATGTACTGCTTTTGCACTGCACTGCATTGTTGGATTCCTGACTCAAACCAGGCTTGGGGCTGAAACCACCCAGACACACGTTTTGATGCTTAAAGACAAGAACTGAAAGGTATTTGAAGTGGTCATGCCGCCCTGGTCTCTGCCCTGAAATATCTTTTTACTTTGAAGCCCCCCATATTTACCTTTTAAAAGGCTGATTGTTATTATTATTATTATTATTATTATTAGAATTATTAGTATTATTAGCATTATTATTATTATTTTAGTGGTAGTAGTAGTAGTAGTAGTAGTGTTATGGTATTTATTAAGCATGAACTTACCTTTGGGAAGCAGTATTTCTAAATCTCTTACATCCTTCACTGTAACTTCAGCAGGCGCCACTAGGATCTGCAGATGTGCTGCCCCCGCACTAATTTTGTTTGCAGTCTTCTCCAATTGCGCATCTTTTGAACTCTGATACTGACCCCAAAGCTTTCCCTGTGCCAATCTTGTGCTGCTCAAGGACAACAACACTTCCCTCCATGTCACTCTTGGATTACTGTACCCCCCCCCCCCCAACAACCTGGTTCAAACCCTCCAGTTAATGTTCCCCATATTTATCGGGTTCTCTTCTGTATGGAGAGCGGACATGGATTCAAGGAAGATCGTCTACCCTCTTGTGAGCTCTCCTTCCTCAGGGCAAAACTGTATGGTTGTCTGGTTACTTAAGTTTAGTTCCCGTGGGCAATCATACTGGGCCTTCTGTAAATCACTGAAGACACGGCTGTTGCATAAACACTGGTCTGAAAACTGCGGATCCTTTCACTGTCTGAAATTCCTGATCTGTTAACTGTGTATTCTTTGCAAGTAACTGGTTCATGTAACAGCGCCTTCATGCCTTGGGTTTAGTGTGCTTTAAACATATTTAAATAAATAAATAAGCAAATAAATAAATAAATAAGCTGCCCTTGCAGAGAATTGAAACCCCAGTTTAAAAAACTCCTCTCTATTCTTTCCTCCTTTTGTCTGTTGTAATGAAGATTGGAAGCAGAAACGCTCCCAAATATAGAGAATGTGAGGAACGAGCAAGCCCTCGAAATGCAAATAGGGCTCACATCTATGAACCACTTTGTCAGAAAAGTGGCACAGACGTGGGATGTTGCAGATTGGGGATGGCGCAGGCCCGGAGCCTTGATAATACTGCTCACCTTCCCTTCCGTTATCCACTGCCACCGGAGAAAGCCGCCACTCTCACTCTCAGTGTTCTTTTTCAGCCATACATGGCACCTTCTGTCCTGGAGACATTGAATCTACTGTGCTGGTTACACCATAAGCCACAGCCTCTTCTAGCTCAGCTGTAGGTATGCTGAGCCGCTGCTATGCTCAACCTCGTCACAATTGATGAGAAGGTGAACCTCAGCACCACCTGATCTGGGAGAAACAGAGGGGACTCAGTAGCAGTGTCTAAAGTGCAGGTTCTCCCGGAACACAAATGTCGTTCAACTCCTCCCATGTTCCCTTACAGATCCTCGGTTGCAAGGCTTTACCAAAAGCTAGGGACAACAAGACAGTAAAACATGTACATTACGTCCCATTGGTGGTCATTTCCTGATACACTTACACAAGTGGTTAATTGGCACGGTTTTGGCCAGACCTACTCTGAAAATGATTTGCCTGTGTATTATAATTGTGGCATTGTGGGTAGCAAAGATAAGAGCAGACTCATACGTCTCTTTTTTTAAGTGTTGAACCACATTCAACATAATGTCACCCTTGTAAAAAATAAAAATGTCACATACTTATAATAGCATTACTTTTTATGTAATCTGAGGGTTTACAGAATCACCTTTGACCCTTAAGACCACCATTTTTGGCTTATTTGGTGGATGTAGTTTTCTCGTGGCAAGTGTACTGCTTCCACCCCACCAGCCTCTGGTGTTTGCAAAAAGCAAAAATGTATCACAGCTACCTTCTACTCAATCATATGTCTCCAATTCTTCACAGAAGGTGATCCCCCAAGCCACCTCCCCCCCCCCCGGCCAAGGTGTGTATGCTATTTCCTTAACCCTCCCGTTTCATGCTTGTCTCAAGTACCCCTGCCTTTTCTCTCAAATACTCCTCCTCTTTGCAGGTGATTGGTATTCCTAGTCAGCTCAGACACCTTAATGCTGACCTCCATAAGCTTTGTTTGATTGTTTATGGATTTGGTAATGCACACTGAACCCTTAGGTAACTAGGCGCAGCAGATGCAAGGATACTTGAAGCTTAGTTACAACATGGAAAAGGTACAGTGAATACAGTAATATTGCAGGTGGGTCCTGTAGGAGAGTGCAATAGGTACAATATAAACATACATAGTCAAGTGCAAAGGTCTATGTGGAAAAGTAACCAAGGTATCAAATGTCATTCAATCGTAACCAGTTTAGCAATTGTGCGTCTAAAGCAGAGGTATGGCTGATCAGTTCTGAGGGCTAGGGGTAGTGCGTTCCAGGATTGTGCAGCTTTTACCGGGAAGCTAGTTCCACCTGATTTAGTTAGCTTAAAACTAGTAATTTCTAGGCAGTGGGAGTTGGCTGATCTGGATAGCTGGGTCGAGGTTCTCCTAATCATTCTCTCTGTGAGGTACGGGGGTGCTGCATTGTTGAGGCATTTGAAGGTGAGTGATACAGTTTTGAGAAGGATCCTGTCACTTATTTTTAGCCAGTGATGGTCTCTTCTGATGTTGGAGATGTGCTCTCTGCTTGGTATATTCAGAGCTGCTCTCAGGGCGTTGTTTTGTAACATTTTGTATTTTATCTAAAAAATGTAAAAGACCATGTTGTTTCCTTGCCATTCTACTTAACTGCTATGTATTTCCTGATATATTAAGGAGTTTTGTATGTCCCACTCATCCTTCCTGACCCTGTTTCCTCCTGGGAACCTTTCTAGATGTTGTGATTGGAGCATCTGCACGTGGTGTGGGGGATCTACTACAGGTGAAGTTGTCTGGAATTCTGAGTACAGTTCTCTTGTAGCTTGGGTCCAAAAACATAGCTATAGATGGCAAGAGTGATGTTCTTGGGCTCCTCATTTTAAGAATGGAGAATCGGTATCCAGGTCAACTGACATTTCTATTGACGCTACCTCTGGTCCTATGACTCTGTGTCCTATGCAGTTTTGCTAGCATGTTCAAGTCGCCAAAATCGTTGGTTAAGCACACAAATACCTGATCCTCACACTCGCATTCAGGTTAACAATGACACATTATGCCAAGATCTGGCTGATTTATGTGTAAATGTGGTGGTAGTTCTTCAAAGGTGTTTTGCGGTACACATGTGCACAGTAAAGAGCGGCATGGTTGATGTCCCTATGGATCGATGGGTGTAAAAGTATATTAAGGTATATACCTGGCTTTTAAAGACAACACAAGCATAATTTGCTGACAAAGCCAAGCAACTAAAACCTAGCTCTTCTGTGTATCAGTGCCAGGAGCTAGACCCACACTGACTAGCAAAGATCTAGGGTTGATTAAGTTAGGTTATCCCCCAAACTACTACTAGACACTGGTGTGAAGTTGATAAGATCAATTTAGGCACCACTTTGTTTACGTTTTACCTTCACATTTTTAATGGGTGTGCCCACTGTATCCCCAAACTCAGCTGAATAGCTGTATTTGTATTTCTATTATTATTGAGTGCTTACACCTAAGCACTAAAAAAAATTAAAAACAATACATTAAAGGTTGTAAATGCAGATCAGTAAAATAAACTTATGGAATTTCGAAGGAGAAGACAGGAGAAAAGATTTAAGTCGAGAACGGAAGATAGGTAAAGAAGGAGAAGAACACATTGGAATAATGTGGGCAAGAAGAGTGAAGGATTGAAACCTGGAAGAAGCACAAAGCGGCTTTGGCACGGTAAGAAGAAAAAAATACTGAGAACGGAGAGGACGTGGGGGTAGACAGATAAAGTGACGCAAGACCAGAGAGATTTGAATGCAATGCATAAGAAATTAAAGAGGAGACATGAATCAAAAGATTACCAAGATGGTGAGAAAAGAGCAGAGTAACTGGAAGGACGTGGAGGAGGAGAAAGTAAAAGTCGGAACTGAGAGATGGTAGACAGATTGAAGTGGGGCGAGGTGATAGGTAGGGAGATGAAGCAGAAAAGAAGAATAGTAGAAAAGGCAAGAAAACATGAAAGCAGAGATGAACGTTTTAGAAGGAGACAAAGATAAAAATGGTTGAATCGTATAACTCTTAGAGAGATGGAACTAGCAACTATGGCCAGTAGAGATAATGTGGTGAGAAAAGGAGAGAGATTAAATAAAGGTTATCCCTAGACTATGAGAGAATTTCGAAAAAAAGCAACAGAGAAGGAGGGAGAAATAATGGAAGACACAGGGCTACAAAGAACCTCCATCTAGGTGGGATTCAAATGAAGAAAGCGAGAATCCATCAATTGTTGGATGGTGGTTAGACATGCGGAAAGAGTAGTATGAAGAGTGTCATAAAATGAAGAGGGAGAGCTGCTTATCATCAGCATAGAAATGAAAAGAAAAGGCACATTCAGACATGATGCCAGAAAGAGGACATATGTACGGGGATAAGAGGAGGGGGGTAAGAACAGAACGTTGGTGAACCCTGTATAAGACAGATGAGGATGGAAAATAGGTACCAGACCAAGACATAGACAAGGTGCAATTAGAAATATAGGAGGAAAACCATTGAAGGACTGCACCAGAACATCCAAGAGAAGGGTAGAGTGATCAACAGTTTTGAACGCCACAGAAAGATCAGGAAGAATATGGATAGAGGACTGCTTGGAGTGCTTGGCAGTGAGGAGCAAGTTAATGATCTGAGCTAAAACAGGTTCGGTGGAGTGCATGGGACAAAAGCCTGATTGGTGAAGGGGAAGAACAGTGTGAGGCTTAAGATAGTGAGAGACTTGTGAGAGAACAGCACTCTCAAGGAGCTTGGAGAGAAAGCAAAGAAGAGACACTGTGCAGTAGTTGGAGGGAAAAGATGGAACCAGAGTAGGCTTTTTTAAGGTGTATTATGGCATGATTGAAGGCAGCAGAGGAAGTAGAGGAGAAATAGAAGATTTGATCAAAAAGAAAGATATGGAAGAATTGTAGGAAAGACTTGTGGAATAGGAAGCAAGGGCTGTAGGTCAGATGGGGAAGCAGTAGGTTAGAGGCTAGGAAGAATGGTTGCTGCCTCAGAATCAGTGACGGGAGTTAAAGAGGTCAAAAAAGTATGAGGAACAACAGAAGAGACTGGAGAAGGAAAGATGGAGGAGGAAGCTAAAGAAGCTTGTAGTTGAGAGATTTTAGAGCAGACAAAGTTGGAAAAACAAAGGGCAGGGAGAGAAGAAAGAGAATCAGGATCCAGAGAAGGTGGAGAAAGTAAAAGATCCACTCACTGCAAAAGACGATGAGGGTGAGGCGAGAATTTAAAAATAAGATCAGAATAGTAGGAGGATTTGGGAAAGAGCAGAGCTGAATCATGGTATGATTGAATCTAGTTGAGTGAAGAGAGATCAGAGAGGGAGTTTGATTTCTTCCAGCACCATTCTGCCCACCTGAGAGAGATGCGCAGTGAATGAAGCTGGGGGGACAACGAAGGTTGAAAGGATTTCTTGGTGGGAACAAAAATGCGAAGAGGCAGAAACTAATCAAGAGTGGAGGTCAGAGTCGAAGAAAGACTAGAGATAGCTAAGTCAGGCGAGCAGGAAGATGGTATAAAGTACCTACTATTGCACAGATAGAAAGACAGCGAGTTTGAGGATGCAGGAAGAGAAGAAGGACAGTACAGTGAGAAGGAGAATGAATGGAGAGCATGATCAGAGAGGAAAAAGAGGCTAGCAAGGATGAGGAGATAGAGTCCAGGGAAGAAAAGACCAAATCAAGGCTAGAGCCAGAAGTGTGAGAAAGATGAGAAGAGAGACCATAAGAAGCAAGCCAGGGCAGAAGTGGACAAGAAGCATAAGTGGATGAAAGATGAAGATTAAAGTCACCAAGTAAAAAGAAGAAAGAGGTATAAGTAAAAAGAGAAGACAGCAAGATGTCAAGATGATTGCAACATTAGGAAATTGGTCCAGGAGGACGATGCATGGTGAGAAAAGAAAGAGAATGAGGCTTGGAAAAGGAAACAAAATGATTGTGGGAGGTAGGAATTGAGAGAGGGTTACAAGATTAAAGAAACATCAGGACAGTGCCGCTGCCAGGAAAAAGATGGAGTGAAAAAGGAAGCCGGAACGACAATGTTGGAAGAGGTGATCCAGGTTTCAGTAATGCAGAAAAATTGAAGATTTAAGCATGGGAAGAGATCGAGAATAGAGTGAAATTTAAGGCGCACAGACTGTGCATTACGGAGTCCAGCTTAGAGAGAAGGAGGAAGATTAGACAGAGGAACAGGAATTAGATTATTGGAGTTACGAGAGTTTGAATGAACAGTAAATGAAAGGGGAGTCAGATGGACAGGTATGTGTACAGCAGAAGCAAAACAGAGGGAATGGATAAAAAGGCAGAAATAACACAGAACACAATCTTGCAAGATAATGTAAACAAAGCCCTTTAGTGTGAAAGAGGGCTTAAGAAGGCGTGATAAAGGAGATAAAATAATGAAAGAGAAAGAAGAGCAGAGAGGGAGGGGGCACAGAGCTGGACAGGGGCAAAAAAAAAACCAGAATAAGCAAAGTCCATGTTAAGGCTGACCTCAAGAAGGACTCCATCATAGGAGAAAGGGAAGAAAAAGAATGAGGGATAGAACAGATCCCACATGCCTTGAGACGCATTTGGGCATGAAGGGAGCAAGGAGGAGACAGACTGAAGGTGAAGCTGGCTTTGGATAGTTTGCTGAAATTCTGACTATGGGATAAATTGTTCAAATGCTTTATTTGACAATTGTTTTATAGCATAGGTATGTAGTATAACACATATTCTAGAAAACATAAAATGCCTTTTGCCACTAACATTACCAAAAAGGTAATGTTAGGGGAGAGGGGCGCAAATGATGCTGTAAGGAACAGCGCAATCCACGACCTGCTTCTGATTCGCCACTGAGTCTCAAGTGTCATGCAAAAACCATTATGAAAGGTTGGCCGCCTTTACCAGACGTGTTTGATTATGACATGCTACCCCACGCACAAACACGGCTGGACAAGAAGTGAGCAGTTCACTCCATTTAAACCGAATGCAACAAAATGATCGTCCCTTGCGTCGATGCTGTTATTTTGCTCACAAAATGAATTGTAAAAGACAATTGAAATTGGGCAAGAATTTCCTTTTTCCTCTTTTTCCCAAGAGAATGCTGGTGCGGCCTGGTCAGGAAGAGGCAGAGAGTTTCGCACCGTAGGTGTAGTGGACTCCCCTTCAGAAAGGGACACTGTGGGCATCCTGAATTTTCTTTGCTTCCGGAATGATCTTTGTTCACTTGGCTCCCTGGAAGTTGGCCCATGGGTGTATGGCTCTCTGCCTGTGGTGAAGTGAGCGGGAACGGTCGAGAGCAGTGTTCCACTACTTATGAAGTTAAAGCACACTTCTCCACTTTATCAGGTAAAGCTAAACGGAAATCTATTTCAACTCAATTGACTGTCAACCAGCATGACTGCAACCCTTCAAAATGTGTTGCATGTTGCTTGTAAGTGACTTCAATAAAGCACTCCAACTAAGTCAATGCCTAGTCTGGGATGCCCAATGGAAGCCCTTATTCATATATTTTTATGTCACGTTCTTAAATCTGGATGATAAACCCTTATATAACGCCCCTCTCTTTGAATCCCACTGACCTCACTGAGCCAAGAAGTAGGTTGTTTTGCAAATTAACAGGTTTATTGGAAAAATTAAACAATATATATATATATATATATATATATATATACATATATATATTTATCACACTTTTATGAATAAATTAATATTTGATAGCACACTTATGAATATAACAGTGATCAACAATGGATAATCTACAGTAGCACAATTCCTTAATTACTTAGGAGTTGGTATGGAAAGGATAAGGTAGCAGAGAATACTTTGTATGGTTTCAAGGAAAAGCAATGATGGAAAGAATGCAGCAGAGAAATAAACTGGATATGGTTTCAACAAGAGATAATCTGATCACTTTTTCCTTTGTGACAACTCCTCCCCCCCTATGCAATATGAAGAGATGGAAATGAGGGCACACAGGTTTTCAGGAATACAATCAGAAGCAGTTCAGTTCCCGTTCCCCCCAGCAAGCTTAGAGAAACAGGGATGATTTTAAAACACAGGCCAAATACTTTTAAATGCAATTGCAATCAAGTGAAAAATATGCTAAAAATGATTTTAATTCCCTATAGGAGATTCAGGGTAGGTGATAGCTACTTTGAATTAGTTCAGGTCAACACTAGCAATGTTTCATGAATGATTATCAGAGTGAAAACGAATTTCAGCAGTGGAAAGCAAGAAGCAGCTATTTTTACAAGTGGTGAAATTGGGCCAACTTGCAATTTGCGGCACTTTTTCCGAGTGCGTAAAGCGCGATTATGGAAAGACTATAAGGAGTTGGTGTTGGAAAGCTTAGGTTCTTAGCTTTAAAATGACAGTTAAATCTCACTTCTAGGACATACGGTTCAAAAGATACGGACGTTTTTGTGGAGGTAGATTTTCAGAAAAGAAGTCAAGATTTCAGAATGACAGATGACACTTTTGCAGCTTTGAAATCACAGAATGGACACACGACTTCTATGCAGTTCTGGACAGGTTGAAATGGTTTGAATAAGATTACTTTAAACTTGGAGATGGGTTCTGGACAGTTCTAGATACTCACTCCTAGTTTTGGAAGGGAATGGACATCGTCACAGATCTGGTCAGGTTTGGACTGCGGTTCTCTCTCCACCGGACAGGTCTCAGGCCCTCTGGGTTCTGCGTTCAGCACAGCCTCTGCTCTGCTATCGGCACCGCAAAGCGGTCTGGTCTGGGTCTGGATACGGCACTGCTCTCTCTGGATCTCGGTTCTGGCACGGGGTTCTGGATACAGCTCTGCTTTCTGGGTCTGGTTCTGGCACAGAGTTCTAGCCAGAAGCAAAACAGCTCGCCCGGGTGTTGAAAAGTTTAGTTAGATTGCTAGATTCTGGGGCCCCTGAAAAGAGTTCAGCTTTTAGGTTGGCCCCTGCTTAAGGTTCCAGAGCTGGGTTCTAGAGTCTGGTCTCTGGATCTATCTGGGTTTGAAGTTGTCTGGCAAAGTGCTGCACAAGAAACCGGTTGAAGAGTGGAAAATGAATCCCTATCTGGGTCTCAGTGGTTCTTTTTATGTCTTTTGAAAGTGGGTGGGAAGGCTGACTTTCTATGCCCAACCCTCTGAGGATTTGAAAGGTTAAAGGATTTTTGGTGACCTGACTGGAGAAGGGAATTGTGAGTCAGAATGAGTCATCAGGTATCATCTTTATGGCTCAAGGAAAGGACACTCCCCTTTGTGTCCGTACAGCATATCTTCTTTTTCATAAAACACATAATTACAATATACACCACTTGTTAATGTTACCTAAATTGCATGACAGATTGCTTAAGGTACAGTTCGGTTCAAGTCACTTGTTTCTACGTGCTTGGGTACAGAAATTACAACATTTTGCGCTTTTGATGGGTTTTGCCATATTGGTTTTTCATCAAATCTGACACAGAGGTACACACCCTCTCTGGGCATATTACAGAAAGTTTCGAGGTCTCTAGCATAAACACTGACATTACAATATTAATAATTACAGGGCTTGGCCTCAGAACATCCCACAACGTCCAGCTTAGTCTCAAATCGTGGGTGCATTTTTCATATTAAGAATCCCCAAATTGTACATTTCTGTCAACTTGATACAATATTTTATAAGCAAGTTAATAAAACATACATTGGCCTCCACTGCAGTACACCCATTGGTTTGTCCCCGCCCCTAGGAACTTGGCTTGACTCAGAGATCAGATGTCTTGCCTTCCCCCAGACCAGTGTTGACAGTTCACACCCAAAATCAGCATACCCTATTCAGCTGCAGGAATCCTTTGTCTGGTTTTTCCTGCTAGCAGGGCATCAGTCCAGGGTGCCACTCTCCATTTGATTAACAGAACCTTGTGATTTCCTGCCTTCTTGCTGAGATGACCAGGTGTGAAGACGTCTCATGGACAAGCAAATCTTTGAAGTCCCAGCTAACTCAGGTTCACTGTTTAGCTCCTGAAATACAAGTCTCCTGTCAGAATTTAGATCGCTAGCGCCGGTCAGTGGCGGGCACCGGTATTGCACCCATTTTTGACGGCTGCCTTAAATTAATACATTTCTTAAAAAAGGGATTTTACTTGATAGCATATGATCCTTGCTAACATTGTATTGATGTGAATTCTGCAGTAGAGTAATGTAGAACACCCAACCAGAAGTTGGATTTTTTTGGTGGTTTCATGCCCATGATTTTAGCCATTTTGACAATCAAGAAAATGAATTGTTGAACCGCTCTTTATTCCTTTGTCTGCTTTTGTTCTGTGGGCAGCCAAAGGATGGGGCTGGCAATGGTCTCCTGTATTAACACTGACAGAGGCAAAAGAAGATGGCAGCCTGTCTGTCAGGGTCTCAATGTGCACTTTCCGGTGATTTCTGGCCAGCAGCATCATTTCCGGCGTCCATTATGATGTTTCCCATGTCAGTAATGCACAATGATGTTGTAGGGCTTGGATGCGTGGGTTGAAACATCCCACATGGTCCTCTCCTTCCTACTCTGTCCCGCACCGGAGTCCCAGTTACACTACTTGTTTGTTACACTTCTATCACTGCAGTCTCTACCATTCAGGGGCAAAGACATTTCAGGATGCCCACGACGCTCCTTTCTGAAGCGAATTCCACTCTGTGGGATAATCACAGGGAGATCAAGGCAGTACATTGACAATGCACTGACAGACAGCTTTGCAAATGTACCACTGATTTACAGCTTCCAATGAATTAAAATGAAGTCATTGCCTCACAATCCAAAGAGAGCATTGTTTCAAAGCGAAGGTGTTGGAAAGATAGCATCAGATCATTGATTGCGTTAATGCTGTGATATGTTACAACGGTGTGCAAATAGGGTTCATTGCTCAGAATATGAGTGTCTAAACTGAGCACGAAGAAGTTTCATCAAGCATAACTCTACCATCATTCTGTGCAATCACATTATATAAAGCCATGTTATACACGTGTAACCTTAAACGCAGAATCATCGCACTTTAAACCATATCCCACAGTGCGACATGCACCGGGGCCACATCATGGTTTGTGGGAGAAGCCAATACATACATGTTCTAGAAAAACGGTTCGTCATCTTAATTTAGCACCAGTGATTGTGATAATAGTGAGCAGCAAAGTAAGGGAAGGGACATTGAGACATGATGGATTAGTAACTATGATATGCACCTCCTAGAGTCACACAATGGGATATTGCCTGCAGATACCAGTGCAATTACATCCAATGACATCCACTATGGCAATTGAAAGAGGACTTAACTATTGTTCTCACTAGATTTGCCAGAATGTACATGCACACCTATATTGTCACTCATGTTTGCCTACATACCTGTGTAGATTTGCCAGAATGTGCAATCAGACTCATTTTGTCATTCATGCTTGCATTCCTGATGTAGCCCCCGTACCATGAGACAAGGCTTTGCCAGAATGTGCATTCATGCTTATTTTGACATTCATGCCAGCTTACATTCCTGAGGTAGCCCCCTGTACCATGAGGCGAGGCCTTGCCAGAATGTGCATTCATGCTTATTTTGACATTCATGCCAGCTTACATTCCTGAGGTAGCCCCCTGTACCATGAGGCGAGGCCTTGCCAGAATGTGCATTCATACTTATTTTGTCACTCATGCTTACATTCCTGATGTAGCCCCCCGTACCATAAGGCAAGACTTTGCCAGAATGTGCATTCACACCTATATTGCCACCCATGTTTGCCGACGTACCTGTGTAGCTTTGCCAGAATGTGCAATCATACTTATTTTGTCATTCATGCTTGCTTACATTCCTGATGTTGACCCCGTACCATATGACAAGGCTTTGCCTGAATGTGCATTTCCACCTATATTGCCATCCATGTTTGCCAACATACCTGTGTAGATTTTTCAAAAATGTGCATTCATACCTATATTGTCACTCATGTTTACCTACATATCTGTATAGATTTGCCAGAATGTGCATTCATACCTATTTTGTCATTCATGCCTGCTTTCATTCCTGATGTAGCCCTCACACCATGAGACGGGATTTTACCAATATGTGCATTCATACCTATTTTGTCACCCATTCTAGCTCTCATACCAGTGTATATTTGCCAGAATATGCATTCATAACTATTTTGTTATTCATGCCTGCTTACATTCCTGATGTGGCCCAGTATCAGCAGGTGAGCCTTATCAGAATGTGCAATCATACTTATTTTGTCACTCATGATTGTTTACATTCCTGATGTAGCCCCCCTAGCATGAGGCAAGGCTCTGTTAGATCATGTTTTGCCATCTGTATTCTGTAACCGGTATGCATAATATTGCACTTTGAAGAATTGTTACTTGCACTTACTGTAACTAGCGCACTGAGGCCTCAGGGTTTGGTGTGCTCCTGTAAATGCCAAAAAAAATAAAATAAAGATGTACCGCGTGAGCTTGCTCACTTCTAGTGTCAGACTTCTTGATACATTGTGGAATCAAGATGTTGCTGTTTTGCATACCAAGAAAACCAACACACTTGTAACTGGGTATTGTGGTTATGTAAATGTGTGACAGTTGTCAGCAGCAGCTTGTGTAACGCCACAGCTGATAGGGGGTAAGTAACCGTCTACACTGCTATGTACGTACCAGATACAGTGACCACAGACGCTGCGCAATTCTTGCTCAATCGTGCATGCGTAATAGAGAGGATTTAGGTAATGATAATAATTACGAGAGGGAATTACAGACCATTTTGCTGCGTGAATCTTAAGTCACAGGGGGCCATTTTCTGCACTGTTCTTCTTATGGTGTGCTGGACTTTCGGTGGCATTCTAAACAGCGCTCCGCGATGTCCATTATTTCACAGGGCTGGGAGAATCCATGGGCCTGGTTTAGAAAGAGTTTCTGCGTGGGACTTTCACATCAAAAAATGCTTTTTAAAATCAGGATCAATGTCTTCCATGCGGCGCTTTGCTCTGGTTTTGCTGGTATTTAAGGCCAATTCCAACAGTGTCACTGCAGTTAATTTGAATGATAGTTTGGGAACACATAGTGGTGTTCTTTGTAGGTAATAGAGTCTGCGTTTGAAGCTGGGAGCTGAGGAGTTATGATTTTAGGAGTTTGCCAGGTGGGCAGGGTAGGCACCTTGGAAAGGGTGCCCTCTCTGAAGACTGTAGACCTCTACTGCTACACTCAGCAAGTCACATATGGGTGAGTCCCCACGTGTGTGCTATTATATATAATCTTTACCTTCTGTAACCGCGCTGCAATTGTGTGATCCAATATTGTCTTACTCAGTGACCGCAAATGTAAAGCGTTTAGTGCGCTTTGAACAGACTATTCTGTGTTGCATGTATTCCTCTCTCTCTGGCCTGGTATTGGTGTCGCCGTTGGCCATTTCCTCGAGTAGAATGTGCCCCATATCCCCCCCCCCCCTCAATCTCACCCTGTCTCTCTCTCCTCAACACTCGATCCTTACTTAAACACGGAGTCGAGGTGGCGGACCACTTGTGTGAATTTGATCCGGATCTATTTGCTCTAACAGAAACATGGCTAAATCATTCTATACCCAGCAAAGCCATATTATCTACACCCTTCAACTATGTCATCTTTCGGACTGAGCGAGAAGGGGGTAGCACTAATTTGCAAAGATCATCTTGATTATCATGTTATGCCTCATGTCAGCCCTGACAAATGTGAATCGTTATGGATCAAGGTAAAAACCTCGAGGAGCAGCTCTTGGAGCTGCTTGCACACATCATATAATTAAAAAAAAACACTGATTATTAAGGCTGACTTTAATTATTGGGCCAAGGATCCGATAGATAAACAGCGCTCACCACTTATTGACTCCATGACATCTTTAGGGCTCAACAGTGGGTGGAGGTAGCCACACATGAAGGCGGGCATACACTTGACTTGCTATTATCTCAAAACCTAGTTATCTCTCAACTGCAGGTGTCGCCCTGCGCTTGGTCTGATCATTTTCTGATCAATACTGTACTCAATCTCGCTACACCACCAGCTAAAATAAACACTCCACCCCCGTATCAACAAACTGAAACGCAATTCAAAAATGTCACTGCCGCCAATTCTATGGCTCACCTATCATCTAGCCTAAAACCACTTTCGAGCTTCTCCGAGTCCTCATTCCTCGTAGAGCATCTTCGGGCATCCATCAAACAGGCCATTTCTGACCTGGCGCCCCTGAAACATAAAGCCATTAAGCCTGAGGTCCATCAAAACACATGCTTCTTGGATGATATTATTGCCGCCAGACAGACTAAGAGAGCGTGAAAAAAGGGTTTCGCTCGAAATTACCTAAAAACAAATGTCTCATTGACCAAAAGTTCTAAAAATGCTACCACCAAAGGTTCAAACACCAAAAGCCTTCTGTTTAAAAAACAGGGGCTGCGGGGGTGTCCCCCGCATCGCCCCGCTCACTATACTTCATGGAATAGTGAACGGGGGTTGCGGGGACAACCCTGCAGCCTTCCGTTTAAAAAGAAAAAAAACAAAACAGGGTCTGCGGGGGTATCACCGCATCGCCCCGCTCTCTATACTTTATGGTATAGTGAGCGGGGGCTGAGAGGGACACCCCTGCAGCCTTCTCTTACAAAATAAAAAAGAAAAGAAAAGGACCCTGCAGCACCAGTTCCCGATCACGGAAGTGAAAGGGAACTGGCGCTGCAGGGAACCAGCGTGAAGATGAAGGTAAGTGGGGTTTCTTTAGTGAGGTGTGGTTGGGGGTGTGTTAAGGGTGTGTTGTGGGTGTGTTGTGTGTGGGTGTGAGAATGCATGTGTGTTCGCATGAGAAAGGTGCAAACATTTGGTAGTTCGCACCTTTCTCATGCGAATGATTTGCCCGCGGCACTTTCAGTCGCGGGCAAATCACTCAGATTCTGAAAAAAGTGCTTGGCGCAAGAACCCCAACTGAACTACCTTGTCACAGTATAAACTAGCAGTGAAGGAATTCAAAGCTGCAATTGTATCTTCCAAATACACCTACCACAATAACAGGATCGATAACGCCCGTTCTAACGACAGCAAACTTTTAAAGATCCTGACTGATTTCCAAGACTCTTCCCCCACCGACCAAGACCTTATAAAAGATTCTGCCTGGTGCCAGAAAATCCATGATGGCTTCCTGGGCAAAATTGCGACTCACAGGAAAACTATAGATAACATCCAAATCTCCTCTCAGGAAAACGATATTCATTTGACCAGTCCCCAGGTTACTATTCCCGACACTAATAAAGTCCCATGCTTTAATTTTTCCAATTACTCAGAGGAACAAGTCATCATTTGGGACCTTAAACCCACTTCATGTCCGGGCGATAGCTGTCCTGTCTTTAAGGACTCATTTGAACTTTTGGCCCAGTGGATGACTTAACTCCTCTCTTTCAACAAGGGTGTGGTCCCTTCGTCTCTTAAGGAAGCGTGGATTACACCATTGCTTAAGAAAGTCAACCTCGATCCTCATGTTACTGACAACTATCGACCGATCACTAATGTGTCATTTGTCCCAAAGATCATGGACAGACTTGCCTATCTTTATTTGCACATTACCTTTGATGTGAGAGTTTGCTCAAATACTGTCTAAATGTACCCTTGCTTAATAATACACTGATGTGACTTTCAGCTTATTTTGCGCCCTTTTAGGAAATTGCAGCTGTGTTTAAAAAAAAATAGAAATGTAAGTGATTTTAGTGTGCAAGTGTCGAGAAATTGCTGTGAACCTGCAAAAGTACCTACTATTCAAAATAATTGACACGTGAGCTAAACTCTGTGTGTAGCCAGGCTAATACGCTGAACTACAAGTCCCAGGACACTTTCTAGTCTTTTAGGCTATTTCTTACCCAACGGGCGCTGTCTGTGGTGGTCCGTGGCATAGGTGTCTATGTGAAACGCTGATTGGATAACAGTAATTTAAGGTTGGTTAGTAAGCTACCCCTGTCAATAATGTCTACTGACAGTATGTGTTATTTGTACACGCAAGATTTACTGCTCACGATGAAGGACACTGAACAGGGTTTTATCTCTTTACGCACTTTGAATAAAACTAGAAAGCTGAAGATTGCACGGGCATTGCTGACCAATGCCGCTTCCACTATAACCACAGCAGATGAGTGCTTTAAGTTAGCACTCATCAATGCTAGGTCTGCCATAAAGAATGCTGTTTCTTTGCGCGACTTCATTCTAATGAATATCATCGATATAAAGATGATTACAGAAACATGGTTCACAGAGACATGTCAATCACATTTTCATTTGCTGACAGCACTTAACTATTTTATTAAATGGTTAATTAGAGAGGGAAAAAGGGGAGGTGGAGTGGCTATTATCTATACAGATAACATACATTTTCAGAGTACCAATACCCTAAAGTAGGATGATACCTCACAGGCGTTAGCATGTTCCTTCTAATTCTCACTGAATGAGTCCTTCAGACTTATCTTATTTTAAGGTACATACCTCCAAGCCCTGCTATTACGTTCCTTAATGCCATGGATACTGATCCAGAAAATGTGGATTGCTCACATCTTAGTAGCATTCTGGACTCACATAATCTCAGTCTTCTCTCAAAACAATCCACTGATGTAAATGGCATTGTTTGGATCCCATAATATCTAGAGGTTTTAGGCTAAATAATGTCACTATCCAGCAAGTTAGCTGGTCTGACCACTTTATGGTTCAGTCTAATTGGGTATTGACGCCTGCTGTACATAGAAGTATAACACCTCCTATTATAGTCTACCGACTACAAAAGGAAGATCTGGATAAAATTTCAGACATCAATTTGATGCTACATATCCCAGAACACAATGCTATGTCAGAAGGTGAGACAGACTATACGTGCCTGATGCAACAGTTACAAGCATACTGTGATTTCCTTGCACCTATAAAAAAAGTTTTAAAAAACTACCAGGAGAGGGAACCAATGGTTTAGTGAGATTGTAAATAAACATCAAAGAAATTATCAGAAGGCCGAAAAGAGATGGCGTTTGACGCAGTCTGGCGAAGATATAGTCATATTATAGCTAAATTAGCACTAAAATTCTATAAAGAGGCGATCAGACAGGCAAAGGCACTAAGCCTACAAAATCTGATTAATTTATCCTAAAACAGACCAAAAGAACTATTTGAGGTCATTGGACAGTTAGTAAATCATGACTGCATCAAAACTAGCCTGCACTCAAGCTTGAAGATGGCCAACGATTTTGATAACTTGTTTTTTGATAAGGTGGAACAGATGAGAGTAAATATTGACGCTGAATCCACTGGCGAATCTGACCCCCTCATGCCGATCCAAGAGGAGGGGGGAATATCCCCAAATACAGAGTTTAATTTCACTCCAGTGGATAAAAAGACCATCTGTGAAGGGTTTTGACCCATGTTGAATCAATAGACTGGGTAGATGTGGGAATGAGCTGTCACCGCCCATTATTCTATCCCAGAACAAACTAAATCAATAGACTGGGTGGATGTGGGGATGAGCTATCGCCGCCCACATTCACGCCAGAATTCAGGAGAACTGCGCAGTTGGAACAAGACCACTCCAAAGATACAACCTTCTTGTGGGGGGTTCCACATCACCACTCTACTGTAAGGATGCCATCAAAACAATGTTAAGCAAGGGTCCTATACTATCAAGCAAAAGACCACTCTATTGAAATGCAGTAATTCAAGACAGATCCCAAAAATGGATGCAATACCGGTGCTCACCACTATCAGAAAGCCGGCGTTTTAAAACCACCAGACTTTTGTGTGAAACTGAACAGATGAACCCAAACCAGGCCAAGGAAAGACTTGCTAAGAGGTGGATACAATGTAAAACTATATTCTGAAATGACTTGAAGGAAGTAAATATTTAATGTATACATAAAAAATAGCTGCATGTAAGTTGGATTTGAATGTAGAAAACTGGGAACTAAAGTGACATTTAGCTGAATTCTGCCTGACAACTACCCCCGACAGGAGTTGAACTGGCTCAACAACTCTTCCCAGGCCTGGCTGCATCCTGCTGGCCCCACCAAAAGGAGATCACATGGCCCTGTTGATTGAAAGGGGAGTGGCACCTGGGGACTGCAGGCAAATGTTATATTGGGGGGTCGTAAAATGGCTTCCTCTTGGGGGAAACTGGGAGGGGCAGTGCCTCTGCTAGCAGCTGAGCTTGGGGGAGGTGGATAAACCAGTTATTCCACCCTGTGATGTGGGAAGCCACACCCCTTTTTGACCACGGCATAATTTTAAAAAGATAGATAACTCATAGTGCGGACTGGTCAAAATTATATAATTAATACCATTATTCTTGTGAATTTTCAGTGCACATTTTAAGAGGTGTTAGCACCCTGTGGTATATTCCTGGGGATAGTAGTGGAAAAAAATGTTGTTACTCCAAATGTCTTCATGTTAAAAATCTGACGCCCATAATCTGTAACCCATATCCCTGGTGCACATTTGTGTAAAATCTGGAAAAGGGGAGAATTCTGTCATCAGTGGACACAACATCGTACAAAGACAGGGATCGGATGGTTTGGTGCTACAGAAAATATGTTAACTGGACCTATAATATGAGAAAAATGGTACATAGATAAATATGTATTTGGATCAGAAATAGATTTGTGTGCAATTTGACAAGGGGAGGTTCCTCTGACCATAAAACCTACAGCATCACTCTGACACTCCATTTCTTCCCCCCAATCAAGGGAGAGAGGAAAGCTTGGCCAATGATAAGTGAAAGGGGCAGGCTTAGCTAGGCCCAGACACACACCCATTTTCAAAACACATAAAAAGGGCCACTGAAACCCAGGTAGGGAATTCACTTTCCACTTTCTTGCGGGACGCTTTGCCAGGAGACTCCAGACCTAATTGGTGCACTAAAACCAACAAATCATAGCTATGATCCTATCCCGGCATACCTAGCACAAAAACATGCAGAACTCTTGAGTGGACCAATGCAAAGCGTTGTTAATGCATAGCTGGCTCAGGGATGTGTGCCACAGGATTTAAAGAAATCATACTTGACACCGCTATTAAAAAAACCTAGTTTGGATCCCCATGTATTGACTTATTACTGTCCTATTGCTATGCTGGTGTGGCCTACTAAGATTCTAGAAAAGGTCATGACCATGCAACTACAAAAACACCTGGAAGAGAACAATATTCTTGACACATTCCTGTCTGGCTTTAGGTCGGGACGTGGAGCGGAGACAGCACTGATCAAAGTATGGGATGATATACTTGAGAATGTAGATAGTGGACAATGTTAGCATGCTTATTATGTTAGACCTGTCGGCAGCGTTCAACACGATTGATCCAAAAATTCTGAATGCTAGGTTGAGTGAAGTGGCACATGTCTCCAAAGAATCACAGAGATGGTTTGACTCTTTTATGATTGACCGTAAGCAGCAGGTTAAGATGGGTTCCTTCCTATCGGAAATGCTGACTATTGTCTCGGGAGTACCTCAGGTCTCCTCTCTATTGCCGGTTCTCTTCAATCTTTATATTTGCCCTCTCCTAATAATTTTGGCACAATTTAATCAGCAGTATCATTCCTATGCAGATGATACGCAGATTTATGTGAGCCTATAACAACCAGTGGAGGCAGTATAGAACATCCTACATTGTGCAGAGGCAGTTAGAAGGTGGATGATAGATAATAAACTTCAGCTTAACCCTAATAAGACCAAGATTATCATTTTCGAATCTAAGTAGAATCTAGGAATTGTCCCATGCCCTCGATATTTGTTATTATTGTAATGTACACAGACTCTGTTAAGAATCTGGGGTGTATTTGGCAGTCGGACATGGGGTACAATCGGCAAGTGAACCATATGGTTCTATCAGTATATATTCAACCGAAAAGGCCCGAACAACTCCACCCCCTTATTTCAGAAGGTGATCGAGCAATGGTGGGTGGCTCACTTGGTAATGCCAGGCTGGACTATTGCAACAGCCTTTTGGTAGGATGTCCTAAATATCAGTTGCAATG
The DNA here is from genome assembly GCF_040938575.1 of Ambystoma mexicanum. NCBI lineage: Eukaryota > Metazoa > Chordata > Amphibia > Caudata > Ambystomatidae > Ambystoma > Ambystoma mexicanum. The sequence goes on from NC_090933.1 coordinate 1,100,984,253, forward strand.
CCTTGCAGTGGCACAGAATGCAGCAGTACACGTAGTGTTCTCACTACCTTGGAAAAAATCAGTTTCCAAATTTAGGAAGAAACTACACTGTCTTCCGGTACATCAACGGATCCATTTTAAGTTATTGGGCCTGGTGTTCAAGTGTATACACAACCTCACCCCTTTTTACCTAGCTGTCAAGATTCAAACTTATACCCTCAATAGACCCTTGCGATCTATGGCTTCAAATCAACTGGTGGTTCCCACCTCTAGATTTCTTCATTGGGGGGACAAAAGGTTTTCGGTGGCTGGCGCTCATGTATGTAATGGCCTACCACAACACTTAAGGAAAATAGAATCTTTAACAGTTTTTAGAGAACAACTTAAAACATATCTGTTTGAGTAATATCATGTTAGTGGTGACTGCCTGCGCCAAGATGTGAGTTGACGCTTGGATCCCCCAGGGGATTTGCGCTATACAAATTCAAAATCAAATCAATCTTTAACTACAGAGGCACATTGAAGAACACAATATTCTCAGCTTACACCAATCGGGTTTCAGAGCTCCGCCTGGGATGGAAACAGCCATTCTGGACCATAAATCCATCTTGGCCGGCACAGTGAATAAAGGCCACCCTGCCCGGAAGATGCTTCTTGGCCTTTCCGCTGCCTTTGATCTGGTGGACCACTCCCTATTGGTGACAAGACCGGTGGAGGTTGTACACTGTTCCGATCTAGCATCCCAATGGATCTCTTCATTTCTTGTCCCTCGGACTGTCCGGATTTCCATTGGTGAGGAAGGTTCCAACCCTGTCTTTCAAACATGCAGTGTTCCTCAGGGCTCCTGCTAGTCACCTACATTATTTAACATATACATCTGGCCTCTCCTTGACATGTTGTATGCCCTGGGTGCCATCCTCCCCAACCACCAGTTCTTTTGTGCTGTGCTGTGGCAGAATAGAAGCAGGATGTCCAAGGCTACCAGGAGGGCGACCCCCAGGAAGCGCAAACAGCGTTTTTCAGACGCTGAGCTAAGTATGCTCGCTGATACCCTGGCCCAGCATGCGGACACCATCAGGAGCACCGACATGAAGCATGCGGCCCAGGCCAAAAAGAAGGAGGTGTGGCAGGAGGTTGCACAGAGGGTGTCGGCAGTGGGAACCACCCCAAGGAGTGTGCGCGACTGTCGGAAGCGGTGGGATGACCTCCGCCTCAGGGTGAGGAAGATCCTGTCGGAGAACAGGAGGGCCGCAATGGCGACAGGCAGAGGCCCACACTCCCCAGTGAAGTTGACGGCATCAGAGGAGACAGCCAGTACCTTTATAGATCCTGAATCCATAGAGGGAATCGGAGACCAGGAGGTGGGCGCTGCATCATCCACATAAGAAGGTGAGTGACCCATCACATCCGTGTAGGATAAACCATGATGTGGCACAAATGACGTGGAAGTGAGACTAGCCAAGGCAATGCATGTCCCAGGCCCACATCAACATATCCAGTCAAGAATGTGTGGAACACCCTGCTACACACGCATGCTGAGTGCCAATCCCAATCCCAACACAAGTGCAACATGACCCAACCGTGCCCAAGGAACTCACCACACATCCACCATACCAAAGCCATGCCACCAGCCGTGCATTGATTGCCCACATGCCCCCTCAGAACACCAACTGCCACACCCCTAAAATAATTTGTGCATGAATGTATGAACATATCACAGCGCAATGGATTATCGCTGCCATGTGACACCATCACTGATGACCTGCATCTCTTCTATCCCCCAGGCACCGATGAGGAAGATGGCATGCAGTACAGGGGTGCAAGTTCATCCACTGCACGGCAAGGGACCAGGGCCCCCGCCACCACCCAGCCCAAGAAACTGCCCAGAGCAACAGGCAGTGTGCCACACCGGGCTGTACCCCTGCAGGAAACACCTGCACCCACTGTCCAGCAGCAGCCACCCACAACAGTGGGAGGCATTTCTATTCATGCTCCGCCAACCACCGCGGAAGTTGTGGATGCAGAGGTGGAGAATGAGGGTGACATCATGTCCGGCACACGCACCCCAAGCCCCATTACCAGCATCCCTACCCCTACAGAGGCAGAGAGCATGTACAATCCCTGCCTCCACGACTCAGACCTTGATGAGTCAGACATATGCCTCTTTGAGGAGGAGTGTGCCCTGGACGTGGGAACCACACAAGTGCCATCCACCACCCTGCCTACCACCACCCTGCCTACCACCACCCCGGTCACCAGAACTCCTGCAGCCAACGAATCCTTCGAGGCTCGCCTGTCAAGGGTTGAGGCACAACAGGAGTCGATGCTTGAACTGATGCAGCAACAAATATCGGATGGAAATGACTTCTTGAGGGCTATTGCCACAGCCATCACAGCCAACACTGCTGTTGAGGCATCCACAAGTGCCATGAGGAAGTGTCTGGGGGCACTTACGCAGGCCCTGCTTGCAAACCTGCCTCATATGCAGCGCCCACTCCTTGGGGTAGGCATGGGACTGACCATCGACACCTCCACTGCCACAACCCCTTCTACCTCGGCCCAATCGAGCCCCGTGCGGATAACGTGGAGGAGTGCACGGCACTTGACCATGGCACCCCCGGATCCCAAAAAAACAAAGAAATAGAGTGGGCAGACAATGACATTTGAAAAATGTACGTTGTTCAAGGGACCATTGTTTGATGTACATATGGGGACATATGGGGGGTTTGTAGGGTGGGTGAGGGAGTTCACTGGGGGTTGTGAGGGGATTACGTTCACATTATCACGTGTCTGGAAAATACACCCGTTGTGTGCAAGAAAATCATTGGCTGGACATACTTCTTTTTGTGCATGTAAATTTAATGTGTGATGATGTACAGTGGGGCACTTCTTTTTTTTTTTCAACTTTGTTTTATTGGCATTTTCATAATATAACGAAAGGGCGCAGAACATTTTTACAGATTGTGCAAGTAACAGGCCCAAACCCCCCCCCTCCCCCACCCCAAACATCCCCCCCCCCCCCGAAAAAGGAACAAACCAAAAAACTTAGTCCTCATAGAGCCGTTCTGCTGGGGAACCACTATGTGAGCTCCGAGAGTCTGGAGCCCCAGGAAGAGCGAGAGCATTAACTATTAGAATTGGCTGAAGAACTACCATCCTCCCCCGGGCCGAGGGCCCTGTCCGCTCCTTGTCCCTCTTGAAGATCAGTGCACATCCCAACCCCATGTCTGCTGTGCCTCGTACCAGTTTGCGTGGAAAGAGCCCAAATTATTGTTCATCATTGCCGTCAGTTTATCCATCAGGTACATGTTTTTTACCTTTTTTAGCCAGTTCTCCTTCGATGGGGTCTCCGGGCTCTTCCATTTCTGGGCCAGTGCTACCCTTCCCGCCCTTAGCATTGTCTCCCACATCCTAGGGTATCGGGGAATGTCCGAGTCCTCCGGAGGGAGGCCCAGCAGCATTGTCAGGGGGTTCTGGGGGAGAAGCTCATCAGAAACTTCGGCGATCCAGCCCCTCACCTTCTCCCAGTATGCCTGGGCTTTCGGGCAGTGCCACCACATGTGCCCTCTCGTACCGACCTGGCCACATCCCCTTGGGCACGTGGGGGACACTCCCGTGTACATTTTAGCCAACTTCATTGGTTCTCTGTGCCACCCCTGTAAAATCTTGAAGTTGTGTTCCATGTCTGCCGTAAATAAGTTCCCATGGAAGGCTATTTTAAATATTCTCGCCCAGGCGTCCTCCGAGATCTCATCCCCCGCTAAGTCGTTCCAGAACGAGCGGAACCCCCTCCTCTCCCCTAGGTTAACCGTGTTCAGTAGCTTGTACATCCCTGACACCGCACCCTTCCTGGAGGATGCCGAGTCCAGGAGCTTCTCAAAGGGGGTCAGTTGTCTTTTCAGGTTCTGGCCCCAGGCCTGGTCACATAGAATTCCTTTCAGGCGAATGTATTCAAATATGGAGAGGGACCCCTGGCCGAGGGCGTCCCTCAGTTCCTCATATGGCCGGAATTCTCCTTCTCTGAACATCTGCCCCGCCCATTCCATTCCCATGTCTGACCACAACTGGGCGTTGCGGAACCCCCTACTTCCCAGATTGAGGGGGTGACCCCAAAGAGAGGACATCGGTGATGGCCATGATGTTAGGTGTGCCGTCTGGGGACCCTCCCTCCAGATCGTCCAGAGGACTCCCAGGGTTGGGTGGGATTTGAGTCTGTTTGGAATAAACTTGCTAGGGGCCCAAAGGAGGTCTCGAATCTTCAGTGGGTGGGCGTCCATGTCCTCCAGGTATGACCAGTAAGTGCCCATCCCCTCTCTCATATGTTCTAGGAGGACGCGTAGTTGGGCTGCCCGGAAATAGAGTTGAAAGTCTGGTAACCCAAACCCTCCCTCCTCCCTCGGTAAGGTCAGGACCCTATTAGCAGTTCTCGGGGTCTTACCCTGCCATATGAATTCCCGCACCGCATTCTGGAGGGCTCTGAAGGACCGGTCAGGGACTACCGATGGGAGGGCGGTAAAAAGATAAAGAAGTCGCGGGAGAATGTTCATTTTCACAGCCGTCATGCGGCCGTACCAAGACAGAATCATAGACCTCCACCTCCTCAAATCAGCCGTGATTCCTGCCACAACGGGATCATAGTTAGCAGGGGCTAGGGTGGTTAAGTCCCGAGTAAGGAGGACTCCCAGGTATCGAATAGATGTCTTTCCCACCGATATTCCCTCCAGGCGTGCGAGGGTGTCCAAGCCCGGGTCCCGGGTTCTCATAGGGAGCAGGACAGATTTGGACGCGTTGATCTTGAGACCAGAGAAACGCCCGTAGGTGGCCATCAAGGAGAGGAGCGGGGGGAGCGAGGATTTCGGGTCTACTAAGTAAGCCAGGATGTCGTCCGCGAACAGGGAGAGCTTAAATTCCACCTCCCCCCTCTTAATCCCCTTAATCTCTGTGTGGGCTCTGACTGCTATGGCTAGAGGTTCCATGGAGAGGATATAGATTAGGGGGGAGAGCGGGCATCCCTGTCTTGTCCCCCGCGACAGGGGGAAGGGCTCCGACAACCCACCATTGACTTGGACCCTGGCCCTCGGGGCCCTGTATAAAGCCGCCACCCAATCCCTGATGTGTGGGCCAAAGCCCATTTTTTGGAGGGTAAGTTCCATGAATCTCCACTCCACCCTGTCGAACGCCTTCTCCGAGTCTAGAGACAGGACGCTCGCATCCAGGTCTGACCTCTGGGCATAGTGGATCAGGTCCATGGTCTTCCGGATGTTGTCTGAGCCCTGTCTCCCCCTAATAAATCCTACCTGGTCGCCATGGACCAATTTCGGCAAGACCCCCTCCAACCGTCCCCCAAGCACCTTGGCCAGGATCTTCACGTCAACATTCAACAGGGAGATGGGTCGGTAGGAGGAGCATTCCCTAGGGTCCCTGCCGTCCTTGGGGAGCACCACAATAATTGCCTCCATCATGGAGTCCGGAAGAGACCCCCCCTCCAGCACCGCGTTGAACACTTTTACCAAATGGGGGGAGAGGGCCGAGCGGAACCTTTTGTAAAAGTAGACAGAGTACCCGTCCTCGCCCGGGGAAGTGCCCACCTTCATTCCTCCAATCGCACGCTCTACCTCGTCCTCGGTCACCGGGCCCTCCAACCCCTCCGCTATCTCCCTGGACAGGGCCGGGATCTGGATTGAATTCAGGAACCCCACCATCTCCGCCTCCTCCCCATTGTACTCGGACGAATATAATTTCTCATAATATCGGCGGAAGGCTTCGCCAATGTGGGGTATGTCGTGGCCTATCTTTCCCCCCTCGTCCTTTACCTCTTTCACTAATCGGCTTTTCTGCACCTCCCTCAGTTTCCAAGCCAGGATCCTGTCCGCCCTGTCCCCTTTTTCATAGTACTTTTGTTTAACCAGTTGGAGACTCCTCTCCGTCTTGTGGAGGAGGAGATCCTTCAATTGGAGTCTGTAGTCTTCCAATGCGGTCACCTGCTCGTTGTCTAGGGGAACTGTGGGGAGACCCCCAGGTTGAAGTTGGGCGATTTTCTCCCTGAGGTACCTTTCCTGGCCCTCCCTTTGCCTTTTTCTCTGGGCTCCTATTTTAATCAGGGTTCCCCGTATGGCTGCCTTAAAGGCGTCCCAGAGGGTATGTGGACCCACCTCCCCGTTGTCATTAAGCTCAAAAAATTCCGTGATGGCCTCGAGGACCTCCTGGGATAGGACTTCGTCCTTTAACAGGGAGTCGTTGCACTTCCATCTCCCTCTGCGTTCGTGTAAACCTCCCCTTGCTATTGTAGCTCGGACCAAGTCGTGATCAGACCAGGGGACGGGGTCTACCCTGTGGCCCGAGACAAATGGGCGTAGGGTCTCGTCTACCAGGATGTAGTCTATCCTGGAGAACGACGTGTGGATGGCTGAGTAATATGTAAAGGAGGGGGAGTCTGTTCTAGGGAGGGGGATCGTGTCCAACAGGCCCAATTCTAGGTTGACTTTTTGGAAGGTGCGCGCCATGGTCTCGTCCGCAGCCCTAGAGGAATGCGGGCCTGCTCGTTTCCTGTCCAGGGTGGGGTCTAGAACCATGTTGAAGTCCCCCCCCACCACCACCGTGCCGTGGATGAAATATTTGAGTTTGTCCCCCACCTCCTCCCAGAACTGGGCTTGGCCTTCGTTTGGGGCATAGATGGCCGCTAGGGTCAGTGGGGCCCCCTGCAGGGACCCCCGCACCAGCAGGTATCGGCCCCCCGGGTCTTTCAGCGTGGCTTCTTTCTCGAAGCCCACGTGTTTCGCTACCAGGATGGCGACCCCTCTTTTTTTGCACTTGTGGGATGCAGAGTGGACCTCGCCAATTCCCCCTCCCCGCATTTTGGGCTCCTTCCCCTGTGGCCAGTGAGTCTCTTGAACGAAGAGAAAATCCAGGTGTGCCCTTCTAAATTCCCTGCAGAGCAAGGACCTCTTGGTGGGGGTGTTTAACCCACGGACATTAAGTGAGCCCACTCCCAGGGCGGGCAGCCCGTCAGCCATAGTCACTTTTTTTCACTCTCTCGGTCAACTCCTCCCCTACGCTCTTCCCCGTGTGCTCCGTTATTTCGACTCTGTGTTCCCCTTTTCCTCCCGCGCCCTCCCCCCGGGTGGGCTTAAAACGAAACCCCAACTGCCCCCCCTCCCCAAACCGTAACTGAACTTCCCCAACTCCCGTGGTCCCCCCCACCCCCCACCCCGGCGTCCAGCCAAGTAGTTCTGCCATCGCTGGCTTTTGGCCGAACCACCAGCCTGCCCACCTCGGCCAGGCAATCTGCATTAGAAGCTCATCTCCTTGAGCCCCCTAAGATATCCCGCGGCTATGACCCCTCTGCAGACCCCACCTACTTGCAGGTCGTAGGGACGTTGATAGTAGTGAATCCTCTGAGTCTGCGTCCCTCCGACCAGGGCACACCGAGGCGCCCCCGTGCTCAGTCCCCAGAGTCGTTACGTTCTCCGTCCTTTGAAGGGGAGGGGGTGTTCATTTTCCTGAATTTCCTCGCGCCGGTGCGTTTTCTCCTCTCGCCAGGCGGGCCAGGGCCTCCGGGTCGCCCGTGCTCTGGCCCCGATGGGCCCCTCCGGGGGTTCGTGTCCACTGCGTATTCTTGTATGGCTCCCCTTATGTCCTCTTCCGTGATCAGGGTTGATCTTTGGCCCATGTATTCGAAGGTCAGGGAGAAGGGGTAGCCCCATCTGTAGCGCACTCCCTTTTCCTTAAGCACCTGTGTGAGAGGGCGGCACATCCTGCGCCTGGCCAGCGTGTAGGCGGAGAGGTCTTGGTATATCGAGACTTGTGCGTTGTTATAAGTGATTTCCCTGGCCTTTCTTGCCTCCTCCAACACCTTCGTCTTCTCTGAGTAGTAGTGAAACCGGACCAGGATCGACCGGGGGGCCCCGGCCCTTCCCCCCGCCCTGTGCACCCTGTCAAAAGTTGGCTCAGTTGTCATTTCCTCCGTGAACAGGAGAGTAATAATGTCTCGTACTGCTCGGGTGACGTCCCTCTCCGTTTCCCCCTCTATTTCGGGCACCCCAAAGATTCTGAGGTTGTTCCTCCTCTCCCTGTTTTCGAAATCGTCCATCTGCCGGGCCCTCTCCTCGTCCCTCCTCTCCAGGGCTTCCAACCTCATGCTATATTGTATGTCTTGGACTGCTATGGAAGATTGGTTGGACTCGACCTGTAGGAGCCTGTCCTCAATTTTGTCCACCCTTTGGTCCATTTTTTCAAATTTTTGGGCAATGTCGGAGCGCATGTCCCTTATTTCCTGTAGGATCGAGGCAAATCCCCTTTCCATTGCCGCCGAGGAGGGGGAAGCTTCCCCCGATTGGGCCATGGTTCCTTCGCGGGTTGAACCTTTGTCACCTCTTTCACCTCCCCGGAAGCGGTATCTCTGCAAGGCTTCCCTCCAGCTCATGTGGGTCTTCCCTGTGTCCTGTCGACTAGGTCCCCGCAGCCCCGACGGGGGGCGGGGGGTCCCCTACTGATCCGTCCTTCCTTGCTTGGGTTGTGACCCAAATGGGGTGGCAAGGTCCGGGGGGGCGGGCACACGCCCCACCTGTTCTCAGGCGGGGGCCTCACACCCTTTTCGAGTGCCTCGTGGTCTTCTGGGGCCTCCTCCGGTCTCCTGGGGTGGGGTGGGTCATGGGGGCCCAACCTTGCAATCCAAATAAAAGGGGGGGGACGTTGTGGCTCGCTCCGTGAGTCCTGGGGGGGGCACCCCCGGGCGGGCACACGCCCCACCAACTGCTGGCGGGGGCCTCTCACCCTGGTCGCCCCCGCTTCGGGCCTTGTTGTCTCCGGGGGGGGGCCCTGGTCCCCGGACCCCGCCTTTGGTCCTTTTGCTTTTGGGGGTTCTGCCCCCCTTGCTCTGCTGTGCTGTGCTGGGCTCCGGCGCTGGTGAGGAGGGGGGGAGCTGCCCCTCTCCTATCCTTCACTCCCGGATGGGGGAGGGCTCCGAGTCCCCGGGGGCACCGCTCCAGGCCCCCGGGTGCCGCCTCGCTGGTCTTCGCTGTCGGGGGGGGGGGGGGTGCCGCCCCGCTCCTTCTCTTCACTTTCGGGGGGGGGGGTGGATGCCGTTTCCCGGGAGCCCCGCTCCGCTCCCCCTGATGCCGTCTCTTCACCGCGCGGGCCGCGCGGGCCGCCCCAGCGCTCTTCGCTCTGATTTGGGCCGCTGGGGGGGGGGCGGAGCGGGCCGCCCCACTGCCACGTCCCCGAAGTCCCGGGGGCTCGGTCCACGGCCGGGTCGTCTTCCGCACCCGGGGGGCGGGGGGTGCTGGTGGGGGGAGCGAAGGTCCGTCGGGCCGGGGTGCCGTGTGCGCCCGGGGCGAGACCGCCTTGCTCGCGGTCCCGAGGCCGCTCCTTTCCTGCTGCGTCTCCCTTCCCGGCTCCACGGGCTCCGCGCTCCGGCTCCCTGGGGAGCTCGCGCTCCGTTCTTTCTCTCGATGGGGGGCCAGGGGGGGCGCCAAGTCGGTCGCCCCAGTTGTGCTCGCGGGGGGGTATCGGGGGGGCTCAATCCCGTGGAATACCCGTGCCTCGGCGGGAGCTACGCACTCAGGCAGCCATTGCCTGTGCGCCCCCTGGTGGCCTCCAGTGGGGCACTTCTGATAAAACAAGTGTGCATGTCCACATGCAGCCAGTGGGTCACAGGCACATTACTTTCATGGTCCCTGCGTTTCAAAAGTATTCGTCAATTAGTGCTTGGCGTACAGCATGGCCATCCCATGCATCACGTACTGGCAAGGGGGCTCCTTCGCCTCCGTCTCCATCCCCTTCATCCTCAACCGGCCCATGCATGTCAATGTCAGGTGGCAGTGGTACATTCCTTTGGATGCACATGTTGTGCAGCATGACACAGGCCATGGTGATCTTTGCCACCTTCTCAGGCCTATATAGGAGTGCCCCACCAGACCTGCTTAGGCAGCGGGACCGCGCCTTCAACAGGCCAAAGGTCTGCTCATTCACAACACGGGTATGAGTGTGCACAGGATTGTACTCCTCTTCATGGCTTTTCTGCGGGTTCCACACGGGGGTAAGTAGCCACGGCCTCAAGGGATATCCTCCATCACCTGCAAGCAGATACAAATAGGTGTGTGTCACTCTGAACTGCCACCTTCAGGGAGCACAGTCATGGCAGCAGCTATTTGGTGTGGGCATGCACATGTCCCAGTACGTGTTCAAAATAATCACCTATATGCAATGTATACTGTAAAGAGGTGCGGTACACTGGATGGGGTTCAATAGATGATGCAGGGTGTAATCATGCATGCTCTGGCAGATGTGCAATGGTAGTGCAACAATGTTTAGCCTCCAATTCATGATGTGTATTCTTTACTATGCATGGTCACACTAGCCGCATTGCCACAGTTGCCATCCTATTCAGTCATGAATTGCTTGCCATCACCATGGTGCCCTGGTTGTGCCACTTACTTGTAGTTATCCATATGCATTATTTTGGATATGTGGCCCAGTAATGTGTCATGTTCCATTTGGCTAGTTCAGGTGTGGTGTGTTTAGATCTGCATGCATTCTCCAATCACTGGCTATTGCCACCCAGGTGCACTATTCCCCCCCCTTTCCCACCCTGGTGAACTATCCCCCCCCTTTCCCACCCGGGTACAGTAGCCCCCCTTCTGCATCCGCACACATCAGTACCCCACAGCATGGCCATGGGCCTGTTGTGCAACTCACCGAGCAGCCAGGCACGTGGTCCAGCATGCGTGAGAATGGTGGTTGTGAAATGCCATGCAGCTGGCCCACTGTGTGTTGGTAGGTGCCTATGGCCAGGAAGTGTAGCACAGACACCACCTTAAGTAGTGGGGGGATGGCCGTGCTTATTGCTATGTGGCTGGCAATGTCGTTCTGTATCATGTCCACTATGGTGGTGATGGTGTCACGGTCCAACCGGTACAGGGTGTGGATCTGCTCAGGGGTTAAGTTGAATGGGATGGGTCTGGTGCAAGGGATTGTTGGCTGCGCTGGTGGTAATTGCTGGGCCTGTCTCACCCTCCTTCTCCTCCTGCGTCTCATCTGTGCTGCCTGTTGTTGCTGCTGTAGTTGTTGTTGTTGTTGCTGTTGTTGCTGTAGTTGTAGCAGTATAGGCATGTCCTCCAGCCCCATGATTGCAACTGCTAGTGGTAGCATTTTGGTGTAGGAAGGGGGGTGGTGTGTAGGTGTGCTCCTTTTGTCCTGGGCCACTCAACATTGCCTACACCTGTGGGGGGGGGGGGTTGTGGTGTGTGGGTGTGGTCACTTTATACTGGCACAGCCTCCATTGACTCCACCTGTGGGGATTGTGTGCACCTGTGGCAGCTGCCTTGTTTCCTGCTTGCTGTTTGCGGGTGGTCCGCGATGCTTGTATGGCCGGCATCGTGCAGCCCGTGATTACCGGCTTTGCGATGCCGGTATTTGCATGTATGCGAGGGTTGGAATTACCCCCTATTACCGGCATGCCGGTATTTGCTCTCTGAAGGTGCGCGTGTATGCGCCTATGCCGCTATTACCGGCACCGTTGTTTAGTGTGCCGCTAATACCGGGTTTGCGGGTCGGAATGCGACGGGACGGTAAACTATGCCGGTATTACCATACCGGCATCGTTTTTGCCTTACCGGCATACCTCGTAATGAGGCCCAATATGTCTAAAGAGGTACACAACAATCACCAATGGAGTGAGGTTACACTAGATATTCTCTTTAATACACAAGGAGTAAGTAGTGAGCAAAACAATTCAGCACAGAAATACTTTTGTGTGGGTTCAGATCAGATAGCACTGTGGTTAGAGGTTTCCCCTGCACACCCCTCAGCCCCCAATAGGCAATGGGCCTCATCAGAAGGTTGGCGCTAAAAATCTTGCCGAACCGGCATGGCGGTAATAACATGTCCAGCTTGGCACCAACCCGCACATAGCGGACGATCAAGAATGCGCGAGCGTGCGCATCCCTGCATGCCGGTTACGGCCGTACCGGCATGCCGGTAACGACCCCCAAACCCCCACACAGCGGCATCGACCAATACGCACAGAACGGCTCCGCCCTCGGCAACCCCTAAATACCGTTACCGTTATTAACATAGTGCAAATAACGAGTGCGTCAATACCGGACCCGGAAGTAACGTCATTGCGCCGGAACGGGAAATGCCATGGTGGCCATCTTTAAGAACACAATCCATTGCCATCCTCCACCTACAGGACCCTCTACACCCCAACTCCCAGGCCACCACTGAAAACATGTTGAAGACCACCCGGAGAGGCACGGCCTGCCTGCGCAAACCACGTTTTACAGACGATGAGCTGAACATGTTGGCTGACACCCTTGTGGCAAATGCAGAAGTGGGGTTCTGCAACGACCTCAGGCGTCCAGCCCAGCTCAGGAAAAAGGTCATCTGGGAAGAAGTTGCCCAGAAAGTAAGGGCAGTCGGCACCACCGCACGCACAGTGCGTGATTGCAAAAAACGTTGGGACGACCTCAGGCTGAGAGTCCGGCACATATTGTCAGCTAATCGGAGCCAGGGGCTGGCAACAGGAGGAGGACCACACTCCCCACTGAAATTGGCCAGATGGGAGGAGACCTGCAGCTCCATCATAGACGTGGAGTCCATCGAAGGAGTCGGTGAAGCAGAGTTTGGCGTGCCAACATCGGCAGATGACGGTGAGTGTCCCTACTCAAACAGTAAAAATTATCATAATCATCCTCCCCCAATTGTGGCTGCTACACCAGCCAACAAATGGGCCATCATGCACACCTACACATATCCATGTACGCATTCTGGGTCTACCACCATCCCATCCCAATGCATGTTGCGGTCATACACGAATACACCCACAAGACACATATCATGGGCATGTGCCACCCAGGACGACCCTCCCAAAACACATCAATGTGCAACTGCACCCAACAATGTGTACATGTGGACATGACTACGCTATCAGAATCCACTCTTCAACATTGCATGTACACAGTCCCCTACAAATGCACGAATGCAACTGATCAGATGGCGCCACATGTCCAATGACTAATGCATGCACAATGCAAGCGGAACAATCACTGATATCCTGCCACTCTCTGTCCCCCACAGGTACGGATGCTGACAGTGATGAAGCGCAAGGGAGTGCACAATGCACAACACCAGCCAAAATGCCTAGGAGGCATTCTGATGGCACAGGTCCATCAACCTCAAGTGGACCAAGGATGGGCCATGCGGGAAGTGGGCCAAGAACCGGTGCAAAAAAAGCACCACAGACAAGTACACAGGAAGAGCTGACACCTGCACCTGCATCCGTGGTCACACCATCCACACTGGCTGAGGACACAGCAGGCATGGAGAATGGCACACATTCTGCTGCTGCCAGCACAATTGGGGAGATGGCTGCATCGGCTGATCATAGTGTTGATGAGGTAGCTGGGCCAGACAATGAGGGCGATACAGGACTTGTCCACTCAGAGCCTGTAGTGAACACACCAAGCCCGCAGGCCACCCCACAGGACACACCTCAGCGGGACACATCCGACCAGGGCAGCCATGGACAGTGGTCTCCGGCCATGCACAGCCCCATGATCCATGCTGTGCCACCACATCACCCACCAACCACAACCCACACTGCCATACGGGACCTTGAGGGACGTCTCTCCAGGATGGAGGCCCGGCAGGAGGTGATGCAAGGCTATGTGCAGCAGTACCTTGCTGAAGGGGAGACAACACGCCGTATTATCCAGGACAACACCGCGTCCTTTATCCAGGCCATTAACTCAAATGCACAGCAAGTGCGTGATGGCTTCAATGCCTTGGCTCAGATCCTCACCAGGATTGCTGACCGCATGGACCAACGGCAAACCCAGCCCCTTGGATCACAACCATCCGGGTCATCCGCATCATCCACGCCATCGGGCTCGAGGGAGACCAGCCCTGTGCGCATGTCCCTGCGGAGTTCGCGCCGCACAGAGATCCAACCCCCAACTCCCAAGGGGGCTCAATAGTAGCAGGGCCACCCTGCATAGTCCCATTGCGCATACATGCAGACACATGTCGTGCCATAGTTGAATTTGGGTGTTAGGGGGTGGGTGGAGGGGTGGTGGATGTAGTGTGTAGTACTGGGGTGTTTGGGTGTTTGGGGGAATGGGAGTAGGTTGGGGGTGGGTGGAGGGGTGGTGGTGGGTGTAGTGTGTAGTACTGGGGTGTTTGGGGGAATGGGAGTAGGTTGGGGGTGGGTGGAGGGGTGGTGGGGGCGTGGATTGTTGTATCATGTTGTACTAAATTCCTCACGAATACACCAGTTGTGTAACAAACATCACATGAGTGGACATTGCTGATTTATTGCAGGTCAATTTATTGCTTCATGGTGATTCGCACACATGTGCCCACACACCCAGTGCCCACCGTTCACAACACATGGCACCCTCTGCATCAAAGTACACCAGAATGATTGGTCTATGACCATTTGGCGCACTGCGCGACCCTCACGAGTTTCACGTCCTGGCCTATGTCCTACTTCTACTCCTTCCTCTGCTTCTACTTCACCAGGTGGTGGCAGCTCCACGTCAGGTGGCAGGGGTATGTTCCGCCGGATGCACATGTTATGTAGCATTACACATGCCGTGATGATCTTGCCCACCTTCTCAGGCCCGTATATGAGTGCCCCTCCCGACCTGCTGATGCAGCGAAACCGTGCCTTCAAAAGGCCAAACGTCTGCTCAATGACCACACGTGTACGTGTATGTGCATGATTGAAGTCCTCCTCGTGCCCATTCTGCGGGTTCCTGACAGGGGTGAGTAGCCACGGCTTCAGGGGATATCCAGCATCACCTACATGGGAGCAGAAGGAGGTATGTGTGAGGATGAGGCTCCGTTGACAGGTGTGCTCAGCCTGTACATCATTCAAGGTCATATGCACTATCTCGTCATTGGCAGCCACATCCACATGACTGTCAGCCCTGTACAGTGCATGCCAATCCATAGAGGGAGTCTTGTGTGACATACACGACCTAGGGTCCTAGGATTTTAAAGCACCAGGGAATGTATGTCTTGGCTAGGGGCATTTTGCATGCATATGTGAGGGCTGTGTGTCTGCGGATGACTTAAGAAACTACCATTCCCCCCAATCCATCTGCCCCCATGGCCCAGAGGGCATTCCCCTAGCATATGCATGTACCCCCCCAATCCATCTGCCCCCATGGCCCAGAGGGCATTCCCCTAGCATATGCATGTACCCCCCCCCCAATCCTTCTGCCCCAATGGCCCAGAGGGCATTCCCCTAGCATATGCATGTACCTCCCCCCCAATCCATCTGCCCCCATGGCCCAGAGGGCATTCCCATAGCATATGCATGTACCTCCCCCCAATCCATCTGCCCCCATGGCCCAGAGGGCATTCCCCTAGCATATGCATGTACCTCCCCCCAATCCATCTGCCCCCATGGCCCAGAGGGCATTCCCCTAGCATATGTATGTACCTCCCCCCCAATCCATCTGCCCCCATGGCCCAGAGGGCAGACTCACCCAACAGCCAGCCACTTCGTACAATGTCTCCTTCCATGTAGCGGGGTAGTGAGGAGTTCTGTAGCACCATGGCATCATGCGTGGATCCTGGGTATCTGGCACAGCAGTGTGTTATTATCTGGCTGGCATCACACACCATCTGCACATTGATGGAATGGTATAGCTTCCGATTGCGGTAGACCGCCTCCACGGCATGTGGGACTACCAACTCTACATGGGTACAGTCGAGGGCACCAATTACATTGGGCATGCCTGCCAGTGCATGGAATGCTATTTTGGTGGCATTTGCCTCTTGTGGTGTCCTTGGTAAGGATATGTAGGCATTTGCGTGCTTCAGTAGTGCATCCAGCACTTGGTTTAACACAACAGAGAAGCATGATTGGGACATGCCATGCATTTGGCCCACTGTGTGTTGATAAGTGCCTGTGGCCAGGAAGTGGCGCACAGATGCCACCTTCAGCAAAGGGGGGATGGCTGTGCGGATGTTGATCAGGCTGACCAAGTCGTCCTGTATTAATTCCACTATGTTGGTGATGGTGTCTCTGTCCAGGCGGTACAGGGTGTGGATCTGTGCTGGGGTTAAGTCAAATGGATTGGACCTTATACGTTGGATTGTTGGCTGTCTGCGGGGAGCGACTGCCTGCACTGGTGGTATTTGCTGGGCATGTCCCACCCTCCTTCTCCTCCGGCGTCTCCTCTGTGTTTCCTGTTGTACTGCCTGCTCAAGGAGTAGCAGTGCAGGCATGTCCTCCAGGCCCAGTATGGCAAGTACAAGTGTTAGCATTTTGCCTTGGAGGGGGGTGTGGTGTGTGGGTGTGCTCCTTTTGTGCTGACCCTGACTCCATTGCCGCCACCTGTGCTGATTGAGTGCACCTGTGGCACTTGGTTACACATCAGTTTGCTGTTTACGGGTGGTCCGCGATGCCGGTAATGCCGGCATCATGGTGGCCCTTCTTACAGGCATCTCGATGCCGGTATATACTTGTACGTGTGACTCGTGGTCTCTCCTTCTTTGAGGCATGCCGGTATTAAGGCCTCCCCATATGCGCGCGTGCCCGCGTGGCGGGACGGTTGTGCACGGCCACAGCGGGTCCTTGGCGATGCCGGTAGCAATAGCATCTAGGGTCATGATACACCGGCCCGGTAATGGATGCCGTTATTGCCTTACCGGTGCCGTTCTTACCGGAGTGCCAACCTTGTGATGAGGCCCAATGTAAAGATATAGGAGGAGAGAGCAGGTATTTATGAATGGAGGAATTCAAACAGAATATCAATCCCATTTTCCCCCTTTCAAACACAAGAGAAAACGGAATTGACTGTCAAGCTGTCAGAATGGCTTTTAAAGTTATCTTTAGGATGGGCTGGGCAAAAACAACAAAAATGGTCAGAATTGTTATAAATTCTTATGGGAGCCGCTTTGGATAGTTGCACACAAACACAAGCAAAGATTTAATCCCAAAAAACATTTGAAATCTTAAAATTCAAGTCAGAAGCAATTAAAAGCTGTTTTACAAGTGTAAATATTTCCCCAAACGAAAATTCACGGCAAACTTTTCACTGTGCGATATTCGCGATAACGGGAGAATCGCATTGATTTGGATTCGAATAGATGGATAGATATGAATGTTAGCTACAAGCAGGAGTTGTAATTTTGTTTCTATCACAAAAACTAAGGGAGATATGGAGTTTTTAGTGGAGGTCGTTTTTGGAAAATAGACGCGAGAAGGAAAACATGAACACATTTTTAATATTGACAAATGGGTTTCTTACACTAGAGGATGACTATGCACAAAATGAATACCACACAGGAACACAGTCACTTGATCAGGGTGACTGCCTGCTAAGGAAACTCGCCTTCTTCAGAAGAGAAAAGGATCAGCGCAAAGATAGTTTTAACAGTACTAGTTCTATGAGGAAAGATAGGATGGTTTGGAGAGAGGTTTCAGACAATGCAAAGATACTCCTAAAAATACAGGTTCTGAATACAAGATAGGATGGTCTAAGATAGGGATACAACTATGTCAGGTGCATATGCTAGTGACACAATTCTTCCTATTTATACTCACTGTATACGTTTTTAAATGGAACCATCAGTTCTGGTCAGGGAGTTGGATCGGGTTTAGGAAAGACAGCTTGGCACATCGAACTGGACAGGGTCAGCAAGGCGCTCTGGTCACAGCACGGCATAGGACTGGACAGGGTCAGCAAGGTGCTGTGGTCACAGCACGGCACAGGACTGGAAGGATATTTCACTTCAGCAGGCAAGCAGTAACAGCACAGCCCGGCTGTATTATGATGCTTCCCCTTAGGCTTGTGGGGTTCTGTTCTGGAATTTGAGGTCTAGCTGAGAATGGTTCAGCTATGCAATAGGCCTTTTTGCTTTGCCAAATTTCAGGAGTCTGGTGCAAGGAAGATGTAGTGTTCAGCAGCAGGGTGCTCTGCCAGCATCAGGATAGTGAGTGAATCTGTCTGTCTCTATCGGCTCTCTGCTGTTTCTATTTATGCCCCAAAAATGACATCACAATGGGGGTGTATGGGCAGGTTTAGCTAAGCCTGCCCCCCTTTGAAAGGTGATTGGGTCAGAGTCTACTCTCTGACTTGATAGGAGGAGAGAAACGGAGTGTCATCTTTATGGTGACATTTTATGAGGCTGAGAATCCACCCCTAGCCCCTGGAACACAAAATCTACTTTTGGAAAAATGCATATTTCCACATGTGCAACCTCTATAAAAATCACATATACAGATTACATATTGTACATAGCAGCTATTCCTTAAAACCTTGTAGCTGTGGGATCTTGTCTCCACTTTGCACAGAATTTTGCCCTTTCACTAGGAACACAATGTCCAATTTTAAGCAATTTTCTACAAGTGTGCGTGTTTAACATGGGAATAAGTGTATAAAGTTTCATAATACTAGCGGAAATACATTTTGCGTAAAATCACATTTCTTGCCATTGCTGTCCAGAACATGTCACATAGTTCTGACGCCTCTTCACCGTGCAACTAGAAATTAAATTAACAACTGTTATTTTTATATTTTTCACAATTCTAAACAGTAAGTTATCTGTCTATTTAAAATATGTTCTTTGTCCATGTTAAGCAGCAAATGGCTGTTTGGCTCCACCCCTTGGTCTCTCTCTGGAAGCCCAGGAGCCATCCCGCATGTTTGTTCCTTACAGAGGACATTTACTACTGTCTTCACACTTCGAATTTCAAGAACTGCAGCTTTTCATTGTTCCTTTTCCCACTGTAGACAAGGTTCTTTCCTACACTGTAATTAGCGCCTCTCTTTGATTTCCTACTGGTGGACAGACATTCCTTCTGTGAGAAAGACCTGTTATTCAAGTTTGGCAGCTTCAGCCAGGTTTAATGTATTTGTTAAATTCTTCTTAGCATAAAACAAACTTGTTGTATCAAATAACAAATAGAATTCTCATTCAAGATTTTAAACCCAGGGGATCAAAATAATTATAATATGGGTTGCTATCAGTAACAGGCCTCTTAGATTGCAAACATTTGATTTTCAGTTTATACATGTTAAAGTTTAATCAGGCAGGCCCCTGACAGCTGTCATCATAGCAGCCCTCTGCTGCACAGAGATTTTCTTACAGATTCACAGACAGGCCATTTTTGCTGTGGAAATCACTTTATGCACTCAGCTTTTCAAGACATTGGGCCTGATCACGACTTTGGCGGTAACACCGGCAGTATTACCGCTGGCAGTATTAGCCCGACCGCCGAACTCCCCGGCGCTAATAGCGCCAGATCATGAGTTTGGCGGTAATGTAATCCCCATTCCCCATTGAGCCCATTCGGGAATGCCCCATTCCCCATTGGGCTCAATGGGGAAAATTTGCGCTCTTCCCGCCGGTGGATTTCCCGCCGGCATTAATAGCACAAATTTTCTGCGGATTTCCCCCCAGCTCAGAGCTGGGGCGAAATCCGCCGAAGTCCTTATTTGGCAGACCCTTAAATCCGGCGGTAATAGCGCTACCGCCGGATTTAAGGGTTACCACCAAAGTCATGATCAGGCCCATTGTAAGTTCACAATGATTCTTTAAACCAAGTGAATTGTAGCACCCAGCAAGAATTTCAAATATTTAAAGGTGTTTTGTGCCGGTATTCTGGAGTTTCAGCAGCAAAGAAACAGTGATTTAAAGCAATATTGGAGTTTCCTTTAGCAAAGCACCACTTTTTCCTTTTGCACTCAACTTTCCATTGTTGTGGAGCCCAGTGACACATTTCAGTAGTGAGAGCTCTGTTGCACCCCTGACAATGTGCGTGGCAGATTGGGCAGCCATCTTTTTGTGCAATGAAAAGCACGATTTTCAGGGTTTTTGGCACGCACAAGAGTTTTGCGGCCATTTTGCTGTTTCTGGCCCCATCATAGCAGAGTGATACAGCATAGCAGAGTAGAAGTGGGTCAATACATCCCACAGAGCCCCCCCACCCCCGACTTGAGTTTGACCGCCCGTCAAGGGGATGTCGGGAGATTGGGATGTTCTTTTTTCTTTGGTCCAGGTGGAGAAAGTCAGCTGCTTCTCTGTCAGTGCAGGAGGAAAACGCTCTCCTCACGGTTCTGGTTGGGAGTATGGAACGGCAATCCAGGCTCCTTGGGTCTTTCCTCCCGGTCCCAGAGTGGTCCTCCTTGGTAATTAGAATGTCTTAGTTCCAATGCTAGGAGACAGGACATAGCATGGTTATGGACATTTCCCCACTACTACTCTCCCAGGGTGTAGTGGGGCAGATGCATACATTGACTACAATTTACAATATTCCCCGCCTTTATTTACTAATGGTTTTAACAGGTGGATTCTTCTAGGGATCCGGAATTTCCCCCTCTGGGTTTCCGGTTGGCTCCTCTATTTGCTGCAAAGTATTCCTGGGATGGCAACTCTTCAGCTGGTTTATGTGGACCCACTTATCTTCCCCTTCTACCAAACTGCCCTTGGGGATGCAGATTCTGTGGGTGACTGGTGAGATCTGTCCACAATTTCAAAAGGACCCTGCCAACTTGGGAGGAATTTACACTCTTTGGCTTGGTTGCTTTGGAAATTTACAAGTAGCCCCAGTCTCCTACTTCGTATTATTATCTAGTTGTCTTAAGATCATAGTGGGTCTTCATACTGTCTGCAGATCTTTCGAGATTCCGCTGAGCATAGGCAAAAGCATGTTGAAGGTGTTGTCTCAGATTCTCAACATACTCATGAGTTGTGGAGGCCTTTATCAAGGTCTGCTCTTGGGTTCTGTAGAGCAGATGCTGGGGTAGCACCATCCTTCGTCCAGTCATCAGCTCAAATGGAGACATTTTTGTTGCAGAAGAAGGGGTAGATCTGATGGCCATCAGTACAAGGGGTAATCGAATGTCCCAACTTGGCCCAGAATCTTCCACAACATTTTTTAATATGCTCATAATAGTGTTGTCATATCTCTCAACTCCACCACTAGAGGAGAGCCGGTAGGCAATGTGTAGTTTCCTTTTGACCCCAAGTATCTCCCACATCTTTGTCATCACATCGATAGTGAAGTGACTACCTCTGTCTGACTCAATCCTTTGGGGTAGTCCAAAACGTGAGAAGATGTGATTGATCATCAGGGCAGCTGCTGTTTCTGCCTTGCAATTTGGGGCCGGGAGACATTCCACCCATTTAGTGAACAAGCATGTTACGGTCAACATGTACTTGTTCCCCCTACAGGAGTGAATCACGGGCCCGATAAAATCGACTTGTACATCTGACCAAGGCAGTGTCATCCCCCCTCTTTTGGAGGGGGCGTGGTGTGTGAGTGAGGTTGGATGAAATTGTGCACACACAAGACACCCCTTCAAGTATTGGTCGAGGTCCTGCCCCATGTGTGGCCAGTATGCAACTTCTCATAAGATTTCTAATGTCGTATAAAACCCCCGATGACCGGCTGTGGCCGCATCATGGCCGTGACTTAGCATCAGGCTTCGGAATGAGGTAGGGACCACCCACTTGTCATGGGCAGCTATGGATCTCCTCACCAACAAACTGTCTTGGATTCAGAACATTTTTGGACATTTCATCAACACTCTGAGGTCCTCTTTCCCAATGTAATTGGTATCCATCAGGGGAAAGTTCTCAGGGTCCTCAATGTGTTGATAAAACTTACCAACTATTGGATCCCCTTTCTGAGCCTTAATCAAATCAGCATTCTGGGGTCTCCTTACTCCATTGTGCAGTTGAGAGTTCATTGTGAGCATTTTTCTGGGACCTAGTGATAGCTGTGACCTGGATTTCCCCAAACAGGGACTCGATCTCAATTAGATCCCCTTGGATGGCTCTGGTTTTGGCCAGCTGATCAGCTAGGTCATTTCCAGTTTTGTCTGGTCCCTCTACTTTAGAATGACCCTTGATCTTTTTCCAGTAGATGGTCATCCCATTCGAGGTGACCAGATCATCAATATTTTGTATTAATTTTAAGTGTTTTAAAAGTTTATTATAAGCACATAGCATGCCTCTGGTTTTCCAGGTAACCAGTTGCTCCACGAACCCGTTCCGTACATAATCTGAATCAGTGATTATGACCAGTTTGTGGAGTCGGTGTTAGACAGCAGTGAGGATGGCTTGATGCACACCCATCAGATCTGCCACTTGACTACTTCAGGGACCGATTTTGTACCCAGCGGAGAGTTCTGGGGCATCATTCACCCATGCATTCCCTACGCCGGCCACAGGTTCCTTTTCCCTGTTGTTGTCAACATGGTAGGAGCACCCATCGACATAGACAGTGGGCATTCCCTCACACTGGTCTTCTTCATAGACTTTGTGTGGGGAAATAAGGTAGGCCTCTATGTTGTCCTTGATTTTAAGACTTCCGTCCTCGAGACAGTTTTCTCTGGCACAATCATATAAGACAGCCAGACCTTGTGCGAGGGGACTCTTCCTGTTTTGGCCATATCTGACCTCGACAGGAAAGCCTTGCATTGACAGAATCAAGGAAGCAATTTGGGAATTACTCACATTTCTGGCCCAGATACTGTCACTTTGAAGATATTGCAGAGGCTGGTGTGGAGTTTCCACTATCATGTGTTCCCGCTGGATAAAAGGGCGGTAATTCTTCAATGCCCACACCGTTGCCAGGAGTGCCTTCTCACAATCATTCAATTTTTCCTCCTAAGAGGATAAAGTCTTACTCGCATAGGAGATTACTTTATTGACCCTGTCATGCTTTTGATATAATACTGCAGTCAAGGGTGTATTTGAGAACCGTGTCTCCAAGAAGAACTCCTTGTTTTTGACAGGGTAAGCTAGGCAAGGCGCTTGTGAGAGGCTTCTTCTGAGTTGTCTTACTGCCTCGGCTTGTTCTGGACCCCACTCCCACTTGACCCCCCCTTCAAAAGATGGTTCAAGGGGATTGTGATCTCTGCGTAATCCTCAATGAACTTTCTGCTGTAATTAGTTAGTCCAAGGAGGCTCCTTAGTTCCTGCAGAGTGGTGGGTCTTTTATTTTCTGGAGGGCTTCTACTTTCTTTTCCTGGGGAAAGAGACCCTGAGAAGTTATCTCATGCCCCAAGAAATTGACACGGGTCCTACACCACTGTGCCTTTTGAAAAGAGAGTTTTGCTCCAGCAGCCCTCAACTGTGTGAGAACGTAACGGATCTCCGCTATGTGTTCCTCCACAGTTGAGGTTTTGACTAGAAAATCGTCTACATAGGCCAGGTTACCCATTTCACCCAAGTCGGGCATGGCCTTATGTAGAAAGATGTTAAATTAATTGCCGGAGTTGATGTATCCAAAGGGAGTCCAGGTCCAAGTGTACCGCTGCCCCCCGAAGGTAAAGGCCAGCTTGTATTGGTCCTCCCTACTGACAGATACAGTCCAGTACCCATTGGTCAGGTCAATGGCAGTAAATACCTTTGACCCCTGGATCTGGGCCAGCCGTTGGTCAATGTAGGGAAGAGGCCATCGGGAAGTGTGGACCCATTTGTTGAGCTCCCTCAGGTCAGCACAGAGTCTCCACTGTCCGTTTCGTTTCAAAATCCCCAGCACCGGATTATTGAAGGTGCTGTGGACTGGACGAATTATCCCATGGGACTCAAGGTTCTTAATTATTTCAGTAAGGGACTCCATTGATGCGAGAGGCAAGTGATATTGCTTCACAAACACTGGAGTCATGCCAGGATCCGTGGGAATTGTTGTTGTGTGGATGTCGGTGTGACCACAGTCATAAGAGTCCACCGCAAATAGATCTTGAAAATCTAAGAAAATGTGTTTCAACTTTTGCTTTTCCTCCAGAGTCTCACAGGCATCCGCTAGGTTGACTCTCTCATCAACCATCTGCCTGAAGCCTGGAAAGACTTCCGGTTGGGCTATCTCAGCGGCCTCCTCCAGCTGGGTGGAGAAGTCCCTGGTCAGGGTATTGACTTGGACTAATGGCTTCAGGTGGGGAAGGCAGTCCTTGTGGACTTGAACGATTACCTCATTCCTCCTGAAGTCAGAGGTCACATCTTCCTTACCATAAGGGCAGGAAGAGTACACCAGGAAATTCCCCCCATGCCGGGTGAAGATCCTGTCTGGTGTTGTGTAATCGTCGCTATCACTGTCAAAACAGTCCTTGGGGATTGGCCCTAATAGTTTGTTACCTAAAACCATGGAAAAATGTCAGTCATCAACCACCATTCCAATAATGGTGCCTGCGCCCAGAGTGATACTCTTGAGGTCACTGTTATCCACCTCTATTGGAATGGTGTTGTGTTCTATGTTAACTAGTGGTGTTGGGTTTACCCCCAACCCTTGCTGTTGGAAATGAGCATTGAGATGGACATAGGCGTCAGGGTTTTTCAGTTTCTGTCCTCTTTTAATTTTTACTTCCAGTGAGAATTGTCGGGTCCATTCTGGGATGGTGACTCCCTCTCCAATCTGAATTTCAACTGCATATGGCAGCAGTTGAGCTGACCAAAATGCTTTCTGTGGGTCATCAAAGTTCATGGGATTACCCGCTAATCGGGACCAAGCTTTGAAGTTTATTAGGTCCAAACTAATGGCAAAGCAATTGAGAATGTCACTGCCTAAATAAAAGGCAGCAGGGACGACTGAACAGTTATGTACTATGCTCTTGTTTCCTATGGACATTTTGAGCATACACCTGCTAGGCAGGAGATGTTTGGAATTGGGTGTTGTCAGGTCCATTTCCCATTTGTCTAACAGTTTAAATGTGGGAATGGCTGGATCTTTTGGGAGTTTGCGGAACATGGCCTCGCTGATGAAGCTCTTACCGTCGTTCACACATACTCGGGCGAGAACAGAGTCCTTCCCTTCATTTAACTGAATAGGGATGAACAACTGCTCTCCACTTTTCTGAATATCAGCCAAGCTTTGAGCTGATTTCAAATTTTTTGGGACTATAGGAATGGGATTTTCTGTTGTGAATTTGTATAGAATGTCAGAGTGTTTTCTTCCAGTGTGGAATGCCACCTTAGACTGGAAGGAAGGTTGATTTTCATAAATAGAGAGGACTCCCCATCACCAGTTTGTTGTCCTACTGCAATTACTGTCACGACTGGGATTTGATTTTTCTGGAAATGAATTTCAATTTGGTCAGGTTTTTGTTGAAACATGTGGCATGTGCCATTTAAACTAACATGGTTGACACTGAGTTTTATTGGTCGGTTAGTCTGGGTCCAGAGGACCTTGTTTACACAATCTATGAGGGGAGACAATCTACGCAGGATTTCATTCCCTAGTAAACATGGTGTGCCCTCTGGAGTCACAACTATGACCGGGTGCTTCACCTTGTGTCGCCCAATTTTCATGTCTAAATCCGCAGTCCCCTCAATGGGAATTTTTCTTTCCATCGAAGTTCTGAAGTTGTCCAGGAAGAGGGTGAGCGGAATTTGGTTTTTCTCCCTCGTTCCCGAATTCAGCTGATCAAATTCCCTTTTTGACCGAAGGGTGGCTTGGGATCCAGTGTCACCCAGTGCCAACATTTTACATTGCTCCTGTATTTGGACCGGGGCATACAATCTTCCCTTCTTTTCCTCAAGGGGCAAAGATAATGCACATTTTTGGCCAATTGGTCAGTTGGTGAGTTAATTTCTTTGCTTTGGATACTGACAGAGAGGTGATTTGGGCAAGATTCTGTTTGGGATCTTGGGAACCTGTAAGAAAAAGGTGACAGCTAGATATGGGGGAAATTTTGGGCTCCCCTGGTTCTGATTCTGGGCTGCCCCCCCCTTTTTGGTGGAAGTCACCAGAATGGGTTTGAACAAGGGGATTTTTGTGCTGGTCATTCTGGGGTTTGATGATGGGCAGTCTTAACTCGGTCCCCAACTCTACCCAGTCTGGATTGGGATCCTTTGGGACCAGATTTTCTTTGGGAGGAGTTCCCCCATCCCTGAAGGAGCAGATCCTTATCCCAGAATCCTCTGAGGACCCCTCTCCTTCAAACCGTAAGATTTGCACCTCCTCCACAAAATGGGCCTTTTTTTTTGGCTCTTTATTTCTCCTACCCACCCTCTGTTCCTTGGGTTGCAGCCTTTCGGGGGCAGGAGATTTTGGTTCTGGTTCCTGGGTTTCCAGGGGCTTTACAACAAGTGGTGAAGGAAGCTTCCTCTAAGGCATTACACCCCCTTTCCCTTGTGCCTCCTCCCTGGGAACCGGTGGGTTGTCTGGGTTCTTCCCCGTCATTGTTCTGGAGCACCAGACCCTGGATTTGAGGAGTTCTGGGCTGCCATACTCATCTGAGGGTTCTGTTGAGCCCTCAGCATGTGACCCAGATCCTGTGCCATGTTCTGGACCTGGTGCTCCATTGGGACACCCGCTCTGGCTGGTACGGGGTTCTCTGGTCTACCCTGGGTTGATCCCGGGAAGGGTAACTATCCCTTCTCGCATAATACCCCTGGTTAGGATAGTTTGGTTACCCCTCCAACCTTGGCCTCCCCTCTCCCGGATTGGGCTGTATGGGCTCAGGAAAGTGGGGAAAGAAAGAAGGGTTGTTTTGGGGGATGAGGTTTGGCGGGTAACGGGAAAAGAAATTTAGTCCGGCATTTGGGGGATTACTGCCCTCCTGGGGAAAGTGAGGAGGGAGGTTTCCAGCTGTCTGGTTGGATTCCCTCCCCTTGGGCTGGGAGAGTCCACAAATAGCCCAGGATTGGTCTGTTGCCCTTGTAGCGTGGGCTGATGTAGTCAGGGGAGTTAGGGGTCCCATTTGTGGGATTACCTCTCGGACTCCCTGTTTGGGATTGGCCTGAGGGCCTTCTGGGTCTGGGGTTGGTTGGATTCTGCGCAGGAAGGTTCTAAATGGGGCAACCTTCACCTCTGCCACCTTGGCAGCAGCAGGGGTGTTGATTGGTTTGGGGCTTTTGCTAATATTTTTACTTTCTAGTGGCTTCTGCCCTTCATAGATGCGCGTTGCTTGTTCAATGAGCCAGTCTAGTGATCTTTTCTCATGAAAGTCCCTCACTAGCTGGGTCATAATGTATTTAGGGAGAGCATGAAAGAAGGTGTTCACAAATTCCTTACTGTCAGTGCACACCCTTCTAGTGGTCTGCGCAAAGGCGTGTTTCAATTCCTGGACAATTTCTTGTGGGTTCTGATCTTCCCCACTTTGTAGGTTTTAGGCTGCCTTGCGGGCCTCTTGAGGGTTTCTATGAATAGAAAAATGTTTCAGGATGGCCACCCTATAGGTGGACCATCTGGAATGGTTCTCATCCTCCAGCCCCACAAAGAAGATGGAGTACTCAGGTGAAAATGTCCACTTTACATACTGAATACAGCTTTGGCTGTCCTTCAGGTGGAGCGTCTCCATCATCTGCTCAAACAATTCAAGGTGCTCCCAAACCGAACATTTGGCATTTTTGCGGTAGGGCGTAATGACGCTCCTAGTAGCATTTATTTGCTTCAGGGGATCCTGGAGTAAAGCTCTCTTAACTTTGTTAGCCTTTTTAGTTCTGGTCACCCTGGCCCACTCATCCTCTGACTCAGAGGCACTGATACCAGAGGTGGCTGTCTGATCTTCTAGACTCTCCCAGATTCTGCGAGCTTGGGAATGGCTGGCAGAATGTGGGGGCCTAGTCTCTTGGGACCTGTGGTGCTCAGAAGCGTCTTCTGACTCTTCCTTACTCCGAAGATTGGTTGAGTACCCCCCACCCCCACTGTCCTAGCTGGGAAGAGGATTTTAGGATGCTCTTAGTGGGCCTCGTTTTGAACATGTTCATACAAAACATCATATACAGTCTTCTTCTCCTTACATCAGGAAAAAGTTTCCATGCAGTGTGAATCTCATTTAAGCCTAGTTTTTCACAAGGGATATCTTGCATAAGTATGTACGATCTTCTGAGATCACAGGTCTCACACCAGTCTCTTCTCCATAATTTTTTTTTACATGATCAATATTATTGTGCAGCGTGTCAATGTCTGTGTCTAATTCTGTGAGCAAGATTTTACAACGTTGCACCCATAAGTACAACACAGAGTTCTTATTATTTTCTTTGGGATTTTCAAAGATTTAGTACTGTGGCAAAATGTCTTGTAAGGTCATTTTATGATACAAGAGTGTGTTCCAAATCACTCTTGTATTGATTGATATCAGACTCAGTTTGTATCGTATGCATACGGACGGGATACCCCTTGGTAGGCCAAGAACTTTAGACCAGAAGTTGTTTTCCAATGTGTTTCACAGGTCAGATGAACAGCCCAGGGCGCACTCCGCACCATAGATTAACGCCGGGGTCGCTTTTCGCAGTCTTGGTGTGCAGATCTTTTATAGCAGCAAGAAGACTCAAGGGGCACTTTCACTTGATTAGTTTTGCCCATAACAGTTCACAATCAATACTGTCAAAGGCTTGGGATAAGTCAATTATAGCAAGGTATGTCTTAGCCCCAGTTCTTATTGCTTCCATTTTCAGAATTTATTAATATTTTTGTCTTGATAAAAATGTCTCTATATGCTAAAAAAATGTTTCATGAAATTATTGCTTATTTGTCAAATTTGGTGATACTGGACAATTTCACTATTGCCCATGTACCATACACCATTTGGTTAAATTATTGATCTGTCCATCAGATATTAGATAGTGTGCAGGGGACGGGAGTTCCCCATCTTGGGAACATCAACCTTTTTTTCATGTAAATCCCCAACCCAGATGCCAAGGTTGAGACTATCTTCCCCGCACCTCAAACTTCTTTAAAGCTATTAGCTATCAAATAAAACTATATTATCATAAAAACATCACCAATATTTATTCAAGGAAAGGTGTGCCTAGTGTTATACATTGGTTCAATCGTCTCTAGGATGTCATCTTTTGAGAACATCAGATCCCAATGTTCTAATGAGGGAAGCGCCGAGTCTGGTACAACTCCTTTTTTCGTGTACAGCGACTTGTAATAGGTTAGCCAATCATTTTCAGTGACCATATTGGCTTGGAGAGCAGTTTGAGAACCCGATAGGTTGTTTATAAGACTCCAAAACTCACGTGTGTTATTGGTTCTCATTTTTGCCAGCATGACTTCGGCGTCGGTTTGTCATCACAGTTTTGTGTAGTTTAAGCCACTTTTTGTAGGCTTGTTTTATGTTTTGAATCTTGTGAGCATTTTCATTAGTGTAACTTCCGCTACATGCTCCAATGTCACCTCTCAGCTTTCATTTTTTTTAGGACCTCTAGGTCAAAAAGGTGACTATTTTTGAAACTGTGATTTTTGAGCCCCCTTTTTTTTTTCTTCGTAGTTTTCCAAGATGTGTTGATATTCTAGTTGAATTTTGTCCACCTGAAAAGCAGCTTTTATTCTTTGCGTCTCTTCTTCAGTAAGTCGTATTCAAACCCAATTAGACTCTACGACTGTGTCATGAGACCATTTCTTTGATTCTTTCTGTGCCGGTACTGCAATTGAAATTGACACCAAATTATGATCACTTTCAATCATATGTTTAACTTGCAGTTTCCAAACATTTATATGCACATTCTCGTAGACTAAAAAGTAGTGTAGAATGGACTCCTGTGTGTCTCTCTACCACATTGCCCTGGGCGGTATTTCACCTATAGTATTCCCATTCAGCATATGCATGTTTCTACTCCATTTTTGACGACCATTGTTGCACCACTTTCGACAGAGCAGAGATGTTGTGATTAGTTGATGTTGCATCTAGGCAAGTTATGTTTAGGTCCCCACATAACAAAATTGTTGCTGCCGCGTCTACTTCATAGATGGAGTCGATAATATTTGTTGTTTGGTCAATAAAATAAGGAGCTGGAGTGGCCTTATGGTGCAAGTATAAATTGATTATATATATATGTTCCTTATTTAGGCTAGAGGAGCTTTTGGTCTGCAACAATATCATCTGGATATAAGGCGTGTGGTTATAGGTTTCAATGATCTTGTAGCCCGAGCTTTCACGTACTATGGTCATAAGGCCAGCCATAGGTCTATCCATTGCTTTTTTGATGGCAGGGTTGAAGGCTATTTCAAAACCATCTAAGACTGGACATACAGACAACTAAGTTTCCTGAGCACACATAATGTCAAGATCTTCTAACCATTTTGGTTGTAGCAAATGCATGTGTCCACGGGTATTCCAACAACCTATATTAATATGATCCTTGACATTCACTTTTAGACGTTAACTTTGATGTTGCTTTGTCAAGGCTTTCGAAAGCCAACTCCAGTCTTTGGTGCATCCATCCAAGGGACCAGAAGTTGGTATTTTTACATTGCTCACGGGCAAACTGAAATTTTGGGCAAATGTAATTTTGATGTGTTCAATAGAGTGCGGCAGTGTTGTTTTAATTGGGGAGATAGGTCTTTCGGCCAATGCCTTGTTGGTCAGTTTCTCCAGGCATGCCACTTGGTCAGATTCTGTTACGCCAAATTCCTTGCTTTGCGCCACGCTTTCGTGAGTGTTTTTATTCTTTCTCATTGCTTCCTTGGCGTTGCTTTCAGGGTTTGTCCTTACACATTTTTTTTTTTAAATGTGTTTCAATGATGTCAAAGCCCATTGAAATCAGTACCGGTGCAGCTTCCAGCAATGTGTTGCATATAATTCTTGAATTGATATGTAATCGTACCACGTCGTTCCGTTTGTCATTATGAAAGTCAACAACTTGTATATCGTTTGTCTTGATCATTCTCAATGTCGGTACATAGTGGAGTTGACGTAGCACATTTTTACAGTTCAAAACTAAATCGTCGTCATTGTGTTCAATGCGCTCCAGCACCAAACAATATTTTGAGTGTGGTTTTTCATTCACACCAACATTACAGCTGTTCATCACAGGTCAACTAGGCTGCTCTTCTGCAGCGTTTTTGCTTACAGTGCGCTCAAGATCCATTGATTGTGTTGGAGGATTCATCGGTTTCGGGGCACTTGGAATGTTCCAGTTGCTGTGCTGGGTGCATGTATTATTCATGAGTTTGTGTTCTTCTGCTAACTTATCGCGTTTCTGACTCATTGTCACAAACAGAAGACTTGTAGGCCTGTGCAAAGGGTCTTCAGCTGTAGGCACAGGCACAGCTATGGTACACACTCTTGCACACCTTCAAGTGCCTTGAAATAAGGGTGCTATGACTGGTTAAACATCTTCCATTGGAGTAGTTACAATCGGTTGGACAATAGGAGCTTCAGATTCCACTTTTCCTCATACGTTGACAAGTCAAGTAAGTTGATAGAATTTTTGGGATTTGTGGTTAGTGGGTTAGCTTCTTCAGATTGTTTCTCAACTGCGGCTTCCTGTTCTTTTGAGCCTGGGCTCCCGTTTAAGCCTCGAGTAAGATCGACAACAGCTCCATCTTTGTTGACTGTGTTCTTATTCTGGTCTAGACCTATCACTGCCTGTTCATAAATACGGCTTTGATTTTTCGCAAGAACTTTCTTGAGTTGTTAGTCATTCTTGTAGTTTTTGACTTAACGTTTTTAGATTTCTTTGCCTGAACCAGTTTTAGACCACCCTGTTTTGCCCCCTGGTTAAGTTTGAAATTGAATATCGGGAAAGCAACAGAGTTTGGGGCGTCTGGAGTCACAACGTCCTCATACATGTTTGCCGGGCCTTCAGTTTCGCCCAGGCATTTGGCTGAGCAGTTTGGAAGTTGGACATCAGCGTTTGCACGCTTTTTTCCAGATCATGCTCTTATGACATCCTCAGAGAAGCTCTGTATCTCATCCCCACAAGTATGCTGTTTTGAATTTCCATCCATAATGTTTGGCAAGATATTTGTATGCATGCTAGAACTGAGGATGATCATCTCAGGTTCATTCGGGAAGGTGTCTGGCTCTGCTGCTAAGGGCAGAGTTTCAGTTAAGCAGAGAATTTTAGATGACTCCTTCCCAGACTTGGTGAAGTCCTGTTTTGAGTTCTGCTGTGTCTGAGCGTTTGTGGTTGCTACGTATGTCGAAGTGCCCTTGTTTACTTTGCTACCAAGGTTTGAGCTATGTGTCTCGGTGTGGCAGCCAATAGACACTATGGTGCAGTTATGTGGTTTTAAAAGACCAAGAGCTTCTTTCGTGACTTCTGCCAATAGTGTTTTGTCGTCCCTGTTGTTCCGTTTTTGATCTGTAAGTGCAGCCAATGAATCGTCAATTTTGTTCATCGAATCATGAATCAACTGCTTAATGAAATTGTTGTCACTTTCTAGATTCATCATCTTTGAGTTCATCAGGGCCACCAAGGTACTCAAGTCGTTTACACTGTCTTTCAGTTGTTCATACATTTTGATAAATGGGCAAATCATCATAGACCTGGACGAAATCAAGGTCGGTTGTATCTCTTGAATAAGTTTTCTAACAATAGCTTCAGGAAGCAGAGAGGTGTCAGACCTGCGAAGGTAAGTCTTATGTTGTAACAGCCTTATTTTGGGAAAGTCTCTTTCAATGATGGATGAGTTGCTCGAAGAAGCGTCTGTTGAGGATTCATTAGTGTAGGACTGTCGAGTTGTGGGTATGGAATTGTCAACACTTTTCAAAGTTGTCACTGAGGTCTGGTTGCAGTCAGGTGCTTGTAGTGAACGTTTCTTTTGAACTCTTTGTTGTGAACAGTTAATTCCAGCAGAGTCACTATCATCAAGCCGCCGTCGCTTGCTGCTACCACTCAGGCGGTTAATACATATTGAATGTGTGATTCATTCTCCAGCACTTTGGTCTTCGTTCGATTTGCTCAGTTCTGCCAGTTTTTTCTCGCTTCTTGATTTATTTAGGTTTGTTAGATCTTGTAGTAGTTTGTTTACAATTTTGAGCGAGTTTTTCCTTGTGGGAGTTTCTAAGGCAGATGGGCATTCTAAATCCCCGGAGGCCATCGCACTAGTAGTAACAAATGCAATACCCAAAGCAATAGCACTCATCCCCTGTTTTTTCGCTGCAGGATTCAGCACAGAAGGTTGTAGTTTTGAGGGGTGGTCAATAAGGTGTATATGTGTTGCTGTTGGAGAGGCGGATGGAGAGGCGGTAAAGAGCACTTTTGTGTGTTTAAACACGTCCTCCGAGCCCAATTCTGTTTGCCTGCTTCCATTTCCAATGGGATGCTCACGTGTGTCTTCAGAGCGCTCAACGTCGGGTCAGGTAGCAAATACACCCCAACAGAGCACACCCCCACAGAGCAAGCTGCATTGTTCACCACAGTCTCGTTACAGATCTCATGCTGACTTCTCTCAGTCTATGAGATGTACATGAACGTAAGAGGAGTGTTGCAGTTTTCTTTGAGGCATGTGTGTCACGGTCCCACCCGTATTTTTGGGAACAGGCATCCAGTTAAACGTCAGTGTTTCCGATGCTGAAAAGAACAGGGAATTCGAAATTGAGACCGCATTTGGGGTACAATTGGAGGCACTTTGGCCAGTCAGCCTGGCAACCAGTTGACATGCAGCGAAAGTTCGCCATGCCAACACGCGCAGCATGGGCACATTCGAGCCATGAAGTGGACAAGGCGCAGCGCCACTTTCATCCTCAGTGAAAGCCAAGATCGGATCACATCGCGTGGGTGGGATGGCCGTGAAGTTCACAGCATCTTCAAGTAGCACACAGGCCTGACCCCCACCCACGATTTGAGTCATTTCAAAGCAGCCTTTGTTTGCCTGGGGAGTGAAAACTGACTCGGCAGTCAGTATACAGTTTAGCAGAGAGTTTTTGACACACACATTAAGAGCATTGCAAACGGGGAATTGTTTGTGCATCTCGGGCTGCGACAGTGAACACTCATTAGTCGAGATATGGCCACTTTGCGCGTAGATACGATCATTTCCCGAATCAGCGGAGCATGCACTTACTTGAGAGTTTTGTGTGACACCATCAACTTCTCCATTGACGGCTGTGGCGGCAGAACCTGCGGTTCCTCTCCGCAGTTGTAACCGTGTGTATGGTTGTTTTAACAGTCTCGTCTTTGAGTGAGTAGTGAATTGCAGGGAAGCTCATAATTGTGACTTCTTCGAGTCAAACGCTTCCTCCGTTCCTCCCAGTGACTCCCAAGACTCCAAGACTCAGCTGACTCTGCATTCGCTGCACAAAGAGTCAGGGTCTTAGTAGTGTAGCAGCAGCAACAGGCTCCGCCTCCAGGCAAAGCAATGGAGCAATGATACCAGGATACAGCAAACGTTCTTTCCAGCACAGTGCACAATAAAGACTCCAAGATTCAGCTGACTTCCCATTAAACAACTGGCCAGGAACAGCACTGGTCCCCCAATAACACCAAGTAATTTCACAATTAAAGTCAAAGAGGATATTAGGCTGCTTTTATCAATTGACTGTGATACTTGCGAATATCAGGATCTCAAATTCTACAGGATTTAGATACATAATTGGACAATCTCTGAGATTCTATGTACAAAGTTAATTGCAAGTTCATACCAGTTCGGCCAGCTGAAAGCAATATTGAGATTTTCTATCAAGCTGTTCTTTGGGACTGTCAGATTGCATTTTCATTTTAGTGCTAAACCTCCCTCACTTGTGAGACCCCCAGAACTGTTTGCTGAATTTATTGATTATTTGTTCTTGTTCCCCAGTGATTGGGAAGCTTTTCCACACTGACTCTTTCTTCTACTCTTTTTAAGGGTCTCTATTTTTTTGATGGTGCACACTGTCTTTTTGATTTTATCCTTTTTGATAACCTTTTGGCATCTACATTTTATTGTTGCAGCACACAGCACTTTCTGTGCAGTGTTGCTTGGTTGCCCTTTAGGCACCCCTTTTTTTATTTCTCTCTGGCTTACCTTGTGTGAAGAACTATTCCCAAGTGTAGAAAGGATATTGTTATCCTCTCTACATTTTATTTGGTGAGAACAGCACACTTCACCTTATGTGGAGTGCTGGGGAAATAGAGTGTATCCCCTTGCTCACTACCACTGTAACATTTCTGTTACAGAGTCAAGCTTAACCTAAATGGCTGGTGGCAGAGAAACATGTTTTACCAATTTGGTGCAACTTATTTGCAGGCTGTTTCAAGAGCTGAAGTAAGGCACCCTTGGGTGCCCATTTTTCAAAAATGTCCCGTCTTTTCTTACACCATTTTTCAGTTACCTGTCCTTTGTAGGTCATTCCCCTGTTCTCCAGGGTGGGAAAGTCCTCTGTGCTAGTTTTGTCTTTGACAGGAGACCTTGGGCAAGCCCACCCAGGCTCCAGAGTGTCTGAGAAGGCAGGAAGCGAGGGAGGAGTCAACAACGCTGCATCCCTTTGTCTGGCAGCCTGCCTGTTTGGAACCAGTTCCAAGTGGGAGAGCCACCCGCTCAGGTTTGAATGTTGCACACCTGTTTATTGGCTGGGTTCCAGTATAAAGTTCTAATCCTGGGAGATGAAGAGGAAGTCAACCATTGGACCTGATCCAAAGAGGAAGATGAAGAGAAACTGGCTGAGACCATTTCCA
This sequence comes from Ambystoma mexicanum, assembly GCF_040938575.1. NCBI lineage: Eukaryota > Metazoa > Chordata > Amphibia > Caudata > Ambystomatidae > Ambystoma > Ambystoma mexicanum. The sequence goes on from NC_090933.1 coordinate 1,101,019,527, forward strand.
GCAACCGGAGAACCTGCTGTGTAACCGGAGCCTGCTGTTACCCTTCCTTCCAAGTGACCTGGGGGTCCCAATAATCATGATCCCAGTACAGAGCATGGTGATGTCATCTATAGTCAAGAAGAGCTGCATTTTGAGCCATCCCACAACGTGCTGCGGCCTTGCTGGGCTGAAATACTCCAATCCCCTGTGACCTCAAGCCATTGCGCAGTGCATGGTCTTCCAAATTCTGAATCTCACTAAAACTTTGTTGGAAACCTGCTGAACCTTCAGAGACTTGATGTCAATCATTGATGTCCCCTCACCAGAGTGCTGGGTGCAAAAAGTGACGAGAATCCGACCAGCAATATTCAGTCTTCTCCTGGCTCCTGAAAAAGGATCCAAAACCATAGAGCTGCAACCAGCTTTGAAGAAACTTTTGCTTGGAGCCATCCCTATTGATCCCTGCTGCAAATTCTCTTCCAGTATCCTGTCTTCAGTCACCACAACAAGGAATTCAAGGACCTTGTTTTGGGCTGCAGATCCTGAAGCCGTCCACCTGCAAACTCCTCTTCTCTGCTGAGGTACTGTGTTGACTTGGGTATTACTTACTTTAAGCCTTGTGTGATTCCTGTGAAGTATTGGGTGTGATTCTTGTGAATGGGAGTTCCCTCATCTGGGTCACCCAGGTCTAATTCTGGATTCCCTCTAGGGTTTCTTCTCTGAAGTCCCTGGACCCCTTCTACAACTCTAAAGTAAAGTACTTACTTGTTTGAAGAGCCTTCCTGATGAACTCTGACTGTTCAGTGTTCTGTCTATACTGACCCCGCTAAAAGCTAGCCCCTAGACCACTAGGGTCCCCCTTCTGCCAATGAGGAGACTCATGCTTTAAGATGAAGGAATGACTTACAAGGTCAGGTCTTTGCGTTGAACTGTGTCAAGTGTTGAAAGTTTATTTATGTATTTATTTATTTATTGTTGTTCATAGTTCATACAGAACTTTTACAACAATGCATCGTTCACATAGAAAGTAAACACATACTTCATTAACAATTTCTAACAATTCAGCAAGTATTCACATGATACATACAAATCACAAATTAAAACTAGAATAGAAATAAAAAGTTAAAAATGCATACTTTAATTTCTAAAATATTTCTTATATTAGGTCTCACAACAAACAAATGCTGTTCATTTCATTAGATTTGTATTTGTATTTTATTTATTTATAAAGCGCACCGGGCCCAGAGGCAACTGGGCGCATAATCTTTGAGGAGGAAAAGTTACAGTTTACATACAGTGAGGAAGAAAAGCAGGCTCATCCAATTTTTGAAACACATATTGGTATAAGCTCGGTAAAAGTACAGGTAATGGTGATATGAAAAATATCACAGTATGTGAATATGTACCATACAACCGGCAGGGCATTGGGTCAAGTACTTAGTGCTGCTCGGTTGATCATGGTACAGGATACGGGTAGCAATGAAGCAGCAAACGTTGATACAGGGCAGAGTATGTAAAAGGACAATAAGGCAGTGTGGTTCCATCAATTTTCTTGAGAAACGCACACTTCATCTCATACTTCTATGAATCAAGTTCATGTATATAGATGACAATGCAGTATTAACAACAGTTAGGATAAGCCTTACCCATGCATGTCGATCAACATCTTAGACCCCTATTTCAGAACTAATAAGGAGCATAGCTGTTTTCCACACATGGTATAAGGCTATGACCAATCTTTCGGATGAAGTATTAAGACATAAATGCCAAAAGTCTATGGATGCAATATGCTCGCTGGGGATGGACATTTTATCAAATACTGTTGGGGGCAATGGTACAGATGGCCTATACCTTCCAGATAGACATAATTGTGCAGTTTTCCCATATATACAAAAGGGTAATTCATAGAATTTGGCACACAAGTGGCGCACGCGGCTGGCGCACAGTGTGCGCGTGCTGCGTTCTGCGCCTGCCGCGTGCGCCAAAATCAATTTCCACGCACAGCGTATTCATGGATTTTAACATCCATAACCAGCCGTGGTGCAGAGTGGCGCAGCGACCCTGCAGCAGCACCAGTTATGCCCCCAACCCCGCCCCGTGCGCCATGAACAGCGCACAAATCCCGTACATGGCGCACAGGCCAGTGGACCATCATACAGCCCCTCAACCATGAAAATGTCTGTAAAACTACCCACGCACCCTTCAGAATACACAAACCCCTCTCGCGGTAGCAAAATCGCATGTAAAATTCCCTGCGCACTGCTCCGAATACACGTACCCCGCTCGCGCCGGGTAAACTGGATCCAAAAAGCACCCCCTGTGCTGTGGGCTGCCTGTGGGGCATGCCCAGAGTGGATGGGGTGCCTGCGTGTATTTGGGGTGTGCCTGGGTAGTTTCACAGGCGATAGGCCCTGTGCGAGTGGGGTACATGTTTTTTGAGGGGTGCACGTGGAGAATCACACGGGATAGGCCTTGGGGAGCGAGGTACGTGTATTCTGAGGGGTGCGTGGGGAGATTCACACACGAAAGGCCTTGTGCGAGCGGGGTACGTGTATTTCGGGGTTGCGCGTGGAGAATCACACGCGATAAGCCTTGTGCGAGTGGGGTACGTGTATTTCGGGGGTGCGCGTGGAGAATCACACGCGATAGGCCTTGGGGAGCGGGGTACGTGTATTCTGAGGGGTGCGCGGGGAGAATCACATGCGAAAGGGTTTGTGCGAGCGGGGTACGTGTATTTCGAGGGTGTGCGTGGCGAATCACACGCGATAGGCCTTGTGCGAGCAGAGTATGTGTATTTCGGGGGTGCGCATGGAGAATGAAACGTGATAGGCCTTGGGGAGCGGGGTACGTGTATTCTGACGGGTGCGCGGGGAGAATCACATGCGAAAGGCCTAGTACGAGCAGGGTACATGTACTTCGGGGGTGCACATGGAGGATCACACCCGATGGGCCTTGTGCGAGCGGGGTACGTGTATCTCATGGGTGCGCATGTAGAATCGCACACAATAGGCCTTGGGGAGCAGGGTACGTGTATTCTGAGGGGAGCGCGGAGAGAATCACACGTGAAAGGCCTTGTGCGAGCGGGGTACGTGTATTTCGGGGGTGCGCGTGGAGAATCACACGCGATAGGCCTTGGGGAGTGGGGTACGTGTATTCTGAGGGGTGCACGGGGAGAATCACATGCGTAAGGCCTTGGGGAGCGGGGTACGTGTATTCTGACAGGGAGAATCATACGCGAAAGGCCTTGTGCGAGCAGGTTACTTGTATTTTGGGGGTGCGCGCGGAGAATCACACGCGATAGGCCTTGTGCGAGCGGGTTACGTGTATTTCGGGGGTGCGCATGGAGAATCACACGCGATAGGCCTTGGGGAGCGGGGTACATGTATTCTGAGGGGTGTGCAGGGAGAATCATACGCGAAAGGCCTTGTGCGAGCAGGTTACTTGTATTTCGGGGGTGCGCGCAGAGAATCACACGCGATAGGCCTTGTGCGATCGGGGTACGTGTATTTCGGGGGTGCGCGTGGAGAATCACATGCGACAGGCCTTGGGGAGCGGGGTACATGTATTCTGAGGGGTGCACGGGGAGAATCAAACACGAAAGGGCTTGTGCGAGCGGGGTACGTGTATTTCGGGGGTGCGCGTGGAGAATCACATGTGTTAGGCCTTGTGCGAGTGGGGTACGTGTATTCTGAGGGGTGCACAGGGAGTTTCACATGTGAATTGGCAGTGTGGGTCCTCCCAGGTGTGCCCTCTACCCCCTCCCCAGCCCCTGCAGGCAGCTCACACCACAGGGGACTACCCTGCACCCCTGGTCATGTCCCGTAGGCAGCCCATCCACCCTGGGCATGCCCCCCAGCCAGCCGACATGTCACCATGCACTAGTGAGCACCAACTCATGTCCCCCTGCACCCCCGCCCATCCAGCATTGATGGCCACCCGCCAGCAGGCCCCGACTCATGTCCCCCTGCACCCCCACCCATCCAGCATTGACGGCACCTGCCAGCAGGCCCCGACTCATGTCCTCCTACACCCCCACCCATCCAGCATTGACGGGCACCTGCCAGCAGGCCCCGACTCATGTCCCCCCAACATGTCATAAAGATGCACATTCATGGGCCTCATTCCACCAAAATCCCACTGCACGCCACCCCAGTCTTGAGACCCAATCAAGTTTCCCATCCACCCCACACGGAAAGGACTATTTCATGACACAAACCATAAGTCAACTATGTACATCAACACATGTCCATCACACACACACTGGGTGCCAGTGATTGTGTAAACCCACATTGTGACATGCAGTAAACCAATGAGCGAATACCACACATTGAAGTAACAAATCAAAATATATTTTGCACAAAATGAAGGTAATGGAATGAAAACATTACATTTACTTTAAACAAGAAACGAAATGCAAGTCCAAAAATGAAAAAGAGAAATGAAGTCTCAATCCAAAGTAATCCAAAAGAAAGTTAGTCCAAACTCTCCGTCCACCAAAGCAAATCCAAAGGAAACGTAAATTGTAAAATCCATTGATCCATGGTGATTTAAAATAAATTATTTTTCAGAAATCCACAGTTCAACTATGTACAACGATTCAATCCAGGGTCCATGAGCCCAACGAATGAAATGAAACCTATAAAAAAAAACGACCTAATGAAGAACTATATACAAAAACGTTGGGCATTGTCCAAGCGTCGCAAAAGAAATAAAAACAGAAAGGAAACCTAACACTAACTAACTATATACAATGGCGGCGGCCAAGTCCTACGGCTCACTCTGTGATGTCGTGGGCCAGAGCATCATCGAACTCCATGTCAATGTCCCGGAGGCGGGACTCTGCCCTGGCCCCGAGGTCTTGTAGGGATGCAGTCATGGCTGTTCCAACTCCCTGCGAGTTGCCTCGAGGCACTCAGCCCACCTCAACACCTGGGGCATGGAGAACTCCGCTCTGACCATGGTGAGCCGCGCCTCTTTCACCTGCCGCCGCTTCGCATCTTTCCGCTGGCCCAACCGTAGCCACACAGAAGACACTCCCATTCCAGGGTCCTCCTGCCCTCTGGCCGATGCCTGCCCCTCTGATGTTGATGGCCCGAGCCATCATTGTTCCTACCTTGAGCCTGCTGCTGCTGTCCATGTGCCCTGTCCGATGATTCCTGCACATCCTCCATCTGCTGGTCTCCAGTCGGTGGGGTGTCCACCCCTGCCGGACCTCTGACTCCCGACTGTGGCAGGGATGGGATCTCCACCAAGCTGGCTGTGTTGGTCGGGCCAGGTCCACAGGGGGCCCTGGGGGAATCTGGGCCGGAAGACGGCAGGGAGAACAACTGGCGCATAATCTCCACAGAGGAGGAGAGGTCTGCCAGAGTGCGCGACACATGTAGGAACCCTCCGGCCATGGCCCCTCCCAACTGTGCCACGTTGCCACGCAGCTCTTCATGATGGCGTGCATGGTCCCCCCAGGAAGCACACACGTCATCACGAATGTCACGCATGCGCAACGCGACACCAATCAGGACGGAGCCCATACGGTCATGGGACTCCTCTTCCACAGGTAGTGGAGTGGCAGATGACGTGGGCCTCCCCCTACCTGCGAACAGGCCTTGGACTGGGCATCCCTGCTGGTGCATGGTGGTGCAGTCACAGGGTCAGGGACAGCGACATGCACAGGCCACTCCGCGGCGACCTGTGCTGCCTCCTGGCCCTGGACTGCACCACTTGCACCAGTGGTACTACCCCCAACAGGCCCCATGTGCGGCTCAGTAGTGGGCTCCTCCTCCTCTGTGGAGACCACCAACCTGGATGTCTCTGCACTGTCTTCCGCCATTGCAAGCCCCTGTGGGGGCTCACCCTGCCCTTCCGGTACAGCCGTAGTGGCAGACGCGGCACCAGTCCCCTCGCTCCTGGATGATGGCAATTCCTGGGAGGGTGGCTGGACCTTGCGTAGCCACCCGGTGGAGGCATCCCCGCCGCTTTGCTCCACAGCGCCTTCTCCGCCCTCTTCTTCACTCGATGCTGCGTAGAGGGAGACATAGAACACAAGCATCAGCGTACTATACAATAGTCCCCTAGACAGGAAGCAATAACACATGAGTGGCACTGTCAAACGTCACTTCCATCCTGTCCCTCCACAACACATGGGTCAATGCAGGCAATACACATGCATAAACAGGCAGGGCGCATGCAATCAACATCAGCATCCATGTACAAAGGCCTCTATTGACATAAAGGTTTGGCTTCAAACTCACATGCATCATTGCTCATACTGATCCCATGCACACACATCACCGGAGGGTCCTGCATCAGGGCTTGTACACCACAGACACAGTGGATACAGGGTGACTAGACTGCATAAGTGAATCAACACATCGTCACGGACATGTGTCATGCATCCATGGTGTTTCAAAGTCACACACACGCTTCTCAGACACACAGACATGTACACCATACACCATACATGTACATGAGAGCAGCACCCATCTCCCACCCTCCATCCATTCCAAGAACAGAGACAGGCATGCATTCATGTGTGCATTCCGCATGCAGATCCCCATGTTGCATTTAAACACATGCACCATCCATGTGGTTCACGCATTACTGGTCTCACATGCATTACCATGATGTCCCTGCACACACACACATCCATAGATAGCCTATGTAACACATACAGGCAAGTAGCTGACTACCAGCACACTGCAACATGCCCTTTTTCACACAGCAATGCATGGCCATTTACCGCTCAACTCCAGAGGGGTCTTCCTTCGAAGGATCTGGACGTGGAGCGCTGGGCTTATGCGTTCCAGGACCCTCATCTGGATGTTGGTCAGGCTTACCCGGCACCCCTCTGCATCCTCTGCCTTCAAGAGGCGCCGGGCCTTGTTGAGGGTCCTGGACTTGAAGTCCTCCCAGCGCTACCGGACGTGCTTGATGTCGTGGGTTGCATTGAGGGCAACCACTACGTCCTCCCAGATCCTCTCCCATCCTTCCTTGTCAGCGCGCGATGGTGTGAAGAGGGCATCATAATGCCCCAGTACTTGCTCCACCAGGATACCAACTTCCTTATCACTGAAGCTGGTAGCCCTCTGCCTCTCTGGCTGGGAGTTGCCAGTGGTCTCTGATGGTGTTTGCCCCAACATGGCGACTCCCGAGGGAGGTGTGGGTGGGCAAATGGGTCCTGGGGCTGGGCTGTGGAGTGATGGTATCCCAGTCGGGAGTCTTCTGTTCCAGCAGGGGGGGACACAGCAACTGGACCCCTGCAGATGGCTGACGTGCAGGCACCAAATAGCAGGGTACGTGGGCAGCAGGCAGGCAGCAGCAGATGGCAGGTGGGAGCATGCTCAGGGACCTGGGGGGCAGGAAAATGGCCTTTTGGGCAGGAGCGTGGTCTTCCATGTGTTGTCACGTGGCCAGCTTGATACGGAGTGATTTGGCACGTGAAAAAACTGCATATCAGCATGTAATTCGAGGAAAGGCCCTTAGCGTGTAAGCGCATCTGTGATGTTACGCGGGCGTTTCCCACAACACGGGTGCATGTTCATTGTACTCATTGTACACGTGAAAAAACTGCATTTCCGGGTGTCACTGCATGTAATTGGAGGAAAGGCCCTTAGCGCTTATGTGCGTGAGTGACGTGGCACGTGGGGGCTGGCTTAAAAGGTATGCGTAGGATGCCATTTTCTTGTACGTGCTTTTTGTGGAGAGCGAGCAGGTGATTCTTGTATTGTACTTCTTGTCGGTTCACACACGATTACTTCACAAAGGTTCCAGTTTGTACTCCCTGTTTACTCAGACAGCGTTCAATTCTTCTTTTGGCGGGGGTGTTGCCAACGCGCAAACGCACGTCATTTTCACATTCTTTTTCCAGGCAGACGGTGAGTCGCGCATGTATTTCCCAACTGTGGTTGCCCCCGTGTGTCGCGTACCCCTTCAGAGGTCATTGTAGGCTGCTTGTATCATGCGTATGCTTATTTTTGTGTTTCTGGGTGCCACAGAGTAGTGCAGGTTCATTTTTCCACGCACGTGGTCTACCAGGGGTTGCGTGCACATTTAATTTTGTTTTTGGGGGGCCTGTGCGTTGCGCGACCTGTCATCTTCCCCCAGGGGTCACAGACAGCCTTGCTAGAGCACTAGGGTACGAATTCCATCTAGTACCCTACCCCTTTCAACCCAATTGCCCAGGACAATTGTTTACTGCAACTCCCATACGCACAACAACATCAGTGCCATGGTTGGGAGGCGACCAAGCAGTAAGGGAGGCAAAGGTGGCCGACCTACAAAAGATGGTTGTGGTAGGGGACGTGGCCAGGATGTGCAGGGTGGCCCAAGAGGCCAGTGTGTAGAGGACTAATCGGGGCCACCTATGCCCCCACAACCCCCAATGGTTGTGGGAAATGAAGCTGACACCATCCCAGCTCAGCCCTTATTAAACCGGCCCATATTGTCAACTGAACCGGCACAGGATGACTCCCAGGCTGACTTCCGTGTCACCAAGTCTAAGCCACGTGTGGCGGTGAAAGTTGCTGTCACCAGGCCACGTGGATCTCGGGCAGCAATGTCATCTGCTGCCCCAAGTAGCCAGGGTGAGGAGGCTTCAGGGACAGCTGCAGCTCAATCCACCCCAGCTCAGAGTCTCCCAGCCGGGACAGTGTTGGTCCAAGTCCTTCACACCGAGGTTGGTCCTGCCAACATCACCCTGCAGCCAATTCCTGCAGTGAGACCTTTGGTCATTGTGCCTTTGGAAACTTCAAGTACCCAGTCCACCTGCGCTTCTGCCCCTACCAACCAGAGTGGCGTAAACCAATCAGGATCCGCACCACCTTCCAAGAAGCAGAAGGGTGCTCTTGCACTACAGGCTGGGACCCCAGACACGGCTACACACTCCGGCATGTCAAGGAAGCCTAGCTTCAATGACGCCAAACGAGATGCACTTGTGGCCCATGTGTTATCACATAGCCACAAAATGGTGGTGACTGCAGGGTGCAAGACTACGCCTGCTCAACGTAGGACCCACTGGCAGACCATCGTGGACCACATTAGTGCCCTTGGATTTGTGAGGCACACAGCTGATGATTGCTATAAGCGGTGGAATGACCTGAAACGCAGAGCAAAGAACAAGCTGGCTTCTAATCATGCCTCTACTCTGGTGACTGGCGGTGGGTCTCCACCAGAGGATGACCAACTTACTGAACATGAGTCTGTCGCTGGAGGCTTAGTCACAGAGGAACAGATCCGAGGCGTGGAAGACCTACCAGATTTTGAAGCATTGTTTGGTGAGTGCCCATGCATGTGTGTGCAATCCATGTGTATGTTGCTTGAGTGATGTGTTTTGATTGAGTGCCAGGTGAGGCTGTGTAGTCATGACTGGTATGGGTCACCCATGTGGTCCCTCCAAACCATTCCCCGGCCTTGGGTTTGGGCATGACAGTATCCCTTCTGACCACAGTTGCCAATTTGCACCAGGTTACTGCAGTTGCCCTTCAACTGTCATCTTGCAACTATATTGTTAAAATTGTTTTCCTGTTCATTCAGCCTGATTGTTACAATCCTTGCCATTTTTAGGACACATTTTTTTGACGTACTGCCACAAATGTGACATACTTCTGTCATAGATTACACCCCACAATGGCCCACATTTATTACCTTGTTATGGGAATGATTTAACCATTCAGGCTGATTGGGTAATGGGCTGCACAGATTCATTTGAGCCCTGTTTGAATGTTGAACATGACTGTTGTCTTCTGTCATGTTGAAGTGACCAACCATTGATGTATTCATCTGCCTGCTATCACTGTATCAGTGAACACTGGATCTGTTGCAGCGTGTGGCACATGCGTGTTTTGTCACACTATTTTGCATGTTTTATCTCATCATGTCCATCTCACATGGATGGACATGATGAGACTGCAGTACTGATTTCCTACCATATGGCTGTACTTGTCAAATGTACCATGGCTATGCTACGTTCCATCTGTGTGATGGCATGGCATGTGTCATGTATGTGTATTGGACATGCCACTCACAGGCTAATGTGTGATGCCAGTGCTATCCAGCATGCTTCGCATGTGTTGCTTTTCCATCTTGGAGTCCTCAGCGTGTGCTTTTTGCCTCCCCTTCCAACTCATTGACAGTGCATGCATGCCAGGGTTATAGTCATGTTGGACATGTGAAATTTATGTACTGGATCTGGACCTCGTCAGGCCTATGTGTGTGCTATGGTGCTCATGCCTGTTTCCATTTGTTGTCCTTCATGATTTTGCAGGTGATGAGGCACTTGATGCTGTTGAGGAGGAGGAGATGGTGCAGACCTAGGAGGAATCGGGCACCAGTGGAGGACGTGGGGTGGTGGTGTGTGAAAACCAAATCCTCCTGCAGACCATACTGTCCACGGGTGTCTCTGGGTACACCTCCGCAGACCTATGAATCAGGTGCTGAATCGGACAGTGAGACATATGTGCCATCGCAGGGGAGTGTTTCTGGCAGGGATGCTGTTCTGTCCAACCCACCTGCACCGGGGGTAGACCCCTCTATGGGGATTTCAGTGTTGGAAAGTCCACCTGTGGCGGTTACGGATGCAGGGTCACACTCTACAATATTTGCTCCTGTTCCTGGGCCAGCAGATCAAAGGAGGAATGCAGTCCTGCAGCCTCAGGCAGTGACAGCACAGCAAGGTGCAGATCGCCTTGCCCCAAACAGGTGTGGTGCCCGCCAACGTGGTGGCCGTGTGCCACCAGGCAATACTGTGTGGTAGAACTCGAGGCATCGTGTGAAATGATGGTCCAGGCAATGGATAGGGTGGCCACTTCTATTCTCCCCCCCTGAAAGGCAGATGGAGCTCCAGCAGCAGGCAACAGACTCCATTTGCCACTCACACAGGAAGGACATGTTGGCGTCCAACAGGGACCGACGGGCTGCACTGGATACTCTGCATGCAGCCATATCTGTAGAGTCACAGGCCCACGGGGAAGCCCTGAGGTTAGAACACGGGTCCCGCAGAGATACTCTGGGTGAAGTTGAGGTTTCCCAGAATTTTAGGTCAGAACAGCAGCTGGAGCAGCTCACACGTTCACTATCAGCTGAGCTCTAGGCAACCCATTAGGAGATCCGGGCATCACGCGAAGCCATGCAGGCAGAAATGCGTGCTACCCGTGAGGTGCTACATGGGGATCTCCGTACCATCATCCTGCAGAACCAAACCTCCAGACCCGCATGCTTGCTGCCATGGAGGACCATACCAGGGCTTTGTGTGGGCTGCCTCCCATATCACGGCCACCTCCTGATGTAGCAGCAGAGGGTGATGACAGCGACGGCAGTTCTCCCACTGTAGCGTAGCTGTGCAGGCCATGAGCCCATGGAGGTTTTTCCTTTTTTTGTCAACATCCACACATGTGGGTGTTGGGATGCACCCTGTACCTTGTCCCTCCTGGGTGGCCTCGTCCCCCCCCCCGGTCCACACATGGCCATTTTTGAATTTTTTTACAACATTTTTTTTTACAGTGTGTTGCTTTGTGTGGCTCCCGTGGGCATCCACTGTGTTTTCCAGCTGGGCACAAGCAGGCTTGTCCTATCTTTGGGTTAGATGCTTGGTTTCCTGACACACACACACCCCTCTTGCTTCCCCTTTCCATGGGCTTGCAAAGGGTGTGACCAAGTGACAGTAACTTGCACAGTGACATTGGGCTCCCATGAGTTGTGTGGGCAGTCTGTAGTCAAAACTGTGTGTAGATCCCTATTGGGGATTGTTGTTGGATTCTACACTGCATGGTGTATTGATATGTGCTTGTGTATCCATGTCTTTCTCCTTACATACATGTAGGTTCTTCATGTCTTCACAAGGCTGTCTCCTTTGCAGATGCAGTTCATGCTGTATGAAGTACACTGAGACATTTGCCTGACAGCAACACTCTGCAGTTGGAAGAGGTCGATGTGCTGCCTTAGTCAGGTTGTGAGACTTGCACTACTTTAAGGTTTTGCTGTCATATATTGCCACGGTTTCATCCTGTACTGATGTTTTGTGTTGCTTGTAAGTATTTGTTCATTTGTGCTGTTTCTTATTGATTACTGAGAGCATATTGCCTGTGGCCTGTTTACATTAGGGACAGTGCACTTTGTGACACTTGTGGCATTCATTTAGTTGCTTTCACATTGCATGCCTTGCCATGGTGTGTCGGGTAGCTGAGATGGGGAGGGGTTGGGTGACATGGCACTATTTTGATGTGGTATTGTGCAAGGGGGTAGTCATTCCTGCTGCATGAATGTGTGTCTTTTTGTCACACAGCATTGGGTGTCTTTAAGTAGGTAGGGATGCATACAATGTAACACTTCCAGGTGAACAATCTCAGGCTGGTATGGTTGCGACAGTTGACTGTCCCTTTTGTCATCATCATTGATTGTCAGCTGGTATGTGCCAGGCCTGTGTGCACTCCGCAGGGGTGGTATTTTAGGTGAAGTAATTTGCCACAAGCTGGGTACGGGCTGCCTCACCACGTGCCCTTTCACCTCCCATGCACAGCGGCCGTGCATGTGTTTGGGGTTGTGGGGGCACCACCATGTCCACCAGCACGCACCGGCGGGTTGCAACGTTGTGCAGGACACATGCTGCCCCTATGATCCTGCACAGTACTGGGGGCACGTATAGCAGCTGCCCACCAGAGCGGTCAAGGGAGTGAAAGCATGACTTGAGCACTTCGAATGAGCGCTCCACTATGCCCCGGGTTGCAATATGGGCTGTGTTGTATCTTACCTCGGGTGGTGTGGTGGGGTTCCGAATTGGCATCATCATGTAGGTGCTCAGAGGGTAGGCACTGTCCCCTGGGGAGGTAATGATGGCTATCATTAGTGGGGTTGTCACATTACTCAGTATCTGACATGCATGCATGTGCAGAGGCATTTATACTTTTACGGTTTAGGGGTGACATTCTGAAAATGAAACTATCATGGCTTGACCCTGGATAGTTGGCATATACTGAAGTGATTATTCCCTTGGCATCACATACTACCTGCACATTGATTGAATGCCAGTGCTTGCGGTTTTGATATATGTGCTTAGTGGCCCTGGGAGGACGTAGACCCACATGGGTGCAATCAATGGCACCTAGCATTTTGGGGAAGTGTGCCACCCCGTAATAGTCCGGCACCACGGCCTGCCTTTCTGCAGGTTTTCTGGGCATGTATATGTGCCTTCGGACTGAGGGGCGTGCAGTCATGATGGCCAACACTTGGTGTAGGCAGCGTGACTACATGGCCTGTGACACCCCCCCCACTATGGCACTTGTCCGCTGAAATGAACCAGTAGCCAAGAAGTGCAGTACATTGAGCACCTTTTCCAAGGGACTCAGTGCTTGCGAGCACAGGGTGGGTTATGTGAGGTCATCCTCCCACTCACTCACCAGGTCGAGGATTATTTGTGGTGTGGAAACCTGTACCTCCCATACACCTGGTCATCAGGCATCCCAAAAAGGCTGGTCCTGGGTAAAAAAATGCGGGCCCTGACTATCCTACTCCTCCTGCAGTGTCCCACGACCACTGCTGCGAGGAACGGTATATTCATTGTAGCGTCTGAGCTTGTTTGTTGTTTGCGCGCACTTTTATGCTGCACGGGGCCGCTTACGCTTGCTTCCTGCTGGCGTACGTGTTTCCGGATTAGCGCCTCTTTTTTGGCGCACGCCTTTCCCCTGTTCGATCCCATGAATACGTGTTGTTGGAGCGCATGTGGGCATTGTGAGCATTTACCTCCTGTACTTCCCCCGTAACGCCCACATTTTCACGCATTGTTCCCCATTCCGCGTGTTACGCCCTGTGTTACACCCACTTTTGTTATGTGCACTATGTGCGCTTGCCCTGTGCACGTAGCGCATGCCGTTTAATGACGTGTGCGCCAACCACGATTTTAGCGCACATCCCAGGATTTACACGCGCACTGAAGTCCATGAATCGGTGTGCGCGACTTTGGCACGCGTGCGCTGCAATTTTCACGTTTGCGCTGTGATTTTCCCGCTTGCGCTCCCCTTTTCGGCGCACATTTATTCCATGAATCGGCCGAAAGTTATCAGTCCAATCTTTCATTCGGGCCTTATATATAAATGCTCTTTTAATACGGTCATATCCCCAACATTTGGACCGCTCAAGTGACCAGTTCAGGATCAGGTCAGACTCCATACAGAGCTGATTGTATTTTCCAGACATCTCAACTTGCTTAAAGTTAAAGATCCCATTTCCCATGATCCTCAAAATGTCACTGGGCTGATGGCTGCTAGCTTTCAGTGTGAGCAGATCTCTTTGGTACTGCACAATAGATCTAATTGAAGTTAGACCCCATTCCACTCTGATATATTGAATTGGCTACGCTGGGGTACCCTTCCACCTTATCTAACCAAGTTAGGTTATTGAGAGTAAGAGCCATACACCAACACAGGTATAAACCACTGCATATATAGCAGCATAATACCTTTATAGGTGTACCTGGCATGATGTAAAACAAATATATGCACTAAATTGGTGACATGTCTGGTGCGCTGTGATTTCCTCTCAGAGTGGAGTATCCTGATTTACAATCCATCTCGACCCCAAGATATTTATAACAAGTGGTGTAGTCAATTACACCACAGCTGATTCTCATTTCAGGTCTATTAACTTATCATGCCGATACAAGCATAGTTTTAGTCTTACTGAGATTAATGATCATGTCATGTTCAGTAGTAAACCGACCAAATTCTTCAAGAATTGCTTTCATGACCTTAATTGTATGATCTATTATTACCAGTTCGTCCACATATAATAATGCTGTGAATTTAGTAGCTTGAAATCTGATGGGACAATGGGCATGCTTCTCAAGTCGGCAAAGTAAATCGGCAACATACAAGTTAAATAGCAGGGCTGCCAACAGGCAACCCTGTTTGACACCCTTGTTAATTGGAATAGAGCCTGTTAGCCTACCATTACTGTCTAAACGAACACGGGCTGAATTGTTTTGATGTAGCTTAATCAGAATTTCGACTAACCAAAGGGGGCATCCAAGTCGGGACAGGATCTCCCACAAAATGTTGCGGTTGACCCTCTCAAACGCTGAGCGAAAATCAACAAAGGTAATGTATACTGATGGGTTACCATGACATTTGGCCCTAGTCATAATGACATCTAAGATTTAAATATAATAGATATTGATATTGATATTTTATTTCTATTGTGCTCGTACACAAGTGTTTCGGAGCGCAACAAGGCAAGGGAGGGGAACAGGGGAGAACAAAACTGTGATCTTACTAGGCCCATGAGTGACATTGAGAACACGCAAGTGCATGGGAGAGGGGGAGGGGAAAAGTGCATCGAAAGGGGAGAAGTGGAAAGTGTGAAGCAGAGGAGAAACAGATAAATAACAATAAATAAATAATAAAGGCAACAAACAGTGGTAGTGCAGCCAGCAATTTGCAAGTGCTAGGTTTAAGGCAGCAGACAGGGTAGGTCTCATAAGTGCAGGAAGAAAAATGGGGGGCTTTATGGGTACAGGTACAGACCCCAGTGCAAAGGGTGGCCCGGAGGCAGTGCAAGAGGGTGGCAGGGTGAGCAGGTACCTGGGCCCGGAGGAAAGAGTTTGGCCAGGTGCACGGTGCCAAGAGAGAACAGATCAGCAGGGGAGAGGGGGAGCGAAGGCAGAAGAAAAGAGGAAGGTCCTGAGGTGCTTCCAGAACTGGAGATGGTTCTCCTCAAGTTTTAGAGTGGCAGGGAGGCTGTTCCAGAGGGAGACCCAGCCAAAGACAGAGAACTACCACCAGCTCATTTCTTTGAAAAACGACTGATCCTGAGGGAGTTAGAGGTGGAGGAGCGAACAGCTCGAGAGGGAAGGTATTTGCGGAGGGATAGCTGAAGGTATTTTGTACCCAGAAAGCCTTGTGGACAATACAGAGGGTTTTGAATGTAATCCTTGCATCCACTGGGAGCCAATGGAGAGATTTCAGTGCTGGAAAGATACGATCCCAGGGCTTGAGGCCAAGGACAAGTCTCGCAGTCCTGTTCTGGATTAGTTGCAGAGGGCAAAGAGTAGAGGCAGGTCGATTTAGAAAGAGGCTGATACAATAGTCTAACCTAGAGGGAAGCAGAACGTGGGATACTATGAGCTTCTGGGGGAAGGAGAGGAAAGGTAGAGTACCTCTGAGGAGGTGCAGTAGGAAATTTGACTTTTTAGAGACCTCAGATATGTGGGCGGAGAAGGAAAGGGTGGAGGGAGTCAAAGATGACGCAGGTGGGGGTAGGAGGAGGAAGAAGGAAAGCCGGTCAGAGAGTGAGGGGAAAGGATGGTGAAGGTGTGCCGATGAGGAGGATCTCCGTCTAGCTGGCATTCAGACAAAGATCATTGGCGGCACACCATTCTTGAATGGCAGTTAGGCAATCAGAGATGAGAGAGGGAGAGAAGGTGGCAGAGGGCAGCCTCAAAATGAGTTGAGTGTTGTCAGCATAGCACTGGACATTTGAGCAGGAAATGGCAATGCAGTGGGCGAGAGTTGCCAGGTATTGGTTGAAAATCCAGGGCGAGAGGTTAGACCCCTGGGGAATGCCACAGGTAGAGAGAAAGATGGATGATAGGAAGGACCCAAGTTGGACCTGGGAGGGTCGATCTGAGAGGAAAAAGGTCTGCCCAGCTAGAGCCTTATCAGTGATACCCAGGTTTTTACGGAGACGGTTGAGCAGGATGGTATGGTTGACTGTGTCGAAGGCAGAAGAGAGATCAAGGAGGATGTGGACAGAGGGAATGTTAGAGTCAAGGTTGGACAGCAGATCTTCACAGATGTTCAGGAGAGCAGTTTCCGTGCTTCTGGCAGCTCTGAAGCCAGACTGGTGGTCACGGAGACAGCCAACAGAATTGGAATGAAGGTTAAGCTGAGAGATGGCCAAATTTTACAGGAGTTTGCTCAGAAAGGGAGTAATGGAAATTGGGCGATAGTTAGCTGGACAAGAAGGATCAGCTCTGGGTTTCTTGAGAAGAGGATGCACAAGGGAGTGCTTCAGAGGGGAGGGGAAGTATCCTAAGGCAAAGGGGTGGTTGCAAAAATCAGCAAGGGCCAGAGCGATGGTGTCAATGTGGTCCTTGATGGTTTTAGAGGAACAGGGATGAACCTGTTTTGGCGAGGCTTTCATAGATCGGACTTGTCTAGCAACCTCGTCAGGGGAGAAAAGAGGAAAGGACGAGAAGGATGGTGGGGTGGCTAAAGGAGGGTCAGCAAGCACAGATGGAGAGGGGAGAGAGAGGGTGGGGTGGAGAGGGTGGACAGGATGTCCTGTTTTTTTTTAATGAAGTGAGAGGCAAGGGCATTGCAAAGAGCCTGGGAGGCAACAGTAGGGGTAGAGACTGTAACAGGGTTGGCCATCTCCTTTCAGATTTTACAGAATTCGGCCAAGTTGTTAGATGCTGCAGAGATATGAGCTTGAATGTGGACTCTCTTCTTGGTGAGGACAGAGAGTCGGTATTGCCTTTGTAGCAGGCGACAGGCCAGTTTGTCAGAGGATGAACAGGAAGCCCTCCATTTCCTCTCAGCCGCCCTACACTTACATTCAAGTGTAGCTAGGTCAGAGTCTTACCAGGAATTGTACTTGGCTTTGGACTTCAAACGGATCCTCATGACAGGGGAAAGAGCATCAAGAGTATCAGAAATTGAAGAGTAGATTAGATACAGGGCTGTGTCAGGATGTGAGACAGCCAAAGGTGGAGGGGGGGAGAGAAAGTGGCAGCAAAAGCCTCATCTGACACACGCTTCATGGGCTGGATGTCCGAAAAGATAGGTGTCAGTGTTGGGGCAGGCTTGGCTTGGGGGGAAGAGAAGGAGAGATGAGAGGAGAGGAGGGAGTGATCGCTCCAGGAGAGAGGAGTGGTCAGAGGGATGGAGAGGGGGAGGTCATAGGAGATCAAGACATCGAGTGTGTGCCCTGCAGAGTGAGTCGGGCCAGAGGGGAGGATGGACAGGTAGAGGGAGTTGCAGATGTCACAGTAGAGTACAGAGGCGGAACAAAGAGAGTCTAAATTTATATTGAGGTCACCAAGGAGCAGGAGTTGAGTGGTAGAGGCCAGGAGGGAGGAGGAGAGGTCCGCCCACTCAGAGAGAAATTAGGTGATTTGACCAGGAGGCCGGTAGATTCTAGCCACAGTAAGAGAATGGGGTGGGAGAATGGGTAGGCGAGAAAGAAAGCCTACAGACAAGGCATTCAAAAGAGGAGTAGTTCTGAGTGGGAATGATATAGGGGTAGGAATCCGCTGAGGAAAGATCAGGGCTACCCCCCCACTGGACCGGGAGGATCTCGGTGCGTAGAGGAGCTTGCAGCCATCAGGGAGGAGAGTGTCAAAGCTTGTGACAGAGCTGGCCGTGAACCATGTCTCAGTGAGACCAAGGACATCAAGGTCTTGTTCTTCAAGGAGGGGACAGATGTCAGAGGAGTGTTTGACAGCAGAGCGAGAGTTGAGACTGGCAATATGAAGAAGGTTGCCAGCCTTAAAGACCTTCCGGGGAGGGGTACAGATCAGAGGTACGGCCTGCGGAGGAGAAAGAGGGAGAGGACAAGGTAGCCAAGAGGGGAGAGGAGGGGACAGCAGGAGATGAGAGGAAATTGATGAGGCGAAGGAAGCGCCTATCAAAAAGGAGGAGATTGGCCTGAGGGCCTTGGACCATGACAGTGCCATTTAGGTAGACATTAATGATGACTTTAGAGGAGTCGAATTAAGCCATGAGGACTTCCCAGTGAGTGCCACCATTAATGGGAGAGGAGGAGATAGGGCAGAGCACAGAGATTATATGAGGAGTCCATAGATCTGGCGAAAGAACCACAAAGTGGATGTCAGATGTCAAAATAGCACGGCAGCTCCAGGTATTAAAAAGCTCAAAAAAGGCAGTACGATGAAAATGCCAAATGAAACAGTCTTTTCCAACAATATTATGCAAATTTCGTTTTTTTTCTTCTTTTTTTTTCTTCAAATTTCGATTTTCCAGGTTCAATAATTCCCCTGGAGGTGCACTAACTCCACATGTGGAGGAAAATAACAGATGGCCAGGAGGGTGGAAACAGGACCTCACTCTCAGTGAAAAGCAGATGAAATAACCAGTTCCAGGCAGATGGTACTAGACCCAGCCTGGAACCCTTACTACAAAGGTTGAAGAATACTATTAGAGTCAAACCAGCTCTGCAAGTGATGGAGTACAATCGCAGAGAATATTTTGCTTGTGGATAATTATCAGACAGGGTTCTAGTGCCCGGTTTAAAAACGGGTATAAGGATGGGGGTCGTCCAAGATTTAGGTATCATTTTAGCCTGACACACTTTTTTGAATAAAATCATTAATATCAAGGGACCAGCTCATAGGATCATGCTTGATCACTGCAGATGCCAAGCCACTGGTGTATGAGTTGTATTGTTAACTTTCCCTCTGAAATATGAGTAGTTAAAGGAGATTTTACTTACCTGAGTGTGTTCTGCCATTCAGAAAAGTATGTAGGGTTACTTTATTTTACTATGATTAGATCCTCCTATTCTCAGAAATAATGCGTTTGGTTCACCAACTGGGTTGACTTGCTCTATACCCTGTCTAGAATAAGTCTGCTTTGGGTGGTACCTAGCTTGAATAGCTCTGTGTCATTCTGAACAAGTGTACTGTGGGTTTTGCTAACATTGGTCTGCTTTGTGCAACCCTACAATAATGTAAGGGGTTATTGCTTACCTTAGTCTGTGTTCCACTGAAAATCAACTGTACTAGTTTGTTACAACATTTGGTCTTACTCACCTGCTATAACTAAAAATTATCCTGATTGTAATCGTGGGTTCATACTGTTCCATGATTGTGTGTTCCACTATTCAGAAATGTATCCTAGTAACAGGGTTGGTATATTGTCCCGGGAGGATAGCTCAGCGGCAGCGTGCGCGTCTTGGAAGCAAGACGACACAGAGCAACAACAGGTACGATCCCCGGGCCACGCTTAGAAACCTCTGGGTGTTTAAGCGCGTTATAAATAGGTAACTAAGACAAAAAAAAAAAAATGACTACGCAACAGCGCCTTGATGCCTGCGGGCTGTGTGAGCGCTTTATAAATGTAAATAAATAAATTAAGTGATTTTTACAACTGTGTGTCACTGCATGACTGACAGGGTCTACTACCCTTGAAAGTATTGTGTGGTTTTACTCCCCCTGAATAGGTGTGTTCTATTCTACATGTGTATGATTTGGTCTGACTTACCTAGAATTACTGTTAGTTATTCTGAACAAGGTTTACACATGGGTCTGTCTACCTTAAACATTGTGTTGTGTTTGTATACTGTCTTTATGATTCTTTGACAAAGTACTTACCCCCCAAGATTTACCTTGGCCTACATTTATTTATAATACATCTTTCTTTTTATAATACTTCTGTGTGTAAGTGTTTCTTTTGAACCATTTGTATGCTTCAGGTACTTTTATAAACAACACTCTCTCCCTCATAAAATAAGCATGGCTGCTCTGTCTACGCTACCAAATACTCCGGTAATACAGCCTTATACTAAGAGTGGAGTGTTGTACTGCCTCAGTGAACAGTTTTGTGATGCCCTTAATTATACTTTAGAAAAACTGGCCTGGCCCTAACTGGGACATGCATAGGAATATGGACAAACACAAATGTGTTAATAGATCTGGTGCCACTAGGAACTTGACAAAAGGGGAGTTTCTGGCTTTAGACAAATTGTCCAAAGATCAGAGTATTATAATCAAGGAGGCAGACAAGTGGGGCAATATTGTATTATTAGATCGGCATGCCTACATTTCAAGGGAACATCAACAACTACAGCCACCTGGTTGTTATGATAGAATTACATCAAATCCTATCAAAACGGTTACCATAGAATATGATTAGATCATTCATAAATGGCTCTCTACCTGTGTGCTTATGGAGGAGGACCAGCTTTTCTTTGTGTGGATGTGCCAACACTCCCCACCTCCTGCCTAAGATCCATAAAACATTTGAGACTTTGCCTGAGGTCAGGCCTATACTAAGTGGGAAGGGGTGTGTCACTAAAAATGCTTCAACATACATTGATACATTTTTACAACCTTTAGTTCTCAAGTTGGACACCTAGGTTTGTGATTCCACCCACATACGGCAGGATTGAGAACGTTTTGAATGGAAGAAAGGATACTTTTTGGCAAGTTTTGATCTAAAGGCTTTAGATACATCTATAGCGCATAAGCTGGCTATCAAGGCTCTAGAATATGGCGTAGGAGACACATAAAATCTGGGGGGGACAGGGGACATCTTGGGCACTTTGCTTTATTTATTTATTTATTGTGTTTTAGTCAAAGAACTCGAATTTTCACAAAATTAGAATTAAAATAGCAGTACGTATTAAATTACAAATATCACTGTATAAAACAAGAGAAAAGAAGAAAAGAAAACAGAAGAAAATTAAAGGATGCAGCAGCAAAGAACATGTCTGTGTATGTTGCATTTCTGGATTTATCATCTGACTATGAGCTCATGGTAAGAGAGAGGAAATAACAATTACTTCCAGTGGGCCACAGCTAGGACGCCAGCTTGTTAAGAGGCAGATCACCTTTAAGTGGACTCCTGCCAAATAAAGGAGTTGCAGCCTTTTCTACCAACTGCAAGTTGCTACTTTTTTGTGTGGGGCAAGGAGACGTGTGTGTCTCTTGGAATGGAAGGATGGGGGTTTCAAAAAAGAGGAAATCTTGTTTGTACCTCTGAGTAAGCCCTGTTATGGGAGTAGAGCGACCAGGTGTGTGATGTTGCTGCTTTGACTGTCCTCCGGGGGGGGGGGGGGTACAGCAAACAAGGAGGATGAGCAATGGCAAGCCCACCCCCTTATAAGCACTCCCGAGATCCGCGGCCAGATGTGTCGGACCCGGGGGATGCCTAGTAGGTGGGGTGTATGTGGACCCAGGGGGGGGGTGGCCAGAGGGGCAGCCCGCTATGTGGGCTGCCCCTCTAGCACCCCTGCGAGGGCCGGGACACCCTCTCACAATGAGTCTGGTCTCTCTTATTCCATCTCATGCTGGCTTCAGAGTCTAGCCTTTCTTTGCCTTTGTTATTCTGAATACAGAGCTGGACTCTGTTCCTTTCTCGTTTAACATTTGCTGCAAAGCCTGATCTATTTGATTCTCTCATATGTTACTAGGAGGGCAGAGCGTCGGTCCTCTGCCCTGTTACATTATTCAAAGAGCCCCTCTGGCCTTTCTTGGCCTCTCCCTTGTCTCACTGCTTACTTGCTTAATACATACCTCCTTGCTTGAACACTCAACATATTCTCCCTAACACAGCAATGGCAGCTGCAGTCTGCACAAAAATCTGGCTAATTAGAAAAAGCAACAGTAATAGTGTTTTCCACCACTTTTTCTGAACTAATTGACTTGGAAAATGCTGTGTTGCATCGGAAGCTGAATGCATTCACTCTGCCTATTATCCCACCAGAAGATTAAGCCAGGAAGTGAACCCAGGTGTTACATATTCCTGTGCACAATCTGCATTTGGAGCATTAGCTAACTGAGCTGCCTTACACATGATATCTCCTCTGGGGTTTTACCGTCTTAACCCCTTAACTGCCATGGGTATTTCCCCCCCAGTGCCAAGGCCTTTTTTGGTGATTTCGGTATGTCGCCATTCAATGCCTTGTAACTTCTTTGTTACCTGAGATATATCGGCCAAAGTTGGACCCTTTTTTCCCACATGTAGGCAGTCGTAACGCCACCCAGGAATGCTAGTTTGCTGTAGGGGGGTGAGAGAAAATAACCAAAAAGGAGAATATTTGTTTTTTTTACTTGTAAGAGCGAGGAACAAATGGTTTGCTGTGCTGGATTCGCCATTTTCCAGGCTTTCAAGAACAGATTGAGTGGAAACCAAAATAACATATGTTGATATGCTAATCAGCCGTTTTGTGAGAGGGCAGGCGATTTTGGTGTTTTTTTGTCCAATAGGACATGTGTGGACGGAATGGAAGAAAAGGGTAGGAAAGTTGAATTGGAAGCCAGAAAGGCATACATTTCTGCAAAGTAGAAAATATTCCAAGTTTAGGAAGGGGTGATTTGCGCAGGTCAGGCAACAACTATGTAGGGAAAGATTCCATAGTTTGGGGGGAAATCGGGAAAATGACAGAAAAAAAAACACAATTTCTGCATATTTCACTCTGGTCAACCACAGAAACATGCAGCCAACAACATGGTCTACCTTCCTCCGTTCCCACAGGTTTCCCGACAATAACGGTACTTCACATGTGTGGGTGCACCTACCTGGGTGCAAAGGGAAAAGCCTAAAACACTGGTAACCCCAAGTCTTTTCGCACAGAAGATTTTTCAGGAATTTTGCTCATGTGGACAACCTACAGATTTGGGCCTAGGGTGTCGAAGCCATGAAGGAAAACAGGTAACCCCATGCATTTCCGAAAAGAAGACACCCGTGGGAATCCACAGAGGTCTGATTTGCGCAAATCGCCCCATAATTTATTACCCACAATCCCTGACAAAGTCTGTAATTTGGTGGAAAAAACAAAATTTTCACTTTCTCTGGGATTGTGGGTAATAAATTCTGGGGCGATTTGCGCAAGTCAGACCTCTGTGGATTCCCAAGGGTGTCTTCTTTTCGGAAATGCATGGGGTACCCTGTTTTCCTTCGTGGCTTCGACACCCTAGGACCAAATCTGTAGGTTGTCTCCCCAAACCGTTTGGGGTTAACCAGTGGTTTAGCATTTTCCCTTTGCGCCCAGGTAGGTGCACCCACACATGTGAGGTACCATTTTCATCGGGACACCTGTGGGAATGCAGGAAGGTAGGACATGTGGAGTTGGCGGCGTATTTCGGTGGGTGGAAAGAGGGAAATGTCTGAAAATTGTAGTTTTTTCACTAAATTTCAGAGACATTTTCCTCTGCCCACCCACTGAAACACGCCACCAACAACAGATGTCCTACCTTCCCACGTTCCCACAGGTGTCGCGACGAAAACAGTACCTCACATGTGTGGATGCACCTACCTCGGCGCAAAGGGAAAAAGGCTAACCCACTGATAACCCCAAGCCTTTCCCAAAGTAGATTTTGCTCATGTGGACAACCTACAGATTTAGGCCTAGGGTGTCGAAGCCACCAAGGAAAACAGAGAACGCCATGCATTTCCGAAAAGAAGACACCCGTGGGCACACCATTTCCACTAAAAAAATCCATGGTGGTTTAGTGACCCCCACACCCAAAACAAGTTATAATTTTTTTATTTTTATTTTTGTTTTGCCTCTTTCCTAGGGGCAGATTGAGCTAGCAATCTGCCCCCAGAGAGGGCTACATGAGATGCCCCCATCCATTTGGGGTGGGGGGCAGAGGGCCACCCCCTTTCCACTCAAAGCATCTATGGTGGTTCAGTGGCCCCCCACACCCACCCAAAACAAATTATAATTTGTTTTATTTTAGTTTTGCCCCTTTCCTAGGGGCAGATGGCCACGTGTGTGGTCATCTGCCCCCGGGGGGGCAAAATGTACTGCCCCAGGCTTGGGGGTGGCTCTGCCCATATTTGCAGTGCCCCCCCACCCCAAATGGATGGAGGCATCTCATGTACCCCTTCCTAGGGGCAGAACTATGCCCTCACGAAAGGCTACATAAGGTGCCCCCATCCACTTAGGGTGGGGGGAGAGGGCCACCCACCCTTTCAAACACAAACAAAATCCTGGTGGTCTAGTGGATCCTCCACCCACCCCCACCCAAAACAAGTTATAATATATATATTTATTTTACCCTTCCCTAGGGGCAGATGGGCACATGTGTGTGACCATCTGCCCCCAGGGGGGTGGCAAAACATACTGCCCCAGGCTTGGGGGCAGGGGGGCTCTGCCAATATTTACAGTGGCCTCTCCCCTCACCCCAAATGGATGGGGGCATCTCATGTACCCCTTCCTAGGGGCAGAAATCTGCCACCAGGTAGGGCTACATAAGGTGCCCCCCATCCACTTATGGTGCAGGGGAGGGCCACCCCCCTTTCAAACACAAAAAATCATGGTAACCCCATGCATTTCCGAAAAGAAGACACCCGTGGGAATCCACAGAGGTCTGATTTGCGCAAATCGCCCCATAATTTATTACCCACAATCCCTGACAAAGTCTGTAATTTGGTGGAAAAAACACAATTTTCACTTTCTCTGGGATTGTGGGTAATAAATTCTGGGGCGATTTGCGCAAGTCAGACCTCTGTGGATTCCCAAGGGTGTCTTCTTTTCGGAAATGCATGGGGTACCCTGTTTTCCTTCGTGGCTTCGACACCCTAGGACCAAATCTGTAGGTTGTCTCCCCAAACCGTTTGGGGTTAACCAGTGGTTTAGCATTTTCCCTTTGCGCCCAGGTAGGTGCACCCACACATGTGAGGTACCATTTTCATCGGGACACCTGTGGGAATGCAGGAAGGTAGGACATGTGGAGTTGGCGGCGTGTTTCGGTGGGTGGCAAGAGGGAAATGTCTGCAAATTGTAGTTTTTTCACTAAATTTCAGAGACATTTTCCTCTGCCCACCCACTGAAACACGCCGCCAACAACAGATGTCCTACCTTCCCACGTTCCCACAGGTGTCCGGACGAAAACAGTACCTCACATGTGTGGATGCACCTACCTCGGCGCAAAGGGAAAAAGGCTAACCCACTGATAACCCCAAGCCTTTCCCAAAGCAGATTTTGCTCATGTGGACAACCTACAGATTTAGGCCTAGGGTGTCGAAGCCACCAAGGAAAACAGAGAACGCCATGCATTTCCGAAAAGAAGACACCCGTGGGCACACCATTTCCACTAAAAAAATCCATGGTGGTTTAGTGACCCCCACACCCAAAACAAGTTATCATTTTTTTATTTTTATTTTTGTTTTGCCTCTTTCCTAGGGGCAGATTGAGCTAGCAATCTGCCCCCAGAGAGGGCTACATGAGATGCCCCCATCCATTTGGGGTGGGGGGCAGAGGGCCACCCCCTTTCCACTCAAAGCATCTATGGTGGTTCAGTGGCCCCCCACACCCACCCAAAACAAATTATAATTTGTTTTATTTTAGTTTTGCCCCTTTCCTAGGGGCAGATGGCCATGTGTGTGGTCATCTGCCCCCGGGGGGGGCAAAATGTACTGCCCCAGGCTTGGGGGTGGCTCTGCCAATATTTGCAATGCCCACCCACCCCAAATGGATGGAGGCATCTCATCTACCCCTTCCTAGGGGCAGAACTATGCCCTCACGAAAGGCTACATAAGGTGCCCCCATCCACTTTGGGTGGGGGGAGAGGGCCACCCACCCTTTCAAACACAAACAAAATCCTGGTGGTCTAGTGGATCCTCCACCCACCCCCACCCAAAACAAGTTATAATATATATATTTATTTTACCCTTCCCTAGGGGCAGATGGGCACATGTGTGTGACCATCTGCCCCCAGGGGGGTGGCAAAACATACTGCCCCAGGCTTGGGGGAAGGGGGGCTCTGCCAATATTTACACTGGCCTCTCCCCTCACCCCAAATGGATGGGGGCATCTCATGTACCCCTTCCTAGGGGCAGAAATCTGCCACCAGGGAGGGCTACATAAGGTGCCCCCCATCCACTTATGGTGCAGGGGAGGGCCACCCCCCTTTCAAACACAAAAAATCATGGTGATCTAGTGACCCCCCTGCCCCAACCCAAAACAAGTTATAATATATATATTTTTGTTTTGCCCTTCCGTAGGGGCAGATGGGCACATGTGTGTGGCCATCTGCCCCCAGGGTGGGGGTCAAAACGTACTGCCCCAGGCTTGGGAGGGGTGGCTCTGCCAATATTTGCAGTGGCCTCCCCCCCAGCCCAAATGGATGGAGGGCATCTCATGTACCCCTTCCTAGGGGCAGAAATCTGCGCCCAGGGAGGGCTACATAAGGTGCCCCCCATCCACTTAGGCTGGTGGGGAGAGGGCCACTTACATTGCAAAAATCCCTGGTGACTAGTGGTCCCACCCACACCCACCCCACAGAAAACTATGTTTAAAAAAATAAATCTTTTTTTTTGTTTGTCCCCCTTCCCTGGGGGCAGATGATCACCCATCTGCCCCCAGGGTATTGACCCCATTCTTTGGGGGACAGGGGGGAGAGGGCATCTTACATAGTAAGCAGCCCCCCACTTCAAAAACAGATCCCTGCACGACACACCAAACATATTCTGGGGGGGGGGTAAATGATATTACATCCCCCCACTTAAAATTGTGGGGGGATTTGTCTCCCCTGTTCCCCCCATGTCCTACGCCCATGAGAATATCATGTTTCTAGTCTTTCAGCCATGTATCACCTGCATATAGAAATGATTAAGGAACTGCTAACTTTTACAATGAGGAACAATGTGTTCATTTTTAATGGAGAGTTTTTCCAACAGGTTAGGAGTGTAGCCAAGGGCATGCTATGCCCCCTCGATAGCTAACTTGTTTATGGCACATTATGAGCAAATACATGCACTCTCCTTATCTCCCAACAGGCAGTATGTATTACGATGGTGGTGATACATAGATGACGTGTTTGTTATTCGGGATGGGACACGTTCTGAATTCTAGAAATACACACACATGCTCAATACTAATGAGTTTGGGTGGGAATTGGTAGCACACATCAATGATAGACAGTTATCATTTCTGGATCTCAATATTTACATTAAGAAGAACAAAGTAGAAACGTGTACTTTTCGCAAGCCTACAGAGGTGAATTCCACATTGTTTGCGACAATATGCCATCAAAAAAGTGTCATTGATAACATTTCTGTCGGGGAATTCATTCAGCTCGCCAAAACTGCAATGAAACAATACAAGTGGAAGAGGAGGTCATTCTAGTCATAAACAGATTTAGGCAACTAGTTACACTGATACAACTTTGGAAACTGCTGCCAACAATTCTGGGCAAAAGAATTGACAAGCACTGATCACATATAAGAACAAACATTGGGTAAACATAGATGATATAAACACTGTCACAGACTTGCTTTTGACAAGACGTGGACTAACTACATAGGGTCCAAACTTCTCTGAGGTCCCACTATAACAAACAAAGTCTATTCTAAATGCATGCAACCTTTAGATCAACAAAGTAATTGGCTTATTGGGGCGACACCTGCCTCAGTTTTTTTTTAAATGTGGGTATTGTAGCATGTGTTCTTATGCATTGCACAAAACGAAGGGTTCATTGGATCATTTTAATATTAAACAGTTATTAAATTGCTGCAGTAAATTTGTGGTTTACATTATAATATGCAAATGTGACAAATTGTATGCTGGCAGTACTATACGTGAACTGTGCATTGGCATTCGTTAACATCTGAACTCTCTGTTACGCTCACCTGGACCCCACAGGGGTGTCGATCGGACCCGGACAGCTGCGGTCTCCGTCAACGTGATGCGTAGTGCAGAGATGACTGTCTGGACTGGCCCGCCTAGTCTTGTCTGCTGGACCCGAAGAAGTATTTTCCTGCAAGTGGAGACAGGGATTAGCCACCTGTGGGTTTTAGTGATGGCCTCCCAACTGTTCTCGCTCTCCCCCACTAATCATCTCCGATATCCCCTTAGTAACCTCACCTTATGTTTGTAAAAGATGAGCTCTCCATCCTGCGTGTCTTGCAGGGGCGCGTAGATACCAGTTATTTCACTGGTTTGAAGGCGTTGGGAGAGTTCCGGTAAGCATTGACTCTGAAGTCCCAGGCGGGATTGGTAAGTATCAAGTTGAAAGAGTTCAATGTGCCCGATGTTCACTCTTGTCCCCTTCTTTCCTTAAGTTCCAACTGAGTTTGTGAGAAGAAGGTCTCGTAGCTGCTGCTGGCATTCAGGTAAGAGTCTGTGTTACCCAACGCTGTCCGGTAACTATTGCATGCGTTCTCCCTCTTTACAGATGCGGCATATGAATATATGGAGAATAATACTGCCAGTGGTAAATCAGGTAAGTCTATGGTGGTAAGAGGTTTTGTTGATTCCCTTGGCTCACCTTGTTATCCTTGTGCCCCTCGGTGCCAGAGTACGGTGAAGAAATGATGGAGACAGTGCCGGATTGAAAGATGCTGTGAGAACTGGTGAGTATGGCGCCGTGCTGGAGCTGGCGAAGCGACGCGTGCAGGACTGATGTACTTTCCATGTCGGGAGATGAAATGGATCTGGAATCAGGTGAGGAATTTGAAATAAGTTCATTTTCTAACCTTGTCCTTTTCTTCCTCTTTATTCTAGGAGCTCCGGATTCGAGGCGGGCGTGGCAGAAGACTGGATGCTGGCTGCAGGCATGCGGGCGTGGCAGAAGACTGGATGCTGGCTGCAGGCACAGTGAGAGTCACGCTGCTGGATGCAGAATAACACGAAGCATGTGCTGCTGTTCGGGCGTGGTTTAGATAGCCTCCAAAGTAGTCCCAGGAAAGAAGTTTCTCAGGACCACACCCGAGTAAAAAATAGTCCCTGTAGTAAAATAGTCCCATCCAGGCCTCAGGTTGGCTTGGATTTATTTGCAGCATGGTCTGCATGAGGTAAGTAATGTGTATGAGCCTGGTGCCTATGGCGCCAGGACTGATTTTTATTATGAGCCTGGTGCCTACGGCGCCAGGACTGAACCCAGACAGCCCCTAGCTGGGGCTGCTGTGGTTTTTGTAAATGTCTGGATGCCTGCTCCCGGGGCTGATGGGCTTGATCCGGATGCCGGGGGGGTAGGCATCATGACAGCACTCCCCCCCAAGGCCCCTCCTAAAGTTGTTCTTCCCCTTGGCCCTAGTTTGTCTGGGAAGTTCCGATGGAATTTCTTCACCAACCGAGGTGCATGAACGTGGTCACTAGGCTCCTATGACCTTTCCTGTGGTCCATAACCTTTCCAGTCGATTAAATAAAAAACTCTTGATTTAACCAATTTAGAGTCCAGGATATTCTTTACCTCGAATTCAGGCTCTCCATCTATTAGGATGGGTTCAGGTGGTTTGGCAAGTCTTGTCCCGGGTTGAACTGGTTTCAGAAGTGATGGATGGATGGATCCGCATATTAGAGGGTAATTCCAACTTGACGGCCACTGGGTTGATAATGGCCTTAATAGTGTAAGGTCCCAAATACATAGGATTAAAAGTCTGAGTTCCTTTTAGAGGTATGTGTTTTGTAGCCAGCCAAACTTGATCCCCAATCTGATATCGTGGAGCATCGCTTCTATGTTGATCAGCATTTTTCTTATATTTCTCTTTCGCTTGTTTCAAATGTTCTGTTGCCTCCTTAAAGGCTTGTGTAATAGTAGAGTGTAAATGACTAACTGCAGCGTTTCTAAGTGCTGAGGTGAATCCAGTTCTGAGGTTCGAGGGTGATGTCCGTATATGGTATAGAAGGGGCTTTGTCCGGTTCCAGAATGTACTGAGTTATTGTATGCATATTCGGAAATCCATAAAATATCCTTCCAATTGCTTTCGGTCTGGTGCAGCATGCAACGTAGGTACTGTTGAAGGGTCTGGTTGGTCCTCTCCGTCTGACCATCGGTCTGGGGATGGTGACTGGTTGATAACCTCACGTCGATTTGCGCCAATTGACAACATTTCTTCCAAAATTGTGAAATGAATCGACTGCCTCGGTCAGAGACCAATAAGGAAGGAAATCCGTGTATTCTAACAATGTTTTCGAGGAACTCTTTGGCCAAAATTGAAGCGGAAGGTAATCCTTTTAAAGGAATAAAGTGGGCCATCTTGGAAAAAAGATCCACAATAACTCGGATGATGTTAAATCCATTATTTGGGGACGCACTTTGTAGATCATTTATGTGCCTTTTTTCATGGCCTTGGAACTGCAGGAAAATTATTTGTTTAAATAATACCCTAGTGAACACTAGTGAACACAGCGGTTGATTACTTCTTATTGTGTTTAATCTCCACAGATTGTGTTTGAAGAGTTAGAACTTGACACAGTAGCTGTTTCACGTTAAAGACTGATCATTCTCCTCAAAGGTTTATTCTCTTTTGGGAACACATTTGGCTACCGCATTTTGCAAGGTATGTGCAAGCATGTTCCTTAGGGGGTGTTTTGACTTTTTATACTCCGGTATGATTATAGTGTGACACAGTGTGTCGTTATGTTGTCTTCTCTAGTGTGTTCTTACTCAAATCCATTGAAAAGGATTACTAATATAAGCGGCTGATATCCGGCTGGATGTGACTGTATTAGTGGCGACATAGGATCCTAGGAATACACAGATCCCAAGGTATATATGTTTACAGCAGATTTTTGGTGCTAAGGGTTCCTGAATGGGGACTAGGTATGGGTGGCTTTATTAATTCAGGCTTCCGTGTTTGTGTAATGTTGACATATGACATTAAAAGTAGGTAAATCTTGGAAAATGTTGGTGCACACACAATTTTTTAATATGGCTGTATGTTTTTATAGATTGCATTAAGGATCAAGTTCAGATCCATGCCCACCAGGACTGGACGGGACGATCACTGTAGAATTTTAAGAAGAGCTACCCCTGATGAATGTCAGACATCTAAGAGTCAACAGACAGAAACATGTTGGGTTATATATAGATTGCAACAAATGAATTTTTCACTGATATTTGTATGGTAAATGTTGTTTTTTTAGTTAATGTGGTATGGTTGTTTTTTAATTTTTACATTGATGATGTGTATGTAATCGTCCTGTTGTTTGATAACCTGGTTTTAAGGTTGTTCCTTAATCTGTGTATTATTTAACACAGTTTTAAGGAGAATTATGTCTTTTTTCTATAATAAAATATTTTTCTTAATGATATAGCTTTTGTGTGTTACACCTTTCCTTCCCAGTAAAATGTGAATTTGAACTGTTTTCTTCTATACTATAAAATATTGTCTTGGGGTCCCCAGACAGTGAAAACAGTAGGTCTATGTAACGGACCTTGCTGTGGGGATTGTTTTTGTTTTGACTTGACCTCATTTGTACTGCTGTTAAATCCATTACATTGAGGTAGATCTGTAGTAAAGTCTAAAGACAAGGTGTGCCATGGTGTAGGTGGAATATCCAAAGGTTGTAAAAGGCCAGCAGGTTTTTTCTTCTGGCTTTTGTTTTGGGCGCAAATGCCACAAGACATCACAAATGACTTTACGTCTTTTCGCCAAGTGGGCCACCAGAACTGTCTCTTAATTTTCGCTTCAGTTTTTGCGATACCTGGGTGCCCTTCCATCAGGGTGTCATGGTAATTGGAGATGACTAGTTCTTGTATTTCCTTATGTGGTAGAAATAGTCGTCCTTGATAGTAAGGTAGGTCATTGACGACTGAGTAGTCTGGGCCTTTCTTTACCCAGTCCTGCATGGTTGCTGGATCGAAGAGTTGTTGGATTTTTGAATGAATATCTTCTAGTGTCTGTAGAGTAGTTATGCCAAGGATTCTTTGCTCGGGAATTATTGGCACCGGTTCCGGGTTTGCATATGCTTCTCCCATTCCTATTCGGGATAAGGCATCTGCTTTGCCATTTTTGCGGCCTGGTCGATAGGTGATCACGAAATCGAATTCGGCAAAGAACAATGCCCATCGAAGTTGTCGCGATGATTGGGCTTTGGCTGTTTTTAAATACTGCAGGTTCCGGTGATCAGTGATTACGGTAATGGTATGCCTGGCACCAAGAAAGTAGTGCCGCCAAGCCTTAAAGGCGGATTTGATAGCTAATAGCTCTTTATCTGTAATCGCATACGTTTAACTCAGGTGCTGAGAACTTTCTGGACCAAAACGCTACTGGGTGAAGTTGACCGGTTTCAGGATCTTTCTGGGACAGGACAGCTCCCATGGCTAAACTGGATGCATCAGTTTCTACTATGTATGGAAGCTCAGGGCGTGGATGCTTTAAGACAGGTGCTGATGTGAATTTCGCTTTCAGCTCTTGGAAGGCCTTTTCAGCCTCTTCGGTCCACAAGAAGCGTTTGTTTTTTCGCAAAAGTGCTGTGATGGGGTGTACAACATGGGAGAAGTCCGGAATGAATCTGCGGTACAAATTAGCAAATCCGAGCATGCTTTGTACCCCTTTGACTGAACTGGGTGATGGCCACTTGAGAATTGCATCCACCTTTCGAGAGTCCATTCGGACTCCCTTTGGAGTCAGGATAAATCCAAGAAATTCAACTTCCGTAGCATGAAAAACACATTTTTCCAATTTTGCATATAACTTGTGCTGGCGTAGTTTCTCAAGGACTGCACGCACGTGCTTAACATGGCCTGATTCTGAGGAGGAGTACACTAGAATATCATCTATGTATACGACGACACAGACGTCAATGAGTTCACGAAGGACATTGTTAATAAAATACTGGAAGGCTGCTGGTGTATTGCACAACCCGAAGGGCATCACCTGATATTCGAATAATCCGTACTTGGTGCGAAAGGCAGTCTTCCATTCGTCGCCTTTCTTGACACGTACCAGATGATATGCCCCTCGGAGATCTAACTTAGTGTAGATACAAGCATCCTTTACTTGGTCTAGTAATTCGGGGATCAGAGGCAATGGGTATCGGTTTTTTACCATAATCTGATTTAATGCGCGGTAATCTATGCACGTTCTAAGGTCACCTTCCTTTTTTAGCACGAAGAATAAAGCTGAGGATGCAGGAGACTTGGAAGGACGAATAAAGCCATTAGAAAGGTATTGGTCCAAGTATTGCCGTAGGTGAAGATTTTCAGGTTCCGTGAGGGCGTAGATTCTACTGCATGGGGGTTGTGCACTGGGTAGGAGGTCGATTTGACAATCGTATGATCTGTGAGGAGGTAATGTATTGGCCTGTTCTTTTTGAAAAACATCCTGAAATTCTTGGTATTCCTGAGGTAACTGCACGATTGGGTTAACGACTGTAGCTAGGCCTTTGTTCAAAGTTTTCTCTGGGTAACAGGTGTGTGCACAATCCGGGAAGGTTATTCTCTTCTCTCGCCATTCTATACAAGGATTATTTATTTCCAACCATGGCATCCCCAGTATTATCTGGAACTGTGGGGCTTTGATTAGATCAAACACAATAGTCTCGCAATGCCCATCTTGACTCAACAGTGTCATCTCTGTAGTGGAATGAGTTACAGGCCCCGAGGCAATCTCAGTTCAATCAACTGTGGTGATGACATCCAAAGTGGTCTTTTTGCAAAGAGGTAGATTCATCCTTGACACCAATTCGTGGTCCATATAGTTTCCTACGGCCCCGCTATCTATGTATCCCCTTACTGCGTGCATACGTGATGGCTGCCTGGGATCAAGTAGG
This sequence comes from Ambystoma mexicanum, assembly GCF_040938575.1. Taxonomy (NCBI): domain Eukaryota; kingdom Metazoa; phylum Chordata; class Amphibia; order Caudata; family Ambystomatidae; genus Ambystoma; species Ambystoma mexicanum. The sequence continues at coordinate 1,101,053,676 of NC_090933.1, forward strand.
ACCATTGGGATGATCAGATGCGAGGTCTGAGTGTCCTTCTTTAAGCTCGGCCAGCTGACCTCTACGCTTGTCAGGCATGGTCATTTCCCGAATCAGGCTCTATGTGGCTTTTATCAGCAACGCCTACCGCCTTCTTGAGTGGTTTTGTAGGGCAATCCCGTAGAAAATGTCGTGAGGTTCCACAGTACAGACACAACTGTATCTGTCATCTTCTTTCTCTTTCCTTTGGAGTTAACGGTCCTTTAACCCCCCCCGATCTGCATAGGTTCAGATGCATCTGTTCCTTTGGGGGCAACGTTGGGTTTAACCAATACCCGATTCTCGAACTTAGCTCGATCAGTCTTTCGGTTCTGAAGTCGGTGGTCCACTAAGTCTATAAATTCTGTGCAATCCTGAGGTGGGTTCAGAACTTGAGCCAAGATGTCTTTGAGTTCTCCCCGAAGTCCACGATGAAACAATGTAATTCTTTTTTCCTCCGGCCACCCGGTTTCCACCACCAACCTATTGAAGGTTGCAATATAGGTTAGTAGATCCTGGTTACCCTGTCGTAAGGATAAAGGTTTGTTGTCCAGGGCTTGACCCTGTGAGTGTCTGGCGAATAGTTTTTCCATGCTCCTTTGAAAACCCTGAAAATCCCAGAGAAGAGGATCATCCTGGTTGACTAACGGAATGGACCAATCCGCTGCGCTGCCACTAAGATATGACAATACAAAGGCTACTTTGGCTTGGTCATTTGGAAAGGCTCCCGGTCTGCATAAAAAGTGCAAGCGCCATTGGTTCATAACCACGGCAAACCTTTTGGGGTCCCCAGCAAAGCGTTCGGGTGGAGCTAACGGAATATTTCCTGGTAAAACCAGTTGCACAGGATTGCTTGATGAAACGGGGGTTGGGTTTCCCCCATATCCAGGTAGGGGCATTTGCCCAGCTTGGTTTTGCAGTAGTTGCCTAGCCAGATCATCAGTGCGCTCCTTTGAGACAATCAGTTCTCTCCTGAGGGCATTAGTCTCTTGGCGAGCGGCATGTACTTCCGCCCTAAGTTCCCCCAATAATTGGGCCAGTTGGTCGGTTTCCGAGGTTTCCATAACACCCCGGTGGGTATTTTTAGAAAGGCTTTGTGTTCTGTTACGCTCACCTGGACCCCACAGGGGTGTCGATCGGACCCGGACAGCTGCGGTCTCCGTCAACGTGATGCGTAGTGCAGAGATGACTGTCTGGACTGGCCAGCCTAGTCTTGTCTGCTGGTCCCGAAGAAGTATTTTCCTGCAAGTGGAGACAGGGATTAGCCACCTGTGGGTTTTAGTGATGGCCTCCCAACTGTTCTCGCTCTCCCCCACTAATCACCTCCGATATCCCCTTAGTAACCTCACCTTATGTTTGTAAAAGATGAGCTCTCCATCCTGCGTGTCTTGCAGGGGCACGTAGATACCAGTTACTTCACTGGTTTGAAGGCGTTGGGAGAGTTCCGGTAAGCATTGAATCTAAAGTCTCAGGCGGGATTGGTAATTATCAAGTTCAAAGAGTTCAATGTGCCCGATGTTCACTCTTGTCCCCTTCCTTCCTTAAGTTGCAACTGAGTTTGTGAGAAGAAGGTCTCCTAGCTGCTGCTGGCGTTCAGGTAAGAGTCTGTGTTACCCAACGCTGTCCGGTAACTATTGCATGCGTTAACATGTTGTTTTTCTCCCTCTTTACAGATGCAGCATATGAAGATATGGAGAATAATACTGCCGGTGGTAAATCAGGTAAGTCTATGGTGGTAAGAGGTATTTGTTGATTCCCTTGGCTCACCTTGTTATCCTTGTGCCCCTAGGTGCTGGAGTACGGCGAACAAATGATGGAGACAGTGCCGGATCGAAAGATGCTGCGAGAACTGGTGAGTATGGCGCCGTGCTGGAGCTGGCGAAGCGGCGCGTGCAGGACTGATGTACTTTCCATGTCGGGAGATTAAATGGATCCGGAATCAGTTGAGGAATTTGAAATAAGTTTGTTTTCTAACCTTATCCTTTTCTTCCTCTTTATTCTAGGAGCTCTGGATTCGAGGCGGGCGTGGCAGAAGACTGGATGCTGGCTGCAGGCATGCGGGCCTGGCAGAAGACTGGATGCTGGCTGCAGGCACGGTGAGATTCACGCTGCTGGATGCAGAATAACACGAAGCATGTGCTGCTGTTCGGGCGTGGTTTAAATAGCCTCCAAAGTTGTCCCAGGAAAGAAGTTCCCCAGGACCACACCCGAGTAAAAAATAGTCCCTGTAGTAAAATAGTCCCATCCAGGCCTCACGTTGGCTTGGATTTATTTGCAGCATGGTCTGCATGAGGTAAGTAATGTCTATGAGCCTGGCACCTATGGCGCCAGGACTGATTTTTATTATGAGCCTGGTGCCTACGGTGTCAGGACTGAACCCAGACAGCCCCTAGCTGGGGCTGCTGGGGTTTTTGTAAATGTCTGGATGCCTGCTCCCGGGGCCGATGGGCTTCATCCGGGTGCCGGGGGGTAGGCATCATGACACTCTCTTAATAAGGAAGACTACCATTAGCGACGCATTGACTTGTTAAGCACCAAATGGACAACAAAAAGGACATCAGGTCTCTTGCCATTGAGCAGGTACAATTGTCGTTGAAAGGGGAAAACACAGATCAACTTTTAAGATGAATGGGAATGCAAAATACACCTGTCAATTGAGATAAACCACGTTGGGATTAAACACACATAACAAATTGGATGTGTTTCTATAATCGTGTTAATCCTCATTTACTTGGAGCATATATGGGGACGCATTGAGTCACTTTGGTGCCATCTGGTATGAATTATCACCTCTTAAAAAGTAATGACTCTGAGAATTACAGTGCCCTGTGAATTCACCTTTTGAGAACATTGTGTATGCTCACTCTAATGTGGAAACGTGCCATCATACAAGATGGACACAGTGCACCTGTACGTGCTCAGCCTTGCTCGCATTGCAGTATTTCCTTTTTTCTCTTTTATTATTCATTTTTGGCATGACGCTCTGGGACATACTTGGTACATTTGGATCTTGCTGTGGATAACACATTACTGTGAGTTCTGCATCCATTCACACGCAATGCTGTCCTTCACTTGTATGCATCATTTAGAATGCAGCTACCTGGATGATTCGTTACATATGTGTATATACATGCATTTATGTCCAGTTATTATATATTGCCAGGTATTATACTTTAACGGTATCACCTAATTCATGGCATGATGCTTTTGGCAATATTTGCTTGTATCAACATCAGGCACGCACGTAAGGGTTACTACTTATATCAATATTTGTTATACTATTTTAAAGTATGTACCATGACATCTACTTATTTGTTCATATGGTTTAGAGGAACATTGCTTTTTTTCGAATCATAGGTTTATTTCATTCTGGCAGTTACTCAGAAAGAGATGCGGCCCTATATTTTCACATACGTGCCTCTTGCGCCCCGTCAGTCATACGGAGCGGCATCCAGAGCCGGCCTGAGGCATGGGCAGTCTGTTTGGTGGCCCCGGGCCCCGCTGTCAGAAGCTGTCAGAGGTGCCCCGCAAGGCACCAGTGTCTGCCTCAGCTGCTGTGCAGCTTCCATTTAGAAGCTCGCGTGAGGGAGGCCACTGTGCCGCCTCCCACCCTCCTGTGGCGCGCTAGAGAGAAAAACTCCCATCAGATGCTGCAGGCCCTTTGATGACTGCTTATCACTTTCTTTCTTCAAGCAGCGCATTAAAGTGCGGCCGATTTACAAATGATGGCGCATTAAAGAGACCTTTTTTTTGGGAGGAGATGTTCATAACGTTTCTGTGTAAAAATATTAAAATAGGCATTTGCATTCTGAAAGCACACACAAAGCACCAGTTAACTGCCTAAATCTACGCTCTCCTCCAGGTCAGGTACAATATATCAAACAAAACAGTTTTAAATTAGATACATTATTTTCAGATGTTCAAATTTAACGGACAAAAAAGAGTTTTTTTTTCGATAGAATGTGAAGTTTTCATGACATTATATATGAACCCTGCATTTGTCAAACACAAACAGGTAACCTTTTCACACATTACATGATGTTATACTTTTAAATACATTTTCAAAACGCAAAGGCCATTTGTTTGCATTTTGCTGAAATAGCATTCTGGTATTTGTAGTCTCCAAGTCAAGAGGGGGGAATAATGCCACAATTGTACTTAACATATGGCTGTAATCAGGGGAGTTGCTAGGTCTGGAAAAGACCCGGGGCTACGCTGATGTCGGAACAGTAGGGACTGGGGGCTAGCTAGTCTTTTGGCTGTAGCGCCTGAGATTCTATCCGGGGCTACAACCAAAAGATCAGGGGCTATAGCCCCGTTAGCCCCCCCTAGCAACGCCCCTGGCTGTAATGATTTATATATTTGAATGTGTACCTTACTATGGTAAGTGTACTTTTGAAGTCATCTTTATAAAGCAGAGCATTGTTGAAAGCCAGACGGGTTGAGGAGGCGGAATGTTGAAAGAGCAAACAAGTCCTGAATATTTGCCCAGGATGTGGCAACAGAGGTTGCAATCCTGGAGACTGGTGCAGTTAATTGTCCCTGATTGTGGCCATGTGCTGGTTTTCAGGGCAGAATTAAAGGACACATGTGGGTGAACAGCGTAACTTTATTTCCGAGGGTGGACACAACCCTCTAGAGTGTTTTGGAGGTTGACATGTTTCCAGTGCAGACACTTACATGCAAGAAGCCTTAACATGATCATTAATGCACATGCTCGTATTGGGATTTTGTTTTCTAGGGAATATTTCACTACATATTGCTGGGTTAAAAAGGTGAGCATCTTTTATACTTGGCCAATGTATTTCATGAACAATTTCGTCTCTAAGGTTGTTTGTCTGTTGTTAATTACTTTTTTTGACTGGCCAATGCTCTTTTGTCTGATGCACTTTATTCTAAGGCAGTGGTCTTCAAACTGGGAGGCTGGCCCCCTGGGGTGGTCCGAAAGATGTCCAGGGGGTCCCAGGACTCCTTTGAAAAAGGATTGAGGTTACTGCTTTTAATTGAAAATATAAGAAATAGAAAATCTGCTCATATTTTAAAGACCCTGTGGCCACCCTGGACATCCTTTGGTCCCCCTAGCGGGGGCAACCCAAAGGTGGGTGGCCCAGAAACAATAGTTTCACTCAGGGGGGGGCTTAGTATGAAAACGTTTGAAGACCACTGTTGTAAGGGAAAAGGTCAAGTGAACCAAATGTATATCTTTCACTTTAAGATATATTCACTTAATGTGCATATATATCCTTGGTTACCAGCTTTTGAAGTCCGCTGTGGGGGCAAAAGTCAGGTGCGGGTGCCTACTCCCCAAGTTAAAACACCACATTTTACAGCACATGTTTGCAGCAGGAAGTGGAAAGAAACAGAGGCGTTGCTGGGGGGGAGGGTGAAGGGGCTATAGCCACGGGTCTTTTGGTTGTAGCCCCGGATAGAAGCCCAGGTGCTGCAACCAAAAGACTACCTATCCCCGGGTCCCGACAGTCTCAGCATTAGCGTAGCCCCGGACCTATTCCAGACCTAGCAACAACCCCGGTCAAAGAAGACATATGATTCACAGGAACGTCTAAGCGTTTAACATCTCAGCAACAGATTCCCAACCTGCTTAGTTGCCTATGCAACTTTATGCTATAGGATCTGCTATTCTACACCCGGTGAACAGTTTTGGCCTGCTCATCCCGTCCAATCAAGGCTCAGATGGTAGGTCAATGAGGCTACCTTCTCATTTTGTAATCAGCAGCCTGAAATAAAACTATATTGCTCATTTGAACAATATGCCCAAATATACACACAATACACATTAAAACACTCGTGAAACTACTGCAAAAACAGACATTAGCAACATACAATCACCATATTTTTGCAATGGCTTCCACAGATAGTGTTTTTAAACCAACGTTTAAAAAGACCTTTTGCAATCAGTATTTTTATCAATTACATCTAGGACGAGATGTGTTCAAGTTCCTGAATTGCAGACTGCTCTCAAATCCAGCCTTCGCCCCTTAACCAAAGTGAGTGCTCCAGCAACTTTTATCTCACTATTCCTTATCTGCCAAAATAAATAGTTTGTACAAGGTATTCAGCTGTCTGATACTCCCAAAAAATACCTCACTGCTGATATTGCCACATGGGTAAATATTAATATTGAAAAATCATATACTGGAGGAGACAGTGTACCTTACGCATGGCAACATGTTTTTAATTGAACTTCCCATGATACTTTGCATACTAGAGACTGATTCTCTGATATCACTGATGTCACTATTTATGCATATTAGGGGGACCACACATCTTTTGCAGCCCAGGGTCCCGCCAATCCGAGGGTGGCATCATGAGGATAACAAACAATACATTAATTTCTGACATCACCTTATTGCACATACATCCATGTATGTTCTTTTTTTTAAAAAATGTACAATCTCTAACAGTGAAAGAGTGCGTCTCAACTGGCATAGTGATTGATTACTTTGAAAAACTGTTTGTTCGGGAAGGATAGCACAATATTATAATATCTGACAACAGTGTTCAGTTATTGTCTAATGAGATGAGGCAATATTTAGAAAGACATGGCATAGTGAAACATTGCACAGCATTATACAACCCGAGAGCTAACGGGCTGGTGGAACAGACCAACCGTATAATCAAGGAATCGCTACAGTTTTCAGGGTGAATGGGTTGGATTGGAAAAAGAGTGTGCATGCAATGCTGATGGTGCATCAGGACCCTCCACATGTACTGACTGAAATATCACCATTTCAACTGATGAGGGATAGGCCTATGCACTGTGATTCGTATCCAGATTGGGTAAAGGATCAAGCTGTGGGGGAAAAGCACAAGAGCACGGGTAGGATGCATCATGTGATGGTGGACCATGTTGTGAGGATCAGGAAACCTTTCAGTGTGTCCAAGGGATGCTCAAGGTACTGTGACCCAATATTAGTGACTAAAGTGGGTGAGAAATATGTGGTAACCAATGATGGCAAATGCTGGAGCATAAGGCGTGTGGCGGTGGTTAGCCATCTTGCTCTCAGAGAATGACTTAAGGGTTGTGCAAGTTACGAGAATATGGAGGTAACTGGTATAAGGAGGGGCCATCTCATGGTGATTGAGAGTATCATGTGGATAAAGAAGGCATCCTTTGCTCAGGTGAACATGGAATGTCCACAAATGGGTCACCAGGAGTGTTTTTGATCCTACTGCATTGGAAAAGGAGCATGCAGGAGGGAAAGGCAAGACGAAGGCAATGGTACCACAGGCCAGGTAAGGAAAAGACCTGCCAAATATGATGACTTTGAATTATACAAATGATTGATAATGTACACTTCTTCTTTCTGTTTTTTCAATGGCCCAGTTTTGCCAGCCACATGGGGAAGGTATTTTGCACTTGCTAAATGTTATCACCTGTAACTACTATAATGTCAATGTTTCCTTCAGCCCTTTTTAAATGCATAGTTTCAGCCTACGAGGGGGAACCTACGTTGTATCCTGCTGCATGCACCTCAGGTGTGTGAGGCGAACGTCATTGGTCTCACCCCGAGTGCCCGAGGCTATGACGTAGTCGTGGAGTGAGGGTCATCAACTGGCACCTATGCTGGTATCAACTGTCATTTCATGCAGGGCCTGCCAATGCCGACTGGGGTCCTTTTAATGTTATAACATTTTTTTTTATCAAATAAAGAGGCCAATTCAACGTATCCTTTTGTCCTGCATTACTGGAATATCTAAATGCTCAGGGATTGTTATACTCACTTTTGATTTGCCTTTTAAAGACAATGGACGGGTAGGGGCATTTAACAGGTAATATCTGCCATGATAGCACTGCTTCCAGTCTGCTCCCTTATTTTAATATCCTTTTCGGGCAATCTGGTTCTATCTGGAGCAGGTTTATGCATAATGCTAAATGTGGGAAAAGGCCTTCTTAATGGGAATTTCTATCAGCTAAGTGAAAGGTAGAATTCCACACAGTATATCTGCTGTCAGACAGCTCTATTTGTCTGCAGAATTTCTGAAAACACCCCTGTTTTCTGGGTATTTGATCTGAAATAACTTTAAAACTCCACTCATGCAACATCATTTGATGCAAAATGTTCTCAATAGATGGGGCATATCATTGGTTCTCTTCAGAAACTAACACTCCTAATTATCTTGCTGATTATTTTGATGTGTACAATCATTTTTACATGTGATAATGAGGGAGTTGGGTTTAATGTTTGGGTCAGGTGGAATGAAATCCTTTATTCCCTCATAACGTATGTTATGAACTTCTCCCATTAATGAGGCTTGCATATTGGAAATCACAAGATAATTTTAAATCGCCAGATATGTCTCAATAAGGACGTTATGGAAATATGAAAATGTGTTCATTGGATCTGTTTCTATATCATATTTGTTTTTATATCATTACATCATTATACATTATGAAATCACATGTGTCTTTGGATTTTAAAACAAACAAGGTGTTCCAAAGTTATAACCTATAAGGTGATTCCATTTCGATGCACTCAAATCAAATATTGCAAATATTGCAAATTCGTAGATTTTAATTTTTTTGCATTGCATGTGTTCATCCAACCAACATATTCATTGCAGGGCTTGCATAGGCCCCTTGGGATCTACAACATTATACAGACATGCACAGTTGGTCATTCTATGCTGAGACACAAGTTCTAAAGGTCAAAGCTTTCTGGAAAACTGGTAAGTGGGTGTATTGTGTAACTAAGGAACAGATCCATTTCTTATGACATGGCTTGGACTATAAATCTGTGAATCACTAAAAAAGCCTGATTACGTTGGGTTATTAATGTTTGTCCTGTACTTTGACTATCCAATTGTTATTAGTGCATTTTAACATAATTCAGCAGTTGGAAAAGTCATTTTAAAATATCATTTTGGCTTTCTTGCTCATTTAAAAAACACTTTTTAAGCCATGTTTGTGTAACCTGGGCAGACACTGCTTGATTTAAATATTTTGCTTAAGAATAATTTCTGTGAGGTGTACAGTATAGAGACGACACAGCAATGTAAAATACATTTTCTTCAATAAAAGGTCTTTCAGTTACATTAAATAACCTTACATAACCATGTCAGGTAAGTATATAGGTATATTGCTGAGCTCTACTGCTGCATTACTAATATACTGTTATTTCTCATGTTCACGGTCAGGCTTGGATGTTAGCAGCCCACTTGCATGCTAGCCTAAGCATGCTGGCCTGAGCAACGTGGGAGCCACAGCAACAGCTTAGAGTTGTTAGCACTCAAGCCCACTGGGAAACATGTGAATTCACATTGTTAGTTCTGTAGAATTTTGCACGGGTGCAAACAGTCTATATCAATACAATATTTTCCCTTTGATGCGGCAGGGCACGCAGGTCAGTGCCCCTTTCAAGAAGACTAAAGTATCCCTTTTCTAAGATGACTGTGACAGGGGATTGCTGACAAGGAGAGTGCAAGCACCAGGGGTGTATGTCAAGATGGGTGGAGAGCACTAGCTGTCTTCCAAATGGGGAGAGGGAAGAGTGTGAGGGTGAAAAGGGACCAACAGAGCACAATGCCACTTGTTGCACAGGAAAGCGGCCAGCAACTCTGCCCAAACACATGCTTTCACTGCCCATTAATGCATTGGAATAGAGGGAGTTGATTGATGGGTTTCCCTATGCCAACTGCTAATAGAAAATTGCAAACATCTACACCTGCTAAATAGGAGTAAGTCATACAAGTGAAGAAACAAATAGAAGTCAAGAGTGGAACAATTCAGTGTTATAGCCAAGAAACAGAAGACGGAGGAATACACTGTTGCTATTTCATGGTGTCTTCCTTTTTACTTTTTTTAATGTTTTTGTTCAGCATTTCAAATTACTAAAGGTAAAGTACAAATCAGATCAAACCCATCTCTGGTACTAAGAACAATTATAATCCCACTTTATTATAGGAATCACTTCTTCACCATTCTGTGATATATGTCTTAAAGGAGAAAACAATGATTGTTAGTTTAACAGAAGATAAGTAAGGGCCTGCATAATGCTTTTTGCACCCTCATACATTGCACATTTGTTTGCTCTCAATAATGGTGTGCTTTACAAATACATATCCTATGCCATTCAATATATACATATATTTAGTATGGCCACAAAAAAAATCAGTTTGGGATTTGAAAAAACCCACATACACTTCAATTGAAGTGCCAAGGTTAAGCTTTATATGATGGATTGGATCGAAGCAAGAACCAGATGCCTCACATATAAAGACTTTAATAATCTTTGGTTTAGTCCAAAAAAATTCAGGGACATTGGGCCTCATTAGGACCCTGCCGGTAGCTGTACCCTTATAGAGGGCACGGTTGCCGCCGGTAATGAATTTTTACAGTGTCTATGGAATGGGCAATTACCGGGTCATGCCGACCTTGGTGGACCCGGTAATTGCCCATTCCATGGACCCTTTAAAATGAATCCCCATTCCCATTAGTGCCCCATAGGGCTCAATGGCAATGGGGATGATGCTCATTCTTGTCCCCTTGCGGGACCCGCAAAGGACGTTTGGTAAAACCAGACGTCCAGAGCGGGTCCCGCTAGGGGACCTCTTAATAGGGCGGTACGGTGTTAATGGCACTGGCACCTTTACCGGCGCCGTTAACCCCTTACCGCCCTCCTCGTAATGAGGCCCATTGAATCTTATCTGTGTAGGGCTCTATCACAGCAAATGAGAAATGTAATTTTACGCCTGCATTTAAATTTGTTGCCAACTCGAGGCGTATTAGCTTGGAGGAAGACCATTAAATCCGAATACAACTATTGTCATTTTTGTTGTGATCTGTTAACTAAAGAAACATTGGAACATCTAATAGTAGAGTGTATGTCCCTTATAGTGATGATTAAGATACATTTTGTTAAACACATGGATTATTTTGGTGATATGAATGCAGAAAACAGGTGGATAGCGATTGTGGCTACCAAGGTCATGAGTATTCGCATAGCAAAAGTCAATTTTATGAATGCCTTGAATTTAATTGATCAGACTGAGTGTCTGGCTAAGTAATTGTCATGAGCGAGGGACCAGCAGTACTTATTATTTTTGAGAATATGAGTAGTTTATGAATTGTAAGCAATTAATATGTCATTTGATCTGAGATGGAACTGTGTTGCACGTTATGAAGGAACTTTTGGGTTGATGGGCCTCATTACGACCCTGGCGGTAATCGCCCGTCATTACCGCCATGGCGTAATGAGCGTTTACGCCGTGGGACGATGGCGTAAAGAGCGCCACATCACGACCCATCGCGCACGAGCATTACGCCATGGCGGTAATGCAATTAACGCCATTGCGGAAAAGGCCCCTACCGGCATCGTTAAGCGAGCAAGGTGCACTTCCGCCACCGTAAGTAGCGGCCACCGTAAGTAGCGGCCACCGTAAGTAGCGGCCACCGTAAGTAGCGGCGGCCGTAATTAGCGGCGGCCGTAAAAAGTCGAACCGGAAATAGCGTCATCGCGCCGGAACGGGAAACAGCCCGTCGGCCATCTTGAAAAACACAATCCATCGCCATCCTACCAAACAACACCAGACCCAACCCTGACACCTGTCCCAACCAACCACCTACCCATCCAAGTACCCGAAAATGCCCAAATCTGTGAAAAAGGCATGTGACCGCCAGCGCCAGGAGAGATTCAGCCGGGAGGAACTCTGCATGCTTGCGGAGACCCTGCAAGACAACGCAGGTGTCGTTTTCTCCCGGACATGACCAGGACAGCGATCGGGAAAAAGAAGGCCATCTGGGCCCTGGTGGCTGAGCGCATCAGCGCGGTGGGGACCGTACCCCGCACCCCACAGCAGTGCAGGAAGCGCTGGGATGACCTACGCATACGGGTCAGAGCCGTCATCTCAGCAAACCGCAACCTTGCCCTGGGTACCGGTGGAGGGTCGGAATCCCCCCTGAAACTCCAACCGTGGGAGGAGATCTGTGCAACCACGATTGGCATGGAATCCATTGAAGGCGTCGGAGGGATGGAAAGGGGAGCTCCGACATCAGGCGATGAAGGTAGGTGCCTCAAACAAGACATGCCATAGTCACAGCAGTCCAATCATGTGTAGCACAAGGTTGCCCTAGAGTGTAAATGCAACACATATCAACACTGCCCATAGCCACATGCGAGCACCACCCTGCATACACTGCTGGCACCCGCATACCTGCATCCACATTCCACACCAAAAGGAGACAACCTGCATGGCACTGCCTGAAATCTTCCTCATCCACTGACCACAATAATGTCAAACATTTCATTCCAAAGTACGCAGACCCATCAATAACGCCCTCCCTCCTTTGCTCCACCACAGGCACAGATTCACACCCAGAGGACCAGGACACCCCTGCGCCAAAGAGAGCCAAGAAGGCCATCAACAACGGCCCTGCACCCTCAACCTCAGCTGCAGTGAGGCAGACCCCACAACAAGCAGGTCCCACTGCAGGCATACCGGAGGTCCCACCGGCAAGCACCCCTGTTGGCAGCAGGCCAGCAGCAGCTGCTCCACCTCCACCGACATTGCCTGCCACAGGAGGCAGGGGGTCAGCGGCCAGCAGCAACATCGGGGAGACAGCTGCAACAGCTGCATGTTCAGACTAGGACATGGAGCACGAGGTCAGAAGCCCCACTGACCTACTACATTCCCCCTGTTTCTCAGACGCCAGCCCCCATGAGGGTCACACACAGGGGCACACAGAGGTAGAGGAGTGGCCATCCACCCCATGCCCTGTCCACACTCCACAGGAGGGGAGCAGCCCCTCCATCACTCCACCAGCACTGGCCATGGGCCAGCACGGCCAGCAGTCCCTCCAGGACATCACTCAACGGCAGCATCAACTGTCCGCAATGCTGGATGAGCATGCCGCGGAATGTGTGGGGGCTAGGTCTAGCATTGAACAGGCCACGGAGACCCTAAGGGCCGAAGTGGCGCAGAGCACTGCCACCCTGAGGGATGCCATGCAGGCCATGTCCAGGGACATCTGTGCAGAACTTGCGGCCTTGCGTCGTGCGGTCACTGGCCTCACCCACACACGACAGGACGTGCATGCACAGGGGCAGCCAGGGACATCCTCCACTGCCTGTTCTGCGCAGAGCAGCCCCGTGCGACGTTCCGGTCGTAACCTGCGCTCCACAGCCAGGGGTGCCCCGGGGGCCGGGAGAGGGGGCTTGTAACAGCCTGTGGCCACTGTCACAGGCATCTGTTGACACCTAGAGGGTGTGTGTTGGGGTGTGCAGGGGGGAGGTGGGAGGGGGTGTGTTGGGGTGTGCAGGGGGGAGGTGGGAGGGGGTGTGTTGGGGTGTGCAGGGGGGAGGTGGGAGGGGGTGTGTTGGGGTGTGCAGGGGGGAGGTGGGAGGGGGGTGTTGGGGTGTGCAGGGGGGAGGTGGGAGGGGGTGTGACACGACATTTCATGGTTTCAATACACTTTATTCTTTAAAAAAAAGTAATGTGTGGACATTTTCATTGCGTATGTGTGCTTTATTGGTGCCCCAAGTGCAGTCTCCATGTGATAAACACCAGCCGTGTGTGCTAGAAGCAGTGGTCGATGATACTTTGGCGCATTGCACGCCCCTCCTGTGCATCGCCTCCTCCATGGGGTGCCGCCCCATCTGCACCCTCCTCATCCTCATCGTCAGGTGGTTGCAGTTCTGCGTCAGGGGGCAGGGGCACATTCCGTCTGACGCACATATTGTGTAGCATGACACATGCCATGACGATCTTTGCCACCTTCTCATGGCCATACAGGAGTGCGCCACCAGACCTGCTGAGGCTTCGGAACCGTGCCTTCAATAGTCCGAATGTCTGCTCTATGACCACACGAGTACGTGTATGTGCACGGTTGAAGTCCTCCTCGTGCTGGTTCTGCGGGTTCCGGACTGGTGTAAGGAGCCACCTCTTCAGGGGATAGCCTGCATCACCTGTATGTAGGCGAGAATGTATGTGTCAGTCATGTTGTCTGATCAGGAACATGATGTTCCGCCATGGCTCGCATCCAACTGTTACTTTGGCTCACTTCTACATGCACTGATTGATTCACACAATGCAACCAGTATATGCTCATGGCTCCCATGGCCTGTTTTGCATGCCATCACCCAATGTATGCAGAGGGGTTGTGTGCATTGTGAGTGCACATCCGCTGTCTCCGTTCTCTGTGTTACTCACAGCCAGGTGGAGTATGCATCATCCCCCCCCCTTTCTGCCAGGTGGAGTATGCATCATCCCCCCCCCTTTCTGCCAGGTGGAGTATGCATCATCCCCCCCCCTTTCTGCCAGGTGGAGTATGCATCATCCCCCCCCCCTTTCTGCCAGGTGGAGTATGCATCATCCCCCCCCCCTTTCTGCCAGGTGGAGTATGCATCACCCCCCCCCCTTTCTGCCAGGTGGAGTATGCATCATCCCCCCCCCCTTTCTGCCAGGTGGAGTATGCATCATCCCCCCCCCCTTTCTGCCAGGTGGAGTATGCATCATCCCCCCCCTTTCTGCCAGGTGGAGTATGCATCGGTACGTCATTCACCTGCCCACTTCCATGACATTGGACTCACCGAGTAGCCAGGATCTTGGGCCTGCATGTCGCTCCATGTAGCGTGGTATTGTGGAGTTCCTCAGGACCATTGAATCATGGGTTGATCCGGGGAATCGGGCACAACAATGTGTGATGATCTTGTTGGAGTCACAGACCATTTGCACGTTGATTGAGTGGAACTGTTTCCGGTTGCGGTACGGTACCTCCATGGCACGTGGAACCACCAATTCCACATGGGTGCAGTCGATGGCACCAATGCAACCGGGTATGCCGGCTAGTGCATGGAAACCCACTTTGGTGTTTGCAATCTCCTGGGCAGTCCGTGGTAATGAGATGTGGTCGTCTGTGTGCTTGAGGAGGGCATCGAGCACTTGGATGAGTGTTCGTGAGAATAATGGTTGTGAAATGCCATGCAGGTGCCCCACTGTGTGCTGGTAGGTGCCTGTGGCCAGGAAGTGGAGTACAGACACTACCTTCAGTAGGGGGGGGATGGCGGTTGGACTTTCTATCATGCTGACGATGTCGTTGTGTGTCATGTCTACGATGGCGGTGATGGTGTCCCGGTCCAAACGGTACAGGGTGTGGATCTGCTCAGCAGTGAGGTTGAATGGATTGGCTCTGATGCGTGGGATTGGGGGCTGCCTGCGTGGTGGCACTGGCTGTGCTGGTGGGGCTTGCTGGGCCTGCCTTGCCCTCCTTCTCCTCCTGCGTCTCCTCTGTGCTGCCTGTTGTTGTTGTTGTTGTTGCTGTTGTAGCACATGCATTGCTATCAGGTCCTCCAGCCCCAACATTGCTAGTCGTATTGGCATCATTGTGGAGTGTGACTGGGTGTGGGAAGGGGTGGGGTGTGCTCTTTTTGTGCTTCCCTGAGTCTGTATTGCCTTCACCTGTGCTGTTTCTGTGCACCTGTGGCAGCTGCATTCACTTAACATGGCCCTTTACGGTTGGTTCGCGATGGCGTTATTTGCACCATGGCGGTAAGGTACTTAACGGGCTGGGTGATGGCGTTAGGTGCATGTCCGCTTGGGTCGGCATTTGCATACCTTTCCGCCATGGCGTTAAGTACGGTGTGGCCGGTCGCGTGCGCGCACCCTTGGCGCAGTTAGCGCCAGCGTTAACTACGATGCCGCTAATGGCATCGTAGTTAACGGTCACGGGTCATGATCGGACCTGGCGGAAAACGATGGCGGTAACCATTTACCGCCATCGTTTTTCACTTAGCGCCAGGGTCGTAATGAGGCCCGATGTCACTTAGAACCCCCGCGACCTGATTAAATGCAAACATTTGCACTGTCGCGTTGGTGTGCCATAAAATGGAGGCTTCGAGTTCCTCAACTCCGTTTGTTTAATTAGGAAACCAGGCTGCTGTGGTCACACCTTATTACTGCACCAGAAAAAAAATATGCTGGAGACTTAGTCCAATTGCTGTTGTGTGATAAGGAAGCTTAATTGATCTGCCCTATGGATTACACGTGTTTCGGCAAGGTGCCTTTCTCAAATCAGGGCTTATCCAACTTTATTTCTCTTGATCATTACTGGAAGTGTAATAACAGGGATCAATCCCAACTGCAAATATCATTGCCGCGTCCCGCGTTCAAGCTTGATTGGGGATTGATCCCCGTTATTACACTTCCCGTAATGATCAAGAGAAATAAAGTTGGATAAGCCCTGATTTGAGAAAGGCACCTTGCTGAAACATGTGTAATCCATAGGGCAGATCAATTAAACTTCCTTATCACACAACAGCAATTGGACTTAGTCTCCAGCATAATATTTTTCTGGCGCAGTAATAAGGTGTGACCACAGCAGCCTGGTTTCCTGTGTTGCACGTTAGTACACTTTATGATGAGTGGGTAGGCACAATCAATTTTATTTTATTTTATTATGAGTTCTTTCAAGCAGGTCGATGAAATATAAATGCTTACTTTTACCATTTATGTGCGATATTGTATACCTATATTATATT
This sequence comes from Ambystoma mexicanum, assembly GCF_040938575.1. Lineage (NCBI taxonomy): Eukaryota > Metazoa > Chordata > Amphibia > Caudata > Ambystomatidae > Ambystoma > Ambystoma mexicanum. Next base: position 1,101,070,187 of record NC_090933.1, read on the forward strand.
TGTTACTGTGCACATGATTTTGATTTTTAATGTGTTAATATTAATGCATTTGTTTACTTGAATTTGTGAAATCAATAATTAAAAAAGTTGAGTAACATCAGTTAAATTAATTTTTTTTAAAAATAGATATGCTATAAAAAGTATTGTTTATTTACTTTGAGTCTGTTGTAATGTACTCTACCAGTTGCTTAATTGTTTGGGTTAACTTTCAACGCTAATTCTGCCTGTGATAACGCCTCCATTTTTTCATGGTAAAGAGGAGAAGATTCTTGCAGCAAAAGGCCTGTGCCATTCCCTCCAATTCATCACCAACCTCATGGTTCAGCTGAGTCTGGTAAAAGTGGCAGTAATTGAATTACTGCTCATTTTCAGCCACTTTCTTAAACACTGCCAAACTCGTAATAAGTGCACTTGTCCTTAAAAATGGGGGTAGCAAATTTTTTGTGTAATCTTCTAGATGGATATACATGTTTCCCATTCTGGATAAAATGCTGGTAAAATTGCCAGTAATTCCGGATCTACCTGCAGGCCTGACCTACCCTGAGATCAGGCCACCACCGCCTAAAAAAATGCCACAATGACCAGCACCGGTAATACCACTGCTGGTGATTGCGGCATCTCCTCCACTCCATGGAATGGAGAGTTACCGGCATTCCTGCTGCCAGCAATATCCCGGTAATATCTGGCAGTGGGAATGCTAATTCTGTTTGGATGGCATCCAACCGCAATTACCAGCAGGATACCACAAAACATGGAATGACGGCCCTTTTGTTGTCTCTTCATTCTTGGAACGACAATGTAGTCACTTATTTAGGAACTTGTAGTGGTGGTTATTAGTCTGTTGCAAAGCTCTGGACTATGTGACTATTTTATTTAAAGAAGCGTCCTCTTTTTATCAGTGTGTAGCTAAGTGTGAATCAAAACATTTAAAATGATCATTCTGGCCAATGAGGTAGTTTCGTTCGCCCCCCACATGTTCTGTCTTTAGAATAAGGATTTTCAACTCTTAATTTGGGTTGTGTTAATTTTGATATTCTTGTTTTCTGTAAAACTGAACATGCCATTGATAACGTGGAAGATTCTCTGGGAGAAAGTGTTTTTATTTGCTGGTATGCCTTAGGTGAGAAGGAGAACCGTTATCAGCTCAGGCAGATATGCCTAGTAGATAGGTGCATTTCTGATGTCATGAGCACTAAAGCAGAACATCAGAGGTAGAAGTGGAAGGAGCTGGGAATGTATTTCTGAGATACAGTTTTAGGATAACTTGAGGCCATGATCTGAAGACTGGATCCACAAGCAGCACAGACATGTTTGTTATTCATGAACTTTCTCTATTACATCACTGGTCATACTTAAGATGTATAGCCCTAGCCCAAGGGCCTTTCGGTATGTTATGGGCCCTGGTGACAGATCTCTTCAGAGCCCATAATTCCCCGTTTGTCCTGAGGGCATGGTCTTCAAAGCTACTGTACCCACAGAAGGGGGTACAAGAAAAAAAAAGGCAATCCCTCTGGATTGGTTGCTGGGAACTTGCCAACAACCACATACACAATGTCACGTGGATCGAGCGGCGGGATTCACAAAGGAGCCAGGTTGCTGCTAGGTGCGGCCCGACAAGGTATACGAGTGGCAATGGTGATCATGGGGAAGATGCCAGGCAGCATCTGCCAGATGTGGCCCAGCAAAGATTGTATCCATCGACGGGGGTGTGATCTGGCCCAGACCTCAGCAATCTAAGGAGCTGGGTAAAGGGTGGGTTTGGTGCTTAGGCTTAGTCTGTCAAGTGTGGCCCAGGGGAGTAGCAGTCAGGGACCTTGGGACTGTGCTCCCTTTGATCATGGGAGCGCCGCACCGAGAGCTCTGAGCGTGGTGCTCCAATGATCAGAGGTGCTGTGCTGCGAGCCCTACCGGCAGCGCACTCACGCCTTGGGGAATGATGCAGCATCTACGTATTGGCCAGTTTTCAGGCCATATGGGATTTCAGAGGCATACTGGCTCGTATGGCTTGGAAATTAGCCAATGGGGGAGGGACACATCACTCCCCAGGGTATAACTGTTCTTATTAAAATACACCAAAGCCCTGGGATAGAGTATCAATCAACAGACACATTGTAAAAAAAAATAGATAATGAAAGACAGGGTTAAAAAAGAAAGTGAGAAATGATATGGCTCTTGTAGGCTTTCTGGTTCATTTTTTTAATAATGTGATGATCCAGTTCACTGGCCATAGTCACTCACAAACCTTAGCCCTTAAATGTGGCGGTAACCCTATTACCGCCACATTTAAAGGTTGGCCTAATCACGAATCAGGTGGTAAGTGGGAGTTTTACATCCAGCATCTTGCTGGAGGTAAAAATGTCCTCTTACCGCCCGTTTTCAGCAGTTTTTCGCTGCTATTACCGCTTGTGGTAGTAGCACCCCACAACCCCATTGGGTCCAATAGACATAATGGGGAGTGGGAACTTACTGCTCTACCACTACTCGTGATCCAGAGCTAATAGGGCTGCACAGAGTAAGGGTAACACTATTTGCATTGGCAGTATCCCGGTGGTATTACCGCCAGGATACCGCCAGACTCCTGATGAGGTGAATCCTTTAAGCCTACACCTGTTCGAGCAAGAATTGTTCCAGCTTTATCGATTCATATGCACTTGTACAGTTAAATAGAACAATATACATACACATAACTGGGGTTGATGGAAGACAGGTTACTTTTGTTCAGGTCTGTATTGTTTGTTTCATGCCTCCGAGGTCTCAAGCGAGGACAATTGTAGAGTTAAAGGAGGCAGGTAAAAAAACGAGTTCTTTATTGTTTACTTTTAAATCTATATTTAGAGTTTAGAATCGCCCGCGAGCATCAACAGCTACGATATCATATGTGAGTGCATACATAGTACAAAAGGATCCGATTACCAAAAAGTCAACCTGCACCTGCTCTTGCTTAACTAAACATGGAACTCGACTAGCAAAGAATAAGCGTGTATGAATGAATGTAATGGATGCATCTGCTATCCCAGTACATTATTACCCAATAGCCAGCTAGCACATGACTTCACTTCAGCCTGGTCAGTGTCTAATGTTATGAGTGGGAGTCATGCCCTGGAAACAGGCAGCCACCCTAGCCCCTTAAAGTAAGAAGCCCTTGAGGCCCTTCCACTGCTCGGGATATAAATTACATGAGCAATCACCCTAGTTCCAGCTTGCCTGTTCCCCGCATTCAGAGCCATACTGGGGGCTGGCGCTGCTCTACATATAGCTACGTTAAGTTCTTCATCCTTCTTCTGTGCTTCTAAAATTGTTACTTTTGATGTGCAGTGCTCTGTCTGTGGCCATTGTATTTTTTTTTTGTTATTTGTCTGAGGGGTCTCAGCCTGGCATCAGGGAGTCCTGGCACTACTTTGCATGTATCCTAGACACGTACGGCCTTAGTCTCCTCTAGCTGAGCCATGCTGTGTGGGGGAGGATTCCAATCTTATTAAATCGCGGGCATCAGGATTTGCAATACAAGGTTCCCTTTTGTTTTACTCATCTTTTTGTCATTGACTGTCCCATCAGGCTATTAAATAAATAAAGAGGTTTGCGCAATCACAGTTTTTGGGGAACTGTAGATACAAAGTCCATGCATTTACCTTTGACTAAAATAGACCTTACGTTTGTGTTTGTTGGGAGCCATGACATTGCTATTGACAAGTTTCAGATCCCCCCACTTTCTTAATCCATTACTCCTTCTACTGGCTTGGGGGATGGCTATGCTGAGCAGATGATACATTTAGCAACTTGTTGTAGGAAATGGGTTGAAGTAATAGCATTGTCATACAGGTTCATGTACTTCTCAAACTAAAATCTTGAGAATGTAGCTTTGGAGACGAGGGTAAAACTTTTGGATACTATGATCAAACGATCCCTAACATTGGGCGTATGTTTGCGGGGTACTGTGGCTTTGCTGCACAGGTGTACTACCTAATGCATTCCACCATTCTGTCAGTGCCTAGTGCTATTTTGTAGTAAACTACATCTTTCTAGAACGTTTGGTTCATACTGGAAGACAGGCCCTTGCTGGGCAGATTTGCATGCTGGTCTCCAAGAAAAGCAGAGCGATGATCATTGACTCTGCAATTGAACTACCACAGACAGACTAAGGCATCTGGCTCAGAGCTGTCATCCTACAGACACCACATGCGGCAGTGCTAGATTAGTGGTGTGTTACGTCGTGTCCTAGGGGTGTACCTCGTGCGCTTCACAGTTCACAGGTAAAGTAGACAGGAGCCAAGAAGGAGAGCCACTCTGTTGTGGTGAGGGTTGTGACTCTTTATTACTCCTCTTTTAAGGTACAGGCTAGGACACAGGTAGATGATACCAAGTAGATACAAGAGGAAGGGTACTGGTGCCTGCCACCCAGTCTGTTTTGCCAGCTTCTCTCAACTGACGCTCCTGGAACCTCAGATTTGGAACATGCTTCGCAGATTCTATATATGACATCAGCATATGAATCACAGCACTCCACTCACCGCTATACAGGGTGCTTCAGTGCTGATTGATTATCTCGAGTCTTTCTTCCTACTCTAGTTTTCCCTCAGCCTCCGCAGTGGTCTGGCTCTAAACCAGCTCTGGCTTCTCTATCATAACAAGTATTTGTCACGCTGCGAAGTGAGAACAACATTTACCTGTCAGACAGCCTGCACAGCAGTACATAACCACTATTCTCCTCCTCAAATGAATGATAATTATCAGCATGCATACACACCAATGCTTTCAGAGCTGACTGAACCTTTCTTCCCTGATGATGGATATTTCTGAGCCTAAGCTCCTGAGCGGAGTCACTTTCTGATATATTGCTCTTTTATGTAACCTGCACTAAGTGTTTAATGCCATTTCAGGTTTCAGTATAACCACTGCCTATGTCCCTGTTTTCTCTGTGCACTCTCCTTTGCCTGATTTCCAGCTTTACCTCTGTGCTGTACTTACTTTAGCCTTATCTGGGACTGTGGTCTCATCGGCAGAGCTTGTAGTGTGTCACATATACAGTATTAAACAGAATTGCCTGTAGACTAACTGTGGCTTCAACCTAGTAACAGTGGATTTTATATCTATCCCTTGCTTCCTATGTAAAACATATGTGTTGGTGCATGTTTGGTACATTGATCTTAGAGGGTATGAGAGGCTCCGTCATACTCTTCAAATAGAAAAGAAATGTATGACTTGGTAAGCAGCAGTCCGGCATGCTTATGACTGGCTGAGATAAGCCCTGTCTTCAGGGTCATTGCAGCAGTGCTGTCTTTCTGCGATGGCACAATAATGCGTCTTGAATCATGCCTTTATGGAGCAGGTAGGTCTTGCTTCATTCAGAATATGTAACACCACTAATTGTTGAAGAAATTAGGTCTGTGGTTTTTGTAAGGGATTTCAGAAATGTGAATGTCCCAATGATTTGTTGAAAGCAGTAATCTGCTGGTGTGAAATTCTTCTTCAATTGGTTATTCCTGTATATTCCACTTGAATTAAATATTCATTGTTTTTTACAATGTAACCCCTTACATGTTTCAAGTATTTCTGCTTCTAAATACTATGAATCTAAATGTCACATATTTAGGATTGGGAGCATTCTTCCGATGACATCTCTCCAATCTAGGAGTGGGTGATGTGCTGCACAGATCCATCCACTCTTTTATATCAGAACAATCTCAGTATATTTGTCTCTCTCCTTTTTCATCAGACTGGTCTCCTTAAGTCTGTGGTGCTCCACAGGGGTCTGCATTACCACCCCTTTTATTTCCCACGTATGTTTTTCCCGGGTACAATTTGTTGACTAGCAGATTTAATTTTTGGATGGATACAACTGATACCCAGGTTTTGTTACAAATAGACCGGGACCAGAATTTTGGACCAAATTCCATACGTGTCTCCAGGCAGCCAATTTGTGGATGTGGTGACATTGCCTTAAGAACAAATGCTCAACAACAGACATGCTCACCCCTTTCCCTCCTGTGCTAATTTCCACTGCATTTTCGCTGATTTCGTTTGCGCACCTGTTGGTTCACAGAAAGTCTTGATTCCACTCTTTCTCTCCCTAATGTATCTGTAGTCAGGTGCACTTTTCTCCATGTTCGCACCCTGTGTTGTTTTTCTATCCTCAGTGAAAATTGCAGTTACTAACAGCTTAATTTCTGGTCTTCTATTACGGTAAGACGCTATTTTTAGGTCTCCCCAAAAACATTTATTAATGAACTCCTACATGTACAGTATAGGGTAGCCTTGTAGTTTATGAGACTTGGATGTTTTGACCACACATCACTGTCTATCAATCATGCTCATCATTGGCTGCCCCTTGGCCATGCGTATAAAGGGCCCGATTCATGGAATTATTTGCACAGTTCAAAGTGACTTTGCACTGCTGAAAATTGACTTTGCACTACCGACACAAATCCTGATTCATGGAACTGTGCAAAGTGTATTTTTGTACAGATCTACCCCCACTCTCTGCCTGGGGAAGCGTCTGACCCTCTGAGAGGTGGAGGTAGATGAGCGAAGGGTTTAAGAAGGATGGTATTTTGGAAGAGAGAGTTGGATGTAGTGCGGGACACGGCCCCAGAAAGACTTGTGGTCGATGCAGAGGGTCTTGAACCAGATCCTTGCAGCTACTGGGAGCGAGTGGAGAGATTTCAGGGCTGGAGAGATATGGTCCCTGGGCTTGAGGCCAAGGATACGTCTCGTAGTCCTGTTCTTGATTAGTTGCAGAAGGCGGAGAGCAGCGGAAGGTAGATTGAAAATGAGGGTGTTGCAATAGTCCAGCCTACAGAGAACCAGGGTTTTGGAGACAGTGAGCTTCTGGGGGAAAGTAAGAAAAGGAAGAATACGTCTGAGGAGGTGCAGCTGGTAGTGGCCTGTCTTGTTAAGGTCAGTGATGTGAGGAGAGAAGGAGAGAGTGGAATTGAATATGACACCAATGTTTTTTGCTTCACAGGTAGGCGATGGAAGTGGGCCCAAGCGAGAGAGGGAAAGCGGGAGCCGAGGTCCCAATGAGAAGGATCTCTATCTTACTAGCAATAAGATAAATATATGTGGAGGTGCACCAATCCTGAATCGCAGAAAGACAGTCACGAATGAGTGAGAGGGGAGAGGAGGCTGGGTGGAGCCTGAAAGAGAGCTGAGTGTCATCTGCAGAACACTGAAAGTTAGAGGAGAAGGTAGAGATCAAATGAAGCAAAGGGGTCAAGTAGACATTGAAGAGCCAGGGGGAGAGGATAGAACCCCGTGAAATACCACATGTGGAGAGAGAGGTGGTGGAAAGAGAGGACCCAAGTTGGACCTGGGAGGGTCAGTCTAGGAGGAAGGAGGTCAACCACTCCTGGACCTGATCCGTGATGCTCAGCTTCTCGCAGAGTCAATTGATTAGGATGGCGTGATTGACTGTGTAAAAAGCAGAGGAAAGGTCAAGGAGGATGAGGACAGAAGGAAGACTGGAATGAAGATTAGAGAGAAGATGGTCATGGGTGCTCAAGAGAGCAGTTTCAGTGCCTCTGGCTGCTCTGAAGCCAGGCTGATGGTCATGGAGACAACCAACAGATTCAGCGTGGAGAATAAGCTTTGAGATTGCCAGCTTTTCCAGGAGTTTGCCCAGGAAAGCAATGAGAGAGATTGGGCGATAGTTTGCTGGACAGGCACAGTCAGCAGACTGCTTTTTCAGGAGGGGGTGCACAAGGGAGTGTTTGAGGAGAAAGGGGAAGGATCCAGTGGTGTAAGTGTGATTGTAGAAATCAGACAAGGTTGCAGCAAGGGTGTCAATGTGGTCATTAATGGTTCTGGAGGAGCAGAGGAGCAACTGTTTGCATGACACTTGGATGGATTGGACTTGTCTAGAAACATTGTCAAGGGTGAAGCGGCCCAAGGTAGGCTGGGAGAGGGAGAGGAAGAGGAGAGAACAAGGAGAGAATGTCCTGGGTTTTAGTGGTGAAGTGAGAAGCCAGAGCCGTACAGACGGCCTGAGAGGGAACAGGCGAGGTAGAGACTGCAGAAGGATTGGCCAGCTCCTTGCAGATATTAAAGAGTTTGACCGTGTTGTTACAGGCCGCAGAGATGCAGGCTTGGATGTGGACTCCCTTCTTGGACAGGACAGAGATTCTGTATTGCCTTTGGAGCAGGCGGCAGGCCAGGTTGTCAGACGATGCGCCTGAATCCCTCCATTTTCTCTCAGTCATCCTTCACTTGTCTTTCTGGGCGGTGTGGTCGGAGTCATATCAAGAATTGCACTTGGCGGAAGGCTTCAGACGATTGTCATGACAGCAGCAAGGATTTCTAGAGTGTTGGACATAGAAAGATACAGGTTAGAGAGGGCTGTGCCAGAGTGTGGGTCAGCCGCAGGAAAAGGAGGAACAGAGAAAGTAGTGGCAAAAGCATCCACTGACACACGCTTCATGGGCCGAATGCCTGAGAACTTAGGTGACAGTGCTGGTACGCACTTTGCAGCTGATTGAGGAGCCAAGAGAAAGTCAAATAGAGGAGACATCTAGAGAATGAGAACAGGAAAAAGAAGAACCAGAAGGGAACAGGTAGGTTCATAGGTATATCTATATAACATGGAGTACTTTTCTTCATTGTCAGTGCAAAAGGGATCACCAAAAATTCTAATAAAAATCATTAGTTATCTGTCTCATGTGAGGTATTATTTGTTGTTATTGTCTGAGTACTGTAATGATCGTAATGCATGTGTTTGTCCCACTGCTATCAACCTTCCGGGAAGGCAGTCAGTGGGAAAATGTTGTAACCGGTTTTGATTTATTCACTAGATTCGTGCCTGGTTCTGCCCCTTCATAGACCAAGGAGGACTTCCCCAGGGACCTGAAAAGGAAGGACCGAAGGGAAATCTGGGAGTGTCGCTCCACACCACAAAAAAAGACCAAAGGAAAAGCTGTGGGTGTCGCTCCACACTCCAAAGAGAGACAACGGGAGGATTGTGGCATACCGTTCCCTGATGGAAGAGGGACTCCACCTGATGAACCCCACTTTGCCCTACTCTCCCTCAACAAGAAGTCTCAGAAGAGTCGGGGGGGATTTGTGGGGTATATTTACACACTCAGCTGTATTCCCCTCCATAACCAAGCTGCACTTCAGCATTTACCAACAACGTTGTTGTGGTGGCACTGTTGAGCACTATTGCCTTGCCTTAAAAAAACTGCATTTTGCAGCTACGAAATGATGGCTGCACTGTCTTGCCAAGCACCTATTGGGCAAGATGGAAGAGGTAGCACACTATGAAAGGCTGCCAGTGTGTTTTCTTAGGTGCACCAAAGAATAGAATTGAAAAGCAGCGCTGCTTTGCTGCTAGCTCAAAGTCTCCCATTGAAAAACGAAAAAGAAAATATCTTACATTTAAAAGGATGCCGCCCTAATGCCTTTTTCATCTGTTCAACATATACAGTTCTGATCCAGTAAGACCCAACTATGTCCAGCCATATTCAAGTTGTGCTTTAGCAAAAGAAAGCACTTCTCACTGAATGACAGGCTGTGTCCGGCAACATCTGAGAAATCACCAGAAACTTTACTCTCAGCCGTAAGGAAAAACGCTTGACAAAATCTCAAAAATAGATGCTTCAAAAGATACCCTAGCTCTCTGTGCATATGTCAATTTCAGTGAACCTGTGCCTTGAACCGATTGCCGTGTAAGAGAAACTGACTAAGGCTGCAAACAATGTTTGGAATCCAGGTGGAAGAGAAAACCGAATTTGAAAAGGACATCCTGGCAGAATTCACCACATGTCAAAATGTGCTTTTGCAAACAAGAAAAATATCTGTTTTAAAAGTGTAATGTTGAATAAGGCCCTATCCTTTCCTAAACCAAACCCAAACCCCCCTTAGATTTCCTAGAAATCTAAGGGGGGTTTGGTTAAAATCTAATGTAATGTTTTATTCCAACAGTCTTGCCTTTTGGGCTCAGGAAAATTAACTACCTAAATAAATAAATTAATATATGTATTAACTGTACTGGAAGCCACAGAACATGTTTTTCCTGCCCTGCCTTCAAATGACATTGCATCTCCCCAAGGAGACCAGCATCTGGAAGCTCTGAATGGACCAAGGCGGTGAAGGCAACATGCCCATCAGACTTTGTGGCTGGGATCCGACTTGACACAATAGATTCTGGGACACCTATGTGTTACTTTTGGAAATGACACCTCCCATCCACTCAAACCAAGGAGTTCCAAAGAAAAACTCCATGGCAACCCTTGGCTAAACTGACTTTTAGTGGTAGCCTGGGCAGAAATTACGATATTTGGAGGACAAAGGCCAGCCCATCTGTCTCAAAAGACTAGTTTAATGAATAAACTCTAAGACTGTTATTTCTACATCCAGGCAACGCAGTAATGTAAAAGTTTTACAGTTTAAATGTATGTTTTGTGGCTTTAAAACAAGATATTGTGGTTGTCCATAGCATGTATGGGACGCAAACGCCAGGAAAAGGTGAATCATGGGGAAAGTGCATTTGGTGGAATGGAAATCTGCTCTATGATAATATGTACACATACCTAAAATTGTAGAATTTTGGTTGAAGCGGTTCCCACAAAAAATCATAAAAACTTATTACAAGGACGAAACAATGTCATACAGAACTGGGAGTTGGAATACCATGTTCTGTATGAAATACGTCATCTGCCTATATAATTTGCAAAAGTGCCACAATTGGAAAAAGGAGAGATTTATGTGAAAATTGATTTGGGGCAAAAATGACTGTGGGATGGCTTTGTACCTCATAAAACACCATCCCATAACCGGAGTCCCCTCCTTGAGGAGGCGATACACATAGGCTGACCTATCCGGTTCTCAGGGTAGATCTAGCTTAGCTCTTCCAAACAATAAATCCTGTGATGTCACCTGCCTTATATAAAGGGGGGAGTCCACAGAGACAGGACACTCTCTTCTGAATTATCCAGCTCCTGTGCATCCTGCGTATCCAGACATTCAAGATTCACCCTGCAGATTCCAGACTCCACTGCCAGAAAAGGGATAGTTGATCCAGGCCTTCCCATCCAGGCAAAACCACCCTTCAGAACTAAACCCCATACCAAAACCCCACTAACTCAGGGAGAAAAGGGGAAAAACTGTGGTACCCTCTTGGAGAGTATCCTGTGACCAGACCAGCTTTTTGCCCCACTACCTGCATGCCACTGTGCTGTGACCAGACAGGCCCAGCTGTCTTTTGCCAGAAAAGTCCACCAGATAACCAGATCCTTTGAGTCCAGAAACCTGGTTGGCTGTCCCAAATCCAAAACTTAAGTACTGATTGTGAGTATTACCCCATCCCATAGCAACACATAGTATACCCTATCTTGATACCTTGTCTTGGTTCCACCCTCTAAGTAATCCAATCCATAACCTTGATAATTTGTTTAAGATAGCATGAATACTCGGTGCATCCTGTCCTTGATTTTCTAGTGTTAGCACTATTCTTCCGTTCATTTCAGTCTTGCATAAGTCCTTAGTCATATTTTGAATAATGTAATTAATTTCCACATAAAGAGACACGCAGCGTGAAGGGGGTTAAGATGGCCACTTAACCTGTTTCATGGGCAGTGCTATCTTCTTGATAATCAGTTTAAGTAATCCTTGTCCTTTCTTTCCAAACCGATTTTCTCTTTTAAGTGCTTTTATTTTACAAGTACCGAATTTCCTTGCACATTGAAAATCTCTTCCAGTTATTCAGTTAGAGTCACTCTTTCACTACTATATCATCCCTGTGATGTGCATCTACCACCGAGCCTAAACATTGCATTCCAATTCGGTCAATTTCATCAGTCTTTGCCAAAAACCGTTTTGACATTTAAAACTGTAAAATGCACAAAATGCAACTTTCCAACATGTGATTTTGGCTGCACTGTGTTCTTACTTTCAAGTTGATTTTTGAAATGTCTGCCCTTTGTTCACACCTTGCATTATAGTTGCTAGTGTTCTTGTATCGCTTATACTGTGATAACTCATATCTACCTGATTTATTCAACCGCACATATACATTAATTATTTAGCAATTCCGAGTGCCATTTATGCAATTGAAAAGGTTTAGTGATGAAAGGGCGGATTTTAATTCAGTTTGCTGCCCAGTATCTCTGACTCCTTGCTGCTCCTTTCTATCCACTCAAAATTCGATTAATTGGGGTTTGAGGGAGCATTGCAGGGGGAAATCTTAACTCGGGTGCTTTCTACTTGAACAGTAAAATTGCTCCTATTCATCTGTGCTTTGGATATGTTCTAGTAGAAGGTCAACCAAGTGTATTTCATCAGTTTATATTGTAATTATCACCCCATTGGTGAGTGCTGCCCAATATTAAAAGTGTGTGATTTTCTTTGAATTTAAAATAAATAAATAATGTATTCCCACCAACCGGCCTGGTTCATGGTCCATTGTGACCCAGGGTATTTGTAAAAGGGGGGGTGAGACGGGTTGGGCGCCAGCTCAATCTGAATTCTAGGAAATAAAGAAAAAGCATTCTAATTGAGCGCTACATCCTATGCTAAGGGCAAAGTCCTAATCCGGTGTGTGACGTCCGATTAGAATCCTTAACACACTGCAGTGGCCTGGCTCTAAACCAGCTCTGGATTCCCTATTATAACGAGTATTTGTCATGCTGCAAAATGAGAACAACATTTACGTGTCAGACAGTCTACACAGCTGGTGTCACAGTACATAACTATTCTCCTCCTCAAATGAATGATAATTATCAGCATGCATACACACCAATGCTTTCAGAGCTGACTGAACCTTTCTTCCCTGATGATAGATATTTCTCAGCTTAAGCTCCTGAGCGGAGTCACTTTCTAATATAATGCTCTTTTATGTAACTAAGTGTTTAATGCCATTTCAGGTTTCAACATAACCACTGTGTGAGTAATTGTTGTGTGCAATGTCTTATTAATTATGTCAAAAGCATTATCATGTGGAGAACTTAGATTTGTCTTAATTAGGCTAGCTTGGCAGGGTGAAAGTTGCCACATGTTTTATGAGTATTCATCCCACTTGTGACACAGTTCCCAAGCATACTCCATATATGTTGGACTGCATTTTGTTAACAGCAATGTCTCCTCTGTATTCCCCCAATGTCTCCTCAACATGGCCATGTCCCTGCTTTCTCTGTGCACTCCAATTTACCTGATTTCCAGCTTTACCTCTGTGCTGTACTTACTTTAGCCTAATCTGGGACTGCGGTCTCATTGGCAGAGCTTGTAGTCTGTCAAAGATACAACATTAAAAAGAATTACCTGTAGACTAACTGTGGCTTCAACTTAGTAACAGTGGATTGTATATCTATCCCTTGCTTCCCCGGTAAAAGAGATGTGTTGGTGCATCTTTGGTACATTGATCTTAGACGATATGCCAGCCTCCGCCATACTCTTGAAATAGAAAAGAAATGTATGACTTGGTAAGCAGCAGTCCGGCATGCTTATGACTGGCTGAGATAAGCCATTTCTATAGGATCACTGCAGCAGTGCTGTCCTTCTGCGATGTCACAATAATGTGTCTTGTATCGTGCCTACAATGAGCAGGTAGGTCTTGGTTCATCCAGAATATGTAACATCACTAATTGTTGAACAAATTAGGTTTTTGTAAGGAATTCTCTGTTCAGGATTTCAGAAATGTGAATGTCCCAATGATTTGTTGAAAGCAGTTATCTACTGGTGTGAAATTCTGCTTCAATTGGTCCTTCCTCTATATTCCACAGGGGTTCATTCTTCTTTGTTTTTCTTCATTCTAACCGCTTACCTGCTACAAGCATTTCTGCACAGTTCTAAATACTAGGGACACGTATGTAATATTATCTAAATACTATGAATCTAAATGTCACATATTTAGGATTCAAGCATGGTTCCAATGACATCTTTCCAATCTAGGAGTGGGTGATTTGGTATCCATCCATTCTTTTATATCAGAACAATCTCAATCTATTTGTCTTTCCACTTTTTCATCAGACTGGTCTCCTTAAGTCTGTAGTGCTACACAGGGGTCTGCATTATCACCCCTTTTATTTCCCATGTATGTTTTTCCCTGCTACATTTTGTTGACTAGCAGATTTATTTTTTGGATGGATACAGCTGATACCCAGGTTTTGTTAAAAATAGACCGGGACCAGAATTTGGGACCAAATTCCATGTGTGTCTCCACAGAGCCAATTTGTGGATGTGGTGACATTGCCTTAAGAACAATTGCTCAACAAAAGACATGCTCACCCCTTTACTGCCTGAGCTAATTTCCACTGCATTTTCGCTGATTTCGTTTGCGCACCTGTTGGTTCAAAAAAGGTCTTGATTCCACCCTTTCTCTCCCTAATGTATCTGTAGTCAGGTTCGCTTTTTCCATGTTCGCACCCTGTGTTGTTTTTCTATCCTCAGTGAAAATTGCAGTTACTAACAGCTTAATTTCTGGTCTTCTATTACGGTAAGACGCTATTTCTAGGTCTCCCCAAAAACATTTATTAATGAACTCCTACATGTACAGTATAGGGCAGCCTTGTAGTTTATGAGACTTGGATGTTTTGACCAGACATCACTGTCTATCAATCATGCTCATCATTGGCTGCCCCTTGGCCATGCGTATAAAGGGCCCGATTCATGGAATTATTTGCACAGTTCAAAGTGACTTTGCACTGCTGAAAATTGACTTTGCACTACCGACACAAATCCTGATTCATGGAACTGTGCAAAGTGTATTTTTGTACAGATCTACCCCCCCACTCTCTGCCTGGGGAAGCGTCTGACCCTCTGAGAGGTGGAGGTAGCTGAGCGAAGGGTTTAAGAAGGATGGTATTTTGGAAGAGAGAGTTGTATGTAGTGCGGGACACGGCCCCAGAAAGACTTGTGGTCGATGCAGAGGGTCTTGAACCAGATCCTTGCAGCTACTGGGAGAGAGTGGAGAGATTTCAGGGCTGGAGAGATATGGTCCCTGGGCTTGAGGCCAAGGATACGTCTCGTAGTCCTTTTCTTGATTAGTTGCAGAGGGCGGAGAGCTGCGGAAGGTAGATTGAAAATGAGGGTGTTGCAATAGTCGAGCCTACAGAGAACCAGGGTTTTGGAGACAGTGAGCTTCTGGGGAAAAGTAAGAAAAGGAAGAATACCTCTGAGGAGGTGCAGCTGGTAGTGGCCTTTCTTGTCAAGGTCAGTGATGTGAGGAGAGAAGGAGAGAGTGGAATTGAATATGACACCAATGTTTTTTGCTTCACAGGTAGGCGATGGAAGTGGGCCCAAGCGAGAGAGGGAAAGCGGGAGCAGAGGTCCCAATGAGAAGGATCTCTATCTTACTAGCAATAAGATAAATATATGTGGAGGTGCACCAATCCTGAATCGCAGAAAGACAGTCAGGAATGAGTGAGAGCCGAGAGGAGGCTGAGTGGAGCCTGAAAGAGAGCTGAGTGTCATCTGCAGAACACTGAAAGTTAGAGGAGAAGGTAGAGATCAAATGAAGCAAAGGGGGCAAGTAGACATTGAAAAGCCAGGGAGAGAGGATAGAACCCCGAGAAATACCACATGTGGAGAGAGAGGTGGTGGAAAGAGAGGACCCAAGTTGGACCTGGGAGGGTCAGTCTAGGAGGAAGGAGGTCAACCACTCCTGGACCTGATCCGTGATGCTCAGCTTCTCGCAGAGTCAATTGATTAGGATGGCGTGATTGACTGTGTAAAAAGCAGAGGAAAGGTCAAGACGGATGAGGACAGAAGGAAGGCTGGAATGAAGATTAGAGAGAAGATCGTCATGGGTGCTCAAGAGAGCAGTTTCCGTGCCTCTGGCTGCTCTGAAGCCAGGCTGATGGTCATGGAGACAACCAACAGATTCAGCGTGGAGAATAAGCTTTGAGATTGCCAGCTTTTCCAGGAGTTTGCCCAGGAAAGCAATGAGAGAGATTTGGCGATAGTTTGCTGGACAGGCACAGTCAGCAGACTGCTTTTTAAGGAGGGGGTGCACAAGGGAGTGTTTGAGGACAAAGGGGAAGGATCCAGTGGTGTAAGTGTGATTGTAGAAATCAGACAAGGTTGCAGCAAGGGTGTCAATGTGGTCATTAATGGTTCTGGAGGAGCAGAGGAGCAACTGTTTGCATTACACTTGGATGGATTGGACTTGTCTAGAAACATTGTCAAGGGTGAAGCGGCCCAAGGTAGGCTGAGAGAGGGAGAGGAAGAGGAGAGAGCAAGGAGAGAATGTCCTGGGTTTTAGTGGTGAAGTGAGAAGCCAGAGCCGTACAGACGGCCTGAGAGGGAACAGGCGAGGTAGAGACTGCAGAAGGATTGGCCAGCTCCTTGCAGATATTAAAGAGTTTGACCGTGTTGTTACAGGCCGCAGAGATGCAGGCTTGGATGTGGACTCCCTTCTTGGACAGGACAGAGATTCTGTATTGCCTTTGGAGCAGGCGGCAGGCCAGGTTGTCAGACGATGCGCCTGAATCCCTCCATTTTCTCTCAGTCATCCGTCACTTGTCTTTCCAGGCGTTGTGGTCGGAGTCATATCAAGAATTGCACTTGGCGGAAGGCTTCAGACGATTGTCATGACAGAAGCAAGGATTTCTAGAGTGTTGGAAATAGAAAGATACAGGTAAGAGAGGGCTGTGCCAGAGTGTGAGTCAGCCGCAGGAAAAGGAGGAACAGAGAAAGTAGTGGCAAAAGCATCCACTGACACACGCTTCATGGGCCGAATGCCTGAGAACTTAGGTGACAGTGCTGGGACGCACTTTGCAGCTGATTGAGGAGCCAAGAGAAAGTCAAATAGAGGAGACATCTAGAGAATGAGAATAGGAAAAAGAAGAACCAGAAGGGAACATGTAGGTTCATAGGTATATCTATATAACATGGAGTACTTTTCTTCATTGTCAGTGCAAAAGGGATCACCAAAAATTCTAGTAAAAATCATTAGTTATCTGTCTCATGTGAGGTATTATTTGTTGTTATTGTCTGAGTACTGTAATGATCGTAATGCATGTGTTTGTCCCACTGCTATCAACCTTCCGGGAAGGCAGTCAGTGGGAAAATGTTGTAACCGGTTCTGATTTATTCACTAGATTCGTGTCTGGTTCTGCCCCTTCATAGACCAAGGCGGACTTCCCCAGGGACCTGAAAAGGAAGGACCGAAGGGAAATCTGGGAGTGTCGCTCCACATCACAAAAAAAGGCCGAAGAAAAAGCTGTGGGTGTCGCTCCACACTCCAAAGAGAGACAACGGGAGGATTGTGGCATACCGTTCCCTGATGGAAGAGGGACTCCACCTGATGAACCCCACTTTGCCCTACTCTCCCTCAACAAGAAGTCTCAGAAGAGTCGGAGGGGATTTGTGGGTTATATTTACACACTCAGCTGTATTCCCCTCCATAACCAAGCTGCACTTCAGCAGTTACCAACAACGTTGTTGTGGTGGCACTGTTGAGCACTATTGCCTTGCCCTAAAAAAACTGCATTTTGCAGCTACGAAATGATGGCTGCACTGTCTTGCCAAGCACCTATTGGGCAAGATGGAACAGGTAGCACACTATGAAAGGCTGCCAGTGTGTTTTCTTAGGTGCACCAAAGAATAGAATTGAAAAGCAGCGCTGCTTTTCTGCTAGCTCAAAGTCTCCCATTGAAAACGAAAAAGGAAATATCTTACATTTAAAAGGATGCCGCCCTGATGCCTTTTTCATCTGTTCAACATATACAGTTCTGATCCAGTAAGACCCAACTATGTCCAGCCATATTCAAGTTGTGCTTTAGCAAAAGAAAGCAATTCTCACTGAATGACAGGCTGTGTCCGGCAACATCTGAGAAATCACCAGAAACTTTACTCTCAGCCGTATGGAAAAACACTTGACAAAATCTCAAAAATAGACGCTTCAAAAGATACCCTAGCTCTCTGTGCATATGTCAATTTCAGTGAACCTGTGCCTTGAACAGATTGCCGTGTAAGAGAAACTGACTAAGGCTGCAAACAATGTTTGGAATCCAGGTGGAAGAGAAAACCGAATTTGAAAAGGACATCCTGGCAGAATTCACCACATGTCAAAATGTGCTTTTGCAAACAAGAAAAATATCTGTTTTAAAAGTGTAATGTTGAATAAGACCCTATCATTTCCTAAACCAAACCCAACCCCCCCCTTAGATTTCCTAGAAATGAAAGGGGGGTTTGGTTAAAATCTAATGTAATGTTTTATTCCAACAGTCTTGCCTTTTGGGCTCAGGAAAATGAACTACCTAAATAAATAAATTAATATATGTATTAACTGTACTGGAAGCCACAGAACAGGTTTTTCCTGCCCTGCCTTCAAAGGACATTGCATCTCCCCAAGGAGACCAGCATCTGGAAGCTCTGAATGGACCAAGGCGGTGAAGGCAACATGCCCATCAGACTTTGTGGCTGGGATCCCACTTGACACAATAGATTCTGGGACACCTATGTGTTACTTTTTGAAATGACACCTCCCATCCACTCAAACCAAGGAGTTCCAAAGAAAAACTCCATGGCAACCCTTGGCTAAACTGACTTTTAGTGGTAGCCTGGGCAGAAATTACGATATTTGGAGGACAAAGGCCAGCCCATCTGTCTCAAAAGACTAGTTTAATGAATAAACTCTAAGACTGTTATTTCTACATCCAGACAACGCAGTAATGTAAAAGTTTTACAGTTTAAATGTATTTTTTGTGGCTTTAAAACAAGATATCGTGGTTGTCCATAGCATGTATGGGACGCAAACGCCAGGAAAAGGTGAATCATAGGGAAAGTGCATTTGGTGGAATGGAAATATGCTCTATGATAATATGTACACATATCTAAAATTGTAGAATTTTGGGTGAAGCGGTTTCCACAAAAAATTATAAAAACTTATTACAAGGACGAAACAATGTCATACAGAACTGGGAGTTGGAATACCATGTTCTGTATGAAATATGTCATCTGCCTATATAATTTGCAAAAGTGCCACAATTGTAAAAAGGAGTGATTTATGTGAAAATTGATTTGGGGCAAAAATGACTGTGGGATGGCTTTGTACCTCATAAAACACCATCCCATAAACGGAGTCCCCTCGTTGAGGAGGTGACCAACATAGGCTGACCTATCTGGTTCATAGGGTAGGTCTAGCTTAGCTCTTCCAAACAATAAATCCTGTGATGTCACCTGCCTTATATAAAGGGGGGAGTCCACAGAGACAGGACACTCTCTTCTGAATTATCCAGTTCCTGTGCATCCTGCGCATCCAGACATTCAAGATTCACCCTGCAAATTCCAGACTCCACTGCCAGAAAAGGGATAGTTGATCCAGGCCTTCCCATCCAGGCAAAACGACCCTTCAGAACTAAACCCCATACCAAAACCCCACTAACTCAGGGAGAAAAGGGGAAAAACTGTGGTACCCTCTTGGAGAGTATCCTGTGACCAGACCAGCTTTTTGCCCCACTACTTGCATGCCACTCTGCTGTGACCAGACAGGCCCAGCTGTCTTTTGCCAGGAGAGTCCACCGGATAACCAGATCCTTTGAGTCCAGAAACCTGGTTGGCTGTCCCAAATCCAAAACTTAAGCACTGATTGTGAGTATTACCCCATCCCATAGCAACACATAGTATACCCTATCTTGATACCTTGTCTTGGTTCCATCCTCTAAGTAATCCCATCCGTAACCTTGATAATTTGTTTAAGATAGCATGAATTTTCGGTGCATCCTGTCCTTGATTTTCTAGTGTTAGCGCTATTCTTCCATTCATTTCTGTCTTGCATAAGTCCTTAGTCATATTTTGAATAATGTAATTAATTTCCACATAAAGAGACACGCAGCGTGAAGGGGGTTAAGATGGCCACTTAACCTGTTTCATGGGCAGTGCTATCTTCTTGATAATCAGTTTAAGTAATCCTTGTCCTTTCTTTCCAAACCGATTTTCTCTTTTAAGTGCTTTTATTTTACAAGTACCGAATTTCCTTGCACATTGAAAATCTCTTCCAGTTATTCAGTTAGAGTCACTCTTTCACTTCTATATCATCCCTGTGATGTGCATCTACCACCGAGCCTAAACATTGCATGACAATTCGGTCAATTTCATCAGTCTTTGCCAAAAAACGTTTTGACATTTAAAACTGTAAAATGCACAAAATGCAACTTTCCAACATGTGATTTTGGCTGCACTGTGTTCTTACTTTCAAGTTGATTTTTGAAATGTCTGCCCTTTGTTCACACCTTGCATTATAGTTGCTAGTGTTCTTGTATCGCTGATACTGTGATAACTCATATCTACCTGATTTATTCAACCGCACATATACATTAATTATTTAGCAATTCCGAGTGCCATTTATGCAATTGAAAAGGTTTAGTGATGAAAGGGCGGATTTTAATTCAGTTTGCTGCCTAGTATCCCTAACTCCTTGCTGCTCCTTTCTAACCACTCAAAATTCGATTAATTGGGGTTTGAGGGAGTATTGCAGGGGGAAATCTTAACTCGGGTGCTTTCTACTTGAACAGTAAAATTGCTCCTATTCATCTGTGCTTTGGATATGTTCTAGTAGAAGGTCAACCAAGTGTATTTCATCAGTTTATATTGTAATTATCACCCCATTGGTGAGTGCTGCCCAATATTAAAAGTGTGTGATTTTCTTTGAATTTAAAATAAATAAATAATGTATTCCCACCAACCGGCCTGGTTCATGGTCCATTGTGACCCAGGGTATTTGTAAAAGGGGGAGTGAGACGGGTTGGGCGCCAGCTCAATCTGAATTCTAGGAAATAAAGAAAAAGCATTCTAATTGAGCGCTACATCCTATGCTAAGGGCAAAGTCCTAATCCGGTGTGTGACGTCCGATTAGAATCCTTAACACACTGCAGTGGCCTGGCTCTAAACCAGCTCTGGATTCCCTATTATAACGAGTATTTGTCATGCTGCAAAATGAGAACAACATTTACGTGTCAGACAGTCTACACAGCTGGTGTCACAGTACATAACTATTCTCCTCCTCAAATGAATGATAATTATCAGCATGCATACACACCAATGCTTTCAGAGCTGACTGAACCTTTCTTCCCTGATGATGGATATTTCTCAGCTTAAGCTCCTGAGCGGAGTCACTTTCTAATATAATGCTCTTTTATGTAACTAAATGTTTAATGCCATTTCAGGTTTCAACATAACCACTGTGTGAGTAATTGTTGTGAGCAATGTCTTATTAATTATGTCAAAAGCATTATCATGTGGAGAACTTAGATTTGTCTTAATTAGGCTAGCTTGGCAGGGTGAAAGTTGCCACATGTTTTATGAGTATTCATCCCACTTGTGACACAGTTCCCAAGCATACTCCATATATGTTGGGCTGCGTTTTGTTAACAGCAATGTCTCCTCTGCATTCCCCCAATGTCTCCTCAACATGGCTATGTCCCTGCTTTCTCTGTGCACCCCCAGTTACCTGATTTCCAGCTTTACCTCTGTGCTGTACTTACTTTAGCCTAATCTGGGACTGTGGTCTCATTGGCAGAGCTTGTAGTCTGTCAGAGATACAACATTAAACAGAATTACCTGTAGACTAACTGTGGCTTCAACTTAGTAACAGTGGATTGTATATCTATCCCTTGCTTCCCCTGTAAAAGAGATGTGTTGGTGCATCTTTGGTACATTGATCTTAGACGATATGCCAGCCTCCGCCATACTCTTGAAATAGAAAAGAAATGTATGACTTGGTAAGCAGCAGTCCGGCATGCTTATGACTGGCTGAGATAAGCCATTTCTATAGGATCACTGCAGCAGTGCTGTCCTTCTGCGATGTCACAATAATGTGTCTTGTATCGTGCCTACATTGAGCAGGTAGGTCTTGGTTCATCCAGAATATGTAACATCACTAATTGTTGAACAAATTAGGTTTTTGTAAGGAATTCTCTGTTCAGGATTTCAGAAATGTGAATGTTTCAATGATTTGTTGAAAGCAGTTATCTACTGGTGTGAAATTCTGCTTCAATTGGTCCTTCCTCTATATTCCACAGGGGTACATTCTTCTTTGTTTTTCTTCATTCTAACCTCTTACCTGCTACAAGCATTTCTGCACAGTTCTAAATACTAGGGACACGTATGTAATACGATCTAAATACTATGAATCTAAATGTCACATATTTAGGATTCGAACATGGTTCCAATGACATCTTTCCAATCTAGGAGTGGGTGATTTGGTATCCATCCATTCTTTTATATCAGAACAATCTCAA
The DNA here is from genome assembly GCF_040938575.1 of Ambystoma mexicanum. Taxonomy (NCBI): domain Eukaryota; kingdom Metazoa; phylum Chordata; class Amphibia; order Caudata; family Ambystomatidae; genus Ambystoma; species Ambystoma mexicanum. The sequence goes on from NC_090933.1 coordinate 1,101,092,353, forward strand.
TCTATTTGTCTTTCCACTTTTTCATCAGACTGGTCTCCTTAAGTCTGTAGTGCTACAGAGGGGTCTGCATTATCACCCCTTTTATTTCCCATGTATGTTTTTCCCTGCTATATTTTGTTGACTAGCAGATTTATTTTTTGGATGGATACAGCTGATACCCAGGTTTTGTTAAAAATAGACTGGGACCAGAATTTGGGACCAAATTCCATGCGTGTCTCCACAGAGCCAATTTGTGGATGTGGTGACATTGCCTTAAGAACAAATGCTCAACAACAGACATGCTCACCCCTTTACCGCCTGAGCTAATTTCCACTGCATTTTCGCTGATTTCGTTTGCGCACCTGTTGGTTCAAAAAAGGTCTTGATTCCACCCTTTCTCTCCCTAATGCATCTGTAGTCAGGTTCGCTTTTTCAATGTTCGCACCCTGTGTTGTTTTTCTATCCTCAGTGAAAATTGCAGTTACTAACAGCTTAATTTCTGGCCTTCTATTACGGTAAGACGCTATTTCTGGGTCTCCCCAAAAACATTTATGAATGAACTCCGACATGTACAGTATAGAGCAGCCTTGTAGTTTATGAGACTTGGAAGTTTTGACCACACATTGCTGTCTATCAATCAGGCTCATCATTGACTGCCCCTTTGGACAAGCGTATAAAGGGCCCAATTCATGGAATTATTTGCACAGTTCAAAGTGACTTTCCACTGCTGAAAATTGACTTTGCACTAGTGATACAAACCCTGATTCATGGAACTGTGAAAAGTGTATTTTTGCAGTGCAAAGTCCGGGCAACGTCAGGGCATAGTCATTTTTGCAGTACAAATAAACAAAATACAATACAAAAATACAAAATGACTTTGTCTTAACCTGTACAGCAAAAATACACTTTGTACAGTTCCATGAATCAGGGTTTGTGTTGGCAGGGCAAAGTCACTATTCAGCAGCGCAAAGTCACTTTGAACCGTGCAAAAAATTCCTTAAATCAGGCCTTAAGTGTAAGGCAATGTGCCTCATGTTCAGAACCTTACACTCACTCTCAGCACCTTACTCTCCTTGAAACCAAAATGAGCTCCTGTTATGCGCTAGGCTTTCTATGCTCTGGTTCTGCCAAATATCTTGAAATCTTTCCTGCCTTAGCAGTCAGGATTTTCCAGTTGAATCTGCTGTCCTGTGGAACATTCTGTTCACTTATCTTTGTCTTACTCCAGGCTGGTTTCAGTTCAGGAAGTACTTCAAACATGATTTAAGAATGTACCTAGGACACAGTGTGCAAATGAAAATCTCTTAAAGAACAATAATTCATATATCAACCAAAGGTGCTGCTGAATCCAGTTTTCATAGGCCAAATAAACACATATTGTGGTAAATGAAAAACAGCTGACATGTGTTTCGACCCTGCGTGGGTCTTTCTCAAGGCCAATCAATAATTATCAAAGCTAATCGTAATGTATCCACAATGGTGCGTGTCCAAAATATTAATTGGTTCAGATGGTCTGAATGCCAACAAAGTAGAGACATGTTTGCCCTCACTCACTTAAAACATGGCTCTTTGCTTTGGACACTTTGTTACCGGCTGCATTCAGTAACAGCTAGCTCTTTGATTTAGCTTCCTTTCAAGGTTTTAATCAATTTGGACGCACATCCTTGATGACTGCAATGACCTTAATTGTACTTTATTAAATAAAAAAGATAGAGGGGGACACATGAGAGTTTCTGGCTGCTTCGTATACTTTTAAAGGACATTTTAGAAATGATATTCAATTGAATAGTTTCTTTTGCCAACAATACACACTAATGTGTCTCTCATAATGACCTTCCTTCTGAGGAAGGTTCTGTGAGCATTGAGACAATGGTTAATTTACCATATAGAACACGTTATATGCAGTCACCAATAGTAAAACAAATAGAACATAACAAACAAAGTTGTGGACCCTGAAGCCTAGTCTGCTGATCCCCCACAAGATATGTCAGTGCCCCAGCACACCCCGAAAAGCCTATCCATGTTCTCCTTACCTTCCTTATATGGGCAAGGTATTTTAAGTGTGTTGGGGATGTTCTATGGGACAAGTAATGGAAATGTATGTCTCCAAAATGCAGGCCAGACTCCACCTCTGGGGTGCCTCTGTTGCTGCTTCTCCCATTCTAATTCTTACCCATAAAACGCACATCACCCCTCCACAGCAACCCCCTTTATGATATCAGTGTTTCTTCTCGTTGTGCTGCTCTCATTAATGGCTGTGTAGGTTTAGCAAAAGTGCACCAGAAAGTGCAAGGGTTAGAGACAGAGATATAGAATCAGAGAGAGAATTTGGATTGCATGGGCTTTTACTGCAAACGTTTTAAAACGCATTCACCCATTGCATTCTTGTGGAATCATATTTCAGGATGTAGTAGACCTCTTGAATGGGAAATAACTTAATGGATGGTTATTTGTATGTATCTCATTGGTCCTGAGTTGAGTATCTGTAGCAGAATGACACAGGCATAGCCACTTACATAAATAGATATCATGTTAAAGTTCTAAAACTGTACACAATATGTGATCTCCACTCTCACTCAGAGAGTGGTATGGATTTGTGAAAACAGATAAAGAATATTGAGGCTGAGTACCTCAAAAGGAAATACACCAGACACGGGTTACAAAAGAACATAAAAAGTACTTTATTCTATACTGATTCCAATTACAAAAACAGAGCAAAAATCAGCTTGCTATCGGCCCTCAGTACAACACAACGAACTCCAGCGTGGTTCAGTGTGTTCAGTGAGAGACGCTGTACATTAGAATGCATTCACTTTTTATACATTTTTTGGGCGCGATGCCCAGCCCCACTTTGGGTTAAATTCCTTTTAATATATCACCAATCTAGGGTTCGTGCCAAGTCTTAAATAACCACATATAACTGGTTTGCCTTTAATACATGTATCAACAAGCGTATGCAATAGCTGTGTATTTTAAGGTTTTCCATGCAGGCCTTCTTAAACATTAATACAATGTAGTTAAACAGATGTTCTTTGTTCAGTATTTGAATACATTGTCTCGACATATGCTCGTGGATTAGTTTTTCATTGCACGAGTAATCCTTCTACACATAGGTCAGTGAAGGACAAGGTCTCAGTTCATGACCTCAACAAGTGGCCTGCAAGCAGATTACACATTAGCTATGTACAGAGGTCAAGACGGCCATGTTGTATTTTGCAATGACATCGTCCACCATTTTAGCTCACAGGGTGATTTTTTTTTCACAACGAATCCTAAAATGGCGGTTTGACCTAAAATGGTGGCCTACATGGATTTAAGGTCAGGACCTTGCAACACAGATTTCTTTCACAAGCGTCTTTCGAGCAGCTTGGCGTAGGCCAATATTAAATATATTCATTACAATAGGAGCACGATATACTTTCTATTTTGACAGATTCTTCCCCACAACTCTACAGTAGCTGCTTCTCTCACTTCTTCCCTTTCCTCCTTTGCACACGTACCTCGCCCCAATGGAAAGGGTGGTGGCGTTGGAGTTCTATGTGTCTTTCCCTTCACCTATCCCCTTACCGGAATATTCCTTGTTTGAGTTCCTGTATAAAATCTTCTCTGTACCCCATGCCATATACTTTCTTATTTCTTACCGCGTACCTGGCCCACTTGGCTCATTCTACGAGGACATCTCAAGCCCCTCGCACACTCTAACTTTACATGTGCATTTATAATGCTGCAAGAACCACTTATCACCTGCTTTCACACCTTCTCATAGTCGTACCAGATTTTACTTCAACACATCTCTCTTCCTAAATCACACCACTTTCTGGTCAATGATCCTAAGCAGTGAATGGTCCTGCTGTCCCTGGGTAGAACTTAATGCACCTTAACTCAGACAAGGTTTACATGCTTTAAGACTAATATGGTGGGGAACTGTCACGGTATACAAAATCTGAAACTAATATTGAAAATCTTCTAATATTTGTAATATTTATTCTTCAGATACTTTTTGTATTCCAACTTGTGACCATTTTCGACTATCGTCTGTGCTTTGTATTTTGTCGCCTCTTCAAAGAATGAATAATGCTCTAATGTTCTTTCATTACATTTTTCGTAGGAATCTTCATAGTTTATGTAATGTGGTGTTAACTGAGGCTTCTAATTCATCTTTGCTTCCTTTGTTTCTGTTGACCCATCATTTGCAGATCAGGATTTTATTCATCACTTGCATTCTGCTACAAAATGTACTTTTGATTCTTTATGTTCTTCCTTCCGCTTCCTTTTCTGCTGAAGCAAAACCTCTTCCTTGAAATACTAGAACTCTAAAACAGGTTAAATTACAGACAGCAAAAAGTTGCAATCAGATGCAGTAATTTATTTTGTGAGTGAAGCAGCTTTAACTTTACGCTTCTCGTGGATTGTTAGCAACCAATCAGCGATAGTCTAGAGCCAATGTATTCAACATAGCTACTGGTGGCTATTGTATAAATTACTATTATTAGTTTTAATCTTAGAGAACCTATGATACAAGCTTGGTTTGTCTATAGGCTAATACATTGAATTAAACCTACAAATAGACTACTGAACAATGCCATAGATGTCCTCTTTTAAATTTTTTGGGAGTGAAAGAGATTGCACTAAGACAGAACTGTGAGGAAAACCCTCAAGATAGTGATTTCTGTAGCAATTATTGCTTGAATTTCTTTTCATTTTCTATCTACTTTTAGATAAGGGACACACCAGAATTATCTAGAATTAGCTTTCCACCAGACAGGTGTAGATAGAAAATCCTGCTATCCTTGTGTCTCATTTACTGGATGAAGATCCGGTCCCTCCAATGGCCACTGTGTGAAGGAGAAGCCTGTTGCAGATGTGCTTTGCCTTTTTTGTGTTAAAAATAAATTACTTTTACACCAAGCATAGTGTGCGTGGAATTGAACTTAATAAACCTATCATACATTTTTCATTCTTCTCATTATGTAATTATTTTTAGATGCTCTTAGAGACACTTAGGCAACATATTTGCAATCACTCATTTTAACTAAGTTTATTCTCCTTGTCAGCTTTATATTACATTAAAGAGACTCGTATTGTCCTCTCATCGGACCCATCATTGTGTTCTTCACTTATCACTGAAGAAAATAGGGAATGCTAGATCCTCCTTTACCATGACTCCAACTCTGCTCCTGCATCTTCCACAAACAATATATTTTCTCCCTTTTCATGTGTCTTTGATCTTAATGTTACTTGCACACTCAAATCCCACTGTGCTCCCTTCTGCTGTTTTTCCAGTTCTTCATGTATCCTTCATTAAATCTGTCTTCCCATCTTTTTCATTCTATTTGATTATTTTTCTCCAACAAAGACTGTGTCAGGATGTCTTTAAAAGAGCTACAATGAGTCCATTGCTAAAGAAGCACAGTGTTGATCATTCTAATCTTTCAAATATTGGTCCATTTATTTATTACTTTATCTAAAATTCTGGAAAGATTAGCTCATGAGCAACTTTCCTTTGAGCATAATAATCATGGTGTCCTTCCTTCTCTGGTTTTCAACCTGGCCATTCCATTGAGATGGTCCTTCTGGCCATTACACAGTATATTTCGCATGCGTGCCATCATGAGCAATCATCTGTGTTGGTATTGCTGTATCTTATCACTGTGTTTGATATAGTGGATCATCCTACCTTATTTCATAGTCTTTCTTTTTATGGGATTGCATCCTCTTGGAAATCATCTTCACATTCACTTCTTTTTGAGGTCCATCGAGGATTTGTCCTAGGGCGTCTCCCTTTTGATTAAATTCTTGTTCTTCAGTTTACTACATTCAATACCCCATTGATGAACTCTAATATTGAAGTGTGATTTCCATGCACATGTATACAATAATGACAAATAGATTTTCTATTTTATTTCTGCCCTTTATGAGGATCACCATTAGCGTATGTCTGCTTGTTGGATATTTTCACACTGTCTCCATTTCAGTACAAAGAAATCAGATTCTTTTTCTCCAGGGTCTAGTCCTGTCTCATTTCTTTCCTTTTTACCTTTCACTTCTTCAATGTTCACTCTCTAAAAAAGCCCTTGTAATTTGGGTTTATTTTTAACAATGCTTTTTCTTGTCACAATCCTGTTTTGCCCATTGCTAAGGAATTCGTTTTCAGCTCTATAATAAACCTTGATTGAAGAATGGGCAAAACATTTTCTATTACTGTTACTGTTTTAGCTCTTTAAGCTCAAAACATAGCTTTTGATGGGGAAATTCCCGGCTTTGGAAAGTTAAAAGTACCAGTGTTCAGAGTGACTGTTTTGCTAATCTGGTTATCTCAATACATTCGCCCTCATTACGAGGTTGCCAGTAGGCCGCCGGTGCTATCCTTCGGGCGAAACAGCCCAGGAAGGCAGAGTTGGAGTGTGGCAGTCCGGAAGGGGTGCCGGAAGGGGTGACGGTGCGGTGCGAACTGCACCCTTATTTTCAGACTGCCACACTCCAAATGAGGCCCTATATAGTCTTATAGTGCTAGTGTGCCCATATAGAGCTAGCTAAATATTAGGTCTTCTGCAACATACTATATTTCGGGATATTCGAATTCATTGAGATACCCCAAACATCTTATTTATTTTATTTCTTGTATGGTGCCACATGCCCATGGGCCTCAGGGTGCAAGCAAGAGTGTAGACAAAGAACAAAACAGACAAAAACAGACACAACAACAGAGGGTGGAGCAAGAATGATCAGTAAACAGTCCATGGTCAAATCAAATAGAAGAAGGGATAGTTAAGGATGCAGGGAAAATTCGGAATATCAAGCATTAGCCAATAGTAAGCCCGAAAAGGTACGTTCTCAAAGCTTATTTCTGGCTTCTATGGTCGTAGAAGAGGGACTATGGATGGAGTCCTGCCTTCTATAACCATGGTGGCCATTTTGGATCAGTATTTTCACTCATTGAACAGGATGCGTGTTGCGTCGCATTCAATGAATGCAAACATTTTTCTTTAGCACCCCAGGTTACCGCTTTGGTAACCGGGGGTGCTAAATGCGTTAACACTCATTTCCAAGGGCTGCAATGGGGTAATGGCCCAGCGCACTTGCTAATGGCCCTTGCTTCACTTGGGCCATAAACCTCGGCTGCCGGGCTGTTACCCCCGTTCCAGCCTTTGGAACAGTGTGTTAACGCCACATTCACATAAACATCCATTTGATAGAAAATAAAATAAGAATGACTATTCTAGATAAGATTATATACTCTGCAATGTACACATATACATTGACATTAAGGGGCCGATTCATGGAACAAACGTGAGCCGAAAATCCCAGCGCAAGCAGGCGCAAGGTGGCGCAAGCGTGAGAAAGCAAGCGCATGCGTGCCATTCAAGGAAGGCGCTGCGCGTGTATATCACTGGTTGTGCGCCAAATCCGTGCGTGGCGCATGCGGGCGCACACGTCATCAAACGGAGTGCGCTACTCACACAGCGAAAGCGCACATAGCATGGCGCACACAACAAAAGTGGGCGGAACAGTGGGCGTAACACGCGGAATGGGGAATAACGTGTGAAAAAGAAGGCGTAACTGGGGAAGTACTGCAGGGAACTACACGGAACTCCCACACGCACACGAACAACCCATATTCATGGATTCGAATACGGGAAACCTGTGCATGGCAAAAGACACGCATAGGCGTCAACGCGTCCGCCACAGGAAGGCAGGCGGAAGCGTCCACGCGCACAGTATAAAAGTGCGCACAAACAAGAAACATGTATATACAGCTACGATGAATGCCCCATTTGTCGCAGCACTGATCGTGGGACAACGCAGGAGTAGGGGAATAGCCAGGGCATGCATTTTTTCACCCCGGACAAGCCTTTTTGGGATGCCTGACGACCAGGTCTACGGCCGGTATAGGTTGCCACCTCGTATCATCCTAGACCTGGTCAGAGAGTGGGAAGATGACCTTAAATCCCCCACCCTCTGCTCCCAAGAGTTGAGCCCCTTGGAGAAGGTGCTCAATGTCCTGCATTTTTTGGCCACTGGGTCATTTCAGCGGACTACTGCCATATTGGGGGGGGTCTCACATGCCACACAGTCACGCTGCCTACACCAGGTCTTGGCAATCATGACAGCGCGCTCCTCAGTCCGCAGGCAGATATACATGCCCAGAACACCCGCAGAAAGGCAGGCCATTGTCCAGGACTTTTACAGAGTGGCACACTTCCCCAAAGTGCTTGGTGCCATAGATTGCACCCATGTGGCCCTACGTCCACCTAGGGCCACTGAGCACATCTACCGAAACCGCAAGCACTGGCATTCCATCAACGTGCAGGTGGTATGTGATGCAAAGGGAATCATCACCTCTGTCTATGCCCCTGGCTCCACCCATGCCAGTTTCATATACAGAATGTCCACCCTGAGCTGGGCCCTGGAAGCTGGGCAGCATGGCGACACATGGCTCCTAGCTGAGGACAAAAGCCTGTGCACATGCATGCATGTCACACACACACACAAATACACAAACCCCAATAATCACAACCATCATCACCTCTCCAGGGGACAGTGCCTACCCTCTGAGAAACAACATGATGACGCCAATCCGGAACCCCACCACACCACCCCAGGTAAGATACAACGCTGCCCATATTGCAACCAGGGCCATAGTGGAGCGCACATTCGGAGTGCTCAAGTCACGCTTCCGCTCCCTTGACCGCTCTGGCGGGCAGCTACTCTATGCGCCCCAAGTAGTGTGCAGGATCATTGTGGCTGCATGTGTCCTGCACAATGTTGCAACATGGCAGGGCGTACCGGTGGACATGGTGGTGCGCCCACATCCCCAACCACAGGCGCAGGTGCTGCCCATGGGAGGGGACAGGGCACGTGGCGAGGAAGCCCGGACCCAGCTTGTGGCCACATTTTTCACCTAAACTCCCACCCCTGCGGAGTGCACACAGGCCTGGCACATACCAGGTGACAATCGATGATGACAAAGAGACAGTCAACTGTCACAACCTTACCACCCTGAGAATGTTGCCATGGAAGTGCCACATTGTGTGCATCCCTAGCTACTTAATCATAAGCAATCCTGTGTGACCAAAAGGCAAACATGCAAGGTGTGAATCACACAGAACTGCAAAACAGGCCATGACTATCACTGGTATGTCACCCAAACCCTCCCAAACCACAACATGACAGGGCAAGCAATAGCTATACACTAACACAGTACCAATAAGGTACTCATTGACATGTGAAAAATGTAAAGTGGCATCACACAGTGATGCCTGACATGGAATCAGATGAAATGATTGACCAACAACCTCCCACCCAAAAGAAGTCATACCCAAATGCATGCCAACAGTTGTAGTTGTAACATAACAATGAATGCCTGTCTACATGCACATTGTGCATTGCAAAATCAACACTGCAGCCTCTGTGTGCCGTGCCCACCTCCTGCAACACACTGCTCAGCGCACAGCATAGTGAACAGCCATTGTGTGTGACGCACACCCTGAGCATCACATCTAAGCGGCAAACTACATCAAAAAGCAAATTCCGCATGTACAGGATCCACAATTGGTCATAGATCATGTACTGCAGGGACACAGTGGGCACCAGAAGGCAAACAGAGTGTGCATGTGGACATGGAAGGGTGGTTATACATGTAGTGGATCATAGTGCGAGTGTGTGGGTCAGTAGGGACATGCACTCAATATATACATGTGCAATCAAGTGACCATCAGTTTCCTCTACACATCACATGTGAACATTCACCATGTGTACACCCCAGCATGTCAAGCCACAACTATTCCCTCACACCTGAAAGGTAAACACAACACATGAACAGACATTGATCAGCAGAATACATCATGTACATAGGATACTGCAATTACAATGTCAGTGTGTGCATCACACTGTAGGGCAAGGCAACTGTCAACAAGAAAACACCCCCCCTCCCTCACAAATCACCATGACCCACTGAACAACTGCACCTGGGTTATGTAGCCTTCATCCTTGATTTTCACCTGGCCACAGGATCACCCTTCCCCTTTGTCACCATCTCCGACCTTGTGTGCAAAAAGCGTCTAGCACCCTCATAGGCCACCTTGACTTGCGAAAACACCACATCAAAGAGAACTCAAAGCAGGCCAACAGAGAAGCCAAGCAAAAAGCCTTCAGGCAGCAAAACAAACCAGAAGAGCCTCCAGTAGATGACTTGAAGTAGCAGTACGTCACATAGCCCAAGTGCTACCACAATGACGTAACAACCAAGGTAGCACACTAAAACAATGTCACAACAGGATGTGTACCATGTGTGGTACATAACACAGAATGATGCACCACGAACTGATGTGTACTGTCGCAGCTCTCGTGTACAGGCGCAGGAGTGGTACGAACCAACCACCCCCACCGTGGTCTGGGTGCCTGCAAGGTCAAACTCACACAGTCCTCTGAGACCCTGGTGGGGAAGGAGGGTCAGATATATGCAGTCGGGACAGGCATTGCTATACTGGATAACCGGAATGCGGGGCAGGAGAGGGGAGTAGGATTGACACGGGAAAGTAGGAAATGCACAAAACTGTGCTACTCACATTAACACATACACAAGTACACCAAACTTGATCATCATGCACATAGTAAAAAATTACTCAAATGAAAGACAAAGAGAATCTCATCTCTGGGGTGAGTGCTGGCCTCCTGCCTGCGCACTCTCAGGTCCGGTAACAGGAGCAGTTCAATGCTGCAAAGAGAGCCACAGTTACTAATCTGTGCGTGCCCATAACACACAAACACACCACTATATATGCCCCAAACTAACAAACTACTCTACAAACAAACAATCTGGTGTGGATGCTTTGTACCCATACGTAACATTACCCCTGTGATGGTTCATACACAGTCAATGCAGGTGGGTGCGTGGCAAATGGAAGACCAATGTGTCACGATTTACACAACATGCAATGTTCCCTGGGTAAGCAGCCAGACGCATATAGCAAGGTATGACTTCAGAACAAGTCGTGTTCCACCATGACCGAAATAAAGTAGGTAGTGCATGTGTCAAATTCTACATGGAAATGAAATGCACTGCACACGAGTCTGTCCCTTGCTGTCTGTCCCTGTGAGCTGCTTCTTTCCATGTCTCGTAACGCTACATGGCTAATACAAGTGCCTCAATGGACCATGGTGGACCGGAGGGTATGTGCCACTGGCACTGCAGGTGCCCCAGACAACTTTCCCATCAACTAGCCATTAGTACACCAACACATCTCAGCTGTATTGTGTGCTTAAACACCAATATTTGTCCAAGCTCACTGTCAGTGCTGCTAATAAACATGCATGTGCAACTGGCCTGGTGGAAGGTTTGCTGTGTTGTGGCCCCCTTGTGCTGCTCACCTTTCCTGGAGTCCCTTGAAACACGTCAGCTGTTTTTGGATGTATGAGCGCAATCCCTGTGCCTCTGCTTGCGCACACATGCGCATGTCGGCACCACCAAAGGTGTCCAGCTTGCAGACGTCCAATGGCCCATGTCTGCTGGCAAAGGTGGTCTGGAGGCTCATCCCCCTGCAGAAAGGGCATGAAACACATGATTAATGCTTTAAATTCATCTGTGTATGTCTCTTCAGGCATTTCATGACTGGACCATGTCAGAGACGTACATCAGAAATCACACCATCAGTCCGTCTTTCACAGGCAAAGTGTGGAACACACTATCTACGGCATGAATTGCAACATGCACATGTACAGTAAAGATAAGAAACATACTACAAAATGCATAGCAATTAATGTACACATGAATCATGAAACCCCCATCTAGTGAAAGAAGAACAGTGGTCAATAACACCCCTATCATCCCCACTAGGGGTGTTCGACAGCAGCAGATATGCCACAGATATGACAGTCCAAAACCCTTGTGTAATAGGCTGTTACACCGAACCATCCTTGCGAGCCCATGGATAAGGGAAGCAGGAGTGGCATATGTGAGTCAAGGACCCCAAGCTGTAAACACATACACAAGACAAGCTTGAAGGGCCCAGCTGGAACAAACAGTGGATGCTTTCAAAAGCCACAAAGCACCACACCGTCACATGAAAGCACAATAGACAAGCTATTTTAAACTATATTAACTAATTACACTAACTATGAAAAACCTACTTTACCTAATTAAACTATCAAATAGAAACTTAACTAACTAAACTAAAAGAAAAAGAAAAAATGGCTACATACGACCCGGGGGGGGCACCCAGGAGGAGGGAGGTACAGGGTGCTGCTCAACACCCACATGCAATGATGTAGAGGAAAGAAAAACCTCCATGGGCTCAACGCCTGCACAGCCCAACCTATGTGGGAGATAGATTGTCGTCCGAGCCTGGCTCTTCCTGGAAAGGAGGACGTGGCACAGGAGCCTGACCACGCCTAGCCGCAGCTTGCCCCTCGTCGGCAGCAAGTCTGCTGGACGGGTGAGCCTCACACGTAGGTCTGCATGCAGGACCTCACGTGATACGCGTGATTCCTCTTGCAAGGTAACACGTGTAACACGGAGTTCCTCCTGCAAGGCCTTGCTGGACAACTGTTGCACCTCCCGGCAAGCATGTAGCTCAGCTGAGATGGTACGCTCAAGCTGCTCAAACCTCTCCTCTGCCCGCTCCCTCTGGGACATCTTAAGGACACCCAGAGTGGATCTGAGGGAAGCATACTCCTCCCTCAGGGCCTCCATGTGTACCTCTGCATGAGCATCAATTGCTCGACGCAAAGACACCATCTCAGCCTGGCGTGCCCTGTCTGAGGCCACCATGCCCAGTCTGAGCGAGCAGGCCGTGGACCGTGCCGTCTGCTGCTGGAGAAGCACCTGCCTAGCAGGGGGAAGCACGATTGGGCCACACGCTCCATGCTCACACTGATATTCTCCATTGCTGCCCCCTCGCATTCAGAATTGGCAGTCATGTCTTGCTCCCACTCAGTATACAGCGGTTGGGCGTGGCGACCGCATTGCTGGGCTTGACCCCTGCGGGACCCAAGGACTGGGTGTCCTCATTGTGTTGGCACCACCGGCGGCTGCACGACTACATGCCCCCGTCGACGTGATGGCCCAGGCACATCAGTGACTGGTGTGGAGGGTGACCCTGCGTCCCGATCCACCACAGGCGGAGGTTCCAAGACTGTCTGACCCCTCAGTGCAGGGGTCGCGGACAGAGGAGTGCCCACATCAGAATCACTCACCCCTGAGATATGGACCTGATGCTCATCCAACTCGACATGGACGTCAGAGTGGTCATCGGGGTTGGACTCATTGCCAGCCAGAGACAAGATGGACTGTAGCACATGTGGGTTTTCGTGGCCTACCACCCCACGACCCCCACTTGTGCCAGGTTGCTGTAGTGATAACAACCCTGTCCCTGGCATGACAACACCATCCGCTGGCTCCATTGCATCATCATCTGAAAAGTAGAGAGAAAAAAGGTCACTACACCTGTGAGAAGCACACAACACACACACACAGACATCACACAGACACCAAACACATCAAGCAAACATGTCACACACAAAAGAGAACCTGCCATGCATGCAGGATCAACTTGACACTACTTATGTGATTAGGTATGTAGAATGGTGTCATTTTGCACAGAAGTGGGTCGATGCAGTGCAGCAATTTTGAACGTTACTCACTGTCTTCATGTACAAGTACTTCATGATGTCTATCTGAAAATGTGAAGGCAGTGCAAGGTCAACTTCAGCCATCACCTGCAATGTGCATTCAATGGCTAGCATGGCTACAAGCAAACCACCCGTCCCCCCAGGTGCAAATGCAGGGATGCCTAGCATGGTATCAAAAGGCTGACCATAGACCTGTGTATTGACAGACAGTGTAGACTACCATCAACTGCATCATGTGAGTCAAGTGACAACACAGCAAATGATGATGGGACAGTAAGCAGGACACATGATGAAACCTCTGGAGTACACCCACGTGTGAAGAAGACACTACACCAGTTGGACAGAGTCATTGGCCATTAAACAGGCTGAGGCCTGTGACCCACACAGTCTGTAACACCCTAAACATGTGTGCGACGCAGGACTGAGCCACAGTGGAAATGGGAAGGCTGATGAAATGCCATGCAATGTAGGTCCCCCTGGACTCCTACTACAATGATCATCCAGTCAAGGACACACAGGGGCATGAGTGGAATACACCTGGAGCATGAATGGGCACTCATGTCCCTGCGGGGCATCTGACCTCTGCACAGTCCAAGTGAGACACCCTTCATCAAGTACAAAGTATGTACCACACAGCATATGTCTGGCAGATTGGCTGCTGGAAGTTAGCATGTACACAGGACGCATGAACAGGGAAGTACTCAATGGCAAAATTGAAGCATACCACTGCTAAGGTGAAATTGGGGTGCAGAGGGGGGTGGAGGGGCAAGGGAGCATGCCTACATGGAGTACCTGCATGCAGGCAGAGGACACATGCATGTCATTCATGCTATGACATAGTCCCTGGGCTGAAAGGAAGGTCACCCCACACTACATGCAGAAGGGCCAGTGAGCTGGAACATAGACTTGAGGGGCCAGCATGTGAGTAGGGTGCAATAGTGGTGATGCGGACAGTCCCCGTCTGCTCCACATGTCCACCATTCAGCAGAGCAGACATGCATCAGGGAAGCATTTCATTACTTGCACATCAGAACCATGTACACGTGACATGTAGTGGCAGTCATGCACAACACATCACACAAGTAAAACACACATGTCCACAACAAACACGCAGCAACATTCACTGGACAGGGCATCAAAGTCCGGCATCTCTCCCACTCCTTCGACTGATTCAGATGGTATGAACTCCGCAACGAGTGACTCATGCGGAGTGAGGTCTTCCTCCTCAGGTGCAGGCCCACTGCCAGTCACCAGAGTCACGTTGTAATTTGAGGCACGCTTAGCCTTAGCGCTGCGTTTGAGGTCATTCCAACGCTTTTTGCACTCTTGCGCCGAGCGCACCTCATGGCTAAATGCACTCACATGTTCTGCAACTTGCTTCCAGTGGGTATCACAGTGGGCAGCCGTAGTCTGACAATTAGGACCCACTAGCATGTCACGACTGTGGCCCAGCACGTAGTCCACGAGGTTGTCCAGTTCCTGGTTGCAGAAAGGCTTCTTCCTCGATGTGCTGGAGGTCGTGGCTGTGTGTAGGGTCCCAGCATGTGCTGCAGGTGCAACCTTCCTCCTCTTGAATTGTGACGCAGGCCCTGGCTGCCAATTGCCGCCCTGATCACTATGGCCAGTAGCACCGGTGGATTGAGCCAAGGGAGTGGCAGGTGGAGGGACGACCGTAGACCTGACTTGCGTCAGTGGCAGCTGGGTGCCCTCTAATGGACCCTGCGTAGCAACATCCGCTGTGGCAGGGTCATTGACCGTGACTGTCCTGGTTGGCAGACTCAAAACCAGGGTGTTGTTGGCTGCATCTGCCCCTGCACTTGCCAACACCTGACTGTTCGGGGCAGCAGATGACAGCAGCCCCAGGGACACGTGTCTTGGTCAGGGCAGCCCTGCGTGCACCTACGGTTTCCCTCCTGGCCTGTTGGAAATCTTCCAAGGGCTCTTCAAGTGCCAATGCAGCCTGCGCTGGCAGACCCTGGGCCTGGGTGGTGGTGTCCACAGCTGCACCTGCAGCAACCACTTCCCTTGAGCCCGTGGCAGTCGATGAAACAGACTGCCGGGTCACACGGGCGCCAGTGCCAGATGCAGAAGCTGCATCTCCCAGAACCAAAGGGGGTGGTGGCATGACTGCACCGACACATGGCACAACATCGTGCTCAAGTGGAGCACCCCTGCCTCTTCCCCCTCTGCGGCCACCCTGGACACCCTGGAGTCCCGCTACTCCCTGGTCACCCCGGCCACATCCCTGACCACGCCTGCCACCAGGAGGACGCCCAGCTGAGGCGCCCCTCACCTTTGGTGGTCTCCCAACCATGGCACAGATGGAGTAGTGCCGGCACAGATGGAGGAGTGCCAATGGGAGGTGTACACCACAATTGTCCTGGGCAATTGGGGTGAAGGGGGTGGGATGCAAGATGTTAACAGCCCCCTTGCACCTGCAAGGCTGGCTGTATGTGACCCTGGTGATGTAGTGACGGATCACGCAACGCTCAGGCACCCCAAAACTGCGGTAAAACTGTGTACGCAATCCTGCAGCCTACGTGCGTGGAATCAACCTCCCGCAGTACGCAGTGGCACCCAGTAACACGAAAAACGCATACTCGTGGGACACGCAGGCTACTATGACCTCGAAAAAGGGTGCGATACACAGGGGCACTCGCAGTGGGAAAAATAGCGTGCGCGACTCACCGTCTGACTAGCGTGATAATGAAAAACACGCATAGCCAATACCCCCGCCAAAAGAAGAGCTAAGTCCTTGATCCGCTGTGAAGTTGTGATGGTGCGCGAAACAACACGAAGTAGCAACACACGTCGGTCTCCACGAAAGGCATGTACAGCAAACTGCTGGCCCCGTTCACCTTTAACCCGTGCTGAGGGAAATGCCTGCGTGCATCGCGTCACTTCCGCGAGGAGGCCCTTTCCTCGGATTACACGCATTCACACATGGACATGCAGTTTTTTCATGCGCGCGCTGAACCACTATCCCCATGTTACGAGGGAAAAGCCAAGGGACTTTCCTCGAATTTCACGCTGACGTGCAATTTTTTCACGTGCCAAATCACTCTGTATCAAGCTGGCCACGCGAATACACATGGAAGCCCAAAAGGCCATTTTCCTGCGCCCAAGAGCCCCGAGCACGCTCCCACCACCCACGTGTCCTGCTATTTGGTGCCTGAACGTCAGCCATCTGCAGGGGTCCAGTTGCTGTGTCCACCCCTGCTGGAACAGAAGACTCCCGACTGGGATACCATCGCTCCACAGCCCAGCCCCAGGACCCAGTTGCCCACCCACGCCTGCCTCGGGGGTTGCCATGTCGGGGCAAACACCATCTGAGACCACTGGCGACCCCCAGTCAGAGAGGCAGAGGGCCACCAGCTTCAGTGAGAAGGAAGTTGGTGTCCTGGTGGAGCATGTCCTGGGGCATTATGATTCCCTCTTCGGAACATCACGCGCCAACAAGGAAGGACGGTTGAGGATCTGGGAGGATGCAGTGGTTGCCATCAACGCAGAGGAGGTGGCAACCCACGA
Source organism: Ambystoma mexicanum (assembly GCF_040938575.1). Lineage (NCBI taxonomy): Eukaryota > Metazoa > Chordata > Amphibia > Caudata > Ambystomatidae > Ambystoma > Ambystoma mexicanum. The sequence goes on from NC_090933.1 coordinate 1,101,109,489, forward strand.
CATCAAGCACCTCAAGAAGCGTTGGGAGGACTTGAGGTTCAGGACCATCTACAAGGCCTGGCGCCTCACAGAAGGGGGCCGGGGCAGCATGAGCAACATCCAAATGAGGGTCCTGGAACACATAGCCCCAGCGCTCCACGCCCAGATCCTTCAGAGGCAGACCCGTTTGGAGTTGAGTGGTAAGTGTCCAAGCATTGCTGTGTGAGACAGGGCATGTTGCAGTGTGCTGGTAGTCTGATACTTGCCTGTTCATGTGGCATAGGCCATGTATGGATGTGTGTGTGCAGGGACATTATGGTCATGCATGTCAGACCAGTAATGTGTGAACCACATGGATGGTGCATGTGCTCCAGTGCAACATGGGCAGCTGTATGCGGAATGCACACATGAAAGCAGGCCAGTCTCTGTTCTTGGACTTGGAGGGGGTGTGAAGGATGGGTGCTGCTGTCATGTACATGTATGGTGCACGTGTGTGTGTCTGAGAAGTGTGTGTGTTGACTTTGAAACGCCATGGATGCATGACACATGTCGGTGATGACGTGTAGATTCACTCATGCAGCGCCGTCAACATTGTATCCACTGTGTCTATCCAGTGTGTCTGTGGTGTGCAAGCCATGATGCATGACCTTCCGTTGATGTGTGTGCATGGGATCAGTGTGAGCCATGATGCATGTGAGTTTGAAGGCAACATTTAGGTTAACAGAGGCCCTTGTACATGGATGCTGATGTTGATTGTAGGCGCCGGGACTGTTTCTGCATGTGTATTGCGTGCATTCACCCATGTATTGTGGAGGGACAGGATGGAAGTGACATTTGACAGTGCCACTCATGTGTTATTGCTTCCTGTCTAGGGGAATATTGTACTGTACCCTGATGCTTGTGTATGTCTCCCTCTACGCAGCGTCAAGTGAAGAAGAGGGCGGAGATGGCGCTGTAGAGCCAAGCGGCGGGGATGCCTCCACCGGGCGGCGACGCAAGGCCCAGCCACCCTCCCAGGAATTGCCAACATCCGAGAGCGAGGGGGTGACGCGGCCCGCGTCTGCCACTACGGTTGTAGCGGAAAGGCCGGGTGAGACCCCACAGGGGCTTGCAATGGCGTAAGACGGTGCGGAGACATCCAGGTTGGTGGTCTCCACAGAGGAGAAGGAGCCTGCTACTGAGCCGCACATGGGGCCTGGTGGGGGTAGTACCACTGGTGCAAGTGGTGCAGTCCAGGGCCAGGGTCAGGAGGCACCACAGGTCACCGCAGAGGAGCCTGCGCAGGTCACTGTCCTTGACCCTGCGACTACACCACCATGCACCAGCAGGGATGCCCCGTCCCAGGCCCGTCTGCAAGTAGGGGGGAGTGCCACGTCATCTGCCTCTCCACTACCTACGGACGAGGGGTCCCACAACCGTATGGGCTCCGTCCTGGTTGGTGTCGCGTTGCGCACGTGTGACATTCGTGATGACGTGCGTGCTTCCTGGGCGGAGCACGCACGTCATCACGAACAGCAGTGTCACGACGTGGCACTGTTGGAGGGGCCCTGGTCAGTGGGTTCCTACATGTGTCGTGCACTCTGGCGGACCTCTCGTCCTCTGTGGAGACTATGCGCCAGTCATTCTCCCTGCTGTCTTCCGGCCCAGATTCCACCAGGGCCCCCTATGGACCTGGCCTGACCAACACAGCCAGCTTGGTGGAGATCCCATCCCTACCACAGTCGGGAGTCGGCGGTCCAGCAGGGGTGGACACCCCAACAACTGTAGTCCAGCAGATGGAGGATGTGCAGGCATCAGACAGGGCACATTGACAGCAGCAACAGCAGCAGGCTCTAGGTGGGAGAAATGATGGCTCGGGGCCTTCGACATCAGAGGGGCAGGCATCGGCCAGAGGGCAGGAGAACGCTGGAATGGGAGTGTCTTCCGCATGGCTGCGGTTGGGCCAGCGCATAGATGCGGAGCGGCGGCGGGCGGAAGAGGCGCGGCTCACCATGGTCAGGGTGGAGTTCTCCATGCATCAGGCGTTGAGGCGGGCAGAGTGCCTTGAGGCAACTCGCAGGGAGTTGGAACAGGCCATGAGTGCATCCCTGCGAGACCTCAGGGCCAGGGCAGAGGCCCGCCTCCGGGACATCGACATGGAGTTCGATGATGCCCTGGCCCAGGACATCACAGAGTGAGCCACAGGACTTGCCCGCCACCATTGTATATAGCTAGATAGTGTTAGGTTTCCTTTGTTTTTCTTTTAATTTGGAGTTAATGGACATTGCTCCACTTCGTGTGTATATAGGTTTTTCTTCCTAGAACTTTTTTGTAGGTTTCCTTTTGTTTTTGGATAATGGACCATTTGGACTTACATTGTATATAGTTGCAGACTTGTACATACTTTCTATTTCTATATTCCTATGGATCAATGTTTTTTTTTTGGATTATGTTTTTATTATGGACATTGGCAATGGACCACTTTTTTATTCTACGTGATTTTTCTTTTTTTTAACTTCATTGGATTTGCAATATTTCTTTTCTACATCGGTCATTGTACATTGATTTTCATTTTACTATTCCTGCAAGTCAGTTCTTTATGTTTATAATACATTTTTTTTACTTCAGAATTGGTGTTGTGTTTAGTAATTGGTTTTGTGCATGTCTCATTGAACATTTCCTCAGTCACGTGTTACCACTGTGCGGCTACGTTGTGCATTCCTGCATGGGCATGGTGGTTCATTTCAACTATCATGGCATTGGTAATTTGGGAGTGAGTTCTGTGGATGATTGCATGCTTGGATTGGGGGGCAAGGGGGATTAGGGTTGGCTTTAGGGACATGGGTCTGTTGTGTTAGGACATGTTGTTTGTTGGGACATGAGTCGGGGCCTGAGGCTCACTGCTGGGTGGATGGGGGTGCTGGGGGACATGAGTCGGGGCCTGCTGGCAGGTGCCCCTCACTGCTGGGTGGGTGGGGGTGCTGGGGGACATGAGTCTGGGCCTGAAGCGCACTGCTGGGTGGGTGGGGGTGCTGGGGGACATGAGTCTGGGCCCGAGGCTCACTGCTGGGGAGTGGGGGTGCTGGGGGACATGAGTCAGGGCCTGAGGCTCGCTGCTGGGGGGCGGAGGTGCGGTGGGACATGAGTCGGGCCTGATGGCAGGTGCCCCTCACTGCTGGGTGGGTGGAGGTGCTGGGGGACATGAGTCGGGGCCTGCTGGCAGGTGCCCCTCACTGGTGGGTGGGGGTGCTGGGGGACATGAGTTGGGGCCTGCTGACAGGTGCCCATCACTGCTGGGGGGTGGGGGTTATGGGGGACATGAGTCTGGGCTTGAGGCTCACTGCTGGGTGGGTGGGGGTACTGGGGGACATGAGTTGGGGCCTGAGGCTCACTGCTGGGGGTGGGTGTGCTGGGGGTCATGAGTCTGGGCCTGAGGCTCACTGCTGGGGGGTGGGGGTGCCGGGGGACATGAGTCGGGCCTGCTGGCAGGTACCCATCACTACTGGGGGATGGGGGTGCTGGGGGACATGATTCTGGGACTGAGGCTCATTGCTGGGGGGTGGGGGTGCTGGGGGACATGAGTCTGGGCCTGAGGCTCACTGCTGGGGGTGGGGGTGCTGGGGGACTTGAGTCGGGGCCTGCTGGCAGGTGCCTATCACTGCTGGGGGGAGGGGGTGCTGGGGGAAATCGGTTGGTGATCCCTAGTGGAAGGTGACATGTGGGCTGGCTGGGGGGCATGCCCATGGTGGATGGAGGGGCCGTGGAGGGGGTAGAGGGCACACCTGGGAGGACCCACACTGCAATTCACGTGTGGGACTCCCCGCGCACCCCACTGGATACAGGTACCCCGCTCTGAAAGCGAAATTGCGTGTGATACTTCCCGCGCACCCCAGAAATACACGTACCCTGCTCGCACAGGCCCAATCGTGTGTGAAACTGTCATGATGCCTACCTCTAAGGAGCCAGGTCCGACCCAGCAACCCCAGAGGCAGGCATCATTCCCCCCAGGGAAGTGCCAGCGGGCCCAAGCTGGGGCCCTTTGGACACAGTCCTGGCGCCTTAGGCGCCAGGCTCATGTTGGACCCCTGTCCTGGCGCCTTAGGCGCCAGGCTCATAAAGCTAGACAAGTGTTCAAGTGTTTTAATGTGCACTTACCTGATGCAGACCATGCTGCTACATCCAGGCCCTCTTGAGGCCTGAATGGAACTACTTTACCTGTGGGACTACTTTCCCCTGGGTGTGGTCGAGGAAGGATACATACCTGATCGGTGGAAGGATACATACCTGGAACTTCTTCCAAAGCTATTTAAACCACGCCCGATCAGCAACTCACGCTTCGCGTTGTTCTGCTCCTCGCAGCTGGACGCTCACCGTGTCAGCTCCTGCATCTGGACTTCAGCCACGCCTGTCAGCATCCTGGGTCACCTGCTAAGAGAGAATTGGAGAGAAAGAAGACCTTACCTGCTAAAGCTGCACCACGGAGACATCACTCCGACAATCCTGAAAGGGAAGACATCATTTTAAAAGCATTTCGCTTCGATCGCTGCAGCGCTGCATTTCACTCACCTTTCCTGGGCACCTCCATCTTCAGCAGCGATCATCCGGATCTGCAGCCACTTCCCAGAGCCTAGAGAGAAAAAGACAAGAACACAAGGTGAGAGAAGGAAGGGAATAGGAAAAGCTCAGTTTCCTTCTAAGACTTACCTGTTGGGTCATTCCCATTTCATTTCGGGTCCTGCTGCTTCCTGGCAAACCGGACCCCGGCCCCTATGGGGAAAAAAGACAAATACATTGAATGAGCGAATGCAAAGACATTACCCGAACGCTCATCCAGAACTTACCTGTCATTTACTGGAACTGCACGTTTCACTTCGGGTCGGCGCCATATCTCTGGCATTCCGAACCCCGGCCCCTAAGGGGAAAAAGACATAAGCGTTAGCGCTTGCTGCAATAAGACAATGAACATTATTATTAAGCTTGAACTTTTGAACTTGCTACAGAACTCTTACAGCGCCTTACCTGAATAGTCAAGCTTATTTGATCTCCCATCAAACCTCAATCCAGTGAAGTAACTGGGTTTCAACGCGCCCCTGCATCAGAAGCAGGAGGGAGAACTCATCCTTCCAGACCCTAAGGTGAGACTTCACAGGGAATCGAGGAAGGGTATCGTGGAGGGTTGGAAGGGAGTGGGAGGCTTGAGCATTATTCCGTCAGTGGGTGATACTCCCTTTTCACGCACAGGGGAATATTCCTGCAAGCCAGAGAGTCCATCTTCAGAGCCCTGCGCTTCACCATAGAAGAAGCATCAGCACTCGAAGCCAGACCTGCGCCTCCGTAGGAATCAGGTGAGCGTGACAGAATGCAAAGCCTACCCACAATTTCCCACCCGGGCGCTATGGAGACTTCCGAGACAGATCAGCTGGCCCAGCTTTTGGGGGAATTACGGGCAGAAGTGCACTCAGCCTGCCAGGAGACTAACGCTCTCAAAAGAGAACTGATCCTATCCAAGGAAAGAACATATGACTTGGCCAAAAGGTTATTGCAGGCCCAGGCAGGGCACACTCCTTTACCTAATTCCGGAGGTACTTCCACATCAATGGGTTTGAATAACCCGGTACAAATCAATCTACCTGGACACATGCCTTTGGCCCCGCCTGAACGTTTTGCGGGGATCCCAAGAAATATGCCGTCTTTATGAACCAATGTCGTTTACACTTTCTATGCAGACCCGAGGCCTTCCCTAACGACCAGACCAAGGTAGCCTTTATACTATCTTACCTCAGTGGCAGTGCTGCCGATTGGTCTATTCCATTGGTAAATCAGGATGATCCCATTCTCCAGAATTTTCAGGGTTTCCAGGCCAGCATGGAAATATTGTTTGCTCGACACTCTCAAGGACAGGCCCTTGATAACGAACTGCTATCCTTACGACAAGGTAATCAGGATCTCCTGTCCTACGTTGCCACCTTTAATAGACTGGTTGTGGAAACTGGATGGCCAGAAAACAAAAGGATCACATTGTTTCATCGAGGCCTGCGCGGAGAGTTTAAGGATGTTCTAGCTCAGATATTAGATCCACCCCAGCTCTGTGCAGACTACATAGACTTGGTGGTTCAACTTGATCACAGACTTCAAAATAGAAAAGCAGATCGGTTCAAGCACGAAACCCGAGTACCGATCAAAACCCACGCTAACTCCAAGAGTACCGACGTATCCGAACCTATGCAAATCGGCGGTGTTAAAGGACCATTAACGCAGAAGGAACGAGAGAGAAGGCGGCAAATGCAACTTTGTCTGTATTGCGGGACTTCCGGTCACTTTCTTCGAAATTGTCCGGTTAAACCACCTAAGAAGGTAATTGGAGCCACTGATAACGATTTTTTGACACCTGATTCGGGAAACGACCTAGCCCGACAAGCGTAGGGGTCCGCTTGCCGAGCTTGAAAACAAACTCTTTGACCTCGCATTTTGTCATGCCAATGGCGCTTGTGGACCCAAAACATCCTCAGCTGTTGCATGCTATAAAAGCATACATCGACAGTGGAGCTATTGGAAATTACATAGACCGTGAATTGGCTTCCAGGATTAAGCTCCCTCTCCGCCCGAAAGTAACCCAAGATGTCATTACTACAGTAGATGGAACCGAAATAGCCTCAGGGTCTGTAACGCATTCCACTGTTGAAATGACACTGGTGGGTCAGGATGGACATCGGGAAGCAATCGTGTTTGATGTGATCAAGGCCCCACAATTTCAAGTAATTCTTGGAATTCCTTGGTTAGAAACACATAATCCCAGAATTGACTGGCGAGCAAAGAAGATAAGTTTTCCTGATTGTGAACCAACTTGTTACCCAAGAAATTCAGTTATGGGTCTAGCCTCAGCAACTTCCACCCCTGTACAGCTACCGTCAGAATACCAAGAATTCCAGGACGTTTTTCAGAAAGAACAGGCTAACACGTTACCTCCCCATCGGTCTTACGATTGCCAAATCGATCTGGTACCCAATGCTCAACTACCTTGTAGTAGGATTTATGCTCTTACGGAACCTGAGAACCTACATTTGCGTCAGTATTTAGATCAGTACCTAGCCAATGGTTTTATTCGCCCGTCCAAGTCTCCTGTCTCCTCAGCTCTGTTCTTTGTGCCGAAAAAAGAGGGCGACCTTAGAAAATGTATAGACTATCGCGCCCTAAATCAAATAACGATTAAGAATCGTTATCCTCTGCCCTTGATCCCTGAGCTTATCGACCAGGTGAAAGACGCTTGTGTGTACACCAAGTTAGATCTCCGAGGAGCTTATCACCTGGTGCGTATAAAAGAAGGCGACGAATGGAAGACTGCATTCCGCACCAAATTTGGGCTCTTCGAATATCAGGTGATGCCTTTCGGTTTGTGCAATGCACCTGCCGCCTTTCAGTACTTTATGAATGATGTTCTTCGGAAACTTATCGACGTCTGTGTCGTTGTTTATATTAACGACATCCTGGTGTACTCTTCTTCAGAATCCGATCACAGAAAACATGTTAGGGCAGTTCTTGAGAAATTGCACCAGCACAGACTATTTGCAAAGCTCGAAAAATGCGTTTTTCATACCACAGAAGTGGAGTTTCTCAGATTCATCCTGACACCTCAAGGAGTCCGAATGGACTTGCGAAAGGTGGACGCCATCCTCAAATGGCCATCTCCTAGCTCGGTGAAGGGAGTTCAGAGCATGCTCGGCTTCGCCAATTTCTATCGAAGATTCATCCCGGAATTTTCCCGAACAGTCCAACCCATCACAGCTCTCCTAAAGAAAAACAAATGCTTTGAATGGACTCTTGAGGCCGAACAAGCCTTTCAGGACCTGAAAACCAAATTCACCTCTGCACCTATATTGAAGCACCCGCACCCAGATCTCCCTTACATTGTGGAAACCGACGCATCCAGTTCGGCCATGGGAGCTGTCCTGTCGCAAAGAGACCCAGAAACTAACCAACTACACCCTGTGGCCTTTTGGTCCAGGAAATTTTCTCCTCCTGAAATCAACTACGCAATTACCGACAAAGAGTTACTGGCTATTAAATCTGCTTTCAAGGCTTGACGTCACTACCTTCTCGGGGCAAGACACACCATCACCGTAATTACGGACCACAGAAATTTACAGTATTTAAAGACAGCCAAAGCTCAATCTTCACGACAACTCCGATGGGCTCTATTCTTTGCGGAATTTGATTTTGTAATGACCTATCGCCCTGGCTGCAAGAATGGTAAAGCGGACGCCTTATCCGGGATTGGCATGGAAGGACCCAATTCGAGTTTAGAACCTGTGCCAATCATACCTGAACAAAGAATCTTAGGCCTAACTTCATTGCAAACTATTGAGGACATCCAAACGCAAGTAAAACAACTTCTAGACTCTTCAGCCTTACTGGAATGGAGTCAAAAGGGTCCTCATTAAGGATGACTTACCCTACTTCCAGGAGCGGTTGTTTCTGCCTAGTAAAGAATTGCAAGAACTTGTTATTGCCCATCATCATGAATCATTAATGGAAGGACACCCTGGTATCGCTAAAACGGAGGAGAAAATCAAACGCCACTTCTGGTGGCCTTCTTGGAGAAAAGACAAAGTCTTTTGTATTGTCTTGCGGAATTTGCGCCCAAAACAAGGGTCAAAAGAAAAGGCCAGCCGGCCTACTTCAACCCTTGGATATTCCACCGGCACCATGGCACACCCTGTCAATGGACTTTATAACAGACCTGCCTCCTTGTGCTGGTTACAAAACTATCCTTGTAATTGTGGATCTATTCTCCAAAATGGCCCACTTTATCCCTTTAAAAGGTTTGCCTTCAGCTTCCACCTTGGCCAAGGAATTTCTGGAGAATATAGTTCGCATACATGGTTTCCCTTCCATATTAGTCTCGGATCGTGGAAGTCAATTTATCTCCCATTTTTGGAAGAAGTGTTACCAACTAGCACAAATAAATGTGCGGTTATCCACCAGCCACCAACCCCAGACCGACGGACAAACCGAGAGAACCAATCAGACTCTCGAGCAATATCTTCGGTGCATGTTACACCAATCTGAGTTAAATTGGAAAGACATCCTTTGGATCGCAGAATATGCATACAACAATTCAGTGCATTCTGGAACCGGACAAACTCCTTTTTATACTTTGTATGGTCACCATCCTCGGACCTCTGATCTAGATCCACCTCTGACCCTGGAAATGCCCGCAGTAAATCATCTGCATTCCACAATAACCCGAGCCTTCAAAGAAGCTGCAACTCATCTACAGCAAGCCAAGAACAAGTATAAAGAAAACGCTGATTTGCACCGAAGTAAAACTCCTCCTTACCAAGTAGGAGACCAGGTATGGCTAGCAACGAAACATTTACCCCTCAAGGGCCCGCAAACCTTCAATCCCAGATTCTTAGGACCTTATCCCATCAAGGCTATAATCAATCCTGTGGCCTTTAAACTGGATTTACCGTCTAACATGCGTATTCATCCAGTTTTTCATGCATCACTTTTGAAGCCAGTACAACCAGGGACCCGACTGTCCAAGCCTCCAGACCCAGTTCAAATTGATGGGGAATTAGAATTCGAAGTTAAAGACATTTTAGACTCCAAGGTGTTAAAGTCCAAACTCTTCTATCTTGTTGACTGGAAGGGATATGGACCTCAGGAGAGATCGTGGGAGCCTAGTAACCATGTTCAAGCACCTCGATTAATACAAGGGTTCCATCGGAGATTTCCTAACAAGCCAAGACCCCCGGAGGGAACAACCTTGGGAGGGGCCTTGAGGGGGGGTACTGTCATGATGCCTACCTCTAAGGAGCCAGGTCCGACCCAGCAACCCAGAGGCAGGCATCATTCCCCCCAGGGAAGTGCCAGCGGGCCCAAGCTGGGGCACTTTGGACACAGTCCTGGCGCCTTAGGCGCCAGGCTCATGTTGGACCCCTGTCCTGGCGCCTTAGGCGCCAGGCTCATAAAGCTAGACAAGTGTTCAAGTGTTTTAATGTGCACTTACCTGATGCAGACCATGCTGCTACATCCAGGCCCTCTTGAGGCCTGAATGGAACTACTTTACCTGTGGGACTACTTTCCCCTGGGTGTGGTCGAGGAAGGATACATACCTGATCGGTGGAAGGATACATACCTGGAACTTCTTCCAAAGCTATTTAAACCACGCCCGATCAGCAACTCACGCTTCGCGTTGTTCTGCTCCTCGCAGCTGGACGCTCACCGTGTCAGCTCCTGCATCTGGACTTCAGCCACGCCTGTCAGCATCCTGGGTCACCTGCTAAGAGAGAATTGGAGAGAAAGAAGACCTTACCTGCTAAAGCTGCATCACAGAGACATCACTCCGACAATCCTGAAAGGGAAGACATCATTTTAAAAGCATTTCGCTTCGATCGCTGCAGCGCTGCATTTCACTCACCTTTCCTGGGCACCTCCATCTTCAGCAGCGATCATCCGGATCCGCAGCCACTTCCCAGAGCCTAGAGAGAAAAAGACAAGAACACAAGGTGAGAGAAGGAAGGGAATAGGAAAAGCTCAGTTTCCTTCTAAGACTTACCTGTTGGGTCATTCCCATTTCATTTCGGGTCCTGCTGCTTCCTGGCATTCCGGACCCCGGCCCCTATGGGGAAAAAAGACAAAGACATTGAATGAGCGAATGCAAAGACATTACCCGAACGCTCATCCAGAACTTACCTGTCATATACTGGAACTGCACGTTTCACTTCGGGTCGGCGCCATATCTCTGGCATTCCGAACCCCGGCCCCTAAGGGGAAAAAGACATAAGCGTTAGCGCTTGCTGCAATAAGACAATGAACATTATTATTAAGCTTGAACTTTTGAACTTGCTACAGAACTCTTACAGCGCCTTACCTGAATAGTCAAGCTTATTTGAACTCCCATCAAACCTCAATTCAGTGAAGTAACTGGGTTTCAACGCGCCCCTGCATCAGAAGCAGGAGGGAGAACTCATCCTTCCAGACCCTAAGGTGAGACTTCACGGGGAATCGAGGAAGGGTATCGTGGGGGGTTGGAAGGGAGTGGGAGGCTTGAGCATTATTCCGTCACTGGGTAATACTCCCTTTTCACGCACAGGGGAATATTCCTGCAAGCCAGAGAGTCCATCTTCAGAGCCCTGCGCTTCACCATAGAAGAAGCATCAGCACTCGAAGCCAGACCTGCGCCTCCGTGGGAATCAGGTGAGCGTGACAGAAACTTCCCGCGCACCCCAGTAATACACGTACCCCGCTCGCACAGGGCCAATCACGTGTGAAACTTCCCGCACACCCCTGAAATACACGTACCCTGCTCGCACAGGCCCAATCGCGCGTGAAACTTCCTGCGAACCCCAGTAATACATGTACCCTGCTCGCACAGGGCCAATCGCGTGTGAAACTTCCTGCGCACCCCCGAAATGCACATACCCTGCTCGCACAGGCCCAATCGCATGTGAAACTTCCCGCGCAGCGGGGTACGTGTATTCGGAGGGGTGTACAGGGAGTTTTACAGGCGTTTTCGTGGTTGGGGGCCTGTGCGCCATGTACGGGATTTGTGCGCTGTACATGGCGCACGGGGAGGGGTTGGGGACGTAACTGACGCTGCTGCAGAGTCGCTGCGCCACTCTGCGTCACGGCTGTTAATGGATGTTAAAATCCATGAATACGCTGTGCGCGGAAATGGATTTTGGCGCACACAGCTGGTGCAGACTGTCGTACGCGCACACTGTGCGCCAGCCGTGGGCGCCACTTGTGCTCTGAATTCTATGAATTACCCCTAATTGTTTGATAACATATTCTGCAATGTTGATATATACATAGACATTAATTGTGTAATTTCAAAAGGTAAAAGAGTGCATGTCAAATACAGTTCTTGAAACAAAACAATTTATTTTCTCTGAAACCATTGCAGGTATTGGAATCAGAGAAAAATATTCACTTTTAACATATACTTATCTGATTCTTAGCTGAATTTGATTTTTGAAAAAATAGGCAGCATCTTTGACAAATAAATGGTTGTTAGCTTGGGAACAGATGCAACTGTATCTCTTTGTGGTGTTAAATTGGTTAACATTGTTTTAAAAGCTTGGATTGGATTCAAGAATTCTTCTTCTTTTTGGAATGTATTTACATCACCAAGTAACTATATCAATATTCTCAAGGAATTAAGTTCACCCTCACAAAATCCCAGTTCCATTTTTTCAGTAAGGAATAGATTGAATGTACTTTATTAACTATGGCACACAGCAAAGTACAGTCATTCTAAATTTCAATGTGCTATTTATGTATCCCCGTCGTTCTCATAGATTATAAACAGGTTTCCACCAAAATGCTTTTAATTGCTATCTGAGGTGTAATTAATGATTGGAACATTTGTTTAAATATTCTGGGATCATTATACTCACTTTTATTTTGTCTTTCAATGGCAGTACTCTGTCTCTTTTTTTTCAGTCTGTCCATCTCAGGCAATCTAGATCTGCCCTTTGAAAGGTGTCTGCATTCCATCCTATCTGGAAGAGGCCCTCTTAAGAGGATCTTTCATCAGCTACTTGCAGGTGGCTTTTCTACTTTCCCAAATATTTCTCTTCTTCCTATGCATTTGAGTCTAAATACCACACACACTCCACCCATACAGTGTCATTTGACACCACAATTTTGTATTGGACAGTGCCTGTGGCAAGAGCCCTTCACTTACATCTTCAGGGATCTGGATTCTCTGTGTCATAGAGGCAGTGTTCACTATGAGTTAGTCCTGCACTTTGGAGTGATGCATCAAATGTGACGGGAATATTCAATTTTCGTATCATTCTCAGTATGATGAGGATTGTATATTCAGATGTGCCGGACATCTTTTATGCTTTTGTCACTTTATGCATAACAGAGTTATTAAAATATGTAACTACTAATAAATCAAACACTCTAATGTATCATGTATAAATGTCTGATTTTTCTTTTTCGGCTATATTCAGATCTATCTTTATATTTTAAATAGACAAGCATGTCTGAAGTTAAACTAAAATGCTTTTGCCACTTGTCCAGGGTGAATGCTAATTTTCTTCAAATAGGCTTTTGTAATATAGTTTAACTAGCTTATATTTCATTTGCACATTGCCTTGCAACAGAGACCATCTGATGAGAATGACATTCAGTGGAGCAAAGGGGTCATTTTAATAGGCTGTTTAATGTGACTGATACATTCTTTATGATAACTCCTTTCTCTCTCCAACATCGGAGGTTAGTATGTGTGTAAGCATCTGCTGCTTCTTAAGTCATATTTAATCAACCAGACATTTATCATTCTATTACCTTAGTGGCCTTCCAAATTAACTTAAAAATGTAAGTCCATGAAAACACTTATCCTGCAATTTAATTAGATTTTTGTATTTTGAAAACAAGCCTATTGTTTCAGCTAAACATTAAGTCTTCCCTGCCTTGATCAAAGTTATGAATAATAGGGTCTGTGCATTAGTCAATTACAAACAAATATACTTCGGCACAAAAAATGGTGTAAGGTGAATTATTGCTCACAGCATATGTTCAGAGGATGTCAAGCTGTATGAGATATATTTTGACACATGCAACTGAAAAAGGTGTACTTCATAGTGCTCCTACTTGTGTACACACTGAAATAATAGATTATTCTAGTTACATATTTGTGTTGTGACGCATAATCAATATTGTAAGGTGATACCTACATTTTGCAATGTCATTTTCTTTAACAAACTCCTATATTTAATTTGTACAACTCACCATATACCCGATGCAACATGGAGGCAAACATTCAGTAACAGTTTTTTATTATATTTCGTGGTCATTAAAGTCCTCAACATTGCATGCTTTTCCTGTGACTTTGTACTATCTGTTTAGCATTAAATACTTAATATTTCAGTGCAAGATAAAATTGGCATTCTTTAATGAAGAATATTGCATTCAATCAAATAATACTGTACATGTCCCTTTATCAGTTACTTTACTACAATGAAATTATGCTCTACCTGGTGCAGTTCCACCTACTATAATCCATGTAATAATAGTATATTATGACACTTATAAACTCTAATTATATACCACCAGCTAAACAAAATTCTATTGTAACTGCTGGAGATGTAGCTAATCAGCTGTAGAAAGAGGTGTCAGCTTCTGCTTAGCAATATGATATAAATTTGAGATGCAAAATAAACGTTAACTAGTTCCACTCTAATCTTATGTCTTTTACATTCTCATTCAGTTGCAAAACTTGCACCACTTTTTCGAATTCCTGGGTACTCAGAATTACAACTAGTTTTTAGGGAATGTATGTTCAAATATCTGTTATCACCTCTATGGGCACTATCCATGTGCATTGCATTTTCTCCTTTCTGGTGAGCCCCACAAGCTCTAATAGTGAATGTAGATTGTATAGCCCATAGTCAGGAAAGAGACCAGTTCACTCATGATTTTTTGTGAAGACACAATAAGATTTAACTAACTTAAGATTATCATGGTTGGAAATATCACAGGTTCTATGTCCTGAGACACCAGTACCGTAAGCACCAGTATCACATACATTATTTGTATAATACAACTTTTCTTTACCATTTGATCTGTTGAATCCCCAATATATTCTCAACTATTCATTTTCTTGTGCGAGTAGCCATTGGGATATCATCTATCCTGTTTGTTCTCTGTACCACAATTCAAATTACCAGTTCCATCTAGCAAGCCTAGTCATCCAACCACTTGCCTAAGATTGTGATTGTTGGTAACAGAAGGCAGGGTCATAATGACTAGTGACAAATGGAGGCTAAGAGCAATGTCCAAGGTCCTAATGTGCCCCTCTTATTCTGTAACATGTCTAAATGAAGTCTTTGACCTATCAACCCCTCCATTAAATATGACATCAACTATGATTAAAAAAAATTATAGTAACTTTGGGGCAAGCTTCCTCTCTTGAGTTTCTGGATTTGCATGGTTTATTTTTATCCTGGTTCTCAAAGGCTGTGTCTCCTTTTCTCTCCTAGTTGTTTTCCCTTTACTAGTGCCCACACCTGCCATTAATGCCCTTAAATCATGGGGTTTCATAGAGGGAGGCTTTTCACTCTTGTGCTTATGCCATAAGAGTCTCTCTTCGCCCTTTATAAAATAAAGACTAACATCATTCTGAGAATGAGTAGTGTTCTTGGATCCCAATATTTAGATCCCTTTTACTTATGCAGAATGCCTAGTCTTAACCTTCTTGTCCTCCATGGGTAACTATCATGTTCCCTAATACCTGAGTGACATGTTTCTTCCTGGGAATCTCCCTTCTCTCCTTCCCTTCTTTCCTAATAAGCACCATACTTCTTCTCCAGAAATAAACAGGATTTTTGGCTGGCTTTGTGTTTCTAAGGGAAACTACAAAATATCATTATATGTGAGTTGCTTTGTGCAGTACCTGCCATTTGGGGGTCGTTTTTCTTATGATTAACTACTAACACTGACTTTGTGAATTGAGAAGCAAGTCATCAGAAGTAAGCAGTGACTCTTTAATAGAGAGTTGAAGGCCATTTCTAACAGCTAACAAGTTGTGGTAACCTTTTACTAAGCATGTCAAGAAAACAATTATAGGTTTCAAGAGAGCAAGGGGTCAGAGTTGCTTTTCCTATAGACTTCTGAGTTGCATCATGCATTCCACTTAATGCTCCCAGGATTAGATTGATGTAACTGAGATAAGAGTGTGACTCCTTGTTTTCCTGAAGTATGTGTTACTTCAGTAGGATTTGTTTAATCAGGCTACATCTAGTTCAGGGGACTTTTCCAAACAAAGCAAATCAGGTATGAACAATTTGTATTTATTAAAGTTCTTTTCATAAACATGGACTACGCCACTTTAACAGTATTGCTTCTGGACAACCTCCCTCACCTTTCAACACAAAAAATATAAAGGGTTGCAAAGAAGCTCTATTTATTAAATATAGAAATAAGCAAAACAAATTAAATATAACGAAATTATACAACTTTTTAATTTTCTATGAAATATCGATGTTAAGGATTACTGCCATGATGAATGATTATATACTCATCAATTGAATTATCGAAGCTGCATCTAACTTGAAGGTAGACTTGTTAATGCACACACATCACCATATGTACATTTGTTTTACCCTGAGCAGACATTATCCATGTTTTGAAAAGGGAATAAGGATTCAGGAAAAAGCTTTCATTTTAGAGGAAACAAAATGAAATCAGAACATCCCTACCTATGTAAATCCGTCTATTTATTTTTCCTTTATTGAAAATTGAACACCTCGCCTTTACTCAATAGGCATATTAGTATTTTGAACAGAATTCTGGAAAACTCAATCGGAAGACAGGCTAATTGACATTCCTGCATATAAATCGTTTGCAAAATGAATACTTTCTATTTAACGTTTATGTTTGCTGCACTCCCTTGAATTATGTTTTTATTGCATTACTGTTTGAAAATAATACATTTGTCATTTTTGAATGGGCAATTTAAAGTAGAATAACTGGTGACAGTAAAACCCACTCCCTTTTTCCTTGACTTGTTCAAAGCTATTAACAGGACTCAGCGAACCAGGGAATTACTTCAATGACATTATTTTTCTAGTCATGCGCAAACTGAGATATGACATGGCTGTCATTCTGTAACTTGCCATTGCACAGAAAATGAGCCAGGCATCATCCAATATACACATCATTTGGGGTACTTTATAAAATCCAATGTTTCCAGAAGCACTTAGATTTCTGAAATAGTTTCTATATTCCCAGGATGTACAGTGAATGTATATACCCTCTCATTACTTTGACAAATAAGAGGGGCTAATCTGTTATCCTTTAAAGTATACCTTTAAGAATTATATTTCGCCATGGCATTATAATTACAGAGATATTTATTTTTGCTGTCTCACATATAGGTGGGTACCTTCTCAAGGAATGGTTCAATTCCCACCTTCTAGTAACAGGTGGACATCAGAAATCAAGAAGGGTCAGCTTCTCTCCACTGCCTGGTTTCTGTCATTTTGATTGGGCCTGCTTTCTCTTCCTTCCTTTTACATTGAGGAAGACCTGGGATTGAATTCCATACAAACATTTCACAATGGACTGACAGCAATCCTAAAAGAATCCCATGGAAGGCAGGCTTTTCTATTCTCTTTTCTGTTGCTGCCTATTGTTCCTCCTTTAGCCTTCTTCTAGTCAGTCTTTCCCTTAGATCATCAATCTATGGGTTCCGTTTTATATATATTAGATACCACTCCCATTAGAGCTGTTTATCATTTCTCTGTTTTGATTGGTCAGGCTATGTGATTGGGCAGTGCTCCAAAAATTTCAACAAACGGATTCATCCTATTTTTGCTCATTGGGCATATTAATGAAGAAAGCAGTATAATGGGAATAACATCTAAACCAAGTTCCCCTCCCATTTGATGCAAGGCCAATATCTACATTAAACAATTGTGATTTTCTAAAACATTATGCTCTTCACATGTGATTAAATTACTAATTAGTTTGCCAGATTACTCTCACTTAAATGAAACACATAATGTGAATTTCATCTCGGCTCAACATATGATGTGTGTGTGATACAGATTTTTGCTTTTTCATTTTCTGATACATTCACTCAATGATAATATTCCCCTCTTAAAATATCATCCTAGCTGGCACGATTGCAAGACAATATTAATCACTCATGTGCAATATTTCTGTTAATAAATATCTGCATTTGTATAATTTGCATAAATAACAAATATCAAATAAATATTGATTTACATTTGGCTGATAGAGTTTTTCATCCTGAACGATTTTGAAATGTGTTCCTATCAAAAGTTATTTCTAACATTCCTGTCAAAAGATATACAAGAAAATGTTTTTCCATTGGTCAAATTTAAAATGCAATTAGTTTCCTTCCATGTGATGGGTTCACAAAATGTTTATGTTATTTTCAGTTCCTGTCCTGGCAACATGGCTTATGATGTTGGTCCCTTTGAGGTTCAAAGCTGGGCCATGTATGACCCCTCAGAGTGTTGGAAGGTTCTTTAAAAGAAAATGCCAGACTTCATACCTGATTAAGTGTGAATTGCATCCTTAATGGCAGACCTGTTTGATGAACATGTCTAATTACTTACACTATACTGTGAGCCCATTTTTCAGAATATATTCTTGTATTTTTAAAAGATGGTTGGATAGACCTTTTGACAAATGCAAAATGTTAATGGGCACCATTTGTTTTCCTTGCAAGGGCTGTTTTTGGGAAAAAAATATATAATTACTTTCTAGCTGATTTTGCATTCACAAATGTCGCTTTGATTTCAACATTTCCATATAATACTTGATTCTGTAAATACAGGCAACACTAATACATCTTTGCTGTTAAAGATTTACACTTCAAGTCTCCGCAGGTTGTTATTTTAACAGTCTGATTCTCAGTCTTGCAAACAAGAAACTAGACATAATAGAGCCCTCAATTGAGCTGGCATCACAACGTTTCATCAAACATTGTCCTTGCATGTGTTTCTTTCAAAAAGTGTATGCAGGATTACATGTAATTGTCCTTTACATCCTTTGCTTTTGTATAAATTTCCCTACACATCTCACATCCTCCCTTACTTTTGCTCCTTGCAGCAGCAAAAGGGGGAAGGCAAGGGACTCTTTTCTTTCCGTGCTCCTTCTGGACTGCTGGGGATGAGTCTTCCTTTCAATGGCTCTTCTTTCTTTTTTAGGGAATATTGGATATTCCCAGACGTTCTTGGAGAGGATACTCCCTGTCCCTAGGACAATGCAAATAACATGCCAATTATGAATGTACAGAGATGGTTAGAAAGTCTGGTTTAGTAACATATAAAGACACAGATTTTGAGAAAAAAGTGCATCCTATAATGAGATTTTTATATTTGATCACAAATGTATTTAATACATATATTTTCATCCAATCATTCTTTGCACTCTGATTGTGTTACTTACCAGTTAAGTTCCGTTTTTAATCCTTTAATTTTTCTGTTCTCAAGGTTTCATTCTTTAGGTTTATCATCAACCCTGACTTTGGATGGCTCCCGAAACGTTCTCACAGCTAGTTGAGAGTGGCAGATTTTCAGTTGATTGCTATGGACCATTATTTCCTCAATCAGATCTCCTTTTGGCATAAAGATCTTATAGTTGACAGGGAAGATCTTGTCAACAATCTCAAAGCCACCTCGACAAAAGGGTAAACACTTTTTCTCCATGCATTGGGTCCTCTCAAAGTTATAGAGATAAATCCTGTCACCTACCAGTATTCCCTTTTAGTTGTTTTCAGGTCACACTATTATTATATAATATATTATGATTATTAGTATTATTGTTAATATTATTATTATTATTTAATTATTATGTAATTATTATTATTATAGGGTGCAACATGCCCGGAGGCCTCAGTGCACACAAGTAACATATTCCTAAGGCAAAGCCAGAGGGGAGAAAAGGGGAAGCAGCGCCATGGAGTCAAAGGTCAAGGTAGAGGGAAAATACATCTAGTCATCAGAGTTAAAGAGAAAGTCTTGGTGGTGTTTTAAAAGGTGTAGATACATGGAATGTGTCTCAATTCCAATGGGATAGAATTCCAGCGATAGGGTGTACAATTCTTCATTTAATGTGTTGGGTGACGTAGGTTGTCATGATCATTAGAGCGGAGAAAGTGTGTAAGTGGTTCCTTCTTCAACCTCTTCGATAAGTAAGAGGGTGCTTTTCCTGTCAGACATTTATGTGTCAATGTCAGGATTTTATAGTTGATGCTGTGGTAGGCCGGCAACCAGTGGGTTCTATGTCATTTCATCCACAGTCATTTTTTATGAAAAATGTTCTTCATTAAACATTTTTTGTAAAAAAACGAATTAAAAGAAGACTGTTGTTGAAAGGACGTTGTACCAACCAGTGAAAGGATCTCCAAGCCTGGGTAACATGAAGAGTTCTTGCAGTCCACAGACAGCTCTAACTGCACCATTTAGTGCCACATGTAGGATTTCAAATTATTTTTTAGAAGCCCATGGGAAGACTGTTACAATAGTCTATTCTTGAGTTTACAAGGGCCATAGCTAACATTGCAACATTCCTTGAAGACAAGTAGGGTTCAATCTGCCTAATAATCTTTGTCTTATAGGCACACAAGGCTTTAATCTGTATTACACGTTTATTGATGTTGACATTACAGTCCAGATATACTCCGAGCATTTCCACCTGAGGGCTCACCTGTATAGCAGATTCAGCTACTACACATTGGCTATATCTATTCTCTAGCTTGCCTAAACATTGACTTGAACCAACTAGCAGGAGTTCAGTTTTACTGCTGTTTAAGGCCAAGGAATTGGCATCCATCCATCCTTGAATCAGATTATGTACCTGATTGATTATCTGTGCATCCCTCTCGTAGATACCCGACAGATCAAAGTCCACCTAGTTGTCATCCGCGTAGTTGGTATATTTGGTGCCAACGCCATCCAGGAGGTCGAAGAGCTTCCCGGTATAAAAGTTGAATAAAGATGGAGAGAGACAAGCTCCTGGTGGTACTCCACAGGTCAGCAGTTCTAGAGATGCCTGGAATCCATCAGTACCTACATGTGCCATCCTTGAACCCAGGAAGGATGCCATCCAGTGCAGTTCAGATTGAGAACAGTTGGCAATTTCTTCCAGCCTCTCGAGCAGCAAGGTGTGAGTGATGGACTCAAATGCTGCCGATAGTTCAAGCAACATCAGCAAAGCCACCTTGCTGGAGTCCATAATGTTAAACTGATTATTTTGTAAATCTAGCATGGCACTTATGGTGCCATGCATTGCACGAACACCAGACTGGAGTTCACCTAATAGGTAATATTTATCCAAGTGGTTTTGGAACTGCAGAGCAGCCCTATCTAAAATCTATAATATAAAAGGGACATTGGTGATGGGACAGTAGTCCCCTGCCAATCCAGGATCCAATGTTTCCTTTTAAAGGGAGGATGTTTTCCATACATCCTTAAGGCTAGGAGGCACCACAGATGAGGCAAAAGAAGAATTGATGATGTTGGTAACATAAGGAACAAGGCTGGATATAGCATCCTGAATGACACTAGCTGGGCACACATCACCAGTACACGTTGAGGGCTTCAGGCTCTTCACAATCTCGAAAACATCCTACTTAGATAGTTGGTTAAGGTAAAACTCAGGAGAGCTATTCGAATTATTTATAAGGATTTTAGGTGTACTAGCCTCATCAGTATGGGCTTAGGTTGAGGTTGCAGGGTGTGTCTCAATGGTGGCTCGATACTCTGTTTTCATCAGTTCAGCAGTCTTCTCCAGATTGTGATGGGCAATGAAAATGCATGATGTATGTGTCTTCTGGGATTCTCTCTGTATTCTTGGGTAGATGAGGTATTCATCAAAATCTTGCTCCTGAGTTCAGTAAAGCAGGAGTTGAGATAATCCCTGTTTTTGTCCTGTCATTTATTCAAATTGAAATAGAAACATCTTGGTGGCAGAAGAAGGTGTAGTTCTGAGGGTCATCAGGACAAGCAGCAATTGGATGTCCCAAATTAGCCCAGAATCAATCACAAACATCTTCAAGATACTCACAATTGTTTTGTTGTAACTCTCTACACCCCCATGTAATGCCTAGCGGTAGGGGATGTGGAGCACTTGATGAGCACACACAATTAATTGTTCCGGGACAGAAATGAACTACAATGGAACATCCCCACCCTCCCAGACCAGCTTGTGAGGTGTGGTGCTGAGCAACTTGCACTTAAATATATTGATATAGGAGATGGGTCATTAACATGGGTTCCTGTTAGCAAAATGGGCAAGTACACCTGAGGGTATTATTTAACACTTGTTGGCATTTATATTACAAAAGAAAAACAGTACATACCATACCAGACTTACTAACACAATGTGCCCCCTTTGATTTGCCCCACACAGTGTATACATTTATTCCAGAGGGTAAAAGCTACCATTACTAGGCAAACCCCACACCACATGAACCTTGGGCAGGTTCCTACTGACACTATCTGCGGGCTTCACCCCTCAATTCCATATCTTTCCCTCTTGTTCCACAGCATCTCTTTTACTTTTGTAATTACTGTGGCAGCTGCAGTCTACCCTTAGTGATTAGTTAATATTTTGTTGCCTCTATCATTTCTATATAAAGTCAAAGTGCATCACTTTTATGCACTCTTGTGCTATCCGTCTATCCCTGGCTCTGCAGCAGGTGACTGCCACGAACTACATGAACTGCCCATAAGTGCATGGTAAGGCTGACATTGTTATGCCATTTTCCTCTGTGGTGCTCTTATTATTATTGTTAGAGCTATAGCAGCCCAGTTGTCCTCAGTGGCAGTGTATTTGCTTTCAGGGTTTATGGAGCCCAACTTTCCCCTGTGGCAATGTGTATTCCGGGCTAATGAAGCCCAGGTTTGTTCTGTGGCAGTGTGCAGTTTGTTTGGGGCTACGGTGGTAATGCTTCCTTTCAGCCTGAGTGGGCCAGTTCTCCATTTGGCTCTGCCCAGGTCCTGCCTACATGGGCGGAGTCTATGACGTTTCACCACACTCGTCTGCTAAACGCTGCTGGCATTGGATGCACCTGCTGGGGCTCTGTGTAAGTCTCTTGCGCCACCCTGCCCTCCCCGTCTGGCCCCGGGGAGGGTGTTAGCCCCACAGGCCCCTCAGAAGTGTGGGCTGCTCTTCCTTACACCGCTTGGCTGTTGAGGCTGTAACCATCACTGACTGCCATATCTGACCCTGGGGCAGTGCTGGATTTCCCCATAGGCCTGCTATAAGCTCTTCAGCTGGGCAACCTTGCACTTTTCCCAAAATATCTGCGTCTGTCTTCCTTTAGTGAATAGATATGATATGATATGATATGATATGATATGATATGGTATTTGTAACGCGCCTATACGCAAGTGTTTAGGCCATATCGTGTTACCTCTGTCAAAATCTATATAAAAAAGTCAAAGTTCGAGCTACATGAAATGCCCATACGCGCATCACATGGCTGACATTTTGGACCCATTTTCCTCTGTGGTGGTGTTATTATTGTTAGAGCTATAGCAGCTGTGGCGAGTCAGAAAGACACAGGGCCTCATCACAACTGTGCCGGTCTGGAAACAACAGTGCCAGTAAGCTTACTGGCACCAGTGTTTCTGGACCAGCACAGTACAACTCTGTGGGCGAGTGCCGTCCCGCCCACCAGGGTACCAGGGGCAGACCTCCTGGGCGGGACTGCACCCGCTTGCAGAATTCACACGGGAGCACTAGCACCGTTGTGAACAGTGCCGGTGCTCCTGTGTCCCCATTCCCATGGAGTCCTATCTGACTCCATGGGAATGTGGACTAACAAAATTACCGGTACCTGACTTCCAAGCCACTGGACTTGGAATAGCCCAGTGGCACTGGGATGTCAGGTGCTGGTAATTCATTACGTGTCCGGCGGCTACTTTCTGATTTTACCAGCACAGTTACAGCCAGACCCGTAACGAGGTCCACAGACTCTTGTATGACATGACGTACATTGTTTTATTGAAGTAGCTAAAAATGCCTACCTTTCCCTATCACTTTGGGTTGTTCCTGCCTAAGTTACTAACGAAGGTGCTTGTTCATCAGTCGTGAGTTTCCGAAACAAATATGTCTGTTGCACACAACTACCCTATATGACCCTACCACTTATAAAAAACGAACTTTAATCATGAGAATTTCTCCTTTCTCCTGAAGTTACTCCTAATGCCATGTTATTTATTCCTAGTTAGAAGTTCATTCGCAAATAGTCTCTCATGGCTTCGTAAATCAGTCTCTTTAGTTCATCCACTGCCTGCTTTGCTTCACTGGAGTTTCTCTTTATGACCTACTTGACTTCTTTGTTGTGTCCAGGTCTCTCACAGCATGACTGGATGTCTGCGGTCTCGCTTCTGCTGGTGGTCTTGGTGATCGTTTGTGGATGGGCTATCCAACACACTTGCCTGTACGTGGTATCTCCACCACCTCTTGGCAGGCTCCTGTCCTGCTGGTTTCTTGCCGTTCAGCTTCTTAATGTGGCGGGCATCCCGCATTGCTTTTGCTGGCGAGTTTGAAACTTGAGAGCTTCCATGTTTCTGTCTTCGCCAGACTTATGTACGTGCCGGTCTCTCTCTGCTTCTCTCTGGCTTCTCACAGAGGACTCATAAATCAAACTCATTGGGCCTCATTACAGGTTTGCCGGTGCGGTAGTAACAGCACCGGTAAGCTACTGGCACTGTTACTACCGGACCGGTAAACAACGAGTTGTGCTCGCGGGTGCCTGTGTGCCCACCAGGTCCGACCTGGTGGGCAGACCGGCACCTGTGAGCAGAGCATGTCGGATGCACCGGCATCATTCACAAATGGTGCCAGTGCATCCGGCTTCCTCATTCCCATTGAGCCCTATCAGGCTCAAACGGGTATGGGGAAGAATATTTTCCAGCGCTCGGGAATGGGCGATTACCGGGTCCGGCAATGCCATAATGTCCGGTAGTTGCCCATTCCTGGGTGCCGGAAAATGTTTCAAGTTTGGCGGCAGCCTGCTGGTTTTACCGGCAAGGCTACCTACAAACTTGTAACGAGGCCCATTGTCTTAGTAGATTGGTCACTTTTACTTAAAGGGGTATGCATGTCTCCTATAAGATCATAGCATTGGATAGGTGCTTCATCATCCCAGTCTGGATACTTTGTATCATCTGGTTCTTTGAGCATCCCTTGTAGGCTACAATATGTCCAGCCTGAGGGAGTTTCTTATGGGAACCGGAGTTCTTGTCCTCAAAGGGGGAGTCTCTCCCGGTTACTGTCCCAGTGGGCTTACCTGACTAGCCTCACAGGAAGGGGCTCCAAATTAGGGACAAGGGAGGAATCCCCTCGATTTGCCACACAGCCCAATGTTCCTCTGTGGCAGTGTATTTGCTTTCAGAGCTTATGGAGCCTAACTTCCCTCAGTGGCAGTGTGCAGTTTATTCAGGGCTTATGAAGTCCAGATTTCCTCAGTGATAGTGTGCAGTTTATTCAGGGCTAATGAAGTCCAGATTTCTTCAGTGAAAGTGTGCAGTTTATTCAGGGCTAATGAAGTCCAAATTCCTTTGCAATTTCCTCTGCAGCGATGCTTCCTTTCAGCCTCAGCAGATGAGCCCTTCACTTGGCTCTGCCCAGGTCCTGCCCATGATGAACCACAACACTACTGTACTGAGCCCCGGCCATATCCGCACCCTTCTCATCTGGCCCTGGGGAGGGTTTGAGCCTCGTAGGCCCTTCAGCAGTGCAGGTGGCTCTTACTCATGCAGCTTGACTTTCGAGAACGTGAATCTTCACTGCCTGCCATGTATGGCCCTGGGACAGGAGGGCTTTCCCATCAAACCATCCACAAGCTATTCACCTGAGCAACTATGTGCATCACCACCCAGGCCTTCGGTCCTACCAATCTGGACCCGGGCAGACTCCTAGACTGTGCCACTTTCCTGGGGTCACCCTGCTGAAATGGCGCCTAGCCTGGGCATTTCTTCACCTGGGCCCCTCTCCTCATTCAGCCCAAGTCTTGGATCTTCCCTGGACCACCCTGTCTGTCCTCCAGGTGGGCTGTATGGGCAGCAGGCCGGGCCTTGGCTCTGGGCCCACCCCCGAACTGAGGCTCTTACTTCACCCGGGTACACAGCCTGTTGCTTGTGTGATGCTGGGCTGCAGGTGGCATATGCCCAGACAGCCTGGGGGTGAGGGGGTGGAGTGCTCGGAGCTACTGGGCCCCAAGAGATCACACACTCTTGTTCTCATTTCATCACTTTATATCCCTTCCTCTCTCTCTACTTCCAACTCTCACTCCCCCAAGTGTCCTCTTTTTTCAAAACCCCAATCTGTCAAGGTGACTCCATTGTTGTTAGTGGGGGAGTACTGTCCATTTCAATCATCTCAAAGTTCTATATGTCCCCCATGTTGGGGAACTTAGTACAGTCAGGTAAGTCACAATACAGTAAAACACATAGGGTCTCATTTACAATAGCCTTTTACATTGGTGCAATCCCATTGGAAAACTCTCTGTAAATCAGGCACATACAATGTAATAGTTAACTTTTTATCATCTTCATCTTCTCTCCTATCCCTTACAGTATTCATGTCCTGCACCTTTCCATAACCCCCTGTGAAAAAGGGGCACCATGTGGGCTACATTTGTGTCAGCCTCCACTAAATGGGATTGTGGCAAAGGATTTTTAGGTATTGGACTATATATTTTATAAACATGTAGTAAACAATTGAAATCGAATTGATAGAATAACACAACGGGAACTCCCTTATTGAACAGGTTTACGAAAACGTGTAACGTCCCTGGAACACGTCTTCCTTTCTCAGATGGGACCAAGATGGAAGGTAGATAGTTTCCACGTCTGTTTTTATCACTAAAGCCACTGGAAATAAAGATAAACTTACCCACCTACAAAAGCAATAAAAGGAATATATAGCCACCTTGCAAAGTCAACATGTAACACCATTACAACACATTTGCAAGATATAAATCAATTTAAATAGCTGACAAACATCTCTTTTTTTAGAATTTCATTTCTTTTCTCTCCCAGAATTGTCACTGGCACGCCCTACTGTGAGGCTGGACACCACTGCCTACATGGCATGAGCGTGGAGAGGGTGGGAGCATGAGCCAATTACAGGTGTAAATATACCCATCCTAACCTGTTCCTAGTCATACATTCCTTTTTCCTACAAGAGGGCCAGCAGCATTGTCCAAACCTTCTGGTTTGTTACACTGGTCGTGGCACATATAAGCTAAAACCAGAAAATTGATGTCTGCAATGCATTTCAAAATGCTCCTCTTGTAGTTGAGTGGGTTTCTCAGCTGCACAGTCTTACTTTAGTTCTTCAAAATACTTGCCTTTATGAATTCACTTTAGCAGAAGCTTTGACTACAAGCACAGCCAACGTGCTACTCTATGAAATGTGTATTAATAAAACAGCAGTAGCTTTCTGGTTTGAGACATGTCACAGTGTCATCGGACATAGGCAGACCTCCAGACAATACTCCTAAACCTTTCTATGCAGTATAGTGTAAATTTTTGTCGTTCTGGCACTCCCAGTCTACTAAGTGCAGCTCATTTTACGTTACATTGACAATTTAAATGATTTTTAATTCTTCAAATCTCTAGGGACAAAGTATAACACGATAATGATTCGAGGAAGGCAATGGCACGTGATTGCTGACAAAGCAATACTATCGAAGACAATGGCAGAATGTAAAGTAGCACCATTGGCCAGACTGTTCAAGTTCATAAGAATTTCTGGACTGAGCTAAAAAATGTACTGTGTTCCTCAGCAGCTTTTCTAGGGTTTCGATGTTTTCACGTGGTAAGAGTGTGAGCATTTTTTGCCACTCTTACATGTGTTTTGCTGTGTATTGTACATTCTTAGGGCTCATGGTCTATGGAGTCCCACCCACTCCATAGGCATCATCTTTTTACTGTTTGTCACACAGCACCTTTAATGCAGTGACACAGGGTTGTCTTTTTAGACTTCCCACTTTAAACTCCATTTTCTGGGACTGACTACTGTCTCCCAGAACATGAAAAGTTGCCATAGACTTTCCATAGACTTTCTAGTCTTTTTAAATTTACAGACCCGGTACAACCTATCTTCCAATAGAGTACTGGAAGGGTTAATAGTTATCCCTTTTTGTCTAATTCTCATGGGACATTTTTATGTTCCTCTTTCTCTAAATTTGGCTGGTCGCAGTGGTATCTAGCATGTTTATTCTACCGCAAGCTATGAAAATAGCCTCGGTAACGTCAGAGGCTATGGTGGTAGCCTCAATCTCTAACCCGCTGAACCCCTTTTATTTTTATTTGGGTCTGGTCGGGTTTATTCGCCATTTCTTTTTGTAAAAAGTCTTTCTCGTGTTTTACTCATGTGCCAAACGAGGTTTAGTTCCTTTGTTCACCGTCCTTTGGCGGGCTTCTGCACAGAAGTCCTCCTTAGGTGCCTGATTGTCTGGGTAGACAGGATGTGAGGGAGGGGTTTGAGGCCCCCTGCACAGGGTCTCCTTGGAGACCCAAGGGGAACTCTAGTTTGATTGGCTAGGTGACTGTCCTGCCAGGACAGCCACCCTGCTGTGTGATTGACAGCCAGGCTGTGTGAATGGGGATTTGGTGCATAAAAAGCCAGACTCCGGGCCTAGAAGGCAGAGTCGCCACTGGATCGAGAGAGCCAACACCAAGCTGAAGGAAGACAACTGCTGCAACTACTGTAAATCCCGGTGAAGCCCTGCTGCAGGTCCGAATCGTCTGAAACTTCGACGACAGAGGAGATCTGAAAGGAATCGTCTTCCTTTGAGCCTGGTGGGAACAACCAGCTCGCCAAATGCCAGACACCAGTCCTCATCCTGGTCGAATCTTCTGCGCATCGCTGCAGTGGATCGGATAGCCAGTGCGAAGGGAACCAGTCTGGGTTTTAAGGAGCGCACCTTTTATTCAACATTTTGCTCCGTTGCTGGCTTCTTCCCTGGGCAGTGCAGGACCCTCCAGCCGTCCTCCTTCTTGTCGCTACGACTGTCGCTTCAGGAACCGTGAGCCTGCAGGAACTGCCAGGAACAGCTGCCTCAGCTACAGCATTCTTCTCCATTTAAGGTACTGTGCAAACTTGGTTGTTCGTTCCGTCCGACCGCAGTGAAAGTGTTTGAAATCTTTCGCCTCTCCAAAGGCTTGTCATTCTCTTCTCCATTGAATAACTTTTCTTCTGACCAACTTCGTTTTGAACTCTTGGCAAAGACTTAACCGCGAACTACTCTGAACTGTGTGATCCTCTGCAAAGACTCTGAACCATTAACATTGTCCCAGGCCTATCAACTTGAATCCTAGTTGTAGTAGCCTTTTCCAGATTGCCCTGCCTATAACTTGTTGGGGGTTGTTGATTTTGGATAACCTTGTTTTTTCTACCTTTTAAATTGCTGGAGTGCCATTTTGCTCACACTTAATTTTGAGCCTAAATTGTCCAGAATTGATTGGGGGTTATTGTAGTGTATTAAGATTGTGATTTTCTGCTGCTTTATAATAGTGAACTGTTTTATAACTGATGGTGTAAATAAAAGTATATTCTTTTACTCAGAAACCTTGAATCAATGTTTGTTTGAACCATAGTAATTGTTGTCCTTTGTGTAACCTCTTGTACTGCTTACTTTACTCTTGAGATAAGTCTGGCTGCTCAGCCATCGCTACTACCTTACTGTGTAGTACAGGCTTGTACCAAAGGTGGAATTGTACTTACACTTGTAGTCTTAATTGTGTGTGGTGTTCCCAAAGGGCACTGCATATGATTCTGCCTAACAGCCCGAGGCACGGCATGATCACTGCATCGTGATACAGGATCCCAATTATTGTCAAATAACATAGGAGAAAAACTTCTCCATCCAGCCAGCCCTGGCCTTTAAACCGCCACAGTGCTTTGCATACAGGCACTTTCACCCACATACGAACGGAAACTGAAATTGACACCTCACAAAATACAAAGTGTTGTTAGCAGAAAAGCTGGGACGGTATCACTCGTGACATGCCCCTCTCAGCATATTAAAAGTGCTATTTAATACACTGCAAACCATGACTATTTTAGGAAGGTTCATTTTTCTGGCAAACGTCCCACCAAAAAATATGGCGCTGAAAATCGAAAAATTATCAATCATTTCCTTGCAACATACATTTTCATATAACCTCCCAAAGGTAAGAAAAACACGAATAATGTTGTTAAAAATGTTGAAGATTTGAGCATAATGTACACTGTGGTGTGTGACCCTCCCATGTGTATTGCCCTTTTAAGATGGACAGTGTTATGTGTGGCCCTGCCGTGTTTATTTCCTTTTTAAGATGGGACATTTTTATTTATTTATTATTTATTTATTTGCATTTCTCAAGCGCACAAAGTGGCCCTGGGGCATCGTGGTGGTGTTACAGCGGTGCTTACTTAGTTGCAAAGAGAATAGACATGAGCACCTGTCTGTGATTCTTGGTTACCTAATACCTCATTGAACCTAACACCAGACAGGTGAATATTATATTGACAAGGAAAAACAGAAGGGTAGGCATAGATACAAGCTCAAAGGTTGAGGTAAAAACAGGTAGCCCTTCAAAAGTCAGGATACCTACCCCGGGAGGGAGGCATGAGTGGGCAGTAAGTGCTAGGGTGAGCTATTTAAAGAGCTCCGTTTTGAGAGATTTTCGTAAGGCTAGGTGAGAGGTCTCATTTCGAACGGTAGTGGGGATGGCATTCCAGTGTTTGGGAGCAAGGGACGTGAAGCTGGCACCTCCTGCTTTGGCTTTTTTGAAGGTGGGGACTTTGAGCTGATTAGAGTGATGTGACCTCTTGGGTCTGAAGGAGGTAGCTCTGATTATTTTTTCAGCGAGATAAGGGGGGGCTGTGAGTGAGAGGCCTTTATGAGTTATGGCTAGTGCCTTGAAGAGTATCCGTTCTTTGACCGGGAGCCAATGATCCTCTTGTTTGGTGTGGGAGATGTGCTCTCTTTTGGAAATACTGAGGGCCACCATAAGAGAATTATTCAGAATGATTTGTAATCTGCAGATATTGTTGGTCGATGTGCCGACAATTAGACGTTACAGTAGTCTAATTTGGCTCCAATGGTGGCTCTGGCAATGGTGAGGCCCTGGAAAGGTAAGATTTGACCGCATTGATTAGTTTGGTTGTGAATGCAGCTGACGAAGCAATGGCACTGACTTGGCGTGTCATTAAGAGAGTTGAGTCAATGTACACCCCAAGGGTTTTGACAGGTGCTGAGTCAGGGATTTGGGTGTTATCTATGATAAAGGAGTTGTACTATTTGTCTAGTTTGTTAAGTGTTTCCTTGGGACCTACAATGAGGATTTTGGTTTTATCCCCATTGAGGCATAGACCGTTAGCTGTCATCCAGGCTTGGATGGTGGTGTATATTTTATGTAGTGTTTCTGCATCTCTTTCATATGCGCCAGTGAAAGGAAGGAGTACTTGTGTATCATCGGCATAGTTGGTGTAGGCTATGCAGAGATTGTCCAGTTTAGTGAAGAGAGGTAGGGTGAAGAGATTGTATAAAGTGGGAGAGGTGCAGGAACATTGTGGGAATACGCAGTGAATGGTGGTCGGAGCTGTGCAAGCCTGCTCTGAAAAGAACTTCATGGCTCTCACTTCAATGAAGTAGGTCACCCATGCAGTGGCTTCCGGGGAGAATCGGGCTGAGTTAATGAGTTGTATGCAGACAGTCCTGTGGTCCACAAGATTAAAGGCTGCAGACAAGTCGAGAAGGAGGAGCAACGCTCGCTTACCATCATCCATTATTTCACCCAGTTGGTTATTTAGGTCCAGTAAGGCAGTTTCAGTCCCATGACCAGGGTGGAAACCAGATTGCCTTTTGCCTAGGATGCTGTTTGCTTCAAGGAATTGTTGGATTTGGATGTATGCCGCTTTATCTAAGATTTTTAGCAGGAAGGGCACAGTGGTGATCGGTCTTTAGTTGTTAGGAGAAGCAGGGTCTAAGGATGGTTTCTTCAGAAGTGGGCGAACCCGTGCCTGCTTTAGGCAGAGTGGGACAATGTTGGAGGCGAAAGAGGCATTTATGAATGCTGTGAAGAAGGGTGTTAGGGTTTCTGTGCACTCTTTGATGAGATTGGCTGGTGTTGTGTCTCCTTTACAATTAGATGGGTTTATATTTTGAAGGATGGCTAGTACTTCAGATTCTGACACATCTCTGAAGGTGAAGAGCATCTTATCTTATGGGGTTTGGGGGTACTCAGTTGTCGAGGTAGGAGGATCGGATTTGGGCAGGGCAGTGTAGTGGGATTTGATTTTACTCTGCAGGAGCTCTATTTTATTGAGCATGGCAGACTGGATGCTCGAACACCAAGATTCATCCTTTATGAGATCTTGAGTTCTGGAGGCTGGGTTGGCCAGTTCTTTGAAAATGGCAAACATTTCCTTAGATTCCAAGATAATAAAAGGAGCAACTGCAGGCATGTGCCTCAGAACGTCTGCAGACCCCCGAAGAGTAATGACTGAGTCTGTCTCTCATTTAGGCCTGCGGGCCTACACTGTGTGAGCATGGGCCTGCAGGCCATGATGCCGTTAGGCCCTCGTGCCAGCAAGTTGGCAAGGGTCTGCATGGTCAAAGGTATGGCCCGCCCTGCACTACTGAAGACTGGGTGTACCCTGCCAACTCCCTGAGGCACTGGGCCTCCAGGGTGCTGGTGTCCCATAGCACCCATGGGGGCCGGATGGTTGCCAATAGCCGGCCCCCATAACAATGGCGACAAAGAAGAAGATCCCTGCAATGCTCCCCATCCCCTGCTCTCCCGTCATTTTCACAGATCAATAAGAAAGAAAAAAGAAAAGGAGGTTTGGGGCATGGCCGCAGCCGCTGTGTCACCCGAAAGAAGAGAATGCGGCACCCATCGTTGTGAAGAAGGAGGAGGCAGCATCCACTTTGGTAAAAATGGAGGTACGGATTGCCTGCCTGGCGCCTTGCTGGCAGATCCCCCCTGGCCACAGCCCTCCGTGAAAAGGGTGCTCATGCAGCCAGGGTGGGGGTCTGCCCACAGCCCCGCCCGGCAGCATCCGCCTGGGGGAGAAAGTGAGATGTTCTCTGCTGGGGAAGGAGGCGCAGAATCTGCCACAACCGTAATGGTCTCCTTCGAAAGGGGAGTCGAAACTGCAGTCCCTGCGGCATCCCCCGCTCATGTGTTTTATTTGCTGCTTTAGGAGGGAGAAAGTGCCCGGCTCCACCACCAGAGCTCCAAATAAAAATGAAGAGAGGACACTCTGCCCACTTGAAGGAGAGGAGCAGGAGGGAGGTGAGTCAGTATGGACCCTTGTCATGTATGGACCCTTGACTAGTGGTAGTGACAACCCTGAACGGACACTGAGGTGAATTGAACTGGTCCCCTGCAGTCCGGCAAGTGCTCAATGAGGACTCAGTAAACATGTGGTTTGATACTTTGAGCCAGCATGAAAGTTATGTATGCTTAACGTGGCCCTGTTCAAATGGATGCAAAGCTGTGTTGCCACAGTCTGTAGTCATGCTCGTGTACCCCAGGTTAAGTAAGAGTCTTGTATGATGGGGTAGAACTGCCTGTATACCACCAGCAGTTCATCAACCCTGTCACCCGTTTAGTATATTTGGAGTCTTTAGTAAATATGATATTTCTGCAGTTATCTGAGTCCCAATGTATAGGTCCATAGTTCATCCCACGATTTGTCGATTCTACCATTCCAAAGTGGCCAAAGTGTTGTCCTTCTATAGCGGGGAGACCAGTTTGTATTTCATTAACGTTTGTTTATTATGAAAAATGGAGGAGTGGGGTGTGTGATCCTCCCATGTGTATTGCCCTTTTAAGATGTGCAGTGTTATGGGTTGCCCTCCCATGCGTATTGTCCTTTTAAGATGGATAAAAGGAGCAACTGCAGGCATGTGCCTCAAAAAGTCTGCAGACTCCCAAAGAGGAATGACTGAGTCTGGCTCTCATTTAGGCCTGCAATCCCATACCATGTGAGCACGGGCCAGCAGGCTGTGGGATGTTTTTACGCATGCATCCAAGCCCTGCCATAAAACTGTGCATTACTGGCTTTGAAAACATCATGATGGCCAGAACTCCCCAGAGAGTGCACAGGGAAAACATGAAGAATAGGCTGCCACCCATTTTTTCCTATGTTGTGAGCACAGGAGGGCACTGCCTAAAACCACCATTGGGCTACACACACAGTAGCCTGAAACCATTGGGAATGGCAATGCTGATTGCCAAAAGCAACCCAGAACTGTGGGGAATTAATTTTCTTAATGTCAAAAATGGATGCAATACTGGTGCTCACCACTATCAGAAAGCCAGCATTTTAAAACCACCAGACTTTTGTGTAAAACTGAACAAATGAACCCAAACCAGGCCAAGGAAAGACTTGCTAAGAGGTGGATACAATGTAAAACTATATTGGGAAATGACATGAAGGAAGTTATTATTTAATGTATATATAAAAAATAGCTGGGGATGTCAGCAGCTTAAGTGAATTTGGGTTTAAAGCCACTAAAATCGAAATGTTTAGAATAAATGAGTGACCTACTTGTGCGTGTCACATAGGTTTCAATTGTTTAAATGTCATAGGTTTGAACTTAGAATCAGCATTCTAGCTGCATGTGCAAAAATTGTAAGTTGGATTTGAATGTAGAAAACTGGGAACTAAAGTGACATTTAGCTGAATTCTGCCTGACAACTACCCCCGACAGGAGTTGAACTGGCTCAACAACTCTTCCCAGGCCTGGCTGCATCCTGCTGCCCCCACCAAAAGGAGGTGACACCTCTCTGATTGAATAAGGGGAGTGGTACCTGCAGACTGCAGGAAGTTGAACAAAGCCCTGTCCTGGACTCAGGCAAATGTTATATTGGGGGGGTCGTAAAATGGCTTCCTCTTGGGAGAAACTGGGAGGGGCAGTGCCTGTGAGAGCAAGCCGAGCTTGGGGGAAGTGGATAAACCAGAAATTCCACCATGTGCTTTGGAAAACCACACCCCTTTGGGGCCAGAGCATGATTTTAAAAAGATGGATAATTCACAGTGCGGACTTGTCAAAATTATATAAATAACATCATCATTCTTGCGATTTTACTGTGCACATTTTAAGAGGTGTTAGGACCCTGTGGTATGTTCTTGGGGATAGTAGCGGAAAAAAGGTTGTTACTCCAAATGTATGCATGTTAAAAATCTGACACTTTATCATCTGAAACCCATATCCCTGGTGCACATTTGTGTAAAATCTGAAAAGGTTTAGAGGTCATTATCTGGATGAAAAGGGGAGAATTCTGTCATAAGTGGACACAACATCGTACAAAGACAGGGATCGGATGGTTTGGTGCTACAGAAAATATGTTAACTGGACCTATAATATTAGAAAAATGGTACATAGATAAATATGTATTTGGGTCAGAAATAGATTTGTGTGCAATTTGACAAGGGGAGGATCCTCTGACCATAAACCTACAGCATCACTCTGACATTCCATTTCTTTCCCCCAATCAAGGGAGAGAGGAAAGCTTGGCCAATGATAAGTGAGAGGGGCAGGCTTAGCTAGGCCCAGGCACACACCCATTTTCAAAACACATAAAAGGAACATTGAAACCCAGGTAGGGACATTCACTTTCCACTTTCTTGCGGGACGCTTTGCCGGGAGACTTCAGACTTCACATCCAGAGATCCAGACTTCAAATCCATCAATCTCCAGAGACCAGAAATTAACTCCAGAATTTGTAGCAGAGAGGCCTGAATCCACAAACTGAATCCTCTTCAGCAGGCCTCAAAACCAACCAAACTATTCAACAGCCGGGCAAGCTGTTTGAAACCTTTGCCAAGAACTTTTGCAAGAACCTGTAGCAGTATCCAGAAAGCAGTGCTGTATCCGGAACCAGAGAGAACCAGAGACCAGATCGCTGTGAAGAACTGCTAGCAGAAGTCCAGCCAATCCTGACCCGATCGCTGACGAAGTCGCATTCCTGTCCAAAATCTAGTGTGAGTACCCAGCTAGCACTGTGCCAAAACCAATCTAGTAGTTTAAAATCCAAACTATTTTAGCCTCTTAGAACTGCCTCCTAGAATCGTGTCATTCTGTCATCTTTAAAACTGAAAACTGTCATCTGTCATTCTGAGCTTTAAAATTTCAAATCCGAAAAACTACCTTTACTAAATCGGCCTTATCTACAGAACCGTTTATGCTAGGAGCGAGTTTTAACTGTCATCTTAAAGCTAAGATTCTAAGCTTTCCAACGAGCCTACTCCTTATAGTGCCTCCATAATTGCGCTCGACGCACGCAACAAAATTTGCCGCGATTTGACATTTTGCTTAATTTCAGCCACGTGTAAAAATATTTGTCCTTGCTTTCCTTGCTGAAATTCGTGTACAACCTGACAATCATTCATAGAGCATTGCTAAAGTGATTCTGAACTAATATAAAGTAGCCATCACCTACCCTGAACCTCCTAGAGGGAATTAAAAGCAATTTTAGCACATTTTTCAATTCATTGTTATTACATTCTAAGCATTTTGGGCCTGTGTTTAAAACTCCCACCTGTTTCCTCTAAGCTTGCTAGGGGGGAACTGAATTATATTGTTTGCATTCCTGAGAACTGTATGCTCTCCTTTTCATCTCCTTACCTTGCATAAGGGGGGGGGGGTGAATTGTCAAAGAAAAGTGATTACATTGTCTTTTGTTGAAGTCATATCAAGTTTATTTTCTGTACTAGGTCTATTGCCGTGAATACCTGTGACCCCTGGATCTGGGCCAGCCCTTGGTCAATGAAGGGCAGAGGCCATTGGGAAGTATGGACCCGTTTGTTGAGCTCCCTAAGGTCGGCGCAGAGTCTCCACTGGCCATTTGGCTTCAATATTCCCAGCACCGGATTATTGAAGGTGCTGTGTACTGGACGGATTATTCCCCGGGACTCAAGGTTCTTAATTATTTTAGTAAGGGACTCCATGGATGCGAGAAGCAAACGATATTGCTTCACAAACACTGGAGTCATGCCAGGGTCCATTGGAATTGTTGTTGTGTGGATGTCGGTGCGACCACAGTCATATGAGTCTACCGCAAAGAGATCTTGGAAATCCAAGAAAACTTGTTTCAACTTTTGCTTCTGTTCCAAAGTCACGCAGGCATCAGCTAGGTTGACTCTCTCTCTCCCACCATCTGCCTGAAGCCTGGAAATACTTCTGGTTTGGCTATCTCAGCGGCCTCCTCCAGCTGGGTGGAGAAGTCCCTGGTCAGACTGCTGATTTGGACTGGAGGCTTCAGGTGGGAAAGGCAGCCCTCATGGACCTGGAAAATCACCTCATCCCTCCTGAAGTCACAAGTCACATCCTCCTTACAATAAGGGCAAGAAGTGTACACCAGGAAGTTCCCCCCATGCCGGGTGAAAATCCTGTCTGGTGTTGTATTGTCATCACTGTCACTGTCAAAACAGTCCTTGGGGATTTGTCCTAACAGTTCATTTCCTAAATCAATGGAGAAATGTCGGTCATCAACCGCCATTCCAATGATGGTGCCTGCGGCTAGAGTAATACTCTGTAAGTCGCTGTTATCCACCTCTATTGGAATGGTGTCATGTTCTATGTTGACTAATGGTGTTGGGTTTACCCCTAACCCTTGTTGTTGGAGAGAAGCATTTAGATGAATATAAGCATCAGAGTTTTTCAATTTTTGTCCTCTTTTAACTTTAACTTCCAGGGAGAATTGTCGGGTCCTTTCTGGGATGGTGACTTCCTCTTTAATCTGAATTTCGACTGCATAAGGTAGCAATTGAGCTGAGCTAAATGCTTTTTCTGGATCATCAAAGCCCATGGGATTATCCGCTAATCGGGACCAAGCTTTGAAGTTTATTAGGTCCAAACTAATGGCAAAGCAATTGAGAATGTCACTGCCTAAGTAAAAGGCGGCAGTGACGTCTCGCACAACCCAACAGTTATGGACAATGCTCTTGTTGCCAATGGAGATTTTGAGCATACACCTGCTTGGCAGGAGTTGTTTGGAATTGGGTGCTTCCAGGTCCATTTCCCATTTGTCTATCAGTTTGAATGTGGGAAAGGCTGGATCTTTTGGGAGTTGGCGGAACATGGCTTCGCTGATGAAGCTCTTACCGTTGTTCACATACACTCGAGCGAGAACAGAGTCCTTCCCATCATTTAACTGAACAGGGATGAACAACTGCTCTCCAATTTGCTGAACATCAGCCAGGCTCTGAGCTGATTTCACATCTTTCTGGACTATAGGAGTGGGAGTGTCTGATTGTGGATTGGTAAAGAATTTCAGAGTATTTCCTTCCAGTGTGGAATACCACCTTAAACTGGAAGGAAGGTTGATTTTCAGAAATAGAGAGGACCCCCCATCAGCAGTCTGTTGTCCTACTGCTATTACTGTCACATCTGGAATTTGGTTGTTCTGGAAGTGAAATTCAACTTGGTCAGATTTTTGTTCAACCATGTGGCAGGTGCCGTTTAAACTAACATGGTTGACACTCTGTTTTAATTTTATTGGTCGGCTAGTCTGGGTCCAGAGGACCTTGTTCATGCAATCTATTAGGGGTGACAACCTTCTCAGGAGTTCATTCCCTAGTAAACAAGGGGTGCCCTCTGGAGTCACTACTATGACCAGGTGTTTCACCTTGTGTTGCCCAATTCTGATGTCCAAATCTGCAGTCCCCTCGATGGGAATTTCCTTCCCGTCAAAGTTCTGCAGTTGTCCAGGAAGAGAGGTGAGAGGAATGCGGTAATTCTCCCCCCTTCCTGCATTTAGTTCATCAAAGGCCCTTTTGGACAGAAGGGTAGCTTGGGATCCAGTGTCCACCAGTGCCAAAATTGTACCCTGCCCCTGTACTTGTACCGGGGCATAATATCTTCCCTCCTTCTCCTCAAGGGGGCACAGATAATGCACATTTTTGGACAACTGGTGGGCTAAATTTCTGGTTTTGGACATGGCAAGTGAAGAGATTTGGGCAGAATTCTGTGGAGAGCCGGGGGAATCTGAAAGAAAAAGTTGGCAACTGGAAATGGTTTCGGGTTCTGGGCCGCCCCCCCCCCCTTTTTGGAGGCAGTCATCAGGATGGGTTTGAACCAGGGAAGTTTGGTATTGTTGGTTCTGGGATAGAATGATGGGCGGCGACAGCTCAATCCCCACATCTACCCAGTCTGTTGATTCGGTTTTAGGTTCCCCTGGTTCCGGTTCTGGGCCGCCCCTGCCTTTTTGGAGGCAGTCACCAGGATGGGTTTGAACCAGGGAAGTTTGGTTTTGTTGGTTCTGGGATAGGATGATGGGCGGCGACAGCTCAATCCCCACATCTACCCAGTCTGGATTGGAATCTCTTGGGACCCATTTTTCCTTGGGAGGAGTTCCCCCATCTCTGAAGGAGAAGATCCTTTTCCCAGGATCCTCTGAGGATCCCTCTCCCTCAAATTGGAAGACCTGTACCTCCTCCACAAAGTGGGTCTGTTTGGGTCCTTTGTTTCTCCTACACACCCTCTGCTCCTTGGGAGTCATATTTTCAGGGGCAGGAGATTTTGTTTCCGGTTCCTGGTTTTCCAGGGGCTGTTTACAAGTTGGGAAGGAAGCTTCATCCAAGGCTTTACACCTCTCTTCCCCTTGTGCCTCCTCCCTTGGAACCGGTGGGTTATCGGGGTGCTGCCCCCGTCATTGTTCTGGAGCACTAGGTCCAGAGTTTGGGGCATTCTGTGCCGGCATGCCCATCTGAGGGTTCTGTTGGGCCCTCAGCATGCGGCCCAAATCCTGTGGCATGTTCTGAACCTGGCGCTCTAACTGGAAAACCCACTCAGGCTGATACGGGGTCCGGTTTTCTCCCCTGGGCTGATCCCGGGAAGGGTAGCTATCCCTTCTCTGGTAATACCCTGGGTTGGGAAGATTTGGGTACCCCTTCACCCTTGGCTTCCCCTCTCCCGGATTAGGTTGTCTGGCCTCAGGGAATTGGGGAAAGAAGGATGGATGAGTTTGGGGCTGGAAACCTTGTGGATACCTGGGGAAAAAGTTCAGCCCAGGGTTTGATGAATTTTTGCCCTCCTGTGGGAAGTTAGAAGGGAAGTTCCCCGGGTTAGGTGCTTGACAGGATCCCCCCTTGGGCTGGAGGAGTCCACACATAACCCAGGATGGGTCGGTTTCCCTTGTAGCAGGGACTTACATAGTCAGGGGAGCAGGGGACCCCATTTGTGGGACTACCTCCTTGACTCCCTGTCTGTGACTGGCCCGAGGGCCTTCTGGGCTGTGAATTATTTGGTGCAGGCAGGTTTTTAGGTCCCCCCATCTCCAAATCTAAAACGGGGGCAACCTTTACCTCTGCCACCTTGGCAGCAGCAGGGGTGCTGTTGGTTTTGGGGTTTTTGGGCTGATTCTTATTTTCCACTGGTTTCTGCACCTCATAGATCTGGGTGGCTTGCTCAATGACCCAGTCTAAAGATCTTTTCTCGTGAAAATCTCTCACGAGCTGGGTCATTATGTACTTGGGAAGAGCATGGAAAAATGTGTTGATGAATTCTCTGCTGTCCGTGCGCACCCTTCTGGTGGTCTGCGCAAAGGCACGCTTCAATTCTTGCACACATTTTTGTGGGGCCTGATCCTCCCCACATTGTAAATTGTAGGCTGCCTTGCGAGCCTCTTGGGGATTTCTATGTACAGAAAAATGTTTCAAGATGGCCCCCCTACATGTGGACCATCTTGAATGGTTTTGGTCCTCCAGCCCTTCAAAGAAACTGGAGTATTCAGGGGAGAATGTCCATTTGACGTACTGGATGCAGCTACTGCTGTCCTTCAAATGGAAAGTCTCCATCATTTGCTCATAGAGCTCCAAGTGTTCCCAAACAGAATACTTGGCGTTCTTATGATAAGGCGTGATGACACTCCTGATTGCCTTAATCTGTTTTAAGGGGTCCTTAAGCAAAGCCCTTTTCACCTTATTGGCCTTTTTGGTTCGGGTAACCCTGGTCCCTTCATCCTCTGATTCAGAAGCACTGCTCCCAGAGGTGCCCGTCTGATCTTCCAGGTTTTCCCGGATTCTGCGAGCCTGGGAATAGCTGGCAGAATGTGGGCACCTGGTTCCCTGTGTCCTGTGACGCTCAGAGGAGTCTTCAGATCCCTCCATGCTACCAGGATTTGATGGGTACCCCCCCACTGACCTAACTGGGCAGAGGTTTTCAGGATGGCCTTAGTGGGCCTACTCTCCTGGGGTTCCCCACTAAATTGCACTGTACTTAGGTGCCCATACCCGGATGCTCGCCCATCCATTCCTGGGTGGTACTGGCCTATGAGCCCCATCCTTTTGGCTGGATAGTAATCTGCCATCCCTGTGGCCCTGTGCTCATGTGTGCCAGGGGACATGAGGTTGGCAGAGTCCAGGGACTGGGAGAGATGAAGGCCTCTGGTACTAGGGCTCCTGAGGTTATGCTCAGGCGTTTCCCTTTCCCAGGGAACCTCATCTCTATCAGCCCCTGCTCCCTGTTGCAATGCAAGAGCCTGCACTTTCAGTTCCTCAGTTAAGGCCTTACTAGACTCTATCAGCCTCTCCTGCATGGCTACCTGTTGCTGGAGCCTATCATTGTGCTGACAGAGAGCCTCATTCTCTCTCTGTGCCTCCTGATTGGTCCTGGAGTACTGGGCCAGACTTTGCTGCAGGAGGGTTACCTCCTGAGTCCCATCCCTACTGGCCTGTTCCTTTCTTGCCAGAGCCTCTTCCACCCTCCTGGTGTGCTCTAACAAGTTCTGATGCTCTTTTTGGAGGTCACCCTGCCCCTGGAGGGCCAAGTGATTTTCTTCAGTTTTTCTTTTTAAATGGCAGACTTCCTGGCCTAAGGTGTCCCTTTCCTGACTAAGAGTCTGCATCTGTGCCGCCAGGTCGTCCCTTTGCCTTTGAAAGGCACCAGCTTTCTGGCGCTCCTGATCAAACTCTGCCTGGGTATCCAGGTCTTTCAGGATCAGTTTATTGCTCTCTGCCTTTTCCCTATCTAGGTGGCTTTGCAGGGTGACTACTTGCTCAGCACATGCCCTATTGAAATCTAATTGTTGCTCCAGCTTTTTCTGGCTCTGCAGTAGGGAGTCCAAACCTTCTTGGTACTCCTTCTGCAAGGCCAGAAATCTGGTATCCTGGTCAGACTTTTCCTGTTGCAGGATACACATGTCCTCTTTGATTTTAATGGGATACTGTCTGCTCTCATTTTTTGACTCCTGGCTTCTGTGCATCCTCTGCTCAGAAGAGACCAGGTCAGATTGGGCCTTCTCTAATGCGATCTGTTGCCTATTTGCCAGATCTTGGCCTTCAGCACATTTGTCCTGCATGGCTCCCATATATAGATACAAATATGCCGCTATCCTAACCATCTTGTCGTGTTCCTCTTTAGCTTTAGGAGCCATGTATAGGTCACTCAGGGCCACATGTAAGGGACCCTGATCTCTCCAGATATCTAACCCAGTTGCAGTGACCTGTTGTGTGATTGCCTGCAACCACGCATCCTGGCCCTGCTCAGTCCATTCACCTC
This sequence comes from Ambystoma mexicanum, assembly GCF_040938575.1. NCBI lineage: Eukaryota > Metazoa > Chordata > Amphibia > Caudata > Ambystomatidae > Ambystoma > Ambystoma mexicanum. The sequence goes on from NC_090933.1 coordinate 1,101,151,460, forward strand.
TCACAAATAGCTTATGCAAGAAGTGCTCTCTGGCTATTTTGATGTCTACCAGTGTCGTCATTCTGGAATTTGAGTTCCTTCCTGACTTACAGAAGTTTGTATTTTATTTTGCAAAACAGACCGTTTCCTTAGAGCGTTCCTTTGAGGAGTGCTTTACAGCGTAACACAGCGTGGTGATATAACCGGATATGTATCCTTTCAGCTGGCACACTGTATTGATCTGCACAACTGATAGACCTAATCCAGAATCCCCGGCTACGAGCCCCCACTTTCTAAGCGACTTCAATTCAACACTACAGCTAAGTCAATGCCTAGTCTGGGATGCTGAGGGAAACCCTTATTGATATATTTTTATGTCCAGTTCGTTTACTCTGGATGACAACCCTTATATAACACCCCTCTCTTAGAATCCCACTGACCCCACTGAGCCAAGAAGTAGGTTTGTTTTGCAAATTTAAAAGGTTTATTTGAAAATTAAACAATATATATATATATATATATATATATATATATATATATATATATATATATATCACACTTTTATAATAAATTAATATTGGATAGCACACTTAAGAATATGATGTTGCTCAACAATGGATAATGTTATAGGGGTACACTCTTTTTAATGGCTTAGAATTTGATATAGAGAGGATAAAGTAGCTGAGAATGCTTTTATGGCTTCAAAGACAATGCAATGATGAATGAAATGCAGTACAGAAAATAAACTTGATATGATTTCAACCAAAACAATGTAATCACTTTTCTTTGACAATTCACCCCCCCCCCCTTTATGCAAGGTAAAGAGATGGAAGAAAAGCACACAGTTCTCAGGAATGCAATCAAATATAATTCAGTTCCCCCCTAGCAAGCTTAGAGAAAAACAGGTAGGAGTTTAAACACAGAGATTCAGGGTGGGTGACAGCTACTTTGTATTAGTTCAGGATCACTTTAGCAATGCTCTGTGAATGATTGTCAGGTTGGAAACGAATTTCAGCAACGGAAAGCAAGGACAAATCTTTTTACACATGGCTGAAATTAAGCAAAATGTCAAATCGCGGCAAATTTAGTTGCGTGCTTCGAGCGCAATTACGGAGGGAGTATGAGGAGTAGCAAGTCGGTTTAGAGCTTGTTGGGAAGCTTAGAATCTCAGCTTCAATATGAAAGTTAAATCTCGCTTCTATCACAAACGGTTCCGGTGATACGGCCGATTTAGTAAAGGTAGTTTTTTTTCGGATTTAAAATTTTAAAGCTCAGAATGACAGATGACAGTTTTCAGGTTTAAAGATGACAGAATGACACGATTCTAGGAGGCAGTTCTAAATAGGTTAAAATAGTTTGGATTAGATTATTTTAAACTAAGAGATTGGGTTTTGCACAGTTCTGGTGGTACTCGCCCTATATTTTGGACAGGAATGCGACTTCGCCACGGATCGGGTCAGGATTGGACTGCGGTTCCCTGGCCACGGACGGTCTCGGCCTGGTTCTGCTCACTGGATAATTCTACCTTCTGGGTCAGCTCTGCTAGCGGCACTGCACAGTGGTCTGGATCTCTGGTTCTGACAAAAGTTCTCGGCACTGCACGGCGGTCTGGTCTCCGGATCTGACAAAAGTTCTTGGCAAAAATTCAAACAGCTCACCCGGCTGTTGAATAGTTTGCAAATGATTTGGAGGCCTGCTGAAAAAGGATTCAGCTTGTGGATTCAGGCCTCTCTGCTACAAATTCTGGAGTTAATTTCTGGTCTCTGGAGATTGATGGATTTGAAGTCTGGATCTCTGAATGTGAAGTCTGAAGTCAAAATGCTCTGCAGAAAGTGAAAAAGAAAGTCCTATCTGGCTTCCAGTGGCTCTTTTTATGTGTTTAGAAAGTGGGTGGGTCGGCTCATCTTCTATGCCCAACCCTCTCAACTTATCATTGGCCAGTTCCTCCTCTCTCCCTTGATTGGGGGAACTGGGTTGTGAGTCAGAGTGATGAGGTAGGTTTATGGTCAGAGGATCCTCCCCTTGTCAAATTGCGCACAAATCTATTTCTGATCCAAATACATATTTATCTATGTACCATTTTTCTAATATTATATGTCCAGTTAACATATTTTCTGTAGCACCAAACCATCCGATCCCGGTCTTTGTAAGATGTCGTGTCCACTTATGACAGAATTCTGCCCTTTTCATCCAGATCACGACCTCTGAACCTTTCCAGATTTTACCCAAATGTGCACCAGGGATATGGGTTTCAGATGATAAAGTGTCAGATTTTTACATGGATACATTTGGAGTAACAACCCTTTTTCCGCTACTATCCCCAAGAACATACCACAGGGTCCTAACACCTCTTAAAATGTGCACAGAAAAATCCCAAGAATGATGATGTTATTTATATAATTTTTACAAGTCCGCACTATGAATTATCCATCTTTTTAAAATTATGCTCTGGCCCCAAGGGGTGTGGTTTTCCAAAGCACATGGTGGAATTTCTGGTTTATCCACTTCCCCCAAGCTCAGCTTGCTCACAGATGCGGTACTCCTCCCAGTTTCTCCCAAGAGGAAGCCATTTTACGACCCCCCCAATATAACATTTGCCTGAGTCCAGGACAGGGCTTTGTTCAATTTCCTGCAGTCTGCAGGTACCACTCCCCTAATTCAATCAGAGAGGTGTCATCTCCTTTTGGCAGGGGCAGCAGGATGCAGGCAGGCCTTGGAACACAGCTGCTGAATTCCCTCTCCTGTCGGGGGTAGTTGTCAGGCAGAATCCAGTTTCATTAAGCCAGGCTTCAGCTAAATGTCACTTTTGTTCCCAGTTTTTCTTCATTCAAATCAAACTCACAATTTGTACACATGCAGCTAGAATGCTGATTCTAAGTTCAAAACGATGACATTTAACAGTTGCAAACTATGTGACACTCAAAAGTAGGTCACTCATTTAATTTAAACATTTCGATTTTAGTGGTTTTAAATCCAATTTCAGTTAAGCTGCTGACATCCACAGCTCAGCCAGTTTTGTTATAAACATTGTTTTGGGCTCTTCATCTTTCCAGATTTTGTATGCACACAAAACTTCATTCTGCCAGATGTCTGCTGGTGTTCAGTAAGATTTTTGAATATCCTGCAATGTTTGAAATAGGCATTTTGAGCTTGCATTCAGGGAAACAAAGGTGATTTTAAAGCGCTTTCATAGCCAACCGGCACTGCTGTTTTTCCTTTGGCACACATTTCACTCATAGCACTCCTGGCCCATCATGCTTGCACTGATGGGTGGCAGGTTAGGCAACCATTTTGGTGTGCGCACAACTGCGCGGTTCTGCAGGATTCTGGCGCAAATGTGGGCGGTGACAGCTCATCCCCACATCTACCCAGTCTATTGATTCAGTTTTGTTCCGGGATAGAATGATGGGCGGCGACAACTCATCCCCACATCTACCCCGTCTAATAATTCAACATGGGTCAAAACCCTTGACAGTTTGGACAAGGGCTATCGGAAATGAGTGAGGCAGAGTGCCTCTTGTAACTTGTAGTCCCATTGAGGCATTAGCATTTAGGAAGGCTAGCTGGTAAATAGGGCATTTTGGGCCTCATTATGTGTTTGGTGGTGCGGGTAAAAGGCGGCAGTATTACCATATATACTATGAGATGAGGTAAATCCATCAACTACCACCACATTCGTTCCACCAAAATGTCCCACGGAATGCTATGGACCCCAAATGAATGGAGACTAACACTGCCACTTGTAATCCAGCGGTATTACCGCCAGACCGAGTGGTGGGAACAGTAATTCTGATTGGTGGTATCTTGGCGGATCTACCGCTGAGATACCACCAAACATATAATGAGGCCCATAGTGTGGTTGAGGCATTTTTATTTAGAGAGCAGTAGTGCATTGCGGGATAGACCACTATTGTTACACTATGAGCGGCATTGTGCCTCTGTGGCAATCCATTGCTACTGAACGAGGGGTGCGCTATACAAATATATGTATAACAATAATAATAATAATAATAATAATAATAATAATAATAATAATAATAATAATAATGATAGTGTGAATTTTGGGAACTGTAGGTCCGGGAGCAGTGAGGACAGCTCTACTGAGGCAGAGTGCAATCTGGGTCACACAATACGCCATGTTGGCTTTTATACCGATCAAGAGGGTGCATTCTGGGAAGGGTACCTCTGTTGTTGGAATTTGAGAAGGGTGAGGCAAATGCGACATGGGGACCTATGGAGCCTTATACAGCGGGATAAGCCAAGTGAAGGCCTGTCCTGGCATAAGAAATGAGTTGAGGATAACATATTCTGCGGCATGTGGTCCTCTGGGGCCCGTGCATCGAATGATTCTGATTACAGTCTGGCATTTTTACAGAGGAAGGCAGAGTGTGTTCCATGACATGTTGCAGCATTAAATTGCAATGAATACGCAGAGTGTATTCTGGACAATGTAGTAGCGTGGCGCCAATGTACTTCTTCTAGAGGAGGACATGGGCCTGCAGCATGCAGACATGATGGCAAAATATGAATGTTACGGATGAATCTGAACATGCAAGGCTGTATCTAAAATAAAATGCCCTGTGCTCTGCACCTGGTTATATATGGTGGCAGCTCCTCACTCCATAAGGCTTCGCCTGGCATGATGGCAGCACGTGTTCATGCCAGTCTGTCCCTGGGCATAGGAAGGCATCAGACGGGCAAATGAGACTCCAAGTAAAGCTAGATCCATTGCCTTTGCCAAGGCTTGTTTCCATTTGAGTTTATTCAGGATGCAGCACAATAGCATTGCCACATCAAGTACCAATTTACAATGATCCCTTTGTCTTTGTAAACTCCACTTACTTTTTAATTACAGTATTGGCTGCGTATTCGGAACCACAGCCACAAAAGAACAGCATACATTTAGGAATTTCTCTTCAAGGAAGATGGCACACCGTAGTGAACTCTACATCAATGGCGTTGGCGTCTCATTCATCCCGGAACATTGTTCTATGAAGACATCTTCCTTGGAGCTGGCATAATTATCTCTAGAGTGGACCACTTTCAATTAACAGCAAATCGCTGCAAATTAAAAGACATAAGTAGGTCAGATTGTAAATTCATGGCATTCATTGGGAGAAAAGGTGAATGAATGGTTGCATCTATTTTTATAAACAAAGGGAAATTGCGCTTGTTTCACCTCAATGTCTTCAGTTTAGAATGTGCTTCAGAATTTCACCATTTTGTAATGTCATTTGATGTAATAATGTACAAAGTTAAAAAAGAATATGGAGCAGACTGCCAGGGTGCGCGTGGCAGATGCGTTGGAGAAACGGAAAAGACTGCGGATCCGTCGGTAAAGATAGGTGAGAGCGACCCGGGGAATGGTGACGTGAAGCCGGCAGGTAAGCCCCAAGCATAGAGAGTGGTGCCACAGCAGGAGGTGGGCCCATCCACGGGGTGGTTGCAGAAGTGGAACGAGGTGGGGCAAGACCAGGAGAAGATCAGGACCCTGAATGCTCCTAGCTGCATCTTAGCAGAGTCTGCCACCTGAGAGCCTCTTCTTGGAAGGAGCTGCGGCTGACAGACTTTCCCTGAGGAGGCCGCGAGGAGCGGAGGATCACCCTTGACAGTCGCCATGGAAGTAAAGGAGGTCAGGCAGGTGGCACTGGTCAGGCTGGCTGAGAGGTCAGAATGACAGAGGAGACTTGCTGGGGATCAGGCCAAAGGCTGCCGAGCTGGACGCAACAGGCTGGAAAGGCCTGACGAGGTGCGCTCACTCATACAGACAGGAGGAGCAGCCCATGGACTATGAATAATGGGGTAAGCCAAGATAAGGCAATCCTTCCACCCACATTCAGACATCAGGCCCAGTGAAGAGAGAAGACCTAGAAGTGCCTGGCACAAATTGAGAGGCGCTGACAGGGAGGCCTGAATTGCTCATGTTATCAAAGGAGGCCGCTAAAAGGCTAGGAGCATTCAAGAAGGCAGCACAAGATACAGCCGGCCCAGTAGAGATGGAGAAGGCCCCAGGAGCAGTACCACAGGAAATGGTCATGAAGGCAGACTTTAGTGCACTGCTGGGAAGATCAAATCGATCCGAGGGGACATCCAAGCCTCACTCCAGACCCAGGGTGGAAGAGTAGACAAGTTGGAGGAGAAAGTGGAGGGGCTGGAGCCCTATCAGCTGTCCACGGACCTTCTTGAGATGCAGATGGAGGCACACATGAAAGAATTGGAAAAAAAAGAGTACAAACCCTCATTAAAGATTGATGACCTAGAGAACAGAGATCGTAGATGCATCATCTGCATCCTGGGAATGAAGGAGGGCGATGGAGAAAGCGTTCTGAGCCTAGAGTTGACAGTGAAGTTGATTCTGGGACTGTTGTTTGACTGGGAAGCCAAAGAGATGAAGGATGTTCGCTTCGACACTGTCCACAGAGCTGGTGGCCCCCAGGTGGACCTCACTCCATACTGGCTAAGTGCCACAACTACAAGGACAGAGTGTGAATTCTGGATAAGGGCAGGTAGCCTCCGGATCTCACCTATGAAGGAGCAAAAGTGGCAATATATCAGGACTTGTCAGCCTTTATGCTGGCCAGGTGCAGAAACTGTCGAGCCCTGACACAGTGGCTAAGGGAGCAGGACACAAGATACTGCTGGGGATTTCCCTTTTCACTTACCTTTAAAAGAGGAGGAGAGGAGTTTTGGTCACTACAAAGGGGGAAGCAGAAGGGGTCCTGGCGCATCTGCAGGGCATGGACACAGACTTGTCATGGACAAATGCCAAGGCCCCAAACAAGCAAAGGCCCAGAGGTGTGGGCAAGGAGGGCAAAGAGTCCAGGAAGTCGAAAATTCAGGCGACTGAACACTCCCTGGCGACATGAGAGGGAGGAACTGTGCACATTTGATAATAACTGGGAATGGCTGGTTATAACTGTGTTGAAAACTGTATGGGCTCGCTGCTCAGAGTTTACATTTTCTATAGTGGATCAAAGCACGGAGGGGGTTGAAGGTGTGGTGTTTCCCTGATGGCCCTGACTCGTTGTTGGGTGTCGCAGACAGCTCAACTGGTAAGGGGTTGGGAGGGGTGGGCAGGATGGGGTCCCTAACATCATCGTGCCTTCTTGTTTTTGGTTATTCTGGGGAAGTTAAAGTGGTTTTGTTGGGAGGGGGATTCCAGGGGTAGCTGTGGGTGGCACCATGAGGAGTAGCCATGTAACGGCCGTGGCTCTGAGATAAATACAGGTGGGTGGGGACAAGAGGCAGTGGGAATATGAGTAGAATGGGTAGCAGCCACTGGAGGGGGGGAAATCATTCTGAAAATGGGCACTCTAAATGTCAAGGGACTTAATTCACCCACTAAGAGGTCCTTGGTAATATGGCCCTAGACATGAAATGAGGCTGAAGAAGGGAAAGGAATGCCCACTGAAGTGTGGGGGCATAGGGCATGTATACTGGGCCTCCAGTGTAGCTAAAAAGAGAGGGCATTATACTACACAGTCATCTGATATTTAAACACATTACAGTGTCCGAATGGATGGGCGGGAGGCTTTTGATCCTTCAAGGGATGTTGGAAGGGATTAGTGTGGTAATGGCGTCAGTGTATTTTCCAAATCAAGGCCAGAGGGAGTTTAATGTACGAGCGATGGACAAAGTGATGGCGATGCATGGGGAATTGGCAATCCTCGGAGGAAACTTTAACTGCTGGACAGATGCAAACTTAGACAGAATTTCAATCGGAGAAGTGGGTGAGGAAGAATGCCCGAGATGAGTGGACAAATTTGGGAACAACATAGAGGGTCGAGGTCAATGATACTGGGGAAGTGAATGTAGGGACGGTGTGGGAAGTGGGGAAAGCAACCTGGAGGGAGCTTCTTATACGAGAGAGAGCAAGAAAGAAGCGGGAGTGAAAGCTAAAGGAGGACTCTCTATGGAGGAAGATCAGAAGCTTGGAGGAGCTCATATATGTTGAGGGATCCTATGGGGAGACGACCTACAAAATGTTCTGCTCAAGCGTATGAAGTTAAATGTGGTAAGCATGGGTGATGTACCCAAAAAACAATAATTTCTTGAAACAATATTATTACGAGAAGGGGGCAAACAGATGCGATGTTGGTAGCCCAGATCTGGGCTCAGGGAGTGGCGAGATGGGTAACAGATGTCCGGGATAAGGAGTGGAGGCTAGACAATACACCCAGGGGCGTGACTGAGTGCTTTGTGCAATACAGTGAGCAGCTGTAGACAAGTAACACCTCGAGCGGGACGAGGAATAGAGAGATATTTGGGAGAAATAGATATGGTGTGGTTAAAGAATAGTGACATGGACTTGCTGGACAGCCCATTCACATTAGAAGTGTAGGGTGCTATCGAAAGACTACCGAATGGGAAAGTACCTGGGGAGGATGGCTACCCGATAGGGTTCTATAAGAAATGTGCGGGGTCCCTTCTCCCCCATTTAGTCAAGCTATATAGTAATGTAATGGAGACAGGGATAGCTCCCCCCTCCTTCAGCAGGGATCTGATCTTGGTGATCGCAAAAGAGGGCAGGTTCCCAGAACGTTGCCAATCTTATCGCCCAATGTCACTCCTAAATCTGAACAAAAAAATCTATGCCAGAATGTTGGATATAAGACTGGAAGGGATGATGCCGTACCTGGTCCACACATACCAGGTGGGCTTCATCACGGGAAGGCAGGGAGCCGATATGATGCGTTGAATGTAATGGAGCCGAAAAGGCATTTGACCACGTGGAGTGGGGGTTTTTGTTTGCGGTTCTGAAAAAGTTGGGGTTTGGTGACAAGATGAAGGGTATACAAGCCTTATATAGAGACCCAACAGCCCAAGTGGTGGCAAATGGGAGGTCATCAAGATCGATCCGCCTAACGAGAGTGACCAGGCAGGGCTGCTCCTTGTTGCCCCTGCACTTTGTGCTGTCAATAGAGCCCCGCGGGATATGGATCCGGAAAGAAAAGGAAATTGTAGGGGTTAGGATAGGGGAGAGGGAATATAAACGTGAAATGTATGCAGAAGACGTGCTCCTGCATGTAAGGTACCCGCACACATCGATAACAATGACATTTCAGGTGCTCAGGGAGTATTTGCACCTATCAGGTTTTAAGGCGAACAGCGGTAAGTCAGTCATCTTTCCCTTTGGTCCTACTAAGTATCAGTCGGCTGAGGATCTAGGTAAATACGGAATGACCATTGAACATAAAGTGTTAACGTACGTCAGTGTTTGGATCGCGAGAGACATGTCGGGCATTTATGAGCCGAATTTCCCTGTACTGCTCAACAATCGCTTCACAGATTTAGTGACTTGGTCTTCTCTGATGCTCTCCTGGCTGGGTCCTTTAAAGGTGGTCAACATAACCCTAGTCCCTAAGGTGCTATATGTATACAACATGCTACCGATCGAGATGCCAGAGGAGCATTTAAAAGTCTTAAGGCAGAAGATTATGAGGTTCATATGGCAGGGGCAGAACCAAAGAGTAGCAAGGGTAACCCTGATGCAGCCCAAAGAGAGGAAGGGAGTGGCACTCCCTGACATGTATACCTACTACTGCACAGCACAGTTTCGTGCTCTGATCCCACACCTCCAGGTAGACAAGGAAAAGCAGTGGGTAGCCATGCCAAATCACCTATTACGGCCAGTGACATTGAGGGAATGGATGTCGGTGCCATTACGTAGGGTGCCCTGTAAGGTTAGAAAACACAACATACTAGGGCCACTCTGGAAACCATGGAGCGTGAAGTGAGAGAGGAATACGGTTGACAACCTGGCTGTCACCCTTGAGTCATATTTGGGCGCCCCCAATCATAGATGAGATACAGTGCCCGCTGCACTTTCAGGCATGGTTCGAAGCAGGGCTGTAAAGTGTGGGACAATTGGTCAAGGTGGACACCTTTTTTAACCATAGAGAAGCTTGAAGGGGCATTAGGCCTGGGAAAACTCTCAGTGTTCCACTATCTGCAACTGAAAGGGGTGTTGTTGGCAAAGAAATGGAAGGGGGATCTACAGAGGAAGCTGATGGGAATGGAACGAATAATGAGCAAGAGGACAACCACGAAGGGGTTGACTTCCAGCATATAGCAGGCACTGTGGCAGGCGGGGGGAGGCGGGAAGGGGCAGTACCACAGGAGGTGGGGGAGGGAGCTAGATGATGGGCAATGGAGAAGTCTGGGCATTAATGCAAATAGGACATTGGTGGCATGTCAATATAAGCTGCACGGTTTAAAGCTCCTATACAGGTGGCAATATGACATGCACCTTCTCTCCAGAATGTTCTCTTCTGTGGACCTGTCTAGTTGGAGAGGGAGTGGCCAAAGGCTAACGTACTGGCACAAGTTGTGGACATGCCCAGAGGTGTGCAGATTTTGGATGGAAGTCCTAGGCTGGATCAGAAACCTTTACGTGGTGGAGGGACAGATGGAACCGTTATTGGCACGGTTCGGGGTCGAGGAGACGGACGTAAGTGGAAGAGTCTGAACACAATGTCGCACTTTCTGCTCCTAGCAACGAGAGTATGTATCAATATAGGGTGGAAGAATCCCATGTTACATACTGAGATAAAGTGGGCACTAAAAGTAAGAGAAATCTATGAGATGGAGAATATAACGTGGGCCCTACATGATGTGGAGTCATCAAGGGAATTAGAGTGAAGTCTGTTTCTGCAACAACAAAAAAACTCAGCCCCAACATAGACTGAAGTTACATGCGTTCTCCACTGCTCCATGCTGTGATATGGAATTTCGAGAAGCCACATGCCAGATACAAATGTTGATTGGAAACTTGCTGCCAGGAGGAGGGAGAGGGAACTTTAGGGTCGAGGGGCGATGGGGGGGGGGACTTGTCGTAGGCAGGGGAACAGAATTTGGAAAATGTTTTTGCACTGTTGTTTCAAATGAAGACCCCGCCCAACAGGGGCATGTTGGTTAAATTTGTCTGCAAAAGAGTAAATAAAGAATTTACACAAAAAAAAAAAAGATATGGAATCTGTCCAACCACGCCTCCCTCACTTCAGCTCCATTTCCAGTTCTTTCTTCATTACGGCTGGATATTGAAACCAACTAATCCACAATAATATTCATATTTGCATATTTTACCAGCCTGCTGTAACAACCAAGGGGCAAACCACCACTGTCAAGTACAAACAGGCTCGCCATACAATCTGCAAATGGTAAGAAGGTAATATTGGGCGTCATTACAGTCAACAAATGGTGCTTGAAGGCGCCACAAGACAAAAAAAGGGGAGACAAGTTAGAAAGATAACAATAACTGTCATACTGGGCCTTGTGACATTTGGATCATGCAAGTGCAGTAACAAGATGTGTGAGTGTGAGGCAAGGGGAGTGCCGGTTGGGTGAAATACGACATGCATGCTAGGGTGGGAAGGGAAGTGCAGGGCAAAGAGGAGAGAGTGCAAGGGGGTGGAATGGGGAAAGAGGGCCACAGAAGCTAGGTGAGTTCTAAGGAGAGACCAGGAGGGCAAGCTCCAGGGATTGCCTGGGGCGCAGGGGGTGAGGGTCCACATGCTATGTGTGATGAGGAGGTGGAAAAGGGCGGGGGGCGTGGTGCCCTGCAGACGTCAAAGAGAAACAGGAAGCGAGGCACTGCAGCAGACTGGGGTATTAGCAGCGGATGGGGAGAAGGAAGCAAGAAGAGAAAAGGAGGGTCTTGAGGAGCTTCTGGAACTTAAGGAGATCTGGCTCAAGCCTTAGAGGGACAGGGAGACCATTCCAGAGAGAGGATCCTGCAGAGGAGAGGGATCTAACCCCCACTCTGTGCTTACAGAATCATCTCATTTGCAGAGAGTTGGAGATAGAAAACCGAAGGGCTCTAGCAGGGAGGTATTTAGGAAGAGAGAGTTGGATATAGCGGGGTCCCAGGCCCCAGAAAGCCTTGTGGGTGATGCAGAGGGTGTCCCAGGGCCCAGAAAGCATTGTGGGTGATGCAGAGGGTCTTGAACTTGAACCTGGCATGAACCGGGAGTCAGTGGAGAGATTTTAGAGCTGAGAGATGGGGTTCCTGGGTTTGAAGCCAAGGATACATCTTGCAGTTCTATTCTGGATTACTTGAAGGGTGTGAAAGGAGGATAAAGGAAGTTTGAGGAAGAGGCTGTTGCATTAGTCCAGCCTAGAGAGGATCAGAGCTTTGGAGACATTGCGTTTCTGGGGGAAGGTGAGGAAAGGGAGAATGCCTCTGAGTAGGTGAAGCTGCTAGTGGGCCTTCTTGGCAATGTCCGTGATGTGAGGAGAGAAGGAGAGAGAGGAGTCAAAGATGACACCAATGTTTTTTGCCTCACAAGAGGGTGAGAGGATGGGCCCTATAGAGAGTGGCCAGAGGGTAGGGGGGAAGGAGGGAGCTGGGGTCCCATTGAGAAGGATCTCAGTCTTACTGGCATTAAGGCAGAGATGATTGACAGCACACCATTCCTGAATAGCAGTCAAACAGTCAGGGATGAGGAAGAGGAGGTAGTAGAGGGAACCTTGATGGAGAGCTTTGTGTTGTCTGCATAACACTGGAAGTGAAGAGAGAAGGACGAGATCAAGTGGGCTAGAGAGGCAAGGTAGATGTTGAAGAGCCAAAGCGAGAGGATAGAGCCTTGAGTCATGCTGCATATGGAAAGTGTGATAAGAGAGAGAAAAGGGCACAGTTAGACCTGTGAAGGCCAGTCAGAGAGGAATGGGGTCAACCAGTCCAGTGCCAGGCCCGTGATGCCATGATGGCATGGTGGCATGATTGACCATGTCAGAAGCAGAGGAAAGATCCAGAAGGATAAGAATGGATGGAGAGATGGAATCGGGATCTGAGAGCAAGACCTCACGGGTGTTCAGTAGAGTAGTTATAGTGTCTCTGGCTGCTCTGAAGCCAGACTGGTGGTTGTGGAGACAACCAAAAGAGTCGGTATGTTGGTTCATTTGAGAGATGACCAGCTTCTTCAGTAGTTTGCCCAGGAAGGGGTTAATAGAGATAGGTTGGTAGTTAGCCAGGCAGAAGGCGTCGGCAGAGGTCTTTTTGAGGAGAGGATTCAGAAGGGAGTGCTTGATGGATAGCGGGAAGGAGCCAGTGGCAAAGCAGTGATTACAGAAATCAGCCAAGGCTGGCACAAGTGAGGCAATGTTGTTCTTGGTAGTTCTGGAGGGGTAGGGGGGCACCAGTTTGGAGGAGACTTTCATAGGGAGGACTTGTCTACGGACCTCATCCAGTGCTATGGGTGAGAAAGAGGAGAGTAGAAGGTAAGCAGAGAGAGGAGCCAAGGGAGGCCTGAAAGCTGGAGAGAGATGAGGGAGGGCAGTAGATGAGAGTGAGGACAGGATGTCCTGAGCTTTGCTTAAGAAGCGGTAGGCCAGTGATGTACAGAGGGCCATGGATGGCAGAGGAGAAGTGGACAATGCAGTAGGATTGGTGAGTTCCTTGCAGATTTAAAACAGTTTGTTGATGTTGTTAGTATGAGAGCATCCAAGATATGTCTGTCTGAGTGCGTTGGACCGGAGGGATGAATGGTGAGTTAAAAAAAAGTCACAGAGGCTGCAGAACAGTCCAGTGGCCAAATCAGGAGAGTCAAGGTGAATATTGAAGTGTCTGAGGAGGAGAAGCTTGGAGGTGGAGGCAAGAAGAGAAGAGGCGAAGTCAGACCACTGCGAGAGAAAGAGGGAGATGAACAAGGCGTCCTGTAGATGGTGGCGATAGTTAACGAGAGGGTTGGAGAGACACCAAGCCTGCAGACGAGGCATTCGAAGGAAGAGTAGGTCTGAGTGGGAATGATAGTAGCAGGGACCCATTTAGGAAGGAGCAAGACCACTCTGCCTCCAGACCCGTTTGGCCTGGGCTTAGAGAGGATCTTCTAGCCCTCAGTGATGAGTGTGTCAAAAGCAGTGACAGAGCTGGCAGTAAACCACTTCTCAGTGAGAGCGAGAACGTCAAGGCCAAAGTCTTCAAAAAGGGGACAGATACGAGTGGAGTGTTTAACAGCAGAGTGAGAGTTGAGGGCAGCTAGGTGAAGCTGGTTGCCACCTTTGAAGGTCTTTTGGGGAGGGGTACAGGGATGTGGTATGCCCATCGCTGGTGGATAAGGGGCAAGAGGGGTGGAAGATGAAGGAGTGTTAGGAGAAGGGAGGAAGTTTATGAGAGATGGAAGAAGAAGGAGGCGGTTGGGCTGAGAGCCGTGGGCCATGATAATGCCATTCTGATAGGCATTAATGATGCACCTAGAGGATGAGAAGCCTGCCAAGAGCACTTCCCATCTGTTGCCACCATTAATGGGTGATAAAGAGAAAGGGGAGAGGACAGAGACCACATGGGGAGTCATTGGGTCCAGAGAAGGAGCGAAAAAGAGGATATCTGGGACAGCCTGCCTGGAAGAAGCATTGAGGTAGGTGTCAGCAATGGGCAGTCCTGGATTGGAGACCAGGAGATCTTTTTTTAATGTTTTCCTTCCAGGCTTCGAGAGAGAGGTAGGATAGGTGATAGACTAGTAGTTAAACTAAATAGGGGAGATGGGGGCACCATGGAGGGAGAGAGCAGAGAGATGGAAAGGGGGGAGAGAGAGAGAGAGACAGAGAAACTGTGATTCACAGAGAAATAGCACAATGCACGATAAACTTACCAGGTGGCCTACCAGCAAGACAGTTGCAGACAAGTCAGGTGCACAAGACATCCCAGTTCATTGAAAACAGGGTGGGTAGCTTGATGCATGGAGAGTCTCCACTTATTAGATGCTTTGGGTAGAAAGGCCTCCGAGGCTTTCCGTAGTGGTGTGCACCATCAGGAGTGCTCCAACATTGTGGTCACTTCAACATGCTTAATGAGGAGTGCACCATCCCAAGGCTCCTGTGCTCCCTCTTGCTGGGATTGATCCAGGATACTCATCCCCCACCGGAGTGTCCAGATGTGGAAACGACCCTCAATGATCTATGATCATTGGCCTGCTCTAAAAAGGGCTGATTAAGCTTTCCAGAACACCCTGGGAGTGTGGGAAGGCAGTTAAGTACAGAGGTTCATGAATGGTAGGGGAGATGTCGACAATGCAGTAGGATTGGTGAGTTCCTTGCAGATTTTAAACAGTTTGCTCATGTTGTTAGTGGCCCTAGAAAATCGTGCTCGGATATGGGCCAGCTTCTTTGAGCGGATGGAGAGTCTGTATTTCCTTTGGAGCAGGCGGCAGGCCAGTCTGTCAGAGGATGTGTCTGATGCCCACCACTTCCACTCTGCAACTCTGCACTTGTGTTTTTCTGGTGTTGTTGGGCCCAGACTCTGGCAAGGCCACAGCAGGAGAGAATCCATTGCTTTACAGAGTAGGTGTTTAGTCTCTTATGTTAACTATTAGGGAGCTGGCCCCCGTACATGCTAGCTAGAAGCAAATGACATGCCTATATATCACTTTTTCCCAGTGGGCCTTGTACAGGAGCCCTCTGAGCTGTGATGGGAGGAGGAATGAAGATGACTCAGGTGGGATGAACCCTTCACCAGAATACGAGGAACGTGCTTTAAATCCCCAGTCACAGGGCACTTCATGAAATTGGAACTAAGCAGGCTAACACCTTTTGTTTTAAAATATTAGGAATTAAAATAATAGCATGATGGTGATGCCTTGGCTAGGTGAATCCTTTTGCAAACAGGCAGTACCATGCAACATCCGTCTTGTTCTTGCACTGCAAACTACAATGATTTGTAGACGATTCTACATGTTTTCTTCCAGTAGGCAGAGATGGGCAAGATTGGGCTTGGGTACTGGGCAAACAGATTGGTAAGAAGCATAACATTCCAGACCTATCAGATACAATAGGTTTTCCCTATGCCCGGCTTGAGTTGATCATCATTGGTTCTTTAATTGGGTGGCAACCTTGATGATGCACTCAATCAGTGCCCAGAAGTTGTCACAACACTTGGTCAAACTACAGAGGGTGCAGAATGGCAACCTCATCCATGTCAAGAATTCTGCTCCACAGTGTAGAGAGTTGCTACCATCAAGTGAATTCATTAAGGTGTGGTAGAGTGGAATAAATAGTGGTACTAGATTTAAGAATGCTGATTAGGTACAAAGAGACAAAGGTGGTGACTGAGGTGATGAGCGTGTGTCTTTGAAGTAGAGTTCTAGATGTAGGGTCGATCGTGATGTGAGAATGGGTTTGGCGTTTGGGCGATAGGAGAAACAATCTGTGTAGTGGAAGAAGGGAAGTAAATAATTTCTGTTTTCACAGCCTATAGTTTTTTTCAGTATTTTGCCATCCAGTAAGTGATGCAAATATGCAGTTGATCACACAAGCTTGGAAAGGTTTAAAAGAGAGTAGAAGAAGGTTTGGATGTCATCGCCGAATAGGAGGAAGGACACAAAGAATGAGTATCTGATGTCAATGAGTGTGGGGGTAAATATGGAGAAGAAGGAGGCCAAAGACCTGTGTGATATACACTGTGCTCATGAAATATTAGTACATCTAGAGGAGCATCACAACAGAAAGAATGACTATATTATATTATTATTATTATTATTATTATTATTATTATTATTATTATTATTATTATTATTATGGTATTTATTGAGCACAGACCTAGCTTTGAGAAGCAACAGCAACAGAGCGCTTTACATAGGTATACAACAATACAGATACGTAATAGAGCGTTTTACAGAGGTTTTACAACAGTACAGATGCATAACGGAGCGCTATTCAGAGGTAACAACAGAACAGATATCCAGCGGTGGGGTGGGATAGAGGAGGCCCAAAGGAGGGGTACAGTTGTACCGGGTGGCAGTGAGGAGTTGGGTGGGTGGCATCTAGCAAGTCAGGTGGTCCGAGGGGCGATGTGATGACCTTGGTGTTGAGGCAGAGAGGTTCCTTGAAGAGATGGGTCTTGAGTTAGTTTCTGAATTGTAGGAGCGTGGGGGGGGGGTGAGTCTGATGCTGAAGGGGATGCTATGTGGGATTATTTGGAGTATAGTTTGGAGCTTGACTACCAGTGATGACTAAACTGTATTTTATTGACTGTATATTTGTGTTCAATTGTACAATCTTAAAAGCAGCAAGATAAACAAAAATGTAATGGAGTCGCCAGGTACGGAAGATCACCATAAAAGTGCTTGCTGAGATAGTTGGCAGTGTGATATTGTGTGCTTATTGGAAGTTAATCTTTCAGGGTTTTTGGAAAAGAATGGTAGTATGGTGACTGCTGTTAGTTGGAGTAAAAGGGGAAACCCATATCAGAGATGAAAGACTAGGTCTGATTCCTCTTTCAAAGAGTTAAGGACCTCGCCCAACACACTCCGCATCGTCCTCAGGTCGCACACACCAACAATCTTTTACAACCTGAACATATACACTGAAAAATAGTGAATACAAGCCTCACTCACTGAGTACGCCAACTACCTCATCCCTGGCTCAGACTCTGCTACACCCCTTGTGGGCTTCTCCCTATCCCACTCTTAATATTAGGAAGACATTTGCAAAGAGTCCCTGCAGCTTGATTGCCTGCGTCATACTCATTACATACCTCAAGATCCTTCACCGTTATGGCTAACCCAGGCCCGCACAACTGATTTCACCCTTCCACTCCCCTGCAATACAAAATGTGATCAACAAATCCTTTGAGAAAGGCCTTATTTTTGAAGGCCTCAAATACAGCCCCCTCAAATATCCTCTTCTAAATGCAAATACATTGAATTACTACCGGCCCACCGGCCCACCTATCATAAAGAAATCTGTGGTCCTTCAGTTACAAACCTACCTAAAACTCCACTGATGGCTATCGCCTGAGTATAGCTTAGGAATAAGGTATGAGCTAAGATGGAGGATAGCTCAGGGGTAACACGCTTGTCTTGGAAACAAGCCCATTCCCGCCCTTAAAGACAGGTCCCCAGTATTAAGCACGTTATAATAGATTAATTAATGAATGTATCAATTTTCTTTAGCCCAAACCATGGCAGGGAGGCCAACTTCCTTACAGTCACTGTTGACTTACAGCTGATTGTTGAATGTGGCCATAGAGTCCTCCTCTTCTTCATGACCTGTACACTATATCTGCAATACGTTAGAGCCCATTCCTTCTTGTGAGACATACTGCATTGACCCATGATAGCACCACTGCCATTAGCACTGGTGATGTGCCTCCAGGGCCACTATATGACCAGACTGAAAGAAAAGAAAGGCAAAAAGGAGGAAATGTGCTTCTTTCCTGGTTTTCAGTTTGCATCATATCTCTGGAGCAAGTTCCCAATGCAGATCAAGCTGGTTCCCTCTATCATCTTATACTTTCAGAAGAACCTGACAACCCTACCCTTCAAATTCATCTTGCCAGAAGCTGATCATTCCATTCAACTCTATGTCTGCCTCTCCCTTGCTGACCCTGCTCATCCCAGCTACGTCTGCTACCTATGCACTGGCTCCATCCCTTGGGTGCAGCAATCTGTTACTTGCCAGCTCGGCTTTCACTTTATAAATGCCATAAATAAATAAATACATACATACATGCATAGATATTTAGGTTTTTCTTGATGGGCAGAAACAACATGTCAAGCTATATTTTCCCATCCAAGCCCGTTTGCCCGGTCGAATTCTCTGTGTGATGCCCCTTTTACCTGTTATATCTTCGTGATTCTATATTTTTACTAGAAAGAGGCTCTATCTAGTTTTGCGCCTATGCGAATAATATTCACATTCACTAACGGGTCACAAGCAGCACCCACCTCCCAATCTCTTGCCTCCTTGCCCTCTATCTGGTGACCATCGACATATAGATACAATCTAGTTGTCTACAATTTACTCCTAGAAAGATAAACAAGAATCTCCGTCGGCCAAAAGGCCAATTAATTGCTTAACTTTCTCCCATCCATTTTGGCCAATGTGCTATATTGCAATGTAAAAATCTTGAACTTTCCCTTGATTCACCCCCATCAGCTGGATACAACCTGAATGTGTAATTCAAAAGTTCAAATACATACTACCACTTGTATCCAGATACATCAAGGCACCAGTCTTGGGGGGCCTTCCATCAACATGCAACATCCCTTACAGACTCCTCCAAGCCAAACTGCTTCACCATATCAAATGGCACAACATGCTGCTTTTTTAAATAGATCCGGCCAGGAGAGCAATAACTTGGTTATCCATCTGCAATTGCATTACATTTGAAATCATGTAACTACCCATCAAAAGCCTTCATTCCCTAGCACCACGTCACCCTAAATCTAAACTCATTCCAGTCACTGCCAGCAGATTCTAAAGATCCTTGGACATGATCTCGTTATGTTCCTGTAAGGAAGATAGGCAGCTTACATAACAAAAAGCCAACATCCTCACACAAAAATCATGTATAATATTCCTATATATAAGCTTATAAGAACTTGTGAGAAGCTAATGGGATTTTGGTTACAGTACTAAGAATTTATGACGTCCAAATACTTATCAAATTCTTATAAAGTCTTACAAGATTGTGATAAGATTCTTATATAAAAATGAATCATACATTTTTGTATGGATCTGGAAAGTCCCAGCCTTAGATTAGTACCTGAACTCTCATATCTTGCTTTTTATTGAAACTTGAAGCCCAACCTATTTTAGCCATCTCTTGCTTTTTGGTCCCTGCACAACAGACAGAAACTTCCTAGTGGTAATGTAATCTGGGTTTCCAAGTCGTCAATAGTAACCAAAAAGGTCCCATTCCACAGGGACGTCATGTATGGGTCACCAGGGGTCGCAACAGTGACCCCTGAGGTCTCCTTTGCTACCCCTAAAAAAATATTTAAAAACAAGATTTTTTTACATTTTATTGAGGCTCCTGGGCTGTGGCCAGCACCATGCGGCTCTTTGTTTCTGGAGTGGCTGCTTTTCTGGTAGCTACAGCCAGTAAGATAGCTCAGTGCTGCAATCTGTGTGTGATCTGCAGGTTGCAGGTTTGACTACTGGCAAGGTCAACTCAGACTTTCTTCCTGCTGAGTTTGATAAATGAGTACCAACACAGGTTGAGTGATATTGTATGTATGTTCTATATGAAGCGCTTAAGGGCAAGTGCTATATAATAACACATCAGTATCGTTCGGCCTTGGACGTCTGCTTGCATTCAGAGTCATTTGGTAATATGGGCCTATACGCACTGATATTAATGAAGCAGATGGGGATCCATTCTTGTATGCAATGTATATCACTTTACAGTGATACCGTAACCATAGTATACTTAGAAAAAATGCTATGTGATGCCACTTCCTGTTTTGTCAAGGGGTGAAATGTTGTGTTCCATCCCTTCCCATTATGTCACTTAGTAGTGGGGTCTGATGACATCACTTCCTGTGATGTCATCAGAGGTCAAGGGTCGTGGGATGTCACTTCCGCTACCCCTGGCATTTTGGTGGAATGACGTCCATGCCATTCCAATGTCCGCCTTTAGGGTTATGGCATGCGTGTGTGCTCTCTAGCCGTTCAAAGTAATTAATTTAAGAGGACAAGATAATGGAATTCTATTTACAAACATGGCTTCATAGAACATGAAGCAACATTTCCCATATTAACCCTGTGTATATGCATTACAATTTAGAAAGAGTGTTATGCGTTTTACCAGGAGGAGTCATAGATTTCCTTTCACGTATGAACATTGGGTCTTGAGAATGGCAAACACGCGGAGCGCCACTCAGAACACGTTCACATTCCCAGCCGGATCACCTGCTCTAAAGGATTCTACCTTTGCACCTTCTGCAAACCAGAGCCCCATGCCCACTCTAGGATTCCCTTTTGCAGCTGGACTTTCTCCTTTGCGTTTCCATGTGTATATCTGTGGGCCGGAGGATAACTCAGGGGAAACATTTTTGTCTGGAAGCAAGACAATGCAGAGCAACACAGGTTTGAATCCCAGTCTTGCGCTTAAAATCTGGTCTCCGGTATTAAGCGTGTAATAAAAGATTATTAATTCATTATCCAGCATTGATGGAGTGCAATTATATCCATTGCAACTTTACTAATGTGGCCTCTGTTAAGTTACTCAATGGGCATAAAAACAAGATAACCACTTAAGGCCCAAGCGTGTACTTATAATCTATTTCTAAAGAAAATTGCAAGGCTAGCCAAGGGAAGCCAGGATTGAATGAAAAGTGCTGAGCTGGATGTGCTGCACGTGTGTGTCCGTTCTGATTACAGGTGTCCTTTATACATAGCTCCAAACTTTCCTCTTAGAGCTAGTCTTGTTTTTTTTTCTCACTGCAAGCTGGGACTTGTAGGCCCACCCATAAAAAGGGGGAAACGAAACTGCAAGTTCCAGTTTGCAATTGGAAGCAAAAACCAGGACCAGCTCGAAGAGGCCAGCATGAAACTGGGAAAGCTGGCAGCTATGTGTATACCTCATCTGTCTCTTCACAAGTGCCCAGAGAGGCACAGTGAAGACTGTCTTACAAAGTGCTACTAGAGGCTGAAAAAAAAAGAACTGTATTATCACTGGAACTCAAAAGCTCAAGAATTCTCATCTCTAAACCCTTTGGTTCCACGGGCTACAGGCCTCATTACGAGTTCATCTGCGGGGGTCAACATTTGGAGGTTATTCATTTACTGCCAGTTGTTGAGGTTATTTCGCATGCAGCACACTAGCATTGCCTTATGAAGTATCTATTTACAAGTATCCCTTTGTCTTTGTAACCTTCACTTACTTTTTAATTACAGTAATTACAGTATTGGCAGCGTGTTAAGAACCACAACCACACACAGAACAACGTGTATGCAGGAATTTCCCTTGAAAGACGAGGGCACATCGTGGTGAACTCATCATGAATGGGGAGGTGTCTCTAACCTGGCACTTGTGTCTATGCAGAAAGAGTAGCATCTTCCTTAGGGATGGTATAACTACTTCTATAGAAAAGGGCTTTCAATTAACAGCCAATCACTGCAAATTAAGTGACATGCATATGTGTGATTCCAGAGTCATGACATTGGTTTTCAATAAAGGTGGATGAGAGATGGGGAGTATTTTTTATTAACAAAGTGAAATTGTACGTGTTTCAACTCCCGTCCTTCTGTTGGAATTTAAATTGGAATTTCACCATTATTTAATCTGATCTTATTTACTAATTCACAGTTACTAAGTATTATGGAATCTGTCCATAATAATCACAGTTTGATATTTTACTAGCCTGTCTTACAATATAGAGGCGATATACCACTATCAACTAAAAACAGGGCTTCTTGAACAATGAGGTAGATCTCCTGAGCAATTTCGCCTCCTTGATTCAGGAATGGGAACTTCATCTGGAGGTCTTCTTTGCCTTGCCCCATTAGGGATGGTGTGGGTTATACCCATGTCGACTTTTTCGCCGCTCACCTCAATTTCATGTCCACAGTTTGCCTTTCAGCTGGGCAGGAGTCTGGGTCTCTGTGGGGGTGCCAAGGACATTGCCTGAGAAGATATGTTATTGGAACTTATTCTTCAGGGGTTTTTGAACAGAAGAATAGTATTCAGTCTGCTGTTAGTTGGAGGAGAGGGGTAACCCCATTTCTGAGACCAAAGACCAGGTCAGTGGTTTCTTTCAAAGAGTTCAGGCACTGACTGACAAATACTTTCTCGCAGCTAGATAGCACCAATATAAAAAAAATCAGATACACCTGAGTACACTCACAGCAACACCTTGAATGTAAGACTCTTTAACTGCATTCAGCATTCGTCCCAACTCTGGCCCATACTCCTTCACACACCTACTTGATTTCTCGCCCGCCTACTCTTAATATTGCAAATAAATTTAGAAAGAGTTAATTTGCAAGTTGATTGTCTGGGTCAGACACGCCTGCCACCTCCGGATCCTGCACATGGTTGACCCATCTAGGCCCACGCAGCCGATTTCCCCCCACTACACCCTTGCGATACACAGCATGGTCATCATGCCTTTTGAGAAAGGCCTTATTTTTGAAGGCTTCAAAGAAATCACTCTTACTCGTCTCTCCTCAAATATTTGTATGTATTTATTTGTATTGGTTATTTTGAATGCACACTATGCAGCAAGAAATGTGTTTCAAGGCGCATCAAGACGAGGGGAGAAGGAATGAGGACGACGTGTAAAATAAAAACAAAACGTTCTTAAATGGTCTTGAAACATTGGGAACATGCAAGTTCCAAAGCATGAAGGCAGGGGGGAGTGTAGGATTGGGAGGCAGGGAGGAAAAACAAACAAAACCCGTCTGATTAGGCCATGAGGCGAATTGATCGTGCAAGTGCTAAACATAAAAGGTGAGGGGGAGGAAGGGAAGTGCAGGAGGGGAGGAAGGAGTGGGCTAAAATTAAGTGCACAACAGGCTAAAAAACAGGCCGTCCTGGGACAAAGCCTGTCACTGCACAGTGTATTAGGCTCACAACAAGTATCTAGATACAAGTTGGTAGAAAGTGAAAAACATTGGACTGCCTCGCCATATAGAGCATAACAATTCAGTCAAAAGGAAAGATGCAACAATAGGGCGGCAAGAGGGTACAGAGGGTAGGCAAGGGTCAAACAGGAGTGTGCAGAACAAGGACATCTGGAAGTGAGAGGGACTGGTAGGGAGGACACGTAGATGTAGAGTGAAGAATTAAGAAGGTGCAAACAGATGCTGGGGGAGATAGTAAGGGGAATGGTGGAAGGAGAGATGTAGGGTGGGTGGAGAAGGTACAGTAAGAGTAGAATTTGTAGGGTGCAGGTTGAAATAGGTTTGGAAGAAGGAGACAGTTGGAATGGGTGCAAATTAGGGAACAGCCACGCCTCACGATGCAGAAGCATCATTGTGCTGAAAACAGAAGGCACGGAACAAGCATGTGAGCAAGAAAAAGATGACATAAAATGGAGCATGTAGTATGCAGACAAACATGAGTAAAAGTTTGGAAGAAAAAAAAACAGCAGGAGAAAACAGTGTAAACGTATTAGTTTAACGACAGGAGAAATACAATGCAGTGCCGGACTTCGGCATACTGAGTCACAAACTGTAGATGAAGTGAGGTGAATAAGCGAATGCAAAAGGCAAGCAGACAAAATCCAAGATACATTAGGAAAGCAAGGTAGGGTAAATGTAAAAAAAAAACGTCGATGCAAGCCAGAAAGCATTGTCCATAGTGACAGCGATAAAGCGAGGTTTGGCAACAGGAAAGCAGTCCGATGTGATGCGCTTGTGCCCAAGAGAGAGGCAAGAAGGAAAGCGGGCTGCAGAGAAATGCAGACAGAGGAGTTTGAACAATGGCGGATCACTCAAACCGTGAGGCGGGCGGCTAGAGAGGCCACATCATAGGCAGGAGATTAACAGGAGATCCAACCGGGGGTCCACGTTGACCAAACGAGAGCTATTAGAGCAGTCAGAGCGTGGCGACAGCGGGGATGCAGAAAAGGCGGCAGAGAGGGGGTCATGTACAACGAGCGCAGGCGACAAGGCAAGGGAAAAAGGGATAAGGGAGGTGATGGGATGCAGAGTAAGGTGAGATGGGAAGACAGGAACGGAAGTCTTACCAGCTAAGCGCAACGGACCTATCAGTAGAAAGACCTGCACAGACATACCTTTAGAGATCAGTGATAGCTGAAAAGAGTGCAGGCCCCATCCAAGCCCAGACAGGGAACAACAGAGCCCTGATAGGTGGCCCTTCGAGGGGGCTGGCATCGCCTGCCGGATCGCGGGCCTGCATTCTTTTTCAGTGCATCCCGGCCAATCAGGAAAGAAGAAAGGTAGACTCCAAGGACACAGCTGTGGGAGTCCACGCTGCAAGTCGAACATGAAATGAATGGAGCCCCTCACGGGCTCTGGGCTTGTTGTTGCATACACGGGCAGAAGGAAAGATGGGTGAAATAAACACAATAATCTTGTTTTGCTACAGCCCCACCAGTGATCCCCTGATCACCATCAAATAATCTGTAATCCTTCAATTACAAATCTACCTGGAACTTCTCTGATAGCTACTGACTGTCTAATATGCTTTTGCCCAGACCGGGTCATGGAGTCAAACTTCCTTACAGTCACTGATTACTCGCAGCTGATGGTTAATGAGAGCAGCGGAGTCCACTTTTCTTTCATAACCTATGTCATGGAAAAATCTAGTTTGAAATGGGGGTTCAGGAGTATTTTAAGATGTAATGTTTGAAGAAACACGAGAGAAGGGAAAAGAAATGGTGTCATGATTGTCCTTCTCCAGACTAGGCTAAATCATCTTGTGCAGGCGTGGTTAAGTTAGAGGAATCCATCTTGGGAATATGAATGCTTGCTTATGAGATAGACTTCTGTTCTGGCCCCTAGAAACGAGAATCTGCTCCCTCGCGTATTAGTCTTTGCACTAAGGCTTGATTATGTCCCCCTCCGCAGGCTGCTTAATTTACAGTCCAGCGCAAATGGACTGCACTTCAAACAAAGTCCTGGCAAAGGCCTCACAGTTAATAATAATGGGTTGGGGAGTATCTGAAGGAACTTGAATTGGAGACACCAAGAAGATAATTGGGGAAATGAGAGGAACCTACTCAAATGAAATAGTACATTCTTAAATTCTTTGCCATGCACATAGACTCAAATGTATTTTTAAAAAACGATATGAGTTTAGACCGGGAGGGAGTTGGGGGTAAACACGATTGGTATGCTTGTATGACGCAGTCATGTTAAGAGTATGTTCCTGTGCCATCTTCTGCTATGCTGCTTTTAAAGTTTGACTTTACAAACATTACCCACATCTTGATGTCTAGTCTGAATTTTACTTCACCTGTCCATGCCACCCAAAGTAAGTGACGGCTCAGTCCTTCCAGTGAGACATAACTCAATGATTCATGCAAGCACCACTGCCATTAGTAGGTGCCAATCTACCAAAAGAGTGTCTACATCACCAGATTGTAAACATAGAAGTGCAAGAGGGAACAGAGTAGGACATATGCATTTTCCTGGTTTGCATCATGTCTCTGGAACAAGTTACCAATGCAGACCCGATGGGCCCCCTCTGTTATGCTACACTTTTAAAAGGAACTGAACACCCTTCTCTTCAAAGACATTTCACCAATTGCTCATCATTCCATTCAGCCCTACATCTCCCCCACCAGAGGTCTCCTTCTCCTGCTTCCCAGCCACCTCTGCTACCTGTGCACTGTTCCGGTAACCTCCTGGCTGCTCGCTTAACGACATCAATCTGTTCCTTCCCAGCAAGACTTGCTGTTGGTAAATCACATACATACCTACCTACATACAAACATACATACATACATACATACATTCATAATATACACATAATTTATTGTTTTCTTCTCGGACAGAAACAAGCCTGTCAAACAAGCTCTTTTTTCCTAAGTCAGCTTGCCCTGTGGAACCCGCCATGGGCTGCCACTTTTGCCTGTTATATGTAATGGCTACTTGATTGGCATGTTTTCAGTAAATATGTAAATGTACTAGTGAGTCTTAAGCAGCTTCCACTTTGTTGCCACCATAACCTCTATCGGGAGACCATGGTCATATGGATGAACAATAGTTGGCTACATTCCAATGATACCAAGATGTAAATAATCTCCCACAGCCAAAATGTGCTTAACAAACATCTCCAATCCATGCTCCCCTGGCAATCTGCTGTCCCCCAATGTAAAAATCTTGACCTCCGGCTGGTTTAACCCACAAACTGGGGGGGGGGGGGGTCATCAACGTGCAAAATACTTTACAGAAGCCTCCAAGCCAAAGAGCTACAGCCACAGCAAGTGGAGCAAAACACTGCTGTTTGGATTAGATCGGCCAGCAGGAGGGCACTACCATGGTTATCCAGCTAGGATTTTGGGCCGATTCATGGAATTCGTTGCACGGTTCAAAGTGCCTTTGCACTGTCGGCACAAACCCTGGTACATGGTGTATTTTTGCGGGGCAAAGTCAGTCCAAAGTTCATTTTGTACTGCAGAAATGACCACTTGCACTGACCTTGCACAGTTCCATGAATCAGGGTTTGTGTCGGCAGTGCTGAGTAAGTCCTCCCTCTGCATC
This sequence comes from Ambystoma mexicanum, assembly GCF_040938575.1. Taxonomy (NCBI): domain Eukaryota; kingdom Metazoa; phylum Chordata; class Amphibia; order Caudata; family Ambystomatidae; genus Ambystoma; species Ambystoma mexicanum. The sequence continues at coordinate 1,101,178,331 of NC_090933.1, forward strand.
CTTATCTGCCTGATTCACACACAGGCTTCGCACACCCAGCTCAGCACTGTTCATTCAATCCTGGTGTCTTCTGGCCTGCCCTGCCATTTCCTCTAGAAAGAAGATCAAGAGTCCACCGCCCTGGTGCCCGCCCTTGTGCCGTAAGTCTTTATCTCGTTTTTATGCCCCTTGAGGAATTTAACAGAGGCTGCATCAGCAAAGTTGCTATTGATGTAATTGCACTCCAGCCGCAGTGAATACACACAAATAGGCAATTGCATAAGGAATCCACCTTACTATACTCCTACGCCAATGGCAAAGTCCAGCTGCACCCAGAAATCCAATAGTGCTTGTGTCGGACTCTGGTTTGCAAAAGGTGCAAAGGTACAGTCCTGTGATTTATTGAGCAGGTGATTCAGCCGGGAATTGCTGAGTCATCTGGGTGGGGATCCCTGTGTTTGCTAGTTTCTTAGAAATGACGATCCTATGCGCAATGCATTCTATTACTTGTCCTGACAAAAAGCGTAACATTACGTCTACATTGTTGCGCATATAAGCAGAGTTGATACAAGACAACTTGCTTCTTGCTCAATGAAGCCAAGTTTGTGAATGGAATTCGATTATATTGTCCTCTGAAGTGAATTCCTAGGTTTTACTAGAGAACCCATGCATCCCACAAACCTAAAGATGGGACATCCTGCTTAAGAGCTTCCTTTAAGGCTAGGGCAATAGGGGTAATCTTGATGATTTGGAACTTCAGAGGACAGTACTGCTGGGCAGTTTCTGTGTGCTGAGCAGGCATCAAGGAAAGAGCGGGCTAACAAAGGGTGTGCATCAGATGTCTATGGAAGAGCAAGACATGAGAGTTCAGGGACTCCTCCAAGGGTAGGGCTTTCCAGATCCATAGAGCAATGCTTGATTGATTGTTGTGAAAGGATCTTATCCTAAATCTTTTGAGAACTTACATTTATAAGTATTCAAAACGTCTTCATGGCTTCATGCACAAGTTCCCCACAATCTCACAGGTTTCTCACAATTCCTTAAAAAACTATGTACCCTATGAGGGATTTTTGGGTGGAGATTGTTTTTGGGATGTCAACCACTTAGAAGCACAAACTGAGAGCCTGTGCAAAGGATCTATACCATCTGCTGGCATTGTATGGAATGATTTTGAACACAAATGGCTCTCCACCGTTGATAAAATTCAACTCAAGATCGCCTCCCTCACCCACAAATGCCTCAATAATAAAGCTCCACCCTACCTCATGGACAGGTTATGTAAAAGAACCTCTTCCAGACCAACTAGAACAGCCAACGCAAGCTGCCTCCAAGTTCCGCGCTTCAAAATCTCCACTATAGGAGGAAATAGCTTCCCTGTCAAGGCTGCGCAGTTATGGAACTCCCTCCCCCATGACATCAGAGAACCTCAGCACTTCACCAATTTTAGACAGAACCTAACTAGGTGACTGAGAGCCAATGACACCTAACCACTCTAACCTGCATGACCCTTTGAATGCTCCCCCTTTGACTCCCACTCCCTGCTCCTGGAGCCTACCTAACATGTGATTGAAGCTCCATGCAGCACATCACTCTGACATTGGTGACCTGATATGTCACACTGTACATAACTGTATATTACTATCCTATGTCTATGCAGGAAACATGTACCCTGTTCCCCTTTGTTCCTTGACTTCTCCTTGTACATACCTGCCTACTGTAACATTGTTGATGTCTGTATTTTTTTCCTACTTATCATGTACTTGTAACTAAGTTGAGCATACCCTTGTCTGTTTGCGCCCTGATGCCCCAGGGCATGGCGCGCCATATAAATAATAAACTAATAAACTAAAACTAATAATAATTTTGGTTTCCGTACGCTGTAGTGCTTGGGAATGAAGGCAAGTGATGGGTAGACACAAATGGCCAAATCGATGGCATTTTTGTCAGTTCAAAGTGACTTTGCACTGCTGAAAAGTGACTTTGCACTGCTGAAAAGTGACTTTGCACTGCCGACACATACCCTGATTCATGTATTTTTGACGTGCAAAGTCAGTGCAAAGTAATTTTTACAGCACTGCAAAGTCGCTTTGAATTGTACACAAATGTCATGAATCGGGCCCTCAGGGTGTGAGCAAATGGGCAACTTAGATGCCCACCTTCCCAGCTACTTTGTAATGTAATGCACAGAAGGGTCAGTAATAGCCCTCCTGTGCATTAATGCACCTAATCTGTTTCCATCTTCCAAAAGGGGATGGAGATGGATTGTATTTGGGGGAGCACCTAACCGTGACATGTATATTTTCTGCATGTGGTATTTTCCAAAGCATGCATGATTTTACCGCTGGTAGGGTGGTAAAGTTCTAAAACTGCCGAGACACTATTATTTCTGCATGCAGTAACAGTAATTTCCACAGAGACACACATCTGCCAATCTCATAAGAAGGGCCAGTGTTTGCAGCTTTCTGTGATATGGCCCTTTGCCCTGGTGCTGTATTCATGATCATTTGACTACACTTTGCTAGGAGTTCATTCACTCTTTATTCATTTCGAAGAGCTCATTTGTCCATTTCAGTGCAAAGGGAAGTCTGCCCATTAACCAAACTACTTTCAAAGAAGACCAGATGCATTGCATTTTTGTTGTTGTCCTCCCTTTTATTTAGGGGTCAGATGCCGTTGTAATGCATCAGGATAGATGTGCGGCTGCTTTGATTATTTATTATTTTATTTATTATTTATAGGCCTCAACTTTCACTTCCTAAGTCTTTTTGATTAGAATAGTGACCGGAACGAAGTTTGAGCCTGGCCCCTGTGTTCGAGGACCCGTGACATTGTTTGTTGTGATTTAACGGGTCACCATCGAATAGAGAGCAAGGTCAGGACGAAGACAACGTAGAACAATAGAGTAACATGAAACCTATATTAAAAGACAGTGATTGATGGTAGTTTTATATTGCAATATTCAGAGTCGAAAATTCATTTTGATGAAGAAAATAGGAGTGTTGAATATTAGTTGTGGTTGCCTGTAGTATTCATAGAACCGAAATAGAACAACATTATGAAATCTTCAAAGTAAAATAAATCAAGCCAAGTATTTGTAGTTTGTACTCTTTTTTTAAGGTATATAGGCTGTCAACCCTAAAGGCAAAGCAGGACGCAGGAGCAGCAGTACAGTAAACAAGCAAAGTGCTGAACAGGAAAATATTCCGGATGCAAAAAGGCGAGCCTGTCACACAGTAAATAATGAGAATGGAAAAAAGTGAGCAGCTCGAGAGTAAATCCAGTCAGCAAACAAAGCTATCGGAGTTCAGAAAGAAAAATAAAGGAGGGGCCGCAGAGTCTGCACATGCAACAAGGAAGAAGGAGGAGAAGGCACCAACCTGCAAGGGAACAAGCCATCAGATGTCCCCTGGACACTGCAGCACCAATAGCGAGACTGTCCAGAACAGCCAGCAGACGGTGGCAGCAGCCTACAGGGGGTCCTCTGCCTGCCACCACAGAGGACACGTCTGGATATCAATTGGAACAGCTAGAACAGTGAACATCTCTTGGCTCCTATTGCAAATGGTTTTGTTCATCCTCCATACTGCCCCAATATCTATTACATGTGGTAGGTCACTAAAAGCTTTCATCAACCATTTTACTAGAGCTATTATTAGATGGACGCAGTCAGTTGTCATCAGTCTAAGCAACAGATCTGGAGTCACTACTGCAGACACCGAGTGCACAAATGATCCAAAGAATAATATTCTATACAAAACTGTCAGTGAACACTCCAAAACCAAATGATGAAGAGTCTATAAGCAGTCTAATTTACAGAGACCACAAAGTTATTTCGGGATTCTCAGTTGAGGTCCAAAGAATTCCAGTGTAGGCAGGCAGTTCAACCTAAATTTAAGATACCACACACAAAACATTTGTGCTGGGAACTTCTTTAAATACAGCCAACCGTCTTTAGTTGGAAATATATTTCAAAAAGGGAAGGGAGATGCTGAAATCACAACGCTTGATTCACTAGGCCTCAGTGTGCCTGGTACAGTTAAGCCTTGGGTGAATTAGCAGCTATTGAGTTCAAGTCACAGGTCAGCGATGAAGAACAGCAAATATGTGGACGAGTCATCAGGGGATACGTGTGTTAAAGACAGAGAAAGCCACTGGAGAAAGCAGTGAGCCTATGCACCAAGTATGTGGAGGATTCACTGGGGAAACTTTCAGTTCGAAGTACAGATATCCACAGGGGAAAAATCATAGCTCAAGCCAGTGAGGGGTCCCTGCCAGAACACTGAACACTTGAAAGCTACAGGACAGCAAAGAAACTCAAGAGAGAATTCTAGAGGAGAGAAAAAAGAGAAATTGTATAAGCAAGAGAATCCCTGAAGGCAGGAAAGCCTAAAAACAAATCACAGATCTTGAGATGCAGCAAAGTAAGCAACAAGGTCAGCCCAGGAGCACAGAAATCAAGCAAGGCGTTGCATGGGTCAGAAAGGAAAAAAATGCAAGAGGTTGGAGGGACGGCCCAGTAGAGAACAAATCATTGTGAGCAAGAAAATAGGGGAGGAGCTGCATAATCAGCACTGTAAACTAATAATGAACACAGGAAAATAACAGGGCTTCAGGATTCAGCTGGAGGTTGAAGCACTAAGCCAGTTGATCCCAGGAATGGTTGATTGCCACCTGTATTAGAGAGAGGTGGCAATACATGTTCTCTTCTAGCTCCAGCCCACAGCACAGAGGGCAATTCTGTCTACAATTGAGGAAAGCTCAGAACAGGTAACACCCTTCTCGCACATTTGGAATAAACGGTTTTCTCCCAGAGTGCAACATCGACATGGTTTTAAAACCTGGAACGGCAGGTGCAAGGGGTCTAATTAAAAGAAGACAAGGAAGTTTTCATATAAATACAAATGTATGTTGGACTGTTTATAGCAGTCTAATAATAAAATAAATAATTGTTACTATTTTGAAATGTGAGGTTTTAAAACCTGTAACGGAAGGTGCAAGGGGTCTAATTAAAAAAAGTCAAGGACGTTTTCAAATAAATACAAAGGTATGTTGGACTGTTTATAGCAGTCTAATGATTAAATAAATAATTGTTACTAATTTGAAATGTGAGCTTTTAAAACCTGTAACGGCAGGTGCAAGGGGTCTAATTAAAAAAATACAAGGACGTTTTCAAATAAATATAAAGGTATGTTGGACTGTTTATAGCAGTCTAATAATTAAATAAATAATTGTTACTAATTTGAAATGTGAGGCGTGTGTTGTGCCTTCTTACTAAATAATTTTTATAAAAATGCATGTCATGTTGATTTTTGCTGTGGATAGTTAATGTCCTCACATCTGTGTTAGAATGGAGGTAGAAAGATAGCAATTTCCTCTCACTGTTGTTTCTGATCCATTGGAGGAGCAGAAGACTCTTGTACTGATACCATTCCAACATGGATAATTGAGTGTTTCAAAGCAGGGGTGAATAAAGCAACATGCAGACACTATGGGGCTCATTCTTAGTCTGGCGGTACACAGTAAAAGTGGCAGTAAAAGTGATTACCACCACTTTCACCGGACCGCTGAATCATGAGTCGCTGCAAATGCCATTGCCGGTAATACCATTGCCAGTACCGTTGCCGTTACTAGCAACGGTATTACTAGCTGCATCATTTGCGGTGACGGTAATACCAGCAAAACCACAGCAGAGATACCTCCACCTGAAAGCAAGAGATAAAAACAAAAAGGCGATGTACCTGCTACCTTTTTTGTATTTATGGAAGGAACTTGGGGTTGGTCACCCTAAGGTACCTTGGGCAACCGGACATGGACTCCCTGCACACTGTGCTTAGAGAGGCACAGCTCCACCTCACTGATGAGGCCTAACAAGGCTGAAACACGTGTATGGGGTTGCTGTTGGTACTCTTGTTCAGAAGGGAATTGCCATAGCATTTTGGTGCTGGACGGCCCATGTGGGCGGGACAAAAACTGATATGCAAATAGATATTTCCCATCTGTGAAAGGTACAGTAGCAAAAAGCCGATGGCTTCAAACTCTCAAAGTGGTTAAAAACTACTGAACAGGTTATCATGCCATGTTCTTCCGAGAGAGGGGCGCCAGTTACCTTTTCTGTATTTTTGGAAGGAAGTTGGGGTTGGTCACCATAAATTACCTAGGGGAAACCAGACATGGACTCCCTGCTCACTGTGCTCAGCGAGGCACAGCTCCACCTCACTGATGAGGCCCAACAGGCTGAAACATGTGTATGGGGTTGCTGTTGGTACTCTTGTTCAGAAGGGAATTGCTATTGCATTTCGGTGCTGGACTGCCCATGTGGGCGGGACAAAGACTAATATGCAAATGGGTATTTCCCATCTGTGAAAGGTACAGTGTGCAAAAAGCAGATGGCGACAAACTCCCAAAGTGGTTAAAAACCACTGAACAGGTTATCAAGCCATGTTCTTTCGAGAGAGGGGCGCCGGCTACCTTTTTTGTTTTTTTGGAAGGAACTTGGGGTTGGTCACCCTAAGTTACATGAGGGCAACCAGATGTGGACTCCCTGCTCACTGTGCTCAGAGAAGCACAGCTCCACCTCACTGATGAGGCCCAACAGGCTGAAACATGTGTATGGAGTTGCTGTTGGTACTCTTGTTCAGAAGGGAATTGCCATTGCATTTCGGTGCTGGACTGCCCATGTGGGCGGGACAAAGACTGATATGCAAATGGATATTTCCCCTCTGTGAAAGGTACATTGAGTAAAAAGCAGATTGCGGCAAACTCTCAAAGTGGGTAAAAACCACTGAACAGGTTATCATGCCATGTTCTTTCGAGAGAGGGGCGCCTGCTACCTTTTTTGAATTTAACAAGGCAGGCCTGTGGAGAAGGCCACTGTGTGTAAGCGTTTAGTGTGAGGTGTGAAAGGGTGGGGCCTGTGAAGGCCGGAGTGCACAAAAATAGGGTGATCGAGCAACGTGGTAAATTTAAAGATTGAGTGAGTGGGGTGTTGGAAGAAAGAGTGACATTTCAAGTCCTACTGGATGGATGCTCTCTTTAAGTATATGTGTAGGAAGTTGCCCCAATACTGTTACAAAATATCAAAGTACCATTTTGAGGACACAGTGGATAAGTGTTATAAATATTGGCCCGGAGATGGTACGTTCGACAAAGATATTATAGAAAGTATACTTAGCAGCTAGATATAAAGGAGCAAAACCTAAAAAGAGACAGGACATTCTGCGGCTTTGGAAATTATATGAAGAGAAAGAGAAAGAAACAGATACAGGAAAAGAGGAGAAGGTAAGTGCACCACCGCCCTCTAGGATATACCCGTTATTAAAACCAGCTGCGGGATATACAAATCATAAAGGAGAGTGTCAAGACAAGGAAGGAACAAATAAAAAGAAGAGGAAATATTTAAATAACATAAAAAAGAGTGTGCAGCAACAACTAAACTGTGTGGAAGGAAGCAGAACAAACTATAGAAAGGGAAATAGAGGAGAAAATAAAGGAACATGAGAAGGGAACAAATGAACAGGGTTGGACAGCAGGATGCATCAAATTGAAAATAGACAAGTGCGGAAGGGACTCGGACCATAATAAAATTGACATGGCAGACGAAGGGCACACCATATCGGAATGGGAAGACAGCGCTACCAGCGATCAGGGGGATGATGAAACAGACACCCTTTCACAGATAAGAGACGGGAAAGGAGAAGGGATGAAAGAGAAAAAGAGGAAAAGGAAGAATCATTGGGTGACTGGGGAAACAGGCTTTGCAGCAGGAAATTCAGAATAGTGGTAGCAAAAAGACCACAATGTGATAATAAACGCAGGGCTTGCACACAAATCCCACTTTTACAGAAAGCAGGGGGCAAGGTTCATTACATACCAAGGCAGACAATAGCAGGGTTAATCTAGTTTACAGTTTACCTTTGTTGATGGCAGTGAAGAGCAAGTGGATTTACGTTTTTGAGAAAGAGACAGCGGGGATCCAATTGGCCATAGGAGACATAAAAAGTTTGTTGGCAGTATTTGTCAGGGAGAGAATTGAAAAAATATGGCAACAGGCCAAATTCTCTGGGGTGAGCTTAAGCTCTAATATACACGATGGAGCGCCTTTTAACAATTATCGAGCACATGTTTGGAAGGCTCTGCGGGAGCTCTATCCAGACACATCAGACATGGGTTCTATACTGGTTCCATACTGGCTCATTGCCATGGAAGGATAGCTCTGTGGCAACGCACGGGTCTTGGAAACCCGGACCCGTGCTTCAGAAAAAATAAAAATGCATAAATAATAATTTTAAATAACACAAGCGCTTTATAAATTACACACCCTTCAACAATGAAACTAGCGCCGAGATGCCTACGCATTATGTGCAGCAGACCCAGCAGAATACATATGATGCATACAGGAAATGTGGACGCAGGAAAATAAGCAGTTATGGGATGAAAAATTACCTTCTTTCTACCATATCTTAGTGAAGGGGCTCCCCGCAGATGTACAGGTCTCTTTATAAAAAATAGTGGGAATTGAGGCAAAGGGGTGACCTGAGATACAGTTGACAATTGTACACTTTTGCAAGAAAAAAACGGAGAAGGATAAGGAGACAGTGGATAATGCTACCAAGGCAGAAAACATATTGGTTCAGAAAAAACTGGCACAAATACACGTGGTGGGAGCAATACTCACAGGGCCAGTGGTGGTTCCTCAGGCCCAGCAAGGGGGGCTCCAAGTGGCTGCAGTGATTCCACCAGGAGGCTACACACAGTTTCCAGCGAAACAGCAGTGGGGGATGGTATTAATGCAACAGCAACCCACATTCACAAACATGCAGCAGCCCGGGGTTATGCAGGCAGGCGGGGAGGTGCAAACATGGGATAGTATCAGACAGGGAGAGGATACTACACACGTGGAAGGGGAGTGGGATACAGGGGTGTGACCACGTTTTGGAGTACAGTGTTACGGATGCAGGACTTTTGGACATGTAGAGCGAACATGCCCACTGGTTGCACAGGGACTGCAGCAACAGCAGACATACATGCAGCAGACACCTCAACAGGTCCAGGCCATACCACAACAACAGCAGACATATATGCTGCAGACTGCACTGCAAGTGCAAATAAAACCACTGCAGAAGCATGTGCATATACAGCCTGCACAAACACAGGGCATTATTAGCCCAGGACAAGTGCGGGTACAAAAGGTGGAAATGGCAGGAAATAGAGATACAGTGGGCCTGCTGTAGGCACCAGTGCAGACACAGATACCGAAGGGGTGACAATATAGGGGCAGAACACAATACCCCAATATAATGGAGTGACAATGGTGGGTGCTAACCCATTTTCATCATCAGCAAACACTTTTTCCCAATAGAGGTGCACAAAGGGAGTGCAAGTGTGTCCTGTTTTAGAAGTAATTGAAGACCTTGAGGAGGAATTGGAGGTAGCACTTCAGATAGGACAGAGGTGATTTTCTTTCTTATAGATACTGGGGCAACCAGATCATGCATCAAAGAAGAAGGATTTCCATTATCTAACAAATGTTTGGACACACAAGGCTTTTCGGGGACGATTTTGAAAGTTCCTTGGACGAAGGACTTACCTTTAAAAATAGGGACACAGCATATAATAGCACCTTTGCTGTATTCAAAAGATACTCCCATCAGCCTTGATTTAATGCGCTATATAAAACAATAAATACAAGTACAAATACAAATATTCTGGGGAGGGATTTACTTATCAAATTGAATGCTATGATTTAATTCTCAGAAAAAGGGATGGTGTGCTCCACAACGGGGAATGTACCCAGCCCGGGTGGCAGTACTGATATAGGCATATCATGCACACAGCGCAATGAAAGGGATACCTACACACATAGAGGTGTTTGTGCATGGATGGAGGATGGTTGCTAGGGATTGAGGAGAAGGAGTTTCGGCTGTCCAACAAGTTTTTGCTCAGGCCTCAGTGTCCCTCCTCAGTTAGCTCAGGCACAAACACTCCACTGTACTTGGAAGAAGCAGTAGTATGAAAAGACATTATTATACTGGTTGCTACTGATGAGAGCAACATGGAATTATGATCAACATTATGTATTAACTGGAGTACCAGGCATTTCCTGTGTCCTGATTGAGCAGTGTCTCAAGTACCCTGGAGGATGTTTCTCTTGTCCTCTTGTCAGCAAGTCTTGCTTCAGTTTGCTCTGGTGTCTCATGTGCCCTGGAGGATGTTGCTCCTGTCCTCATGTCAGAAAGTCTTGCTTCAGTTTGCTCTGGCATCTCATTTGCCCTGGAGAAAGTTGCTCTTGTCCTATGGTCGGCAAGTCATGCTGCTGTTTGTTGTTGTGTTTCAGAAGCGCTTGATATTGATTTTCGCTATCCATCAGATGGAGCTTTTCCAAGTAATGTTAATTTTTTGTGCAGCATGTTTGTCACTCAACGGCTTCAGCACATTTGATAAAATGTCCACGAAAGATTGACTGATTGTGCTCTCTTCTTGTGAATGAACTTAAGTAAACTGTAACCTTGCCATTTCCCATCTTTGGAGTGGCGTGATAAACAAAAATTAAAATATTTCTTTTTTGTTTAATTCCCTTCAAACATGCTTTAATAAACACTTTCAAACTGTATACAGTAGTAATACATTTCAAAGGAATAACTAACACATTGAACATTTTGCTTCAGACACTTTTCCAAATGTTGCCTCCTTCTAGCATCTACTGTAGTGAGCATCAGTAAATGAGGGTTTCTACGGAGTGAATCTTTTGCATCCAAACATAGAGTACAATATTGCCCCAGACAAATGAGGAATCCATGCAAAATTTGGTAGCAGTGTGTTCAACAGCGTGGATTTGTATAGCCGGACAAACATACACATACACATTTATTTTGCATCTAAGATTTTTGCATCCAAACATAGACTGTAATCTTACCCCAGACAAAAGAGGAATCCATGCTAAATTTGGTAGACGTTGGTTCACCAGTGTGGATTTGTAAAGCCGGACAAACATACACACACATACATACAAACTTCAGCTTTATATAAAAAGATTGAGCATACACTGACATTGACAGGAGTAAGTGACACAGAGTTGTTTTATACAAAAGAGAAAAAGGAAGGAGAGGTAGTGTTTGAGCTGAGCTTACCTAACCTGGTTTGTATAGCAGAAAGAGCAGTGCCCCAAATGATGCAGATAGTAAAACAGAAAGCATAATATGTATAGGAAGATTTGTAAAAAGTGCCCAAGAGCTTGTGGTCAACAGGACCCCATGATTTAGGAATACTTAAAGGGGCAGAGACAGTACACATTAAGTTAAAAGAAGGAGCACTATTGCCATGAGTAAAACAATACCCCCTATTACGAGAAGCAGATGAGGGCATATATGAGGCATTGCATACCGTATGGAGCAAGGCATAATACAGGTGAGTTCATTAGCTTGCAAAAATGCTATCTATCTCCTTAAAAAAGCAAAGGGAGGGGTGTGCCATTTTATGCAGGATTTATGCCCTCTGAATGATATAATTGAGGCAGAATATCCATTGGTTCCAAACCCTGCAACAATGTTTTGCAGAGTTCCTGCGGAGGCACACTTTTTTCTCTATTGCACTACACCCAGACTCCAGGTATCTGAGCGCCTTTATGTATCGCGGGACACAGTTTAAACATACTAGAATGCCTCAGGGGTACTGTGAAGTTCCAAGCCTCTTTTACAGAGCAATACAAATGGACCTGAGCATTTTACAGGTTGATAGGAAGGTGATACGATATGTTGATAACTTGGTAGTGTGCAGCACAAGAGAAGAAGAGTGTAGAAAGGACTCAGTTGATACTACTGACACTGCTAGCTGACAAAGGACACAAGGTGGACAGGGCGAAATTGCAATACTGTCAAAAAGAAGTGGTGTACTTGGGTCAGATTGTGTCAGCCGGTTGGAGAAAATAACACCAGAAAGAGTAGAAAACATACACAAGACTCTACTACCAAAAACAGTGAAACAGATGCAGCAATTTCTGTTTTTGATTACTCCACATACATAAGGCCATTGTTGCAAGCACTAAGAGAAGCACAGAAAAACAAAACACACATACAATGGATGGCCGAAATGGGCAAGAATTTTTATGAGTTGAAAAATGAAATGGCACATGTGCCACTGTTAGCAACTCCCATATACACAAAACATTTCACCTGTTTTGACATTCAGGTGGAAGAGTAATGACAGCAGTACTGACAAAGAAAAGGGTACAGGGACACAAGCTATTTGGATATTACAGTGGGCCATTTGTAGCTGTCATGCAGAGACTCTTCCCACATGAGCAGGCACTTGCAGCTGCTGAATTTGTGTAATTGAAAAGGCTTCTAAAATAACAACGGGGTGCCCTGTAGTTCTGTATGTGCAACATGCATTACTTGCAATACTGGGGAAAACAAAATCAGCACTGACTATCCAGAGGTTTTTGTGGTATAAGATAACACTAATGAACTGAGGTAATACTAACAAACCCAGCAATAGAAGTGCTGAGGTGCAGAACAATATTCCTAGCAGGGTTAATTGCAGAAAAAGTAGGAGACTATGTGCATGACTGTGTAGCATGCATTGACAGGAGCGAAGGTAACCCACTAGTTAAGGAAGAAGTGATTGAAGGGGGAGACCTGATCTTCATTGATAGCATTTTCAGCATTGATCAAACCATGGGACAAAGGCTCTCAGGTTAGGCAGTAGTGAGGTATGGAAGGCGAGTGCAGAAAGTGGAATAATTAGTAGTTTACTCACAAACACGATTGCCAAATCATAACACTGCACAGTCAGCTGAATGAGTGGCTATAATTGCAGCACTAAACATGTTTGAGGGCCAAGCAGTGAACAACCTCTCAGACTCAGCTTAGGGCACCTCTACAGTACACTCAGGACTAGCAATATGGGAAAGGAAAGGTTTTAAGAGAAGTTACAGTACTCCTGTTCAACATGCAGCATTACTGACAGAACAATTGGAAATGTTACCACACACGGTGGAATTAGCATTCATAAAATGTAAAGCCCATACAGGAGGGTAAGGTTTTATTTCACTAGGAAATGAAAGAGCAGACAGAGCAGCAAAAGAAGCAGCATATCTACCAGAGGGATCAAATGTGCTGTCCTATGGTGAGGAAGAACAAATACACTTAATAGCCATACTGAAAGTGAGCAAAGAGAAAGATGCATTGCCAGAAAGTTTAGATGCACGTTAATGCATGTTACAGATAATTGAGTTGCAAGGAGAAGCATCAGATGCTGATAAAGATCTGTGGAAGAGGAGAGGATGTTCTCTATATCCGATTGATCAGGTTTGGTGACATGATATCATAGGAAAGGTTGTCATGCCAAGAAAGTTGTTACAATTGGCATTGGAACAGCTTCACTATCCTTCCCAAGTTTCGAAAGAGCATGATGCTGCAGGGATAAGTGAAGACTGGTTTGTGCCAAATCTGTATGAAAATGAATCGGAGTATGGGAGCAATTGTATGGTGTGCCAGAAGTACATACCTGGTTATACATTAAGAGTTGTAAAGGACAAATGCAGCGACCAAATGGCCCCACATGATTATTAATTCCCTAGATATGCAAGAGAGGTGTACTTCATACAAGTACCTGCTAGTAGTGGTGTGTCCCTTCTCACGTTGGCTTGAGGCAGGTACCTGTGCCCCTAATGATGACCATTCTGCAGAAAAGATTTTGTGATGGAGGTTTTCCCAAGGTGGGATGTTCCAGATAAAATGTTCTCTGATAAAGGGGCCTTTTGCCAACTCTCCTGGGGATAAGTCATAAACTATACACGGTTTACCGTACTCAAGCCAACGGTTTGGTAGAAAAGATGAATGGACTGCTGAAAATGCGACTGGCAAAGCTTATGCAAACACTTGAAAAATCATGGGTGCACTACATGCCACCTGCTTTATTAGCTTTAAGAAATATGCTTGGAGGAGATAATCACTTGACTCCTCAAGAGCTTGTTACAGGACGTAGAATGCTTGCACCAATTCCACCATCATGTACAATCTCTGATGCTCAATCTACTTCTGCTATTCTGGAAGGGGAATTTGATATTTGTCTCATGGAACTTACCAAGTCCCTTAAATACATATTGTTACAGAAAAGGTCTAAAAATCGATGTCAACAATCTAATGATTCAAACAGAAAATTTCCAAAAGCAGAACCTCTTTTTTCGGGAGACAAACTGCTCATCAAGAACCACATAAATAACTGGAAAGAGGTGCATTTCACTGGCCTGCATACCATCGTCTACTCAACACTGACTGCAGTGAAACTCCAGGGTTGCTGAGTATGGGTCCATATACCAGATGTTCGCAGAGACAAAAGTACTGTCTCCCAAAGCACAAAATGAGGGAAGTATCACAGAGTTCTCTTTTCATTATCTAACTGCATTGAGATCTTTTCAGATACCAGCAAAAGAGGGAGCAGAAGAGGCTTGTACTGTAAAAAAGGTGAACAAGAAAAAGACATTTTCAAGTTTTTGGAGCATTATGATTGGAGTGTTATGATGGTAATATGTTTTAGTGTAGCTTTGTTGTTTTTATTTTATGTTTTTTAAGAAAAAAAAAGAAACACAGTTGAATGTAAGAAAAGAAATGGGAAAGAGGAATGTTATGACTAGAGAGGACATCCACCATGACACTGAGGAAGAGCATAGTTCATTAACAGGCAATGTCTGGTATGAAGAAATGTTGTGTGTGCGAAGGGAAAGAGTAAATGGCACATGCTATGTTTGGTCTCTCATTCCACACATGGTAAGGATGTCCAAGGTTCTTCTGCCCTAGACTATGTCCTATGAGGAGGTTGGATGCCTGATGTATCTGTCTCTTTGTAGAACTTAGAGTTTATTCCAAGAAAACAAAGCTGTTCACTGTTTAGATGAAGGGGAAAATGTTTAGGAGGATAATTATGTGAAATTAACGCAAATGCTCCAAAATCTAAATACAAAGCAAAAAAGTGATAAAATATAATAGAATTACAAACAGAGGATCATAAAAGAATACAATCCACAACTAAAGAAGGCCAGAGTGTCCCCTGGTGTAATATTAGACTGCTGATGTGGATAGAGGGAGTAGTGTAATATGGGGACAAATGGGAGCGGGAATAATGCAATGTCGTGCTGAAGGACTGCTGGGTTTTGAGCAAAACGTGGTAGCCAAGGTTAATGGAAACTGCAGTTATTTCGGCAAAGTATGTTTATGCCTTAACCTGGTTACATGAAAAATATCAACCAGTTGAAATAAGGAGATTTACACAATTCCCTTTGTGTTTCAGGTCAAATGGGTCCATTTCCTTGGGAGCTATTTCGGGCTGAGACAACATTTGCAGAATGTGGCACTGGTGCCAGGGTCAGCAGCACTTATGGATCTGTAGTAGACCTGCAGGTCCAGAGCATATGCCCAGCTTCTTCTGGACTGCAGTGGAGTGTGTGCCCTTGTCACTTTGCACAGCCCTGAACTTGTGGTGCCTTGAAATAGCACTGCCATGAAGATTGCACTGCAGGGGAATATGGCACATATAAATGAGCATAGTAAAATAGTGAGGAGAAGAAAAAGGAAAAGTAATTACTTCTCTGGGAAAGGTTGTGACACTATCCCGGATGAGTACTGCCTGTTCTCTTCTGCGGCAACCTTTTTTCACCTCATTGCTACTTCCAGGAGTGCAGGCTGCAGACAATGCAAAATGGCTGCAGATTACTGGCTAAAAGCAATTGCAATTAGCCTACTCAACAACAAAGGGACTGAAATCAATCAAAGAAGAGATGATGGCCCTGTGCTAGGTGGCCCTTCAAAATCGCTTTGTCCTGGACCTCCTAACAGCCATTGCAGGAGGTGTGTGCACCCAATTTGGGTCAAGTGGCTGCACATTGATTCCTGGCAGTGAGGCCACTAATGGAATTTTAACTGCAGCTATACAAGAGATAAGGACACTCCAGATAAAGATGACAGGAGAGGTTAAAGGAGTACAAGCAAAAGGCTGGTTGGACCGAGTATTCCCGAGGGTGTCAATCTGGCTTTATGGACTGTTCCAAATGACTGTCCCCATGCTGAATTATTAAGAGCACTTATTGAAATATGTTTAATAAGCAAAAAGGACATTTGATGTTACCCATGAGTATTGATAAAAATAGCATTGAAATGAAAAGCTGGAAGAAAGTAAAGGGGGGAAATGAATGGGAGGATACTGATGGATGGGTGTTTACACAGACTGCTGATGTCAACAATGATAACCAATATTGCATCCAATCCTAAAAAGATGGTCAGGGTGGGTCTGGGTTGGAGAGGACCTGAATGGCTGGGAGGAGACTGGGGGAGACATAACACAGTTAGAAAAGATATGGATCCATAAAGATGAAGTTGCTAAAAAAGAATGAGAGGCTCAAATAGATGTAGTTATTAATAAAATTAATAAAAGGGGGAATAATGTAATAAAAATGCAAGTCCAGCACAGTATGAAGGAATGCACGTATCAACTGAGGGAGTAGCACTCTAAAAGGGGTGGAGGGCTCTTTCTGATATCTTCAACATTCAAAAGCTTAATAAAACGAACCCAAAAATCCTGGGACCCAGGTAAGTATAATCAAACTGAATGGTAAAATGAAGCATGGTAAATAGGCCCCATAAGCCTGCTTTTCCTTTAAACGCATGCAAGTATTTTGTTCACGGCAAAGACCACTGCAGACAGTTCATTAGTACAGAGCATGCAATCCCCGGCCAAGCACTCAAAGAAGCACCTAGAGTAGTCAATTGATTAGTGAGCACAGGGTCTGCCAGTGAAAGAGCAATAATGACCATTTTATAATTCAAAATCATTTATGAAATGTGATTTTCTAGTGAAGCTGGTAAGACCCACAGCAGTTTAAAATCGCCTGCAGTCCATTTTCCCTGGGAAGGGGGTTAGAATGTTCCCAATATGTAACAATGATTTAATAGTTTGACCATGCGTCAAGGCTATAATGTGTTCATGATGGGTAGCCATTCCCATGAGAATCAGGAAGATGCAACCAGAGCAGAATAATAAAGTTCTGCTGGTCGTCTCAAATGTTTCAATCATATAATTTTGTGTTGTGGGAATTGGGGGTGGATTGAGATGTTATACTATTTTAATTGAGGGCGGTGTGCAAAGGGTCATGGACCCAATGATCATTTGTAACATATGGAGTTCTATATGGGTGCAAAGTGTGAGGACCAATCAATTCTGTGTGGGGAGATTGTTGCTATATCTCACGATCACAAATGCTAATTATTTCTACTTTCTATAAAAGTTTTCATCTTGAGGACGGTTCTTTGACAGTGCCTTTTCATGCAGTTCTGTTCTGCGTTCTGTTTGAATTTGCTGTCCCAGCTGTGTCTGGGGCCCTGAATAAAATTCAGTTAGTTCTTGCACCGGCATACATTCCTTTTTGACTACTTTTCTGGTGAGTTCTAGGAGGTGACTCCCGACACACACACATCACAACATCGCACTTTGAAACATTTCTGTATAGGCGGATTATATATGCCATATCATTTCATATCATATCATGTCATATCATATCATGCTGCCACTGGTCTCTCTCTGCACATATATATACAGCTGCTCCAGCAGCATGAAGCAGAGGAGAAAAGACAGAGGAGCCAGATGCAGAGGCGGAGGGGGATGCTGAGTAGGAGATGGCAGGCAAGGCGAGCTCCCATACCCAGGTCAGGGCCTCACAATAGACCCTCACAGATAGTCAGATACTCAACCTGTATTGGCTCAACACGGAGACACTTGCTGAGCTGCTGACCCAAATCCAGGAGGACATTGGAACAGGATCAACATCTGGACAGCCATACCACCACTGGTGAAGATGGTGTCGGTCCTGCACTCCTTGTCGAAGGGCACATTCCAATACACTATGCGCACACTGCATGGCATCTTGCAGCCCACATTTTCGAATGTGCTCAGTCAGGTGCTGGAAGCACTCCTGCACCATGTGTCATAGCATATCACCCTACCCACCATGACGGGACAGGTGAATGCCACAAAGGCACGATTTAATACTTTGGCACACATGCCCAATGTTGTAGTAGCCCTGGACTGTACTCATGTGTAGTTAGTGTCACCCAGGCATCGGAGGTCTACCGCAATCAGAAGCAGTACTAATCCCCCAATGTCCAGGTAACTTGTGATCCAGACCTCAACTTTTCTGCCTGCTTCCCAGGTTTCAAATATGATGCCATGGTCCTGCAGAACAGCACGCTGCTGAGATACATGGAGAGGCCCATAGGCCAACGGACCTGGATATTGGGTGAGTCTCTGTTCCATCACACAAACCCTGCAGCACAATTGACATGCAATGAGTATTGTATTGTATTGAGTCATGATACAGGGCCATTCACCATTGGTATGGTCACAACGCGGGGTCCAAAGTCCATGTACGGGAAAATTCCAGAGGTGCTTGTATGCGTGTATGCCATACGGACAGTACGAAGATATGAAGGGGTGGCAAAGTCTCTGACAGCCATTTATTATTATTATTATTATTATTATTATTATTATTATTATTATTATTATTATTATTATTATTATGTTTAATGAGAGTTGACCTAGCGTCAAGATGCAACGGATCACTTCACAGAGGTAAACATAGATACAGGTACGTAACGGAGCACTTTACAGAGGTGTACAACATTACAGATGCATAACAGGGTGCTTTTCTGTGGTAACAACCAAACAGACATACAGCGGGGGTAGGATACCGAGGGCCACAAAGGATGAGTAAAGCTATTTAGCCAGTCGTCTATGAGTCATGTGGTCTGAGGGGTGACATGGTGGCCTAGTTGTTAAGAGGAGAGACTCCTTGAAGAGATGGGTCTTGAGTTCTTTTCTGAATTGTATGAGCATGGGGACGAGTCTGATGCCGACGGGGAGGACATTTCATAGTCTTGGGGCATAGGCAGAGAAAGCCAGTTTTCTGGTGATTTCCTTTTTGCAGCAGCAGACATTAAGTCTGCATGTGTACTGGCTTCTGGTGGTGTGCTGTATGACAGAGATGCTGAGTTTCTCTGTGAGGTAGATGGGTGACTAAAGGGCAACTGCGTTATAGATGATGCAGCAAGGCTTGAAGGTGATTTGTGCATGCAGTGGGAGCCGGTGAAGGTCGATGAGGGCTCGGGTGATGTGATCATATCTGTGCAGACTATTGATGAGACATGCGCCCACTTGTAGGACACTTCTCTGGGGCACAAGGGATCATGATGGGAGGCCTCTTCAAGGAGGGTGTCAATCTGGCTTTATGGACTGTTCCAAATGACTGTCCCCATGCCAGTTGGGATAGGACCAGTTGTTGAAAGGTGGATCTAAAGCTGTCCAGAGAAAGGAACGGCTTGACTTTTCCCAGGAAGGAAAACTGATACCAAGCTGTCTGAGTTTCTTAGCTGTGTGTGTCTTGAAGGAGAGGTGTTTGTCGATCTGGAACCTGAGAGACTTGGCACAGCAGGTGAGCTCGGGTGTGAAGCCCTCATTTCGTGATTGATAGCCAGATCTGTATGCCAGGGTGTTCTGTGTTGTTGGTGAGGAGTACGAATTGGGTCTTGGAGGGGTTGAGCTTCAAGTATGAACTGCATATCCAAGACTGGATCAAGACCCATGTCATGCCGACCTGTGGATGGGTGGTGAGAGGCAGTCTAGAGACAGTATGCAAGAGCGGGATAATCATTAAGTGTGCAAGCATCCATCAAAGTTTTGTTGTGAACTGTAGCTGCATTCTTATGGCAGATGTGATGAGTGAAGTGTCTTTGAGTGGTGTTTGATGGCAGATGCGTATGGATCAGCATCCGTGCATTAGGCTAAATTTCATAAGCATGGAGTTTTAAAGGGTCAATACATTGGCTACATTCTAATGATTACCTGGATTACCAAAGGCTACAATTAACGCCCACCTAGATTCTATACAGTGGCTACATTTTACATCCAAGTATATTCCAAAACAAGGCTATATTCTGCCTTTACTTGGATTACAATGCAACGGCTACATTATACAATAACCTTGAAGAATCATCTCAGTGCAATTGTGGCTACCCTTGCAATTCCTCTAAGTGCTGTACAATGGCTAACCTTCCCAATTCCTCTAAGAGCACTACATAGGCTAATCTTCACAGCTCTTCTAGGTGCAATGCAATGGCTAACTTTCCCAATTCTTCTAAGAGCAATTCATAGGCTAACCTTCACAACTATTCTGGGTGCCAAGCGTTGGCTAATCTTCACAATTCTTCTTAGTGTAATACATGGGCTACCCTTCACAAATCTTCTCAGAGCAATACAGTGGCTACCTTTCCCAGTACTTTTAAGTGTAATACATCGGCTAACCTTAACACATCTTCTAGGAGCAACACAGTGGCTAGCCTTTGCAATACTCAAAATGTAATACATAATCTAATCTTCAAACGTCTTGCTAAGTGTGGCGCATAGGCTAATCTACACAATTCTTTCTTGGTGTGACGCATAGGCTAATCTACACAATTCTATCTAAGTGCAACGCACAGGTTAGTTTCACAATTCTATCTAAGTGTGATGCATACCATAATCTACACAATTTTGACAACGTGCAGCACATAGGCTAAACTACACAATTATTTCTTAGTGTGATGCATAGGCTAATCGACATAATTATATCTGAGTGGAACTCACAGGCTAGTTTTCACAATTATATCTAAGTGCAACACATAGGCTAGTTTCACAATTATTTCTAAGTGTGATTCATACCATAATCTACACACTTTTAACTATGTGCAGCACATAGGCTAAACTACACAATTCTTTCTAGGTGTGACCCATACACTAATCTTCACAATTCTATCTCAGTGTGATACATAGGCTAATCTGCAAAATTGGATCTAAGTGCAGCGCATAGGCTAAATTCCACAATTCTATCTGAGTGCAATGCATAGGCTAGTTTCCATAATTCTAAGTGCAACGCACAGGCTAGTTTTCACAATTCTAATTGTGATTCGAATGCTAATCTACACAATTATATCTAAGTGCAGAGCATAAGCTAAACTACACAATTTGTTCTAGGTGTGATGCATTTGCTAATCTACACAATTCTATCTAAGTGTGACACATAGGCTAATCTCCACAATGTTATCTAACTTCAGCGCATAAGCTAATTTCCACAATTCTATCTAAGTGCAGCACAAAGGATAGTTTCCACAATTCTATCTAAGTGAAACGCACAGGCTAGTTTTCACAGTTCTGAATGTAATACATTGGTTATCTTTGGATGTTCCTCAATGTTCAAACATGCACCTACCCTACAATTCATCTAAGTGCAATACAATGTAATACTAGGACAAAGTGCAGATGAACACAATGAATAAGTAGGAGATAGTAATGTTGGAGTGGCAGGGGTTTACTAGAGCACAGTAATGGCTGTGCTCCCCGCCTTACCACCTTGCCTGGTTGTCGCTGTACGATGTCACGTCATACGTCCATGGGTATACAGGGAACATGAGCTGCCCAGTAAGGGATTTGCCCTTTGCTGTAGCCCTTCGCCCTGGCATGGTGTACTGTGAGAAACCTGGGGATATCCTCACTCCTAATCCCCCTGGATTCTCTTCTCAGGTGGCCTGGGAAAGGCCATTGCTCTGGATCCTGAACCTGGGGGTGGAGAAGCCAGGGAGGATCACCTGGGTGGCGAGTCCTTGGGGATTGGTAGCGGTTGACACCCAGGCGAAACATGGCATCCCCCTTTTCCTATTGACAAACAACCTAAACTTTCCCCGACCTTTATGGGTTATTGTAAATCAGCTCCCCCCATTTGACCTCATATGACACTTGAAAGAAGAGGCAGCTGAGAGTGAAGAACACTATACCCTTCCAACACTTTAGTACTGGGATGAAGAAGATGCCTGTAAAATGTTGTGAGGGTCAGGCATGTCCCTTTAACAATGCTCAGGCACATTTAATTGAAGCACACCTGGAACCTGTTAGAGGGTTGCCCGTATATAAAATAAGGAGAAGAAAGCAACACAGAGAGAAGGGGCAGCCAGAGGGGCAGCAGAGGACCAGCAGGAAACCATGTTAGAAGAGAGGCCAACCGTGGAAAGAAACTGCTGTGGGGCGGTCCGCTGTCTACAGGACGCTGAGACACTGGGGAATGAAGACAGATAGAGTCCCAGGCAGTGTGGCATGGGTACTGGGGCTTTGTGGAGTGGACTAAGGGCTGAGATAGGAGACATGTGGAGAAGCTATTCTGTTCCCTTGCATCAGAAGTGCTCATTCCCCTGTATGAAGCTGGCTACACAGGAGTGTCTGAGGGGCAGGATTTGGACCACGGGCAGCAGAAGCAAAGGGCTATGTATTCCACACTGCTGGAAGATCTGTCAAAGTGACCAGTGAGTTTCTAGCAGATGAGAAACCCGCTGTGTGAAGTTTGGAACATTATCACGGTCAACAAATACTTTATATTGGAGTGGATGCTTGACTCAGGGAACATGTTTTCGAAAGCTAGGTATTTCAAATGAAGTCAAATTATTGAATGTTGAACTGTGTTAACATTGGGATAAATAGAAAATGTCTCTCAATCCCCATTAACATCTATTGAATACCGAACTGAATAACAACCTTTTGAAATTAAGTAAACTGCTGATAGTTGAATTCGAAACTGAACAGAAATTTGAAAATAAGCAAATCTACTATGTTGAATTCCAGAGTGAACACATCTAATACATGTTGAATTATGATTTACAATTAAGCAAAACTAACGTTTGTTGCATCCCAAATTGTATGGAACTTTAAACTTTAAGCTAAATAAAGGTAAAATCCGCCTTTTTCATTAGAAGCTATTACAGTGGAGTCCCTCATCAAAATCTTTAAAGAGATGCACCCTACGACTCGTCAAACAGATGTCCTCCCTTTTAAAATTGTTTTAGAACATGCAGATATATTTGCACCTTTCCTGACTTGTTTTATAAATGCCTCATTTTCTGATAACAATGTGCCCGAACTTCTGAAAAATGTAACTGTCACCCCATTATTTAAAAAAAAACAATCTAGATCATGCAAACCCACTCCAATCTCAGACCCATCATCAATGTCCCCTTTCTGTTGAAAGTAGTTGACAAAGTATCTGGTACACAATTCCAGAAACACCTGGAGAAGTCAGACATCCTACACTGAAGGAGAATCAGGTTTTAGGACTTCACATGGGACGGAGACTGTGATGCTTGACCTGCAAACTGAAATGTTGAACATCATGGATGAAAGCAAATTGGGGCTGCTGATGCTTCTAGATCTCTCAGCGGCCTTTGATCTTGTAGACCATACTAAACTCTTACAAAGAATCAGGGAAATTGGCAACTGTTCTGCCAACACAGTTGAATGGATTCGGGCATTCGTTAGTAACAGGATGTCCAAGATTGTTTGGGGAAATGCTTTCTCGAAACCAGAGATTATCACATGTGGAGTTCCTCAAGGGGCATGTTTACCTCCCATCCTCTTTAATACTTTCTGCTGCCCGTTGTGTGATCTCTTAGACTCCATTGGACTCCACTTTACTAATTATGCTGACGACACTCAGCTCATTTTTAAGCTTTAAGCTGAGTAGAGATTACGCAAGGGATGTCAGTTTTGTTGGATCTGTAGATGAAAAAATATGCATCTGGATAGCAGAAAATGTGCTGTGTCTTAATAGTGAGAAGACTGAACTCCTTATCCTTGGATCAGCCCAAGCAAGAGAAACATTAGGAACCACCTACACAAATATTTGATGTAGACCAGAAACCTATAAAACAGTAAGCAAGGTGAAAACCTTGGCGTTATAATTGAGGCATCGCTTAATGCAAATGCCCAAGTTGCGAACGTAATGAAAAATGCTCAGAACAATCTAAGGCTCCTGCGCCTTGTGAAGCCTTTCATTTTTGACATAAACTGTTTCACATTGGTCAGAGCCTTAATCATGCCGAGGCTTGATTATTGTAATGTATTGTTATGTGGAGAAAGCAAATCCTGTGTTAAAAAGCTACAGATTTTGCAAAATGATGCTGTAAGAGTTATCACAAATGTCCCGAAACATGTCACATATCACTGCACAGAAGAGAACTGCACTGGCTCCCGGTAAAGGCCAGAATAGAGTTCGAAATGAAAACCTTGATGCATAAATGGCTGTTTGGAAATGCACCTAGATATTTGAAAGAGTGTATTACTGTTCAGAGCTCAAATAGGACCACTAGATCTCAGGACTCTATGCGACTGACATGCCCTAGATTCAGACTGACAAAGGGAAAATAATGGTCTTACTCTGTGAAGGCTGCTTTGGCATGGAACAAACTACCAACAAGCCTCTGCTGTTAAGGAAACCTGACTGCTTTCAAAAAAGCATTGAAGACCATATTATTCTACTATGCCATTTTTGCCAGCCAGTTCTGGTAACCCTCTGTCAATTTCATCATCTTTTGAAAAATCTGTCTCTACCGCGCCCTGATGCCTGCAGGCTTTCGGCGCGTAATAAATAAGTAAATAATGAAGATAGAATAAAACGTAACTTTAAAATTGAGCCAAGCAAAGGGTGCATTAAATACTGAACTGGATACTGAACATTAAGTGGCAAGAAAATACACTGAAGGACATGTGCGTGAGGAAATCAAAGCCTTGGGGAAGGGTACACTGAGACTTGCAGAACTAACTACCTCTGTCAACTTGAGGGTGGAGCCTCAAGATTTGTTAATGTTCGAACTATGTTACTTGGAAGAATTTGGTTACTTAAACAAATTGTGGAACTTGCACCTTGGGGAAGGAAACGCAGAGGATTGTTTAAAATTGTACCATCCTGAACCTAAGAAAGGTAAATGTTTGAGACTTTGTGTGGAACTTTCTTAGACTTGGGGAAGGGAGGTGAATGGAAGCTGTGGGCTGGAAAAAGCTCAGAACTTTATTTTGAACACTATTTCTTTAGTTGCTGACATCCCTACACATTGTATAGATTTAGTTGTGAGGGCAATTATAGGTTTTGGACACAGAGAGATTTTTGACTCAGACTTTCCTTAGTATCATTTAGGTAGGGAAATCCCACCTTAACATAGCGCAAGTTAGGCTTTTATCCATCCTGACATTTAAGTTAATGAAGTGCTTTATTTTGAACATTGAATCTGTTGTCTGAGTCTTACATTCTGATACCTTCACAGTACACAAGCACTCGGGCCAGTGGGAAGAGAGGAGGCCGAGCAATTGAGGTGAGGAAGGAGGGAAAAGGAGGGAGCATGTAGCTATGGGGAAACTGAGGTTGCAGGGAAATTCAGGTGTGTGGCAAAATAACAAAACACTAAAGTGCTTTCATGCATAATAGACCAGAAGCGCTTACCAAGCAGATGGAACAGAAAAGGAGGGCTTAGGCTCCCAAAGGAAGGTATAATGCGCTCTGATACATTCTCGCATTTCCTGCTTGGTAACGTGGTGTACACAACACCCGGCCAATGGAAAGAGAGGAGGGCGGGTAATGGAGGGAGCAGGTGGCTATGTTGAAACGGAGGCTGCAGTGAAATTCGGGTGCGTATCAAATTCACAGAACACCAAAGTTCTTTCAAGCACAATAGACCTAGCCCTGTGGGTGCTGTGCTGGCACGCACTGAGTGGGTAGATTCAACGTGGGATGTCTGGCTCACCTGGAAGTCATTGACAATTTTTTCTGAGCAATATCGTATTGCACTTGCCTTGCACCTTTGTAAATCGTCTTTCATTCATTTAACACTTGTGTGAAAAGAGAAAAATAATATGAGGACGGGAAACCCAAAGGAAACACACCAAACACCGGTTACAAAGGATCATACAAAGTGCTTTATTTTAAGGTCAAGCAATGACAAAGTCAAATGACAGATCGGATAGCTATCGGCCCTCAGTACAACACAACGAATTTCAACGGGGTTCGATGTATTCAGTGAGAGACTGTACATTGGGACATTCAGGCTTTTATACATTTCTCCACCCTGTTGTCCAACCCCTTTGCGGGTTAACCATTCCATGAATGTATTACTGGTCTAGGGTCTCTGCCTGGTCAATCTTCTAATATATACATCAGTATGCGCATAAATCAGTTCCGTCGATACAGGTAATACATTTACACACAGGTCAACCGAAAGACACGGTCTCAGTTCACTACCCTAACAAGTGGCCTGTAGGCAAGTTATAAATTAGCTGTACGGAGGTCATGTTGACCAGATT
The DNA here is from genome assembly GCF_040938575.1 of Ambystoma mexicanum. Taxonomy (NCBI): domain Eukaryota; kingdom Metazoa; phylum Chordata; class Amphibia; order Caudata; family Ambystomatidae; genus Ambystoma; species Ambystoma mexicanum. The sequence continues at coordinate 1,101,204,500 of NC_090933.1, forward strand.
CTGTTCGGAATGGCATCGTCCACCATTTTGATGTACAGGGTGACTTTTACACAGCAAGAGAATCTAAAATGGCGGTTTGATTCAAGATGGCAGCCTACATCAATTTCTAAGGTCAAGACCTTGCCATAGAGAGTTATTCGCGTACAGTTTTAAGCAACTTGGCGTAGGCCAATATACATACAATCGTTTACAATAGGAGGCATAATTTAATATCCAGTTTGACACTTGCACATAATAAGGAGTGTCCTAGCATTGCTTCAAGTGGGATCACGTTTTATTTAGGTGAGTCGACCTTGCCCATGACACCACCCCCCTCTCGCAAATATCCATCCTCAGTAGTCCCTTCTCACCATCCCACTCAAAACTCCCTGCCCAACAGCCCTCCTGAGATTCCCTGTCAAACTACCCTCCCCAAACACCTTCCACAGATTCCCTCTCAAAACACCCTCCCAACAACTCTCTCCATGATTCCCCCTCAACACACCATTGCAGTGTCCAACAGTTACTTTCTTCCCCTCTTGGCCATGAAGGCCTTCTCCTGCTCCTTGGCAGTGAGGTGGCGCTGTGAGCGATGCTTTGGGATGCTGGGTAGGGAGCCCTTTGTGGGGGTCACCGAGGTGGAGGGCTCTGACCCCTGGGCATTGATGAACTGCAGTGTGAGCTTGGCTGCTTGGTTCAGTCACTCGGCAGAGGTTGAGGATGACTCTGTATGCTCCCACACTCTGTGTCTCATTGCGGTCATGGTGGCGGTGGCATAGCGTGTGACCGGGACATCCTACAGCAACACCCCTGCAGGCAGTCACACATGGCTTGCATTTCATGTAGCTGCAGGCCCATAAGTGCATCTATGGATGCTTGCCACTGCTCTATGGCATCCAGCCTTGCACATACAGCCATCATATTGGTCACAGGCAGAAGTGGTGGGCTGTGTGGTGGCTCTGGACTGAAGCATGGTGAGGAATATGACATGTTATGCTGCTCCCCCTCATCATTGTCAGTGGTAACAACATAGGCCCTTCCATGATGGAATGGTGGCTGCACTCCATATGATGGTGATGAGGGCATACTTGAACCGTGATGACTGCGAGCCAGTGCTGGGAGGGGATCAGTGTGAGCCATGGCAGATGCTGGCTGTGGCATGGCAGTGGTGTCTACAGTGACAGCCATGCCACCTGCTTGGCTGGTGAAGGGGCCACTGTGTACCACCATGGGGATTAGGCAATCATCCAGATTTGCTGGTGTTTCCACAGCGGTTTTGGGTTGTGGTGGTGGTGGAAGTGGAGGAGCTGCTGGTGGCGGCCATGTAGCCCTGCTCTGCTGCTTGCTCCCACTGGTAAGGGGTCTGGTCTGTGCAAGGGTGGAGGCAGATGATGGGCCTCCAGTGAAGGTTCCTGCCTCATCACTCTCTGTGGACTGTGTACCTTTTGGGAATAGAATGTCATGCTGTCTGTTATCTTGCAGATTTGTCTACGGGTTTGCAAGACACTCATGCAACATTGTGTGTGTTCCAGGGACACACATTTTGCATGAATGGCATGGGTGGTATTGGTGCAATGAGTGCTATTTCTTCTACGTGGTGGTAGTGCCTGCTCAGCGTGTGCACAGTACATGGCATATGCACACTGTCTGTTGGCCTGCCAAGATGGCATGTTGCCGTTGGTGCAGTTTGGCACCACTTGGTGACATGGACTTTCATGGCACAAATTGGTGCTTCTCATGTGCCCATTATTTGGCATACACATTTCACCTACAGTCCATTTACATGGCAATGATTCCACGCTTCCCTGGCACATGTGTGTCCTGACTGTGTATTTGCTGTGATGACCATGTGGTGACCAATTCCCTTGCCCATGTTGTACATCTCAGCTGGGAGATGCATACTTATCTTCACATTATTCACATGTACATGGGGTGGGATGGATTTACCTGCATCACCTTGGGACCCTGCTCCATTCTCTGGGCTGCCAATCCCCTCAATGCCCTCGATATGGAATATGAAGCTTGCTGTCTCCTCCCAAGGCATGAGTTGCAGGGGTTGCACTGCACCACCTCCTGTGGCAGAACTCTCCCTTCTGTTTCGGGCTATGAGGCTGTGCACCCTTGCCTTCAAATCGTTCCACCGCTTGTGGTTGTCCCTGGCAGTGCAGGAACAGTGACCACTGCTGTCACCCTTGACATTATGTTGGCCAACATGGCCTTATTCCTCTGTGCTGTAAGGATATTTGGCGTGTTACAGCACAGAGTACAGCACTACTGCACAGGTAGCATTTTTTTTTGATGCAGCACCACCACATGGGTGTGGTGCATTGCTATATGTGTTGCCAGAGTAACATGGACATATAAGTAAAGACAGGCTATTCAGTCAAAAACGATTTTTACATATAAGATGCAAATCTATTTTTACAGTTAAAAGCACACATGTGCACATTCAAAATGCACACTATTTTTCACCTGAAATGCCTATGTTGCAAGAGACACATTTGAAAATTAATAACTAACCTTATTAATAACTAACCTGACTAATAAAACTTCATTTAACATAACCCACTAATAAAAATGTGTCTCCACTGCAGAATTAGGTCTTCTCTGAAAGTGAACTTTTAAACGCACATTCATTTTTTTTTTCTCTGCTGCTCTGTCCACATAACTACAGGAAGCAAAGAGCTCGAAGGAACAGGAAATCAGTTTGTTACAATTTTTACTGTAGAAATGAGCCATTGTGTAGTGAGGGAGGAGATGACATGATTGATTCTGATTGGAGCAGTGTCATAGCAAGTATCATGCTAGAGGCTGTGATTAGAACTTTGCTGGAGAAGCTTGAGGGAAGGGAGAGGACAATCGAGATCTTGCAGAGCTGGGAGAAGGACCTGTTTCCTGGCTGAGGCATTCCTGCTGCAAAAGCTGAGAGTTCCAGGCAATAACCCCGGTTTGAGAACGGCAGACGCTTGTTTTCAATGGGGTTAATCTTCAAGGGAGCCAAATTCAGAAAGAGAATAGCCGGAGAAAACTCATGCTGAACAGATAAGGTAATTACAGAAGCGTGTGAGAGCTGTGCGAAAGTGTGCGAAACTGTTCAGTCAGTGTATTCGAGGGAGTCCCAGTCCCTTATCAGCATATTTAATGTTACCAATTGAATATATTCTCGCAGCTTTCTGTTCATTTTATCACAAATAATGTTGTACCATTTCATTTATTTCTGTAAAAAAAAGTTAAACTGTGTTTAAAAGAAATTTCTATAATACAAACATATTTGAAAACAGATAGCTAGTGTGTATTATTTCTCTCTTTCATTTTGCATGGGAAAAGGTTTAAACGTGGGTAGATTTTTAAACAGTGCAATTGTCATTTTAAAACAGATGTGTGCATGATTCTATTCAGTATGGACAGTTGTGAGTGACTGTTTGTAGCATAGCCTGTTGGAGGTACATGAGCCAACAGGAAGAGAGACTCTCTGGACATAGTTCCATACCGTATAAAAGGTAGTGGAAATTACCACAAAAATACCACAATAGCCCATGGTGACACACAACACTAACACTGAAAATGTGGTATCCCTAAAATGTAGGCCTGAGGTCTCTCTAGTGATCAAGAACAATCTAGATAAAAAACAAGGGATGTTGGATATTGGGGCCACAAATAAACCAACCACTATACCAACCAACCACGCAAATTACCGCGCACATCATCTAAATAGGTCTGAATTCTGAAATAATGCAATGTATTAGCGTTATGTGTGACCCAATATGAATACAGAGAGTGATTATTGCTAAAGGTATTTTGGCGGTAAGAAAATACTGCAAAGCCCCAAATATCCACAAAAATACCCAACAGTGCAGAGGTCTTAAGCTGTTAGCCTCTCTGGATGCTCCACGACTGCATCAGCGAGTGCAGTCAGCTCGGCCTCTGTGAACCTGGGATTCTGCAGCCACAATTCTAGTTGGTGTGCCTTTTTTCTTGTGTCATGATGCTGCCACAGGTATGGATTGAGTTTTTGAAGATGACCGCTGCCATGCTTCCCATTCCGGTGGCAATGTTATTTCCACTGCCATTATTACCAGCTATGTCAAAGAAAAGTTAAGGAGGAGGAATTATCCAGCCAGGAAAGGCCTATGGATCATTATGTCAACTGCCCATAGATGCGCACTAGGAAAAAAAAGCAGGTTCCCCTGGCTGTGAACAAAATAACAATGTAGGCAGGAGGTGGACAAGAACAATCTGTGGTGTTATGTTACCTTGCATTTGTGTAGCGCCTCTTTCCATAGTTTATGGCATGAAAGTACTTTGCCTGTCAGAGACGCAAGGGAGGAGTATGAAAGCACCTTCAGTAGTTGTAGGGAGAAGCAGAGTCGGGTAGATACTTCAGATGAGGTTGAAAGATAGATAAGAAGAACAGTTAGGCATGAGAAGGATAAGGTGAAGGAGATATACACGCAATTGGACCAAATGTATTATGGGACTCAACTGTATTCTATAGGGTGCAGCGCCAAGAGGAGAGACAACTTGGGAGAAGGTGTTTGCAGCACCATGGGCGTGTTTCTGGAATGTACTTGCTGCATAGTGAGCCTGTGCATGTCGAAGCCATGCCCAAGAAAATACAGATGACAAAGCCCTTCTGCTTACTTCTCTAGTCCCCCAACGACGTTTGGGAGGGGTTGTAATTAAGGGGGATGGCTTAAAAATGGGAGAAGCAGACAATGTCATGCAAGATGAGAAGCAACTTCAGTTCTTTCTGTGTTAAGTAATTGTTCCACAAGCACATTATTTTTTTAATGCACTTAATTTGAAATGGAGAATTGGGAGAGATATGCTTCTCTATTGCTCTCTGGTGTTTGGAGAAACTGCATATTCATATGACCACTTCAGAATATGTATTCAGTTGGGAATTGCTAGATGGCGTAGAACATTCCAAATACACACACGTCTAAACATACTTGTATGTATAGCCAATGAAAGAAGGCTTTAAGAATGTACATTCATTACTATAATAGTGTTACATTGTGAACAGTGGGCAGCCGTCTAGAAAGCTCTTTTCTGAAACCGATTTTAGAATTTGGGCAGTATATTTATGGTTTAAGTGGAGTGTACTGCATAATGGAGAGATAAGATCGAAAAGAGGAAACAATACCTGCCACATGCCATACATGCAGTTGGCAGATATATTTCTCTCGAACTAATGGAATAGATGATGTGTTATCATGCGAAAGCATTAATTTAGGTTTAGCACTGTTTTTGCACACCCCCTAAGACATTTCTTTGAAAGATGCAAACAGAAGCGGACTGCCCATTAATTTGACATTTTAATCATTCCAAATTGAGACTAACAAGCTTTTGGCCTCCTACATTTTTTGACATACAATTTGAATCTGAGTTTTGTTCCATATATCAGTAGAGCGGTTAGGTGCAGAGGTGAATTGTTTAATTTAGAAGTAGACAGTGTAAAAAGATATTAGCTTGTGTGTGGTTATCTCAATCTGGAATAAAAGAATTGTGTATAATAGTATGTTAATTCAGTTAAATGTATCTGCAATACAATATAGTATAATGTGTCTGTATTTGTAGTACCAAGAGTGGGTTTTGCCCTTTTTCTTTTGATTAATAGAAAAATTACTGAAACATAGTTTTTTAATTTTTTTATTTTGCACATTGCTGCTGTATCTGTATTTATTCTAAACGTTTTTATTGCATTTTCTTAAAATGTCGGACAGATCTTTTATCATTGACTGAAGTGAAACATGTATTTTGCTATACAGTTATGAATGCATTGGGTCTTCAAATATACTATCCATGATTCCAAACGTCCTGGTGATAGATGGTTTCTTGATTTTACACACAAAAATTGTATATATAGACTTATTTTCTATCTATCTGAAATGTGGTTATAATGGTTGTTGATTATTTTGGACAACTTAACACTAACCATGTTAATGAATTGTTTATTTCCCTTTATTTTGTCTTTGTTGTTTATGTGCATGTACTAGTAAGTACATGTAAATGCAAAAATTACACAACCATATAAATATCCTTACTTTTGTATGCATATTGTACTAAAACATGTTTGAAATATGTTAAATAGTGTTCCATCTAAAATTGCAAAACTGATATCTGGATTTAAGTCACAATTTGAAAAGTTATTTAGTTATCATGTAAGATACATTAGGGAACTTTTTATTGTGATTGGCAATGCTTTAATACAGAAGTCGGCCAAAAAGAGGCAAAGAAATTAGGCTGAACGTAGTCTTGAACTCTCACATTGATAACTGGAGATGCAACTATCACACGTTCGAAATTCAGTACAATTAACAGATACATTTCTTAAGAGCCAAAAAAAAGGTTATCCGAGACAAAATCTAATTGAATTAAGTGCCACTAAAGATATTTGGATCCAAAATTGAGACACTGGATAACAAATAATTTGTATGATTAAACTTTGAAGAAATTGCATTTATGATATAACAAAATCACCTAGAACTGTTTCATTGAATAAAAGTAAAAACTTAAAAAGATACTGTAATAGTGTTGTCTTTTCCACACATGGCTTCAGCCCTTATGGTGCTTTACGTAGGCTGTATGAACAGGACAAATCGAAGCAGACGTGAGCTGCCCGTTTAAAAAAACAGTAGCAGGGTGATGAAATTCTCACGTGCAAGCATTGGGTGGAAAAATAAAATGCACTTGAGTGTTAGAGATAGGCTTTCTGTACATAGTATATCGAGAAATATGAACAATTACTGTAACAAAGTTTTAAAGATATCTCCTGAAAAAAGACAGTGATATAAACACTCGAGACATCAGGAATATAACGAGTTCTTGATATTTTTATCATCTTTCTGTAACTTATACTTGTCTTATGAAAGTTTATAGATGGGTGGGGACAGCGCACACTACGGAGGGTGAATAAAGTACCAGAAATCCCCCGTCGTATGATCTCCCCAGTACACTCATTTTTACGCTAGTCTTACGCTTTTACTTGGGACAGCCTTATAACATCCTAGCAATACTGACCCATTACTCATTATAGGGTTAGGGCCAGTTTCCCTCTTCGTCTATCCTCTCTTAGATAGGCAGCACTCCACTCTCGAACTAAGGATAGAACATTCTGCAGGGTCAGGGTGTTCTTCCGGCCAGGGTCATAACAGGCAAAGTAACAGCAGATCACTCAAGTCTATGTATCAGTTGGCTTTCTTCCTTTTTATTTTAATTGTGATTTGGTTTTAAAATGTAATCCTTTCGCAAAGTCAAGGAATAATTAAGGAATAATTAATACAATTGAAAAGAAACTTAGAAAAGAAAGTATAAAACGAAAGTAAGAAGATGCGATAAACACTTAACGATAAAAGAAAAGAAACCCTTAGTTGTATCAATTGCAATCGCCTGTCAATAAACCTAATACTTCATTGGGCCAATATCAGTGATACATTTTTGACCCGCATTAAACGGGCCCAAAACAAGTCTGCTGAACAAGGAAGGCCCTCACGTACAGCATTTTAAAAGTATTGAGTTCTGGTTTTCGTAAGAAAAGGACAGTCCAATACTAGATGTTTTTAGGATTCTGTAACCGTCTCTTGTTTGCAAAGTCTGCAATATAGAGTTTGATTGGAGCTCAGTGCTAGGGGTAAACACGCCAGAAAAATGCCATTTTTGGCGCAATTACAGCTGGCGGTATTACCACTGGACAGGTGAACAATAACGCTAATAAAGTTGGCCGGTATCCCAGCTGGGATACTGCCCAACTCGTGATCAGGCCCTTAGTCTTTCCTGGGTTGTTGATCAGTTTCTCCTCCAATGATTGAACATGAAACAAAAGGTCCTCCATCCTTGCCCGAAAGATGGCAAGAGACTGCAGTGATGCGTGCTCGAAGATCTTACTCAGGTCAATGTACAAAGAATTTGGAGGAGGGTTAAGCATTTTTTCATAACTTGCTAGCTCTCTCCAAGATTCTCTAGATTGAAGGGAGATCAACCCCAGCTCATGCCTAACAATCAAGATGGGGGTTGGGTTTGATAGTCCTTCCATATGAGACTTTGAAGGATGTTTAGATACTAGCCCAAGTCAAACTGTGTGATGTCTAAGCCATATAGTAATGAGGGTTTCACTTTAGTCAGGTAGAATTTGATTAGCTGAAGCAATGAATACTTAAAGAATTGGCTATGGAGTATTTTCAACTGTTTGACTAAAGGACGTGATTTCTCTCTTAGGATAATCCTCCATTCAGTTTTGGAGCTGCAAATAGTCAAAGTGTAGCCCAGGTACCTAATCAGACCCTCCAGCTTATAGTGATTTTGCGATCCCGCAAAATGCCGCGAAAACGGCAATTTTGCGCAAAATGCTGCAAAACGCACGTTTTGTGCAAAAACAGCATTTAAAAAAAATAATTTTTTAAACATTTTTTTTTAAGTAATCTGCAAAATTTACTGTTTTAAAAAATAATAATACTCAGGGTGCCAGGATCTCAACTTTTTTTTTACACAAGAAATGAAATGCGCTAACACATCTCATCACTTGCGCACCAAAAAAGTGCAGCCCAATCCACAAGGGACACATGAATGGGCACATTTTATATGCACGCCGATTCAGATGGCCTTTTTCACCTCCTTGATCAAATAAAGTGGTGTTTCTGTCAATTTAAAAGCGCATCCCTCATTTCCAAGCAAGATGCACTTTTAAATGTGCAGAAATTGTAGGCAACCCTACGCGCACAGGATGTGGGGCTGCCACTGCATGACGGGTCTTTCCTGACCCTGTCATACATTTCTTTTAAGGTATGAATCGCTGCTGTGTCGCTTGCATTTCTGTTCCTCAAACAGGATAAAAATGCATTTTTTGGTCGCATTTTACAGCGGGAGGCACCTGGAGGGCCTGTCCCTGTGAAAGGCGCTGGGAGCTTGCAGAACACTGTCAGGAGAGCGATTCTATTCAAAGTACTGACCATTTTGATAACAAAAATCTATCTAATGTTACAATTTGACCTATTTCGTCCAGTACTATTCAATACATTTTTATAAATACTGAACATGTGTTGCGAGGGTGTCACCCGCTCCCCATGTTCAGTATTTTTGGTTTAGGGTGGTTGCAGAAGTCTTTTCCCCTTTTTCCTCAAAATTGAGGCAGGGACAGAAAAAAAAGAAAATAACGAAAAAGGGACCCTGCGGAGTCGGATCCGACCCGCGTTAGAGGGACGGATCTGGCACAACAGGGTTGCAGGGCAAGCGGCAGCGACCAAGCAGTTAAGTCGGGGAGAGGGTGGGGTGGTGGTGAAAGGTACATTTTGGGTTGTTTGGCTGAAGTGCAAATCAATTCGCAGCAAAATTGACTACGGTCAATTCCGCCGCAAATAATTACACTTCGGTCAAACAACCCAGAACACCATTCAAGGCAGCTGGCCAGCGCACAATTTGCGCTACAGCTCAGGCCTGTGGAAATGCGCCGGTCACCTTTGAGAATAAGGTGACCTGCTCATTTCCAAAAATGGGTTGTCTAAAAATAGCATATCCTCTTAAATGCCCCATTATTTAAGGACCTTGGTCAAAATCTACATTTAAAAAAAAATTAAAAAATGGTTACACTATGAGAGAGAGGGAGAGTGATGGGTGAGATGTGAAGAGATAGGCAAGAAAGCAGAGGGAGAGCAGTGGGTCAGAGGAGGAAGCGCTGCACAAGAGAGCAGAGGAAGCAGTGATGTGGTGGGACAGAAATCTGAGAGCGAGCAGAGGTACAGAAAGTAGAGGGAGCGTGTGGTCAGTGAGCCAGAAAGCAGAGAGGAAGCGGTTGGCCAGAAAGAGGCAGTGAGCTGCAGATTGGGAAAACGGATCAGGGAAGAGTGCGATAGAATGGGAGAAAGGATGCAAGATGCAGAAGCAGAACAAAAGAATGAAGGACTGTATATTGCGGGAGGAATTGTAGAGTGTAAGGTGTGAGTTGGGAGTATGATTTGGAGTGTGGCAGGGGCTGGGCAGTGCAAATTGTGACTTGACAGTGTGACATAGTACATGAGTATTTGTATGACATAGTGAGAGGTTAAGGAATGTAAGTTGTGATGGAGAGTTGGTGAGATGTGTGTTGGTGAGAGAGGTGTGTGGGTGTTTAGGGGATTGGAGAACATAGAAGGGGAATATTTTCAGCATTACAATTGATAATGATCAATTTAGTTAATACTATTAAATAGGCATAAACATTAAACCAGAAATGTAGCCAAATCAAACACTGTTCTGCCAAGCCAGAGACATCTGGGACTCTTCCTATTAAATTAATACAAAAGATACATAATAATGATACCCTGGCTCTCTTGTAGTCTTGCACTCTGCCTATTTCATGCAATGTGGCAATCTTACACCCTCCAGTTAATACAAAATGTCCCACAAAAATGCCGCAATAAAGAAAGGTTTGTGCCACAAAATTTGCCATTTCATGCGGCAAAATTTGCCATTTCATGCCGCAAAATCCTGAAAGGTCTGAGTACTATTCGATACATTTTTATAAATACTGAACATGTGTTGCGAGGGTGTCACCCGCTCCCCATGTTCAGTATTTTTGGTTTAGGGTGGTTGAAGAAGTCTTTTCCCCTTTTTCCTCAAAATTGAGGCAGGGACAGAAAAAAAAGAAAATAACGAAAAAGGGACCCTGCGGAGTCGGATCCGACCCGCGTTAGAGGGACGGATCTGGCACCGCAGGGTTGCAGGGCAAGCAGCAGCGACCAAGCAGTTAAGTAGAGGAGAGGATGGGGTGGTGGTGAAAGGTACATTTTGGGTTGTTTGGCTGAAGTGCAAATCAATTCGCAGCGAAATTGACTACAGTCAATTCCACCGCAAATAATTACACTTCGGTCAAACAACCCAGAACACCATTCAAGGCAGCTGGCCAGCGCACAATTTGCGCTACAGCTCACGCCTGTGGAAATGCACCGGTCACCTTTGAGAATAAGGTGACCTGCTCATTTCCAAAAATGGGTTGTCTAAAAATAGCATATCCTCTTAAATGCCCCATTATTTAAGGACCTGGGTCAAAATCTACATTTAAAAAAAATTTAAAAAATGGTTACACTATGAGAGAGAGGGAGAGTGATGGGTGAGATGTGAAGTGATAGGCAAGAAAGCAGAGGGAGAGCAGTGGGTCAGAGGAGGAAGCGCTGCACAAGAGAGCAGAGGAAGCAGTGATGTGGTGGGACAGAAATCTGAGAGCGAGCAGATGTACAGAAAGTAGAGGGAGCGTGTGGTCAGTGAGCCAGAAAGCAGAGAGGAAGCGGTTGGCCAGAAAGAGGCAGTGAGCTGCAGATTGGGAAAACGGATGAGGGAAGAGTGCGATAGAATGGGAGAAAGGATGCAAGATGCAGAAGCAGCACAAAAGAATGAAGGACTGTATATTGCGGGAGGAATTGTAGAGTGTAAGGTGTGAGTTGGGAGTATGATTTGGAGTGTGGCAGGGGCTGGGCAGTGCAAATTGTGACTTGACAGTGTGACATAGTACATGAGTATTTGTATGACATAGTGAGAGGTTAAGGAATGTAAGTTGTGATGGAGAGTTGGTGAGATGTGTGTTGGTGAGAGAGGTGTGTGGGTGTTTAGGGGATTGGAGAATATAGAAGGGGAATATTTTCAGCATTACAATTGATAATGATCAATTTAGTTAATACTATTAAATAGGCATAAACATTAAACCAGAAATGTAGCCAAATCAAACACTGTTCTGCCAAGCCAGAGACATCTGGGACTCTTCCTATTAAATTAATACAAAAGATACATATAATGATACCCTGGCTCTCTTGTAGTCTTGCACTCTGCCTATTTCATGCAATGTGGCAATCTTACACCCTCCAGTTAATACAAAATGTCCCACAAAAATGCCGCAATAAAGAAAGGTTTGTGCCACAAAATTTGCCATTTCATGCGGCAAAATTTGCCATTTCATGCCGCAAAATCCTGGAAGGTATGAGTACTATTCGATACATTTTTATAAATACTGAACATGTGTTGCGAGGGTGTCACCCGCTCCCCATGTTCAGTATTTTTGGTTTAGGGTGGTTGAAGAAGTCTTTTCCCCTTTTTCCTCAAAATTGAGGCAGGGACAGAAAAAAAAGAAAATAACGAAAAAGGGACCCTGCGGAGTCGGATCCGACCCGCTTTAGAGGGACGGATCTGGCACCGCAGGGTTGCAGGGCAAGCGGCAGCGACCAAGCAGTTAAGTAGGGGAGAGGATGGGGTGGTGGTGAAAGGTACATTTTGGGTTGTTTGGCTGAAGTGCAAATCAATTCGCAGCGAAATTGACTACAGTCAATTCCACCGCAAATAATTACACTTCGGTGAAACAACCCAGAACACCATTCAAGGCAGCTGGCCAGCGCACAATTTGCGCTACAGCTCAGGCCTGTGGAAATGCACCGGTCACCTTTGAGAATAAGGTGACCTGCTCATTTCCAAAAATGGGTTGTCTAAAAATAGCATATCCTCTTAAATGCCCCATTATTTAAGGACCTGGGTCAAAATCTACATTTAAAAAAAATTTAAAAAATGGTTACACTATGAGAGAGAGGGAGAGTGATGGGTGAGATGTGAAGTGATAGGCAAGAAAGCAGAGGGAGAGCAGTGGGTCAGAGGAGGAAGCGCTGCACAAGAGAGCAGAGGAAGCAGTGATGTGGTGGGACAGAAATCTGAGAGCGAGCAGAGGTACAGAAAGTAGAGGGAGCGTGTGGTCAGTGAGCCAGAAAGCAGAGAGGAAGCGGTTGGCCAGAAAGAGGCAGTGATCTGCAGATTGGGAAAACGGATGAGGGAAGAGTGCGATAGAATGGGAGAAAGGATGCAAGATGCAGAAGCAGCACAAAAGAATGAAGGACTGTATATTGCGGAAGGAATTGTAGAGTGTAAGGTGTGAGTTGGGAGTATGATTTGGAGTGTGGCAGGGGCTAGGCAGTGCAAATTGTAACTTGACAGTGTGACATAGTACATGAGTATTTGTATGACAGAGTGAGAGGTTAAGGAATGTAAGTTGTGATGGAGAGTTGGTGAGATGTGTTTTGGTGAGAGAGGTGTGTGGGTGTTTAGGAGATTGGAGAACATAGAAGGGGAATATTTTCAGCATTACAATTGAGAACGATCAGTTTAGTTAATACTATTAAATAGGCATAAACATTAAACCAGAAATGTAGCCAAATCAAACACTGTTCTGCCAAGCCAGAGACATCTGGGACTCTTCCTATTAAATTAATACAAAAGATACATAATAATGATACCCTGGCTCTCTTGTAGACTTGCACTCTGCCTATTTCATGCAATGTGGCAATCTTACACCCTCCAGTTAATACAAAATGTCCCACAAAAATGCTGCAATAAAGAAAGGTTTGTGCCGCAAAATTTGCCATTTCATGCTGCAAAATTTGCCATTTCATGCCGCAAAATCCTGGAAGGTCTGCCTAATAGAGGATACCCTGTATGGTCTGCAATCGCTCCCTCCAGTACATTTTTTTATTTCGCATTCTTAAAGCACTCACATAGGCCGCGGGCATCGAGGCGCTGTTACAGGAATTGTTTGTTATAGTTGCATAATTGTTCGTCTTAGTTGCGTATTTATAACGCGCTTAAATTCCCAGAGGTTTCTAAGCGCCAACCTGGGGTTCGGACCTGTGTTGCTTAGTGTCGTCTTGCTTCCAAGACGAGCACCTTGCCGTTGAGCTATCCTCCCAGGACATTGTTTTGAGTTTTCTTTTGGTGGTAAAGATAATGATTTTAGATTTCTCTCCATTCATCAGAAGGTTGCTCTGGAAAGAGCGTTCAAAGAATTGGTCCAACTTCCTCTGGAGGCCCAATGGAGTTTGGTAAAAAAATATAAGGACATCGGCAAAAGCCAGCCAATTGTGTCTAAGGTGGCCTAAATTAACCCAGTAGGAACTGTTGAGAGACCAAAGTTTGTCTAAATCAAATATATAAACATTAAAAAGCACAGGGGCCAGTACACAGCCCTGTTTAAGACCCACGAAGGTCCAGACTGATCTTAACACTATGTCCTATATGGTCAGTCTCACTTTAAGTGTAGTCTCACTGTGGAAGGCTGCTAACAACTACACTAGCATTAGAGGTGCTCCCCAGTCCAGAGCAGTTCCCTGTAGACTCTGTCAAAAGTGCTACTCATGCCTATTAATGCCATATATATAGTACCTATTGTGCCTCTCTTCACGGCTACTAACAGGTGAGACATCATAGTTGCGCTCAAAGCTGTAACCATGCAGGACCTAAAGCCGACTTAGAAACTGGAAATGTCATCAGATTGGGATAGCCAAATGTTTAAGTCTCTCAATAGAAGGGATCAAACATGTTGCTGGACACGTCTAGAAGAGCTATGGACCTGTAGTTTGTTGGCTTGTTTATGTAACCTTTTTTAGAAATAGGAACTACAATGGATTCCAGCCATGTCGATGGAAGTTTGTTTGTTGCAAAAATTGATTTGAATAATATCATCAGTGGGACTAGCCAAGCCTCAGGATCTCTCTTGACGACTGCAGGAGCAAGCCCATCAGGGCCCAGGGCCCTAGACGCCTTGGACTTTGCAATGGCCCAGAGGATATCCTAATTTTCCCAAATGTAGTCTATAACTTCTATAAACCCCTTCAAAGGTTTAGCATACTTGGTTATGTAGTAGTATCTCCAAGTTTGCTCTAAAATATGGCAGGTCATAGTCACAACTGGGCCACCCACTTTCTTATTGCTGAGGGTCCAGAATTCTGCAGCAATACTAAGGGACAGTTTTTCCAGCATTGTTTGATTATCTCTATTAAATGTCTGGACTTTCAATGACTTGATGACGTTTTTGTGGCTGTGTTGTATTTCTTCTTTTACTGTTCATGAATTTCAGGCACAAGTTGTAAGTTACCCAGGTATCTCAGCCTTTTCCTCTTATCCCTTTTTTCCTCAGCAATAGTTTTGTTGTGAATGTGCCACTGAGTTCTTAGACCTGGTGGTTTCCCCCTGAGCACAAAGGTCCTCAAGCATTGGCGTATCTTGTGGTTGAAGTTGACTGCAGTAAAGAGATCTGATATCTTAGTGCTCATCATACTGCTTAGGCCAATATTTTCCCTAAGAGTCATCATGAATCTCCGACTAGTGGTAGTGTTCCATTTTACTGAGAGACCTCCCCTAGAGGATGTAATCATGGCCATGATGGGATCACAAATAAGTGTGTCAACTGTTAGTATTGAGTGGACACTTAGAGTTGTGGTGGTTACAGTTATGGGTTTGCATGCTGGTTTTAGGCTGTGGGAGACATATATGTCGTCAATCCACGATGAAGTCCCTCTTCAGTTTCAGGTTAATATTTTCTTTCCCTGGAGTCCGCCCTCAGTTACACATAGTTGCAACCCCCAATTAAGCATGTAGGAATCCCACTGTATACATGTCCGACTTCACAGTCACAGAGTTGAAGTCTCCCCCATCATGATTAAATCGATGGAGGTGGCCTAATTCTCTACAGTTTTTGACCATGCTGTCTAGTCTCATTTGAAGAGTTGAATGGGGATTCTTCCTGGGGGTCCAATATACATTGATGGCAAGAATATCCATAATTGATTATTCGGTGCAAATGCCTATTGCCAGTAGGCCATCATATAGGGTAGGTATTTTGTGCAGAGTAGCTTTGATGCTCCAGTCTATTGTTATAACTAATACTCCAACAGGACGCCCAAGTTGTCCTTTTGTCACTGTTTTTGTAAAAGTCTTGTATCCGTCCAGCTCTAAATGATGAGTAGCCATAATTTCTTGGAACATAAGAATGTGGTTGTTTTGTTGTAGCTCAGGTTTTTGTGGTTGTAGGTTAAAGGGTCGAATACAAAGTGTCTAAATGCAATACATTCAAGTCAAAAGGACCGGAAAAAAAGAGCGAATACCTTTTTATTTGTTTTTATTTTTTGGGGGGGTCCCCCCCGAACTCCCATTTTTTGCCCAAAAATCATGAATTTTACCTATAACAAACACCTCCAAAAAAAGACATTAAAAAAAGGCATTCAGTCTTTTTTTTCCGTCATTTTGACTCGAATGTATTGCATTCGATCCTTTTGGTTTTCAAATTAATGACTGGACACCGGCTTTTGTAGTCCCCTGGCTAAGTTTATAAAGCCACAAATGTTCCAGACTGCCATAGATAGTTTTGTTTGGTTAAAGATGTGAGGCTCCTGCTCTAGTGTTAGCAAACATTTTGAGAGCCTCTTCCAACCAAGACCAGTCTTGTGTTGTCTCGTTACCCATGGTTGATGTATGATTTGTGTTATTGTGCGTGGGCATATTGGACCCACTTGGTTGGTCCTGGCTAGATTGGTCAAGTGTTCCTGCCCTTGTTATAAGCAGTGGAGCAGCTAGGAAGTTCGTTTTTCCTTCAGTTGAATTGAGTTTATACAGGTCAAATCCCAAGTTACGCAGTGTGAGCCTTTTAGCCAAAAACAAGTGTGCCTCTATATTGGAGTAAAAGTGGTAAGGTACATGGTTTTCCCTATGGTCTTGCAGGGCCACAATGTCAATTTCTCCCATGTGGAGTGCTCTCAAAACTGGTATGCTCTGGAAGACCTCAAGTAGCTTGCCTCTGTTCAGTGTTGTCTCACCATTTATATGTGCAATGTTCTCCCAACCTAAAATCTTAGTAGACAAGCTAGTTTTTTTGCTGGTTGAGTTTTGAAGGGACCTGCAGGGCATAGCAACGTTAGTTGTTGCGAATGAGCAGCATTAATGCTGTTATTCGATATGGTGCTGTGTCTCCTCTACATTTTAGTCTGGTAGTGGACATTCCATTTCTGTAACGGAATGGCACTCTTGTTCGAAGCTCCAACTCTCGTAGCTAACATAAAAGTCATGATTTTGCTTTGTTTCTTTCCTCTGTTGGATCGTTATCCATTTATAGTTCTTTCACAGCCTTCAGACCAGTTGGTGAGATGTTGTTCGATGAACCCTGACAGTTCGGATCAATGATCTCTCCTTTATTAAGTAAGGGGCTTAGACATTTCCTTGAAGATTTCCTTCTGTTGCAATTTGAAGCTGGTTGGTTTTGGGATTTTTTCTTTAGTTGATGTTTCCTCTTTTGGGATGTGTTGTCTTGGCCCACAAGGTAGTGCAGCAGATGATTTAGTAATGTGGGATCTTGATTCATTATAGACTATTCCCAACTCCTCTTCCTTTCCTTGGGCTGCGACTCCCTGGGAGCCAAACAGTTTAGGGGATGCACTTAGGTCATTGTAGTAGTCCACCAATGGTGACTGACTAATGAAGATTGGCTGGTGATCAGTCACAAAAATAACCCTCAGCCTTTGGTCATCCATGACTAGGCCAAAAGATAGTTGATCCAGCCGTTTTGATGTTGGTCGACCCATCGACTTCTCCAGGAGTTCCAAAATTGAGTGGATTTAGCAGTCAGACACCAGCATTTTGGTTGTGTTGTGTTGTCCTGTACAATATCCTTGATATTGGCATATAATCTCAAGAGTGATTACAAAACTAGGTGAGGGGCTGAGATTGATGCAGGGCCTAAGGAGTCAAGGTAGGGCAGAAGGTTTGAGTTCTGCCTCATGTGGTTGTTTCTGGGGGTGTAGAAATCAAGCGTTTCAGTTGAATTTCCTTGCAGATTGTTTAATAGGTGATGGAGTGTTTCTTTCGCCAAACTGCTTGCTTAGAACGCTGCTTTGTCCATTTGTTTCTTGCAGGTCACCCATCTCCCTACAAAGTTATTGCATTCATTGTTCCTGCGTGCCTCCATTTGGATGTCTGTGTTCTCAGCCTCAGCCACAGTAGCAAAGGTAGTTGGCTTGACTGTTGAATCAGACATCCAGTCTAATGGGCATTACGTTGGTGTCTGTGTCCAAGGTTGCTCCCATCAGATTTTCCTTATGCTGTGCTGTTATTGTAAATTAATTAGCCTGGTGGGATTCCAGGTGTTGACAACACGTGACGATCTTGACTTGTTTTGCTGCTTTAGTTGGTTATGCATCCATTATTTTAGAGCCCCCTCCCACCTGGGCTTGTTGCACCGAGTGATTATCAGTAGTTGATGCAAACTCTAGAGTTGTGTTGGAAGTAGTCGCAGCTACGAGTGGCTGCTCTCTTCTTTCTAAGCTTATATTGCATTTGCTGTGAAGGACCCCTGCCATGGTGGCTTGCTGGAGTTGACACAATACTAGGCTTGAATAGATCAAGTTCTCAAATGTGTTAGAATCACAGTTAAGTTGCAGAAAATTACATTAGGTGAAGGCCAGGTAAAATCCACTAAACCGGTGGTGAACGGGACAGTGAGGATGATGGTCGGTCCAGTGTATTTTAGAAGGTTAGACTTGCACACAGAAAGAAGTTACAATGTTGCAAGAGGGCAAGCAAGCAATCCTAGCTTAACTTACATAGATTCAGCAGTTCAGACCTCACTGTAGCTGTAAGGGTCTGATACAGTTCGGTCAAGCATAAAGTCACCAGAACCTGAGAACACAGAAACGCTTGGCGCACTGCGCCGGCTCTGCTTTGGCCAGTGTTTTATACAGAGCTCCGCCTCTGGCAATGACAGGTGAGGACAAACCACAGCGATAGTACGGCTTGCAAAATCAGACTATCATGGCAGACACTGAAACACTTCGTGCACTTGCATGCTCTGTGGTGCCCGTTGTTTTATACAGAGCTCCTCCTACGGCAATGACAGGTGAGGACATACCGCAGCAATAGTCCAGCGGGCAAAATCAGAGTGCCATGGCAGACACGGAAACACTCTGCGCACTTATGTTGTTACAATTAGGTGAGCAATGAGGTTCTAAATGGTGTGGGTTTTAGGATTTCCCAGAAAAGAGTCAGGCTTTCTTTTGAATGGTTGAGTATATTGATGATTACACACATACAACAGACCTAAAAATGGCAGCTTTGCAATTTGTGTCCTAAGATTAATTAATCTTTTATGATCACAAGGTCAGAATTGGTACGGAAATGAAATAGCTTCCCCATCAGTTTATCCAGAGTAACGCAAAGCCTCACCAGTCATCTCTGTGGGCCAGTAGATATGAACAAATGCCTGATGCCTTACACTTACAATTGTCTAGTGACCCTACCCTCCGGCCCCTTGCATAGATGCCCTTGGCCTAATGACTTAGTCAGCTCGGGACGAAAGACTAGCCATAGAATCACACCATGAGATCATTGACCGAGAATGAAACAGACACTTGGCATTGAGCATTTATTTCTTTTGATATACAAAACATATATAGTTCATTTGTATTTTATTGCTTAGAGCGCACACCTAGCTGAAGAGCAGTGGAGCACTTCACAGGAGGATGTGTCAGAATTGGACGTGTAATTGTATACAGTAACGCAGTAGCTTTGGTGGAGGGAGAGAGAGATTTTTATTTGTCCGTCAGGTATTGTTGAAAGAGCCTCATTTTTAGTGTTTCGTGGAACGTAGGATTGGACATTGGAAGCAAGACCACGCAGAACAACATAGGTTCAAATCCTGGATCTGTGCTTAGAAACCAAACTCGGGTACGGTATTAGGCGCATTATAAAAAAACTATTTAAATTCAAATAAAGAAACTGGAGGATGGTTGGGGCACTTCGAGCCTCTACAGGGATTGAGTCCCAGGCGGTCGGGGTGTGGCAGGAGAAGGGCTGCTTGCAAGTCTTCTCTTTGCGGGCTAGCTTTCACGCCAACCTTTTGATCATTTTGCTACGTGAAGTGCACGTGCCTCCAGATGTGTGGAGTTTAGCCGCCAGCTATGTTGGAATGCAGGCACAATATTACTGAAAATGGACACCAAATATGGAATCAAAAACACAGAATAACATTCAGTAAATGTCCATTGAAACATGCTGTTTGGGGCTGACCTATAGCAGTACATTTCAACCATGCACAATTTATTTGCATACTAAGGGCCCAAGATTAACTGAAGTATATTTAAAGGGAACGATGAGAGGCAAGAACATGTTGCATTTCTAAACTCAGAGCCAGGGATGGGAATGACATCAGACACTGAACTCTGATTCCTCAGAGCTCCTATTTAATTAGCTGGAATTGAATTTACATGTTTTCAAATAGGCGGTGTTAAATATGGAGATAGCATACTGAAATACCATTTTACGGGGCTCGCCAGACACATAAATAGTGAGCTAACGTGGCGAAATAAGAATTTAGTGATGATGTGTACCTCGCTTGTACCAAACCCTACGATACTTACAAAGAACCGCTGTAGACTTCCCTCTAGCTCCATTGATTGTTTTCTCTGTTTCCCTGCAAAACCACTTCCATGCATATTGAGACCGCTAATGTAATCCCGCTAATACTTGTGGTTCACAGACTAGACCCAGTTTTAATGTAAGGCAAACAGTCAGATTATTGAAAACGTTGTAATTAACATAGAAAATTCATGTAGAAAAGCATTCTGGCTCATGAATAATGCGCTTCTCCTCCAGAGTTTCGTTTCTTCTATCACAGAAAGAGGCTAGGAAACACCTTCCACGTTTCACCACAACCGAGTATGGCGTTCAGTATGTCTATTGTACAAGCATCCTCAGCCCAGGCTGCAATGCATGTACATGTTTATATTTAATAACGTCTTTTTTTACATTAAAAAACAATATATTGCAAGGTCCAATTACAAAACTTAAGACCACCCACATTGCAGAACCCATCCATGTGAACACCAACCCTTACAAGACCAACAAACGACAATTAGAGGAAGGAGGTCCACAAATAACTGGGAACACTGGCCCTCATTTTTGCCAGACTCGCCCATGTTTCTGTGGATAATGTCGCCATTTGTACGGTAGTCTCTCCAGCCCCATTCTAGAATGTAACCCTGCACACCATTCAGGTAGGATGGATAAGTCCTTTGAACCCGAACATCTGATGATATCCCTCTTTTCTGTTACCAGGGCTACGGTGATTGATATTTTATCTGCTCAATCACAAGCCACCTTCACCCCAAATCCTCAACAGGAGGGTAGTTGTTCGAATTATTTTTGGTCAAACTATTTTGTTCAAATTGTTCAGCTCATTTTTTAACCAGTAAATGTAGATGTAAGTTAGGGTTAGGCAATATTGGTGCAGGGTTAGATGGGCGCGAAGGGCAGTGGGTTGTGTGGAGAGTCTCCCCCTTCTCTATAAAAAAACATTGAGCAAAAGAATTTGAACAGAGATAGTTTGACCTACAAAATAAAAACGATCATTAGCCATATAGCCACCTTGGAGACATTCCCACTGATTCATTTATGTTGATAAGAAGTCCACCACTGTGATGGACTCTGCAAATCCACTTGTTGAAGATTATTACCTACGAGAGGCCATCTCAAAATATGTGAATCTGTGTCACTCCACTGCATCATCCAGATAGGAAATGGCCACTGCCTTCCTCCTCGAGCTGGGTGGGTCTTTGCATACTTTCTATCAAGGTCAAGCTTAAAGACATACCTACACAGTTGAAGGTGACTCGGCAACTGGTTTCTTTAATTCCTTGGTTCAACTATAAAGTACCTTGTGCTCCCTTAGGTGTATCTGAAAATGGACAGAAGTTGTGTTAGTGCAGTAGGCTATTTTGCTTAGCCTATTTTGAACTCTGATATCATATGTAGCTTATTGCATTACCCACAAATCAAGCTCACTCCACCTTCATGTAACACCTCAAGGCTCTATCATTACACAGCACCGTATTGGTCAGTGCTCCTTAAAACTATTATTATGTACATATGTGCACCTTTGAACTGTGGCTTCTAAATTTGCCTCTTTGACTGTGGTTAATGCATATGCAGCTAAAATGCACCAGAACCCCCTGCACTATACCCTTCTTCTTTCAGGATCACTGGGGGAATCCCAAAGCACTAAAAAAAAAAAAACAGTAGCATTGCTTCCCTCCCATTCTTCTTACAAGGCAACTCAGTTCCACCATGTTTTCTAAAAATCCCTATCTGAGCTGGTGGCCCCAACATGCCAAGGTGCACCTATCACAACCAGTACTACTATCCAGGGACAAGAAGGCTACAGCTAAAAAAATCAGCAATGGTCTTTTAGCGATTAAATATTGGATGGATAACCTGAAAATAAATCCAAATAAAACAGACGTTATAGTGGTCAATGGTAATACAATCCCTGGGTCAATGTTCTTTGGCTTGAAGATGTTGGTCCCTGCACAATGCCACAGGTAAGAAGCCCAGCCATCTTGATGGACTTGGATGTCAATCTTGGATCCAAGGTCTCCTGAGTAGAAAAACACGTCCTACCGTTCTAACCTTTTCCGCACTAAGTCATGGCGATTAATTCTTGTACATCGGTAACAACCTCCATTTGGCTTACAATCGAAATGGATAGCCCTTTTTCAGAAAGCACAGCATGCAGCAGTCTGTCTTGTAGTAAAGTTCGATACATTTCACCACATCTTTCCTCGACTTAGATCCCTGGCTTGGATTCAGTTCAGAAAACAATCCTGTTCAGATCAATGTGCCTGGCACATAAAGCACTCAGCAATGTCATATCCTCTCTAATCGATTTCAGAGATAGCAGCTGACACTGACACTGTCTTGTTTTGCTACATGAGTAATTAATAGAGCACTCAACAAGAACCCAATCTACATGAATATATGAAGATGCAACACTTCCCATTTCCAATGCCACCCTCTCTCGAATCACTTCTACTTCCCAGGTCCTGACCCCAGCAAATGTTTTCTGTATAACCTCTTATGACGCGAAGTACAAGTTAATGCATCCTTACATTAACTGGCCAATGGAGCCTTGCACTTTTATCAAGGAACTAAACATTGCACAGCTTAGTGGGTCCTTATTGGGTCCTAACACATCACCTAAATGGGTTTCGTTTAATGTCATAGTCACTGTATTCTCATTCACAATGTCCGCCAACTCTTTCAGGTCTGGTCTAACCATGTCCAGTATTTGCTGTAGCAGCTTCAGATCCTGGTTGAGTTTGGACACTTATGTGTCCAGCATTCCGGTGCGTACCACATTTGCAACACGTGTAGTGTACCGGCAGCTACTCAGTTGTAGTAAATGCCATGGTTGCAATAAGAGATCCCACAAGATTGCATCACCTTCTCTGAGGTATATTTGACTATGGAATAAGCAACTTCTCCATCTGTTATAACATCTTACTTTCTGCAGCTTATCTTTTTTATTTGCCTATTGGACTACGCTCTCATCTCTGGAGATTAGAGAGTTTAAGGAAGAACAATTACACTTTTTTCTCAATAAGTACAGCTCGGTCCACACACGTATAATATTCTGCTGAATGAATCCGCATTCCAGCAATCCAAGGGCATCTTACGTTTCAGCTCCCAAGGAAGATCCAGGTTCAATTTCATTTGAGTTGCGGATGCCAGAATCACATGTTTCCGCATGAGTAACCAGGTCATTAGCCTCGCTGTTGTTACATGTTTCCACCACTCAGAACGTTCTCTTTTTCTTTTGTGGAGGAGTTTTCGCCTGCTGCTGGGCATCAGCTGCTCTCTTGCAATTTTCGATTTAGTTTAATTTAATTCATAAAAATATATTAAGTGCACAGACATCTGGCAAGCAATTTTAGGTGCATTACAAAAAAAGCCAATTACAACATAATAACAACTCATGTGGGTATTATTTAGAGAAAGGGGGTTCCTGGTTACCTTGCCATTCTATTTTTCGGAGAAGTAAATTCTCCACGCTCTTTGCTATTTTAGTCAGTGCGGGTTTATTTAAGTGTGGACTCGTAGTCCTAGTAGTGGTCAGCTGACATGTGTTTCGACCTTGTGGGTCTTTATCAAGGCTCGGGTTAGTGGTTGGTCTGGCCCCTGGCGGGGGCCTGTGTGTGGTCTATATATCATGTGTGTTCACAGCTTGTTCATGATGGGCTTTGGAGGACGTTCTCTCACGAAGCTGTAGCTCACACTGTGGTATCCGGTTTGCCCCAATATCTTTAGCAACACAAATATACCAGAGCTTAGCGCAAGAGTCTTCCAATTCTACAGCCCATTCTCCACATGCGATTATCATGTCTGATGAAATGATATGGAGAAGAGTATATACTCTTAACTATAATCACGAACATAGCAGACCAGAATGGGGGTCAGACATATAGGTGGAGGTGAGGAATTACATGCAGTCAGTTGCCAGCTTTGAGGCACTTTCTGGCAAGATGTCTTTCTCTTGTATTGCAGTGACAACAACTTTCTGATGGAATCTGAATTAAGAGACCAGTTATAGCTAAACAGTACTTCCAAAGAAGATATGTGAATGGGCCGTAGTCACATAAGGGCCTTCCAAAAGAGGGTGAATCCTTTTGGTTTGATCTAGTGGCTGATAATCAGCCAGCTTTGTTTTGACCTACAACATGACATGTCTCTGGAGGATAACTCAGGACCAACATGCTCGCCTTGGAAGCAAGATGACATGGAGCAACACAGGTTCAATCCTCGGGTCTGCGCTTAGAAACCTCTGGGTATTAAGCGCATTATAAATAACCTATCCTATCATATTATATTGTCAGATCTCTGAAAATCACAGATGATTATAATGGCGTGGTTTTGAAGTATCTGTTACTTATACAACAGTATGTGATCCCACCTTAGCCATTGTTATTTTTTTATTTAGCCAAAACAAATCATGACTTTTAACACAAATCTTACAAAAAAACATTCATTCATGACAAATAATTCTTCCAAATATATATAATAAGAAATAAGAAGGTAAAACAACTTAAAATTGAACTCATAATTAGAACTAATCATAACAAAAGTTACTATTTCAACGGAATACATAGTTTCAGCTCCTCATTGTCAATTTCAATTGCCTTAAAAATTCTCACCACCTCCGTTGTGAGAAACCATTTGTTACCTGATATCAATCGTTCCCAAAACGTGTCGGATTCCAGAATATCAGTGCTATGAATAAATCTTCCCAATTTATGGGCCCTTAGTGCCCATATCGCAGGGCAGCTACATAACACATGGCGAATTGTGTGCTTTAGCTGAAAATCACAGTCTTGGCAGGTGTCCAATGGATATATTTCCCTTTCTCTCACATGCAGTATTTCCAAGGTCATCAAGATATTTAGTCTGAGGACGTCAGCTCTCACACTAGGGTCCGTTGACCGTCTCAGGTAGGTGGGCAAAAAGGATCTAGGTTTATCAAACCAAGAGAGGGGAGAAGAGAGTTTCAATGCCCTCACTCTCTCAATTGTTCTGATCCAATCCCCTCTTTTCAGACACTCTTTAACTTTTAAAGTCATCAATCAATCAAAGTGTCTGTGTCAGAATTAGCAGAGGAAAGAATCTCCATTGATCTATCCCTCAAAGTATTTAAGAAGGCGTTGTCTCCCCTGCGGAGCTGGACAGCTACGTCTTCATAAAGAGAACTTTTCGGGGGGGTCAAAATCAATTTATATACCGAGACCCAAAGCCATTGCATCAATGCCAAAAGCGGTGTTAAGCCAAATTCATAGCGAATACAGACTACTGGTGTCGACATTGGGAGGCTCAACATTCTTTTCCACAGTCTCGACTCTAATTTGTCCCAGTCTGTAACAAAGCTTTGACAGTTCCATTCCAAACCAAAAAGCAGTGCAGCTACCACCTTTCCCACATAGTATTTTATAATAGGGAGGATTGAGAACTTACAGAATTTACTATATATTTTAATCATCTGGGATCCTAAATTCAAGATCTTACTATCAAGAACATTTAATAAAGAACTTTTGGTTGGATAGTCACAGATTTTAGAGCCCAGATACATTATCTCATTCACTACCGGCACCGCTTTACTTTCAATCTGCCATGTAAAGGATATGACATTTTTCTAGGGCCTTTTGAAGATGACTATATTGGATTTCTCCGGATTGATTGTTAGTTGATTTAGTTTAGTGTATTCTACTAAAGCAGTGGTCTCCAAACAGTCGATCGTGAGCTACCAGTAGCTCGCCAGAGCCTTTGAAGTAGCTCGCGCTCGAGTTTCAGAAAAAAAAAATGAAAATGATGCCAGGAAGTGCTCTGACCAATCACAGGCCTGCAAATCTCTATAGCATATAGATTGCGCCTTGTGATTGGCCAGAGCACGTTCCTTGCTGGGAGCTGTGCTCCCATTGGCCACAGTGGCTGATGCTGGGGCTTGGATTCCAGGAGCGAGCTGAAACTGGCAGGATAACTTCTTTTGTGAAGGTAAGTTGGGTCGGGTCGGGTGGATGGGGGAAGTTAATCTTTTTTTTTTCTGCCGAGCCACCGCAGCCCATGTGCGCACAGCTGTTGTGTGTGCTGTTAGAGGGGCGGGCAGCTCGGCAGAACGAAGCCCGGGGTGAAATGGAGACATTTAGCTATGATGCTTAATGTCTCTGCTTCACCCCGGGTTCGTTTGCAATCATGTGAGCTATTTTTAGAAGGCAGGGCTCTGGCGAGGAAGCCCCCTCGGGACTTCCTCGCCAGAGCCCTGCGTTTCTAATAGTACCTCACATAACTGAAATAAGCCCAGGGTGAGCGGAGACATGCAGCATCATAGCTTCATGCCTCCGTTTCGACCCCGGGCTCGTTTGCAATCATGTGAGATATTTTTAGAAGGCAGGGCTCTGGCGAGGAAGCCCCCTCGGGACTTACTCGCCAGAGCCCTGCGTTTCTAATAGTACCTCACATAACTGAAATAAGCCCAGGGCGAGCGGAGACATGCAGCATCATAGCTTCATGCCTCCGTTTCGACCCCGGGCTCGTTTGCAATCATGTGAGATATTTTTAGAAGGCAGGGCTCTGGCG
Source organism: Ambystoma mexicanum (assembly GCF_040938575.1). Lineage (NCBI taxonomy): Eukaryota > Metazoa > Chordata > Amphibia > Caudata > Ambystomatidae > Ambystoma > Ambystoma mexicanum. Next base: position 1,101,231,200 of record NC_090933.1, read on the forward strand.
AGGAAGCCCCCTCGGGACTTACTCGCCAGAGCCCTGCGTTTCTAATAGTACCTCACATAACTGAAATAAGCCCAGGGCGAGCGGAGACATGCAGCATCATAGCTTCATGCCTCCGTGTCGACCCCGGGCTCGTTTGCACTCATGTGAGTTATTTTTAGAAGGCAGGGCTCTGGCGAGGAAGCCCCCTCGGGACTTCCTCGCCAGAGCCCTGCGTTTCTAATAGTACCTCACATAACTGAAATAAGCCCAGGGCGAGCGGAGACATGCAGCATCATAGCTTCATGCCTCCGTTTCGACCCCGGGCTCGTTTGCAATCATGTGAGATATTTTTAGAAGGCAGGGCTCTGGCGAGGAAGCCCCCTCGGGACTTACTCGCCAGAGCCCTGCGTTTCTAATAGTACCTCACATAACTGAAATAAGCCCAGGGCGAGCAGAGACATGCAGCATCATAGCTTCATGCCTCCGTTTCGACCCCGGGCTCGTTTGCAATCATGTGAGATATTTTTAGAAGGCAGGGCTCTGGCGAGGAAGCCCCCTCGGGACTTACTCGCCAGAGCCCTGCGTTTCTAATAGTACCTCACATAACTGAAATAAGCCCAGGGCGAGCGGAGACATGCAGCATCATAGCTTCATGCCTCCGTTTCGACCCCGGGCTCGTTTGCAATCATGTGAGATATTTTTAGAAGGCAGGGCTCTGGCGAGGAAGCCCCCTCGGGACTTACTCGCCAGAGCCCTGCATTTCTAATAGTACCTCACATAACTGAAATAAGCCCAGGGCGAGCGGAGACATGCAGCATCATAGCTTCATGCCTCCGTTTCGACCCCGGGCTCGTTTGCAATCATGTGAGATATTTTTAGAAGGCAGGGCTCTGGCGAGGAAGCCCCCTCGGGACCTACTCGCCAGAGCCCTGCGTTTCTAATAGTACCTCACATAACTGAAATAAGCCCAGGGCGAGCGGAGACATGCAGCATCATAGCTTCATGCCTCCGTTTCGACCCCGGGCTCGTTTGCACTCATGTGAGATATTTTTAGAAGGCAGGGCTCTGGCGAGGGAGCCCCCTCGGGACTTCCTCGCCAGAGCCCTGCGTTTCTAATAGTACCTCACATAACTGAAATCAGCCCTGGGCGAGCGGAGACATGCAGCATGATAGCTTCATGCCTCTGTTTCGACCCCGGGCTCGTTTGCAATCATCTGAGCTATTTTTAGAAGGCAGGGCTCTGGCGAGGAAGCCCCCTCGGGACTTCCTCGCCAGAGCCCTGCGTTTCTAATAGTACCTCACATAACTGAAATCAGCCCAGGGCGAGGGGAGACATGCAGCATGATAGCTTCATGCCTCTGTTTCGACCCTGGGCTCATTTTGAGTCTTTTCCAGGGGTGGACTGGCCTATAGGGAACTCTGGCGATTTCCCAGTGGGCCTCTGCACCCTGGGCCTCTTTTGTGTGGCATTTCCAAATGTTGGCATAGGAAAAGCATTGGTTTTGCTGAAAATGTGTCATGTGGCTTGCTGAAAATGTGTCATGTGGCGCCACTTTGAAAACAATTTCCAGGGCCTCTTTTGGTCCCAAGTAAGTATTTCCAGGTCCTCTTTTAGTTCCCAGTCCACCCCCTTTTCAGCTATTTTTCGAAGGCAGGGGCCCATGGGTGGACTGGCCTATAGGGAACTCTGGAGATTTCCCGGTGGGCCTCTGCACCCTAGGCCTCTTTTGTGTGGCATTTCCAAATGTTCACATAGGAAAAGCATTGGGCTTGCTGAAAATGTGTCATATGGGGCCACTTTGACAATTATTTCCGAGGCCTCTTTTGGTCCCCAGTAATTATTTCCAGGGCTTCTTTTAGTTCCCAGTCCACCCCTGGGCAGGGCTCTGGCGAGCAAGCCCCCTCGGGACCAATGTGCTTATGGGTTTTCCACAGTGGAACCATTGCAAATGACGCACATTTAGTACATCCAATCATTGATGTCAAAACTTATAGGCTTCTTAGCGAGAAGTGAGGGCTAATACGCAGGAAAAGGCCTCTATCGTTCCAATGTGGCACTAATGTGGTAGTGCCAATTTATTTTCTCCAGGTGCACATGGGCTGGTGTAATATTGGGGTAACATTAGTGCCCTGTTTCAATTTACAGGATTAGCGAAGATAGAAGTACCAGATTACTGTCAACTAAGGGCTATTGTTCATAAATGTGATGCTAGGTGGTTTGAACTTCACAAGACTACTGCTCAGAGCACAGCCAACACTGTAGGGATGGTGGCTGGCTCTAACTCTTTCCCTATGCAGCATGGATTTTCGGTATGCATTCCTGTTTAATGACTACCACTAGTGCAGCTATGACGAATGTGGGGTGATAGAGGCGCACATACCAGCCACGATCCTTCCTAGTAAATGCAACAAATACTCGTGCATCTCCTTTCACAGCAAACTAAAGGATAAAATTGGTTTATTGTTGCACTGGCCCCCTTGTAGTCCCATGTTCCCTTGATTTGAGAGGCATTTAGTCTCACCATCCATTTATACCTGATTTTTTTTGCATAGAGGACAGGCTGTATCAGGGCCAACATAACTATTCTGCTGTGATCATTTTTTTTAATCAATAATTAAGACTTTTAAGGACATTCAACAAAGTAGGCTTTGACCTTCATTATCCTTGGCTAGATTCGGTGACTTGGCATAGGTGCATGCCACAAAGTTAATATTTTGAGAAATTGTGAATGTGCTAAATGGCACTGGTTTTTATTTTTGGACTAAGCAGAATTTTGTGTGCTCAATTATTTTTAAAACCATAACACATTCAAATCCTCCTCAGATTACATTACACGTGCAGTCCCAAAAGAAACGTACAAACGAAACGACACTTGTTGAAATCATGGATGCAGAAGTAGGCGGATCATCCAACAAAAGGCAGAAGACGTATCATTTTCATCAAGAGTGGGAGACCGATTTCTTTTTCGCAAGCGTAAAAGGGAAGTGTGTGTGTTTAATCTGCAGTGCCAAAGTTGCAGTGGGAAAAAAGAGTAATGTCAAGAGGCATTTTGGCACAATGCATACACAATATGAAAAGAACTTTCCTAAAGGAAGCCGTCTGCGATTTCAACGAATAGCTGAACTAAAAGCTGCCCTGCAGACGCAACAATCATTTTTCACCCAACCTGCAAAGAAAGCAAATGCTGAAACAGAGGCATCCTTCATAGTTGCACATTATTTGGCAAAAAACAAATGCACTTTTACAGATGGTGCAGTTGTGAAAGGTGCGATGGTTCTCGTGGCTGAGTCAGTTTTAAAAGATTTTAAAAACTGCCCTGACATTATGTCTGCCATTTCAGATGTGCAGTTAGGTGCAAACACAATGGCAAGGAGGGTATCTGCACTATCTGCCAATGTGATGGGGCAATTAGAAAAAGATTTGAGCATATGCAGTTTTTTCTGCATTTAGTGTGATGAATCGGTTGATGCAAGTGATACTGCCCAGCTAGCACTGTTTGCTCGAATGGTGAAGAACTATCTGCCGCACATAGTGATCTGTTGCTACACACGGAAATCCGATGGCTTAGCAGGGGAAAAATACTACGTCGCTTTCTTTCACCTTTGCCAGAAATCAAAGACTTCATGAGGTCAAGAAATGAAGACATCGGCCAATTATGCAGCATTTCTTGGCTACTTGATTTGGCATTTCTGGCAGATGTTACTGAGAAATTAAATACCCTGAACTGTGAACTACAAGGAAAGGGTAAAACCATTGCTGACATGATAAGCGCAGTAAAGACATTTAAGTCAAAACTTAACCTTTTCACTGAACAAGTGGTGGAAAGGAAAATGCATCATTTCCCTTCTGTAATGCAAATGCTGAAAGAGCATACAGCTAGTCCTGAACTCCTGAACATAGTTAAATACAGCAGTCTCCTGAGCAGGCTTAAGGAAGAGTTCAGTGACCGGTTCAGGGATTTCGAAAGGATTGAACCGTGTGTGATGTTCATTGCAAACCCCTTCATGGAAGTCAATGTTTGTGAACTTACAGAACTAATGGGTGAGCTGTTTAACCTGAACAGTTGTGCTATGGAAATGGAGATTGTCAGCCTGCAAGGGGACATTCAGTTGAAAAGCAGACAATCTCCCACCAATTTCTGGAGCCTTGTTGATCACAAGGAGTACATTAACATTTGCACAGCAGCATTAAAAGTGACTTCTCTGTTTGGTTCCACCTATCTCTGTGAATCTGCATTTTCAGATATGAACTTCATCAAATCTAAATTTCGAACCCGCCTGACAGATGAGCATTTTAGTGACTCCATCCGAGTTGCTGTATCAAGTTATACACCCGACTACAGAGCACTGGTAGATGGCATGCAGTGTCAACCTTCACACTGAATGTCTAATTTTCCTACAATGTGAAAGTCTTTTTATGAGAACCTCTAATAAAAAAGAATGCAATAAAGTGATTTTTGAACTTATTAACATAAACGTGAAGGGATATGTCATTCCCTATATTTATGAAGGGAAAATTACAGCTAAAAAAAAAGTTCCAATGTTTATGAACAACCCCGACCGCTGATATCGCCCGCAAGTAGCTCTCGCTGTTGGCCCCCAACTGAAAGTAGCTCACGCCAACGTAAAGGTTGGAGACCCCTGTACTAAAGCATTTAGTATGCGTTGGAGGCCAATTCGTGTACAGTCCAAGATGTCAATGTTATCTGCATACGCTAGCCAAGATATTTTTGTCTGGCCTAGTTTAGGACCAGACACAATTAAATTGCAAAGCCACTGAAATGAATCTGCCAGAAATAAATTGAAAAGAAAGGGGGCAACTGTCGAGCTCGCCTATTTATCTCGATTTTCTGCAATAACTCACAAGCTTTAGACTCCGGCAGCCACCACCTTTTCAACTTACTTCATAAGAGCTCTCTGTTAATCGCATGGAAGGTCTGGGATCGATTAACCCAGGCTCCAAAAAGGGGGCTTCCACCCTTGGAAAAGCTACTAGAACTCACACAGCTAAGAACCAAGTTATTGAGGGAGGTGGAGAGGCCTTTCCTAAATCCCGTTTCGAACTTTGATATAATCCCATTTGATTTGGCCCAATCTTCAAGGTCTCTAAGGACCAGGCCTGTGAATATGTTTCCATCCGCGTCTAACAATGAAATAGGGCGATAATTAGACGCAGCTAAACAATCACCTCGTTTATATATAGGGACTATAATAGAACATTTCCAGGAATAAGGGATTATTCTGGTTTCAATAATTCGATCAAAGAGGCCCTTGAGCATTTTTGCCCAAATTGTTGGATTAGATTTTAATATCATATTTGTGAGGCCATTAGGGCCCGCTGCTTGTGAGGCCGAGGATTTAATAAGTTGGCTCCTGATCTCCTCCAAGGATGATTTTAAAATCCTAGGTGAGTCGATTACCAGACTTTGACCACTGCATTCAGGTCGTGCATATACTTTACAATAGTAATCAGCCCAAACCTGTTCCTGAATAATCACATCTTGTGATTCATTCACCTTAGGGTTAATCAGTGCCCAAAAATGACGTGAATTTTTCAAACATACCGCCTTTAGTATTTCCTCACCATCATGTTGGTGCCTTAAAGCCCTATGTGATCTCATCCAGTTCCTAGATTGACTATTAATCAATTTACCATCAATCGAACATTGTTTGGCATTCAAATTATTATTTCTGTTTACCTCCCTCAACGCTTTTCTTTTTTCTCTCTTTTTTAACAAAGTTTGGAGATCGAAAAGATGTCTTATGCGTTAAAGTAACCTTTGAGGAACCTGTATTGGGAGGATTCAATTTCCATAGTAAATCTACAAATGTTCCTGGATTGCACTGGTGGGTCAGCTCCGAATCAGAAAAACTTTTTACATACTTGGCTTCTTTATTGGTGAGGGCTTGTCTCCCGTTGCTATATCTAACAAGCCTGTTTCCTGCTGAGTTCAGGACTAGTCTTTGAGGCATATAAGCAACCTTAACCTCCTGTACTACCCCAAATGAGGCCTCCAGCATACCATGGTCACTGAGCCCGCCATCAGTAATTTTGAAATCCAAGCAACATTCAAACTAAACCCTCGATGCAAACACATAATCGATTGTGGAGTATAGAACACCCCTTCGCCAGGTAGGAGCAGTGGGAAAGTCACCACCCAGACTACCATTCAAAGCCCAAAGATCCCATTCTTCCATAAAGTGCCTCCATACATACCCATCTATGTACTTTCGAGTGCACTTACCATTAGCTATAGGCATCCCGGGCAGTATGAGTTAAGATCATCCATAATTATGATTTGATCCAAAGGAAAGCGTGCAGTAGCCATGATCAGAAGATCCCCCAGGCTTTGTAGAAAGGACATTAATGGAACAGCAGTGGGGTTCCAGCATACATTTACTAGTACCCGACCTTTAACACCCACTCTAATTTGTCTAGTTGACCTAACAATCATAATGCCTAGGATATCATTAGAGACATTGGGCCTTATTACGAGGTAGGAGGTAAGGGAGTACCGGCACCGGTAAGGGTGACGGTGCCGGTAATCCCTTACCTCCATATTCCGAGGTCCCTTAGCGGGTCCCTTCCTTAACGCCTGCTCTGACCAGGTGTTAAGGACGTGGCCTGCTAAGGGACTTCAGAGCTAATAACGGTACCGCAAATTGCGGTACCGTTATTAGCTACTTGCCCATTCCCATTGAGCCCTATGGGGGCTCAAATGGGAGTGGGGAATGGTTCTCAGAATGGGGACTTACCGGGTACTCCAAGGTTGGAATGACCCGGTAAGTACCCATTCTGAGAACCCGGACCCGGTATGCGGTAAGGGGGTAGCCATGGTGCTAAAAGCACCATGGCTACCTCCTACAGCGTAATGAGGCCATTTAAGGTGTCAAAAATCGAATTCCTGCAAAACAGCTAGAGACCCCCCACGGGTCTCCCACCACCCGACCCACTGGCTAATTGATGGTAAGAAGGAAACCCATCTACATCAAACACAAATCTCAGCCATGATTCTTGAAAGAAGATCAGATCAAAGGTACCAAACACATAGCATTTCATGGAATCGTTGCAGAAAGAGTTAAAGCTCTGAGAGTTCCATGATAAAGTTATGATCATCAATTTAGCTAGAGATTCTGCTCCACCATACTAAGTTTGAGAAAGATCTGGGATACCAACTCTGGAACCAATTCGAGAACAGGCGCAGACAGAATTGATGATGACACTTTATTTTTCCCTTGAGAAAGTGATGGTATGACTGCTCTCGACGGTGAGGCTTGCTCCAACACTACAAAATCTCACAAGTCTTTCGAAATCACAAAGCCCCTCTGATTCCAATCCGACTTGGCCCCTAGTATGGAATCAAACCCCAGACTGGACCTCAACACCAATTCAGCAGTGTGAGTATCAGGTGATTGCGGGAAGCCCACTTGTTCAATGTCTGCCGTAGTGATATATTTCAAACTCAGGATATACTTCATCTCTGCAAGAATTCTGCAATGATTTAGAGGTGGTTTATCCCCCTGTTCAAAGTAGCATGGGAAAGTATGTTATAGTAAGCAAGCCCTAAAAAGGCCAGTACCTGGACAAGTAAAGGCAGATGGATGGGGCTGAGCCTAGGGCATACTTTGGCAATGGGACTAAGCAGGAAATTCGCACACTTCATGGCTGCACTGACTGGAGTCTTCAATGAAGTAGCTTGATGAAACTGGAGTCTGGTAGACTGGAGCCATATGGCCAGGGGTAAGGCAAAGTGGATGGCATGCCCAGAATCCCATGATGAGGACCTCTGTCTTGCAAGTCAGTAGTCTCCCATCCAGACTGGAGCTGAACCAGACACACCCCTACCACAGCCTGATACCCCAAAGTCAGATCGACATTGACAAGGAAATGGGTGTCACCTATGCCATCGGAAAACACAGACCAGAACTCTTAATCAATCCTGTCATTTGCTGCAAATGGGCAATAGAGAGAAGTGGGGAGTGTGCCTAGGCCAGTGGAACACCCTACGGCAGCAGAGTTGCACGCTGCAACCTTTCTGTAAATAAAGACTTGCCCTGCACAGTGCTAGGCCAAAAAGGTGGAAACACTCTACAAGTCAATTGAAAAGATGTTATGATATGTGGTCTCAAATGCTGCTGACAACCCATGCAAGATCAGTGCTTCCTACTTGCCTTAAGTAGATAATTATTTAATGTCCAGGATGGCTGTGTCAGTACCTCGCCTGAGACCCTGTTTGAAGAATGGGAAAGAGATGATGAGCTTTAAAATTAGCTTGAGGTTGATAAGTAACAATTTTCTCAAGAACACAACCTACAGTGGAAAGTTGGGAAACGGGGTGGTAATAATCTGGTTGCAAGTTGACGCAGGTGCTTTTTTGAAATGGAGGCATTATTACGCCATTGTTACAGAAGCTGTGATGAATAACAGTGTCTTAGGACTTATTCATAATAGTGAGTAGTTCTCGAAGAATATGTGTGCATTGAAGAGCTTGGTGGTGATTGGTTCTAATTGAAAGGAGGGGCTTCCTAACTTCATAAGAACTTTACTAAAAGAAGTGGAATTTAGAGGTTTGAAATGAGAAAAGATAGTGATAGATGAAAGATGACTCCAGCTGCCTCTAGTGACACGGGAAAGTTACTGCCATACTAGATGTGAAACCAGAAGACACGCTGATCTTGTCTCTGATATCAGATAATTTGAGTCTAAGAACGAATAAGCCTTGTGAACAAAAATGCTGAAGATTGACATGTTGGTGGCTGCCACATGAGGATTCCATCTCATCCAACAAATCACCAAACACCTCTATGGAGGAAGGCACGTTTAAGGCACATGTAAGATTTACTAGGTTGGATGAGAAAAACAGACAGATGTCATGTGCACTGCAAAAGAGAAAGGTGATTATTTTCATACTATACATCCACTCTTTCATACCTAATCATGCATACATACCTTTTAGAGCAGGTGTCTTAATTCTCATATTGACTCACTCCATGACAACTATAAAAATGTACTCCTCAATCTTCCTTACCTCATGTTTAAGGTGGCAGGGTTTCAGTTGGTTCATATGAACACACTGTTCTACTCCTGATCACTCTCTTTGAGCAAGATCTGGTATACTACTGGGAACATTCTGTCTAGAACTGTGACTGTCCCCCGCCACAAGGCCAGGATGTGGAATGTTTTGCCTTACACTTTGCAAAGTTGAATTTGTAAAGCACATCACCACATTCTCATTGTAGAGGGTCTTGAATATGCTAGCTGCTCTCGTCACTTTTTTCGTGCAAATGCATGATGCAGACATTTGTTTAGGTTAGCCACATATTTGTGGATTTTAAAGGCAGTGATAAGCGTCTGTTCATTTATCCTTCATTGTAGGAGTTCTGGCATCTCTGCTATTCGGCCAGTAAAGAATACATACAGACTAAGATGCATGGAGTTTTTGTGAGAGACTCTTCTTGCCAAGTGCACAATGAGGGATGCAATACCCAAGCTGGCGCAGCATCGTCCACAAAGATTTTTAGGGGCCGATTCATGGCACCAACGTGCACCGAAAAAAGTAGCGCAAGCTGGCGCAAGCGCGAAAAAACAGGCGCACGCGCACGCGTGCGATTCATGGAAGTCCCTGCGCGTGTTCACCTCAGGATGTGCGCCAAACCTGTGCATGGCGCACACATCACTGCAACATCCTGAATCGCGTGCGCGACGCGCACAGTGAAAGCGCACAACCTTGGCGCACACACCAAAAAGGGGGCGGAACACGGGGCGTAACGTGCAGAATGGGGAACATAAGGGCGCGAAAATAAGGGCGTAACTGGGATGTACTGCTAGGAAGCATACGGAACGCCCACACGCACGCGAACCACACGTATTCATGGAATCGAATAGGGCAAAGCCACGCAAGGCCAAAGACACGCACAGGCCTAAACATGTCCGCCACAGGAAGGCAGGCGGTAGCGTCCCCGCACATTACAAAAGTGCCAATATACAGCAATGTTGAATGTCCCATACTGCTATTGTGCCTGGGGGAGTGGGCCACGTGTATCTCAGGGGTTCGCGTGAAGTTTTACACGCGATCGGGCCTGGGGGAGCGGGCTACGTGTATTTCAGGGGTTCGCGTGAACTTTTTCACGCGATCGGGCCTGTGGGAGCGGGCTATGTTTATTTCAGGGGTTCGCGTGAAGTTTTACATGCGATCGGGCCTGGGGGAGCGGGCTACGTGTATTTCAGGGGTTCGCGTGAAGTTTTACACGCGATCGGGCCTGGGGGAGCGGGCTACGTGTATTTCAGGGGTTCGCGTGAAGTTTTACACGCGATCGGGCCTGGGGGAGCGGGCTACGTGTATTTCAGGGGTTCGCGTGAACTTTTTCATGCGATCGGGCATGGGGGAGCGGGCTACGTGTATTTCAGGGGTTCGCATGAACTTTTTCACGCGATCGGGCCTGTGGGAGCGGGCTACGTGTATTTCAGGGGTTTGCGTGAAGTTTTACACGCGATCGGGCCTGGGGGAGCGGGCTACGTGTATTTCAGGGGTTCACGTGAAGTTTTTCACGCGATCGGGCCTGGGAGGGAGCGGGGTACCACTCACCGTCTGCCTTGCATGTAGAAGAACGCGTAGCCAACACCCGCTGTGAAGTAATAGCGTGTGAACCCCAACGGATGGAAAACACACGCACCGCACGAAAAGCACGTACAGAGCAGTGTAAAGGCACGCAGGATCTCCAAGCCCTGCTAGGGCAACGCCCGTGTGCGAAACGTCACAGACGCGCTTACGCTGTAAGGGCCTTTGGTCCAATGAAATCGCATACGCGTGCTAACGCTCTTACGCGCTAAGGGCCTTTCCTCGAATTTCACGCTGACGTGCAGGATTTTCACGTGCCAAATCACTCCGTATCAAGCTGGCCACGCGAAAACAGACGGAAGACCACGCTCCTGCCCAGAAGGCCGAATTACTGCCCCCCAGTGCACCGAGCAGCCTCCCACGTGCCATCTGCTGCTGCCTGCCTGCCTGCCTGCCTGCTGCCACCGTGCCCTGCCATTTGGTGCCTGCACATCAGCCATCTGCAGGGGTCCAGTTGCTGTGTCCACCCCTGCTAGAACAGAAGACTCCCGACTCGGATAACATCGCTCCACAGCTCAGCCCCAGGACACAGTTGCCCACCCACTCCGGCCCCTGGGGTTGCAATGTCGGGCACATCAACATCTGGCACCAGTGGCAACCCCCGGCCAGAGGGGCAGAGGGTCACCAGCTTCACTGCCACCGAAGTTGGTGTCCTGGTGGAGCAAGTCCTGGGGCAGTATGATGCCCTCTTCGGATCGTCCCGCGCCAACAAGAAAGGACGGGAGAGGATCTGGGCCGACTGTGTGGTTGCCATCAACGCAGAGGGGGTGGCAACCCGCACCATCCAGAAGGTCAAGAAGCGCTGGGAGGACTTGAGGTCCAGGACCCTCATAAAGGCCCGGCGCCTCGTGGAGGGGGGCCGGGGCCGCATGAGTTCCATCCAGATGAGGGTTCTGGAACGCATACACCCAGCGCTCCACGCCCAGGTCCTTGAGAAGGAGACCCGTCTGGAGTTGAGCGGTAAGTGGCCAAGCATTGCTGTGTGAGACAGGGCATGTTGCAGTGTGCTGGTTGTCTGATACTTGCCTGTATGTGTGACATAGGCACGGTTGTTGCATGTGTTTAAATGCGACATGGGGAGCCCTATGCAGATTGTACACATGAGAGCATGGCAGTCTCTGTTCCTGGACATGGGTGGGGGTGAGGGATGGGTGCTGATGCCAGGTACATATATGGTATCCATGTCTGTGTGCCTGACCTGCGTGTCTGTGACTTGTGAATGCCATGGATGCATGGCACATGTCTGTGACAATGTACAGATTCACTGATGCAGCCTAGTCATCCTTGTATCCACTGTGATTGGGGTGTACGGGGCCAGATGGATGTGACTGAGGTGAAGTGTGTGCATGTGATAGACATGACCCATGATGCATGTGTGTTCCATTACATTGTATGTTTCGAGAGTCCATTGGACATGTATGGAAATGTCCATGGCATGCACCATGACTGTCACTGTGTGTGTTTTGCCTGGACTGACACATGGGTGGTGAAGGGACATGATGGAAGTGTACTTTGACAGTGGCACTCATCTGCTATTGCTTCCTGTCTAGGGGACCATTGTACAGTACCCTGATGCTTGTGTTCTATGTCTCCCTCTACGCAGCGGCTAGTGAAGAAGAGGGCGGAGACGGCGCTGTAAAGCAAGGCGGCGGGGATGCCCCCCACGGCTGCAGCGGAAGGGGTGGGTGAGCCCCCACAGGGCCTGCTACGGCGGCATCCAGGTTGGTGGTTTCCACAGAGGAGGAGGAGGCCGCCACTGAGGCGCACATGGGGCCTGGTGGGGGCATCCCTGCTGGTGCAAGTGTGCAGTCCAGGGACAGGGGCAGGAGGCAGCACAGGTCACCGTGGAGGGGCCTGTGCATGTCGCTGTCCCTGACCCTGTGAGTGCACCACCATGCACCAGCAGGGATGCCCTGTCCCAGGCCCATCCGCAGGTAGAGGGGATGTCCATGTCATCTGACTCCCCTCCACCTGCGGACGAAGGGGCCCCTGGCCGTATGGAGAAGGTCCTGATTGGGGTCGCGATGCGCACGGCTGTGATTCGTGATGCCGTGTGTGCTTCCCAGGAGGAGCACGCACGTCATCACGAAGAGCACCGTGCCGACGTGGCCCAATTGGGATTGTCCATGTTCGGGGGTTTCCTGCATGTGTCGGCCAATCTGGCGGCCCTCTCCTCCTCTGTGGAGACTATACGCCAGTCGTTCTCCTTGCCGTCTTCCGGCCCAGATGCCACCAGGGCCCCCTGTGGACCTGCCCTGACCAATGCAGCCAGCTCGGTGGGGATCCCATCCCTGCCACAGTCAGGAGTCAGAGGTCCAGCAGGGGTGGACACCACAGCAACTGTACCCCAGCAGATGGAGGATGTGCCGGCATCATCAGGCAGGGCACTTGCACGACGGCGTCGGTGGATTCCATCAGCCTCGATGCCGTTGTGCTGGCAGAGGCAGTGGCGTCGGAGGCAGCAGCGGAGTCAACGTGGGAGGCATCATAGCTCGGGGCCATCAACATCGGAGGGGCAGGCATCGGCCGTAGGGCAGGAGGACCCAGGACGGGAAGTGTCTTCCGTGTGGCAGCGGTTGGGCCAGCAGATAGGTGCGGAGCGGCGGCGGGCGGAAGAGGCGCGGCTCACAATGGTCAGGGCGGAGAACTCCGTGCGGAGGGCCCTGAGGCGGGCCGAGTGCCTCGAGGCATTCCGCAGGGGGTTGGAGGAAGAGATGGCGTCGTCCCTGCGGACCCTCGGGGCCATGTAACAGGACCGCCTCTGGGACATCGAACAGGAGTTCGATGATGCCCTGGCCCGAAACACCACGGAGTTAGCCGCTGGACTTGCCCGCCGCCTTTGTATATAGTTATATAGTTAGTGTTAGGTTTCCTTTATTTATTTTTTTATTTGGTTGCGATTGGACAATGCGCCACATTTTTGTAGATAGTTCAGTTTTTAGTTAGTTGTCATAGTTAGGTTTCATTTGGTTGGGCTCATGGACCCGGGATTATCTTGTAAATAGTTCTTCAATGGATTTTTTTTATTTTTTGGATTTTTTTCATCGCCATGGAGCAATGGATTTTGTTTATCATTTACACTTGGATTACATTTCTGACTGTGACTTTGGACACCATTTATTTTGATTGTGCTGTGGGTTTTTGATTTTTTTCATGGACATTCATCTTCTTTTGGTTGTTTTGCTTTGCGGTTTTTCTCATTTCATTTCCATTCAAGTTGATTTTAAATACATTTTTATTTTCATCCTTCAATGTGTCGTATCATCTCATTGCTTTCATGCATGTCATGTTGGGTGTTTTAACATTCACTTGCAGCCATTGTGTGTGACAGACATGTGTTCATTTGCATTATTTACATTGGGTGTGTAACATGTAATTGCCTTTGATATGTGGGTGGATGTGATAGTTTGTTGGGCCTTTTGGCAGGGGAGGATGGCCATTACGGACATGATTGGGGATTGTTGGGACCCAGGTGCAGGGGGGCATGGATGGGACATGGGCGAGGGCCTGGTGGAGGGTGCCCCATGACTGCTGGGGGGTGGGGGTGGTGGGAGACATGTGTGGTGGCCTGCTGGCAGGTGCCCCATGACTGCTGGGGGGTGGGGGTGCTGGGAGACATGTGTGGGGGCCTGCTGGCAGGTGCCCCATGACTGCTGGGGGTTGGGGGTGATGGGGAACATGAGTGGGGGCCTGCTGGCGGGTGCCCCATGACTGCTGGGGGGTGGGGGTGCTGGGAGACATGTGTGGGGGCCTGCTGGCAGGTGCCCCATGACTGCTGGGGGGTGGGGGTGCTGGGAGACATGTGTGGGGGCCTGCTGGCAGGTGCCCCATGACTGCTAGGGGGTGGGGGTGATGGGGAACATGAGCGGGGGCCTGCTGGCGGGTGCCCCATGACTGCTGGGGGATAGGGGTGCTGGGAGACATGTGCGGGGGCCTGCTGGCAGGTGCCCCATGACTGCTGGGGGTGGGGGTGCTGGGAGACATGTGTGGGGGCCTGCTGGCAGGTGCCCCATGACTGCTGGGGGGTGGGGGTGCAAGGGGACATGTGGGTTTGCTGGGGGGCATGGGCATGGTGGATGGACTGGCTGCGGGACATGACCAGGGGTGCTGGGTAGTCCCCTGTGGTGTGGGCTGCCTGCAGGGGCCGTGGAGGGTGTAGAGGGGACACCTGGGGGGACCCACAATGCTGGAATCGCGTGTGAAACTTCCCGCGCACCCCTGAAATACACGTACCCAGCCAAATCGCGGGTGAAACTTCCCACGCAACCCTGAAATACACGTACCCAGCGAAATCGCGTGTGAAACTTCCCGCGCACCCCTGAAATACACGTACACAGCCAAATCGCGTGTGAAACTTCCCGCGCACCCCTGAAATACACGTACCCAGCCAAATCGCGTGTGAAACTTCCCGCGCAACCCTGAAATACACGTACCCAGCCAAATCGCGTGTGAAACTTCCCGCGCACCCCTGAAATCCACGTACCCAGCCAAATCGCGTGTGAAACTTCCCGCGCACCCCTGAAATACACGTACCCAGCCAAATCGCGTGTGAAACTTCCCGCGCACCCCTGAAATACACGTACCCAGCCAAATCGCGTGTGAAACTTCCAGCGAACCCCAAAATACACGTACCCAGGCCAATCGCGTGTGAAACTTCCCGCGCACCCCTGAAATACACGTGGCCTGCTCCCCCAGGCCCGATCGCGTGTGGAACTTCCCGCGCACCCCTGAAATACACGTGGCCCGCTCTACCAGGCCCGATCGCGTGAGAAACTTCACGCGAACCCCTGAAATACACGTAGCCCGCTTGCCGTGATTGTACAGGGTTCGCGCAGCCCTTTGCGCTGGATTGTGGATTTTAATGGCTTTTCCCTGTGCAAGGGGCGTTCTTGGGGGCGTAACTGGTGCTGCTGCAGGGTCGCTGCCGCACTGTGCGCCACGGCTGCCTAGGGATGCTAAAATCTGCTGGCAGGTGCCCCATGACTGCTGGGGGTGGGGGTGCTGGGAGACATGTGTGGGGGCCTGCTGGCAGGTGCCCCATGACTGCTGGGGGGTGGGGGTGCAAGGGGACATGTGGGTTTGCTGGGGGGCATGGGCATGGTGGATGGACTGGCTGCGGGACATGACCAGGGGTGCTGGGTAGTCCCCTGTGGTGTGGGCTGCCTGCAGGGGCCGTGGAGGGTGTAGAGGGGACACCTGGGGGGACCCACAATGCTGGAATCGCGTGTGAAACTTCCCGCGCACCCCTGAAATACACGTACCCAGCCAAATCGCGGGTGAAACTTCCCACGCAACCCTGAAATACACGTACCCAGCGAAATCGCGTGTGAAACTTCCCGCGCACCCCTGAAATACACGTACACAGCCAAATCGCGTGTGAAACTTCCCGCGCACCCCTGAAATACACGTACCCAGCCAAATCGCGTGTGAAACTTCCCGCGCAACCCTGAAATACACGTACCCAGCCAAATCGCGTGTGAAACTTCCCGCGCACCCCTGAAATACACGTACACAGCCAAATCGCGTGTGAAACTTCCCGCGCACCCCTGAAATACACGTACCCAGCCAAATCGCGTGTGAAACTTCCCGCGCAACCCTGAAATACACGTACCCAGCCAAATCGCGTGTGAAACTTCCCGCGCACCCCTGAAATACACGTACCCAGCCAAATCGCGTGTGAAACTTCCCGCGCACCCCTGAAATACACGTACCCAGCCAAATCGCATGTGAAACTTCCCGCACACCCCTGAAATACACGTACCCAGGCCAATCGCGTGTGAAACTTCCAGCGCACCCCTGAAATACACGTACCCAGGCCAATCGCGTGTGAAACTTCCCGCGCACCCCTGAAATCCACGTACCCAGCCAAATCGCGTGTGAAACTTCCCGCGCACCCCTGAAATACACGTACCCAGCCAAATCGCGTGTGAAACTTCCCGCGCACCCCTGAAATACACGTACCCAGCCAAATCGCGTGTGAAACTTCCAGCGAACCCCAAAATACACGTACCCAGGCCAATCGCGTGTGAAACTTCCCACGCACCCCTGAAATACACGTGGCCTGCTCCCCCAGGCCCGATCGCGTGTGGAACTTCCCGCGCACCCCTGAAATACACGTGGCCCGCTCTACCAGGCCCGATCGCATGAGAAACTTCACGCGAACCCCTGAAATACACGTAGCCCGCTTGCCGTGATTGTACAGGGTTCGCGCAGCCCTTTGCGCTGGATTGTGGATTTTAATGGCTTTTCCCTGTGCAAGGGGCGTTCTTGGGGGCGTAACTGGTGCTGCTGCAGGGTCGCTGCCCCACTGTGCGCCACGGCTGCCTAGGGATGCTAAAATCCATGAATACGCTTTGCGCCAAAATGGGTTTTGGTGCATGCGGCTGGCGCAGACTGCCGCACACGCACACTGTGCGCCAGCCGCGTGCGCCACTTGTGCGCTGGATTCTATGAATTACCCCCTAAATATATCAACAATGGTCTTATTATTTCTCCACATACTTCCACTCGATACTGAACAATAAGCAATGTTACGCCGGCTCTTCACACCAAGAATGAGCTGCATCCTGGTCATTACCTCACTGATAAAGTGAGTACCATGTTCAATTCAACTCTTTGGGGAAAGTAAATTCATGAGAACATGGGATTATTATTATTTGTATTATTTTGGGATTTATTGAATATGGACATAGCTTTGGGAAGCAACAGAGCGCTTTACAGAAGTATACAGCAATAACATACATACCAGAGCGCTTTACAGAGGTATAGAACATTTCATGCAAAATACATGTAATAAAGAAAGAGGAATACTCTTGTTTAATTAAGCTAAAAAAAATGTTCAAACAAATATATTTTTTTGCACACAAGAATTGCAACCAATTGACAACATGGATTCAAAAGGGTACCTCCCCATAATTCATTTATGGCAATTCAAGGAGAACCCAACATTCCATGGAAAAGATGGAAAAAACGTTTTGACCATTATGTTCTTGCGGTACATGGACTAAACTTTTCTGGAGAGTGAAAGAAGTGTCTGTTAATGCACTGTTTAGTGAACTATGGCCAAGAACAATTTGAGAACCTGCCCCCCTATATCCGAAGAAGAATCAATAGGACTTACAGAATATGAGAAGTGCATAGAAATGCTTGACAAGCATTATGAGCATTATACTCAAAAGATATCGCTTTTGCAAAAGGAAGCAACAACATAGGGAATCCAGCAAGTAATACATCACTGCTCTTAGAGGTTTGGCAGCCTCACGTGAATTTGGCACTACCTTAAACGAGAGATTAAGGGATCAGTTCATGTTGGAATGCAGCGATAAAAAAAGTCCATGTAGCTTTGTGGTCCAAAAGCAATCCCTGAATTGATGAAGTACTCAGAGTGGCAAAGGAGGTTGAGCACACAATTAAATGTGTGAGAGAGCAAGAACTGACATGGATGTCAAGAAGCCAGAAGAATTTACAGAAATATCACTAGTGCAAAACAACAAAACTGACAAGAAGAACCAGTCTCCAAAAAGAGACAGAATCAAAAGAAGATTTGGCCAAAACAAAGAAAGGAAGGAATACGATGACAGAAAGGATAACAGGGAGAGATGTTTTCATCGTGACAGTCTATCACATTTTGCTAGTAGCGATAAGTGTAAAAGGTGTAATAGGAAAGGTCGTTTTACCTCTTATTGTAAAACCAAACCTGAAAATATGTATTGTATTGATGAACTCTGTGAAGATATGGATGAATGTACTTGTCTAGTGGATAGCACTTCAAATGATGTTCCATAGTTGGCGATGATGATGCCAACATTGAAAAGCACATGTCCTCTAATGAGATTGAAGGAGTAGATGTTAGTACGATAATTGATTCTGGAGCAAAATACACCTTACTTCCCAAGTCAATGTTTGACCACTATTTAAAGAAAAGAGTATCTCTCAATACTGTAGCTATCAAACCGCTAGCATATGGTGGGAAAATAATTGAACTCAATGGTTGGTTTTGGCCAATTTTGAGTTTCAAGGACAGGTCAGCCAAAGGGAAGGTTTATGTTTCAAGGAACGGTAATACTCCCCTTTTGAGTTGGTCACACTAAAGAAGGTTAAAAATAAACCTCAACACAAATGTAGATTAAGCAGTTTATGCCATCGAAGGGGTTAATGAACCCAGTGTTTCATGAAGATCTCGGTAATTTCAAGGGTTTTATGCACAAAATAAAACTGAAAGACAACTCGGTTCCCATTGTACAAAAAACATAGGCCTGTGCCTTAAGCTGTCGGCGCTGCAGTGAAAGAAGAACTAGAAAGTATGGAAATACAGGGAGTTATCGAGAGAATTGAAACATCTGAGTGAGTTTCTCCTTAGAAGTAGTGCATAAACCCAATGGGAAGTTAAGACTATGGGCCTCATTCCGTGTTTGGAGGTAATCATGGCGCTGTCAACCTCCAATACCGGTACCGAGTCCGCCCTCGTTCAATGGGGATTTACTGGTCTATTCCGACCTTTGCGGGACCGGTAAGTCCCCATTGAAAAACCCATTCATAGGGCTCAATGGGAAGGGGGAAGGCGCTAATAACGGTACCGCAAATTGCGGTAATGGTGCCAGTGCCGGTAAAGCCATTCCACCCTATTACGAGGTCTCCTTGCAGGTCCCGCAAAGAGCACCTGTTAAAACCAGGTGTCCTTACCGGGTCCCGCGAGGAGACCAGGTAGCTAACAACGGGCCCATTTGTTATAAACAGGATTGTTGTTAGCGCCTTCCCCATTCCCATTGAGCCCTATGTGGGCTCAAATGGGAATGGGAATGTACCGGTTCCGGGTCCCTCGGACGAGGAATTACCGGGTCCTCCAAGGTTGGGATGGCCCGGTAAATCCTCATTTGAGGAACCCAGGCCCGGTATGCAGTAAGGAGGCATGCATGCCGCTAATTGCGGCTTGGTTACCTCCAACCTCGCAATGAGGGCCAATATCTTTAGAGTTCTGCTTTATTTTTTGAGAAAACTAAAAAAGCCTTGGCAGAACAAAATATTTGCACATATGGCCCAACATGTCGATGGGCCTCATTACGACCCTGGCGGAGAGGGTTTTACGCCAGCGTAGTGCATGGCGTACCTCTCCGCCATACTACGAGTTCCCGTAGCGCCATGGCGGCCTTTTCCGGCTGGTTTTACCAGGCGGAGAAAACCATGGCGCTACGGGACCTCGTTGTTAATTACGCCACCGTATTTTACGGTGGCGTAATTAACTCCTTCCCCACTCCCATTATACCCTATGGGGCAAAAATGGGAATGGGGAAGGGCAGAATGGGGATTGGGGATTTACCGCCCCGCCAAGGTCGGAATGGGGCGGTAAATCCGCCAACCCCCATGGCGCTATCGGCGGCTTTCCGCCATGCTTCGCGGTGCATTTAGCACCGCGAAATCCGCCTGGGTCGTAATGAGGCCCGATGTGTTGCCTGATGTGTTCACTTTCCACAATTATTTTTTAGTGGAAAAGGTTGGTGTGGGCCAAAAAACTCGGATGTTTGGGAATAACATTTGCACAAAATAAGCTTTGTGAAAGAGGTAGAAGGCAGAAGGTGCACATCAATGATGCTCATATGCATCTCATCATTTGCTCCAGTGCAAAGCATTTTGAATCAGGCCCAAAGAACATAGCATTAATTACAGTAGAGTGAATACAATCACAATAATGGCACTCACACATACACGAAAAAAGACATGTTTTGAATGTAATTGCCATACCATAGAAACTATAATGTATTTCATGTTCCTTTTTTTGTCTTTATGATATCATCTGATCAATAATTATATCCCTTAAAGGCACGGGTCAAGTCCTAAAAATGTAAGTGTGGGGACTCATCAACAAACGCAATGGGATGTGATGTTGCCAGAAATTAGCATATCAAAGTGAAAAATGCACATTTCAATAAATTGGCTTTGCATAACCACCCAAATTGAACAGTACGAATGGCATTTGCATTTCATAAAATCAACACACACACAAAACCAAGACAGGATATTTTCTTCTAATAGTGTTTTTGAAAACATTAAAAGGTGTGCATGTTTTAAACTGAAAGAACCAATACAAATGTTTTCCCTGGAACATGCAATACCGAAATGGGATATTTCACGTTTAGTTGTTTATTTTTCATCAGGTTATATAGTGCAGCAGTACGTGGCTGGCCTACAAACCTGACGACTGCAGTTTGAACCCTCAGGTCGGTTTTAATTCATAAATTCAAAGAGAACATCCAATGTTTCTCTTTTAGTTGGAGGGACTGTTAAAATGGATTTCGGAACTCTGAACTGGGGGTGTGAAACTGTAAATGCAATTGCATAGCCCGAATAGTATGAATAGTATGTTGGCCAGAAGCAAATCGCATCATGTAACAAACATTGCAAACCAAGAAACCTGAATGTGACCATTGGGAGTCCATTTTGTAATTGCCTGCCATTTTCTTTTCTGTAACGCTTTGCAAATATATTCTGTGCTTCAGATCCACACACCGTGCGGGCCACAGCTTGAACTCTGAATGCTAACGTAGACAAGAATGTGAAACTCTGCAGAAATACATTGTTTTTCTTATTCTGTAAAGCCTTGAAGCTGTGCAAAAGCAGCGACTAATCAGCAGCCCAGGTGCCAGCCTGTTTTGAAGGCACTGTTGTAAAAGGCAGTTAAATGAGAATTATATGCAACTAACGGTGCTCCTTCACGAAGGATGGTATTTCCTCTGCTTCAGAACTGTCTGACCCTTCGCCCATGAGTTCAACGAACAGATAACGTTAGTTGAAATGTCTCCCCGCTAGAACATGATATCCTTCCCTGTGCTGATGCCCCGTGTTCCCCATAACCGAAAACTGTCTCTGCAGCCTCGTCAAGAAATACTAATGTTTAGACTGAATGAAGTTATGTGCATAACTGTCAATTACCGAACCCTAGCCTGTATGTCACATATAGGGGCGGATGAAATAATGCTGTGGAATGATGATGTATTATGTATATATATTACTGCTTTACCACTGTTTGCTCTCTCTCATCTCACGGTGTCTGTGAACACACGTCATGAGGCATTGAGACCCGATCGGTCGACTAACACACTCTGAAAATAAACCAGACTTGTTTGGGAAATGAACCTCACGACTGGCGTGTCATTAGTATATGGTTATTGTGCCATTATTCCATATATGGTCTTACAGGGGGGCAGAGGTCCAGAAGGCCAGCCTAGTTTCTTGGAACAGGGTAACCTCTGGACAAGCCAGACCAATAAGGGTAGCTAAGTCAAGACTAGGTCTCAGGAGTGGTGAGGGTGACTGAAGGACCTCAATGAGCACACAAAGCAAGGACACTTACAAATTACTCCAGACATATGTTATATTAAAAATATAGACACATTTATTACAAGGCCTTTGTAACATAGACCATAACAGGAGAACCCCAGTAACACTAAGTAAACCAACACAACACTATCAATACATTGTATATCCAAGACCATTGGGGTCTAAAGGGGTTAAATGTACGAAATATGTCGAAAAACTAGATGGGAAGGAAACAGGCAGTGCAGATAGTCTTTAGGACCCTTCGACATCGACAACACACTTAACTAAGAGGCAGTCCAAGCCCTAAGAAAAGAGGAGCCTTGTGCTCAATTGTACAAGTGCACACGGTTGTTCCAATGGGCAAAATAGGGTCTCTTCAGGGGTCTCTAGCAGCTCGGGAAGGTGGATGAGGCGATGAAGAACAAGCTCCCGCCAGGTGCCACCAGTTAGTGTTGAAAGTACTCACTGGTCGTAGGCGCACTCGGACCCAAACTTCGCCCATTCAGTCCACTCGGGTTGCAGGTTTGAATGCAGCAAACATGACGTCTCTGCGGCTTTCAGTTCCTGAGATACAGCAATGATTCCCAAACAGGACAGTGGCGATTTCTCTGCTTTGGGTGGATGGATCAACCCAGTTTCACTGCAGCAGGATTCAGGGGCAAGAGAGTCACAAATACAGCGTACTTGCAAAAGATGTTGCCGCCGCAGGGCAACATGGTAACCGTGCTTACTCCGGTCCTGGTGCACTCGTCTCACTTCAGACCTGTGAATGCCAAGTGTATGAAATTCGGTGTGAGGGTCTCGGGGACACAGAGCAAGCAGCATACCAAGTTCCGAGAGCCTCCTCAAAACGATGGTGGAGGCAGAGCAAAGGTCTGTGTAAGCTGGTCAGCCCACTGGTTGGCCCAGGGACACATCCGAGAAAGCTTACTTGCAGGTTTTGGTGAAGGTGCTGAGAATAGTTGATCCCACTATTCCAATGGGTCAAAGCGTCTTTGCAGACCTTCTAGGACGATCAGATGCAGAGGGGTCCCACGGGACGACAGCGGGCTCAGGGTGCAAAACCTTCCAGCGGGTCACCAGCGGTTCCTCGACTCAGCTTCATAGTTGCAGGATACTTGGATCCTATCCTTTGTTCAGTGAGAACTCAGGAGATCGACATGGTAGGGGTGTTTTTGGCCTCCTCTTATCCAAATTTCCCTTTGCACCAAAACGAAGAGGACCCAATGGGAGATCTGCTCACAAACACACACTTCATACGTGGAGCAATCACGGACCATGGTGGTCCCAGTCATTCAGGGCACTCCAGACTCTCTGGCACCCAGGATGTGTATTGGAACCAGATGTTCCAGCCCACATCCTGGAGGCACACAAACAAGGCATGCAGAAGCCTGCGAAAGCATCGTGTTTCGTGGGAAAGTGCATGACCAAATAAGGACTGACCCGGGTCGACTCGACATGGGGAAGGCGAAGGGGCAAGATGTCCAGAGGACAGGACATAGAACCTTGTGGCATGGCCATTTTGGAGCCAGGCCACCTATTTGTGCCAAACGCGGTTAACGTGGTTAACATGGCAGGAAAGGGTTAAAAAGAATGCGAAAAGACAGCTGCCACCAGTCCTGTCCATGAAACATCTGCACAGTTCATAAAAAGTCCAGCGAGAGTTTCTAGGGCCTTTGGAAAATGACTATAGACCTAGGTGTGCTTTATGGTAAGAAACATTGCACACTTGTTACATGTTGCACAAACGTTGCAACATGAGAAAAGGACTAAGGGAAACAAAGTCTCCCAGTACTGACTGTTTTAAGGGCATTTCAGTTTCCCCATAAAAGTGAGCGAAAGCCCAGAGGAGTGCAGCTGAAGGCTGTGCTTCTCTGGAAAAGTCAGTCAATGGTGTCTAAACAGCAGCAAAAAGTGTGGGGGTGTTCACATGGAGGGGAAATTACATACACTTATGAAATATTTCCTAACAGGGACTGATTCCACCCTCTGAATGAAATGGGTTGACTCCGTCCCCCCCGCGTTTACCCTCGATTTGAGCCATGCTTAAATGTACTTTAAAGGGTATCTTTCAGCTGAAAGTAATGTTAATTGATTTTAAAATATATCAGACAATAAGGCATGCATTTTAACATTTTGTATTTGGATGACAGATATTTAGTTTCATTGTATTTTAAACTGAATTCTTACATCATGTATTTATATATTTATTTTCGGTGATATTTTGCCTGGAGGAATTGTAGGATATCCATTTTCAATAAGGTTTCTAATGTGCACAATACATTAAAATACATTCACTGATAAAGCCAGAGGTAAACTCAATTTTAGGACCACTGCCCATGTTTGAAGACCTATTTTGCAAAACACAGATTTAACAAATTAAATCCGACTTGAAAGATATAGTGTACGACATCATCAGCCTTGATGAATCAGTATGCAATCTGGAATACTCATGTTTGATCATGAGGGACATTCATTCGTTTTGCATTAATCTGGGGTATTTATTGGCACTATTACCTTTTAATCTTTGTGTAGCCTATATGTTATGACCCTGAAATTAAGGAGGGTCACATGTGGTCCTCCTACCTTGCCACAATGAGAGATTCTATATTCTCGCATGCGCATTACACAGCATACCCATACCAAAGTACTTTTGGTTTGCAGTGCGTGAAAGCTCTTCAGAAGAATAGTGTCAACAAATACCTTGGTATTAATTACATACATTCCAAAATCATCAGCGATGTTGGGGAGAAAATAAAGTGTCACTGGCATCTGGGGGAACATACCTTTACATGGGTAGTTGGGCTGCACTCTGGATCCCAGACATCTCTTAAACATTAATGTGTGGCTAGGCAGATTAGGTCGTAGTAACCACTTGGCCAAAGCTAGTGAAGGCTTACAGTGGGAATATGTTCCTGATCCTGTTATGTAGGGAGCATTGTGCTAAAGAACCTGATAACAGTAGAGCTGACCTGTTTGGAACCCTGCCTAGAGATATCCAAGTAAGGTGTTTGGAGAAAGGGTCATGATTCCTGGATTCTCTGGCCCTGTATGTCACATCTATACCTTTGTAAAGAGGCAGAGATCCATCCACAAACACTGCGTCATTTGACAGAGTTATTGTTCTCATCCCTAGTAAAAGATGATTTTGAATGGTTAGTGCATAAATACGATATCTGCAATTGTGCAAATACAGATGTATGGGTAATATAGATTGATGGCGCTCAGCTGTGACTTTGGATGTGTCATACAGAGATTGCCTCACTGGAGCAAACAGGTGGTGTTCAAGATTTACTGACGTGTAAATGATAGCATGTTCCACACTTGGACAGAATTGTGATCCTCTGCATGTGCTACACTTAGATGGAATTATGATTATTAGCATATGCCACACTCAGATGGAATTGTGATCATTATCGCGCGCCACACTTAAATGGAATTTGTGAATGTCAGCATGTGCCACATCTAGACATAATTTCGAAAAAGTAGACAGCGTAATCGTAAACACTAGCCGGCATCACACCTAGATAGGTTTAAAAATGTCAGCATGTGCCACACTTAGATAGAATTGTGATTGTTAGAATTTGCCCAATTAACCAATCCGCTAACAATTTCACCCCTCTGCATTTACCTCTCAAACTCTAACCAAACACAACCACAAACCTATAACACAACAATCCGCACAAACTTCGCTACACTGCAACAACAAAACAAACCACACATACACTCGCACAACAGCACACAACGACTACCGACCAGAAAACAACCCAAGCCCAGCCAACAGAATTTTGGGTTGAGGCCGCCAACAGCACATCAATGCTCTCTTGATCATTTTCCAGCTTACTCCCACTAACTCACCCCCCCTCCCTTTTTTCAGAGCCGCCAGAGCGCCAGGGGACCACTCCGGTGGTGATAGTGCACAGTACAAATATCCTTTAACATTAACATTAACATTAACACCTGAAATGAAGGATTCAGGGGATCCTTTAGTAACTATGAGATACATGAAGAATGGGTTTGTAGTAATGAAGTTAGGGTGAGCGGATTCACATATTAAACCGCCAGTTGATGGGGTTCCCAATCCACGATAGCAGCATTCAGCATCAGGATTAGTTAATGGCGGGTTATAGGATAGTAGGTTAGTCACTTATGGGTAACAGGATTCAGCATCTTAAATTTACATTGAAATGTGTTCTTGGTCTTGTGCTGGGTTTTTCTGGTTTCAGATTAGGTGTATGCTCCTGCTGATTGTGCTACCCCTTACAGTTTGTATGGTAGCACTCCTTTTCTCTTCTCCTAATATATTCCCTTCCTTATGTAGGGTGGATGCTTGAGTTTAGCTTAGTTTCCTTCGCTGCGTTCTCTATCCTTAATAGGTGTCATCATTCTTTCATGTTTCCTTCCATCCTGCATAAAGAATATATTTTAGCTCTCTTCCTTATTTTCTCTCACATTGTTGTCCTCCCGCTAACTGCAGGTCAGCAGTGCCAATAGTCATTATTCTCTGTCCCGGGTAATACTTGGTGCTTGTTTTCATTGTATCATCTCCTGAGTTTCCTAGAGCAGCTGAATACTGACATTTGTTATTGTTTTGCAGGGTGCTGGCAGCTGTCCCTGTCTATTGCTCTACTCCCCATTTCCCTGGTTGCGGTGGAATTGGAGGGTGCTGGACAGTGGTGTGTCCAGATTCTTTTGACGGGGGTGGCCCAAGATGGGCTCTGACGTATGCAGGGGCGGCATAAAGTATGAGAGAACACAGACATAATGATTATAGTTTAGGATAATGGGGTGGCAACTGAAGTGGCCAATCAGATTCCAGGTGTAGCACGTGCTACCCCAGGCTACTCTCTGGGCATGCCACTCGTGTTGGATATACTTCCACTGTAGGTTTCAAAGAACTTGGAGGATTTCTCTTCTGAAAGATTCAGCAAACAAACAGCAATCCTCACATTGAAGATTGAGAAAATCTTTCTGTCTAGCATTATCTGTGAACTCAAAGCAAATAGGCCCCCCCACAGTATTTGCATTAGGTTTCTAATAAACAGATGAGACAAAAATTGTTATTTTTGGATGTTACCAGATTGGCACATACGAGGTATTGGGTGTGTGGGGGAAAAACACGGTATGAACATTATTTATATAAGTTGCTGGACCCAAGGTAGAAACCAAGCGTCAATTGTTTCAGCATTGCTGTAAAACAAATGTTGAATGCAAACATTATTTTCCTAGGTTTTTGTTGTGTAAATATGGCATGCCCCTTGATGATCGTATTACAAAATTAAGTAATTTTCCTTTAATAGACAATTAATTCATCTTTTATAACATGCTTAATACCGGAGACCAGCCTCTAAGCATGTAACCAGGATTCAAACATATGTTGCTCCGTGTTGTCTTGCTTCAAAGATAAAAGCACAGCCCCTGAGCTATCCTCCTTACCCAAACATGAGAAATTCTGTGTTAAATATCTGGGACCTTATTGAATGTTAAATCATGGATGGTTATAATTAGGTTTTCTAATTTGTATGGCTTTGAAAATAAATATGTATGTACTGTCTATTGTATTTTTTTTTTTAGATTTTCAAACATTGGTTTTTATATGTATTGTAGTCTGCACAGTTTGTTAAATGCACCTCCAACGATCTCTACCTTAATGCCAGTAATACTGAGATCATTCTCATTGGGACCCCTGCTTTCCCTCTCTCACTCTGGCCGCCCTCAAATGGGCCCTCTTCCTTCGCCTTCCTGTGATGCAAAATACCTTGGTGTCATCTTTGACTCCACTCTCTCCTTCGCTCCTCAGATCACAGACGTTTCCAAGAAGGGCCACTACCAGCTGCACCTCCTCAGAGGCACTCTTCCTTTTCTCACCTTCCCCCAGAAGCTCATTGTCTCCAGAGCCCTGGTTCTCTCTAGGCTGGACTACTGTAACAGCCTCTTTCTCAATCGGCCTTCCTCTACTGCAAGACTTATCCTTGGCCTCAAGCCCAGGAACCGTTTCTCTCCAGCCCTGAAATCTCTCCACTGGCTCCCAGTGGCTTCAAGGATCAAGTTCAAGACCCTCTGTATCTTCCACAAGGCTTTCTGGGACAGGGGCCCGCACTACATTCAAAACTCTCTTCCTAAATACCTTCCTTCTTCAGCCCTTTGCTCTGCTGGCTCCAACTATCTGAGGATAAGACACATCTCCAGGCAGAGAGTAGGGGACAGATCACTTTCCTCTGCAGGTGCCGCCTTCTGGAACGACCTCCCTGCCCCTCTCAAACTTGAGCCGGACCACCTGAAGTTCTAGAAGCAAACCTTCCTTGTCTCCTCTGCTTTCTCTCTCTCCCTCCCCTGCAGCCATACCTGTCTGCTGTACCAACTGGTTGCTTGGTTACCCTCAGAGTCTCAATGGGTACCTGGCTCCTCTTGACCGGTCTCCCCCGCACTGCCGCTGGGCCTGTCACACTAGGGGCTATAACCTCTACAGTCCGCTGCCTCCTTGCACTTACCCAAAACTGCGCTGACCTGGCTGCACTTACTCAGAGCAATGCTGCCCTGATTGCACTTTCCCCTTCCCCCAGTCCCTCTTTCACTTCCCCGATTCCCCTTCACCAGCACTTTGCGTTACCGCACTTGCACAATCTGAATAACACAAGGCCTAATACGATCGTTTTTCTTGTCCTGCCTCCGTACCCTCCCTTATCTTGTTGTGCCTAAAAACACGTGTACAGGTACATTATAAATCACTTATCATATCATATCAAATGTTAAATTGTTTACAAAAACATACAGAAACATCCCACAGGAAGTGGAAACAAGGTTTTTCAGCAAAGTTCCTCACAACTGGAATGTATACATATAAATACTGACACAAGTCATTACATAATGCAAAAATTGTCTCTAAACACTATTTTCAAATCTAGGAACAGCTGTACAAACATAGTGACTCTAAAATCATGGCACTACAGTAGGCCGTAATCAAGCACATGTTTATCATCAGTACTAAGAAGATGGAGACTTCATCATAATCCAGCCCATAAAAACCTGTTCTGTCAAGCGTCCAGTAATTACCAGGAAGCTATTTTCCTGGACAAACAAGTCTCTATTGCTATAAACCAACCTAAAGCTCTCTTTGAGCTGGTAATGTCGCTATCCTCACTGGCTAATAACTCTTCCAAAATGTTATCCCCACAAGCCCTCTCTATTTTGAGGAAAGGATTTTTTCTATTCGCAAAAATCTTGACAGTGTAGATCTTCTGTTGACCGGCCGAAGGGGCTTCGGTAGGCTGGGCTTCATTTCCTACTTTCTCTGTACAAGATGTACTATCTGCCATAAATAGGTTAAAATCTACTTCCCCCTTGGACCCTATTCCTCTTTCAATTCTGAAAGATATCTCTGGCAACATTGGCCCCTGGATCACATTAGCAATTAATTTTTCCCTTGCCTCCGGTCATAGCCCTAATGATCTAAAACACGCTCTGATCATTCCTCTACTGAAGAAGCCTTCTCTGGGCCCTGCAGTCCTCTCAAATTTCCGTCCCATTTCTCTTCTCCCATTGCCTATGAAGGCGCTTGAATCTCTTATTTCCACACTTCTTGGCGATTTTCTAGAATCGTCTCACTTTTTCGATCCTTTTCAGTCTGGGTTTCCCCCTGGTAGCAGAACTGTAATAAATCAGTGCTTGTGGCGGTGGTGGATGATCTTACATGGCTGGTGGACTAGGGTGGGGTTGGAGCACTGATTCTTTTAGATCTATCAGCTGGCTTTGACACTGTTAATCACCCCACTGTGGTGGCCCACCTCTCCTCTCCTGGCCTATCTGGCACAGTGCTCAAGTGGTTCACCTCTTTCTTCTGAGGACGATCCCAATCGGTCTCCTTGCCCCCTTTCAAATCCAGACCTACCCCTCTGTCATGCAGAGCCCCTCAAGGCTCCGCAGTATCCTCTGTTCTTTTCAACGTTTACATTCAGCCTCTTCTTGGTATCATCCAGTTTCATGGTTTTCTATGCTACTCCTATGCCGACGACACACAGATTCTCCTTCGGCACGATCTCTCCTGCTCCGATACTGCTGCTCATTTTAGGGGCTGCTTGGAGGATGTGGGTGAATGGATGTCCAGGAATTGGCTGAAGTTAAACTCTGATAAAACTGAGGTACTGTTTGTGGGCACAACAGATCCATCATGGTACTGTACCTCTGAGTTTAGGCCACATAGTTTGGGCCCTTTTTCTTCTCCTGTCTCATAGGTGAAGGATCTAGGTGGTAACATTTCTAACACCTTATCAATGTCTGGACAGATATCAGCAATCGGCAAATATGGTCATTTTAAGCTGATGGTCCTCCATAAGGTTCTTCCTTATATCCCTGCACATTTTCATGCTCCTGTGGTCTCTTCTTTGGTAATGAGCTGCATTGACTACTGCAATGCACTCTATTTGGCACAACCTGCCTATCTTTTACTCCGACTTGAGTTACTACAAAACATGGCTGCGAGAGCGGTAACCCACCCTCCCTATGGTGCGCACATGTCCCCCATTCTTCATCAACTGCACCGCCTTCCGGTTGAGGAGAGGGTGTTGTTAAAGTCTCTTTGTATTGTGCATAAAGCCTTCTACAAACAGGGGACTGAATATCTCCAGGCTACATTTCTCCACTATACTCCATATAGAGCACTCCACTCTCAAACCTCTCTGACCATCCAAATTCCCCGGAAGAAGCACTCCCGTGTGGGTGGATGCAGCTTCTCTGTGTATGCAGAAAAAGCTTGGAATGCCCTACCCTATGTTTTATGCGAAAGGGAGGATCATGTTTCCTTTTTCTATGCGTTAAAAACCTATCTTTTCTAATAGTTCTGCTACTTAGTCTGTTTCCTTCAGCTCTACTTTCTGGTCAGAGCCAAAATACCCTTGGCTGAACGCGCGCTCTACAAATTCCTATAACATGACATATACCATTTTTAACTGTTATAAAGTTTTTCAATAACAGCACAGTAGTGTGGAAACGCTTCATAGATGATACACATTGTAGTTTGATAAGAGTGTGGAAGTAACTTCATTCACTGTGTAAACTAACATCGATTTGAACCCCCACCTGAAGATCACAGGCACAAAAGACATGTTAGATTTTGTAGAATTTACAGTGCTGCATGAAAACAGTGTCCACGGTATCAACAGCTTCTTTTTAAAAAATGTTTATTACTACTTGTAGTTAATCACTGTGATTTTTAAAAGGTCAGAGTAGATTTATGTCTAGAATTTGTTCCACCTAGTTGGAGCGGGCATATTTTAAAATCTTTGCCGTGGCGATTGTCCATCTAGTATTCTCACCCGAAATCAGGCGAGTTCACCAAATCTGCTCTTCCCGGAGCTTGCAGTCCTCAAACAGCGGGATCAAATATACCAGTCTTGCAGGCCTAGTCTCCGGGTAAGACATAAACAAGTGCCTTATTGTGTGCAGTTGGAGCCGGTTCGCGCATAATCTGCATTCATTTGAACGTGACACAGATCTTATTGCCAAGATTTCATGCATAAGCAGGAGGTTTAGTCTGGCTCTCATAAAAATACTTCTCAAGGCGTTGTCTGGAAATTTAGTGCAATACGCCTGTACTTCCTTTAGTTTTTTTGGAGCTGTCGGCAGATGAATTAGCATTTTGTTATTTGCTACCATTTCATTGGTGCTAACCCAATCCAACTCTTCCATTTTTTTTTACTCTCTGGGAGTTAGAGACTAAGTCTTCCTCACTGCACGCATATCAACAGCTTCTCTTAAGAAACTTATTTGAATGTCTTGAAAAGACAAGATTTACGTCATGCTTTATCATTAGCATACACATTTTCTTTGAGGCAGTTTCTTGAGAATCCTCGGAAAATGTACTTTTCGAAGTGATGATGACACAAAGCTAAAATGGCTGAGCCAAAAACTATAAGAAAATTGAAATCCCAAAACATATGTCTTAAGACCCAACACATTTGCACAGAACAGTAATAGAGTAGCGCAAATGAAAGTTATATAAAAAAGCTCAAGAAGGGAATACATTATTGTTCCCTTGTACTGTGCATGCTGAGAATGACAGCGTGTGTCCATTTACAAGATATGGAATCGAAAAACATTCTTGAACTGTTGATGTAGATATAGACTCCCTTAGGTGCCCTAGTAAAAAATGGTTCAATAGAAAGATGATTTGGAAATCCACACCAGAAATAGGAAATACTAGTGTATTTATAATGACTTACAAGAGCCTCTTACCAGGGAAACCGACACACAGACAGGGACATCAAATCAAGTATATTGCTGCACATAAAACACGCCAATAGTACCATTACAGACAAAGCCTTCATGGAGTGAGGGCATGGAGTGACTACCAGAAAAACTGTAATAAATCAGGAATAATTAATGGCGTGATGAGCCATAAAAAAGCCCTGCCTACTTATGATGATAGACCTCTTGGTGCATTTGATATGGTTGGACTCGTTTAGATATTTTCTATCTGGGTCTACTCAATTAGACCAAATGGAGTCATCCAGGTCTCCCCCCACTCCTTTGACCTGTGGGGTGATTCAGGGATACTTATTGCCCCCTTCCCACTTATTTATAATAGGTACATGTAGCTGCTGGGAGGCCTTCTGGCAGAGTGAGGTGGTTCTCTATCCGCCATCCTGCAGACAGCACTCAACTCTATCTAAAGGTCTCATCTGCTGCCAATGTCCACCGCCGAGAGTGTTGTTCAACAATCCATAGTTATACATTTGGGTTGATGCAACATTGATTGGTAGTAATGAACTTGGACTCTTTTCATGCCATTCTATCAGAAGTTGCTAAGTAGTTAGGTTTCCTCCTTGACCTCTCACTTAGCTTTAAGACTCATCTAGAGAATATGGTGCAAGCAGCTTTTTCTCAATTATGGATACTGGAGAACTGTAAACCTTTTGTATCAGCTGACTGTTTTTGAACTGTGGTTGAAGCTTGTGTTTATAGTTGGATTGACCTGTTGATTTAACAACATGCACCTTGATGGCTTTGCACCGTACTTGACTGACTGCTACATCATTTGTGCTCACTATAGAATGTACCACTTCTGATAGAATGTCAACAAAAATGCACAAATTACCCAGTAAGCGTCCTCTGGAAAAGAAAAGCGTTCCTTACACCCTAGACTTCAAAACCACAGTCGAGGTCCTGGTAATCTCTCAAATCAATGCAGGGCTCATCCTTTTCTCGGGTGCTCCAATAACACACATGGCCCCAACTAAGGCCACTCAAAACCCCACGGCAGGAGTAATAATGGAAAACAAAAAGTTCAAACATATTTCTCCCATCCAAAATGTACTTTAAGAGTGCCTACATCACCTGAAACTAGAAACCACTTACACATTTGCCTACTTAGCAGCAAAACTCTGTCGCTCAAATGCCTTGGTCTCCACCAGGAAACAGGTCTTTGCTACACTCAAGACTAAAGTGGAGTGCAAGGAAAAAACACAAAACAGGACTTCTCCTGCTACAGCCCCAGCTACTGGAACACCATCCAGTTGCAACCCAGACTTCACCTACACATTTGAAGTTCAGGAAAGAACACAAGACCTTTCTCTTCCATCAATATTTAGATGCCACTTAGGCTCCTTTCATCCCTGCATCATATCTCATGTCACATATTGTAACCCTGCCTCCTTCTCAATTGCTTCTTAGCTATGTGTGCACTGTATTATCACCGTCAAACACAGATACACAAGTGGGTTCCACTAAATGGTTTTGTTACCTTAATAACAGACAAGTAAAATACAGTTTTCCATGCAGCAGCTGAATTTTGAGCGAATCAGGTACAATTCACCATGCTGGCCACTTTTTTTGCAACATTGTTTTATGGGGGCAAGCCCCATATACACACCTTCTATACACCAAACTTCAACAAATGCAGTGATGCAGCCACAATGAGTTGGTCTGGGACCTTGGAATCAGGTAAAATGAGAATAGAACCATTGACAACAATAGTGGTAGCCTAACAGTATCTACCTGCATTACCATTAAAGGAGGTTGCCTTGTTTATAAAGCATAGAGACGAGATAGACCAGTCTGTTTAGGGCAGAAATCTAAAAGTCCCATAGGCATGCAACAAAAAGACACAGAAACCCACAAAAATGGAAAACAACGAAAGGTTGCTCACACTGTGCCCCAGTCCTGTAGATTGCCTTTCCCACGTCCTTACATTTACTACCCGCCCCCATACCTTTTATTAGGGTCTTGAATGAGTTTTCTGTTATTCAGATAGCATTTGGGAACATACCTTCCAGTCGAGGAATGTTTTGTTTTTTTTTTTTAGCATGTTTAATGGCTTGATGTTTCTTGATTTATTATGAAATCTGTAATTGACTTGTATTTTAACTGTTATTTCATCATGTATCTCTTTCCCAGTTCATGTTAATGTTTTAATGCTGTTTTGATATTTGTTTTTTTTTTAATATGTTTTTTGATGCACCATTGTCCCTTGTGGTCTAGGTCTGCGACTTATAAGATTGCAAAAATAAATGAATAAAGTGAACAAGTAAAAAACAACTGAACCAACAAATGTCTCCATTGATTCTAGATATCCGTAAAACATATCCATAAAACATATGCCATTTGCTAATAGGGATCCCAAATACCTTTCTGCATTCTCATGCAAACCCTAGACCCCCAGATAGATAACAGCACCACCAAGCATTCAGACTTGTAGGAACTACATAGATGTTTTTTCGGCACGCTTACGTTGATGTGAACAACATAGTCCAGTACCAAGAGAAAAAGCACACCCTGTGAAATACAACTATATAGTATGGTACCATATATATGTTCCAAAATTAACAATACACGTATATCAACATCAGAAACAGTGGACTTCACTGGCATACATCTGTGGCAATTAACAATCGCTGAACTGAGGCCTTGACTGTCACAGGTGAGGCATAACCAAATGTAATGAATCAGTATTTATCTTGCACTTCAATGTTTACTGTGTAGATAAGAATCATTATTGATGTTTACACTTAAGGAAAAACAATGCAGATATCCCGCCTTCCTGATACCTTTCCATAACAGGGAAAGAATATTATTGATCTTTAGCACAATGTGTACTAAAGAATGGTTCTAATTCAAACTTGTTTATCCACTTGGATATGAAAACAATAAACATTATTTCATAAAGTTATGAAAGACAGTTGTAAAAGGATACATTTACACACCATATAATTAATAATTAGCATGTCTGTGGCCAACACAATATAATACATCACATATAAAAAGACACAAATGAAACATTTCCTCGGTGCACATAATCCGCATCGTTATGTTACCTGAATGCTGTGGCCCTGTTAGTGCATACTCACTTTAAATATCTCACGGCAGCTCTCTCAGCATATATATCACAGCAATGTAGGATCGTCTGAAGACAACCTTAAAACATAATACAACGGTAACATGTATGATAGTGATAATGATACTATTAATGCCACCAGCATGATTTAAGGTCAATGAAGTCCGAAAAGGGTTATACATTGAAGTGTTATTCTCCCACCATTTTGGCTATTTGGAAAGCTTTACAGCATGTGTCATTTTGCTTACCTCTCATTTACAGGGCATCCCACAAGGAATCCCCAACATCAATTCAGACTACTCAATCTATCATAAACACTAGATAGCAAAAAGTCAGTCTATGCTTATTAAGAAACTCCTTTTCTACAGATTGATGTTACCTTCCCGCAAAAGGGTCACATAATGACGTTTACAGTGCTATGTAGGCCTAACAAGCAGGCCATCCCACAGGAAATCCTTGATTACAGCACAAATTGACATATCTGGCATAGGCAGCACATAGCAAAGGGTTTATTTCTACAGTCTGAACACCTTTGATTTCACAAATGGGTAAATCGTCCAGGATCTTATTTTATTATGGGGTGGGCTGAATGACATATGCATTATTGATACTATTGTAATACTGCCATAGTGACACCCCTCAAATTTGCTCCTAGCATAGGAGTAAGTCAATTGCAAGTTAGAGTTACCTGTAGTAGCTTCTTTCTGAATAAAAAAAATGATCAAAGATAAAGTCAAGAGGAAGTCACAGTTACTTCTTTTTGACACCCCCCACATTTGTCTTGAGTATTCAATCATTAACCTATGTACAGTTCTCTGTCCCTATGTTTCAAACAGCATTAAAAATATGACAAAAGGATATTAATTCTGACGTTGCAAACGCTGATATACAAGAAATCTAGATGAAAGTATCATTGAATCCCTGCTTTCAATGTTGCCCGTTTCTTGGGATCAATTTATCCCGCTGCTCTCATCCTGCCATCATTATTATCGTTTGACAGATTCCTGAACTCTGTTCCCAAGAGCGGGTCAAATCCCTCCAAGCTCTCTCATGAGAAGCCTCAAGATTAATCAGCCATGTCTTCCTAATTTTCTGGTGTAGTTCCTCACTCTCTAAAACAAGTAGGCGTTATTCTACAGCTCAAGATGCCAATATTTAAAGAAAGAGATGTGGCAAATATCAGGCTGGTCTCACAGCTGTAGGTTCTAACCAGATTACTGGATTCACTAGTACAGTAGCAGTCCATGTTTATTGTCCACAAAATCCTCTGATATTTTCACAACTCATCATATGAAAGAGGGTAGGCTATACATGAACTAGGAACAATCATTCAATCATTATTTACAAAATATTATGTAAAAAAACATTAATAACAAATAATGGAACATATGTAAGTGAAAATTAATTAATGAAAGTAAATTAGCACTTACATACTATACTATAGTTTTTAAAGTCTGAGCCCAACTACCAAAAAAAAAATGAATCAAAGTAAAATTAAGCAAGATATTTTTAAATATATGGATACCTCATAACACTTAAGTATACACAAGAATGATTAGCAGTATCAATACAGTTCAAATAAAAGTCACATGAATTTCACAATAAAACAAACAACACAAATATTTGGTGAAAGGTGAGACTGTGCGTGAAGATAGATTTCTAAGATTTCATTCAAACTACATTAATAGAAATAAATACAATCAATTAAAATATATAAAGAAACAGGCTCATGTATGCAAATTAAACAACTAAACCCACTAAAACGTTAAAAAAAACGAAAAACATGCAATATTGAAAACTAGTCTTGAGTTTGTGTAACTTTTTAGAAAAGGTTGACATGTCTTGAATGTTTAATTGTCAGGAAGATGCCACCCCTTCAGCAGGATCAAATTAGATGAGCATAATATTTTTGTGATCCCAATTTGATGATCAATTGTGTATAATATCAATTTCATAATTGATATGATTCTAAACTTTACTAGATCAACGTATATAAAGCTATCTCACCCAAATCCCATAGGGCCTCAAGAATGAGGTCTGATAAAAGGTCATTCTTAGTTTTTGTTTAAGTATTCATAATTACAATCTAAGAGGGAAAGCAAAATAATGTGTATGACTAAATGGAATTTTACTTTTATCCATTTATGTATGTTTTGGTTTGCGTACCTTAAGTGATGTTGTTATTTCATTTTATTGACTATTTGTTGAAAGCAGCTGAAGATTAGAGGGAATAACTAAAAAGTGGACTGCCATGTGATTCACTTTTAAATGTTCAGTAGAAACCTCCACATCTCATGCCAAGTTCGATTTAAACCAGGGTTTGTCACAGACCAAGTGATAACTTTGACTCAACGTGAGATTCAGCTAAAGGTTTGTGTCAACAGTTTCTTGCAGTGATTCCAATGGATCTATGAGTGGAATTGAACACTACCAACCACTACATTCTCATTGATCAGATATGCAAATTCATGTTTACCTAATTGCCCCACCACTGAGTGACAACCTTTCTTTTTAACACTAATCAGGCCTAATGTATAACTCTGTTCAAACCAAAGTAAGATCAGAACCATAAGTGTTTCAAAAAGTTGTTATATATCACTGCTATAGTTTCATTTGGAACTGCAGCCACTGTCTTCCTTAATCCATGGCCATCACCTCCACTGTATTGTGTGTGTGGATAACATCCACCTGTTATGAAGTCGACTTGACATACACAGTACTAGAAATTGAAACCACATATGGACGGAGTAGCCGGCCCACCATATCCAAATGGTTTGAAGCATGTCTATGTCCCTATGAAGCTGAGTGTGCCAGCAATTAATCTAGCTTGGTAGTAGTGATCAAAACGTGTCAGTGACTGACCACATTAGTGTTTTACGACCTCCTGCATAAGCACTTTTCTGAAGCAGGTAATCTATGCCCAGTAGGCAAAATGACGTCATCTTTTCTCGTGCAAACTTTTCATTCGATCCATTCTAAAATGTTGATTTATAGTGAGTGGGTAGGATTCTTAAATATTGAGTGTGAACATTATTATCAGTGTGATTGTGACATTCAACATGTTCCTCTCCAAAACTAATGAACTGAGAATACATCATAGTCAAATCATGGCGTTTTGGTACGTAATCTGTCTAGAAAATAATGGTATGACTGTATATAGTACAGTATTGATGATGGCACATGACTCCAGAGTTCAAGAACATCCACAGCAAGAGGTTGATAAACTTAGTTAATTTCAGCATTAACAATATAAAAACAGATGGACTGCAGAGACATAGCAGCATCAGGTTAAACTAAACAGATCCTAACAACTGACACCTTTATCATTTCAAAACACTGTTTTAGAGTTTTACTTGTATCCGTTTTTGTACGTATTTTCATTTGTTGTGTGTTCTTTAAGTGATGTTGTTTTTTCATATTATTGGCTAGTTGTTGAAAGAAGTTTAATGTTTTGTCATGATAAATCGCAAGAGTACTGCCATGTGATTCAGTATTCAACGTTCTATTGAAGGCCTCACCACTCCTGACAGGCTGGATTTAGGCCAAGGATTGTCACAGACTAACGTGGTAACTTTGGCTCAACCTGAGCTTTGGCTGAAAGTTTGTTTGAGCGGTTTGTTTGGCTGTGGTCCCAATGCATCTATGAGTCGCATTGAACACAGCCAACCATAACATTCTCATAATTCAGCAAAGCCAGTTCATAATTAAATAATTGTGCCACCACTCGGTTGCAACCTTTTCCTTTAACAGTAATTGGGAGTGAAAGAGGTGGCTGAAAGATGAAAAAGGGATATGAAAGAGCCAATACACTGACTGATGAACACTTGACTGATGGCCTATCCTATGGTTAAGGTTAGTCTACTTGTATGATGCAGAAATGTGATTAGGCAAGTTGATATTGTTAAGAAGCAACAACCCTCTAGGAATAAGCCATTTTGAAACCCGTATTGTAAGGTGAGCTGATCCCCATTTTTGCAAGGATATAGAATTCCAAGGACAGATGCCAGCATGTAGAATGCTATTTTCCCCTTCTAAACCTCTGAATGGGCCATTCACAGGCAATGCAAAGAGCGTCTGAATTGATGAACTGGAAGATAGGATACTGAGAAAGGACAGGACTAGTAGGTGAGAACTGCACAAAACCGTCCCCTTCCTTTTAATCTAATATACAGAAAAGTGGTATTATTCAGCACCCCTCTTCCTCCTGGAACACTCAGCGAGTGTGCTTGCACAATAAAGTTAGATATGAGGGGATGATTAGTGGGACAGAGGGAGAGGCAAGTGCAAATCCTGTGGTGTTGGAAAGTTTATGTCGGAAGTACACAAGTCCTAGGTGCAGATTGATTTCTGGGTAGCTTGTGGTGTTGACAATTGGACATTTGTTTTATCTGGAAAGGAAAAAACAATGATTTATTAAAAGACATGAGTGGGGTTTGTAGCATGATATAGGGGATGTCATAGGGATAAAGCTGTAGCTAAGCATACAATGAGATCTGATTGACTTCACAAAAGATAATGTAGTGTGAGTGGTTTTGACAGGCATAGTGCTGTCATGTGTGTGGAGGGTCATTTTTGTATTCTCATGGTTCTGGTAGTTGGCAAGATGAATCAATTAGTTGGCAAATGAGGAGGGGCCGAGGAATCTTGAGGAGTCCTGTAATCAGAGTTTAAAGCTAGGCTAAACAAGTAGAGTTCCATTCTGCAATTTGGCTCAAATAGAAGGTAATACCATGTTGTTATCCATCACAATGATTTGTTCTCATTGTCCTGGGTTCTATATGAGTTTGTCTGTTTATTATTATTATTATTATTATTATTATTATTATTATTATTATTATTATTATTATTATTATTATTAGTAGTAGTAGTAGTAGTAGTAGTAGTAGTGGTAGAAGTATTGATATTATTTATATAGCATGAACCTAAATTGGGGAAGTAATGGAGCCCTTTACAGGTCATAGAGGGAAGTTCACAGTGAGGCAGATAGACTGCAAGGAATCATTACAGTGTATTGGGGAGCTAAAAACATGGAGAAGCGGGCAGGCAATTTGGCAGAAAAGGATCTACATGCAACTAGCGGAGGAAACAGGGGGAAGCAGATCATCCAGTCTCAAGTTAGGTGGGGCGCATAGGGGTGTGGACAGAAAGGTCTTGAGTGATTTTTGAAAGATAAGGTGATCTTGATTTTTGCCTGAGCCACCTTGGCATTGAGTTGCATGGCTTGGGTGACATACATGAGTAGGAGGACCTTCCTTAGCATTTGTGCTTGAATCTTGGCAGTGCTACTGCTCCTAAGGCTGTAATGGTGCAGTAAAGAACTGTAACCAATATGTAATGAATACATTTCTTCTTGGTGGATACAGGATCACTGCCATGGAAAATGCACTGGGTGATATATATGATTTTGAATTGTGCCCTGCGTGTAACAGGAGACATGTAAAGAAATCTGTATTGAATAAAAGTGCTAACTTAAAAGATAACATGGGGGCTGCAGCCTGTGCTTAGCAGTTAGGAAACACAAACACCACTCAGTGCCATAACTGACAAGGCCTGAGATGAACATTTCAAGTACCAGAAGATAACCTGCAACTTTTATTAAAATGGGCAACTGCTTAATATGGGGAGAAAACAAGCAGCAATTTCTAGTTATACTGATTTGCCTTTTCTGCTGCGCTGTATGTTCATTACATATATTGAGAATATGGACTGTTGATAGGAGTTTGATAAGACAATGCAATCTGAATTGTGGTGTTTTATGAAAATAGGCACATTATAAGCTACAATTGTGATTGAAACCATCATTAAATGGAGCCAACACTGAATTCTATAGGAGTCCTTTTAGCTCACAAAGAATCCAGCCCTCAGCATGCAGTAAATGAGGACAGATAAGTTACCTTTACAAGCTAATTCACTCCTTGAAGCATGGCCACTTCATATAAGGATCATCCTGTAAACAGGTGAGGCAAACTGGACCATACTATAAAGTTAAAGTATGGAGTTTTATTACTTTTCCGATGTGTATGTTAGGGGTGAAGAGTTAAAAAAAAATATTTAAGTTAAGTTTATTCTGTGGTCCTGCTCAGTTCAAATCTATTAACAATATCTCACAGGTTTTCCCGAATGAAAGAATGTAACACTACAGGTCTGGAAACTATGCAAGGGGAGACAGAATTAACATCATA
Source organism: Ambystoma mexicanum (assembly GCF_040938575.1). NCBI lineage: Eukaryota > Metazoa > Chordata > Amphibia > Caudata > Ambystomatidae > Ambystoma > Ambystoma mexicanum. The sequence goes on from NC_090933.1 coordinate 1,101,272,620, forward strand.
AAACCACGGATATACTAATTACAAAGGCTTTTATCATCAGTCAGGCCCCCAGCCTTACATACCATATGAGCAAGGCCTGAGTCAACAAGAGCATTTTTACAGCCCTGACTCAACAGAAACTAAATACTGCGTTCCTAGTCTTTGTATCTTGACAGAAGAACTGCAACTGCAGGGTAATATATTTGTATAAAGGAAAATTCCTTTTAAATGTGCATTGAATTGTTTAAATCACATGCATATCTGGAACCAAACCTCTTAGAGAACTAATTAAGGTGTTGCAACATTCAACTGGAAATCCGCTAATAGATTGACCAGCAATGCTTTAAAAAAAATAATTATAATTTAATATGTAAATTAGGCGAATTTGTATTGTGTCTGGAGCAAGCTAGTGACTGATATGTTGTAGAGTCCACAGGGATGAGCGTGTCACTTTGTGATTGGAAAATAAGTTGAATACAAATGTAGAAGTAAGTTAAATGGAAAAAATATAACTCAGTCATTATTTGTTCTATTATGATGAGAATTTCATCAATTGTTTCATGCCAGAGAAAGGAATCTGGTGAGCAGATTAGTAAATTGCTAATATAGGCGGGATTCATTATAAGAGATGGTGGTAATATTTAATGCAAAAATATAACTCAGTCATTATTTGTTCTATTATGATGAGAATTTCATCAATTGTTTCATGCCAGAGAAAGGAATCTGGTGAGCAGATTAGTAAATTACTAATATAGGCGGGATTCATTATAAGAGATGGTGGTAATATTTAATGCAAGAAATCCCTGAAATGACATCACATTAAATGGGAAGGAAACAGGGTTTAGAAGTGACTGCCATAAAACTGCCTCCTTCAGTAATATACCCAATGGCTACTGTGAATTGCTAGGAATGAGAAACAGACACAGAAGACTCATGTTTGGGCTATAAACCTTTATTGAAAATAAAAGGTATTGGGGGGTCATTACGACCCAGGCGGTAAGTACGCCAACTTTACCACCATGGTGTAAACTACGTTTACACCATGGTGGATGGCGGATTTACCGCCCCATTCCAAGGTGAGTGGGGCGGTAAATCCCCATTTCCCATTTACCCTTCCCCATTCCCATTTTTGCCCAATAGGGCATAATGGGAGTGGGGAAGGCGCTAATTACGGCACCGTAAATTACGGTGCCGTAATTAGCACCAAGGCGGGTTAGCGCCATGGGTTTTAACGGCTGCTAATAGCAGCCGTTAAAATTGGAATCAGGCGTTAAGGGTTAACGACGGCGTTAACCCTTAACGGCTGAGTTGTAATGAGGCCCATTGTCTCACTATGCCTAATCTAGTAGGGATTTCCCTACCTCAACACAAGCTAATGATCTGTCCTTTGTCAAAATGTCCAAAAATATGTATATGTCCTGTGTCCGTAACCCTATTCTGGCTCTCAGACTCTAAAACCAATTATAAGGTGCAAAGGTCACAGTCTCTATTCTTTGAAGTGCAGAAATGTTCCAATCCAACACAAAAGTATAACTCCAACCAAACAATTCCAAGCGGACAATACAATGTTCGCTTCCTCAGATTCCATTTCTCAGTATGTAAATGTTTAACACAAAAATCATCAAGTTCTTTATAACCCAAGAGGGCAACTCCCTCCTCTTGGTAATTTTGCAGTTCCGGGGTATAGCTCCATTCCCCAGGTTTCTCTTTATATTCAAGACAGTTTATTTTCACTGTATTCTCCATTTAGTTGCAGTTGTTAAACTCACAGGTTCCCTGGTGTACTCCCCTGCCAGGTTCCTTTCGTTTTTTACAAGAATTTACAATTTTAAAGGTAGGATTCTTCAACTTGTCACTGTGTTTTACACACTTGGCTTTTCATAGTATAATCTCCAGGCAGGTTTAAGTACTTTGAAAACAATCTTAAGGGTATGGATCTTCCTTGAGATGTATTAATTACACATACTTACACTGTCCTGCCAGGTCTTAGCACTTTGACAACAATCCAAATGGTATTGATCATCCTTGAGATTTATTCATTAAACATACTTGACTTTGCTTGGTATACTGCCCAGCCAGGACTTTCATGCATCATGCAGTCTTTCACATATTTGATTTACAATTTCTTTTACACTGTTGGCTCTACCTGGCACACTCGCCTGCCAATGCTTCCATGCAGCCAAGTTCCCTTTTGACCATAGAACAATGTAAGCCCAATGTTGGCTTCTTGACTCTTGTTCACCAATTTTAGTTTTAACATTTGCCTTGGTATTCTCTCCTTTTAAATATGGGCTCAGCACCCTTGCTGCAGCAAGTTTTACAAACATATTATTCTCATGACAATCTTCTCTCTGCATTTCTCGTATTAGTTCCCCAAAGTGGCACACACTTTCCAGCAACCCAGTAACCCATTGACTTCCCTGGTCTTACCGGGGTCTCTCAGTGTCCTTCGGGCTCTCCTCTTATCGTTCTGTTGGGCTCCTCCCTTCTCTTGGCCTTCTGTCCTGTTTCACTCTTCTCCTTTTTTCATCTGTCAGCTGCGGAGCATTTAAACTTCCCGGGCTGCTTGAGCAATCTCCAGAGACTAGAAAACCACATTGGTTTGCTGGTCCCAATCTTCTGCATTGCTCCATCTCTCTTTCTTGTCCCAGTGTTAGGTCGTTCTTCAGTTAAAGTGGAGGATGTTGGGATGGATTGTCATTGGAAGTGATCATTACTACTCCCTCTTCCTCATCACAGTTGCTACTATTTTGTTCTCTGCAGGACATGGGTGAATATTATGAGTGGAACTGACAGATTGGTGAGGGAGAGAGTCACAATAAGCTATACAGGCATGAGGAATAGAAGGGACATCCCAAAAAGGGAATGGTGGTATGTAATTTCCTACAACAATGCCATACCCTCCTGCTGAGGGTTGCCTCACCCACGTGGCTCTCCTTCATATAGCCACTTCCAGGGTCAGGATCAGGTAGAGGCTATCATCCCCTGGGCACATGAGGAGAGACCATCTCAGTGAAAGAAGTGATGACATCATCAGATTAATCTCACTACGGAGGGGTATGTATACTGTGATGTCACTTTTGGAACACTCTCAATCACATAAATTGAACAATTGGAATGGGGAAAGTATACACACCTCAAAAAGGTGCAGTTACTGTGATATATAAGATTTAACACACACTCACTCTGGGAGGAGGGACACTGATAGACTTACTCGCTCACTCACTGACTGATGGAGAGAAACAAATAATTGATAACAGGAAGGAGAAGGAATAGATTGTTCTCCTTTTAAACCAATTGATGAATTTTTGGCAGAGGATGTAAGCGAGACCTAGTAGGAGTTAAAGTCCCAGGCCTCATTCTGTGGAAGAAGTATCTGACAGGCTGTGGAGGAAAGCTGATCCCATCTCGCTTACTGATGCCCACCTGTTCCGCGAAGGGAGGGAATTGAAACAGTTCTTATGAGGATGTCCACCTGTCTGTGATAAAGCCAAAAGAAATTCATATGTGAGTATGTTCTAAAGGGGAAACAATTCTGATGGAAGTGATACTACAAAGGGGATTTAAATTTAATCCTGGCCCTGTTCTTTGTTAGTACTAAGGGGTGAATACAAAAACTAATTGTGCATCCTGAGTTAGGAAATGTTTCAGAAGTGTATGTGCTTCTGGAAAAACATATGTAATAATAGACTAGGTCCATGGTGTGTCGACAGTGAGATCCCCCCACTCTTTCTCTGTGCGAAGACGTCTAGCATGGAAGAATTATCGAGGAATCAAATGGACATCTTCCTTTGTCCATACTTAGAAAATAATATAACTGAAGTAATTCCTGGGTTTACCATCAAGTAGAATACTGTTGTTAAAGTTAAGTTGCTTCAGGCATAGGGGAGAGGGTGATTATTCACTACCTAGTCTCTCACTGTTTCCCATTGAAAGAGAGAAAGTACACTTTTACCCAATAATTAAATTAAAACAATTGCAAAAGGAAATCTAGCCTATATACCTGTGGAACATACTTTCCTTTCTATAAGCCAACTACATACATGAAGTTCTAGCAGTTGTTGCAACTGGGTTTTTAAAATGCTGTTGAAATTCTGGCATGTATATTGAGTATGTGGTGGTCTCTATTTTGAATAAAGCTCAAGTAGCGAGAATTGCATAGGCAAGGATATTTTAAACTGATGTGTTGTTTTTCACAAATGAAAGATTCCTCCTGGACTCTCACGCACTCAATATATTGGTGCTTGCACGCTCAGGGTATATTATGTGCATAAATAGCTATGGTGAAGGGTGTGTTACTAAAGTCTAAATGTCCACAACTGTAGCCCTTAAAACAGAAGTGACTAGTGTGTTGATGATTTCTCATCATTGCCCTTTTATGAAGAAAAAAAATGGTTTATCTGTAATCTGTTTCAATTATTTCTATTTGGTTAATAAATATACCTTCTGTGTAACCCGGTGTGTTTCTTGTCCCGAAAGAGGTGTTTACTGAGGTTTTTTGGAACCAGCCCAAAACAAGTGCATACGCAAATCCCACTACAAGTTCCACGCTCATGCTACAAACATGAATTCACGCGAGAGAGACAACAATTCAAGCATGTAAACTTGCCATTTATTTCACAATAAGTCGATAACACAGCAATTCAGCATAAATGGAAAATTGAAAGTTGGATGTTACAGATATCTGGAGCACAGTCTTACATTCCTTTGGAATGCGAACCGCCTAGGACCCTGTCAGCTTATGGACTGGCCTCCCTCTCAGGCACTGGACTGGCCTCTTGCTCTCTTTTGGGTACTCATCAGCCCACAAGTGAGATGTGGCAACAGGAACTGCCGCTAGGGGTTATCAAAACAGGGCATCAGCTCGTGCTCGGTGCAAAACCCACTGGAGAGTCCTTTCTTGATCAATGTGCGTGTACACTTTTATCAGGTCTGCGTGTCACTCCGCATGACGTCAACCATCTAGAATGTTCGCTAACTTGTTGAATTAGCAAAATTAGCAAAAAGTACTGGTAGGCATCAGCCTGCTCATTCCTTCTTTCCCCTCCCATCCCAGAGACCAGTCGTGCTGGGAAACGCTTTGCTGGAATGCGTCTTATCAGTGTGCCCGGGTCAGCTCGTACTTTCTAGTGTGAACATGTATCTGTTAACCATGTAAAGTGGAACGGCTCTTGCAAAAGCACAGCGTCTCAGTGGAAGCTAAATGAAAGCATTGCCATTAACCCCTAGAGAGCAAGCTATGCAGGCCCTGCTTTCTGCTTGTTAGTGTCTAAGCACTATACTGCTAGGCTGCAAACATTCACTGCATGCCTCTAATAGCTATTACCCCTATCCTGCCTTGGCAAGCTGTGCACCCACGCACTGTTCAGTTAGCTCAACAGGTTTTGCCCCTGCACACATCTTAATTATTATATCACATGGAGGGACTCTGTAAGGAATCAATTCTATTAAATTGGGAATCCCCGATTCATAAAAGAACTCAGTAAATAAAGGGGAATAGTGCATACGTGGTTTGGGTGGGTGGAATATTCCCCTGAATCAGACATTGCACGGTTAAAATATCCTGCATGCCTGTGGAGAGTTTGAAGAACTAGATGCCATGAGAGGCCTACTTGGAGGCTTTTGGAAAACCTATTATGGAGAGTACTGTGGTGATGGCATGATGTGTCAGATGGCTTGGCGGTCGAAGAAGCAGTTTCCTATTACAACTTTAACTTGAGGTTTGAATGTAAACACTCTGTCTATCAAGAGTCTGAGGTTTTTGATAAATGCAGTCATGTTTCCACAGTTTCTCATTACATCAGGACAAGAGTTAATTGTACAGTCGGTTACAGAGTTTTGGTTAGGTTTAGTTTAAGTCAGTGTGTTGTTATCCAGAGGTCAATATATACGAGAGACAGATGCTAAGGTCTTGTTTATTTGTGGTTGAATTGTGGATGTGTTTGTAGATGATTAGATCACTTACCACAGAGTTCAAACACTTAACATTTGTAATTTCCAAAAGGGGGATCATGTATATATTGAAAAGTAGTGGGGAAGAGGTGGATCCTTGTGGTGCTCTGCAGGTGGTGTTGAGGGGGAGTGACCTCAAGTAGGACAGGATGGTAGCCCCAGTTCTGTCTGAGAGGAAAGATTTGATCCAAAATAGCTTGGTTCCCTCTAGTCCGATGCCCATTAGATTTCTTAGCAATATTTAGTGGCACTCACTGTCGAAGGCCAAAGACATTTCCAGAAGTATGAATGCAGTTGATATGTTGGCTTTGCCATTGCTTTTAAATGTGTCCTGTATGAGGAGAAGGATTATTCTGCCCCCCGCAATCTCCCCCGCAGAGATCTGAATCTTTGTTGTCATTGATGCAGGAAGTTGGTAATTTTCACATTTTCCCTAATTTGTTGCTATATGAATTTCTTGAGGATTTCGGTGATTGGTTATATTTTAGAGATGGATGTGAGGTTTGTAGCGAGGATGGTAGTTTTGTTTGGAACATTACCCAAAGACAGCAGTTGTGTCCTTAACGCCTACGTGCTCGTTCCCTCACTCGCACTCCCTAGTTCCAGCCTCAGCTTACAGCCTGCCAAATCTCCCTGTTAACCCTGAGCTCCGTAGTTTCTCTTTCGTATGGCGTTCTACACTCGGCGGTTAGTAGCCGGTGGTCTGGCTACTGGGAAGAGAGGGCAAAGGATTGAATAATCTTGTGCACTTCTTGGAGCACACCCCGGAATCAGTGGTCCACCGTCTGCTATCGAGAGTGGAGTGAAGATTGGGCAATCACCCATGGGTAAGCGGTTAACACTCGTTTTGTTCTTTGGGTTTTCAACTGTGTCTTGTTTCGGCAATGAGGGGCTAGTGGCCAGTGGCCCCTGCAATCCTCCCAGCGCTATGCCAGTTACGAGGCTGCAATCAGAGCCGGGTTTGAATAAGGGATCACACAGGACTCCAGAAATGGAAATGGAAACTGCCCTTACCCAAGGGTTGGGTCCCTCGGGCACCATTTCTATGCATAGGGAGGAACCCCACCCACAACCATCACCACTGACACCACTCAGAAATAGCAACCGCTTTTCTGAGGTTCTTGCCCTCAGTGCTAAAAGAAAAATGAAGCTACAGCAAGAACAGCTTGCCTGTACTAAACTCTTGTTTATTAGTAAAAAGCGTCAGAATTACCCTAATTCTGAAAGCAATGTCACTGGCCCGCCGGCACTAAACCCCATGCCTATGCAGCCAATAGTAGCTAATTCCCATGATGATAGAGGAGGGATAAATGGGTGTGATATTAAGAATAAGGAAGCAGAGAATGTAGAAGGCTATATATTGAAAAGAGCCCAGTCTGTGCTAACCCAGCCTAAACTAATGGGGGATCAGTTAAGTCATAATTTAGTGGGAAGTAATGGTAAGGGTTTGGGGGAGCCGAGGATACTGGAGCCCTGAAGACTTCTCCAAGAGCAGCTGTTGTGAGATCGTACGGTTTGCACAAACACCAGAGACTTTCAGAACTGGGTTGTGTCTGTAGGTTCTAACATGCTTGACTCGTCCCAGGCTAATCCTAACAAGCCCAGTCCCATAAAATCAAGGAGAATGGAAAACTCCTCTCAAACTACACCTTCCAAGAATGGTCTCCAGCAGAGCTGCCAAACAGACTTTAGAAAAACGCCCTCCCTGAGAAGGCTGCTACCCCCACCCCTGGTCCGGTGGGCAATGGACTGCAAGAGAAATGTAGGCCGCCCATGAAGGTAGTTCCATTGGTGGCCTTTGGCCTTTCCATCAGGCAAGAATATTCGTCAAAGAAAATCAAAAATGACTATAATTGAGGACCTACATCTAAGGAGATTTGCTCTGGATCCCAGAAATGTTATTATCACCAATGTGGACAGGCCAAGCCAATTTGAATCTAGGGAGGCCTTGAAGAACAACATTTTGTTTTGGCTTAATGCCAAATCGGGCCCTAATTGTGTGAGAACTTGAGACCTAAAGGTCCTTCGCAGAACCCAGATCGACAATTGGTGTCATACTGACAATATGGACTGTCTCATTGTCGGATGCGGGGCTATTAGCCTGCCCCTGTACTTGAATAGAATTGTATTTTTACAGCATATGCCCTTTTCTACTAATCTTGGAATTGTGTTGAATTGACATGCGAATGTTTTAGCTTACAGATAACAGTCTTTTTAGGTTTGGACACTGCTTTATTGGCCTGTAGTGGAGTTTTCTGAGCATACCTAATCTAGTTATGGACGTAATGGCTACGTTTTCGCACTGGCACTGTGCTGAGTCATTGTGTTACCTCTTTGTTGTCAGATTTGTCACTTGTATGATTTGGTTATGTGCCCTGATGCCTACAGGCTTTCAGCGCTTTATAATCATACAAATAAATACATGGGATTGGTGAGGGGTTGAAAACGGAAAACATTTTGATTTATTCTGCAATTTTTAAAGTTTCCTTTTGGTTGTGCTGTAAACACTCTAGGTAGGGTCATGGGTAGCTTTCTTTACGAAGCATGAGATTGTTCGAACAGTTGAAGGAATAGGCCTTAGTTGATGGATAGGTATACAATTAAATTATGATCCATTTTAGGGTGAGGAAGGAAATTGATATAGAGTAGGTCACAACTAATGACTCTCTTATATCCTATTGACCATCTTGCATGGCATAAACACACTACACGTCCTGTAGGGATTGTTTATATTGAGGAAGGTGATTAGATAACTTATAGCAGCTGAAGATCAATGTGCAATCTTTCAGTGGCCATACCAAATACTAGATGTTGGCGAAGATACTCAAACCATTTCTCAGATTTGTTTTGAGTCAGGTGAATGTATTTAGTCTCTGGTACTGAGTATAATATCTTTCTGTGACTGGATCAAATATTAGTTGCAGAGAAAATAGCTTTATTTCTATTGGCAGACGGCCAGCAGGTTTACTCAGTAGTTGGAGGGGGCTGCCCCATATTTGAATGTCTCTATCTAATACTAGGAGCAGAGGAAATCTAGTAAAATGAGGTTGTGTTCAGCTGATGTTAGTGATGGTGCTGTCTTGTAAAATGTTAGTTGCAGAAAACACATTTTATATTCATTGATAGACTCGAGAAGTTATCCTCAGTGACTGTAAACGACTCGGGCATCTCTTAGTAGGCAGACCAAATACTGTTACGTCCAAAAAGTAATATGTGTGTTGCTAGGCTTGAGGATAGTAATTCCGTGGCTGTGACTGTCGTCTTTTATTGGACAGGCCAAAACCTGCTGCAAAAATGCCTTATATTTCTTGATCAGCAGGTGGAAATGATATTTAGTGGTTGCAAGAGACTGCCATTCTTAGTGTCCAGCCAAAATACAAAATACTTCTTCAAGGCTACAATGTTGTGAATAGCAAATTCCATTGCGGCAAGAGAGTGCATTCAGTGCCGGTAATTGAGTCTGCAACGTGACATCGTCTTGTGGTTATGGAGAAGTTACCATTTTGAGTGACATCTCGGGATCACCTCAAAGCGCAATCAGGATTGGGAAGTGCGTGGAGGAGGAAAAGTCCACTGATTCTGTGGTAAGGAGGAAAAGAGTTACAGATTGTATACACAGATGAGCTGGGAGAAACAGGTACTGAGGTGCTCTACCACCCACATCAATTGATGACAAGACTCTGGAAAATTATAATAATGTTGATGTTGATTATGACCAGGATAATGTTGGTAACCCATCCAAGTAGGAGTAGATGGAAGAGGATACATCCAGATTTACAGTGATAGAACGGAAGAAGAAACCAACTTGTCCACCTATGTACAGGGTCTTTCAAAAACAGCCTAACCGATCTGAAAATGCAAAACATCAGTATACAGCAACCACAACACCAATTTCCCCATCCATGTAAAGGACCTATGAAACTTCTAAATACTAAAGGACATAGAACACCTGCATCTCATCACCTGCATTAAATGCAATCAATATGTACACGGGGCAAAAATCTGTATTAACTTGAGCGCCACATCTCTGTGGTGTCATATGATGTGACCCCATGCACAGGACTTGGATGAAGTCTTAACCATGCCACCCCAGATAAAAATTGCTTCTGTTATGCTACAGCTCTTATGACGAATTGCAGTGGGGCTGACTGACTAGATATGCGTGTCATTAGCATTAATGGTACTACTGTTGGGTACTTGAGGCATGTTACTAATATCATACAATCAGAGTAATGCACAGAGAGGCATTTTCCAGACGGCAGCACAGTAGTACCCCAGGCAATTTGTTCAGTTCTCCCGTTGAAATTAGAGGTGCAAAACAAGCATTTTGCAATGTCTCCAGTTCCTGCCACTTCCAGAAACATATGCCACAAGTGTCTTATATGCTACATTGCGTTTTCATCTTCAAATCTTGCTTTTTTCCCCAAAATTGCCAGACTGTGAACAATTGCTGTAGAAATCACACCACCAGTGATCGGCCATCAATGACAACAAGATAGGAAATGCACAGTGCTAGGCATGATGTTTTATCAGTCTTACTAGCCTGTCTATTGCATGATATAGCCTCATTCCCACTTCAAAGTTTTGCAATGTGTGGCTTTACTTTATTCTTCCCAGGTAATAGTGACATTGCATTTAGAGGTGGCTGGATGCATTTTCCATACATCTCTACGATCAAATACACCCTGTTCTTTCTTGCATCCATAACATACGATTGATTAGTTCCAGAAGGCCACTGCTAGCCTGCATCATGTTGTGTTCTATGGATGAAAATGAAAATATTTACAGTGAGGAAAGGGGGAGCACGATTCATTGGAGGTCTGCAATCTGAAGATTTCTTTGCTGTGTCACAGCAATTGTAGTTCATACATTTGAACCATGTGCATCACCATTTGGTACATTAGTTTAATTCCAGTCTGGATTGGCTTGTTTAACTCCAATGGGCACTTTAAACTATTTTTCAGTCCCGTTTCAGCTCTCTGTACACATTGGTAAGGCTAGTAGCTTCTGCAACTCTTTCTGATCATCTCACCACTTCTACCAAATCTGGGGACAATTCTTCTGGCCCTGAGGGCAGTATCTCCAAGTATCTGTTCCCTTGCCACTTTCACAGAAACCACCTGTCGTTAGTGTGCGCAAGCATGCAACATCTGTTGGCCCCTCTCTACCTGTCCAAATAGAATCACACCCACAGATCTGCCACCAATAACTACAAATGTGTGATGGTGATGGAGGCAAGTCCTGGCTAGTGGATGGCGTCTTTGGTGCATGATGCAGGGAGTGCAGGGATGCTTGGGCAGGCTCAGAGGGTCGGGCACTGGGAGCTGATTGTGCTGATATGGTCAGCACTGGTAACAGGCAGGTCTGTCCTTCTGTGGGGACACATCCCCATTCCCATCCCATCATTGAAGGATGCCGTGGAAGAGGGGTCACTGGAAAGTGACATAGACACAACAGGAAGAGTAAGTAGATGCGTCAAATTGTTATGTGCTAGTTTATTTCCATAGTCCCTGAAGACCTATGTTCTTTGCTGTACCCTGCTTCACTGGTACCTTGCATAGATGGTATCTAACAGTGCCTTCCTGCCCCCAAACAGTTTTCTACTCAGGCAAGCTTAAGTGATCCCAAGCCCATGACAAGGCAGTCACTGGGGGTCATTACGAGTATGGTGGTAGTCATGGCGCTATGTGCACCATGACTGCCTCCCATACCGGTACCGACTCCGGTTTGGTTCAATTGGGACTTACCAGTGTAGTCCGACCTTTGTGGGGCCGGTAAGGCCCCATTGAAAAAGCCATTCCCCATTCCCATTTGAGCTCCCATATGGCTCAATGGGAATGGGGAGGGCGCAAATAACGGGCTGGCGTATGTCAAGCCCGTTATTTGCTCCCTGGTCCCTTAACAGGTCCCATCCACAACGCCTGGTCAGACCAGGCGTTAAAGGAGGGACCCGCTAAGGGACCTCGTAGTAGGGCGGTAAGGGATTACCGGCACCGGTCTCCTTACTGGTGCCCGGTATCCCTTACCGCCCTACTCGGAATGAGGCCCAGTGTCGGTATGTAACCTGTGTCATCTGAAATTTGACAAGGGACACCTTTGTCTGCCTGTCCCCCTTATCAACATCTGGCACATATGCATAGACTTAGTCTCTTTATAAATTGTATTTATTTATTTATTTATTGGGTATTTATAATGTGCCTATACAGCAAATGGTGTTTCAAGGTGCAACAAGACAAAAGATGGGGAGGGGGACAGGGATGAAGAAAAAGAACATCTGTCCTACTAGGCCTTGTAACATTTGGATTGTGGAAGTGCAAGTGCAGGGGATTGGGGAGGGGGGAAGTACAGGTCAGAGCGGAATGCACTAATGCTAAGGAGGGAAAGGAAGTGCAGGTAGTGGCAAGCGCACAATTGCTGGGGGGAAGAGGAGTCCCAGGCCCCAGAAAGCCTCGTGGATAATACAGAGGTTCTTGAACTTGATCCTTGCAACAACCTAGAGCCAGTGGAGAGAAATAAGGGCTGTAGAGAAGTAGTCCCGGGGATAAAGGCCAAGGATCATTCTTGCAGTCCTATTCTGGATTAGTTGAAGGGGGTGAAAGGAGGATTTAGGTATATTGAGGAAGAGGCTGTTGCAGTAGTTCAGTCTAGTGAGAACCAAAGCTCTGAAGACATTGAGTTTCAGGGGGAATGTGAGAAAAGTGAGATTGCCTCTGAGGAGGTGCAGCTGGTTGTGGGCCTTCTTGGCAAAGTCAGTGATGTGAGGAGAGAAGGAGAGAGAGTAGTCGAAGATGACACCAAGATTTTTTTGCTCACAAGAGGGCAAGGGGAGGGGGCCTATAGAGGGCAGTGCTGAGGCAGGCAAGGTATCAGAAGGTAGACACAGACACAAGGAAGCAAGTTTGTAAAACCTTTAACTTGAAAAGGGGTTGAAGACTTTCTAACTGGCCCTATTTCTAAATTGGAGCAGTCTCAACCATTAAACTAAGTCAAAAGGTAGTCAAATGTCTGTCAGTCAAAATAATAAAGATGTCTGTATCAAACCTTTGTCTTGTCCTCCCCCTGTCTCCCCAAATGTTCTTATCACACCTAGAATCACTTGTGTACAGGTCCGTTATAAAAGACGTATCATATCATATATCATACAGGACTGGATCAAAATAAAATAGTAAATGAAAATAATATCAGGATGGCACTGGAGCTGTCCCACAGCTCCCTTACTCAAGCTTCAGTTACTTGGGATTCGAAAAAGTTAATTGTGTTCAAATAGTTCATACAAAGTTCCTTCAGGTTTCTAAGGGCTTTCGTTTTCCAGAGAGCTAGAAGCCCTTCTCGTCACCTTCTCTCAGGAATTTCACAGTTCACAATATTTTGCTTTCACAAGACTCTCTTGCTCTGGTTTCATCAGGGGTTTTCTTCCTCTACAATTGCAATAACTTGACAGTTCTCTTCACATCAGATTCTCTTGTTCCAAAACAGAGTTCTCTTCCCCAACAATTAAAGAACTGAACAAATCTTCATATCTGAGACTTGCGAGAGTGCACAGTTTTACTCAGCCCTGTGCGGGACCGATCTGATACCTTGGGTTCATGGGATCGTGCTCCTGGCACTCTATCACTTTTATTACAGTTCACAAACAGGGCTGTGCCCCAGGCACTGTTTAGCTTCTTTACTTTTTTCACAAACACAATCCTGCAACAGACACTCTTTGGCTTCTTTACTTTTTCACAAACAGGGTCGTGCCCCAGGCACTCTTTAGTTTCTTTACTTTTTTCACAATTAGCTTTCACGGTCGTGCCTTAGGTACTCTTAACTTCTTTTGGGGTTTCAGCTCGCTCTTCCTAGATCACGCAGCTCCCCTCTCATGCTTTCTATTTTGCTTCTACTTCGAGCTTCACTCAGCTCCCCTGCACTTTCGTAGAGTGATTCAATTTCAAACAGAGTTTTTCGACAACATGTAAACATACAAGTGACCACTCCGTTACTTTGTTTCCTTCCCTTTCACAATTATAGCTTTCACATTAGAGTTCACAATGGACAATTGAAGCATATTTTCAGTGCGTCTTTCATCCTATGCTTGTCCATCACTTGCAACAAATTATCTCTTGCGCTTCGTGTTTTTCACCAACCGGGCTCCCATCTCACTTTGAACTCTCCCGTTGTGATTACTTCAGCGTAGCTTTTGCAGTTATGTCGTATCTAGGTCAGGGGCTCCTCTTCTGCCCCTCAGACATTCCTGGACTGCCTCGCTGGCTCAGGGGAATGAGCACCTCTTCAACGACTTCCCTTCAGAGATCAGCATACCATACAATCCCTATCTGGCTGCTTGAAGACGCTGCTCCCTTGCCACCCTTTCTCTAGCCTTCTCAAACCACGGGCTCTCAGCGTCTCTACACTCCATTCTTTGACAGCAGATCTCGGGATGCTTAAGCTTTCCCAGTTTTCTGTCAGCTGGTTCTCTGACTCATGTTCATTCTCAGGTTCCAACTCATTTGTTCTATTTCTTGCAGCTACTCCTTTCATACACCTGTGGTTTATTAACAGATCCCAGGTGGATACAATCTTCGCTCAGTGCCTGTCTTCGCCTGCTCTTGTTAGTGGGACATTCATGGAAATAGTAGAGTGCCTCTGAATGTAATTTCTTGGTTTTAATGGCACTGTGGTGTTTTTGAAAGGAAGAGTATGCTTGTGAAATACTCCTCTTCCTCATTTAAGTCCTTTTGGCAAAGGAATGGAGAAAGTGGGTGTCTCGGGATATATAGTATCCCATGAAAGTCAAGTAAGTTTCAGGTAGGTGTATGTTGGAAAAGGGGGGATAGACAAGCTGTTGTGGGCGCATCAGTGATTTATTTCTATTCCCCTCACCTGGCTTTATTGTTATCATGATAGTTGGGATGATAATGGAGTCATGGTTTTGACCCTTTCTTTCCTTTACCATCTTCAGATAAGAATTGCGGGGAATGCATTGATTGGTTCTTTCAACAATTCGGGACATCTGAGAGAAGGGAGGTTAGGTTAGGCTTGGTGTAAAAAAAAAGGGATTCCTGGGTTGTTTTTAGATTTCCTTATTCTTTTTCCTTGAAACGGGTTTGGAATTTTCCCAGGTTGTTTATTTATTTATTTATTTAGTTATTTATTTAAAATGTTTAGATACCGCGCAACATGCCCGAGGGCCTCAGAGCACACAAATGAACAATACAAGACAAACAAACACAGATGTGGAGAGGAGCAGATGATTCAGTGTCAGAGTGGCAGAGCAGAGCAACAGAAAACAAGATTAGGTTAATCAGAGGGAATGTTGAAGAGATAGGTCTTCAGCCTTTTTCTAAACTCTATGGTCATAGGAATGGCTCTGAGGCAGTATGGACGTCCATTCCAGGCAGTCGGGGTTCGAACATCAAAGCTATGACTGCCGGCTTTGGCCAATTTGAATCTTGGCTGCACCAGTTTGAGTTGGTTCTCAGACTTGAGAATGCACAAAGGGACATAGTGCAGAAGGCGATCCACAAGATATTTCAGAGCTAGATTGAGTACACATTTGTGGGTCAGCATGAGGAGCTTGTGGGTGACTCTGTGCTTCACAGGAAGCCAGTGAAGTTCCCGCCTGGAGGCTGTAATATGAGTCCGTTTAGAAAGGTCAGAGATGGCATGGACGGATGCATTCTGAGAAATCTGCAAAGATGACAAATTAAGCTGAGAACAGCCACTCAGAAGGCTATTGCAGTAATCCAAGTGGGAATTAACAAGGGCAGTGGCAAGGATGGCTGCATTTTTGTGTGATGCAAAAGGTTGAATGTTACAAAGTAATTTATTGACCAAACCAAATGAAGAAGGAATCTGGGAAACATGCTGATTCATAGTTAACTCTGCATCCAGGGTAACGCCAGTAGTCTTTACCTTTTTAGCTACTGAGATGATAGTGCCAAGAATGGAAAACCGGTCAAGTGGCACAGCGAGTAGAGCGCCCGCTTTGACACCCGTGCAGAGCCTGTTAACGCAGGTTCGAATCCCGGCGGGGCCAAACTCAGCCTTTCATCCTTCCGAGGTCGATAAATGAGCACCACACACCGTGGGTAATAATAAGCAGCGCTCAGATACCTGAGGGTTTGTAGCGCTATATAAAAGCCTAATTATTATTATTATTATTATTATTATTATTATTATTATATTCCTGTGGTAAAGTTTTAAGTTTCAGACTGGAGGCCACAGCCAGGAGTTCAGTCTTCTTGGCATTTAAAGCCAAGGAATTGGTAGCCATCCAGGTGTGGATGGCAGAATAGATGGAGTTAAGGTTGGCAGGTCCTGAGCATAGAGACCTGTAAATTTCATGACGACCTGGGTATCATCAGCATAATTAGTATACTGGGCGCCTAGGTCGTCAAATAGTCTCAAGAAATTAATGATGTAATATTAAAGAGGGAAGCGGAAATACAGGACCTCTGCGGAACATCACAGGTAGTTGTGAAGGGCCTTGAAGAGGCATCTCCTGTGGTCACTGTGGCATTACACGGGCCAAGAAAGGAAGCAATCCATTGAGAGGCATGGGGGAAGCAACCAACAATAGTAAGAAGTCTGTCCTCTAGAATTCCATGATCCACGAGATCAAACACAGAGGACAAGTCCAAAAGCATCAACAATGCTGGTTGCCCAAGGTTGACAATATTCAGTAGAATCGCCTTAAGGTCCAGCATGGAAGTCTCAGTGCCATGCCCTGCTCTGAAGCCTGACTGATGGATGGTGAGAATATTATTTTGTTCAATAAAACTCTGAAGTTGTATATATGCCACCTTATCAAGGATCTTAATAAGAAAAGGCACATTTGTTATGGGACAATAGTTGTACACAGAGAAAGAATCGAGGTGTCCATTTTTAGAAGAGGAGAAATCCAGGTCTCTTTGAGAAACAGGGAACGGACCCCTCGACAAATGAAAGATTAATTACCTTAGTAACCCATGGACAGAGCAAATCAATGCAGCTGATACAGAGACTAGAGGGACAAGCATCCCCTGGCATGAGGTGGGCTATGATTTGTGAGATAGTGGTTTCAGTCCATCTAGAAAAGACGAAAGGGGGACTGCGGCTTTGGGGGAGCTATATTCAACACAAATTGGGTTGAGATCTTCCCTAATATTACATGCATCCTTGGTGGACAAAATAGAACTTTGATGTGTAGTGACCATATCAATGAAAGTGTTATGGATGGTTTGGCACCAGTTATTATACTTCACTGTGCCAGGCATAGAACACGGCTTGCCCTTAAATTCATTCAAGATAGAGAATAGTTCTTCAGAGTTAGATTTGGCATGCGCAATCCTAGAAATATACATAGAGGATTTTGCTCGAATGCTAGCATCTTTGAATTGTTTGACCAGTGAGTGGTAAGCACACAAAGTAGTAGGTGAGTGGTTCTTATGCCAGCAGCATTCAGCTGTCCGTTTCTTAAGTCTTAGACAGATGACAGTATCATAACACCAACCCTTGTTAACGGTTTCACCCTATACAGACACATTTTTTAAAGTAGCTCGAAAATTAATAGCACCCTCAAGGGTATTGATAATGTGATGGGCTAGCTCATCCACCTTCACAAAGTCCTTTAAGGGGCCAAGCTTATCATGAATTGAGGAAGAAAATTTAGCCGGGGTTGTACACTTGCAGATTCAAGTAAGAATAACGGGTCTGGGGTTGGTATCTAGTCTGGCAGGAGGCTACAGCAGGTTAACACAGAAGGAGAGCAAATGATGATCAAACCAGATGCACAGAGAAGTAATGAGATTAGCTACCATGAGATGGTGTGCAAGGACCCAATAAAGAGCGTGCCGTGCAATATGTGTGCGCCCTGAAATTTTTGGAGAAAATCCTATGGAATCCAGAGCACATAGTAAGCAGACTGTTGCATCATCAGGCGGCGTATCAAACCAGTAATCAAAATCACCCATCACCAAGACAGGACAATAGGTCTTACTAATGTTATTTAGAAGAGTTAAGAACTGTTCTTCAAAGGAAGGAAGCGGCCTAAGGGGTCTGTAGATAACAATAATAGAAATAGATGTATTCTCTGAAACTTTCAGTTTCACTATGAGAGATTCACAATCAACTGAACTCGTGGGGAATCAAATGAAACTGAAGCACATTTTTTAAGAATAAGGCTACCCCACCCCCCACCCGACACATAATACGATCAGCTCGGATGAGGAGGTAGTTATTAGGAATGGCAAGCAATGCTTATAACAGGAATGGCTTTATTAATGTGTAAAGTAAGGGCAAGGAACACTCCGTTTTGATGGGGGCCTGACTCCAGAGGGTTAAGGCAAATATATCAAAAGGAAAAAGAGTCAAAAGCACCCCTTATCAGTGACGCTATGGTAGTTTGCTAATATAGGCAGTGGAGCTTCAGATAACGTATATCGGTTTACTCTTCCAGGAAATAAGAAACAGGGGATAGTGAAGTGAATTCATTGAATTCTCCAATTTATTAGTTCACATACGAAAAAGCATTAGGGCAGAGATTGTTAGCAGCACCCCATGCCCGCATAGCAGTCAGAGAGTCAGGAATGAGAGAGGAAGCAGTGGAGGGAAGCTTGAAGGAGAGGTACATGTCATCCGCATAGCACTGGAAGTGAGGAGAGAAAGCGGAGATCAAATGGGCTAGTACGGCAAGGTAGATATTGAAGAGCCATGGTGAGAGGTGTAGTGAAAAGGGTATTTGCACCCCCGGGACCAGCCCTTATTGCAATAAATTACCCTATCACACCCCCATACAGGTTCTACACACGACGGCCATGAACTCACCAATGGAGATATAAAACCTTCAGCATAAATGTAGCATTTATTAGACATAAAGCATAATATAACAGAACAGTAAATGTAGCAGCAATTTAGAAATGATGGAATTCAAGTTAGAGAAATCACACATAATTAGAGAAACACAGTCTTACGTTCCTTGTATGTTATTATTAGCACTGAGGGACCCAGGTCATCTAAAACGAACTGCTGCTCAGCATTCCTCAGCCAGCTCTGTAGATGACAGCGCCACAAGGAGCCACCTGGGGCATCACCACGCTCCGGGCACTTGCTCCAAGCGAGTCCATGGCAGAATCATCCACTGAGTCATGAGTGCATGTACATTTGTAATCTTGTGCCGTCAGTCAACATGACACACTATTCCAGAACTTGCTCAGTGCAAAACAAGTTTACTGATGGAAAAAACCCAACTTGCTCGCTCTCCAAAATGCTCATTCCCCCAAAGCCCATCTGGAAATTCTGGAATGTTTGTTATCAGTGCGTGCAAGGCCGTACCATCCCTTCTCAGGCGAAAGAGGGCCTGTTTACCAAGGCTGGCAGCGCGACGGTTGCAAAGAAAGAATATTCCAGGAGAAGTTTGCAATAATATGCATGGCCATTAACCCATAGAGGGCAAGCTTTACTGGCCCTGCGCTTTGCTAGCTAGTGTCATAATGCTACAAGACAGGTGCTGCTATAGTGCTTCAAACACGCAAATACAGGTCTCTATTGGCTACTAAGATTGGGCCTCTGCCCTACCTTTCTATGCACAATGTAACCTTTCACCCCTTTGAGGCCTGCACATTCAATGTAGCTCCTTGTGCTACTAATGTAGGCGCTACTAACACATTACTAATGCATCTATAAAGATATATTTCAGCATTTAGCACATACTTTGAATGAACTATTAGTTTTAGCTATTAATGCAGCCATCTAAGGACCTCATATGTGATATGGTTAGCTCAGCAGGCTACTGCACCTGCGGAAAATGCAACTTCCTTCACACTACAAGAGGATAGAGCCTTGAGGGACGTCGGAGGTGGAGAGTGAGATGGAGGAGAGAAAGGGGACCAGTTTAACCTGGGAGGTCATCCAGTCCAGTGCCAGGTATGTGATGCTAAGGGTATGATGAAGCCGGTGTATAAAGGTGGAATGATTGACCCTATCAATGGCAGAGGAAAGGTCAAGAAGGATGTGAATGGAGTGAAAGCTGGAATCGAGACTCGAGAGCAAGTGTTCAGGTGTGCAGTTTCCATGCCTCTGGCTCCTCTGAAGCCAGACTGGTGGTCGTGGAGACAACCAACACATTCAGTGTGGTGGATTAGCTGGAAAATGACCAGCTTCTCCAAGAGTTTTCCCAGGAAGGGGGTAATGGAGATAGGGAGGTAGTTACCTGGGCAGGAGGGGTCAGCCGAAGGCTTTTTGAGGAGAGGGTGCACAAGGGAGTGCTTGAGGAATGGCGGGAAGGAGCCAGTGGCAAAGGAGTGATTGCAGAAATCAGCCAAGGCTGGAGCAAGGGAGGCGATGTTGTTATTGATAGTTCTGGAACCGCAGAGGAACACCTATTTGGAAGAGTCTTCCATAGAGAGGACTTCTCTAGAGACCTCATCTGGTCATATGGGCGAGAAAGATGAGAGTAGGATGGAAGGGTCAGGGGGGCAAAGGGAGGCCTTGGAGAGGGTGAGGGAGAAGGGAGGGATATAGTGCAGAGTGAGGACAGGCTATCCTGAGTTTTGGTTATGAAGTGGGAGGCCAGTGCAATGCAGAGGGTCAGGGATAGAACAGGATAAGTGGAGACTGCAGTAGGATTGGCAAGTTCCTTTCAGATTTTGAACAGATCAGCCATGTGGTTAGTGGCCTCAAAGATGCAGGCTTGGATATTGGCCTTCTTCTTAGAGTGGATAGAGAATCTGTATTGCCTTTGGAGAAGGCGGTAGGCCAGTTTGTCAGAGGATGGGCTTGAAGCCTGCCAATTCCGCTCAGCCGCTCTGTACTTGCGTTTCAGAGAGGCAAGGTTGGAATCATACAAGGTGTTGTGCTTGGAGGCAGGCTTCATGCGGATCCTCATGGCAGGGACAAGGATGTCCAGAGTTTTGGAGATGAAGAGGTGAAGGTTACTAAGGGCTGTGCCAGTGTGAGAGTCAGTGGCCGGAGTGGGAGGGGGAATGAAAGTGGCGGCAAAAGCAGCAATTGACACTCACTTCATAGGTTGAATGACGGATGCAGGAGTCTGGCAGTGAGGGTGTAGGCTGAGCCAGGGGACCCAAGAGATGAAGGTGAGAGGACAGAAAAGCATGAACAGACCAGGGGAGAGCTGTAGAGAGAGGGTTGGAGATGGGGATGTCTGCTGAGATGAGAGCATCCAAAGTGTGTCTGGATGAAGGGTAGAAGAAATAGCTAAGTGAAGACAATGAATAAAGGGTGCAGCTCAAGAGAGAGAAAGAGAGGGTAGTTGGGTGAGCAGAAAGGGGAGGTGTATACGATCACTAAGAAGAAGAAGGTGTGAGGTGTGGGTATGGCTGGAATGGGACTAAAGGTAACCAATATACAGGTAACAGACCCAAAACAGCAATGTCCCTTGATCCTGTGAGGTGACAGGAGCTACACATAATAAGGATAGAGAGGTGGAAGGATCCCCATGCATGGAAACAAAGGTCAGGTAAAGGGTGAACTCAGCGAAGTCCTGTCTTGAACAGCGGTTCTGGCCCTAAGACCTTCCTAGCCCTAACAGTTCCAAACAGGAGTGCCTGTTTACTGCTTTTGGCCCTTATCTGCTAATGCCCAGGAAGCACATGTCCCTCTGGGAGCCAATCACAGTTCTCCAGATGGCTTCCACACTTGCAGGCAGAGTCCTCGGTAAGTTTATCCAAGGGGCTTTGTTTTGCAGGCAAGACCCTCAGGTGGTGCACAGGGTACTTTTGCAAAGCAATATGGCAGGACGATAACATATTCTTTTGTGATTTCAACATCCCTGGCAACCCAGCAACCAAGTCAATAAAGGAATATCTCCACTGGTTTCTTGACACTCTAAACATCACACAGCACATGGAAGACCCAACTCACAGGAAAGGTAACATATTTGACTTCATCGCTGCCTTGCCCACCCTCCATCACATCTCTCCGAACCTGCTTGAGTGGTCGGACCATCTGGCAATCCCCTTTGACATTAGTTACACCACTGCAGTCAAGCACACCCTTTGGAAACCCAGCATCAAGCCTTCAGATCATTCATGAACTCCCAGTGGAGGCTCTCATGGACAACCTTGTCATCCACTATCTCACATATGCTGATCACACACAGATGATTCAGGACTGTGACTTTCTTCTCTAAGAACTCAACACCATGCTCACAACCAACATCAACCACTGTATTCGAGTGAAACAACACACTATCAAGTCTGAACATTCATCGCCCAGTACACTCAAGAACTCAACTTTAACAAAATCGCCATCAGAAAAGAATTAAAGACTTGGCAAAAATCTGGCAGTGCATCTGACCTCAACCCGTTCACAGATATGTGTTCTACTGCAGAGGACTGATCACCACTGCTAAGGACTACTATAAAAAAAAACACACCAGAGCCAAGGCCAACAATGAAACCAGAGCCCTCTTCAAAGTCATCAAGAATAGAATCACCCGTCTGCCCAGCCCCCCCAACTGCATTCCCTTGAAAAAACAATGACTTCAACCCTTCCTTCATCAACAAGGTAAGCATGATCCACCAACAAATAGATACCAACGCCACAACTGACAGCACCCTACACATCCCATCTTCCAAAGCCACACCTACCTGGACAACTTTCAAAATACTCTCTGTGGAAGAACTCACTGCCACCCTAGCATCACTCAATGCCACATTGTACATGGACAGCATCTTTCCTGCCTCCATACTGAAGACCCTCCCGACTGAAGCACTCCTCCCTTACCTGACATTCATCAACAGCACTGTAACTCACAGCACCTTCCCCTTGACTCTCAAGACTGGACAAATTATCCCCCTTCTTAAGGAAGCAACAATTGACCAACATGACCTCTGCAACTAGCAACACAACACCCATCTTCCCTTACTTGGCAAGACCCTTCAAAAAGCAGAAGGCACACAATTCCTCCAACACATCATAGCCAACAACCTCCTTAAATCCTACCAATTTGACTTCAGACCGAGATGCAACACAGAAATGGCTACCATCAAGGTGACCGACGATGCCTTTAAAATCCTTGATGATGGCCTTCCTTGCCTCCTGGTTCTCCTTGACCACTCATAAACATTCAACACAGTAGACCATCAGACACTCACCAACATTCTACATTGCCACAGCAATATCATCTTCAGCTTGTTCATAGCCTGCTTTGCTAAACGCTACTGATTCATGTCCATTATATTCAATTTTTACTTGGAACCATTCGTAACTCTTACTGGTGCCAGACAACATGCACTTCCATGAATATGCATATGACACACAACTGTAATTCAAGACATCCTAAATCAAAGACATCCACAGGCTCAAGGCCTGACTCACGCTGATCCAGTCCTGGACGTCCAGTGGTTACCTGAAGCTCATCCAATGAAATACCGAATTTCAACTACTTACTATCAGTACCTTACACCCTATCATCCAGACCTTGCTTTCTGTTATGAACCCAAACACCCCGGCTATCTACCTGCACCAAGTACCTTGGGTTCTACTTCGACAGGCAGATGAAACAACTTCAGGTCTACTGTCCATGCCTTGATACTCTCCCACATGGATGGTGGCAGTACCCTTTTGGAAGGCATTCCAGCAACTACCCTGACACCTATGAAATATGCTCTACATGGTGCAGCACAACTCATCAAAGGACTCAGTGTCTAGCTTCTCTAGCATGAGGATGCAGTTCATATCTCAGTATCCGGGCATTCTGTACCACAGTCTCTTTGCCACTCAAAGGCTCTTACTCCAGAGGGCCTGATATGACAAACATTCACAAGATCCTTTCGCCTCAGGATTCTCATCTACTCATGAATAACTATGAGATAGGCCTTCTCTGTCCACCGCAAGACTCTGTAAGCTCCTCCCCATCAACAACAGACTTGCCCTCTCCCTTCTACATTGCAGAAAGGAGCTCAAGATCCTCCACTCCAAGAAATGGCTCCTACCAATCTTAATGGTTTTTACATTCTCCACGCCCCACCTAACATAAGACTGGGTGATCTGCTCCCCCTCTTTGTCCTTCCCTGCTTGTAGATCCCTCAGTTGGTATTGTAAAAGCCTACATGTTGAATCTCATCAATTTTGTATGATTTAATAAATATGCTGAGTGTTAAATGTGATGGTAGCATGTGAGAATATAGCATTCTGCATGTTGTGCTGCAAACCCAAACACAACCCAAGGCTTTTTGCTAAAATACATTTCATTTCCTTTATCTTTCAGACCCTCAGTCACACAGAGAATTCAATCCGATAAGTGCCTTTCAAATGAAACTGAGAGGTAATGTGTTGCTTCATTGCAAATATAGGGATTCTATTTTAACTTTTTTGCTTAATTTGCTTTAACACCTGCAAGGAAGGGATGGGATCAAACAGTAAGACAAGTGATCACAGTTCAAGTGTGTTTATTGAACTTCAACTGGGTTTGAAGAAATGCCTATCTAATCCTAAATCTAAAGATGGGAGCAAGCTGCGACCATCAAATAATAATAACGCAGTTCTAGTGGTGTGTTGTCAAAATAAAAGGGTCTATACTAATAAACCTATTGCAAATCCTTACTACTAAATACAAATAGTGTGGGAAACAATGTTATGCAGAAGAAAAGTGTTCAAGAAATTATATGTCAGGATATTCCAGCCATTGGCTTCCCTTCCCCACATTTTCAGCAGGGGACAAGGCGGTACACTCGAGCTTAGTCTCTTAGTCACAGTCTCTGTCTTCTCTAGCACAAGGGTGCAGTTCAAATCTTGGTATCAGGGCCTTTTTTTACCACAGTCTCTTTGCCACTCAAAGTCTCTTACTTCAGAGGGCCTGATACGACAAACAAACATTCCAAAGATCCTTTCTCCTCAGGATTCTCATGTACAACTTCTTGGGTGATTTTCGATTCACCCCTGATCCCCCTCCACCGGGGTCAGACGGAGTTTAATACAAAACCTTCTTGAGTGATTCACTGTTCACCCTGCATCACCCTCTGCTGGGCTCAGCTCAGACCCACTTTAACACAACATATTCAATTGATCTCCCTCTGCTGGGCTCATACCATGTTACAGTATTTGTCAACACTTTCTCTAGTTCATCAAAATCGAAGACTTTCGACTGTGCGCAGGATTTTGCTTGATCTTTGGCAGAACCACATCAATTCACATTTAGTCTGTCACTTTTGCTCCCTCCACCAGGGTCTGAACAAATTGATCTACTTTCATTACTCCTTAGCTGCATACCTTACAGAGACCTTCGACTGAGCACCCACGCAGTGCCGGACCACTCTGTCAAAGGTATTGTAGCTTGCTTTAAAATTCAATCACTCATCATTAGTTTAATTTCACTTGCATCTCTTATCACAAGCTTTTTAACAAATGTTCATTCCAGAGCTTGCCATACAATGTTGCTGCTTGCAACTTTGGCTGCAACACAGACTGGTCTAATATCAGTCTCCCCAACTCACCGGCTGTGTTGTTTTCACGAAGAGGCTGTGTTTTTGGAGCCAAGGATAGTACCACAGTGGCTGGTGATTCTCCCCACCTTGATGATTGAGGGGAGTTGGGGTCCTTTCTTGGCATGATCGAATTTTACCAAAAATGTGTGCGGAGTTTTGCTGACAGAATTGTGAAAATGAGGACTCTATTTAAGAAGGGTGTGGAATTCTGCTAGGATGTGGATGTGAAAAGGAATGGGTCCAGAATACATGTGAAATTGACTTGGCGAGGCCCCTAGCCAAGTTCAACACCAGAAGGAAGAGTATGATTTCTGTGGATGCCAGTGATACAAGCATTGGCGCTGTGTTGACCCAGGTTGGTAAAGATGGATGCAAGCATATTATCACGCATGCGTTGCGGATATCGAGAGGTGCAGAAAGAAATTATTCCATATTGGAGAAGGATGCCCTTGCATGTCATTGGGCAGTTCAAAAACATCAGAATTTTGTGCGGGGAGCGGAATTTACCTTAAGAACTGACCACAAACCATTGAAGGTGATCTTTGAACAGAAGGGACTGGACAAGGTGACAAGAAGGGTTGCCGGATGAGTGGCCAGGATGCAAGGACATACATTTGTCATGGCCGTGATCCCGGGGAAAGAGAACGTTTTGGCTGATCATGTGTCAAGTTTAGGTGGGAATGTGGAGCGTGATGATGTGGGATTGACCGAAGCAGTCATAACTGACACCATTTTTGTGACACATGATGATACTGTGTCTTGGGAAGAGTGGCAAAGAGCTATGAGGGAGGAAGTGGTGTTAAGAAGAGTAATGGAATTTGTGAGTGAGGGCTGGCCAGAGAAGAGATTACTCAATGATGAGGAGAAATGTTTTTGGGAAGTCAGATCGGAATTAAGTGTCAAGGATGGTATTTTGTACAGGTGGGATCGAGCTGTGGTCCCGAAGTGTTTGAGGAGGAGGATGGTGGAGATTTTCCATGAGGACCACATAGGGATTACCAAGACTAAAGCGATCTTGAGGAATGAGTATTGGAGTCCCGTGTATGATTGAGATGCGGAAAGAGTAGTGGGAAAATGTGTTAAGTGTGACGCATCAGGTAAGGGTTTTGTGGCTCATCTGCAACCGATGATAAAGGTGGATGTTCAGGAAAGGTTTTGGTGCGATTTGGCGTTGGACATTCTGGGTCCCTTTGACCTAGGAGGAGGACACAGAAAGTTTATTTTAATTGTTGTGGATTTGTTGTCACATTGGACAGAATTCAACATTGTATTGGACATTACTGGATCCAATGTGATGGAGGTTCAACAGAGTGTATTTGAGTGGAAAGGTTTGCCAAGTTCCATTTTGACGGATAATGGGAAGCAATTTTTAGGAGGGTGCTGCAAGGAATATCTGAGGTGTAGTTGTGTGATACATAGGAGAATGGCAGCTTATCATCCGGAGGGGAATGGTGCAGTGGAGAGGGTAAATAGGTGTGTGATGGAAGCTGTGACGATGGTGTATGCGTGTGGGGGAAACAAAAAGATTGCCATGAGGGATAGACTGTATGCTTTGCACATGGTGCCTGATGCTGCCCGGGTTATGAGTCCATTTGAATTGATGAGGGGAAGAAAGCCCAGTACCAAAGTGTTGCCCCCTGGCTGGGAAGGGCATGTGAAGCTGACTGCGTGGTGGAGGAGTTGAAATTGATACTTGACAGAAAAGAAGATGCATGAGTGGAGAAGGTGAATAAGAAATCTGGTAGGCACAGTACAGTGGTGTCGGTAGGTGTTTGGATACACATGAGGAAAGGGATGTATTCAGATCCTGTGCAGGTGGTGAACATGTTGAAGGGTGCAGTGAGGGTTCGTGGAGGGCAAGTGTGAAACCTGTCGAGGGTGCTATTTTTTTGGGTACAGTGATATGAGAAATTGTATATAGGTATTGTGTAGTGCATAAAATAATCCTTGCAATTAAATAGTTCTAAATGCCATTGTTGGTTACAGTTTGGGAAGAGAGATGTGTTATATTGTGCCTCTTCAGCTGTAATGTGCTCTAGTTATGGAACCCTTAGGTGGAATCCTGGTATGCATTTCATGTTGGAGTGTTAGTGGAAGGAAAGTGTAAGTTGAATATTGGAGAGGTGGCTCCTACCTGTGCTGGGGATTACTGCACTGTATGATCTTAATAAAGATCTCTGCTGACACAAGTCTGTGTGTGTGAGGGCCATAATTTCAGAACTCAACATGAGTGCTGTGTAAATCTTGAAAGCAAGCGTGGTACATGATCTCTGTCAAGAGAGGGGACTACGTCATGGCAGTAAAGTTAAGAAGGTAGAACTGCTCAAGATCCTCCAAGATTATGAGGGTGCTAAGGTGGTGGAGGATATTTAGGGGTACAGCAGGAAGCTTTAGCCCCCTGCCCGGCTGCCCATGTCTCTGGTGGGTATGGAACCAGATGGAGAGCGCAACAGTGATAGCGCTTCCCAACATTACTCCCAGAAGTTGGGTAGTGTCATGTCTCAATGGTGCCATGCATCCTGTAGGTTACAGGTGTCTGTTAGATCCCATGTTTCAGCCAGGTCTTAAGTCTCCATTAAAAAGACCAAAATGAATCACACTGGGGAAGACCTAGCTGATGAAATGTACCTCCTTGAGGAAAGGAGGGTGGCCCTGGCTTACCAAAGGCAGAGGGAGGCTGAAGACGGCCGATGCGCAATCAGTGCAGAAGCAGAGGGATTTTATGATGCTGCACAAGATGGAACTTGAGGCCCAAAGAGAGGCCAGCCAAGCTTCCAGTGGGTAGGGAAGTGTTTCCAGTAGTCACTCGCAAGGAAAGCCTATGGTCAAAATCCCAAGGATTTAGTCCAACCTTAAGAGGTCGGGAATGCTATTTTCAACTGGTTCAAACATTGGAACGAGCTTTCCACCTCCAGGAGATGGAAAAGGAAATATGCTGTGCACCCCTTATGAGCCTTCAACCGACGGCTGGTACTGATGTAATAATTCAGTTGACTTCTGAGGTCCTTTTATTACAAAAAGAAGGCCACCATACTCAGGAATATCTGAAAAACCTTAGAACAATACCTCAGGAGCTCTAGCATGCTCACTGAGATGGGAAGTCAAATGTTTGAGGCATTTGCCCACCAGCCCTTAAAATATCTAAGTAAAAGGTTTGAAGGCAACAAAGTTCACACATTTTAGGGTATGTATAATTTTTCATCATGTGAGAATATCCTTAAAAATGGTGAGGTGGAGTTACACCAGCATTTAGTGAACAAACGTATCACAGACTCTAAGGTGCTTGCAAAGGCGGTTGATAGGTGTGTGAGCACTCAAGTCCAAAAGAAAGCTAAGGCACTTAACGTCTAAACCAGATGACAAGGCAGACAATACAAGAAAATAAGAGGAGGGTAAGGACAAAGGTCCAACCTCTCTTGCTAAGAAAGGTCCCCAAAAATGTTAAGGTGAATTCAGCCGCATGTATCATTCATTCCCACAGAAAAGAGAAGTAGACGAGACCACAGACATAGAAAGCGTATCTTGCCTGCAAGGTTAGACCCAAACCAGCTGTAGTTAGTTCTACCATCATGGAGATGGAAGATAGTCAGTGTGAGCATCATAGATTATTAATTCCAACTTGGCCAGGTGCTGATCTAATATGCCCTAGTATCCTTGAATGGAAAAGTACTGGATCTCCAACAGAGGGCCCAGTTCCTGTTAACACTGAGATGGACACAAAACCCATCACTTTGTGATACTATTGAGATGTTTCACAGCCGTCTGACAATAGTTGGTGCAAGAGGACCAGATAATACCTGGCCTTTAAAATTAGTTAGGGGGTTTGATGGCCTAAACCCAATGCCCACTGTCTATCGTGGTGCTCAGCTGGAGAGGTAAAACCTCTCAACTCTGCATCACAGTTAGGCACACAATTCTGGTGGACTGGCTGTTAGAAACGACCTGCCGGGCAAATAAATTATTGCTTTGGTCACATAAGCAAGGGGAAGGAAGCCGCACAGGAAACGCTCTTGTGGCCATGCACCTAGGGGTGCTACCAGCTGGAGAAGTTGAAAGATCCAGAGTCAACAGAGATGCCTGCTCCTGTCAGAGGGGATCTAGTGGCCACTGAAGTGCCTACTGCAGTGTCACCAAAATCAGTCATGCCAATTTGGTCTACAGGAGTCAAACCCCAACCTTTGATCGAGGACACAGGTTGACCCCAAGGGTCTACCAGAACTGAGTGGCTTGTCCACCACTGCAAGCACAGCGCAACTGTCCCACTCTGGCACATGTGCATAAACAGGCAGAGAAACAGGTTTGGGGAAGGCTCTGGGATGTTCAGGTTGTACTAGGACAATGCCCTGCTGTACAGTGAGCCCAAGAATTCTGAGGCAGAGGTGAGGTTTGATGGTCACCCAATGAAACCGTCCTCTTATCAGTTTTCAGACAAATTGAAGATCCTGAAACCAAACGTTCGAAAAGCAAACATAGGTTGTAAAAACATCCATCTGAAGCCACCATTTTTCTGCTGAGGACTATTCATAAGGTCTATAAATTTGCAATTTATAGAGCCAAGAAAAATTACTTATATGATCAAATCCTGAGACCAGATAATATCCCAAGAAAGCTATTCCAAACCGTAAAGTCCAACCTGTATCCCAGGTCTCTTGCCTAGACTATCCCCATCTCCTATAAACAACGTACAGCCTTAAATGATTATTTCACCTCAAAGGTTGAAGCTTGTCAGACTACTATATTAAGTCTGAAGATAATGAAGAGCAATTCAAAATTGTCTCTTCGGATATTCAGATAGGCCTCCCATCCAGTATAATAAAGGTAGGTTCACAACAGTTTTGATGTTCACCTGTTACCTTAGCGGAAACTATGGACATGTTACAAAAATGTAAGCCAAAAATGTGTTTCCAGGATGCTCTTCCAGCCTTGATGGCAACATGGCTTCAAGACGTGATTGCTGAACACAGCATGGTATTTATAAATAAATAACTAGAAGGAGACGTAGTGCCTGCCCAGATGAAGTCTGCTACTTCATCTCCTCTGTTCAGAAATCCTTCCTTAGACCCTCTAACACCAAAGATCTACAAACCAGTTGCAGAATTGCTCTGACTGGCCGAGACAAGTGGTTGCATTGCAGCTATAAGATTGTATCAAAACATTTTATTCAGTGTGCTGCAATCAGTTTTCTACCTTAAACACGGAGCAGAACAGAGACCGCTTTACTATCTGTAAGGGACAAGATTTTGGATAGGTGGCCCAGGGCAGTTTCAGACTTCTGGTCATGTTGGAATTGTCAGTCTCCTTCAAGACAGTGGAACATGACATTCCTATCCACCATCTTCAGAAGTACACATGGATCACAAAGCTAGTGTCCAAATGGTTCCAATCATTCTTACCAGAGAGCAACCAACAGGTAAAATAGGGACCTTCCCATAGCATACAAAAAATTGAATGCTTTGTAGAGTGCCACAAGGTTGCCAGCTATCCCTGCTATTTTTTTAATAACTACATAAAACCACCCTATATTTTCGATGCAATTTAGTCTTGCTTATCTTTTTTAAATTTTTCATTTTTTTATTTGTATATGGTTTAATTAAGCCTTTACAAAATGTTAAAACAATTGTTAAAATTCGAATAAAATCTAGAAAATAATAAAGAAAAAAATGTCGACATAAAAGTTACAGTATTATAATACAAACACTGTCATCTAAATAATAGATGTGTTGCCACAATTTCAATTTACACATTCAGATAGTATTCAGAAAATTTTGCAGCCATCTTTCATAAATCGAACAACCAGAGCCATAGATCATTCCCCATCATAGAGTGTCAGTTAGCACATGATCTATTGAATTTAGACATTTTGCGAAGTATTTAGCAGCTTACATTCTAAGAGGAGATGATAAAGAGTTTCTTTCTCTCCCGGCTCATGATAAAACCTGCACAAAAATTCAATGGTAGTTGTCTCTCTATGTATGTTTCTTGTCCGAATCTCCATGACTTTGCCTGTATTACAAACATTAAAACGAAAACGCATAATCTCATTATGGAGAAGTCGACCTAGATATTTTTGGAGATAAGACTCCACCTCCCCCACAGCCTTCTGATGGGTTATTAGGTGAGAATATCATTTTGAAATGGCCACCTTAGCGATGGTGTTAGACCAGTCTACACATTGAAGCAGTTTTTTCACATAGACAGGATTTTTAATCAGGGTATCAGTTTCCAGACCCAACTTTGAAAGGGTTTCCTTACTTGAGATTTTTAATTTAACCAATCGGTCAAGTCCAAAGTTACCAGCATTAAGTCCTTGGCCCAGAATTCTGTATAGATTATCTCCAGAATCATACACTAGTCTTCTATAAAGAGATAGCCTACGCCACTTTATCCAGAAGTTCCAGATAAGAAGTCTCAGCTCATAATGTAGAACTTCCACCGGAATGGATTTCGGTAGCCGGTACATGCATCCCTTTAATACCTTAAATTCTATTTTTGTGGTTTCTATCACTATGGCATCCGGAAAGATTTCTAAGCCATAAACCATTTTAGGGGTAACTTTTAACCTGAAATAGCAAAGCAGTGGGAAAATGGAAAATTTGCCAAATTTTGAATCTATTTTTTTAGTTGTGCTATCAAAGGATTGCCTTTAGTTCGAAGGTGCTCTCGATACAAACCTTGGTTATTTCTATTCAGGGTCGGGAAACCAAGGTACATCATTGCCGAATGGATATTCAATCTTTCATTATTAAACCACGAAGAGTAAGCCTTCCCACTTTCTTCGGGTTCCTGTTAGAAAAAGTGACAATAATCGTTTTACTTGGATTAATTTTCAGATGAATTTCTGCCTTGTATTCATAAAAGGCAGTAATCATACGTTGCAGACCATTAGGGGACTGGTCCATGAGAAGGAAATCATCTGCATATGCTACCCAGGGAATGGAGGTGGTGCCAATTTTGGGAGGAATAAAATAGCTTTTCTCCAAACAGATTCCCACTTCCGAGACATATAGATTAAATAATGTCAGGCCAAAAAGACAACCCTGTCTTAATCCATTAATGATTTCCAAAGGACCCGAAAGAAGGCCATCCATGTTCAACGTAATGTGTACCCGAGAGTGTAGGTGAAGGTGAATTAAAATTTATAGCAAACCTAAGGGCATCCCCAGGGTTTTTAATTTCCCCCGGAGTATATCTCTATCCACACTGTCAAATGCCATACTAAGATCTATGGCTGCCAGGTAGATAGGGGGTGCATCTGTTTTCCAAGCCTTAGACTGCAGAGTGGTCAGAAGAAGTCTGACACTTCTGTGCCTATCCTCTTTTCGAAACCCATATTGCAGGGGTGAAAGAATAGATTCTTGCTTCATCCATTGGTTAATTTCCTTTAATATCAATCCCGCAAATATCTTTGAATCAGCATCCAGAATGGCAATAGGGCGATAACTCTTCGGGAAACTCCTGTCTCCCTTTTTAAAAATTGGGATGATATATGAAAGATGCCAGGAAATTGGTATAGTTTTTCTTCTAATGACATCTTTGAACAAAAAGTAAAGAATCTTAGCCCAACCTCCCGTGTCCACTTTAAATGTAGCGTTCGAGAGGCCGTTAGCACCACCCCCTCTTGAGGAACTAGATGATTTTATTTGGACCTCTATATCCTTAACAGAGTAATTAACAGACCATGAAAGGATACAATAGCACTCCAATTCCCAGCAGGAGTTTCTTTTCTGTAAACTTCATCAAAATGCCCCAACCACGCCTGCTCCGATATCAGATTAGTTTGAGAGGTAACTTGACAGGATTCCAAGTTATTAAGCAGTAACCAGAATTGCCTGGATGAACCATCCCTCAATAAGGATAGCATCTGTTCGTTATCTCCCTGGTGAATGGAGTGCCTGTAGCCAATAAGACAGTTTTTATAAGATTGCTTAAGCTTTCTAGTGTTATAATTCAATCTGTCCATATCAAGGGTAGATTTACTAAGTTGCCTTATTACTTTCTGAAGAGCTGATTTCTTTACTCTAACCATCCCGTCATGGGTGTGAGAATGTTTAGCCCACACCTAGAGACCTGTTTCTTAACAAGAAGAGAGTCAAGTGTAGAATTTACCAATGTAGTGAATTTATTATGGGAATAGAGGACAGACTTTTCACCTATCCTCAATTCCTCAAACGTTTTCAAAAAGAGTGTATTTGACTTCTTAATATTGCCCTCATGCCATCTCAATATATTTTTAGAAGGATTTAGTTGGACGGGTAAGTCATACCCGGGGATTGAATCCCCTGTGAGGAAAAAGAGACCGTAGGAAAACTATGGTCACTATAAGAGGATTTACTAATCTCAAACTTTGTCACCAGCTCTAATAAAAATGTTGACACATCAATGTAGTCTATAGTAGAAGAATAGGCAGCATTGGACCATGTAGGAATCAAACATTCCTTATCTTGGTTGGCACGTACCGATGACAGTCCCCAGTCCTGAATAAATGTATACCAAGTTTCCCAGATCTTAATTTTCGGCTAATATTGCCCAAGACATTAATCTCGATGTGTTTAAAGGGTTCTAATTCACACCCAACAAATGTGTCATCAGAAATATCTGCATTTAGGTCACCCAAGATCATAATTTGAAGACCCGGATACATTGAAATTTCCGTTAACACATAATCATTCAGAATTACCAGAGCTTCTTCCAAGTTGCCTTTTACAGACCAATATATGTCAATAATTAAAATTAGTACTTTCTCCATCTGCGCTGTCATCTCAAGAAGCACTGATAAGAATCCAGTTGTAATCAATTTATGATTACGAACTTCCAAACATCCCTTAGTGGAGACTGCCATTATTAGGCTCCCCGAAGGACGACCCAAAGACCCCTGGAAGGCCAATTCCTGGTAACATGAATATCCATCCATCAAAACAATCCCTGTTGTCCAGGTTTCCTGAAAGCACACAACCGAATTTTGGGTTAATTTTCCAGAAACTTCTGTAGAATTCAACAAATGACAATAACCCCTTGAGTTCCATGACAGAACTGAGAATTCATTCACATTAAAGAGACACCTTCATTTCCTTCAGCTGTGTAATGGAGTCTCTCAGCAACAGGGCTAGCCATCTCCAACTTGATTCATCTTCAGGCACAGCCTTTGACTTGGCAAATTCTACATTAGAACCTACCCCACTAGTATTTTTTTGTCTGGTTTTACGCCGCTCACAGGTCTACCCTCCTTGGGAGGAGGGAGAATATCGTATCCGATTCTATTAAATTCCTCTGTCGCATTAAAAAATGCCTCCGACAAAGACCTTGTGTAAAACACTAAACGAACACAGTCATATTGGTCTGGGTGAATGAAATCTACCAATTTAATGTCAGCTGAGGAAACTGTCTAAGTGGTGTTTCAATTTCGTTACAAATGGCTAAAATTCTCCCCCTCGTTAATGAGACTTTACAATCTTGTTCGAATAAGTAGTAAAGAATTACCCTTCAATAGTCTGTAAAGCTATCCTTTCTCCATCTAGTCTCTTCCAAGTTACAAGATGACCAAGGTATGGATGGACTTTTGGAGGAACAGGACTCTCAGACTTATTGCACTGAGTTTCCTCGAACCTTTTGGTATACGGGGAATCCTTACCTTCCCTGGACTCACCCCAAGTTACCTCTCTCTGAGGAAGTTGCAGTTTTTGACTAGAGAAGAATTCTTTCTCAGCCTCAAGGCCGACTGAAACCTGAATTGTCTCGGCTGCCTTTTGGGGAGGATGTACCTTTGTTATTTCTGCATTCACGTGCTCATGCAGCAGTGTTTTAACCAACAATCTCAGAGCTCCTTCCTTTCCTGGGTCTGATGAGTCTGGCAAGACCTTAGACACCCCCTTTCCATTCAAACCCAATTCACACCTTCCATCTTAGCAGCGGTTACTTATTTCAAGCTCACGCTTTTCCAAAGAACTTTCTGTGGGGGAAGTACGTCTTTCTTTCTTGCCTGACTCAGGAGACCCTGTATCAAAACATTCACATCATGAAAGTCGCCATCTTTACCTTTTGGTTTTGGTGGTTGCGCTAATAATATTGGGTGTTCTCCCATTCTCGGCGAAGAAGGGGAATGCCTAACCCCCTTTATTGAGGCAGCCATTCCTGCCATTTCATTTAAGCGGGACACGGAGTTAAATGCCCTAATTTCCTCCTTGGAGCTAAAAGCCAAAGAACCTGCCACATAGTATTCCGTCTGTTTAAGGGAACAATTGTCAACCTTCCTCGAAGACACTTTCTCCAAGGTTACAATTTGGTTTTTCGGTATAAGTGAGGCTAATTGCAATTGGAGGGAAATGGCCCTCTCTAGCGAGCTGTATCTCATTTGTTATTAGGATATCATCTGGGCATTGCAACGCCACCCCCGGGGAGCATTTTGTTTTTAAAAAAAAAGAAATTAAGCAGATTATTTTGAGAGGAAACTGAGATCTGTTCCCCCACTAGTGTCTTTTGTTTCCCCCTTAAAGTTCTTAGAATAGGACTTTGCCTTCAGAGCTGAGGGTAGGGGGTCACTCCCCAAGGCTCCACCTCCCCTTTTACACACAGGACTATCCCTTGTATCATTCTTTAATTTTGTCACCTCCATTGTTAAACTAGGGCACAGAAATGGCCGATTATCATTCAATTATAATGCTTTTTTACTGGCCTCATTTAATTGACTCAGGTTCAGGGTACCTTCCTCCCGATCTACAATGGGGTATGGAGTTATTATTGGTAGTATTTTTGCTTTCTCCTTTTTTTTACCTTTAGCTAAATCAATTTTGTTTTTTTCTGGGATCAGGTCTTTCTGGGCAGAGCGTTTTAGGGCTTTCATATACCGTTTTTTCTCTTTACGAGAAATGAAGAATCTGAAGTTACTTTCTTCTATCTGCCCTAGGCCTTCCTTCGAAGCTTGTGTGTCTGCCAAAGACTCTCTTGCTTACTTCTCGAGAATGTCTATGAGCATCGATGGACTGTCCAATTTTTCCTCAGTTCCCAGTTCTACAGGTTTAGGGGATTCATGCTGAAATCTTTGTGCCAATAGATCCTCCAGCTGTTTTCTGAATAGTGGACAGTTTAAGATCCTGATCAGAATTCTGTGTAACCAGCTTTATTATGAGATCTATTTCGACCAATTTGCCAGAGGATAGATTCAACACAGAAAGTTGGCCGGCATCCGACAGAGTTTGTTCCCTAGTCTCCATTGTAACTGGTTCTTTTACCTGAGTGGCTTTAGAACAACATACTGGAAGAGAAAGAGATGGAGGGACTTCCTCCAACTTCTTCATAATTTCCTGTGTGAAATTAAGTCCCTCTAATTTATTTACCATGCCAAGTATATCCGCCAATTTGAGGTTCATATCCCTAATTTCATAATGGATGCGCTCATCGCCTTTGTCTAAGAGGTTCGGGATCCTGGTCAGTAGTGGAAACGTGATTTCTGCTTCCTGAAGGTCTTGAAGGAAGAGGCACCAATGTTATTAGCTACCCTAGGAAGGGAGGTCGGAAAGGGAGGGGCAGAAATTGATCTAGGGCTTGAACAAGATTGTTTTTTATTCCTATGTAAAGGAACTTCTGAATCGGAAAAGGAGAGAAGATTATTTTTTTTTGTTTGTTTTTTATTTTTGCCTTTTTTTTCATCCTGCCTGCCCATAAGATTCTCTACGAGAGGGACATGATAAACAGGATAAGAAGAGTCCGGTCTGGGGACATGAGTGCTATAATAGTCCATTTTATGAAAATGTACCCTGTCAATCCCTCCTCCCCAAGACTGAATAGGAGTAGAAGGCCCCAGTGAAAGGCGAACATGCCTATCGGGTTCTGCCGTTACTACAGGGGCCTTCATTGAGTTATCTAAACAAGGCATTGAATGATATTTTTCTTTATTCAATAGCTGGATATCCGGAAAATCCTGGATGCTAAGGAGGCTGCGTTGGACCGATAAGTCTGGATCCAGAACTACATCAAGAGGGAAAACGTTAGGGATCCCTACTTGGGACGTAAAGGCCAACCCATCCAGGATGGTCTGAGGGTGACCTTCCCCCTGGGGCCCAATGTTTTCCGCCATCCCGCCCTCAAGAGTGTTATGGTCCATGTTCATTATTACCTCCTCCTTGTGAGGCAAGATTGAATCCGGGACCCATTTCCTATCCTCGTTGTCCAAAGAGCTGTCCCCAGAATGATCTAAATAGCTTTCTAGGGAAAGTTCTTCAGCATCATTTTTTTCCAGCTCTTTTTGATTCAACGTTGAAGGCCTCATTTTTCCTCTCCTAAGGGGTCCCGCCATCCCTCATCGAAAGCGAGAACGTCCCCAAAGAGTAGAAGGGGTTGTGTATGGACTGCCTCCCCTCCACTTCCTTAAGAGTGCAGTGTACGGTGGCAGTGCACAAAAAGTCACCCCAACCACAGCAGTATCAAACTTTAACAACAATTACCAGCCTTGCACCTTCAGAGTAACACCAAGAAGAATTCCAAATACCCAGAGGTAAAAGCTTCTCTAAACCCAATAGTGAGATAACTAAACCGAGTTTATACTATGGCTATTAGCCTTGTCTGTGCCGGCGCAAGCGAACAGCAAACAGCACTTGCTGGCACTTACTGGGGCACGCGCACAGGGGCGCGTGTCTAGTGCTTATGAGCCTCGCGCCACGGCACACGCAGCAAGGGGCGTGGCTAACTTTTGGAGGCAGGTCACGTCGAACTCTGTTTCTCAGAGTCCAAAGTAAATGTAGTGCGCATTACGGCACTGTAATCCAACAGGCTTCCTCTTGCCTACTAGTGAACCAAGTCCGGGGGTAGCTTTACAAGTCTTCCTCGTGGAGCCAAAACACTGCTCACCAGCACTCCTCGCCAGCAAACAGCACTTGCTGGCACTTCTTGGGGCTTGCTTATCATGACTATGCAGATGACACTCACATTTATCTGAAAGTAGCTGATAGTGACACTATAAGGTGAGGTTTTGGTGGATTGCCTGAATCAAGTAGAGTCACGAATGCTGAAAATGTGTTGCAACAGAATCCTAATAAAACCGAGATTATCTCATTGGGCCCTACAAATAAATTCCATAATCCTGACAATGTCATTGCAGCTCCAAAATTGTTTGAAATACCCATGAAGTATGCTCCTAAAGTGAAAAATTGCGGGTTCTGTTGTTAGCAAGATCTTGGACTGAATAACCAAATACGCCAACTGGTGAAGGCTGCCTTCTTTAAACTGTATGAAGTTCTGCTGCATTTGCTGAATCCAAGTTCTCGCTGCTATAGTCGGTTCTTTGATAAATTCAAAAATTAATTAATGTAACAATTTATACGTATGTAGGCAACCCAGTTTATTAGATTAAGCAGTTGCAGGGAGTTCAGAACACAGCTGTTCATCTGATCTTCCAACTCTCACACAGTAGCCCAGTCTCTTTTTTTATGTCAAGAGCCATTGCCAGAGGTTTGAGAGTAATTTGAAACCTTCCTGCCATCACCTTTTTTGTTTTGCTGTAGTCACCCCACGTGGGTCCTCATGCAGGCATGGTCTAGAGACCCAAGCTACTCCTCACTGATGAGGCCCAACAAGGTTGAAACATGTCTGGGGATGCTTGTAGCCTCGTGCACAAGAGATGTGATCAAGCAGTTTGGGCAGGACTGTCTATTTTGGGGTGGTGCCAGGCCTGATTTGCATATGGCCTTTTCACTTTTCTAATGGCTTGGCTGGCGAAGAACGATGGTCTGGAGGGTTGCCAGGAGCAATACCAGAAGTTCAGATTCATTCTAAATCTTCCAGCCATCCCCTCTTCTGTTTTGCTGTAGTCACTCCTAGGGGAGCGGGTATGCCCAAAAATGGGTCCCATGCCTGCT
The DNA here is from genome assembly GCF_040938575.1 of Ambystoma mexicanum. Lineage (NCBI taxonomy): Eukaryota > Metazoa > Chordata > Amphibia > Caudata > Ambystomatidae > Ambystoma > Ambystoma mexicanum. Next base: position 1,101,311,804 of record NC_090933.1, read on the forward strand.
GTGCCTAGAGGCCAAGATACTCCTCCCTGATGAGGCCCAACAAGGCTGAAACATGTCTGGGGATGCTTGTGGTCTCGTGCAGAAGAAATGTGACCAAGCGGTTCGGGCTGGACTGCCCCTTTTGAGGTCAGGCCAACCTGATTTGCATATGGTCCGTTCCCTTTTGTAATGGCTTGGCAGGTGAAGAACGATGGTCTCGAGGGTTGCCCAGAGCAATGCCAGAGGTTTAGATTCATTCTAAACCTTCCATCCATCACCTCTTTTGTTTTCCGGTACTGAATAGGTGACAGATCCTCTATGAGACTTGTTACACACTGAGTCAGAGATGGGTCTCTAGAGTGAGTCGAGCTCTCCCCATGACTCACTGAGATGCAATTGCGAGACTGCCAGTAGCTTCTGGGCTAGTTTGCAGGTCTTTTCTTGCTGTCTTCAAGAAACGTTGTTTGGTGCATCCATGATATCAATACTGGAGATTGTATGCCAAAGAAGAGAAGGATTCACTGCATGCCTAACAGGGTCATGAACACCATTAAGTAGGACTTTTCCAAGATGTTGGGACTTGAGAGTTATATTGAGCCATCCCACAGCCCCCGGGCTAGCTAAGTGGTACTGGTGAGTAAAATGTCTAGTTTAAGTAAAACAGATGTCCGCTTTTGTGTGGACTACAGAGGGTTCCATTCTGTAACCAAGATTGATACACACCCAATACCAGGGCAGACAAAGTAACTGACAGATTACCCGCAGCCAAGTTCATGAGTACCTTTGACCTCGCGACAGAGTACTGGCAGGTTGACCTAACTGATGAAGCGAAGGAGAGGTCAGCATTTTCTACTCCTGAAGGGCACTCTCAGTTTACTTGTATGCCTTGTCGATAAAATAAAATGCCCCAGCCATCTTTTAGATGATGTAAAATACGTACTGTCAGGAATGGAGGACTTTGGCTTTACCTTGTAAGATGATGTTGCTGCGTTAAGTCAACCTGGGAGAACCCTCTACCCCGCCTGAAACAGGTGTTCAATCCAAGCCATGCAGAAGTCTGGATTGAATATCAATGCCTCCAAGATTCAGTTAGCGCAGGGAACCATCACTTATATAGGATACTAAGTGGGTGCCGTTAAGAAACAGGCTCTCCAGGCCAAAGTCCAAGCAATGATGGATTGGGATATCCCCACTTCCTGCACTCAAGTGAGAGCCTTTCTGGGCCTCTGGGGTTACTACAGGCCTTTTATAAAAGAGTCTGGGACACTTGCAGTTCTCCTTAACAATGACACATCAAAATATCTGCAGATGAATTTCACCTGGGCCCCTGCCTGTCAGGCATCCTTCCAGATCTAGAAGGATAGTATGTGCAAGGGCCGAGTTCTAAAGATCACAGATTATTGGCAGAAATTCATCATTCAGGCAGAGGCCTGTGAATTTGGAAGTACTACAGTGCTAGCACAACTGAACTCTGAGAGAGTAGAGCAACCGTGTGTATAACCAAGCAAGGGCACTGCAGTGGACCAATTGAAAAGGAGGCATTTGTGGCAGTTTGTGGGATACACAATCAGAATGCCTACATATTTGGGTCTCACTTCACTATCCAAAGACACATTTTAGGTGGCTATGGCCATGCCGGGAGAGAATGCAAGAGTATTAAGTTGGACCATATACCTAAAGAGATTAGATATACACACCCACCACAAATCTGGGGTGTAGCATTCCAATGCAGATGGTGTGAGGAATTGCCATCTGGGACGGGTGTAGAATAACAGGTGTATTAAATAACAAAATGACGCAGATAATTCCATTTCAGGAAGGGAAATCTGTTGACAAGATTTCCTGTTCTTAGGTTCCATGTCAAAAGCATAGTGTACACTTGTGCCCTTCTGCATCAGTAGCCTGATCTGCAGCAACTGCTCTCCAGTAGCACAGAGCAGGTGCATGTGTTGCACATGCCCATTCGACAGTTGCAGTGACAGCCAAGTCTCTGCAGCACAAGTGCTGCCTTTATGATATGCATTCCTGTTCCAAACACTACATAACTGTGAGGTTGATGTCCTAGAGGCACTCAAAACTGTAAAGATGAGCCATGCCCAAGTTTAGGGTATGGTGAACAGTATCTCCAATAGTTATCAGAGCGACATAAATTTGATTTCACACATGTGTCTGCCCAGTAAGATCTGAGAAACCTGAAGGTGTCTCACCCGCTAGTCTCCAGGGATCTGTCATCCAGGTGGCCAGGACACAGCCATCACTTTTGAAACCAGTTACTGGGGGTGGACCAGTGCAGGATGATCACCTGGATAAGGGGTCTTCGGGGAGAGGGAGTGGGACACTGGACGGCGAGATGCGGTATCCCCTACCCTGGAACACCTTTTCCCCATCCTACCAGGTAGGATACCTAGGAACTCAACCCCCCCTCTTTCCAACATGAACCCTGTTTCACAGACAGATGACCGTGAGCGAAAACGGACTAAGACCAGAGCTGTACACCTGACATGTCCCAAGACCACAGTCAGGCAAGGTCAGGCAATTACAGATTGTTACACACACCTGACTTCCATCACACTTCCCCGCACAGATAACATGCAGTGCACAAAAGCACACTCTAAGCGAAGCAACACACACAAGGAAACAGCAGTTCCAAGATGGCAGTTTAATACGAGGTGAAAGACAGTGAGACCAGAGAGGGTTGCAAGAAGGGAAGCACCCTTGGCCTATAGGACTGTTACTTTCAAGTGCTTTGGAAAGAAACCGAAGACCAGGAACTAAGGCTGATCAAACTTGCACAATGTGTTGGAGGTACCCGGGGCTCTCCCGCATGGATAACCAAGGCAGGCAGGAGTGATTACCGCCATGGTACTGTCCTTGGCTCCTACAACAAAGTGGCATCTGAAAAGGCAACACAGCTGGTGAGTCGGAAAGACTGATACCAAACCAGCTTGTGTTTTAAACCAAGGTTGCAAGAGGCATGGTTGTATAAAGAGAACAGTATGTGAAGCGTTTGGAATGAGCGACACGACTGCAATCGAAAGCCATATAGAATTACTTGAACTTTATAATTGAACTCTGGGTAAACCAAGAAAGGATACCATGCACAGAGTGGTTCGGCACCATGGGGTGCTCATTTGAAAGTCTCTGTTAGGTATCCAACCGATGCTGAGTGTGAAAGAAATATTGAAATCGAAGTGGTCATGCAATGGGTCAAGCTACACCCTGTGCACATTCTGAATTTCTTCAATCGTTTAAAGTAAATCCAATTGGTCCGAGGCCAGCTGAGGGAGACTAATTGAACCTTGTTTTGGAAAGGGATCTGATCCTGGAAGAGGGGGATCCAGGGTGAACACCCAAATTGAATACTGTGAATACTAAAAAGGATGGATGTTTGTGTGTTGCTTTTGGTACAACAGGCCCTCTGTGTCAAGAGATTTATGAGAAGTAAAGAGACTTGGACAAAGAAGGTCTTGAGTTTTGTGAACTGTGAAAATGAAACGTTATCTTCGTGCAGCAGAAGCCAGTGTGTGTGCTTTGCTTGAGTGAACCACCATGCCCTGTGCTGAAAACATGGGGAATGGAGGCCAACAGCCATATTATCCCGACTTATCATTTGTGAACACTTTTTTCTTTTTCATGAACTCCACCCCAGACTATTTGTAACTTAGTAGTAAGGATTGGCAATTTTTTTTTTTTTTTAGTGTAGACCCTTTTATGTTTACAAGACTCAACTAGGACTACATTCGTTATTATTTGATGGTTGAGTTGTAGCTTGCTCCCATCTTTAGATTTAGGTTTAGATACGTGTTAATGACACCCCTGAAAAAAGTTCAATAAACACCCTTGAACTGTGGTCACTTGTGTCTGTCTTACTATTGTCACCATGCTTTCCTTACAAAGCCCAGTTCATCTGTGTGTAATCTACCTAGACAGGAGTGACATTTCTACTGTGGTCAAGACAGCAGACTTGTAGGATTGCCTCTCGTTGTTCATTTATGAGGGCAAGTAACACGCTCTCCAGCAAGACAGCCAGTCCGCCGGAAACTGTACTAGGGCCAGGAATCAAAGGACACAACCATTCACAGAAGGAGCCGCTGCACACCAGAATGCTGCATGGCTAAAGGTCTCTTATTCTATTGAGAAGGGAAGGGGTCGAGTTTGTGAAGACAGAGGGAGCTCTTTACAGCTGGAGGAAGGTTCCACCATCCTGTTCCTCCCTGCCTCTTTCTTTCCATCTTGTCCCCTCCACTTTCTGTAGCACAAAACACTTTGTGTGTGATGTCAGATGGAAAAGTCCATGTGTTCCAAGAACAGGGATTGATCCCCTAAAGCAGACCAGGCTAGCTTTAGTCCGATCACCTGAGGGATTATGTCTGTAAAAGAAGAGGGTCCCACCACTTCTTTGGATCATCTTTTGGACTCAATCCTTAAAAAAGATTTAGTTGGACCTGGTTGGTGGAGCAATCCTTTCCAAAGTCCTTCAGTTGTGAGGCGAAGGCAGGTATTACAAGGTAGAGGCATACTCTGCCTGCAAACCATCCCCAGGGACCATTGGGGGTGAACCTGCTGCTGGAACAAGACCTGGAACTCTTCCAGCCACACTGCTCCCCAGGACCTCACAGTGTTGAAGGACTTCTGGAAGGTGTTTGCCAACCTACCCCATGTTTGGGAGCCTGTGAAAAGGACTCGCCTTGTCCCTGAGACCCTTGTGTGGGACTGACAGCTCCAGAGATCCAAGACCGCCAGGATTCCTGCCATTTTGCTGTTGAAACGCTGCAAGTCATAATTAAAAATGTGTTTGACCCAGTTGAAACCACCAGGACCTTCCAGAGCTGTCTTTGGCAATCATCACTTTTCAGAGTGCTAGAGAAGCGTCCTTTTACAGTCTGGCTTTCTCATTTTGTGCCCCAGCATACTTTGGACTGAAGTGAGGAGGAAGTGGATAAGACCACTGCCCTGCAGTTGGATGCAGTAGGAGCAGTAACATCTTGCAAGAAAATAATATTCCCCTTTTGTACTTCTGTGGTTGTTTAAGGTTCTGTCTTCAATTTATAAGAGTGTTGATACGAGTGTCACTTGTGAACATGCAGCGACCTGCAATTCTCAACACCCCTCTCAAAGAATCTTCAAATTGATGAACTTTCGCCCTAAAACAGAAGACAATACAGCCTCTTGTGTCCAATTGCACCCAAACGGCAACACTGACTTATTTGTGCACGATACAGAAGCAGCTTTTTCTCCTTCCACCGGGATTTCTCCTTTGATCAATTTGGCTCTTACAACGTTGTCTTGCATGGTAAGAAAATGCAGGAAAAAGATGAAAGACTTTTTCATCAATATAAACATCAACAATTTAGATTTAGACCCGATATTGGGAGAACCAGGGCCGAGTGACCTTTTTGGAAGTGGAAATTGGCACACTGCATAATGCATCTTTGGTAATAGAACACACTAATGTACCACAAACTATTCAGTTATTCAAAGTGACAGGCCCTCTTGCCCCAACATCCACTAAACAGTTACAATCTTGTGGGTCTTTGAGCTGCTCCTATCTATCCTCCTTTTCATTCAACTTATGGTTACACATGGTATCTCACACAGTCATCCTAATTTGGGTCCGACTTCCATCTTTAAATATGGTCCTTACATACATGATTGATTTATATGACAATATTAGGACAGAAACTAAACAGCACACAGAGCTTGTGCCGACAATGTTCCAACTCTTTAAAGCATGGGATCCTAGTGTGAACCAGGGAACATGCATTGTGAATAGACCAGAAGGCTCATTGAGTACACATTCTGTTACGATGGAAGATGACTGACTTTCCATGCTGATTCAGGAAATCGCAGTGTCTGAGGAGATTTTAAAATCTACAGGGACTACAGAACAGGTCCCTATGGAAAATGACTCTGAGCACTCATTACAATTGATTTCTTCACCTCCAGTACGAGAAGTATGGAACACCACTACGAATAAAAAGGCGAAGACCAGAAGTAATAATGGCAAAAATCTAGATTGAATCGTAAATCTTCACAAAAGTTTTTAAGAACTTTAACCTCTCATCTGGGAGATTGTAGGTCTCTTAACCCTAAATCAATGATCCAGAAAAGAATCACAGATTGCATAACAAAAAACAAAGTAAAAGAAATGAAGGTCAGTCCCCAAAATTTCAGTGAATGACACCTTCATGGAAACCTCAGGAGGCCCTTTTAGAGGAAGTCGTGGCAGCTCTAACTAATGATTCAAATCAAGACATTTCCCAGAAGGAGGATCTTGATACTCAAGGCCCTACAGAGGATAATCATTTCCCGGGACAGTCTTCTTGCAAGTGACTGTGTTAAGTCAAGCAGATGCCGGTGAACGGCAACAAGATGGGCATCCACCTGTAAGCAGGGGTAACAAAGAATTTACAAAAGTACAAAATAAACAGGATAGGCTGCTCCTTGAATTTATACTTCCTGAAAGTCATAAACCAATGCTTAAATGAACTAATTCGCTGGCACTTTTGAATGAGATGCCAAGGTTGAGACACGTACCCCTAAAGATGTTGCTCTAGTTGAGTTTCTAGACAACACCTGCTGCAACTTCGTGGCTCTGGATATTCTGTCAAGAATTATTAGAGACATTTTAATTTCGGAGACCTAAAACTTTAGAGTGATGGGAAATAATGCTGTTTTGTGTGACAATAAATCACATATAACTTGCTTTAGTCCCTTTCTGGTAGATTCTAGCCCACTTGGCCCTTTGAAGAACTGACAATAACCAGAAAAATGCAGGGATCGATGTTAAAAGCAGAACCGTGCAGTTTAATGATACACCTTTGGATCATTTTAAGGATTTTTATTTGCTTCCGGTAGTTATTGGGAGATGTCTCCCTCACTCACAAAAGCATTTCTCAAGTATTGAGCCTTGTCTCGGAACAAAAGATCATCTCATGGAACTCCAAAGGTCACTGTAATCTTCTGGCAAATGATATTTTATGCGATTCCCAGAAAAACAACTCTAAAATTTTACTCAAAGAAACAAGGCTGACTTTATCAGTATTTATAGATGGTTTTAATACTTCTTTTCAACCGTCAACCCATGGTCTGAAAGGCTGCCATGGTGGTCTTTTCACTGCTGTTAAAAATTCCTTGTGATGGTCTTTGGGTACAACTCACTCTTCAAAGTGTGGCTTTTTATCCACAGAATTCTATTGTGTCTTGAAATTAAATATTTTTCTTCTGATCATTAATATATAATGTAATCCAGAGTAGAGTGAGCTTGCCTCATTCCAAGGGGAAATAGCTGAAATTCTTGAAAATTGGTCAGTTGAATGTGAGGGTGGCCATGTCTTATAAGCTGGGGATTTAAATTCAGAATGTTATTCATTTGAAGTGGAGAATAATGATGACTTATATTTGCATTCAGTATGTTCTAACTCAAATGGCTACGCATGGGGCCTCATTATGAGTGTGGCGGAAAGGCAACAACGGCACTTGTAGTGCTACCGGTGCCGTTGTTACCTCTCCACCACACTACGAGTTCTGCTCGCCGGTGCCGGACTGCACGCCTGGTCTAACCAGTCGTGCAGACCGGCACCCGCGAGCAGAACTCATGATTGCACCGGCACCGTTATAAACGGTGCCGATGCAACCATGCTCCCGACCCCCATTCTGCCCCATAGGGCAGAATGCGGATCGGGAGGCCGGCCATAACGGCACCCGCGAATGAACAATTACCGGGTCTGCCAAACTTGGCATGACCCGGTTACTGCTCATTCGCAGGTGCCGGAAAAATAACAACTCCAGTGGCAGCCGTGCCCTTGATAAGGGCACGGCTACCGCCAGAGTTATAGTGAGGCGCATGGTCTGCCTTCTGCAAAGTGTCGGAGTTGTGTAGATTAAACAGTAATGTTAAGGGTGACTTAGCGTACTGTGGCACTTGGAGTAGGGGTACTTTCACCAGTTGCATAGATTATATGTTTACTAGTTTAAATTGGTGTGCAAAATGTAACATCTTTTCTGAGGCAGCCTCCTCGTTTACCGATCACAGCATGCTTTGTGCCTCGTTTTCGTGCTCTAGGAGTGAATGGATCGAGAGACGCCCTAAAAATGTGTGTCTTAATTCGGCGGGTCAGAGAATTAAACGGAGCCAGAAGAAAATAGCCTCTTTTAACATGTTTATTGTAGAGTCGATCACTAGTCTTCAAGGAAAGGGGAGTAACTGGTTATTCTCCCCAAACAATAATAATAATTTTCTAATCAAAAATATTAGCAATTTCCATAAGAAAAACATAGTTACAAATAAGATGCATACACACATATTTGATCCTCAGTTCCACTAGCGTAAACCTCAAATCCATTAGATGTGAGCGACAAATTTATAAGAATTGACATAAGCAGCATGAAGATCTAATGTTCCAACAGGATGCCGAATCTATGCTAATAATATTATCTACAACATCAGAGGGACATTTTTGGTCCTTAATGGTTTAGAACACCCCTTAGAAACTTTGCAAGTATATCCCATTTTAGAATCCACTTGGTTGGACCATTTTTCATCTCTTTATACAAGGGGGACACCATTTTTATTTTACTCTAGCAGAATGGGTGATTAACTTTGATGAAGTTAATTTTCTGCTTCTTATCAAGAAAGCCAGTGATTCAAGGGCCCACGGCCCTAATGGACTATCACATCAAATAATTAAACAAGCCCCTGATTTATGGGCGTTTATATTGTATAACTTGTTTTTAAATAACATCATTGAAAAAAGAAATCCAGTTTCTGGGAAGATGTCCATACTAAGGGTAACCGCTCTGATCCCCTAAATTAAAGCCCCATTACACTTCTAGACATTGATTGTAAAATATAGGTGTCTATATTATTAGGTAAGATAGAAGAATGGGCCTCTAAGACTGGACACATAAAGAAATGCCAGACCGGCTTCCGGAAAAACACATGGGTACTTATTTTGATGGGATTTTATTGAACCTGTTTTTACTTAAAACATGCAGAACTAATTTGACCCCATTTTTTGGAGGTTTTGTCGATTTTAGTTCACCATTTGATATAGTCAATGGTAATGAACTTTGGGGAAAGCTGTTCAAATGGGGTCTCTATTCATGCATTTAAGTATGTTGATACACCTGCAAAGACATTTCCATCAGAGTGTGGCTGGACCAAAAAGGAAAACTCTCATGGGGTAATTCCACCAACTCAGGATTTAGGCATAGCTGCAGTTTGGCACTCTGCTTCTTTGATATCTATCTGTCCATTTTAGGAGATCACCTACAAGCTTTTGCATTTGCTCGCTACGTCTTAATGACCAGCGTTTTTCTGGCTTGGATATGCTGACGGTTCTTCTTCGTGATCAAGCACAAGTTGGTTTGCAGCTGCTATTCGGTGCTTTGAACGACTAAGCAATAATTAACAGCCTTAAAATAAATCTGTCTAAAATGAAGGTCATGATAGTGGCAGCCTGTAAACAACAAATTAGATATAGGTGAATTATTGATAAAATTCCACTTGATATTACTGATCATTTTTAATATTTTGGCACTCCATTGCTTAACTGTTTAAACAAAATTGCACTAACTGCCTATTTGAGAACTAAAGTAGACATGATGAAGCCTAGGTTGGGTAAGTATCATGCTAAATATGAGACATTTTCGATTGTACCTATGACCAAGTACCTATGACCAAGTATCTGTATTCTGATCTCCAAATGGCTGTAATACTAAATGGAAATGTTTATGTAAAGAAGTGGTGAGACGCTTGTAGTGAAATACAAGCTACTCTTTGAAGTATCCCTGCCAAACTAGTAGACACTCCGAGGATAATTAAACATCGTCTCTGGAAATGGGTTAACACTCGGGAGGCTGTCATGAAATAAAAACTACATCAGGACCGTGCAAGGGAACATAAGAAGGTGGGCCAGCTGCATTCTTATTTAGCTGAACTTCGAAACTGGAAATGGAGGCAACTATTTCTCTGATTCTGATTTAACTTGATAACCACTAGGGAAATAATGAGAGCTAGAGACATTACAGAACAACTTAACCACGTATGTCGGTTTTGTAATGAAGGTCAGTCAATTGAGACACGCAATCATTTACTTGTTGCCTGTCCAGCACTTTAAAGTGGTCGCCAGAAATATTTTGGTAATTTTGTAAATTAATTTGAGATTATTTATAGTGAATGAATCTGTCAACATCTCTTTTCTGGCTCCTACACTTCTCTTGCGGTTTTTTACTATTTTTAAAAGTCTCTGAACTGATTGATTTGTGATGATTAATTGTGTATTGAATATGTCTTGTAAGAAATTTTAGAATGTTCTTATTGTTTGTTCTATTTTAATCTATTAGAATTCGAAACGTATTTAAATCTATTTATCTTCCTAACTGCAGTATGTGAAAGCTTTTTAATAAACTATAGCACAAACAAAAACAATCATCACCTTTCGAACGGCAGTCCACCTGTTCCTACAGGTATGCCTCCGCATCAAGCCAGCTAAAGCCCATCATGGCCTTTGCTCAACAAAGATACGCCGCTGCATCTGCATTGCTCGAAACGCTGTTTGCGCCATCTGCATCATCATCACCACTCAAGTAGTTAACCAAACAGCTACTGGTGTTATTCCCAAAACGAATACTTCGTGCCGCATTGCACTACAACGCCTTTGCATCCCGTCATCAGCCCGTCTGCCGTCGAACCTCCACCGTCAAACCGAACCTGGCGACCTCCATGATCCGCACCTCTTGAGCAGCTTTGTACTGCAGACTTCTTTCAGTTGGACCCCGCTTCAAAACCCACTTGCCGCTGGATAACTGCAACTGCCACATCTCTGACTTGCACTACCGAACAGTGCTGAGAAGCCTGGTTCATTGATGTCGAGACACTGCAAAGGAAAGACTGGCTATGTCACACGAATCCCTTTTTGCGACTCCTGAACATATTCCTTGAACATTGTGGCTTTATTGCCTTTTCTCCCCTTGGGCCTGATTCACAGGCGTGTTTTACATTGGCGCAATCCCAGAGGAATACGGTCTGTGAATCAGGCCCCTTGTCTCATTGCTCAGATAACTGCATGTTGCTATGTTGCATATTCTGTGTTCTTTCTACATGTGTGGGTCTTTACAGTGTTTCCTAGTTAGTTACTGTTGTACATGGTGTGCTTAACTAAGGCATATATTTTTTATAGAACTTTTATTGGACATTTCTTTATGTTGTACTGCAATATATCACTGAATGTTTTGAAACTGAACCGCATTCACACCCGTCTTGATAGTATAGCGTTCCCTTGGCCCAAATACACACAAAAGGCAGAGGTTGTATATCTGCTAACTGTGGCTGTTTTACCTTTATAATTGTGTTGACTCTTGGCTTGTAGAAGTGTGAGGGCTGAGTGGGAGCTTTACCCTGTAATCATCCTAATACTCCTACAGAGCAGACGTCAATTTCTCACAGCCTCAGAATGTATTTTCATGAGTAGGATGAGCCAGCCCATTAGAAGGGGGAGTCCAATTCTTTTTGACTGGGGGGTTCGTATACATAATTGCCATCTGACAATGGTGTAGAATCCCCTGATTTTCGGAATGTCAATGTCTTAATTAAAAAAATATGTTATAAAGCTACTTAATTATGAACATACCGTCATCCTAATGACAGTTTAAACTATAAACATAAACTATACCTGAGCTCGGGGTATGCTGGATGAAGGTTCACACAATTATTAAAGCCACATCTGATTCTGGATCTTGTCTGCTGAAACAGCTCTGTGAAGCTGTGTGGATTCCATGCTCCTTCCTGTCTGCCTTCTAGTGAATGAGGCAATAGAGCAGGATGCCTGCCTCTGATTGACTCTCTGGGAGGGAAGGTAGACCCTCTTGCCATGCCTGGGATCTTTCTGCCAGAGACAAAGGAGGGCCTGACGAAAGAGCTAGGTACATAACCCACACTAGGGGCTTGCACAACAGAGAGCCGTTGATGTTGCAGGTAGAGAAGGTGGCGGAGTAAAGCCAGCCAGGGAACATAGGTAATTTTGGAGAAAGGTTCCTCATTTTACTTTCTGTGGGCTTTACTTGTCTTCCTGTCCCCTCCACTTCCTGCCAAACAAAGCACTCTGGGTATGACCTAGACGATCAGGGGAACTAGTATCAATGATGGGGATTGGACTCCTTAAATCATGCTTACATTCCAGCAATCCTGTGTGACCCTCTACCTTTAAACGTGGGTGGACCACCTTCTTTAATTCACTTTTGGACCATTCAGGACATAAGGGAGAATTCATTTGCATTTGAACCCCTTTTGGGAGAGTCTGATCTTTCCAAAACCCTCATATATTGAATTGAAGAAAGAGCATTCCAAGGCAGAAGCAAGCTATGCTCCCTAACCACTCACAGGGCACTGTGGGGTGATACATTCTGAGGTCCAGGACCTGCCACTCTGCACCAAATCTCCCTAGGCTGGCAAAGATGAACTCAAAATGAGTGACCCTGTCCCAGGCCTCCTGCAGTGGGTCTCACAGCATCTGGAGAGACAGAAGAGCCAAGATCCCTAGTCTATCACATCAAACCAGTCAAACCACATTCCAACCATGTTCACCACACTCAAACCAGAGAGAACTGCTGGTGATGCATTTGGCACGTGAGAGAACTTTAAACCACCGCTGCTTTGCATGCATCAAACGACTCACTGCTGCCTCGTCCCAAGCGGAGCATGCCACATATTTGTCTCGAACAACCTGCTTGCCACTGTGGACATTATTTTACTTTGCAACCTTTATACTTTGCTGTTTGTGTTGTTACCGGATAACATTCCGACTCCTTTTGAGACTATAGCATTCCCTCAGCTCACGTTACCACAAAAGGCAAAGGAGGTACATCTCTTAGCTCTGTCTGTTTTACCTTTATGATTGGGATCACTGTTGATTCACAGAAGTGTGGGGGCAGAGTAGGTTGTCTAGGCACTACTCACCCTTGTGCTCCCGCAGAGCAGAAGTCCTTTCATCACGCAGCATGTGAGAATGTAGAATTCTACATGCTGTGCCACAAACCTAAATGCACCAGAAGTCTTTTTTCTAAATTAATTTCCATTCACTTTGGAGTTAAATACCTTCATCCCAATTATATTGTGGCACTTACATGCACAGAGAAAACAAGACATTGAGTGCAGTAAAGTGAAACAGAGAGGTAATTATTTGCTTTATTACAGACCTATTAACTCTCTTTTATGTATTCTGTATAATATCCTATTAACCACCCACCCACATTTTTTCTGCATGTCTGGTTGAAACCTTGTTATTGGCTTTTCAGCCCACAAATCATAAATGTGTGCCAATTCAACCATTATAATATTGTGTCAAATGCGTAGCAAATGCATTTCAGATGTGTATGTTAAACTGGTACGTGTAAAAGCATTATTATCCATGGGTCCCTTCAATTCCCTGAGCACATGCTAATATTCACGGACCGTCCCTGCGTTGGGACAGGAACTCTTCACATTGCAACTTTTAGGCTTCAAGCCTGTACGTTGTGTACCTAGATTGCATTTTGAAAGCCTACGTTGAGAATAATGTCAATTTATTTGTGATTTAACATGCTGAGTGGTACATGGGGTGGCAGCATGTGAGAATGCAGCATTCCACATGTTGTGCTACAAATGCACCGCAATAATTTTTAAAGTAAATTCGATTCTTGTAGCATGCTGCTTGTGTTGGTGCACAGATGCAAGCAGTAGAATGTTGCCTGGTGACTGGAACCTTTAATACATCAAGGTTCCAGTGGAGACAGTTGGGACACACAGGATGGGAGAGAGATGGATAAAGATGTTTCTACCTTGTGCTCCTTCCCTCTTTCCATAACTTCCCTGTAACAAATAAAGCTAACTTCCTTTTATACATATATCTGCCTCTAGGGTGGTCCCTACATATATTTAAGAACCCCAAATGCTACAAGTGGCAATGAGGATGTTTAGAAATGAGGGTCCAGAGATGGCAGATGGGATTGATGGCAGTGGAAACTCAGTGGTGAGATGGCGCCCAATGGTATAGCAGAAAATTAAAAAATGAAGTTGGTGAAGCCAGCAATGGAAAATATGCCCAGGAAAACACAGCTTATTTGAGCAGCAACGTGGCCTAAGTCCTGTTGGGGATGGGAGGACACACTCTCCCTTGCAGGCAGCCAGAGAAGTGGAGAGTTGAAATGCCTGCTTCCTGTATAAGAAAAGGTACTGTGCTGTGTTATGTCTGTGACAAATGGATGTGAAAAGCTCTCTGCTTAAAGTGGAAATGCGGAAGAGTGGGCATCGTGTAGGAGAAACTGTTTTGGCTAGGCTGTAGTCATATAAGGCAGTGAAGATCAACCGGAAAAGAAAAAAAAAAGAAAAGGAAAGAAATTACTCTTTTCCTAGTACAGTGAATGGGCTGTGAATTACAGTGGTGAAAGACTGACTACCAAAAGTAATTATATGTGAATTGAGGCATGACTGACCGTGCAGAGTGCTGCCTGAGTGTGATGAATGTTTGTTTGGTGGTTTGATGTGAGTTCCTGTTCAGTGCTTGTTGTTGGTGTGTGTGTCTGTTATAAAGAAAGGGGATATGTAGCATGCTGCTTGTGTTGGTGCACAGATGCAAGCAGTGGAATGTTGCCTGGTGACTGGAACCTTTACTACATCAAGGTTCCAGTGGAGACAGTTGGGATACACAGGATGGGAGAGAGATGGATAAATATGTTTCTACCTTGTGCTCCTTCCCTCTTTCCATAACTTCCCTGTAACAAATAAAGCTAACTTCCTTTTATACATATATCTGCCTCTAGTCTGGTCCCTACATATATTTAAGAACCCCAAATGCTGCAATTCTCTTATGAGAATTGCGCAGGTTCTCAGTCCCACAGACAAAGCATGATCATGAATGCTGTACAATCAATAATAGAAGTAATTCTTTGTTTCATTGCAAATATATTGACTCTCTTCTAAATATGCCATATAGTTTGTGTTGAAACCACCCACCCTCAAAACTACATTTTCGCAAATGCATGCCTTATAATATATTTTCTTAAGCCCAGCAAACACATTTCATATGTGTATGTTGAACTAGTATGCAAAAATGCATTCTGTCCATTGGGTATCTCTAAATTCCCTTGGCAAAGGCCACATGCCACTAGACATCACTGTGTTAGAACAGGAAATCTGAAATGCCAACTTTTCAGTTTCATACCTCTACTTTGTATAGACAGCTGTCATTTTAAAAGCTCTTTTTCACCACTTCAGCGGGGCTTCAACATCTTGCCCCTGAGCCTGTGTTCGTTGAAGCTGCAACTACCTTTGGTTGGCAGGCCTTCTACTTCATGCCCGCTGCATTGTGCTTGACCTGATGAGCCTCCCTCTCTAAGCCTGCTTATTCCTGCCCCAATCCTGGGAGCTGGCAGGCGATGCCAGCCCCCTCAAAGGGCCACCTTTTAGGGCGATACAAGCCTGTCTAAGTATCATAGGGCACCCTGCCTTGTTCACTGATCTGGAGTTTCATTGTGTCACCCATTGGCCCTGCACACTGCGGAAATCAGGTAAGACCCTCTTTCACATCCCCCTGACTCCATGGTTCATGTGAGCGCCTTGATTCTTCTGCAAAGTCTGCCCCCCCTATTGAGGCGGCCTCATGCATCCTCCATCCAGCGTTCAGTCCCCGGCAGTGCCTCGAGTTTTCCTTTTCTGCATTCCTCAGGGCTGCCACAGTGCTCATGGCACCTTCTGCCTAGCTCCTTACTTCGCTCGAGTTACAGCACTTCGGCAACCTTGTCCCTTACATCTCCACACACCTTCTATCATGCGCGCACACTGCAGCTGTAACCATCCTGCACTGAACCATTAACTTGCTACCAGTCTCTTTGCTTCCTGACTTTCTACCCTAAATGGTTCATTGACTGTGCTCCCTCACTCTGCATTAGCCTCCTCCCTGCCTAATCTCAGCCTGTAACTCACTTCTGCTACCGAGGTCAGCAAGGTCTAATCTGTGTGCTGCTACTGAAGCCAGCAAAATCGAATCTGCGTGCTGCTACTGAGCCCAGTAATATCTAATCTGCGTGCTGCTACTGAGGGCAGCAAAACTGTGCGCTGCTACTGAGGCCAGCAAAATTCGAATCTGTGTGCTGCTACTGAGGCCAGCAAAATCTAATCTTTGTGCTGCTACTGAGCCCAGCAATATCTAATATGTGTGCTGCTACTGAGGACAGCAAAATCTAATTTGTCCGCTGCTATTGAGGGCAGCTAAATCTAATCTGTGCGCTGCTTTTGAGGCCAGCAAAATCTAATCTGTGTGCTGCTACGAGGCCAGCAAAATCTAATCTATGTGCTGCTACTGAGGCCAGCAAAATCTAATCTGTGTGCTGCTACTGAGGCCAGCAAAATCTAATCTGTGTGCTACTACTGAGGCCAGCAAAATCTAATCGGTGTGCTGCTACTGAGCCCAGCAATATCTAATCTGTGTGCTGCTATTGAGGCCAGCAAAATCTAATCTGTGTGCTGCTACTGAAGCCAGCAAAATCTAATCGGTGTGCTGTTACTGAGCTACTGAGCCCAGCAATATCTAATCTGTGCGCTGCTACTGAGCCCAGCAATATCTAATCTGTGCGCTGCTATTGAGACCAGACAAATCTAATCTGTGTGCTGCTACTGAGGCCAGCACAATCTAATCTATGTGCTGCTTGACAATTGCCTGCAGAGTTTAATTGTTAGGCTTTTTTCGTCTCTTAAAAAAAGTCTAATCTGGGTGTCCTTAAACTACCAGATGTGCTTAAAAGTTATACCTTTTACCTTTATTCTAGAAAGTCAAATCTTGGTGTTCTGAATCTGCTAGATGAGTTTAAATGTTATGGGCCTCATTACAAGTTTGCCGATTCGGCAACTACGGTACCGGTAAGCTTGCCGGTACCGTAGTTACCTGACCGTCAAACTACGAGTTCTGCTCGCGGGTCCCTTTTCGCCCACCAGGTTGGACCTGGCACTCGTGAGCAGACACTGCTGGTAGCACTGGCACCATTCTGAATGGTGCTGGTGCTAACGGCCTTTCCATTCCCATTGAGTCTATGCGGCTCAAACGGGAATGGGGAGTAAAAGTTTCTGGCCCTTGGCAATGGGGTAATACAGGGTCTGCCATTGTTGTAATGGCCCTGTATATCCCCATTGCCAAGGGCCGGAAATATTTGCAAGTTCAGCAGCAGCCTGCCGGTCATACGGCAAGGCTACCGGTGAACTTGTAATGAGGCCCTATGTCTTTTACCTTTAGTTAAGAAAGCCAAATCTGCCTGTTTGAATCTACAGGATGTTACTTCATATTTGCTCCCTCCTTCTCTTGGAGAGTTATATCTGTGTGTGCTTGCAATTACTGGTCACATTCTACGTTTTCCTGCTGTCTTCTTATTTCACTTCCTGGTATTGTGCTTTCTGCTGTTTGTTGTAACATAGGACCTACCCCTCCTGGACACTTAATTCATTGTTCTTTAAATGTGTCTTTGCCTGTCTTGCTGCTAGGCCGCCTGGTGAGTTCCTCATGCATTATGCAGTTCCTCAGTCTGCTCTCTCTCCCCCTGCCTCAAAGGTGCTCTCTATCTCCTCTATGTCTCCAACTGCTATTCTATCACCTATCCTACTGCCCTCTCGATGCCTGATGCCTGGAGGGAAAAAGTTTAATAAAGCACTCCTGGTCTCCAACCCAGGCCTTCCCATTGCTGGCACCTAAGTGAATGCTTCTTCGATGGAGACTATCACTGACATCCTCTTTGTCGCCCCCTCTCTAGACCTATGGACTCCCCATATGGTGTCAATCCTCAATCATTTCACTTCTTCCCCCATTAATGGTTGAACCAGATGGCAAGTACTCTTGGTACACTTCCCATCCTCTAGGTGTACCAATAATGTCGATGAGAATTGCACTGTCATGGCACAGTTCTCTCAGCCCAACTTCCTCCTTCTTAATAGGCGTCGTCCAGCTCTCATCAATTTCCTTCCTTCTCCTGCCATTCCTCCTTTTGCCACCCCTGTGGCCCCTTTGCCACCTCCGACGGGTGTACCATCTCCCTGTAACCCCCTCAGAAAACCTTTAAAGGGGGTATCCAGCTTCACTTAGCCCCTCTCAATGCTCATTCCACTATTAAACAATCTTCTTACATCTGTCTCCATCTTGTAGACTTTGACCATGATGTTCTCGCCCTCATTGGAGGCGTGGTTCAATGTAGCTCTCTCACTGCTCTAGACACTCTTCTTCCTCGGGACTTCAAGATCATCTCCAAGCCCAGGCCCAACCGGTGTGGAGGCCAGAGTGACCCTAATCTTCCCTGAATGGGTCCCTGCTACCATTATCCCCAATCAGCCCTATTCCTTCTTAGAATGCCCCGTATGCATGCTTAGTGTTTCTCCTACCCTCTCGCTTACTCTCGCCACCATCTACAGTCCCCCTGGCCCAGTTTACCTCTTGCTTTCTGAATGGGCCAACCTCACCTCTTCTCTCCTAACCTCTACCTCCAATGTCTTCCTCTCCAGAGACTTCAACATTCATCTTGACTCTTCTGATGTGGCCACTGTGCTCTTCCAAAACCTCTGTGACTGTTTTTTCCTCCCCATTCTTCCCTCTGGTCCGACACACTCAGTTTGACAAACCTTGGATGCACTCATCTCCTCAGACATCCCTATCTCTAACCCTCTCACCACACCTCTCTCAAGGCCTTATCATGCTCTCCTCTCCTCTCACCTGGAGCTCTTAGGCTCCCTGTCTAGGCCTCTGCCAGCACTGCCAAACTCCTTCTCTGTCATTCGACCAATGAAGCGAGTGTCAGTTGCAGCTTTTGCTGTCCCTTCCATCCCCCGCACACCTGCCATTGACCCTCCCACCTTCACATCTCCATCTCCAACACACTTGACACCCTTGGCCCTGTGATGAGGCTCTGCATGGAGCCTGCCTCCAAGCGCAACAGATGGTATGATTCCCACCTAGTCTCTCTGAAATTCAAGTGCAGAGTTGCTGAACGGAAGTGGCAGACTTCAAACACATTCACTGTCAAACTGGACTGCCACCTGCTCCAAAGGGGATACCATCTCTCCATCCGCTCCTAAAAGAGGGCCATATCCAGGCTTGCATTGCTGGGTCCACCAACAATACGGCTGAACCTTTCAAAATCTGTAAGGAACTTGCCAATCCTATTGCAGTTTCCACCTCTCCTCTTCCATCACGGACCCTTTATACTGAACTGACCTCCCATTTCACAATTAACACCCAGGACAACCTGCCCTCACTCTCCTTTACCCCATCCCTACTTTCCCACCTGCTTTCAGGCCTCCCTAGCCCCCTCTCCCTCCCTCCGCATATTCTGCTCCTTCTCCCCCATAGCACCGGATGAGGTCTCTAAAGCTCTATGCTCTGGAAGTCTCCTCCAAACAGGTGCTCCCCTGTTCCTCCAGAACTATCAAGGACAACATTTCCTCTCTCGCTCGTGCCTTGTCCAATTTTTTAACCATTCCTTTGCCGCAGGCTCCTTCCCACTATCTCTCAGCACTCACTTGTGCACCCTCTACTAAAAGAAGTCGTCAGCCGACCCCTCCTGTCTGACTAACTACCGCCCTATCTCCACTACCCCCTTCCTGGGCAAACTCTTGGAGAACTTGGTCATCTCTCAACTGACCCACCACACTGAATCTGTTGACTGTCTCCGTGACCACCATTCTGGCTTCAGAGCATCCAGAGGCATGGAAACTGCTCTCCTGAACACCCGTGAAGACCTGCTCTCAAACCTTGACTCCAATTCTCCTTCTATTTTCATCCTCTTTGATTTGTCCTCTGTCTTCAACACAGTAAATAATGCCACCCTCATAAAATAGCTCCATGATGCCCATGGCATCATGGACCTGGTACTGGACTGGTAGACCTCCTTCCTATCTAATTGACCTTCCCGGGTGCAACTGGGACCTTTCCTATCCTCCATCTCACTCTCTACCAGTGGTGTCCCTCAGGGCTCTATCCTATCGCTTCTCTCTCCCTCTACCCTGCTAACCTCTCTCTCCGCTCTATCGCTCTCTCCCTCCTTTTCCACACAGCTTGCTGACTGGACTCTGGGTGTACCTCAGAGTCTTGCAGGTCCCTGGCATCCTCATCAGTCCTTTCCGCACTGTCTCCGGGCCTGCACTTGCCTCATCGCTACTGAACTTGGTCAATGACCCATGAGAGTGGCATCTCTCAGCACTTACCCCAGTTTTCTGACTGACTGACTGACCGCACTTGGACCCCCCCCTGCACTTGTCTTCGCCCTCTCCTGTACCGTCTGTGCACTTGCAAGATCATCTATCTATCTTCCCTGTCTCCCCTCCTTGCATGGTGGCACCTGAATGCACTTGGAAAAACTGCAGAATCAGTGTCAGACCTATCTGCTGTTATCTACACTGTTAATTGTATTATATGCACTACTCTGTCTGTGCAGACTTGTATTGTTCAGAAATACAAGGGCTCTGAATGACTGTTGTTTTTTCCCTGTGTATCCTCCCACCGTGAGTGCTTTGAAACACTTGCCTAACCATATAATACCTAGATGATTCTAATCCCTCCTCTGGACTCTTCCACAAACTCTGTTTCACTCTCTCTCTTTCCATTCTACCCTCTGGTCTGACACACCCTGCCGGTCATACCTTGGATGTATCTGCTCAGGCATCCCCCTCTCGAATCCTCTTGCTACTCCTCTCTCTTGGGCTGATCACTTTCTGCTCTCCTCGCACCCGACAAACTCTGTCCCCCAGGCTAAGCCCACCCCAGCGCTGCCACCTACCTTCTCAGTCATGCGGCTCATAAAGCGGGTGTCCGTGGATGCCTTTGCCACTACCTTCTCTGCTCCTCCTATGCCTGCAGCTGAATCACACTCTGACACAGCCCTCTCTAATCTGCATCTTTCTATCGCCAACACTCTGGACGTCTTTGCCCCTGCCATGGGAATCTGTCTGAAGCCTCCCATGTTCCTCAAGAACCATCAAGGACCACATCGACACCTTCGCTCCAGCCTCGGCCGATTTCTCTAATCACTCTGAAAAGTTGCCACTGGAACTTTCCTCTCTCTCCTCAAGCACTCCCTTGTGCACCCTCTCCTTACAAAGCCTTCTGCTGATGCTACCTGTCCAGCAAACTATCACCCAATCTTTATCACTCCTTTCCTGGGCAAACTCCTGGGAAAGATGGCCATCTCCCAGCTTACACTCCACACAGAATCTGACCATCAGTCTGGATTCAGAGCAGTCAGAAACATGGAAACTGCTCTCCTGAACACCAGTGAAAATATGATCACTAATCTCTATTCAAGCCTACCTTCTGTCCTCATCCTCCATGACATTTTCTCTGCTTTTGACACGTTCAAGCACGTCATCCTGGTCAATCGACTCTGTGAAATGTCACAGATCAGGCCCTAGAGGGGTTGTCCTTCTTCTTCCTGGACCGACATTCCCAGGTCCAACTTGGGTCCTGTCTCTCCACCACCTGTCTCTCCACATGTGGTGTTCCCCAGATATCTAACCTCTCACCCTGGCTCTTCAATGTCTAATTGGCCCCTTTGGCCCACCTTATCTCTACCTTCTCCTCTAAATTTCAGTGTTATGTGAATTACACTCAGCTCTCTTTCAGGCTTCCCTCAGCCTCCTCTCCTCTCTCACTCATTCCTGACTGTCTATCCGTGATTTAGCATTGGTGCACCTCCAATGTTCTCTGCCTTAATGCCAGTAAGACTGAAATCATTCTCATTGTGACCCCAGCTCCCCTCTCTCACTCTGGCCGGCCTCATTGGGCCCTTCTCCTTCGCTTTCCTGTGAGGAAAAATTCCTTGGTGTCATCTTTGACTCCACCCTTTTCCTCTTCTCCTCACATCACAGAGCTTGCCAAGAAGGCCCACTACCAGCTGCACCGCCGCCTAGGTATTCTCCTTTTATCACTTTCCCCAGAAGCTCACCGTCTCCAGAGCGCAGATTCTCCCTAGGCAGGATTACTGCAATAGCATCTTTCTCAATCTGCCTTCCTCTACTCTCGGCTCTCTGCAACTAACCCAGAACAGGACTGAGAGACTTGTCCTTGGCCTCAAGCCGAGGGACCATATCTCTCCAACCCTGAAATCTCTCTACTGGCTCCCGGTGGCTGCAAAGATCCAGTTCAAGACCCTCAGCATCATCCACACAGCTTTCTTAGGCCTAGGCCTGCACTACATCCATCTCCCTCTTCCTAAACACCTTCCTTCTCGAGCCCTTGGTCAGCCTCCTCTAACTCTTCTAGGGTCAGACGCTTCTCCAGGCAGAGAGTGGGGGGTAGATCTCTCTCCTCTGCAGGTGCCTCTCTCTGGAATGCCCTCCCTGCCCCTCTCAAGCTTGAGCCAGACCACCTGAAGTTCTCGAAGCAGCTCAATACCTTACGTTTCACCTCTGCTTTCTCACCCCCCCACCCCACACCCCTCCCCGATGACCTATTTGTCTGCTCCGCTGACTGGTGGCCTGGCTACCCTCAAGAGTCTGACTGGGTACCAGGCTCCTCCATGACCAGTCACCCCTGCACTGCCTCCAGGCCTAACACGCCCTTAGGGTTCTGTAACCTCAACCCTTCAGCCCTCTGCCTCCTTACACTTCCCAGAGCCGTTGCGCCCTGGCTTCACTTACTCTGAGCAATTCTGCCCAGATTGCACTTCCCCTTTCCCTCTCCCTGGCACTTCTCCCGTCTCCTTCCTCCCTGCACTTCGTGTTATGGCACTTGCGTGATCTGAATGACACTAGGCCTAGTAAGGTCGTTGTTTTGTCCTCTCTCTGTCTCCCCTCCCTTGTCTTATCGCGCCTAGAATGACTTGTGTACAGGCGTGTTATAAATGACTTATATCTCCTAAAAGGTCTTTCTAATTTGTTTTAATACCCTTCTCTCCCACATTTTTCTCTGCAATTTATGGTGAAGCCTTGCATTGTAGTTTCAGAGCACAAATCATAAACCTTTGTGTAACAGGTCAACATTTATAATATCTTCTCTAATACTGAGAAAATGCTTTTCAGATGTGTATGTTAAACCTGTTCCCATCCATGGGTATCTGTAAAGCCATAAGCACAGGCCAATGGCCATGAACCGGGACTGTGGGGAAAAAGGAACTCTTGAAATCGTAAATTTTAGGTTTGTAACCCGAACTTTCTATAAGCATCCTGCATTTTAAAAGACAACATTTCCAATTTGGTCAATTTTTTTTTTATTTATCCTGCTGAGTAATACATGTAGTGGCAGCACGTGGGAATGTAGCATTGTACGCGTTGTGCCGCAAACCCAAACACTTTACAGGGCTTTTTTGTTCTAAAGTAAATTCCATTCCCCTGGGAGGTAAATCCCTTTTCACTACTCCAACTCGGTTTTGCTTATCAAGCATGATGATGAGTTCCATAATAATGAAAGATAAAGGTAATAGTGGTTTGCTTCATTGGAAATGTGTTGACTCTCTTCTACATATACAGACTCATTTGCTTTCATAACCCACACCTCTACATTTTTTCTGAAGCTCCGCTTGAAGCCTTGTCATTGGTATTGCTGCCCACAAATCATACATTTCTGCCAATACAATCTTTATAATATCTTGTCTAATGCCCAGCAAATGCATTTCGGAATTGCTGGTTTAAACTGGTAGTCAAAAGAGCATTCTGACCCGCAGTTTACTATTATTTCCTCTGACCATGAGCTATCACTATGTTGGGACTGGAACTCTTGAAATGGAAAGTTGCATTTTAAAAAACGTTACAGTATAAACCTGGTTAGCATTTTAAAAGTCTACATTTCAAATCAGTCACTATTGGTGATTCAACATGCCGAGTGTTACATGTGGTGACAACATTTCAGAATGTAGCTTTCTACCTGTGCCGCAATCCCAAACACAGCACAAGTCTTTTTTTCTAAAGTAAATGACCCCCTCCCCCCCATCTCCAGCTCTGATTGTATCTTGCAGGCTCGTGGTCACACAGAGAAAGCATGAAGATGGCACCCTCTTTTGGCGCCGCCGTTTCGCCGAGGGTCGGATCGGCGGCCAGTTCGCTGCAGTGGCCAATTTGGCACGCCCATTTTGGCGCAGAGCCTATCTGGCGCGGCCGATTTGGCACGAGGGACGTTTGGACGTGGCTGACATTGCAGCCACGTCTAAACTGTCTCACGCCAAATTCAAAAATTGTGGGTTTGTTATCCCTCTCTCTCCCAAAACGTCCTGCTCCGCATAGCGTGCACCTATGCTGCAAATGCAGCACCATGCACTATGGAATGTTTGGCAGCTGCTAAAGCGCCACGATCTGGAGTAAGGTGG
Organism: Ambystoma mexicanum; assembly: GCF_040938575.1. Taxonomy (NCBI): domain Eukaryota; kingdom Metazoa; phylum Chordata; class Amphibia; order Caudata; family Ambystomatidae; genus Ambystoma; species Ambystoma mexicanum. The sequence goes on from NC_090933.1 coordinate 1,101,336,089, forward strand.
GTTTCTTACGTAGAACGAGAGCAGGGAAAGCTCGGCTACATTGGTGCCTAAAACTGATAAGAGTTGTCGGCAGCATGATATGATCGACTCTATCCCTGCTGCATCTTTTGGGGCTTTGGAAATTAATTCCACTTTGATAGTGGATCGGCCATTGGTTTTCATAGCATTCGTAGCAACAGCGCTTTCTGTTTTAATTACCTCTTTTACAAACCTTTTTTGTTGGCAATGTATCTCCTTTAAAAAAATAAAACCAGTTAAAGGCCCTTTTCTATGTCCTTGAAGAAAATCAATGAAGGGCTGTTGGCATCCTAGCCGGCTCACGACTGAACTATGGGCAATGTGTGGTCCTCCAAACATGCCAAATACAATGGGCCTCATTATGAGGTTGGAGGTAGCCATGCCGTTTTTACTGGCATGGCTACCCCCAAACTCGGGTCCGGCTCTGGGTCCTGCAAAAGGGGAATTACCGGGCCATTCCGACCTTGGAGGGCCCGGTAATTTCCCTTTCGTGGCACCCGGGGCCGGTACATCCCCATTCCCATTTGAGCCCCCATAGGCGTAATGAGGCCTCTTTGGAAGGTCCAGAACGCCACTGGCTGCCTGGTGTTGGAACCCAATAAATGGCAATTGGTCACCACTCAATTGAAAAGGGTAGACTGGCTCCCAGTGAGGGCAGGGTCAAGTTTAAAATATGATGCCTAGTTTTAAAAAGCATACTTAGCCTTTGCACACCACACATGCAACCCAAAATACACCCATACCTTCCAACCGGAGCAGCCCTACTGCTACGTAGCTCTTAGTCGTCCTCTCCACCTTCTGTAAGAGCAGAGTGGATGGATGCGCCTCTGTTAAGGCAAGGTCTCTGTAACAACCAACCCACACACCTAGGATCTGGGGGTCAAACCAACTCGATAAGCTGTAGACTCACACTCTTATGCCCAGCTACAGTACCCGTGTTTGTTATGAAGTATTTGTATTTAGTTTATTTGTAAAGCGCAGCCAGGCACGTGGGCATCCAGGCGCATAGTCTTAAATACACAGTTACAGTACATTACAGTAAGGGTCAATGGCAAGAAACTCAAGCTCCCCTTGTTTACAAGAGGATACGGGGGAACAGAAGTCATGTAATGGAATCATGAATACAAAAATATACAGACATAGTCAATAAAAGTAGGCAAGTAAATATACAATAAATACAGGAAAACAGAACGACCCCGGAATTTAAGGCCAGACCTTAAATGTGGTGCATCATATATTCTGCGTGAAAAGCCAAGATTTGGTTTTATTCTTGAATGTTTGAAAAGAAGGCTCAGTTTTGATGGGGACAGGAAGGGAGTTCCAAAGCTCCGAGGCTAGGACAGGGAAGCTCACTCCTCCGGCTTTTTGGAGTTTGAATCTGGGCAGAATGAGGTTGTGAATTTGTGGCATTCTAGTGGGTCGTGTGGAGGTATGGAGAGTGAGACGGGTGGAGAGGTCGGGTGGCGCCCTGTTGTCCAAGCATTTGTGTGTCAAGGCTAGGGTTTCTAAGGCGATTCTTTGTTTTACTGGGAGCCAGCGTAGATCTGATCTGATGTTGGAAATATGGGAGTACCTGGGGATATTGAGAGCCACCCCGATGACATTGTTCTGGGTTGTCTGCAGTTTGTTGAGGTTGGACTGGCTGGTCCCTAGGTAGAGGGCACTGCAGTAGTCAATCTTAGACATAATGAGTGTTCTTGCCAAAGTAATGCAGTTGTGGGAGTTCAGGAAGGGTCTGCAGGCAGTGATGAGTTTGCAGGTATAGGCCGAGGCTGACCTTACTGCATTAGTTTGTCTGTTCAGTGAAAGAGCAGAGTCCAGATAGACGCCTAGAGTTTTAGTGTCCTTGGAAACCTTAATGTCATTGCCATCAATGTTGAAAGACTTGAAGGCCTGGTCTAGTTTATTAAGGCGTTGAGTTGAGCCTAGCAGAAGGAGCTCAGTCTTGTCATCATTGAGGCAGAGATCGTGTTGTGCCATCCAGGCCTGAATAACCAGGTAGACGTCATTCACGGATTTGGTATAGGCTGTGTGATCACCAGTAATGGGGATGAGTATCTGGGTGTCATCCGCATAGTTAGTGTAAGAGACACCCAGATTATCAAGCACATCAAAGAGAGGTTTGGTGAACATGTTGTAAAGTGTCGGCGACACAAAAGAACCTTGTGGGATGCCGCAGTGTATAGGAGAAGGGTCCGCGGATGCTGTAGGAGAGAAGACCCGCATGGATCTGTTACTTAGGAAAGAGTGAATCCACCCACGCATTGGCAGAGTCTGAAAAGTGGGCCGCAGATTTAAGATGTTGGCAAAGTATTTAGTGATTGACCAGATCGAATGCCGCAGAAAGTTCCAGAAGTAGGAGTAACGCTAATTTCCCATTATCTTTTAGCATCTCCATTTGAGTTTTCAGATCCATCAAGGCTGTTTCAGTTCAGTGTTTAGGGCGGAAGCCGGATTGTCTTAGGCCAAGCAGATTGTTAGATTCAAGATATTCTTGGATCTGCAGATAGGCTGCACGATCTAGAATCTTGAGCAGGAAAGGGACCGTAGTGATAGGTTAAAATTAGTCAGTATGTTAGGGTCAAGGGATGGTTTCTTGAGCAGAGGGATCACCCAGGCGTCCTTGAGGCTGTCAGGGACTATGCCCATTTTAAAAGAGGCGTTTATGAAGGCTGTGATGAAGGGGGCTAGATCGTGAGAGGCTTCCTTGACGATAGGAGCTGGGCATGGGTCACCTTGACAGTTGGATGGTTTAAGATTGTTCATAATTCCTTCTACTTCAGAGATAGTGAGAGGGGAGAAGGTGAACGGTTTACACTTCAAGTTGGCCTGGCAAGTACCAATCGTAGGAATGGTCAGAGGATTGTCCGACTGCAGTGAGTTTTGTTTACCTCTAATTTTGGTTTGGATGGATGCAATTTTGTCCAGAAGTGCTGTCTGTATATTGGTACACCAATTGCTGTCCTTAGTGCAATAACCTGGAGGTGCTGCAGGAGACTCATTTCCTTAAGAATTTTGAATAATTCTTTAGCATTGGATTGTGCTGACAAGATGTGATTATTGTAGGACTCTTTTTTTAGCCTGGAATATGGCTACTTTGTAGTTAAGAGTAGCTAGGAAGAGACCGTCCTTGTGGGCATCAGAAGGGTAACTTTTCCAGCGTGTTTCCACGCTCTCTTTCTCTTTGCGGCGCACTCTTAGCTGTGGTGTGAACCATAAATTGACGTGGGCATGCTGTTTGGGTTTCCTGAGTTTGAGAGGGTCGATGGCGTTTATAGCTGAAAGCACCACCTGGTTGTAAGTGTTGGCTAAGGTGGTGGGATCCAAGCAAGAATCAATGACGTTGTTGAGGGTAGGAAGGATGAGGGGGAGTAGCTTCTCAGACGTTATGTCTTTTTTGTTTCTGGTAGGGATGGCAGGTGCGACAGAAGGTGAAGGTAGGTGAACTGCTTTAATGTTGAAGATAATGATATGGCGATCTGACCATGCACCAGGTGAATTTGAGAGTTGTGCCGCTGGGATCAATACACATTTTTGTAGTGCCGCTGCGGGTCAAAATCAACTCAATGAGCTGTAGACTCGAACAGCATCCAGCCAGCATTCCAGCTGGCATCCCTCGCGCCAAAATATCTTAACAGCGAAACGTCCTGCGTCAAACTGGGAGTGCCAAAATGGGTACACTAAAATGTCTGGCCGCGGCTATATGTCCTGCTTCGTGAAGATGGGTGCCATAAAACGAAACATAGATCAGAGGCGCCACCAAGGGGCTTGCAAGGTGGGCTTCGGCCACCCTTATAAAAATGCTGCCCCGCCCCCACCGACCCGCCTGCTTCTGTGTTTGTTTTTTGGTGTGTCACCCCAAGATTTCCAATGACCTCATCAGGCCATCCCTATGAAAAATGTCTGGGGGAGCCACTGACATAGAGGTGTCTTTGCTTCATTGAAAATATATTGGCTCTCTTCTAAGTATTCTGCTTTCAAGGCCCCATTCCCAGCATTTTATCTGCAGATAATTATGTATATACCAGTGTGCTCTATGGACATGTGCAATGTTTTAGTGCTATTCAATCACACATGCTGGTAGTCTATTGACTGTAACCGCCAGACCAGTTTCTTGATGTGGGCAGACCTGGGAACAGCTTGGACACAATTGGTGTCAAGGGGCACACTGTTAGTTTCCCCATGGGAGAGCAGGGAGCCTCCATCATTTAGCACTGCACAGACAGAGGCAGGGAACAAAAGCCTGCCCTGCCCTTATCCCTAAACCTCCTATGATGCAGCCAATAGCCTTATATGTTCTTCAGAGGTTTTTTAAGGCAGCTCCCACCTTCCAAATTAGAATCCCTTTGCGAAACTAAACATGGTTAACCAGTGTGATTGAGGGTTGGGCGTTTATGGTGAACTGAAAGGGATCTTTTATTTATTGTTCTGTATTCAAACGGGCCAGAGATAGACTGCAGGAGTAGGTGTTTTGGGTGGAAGGAGTGGGAGATGCAAGTATATGTCAAAGGAAGGCGTAATAGGGGGGACTTTGTATTCATGTATGATCTTTTAGCAAGTGACTCCATGTCATCTGTAGAACGCTGGGGTTCCTTTTGAAAATCATTCTTTCCTGGTATATTAATCTATTTCAGGCAAAAGACTATAATTCCCAGCATGCAGTGATGTGTTAGGGCAGGACTGGAAACACGTGGTCAGGTGACAACTATGCTTTTTACTGGGGGGGGAAGTTTCAGTAAATCGGGAAAACGCATTGTTATCCATTATCTTTGTTGCTGCCTTCTAAGTTTCAGCTAAGAGACCAGGAGTTGGAAAAATGGAAGTTTGAAGTTTGAGGGGATTGTGCAGGGGTTTATGTCCTGTGTTTGGTTGTGTGTATGTTTCATGTTACATGAGAAAAAATGTATGTGGAAAAGTAAAAAAACTATTATTGTACCAATAATAAATTACACAGCCAACAGTGTTGGCATAAGTGTAGTCAAAAGCCTTTTCTTTCTTGATACTGTTAGTATTGCAATCACTCGCCTGTGTGCATTCACAAGTTGTATAGTGTTACAATTACATGCCCAATTTACCATCTGGTGATAGGTTTCGGCAGGACTTGTTAACGTTCAACCTTTCACTGGTATTGTCATCAAACCGTAAGGAACACACATGTTTGCCAGGTATTTATTAGGCATTTCGACATGTTGACATTGTACTTGAATCATACGATTATACTTTGGTGATTTTTATATTGCTTGACGAGCTGGGAGACTTCTAAGCTCTGCATTAATGTAATATGAAAGGTTATTTATAACGTGCTTAATACCCAGATGTTTCTAAGCGCGGACCTGAGATCGAACCAGTGTTGCTCCGTGTCGTCTTAGTTCCAAGGCTAGCACGCTGCCGCTGAGCTATCCTCCAGAGACAAGTGCGTTATCATTACCCAATCATGGTACTCGATTCCTCACCCTCATTATGAGGAAGGGCCTAGTCGGTCCCGCCAGGGTTTTAAACGTGTTGCATAGCATTGGTTACACATTAGCAATCCACCCAGCGTGGAACTACTTGGCAGAAGTTAACATTACATGCCCAGGAACTTGCACCGTCAGGCAGCTATTGCCATCACATCCCTAGGTGTTCATGCCTTTTGTTAGATATTGCAATCCTATACCTAGGCCGTCTCATCATATAGCAGTTTTTCCCATTAGAGGTCATGCTCGCATACCATTTGGCAAGTACTGTTATACTTTGTCTAGTTGTGCAGGTCATATGGCAACATGACTATTCCCCATCAGACACAATATACCTACTTCTCTGGTCCTGCCGCGCAGCTCTTTGAAGTAGTTTCAAGGCACTCTTTATAACCTAACCTTACTTATTATATATAGGAAGTGCATTCTATTCCACCATCGCCTCTCTCGTTCCGTTTATTTCACACCCATCTCGCATTCTTCAGGCAAAGCACTTGGCACGGCTTCTGAGCGCTGCTTTCACCACATGAAGAGAGTTATCGGCTCTCGCTACACTTTCAGTTGAGACAACATTGCAGAAAAATAGTCACCACAGCAGCTATAGACACTTGTGCAGCAGCAGCATGTAGGAGAGTACCCTGGAACTCATTAGATTGAAAATGTGTTCCTATTTAATATATTGTATACATTATAAATATAATAATTATAATTAGGCATTTATATAGCGCTACGAACCCTCAGGTATCTGAGCGCTGCTTATTATTGCCCACGGTGCGTGGTGCTCATTTATCGACCTCGGAAGGATGAAAGGCTGAGTTTGGCCCTGCCGGGATTCGAACCTGCGTTAACAGGCTCTGCACGGATGTCAAAGCGAGCGCTCTACTCGCTGTGCCACTTGTCTACCTATTAATGCTTAGTCCAAGGCAATAAAAAGGTATTCAAATTGCAATGACATAATGATTATGATCGTATGCTGGTGTATCACTTGGCCGCAATATTGTCTCGAAACTGCCATGGGGGCTGCCATGTGAACGAGCAAAAGAAATGCATTTGTGTAAATCACACTTAGCAAATGGGTTTAAAATAGTGCTCAGTCCTAGATGGGGTTTGGAGTCCAGCACAGACCCTGTGTGATGTTGCATGAGGTGTGATAGTGAAAGTACTTTGTGACCAGGACTGATGACAGCAACAAGACATCTCTTTTCTGGGCATCCATTATAAGGTAATATTGTGTCTGAAATCAATACAAAGTTTTCTTTCACGTCGTCAATGTATTCCAGCACCGCTCGCTCGCGGCATATTATGCATCTCACCTTTGATGCCTGTCTAAGTCATGCGCAGGGTTTGTGGAGAGGGTCAGTCGTCGGTTTGAATCACATAGTTCCCTTTCAAAGACACTCGCTGAAGAGATTGTATTGATAATTCATTTGATTTGACCTTATGTGATATTTCATTTGCAATTGCCATGCATTATTCCTTCTCAGAAACGTTGAGTCGGAAGGCCATCAAATGTGAAATCTTAATACATTTAACCAGTGAAGTTCTCTCGACGTGTGAACCGCTCGGAATGAATGCACACAGAAAACACATCTTTGAGGTTCTGCCGCTTCAGTCGAGGCCGGGCTTTTCTTGATTTTTAGGTCGTATTTTTCAGACTGTTCTCGTGGATGAATTGCAACATTCAGTGTTACATCTGATGAATCATAATAAGTGTTTTAAACAGTATATCCTTATTTGATTTGCTTTATTTATTTATTTATTGTTTTTGTTTAGTGCTGGCACTACCCACAGTGTCTCTGAGCGCCTTACATGGCTCAAGGTTTGAAATTATGGACAAATAAGTTACAAAATGCTTTCAGGAACAGCTAGGACGATCAGGATAGACAAGAGATAGCACTGGAGGAGAGCAGGGTTATGTGTGGGGAGACAGGTATGTTTTGAGGCTCTTTCTGAAGGTGGTGATGGAGGATGCAGTGTGCATATGAAGAGGTAGGTTGTTCCATGCCCTGAGTGCACGGTGAGGAAAATAATGGCATCAAGCCCTATTTTAAGAGGCTTTTTTCCTCTTTGTTTGGAGCTCCATCATCGTAGACAGATGGCATGCTAAAAGTGCCGCCTCGTGCACAATCAGGAAATTGTGGCGTATGTGTCTTGCAAAGGATCACACTTTTGGCATATGGAGGGATTTGACGGCCCCTTTCCTAATACCGAAAGTAGAACTGCTAAATGTATGGGTGTGTGGTAAAAGAATGGCATCACCTCATTGACATGGAGGAATAGCTCATGCACAGGGAGAGCTGTGCAGGTCTCAGAATAACAAAGCATACACGTAGGGAAACATGTGCGGTGGTGGCCATCTGAGAGGTGTTCATATTCAGTTAACCCCCACTGACTTAGAGAACATTTTACAAGACACCAATACAAATTTAGCAGAATAACAAACAGAACTAGAAAGTAAGAAATAGCGCAAATTCAAGAGAGACACATAAGATTATTTAAATCATGTAGTCTCTACCCGGATGGACCGATATAAACAAGTTCCTACCAACCGTGGCATGACAGTCTCCTCAGATCTGGGTAGCACAAACTCAGAATCCCCTAGTAATGAACTGGAGATACCAGAAACATCAGGAGCAAGTAGCAACATTTCAACAAAACACCCTAGAACTACCCCAGCACGTTTTTATTGGCAGAGGAAGCTGACGAAAAGGTCTCAGAGGGGACACAGGAAGAAATCACAATCACCCGACTACACATCAGTGCCCGAAGAAAATCTAGTCATCAACTTGTAAAACAGACACTTTACACCAACGGAACTGACCCTTTTACAGAAGGGGATGGCTGAACTTTGTTCCAACTTATAGCTCAAGGTTATTCAACAACGAAGTAGATTTATTTAGATTCACAAGAAAGTTGAGACTAAAAGCTTTTTTCGCCCACCAGATCTTTCATAACACCGAAGATCCCATTGAAGAAAGAGAATTCACAGAGTTCAGAAAGCAGAGTACTTTTATACCACCAACACCTTATCCAATAAAATACCTATTTCAGAGGATGGTCGCTGAAGATTTACAGAAATTAGCTTATGGACTTCCGAAACAGTGATTTCCATCACAAAGAATTAAGCATTATTAAATCTTTGTTCTCAAACACGTCCTTAACTTTCAAACAGGCTGATAAGGGTGGAGGACTTGTTGTCATGAATACAGAAGACTATGAGAAAGAATGCAAAACACAACAGCAAGACAGCGAGGCAGAAGAAAAAGGCTGGAACTCTGATCAAACTCGCAACTATCTTACAGCACCACATTCAAGAACACCCATTTCTTACACTTTGCCAAAAATTCACAAAGACCCAAAGAAACCACTAGAACGCCCCATAGTGCCGGCCACCAACAGTATTTTACAACCCCATGGAAAATATGTAGACTCATTCTTACAACCTCTAATTCAACGAACTGAAACATACATTGAAGGCACCACCCATTTTTAAAAAATATTTTGGGAACATTACATGTGAATTCCAACAATTTACTCTTCGCTGCTGACATATGCTGTTTGCATACTTAAATACCACACAATCTCGAAGAAGAGGCAGTAGAATGTTTACTATTGCAAATTAATGATTTAAAAGCATCCAAAGAATTTGTAATTTATGGCACAAAACTCTTATTTTAGATTTTAAAAAACGGTGTTATCTCCCAGTATCAGGAACATCTATGGGGGCCACCATGGCCTCCAGCTATGCAAATATTTTCATGTACAAGTTTGAGAGTGATCATATCTTACACCACCATGTCTGCCGCAATTATGTCAGATGTTCGGGAAGTTTCATTGTTGATCTTTTTGGAATTTGGACTGGCACAGAGGTACTTTTTCAGCACATATTTGAACAGTATTGAGGGCTGTATCGAATTTACCATCATACATAACATTAATGCTGTGAACCTCTTGGATGTGGCAGTAATAAATACTGACAATTAACTACAAACCACACTGTAGTTCAAACCTAAAGACCGGAATAATCTATTTCATTCATTGAATTTCCATCCCCTTAGCACCATCACAAGTTTACCATAGAGTCAATTCCTAATGATTAAAACAATCGTGCAGGATGAATCTGATTGCTCAAAACAGTTGAAGGACATGTCAGATAGATGTAAAGTGTCACAATATCTTATACAGCCCCAGCAAGTCAGGGATCTCTTTCCCTTGCAATGAATGTGGCGCACAATAACACTGTGATTTTTACAATCTCAATTCGTTTTAAGGAGGCCTCCAACCCGTATAGCACCCAGCCTTCACTAGCACCCTGTGTCACAGTAGACCAGGAGCAAAACAAAAGGTGATGGCTGGAAGCTTTAGAATAAATCTTAACCTCTGGCATTGCTCTGGGCAACCCTCCAGACCATTGTTCTTTGCCTGCCAAGACATTATAAAAGGGGAAAGACCATATGCAAATCATGCTTGGTCCCACCCACAAAGGGGTAGTCCAGCCCGAACTGCTAGGTCACATCCCTTCTGCATGAGACGACAAGTATCCCCAGATATGTTTCAGCCTTGCTGGGCATCATCAGGGGGGAGTAGCTTGGTTCTCTAGGCCCAGCAGGCACCAGATTCAGATCTGGCCATACCCGTCCCACTCGGGGTGACAATAGCAAAACAAAAGGTGATGGATGGAAGGTTTAAAATTAATCTTAACCTCTGGCATTGCTCTGAGCAACCCTCCAGACCTTCGTTTTACACCTGCCAAGCCATTACAAAAGGGGAAAGACCATATGCAATTCAGACTTGTTCCCACCCCCAAAGGGAAAATCCATCCCAAACTGCTAGGTCACATCCCTTCTGCACGAGACCGCAAGTATCGCCAGACATGTTTAAGCCTTGTTGGGCCTCATCAATGAGGAGTATCTTGGTTGTCTAGTCCCAGCAGGCAAAGGGCCCACGTCTGGGCATACCCGTCCCACTTGGGTTGACAATAGCAAAAGAAAAGGTGATGGCTGGAAGGTATAGAATAAATCTTAACCCCTGGCATTGCTCTGGGCAACCGTCCAGGCCATCGTTCTTCACCTGCCAAGCCATTACAAAAGTGGAAAAACCATATACAAATCAGGCTTGGTCCCACCCCCAAAGGGGTAGTCCAGCCCGAACTACTAGGTCACATCCCTTCTGCACAAGACCACAAGCATCCCAAGACATGTTTCAGCCTTGTTGGGCATCAACAGTGAGGAGTATCTTGGGTGTACGCAAAAGCATGCTGAAGGTGTTTTCTCAAATTTTCAATATATTCATGTGTCTGCTCTTGCGTTCTGTAGAGCAGATGCTGAGGTAGCACCAGTCATTAGCTTGAATGGAGACATCTGTGTTGCAGAAGATGGTGTAGACCTAATGGCGATCAGGACAAGCGGGAGTCTTATGTCCCAACTAGGCCCAGAGTCCATCACAAATTTCTTTAGGATGCCCACAATCATTTTATTGTACCTCTCAACTCCCCCACTAGGCTTTTGGTGGTACGCAATATGGAGTTTCGTCATTACCCCAAGTATCTCCCACTTCTTTGTCATCACCTTGCTGTTAAAGTGACTTCCTCTGTCCGACTCCATCCTTTGGGGAATGCCAAAACGTGAGAAGATTTGGTTGATCATCAGGACAGCTGCTGTTTCTGCCTTGCAATTTGGGGCTGGGAGATATTCCACCAATTTGGTAAACAAGCATGATACAGTCAACATGTACTTGTTTCCTCTAGAGGAGCGAATCACAGGCCTGATGAAATCTACTTGCAAATCTGACCAAGGCAGTGTCATCCCCCTTTTCTGTAGGGGAGCTTGGTGTGTGAGGGAACGTGGCTGAAATTGCGCACAGACAAGACACCCTTTCAAGTTTTGGTTGAGGTCCTGACCCATGTGTGGCCAGTATGCGACCTCTCGCAAGTAGTATGAAACCCCAGTGACCGGCTGTGGGTGTGTCATGGGTGTGACTTAACATCAGGCTTCAGAATGAGGTAGGTACCACCCACTGGTCACATCCAGACATGGATCTCCGTACCAACAAACCATCTTGGATTCTGAACATTTTGGGGAACTTCATCATCACCCAGAGATCCTCTTTCCCGATGTAATTGGTCTTGGTCAGGGGAAAATTCACAGGGTCTTCAATGTGTTGATAACATTTCCCAATAATCAGATCCCCTTTTTGTGCCGTAACCTAATCAGCATCTGGGGTCTCCTTATTCCATTGGGCAGTTGACAGTTCATTTTAAGCAAGTGTTTGGGACCTGTTGACAGCAGCAACCTGGATTTCCCCCAACTCTGAGATACCCATGGATGGCTCTGGTTTTGGCCAACTGGTCAGCAAGGTCATTTCCGGTTTGGCTGGTCCCTCTATTCTGGAATTCCAGAAGATGGCCATCTCATTAGAGGTGACCAGATCATCAATGGATTGTATTAGTTTGCCATGCTCAAGTGGTTTGTTGTTTGTACACAGCATGCCTTGGGTTTTCCAATTGGTCAGGTGCTCCACTAACCCATTCCTGACATAATCTGAATCAGTGATTATGACTAGTTTGTGGAGTTGGTGGTGCCTGGCAATGAGAATGGCCTGATGAACCACCATCAACTGCGCCACCTGACTACTTCGAGGACCGATCTTGTACCCAGTCGAGGGCTCCAGGGCATCATTCACCCAGGCATTCCCAATGCAAGCCACCAGTTCCTTTCCCCCCTTTTTATCAACATGGTAAGAGCACCCATCCACATAAACTGCGGGCATCCCCTGGCACGTGTCTTCCTCATAGACTTTGTGCGGGGAATTCAGGTACGCCTCCATATTGTCTTGGATTTTTAGACTTTCGTCCTCGAGACAGTTTTCTCTAGCACAATCATGCAAGTCAGCCAAACCTTGCATGAGGGGACTCTTCTTGTTTTGGCCATATCTGACCTCCACAGGAAAGCCTTGCATGGAGAGAATCCAGGAAGTAATTCTGGAATTACTCACATTCCCCGGCTGGATTCTGTCTCTTTGGAGATATTGCAAAGACTGGTGAGGAGTCTCGATAATTATGTGCTCCCCCACGATGAACGGGCAGTAATTTTTCAATGCCCACACTGTTTCTAGTAGTGCTTTCTCACAATCGTTTAATTTTTAGTCCACAGAGGACAAAGTGTTACTCGCATAGGAAATGACTTTGTTGACCTTGTCGTGCTTCTGATACAATACTGCTGTTAAGCAAGTATTTGAGAACTCTGTCTCCAAGAAGAACTCCTTGTTTTTGATGGGATAAGCTAAACAAGGCTCTTGTGAAAGGCTTCTCTTCAGTTGTTTCACTGCTTCGGCTTTCTCTGGACCCCACTCCTACTTGATCCCAGCCTTTAGTAAATGGACCAGGAGTCTTGTGACCTCTGCATAGTCTTCTATGAACTTTCTACCATAATTAGTCAGTCCAAGAAAAACTTCTTAGCTTACACAGAGTCGTGGGGTCTTTCAATTATGATAAGGCTTCCACCTTTTTTTGCCTGGGGACAGAGACCCTCAGGGGTGATTTCACGCCCTAGGAAGTTCACACAGGTCTTAAACCACTGCGCCTTCTGAAAGGACAGTTTCACTCTGGCTTCCTTCAACTGGGTTAGCACATAGCGGATTTCAACTGTATGTTCCACTACAGTTGAGCTTTTAATTAGAACATCATCTACATAGGCCAGGTTTCCCCTTTCACCCAAGTCGGGCATGTGCAGAAATATGTTAAATTCATTGCCAGAGTTTATATATTCAAAGGGGGTTCAAGTACATGTGTACTGCTGCCCCTGAAGGTAAAGGCCAGCTTGTACTGGTCTTCCCTACTCACGGGTTCTGTCCAGTAACCATTGGTCAGGTCAATGGCGGTATACACCTTTGACCCCTGGATCTGGGGCAGTCCCTGATCAATGTAGGGAAGAGGCCATTGGGATATGTGGACCCGTTTAACTCCCTAAGGTCTGTGCATAGTCTCTATTGGCCACTGGGCTTTAGTATCCTCAGTATCCGGTTATTAAAGGTACTGTGGACTAGACAAATTATCCCATGGGAATCTAAGTTTTTTATGATCTCCGTGAGTGACTCCATTGATGCGAGAGGCAACCAATATTGCTTGAAGAATACGGGAGCCATCCCAGGGTCCGTGGGTATGGATGTAGAATGTATCTTGGTGCGACCACAGTCGTACAAGTCCACAGCAAATATTTCTTAAAAATCCAGAAATATCTGTTTCAGCTTCTGCCTTTGCTCCTCAGTCGCACAGGCATCAGCGAGGTTGCTTTGTTCCTCAACCATCTGCCTGAAGCCTGGAAATACCTCAGGTTTTCCAATTTCCGCGGTATCCTCCAGTTGCATGGAGAGATCTCTTGTTATGGTGTTGGCCTGGACAGGAGGTTTCAAGTAGGAGGGGCAGTCATTGTTGACCTGAAATACCACCTCATCCTTCCTGATGTCGCAGGTCACCTCTTCCCCCCATAAAGGCAGGAAGAGTACACCAAGAAATTCCCCCCTTGATGGGTGAAAATCTTTTCTGGAGGTAACTCATCGTCACAATCGTAACAGTCATTAGGGATCTGTCCCATGAATTCATTCACTAAATCAATGGAGAAATGTTGGGCATCAACGGCCATTCCAATAAAGGTTCCTGCGTCCAGAGTGGTACTCGTAGGGTCGCTCTTATCCACCAATATTTGAATGGTGTCATGTTCTAGGTCAACTAGTGGTGTCGGGTTCAAATACAACCCCTGCTGTTGAAGGTGACAATTTAAATTTGCATAAGTGTCCCAGCTTTGAAGGTTCTGTCCTCGCTTAATTTCTAGGGTGAATTGTCGGACCAGTCCTGGGATGGTGACCTCTTCTCCAGTTTGAACTTCACTTGCATACATCAGCAATTGAGCGGACCAAAATACTTTTTCAGGATTGTCAAAGCCCATGGGGTTACCCCCCAGTCGTAACCAGACAGTGTAATTTATGAGGTTCAAATTAATTGTGAATCGATTGAGAATGTCACTGCACAAGTAGAAGGCAGAGGGGACATCTCGCACAACCCAACAATTATGATCTATGCTTTTATCACCAATGGCAATTTTTAGCATGCACCTGCTAGGCAGGAGATGTTTGGAATTGGGAGTTTCCAGGCCCATTTTCCACTTATCAATCAACTTAAATGTTTGAATGGTCTGATCTTTTGGGAGTTTCCTGAATACCGCTTTGCCGATGAAGTTTTTTCCATTCTTCAGGCATACTCTGGCAAGAATAGGCTCCCCCCATCATTAACCTGAATGGGAGGAACAGCTGTTCACCCTTTTTCTGAATATCAGCCAAACTTTGAGCTGGTTTTTCAACATCTTTTATCATGGCATTTAGGTTTTCTTCAAATTGTGGATCAGTATACAATTTCGGGGTATTTCCTTCCAGTGTGGAACACCACTTGAAACTGTGAGGGAGGTTGATTTTCAAAAATGGAGAAGGGTTCCCATCACCAGTTTGTTCTCAAACAGAGATTATGATTATGTCGGGGACTTGGTTGTTCCTAAAGTGGAATTCAATTTGGTCAGACCGCAGCTCAACCATATGTCAATCCATTTCGATTTACAAAGTTTGTGCTCTGTTTTAGTTTCATTGGCCTGTTCGTCTGGGTTCAGAGGACCTTCTTTACACAGTCTAATATTTATTTATTTGTCTGATCATTTATTTATTTATTTATTTGGATTTGTAGCACGCCCTAGCAGCCCAGAGGCATTGAGACGCTGTTACAGGAAATTGTATGTATGCTTGATTCAAAGGTTACATATGACACAAAAGGTCTCTTGGTTGCAGATACATTGGTAATAAACAGAAGTAAAATAAAAGAAGGGTTTTGCAGTAGGGACCCCAGCAGGCCCATAGCACTGGGGGTTTCCCAAACAGCACTTTAAGATGAGTAGCAGCACCCTTGAGATGGATGGGGATGCAGATTAATACTCTTGCATCAAATCAATAATGACAACTCAATAGTTTGGCAAAGGAAGTCCGTTTAATGACAAGTACAAAAAACGGGGAGTTCATGAATATCAGCAATCGCTCGATCTTCCTTCTCGCTTCAACTCCAATTCATTTCTGAAAAAAACATAGTATTTATACAAAAAATGTGTCACTACTGACGTGTAACTCTCAAAACTTAGCATGCAACTTGATTGGTTCTAGGAAGGTAACTTTAATGCAGGCACTATAACTGTATATGGTAACGGGGAGAGGGAATTGGATAAACAATGTCAGGTGGGGCAACTAAGCCCTTCCTTCAAAGTGGCTACTGTAAACGTCACTAAAAGTACGACGTCTCATTGGTTCTACTAACTATAGGACCCTAGATTACATGGTCCACTATGATTGGGTTGGCATCACCCCACTCAGACTTTTCCACGTGCTTAGCAGCATGCACAATAGCCGGCCAGGTGCAGGGAGTTTGTCTGCACCCCCAGCTTCCTTCCAATTATTGCTACAATCAATCATCACTTCAGTGGTCATGTGTCAATTATTTCTTTGTGGTTGGCCTCAAGTCTTCTTCTTGGTCTGGGAAAGTTAAGGCGTCTGTGCATGGCCAAGGTCCATGTGTAGGTGTGAAAGTTTCATCCCTTCTTGCTGGTCTGGTCACATGATTCCAACACTGTGAAATCGTGTTATTCTTCATGCAATTTCGTATATTTGATTTAATTCTGCCAGTCGTCTGCCATCTGTGGCTTATCTTGACCTTTGATACTCATGTGTCCGTCTTGATCCAAGACCCTCCGGACCCGGTCTGTCCAGGTGCCCCGCAATCAATGGCCACCCCCGGCTCCAGTGAGCGGTGTGGTGGATTTTGCAAAGTGAGACCCGAACCCTCTTGCCCTACTGCATGCGCATGTCTAAGTGTACCGGTTGCCGTAGGCGGGCAACTCTATTGAGGGGGCACGCCCTGGGTCTCCGCTGTGGCCGGGGACTTCTTGTGTCAAAATGAAGGAAGGGACAAATCACGTCCCGGGGTCACCACTTGAAAGTGAGCGTCCCCAAAAATGCAACACAAAACTCCTCAATGAGAGTCAATAATGGACACAGCCCAGGAGGGAATGAGACCAAGACGAAGTGCAGGTAAAGGTAAAATGTAAGTTTATCCAAAACCAAAATAGGGCAAGCAGAGAACTCTGAGAGCGCTCTGCCAAACATCAGAAAACATCTACATTTTGTTACAAAACCACGTCACCTATGACGTGGGAGCTAGGGATTACATGAATCGAAGAGATTGTGCAAGGGGAAAAAGCATTATAGAATGTGTAGGGTCGAAGCTTCAGGATTGGTGAGGCTCCATGTGGTGTCATGGTGATGCTTGTAGGTCAGCTGGGCTCATCGGGGTGGAGTACCAGATCAGGAGATGTCTGAATTGATACATCTTGGCTGCACTAACAATTGCCCTTGTGGCCACGCATACTCATTCTGTGTTAACTATAAATCATAATGTCCTGTAAATCCTACAAGTTGTTAATCTAACATCACAAGAGATATAACACATAACTCTAGATGCTCTTATCTCATCATCATAAAAAAACACTATACAATAAAGGGACTGCTTCATTAGTTCAGGTGCCTTATCAGGGGGCATGTGTCAGGGATACCGCTATCATTCTGCTTTGTTAAATCTAGTGGGGGTCATCATTATAATATGTTAGTACAAGAGTAAATATACTGCCACCACGGTCAGTCTGGGTTGGGGTGAGCTGGGACACATAGCCGGTACATCAAAAGGTGGTGGGATGAGGTGCTTGCTGCCCATATTTCTTTAACCAGACTATGGAGAAACAGAGCAAGTTTTATGGTGGCATCGTGTGTTAAGAGGTTTAGGGGAAGGTGTATACTTGGTGTGGGCTCAGCAGAAGAGTGAGGGGGTACATTTGTATCATTTATAGTAGGATGGTGGGGGCTGAGTATGCAGTGCTGCAGCAGGAGAGAGAGAGCAATGTGATCTATAGCCAGTTCACATTGTGGGGTTACCTACGAATGCGGGGTAAAATGAGGCCAGTGTGTTTGCAGGCACATTGAATAATGTGCAATCTATGATCATAATATAGGTTACACGTATGCATTTATCATGAGCATCATATTACAAAAATTAATTCTATCTACAACAGCCTTGTAGTTTTATCTTTTTGCATTATATACATTTATAACTGTATTCGAGTAAAACATGTTTGTGAACGTACATATATTTAAAAAGCCATCTGGATCGTGTACCTTGCATTTATCACAAACAAATGAACTAACATATCATACATTAGTGTGAGTGTTTTTCAAAGAACAAGATTCGTTCAACAGTATGGGGTCTAGACATATAACCAATAGCTTTATGCATAGCAAAATAAGTAAAGCTCTTCCTGTTTTGTTTCCTAGAATCAGCCCCTTAATCCACACCTTCAAGAGGGGATTTATAACCTTTACAGAGGGATTAACAGTATGGGTTAAACAAGGGGCACACAGGGGTAGGGTCTTTATCTGTTACTTCAAAAGGAGAGCAAGATTGGGGGGTTAACCAAAGTATATGTCATAAATGTGGGATCTGCCAGGGGACGGGTCATGTTTATGGAGATGAATTGTTTTCCTCAAACCCAAACTGTTGTTCGTTCATTCACAGGTCAGTGATGAACTGCAGAAGGTGAAAGATACCTACTGGGAGTCATGCACAGGGGAGGGGGTGAGGGAGGTGACTGGCTTCACTGTGCGCGATTCGAAGGGAGAGCAGTATCTCTGCAGGCAGCCTTTGTTCATGGGTCCTGTGGTACCATGTACAAAATGGAGTCCGATTGTGGTTCAAAAATGGGGTCTGTGATCAGCTTTCTGGCCAAGGTTTGTGTCCAAATGGGTCGTCCCGCATCCATCCTGCATCCCTGTACACAGGCGCATGGGCGGCCGGGGGACACGTCATAACCAACAAGAAGGTTAGAATGTAGGGGAGGGGGTCTTAAAGACCTTTCCTCCCATACACTGGTATGCTCACGTGATTCCGACACTGTGAAATCTTATTATTCTTCATGCAATTTCGTTTATTTGTTTTAAATCTACAAGTCGTCTGCCATCTGTGGCTTATCTTGACCTTTCTGAACAGGATACTCTGTTCTTCTTCTCATTAATTGTATCCACTGTTGGGCTATTTCAGCCAATACGACCTTGGCGTCTTGGCAAGGTTACCCTCGTCTGAGTTTCTCTCTGTCTTTAATTCTCGATTTGTTTGCTGCAAAACTCTCCTCTTGAGACCTTTGGTAACCTTTGGTTGATTCTACTCTTGTGCATAGTGGAAGTATACTTATATAAAGTTCTCCTTGAGGTAGATATTTGTACAGACGGCGCTTGCCGCAATCTATCTTACTGCTAAGCATAAGCAAGCCTCACGATTTCTGTGCTTCTTGCGGTTACTTTGCATATGTACATGTTTAAACTAACTGAATATCTTCATCGCGCATGTGGCATAATTTCTGCCATCTTGACATCACTTATTTCTCTTTAGGCTCAGGATGTCACTTATCCATAGTGTTTCATATCTTTTCATCATTCACAGGCCGTCATATCTTCTATACTTGAGTCAGTCTGGGTTCTTATGACGTCATCATACGTCTTCCTTCAGCATCTTCTAAGATTCGTCAGGTATTACATTCTGGCAATCGTCATTCTGTCTCATTTGTCGATATGGTTTTCTCAATGGGTACCTTACTGTCCAGGTTTTCTTAGGTGTCGGTACTTCAACAGGTGCTGTTCTTCTGAAAGGTACAGGACAGAGCCCCACTGTGGCTCTCTGCTGCTTCATTTGTTCATCATATGTCACATATTTCGGCGTGAACGTTCCTGGTACTTCAAAATGGGCGGTTGGAGTGTGAATCGAGCTTGGCACCTCCTCTACAGGGTTACATGGTTAGCATACATTACAATAATGTGTGAGACCGTTCTCAGAGGGTGCTAACATCCGGCCACAATACGGCGAGATGTACACAGTAGACAGTCAAACAACCTCCGGAGGATGTCATTCCCATGGAGACAGAGCAGGCCCTCTGGAGTGAAAACTATGACCGGTGTCTCACCGTATGTCGCCCAATTTTGATCTCCAGATCCGCAGTTCCCTCGACGGGAATGTCATTTACGTTGAAGTTCTGGATTTGTCCTGGAAGAGGTGTGAGGGAAATTGGGTGACTCTCCCCACTTCCTAAACAAATGCCTTTTTGGACAGAAGGGTGGCTTGTAATCCTGCATCCACCAGTGCTGAAAATGCACACTGGCCTTGTACCTTGATGGGGGCATAAAACCTTCCTTCTCTCTCCTCAAGGGGGCAAAGGAAATGTGCATTTTGGGCCAGCTGGGCAGTTAATTTGTTTATTTTGAACTCCGACACTGTGTGATCTGGGGCAGTTTTCTGTGGGCCTCATTACGACCCAGGCGGTAAGGGGTTTACGGCAGCGTAAACAGCGCCGACCCTTACCGCCTGAGTACGAGATCCCTTAGCGCCATGGCGGATTTAACACCTGCTTTTAGCAGGTGTTAAAATCCATGGCGCTAAGGGACCATGGAGTTAATTACGCCACCGTAATTTACGGTGGCGTAATTAACGCCTTCCCCACTCCCATTATGCCCTATGGGGCAAAAATGGGAATGGGGAAGGGTAAATGGGGATTGGGGACTTACCGCCCCGCCAAGGTCGGAATGGGGCGGTAAGTCCGCCATCCACCATGGCGGAGTTGGGAGCTTAGCGGCATGGACCATGGTGCTAATAGCGCCATGGTCCTCCGCCAAGGTCGTAATGAGGCCCTGTGTCAGAGTCTGGGAATCTGTAAAGAAAATGTGGCATCCTGAGACTTGGGGGATTTTGGAATCCCCCTTTTCCCCTGATTATGTGCTGCCCCCCTTTCCTGGAGACAGTCACTTGAACCAATTTGAGGGCAGGATCCCTCATTGATTTCCGAGTCATCAGGGTGACATTTTTGGGGTTCAGAGATTGGTGGTTTTGGGTCAGTCCCCAGTCTAAATTAGGGTCTTTTTGGACCCATTTTTCTTTAAGAGGAATCCCCCCATCCTTGAAAGAGAAGACTTTCTTCCCTGAATCCTCCAAGTATTGTTCCCCTTCAAACTGGAAGACGGACGCGGACTGCCTCCACAAAATGGGTTTTCTTGGTCCTTTGGTTTCTCTTACTTACCCTCTGTTCCCTAGGTTGCAACTTTTCGGGGGTACGAGATTTGGGTTCAGGTTCAGAGGTTTCTAGGGAATTTTTATCTGTGAGGAAGGAAGTTTCCTTTAGGGCTTTGCATCCCCCTTACATCCAGGCCTCCTCCTCTGGAACCTGTTGGATGTCAGGGTTTTCTCCCCATCATTGCTCCAGGGTGCCAGACCCTGGGTTTGAGCTGTTCTTGGCAGCCATGTTCATTTGAGGCCTCTGCTGAGCTCTCAACATGCAACTGAGGTTTTGGGTCAAGCTCTGGACCTGCCGCTCCAGTTGTGACATCCTCTCTGGTTGATATGAGGGTTTAAGATCAAACCTTTGCTGCTCTCAGGAAGGGTAACTGGCCCTTCTCCCAGACTAGGTTGGGTATTGAGGGTTTCCCTGGTAGCCCTCCATCTTTGGTCTCCCTTCTCCCTGATTTGGGGGTCTATACTGCTGAAAGCAGGGAGAGAGAGGAGGATTGTTCTGAAGGTTGGGGTTTGGAGGGTACCTGGGGAAGAAACTTAAATTGGATTGTGGAAGATTACTGCCCTCCTTAGGGATGTTTTGTGGGAAGTTCGGAGGAAAATTTCCTGGGGCCATACTTACCTGATTGGATCTCCCCCTTGGGCCGGGGGAGTCCATATGTACCCCAGGATGGGTCTGTTCCCCTTGTACCTAGGGCTAATGTAGGTGGAAGAGTCAGGTGACACATTTGTGGGGTACCGTGCCTGGCTACCACCCACTTGGAACTGGTCAGAAGGTCTTCTCTGCCTCTCATTTGGTTTGTTAGCGGGAGGGGTATTTTTAGGCCTCCCCTTTTCTAATTCCGAAATGGGGGTATTCTTCACCTCTGCCACCTTGGGGGTGTTGGCTGGTTTGGGATTATTGGGAAAATGTTGGTTTTCCACTGGCTTCTGGACTTCATAGATCCAGGTTTTGCCTGTTCTATTATCCAATCCATGGTCCATTCATTGTGGAAATCCCTAACCAGTTGTGTCATGATGTATTTAGGGAGGGCATCAAAATAGGTATTAATAAACTCCCTAGTATGTGTGCTTCAATTGTTGCACAAACTCTCTCGGTGCTTGATCCCCTCCACACTGCAGGTTGTAGGCCACCTTATGAGCATCCTGGGGGTTCTGGTGCACGGGGAAGTGTTTCAAGATAGCCGTCTTTTAGGTAGACCATCTTGAATGATTTTGATTCTCCAGCCCAGCAAAGAAGCTGGAGTATTCTGCGGAGAATGTCCACTTGACAAAATCCATGGAGTTATGGTAATTTTTTATGCCAAATGACATCATCTGGTCATACAGCTCCAGATGCTCCCAGAATGAGTACTTGGCATTTTTGTGGTACAGAGTCATGAAGCTGCTGATAGCTTTTATTTGTCGAATTGGGTCTTTTACCAGAGTTCTCTTTTGTTTGGGAGCCTTCTTTTTCTGCTGCACCCAAGTCCATTCGCCCTCAGACTCAGAGCTGCTACTATTTGCGGTCCCATACCTATCCTCTAGGTGCTTCTTGATTCTTTGAGACTCAGAGTCTCTCGCAGAATGACGGGGTCTAGTCTCTTCTCCCTGCCTGTATTGTGATCTCTTTGAGTCACTTCCCTTTTGCTCCTTTTTCCGCACAGGGGGGTACTCATTCTTCCGGGGTTGGTGAGAACTCCCCACACCTCCCTGAATGGGTGTAGGTTTTCAGGATGTTCTTTTGGGGCCTAAACTCTGACTCTTCTTTATCTACAAAGTGGCCCAGATGATCCCTTTGTAACCTGTGCCTCTTCCAGTCTAACTCCCAGATCTTCTCTTCATAGGAATCCCCCTGGTCAGATGTATTTTCCCAAATATTTTTGAACCTAAACAATGATGCACGTCCATCAATATCTGATGGGGGCTGGCCTGCCGACTCAATTGTGCTAGGCCTAATTGCTAGGCCTAATTGAGTACAGCTGCCTCATATTCCCCAGTTCTTGTGAACTCATAGCCATGATGTTAGCAGCGCCTTGTTCATACACGGTGGTAAGTAGGCTTGATGCCCCTGGTACAGAGGACATCACACTGTGATCAGGGGTTGCCCTTCCATTCCCTAACTGTTTGGGGTTCCTCAAGGCCTGATTAAATCTTGCCTGTTATTTTTCTAATCTCTCTAATGTATCTTTCTCAGCCTCTATTTCATAAAGGTATGCAGAGACCTGAGCTTTGTACTCTGCTACCAGGGCTTGACTGGCTTATATTACCTTACCATGTGCTATTATTTGGCCAGGGAGTCCCTTGTTCTCCTCACAAAGGACCTAATTTTCTCTCTGTGAGTCTTGTATTGACTGGGAATACTCAGACCTCTTCGTTTGCAGGAGACTAATCTCCTCAATCTGTGCATTTTTGATCTATGTGGTTTGAGCTAGGTCAAATTATATTTGTCTCATATGTCCTATTCGTTTTTCATTCTTTACTTTTATGTCAGTTCCTGAAAACATGATTCACCTTTCTCCAGGTCTGCCTTCAACTGGCACACTTCCTGGTATAGGGCATCTTTTTCCTGACAGAGCATGCTCTTCTGTTCACTGAGGTGATCTCTTTGCTGTTTCATAGCGCTCAACGTCTGGTGCTCCTGGTCAAAATCTGCTTGGGAATGGACCTCTTTAACAATCAACTGCTTATTCTCCTCTTCCAATTGCTTGATCTGATTTTGAAAAGTGCACATGTCCTCTAAGCAGGCTCTATTGTACGTCACTTGTTGATTCAATTTTAGTTGACTCTCTTTCAGGTTCTGAACCCTTTCTTGGCACTCCTCTTTCAGTGCAGACAATTGGAACTCTCACTCTCTGAATGAATGTGTAGCTGTGCTGCCAACTGTGGTGTACATTTACCAGCCCAACAGAAATCCCCTGCATCATAAAACTGCATTTTAGCAATTACAGACATAATGAATACACTGTGTCTGCTGAGCACATATGGGGCGAGATGGAACATAGACATCTCGAGAATGGCTACATTTTATTTTCTTCATGTGAATCCAAACAGAAGAATTCAAATGCAAAATGGCTCAGCGCTGCTGTGCTGCCATCTCAAAAACTTAAAACTGCACAAGAAAATGTCCTGTGTTTAAACATAACGAATAAACTGTGTCTGCTGAGCACATATGGGGCGAGATGGAACATAGACATCTCGAGAATGGCTACATTTTATTTTCTTCATGTGAATCCAAAGAGAAGAATTCAAAGGCAAAATGGCTCAGCGCTGCTGTGCTGCCATCTCAAAAACTTAAAACTGCACAAGAAAATGTCCTGTGTTTAAAACAACCTTGCACTGGTGCTACTTTCATCTTTAAACATCACAGTTTTGTTCTAGTAAAGCACAGCCAGGTCCACCTATTTCAGGTTGAACACCATCAAATGAGGCCATATCTCCCTGAACGGTCTTGTTTTGTAAAATAAAGTCTGTGAAGAGAAGGGAATTTAATTTCAGTCTGCACGGCTAGCATTCACTTTGGAAACAAATTAACACACACAAATCACTTCAAAAGAAGCTCTCTCTATCCTTTGACCTAATGTCATTTTCAAAGAACCCATTTCCATTTCCCAAGCATATATCTGTGTATAGAAATTGACCAGAGTTATGAAAAGCTTTCAGAAGGTTAATGCTAAAGAAAATGTGTGCTACAGAAACCGCATTGGGAATCTCAAAATGAACTAAAATAAAAACACGTGTGAAATCTGCTTTTGCAAAAGCAAGACAACTGCTCTTTTGAAAGCTAAATGCGAAATCATACCAATATTTGCACAGGCACTGTATGAAATGTGTGGGGCTGGGTTGGTTTGAATGTATATTATATTTATTTTAAAAAAGGACTTGGGTTCTGGGGAAGAAAGAGAGAAAAAGAAAAAAAAATGTTTGAAGACTTCAGAACCAGTTTGGCAAGGCAGGCACTTCAAAGGCATCCATCCCCCTTGAGAAAGGAAGCCGCTTTACAAATGTGAGAGGGCCAAGGTGTAGAAATTGGTGACCTCGTCAGACTGGCTGGCATTTCCCAGCAAGAGAACAATGGACCAAGGGGAATTAGCACTTCACAAAGAAGTGCGAGTTCCCTTCCATTCAGACTGAGGAGTTCAAAGTCAAGTCATGGCAACGCCTTTGCAAGCTGACCAGAGAATGACATTTGGATGGGGGTTGGAAAGACCACACAAATTTGGGGACATATCCAGCCCATTTGATTAAAAAGACTTTTTACATTAAGACATTTATTTCAGTAATCTAAAGAAGCAGTAATGTGAAATTATGATAGATTTAATATATGTTTTGCACAAGTAAAATAAGACCATGTGGGTCATCCTGACATGTGCTGGACATGAACAGCAGTAAAAAGGCATTTCTGGGGAAAGCGTACATGACACAGATGTAAAATCTGAAGAGAATATGCTGGACATTATTAGGCTTATGTGTAGCCATTTATAGAATTTTAGGTAAAATGTTTCCTGTGAAAAACTGCAAAATGTAAAATATGGGATCTGCCTATCTGATTTTCATGATGATATGGATTGTAAATATAAGGGTTGTGTTTCATAACTTATTTTGGTAAAAGTAACTGTGGTGAAACAAAGCATGTCATAAAAAACACACACTAAAACTGATGTCACTTCCCTGGAAACAATCCGCCTGCAGGGAGGTGGCGACATCCACAGCCTGACCTATCCCATTCAAGAGGTATGTCCAGGTTACTTCCGCCCACATCCTAAACATTCTCTGATGTCATCCTGCTTATATAAGGAGGAGGCATAGGGAGATTCAGGACATTCAAAATCCAGACATTCAAGAGATTCAACATTCAAAAATCCACCCTGCAAGATTACAAGATCCAGAACCACTTATCCTGATCCAGATCCAGGCAGAACCACCTATTGTCAAGGCGGGTTCCGTTCCAGTGCAGAAGCGCAGAAGCAGCACAAACTCCTACCTCCCCTTGCTGGTCTTGGCACCTGGATTAGATGAACGCAGGCCACTGCAACCCCCACGGGGAAAGAGGGTTAGGGTCCACGGATTGGATAGGTTGCGGTTGGGGCAGTAGGGAGAGATTATGGATGGGCAGGGGGTTTCTAGGAAAGGCATGCTCCTTGGCTCCGACGTTAGTGAGCCTGTTCTGGTGGCCGTTATGCTAAAGTTCTTCTTGGACCTCAGCAATTACACACACTCATCCATACATACATTCATATCTCATGCAAGCGTTACCCCTTGGTGAAGCACAGCACTCAGTATTATATGCACTGAGTTATGCCTCTTTAGGTGTAGTTGGGTAGGCTTCCTAAACAATATTCAGCAAGATACAAAAACAATAGCAGACTTGTGCTGCAATATGAGTTCACTGAAAAGCTGCAGCGTGGTATGCAAACAGTTATACAAAAGAACGTCTCAGTACTAATATATGGGTACCCAGCGAATACTCCACTGCAGTATGTAAACATAAACACCTAGCTTGCAATGTATGAGGTATAACATAAGAAAGCACTTAGCTCTGGCTTCTCACAGAGTCTCGTTTCGCCAGCCGCCTTTGCAGTCTGTGGGCTCGCGGCAACCTGGGCGATTTAGTAGACAAGGTGCCCCTGACAAGAAAGGAAACAATTAGTGTATACCCTCTGCGTGTTCTGTGAAAACATCGTTCTAGGCAAGACAACTCAAATGCACCCGCAACTGGCGAGTGTAACTCGGCATGTAGTATGTTAGTATTCCTGTTATTCTCGAAGTCTTCCCCCCCAATGCGTTTTTGCGGCTCTCACGGCTGTCAATCAGTCAACCGCCGCCTCCCATGGGAGTTAGTCAATCTGGTAAATATTCATAACATGCTCCGCAATGCTAGTTTAAAGTAGATCACTTATCTTTAGGCATCGCGGGGTCAGAGGATGGTTTTCTATCAGCGAGGGTGGGCCCCGCGTAAGGCTTTGCTGGATCTCTTCAAGATGCATCCACTCGGCAGTAGCATCGAGCGCGAACAAGCGTTCGAGGTTCACGCATGCGCATTAGTCATCTCACGCATGCGCGTTACGTCGGGCGTTGGCCTGGGCGTCACCCGGGACATGTGCAGGCCCCTTGTGCCTGATTTCTTCCAAAGAAATGTCTGGGCTGCTGTGGCTGTAGTTTTGTAATAGGAGGCTGCTGGGAAACAAGGTTTTTCCTGGTTTTTTGTCTCTTGCTGCCACACCAAGCACACTTTCAAAAAGGGCAGAGATGGCATCTGCTTAGTGAACTACCTCCCACTGTGCCAGCAACTCCTTTACACTTGTGCCTATCCCGGGAGCTTGGTCTTGGCTTTATGACAGTACACCCCCTCCCCACAAAAAGGCCCGTTTTAGTGGGGTGATTGCGATGGAACAAGCATAAGAGCCGAGGAGCATGCACATTAGAGGCAGGATCTAACATCGAGGCAGAATCCCGCCCAGTCAATAAAATAGCACAACTGACTTCCCCTCACCCGTGAATTGAGTATGGCCTGAAATTCATATTCAGGGTATCCTTCTATTAATATGGGTGGTGGTCTTTCCATCCGTGCATGAGGGGCTGCAGGTTTTAGAAGCGCTACGTGGAAAAATGGTTGGACCTTCATATGGAAGGGAGATGAAATCGCATGGCCACTGGGTTTACGACTTGTGTGATGCGGAATGGGCCGAGGAAGCAGGGTTTTAGTTTTTGAGACCCAGGTAAATGCAGATGTCGCATCAAGAGCCAGACCTTGTCTCCCACTGTGTAGTCCGGGTTAGCATGACGTTTTCTATCAGCATATTTTTTATTCATGTCCTTGGATGCAAGTAGGTTCTGATGAGCTTTTTTCCAGGTTTGCATTAGCAAATCCACTCTTGTTTGCACTGAAGGTAGCTGTCATGATTCCTGCCCCTCATGCCCCCAGCCCTCCAAGATGTCAGGCTGGAGCCAGGCCACGATCACCTACATGGCCCTCAAGGGCCTCTCCATCCCTTCAAAGACCCACTTGTAGTCAGACTTGGCGCTTGTGGCACCAGACTCACTCACTCCCATAGGATAACATTGGGGATTGGACTTGTAGTGCATTAATGGGGACAAGATGGATGTCCCCACATATTTCGCTTCCCAGAACTGCATGTGCGGTCTAGTCTTTTGGGTGTGGTTCAGCCCAGAGACACCTGGGATACCCAGAGACTATTTAAGCCAAACCCAGGCTGAGAAACATGCTTTGTGTTTTCTGCACCTGCAGCGTGACACTCACCGTGTTCGGAACGGTCTCCAGTAGGCCTGCATCTTTCTTCTGCGCTCAGCTCCTGCAAGAACAAGAACACCATTAGGAACAGCCTTACCTTGCGGCGCTTCTGCCCATAAGTCATCGCTCCTTCTGTTCTGCGGGCATCTTCGGCAGTGTCATTCCCATCGCGGCACGCCGCTTCCCAAGGAAAAGGGAAAAGAACAGAAAAAAGGCATTAGTAAGCATTCTACAAATCTTCGCTTATTTTTAAATACTGTACGAGCTTCAAACGCTTACCTGAATCCCAGCCGCTCTGGGGTAACTCTGTCTCCAGAACTTCTCATCCATCTGCAAGAGGGAAAGACAATACAGGTTAGCGTGGAAACATCTAGAGGCGCCGCATACCATGCTTACCCACCGCATTTGTTCTTCATAAACGGCATCCACGCTGAAAACGTTGCAGCACCTAAAAGACACAGAAAAAGAACTCAGTTCAATGCAAATACGAAAGGGGTGCATCGCGCAGCGCGCTCTCACTCACCTTCAGCGCTACTCATCATAGCAGCACGCCGCCATCCCCGGACGCCGGACATCATCGAAGGAAGAAAAGGAACGAAGTTAGAGAACTGTTCAAAAGACTCATTATACTTACCTGTCGGACTCTTGCCAGTGAAGTAACTAGACAGCAACGAGCCCGCATCAATCAATGCACCCCTGCGCTGAAGGCAGGACAGAGAGCACACTATCCAAGAAAACAAGGTGAGCTGTGGATCAAAGGGAAGGGTTGGACCCCGGGGAAGAAGGGGTTCAAGCACACAGAGACAATAGGGAGTTAAACTCTACCAATCCTGTGTTTCAGGCCCAGTCTCCAGTGGAATAGCCTCCAGGGAAGGGTTCGAGGTTGTAAGAGGTCAGAACAGGCTGAGTGATGTCCCCGTGAATACCGGGTGAGCGTTACAGAACAAAAAGCCTCACATCAACATCCACCTGGGCATCATGGAAACGTCAGAAACCGACCAGTTAGCCCAAATGTTGGGGCAGCTACGTTACGAAGTACATGCAGCCAGGCAGGAGACCAACACCCTGAGGAGAGAGCTGATAGTAGCCAAAGAACGCACTGATGATTTAAGCCGGCAACTTCTCCAGTCACACGCAGGGCATGCACCATTGCCAGGAAGCGTGCCCTCGATGCCAGCGCCATCAGCCAATCCCATTCAGATAACCCTTCCTGGGGCAGTTTCATTGGCCCCGCCCGAACGATTTACGGGGGATCCCAAGAGGTTTGCAACGTTCATGAACCAGTGCCGCCTGCACTTCCTTTGTAGCCCAGGGGCCTTTCTGAATGGCCAATCACGGGTTGCTTTTGTGCTATCTTGCCTGAGTGGTAGTGCCGTGGACCGGTCTGTACCCTTTGTGGCCCAAGACCATCCTTTGCTGCATGACTTCAGGGGCTTTCAGCAGGAGATGGAAAAGCTGTTTGCCCGTCGTACTCATGGGCAGGCATTAGACAACGAACTCCTGTCCCTACGCCAAGGGACTCAAGACCTATTAACATACATAGCCACGTTCAATAGACTCGTAGTTGAAGCAGAATGGGCAGTGGAGAAGAGAACCACGTTATTTCATATGGGGTTGTGGGGGGAGCTCAAGGATGTTCTCGCACAAGTAGTGAACCCCCCGAAAGACTGCTCAGAATTCATTGACCTTGTTGTTCAACTGGATCATAGGCTGCAGGACCAAAGAGCAGATCGAACCAGACCGGACCCTCACCCTATGTATGTGCGTTCAAAGGACAATACTGCCCGAACAACGGAAGGGTCAGGAGAACTAATGCAAATCGGGGGGGGTCAGATCCCCCTTGACTAAAGCGGAAAGGGATAAAAGGAGACAGCAGCAGTTATATCTGTACTGTGGAAGGTCAGGTCATTTCCTTAAAGAGTGCCCTGTGAAGCCACCGAGGAGGACGGTAGGGGCCATGGACAAGGAAGATACCATCAAGGAATCGGAAAACTCCCCAGCCCGGCAAGTGTAGGGGTCCACTTGTCGAGCGAAGAAAGTGAACTATAAACCTCCCATTTTGCACTATCTGTGGTCTTGATCAATCACCAACAACCATCTTGGATGCACGCAGTAAGAGCGTACATAGACAGTGGAGCCGTTGGGAATTACATCGACCAGGATCTTGCGGCAAAGATGGGGCTTCCGTTACGCCCTAAATCAACCACCGACACTGTTACCACTGTCGATGGCACAGAAATAGCTTCTGGTCCAGTATCCCAATGCACTGCAGCTTTAACCCTTCTGTGCCAAGATGGACACCAAGAATCCATCGTTTTCGACCTCATTAAGGCACCACAGTTCCGGTTGATTTTGGGAATGCCATGGTTGGTAGCTCACAATCCTCGAATCGATTGGCGAGCAAAAGAATTGGCCTTTCCCGAGACTTACGCCCACACATGTTATCGCCAAGAGAAACAACCAATAGACACCAGAACCTCCACGCTTGCGACAGTGGCAATCGGCACCCTACCAAGTGAATACCAGGACTTTCAAGATGTCTTTCAGAAAGAACAGGCTAATAACCTGCCACCGCATAGACCATACGATTGCCAAATCGACCTGATACCCGGCGCACAAATCCCTTATGGGCGAATTTACATACTCACGGAATCAGAAAACCAGCACCTGAAGGCCTATCTTGACCAATACCTGGCCAACGGGTTCATCCGTCCCTCGAAGTCTCCAGCAGCCAGTCCTCTATTCTTCGTACCGAAAAAAGAAGAGGACTTAAGAACGTGCATCGACTATCGTGCACTGAACCAGATTACCGTAAAAAATCGCTACCCCCTGCCACTGATCCCTGAATTGCTTGATCAAGTCAAAGATGCCCAAATTTACACAAAACTGGACCTGAGGGGGGCATATCACCTTGTTCGTGTAAAACAGGGGGATGAATGGAAAACCGCTTTTCACACCAAATATGGCTTGTACGAATATCAAGTAATGCCCTTTGGCCTTTGCAATGCGCCTGCTGAATTTCAATACTTCATGAACGATGTCCTACGGGAATTGATTGATGTCTGTGCTCTAGTGTACATCGACGATATCCTAGTATATTCCGCATCAAAGCAGGACCACGTTAAACACGTCTGATCCAGGTGGAATTCCTGGGCTTTATTCTCTGCCCGAATGTAATCCGAATGGATGTACACAGGGTAGATGCTATCCTGAACTGGCCCTCCCCAAATTCATTCAAGGGGGATTAAAGTATGCTGGGTTTAGCAAACTTCTACCGCCGGTTCATCCCAGGATTTTCGCAAATCGTGCATCCCATAACGTCATTACTAAGGAAAAGCAACAAAAAGTTCCAGTGGACAACAGAAGCTGAGGAGGCTTTCCAGGAACTCAAAGCAAGATTCACATCTGCCCCAATCTTACGCCACCCTCGCCCTGATCTCCCATACCTGGTGGAAACGGACGTGGGTGCCATCAACACGGAAGGGGTGGCGCCCTGGGATTTCCACCACGTGCACAAGCGCTGGGAGGCCCTGAAATCCAGGACCTGCAACAAGGCCCAGCGATTCTTCAAGGCTGGTCTCTACCAAGGGGTGTGCTGGGGCCGGTTGAACATCACGGACATGCGGGCCCTGGAGAAGTTTTACCAGGTGCTGCACACCCAGGTCATCGATTTGCAGCACCGTCTGGAGTCGACATGTAAGTGTCCATGTGTTGCTGTCCTCCACAGTGCATGTGCATTTTGGTGTGTGGTGGTAGTGTGCACCTTGGCCTTACAGCAAGTGTGCCTCTTGCATGGATGTCTGTGTGCATGTCCCAGACAGTGGTGCATATGTGTTCTATGAAGCATGCTTGATTCCAACTGTGTTACGTTTGCAACGTGTGTTGTGATGCAGCATATTACAACATGAACATGGTTGCTTACATGTGTCTGATACGTGGCCGTGTGAGAGGTGTGCCATATGGGTGTTGTCGTCAACATCATGAACAGGCATGGTGTACATGTGTATGTGTCTGAGAGGTGACTGTGTGACTGGCCAACACTCCAGAATGGATGTAACTGGTGCATTTGAATGTGTGCACTACTCTTGCTGCCTGATTGACGTTGAGGGGACTCTGATGCGATAGCTCAGTGCACTGCTTCAGGACTGTCAGGTGATGTAAGTGAATGACATGTGTATGGGCCATGACACATTTGTGTGTAGCATGCACAATTTGTAGGTGCTGACAGTGCCATGTCCAAGGATGTGATTGTCTGTTGTGAAGGACAGTCATGCATTTTCATGTATATACATTGCATGTTTTGGAGGGTGATGGTGGTTGTGACCTTTGGCAGTGTACTTTATGTGCACATGTTTTGAGTCAAACACACATAGGTACAGTACCCTGATGTTTGTGTTCTATGTCTCCTTATCCACAGCGCCGTTGGAAGAAGAGGGCGGAGAAGGTGCTGTGGAGCAAGGCAGCATGGATGCCTCCACCAGGCAGAGACGCAAGGCCCAGTCACGCCCCCAGGTAATTTCAACATCGGGGAGCGAGGAGACTGGTGCCGCGTCAGATACATTGGCCACAGCTGCTGAGGGGAAGTCCAAGAGGGCGAACGTGGACATAGACTCCTCGGCAGCGGGAGGGACAGGTGAGGCCACTCAGGAGCAATCCACTACGGAAGATGCTGGGGAGGCATCCAGGTTGGCGGGGGAGGAGGAGAAGGACGCTGCATCAGCCCAGTCCATGGGGCCCGGCGGGGGTGATGAGGTTGGTGTGACTGGTACAGTCCAGATTCAGGGGCGGGAGGCAGTGCAGGTCGCTGTGGAGGTGCCTGCACCTAATCCTGCACCTGGGAATGCACCAGTATGCATGTACCAGCATGCCCCAAGCCAGATCCATCCGCAGGTGTTGGATGTTTCCACACAAACGGAAACACCAATGCCTGCAGATCTCGCCATTCGAGACAGGGTGGCACCGGTGCTAGCCGGTATCGTGAGGCATACAGGCACCAATCGTGATGGTGTGCAGGCTTACGGTGGTGGGCTTGCACATCATCACAATGAGGTCTGGCATCTCCTGAACTGGCTAGCTCAGTTCCTGATCTCAAATTGGGTGCATGGGCTGGCCACTCAATGCAACTCCCCTCCTCGTCTTCCTCTGTGCAACAGTCGTCCTCCCTGCTGCCTTCTGGCCCAGATACCACTATAGCCCCCTGTGTACCTGTCCCACCCCCAGCAGCCCGTCTGGTGGAGACTACATCTCTGTCAAATTTGGGAGTCAAAGTTGGATCATGCAAGGTGGTCACCATGCTGATCCAGCCGACGACAGGAGCTGTGGCAATGGAGGGAGAGCAGGCACCAAGGAGCAGGGAACGTGCACGACAGCCCCGGGTGATGTCATCAGCCTGGAGGATCTTCTTAAGGAGCAGGCACTGGGTAATTTAGCAGCAGCAGGCTCGGAGTAGAAGGCTACAGGACTTGGGGCATACCATCTCAGGAAGGCAGGTATCAAGCATCAGGCACGATGCAAACATGGACCTTCACTAAAGGACGTCTTCCTTGTTGGAGCTGTTGGGGTGGCAAATCGGGGCAGAGCAGCAGCGGCCACGGGAGGCAAGACTCACCATGGCCAGGGTGAAGATTTCACTGTGTTGGGCAGAGAGGCAGGCTGAGGTCTTCAAGGAGACTTTGCAGGGAGTGGGAGGGGATGGAGAGGACCATGTTGGAGTCCCTGCAAGCCCTTGAGGTGAGAGCGGAGGACCGCCTAGGGAAAGTGGACAGTGTTCGATGATGCCCTGGCTGAGACATTGAGGGAGCATGATGAGGAGAAGGACTAGCCTGCTGCCTTTGTATATAGTTCTTTAGTCATACGTTTCCTTTTATTTATTTTTTTATTTGGAGTTTTCAAACTTTACTCCATTTTTTGTACATAGTTGTTCTAGTTTGAATTAGGTTTCATGTGTTCTTGATTTGGAGTGCATTTTGGACTTTGCTCCATGTTTATTTGTACATAGTTTACTTGTTTTTTAAAACTTGGTGCTCACCATGCGGAAATGTTTATTTGTTTTATCGTTTTCATTATATTTAAAGAAGACTTTTATGGACATGGACTTTTTTTTCTTTCTTTTCAGGTTTCCATGTGATGTTTATTTTGGAAGTTTTTTACATTATTTGTATTTCTTATTGTACATACTTTGCTTTATTATTTGCTGTGTATATGAACATGATACAACTGGAGAACATATTGTATTTTGTTTACTCACAATAATTGTTTATCTGACTGTTTTTATCCAGTTTGTGGCTTTCTTACTCGGTTTGGTGTCCGTGGTAATGACCATTGTTGTTCAAGTGTGTGCTTACTTGCATGCATGTGTCATGTTTGCTATTCATGTGTGTGGGGCATATGCACACGTGGTTGAGCTGTGAATGGTGAGTTTGGGTGTGCATGGTCAGGTGTCATTGGCTTTCACATGTGCAGCATCACTGTGTATAGGTCCTCACTGTGTTTGGCAGGGTGGTGGGTGGGGTGACTGATTGGAGTGTAAAATGGTCACGTTTTTTCTGCAGGATTTGCTTGATGCAGTGTAACGCACATGTGCTTTGCCCTTCACCAGCATGTGTTTGTGCTGTTTTCATTGTCTCTGCTGTTGTTGGACATCTTGCACTGGCAGTCTATTTTTCTATTTATATGTTTGTACACATTGGCAGACGAATGCGTCAGTCTTGGTGGCTGATTGCCATGTACTCATTCAGAACTTGAGTCATTCCTCTTTGCATGTGCTTTTGGTACTTTTCTGCCCTGATGAACTGTCTGAATCTGCATAGGTCATCTGGTTTTGCTCTGGACTTGGGGAAAAAGTCCCATCGCCCGCCACTTGCACACCCGCACTGCCTCCCTGGCATCCCCCAAAATTGGAATTGTTTTTATGTATGCCAACAGCCACCTACAGCACTACACACCTGGGGCCAGATTACAAAAGCTTTGCACTGGTGCAAGTGCAATATTGCATGGTATTAGCACTAGAGCAAAGTTTGCCCTCTTTTTAAAAACACTTGGAAATATTAGAAAACCATTGCACCATGACAAGTGCATTTTGGCATGGTATAAGCATTAGGGAAAAAATTGCCCAGTGCACAAAAGATACATTTGTACTGTATTTTTGCACCAGGGCAAAGTTGTTTTCACGTGATTTGTCTGGGGAGCGGATGTGGGGGGCTGTATGCTGGTCCAGGGATGGTGCGGGGCCTTGTGCCGTGTTAGGCATTTCACTTGCTTTTTACTGCACGTGGGGACGTGTTGGGGGCATTGCTGGGGCAGCTTGGTGTTTTTTGCACCACGGCTACTGATACCTCAGGAAATCCATGAATACGCGTGGCGCGCAATTGTTTCTCTGCTCCTTCTCGCGCCTTTTCTGCACAGGATTCTATGAATCCAGCTCTATGTGTCTCATGGTTGGCACCAAGCTCAGTGTGATTTACATATGGCTAATTCTATCAATATTAGAGATATACTTCACATATATAAAAATATGTGGCCATTCATTCTTATGCTCCCGAAAATGCTCTTTGATTTTAAGTAAAGTGTCCAGAGTCTCCCTCCCCCTCCCCTGAATTGTTGTTTATATACCGAAAAGGAGCTTTTTAATTTATTTACAACAAAGTCAACCGTAGGATAGCTCAGCAGCTTGCTGCTGCAGTCTGTGTGTGATCTGCAGGTTGCAGGTTCGAATCACAGCAAAGCCCTTCCGTGGTCGATTAATGAGTACCAACCTCAGTTGGGTGATATCAATATATTCTATGTAAAGCACTTTGGCGAAAGCGCTACATAAATAACACATCATTATCATTTATTTACAAAAAGAGCCAATGAAGTGTGCAGACTGCATGCAAACAAGGCGACCTGAGGCCATGCTCAGGAGCCCTGAATTCATGTTTGCAGGGCTTCATTTGGGGCAGGCGCTGTAACCTGAGCACTTTAGGGCACGCCCCATTCTAAGAGCTTCTCCCCCTCCCCTGGTTTGGCGTCCCACTTAAAACACTATTCTAAAGCACGTTCGGGCTACTTCTTGTATGGTGGTCAGAGTAGATCATTATGCCATACGTTAAGTCAAGGTCTACCAGCTAAAATTTATCTGAGTTTTTTTTTTTTTAATAATTCGCATTGTCATACATTCTTAACGAGAGTAAAGCATCTCTCGGCAGCCCCCGCCATACGCGGCTCGCGCAAGGTAAGAGGCTTTGCTCCATTCCTAGGGAAAGAATGTGGCAGAGCTCTAAAGCTTTTCATTAAATCCTCGGCTTAACGCGGCGGTTGTGGGAAGAAGGCAAGGGAGGCTGCCAATCGCAGCTGCCTTGAATGCTGATCATCTATGGCGCGTTACTTAGGCATCGACCGCCGGTTGTCAAGTGGGGGCCATTCGAAAGCTCGCTGGGGCTTCTGTAAGGCACGCCTGGTTTCCTGATACATGATTCCCTATTACAGAAAATAGAAATTCATTCTGCTT
Organism: Ambystoma mexicanum; assembly: GCF_040938575.1. Lineage (NCBI taxonomy): Eukaryota > Metazoa > Chordata > Amphibia > Caudata > Ambystomatidae > Ambystoma > Ambystoma mexicanum. Next base: position 1,101,372,466 of record NC_090933.1, read on the forward strand.
AGAAACCCCTCGCTATTGCACATTTTGTGGGTGTGCATTAGTGTAGATAATATTTGGAATAAAAAGTGTCCATGTAAAACGCCGGGTCCTTAAGCTCTCTTTATCCTAATGCAACATACATTTACACCCATGACAACCTGTAATCATGTCTACTGATGTCTGGATGGTATTATGCATTACACTAATGTGTGGGTAGTATTTCGTTTTAGCACCTGTGCAAATGCAGGAGAAGTCTATGTGCCCTGGCATTACTAGTATTGTGCATTTGCAAAGACTGTTTGTGCAGGGAGGCCAAAATAATACCATCACATATATTTACCCAGCATGCAGCAGCACCTCCAAATGCTTAGGCACAATTGTATTATGTACTATCTCATATACAAGGGGTCAATATTTTAGGAAGGATACCACTATCCATGTTAACAATTTTCTTCAGCTCATTGACAAAACACAATGGGTTACATTACTGTGGCGTCCCTTTAAGTGAGACATGCGGTGGAGTGACTTAACTCTGTCGTGTGTGCTTTTCAATAAATGGGGCCCCATCACGTGTGCACGTCAGAAACAGTGTCCTTTGTGTCATCTGTGGGAGTGGGCTCATGATGCGGTAGGCCTCACACGAGAGGGCCATTCTTATAGGCTGAGTAGCGTGGGCTCGCTTTGCTCCTTTTACCAGATCCCTACCTAAGTAATAAATCACAGACAACTTATGTGTATGGAAAAGTTGTAGGTTTTAGGCATTTTATTTTCTTACAGAAAATACAACACAACAAAATAAATACACTGCCATATGCTTTTGGGCACCTTGTGTCCAGTCCCGAAGTTGCCCAAGGCTCCTCCTGAGTCATGTTATCCCTGGGACTTCGTTCCTGGGCACATGCCGCCACACCTGAGCGGGTGTTCCTCATGCCCGCTCAGGTCCCCCCCAAAAGCACCCTACCTACAACCCCGTTCTTGGAGTGCCCTAAAAATGTTGTCGGAAAAAAACCCCATCCCTTTCCTTGATAGGTGTACCCCATCCTGGTGAAACATGTCCGGATTGTTCTGGTGTAAGCCATGTTTTATGAAGTGCAGCCCTGTGCTCTTGCAGTACTTTTCTACTGATTTATTTAGTTTCTTTCTGGCTATTTCGATTGCGTGCCTCTTCTGTGCCCCATACCAGACCCTTCTTGGTATTATTTCTGACATAAAAATCTCGGTTTTCCACCAGCTGCGGGCTATGCTATGCAGCAACTCGCAAATGTTCCTTTGTAATTTACCCCTATTCGTGCTCACCAGGTCGTTCCCTCCCAGATGTATGACTAGGTACTCGGGGGGGGGGGTCCCTGAAACCTATCAGGTCGTACAGCCTGTCGTGAATGTCCTCCCAGTGCATCCCTGGGAGGCCCCACCAGGATGTAATTGTGTTTTTGAAATGTAGTCCTTGCTTCTCTTCTTCAAGCCACCTGCCTGCCCGGGTCACGAAAGAGTGCCGATTTGTAGGGTCCGGCCTCTATGGAAACGGGGAAGATAAGTGTTAAATCAGTTCCTCCCTTATGTATTTTTTAAAACATTGCGACTTCCATCCCCCAATTCTTCTCACACCCTTCGTCCCAGGCTCCCCGCCGATGCAGAGGTCGCTGCTCCTATCCTGAAAGAGTGTGTTCCAAATTCGGCTGGATCCCATCCTGCTTTTGCCACCGCCTGTTTCAATACCCCCTGAAACTGGTACCTGCTGAGTGCGCTGCCGTCCCTATGTATTAATAGCTGCCCGTCGACCTCTGGTCGAAGATCTAGGAATTCTTGGGTGATGCATCTGGGACAGTGGTCCTTCTCTCTGATGCAATTGAGGTCTATTGCTCTCCCCTTCCCTGTTTGGTCTGTTTTAGATTTCTTTAGCATTATAGACATCCCCTTGTTTCCCATACTAATGTCTTTCCTTGCCAGGCCGTCTCCTGCCACTGTATTACTGGCCACCAGTTCCCCTACCCTGAAAGCCCCATAGTATGCTAGCGCAAATGCTGCCCTGAACAGCGCGGTTTCGTACGTGCTGCTGCATGTGTCTCGCAGTACTTTTAACAGAATTATCAACTTCCCAAAATTTACAGGCCTTCTGTTATCTGGTTTCTTCCCCTCTAATTTCGCCCATCCTCTCATAGCGTATTTTATTTTAGCGCTGTCAGTTGGGTCTGGTATGCCCGCCACTTTTGTGGTATATGCCACCGCCGCTAGGTGCGCTGCTGCCCAGCTTTTCTTTTTCCCTTTGGAAAATGCCCCTTCGAGAAATTCACACATTTTTTCCGTTGACATTTTTTCCACCTCTTTTACACCTGTTTCCACCAAAACATCTTTTACATGCTTTTCGTACTGCTTACCCGTTTTGTACGTTAGGGCGTTCCTGGTCAGCTTGTCAATGACCCTTTCCTTTCTCCGTTCTTCTCCCACTTCTTTTGAGTCGACCTTGTGGCCAACCCTGCTTTCCTTTCCAGTGCCTCCAACGGGACCCATGCCTTCCTCGGCGTGGGCGTTCTTTCCTTGTCGGCGTCCGGTCTCAGCTCCCTGAATTTTTCCCACTGAAAGCGAGAGATTGCATCAGCCACCACATTTGCTTCCCCAGCGATATGCCTCGCCTTTATGCATGTATTCATTTTTAGGCTTTCCAGCGTGATTGCCCTCATTAATTCCAACATATTATGCATGACCCACTTCCTTTATTTAACACGTGCACCACCGCCATGTTATCTGACCATACTGCCAACTCCTTGTTTCCTAGCTCTTCCCCCCATGCGCATAACGCGACCCATATCGGGAAGAGCTCCAGCAGCATTATGTTTTTTGTCCATTCTGCCACCTGCCATGTTTTTGGCCACTTGCTTGCACACCATTGTTTCCCCAGTATCGCGCCAAAACCAAGGCCACCTGCTGCATCGGTGAACAACACCCTTTTACCTTCCTCGTTCACCGTTGAGCGCCATATCACCGACCCATTGAAGTATTTCAGAAATTCTGCCCACACTTCCAGATCTTTCTTGATTCCTCCCCCTAACCTGACTCTGTGGTGCCCCTTTGTAGCACCTCTCGTTTTCAGCTTAATACTTCTCTGGAACACCCTCCTCTGTGGTATGACTCTTCCTGCGAAGTTCAGCTTTCCTGCAAGCGCTTGTAACTCTCTCACTGTCACCTTGTTTCTTCCTTGTAGTTCCTTTATTGTCTTCAGCAGATCCGTCACCTTGTCCTCCGGGATCCGGCACCTTCCTTTGTTTGAGTCAATTTCTATTCCTAGGAATTGGATAATCTGCGTTGGGCCCATCGTTTTCTCCTCCGCCAGAGGAAAACCCCACTCGCTTGTTATTTCCACAAATGTATCCAGGGTTGCCCTGCATAGCTCTGAACCTTTGGGTCCAACGAATAAAAAATCGTCCAGGTAATGTACTATCATGGACTCCCTCATCTCTTCTGTTACCGCCCATTGCAAAAATGAACTTACCCTCTCAAAATATGCGCATGAGATGGCGCACCCCATCGGGAGACATTTGTCGACGAAGTATTCCCCCTCCCAATGCATACATAACCATCTTTGTGATCTGCTGTTGACTGGCAACAGGCGGAATGCAGATTTAATGTCTGCTTTCGCCATTCATGCCCCTTTTCCCACTTTCCTGACCAGTTCTACTGCCTCTTCGAAGTCTGAATATGATACTGTTGCATCGCTCTGGGCGATGCCGTCATTCACCGAGGCCCCCGGGGGGTAGGATAGGTGGTGTACCAGCCTGTATTCCCCTTCGTCTTTTTTCGGCACCAGCCCCAGTGGAGAGCATATACATTCTTTGAATGGTAAGGCCGTAAAGGGGCCCTCCACCCTCCCCAGTTCTACCTCTTTCCGGATCTTACTGGTCACTATATCTCTGTTCTCGGTTGCCGACTTTAGATTCCTAGGAATGTCTTGCGCTCCCTGCCCGGCTAACGGGATGTTAAAACCTTCTCTAAAGCCTTGTCTGATCTGATCTGCCGTTTCCTGGTCTGGGTATTTCTGGAGCCACCCTTCCATCCTCTCAATTTTTACCGGCGTGGCCCCCTTCCCGCCCTAGTTCTTATTTCCGCATCTCATCACTTCTGCCGCTTGGAGCTGCGGCCCTTGTGCACTTGGCGCTGATGTGGTCACCCTTACATCTCTCGCACTTGTGGCTGAACTTGCACTTCCATCCCCAGCTACAGGGTACCCCCTTTTCAAAACTCTGACATTGTCCTGGTTCTGCTTGTGTTGTTCCCGTGCTCCCGCTGCCCCCCCCCTGTGTTGTCGGGGGCAGGCTGCTCTGTCACCCTCTCTGTGACCCATAATTTCTGCTCCGAAAACTCTGGTCTCTATTTCTGTTATAGCTGGATTCGTACCTTCTGTTATTGTATCTATAATCTGCTTTGTAATCATTCTGCCAATACTGCCTTCTCTGCTGCCCCCCTGTGCTTTGCTCCTTGGAATCCCATTTCTCCTTTAGCACATTAAATATGTATAGATTCAAGTTTTCCTCATCCTAACCCATATCCAGAAAGCAGCCCATCTCCTTTCTGAACTTGTGATCATACTCCAGCCATGCGTCACCTCCAAACGCTGCGTGTACCTTCAGCACCCACTGCTGATACGCCACTAATGCTACCCCGTCTTCTGGGAATTTTTGTAACATAAATTGTAGACATTGTGGTGAAGGCTGCAATCCAGTTGCCAAAATTCCTTACCACTGGCCCCTTTTTTAGTAAGCTTTTCTCGTCCTCCTTAATGTCCTCTAGGGCCACATTCATCCCCCTCTTTTGACAATCTAACAATGTGAAAATATCGATCAATTCCTTCCTCCATATTTTCTCCTTTACTTTGTCATTTATGTACCAAGCCATTGCTTTCATTGTCCTGCCCTGTGTATCTTTACCCATGGTTGGCCTGCCATATTTCATCATGAGTGGCCCCCCATTTTCACGTTGGTGCTGCCCCCGGTGGTGGGTCCCCTGACACTGTTGCCCCTGGTGCCCCTGTTGGCACCCCCGGTTGTGGGTTGGGTCCTTGTGGTGCTCCCCTGCGTTTGGCCCTCCCGGTGCACCTTGTGGTGCTGGGATTATTGATGCCCCTTGCGGCACCGGGACTACTGGTGCCCTTTGCGGTGCCGGGACTGGGGTTTCCCTGGGTTCTGCCCCTGCCCCCCCAGCCCCTCTCTGTTTCTCCCTGCTCACCACTCCTCTCCATTTTACCCAAGCCCTTAGATGATCCCTTTCTTCGTCATCACTGCTTGCTTCAGTTAAGGAACTCCGCCGCTGCTGCTCCCTGGAACCCTTCCCCCATCTGCTCTTCTTGCAGTTGGTTCTGGGCGACTTACCCGAAACCGTGACGCAATTTCTTTACATTTTTACGATTTTATTCCCTACATTATTATACAGTACCTTTGTTTTGATCTTTTCTTTCTCTTGGTCGGTGCCTCTGTCTGTTCCTCCAATCTCTTCGACTCCGCTCTCCCTCTCTTTTGTCCTTGCGGTACCTCGTCTTCTCCTTCGCTGCTGCTGGGCTCTATGAACAGCAGAGGGGACGTTGCCTTCGCCCTTTCTTCTTTCTGCATTATCTCCAGCACCCATTGTGCCCCAAATTCCCTCTCTGCCTTTCTCGCCCATTCTGAGAATTCTTGGGCCCTTTTTGCTCTTCCTTCCGCCATCCTTCTCATCTGAATTCTGTCAGCCACACTTTCCGGCTCCTCCGTACCGTGCGTCCTCTGTTTTTTCTGGTTTTCTACTCCCGATCTTCCTCGCCCATCTTGTTTGTCCACGGCAAAGGTGCTTTGTTCGCTCACAGCTGGTACTTCTGGGTCGCTCCTGCTCCGGTACCACTGGGCGACTCGTAGCCACTGCGTTTAGGTCAAAATCAGAGGAGGTGGAAATGCGTGAGCCCGCAGGAGCAAACGTTTTTCCTTCCCCTTATCCAGGCACTAAGATCCTACCCGAGAGAGGTGAGCTCTTACCTGGTTTGTGCCGCCTCTCCTTTTCCTGGATTACTAAATACACCCCCGGCCTTTTGTTCCTTCTTGGGGGCGGCCGGGTTACCCCCCTCACCTCTTGCTGTTATATTTCGCACCTTCCCAGGTGCTGCTTCCTGCCCTTTCCTGGACTTTTGTTTCTTGTTGCGCCGTTCGGACGCCCCTCCCTACGCTTTTGCGCCGTTTTCCCCCACCCCGCGCCTAAACTCCCAGACCCTCTATCGTCCCGCATTTCATGCGGCCTGGGGCCTGGGCCACATTGGCGACAAGGAGGCCGTCCATGTCTGCACACACCCTCTGGGTTAGGCGGCAGTGACATCTGAGCTACAGCTGAATTTGATGTCGGAATAGTCACAGAGGTTGCAACTCTCGTGGTGAGTGCTCGTGTGCCTCCCTGGCTTTATTTGTGGACTTCCCACGCTTGTGATAGACTGTGGCTCAGCCATGAGTATTGCCCCTCGCTTGGGTGACTAGAGGCGAGAGGCACGTGATTTTTCTGTGCTCCTGGAGGACAGTATTTGCTGGAATGTAATTTTTGGCAGTGTGTTTTCTGTGAGAGGTGCTGCCAGGGGCAGAAGTAAAGGAGGACACCCCCTGTGGTATTCCCAGTAGCTGCTTCTGGGTGTCCTATGTATATATTTTTGTTTCTTCTTCTTCGCATGTGTCCCTGATCCTCTGTGCTGTGTGAGGGAGAAGCGGGCTAGTTGGTGCTCCATTTTTCCTCAGGCTCCTGTGTGGGATGCAGCCCCTAGTTAAAAAAAAAGGGGTGCTTGTGCACTCACCAACATGGTGGATGACCTGAATGCAGGCGTTTCTCCGGGTAGGCCGCTCAGTCGCAAGGGGGGAACAAGGATCCCGCCACAACATCCCGAATTTGCCCCAATGCCCGAATTTGATGTTTCAGGGGTGCCATCCAGCCTAGGCCCCAGGTGGGAATAATGAATCGACCGTATGAACATGTATTTCAAGGCCACAGCTTAGACTGAGGATGAAAGCAAAGCGGAGACCCTCCTATATTTGGCTGGTCCGGCGGTGCACCAGATTTTTCCGTCATTGCAGCCAGTGGACGAGTCGTACGCTGAGTCGAAAAATGCACTGCATGACGATTTCATGCCCCTCACCAACATGGACTATGAAAGGTTCATAATGTGCAGTGCTAAGCAGAAAGATGACGAGTCCTTGGATGTTTTTCATGGCCGTCTCTGGCGCATGGCAGTGACCTGTGCATGGGACAATGAGCAAAGGATGATTCACAACCAACTGATCTAGGGTTGTGCATCTTGCAAGCTATGTCGTCGGGTACTGCACGAACCAGGCCTCACGTTGCCCAGCATACTTGAACTCAGACATTCGCACAAGGTGGCAGAAACATGTGCCTCCAAGATGGACGCTGCTATACGCTCACTCAAAATTGACGCGGTCTGTGCCATATGTCGTGGACAGAGGGCGAGAGGGGCCCAACAGGCCGCAGTGCAGCCGAGGAAGAGAAGCAATAGGTTGTCAGAGTTATGTTTGAAGTGAAGGTATGACCTTTCACACCACACAAAGTGCCCAGCGAGGTGAATAGCCTGTGAGAGGTGCAGGAATGTAGACCAATATGCACGCATTTGCAGGGCTCCATTGTCGGTGGTGGTCCGCAGAGGTCCCATCTGTGCTGGATTTTTCAGGCACCAGTGCCCACCAAATATGACCCTCATTGACCAGAAGGAGGAAGAAATAGCCCAGGAGATGGAAGACGAAGAGAATGAAGACAGCATGTTTGCATCTCCAGTGTGAGCGTTATGAAGGCAAAGGCCAGGAGACAGTCCAAGTGCGTGTATGGCTCGCTGGTGCCAGTGCTGTTGGATATGGGTGCCTCCGTCAATGTCATGGCAAGGGTGCATTAGGATGCCTTCAAAGACCCCTCGGCACTGCAGCGTCCAAAGGTGTGCATTTCCACATTTCCATCCCTCTGGTGGGGGCGTTTGCGTCGGCAGGTGAAACATTGCAGCAGTCGAATCAGGGTAGGTTATATGTGACGGATGTGAGTAACAACATCCTCCTGAGCTGCGCTGCGGCAGAGGCACTGGGAATCATGAGCTTTGCCTACAGTGTATATGTGGAAGATGTGCAAGAGGTCCTCAGAAGGTTTGCTGAGGTGTTTGTCGACATTGGTCAGATGGTCGGGGAGTCAGTGAGACGGCAAATTGACAAGTCCATCTGACCGGTCACCCTGAAACATCAGAAAGTCCTGTTTCATCTAAGGGAGCTGGTGGACAAAGAGCTGGAGAATCTCGTGAATCTGGACATCATCGAGAAGGTGGAAGGCCTGACACCCTGGGTGTTGCCCATTATTATCGCACGAAAGCCCAAAAAGCCTGACTCAGTCACGATATGTGTTGACATGCGACTGCCCAACAAGGCAATCAAGAGGGAGAGACAACTCACCTCAACAATTGATGACATCATTGCTGAGCTGCAGGGTGCGAGGTTCTTCTCCAAACTGGACTTAGGGGCTGGGTACCACCAAGTTATTCTGCACCCCGAGTCAGGTACAAAACCTTTACAGCACACTGGGGGGTTGTACAGATACAAGTGCCTCAGCTTCAGGGTGTTGTCGGCTGACAAGGTTTTCCAGAACATCATAATGGTTGCCCTGGTGGACCTGGACGGCGTTCTAAACATCAGCAACGACATCCTGGTGTTTGCAAAGCTGTATGTGGACAACATGGCATGTTTGGTCAAGACAATTGATCGTATCCAGGCACTGGACGAACGCTCCACAGGGGAAAGTGCGCGTTTCCCAAGATGAGCATAGAATTCTTCGGCTTTGTGTTAAAAAATGGCAGTGTGTCACCTGATCCCCGTAAGGTTAAGGATATCATGGAGGCAAGGCCGCTGGAGAATGTGTTGGAGGTACACAGTTTTCTGGGGATGGTAACGTATTGTGGGCGTTTCATAAGGAACCTTGCCACTTGTTCAGAGCCCCTGAGGAGCCTCACATAAAAGGAGACTAGCTGGCAGTGGGGCCCCCTTGAGCAAGTGGATTTTGAGGATGTGAACATGTCCCTCACGGCAGAAGACACAATGGCGTTCTTCCATCCCTCTCTTCCATCAGAGTTGGTGGTAGACACCAGCCCGTTTGGCCTGGAAGCAGTCCTGATGCAGATGGACACCAATTGCGAGGTGAGGCCCATCGCGTTTGCCAGCCGCGCCCTATCTGAGATGGAGCAGAGATACTCTGAGATTGAGCATGAGGCCCTCACAGTGCTGTGTGGGTGCAACCATTTTTGGCTGTATGTGTTAGGCAGACCGGTGGTGGTCGTGACAGATCATAAGCGCCTGCTACCTATCATGGCAGGCTCATCATCCAAACCACTAGCCCGGATAGAGCGGTGGATGCTTTCGCTGTTGGAGTATGGCGTGTCGCTGGTGTACCAACCCGGGGCGAACAATGCGGCTCACTATTTGTCACAGCACCCCCAGGACAAGGAGGTGGATGGAGAGAACAATGTTGAGGAGGCTGATGAGCATGTGCAAATCATTGTCGAGTCTGCTACTTCAAACTCAATGCCCGTTTAGGAGCTGGAGAAGGCATCAGAGGACGATGATGGTTTCCGACTTCTCCAAGTGGCATTGCAAAAAGGGGGATGTATATCAATCTTGGAGGGCCTAGGCAAGAGGACTCATGAAGGCCTGGATGTGTTGGAACAGCTGTGTAGGGTCCGGGACGAACTGGAATTTGCCGACTCAGGGCTGCTACCTCGAGGGGACAGGCTGGTGATACCTGCTAACAAGGTTCAGCTGGCACACCATGGCCACCAGGGAATGGCCAAGACCGAAGCTCGTCTTAGGCTGAAAGTGTGGTTTCCCTGACCTGGAGAGGAACATCAGAGAGTTTGTGGTGGGCTGTGTGTGGTGCCAGGCAGCAGCCCCGGTACAGAAGGAACCCCCCCATCGAGTCCATGCCTTGAGGAACGCAACCATGCGAGGCGGTGCACGTGGATTTTGGATCTGCTGGGAGAGTCATTCATTTTCTGGTGGTGGTGGGCCAGTAGTCAAAGTACGTGGAGGTGGAATTCCTGGTGTCGGTGTGTCATTTGACAATGTGGCGATGGAATTGGAAAATATCTTTGCAACCCATGGTCATCCCCAGGACAAGGAGGTGGATGGAGAGAACACTGTTGAGGAGGAGTGTTGTGCTGTGACATTGGACTGCCATTCCAAGGGGAAAGTTTCAACCAACTCATGAGGGAGTATGGGATACTCCATTGCAAAATTACTCCGGTCTGGCCGAGAGCCAATAGAGTGACGGAACAGTTTATGAGGACCCTCAAAAGGTCCTCTATCAATTCCTGATGGAATATCGGGTGACCCCTTCACTGTTCTACAGGGGTGACTCGAGCTGAAGCAATGTTTAAGAGATGTCCGAGAGGCCTCTAGCCAGACACTGGGGACGGGGACCCGAAAGTGATTGACCACGAACGATTGGAGGATGAGAGAAGGTTCAGAAATGGAGGTGAGAACACTAGAAGAAGACTTCAACCATATCCACTGGCCTGTGGGGATGAGAAACCGGAAACCCCAAGGGAAACTGTCTCTGCGGTATGAACAGGACCCCACGGACGTCATAGCAGTAAAGGGGTCAATGGTGACTGCATCAGACGGGAATGCCACCATCACAAGGAATGCAAGTTTCTTCAAGAAGTTGGGAGAAGACACCCGGCCGGAGGTCTCCCCTGGAATAGAGTGTGCAGAAGAGTCAGCTGAAGGTGTAGGCTATGACTGATCTCAGGTTTCCTTGGCCCAAGGGGATGCAGGTGAGGAGAGGCCGAGCTGGGGCCAGCAATATCTGTTAGGAAAGATTTTCCTTAGGTGCAATTTTCCCTCCATTTGTGGACCCCCCAAAAGTTTTGCTTTTGTTTGGTGTACCTAACCTGACTTTTTCCAGTGGAGCACAGCCTTCAGCTGCACTCCTCTGGGCTTTCGCTTATTTGTTATGGGGAAACTGACACATCCTTCAGGCTGTCAGTACTGGGAAACTACGTTTCCCTTGGTCTTCATCTTTCTTGCCATTTCTTGGTAACTTTTTATCTACATGCCAAGAACCTTCCAGTACCGTGCATAGGGGTCCTTTTGTTTTATGGCCCTAGCCACCCTCTAAGGAGAAACTGGTGGCAGCAGTTTACTTTTAAAGTATTTTTACTTTGTTTTTATGGACCATACCATGTTTACCAGGTGTGGTCCAAGACTGTGGTCATTGCTGAAAATGGCTGTGTCACAAAGTCATGTGTGCTAGTGCCCAGGAAGAAGACTGGGACTCTCTGGTCCCAATCCACACTACTGGTGCCAGTATGTCTGGTAGCCATGAATTACTGGAACCACCATGGGCGACGATTGGCCCACGTCTGGCGTGCATGCAAGAGAGCAGATTTTTAATTTGTTATCTGAGATTTGATCACAAACCGAACCTTGGATAAGAGAAGGGGTTCTGCATCCATACCAGGTCGATCTACTGAGGTTCACACTGAACCTCATAAGGAGCCAAGTATCCTTAATAAGAAAGCAGACTCAATGATCCTCTGGTGATGTGTTGGAAGGTTCGGCACCTTGACCCTGCTTTTGTCCCGTCGGACCCCTGTTTCTTTATTGAACCAAGAAGGCCTGCACGTGTGCTACGCCCCTTTGGAGTAGTGGGAAAAATTACTCTTGGCTTCTACTTACCCTCGAAAAGAGTCTCTTTGGAAGTGTTCCTGGGCCATCCATTGAACCGACCACCTCAAACCCAGGGTAACGCACAGGAACACTGCTGTCCCGAGTTGAGACTCGAGACTCTGGGAATCACTAGCTTTCATTGTCCTAGCTCCTCTGGGTCACGATTTACGAGAGTGCATCACTCCGCGAGCATTTGCTGTTCCTGGGTCACTCTGCTATTGTGCCCATCGCTGAAAGTACCTGCAGTTCTTGCATTCTGTGTCCTGAGACATGCTGCACCAGAATTATCCTTCTATCCTGCTTCCTCCTTCAAGAGATGAGTAAGGCTACTGTACCGCTACTGTACCACCACAGACAATTGTCCCGTCCCATAGCTGCTGAGAGCTGCAGCATCACCACCTACAAGTGGAGTGGGCTAGACTGCCAAAGTTTGGTTCGGACAGTCTGTCGAGGGTTGGTGAGTACTTTACTAATTTACCGGTGGCCCCCTGGCACATCCATCCCTTTTTACGCACGTGTGTAACTCAAAAGACACTTACATTGGCTGGGATAGCCTGCACTCCCCACTTATTCCCGAACTCGAAAAGTTGCTCTGTGTGTAAGGGTAGACCCTCTTATAGGAATAGGAACGTATTCTTCATTGCCTTAAGGCCCTTCCTGATTCATTACAGCCCCCTGAAGAGAACCCGCTTTTTTGTTTACGCAGTGAGAAACCTGAAGGTGTCTCCCTAGATAGTCCCCGGGGATCTGTAATCTAGGTGGTCAGAACCCTCCATCAGTATTAGATCCAGTTCCTGGGGGAAGACCAGTGAGGGAGGATCACCTGGATGGGGGGTCCTTGAGGAGTGGGAGTGGGAAACCGACAGCACCCCCCCCCCCCCTTTTCCGACACAAACACTTTCGCACAACATGAAAGACAACAGACTAACACCCAAGCCATTTACCTGACATGTCCCCAATACAAGGGTCAGGCAATTGACCAGAATCACACACGCCTGACAGCCCTTTCCTTCCCCACAGGGAGAAAAGGTGGAGCACGAGAGCACAGGACGAGCAAGACAGAGCACACGACGTGCAAGCTATCTCAACACAACATTTCAAGAGAAGGCAAAAGACGGCGAAAACTGAGAGGGTGACACAGGGAGAAGTAACCTTGCCCTTTCCTATCAAGGTCCGTAAAACCTCCGCAGACAGAAGCATAAAACCGCGAACAAAGGCCAGCGTGTGCTGCAGCAGATGTCGATGGTATACGAGACCCTTCTCTAGGGAGAGATGCTGGTTTCTGTAGTACCAACCTTGACTCAAAGGAGAAGAAAGCTAAACAGTTCATCAAACCCAGTGAGTCGAGGGGGAGTAAATAAGAAACCGGGCTGTGTTGAATGAAAAGTAGTAAACCGATAATTTGAACTTTGAAAAGCTTAAAGGAACTTTTGAGAAAGTGAGGGCAAAGCCTGCAACAACGGCATCTGGCACCATGTGGGTGCTCACGCAGAAATCTCTGGGTGACTGCTCGAAGGTACAGACTACCATAACCAGAAGGCCATGGGAAGACACGAAGATAGGTCAAAGTGATCATACAGGGGTCTCATAAAATCCTCTGGACAGTTGGAGGTCTTTGACCAATAGATTATTGTGAAGAAGGGAAATTAATCCCGCAAGGTGAAATCAGTAATGAACTGTTTTTCGTACAGTTGGCAAGAGTGAACCCAGTGGAGGGATGCTAATGAGAAAGGGTGAAGTGTAAAGTCCCATAGTGAACTTGTTGGTAAACGTTGGTGAGAGCGAACCCAGCAGAGGGAAGCCTACAACTAAGGGCAAAGCCAGATGAACTGTTTAAAAAGGGCATTGAAACTCATGAATGCAAGAAAAGCCACAGTGAACCCAAAGGAGGGAGGCGAACGTCTAAAAGGGGTCAGAGCCCAAAAGACGGAGATCCACAGTGGAAAGTTCTCAGCCAAAGTGCATTAAAAAGGGACAGTTTAATCAATTTGTTGAATAGAGGGGGACCCAGGGATGAAGCCATCATCCAAAGTATATGTGGAACAGAACTTTGTGTTTGTCTGTTGAATGCATCAGGCCCTCGAAGGCAAGAGACTTTTATTTAATGGAGACTTTACAGTTGAAGAACCTGGTAGCGAATACAGAACTGTTGGCTCATGCTGAGAAGACTTGAGTGTGTGCTGTGCTCCAAAGTCCCACCTTGTCCCGTGCTACAAAACACGGGGAAGGGTGACCACTGGAAATCACATCCTGACTTATTATTTGTGAAAACTTCTTTCTTTATTGAAAACCCTATCCAACACTCTTTCTGTAATTAGTGGTAAGGAATTGGCAATAGGTATTTCTTAGTGTAGGCCCTTTTATTTTGACATGACGCCACAAGGACTGCCTTATTTTCATTTGATGTTTGACGCTTGCTCCCATCTTAGATTTAGGTTAAGGTTAGGTGTTTTTCCACCCTGCATTTACAGTTTAATAAACACCCTTGAACTGTGATCACTTGTGTCTGTCTTTACTGTTGCCACCATGAGTTCCTTACAAGGAACAACTGTACTTTGAACTCTAGGCTCCTCACTTCACAGGGCTGGACTACATAAATTAGGGATTATTAATGAAGTGCTGCCTAAACTTATATCTGTGCTGATTTAAGCCCTTTCAGTTTTAGGCTAATTGCATTATTGTGCATATGTTAGATAGTCAATAAGCGTGGGCAGTAATTTTTTTTATTGATAACTGTGGTTTAATCGTGTTTTTGTTATAAAGGCCTATAATAAATGTATTTTTGATATACATCTGTCTAAGGGTAATCTGTGGAGTTTTACTGTGTGTGCTCATTGTGGGCTTCCGATTACTCTCACCCCTCCTGAGACTTAGTCTTGACCGCCTGGCAAGCTACAGCAGATTGGTCTGATTTGTCCAGACGGTTTCCTTGTTCCACTAAACTAGGGTGACCTCCTAAACTTCTGTCCACCAGATCTTAGTTTAGAAATCCATTTTATCAATATCCCCAATGAGTAGGGAGGGAGAAGCCTGCTCGCCTGAAGGATTATGTGCTGGACACATGAATCGAACAGTCGAAGGTATCATTGAAGACTGAGTAGACATGTTGATTTGGTGGTGTGCTAATGGCTTGTTGTTTGTGTAATGGACTTATTATTCGGTTGTGTGTTTGTTATAACAAAGAGAAGTGGGGTGTCCCTTTAACTGAGACATGCAGTGAAGTGACATAACTCTGTCGCGTGTATTGTCTAATAAATAGGGCTGCATCACGTGCACCCGTTAAAGCACATGTGGAGCCTGGATGTAAAGCAGTGTCCTCTTGTTTCCTCTGTGGAGGGGCCGGGGACTCACAATGCGGTAGGCCTCAAACGAGGGGGGCATTCTTACAATTACGAGCATGGGAGTCCTGGTCTGTTACAAGTTGTGATTATTTTCTCCCCCATCATGAGCCTTAGGCTAATTGCATTATTGTATACATGTTAGATAGTGAATAAGCATGTGTGGTAATTGTTTTGTTGATATCTGTGGTTTAATCATGTTTTTGTCATAAATGCCTATAATAAATGTATTTTGATATATATCTTCCAGGAGCCCTTCCGCCTCGTGGCACCATCCCGAAGTGCCAGACCACCGGCTGATGCTTATGAGCACCAGCAGATGAAGTAAGCCACCCAAGCTTCATCTAGATTACCTACCCGTCGTGCTACAACATTTCCACAATATGGATATGTCCACCTGTAATATCCCAATAGCCATCTGAAGATGGCTGCCGTGAGCACCAATGCGCTCCCCTGAGCCTGCCTCCCCTCCCAGTCCTGCTGATTGGCTGCGCGCCAATACTTCCGTGATTGCAGCTGACCGGAGGCGGAAGCCGGCCGCTCGCATCTAAGGGCCGCTCTTCGAAGGGCCTGTCTGCGTCTGTCCGCGGCTATACGCGGCTTTGGCTACACTCCCTGCCCGACTTTCACCTTCATGCGTGTAAGTACACTCCCCTATCGCCTTTACTTACTTCTCTGCTAACATTGCAAGAGAAAGATTATCTCCGATTGGTTCACTAACTGACCCATTGCGAACTCTCATTGACCCAGCTACTACATGCCGCATGATCCGAATGCAACCGAACTGAATGCGACACTAACACTAACAATCCATGGGGTCGTATGAACCAGTGCTGTATTGTACTGTTACAATGCTACTAAAGTACTAAAGTACCAACAGATTCTATTACTATAGCTGTACCACCGTGTATACCCATGTATGCTTGTACCAACTCTACCCCAGGTAAACATAACTCCATGCCTCTGCCTAATCGAATCTCCCCATCATATGCATTCCAGTCATGGTTGGGAACTGTCACACATAAGTGTCATGCTTGTATGTATTCTAATCTTGTTAGGGTTTATCGAATCTAGGCACCCTTGATCTCTGCATCCAGCTAAATCTGAACCTGCCTATTGCTGATTTTGCATTGCCCTAGCTAAATTTGAACCTGCCTATTGCTGATTTTGCACTGCCCTAGCTAAAATCGAACCTGCCTATTGTTGATTTTGCACTGCCCTAGCTAAAATCGAACCTGCCTATTGTTGATTTTGCACTGCCCTAACTAAAATCGAACCTGCCTATTGTTGATTTTGCATTGCCCTAGCTAAAATCAAACCTGCCTATTGTTGATTTTGCATTGCCCCAACTAAAATCGAACCTGCCTATTGTTGATTTTGCATTGCCCTAGCTAAAATCGAACTTGCCTATTGTTGATTTTGCACTGCCCTTGCTAAATTGAACCTGCCCATAGCTACGAAGCATATTCCATCGGTGCTCATCCACCATGCTCCTTAGGGCGCTCCTCCTCATACTGTACCACATTCTGCCTTCTGAAGCAACAATCTTCACTCAGCTATGCATACATCCGTCGCAGACATCTCACCCACAACCATCAGACACCAAGGGGGTAATTCATAGAATTCAGCGCACAAGTGGCGCACGCGGCTGGCACACAGTGTGCGCGTGCGAATGTCTGCGCCAGCCGCCTGCGCTAAAATCGATTTCCGCGCACAGCGTATTCATGGATTTTAGCCTCCAAAACCAGCCGTGGCACAGAGTGGTGCAGCGACCCTGCAGCAGCGCCAGTTACGCCCCCAAGAACGCCCCTAGCGCAAGGAAAAGCCATCAAAATCCCCAATCCAGCGCAAAGGGCCGCGCTAACCCTGGACCAGTTTACAGGGCTGCCAAACAGCAAAGCCAAGTGGGGAACATGTATTACTGGGGTGCGCAGGAAGTTTCACACGCGATCTCAGCAGGGTACGTGTATTTCAGGGGTGCGCGGGAAGTTTTACACGGGATTGGCCTGGGTACGGGTATTTCAGGGGTGCGCGGGAAGTTTTACACGCGATTGGCCTGGGTTCGTGTATTTCAGGGGTGCGCGGGAAGTTTCACACGCGATTTCCGAAGGGTACGTGTATTTCAGGGGGGTGTGGGAAGTTTCACATGCGATTGGCCTAGGTACGTGTATTTCAGGGGTGCACGGGAAGTTTTACACGCGATGTCAGCAGGGTACGTGTATTTCAGGGGTGCGCGGGAAGTTTCACACGTGATCTCAGCAGGGTACGTGTATTTCAGGGGTGCGTGGGAAGTTTCACACGCGGTTGGCCTGGGTACGTGTATTTCAGGGGTGCGCGGTAAGTTTCACAAGCGATTGGCCTGGGTACGTGTATTTCAGGGGTGCGCAGGAATTTTTACACGCGATTGGCCTGGGTACGTGTATTTCAGGGGTGCGCGGGAAGTTTCACATGCGATTTCAGCAGGGTACGTGTATTTCAGGGGTGCGCGGGAAGTTTTACACGCGATTGGCCTGGGTACGTGTATTTCAGGGGTGCGCGGGAAGTTTTACATGCGATTGGAGCAGGGTACGTGTATTTCAGGGTTGCGCAGGAAGTGTTACACGCAATTGGAGCAGGGTACGTGTATTACTGTTCTGCGCATGAAGTTTCACAGCGATTTTGCTTTCAGAGCGGGGAACGCATATTTCGGGGGTACGCGGCGAGTCCTACACGTGAATTGGCAGATTGGGTCCTCCCAGGTGTCCCCTCTACCCCCTCCACGGCCCCTGCAGGCAGCCCACACCACAGGGGACTACCCTGCACCCCTGGTTATGTCCCACAGGCAGCCCATCCACCATGGGCATGCCCCCCAGCCAAGCCACATGTCACGTTGCAATATGATCACCAACTCATGTCTCCCAGCACCCCCAGCCCCCAGCAGTCAGGGGCACCTGCCAGCAGGCCCCCACTCATGTCCCCCAGCCCCCCCACCCCCCAGCAGTCAGGGGCACCTGCCAGCAGGCCCCCACTCATGTCCACCAGCACCCCCACCTCCCCAGCAGTGAGGGGTACCTGCCAGCAGACCCCCACTCATGTCCCCCAGCCCCCCCAACCCCATCATTGACAGGCACCTGCCAGCAGGCCCCGACACATGTACCCCAGCACCCCCACCCACCAGCAGTCAGGGGCACCTGCCAGCAGGCCCCGACACATGTCCCCCAGCCAACACGTCATCACAATCTAGATCCCTGGCTCTTATGGCCACCCAAATCCCACTCCACGCCACCCCGTCCAAACACCCAACCAAGCTTTACATCCACTCCAAATTGAAATCCCCATTACATGATAGATCACAAATAAGCAGTATGCGCATGAGTACAAGTCTGTCAGACCCACACAATGGCAACACATGACTGAGAAAACCCACATTGTGACATGCATGAAACCAATGAGAGAAGACCACACATTGAAGTAAGAAACAAAAATGTATTCAAGTCAAAATGAAGGGAATGAAATCAAAACACACAATAATGCCAATAATAATCAAAATGCAGCATGTCCCATAAAATGATAAATAAAATGAGAATCCAAATTAATCCAAAGGAATATGTGTCCAAAGTCACCATCCAACAAAGCAAATGCAAAGGGAAAGAAAAGCGTAATATCCATTGCTCCATGGGGAAAAAAAAAAGATGAAGGAGAAAAATCCACTGTAAAACTATGTACAAATAGCAAATCCAGGGTCCATGAGCCCAACGACATAAATGAAACCTACAATGAAACCTACCAAAGTACTAACTATATACAAAAATGTGGGGCATAGTCCATGCGCCCCAAATGAAAGAAAAAAGAAAAGAAACTTAACACTAATGAACTATATACAATGGCGGCGGGCAAGTCCAATGGCTCACTTGTTGATGTCATGGGCCAGGGCATCAT
Organism: Ambystoma mexicanum; assembly: GCF_040938575.1. NCBI lineage: Eukaryota > Metazoa > Chordata > Amphibia > Caudata > Ambystomatidae > Ambystoma > Ambystoma mexicanum. The sequence continues at coordinate 1,101,391,403 of NC_090933.1, forward strand.
CGAACTCATGTTCATTGTCTTGGAGGCGGGCCTGTTCTCTGGCCCCGAGGTCTCGCAGGGATAACGCCATGTCCACCTCCAACTCCCTGCGAATTCCCTCGAGGCACTCAGCCCGCCTCAGCGCCCTGCGCATGGAGTTCTCTGCCCTGATCATTGTGAGCGTGACTCCTCCGCCGGCCGCCGCTCCGCACCTATATGCTGGCCCAACCGCTGCCACACGGAAGACACTCCCATTCCAGGGTCCTCCTGCCCTCCAGTCGATGCCTGCCCCTCTGATGTAGATGGCCCCGAGCCATGATGCCTCCCACGTTCAGCCTGCCGCTGCCTCCGACGCAACTGCCTCTGCCAGCACAAGGGCATCCAGACTGATGGAATCCACCGATGCCGTCGGCACGTGCCCTGCCCGATGATGCCGGCACATCCTCCATCTGCTGGGGTCCAGTTGCTGGGGTGTCCACCTCTGCTGGACCTCCGACTCCCGACTGTGGCAGGGATGGGATCCCCACCGAGCTGGCTGCGTTGGTCAGGGCAGGTCCACAGGGGGCCCTGGTGGCATCTGGGCCGGAAGACGGCATGGAGAACGACTGGCGCATAGTCTCCACAGAGGAGGAGAGGGCCGCCAGAGTGGCCGACACATGTACAAAACCCCCGACCATGGACACTCCCAACTGGGCCACGTTGACACGCTGCTCTTCGTGATGACGTGCGTGCTCCCCCCCGGGAAGCATGCACGTCATCACGAATGTCACGCGTGCGCAACGCAACACCAATCAGGACCTTCTCCATACGGCCAAGGGTCCCCTCGTCCGCAGGTAGAGGAGTGTCAGATGACATGGACATCCCCCCTACCTGCGGACGGGCCTGGGATGGGGCATCCCTGCTGGTGCATGGTGGTGCACACACAGTGTCAGGGACAGTGACATGCACAGGCCCCTCCACGGCGACCTGTGCTGCCTCCTGCCCCAGCCCCTGGACTGCACCACTTGCACCAATGGTACCAGCCCCACCAGGCCCCATGTGCGGCTCAGTAGCGGCCTCCTCCTCCTCTGTGGAAACCACCAACCTGGATGGCTCCACACCGTCTTCCGCCGTTGCAAGCCCCTGTGGGGGCTCACCCATCCCTTCCGCTGCAGCCGTAGTGGCAGAAGCAGCACCAGTCCCCTCACTCCCGGACGATGGTAATTTCTGGGAGGGTGACTGGGCCTTGCGTCGCCGGCCAGTGGGGGCATCCCCGTCGGTTTGCTCCACAGCGCCGTCTCCGCCCTCTTCATCACTTGCCACTGTGTAGAGGGAGACATAGAACACAAGCATCAGGGTACTGTACAATAGTCCCCTAGACAGGAAGCAATAGCAGATGAGTGGCACTGTCAAACATCACTTCCATCATGTCCCTCCACAACACATGGGACAGTGCAGGCAAAACACATGCAGTAACAGGCATGGCGCATGCTATGAACATTAGCATACATGTCCAAGGGACTCTTGAAACATACAATGCTGGTTTGAAACTCACATGCATCATGGGTCATGCCTATCACATGCACACACTTCGCCGTAGTTTCATCCATCTGGCCTCGTACACCCCAGACACAGTGGATACAAGGATGAGTAGGCTGCATCAGTGAATCTGAACATTGTCACAGACATGTGTCATGCATCCATGGCATTTACAAGTCACAGACACGCAAGTCAGACACACAGACATGGACACCATACATGTCCATGACAGCAGCACCCATCTCTCACACCCCATCCATGTCCAATAACAGAGACAGGCATGCATTAATGTGTGCATTCCGCATGCTGCTCCGCATGTTCCATTGTAACACATGCACCTACCATGTGGTTCACACATTACTGGTCTCACATGCATGACCATGATGTCCCTGCACACACACATACGTACATGGCCTATGTCACACATACAGGCAAGTATCAGACAACCATCACCCTGCAACATGCCCTGTCTCACACAGCAATGCTTGGCCACTTACCGCTCAACTACAGACGGGTCTGCCTCTGAAGGATCTAGGCGTGGAGCGCTGGGCCTTCGCGTTCCAGGACCCTCATCTGGATGGTACTCATGCTGCCCCGCCCCCCCTCCACGAGGCGCCAGGCCTTTATGAGGGTCCTGGACCTCAAGTCCTCCCAGCGCTTCTTGACTTGCTTGATGTTGCGGATTGCCACCCCCTCCGTGTTGATAGCAACCACAAAGCCAGTCCCAGATCCTATCCCGTCCTCCCTTGTTGGCGCGTGATGTTCCGAAGAGGGCATCATAATGCCCCAGGACACCAACTTCCTTCTGACTGAAGCTGGTGGCCCTCTGCCCCTCTGGCTGGGGGTCGCCAGTGGTCTCAGATGGTGTTTGCCCCAACATGGCGACCCCCGAGGCAGGCGTGGCTGGGCAACTGTGTCCTGGGGCTGGACTGTGGAGCGATGGTATCCCAGTCGGGAGTCTTCTGTTCTAGCAGGGATGGACACAGCAACTGGACCCCTGCAGATGGCTGATGTGCAGGCACCAAATAGCAGGGCACGTGGGCACCAGGCAGTCAGGCAGCAGCATATGGCAGGTGGGAGCGTGCTCAGGGGCCTGGGGGGCAGGAAAATGGCCTTTAGGGCAGGAGGGTGGTCTTCCGTGTGTTTTCGCGTGGCCAGCTTGATACGGAGTGATTTGGCATGTGAAAAAATTGCACGTCAGTGTGTTTTTCGAGGAAAGGCCCTTAGCGCGTAAGCGCGTCAGCACACGTACGCGATTTCATTGGACCAAAGGCCCTTAGCGCGTAAGCGCGTCTGTGACGTATCACGCATGGGCGTTGCCCTTTCGCATGTAAAACTTCCCACGAACCCCAGGAATACACGTACCCTGCTGAAATCGCGTGTGAATCTTCCCGCGCATCCCCGAAATACACATTCCCTGCTTAAATCGCATGTGAAACTTCCCACGCACCCCCAAAATACACGTACCCTGCTGAAATCGCGTGTGAAACTTCCCACGCACCCCCGAAATACACGTACCCTGCTGAAATCGCGTGTGAAACTTCCCGCACACCCCCGAAATACACGTACCCCACTAGCTCAGGGCCCTTTCCCCCAGGAATACACGTACCCCACTCAGTATATGCGTGCTTTTTATTTGTGCACCCTTTTGTAATGCGCAGGGACACTACCACCTGCCTTCGTGTGGCAGACGTGTTTAGGCCTGTGCGTGTCTTTGCCCGTGCGCGGGTTTGCCCTTATCGATTCCATGAATATGTGTGGTTCGCGTGCGTGTGGGCGTTCCGTGTACTTCCCAGCAGTACTTCCCCCGTTACGCCTTCTTTTTCATGCGTTATTCCCCATTCCGCGTGTTACGCCCCCTGTTCTGCCTACTTTTGTTGTGTGCGCTGCGCTATGTGCGCTTTCGCTGTGCGCTTAGCGCATGCTGTTTGGAGACGTTTGCGCCAGCGTGCGCCATGCATGGATTTGGTGCACAACCAGTGGGAAAGTAGCACAGCGCCTTCCTTGAAACGCACGCGTGCGCGTGCGCTTGCTTTCTCACGGTTACGCCTCCTTGCGCTGGGATTTTCGGCGCACGTTTGTTCCATGAATCGGCCCATTTTCTTAGTCTTGTCCCACAGACTCTGCGCTTGGCGACCTCCACTATGGACCCTACGACACTTACCTCTGGCCTCCAACACCTCAATACCAACATTAACCCATACCTCAATGACCCAGCCCTCTGGCTGGAACACTTCGTCAGCAAACCTACTCCGAATCAACCATGTTCCCTACTTCTTAGAAACAAAAGATTAGGCTCCAGATTCCGCATACGTCCCACCCGTAGTAACCTCCGTAAGCAAACACGACACTCACTCCCATGTGCACCTTCTGCACCCAACAATAGTAAACCCACTTCCACAGTGGCGAAATTGCCTGTTATCAGGGGTGCCCTTATCAACGCCAGATCCCTCCCAGCGCACGCTCTAGACATAGAAGACCTTATAACATCATCAGATCTTGACTTCATTGCCATAACTGAAACTTGGCTACATGCCGCATCCGGCCCTTCCTTGTCCCTTGCCATATCACCCAGCTTCAGCATAATGAGATGTGACCGCACCTCTCCCTCCCACTCTAGAGGTGGTGGCCTAGCCATCATCCACAAAATCACTTTGGATTTAAGAGTAATGACCAATACCAAACTTGAGTCCGCTGAACTACTATCAGTCAAACTCGCACTAACACCTAACCAAACAGCCACCCTTCACCTAATCTACAGGCCCCCAGGCCCTGCACCCTCCTTTGTCGGCGAAATATCCACCCTCCTCCTCGACAATGTTAAAACTAACTCACAAATTATCATCCTTGGAGACCTTAACCTGGGACTTGGCGACCCCAATGATCCTATTGCACTTGATCTGGAAAACGCCCTCTCCAATTCTAGCTTCACCTTGCACATCCAAGAGCCCACGCATTCTAAAGACAGGACCCTCGATTGGCTAGCCAGCTCCAATTGTAATATCAATGTCCTGAACATTACCCCTTGCCTTTGGTCAGACCACCACATTATCTCCTTTAATATTGAAGCCTCCCCCGTACCCTGACTGTGATATCACCTGCTCTCCCAACCAGAAACAAAAAGGACATAACCAAGGAGAAACTTCTCCCTCTGCTACTCCCTACGCTCACAGCGGCCACTGACTCCTGTAATGACCCTACTACCTTAGCTGACATCTGTAACTGCAGCATGCTGTCAGCTATAGACTCTTTGGCCCCTATCAAATTGAGGAAGGCCAAACCACGGGCACACCTGAACTCTTGGTTCACCCCACAGCTAAGAGTACTCCGCAAACCAAACGCTGTGCCGAAAACAGGTGGAAAAGCCACCCCTCTGATGCGCACAAAGATGGCTTCTTCCTGGCATCGCTCACCTACAAAGCAGCCATTATAGAGGCGAAAAAAGAATCCCTTAATAATCGCATCTTGCATGCCGACTCCAACTCTAAGGAACTATTTAAGATCCTAAAAGAGCTTGAAACCCCCGTTACCCCCGCTGACACCTGCATTAAAGACAGCAAATGGTGTGCTAACATTCAGGCAGCGCTACTGAATAAAATCTCCATGCTTCAATCTAAAATCATAGCCAAACAAGGCAGCTTGAAACTGGACAGTTGCCCTCCTACCCCAGCAGAGGCCCTCCCCCCAGACCTACCCAACTGCAAACGATTTGCCTTCTCACCGCTCACCACTGCGGAGTTAGAAAACATTATCCTGAGGATCAAACCGTCCAACTGCCAGGGCGATCCCTGCCCTGCTCCAATTATTAATGAATCTGCCCACGATCTGGCCCCATTTATCACATCCTTTATTAACGCCTCCATTAAAACAGGAACTGTCCCTGACAACCTTAAGGATGCATGGTTGATCCCCTTGCTCAAAAAACCCTCCCTCGACCCTAGCATACCTACTAACTACCGACCCATCACTACTGTCCCATTCCTGTTAAAAATGTTAGACCGTGCAGCATACTTGCAAATTCAAGAGCTCTTGGAAGCCAATAATCTTCTAGGCCTTAGACAATCTGGTTTCCGCCCCAGACACGGAACAGAGACAACGCTACTTGACTTAAAAACCCAAATTGAAGTTCTAAAGAACAACGGCAAACTTGCCTTGTTACTTCTACTTGACCTCTGTGCGGCTTTCGATTTGGTCAACCACCAAATCTTATGCAAGCATCTTCACACGGCCGCCCACTTCTCACCATCAGCTATGGCATGGATTAAATCATTCCTGAGTAATAGATCTATGCATGTCTTTTCTCAATCCGCAGCTGCAGATCCCTCCCCTATTTACTGCGGCGTCCCCCAGGGCTCTTGTGTGTCGCCAACGCTCTACAATGTTTTTACAAAACCGCTCTTCGATGTACTTGACTATCTGGGTGTCTCCTATACGAATTACACTGACGACACCCAGATACTCATTCCCCATCACTGGAGACTACTTGGCTGACACCAAGGCCCTGAACGATATCTACCTGGTCATCCAAGCCTGGATGGCACAACACAAGTTATGCCTTAACGATGACAAGACTGAGCTCCTCATCTTGGGCACTACACAACGTCTTAGTAAACTTGAGCCGTCCTACCAATCGTTTATCATCGATGGTAACACTATCCAAGTTTCGAAAGATACCAAAACTCTAGGCGTTTACCTTGACGCCACCTTATCACTATCCCGTCAAACAAATGCAGTCAGATCGTCATCAGCATACACCTGCAAACTCATTGCAGCTTGCAGGCCATTTATGACCACCTCTAACACGGTCACACTGGCCAGAACTCTCATCATGGCCAAAATTGACTATGGGAGCGCCCTCTACCTAGGAACCAGCCAAGAGAATCTGAACAAACTGCAAATCACCCAGAATAACGCCATTAGAGCAGCCTTAAACATCCCGCGTAACCACCGGTTACCAGGCATTTGGTCGAAAAAATTTGGTGGACTGGACAAATGGTCGCACCAATTTGGTCGAAAGCCAAATGGTTGAATATTTTTTTTTATTTTCACCCCTTTTTTTTTGTTGGTGGGGGTCCCCCCTAACCCCCTTTTTTTTCTAAAAAACCCTTTTTTTCCCTAAACGAAAACCAAAAAAATACATATATAAATTAAAAAAAAAATCGACCATTTGGTTTTCGACCAAATTACGTCGACCATTTGTCTTTTGACCAATTTACAGTCGACCACTTGTCTGGACAGCGTAACCACCACATCTCGGAATCTAGATCTAATCTACACTGGCTACCGGTCAAACAGAGAATCTCACTGAAAGTCTTAGGCCTTACTCACAAATGCCTAGCCAACCAAGCCCCCCCGTATCTCTGCAGCTGGCTATCCCACCACGCGTCTACCCGCCCACAAAGAACCGCCCAGACCCACTGTCTAACCATCCCTAGGTTCAAACTACAAAAAGCGGGTGGATCTAGTTTCCCCGTCCTAGCCTCCAAGCTATGGAATCCGCTCCCCCTCACCATCAGATCTGAAGAATGCTTCAGTGCCTTCAAATCCAAAACTAAATCCTGGATATTCAACCAGCCTTGATTCTGGACCTACTATGTTCCTGGGAGCCTCCCCTAGGAAAACACCCTAATCTCTGTAAATATGTATATTGCGATATGTATGCCTTGAATACTTTGAACTTATGGATGTTTATGTAACCATGTCCAAAGTTGCGCTCTGATGCCTCCGGGCCTTAAGGTGCACGTTACAAATAAAACAAATACAAATACAAATCTGTCTACGGGTAATCTTTGGTGTTTTACTGTGTCTGCTCATTGTGGGCTTCCAATCACTCTCCCCCCCTCCTTAGACTTAGTCTTAACTGCCTGTCAAGCTACCGTAGATTATTCTGGCTTGTCCAGAAGATTCCCCAGTTCCACTAAACTAGGGTGGCCTCCTAAACTTCTATCCACTAGGTCAGAGTTTAGAAATCCATCTTAACAAATTGGTGTATAGCGGTGGGATAAGATCGGAGGTACCCAGTGTTGTGAACTGGTGAAATATCCAGGATGAACACACTAATCTTAGTTTAAATTAACTGCAAGCTGCCTGCCTCACTTATAACCTGGAAGCAATTGCGAACATAACTTTGAGTGCTTACAAATCTGAAACTCTTAGAAAGATCTGTGCTGAAAGAGGCTTGTCAGCCTCTGGCACAAAAGCTGAAATGATCCAAAAGTTCATGGAATGCCAGGAAAGCCAGATCACAGCGTGTCCCTCCGATGGCAGTGCATACGATGCTGGGGCTGCTCTCAGTAACAGTGGTGAAAGGGCTGTTGCTGACTTCATCAAAGAGACAGGTGATGATCACAATGATTTAGAGTCCCATGCTTCTTTTATTGGCTCTGGGGCCGAATCTCGTCTGGAATTCAAGAGACAAGAGCTGCTGTTTAAGCAGTAGCAGCTAGAACTGTAGAAAGCAGAGAAACAGAAGAACAGGGATCACCAGTTGGAACTTGCTAGGAATGGCACTGCCAAATGGCTCCTCTAGAGCATCTGGTAATGGGTCTAGCTTCTCCTCTAATCCACGGTTCCCAAAAGATCTGCTTAGTGTGTATGATGACAAGAATGACATCATGGATTGGTTAACTGCATTTGAGTATGCATTTGAAGTGCAGGACGTGGATGCTAATAAGAATGCATGATTGATCTGTCAACTAACCCATTCTGGCTGCAGTGCCATTATGGAAATGTCTAAGGCTGACATAAAAAACTTTGTGAAATTAAAGCAAACTCTGGTCTTAAAGTTTGGGAAGACTCCTGCCCAATACTTGAAATGATTCAGAGATTACAAAAAGAAAGAAGGTAATACTTTGGTCTCATATGTAAGTGATTCCTTAAAAAACTTGACTGATTGGGTGGAAGCTTACAAGGTCACCACCTTTGAGGGTATGAATTGTTTAGTCATGCTTGAACATATTTTTGCTTCTTGTTCCCCTGAGCTTAAATAGTACCTGTCTGATTCTAAGAAGATAGATCCTAAGAAGTTAGCCAGTGCAGCAGATTAATGGGTGTCACACAGAGTGTTCCATAAGGACAGGCCTGCTCCTAGTGGGAGGGGAAAAAGCACAAAGACAAGGAAGGTGGGGATCTGATAAAACTTCCTGCAGGAAGGGCCACAAAAAGCATATCAAGAGTAAGTCACATGAGAATGTTCAGAATAGTGGTAATCATCCTCCCAAGCAAAGTTGGTTGGGTTACACTAAGCCTCCCTATTTACCAAGGCCCAGTGGACCTTGTGTGGCTTGTGGAACAAGTTATCATGTGAAGGGGACACCAGATGTAAGGTCAAAACCTTGGGGGTCCACTCTGTGAGTCAGGCCTTCCCCTCATCCGAGGAGGAAGACATTATCACAGGGGAATACTCCTCTTCAGATTCCTTCCCCAGTGGGATAGAATCTGAAGTAGTATTAGTATCCCTGGGTTCCTCAGAGACTAGAGTCTCAGAGGCTTATGCTAGCATTCCGGATAATGCCAACCACCACTTTAAGGACAGTGTGCTAATCAATGGAGTTGACAATCCTACCCTTAGGGATAGTGGGGCCAGCAGAACTGTGGTGGATTCCACATTGGTAAACCAAGCTTTCTGGAGCTCCCTTGATGCCCACAAAGTTAGCTGATGGCCCCTTCAAGTTCCCAGTAATGCCTGTAAATCTAACCATAAATGTTACAGTAGTAAGGATTCCTGTGAGTGTTCTCAGTCAAGTCCCTGAAAGGTTCTGCTGGGAAAGGACCTCAGAGATTTACAGGGTAATTCATAGAATTTCGCAGAAAAGTGTCGCAAGCGGCTGGCGCAGAGTGTCCGCGTGCGATTGTCTGCGCCAGGCACGTGCGCTAAAACCGATTTCCGCGCACAGCGTATTCATGGATTTTAGGCTCCCAAACCAGCCGTGGCGCAGAGTATCGCAGCGACCCTGCAGCAGCGCCAGTAACGCCCCCAAGAACGCCCTCGCGCAAGGAAAAGCCATCAAAATCGCTAAATCATCGCAAAGGGCTGCGCTAACCCTGGACCAGTTTACAGGGCTGCCAAACAAGGAACGCAAAGCGGGTAACGTGCATATCAGGGGTACGCGTGAAGTTATACACGCGATTAGCCAGGGTACGTGTATTACAGGGGTACGCGGGAAGTTCTACACGCGATTGGCCAGGGTACGTGTATTACAGGGGTACGCGTGAAGTTTTACACGCGATTAGCCAGGGCACGTGTATCACAGGGGTACGCGGGAATTATCACACGCGATTTGGCTGGGTACGTGTATTACAGGGGTACACGGGAAGTTTTACACGCGATTCGGCTGGGCGCGTGTATTTCAGGGGTGCGCGGGAAGTTTTACACGCGATTTCAGCAGGGTACGTGTATTTCAGGGGTGCGTGGGAAGTTCTACACGCGAATAGCCTGGGCGCGTGTATTTCAGGGGTGCGCGGGAAGTTCCACACGCGAATAGCCTGGGCGCGTGTATTTCAGGGGTGCGCGGGAATTATCACACGCGATTTGGCTTGGTACATGTATTACAGGGGTGCGTGGGAAGTTACACACGCGATTAGGCTGGGTGGGTCCTCACAGGTGTTCCCTGTACACCCTCGACGGCCCCTGCAGGCAGCCCACAAAACAGGGGACTACCCTGCACACCTGCTCATGTCCCCCTGCACCCCCACCCCCCAGCAGTGCAGGGGCAGCCTCCACCAGGCCCCCACCCATGTCTCCCACCACCCCCACCCCCCAGCAGTGCAGGGGCACCCTCCACCAGGCCCCCACTCATGTCTACCACCACCCCCACCCCCCAGCAGTGCAGGGGCACCCTCCACCAGGCCCCCACTCATGTCTCCCACCACTCCCACCCCCCAGTCACCAGGGGCACCCTCCACCAGGCCCCCACTCATGTCTCCCAGCGTGCTACGTGTATTTCAGGGGTGCGCGGGAAGTTCCACACGCGAATAGCCTGGGCGCGTGTATTTCAGGGGTGCGCGGGAAGTTCCACACGCGAATAGCCTGGGCGCGTGTATTTCAGGGGTGCGCGGGAAGTTCCACACGCGAATAGCCTGGGCGCGTGTATTTCAGGGGTGCGCGGGAAGTTCCACACGCGAATAGCCTGGGCGCGTGTATTTCAGGGGTGCGCGGGAAGTTCCACACGCGAATAGCCTGGGCGCGTGTATTTCAGGGGTGCGTGGGAAGTTCCACACGCGAATAGCCTGGGCGCGTGTATTTCAGGGGTGCGCGGGAAGTTCCACACGCGAATAGCCTGGGCGCGTGTATTTCAGGGGTGCGCGGGAAGTTCCACACGCGAATAGCCTGGGCGCGAGTATTTCAGGGGTGCGCGGGAAGTTCCACACGCGAATAGCCTGGGCGCGTGTATTTCAGGGGTGCGCGGGAAGTTCCACACGCGAATAGCCTGGGCGCGTGTATTTCAGGGGTGCGTGGGAAGTTCCACACGCGAATAGCCTGGGCGCGTGTATTTCAGGGGTGCGCGGGAAGTCCCACACGCGAATAGCCTGGGCGCGTGTATTTCAGGGGTGCGCGGGAAGTCCCACACGCGAATAGCCTGGGCGCGTGTATTTCAGGGGTGCGCGGGAAGTTTTACACGCGATTTCAGCAGGGTACGTGTATTTCAGGGGTGCGCGGGAAGTTCCACACGCGAATAGCCTGGGCGCGTGTATTTCAGGGGTGCGCGGGAATTCTCACATGCGATTTGGCCAGGTACGTGTATTACAGGGGTGCGCAGGAATTATCACACGCGATTTGGCCAGGTACGTGTATTACAGGGGTGCGCGGGAAGTTCCACACGCGATTTCATCAGGGTACGTGTATTTCAGGGGTGCGCGGGAATACTCACATGCGATTTGGCCAGGTACGTGTATTACAGGGGTGCGCAGGAATTATCACACGCGATTTGGCCAGGTACGTGTATTACAGGGGTGCGCGGGAAGTTCCACACGCGATTTCATCAGGGTACGTGTATTTCAGGGGTGCGCAGGAATACTCACATGCGATTTGGCCAGGTACGTGTATTACAGGGGTGCGCGGGAATTATCACACGCGATTTGGCTTGGTACGTGTATTACAGGGGTGCGTGGGAAGTTACACACGCGATTAGGCTGGGTGGGTCCTCACAGGTGTTCCCTGTACACCCTCGACGGCCCCTGCAGGCAGCCCACAAAACAGGGGACTACCCTGCACACCTGCTAATGTCCCCCTGCACTCCCACCCCCCAGCAGTGCAGGGGCACACTCCACCAGGCCCCCATCCATGTGTCCCACCACCCCCACCCCCCAGCAGTGCAGGGGCAGCCTCCACCAGGCCCCCACCCATGTCTCCCACCACCCCCACCCCCCAGCAGTGCAGGGGCAGCAGGCAGTCAGGCAGCAGCAGATGGCAGGTGGGAGCGTGCTCGGGGCTCTGGGGGGCAGTAGTGCGGCCTTCCGGGCAGGAGCGTGGTATTCCGTGTGCTTACGCGTGGCCAGCTTGGTACGGAGTGATTTGGCACGTGAAAATCCTGCACGTCAGCGTGAAAACCGAGGAAAGGCCCTTAGCGCGTAAGCGCATCTGTGACGTGACCCGGACGGGTGTTTCCCACACAGCACGTGATGACAGAGCACACGTGGAAAGACTGCACGTCAGAGTGTCATCGCGTGTGATTGGTGGAAATGGCCCTACACGCAGAAGTGACAAAGCGTGTAATTGGTGGAAATGGCCCTACACGCAGAAGTGACAAAGCGTGTAATTGGTGGAAATGGCCCTAGCGCGTACACGCCGCGTAAGTGACGCTGGACGTGTGGGCCTGTATAAAAGGTACGCGTAGAACACCATTTCCTTGTACGTGCTTTTCGTGGAGAGCGAGTGGGTGAATTCTGTACTTCTTGTCGTTTCACACGCGATTTACTTCACGGCGTTTCAAGTTCGTATTCCCTGTTACCTCTGACAGCTTTTTCTCTTTTTTCACTTTAACTGGTTTACCTGGGCCTGTTCCCTCAAACAGTGTTCCCTACTACTGTTGTCCTGTCTCCTCAGACAGCATACAAATCTTCTTTTGGCGGGGGTGTTGCCAACCAAACGCGCTCCTTTTTCACGCTCTTTTATCTGGCAGACGGTGAGTCACGCACGTATCTAACATCTGTGCTTGCCCCGTGTGTAGCCTACCCCTTCAGAGATCATTCTAGGCTGCGTGTGACACGCATACGTTCATTCTTGTGTTACTGGGTGCCACAGCGTAGTGCTGGTTTTTCTTTCTGCACACGTGGTCTAGGAGGGGTTGCGTGCACATCATCTCCCTTTTTTGGGGCTCCTGTGCGTAGCGTGACCCGTCATCTTTCCCCAGGGGTTACAATCAGCCTTGCAAGAGCACTAGGGTACAATTACCATCTGGTACCCAACCCATTTGACCCCCAATTGCCCAGGACAATATTTTACACCCACTCCCATACGCACATTAACATCAGTGCCATGGCTGGGAGGCGAGGATTCCGTAAGGGTGGCAAAGGTGGAAGAGCCACAAGTGGTGGCCGTGGTGGATCCAGTAGGGGACGTGGTCGTTACTTGCAGGGTGAGCCTGTCCCCCCATGTGTGGAGGACCAGTCAAGGGCACCCATAATCCCCCCCCCTCCCGTTGAGGCTGATGTGGCTGACACCATCCATGCTCAGCCCTTGTTGGACCAGCCCATTGTGGCACCAGACCTGGCTGACTCCATGGCTGACTTCCAGGTCAGCAGGCCTATGACACGTGCGCTGGTGCACGTTGATGTCACCATGCCACGTGCATCTGTGGCAGCAAGGTCATCTGCTGCACCAAGTAGGCAGGGCGGAGAGGCTGCAGGGGCAGCTGCGGCTCCATCCACCCCAGCCCTCACACACCCAGCCCGGACAGTGTCGGTCCTAGTCCATGCTGCTGACATTCCCCCTGAAACCATCACACTAGAGCCAATGCCTGCACCAACTCCCATGCTGAGTGTGCAATCCCACACTCCTGATACAGAGTCCACCAGGGCTCCTGCCCCTAGTGTCCAGAGCGGCGCAGGACACTCAGGATCACCACCACCTTCCAAGCGGAAGAGGAAGAGTGCTCGTCCGGCACAGGCTGATGCCCCAGACACGGCTACACAGTCCGGCCCATCCAGGAAGCCCAGCTTCACGGATGACGAACTGAATGCACTTGTCGAGTATGTGTCCGCACATGACAACGAGATGGTCATTGTTGCAGGATCCAAGACCACACCTGCACAACGCCAGGCACACTGGCAGACGGTTGCGGACATCGTAAGTGCCCTTGGAATCGTGAGGCGCACAGCCAATGATTGCTATAAGCGCTGGAATGACCTAAAGCGCAGGGCAAAGAGTAAGCTGGCCTCAAGTCATGCCGCAACTCTAGTGACTGGAGGTGGGTCTCCAGTAGTAGACATGGAACTCACTCCACATGAGTCAGTCGCTGGGACCTACGTCACGGAGGAACAGATCCAAGGCGTGGGAGATTTGGCTGATTACGAGGCATTGTCCGGTGAGTGCACATGCATGTGTGTGTCATCCATGTGCATGGTGTGTGTGTGAGGGCTTCTGTTTGTGTGACAGGTGAGAGTGTGTGCACCTGAGTCGTATGGGTCAGCCATGTGCTTCATGCAATACCTCCTGCGCAGCTGCATTTGGCCATAGCAGTATCCCTTCTGCCAACAGTAGACATCTAGCCCAACTGCACGCCAGTTGCCCTTGAAGTGTCACCCTGCCACAACATTGTTGCCTGATTTTTCACTGTTCATTTAGTCAGATTGTTTGCATTCCACCACTTTTACTAGGCATGTCGCAGTCCTCTAGTCACATGTCTGACATGGCTATGGTAAAGTGGAGTGACTTTGTTACCTGGATATCATTTGTTCAGACATGTCCCTGTGCAATTGCACCATTTTGGACTGGCAGCTCCAGGTGAAGAATCTGACCTGTTTGAATTAGAAAAGCTATTACATGCGGGAACTGGACTGAATGAATAGGTGCTGCCCTCCTCTCCATCTTCACTCAATAGCAATGGTACATGCCATCTGTGTGATGGCATGTGTGTTTCACCTGCCAATCACAGGGCAATGTGTGATGCCACTGCCAGGCAGCATGCAGAAAATGTGTTCATCTTCCATCTTGGTGTCATCAGTGTGTGCCATTTGCCTGCCCTTCATACGCAGTGAGGGTGCATGCATGGGAGGGTTTTAGTCATGTGGGACATGTGTCAAACAAGTACTGTTTCTCTTGCTTCTCAGCCCTCATTGTGTGCCATGGTGCTAATGCCTGTTTCCATTTCTTTGTTTTCATGTCTTTGCAGGGGAAGACGCACCTGATACTGCTGGGGTTGTGGAGATGGTGCAGACCCAGGAGGGGTCCGAGGGCCGACCAACCACCAGTGAGGGACGTGGTGTGGTGGTGGGTGAGAACCCACAACTGCTGCAGGTCGTGCTCTCAAGGGGTGTCTCTGGCTGCACCTCCCCCGAGCTGTACTCAGGTGTTGATTCGGATGAGACCTACGTGCCGTCGCAGGTGAGTGTTCCAGGGAGGGATTCTGTTCTGTCTCACCCACCTGCACCAGGGTCAGAACCCTCAATGGGGATGTCAGTGTTGGCAGCTACGCCTTTGGTGGTTACGGATGCAGGGTCACACTCCGCGACATCTGATCCTGTTCCTGGGCCAGCAGATCAGAGGGGGAATGCAGTCCTGCAGCCTCAGGCAGTGCCGGCACAGCAAGGCGCAGTTCGCCTTGCCCCAGACAGGTGTGGTGCCCGCCGACGTGGTGGCCGTACGCCACCTGGCAATACCGCATGGGAGCAATCCATTTACGGTATGGCAACCCAACAGGCAGCATCATCCGAGATGATGGCTCAGGCCATGGATAGGGTGGCCACTTCCATTGTCCCCCCTGAAAGGCTGATGGAGCGACTAGAGCAGGCAACCGACTCCATCTGCCAGTCACACGGGGAGGACATGTTGGGGTCCAACAGGGACAGGCGGGCGGCACTGGCGACTCTGCAGGAGGCCATCTCCATTGAGTCCCAGGGCCACAGGGAAGCCCTGAGGCAGGAGCTCCTTCACCTCAGGACGACTCTTGTTGAGCTTGAGGCTTCAACACACCAAAGGACAGAACAGCAGCTGGAGCGTCTCACCCGTACGCTCTCAGCTGAGATGCAGGCAACGAGGGCGGAGGTCCGGGCATCCCGTGAGTTGTTGCATGGGGACCTCCGCACACTCATCCTCCAGAACCAGACCTACCACACCCGCATGCTTGCAGCCATGGAGGAGCAGACTAGGGCCTTGCGTGGGCTGCCTCCCATAGTGCAACCACCTCCGGATGCAGCTGCACAGGG
Organism: Ambystoma mexicanum; assembly: GCF_040938575.1. NCBI lineage: Eukaryota > Metazoa > Chordata > Amphibia > Caudata > Ambystomatidae > Ambystoma > Ambystoma mexicanum. The sequence goes on from NC_090933.1 coordinate 1,101,407,264, forward strand.
TGATAATAGCGACAGCAGTGATACTCCCACAATAGGGTAGCCGTGTGGGCCAGGAGCCCATGGAGGTGTTTTATTTTCCCAGGATCCACGCAGGTGGGTTCTGGTGTGCATCCTGTCCTCGGACCTCCTGTGTGGCCTCCCCAACCCCCCCGGGCCCTTCAATGGCCATTTTTTATTTTTTTTTATTTTTATTTTTATTTTAATTTTTATTTATTTTATTCCCAATGTTTTTGGGACGATTTGTTGGCTTCCGTGGTTCCTGTGGGCATACGCTGCATTGTGGCTGGGCACATGCAGGCTTGTAATGTATTTGGTTCAGATGCTTGGGTTTGAGTCACACACACCCCTCCTGCTTCCCGTTTCCATGGGCTTGCAAAGGGTGTGCCCAAGTGACAGTGAATTACACAGTGACGTTGGACTCCCATGAGCTGTGTGGGCAGTCTGTAGTCAATACTGTGTATACATTCCTAGTGCATATTGCTGTTGTGTTGTACACTGCATGTTGCATTGATGTGTAACTCATCTTCTGTGTCTACCTCCCAATTTGCAGGTCCCTTCCTCATGTCTACACAAGGACCTCTAGTCTGGAGATGTGGTCCATGTTGGCAGCAGTGCACCTACAACTCTACATGGCGCCAACACTGCACAGTTGGTAGTGGTGGGAGTGCAGGCATTTCCAGGTGGTGAGACTACTAATATTTAACATTAGTGATGTCATGTTAATGGTAGTACGTGCTCAAGTTTGTTGTTGTTCCGGCATTACTGTGAGCATTTCAGGTGTTGCAAGTATCTAATAGGGACACTGTACATTGTGACACTAGTGTCATGTTGTGGGGATTACTTTGTTTACCTGCAAATAGCATGACATGGCACGGTGTGTGGTGTGGCGGTGCTGGGGTTGGGTTGGCTGACATGGCACTGTCCTCTTGTTGCATTTTGCAAGTGGGTATTCATTGTAGCTGCTTGAATGTGTAACTTCACAAAACTGCATTGGTGGTGTCTGTGTGGGTAGGGATGCACACATTGTGACACTTCCAGGTGAACAATCTCAGGCTGATATGGTTTTCACGGTTCTTTCTCCAGACATTCAGGGTCAGTGTCAGGTTGAGTCATCATTGATTGTCAGATGGAATGTGCCAGGGCAGTGTGCACTCCACAGGGGTGTGATTTCTATGTGAAGTAATTAGCCACTAGCTGTGTACGGGCTGCCTCCCCCCGTGCCCTTTCCCCTCCCATGCGCAGCGGCTGTGCATGTGGTTGGGGATGGGGGGGCACCACCATGTCCACGGCCAGGCCCCGGCGTGTTGCAACGTTGTGCAGGACACATGCTGCCACTATGATCCTGCACACTACTGGGGGAGCGTACAACAGCTGCCCGCCAGAACGGTCAAGGGAGCGAAAGCGTGACTTCAGCACTCCGAATGTGCGCTCCACTATGCCCGGGTTGTAATGTGGCCTGCGTTATATCTTACCTGGGGTGGCGTGGTGGGGTTCCGAATTGGCGTCATCATGTGGGGGCTGAGAGGGTAGGCACTGTCCCCTGTGGAGGTGGTGATTGGTATCATTGGTGGGGTTGTGACCTTGCTCAGTATCTGACATGCATGCATGTGCAGTGGCATTCATACTCACCAAGCAGCCATGTATCGCCATGCCGCCCAGCTTCTAGGTCCCGGTTTAGGGTGGACATTCGGTAAATGAAGCTGTCGTGGGTGGACCCGGGATAGTTGGCATATACTGAGGTGATGATTCCCTTGGCATTACATACTACCTGCACGTTGATGGAATGCCAGTGCTTGCGGTTCCTATAGATGTGCTCAGATGCCCTGGGGGGACGTAGAGCCACATGGGTGCAGTCGATGGCACCTAGCACTTTGGGGAATCGTGCCACAGCGTAGAAATCCAGGGCGGCAGCATGCCTTTCTGCAGGGGTTCTGGGCAGGTATATGTGCCTGCGGACTGATGGGCGTGCAGTGATGATGTTCAAGACCTGGTGTAGGCAGCGTGACTGGGTGGCCTGTGATACACCACCCACAATGGCACTTGTCCGCTGGAATGATCCAGTGGCTAAGAAGTGCAGTACATTGAGGACCTTCTCCAGGGGGCTGAGTGCTTGGGAGCACAGGGTGGGTGATGTGAGGTCATCCTCCCACTCACTCACCAGGTCCAGTATGATGTGTGGTGGAAACCTGTACCTCCCATGCACCTGGTCATCAGGCATCCAGAAAAGGCTGGTTCTGGGTGTGAATATTCTGGCCCTGACTATCCTCCTCCTCCTCCTCCTTTGGTAGGCCACGCCCACTGCTGCTAGGAACGGTATGTTCATCCTGGGTCTGAGCTTGTTATTTTTTTAGCGCGCAAATTAATGCGTCGCGCGTGTTGTAGGCGAGCGTGTGACCCGCGCACCCCTGAAATCCAGTACCCAGTCCAATAGCGTGTGGAAATTCCCGCGCACACCGGGATACAGGTGCGCTGACGTACTTGCGTGTGTAAGTGTCCGCGCACACATGATATACACGTACATAGGCCAATCGCGTGTACGCGCACTTTTGTCCAATTACACGCGATGACACCCTGACGTGCTGTCCAATTACACGCAATGAGACTCTGCCGTGCTGTCCAATTACACGCGATGACACTCTGACGTGCAGTCTTTCCACGTGTGCTCTGTCATCACGTGCTGTGTGGGAAACACCCGTGCGGGTCACGTCACAGACGCGCTTACGCGCTGAGGGCCTTTGGTCCAATAGATTCGCGTATTCGTGCTGACGCGCTTACGCGCTAAGGGCCTTTCCTCGGTTTTCACGCTGACGTGCAGGATTTTCACGTGCCAAATCACTCCGTACCAAGCTGGCCACGCGTAAGCACACAGAAGACCACGCTCCTGCCCAGAAGGCCGAACTACTGCCCCCCAGAGCCCCGAGCACGCTCCCACCTGCCATCTGCTGCTGCCTGACTGCCTGCTGCCCACGTGCACTGCCATTTGCTGCCTGCACATCAGCCAGGGGTGCTGTTGCTGTGACCACCCCTGCTGGAACCGAAGACTCCCGACTGGAATTCCATCGCTCCACAGCCCAGCCCCAGGACCCAGTTGCCCACCCACTCCTGCCTCTGGGGTTGTCATGTCGGGGCAAACACCATCTGTGACCACTGACAACCCCCGGCCAGAGAGGCAGAGGGGCACCAGCTTCAGTGCCACCGAAGTTGGTGTCCTGGTGGAGCAAGTCCTGGGGCAGTATGATGCCCTCTTCGGAAGTTCCCGCGGCGACAAGGAAGGACGGACTCGGATCTGGACTGACATCGTGGCTGCCATCAACGCGGAGGGGGTGGCAGTCCGGGACTTACAACATGTCAGGAAGCGCTGGGAGGACTTCAGGTCCAGGACCCTGAACAAGGCCCGGCGCCTCTTGAAGGCAGCTGATGCCAAGGGGCGCCGGGGCCACTTGTCGGAAGAACAGATGGGGGTCCTGGAACGCATATCCCCAGCGCTCCACGTCCAGGTCCTAGAGAAGCAGACCCGTCTGGAGTCGAGCGGTGAGTGTACATGCATCCTGATTGTGATCAGTGCGTGTGGTGATTATTCGGCATTGTGCCGGTTGCACATCTGTTTGTATGGGGTCGAGTATGGGTGGGGGTGTACAGGGCCGTGGGTCTGACACATGCAAGGGCTGTAATGTGTGAGACATGGATGGTGCTTGTGTGTGTGGGCTTGCATGGCAAATGCAGTTGTGCGTGCACACATGTTTGGATGAATGTGTATGTAAGTAGACATGTCCGTGATGTCAGGCATGTATGTTGTTTTCGGCTGCATGTATGAGCACTGTGTACATGTGCATGTGTGTGTATTTGTCAAGGGTGCAACAGTGATGCAACATGGATGCATGTGACAGCGGTATGTGGAAGCCTGATTGGCAGATGTGACATGGATGCCCGTCTGAACAGTGCAACACTTGGCAGAGGTGTAGACATGCATGCAAGTGTGGTGCTGTGTGTACATGTGTGGTGCACTTCCTGTGTTGCATGTGATGTCTGGCTCCCCTTTGGCTGCTGATGCTGTTGTATGTGTAGGGATGGTGGTGGTAGTTGCGATATGGCTGTGGTATGGCTCATGTGTGTGAGTTGCAATGACATGTGTGTTGGGGATTGTGATGACATGTCTAAGGTTTGCCAATGCCACTCATGTGCAACTGTCATGCGTGTATGTGTCCATTGTACAGTGCCCTGATGCCTGTGTTTTGTTTCTCCCTGTCTGCAGCGTCAACTGATGAAGAGGGCGGAGAAGGTGCTGTGGAGCACAGCGGCGGGGATCCGACCGCCAGCCGGAGACGCAAGGCCCGGCTCCCCTCCCGTGTTGTCATCTCATCGGGGAGTGAGGAGTCCGGTGCCGCGTCCCAGGCCGCAGCTGCCGGGAGGAGGTCCAAGAGGCGGAGGTTGCAGTTGGACTCCTCGGCAGCAGAAGGGGCAGCTGGGACCCCACAGGGCCCAACAGGGGAAGATGGCACGGAGTCATCCAGGTTGGTGGGGGTTTTGGTGGAGGAGGGGGCCGTGCAAGCACCAGAGACGGGGTCTGGAGGTGGGGATCCCACTGGTGCTAGTGGTGCAGTGCAGGACCAGGGACAGGAGGCAGCACAGGCGGCCGCGGAGGTGCCTGTGTGCAATCCTGTCCCCGATCCTGTCCCTGCATCATCTTGCACCAGCAGGGATGCCTACGTCCAGACCCGTTTTCAGGCAGGGGATGAGCTGACGTCAACTGGCCTTCCTCTGCCTGCGGACATGGCCATCCAGGTCCGGGTTGAGCCTGTCCTGGCTGGTGTGGCGTTGCGTCAACAGGCCATGCGAGGTGACCTGCAGTCTTTTCATGGAGAGACTGCACGTCATCTCGAATGGCTCGTTGACCACGTCAGCCTGCTGGGCCAGGTCACCCAGGCCGGATTCCTCCATCTGATGGGGCTTGCTCCGACCCCCTCCTCAACTGGACCCCCTACGCGCCAGTCGTCCTCTGTGCCATCTTCCCACCCATCAGTCACCTGGGTGCCCTGTGGAGCTGCCTCTGACGGTGCGGCCAGGCTGGTGGAGGAGGCATCCCTGCCACAGTCGGGAGTCGGAGGTCCAGCAGGGGTGGCCACATCAACAACTGCACCCCAGCCGGCGGAGGATGTGCAGGCAGCAGGAGGCAGTGCACGGGCAGAGGCAGAGCAGCAGCAGCAGCAACATGGTGGGAGACATGAAGGCTCGGGGCTTTCGACATCGGAGGGGCAGGCATCGGCCGGAGGGCAGGGGGACCCAGGACAGAGAGTGTCTTCCGTGTGGCAGCGGTTGGGCCACGCCTTAGGTGCGGAGCGGCGGCGGGCGGAAGAGGCGCGGCTCACAATGGTCAGGGCGGAGAACTCCATGCGGAGGGCCCTGAGGCGGGCCGAGTGCCTCGAGGCAATCCGCAGGGGGTTGGAGGAGGACACGGCGTCGTCCCTGCGGACCCTCGGGGCCATGGAACTGGACCGCCTCCGGGACATCGAACAGGAGTTCGATGATGCCCTGGCCCGGGACACCACGGAGTGAGCCGCTGGACTTGCCCGCCGCCTTTGTATATAGTTCTTTAGTTTTATGTTTCCTTTCTTTCTTATTATGATTTGGAGTCGACGGACACTGCTCCACTTTTTGTATATAGTTGATTTTTAGGTAGGTTTTTTAGTAGGTTTCCTTTGTTCAGTTGGGCTCATGGACCCTTGTTAGTTTTGTACATATTTATTTTTTGCATGGAGATTTTTTTACATTTGACTTTGGACATAATTTTTTTTTTATTCTGATTTGCAGTTTTGTGTTTTTATACGGACATGCAGCTCTTTTTTCTCACATTCACATTGTAGTTAGTTTTCTTTCTTTAGCATTCTTTAATTTTTTCAAATACAATTTTGTTTGCATACTTCACTGTGTGGTATCATCTCATTGGTTTCATGCATGTCATGTTGTGTGTTTTCCCATTCAATTGCAACCATTGTGTGTGACGGACATGGGTTCATTAGCTTGATGAACATTGGGGGTGTAACATGTGATTTCCATTTCCATGTGGGTGAATGGGTTACTTGGTAGGGCTTTTTGGCTGTGGAGGCTGACCATTACGCACATGATTGGGGATTGTGAGGACCTGGTGGGGGCTGCCCATGGTGGCAGGGGGGTGGGTGTGGTGGGAGACATGAGTGGGGGCCTGGTGGAGGCTGCCCCTGCACTGCTGGGGGGTGGGGGTGGTGGTAGACATGAGTGGGGGCCTGGTGGAGGCTGCCCCTGCACTGCTGGGGGGTGGGGGTGGTGGGAGACATGAGTGGGGGCCTGCTGGAGTCTGCCCATGGTGGCAGGGGGGTGGGGGTGGTGGGTGACATGAGTGGGGGCCTGGTGGAGGGTGACCCTGGTGGCTGGGGGGTGGGGGTGGTGGGAGACATGAGTGGGGGCCTGGTGGAGTCTGCCCATGGTGGCAGGGGGGTGGGGGTGGTGGGAGACATGAGTGGGGGCCTGCTGGAGTCTGCCCATGGTGGCAGGGGGGTGGGGGTGGTGGGAGACATGAGTGGGGGCCTGGTGGAGGGTGACCCTGGTGGCTGGGGGGTGGGGGTGGTGGGAGACATGAGTGGGGGCCTGGTGGAGGCTGCCCCTGCACTGCTGGGGGGTGGGGGTGGTGGTAGACATGAGTGGGGGCCTGGTGGAGGCTGCCCCTGCACTGCTGGGGGGTGGGGGTGGTGGGAGACATGAGTGGGGGCCTGCTGGAGTCTGCCCATGGTGGCAGGGGGGTGGGAGTGGTGGGTGACATGAGTGGGGGCCTGGTGGAGGGTGACCCTGGTGGCTGGGGGGTGGGGGTGGTGGGAGACATGAGTGGGGGCCTGGTGGAGTCTGCCCATGGTGGCAGGGGGGTGGGGGTGGTGGGAGACATGAGTGGGGGCCTGGTGGAGGGTGACCCTGGTGGCTGGGGGGTGGGGGTGGTGGGAGACATGAGTGGGGGCCTGGTGGGGGCTGCCCATGGTGGCTGGGTGGTGGGGGTGGTGGGAGACATAAGTGGGGGCCTGGTAGAGGGTGACCCTGGTGGCTGGGGGGTGGGGGTGGTGGGAGACATGAGTGGGGGCCTGCTGGAGTCTGCCCATGGTGGCAGGGGGGTGGGGGTGGTGGGAGACATGAGTGGGGGCCTGGTGGAGGGTGACCCTGGTGGCTGGGGGGTGGGGGTGGTGGGTGACATGAGTGGGGGCCTGGTGGAGGGTGACCCTTGGGGGTGGGGGTGGTGGGAGACATGAGTGGGGGCCTGGTGTAGTCTGCCCATGGTGGCAGTGGGGTGGGGGTGGTGGGTGACATGAGTGGGGGCCTGGTGGAGGCTGCCCCTGCACTGCTGGGGGGTGGGGGTGGTGGTAGACATGAGTGGGGGCCTGGTGGAGGCTGCCCCTGCACTGCTGGGGGGTGGGGGTGGTGGGAGACATGAGTGGGGGCCTGCTGGAGTCTGCCCATGGTGGCAGGGGGGTGGGGGTGGTGGGAGACATGAGTGGGGGCCTGGTGGAGGGTGACCCTGGTGGCTGGGGGGTGGGGGTGGTGGGAGACATGAGTTGGACATGGGTGGGGGCCTGCTGGCAGGTGCCCCACAGTGCTGGGGGGTGGGGGTGGTGGGGGACATGAGTTGGACATGGGTGGGGGCCTGCTGGCAGGTGCCCCACAGTGCTGGGGGGTGGGGGTGGTGGGGGACATGAGTTGGACATGGGTGGGGGCCTGCTGGCAGGTGCCCCACAGTGCTGGGGGGTGGGGGTGGTGGGGGACATGAGTTGGACATGGGTGGGGGCCTGCTGGCAGGTGCCCCACAGTGCTGGGGGGTGGGGGTGGTGGGGGACATGAGTTGGACATGGGTGGGGGCCTGCTGGCAGGTGCCCCACAGTGCTGGGGGGTGGTGGGGGACATGAGTTGGTGTTCATTAGTTCAAGGAGACATGTGCCTTTGCTGGGGGGCATGCCCATGTTGGGTGGGCTGCCTGCGGGACATGACCAGGGATGCAGGGTAGTCCCCTGTGGTGTGGGCTGCCTGCAGGGGCCGTGGAGGGTGTACAGGGAACACCTGGGAGGACCCACACTGTCAAATCACATGTAGGACTCCCCGGCTCCCCTGAAATACACGTACCCTGCTGAAATCGCGTGTAAAACTTCCCGCGCACCCCTGAAATACACGCGCCCAGGCTATTCGCGTGTGGAACTTCCCGCGCACCCCTGAAATACACGCGCCCTGGCTATTCGTGTGTGGAACTTCCCGCGCACCCCTGAAATACACGCGCCCAGGCTATTCGCGTGTGGAACTTCCCGCGCACCCCTGAAATACACGTACACTGCTGAAATCGCGTGTAAAACTTCCCGCGCACCCCTGAAATACACGCGCCCAGGCTATTCGCGTGTGGAACTTCCCGCGCACCCTTGAAATACACGCGCCCAGGCTATTCGCGTGTGGAACTTCCCGCGCACCCCTGAAATACACGCGCCCAGGCTATTCGTGTGTGGAACTTCCCGCGCACCCCTGAAATACACGCGCCCAGGCTATTCGCGTGTGGAACTTCCCGCGCACCCCTGAAATACATGCGCCCAAGCTATTCGCGTGTGGAACTTCTCACGCACCCCTGGAATACACATAGCCCGCTCCCCCAGGCCCGATCGCGTGAGAAACTTCACGCGAACCCCTGAAATACACGTAGCCCGCTCCCCCAGGCCCGATCGCGTGAGAAACTTCACGCGAACCCCTGAAATACACGTAGCCCGCTCCCCCAGGCCCGATCGCGTGAGAAACTTCACGCGAACCCCTGAAATACACGTAGCCCGCTCCCCCAGGCCCGATCGCATGAGAAACTTCACGCGAACCCCTGAAATACACGTACCCTGCTGTAATCGCGTGTGGAACTTCCCGCGCACCCCTGTAATACACGTACCCTGCTGTAATCGCGTGTGGAACTTCCCGCGCACCCCTGAAATACACGTAACCTGCTGGAATCGCGTGTGGAAATTCCCGCGCACCCCGGTATACACGCACACGTATTTTTTGTCAGCGGGTGTCCGTGTTTGTGGGTACCCCTTTGCACGTCATTTGTCCTGGAGGGCCACAGTATAGGACATTCATCATGGCAGTATATAGGTGCTATTTGTTGGCGCACCTTTTGGCGCACATTTCTTACAGCCGCAGAGACGCTACCGCCTGCTTTCTTGTGGCAGTCGTGTTTGTACCTGTGCCCTGGTTTGAGCGTGCGCTTTTTTGCCCTATTCTATTCCATGAATACGTGTTGGAGGCGAGTGTGTGGGCGTTCCGCGCACTTGTGCCCTGTACTTCCCCCCGTGACGCCCACGTTTTGGCAAGTTGTTCCCCATTCCGAGTTTTACGCCCGTGTTCCGCCTACTTTTGTTGCGTGCGCCGCGCTATGTGCGAATTTCGCTGTGGCCTGTGCGATTTTCGCTGTGACCTGGTGCACGCTGTTAGATGGCCTGTGCGCCAACGTGCGCCGCGCTCTTTTTTATCGCACATCCGCTGGTTTTCTCGCGCACGGATTTCCATGAATCGATGTGCGCTGCTTTTCGTGCGATTTTCGCACTTGCACTGCGATTTTCGCTATTCCACTGCGATTTGCACGTTTTTGGCCACTTGCGCCGCGCTAATTATTCCATGAATCGGCCTCATAATTCTCATGGGGACACAGCAGAAATACCATGCATAAGGTCACAAACAAAGGATGCCCTGGGCAAGTCCAAGGCTGAGCCAAAGCCAAGGGGGAAATTCAAGGCTAAGGGAGTCACGAAACCAAGAAGAAGGAAAGAAAATATTCCCCCTAACTCATCTACCACTGAGGTGGAGGTAGTCGGTCAAGCACCTGAACCTGACAAGGAAGAGGTGCTGCCTGAAATTCTTAACCCACATGACCATCCTGAACTCCAAAGTTTATTGGCTGAAGGTGTTCCTGATAGGGAAGAGTTTAGTAAGGGCTAACGTGAGTGCCCATTTTTGGAAGGTCTAAGGAGACATGCCTGTCCCTTGAGCTTGAGGGTGAACGTCCTGTGAAACAAAGGATTATTGGGAAGGTGGGCTCCTGTACAGTGAGCCCGCATAGTCTACTGAAGGTGACCACCGGAGGTTGGTGGTCCCCCTTCTAGTAGGACCCTTCCTCCTATAACTGGCATATGAAGGTCTTCTAGCTGGTCACCTTGGGATCAATAGAACCAATCAGAGGCTATCCATGTGTTTTTACTGGCCCAAGATTGGGGTCCAAGTACAAGGCCATTGTAGGAGTTGTGCGACTTGTCAGATTTCTGGTAAGAGTGGCTCAACAATCCAGGCTCCATTGGTGCCACTCCCTGTGGTGGGGGTGCCATTTGAAAGGGTAGGGATTGACATTGTTGGTCCCCTTGACGCTCAGACATCCTCTGACAATAGGTTTATCTGGTGCTGGTCAATCATGCCACCAGATATCCGGAAACCATCCCATTGAAGACTGTGACTGCCAAGTCAGTTGCAAGATCATTTCTAGTTATTTTGTACTAGGATTGGCTTCTCTAAAGAAGTTTTGTCAGACAGAGGCAGCAACTATATGTCTAAGTACATGCAAGCCATGTGGAAAGAGTGTGGGGTCACTTATAATTTTTCATCAGCTTATCACCCAAAAACTAATGGCTTTGTTGACCGGTTTAATAGAACTGTCCAAAGCATGGTTTGGGCTCTGGAAGAACATCAAAGGAGAAAATGTTGCCATGCTTACTTTTTGCCTACAGAGAGGAACTGCATGAGGGTGTTTGTTTCAGCCCCTTCAAGCTTCTTTTTGGTCACCCTGTTAGGGGACCCCTGGCCATAGTCACGGAGGGGTAGAAGCTCCCTACTCCTTGCATCACTACCAATGTAGTGGACTATGTTTTGGCTTTAAGGAAGGGAATGGTCCTTCTGATGGGTCAGGGCAGTGAAAAGTTGAAAACAGGTCAGGCTCTGGTGAAACATTGGTATGACCAGAAAGCTTCACTTATTCACTTTACCCTAGGCCAAGAAGTCCGGATTATGAATTCTAAAGCCCTTCAGGACAAATGGTCAGACCCTTTCACACTTATGGAGCAGCTGGGCGAGGTAAATTATTTAGTGAACCTCAGGAGACCTGGTCAGAACCCCAGAGTGTTTCACATAAATAGGCTGAAGGCTTTAATCCCTAGGGTTGAAAGAGCAGCACTACCGTTGGCATCAGACAGAGAGGAAGAGGAATCCGAACCTTTGCCTAACTTGTTCCAAGGTAGCCCTTCAGATGGCTCCATTGAGGGTGTACATGTGGCCCCTCACCTGACTCCTTCAGTTAAAAATATACAAATTGATAATTCATGATACATTCTACTTAGAGAGGCCTATTACACATTGTCAGTTGAAGAGTATTCCACATGGTTTCTTTATCCGTAAATATCTCAAGACCATATAGTATACTCGTAATTATACTATTTCTATAAACTTTCAAGAGGTGCTGTATGGAAGGGCCTCCCTTAGATCTTATGTAATGCTGTATAGCATACAAAATTGTTAATGTTTTAGTGGTAGGGGGCGTGGCTAACCGCCATGTAGAGTGGACGCGTCTCTGGTGAGCTCCGCTCGAAGGACATCGATAAGCTGCTTTACGGGACACTTAAGCAACACTTGAGCCCGCAGAAACATCGAAGGAGTGGTGGAAGCCTGCAGGAGGCCCTTGGACTTCTCATACAAGGAAATCGCGGCCCTAAAAGACCTAAACGCGGCTTGCGAACAACGGCGTAATCTGAGACCAAGATGGCGGCCGCATCCTACTAAGCCCGTGGAGCCCCGCGCTGGCCTGGAGATCCGCGCCCCCATCGCAAGTGAGAGAGAAGAGGCTCCGGAGGAAGATCGAAGGAGGCCTCACCGGGTTCGAGACGGTCCCTGCGAGGGCATATATAGTGGCCCCGCGGTGGGGTCCGACGGGGACTGGAGAGTGAACCGGGCCCGCCCGCTGAGACGAGGGAAAAACACAGGCGCGCGGCCCTCCCGCCGGGGACCTGTAAACATGGCCAGCCTGGACAGATCTACGGGCAGGGGAGCCAAATCCAAACAGCGACAGACCACCCTGGATGTGTATGCGGCTAACGACCACCCAGCCCCTGGGTGCCCCGAAGCAACAACGGCTAATAAGGACCCGGGCCCCGCCGCGGCGCCGACCGAACCCAGCAATACCCAACTCATGGAGGCCATCGCTTCATTCCAAGCAACGATAGTGAACAAGATAGATGCCGTGGCCATCGACCTGGGGCTCCTGCGCCAAGACGTCCGTGCGCTAGCGGACAGGACCGAGACGTTGGAGACCCAGGTACGAGAAAATACTGAAGCAAAGGCCCAACTCCTACACGATGTAGACGGCCTACGGCAGAGAGTTAAGAATCTGGAAGACAGAGCGGAGGAGGCCGAAGGGAGGGCCCGCCGAAATAACATCCGGCTGCTAGGCCTACCTGAAGGCATAGAGGGCTCAGACCCCACCGACTACGTAGAAAATCTCCTGCTACAAGAGATCGGAGCGGGGAAACTTTCACAGGGATTCACCATAGAGAGGGCCCACAGATCACTCGCTAAGAAACCGCCACCGGGCGCCCCACCCAGGCCCATGATAGCGAAGGTGCTAAATTACAGAGACCGCGAGGTCATCCTGGCCTTCTCGCGCTCGGGAGGACAGATCCAGAGGAACTCGGCCAAGATTGCGATCTACCCGGATTACACGTTCCAAGTACAGATGAACAGGGCCCAGTTCATATACACTAAGGCTAGATTGAAAGCGGCCGGGGTGAAATACATGCTCCTGTACCCCTCCAGGCTAAAGGTACTACACAACAACAGGGCCCTCCTGTTCGACACCCCGGCACTCGCTCGTGACTGGATGGACGAGCAACAACTGCCAGACATCGAAGATAAGAGACGTAAGCAGAACTGAACCACCCATCGTAACTATAACGAAAAGAGCTCTTCCACAGATGCACAACGACACGGAATCGCGCCCTACAAGCAACTGAACGGATCATACCACGCGGAACACCGAAGCACCAGCTCCCTCAACCCCCTGGAGTTCTATTCCTCTTTTAGGGTACGTTTACCCGCCCGTAGGGCACCCGACGACCATGTTTGGTCCTAAGGAGCGGAAACGGGACAGTCATGACGGGGTTCCCTCCGTTAGACCAGTTTTTTGTTTGGGAAGTTTATTGGGGGGGAGGGAATTGCGGAGGAGTTGCACCCACGTTGGGACTTTGAAAGGGAAACGCCGAGACCCCAGGACATCCTTATCACAGATACATTGCCAACTAAACCCCCCGCCCGAGACAGTGGGGGAACATTGGACCCAACCATGCTCATGGCCGGAACGATTAAAATAATGACGTGGAACGTCAGAGGCATGAACAGTTACGTGAAACAACGCAGAATACACACATACTTAAGGCGCTGTAAAGTCAGGATTGCCATGATCCAGGAAACACATTTAACAGAGGAGAAACTAAAAGCCCTGGCCAAGACATGGCGAGGGACCCTGATTGGATCCTCCTACTCTTCATACGCAAGGGGGGTTTTGATATGGATAGACCCGACCGTCCCCTTCAGGATAACGGACACCAAGACGGATGATGAAGGTAGGATGGCCCTGGTGCGGGGTACGGTGGAGGGGAGGGAGCTGTGCCTGGTTAGCACCTATGCCCCAAACCATGATGCCACCCCCTTCTTCCACTCCCTATACACCAGACTAGGCCCTCATGCAAACTCCACGGTGATCTGGGGTGGGGACCACAACTGCACCCTCGACCCGCTCAGGGACAGATCTGATGCCAAACACTCCCGCCCGTCCCCCCCAGCCAAAGTGTTGCTTAAGCTAATGACTCAACTCTCGCTCTGCGACCTGTGGAGGGAGCTGGGCCCGGAGAAGCGTGAGTACTCTTTCTACTCCCCACCACACAAAGTCTACACTAGGCTGGACTACATGATGGTAAGTTGCGAGTGGCAGGCCACTTTCAGCGATGCACAGTACCTGCCTAGGGTCCTGTCGGACCACTCCCCCTTAATGGTCACATGGGAGATGCACCCGCCTAGACCCCCGGTTCCCACGTGGAGACTACGAGCTGAGGCCCTGCTAGATGTAGCCTTCCGGGACCATATACAGAACAGCACAGATGAATACTGGCGGGTTAACCTGGGTAGCGTAGACAGCATTGGTACCGCGTGGGAGGCATATAAGGTGGTCATGAGAGGAGACATGCTGATGGCAGTGGGGGGAGCCCAGAGAACTGTCGCGAACTCCCTGGCGGAGGCAGAGGGGAAACTGGGCGAGCTAGAAAGCAAAGCGGACGTAACCCCCGAGAGCCTGCGAGAAATGATTCAACTGCGACAGGCCTGTCTGACCCACTGGGAGACACTCGGGAAACTGAGCTACACTAAGCACGTTGAAAGGTCACACGCCCTAGGAGACAAACCTGGCAAACTCCTTGCCTGGCTATATAAAAGAGAGACCCCCAGCGCCCCTATCTGTCACGTGCGGAAACCTGATGGCGGCACTGCGCACACACAGGTAGAGATCAATGAGGTTTTCTCCGAGTTTTATCGTGACCTCTACTCCCAGACCCCCCTTTCGTCGGCCACCGGAATCGAAGACGCCCTAGACTGCATACAATTGCCCAGATTAGATCCACAGATGACGGAAGCCCTAGACGACCCCATTACACCTGACGAGGTGAAGGCTATAATCAGAACACTACCCTCGGGTAAAACGCCGGGTATGGACGGCCTTCCCGGGGAATTTTATAAGACATACGAGGAGACCATCGCCCCCTTGCTCGCACAGGTATACAACGAGGCCTTTGAGCGGGGCTCCCTCCCGGATTCTATGAGCGAGGCAATAATAATTCCTATACTAAAGCCTGGCAAAGATGGGACGGAGTGTGGAGCGTATAGACCGCTCTCTATGCTAAATGTCGATAGCAAAATACTCGCGGCACTATTAGCAAGCAGATTGCGCAGAGCACTCCCCCTCCTGATCCACCAGGACCAGACGGGATACGTGCCAGGACGCTCCATCACCGAAAATTTACGTAGATTGCACCACATCATACATGGCACCGAAGGGAAGCCCCAGAAGTACGCTGTGGCATCACTCGACGCCACTAAGGCCTTTGATTCGATCAGATGGGATTGGTTGTACGCCACCATGGTCAAGATGGGGGTTGGACCTGCCTTCCTTAAATGGACCCAATTGCTCTACACTCGCCCCACTGCCAGGGTCCGTACTAACAGGACCTACTCCGGTAAATGGCCCCTTCACAGAGGTACACGGCAAGGATGCCCCCTGTCCCCCATGCTCTACATCATAGCCGCAGAACCGGTGGCCGCGTACCTCCGCCAGGAGTACGGGGACGGAGGCATCAAGCTAGATGGGGTATCACACCTTATTTCTATGTACGCAGATGATATGCTGCTCTACCTGCATGATCCCGAGCTCCGCCTGCCCTACATCCTAGAGACACTAGACTGCTTCCACACACTTACGGGCATACAGATAAATAAAGACAAGTCCTGTCTCTACCCCCTAGCTGCTCTCCACAGTGAGGGGTACGGCTCCCTGCCTCCGCTAGCCCTCCAATGGCAAGCCACGTCCTTTAGATACCTGGGGATCACCATCCATCGCCACCCAAACACTGAACACATTCTTAATACGGTTAGGGCAAAGGACGCGCTAGAGAAATCCATGGGGTTCTGGGGGAAGCTCCCACTTTCAATGGCCGGGCGAGCGGGCCTCCTCAAGATGGTGGCGCTCCCACGCCTACTGCACTGCTTTACCAATGTACCCTTTAACATCCCCTCTACCTTCTTTAGAGATCTGTCCAAGCTCTGCAGGGGATTTCTGTGGCAGGGCGGCAGGCACAGGGTGGCACTAGACATTCTCCAGAGGCCTTACGAGAAGGGGGGACTAAAAATCCCCAACTTTGAGCTGTACTTCCTGGCTAGCCAACTAAGGCACGTAATGCACTGGATGGCAGATGAGACCACTGCTGACACTAGACTCCTCCAGCCAGCCCTGCCGAGACTGCTACTCAGGGACCTACTCTGGGTTAGATGGGGAAACACGCAACGCCTCCCTTACCTGATCAAACTTGGGACTCAGCTTTGGAGAAGGGCCTGCAAGGCAATAGGGGCAGCGGACCCGTATTCCCCACAGATCCCCATCGCAGCTGTCATGGCGAAATCCTCATGGGGTCACGTGGACACACGCACGCTGTGGGAACCATATGGTGTAGCAGTGCTTGGGGACCTCATCCAAGAGCAAGAATTTGTGGCTTTCGGCGACCTCTGCGAATCCACTGGCCTGCCACCGGGCCAGTTCCTGCTATATGGAGCAGTAATGACAGCCCTGAAGGAAAGATGGCCGGAGGCCGCCAATCGGTTTCAGGAAAACGAGGCTATCGAACTGTTGCTAAACGCTGCTGAAGGAGGCCATGAAACCTCCAGAATATACGAAACTCTCCTGCAGAGCACGACAAATGACGTATTGAAAAGCAAGAGTAGATGGGAGAGCGAATTGGGGATCGAATTTGAGGACAAATCATGGGGGAAAATAACACACTACCACAAGGCAATCTCTAGGAATGCCCGCCTCCAACTCATACAACTATATGTCACCAACAGAGCCTACCTCACGCCCGAAGTTATATCGAACTTCAAGGGAGCCACAATTCAAACATGCCCCAAATGCCATGAGCCTAGGGCGGGAATGACCCACATGTTCTGGAGCTGCCCGATAGTTCAGCAGTTCTGGAGCGGCGTAAGGGAAAAAATGGGGACCGCTGAGATCGAGCTGGTGACCGATGAGCCGGCAGCCTGCATATTGGGAAGCTACCGACGGACCAGCAAGAACAAGCCCCTAAATAAACTCAAGGACTTGGCATATATAACAGCGAAAAGACGTATCGCCATGAGCTGGAAGAGTGCAAGGGGACCGAACAGGGCCCTCTGGTGGAATGACCTCAAAAAATGGATAGCTGCTGAGACGGCGGCTTGGGAAACGGCAATCCAAACACAGAGACTGGACTCTAGCGCAGATTTGAACCGATGGGTGGCTTTAACGATGCCATTACTCCACCCAGTGTCACTGGATAGCACCCCGAACAGTCCAAGTGGCCCTGACGAGATATGAGCCTGAGACGCTTTCCTCTTGAGAGTTCCAATGGGGTCTCGGTGGGGGGGGGGAGGGACGGGATAGTTGGGATAGTTAAGACCTGCTGTTCAGGCCTACGAATATTGCACTGATTAATGATTGATTGTTCTGATGTTGTAAAACCAATAAAGAAATTTAAAAAAAAAAAATGTTTTAGTGGTAACATAGTTACCTAACTTATCACTGTTATCTGTTTCAAAGAAAGGGATACCTAGGTAGGTGTATATGCCTACTCTTTCATTCTGCCCATTTTCGATCTTCCAATTAAAAGGTTTTATTTTTTTATTTCTTTTATGGAAGATCATCATTTTAGTTTTCTTATAATTTATTTCAAGACCATTTATTCTGGAACATTTCTGCAAGGCTGTTCGTGTTCTTTGAAGACCAATAAGGGTTTGATCTAGAATAAGAGTATTGTCGGCATAAGAAAGCCAAGATACTGGTTGCTGGCATACGCAATGGGGAAAAGTATGACATTTTGCTAAATGTTCATGAAGATTTGAGACATAGAGTTTATAGAGGAGTGGGGCCAATGCACAGCCTTGTTTGAGTGCATGGTTGGTTGGGGGTGGGGGGAGTCACTGAGAAATCCTACCTGATTGATTCAGACTTTCATAGAAGTATTGGAGTACATTTCTCATGCAAGATGCAACAAGGCTTGGTTAAGTCCCCAGTTCTCTAATTTTCCTCAGAGGCGTGCTCTATTAACTGTGTCAAAAGCGGCCTTGTAGTCTATAAAGCAGGAATACAAAGTTTGTTCTTTGCCCAGTTTTGCCTCTTTTATCAAGTAGGACAGAGTCCAAAGGTTAGAAAGTGTGCTGATGCCTTTTCTGAAGCCCGCTTGCTGTTTTTTTTAAAAACATTTTAATTTTGTATCCACTGATTGATTGAATTTCATGATAATTTGCACACATGGCTTAGAGCTGGCATCATTCAATGGCTGATAACCAATAGTTAATCTGTCTTCCTTCTTATAGATAGGGATGGCAATAAATTATTTCCAGCTCTGGGGGACCTTTCCAGTTATAAATATATTTCTGAAACATTTTTTGTACCATCGCCCATACTTCAGAATCTGCTTTTAATATAATGTGTGGGCTCTAGATGACCTCAGCTTCACAATAAATCCCTTAATGTCCTCCAAAGTGTACATACAGTCTCCATTAAAAGATTCTGATTCTCAAGGGTGATTATGGTCTATATTTTTATTTGAAGAGTTATACAGAGTCTCTATATGCCCAATCCAAGTGGTTGTTTCAATGGGATTAAGTTATTTCTCACTATCAGTGATTTCTGACCAAGAGTTGTATAAAGACCAGAATCTCAGAGAATCAGAATCTTGTAAAACTCTAAAAACATTTTTCCATTGTATTGTATGTATCGAGGTTTTATGTTTTCTCACCTCATTTTAATATTTAGTTTTTAATTTATTGAGCAGTTCCCTCTCTTATGTCACCTCCAATCCAGAGCGTTTAATTTGTTTCCGCTATTTATGATATGCAGTTTTTTTTCTCTTTGATGATTATGTCAAATGGATGCTTCAAGCGTACATTCCTATTGGGATATATCTTTTTCCCATAAGATAACATATAAGTATACTCATCTTTTATCACAGCTTCTATACATCTGACATCATCTCTAGGTTTACCCATCTTGGTCAATTCAGTATTTAATAGTTGGTTGAACAACCCTATATTCAAATCTTACCAACAGATTATCTTACCAGATCTAGTGACACGTAGGTCTCCCCGAATTCTATGAAGACTTCTTTGGGGATATTGAAAAGTAAACATACAAATAACGTGATCGCTAAGTTTATTTTGTTTTTTATCAGACTAAATTTACTAGTTTTCACAAAAACTGCCCCAGGCAGCAAGAGGTAATCTCTCCAGCTATATGCTTGCCCATTTGTCCAGGTGTAGGTGCGAGTCCCCAGTTCCATATTGCTTTAAGTTAGCTGATAGAGGCCATGTGCTGCCATAAAACCCCCCCAAGGGGAAGCAGTAGGCGAGGCAAGCAGGACTTTTGGGGAAATAGCGTTACCCTTACCCTTAGGAATTTGTTTGAAATAATATCATCCGTATCCGCAAGATCGACTCTTTGGTAAATTAAGTCGCCCATTACTATAAATTGCCATTCTTTGTTCTATGTAAGCCAATCATGGATGACCTTTTCACTAATCTCAATAAGGTCATCAGGGCTCCCATTGCCTGGATGATGATAGATGTTTATTATTAGTATCAGAACAGTCTCAAGATGCATTTCAATTGTTACTACTCCAGCAAGTATGAATGGGTTGCCACTAATAGTATGTTCTTTTAAGTTGTATCTTGCACCAATTAGAAGGCTCCCAAAGGGTCTCCAAGTTAAATTGCATCTTGCAAATCTTTGGATGATATGAAATCCATCAATGGCAATTGCTCTCATAAGCCATGTCTCTTGGAGCACAATTATGTTAGCTTCCAGGAGGGTTTAGTCCAATTCCACCATTTGCAATTGCATGGTTATCATCAATGCCAGATGTTTTTGGCTCCAGATGTTTAGGGATGTCTTTAAAAGTGGATTTTTTACTTGGGTTTTTAATCAACTTATCTAATGGGACAGGGAGTGCTTGGTTTTCCTTGTCTTTCCAAGTCACTTTGGGAGGCTTGATTATAATTAATTTGTACCCTCGATCATTCTTGGTACAAGTTATATTGTCTCTGGAAGAAAGTGCTAATGACAGATACATCATTGGAATTTTGTGTCTTCACCGGCTTGTATTTTTATGCTTTTTTCATATTTTTACTTCTAATGTTTTTTTTTCCTTAGTTGTTCTCTTTCTGTTAGTGTTCACCTCCGCTGTGGATTCTATTTTACTTATCTCTTCATTTGGTATATCACAAGTATGTGACCCACATATTTCTACCATAGGAGTATCCTTACTACTGATTATAGAGGAGGATAGGCCCGGGTCTGCCCGTAATGAGACCATATCCTCTTGGGGTACTGCATGGATAGGTACAGATAACACTAGATCAACCAATTTTACTAAGCCCTCTTTTATGGAGTTATTATCAATAGGGGGAAGGTCAGGGGTATTCTCCTGTGGGGAAGTTTCATGGATAGACCATTCAGTGGGGTTATTACCATTTTTGTCTGGTTCCATGATGTGGTTTTTCTGGAGTTGTAGGTAGGTAGTCTTTTTTTCCCTGAATGAGCGACGTTGTTAATGAATTTTTTCCAGGCGTGCTCAACAGGAACGTGATCCCTGCCTTGTTTTTCCGCTTACTACTGGTTTTTTTTAGTAGATTGTTTAGCAATTTTGAGTTGTTGTTTATTTAGTGCACCTGTCTTACTCGCCCCACTACATAAATAGTATCTTTTAGAGCACACCGGCATACTAATAAGACCGACTTATTATATATTATTGTGTGTATTGACTAGTACATTAGAAGAGAACAGTAAACAGTAAGATATTTCTAACACAGCAACGACCGATTTTAAAAATGATGATAAAATTGTTATTAGTTAGACATCTTATTTTCTAAAAACACAACAAATGTTTAAAAAATAGATATAAAATGTAATCAATTAACCTAATCTCATTGAATTTCTCAATTAGTTATAATCAATATTTCTAGTGAATGTCCTGTCCCAGATAGATGGTTTAATAAGGAATTTGGTCTGAGAGCAAGCACAGGGGGTAAGGGGGTAACTGCAAATCGCTCTTATATGATATAGAATTATCAAGTTTTATGTTTCTTTAAGGAGTTCACTTATGGGGAGCTCAAAGGACATAATATCACACAGTCACTCCTCTATGGACATGCCAAATTGTGTGATTTTAGTTGTGCTGATATAAATTAGTGTTTTTTCGAGATTTCAAGTGTGGGGAACTCAAAGGAAGAATCCCGCAGTCACTCCTCCAACGGCACATCAATCAAAAAGATGTTAATCTGATGTCAGAAAATTATAGACTGTTGTCAACTCTCGGTTTAGCTTCAAGAGAGCTGAAAGGATAGAGCCTGCAGAGGCTCCCATGCAAAAGCCAGACCACGAAAGTGATGGCCGACTAGTTTACAATGATGCTCCATCAGTAGGACATGCGATTGAGCATTTCAAATCAATTAAATTAGAGGGTGCCACAGAGAAGACGCAGGTTGGTTCGCAAATGAAGCAGATACGGCCATGTTGCAGATCCCAAAATAGTCTCAGCTTTAAGGAACAGCACCGCTAAACTTACGTTCGTGTCTCAGCCGCCAACCACCAGACACAAGACACACTGTGCCACACACCGCGCCATGCTGTGCGCCGGTGTGTGGTTTTTGTAGGGTGGCTCCTCCCTTTCCTTCCAATAGACAGGTTAGGCAGACTCTCATATAGCAGTGCTGCAGTAGGTCCAACAAAGGTCCAACAAAGGTCCAACAAAGTGCCACACACTGAAGTAAGAACTTTGCTTGGGTGGTTCTCCTCCTTGTTCTCTTTGACACCTGGTTTGACACTTTGGGCAAACACAAAATTGACACAGGAGACAATGTACTACCAAAAGCAGGGGGTACCGGATGTCAGATAAAGTGAGCTATTACATGAGATCTTGGGGTGATTGAACCCTTTAGTAGTCCATGGTCCAGTCCTGTGGTTCCGGTGCCAAATGTAGGTACCTCAGAGCTGGTGTTCTGTGTGGATTACAGGGCTCTGAATGCTGTCACCAGGACATATGCTCAACCCTTTCCTAGAACTGATGAGCTGGTGGATACCTTGGGTGCCTCCTAGTGCCTGAAAACATTTCACTTCACTGCAGGGTATTGGCAAATAGCCCTAACAAAACATACCAAGGGGAGGACAGCATTCTCAAACCCAGGGGGTCTTTACCAGTTCAGGGTAATGCCCTTTGGATTAAAGAATGCACCTGCTACTTTTCAAAGGTTAGTGAGTCATGTCCCAAATGGGTTGGATGAATTCTGCTTAGCATATCTGGATGACAAAGCAGTCTTCAGTGCCATCTGGGAAGAACATTTGAAACACATGGGAATAGTATTGCAGGCTCTTCAGAAGTCCCTCCGGACCATAAAGGCCAGATAGGACAATGATATGTGGTCTACCTTGGATATGAAGTAGGTGGAGGGAGGATTCAGCCTCTACCCAATAAAGTTCAAGCAGTACAAGACTGGCCTACCTCCATTAGACAAACACAAGTGAGAGCCTTCTTAGGTCTCACTGGATACTATTGAAACTTCATGGCAAACTATGGCTCCATAGCTACCCCTATGACTGCTCTCAAACTTCAAAGAAACCCAAGAGGTTCTCTTGGTCTGAGGAGTGTGAGAAGGCCTTCAATGGCTTAAAAGGCTCTCTGTGCCAGGCTCCTGTTCTCAGGGCCCTGGACTACAAACATGCTTTTATTGTGCAGACAGATCCCTCTGACACTGGGATTGGTGCTGTACTATCACAGGTAGATTAGAAGGACAAGGAACACTGATTGGATATATTAGTCACCAGTTTAAGTACAGAAAGCTCAGGTGGTCCATTGTAGAGAAAGAATGTTTCTCTGTTGTGTGGGCCCTAAGGAAGATAAGGCCCTACCTCTATGGGACACACTTCACTGTGCAAACTGACCATACGCCCTTAAAGTGGCTAATTAACATAAAGGGAGAGAATCCAGTTACTTCGCCAATGAGCACAGGCCAGGTGTCCAACATAGCAACGCTGATGGGTTGTCCAGAATGTTTCGTCGACCTGAACATGAGACTCATCCAGAGGTGGATTAAGTCCCCCTGTCCTTACATCTGGGTGGGGCGAGTGTTAGGAAAGATTTCCCTTAGGTGTAATTATTCCTCCATTTGTGGACCCCCCAAACTTTTTGCTTTTGTTTGGAGTACCTAACCTGACTTTTTCCAGTGGAGCACAGCCTTCAGCTGCACTCCTCTGTGCTTTAGTCATTTGTTATGGGGAAACTGACATCCTTCAGGCTGTCAGTTTTTCCCTTAGTGTTCGACTTTGTTGCAATAACCTGGTAACTTTTTATCTATGTGCCAAGTACGGTACAGTACCGTGCATAGGGGTCCTTTTGTTTTATGGCCCCAGTCACCCTCTAAGAATTTTTTCATTTTTGTACAAGTATACTAAAGTCTTTAGTTCTGTCCTTTGGCCATTTTGTACCTTTGCCTTCCCCCAGGTCGAGAGTCCTGGGTATTCCTTATTTGAGCATGCAGCCTCTGCGAAAACTGTATCTTTTGTGGGCTCCTGCATGTCACGTGTGCTAGTGTCCAGGAAGAGGGCTGGGACAGTCTTGTCCCAATCCACACAACTGATGCCAGAATGCCTGGTAGCCGTGAATGACTGGAACCACTGTGGGCCAGCACTGGCCCACATCTGGCGTGCATGCAAAGAGTAGATCTTTAATTAGCTATCTGAGATTTGAGCGCAAATTAAATCTTGGATAAGAGAAGGGGCTCTGCATCCATACCAGGTTCATCTACTGCGGTTCACACCAAACCTCATAAGGAGCTGTAAGGCACTCATGATGGTCAGACAAAAGTGATCACGGCTCAAGGGTGTTTATTGAACTGTATAATGGCTGAGATAAACGCCTAATCTAAAACTAACTCTAAGATGGGAGCAAGCTACAACCATCAAATCATTATAAGGCAGTCCTAGTGGCGTCTTGTCAAATAAAAAGGGCCTATACTAAAAAGCCTATTGCCAATCCTTACCACTAGGTTACAAAAAGAGTGTAGCATAATGTTCACCAGAAAAGAAAGAAGTGTTCACAAAATGATAAGTGAGGATGGTATGGCTTGGTCTCCCTTCCCCACGTTTTTAACACGGTACAAGGTGGGACTTCTGAGCACAGCATGCTCCTGGGCCTCTCCAGCACAAGGCTCAAAATTCCATCTCAGGGGCCAAGTCTCTTCTCTGCAAAGTTTCTTTTCTTAGACGGCCTGATGGATCAAAACAACAAACAAACAAATAGTTCCTTCTGCAATTTTGTACCTTGGGTGTTTGCTCTTTGCCACTTGGATCTCCCTCCGCCGGGCATGGATTCTTTTTGGAACTTGGGCCTCCCTCCGTCGGGTTCACTACGGCCTCTTAAATGCAGCTTGCAACTTCCCACTGTGGACAACCCTCGGACGGGTTCACTCTTGTCTACACAGTGCTCATGGGTGTATTACTCTTCACCCCAACTCACAGGCATCCCTCAAACCGTGTTCACGTTTGCTTTCCATTATCACAATGCAGGATTCACTCTGATGGGCTTTCCCTTTGGCATCCCTCCATCGGGTTCACATAGCCATCTTCACCACAGTTCATGGGTTTCCAAGACAGTTCAGGGTTTGTCTCTACTCATCAGAAAGCGTGGGTTCCCTTTCCCTAGCTTTCTTTCGGCATCCCTCTGTCGGGTTCACATTTGCCTTATTCCTCAATATTCACATTCTTCCCAAAGAGTGGGGGGTTCCCTTCTCCTAGCTGTCTTTTGACAATGGGTCAGATACTTTGGAGTGTAGAAGGGATTTGACATGACCCTTGTAGGGTCACTCTGACGCCTCACGCCGCCCTTTCCTAGGGCCTTCTGGTACTTGTAGTTTCAATGCTGAAGGGGCCGGCGAGAGTCCTCCGAATGAGCAATCCTGCATCAATAGCTTTAGGTACGGTATGTCGATTTAACTGCAGAACGGCTTTCTACAAAAAAGGGGTAAGGAATTAGTAATTTGTTCTGGGGTGATCATCTCTGTTAGTTCTTCTAAGGATGTGTCACTGATCCACAGGGCCACTCTGTTTTTGACACATTCACCCATTTCTAAGGGGGTTTTCCCCGGGTTCAATCTAATTGCCATCAACTTGTCCAGATAAAAATTGCAGGTTTGCCCTACTCTTTTAACAGCCCTTCTTTGATGGATCGAAATGTGGCTTCCTGTGCATGATTGAGTAGCTGATAAGAGGTTTGTAGTTCACATTTCAATAAAGGTGCTAAAAAGCATCTTTTAAGGTTCTCTTCCCATCCTAGTTGTTCAGCTAGGCGTTCAAACATTTCCTAAATCGTCGCCTTCAAGATATGGTTGAAGTACTTCCGGTGGTAGTAAAGGTCTCGCTTACAGTTCAATTAGCTTAGCTACATTTTTTTGGAGTCTAATCTCAGCCTGCATCTGATGGGTCACTAACTGGGCGATGACCTTGGCTAGATCGGCCATTTCTTCCGGTGGAGTAACAGTCCCTTCTGTAGATGGTTCTGAATCAGAAAGGAATCAACTCTTGACTCTGTTGGATAAGGTCTTAAAATCGTCCGATTCTTCCGATTCATAATTTGTCAAAGTAATGGGCTGCGGTAGATTAAATCCTAAACCTAATGGCCCCACAAATATAATGATTGGGTACCATGAATAAAAAAAGATTCGGAGCACTGGGTCTGATAAAGGAAAAGACAGGTCACATTTTTTGAATTATCTGGTCCCACGGTTGTATGGTATAATGGGAGAGAGGAAGGGTATCTAGCAAAACTTGTGTTTTAAAGAACAGATCCTGTTAACCAGGTGGGACACGTAATTGTGAGAACAACACCTGTTTCAACGTGGATATACGGTCAGAATCGAGCAGATCAACTATTTTATTTTCCCCTTCTGGTGGTGCCACAATTATTAGCATGGGCTTCAATTTTGATCAGTTGAACCAAATCCCAATCCCGAAACCATATGTAAGGAACTCATAGTGGCAGCAATCAAGACAGACACAAGTGATCTTGGTTCAAGGGTGTTTATTGAACTTACTAATGGGCAAGATAAACACCTATTTTAAACCTAAATCTAAGATGGGAGCAAGCTACAACCAATAAATAATAATAAGGCAGTCCCAGCGGCGTCTTGCCAAATAAAAAGGGCCTATACTAAAAAGCCTATTGCCAATCCTTACCACTAAGTTACAAAAAGAGTGTGGGATGATGTTCACCAGAAAAGAAAGAAGTGTTCACAAATTGATAAGTCAGGATGGTATGGCTGGGTCACCCTTCCCCATGTTTTAGCACAGTACAAGGGGGACTTCTGAGCACAGCGCACTCTTGGGCCTCTCTAGCACGAGGCTCACAATTCCAGTTCAATGATGCCAGAACCTTCAGGGGCCAAGTCTCTTCTCTGCAAAGTCTCTTGCATTAGAAGGCCTTATCGATCAAAACAACAACCAACAAAACAACAAACAAAAAGTTCCTTCTGTAATTTTGTACCTTAGGAGATTGCTCTTCGTCTCTTGGATCTCCCTCCACCGGGCTCGGATCCTTGTTGCAACTTGGGCCTCACTTTGTCGGGTTCACTATGGCCTCTCAAATGCAGCTTGCAACTTCCCACTATGGACAAAGCACGGCCGGTTCACTCTTGTCTACACAGTGCTCACGGGTGTAATTAATCTTCACACCAACTCACAGGCATCCCTTAAACCGGGTTCACGTTTGCCAAATATACAGTTCACTTTATGGTATCACAATGCAGGATTCACTCTCATGGGCCTTTTCCTTTGGCATCCCTCTGTCGGGTTCACATAGCCATCTTTACCACAGTTCATGGGTTGCCAACACCGTTCAGGGTATGTCTCTACTCATCAGAAAGCGTGGGTTCCCTTTCCCTAGTTTTCTTTTGGCATCCCTCTGTCGGGTTCACATTTGCCTCATTCCTCAATATTCACAATCTTCCCAAAGAGCAGGGGTCAGGGGGTTCCCTTCCCCTAGCTTTCTTTCGGCAATGGATCAGAGACTTTCAGGTGTAGAAGGGATTTGACGTGACCCTTATAGGACCACTCCAACACCTTACGCCACCCTTTCCTATGGCCTTCTGGTACTTGTAGTTTCAATGCAAATGGGCCAGTGAGAGTCCTTGCAATAAGTACTCCTGCGGCACCTGACCACTCTGCCGCTGGCCCTTCTCTGGGCTTCACCCAAAAGTTCAAACATACACAAGTTCTTTGTTCTTAAGTTCTTGCGTTCATCTACTGGTGCCACTTGCAACCTTAGGCTCAACACCATTCAGTTTGTTATCAGCTCCCTCTAACTTACCAATTGTGTCAGGTCTGCTGGCTTGGCTTGCTTTTGGAGTCAAGGATGGTACCACGGTAGCCAGCGTGCCTCTCAGCCGGTGTTATCAATGCGGGAGGCACCAGTGCACCATTGACATTTGTCACTCCATACTTCAGCTGTACTTCCTGGTCTTGTAATTTCCTTTTCAGAGGCTTTGCGGTCTGAGGTGAAATGGGCAAGGGAAGTTCCCCCTTTGTCAGCCCTCCAGGTCTTGCGCCTTTCTCCTCTGTTTGAACTGCTGGTTTGGTGTAGCTTTTTTCTTGTCCGTTCGGCCTATCTCATTGTGTGTTCTTGTGCGCTGCCTTTTATCCCTCTGTGGAAGTTAAAGGGCTGCCAGGTGTGTGTGATTATTGTCAATTGCCCGACTCTGCCTGACCCTTATGTTGGGACATGTCAGGTAAATGGTCCTGTTGTTAGTCCATTGTCTGTTATGGTGTAGGAAAGTGTTCATCTCAGAAAAGGGGGGGGTACAGCTTCTAACGATGGGGAAAAGGTGTTACAAGGAAGGGGCACTGCTCTCAACCATCGGTGTCCCACTTCTACTCCCCGAAGACCTCTCATCCAGGTGATCCTCTTCTTCTGGTCCACACCCAGGTCCACCCTCAGGAACTGGATTCAATAGCAATGGCCATGTCCTAGCCTCCTGGATGATAGATCTCCGGGGACTAGTGGGTTAGAGACCTTCAGTTTTTTCACAGAGCCAAGTATCCTTAACAAGAAAGCAGATTTAAGGAACCGCCGGTGACATGCTTGGAAGGTTTGGCACCCTGACCCCGCTGTTGTCCCATTGACCTATTGTTTCTTCATCAAAACAAGAAGGCCTGCAAGGGTGCTTCACCCCTTTGGATTAGTGGGAACAACTACTCTCACCCTCTCCTACTTGCCCATGAGCCTCTTTGAATGTGTTCCTAGGCCATCCAGTGAATTGACCAGCTAGAAAACAGGGTGTCGCACAGGAACGGCACCATCCTCAGTTTAGACTCAGGACTTTGGGAATGGCTATCTTGTGGTCATGGGCCCTCTCCCACCAAATCTCGTTGTCCTAGCTCCTCTGGTTCCTGATTTACAAGAGTGAGCCACTTGCAGTTCTTGCATCGCCCCGCTGTGGTGACCATCAGTGAAAATGCCAGCAGTTCTTGCCTCCCGTGTCCTGAGACGTGCACACCCGAATGATCCTTCTTCCCCCTTCAAGAGCTGAGTAAAGGCTTTTTTCCTGCCACGAACGATTGCCCTGTCCCGAAGCGCTGAGAACAAGAGCATCCTGAAACTGCAGGGTTAACACCTACAAGTGAAGTGGGCTAGACTGTCAAAGTTTGATCCTGATTGTGTTGAGTGTCAATGAGTACTTTCCTAACTTACTGGTGACCCCCTGGCACATCCATCCCTTTTTAAGCGCAAGTGTCCCTCAAAAGACACTCACATTTGCTGCGACAGCCTGCACTCCCCAGCTATTCTCCGAAAGTTGCTCTATCTGCAAGTGTAGACCTCTTCTAGGAATAGTAACTTATTCTTCATCACCTCAAGCCCCTTCCTGAGCTGCTACAGCCCCCTGAAGAGA
This sequence comes from Ambystoma mexicanum, assembly GCF_040938575.1. Classification (NCBI taxonomy): domain Eukaryota; kingdom Metazoa; phylum Chordata; class Amphibia; order Caudata; family Ambystomatidae; genus Ambystoma; species Ambystoma mexicanum. Next base: position 1,101,436,058 of record NC_090933.1, read on the forward strand.
ACCCGCTTTTTCGTTTACGCATGGACGCATGTTGTTAACTCACAGCTGTACTTTGAGCGCTAGGCTCCTCACTTCATAGGGCTGGACTACATAAATTAGGGATTGTTGATGAAGGACTACCTAAACTGATATCTGTGTTGATTTAGCCCCTTTCTGTTACAGGTTGTGGTTATTTTCTCCCCCCATCATCAGGCTAATCACAGTATTGTATATATGTTAGCAAATAAGAGTGTGTGGTAATTGTTTTATTGATAACTGTGGTTTAATCGTTTTTTTTGTTATAAAGACCTATAATAAATGTATTTTTGATGTACATCTGTCTAAGGGTAATCTGTGAAGTTTTACTTTGTGTGCTCATTGTGGGTTTCCAATCACTCTCACCCCTCCTGAGAGTTGGAGCCTCATCACGAGTTTGGCGGTAACCCTTAAATCCGGCAGTCGTGCTATTACTGCCGGATTTAAGGGTCTGACAAATCAGGGCTTCGGTGGATTTCTCCCCAGCTCTGAGCTGGGGGGAAATCAGCCAAAAATGTGCGCTATTACCGCCGGTGGAAAATCCGCCGTCGGTAACAGCACGAAAATTCCCCATTGAGCCCAATGGGGGATAGGACATTCCCGAATGGGCTCAGTGGGGAATGGTGAATTCCATTACTGCCAAACTCGTGATCCGGTGCTAATAGCACTGGGGGTTTTGGCAGTAGGACTAATATCACCGGCGGTAATATCGCCGGCATTACCGCCCAACTCGTGATGAGGCCCTTAGTCTGGACCTCCTGCCAAGTTAACGTAGAGTGGTCTGGTATGTCCTGAAGGTTCCCCTGTTCCACTAAACTAGGGTGGCCTCCCAAACTTCTGTCCACCAGGTCAGAGTTTAGAAATCCTTTTTAAAGATATCCCCAATGAGTAGGGAAGGGGAATCCTGCTCGCCTGAAGAACTATGTGCTGGACACATGAATCGAACAGTCAAGGGTATTGTTGGAGACTGAGTAGACATGTTAATTTGCTGGTGTGATAATAGCATGTTGTTTGTGTAATGGCCTCGTTTTTTCTGTTTGTTATGAAAAAGGAGGAGTGTGGTGTCCCTTTAAGTGAGACATGTGGTGGAGTGACGTAACTCTGTCGCGTGTGCTTTCTAATAAATGGGGCTGCATCACGTGCGCTTGTCAGAGCACACGTGGACCCTGGACAGGAAGTAGTGTCCTTTGTGTCATCTGGGGAGGCTGCGGTGCTCACTGCGCGGTAGGCCTCACACGAGGTGGCCATTCTTACAATTACAAGCATGGCGGTCCTGGTAAAATGAATGGCAACATGGCAGTAATTCTCTTGCCACCAATTTATCAAAATACTGCACAGACCTACAATGAGTTTTGGAGGTGAAGTTGCAAGAACATCATCAACTTTACATCCAAAAATCATAAGAATTACTACTTGCTGTAAGTTCCCAAAAAATCCCTATGGAGTCCTAAGGACTCCAAATTGGGTACCAACATCACCATACCGCCACTTGGAAACTCATGGTAATTCCAAGGGAATGAGTAGATGGAACGGTAATGAATTTTGGTGGTAATTCTGCAGATGTACATTCAAAATACCACCAAACTCGTAATGATTCCCTATGGGCCCTTGCAAATAAGTGTAAACATCATATCAAGATTGTGATTTTGAAGTTGACATGTTTGTATTAACTGATGTGCCTTCTAAAATGAATATTGGATCAAAGATACCAATCACTCTGTTACAAAGTATAATAACACTGTGCTGTCACTACCAGCTGCTCTTTTGCACTAGAGTGAGGGTTGTCGCCTGTTGTGCCTTCTCTATCATAGTCTGCACCACTGCTGGCCCTCCCATTCACCCTTCCCAGTTGCTGCCAGCCCGTTCAAGATCATGGTGCTCATGTTATAAGGTTTGCTCATGTTTTCTTACCACTCTCTTTACGACTCCTGCCTCAGCTTAGCTAAACATACCTGCAATTCTAACCTTCTCCAATCCCACGCCTCCCATCCACATCCTATCTTTCAGACCCTATCTCGTCTTCTCTCCCCGCTGACTCCTGACCTCTCTACTAATTCTCCCCTTCTGACTTTTCCAACTTCTTCTCTTCCAAAATACTCTCTATCCGCTATAACATTCTTTGCTCCCCTTCTTACTCCCCTCCTACCCCTTCTCTCCCCACCCCTTCCTCTTACTTGTCTGACTTCTCTCCTGGTACTCCTTCGGGTGTTTCCCTACTCTTGTCCAAAACTCACCCTACTGCTTCTCCCTCTGATCCCCTCCCTACTGCCCTTATTCCTAAATTGTACCCTCTTCTCATTCCCTAACTCACCTCCTTCTTCAACATCTGTCTCTCCTCTGCCACCTTCCCTTCCTCCTTGAAATACGCTACCATCATCCCCATTCTGAAGAAACCCTCTTCTAACCCCCATCTTGCATCCAACTTTCGTGCAATCTCACTCTTAGCATTCCTCTCTAAGCTTCTCGAACGTCTAGTCTACTCTCAATGCTCTACCTTTGTAACCAATCTCTCTCTTCTTCCCCCTCTCAATCTGGATTCTGCCATAAACACTCCACTGAAACTGCCCTCACCTATGTTCTCAACTCCCTCCTTACTGCTCGCTGCTTTAAACATTCCTCTGTCCTCGTCCTCCTTGACCTCTATGCAACCTTTGATACCATTGATGATCCCCTACTTCTCAACACTCTTTCTTCCTTTGGTATCACTGGCTCTGTCCTCAATTGGCTCTCCTCCTACCTCTCCAACTGTTCTTTTGCTGCCCCCTGGGGTGGTTGTACTTCTGCTACTCTCCCCCTGAAATTCAGCGTTCCTCAAGGCTCCATTCTTGGCCCTTTCCTTTTCTCACTTTACACTTCCCTTCTGCCCCTATCATTTCTTCTTTCAGTATATACCACCATTTCTACACCGATGACACCCAGCTCTACCTCTCCTTCTCTTCTTTTACCCCTGAACTCCACCACAATCTTACTTCCTGTCTTACTGCAATCAAAAACTGGATGTCATCTCATTTTCTATCCCTCAACTCTGAAAAAAGTCTTATTCTTCCCCGCTAACATGCATCTCCCTCCCTCTCCCCCTTCTTTTATTCTCTTTCCCCCTACCAACCTCCCCATCTCTTCTTCTGATCCCAACCTAGGCCTCCACCTCGACTCCTCCCTCTCACTTCCACACCACATTTCTCCTACCTCCCATGCCTGTCGCTACCACCTTTTCAATGTCCGCAAAATCCATTCCTCCCTCACCTTCCATGCAACAAAAGTCTTAATCTCTTCCCTCATCTTCTCCTGCCTTTTTTATTGTTCCTCTCTCCTTTTCGGTCTCCCCGCCTCTCATCTTGCCCCCCTCAAATCCCTCTATCAGTCTGCTATTCGCAACCTTTGTCTTCTTGCCCCACATGATTCCATCTCCTCTTTGCTTTCTTATCTTGGCTGGCTCCCCTTTCACTCCCAACTTAAATTTAACTTCCTCTGCCTCATTTTTAAATCTCTTCATGATCTCGCTCCCCCCTACCTCTCCACTCTTATTTCTTTCTAACACTCCTAGCTCCCTCCGGTCTGCCGATCTCTTCCTCCATCTCCTTGTGTCTCTTCTCATTTTCGATCCTTTCAGCTCCTTGTCCCTCTGCACTGGAACTCTCTTCCTCTCTCTATCTGCTCCATTTCCTCTTACACCTCCTTCCACGCCTCCTTGAAATCTTTTCTTCTTCATCCCCGTCCTGACATCCCTCTTTAATTTTCCCTATCTCCCTCCTTCATCCCTCTTTCCATCCTTCCTTCCTACAACTCCCCTTCTTCCCCATTCCTCCTTTCCTTCCCCCTGAAATCTCATCTTCCCCACCTGCCCCGACTTCCCATACTATATCCCTCTTTTCTTCCACGGTTCTATTTCTCTTTTATTGTCCTCAGTAAATTGTTCTACATACTGTTTTTGATGGTTTGTTTCATGTCTTGTAATTTTATGCTTCTATTTTATCCCATGTATTCTTGTTGTAATGTAAAGCGCCTTGGCGTAAAACACTATATAAACTTAATACAAATACAATACACATAACATCTCTTACCAAACGTTCTGGTTTCTCCAGGCGAACGCTGTGCTGCGATCACCAGCTGCCCCCCCCTGCACTAAAAAGCAGGTTGCCACCTGAAGTTCTTGCTTCCTCATGGTCTATGTCGCGGCTGGCCCTCCCCTCAAGCCTTCTTAGCTGCGTCTGGCCAGACTAATATCACAGTGCTTACGTGATAAGGTCACATGCCTTTCTTACCGGACTTCCTGGTTTCATCAGGCTAATGCTGTGCTGCCACCACCAGTTGCTCTCCCTCACTAGAATATGGGTTGCCACCTGAGGTCCCTGCTTTATAACAGACTCACAGCTCCTGGACCTCGCTTGCATGCTCCCCAGCTGCCGCTGGCCTGTCCAGCATCACAGCGCTCATCTGATAAGGTCACATGAATTATTTTATCAGACTTTCTGGTTTCCCCTGGTAGATGCTGTGATTCCATCACTAGCTGATCTCCTGCACTAGAGCGAGGGTAGTCACCCGAGGTTCCTGCTCCATCACAACTTCCCGGTACCTCCCACAGCCAACCACCACCTGTCTAACATCTTAATGGTAACGTGAAAATATCACATTCTATGCTCTGCCTTTATCTTCCACTCTTTGAGGGCATCATTTCTCTGGACGTCCATATCAAAGGGTGGTCGATATAAGGGCATTGCCTTCACTCAATGTTTGCCCCCGTTTGAACCTGCTCAGGCCCGGTTCATTTTGCATTGTCTTTCTTCCCTTATGAACATCCCCTCCATCTGTATTGCTAACTTGCCCTTATCATGGCATTTAGTATAGCTTCCTCTATTCCTTCCCTGAAACCTTCTTTCTCCTCTCCTCTCCATTTCCATTTCTATTTTTATGTTTAATTCTTCCTATCATTATGATTTTACCTATTTGTGCTCTCCACTCGCCTAGAGTTTCTTCCTCTCCTTATTCTCGGGCCTGTAATATGTCCAGCCTTATTTATCCTCCTCTCCAGTATCCCTTGACCACATCGGTATCTGAAATGCTTGCTCTGTTTGCAACAAATCTCATTCCATTCTTGATACTTTTTCAGATTCAACTTCCACTTTTTCTGTCATACAGAAGTTTGGGTCACCTGGTCTAACTCAGTCACTCCTGCCTGCTTCCCCTCCTCAATCAAAACTTCAGCCACACTCCCCATCTCAGTGGCAAAGGACATGGAGCTTGTATTCTTTTTCACTCTTTTTTTAACATCTTTATTGGTTGATTTTAACAAATACAGATAAATTGTAAATGCAAGGAAATTAATACAATAATACAAACTTCAAGCTTTAACACAAGAATATTACACATCAGTCATATCTTCAGAAATTTTGTGTATAAGATGTATCTAGGTCCCTCTACACATAGACAAAAGGACAAGACAAAAGACTACAGCACATAAAAAATAAATTAAAAAAAACCTTACCATTAACACTAGCAAGCCTATTAAACAACGTATTCATCATTCCCATCATTATGCACTCCACTATCATTTAAACAAATGAAAGACTTCTATAAGGACCAATAGTTCTCCTCCTTATGCTGCTTCCTAAACATAACCAATTCAAATTCAGATAACACAATCACATCATTAATCCATTCTTCTATTATTGTTTTTTTCCTGGACTTCCACACCTTCAAGATCTGTTTTACTGATATCACTAAAACCTTATCTATCCAAACTCCAATTAAGCGGGCCTTAAACAGCACCCACTTTTTGCTAACAACAAAACCTGAAACGGTTCCCTTGGAAATGAGATTGACAAAGTAATGTCTAACCTATCCAGCACCTATCGCCAAAAAGTCAACATTCTTGGACAACATACAGACCACTGTCCCCCTCTCATTTCCACAGCCCCAACAAAGATCTTCAGTTATTAAACCCAAAGCAGACATTTGTACCGGTGTCCAATATAATCTCCCCAAAATCTTCTGATGAATAAGCCGCAATTTAAGATCCATTTTGCTTCTGTATCCAACCCTCCACATATATTCCCAGGCATCATCATTAATTACACAATCTAAATCTAATTCCCATTTCTCCTTCAATTTGTTCCATGACTCCATCACTGAATCACCCTCTCCCATAAGTTTTAAATATGTAGATACATTATGTATTGATAAACTAAACATGTTCCAACCCGCCGGCTCCTTCGCTAATGGTATAGACAACATATTGAACACACTAGTTAATAGACACTCTAATTCCTTATATCTATTCCTCTCACTTCCACTTAAATGAAACACTTCCTGAAGCTCCTCAAAGGTCAACAAGCACCCATTCTGCAGTAAATCACCCAATGACAATACACCTTTTGAAATCCAGCTTTGCCAGTATAGAAATCTGTTTCTCATTTGTTAAGCAGGATTATACCAAATTGACGACCTAAGATTCACAAAAACATTTCCATTTAAATTAAGTATCCACCATGACATTAAGTCTTTAGTCACCTTAATAGTCGGCAACTTAGTAGACCTTTTAGGCAATCTACCCATTTAAAATATATTCCCCAAACAGAATGGTACAAAGCTTCCCTTTCAATAGTTAACCAAATTGGTTCTTCCTCCAACTCTATATTTGCATATAGGGCTGCTTTTTTCAAAATAAATCCTCTATAATACTTCCCCAAATCTGGGTATCCAAAACCCCCTTCCTTTGTATCCCGTAGCAAAATGTATTTCGGAATCTTAGGAGCCTTCCTCTCACCCCAAAGAAAATCCTGAAAAACCTGATCAAGGTCTTTAAGCAATTTGTTAGAGAAATTTAGAGGAATCGATTGCATGACATATAAAATCTTTAGTAGAAGTGACATTTTTATTGTATACGTTTTTGCCCAAATCCCTAAATCTAATCTTGACCACCTCCTAATATCTCTCCGAAGGGTATCCAACAACTTAGTTACATCAAACTGAACAATTTACCACATATCTTTGATCAGAAAAAAACCCATATATTTCACATACACTTCAGACCATCTGCAGTTCCATCCTACACAATCCCCTCTTCTAACTGCAGTTGAAAGTAGGAACACCTCTGTTTTATCCAAATTGATTTTGTAACCTGAATATTTGCCCACTTGTTCAAGTATCTCCTTAAGAACCATACTACTTCTCTCAAGATTAGAGAGTATCACTACCATATCATCTGCATAAGAAAGTACTTTCACTTCCTTTGTCCTAAAATTTAGACCATATATTCTTTGTTCATTCCGTATCAATGGTTCCAATGCAATTTTAAACAAAAAAGGTGATAAAGGACATCCCTGTCGCGTACCTCTGCTGAGTTGAAAGGTTCAGACATCATATTATTAACCCAAACACGCCCTAAGGCAGAACTGTGAAGACAGCAAATCACTTCCTCTCTACCTATTTCCAAATCCCATTTTTTCCATAGCAAAATCTAGAAAGTTCCAATTTACTCTGTCAAACGCTTTCTCAGCATCCAGGAAGACCAATGCAGCATCGACACGTTTATCACTGTAAAGGCTTATTATGTCATCAATGTCCTTTTCTTATCATAGCCAGATCTACCTTTCATGAATCCCAATTGTGACTTAAATGATACTCCCAATGCAACTACTCAATCTATTTGCCAATATGTTAGTAAAAAGTTTAACATCCACATTTAATAATGAAATTGGCCTATAGTTCTTACATGCTTTACTATCCCTTCCTTCTTTCGGTATCACAGTAATCATGGCCTCGGTCATTGATCGACATAGATCTTCCCCTTTTAAAAAGAATTAAACAGGTTGCACAAAATTGGAGTCAAGAAAGTCACATCGGTCACGCTACTGTATGATTAGCGGGGTAGAGAGGAGGAAAAGGAAGAGGTAAAGAGAAAGGTCTTGAGGCTTCTTCAGAACTTAAGGAGGTCCTGCTCAAGACGCACAGGGAGAGGGAGGCTATTCCAGAGAAGGAATCCCACTGAAGAAAGCAAACGACCACCAGCTCTCTGTTTAGCAAACTGCTTCACACACAAGTAGTTGTTACCAGAGAAACACAGATGTCTAAAAGGGGAACATTTGATCAGGAAAAGTTGAAAACAGAGTGGTCACCGGCCCCAGATAGCAATGTGAATGATACAGAGGGATTTTAATGTAATCCATGCTAAGACCAGGAGCCAGTGTAGGCTTTGTAGGGAAGGAGAAATGCGGTTCCTGGGCTTTAGGCCAAGGATAAGTCTTGCTGCCCTATTCTGGGTTAGCTGGAGGTGTCGCAGAGTGGACGAAGGAAGATTAAGGAAGCGGCTATTGCAATAGTCTAGCCTGGAGAGAACCAGAGACAGGGTAACATTGAGTCTCTGGGGGAAGGTGAGGAAGGGCAGAATTCATTTGAGAAGGAAGAGCTGGAAGTGGGACTTCTCAACAATGTCCTGAATATGAGAGATGAAGAAAAGGGAGGAGTCTAAGATGACTCAGAGATTCCAGGCTTCAGAGGAGGGGGCAGGGGGAGAGCCCATGGAGAAAGGCCAGAGTGCAGGAGAGAAGTAGGGGGCAGGGGACCTAATAAGGAGAATCTCTGTTTTGCTGTTATTGAGGCAGAGGTCATTAGCAGTGTTACAGGCCTGGATGGCAGAGAGGCAGTTAGGTATGAAGGAAGATGCAAGGGCATCAGTAGGAAGTTTGAAGAAGAGTGGTTTGTTGTCAGCATAGAACTGGAAGTTGGGGGAGAAGGAGGAAATGAGGCGTGCCAGCAGAGAAATGTATATGTTAAAGAGCCAGGGCAAAATGAAAGGAGCCCCGAGGGATGCCACAGGAGGAGGAGGAAGCAGGGAAGGAGAAAGGGCACAGAATGGTGTTGTCAGTAAGGAAGGAGGTAAGCCATTACAGTGCCCGCTTCGAGATACCAAGGTTATCATGGAGCCTTTTTATGTGGATGGAATGGTTCACTGTGTCAAATGCAGAAGAGTGATCAAGGAGGATGAGGACAGCAGGGGGTTTGGAATCAAGGGATGCAAGCAGTTCTTCATGGTTGTTCAGAAGAGCAGTTTCCGTGCCTCTGGATGCTCGGAATACAGAATGGTGGTCGTGAAGACGGCCAACGAGTTTGGCATGAGAGTTGAGTTGGGGGATGGGCCAACTTCTCAAGCAGTTTTCCCAGGAACGGGGTGATGGAAATATGGCAGTTGTTGGCTGGGCAGAAAGGGTTGCAGGTTTTATTTTAAGGAGGGGGCGCACAAGGGAATGCTTGAGGGAGGATGAAAAAGAACCAGTAGCAAAGGAGTGGTTATAGAGATCAGCAAGAGCAGGGACGAGAGAGGAGATGTTGTCCTTGATGGTTCTGGACGAGCATGGGACAAACTGTTTGGACAAGACCTTCATGGATTTGGCAACTCTGGTGACTTCTTCTGGGGAGACAGGAGCGAAGGAGGAGAAGGAGGAAGGAGGAGGGTGAGTGGTTGGGAAAGGCAGAAGGGGAGGGTTGGGTTGGAAGAGTGCATGACAAGGCTGTTTAGTAAGTCGTGGGGTTTGGAGTTGAAGTGAGAGGAGAGTGCATTGCAAAGGGCTTGGAAAGAGGTAGGGGCAGAAGATACTGCGGACGGTTTGGCAAGTTCCCTGCAGCTTGTGAAGAGTTCAGCTGTATTGTTGGACACTCCAGACACTTGTGCCTGAATGTGGGCTATTTTTTGGCATGGATGGAGAGTCTGTAGTGTCTCTGGATCAGGCGGCAGGCCAGTATGTCAGAGGGTATGCCTGAAGTTTGCCTCTTCCGTTCAGCAGCCCTGCATTTACGTTTTGGTATGCGAGTTCAGAGTCATACCAGGTGTTACGCTTGGAGGCAGGTTGTAGGTGGATCCTCATGACTGGGGCAAGGATGTCGAGGGTGTTGGTAATGGAGAGGTAGAGATTGCTAAGGGCAGTGTCAGTGTTAATGTCAGAGTTGGGATGGCAAGGGCGAATGAAGGTCAAGGCATCAACTGACACTCATTTCATTGGAGGGATGTTCGTGAACGAGGTTGGCAGGGCTTTTGGTGGAGTTGTCATGAGACCATAGGGACCCCGGTGGGAGGTAAGTAGAGAGTGGTCAGATCAAGGGAGATGGGTGACCTTGGGAGTAGTGAGAGGGAGATTGGAGTGGATAATGGCATCCAGTTTGTGTCCAGCAGAGTGGGTTGGACCTGAGGGAAGGATGGGGAGGGATAGGGAGGAAAATATGTCAATGAAGAGGGAGGTTGATGTGCACAGGGAGTCGAAGTGAATGTTGAAGTCACCCAGGAGCAGTAGGTTGGAGGTGGTAGAAAGTAGGGAGGAACAGAAGTCCGCCCACTCCAAGAGAAACAGAGAGGAAGAGCCTGGAGACCAGTAAATATGGAAGCCATGGTCAGAGTGGTGGGGGAGATGACCTTTTTGCATACTAGGTTTTCAGAGGATGAATAGAGCTGAGTGGGTAGGATGGAAGAAGGGATCCAGTCAGGGAAGATTAAGGCAACCCCACCGCCTGCACAGTGAGGTTGTGGCTTGGAGGTGATCTAAAATCCGTCAGGAAGAAGTGAGTCGAAGGAAATGACTGAGCTGGCATTGAACCAAGTCTCAGTGAGTGCAAGTATGTCAGCGTTTTCAAGGAGAAGGGAGATGTCAGCGGAATGTTTGCTGGCTGAGCATACGTTGAGCGTCGCCACATGGAAGCTATCTCTGGCTTTGAAGGTTTTTCGTAGTGGAGTACATGGGTGTGAAACATTAGTCAGAGGTGGCAAAGAAGAGAGGGTAGCAGGGCAAAAGGCAGGAGAAGGAAGGAAGTTAATGAGGGACAGTATGATTCGGTTAAAGAGAAGCAGGTTTGCCCGAGGGCCTTGAACCAGGATTGTGCCCCTGTGGTAGACATTGAGGCAGCATCGAGAAGAGAAGAAGCCTGCCAAGAGGACTTCCCACTTGGTGCCGCCGTTGGTAGTGGAGGAGGGGGGGGGAGTAGAGAGGAGAGGTCCATAGGTCAAGAGATGGGACAGAAAAAAAATGTTGGTGAGGATTCTCTGGAGGAAGCACCGACATATGTGTCTGCAATTGGGAGGCCAGGGTTTGCAGTGAGGATGTCTCTTTTATGCTTTTTACATCCGGATTTTGTGAGAGAGGGAGGGTATGTGGTAGTGTAGCAGTTGGAGTAGATTTGGGAGATGGAGAGTGTCATTACAGAGCTGGAAGGAACAAGAGGAAGAGAGGTAGAAGAGGGTTTGAGGGTGCTGCTGCTGCACTGCAAGCTCTGAACACAGGCACACAGGCAGCCGAATGGATGTTAAGATTGCTGGGCACGCAATAGTATAGGATGTGTGCACACCAATGTATATTTCCAAACTAGCATTAAAACTATGCTGGATGAAATATTACACTAACAGGCAGACAATGCAGGATGAACCACACCTATATTTAATTTTTATGCTAACAGGCAGACAATGCAGGATGAAAAACACATCTACATTTGATTTTGCGCTAACAGGCAGACAATGCAGGATGAAGATAAACCTAAGTTTGATTTTATGCTAACAGGCAGACAATGCAGGGTGAAAACACACCTAAATTTGATTTTACACTAACAGGCAGACAATGCAGAATGAAAACACACCTACATTTGATTTTACACTAGCAGTCAGACATTGCAGATCATATATATTTATAATCAATAGTCTTGTGATAGAACCCTCAGTAACTGCACGTACTACACCAAAGCTCCCTCACTGAGAAACTCAGAAACTCTGGAGGCCTTTGATCCAACAAAACTAAAGAGATGTGCAGATTTGAACCCTGCCAATACAGGAAGGAAAGAACACGAAAACAGGTCTTCTCTATCTCTGTCCCAAGAAACTGTAACTTCCACCCTGTCAACATCAGACTCGCCCTCTAACTTCTACAGTTCAGGAAGGAGATGAAGACACTCGCTTCAAGGAATGTCTTCTCCCCAACGCCAATCCCATGATGATATAATACCCATCCAATTCTATCTCAGCTGTAAGACAGGTCTGGAGCACTATTAGATCATGATCTTAAAGATAATCAAGACTCTCCTTTCAATAAACAATATGTGAGTGTCATCTAGTGATCCAGGAGATCAATCCAGATGATAATGAAGTTTGATTAGGAATTGATCTCACCAGTTGTTTGAACCACCAAGGACAGACATGTACATGAGAAAGGGGAATTACTACCTACTGCATACTCTTATACGAACCAGTAAAGACCTGTTCCCCCTTAGCATTGCATACCACTCTATCGTTACAGGGGTGTGTGAGTTTGAACAGTAAATTACATTCCACACCTCTTTGAAAGGCATGTCCCATTTTAAAGAAATGTAGTGCAAAGGGCAGAATAAGGTCTGCTGAGTGAGGAGAGAAGAAATTAAAACATGATCAATTACCATTTTGAGAACCATCATCAAGTTCCACATAATCGATGGCCTTGGATTTGATCACCCTGAGTTCTGATATTGTGTTCAAAAGGTTAACGAGGGAACGATTTAATGAAGGACTCTCTTTGTTGGTGAATAGGTCAGTACATGTCAATACTAGAGGATCCATCGATGGTAACAACTCTTTGCTATGCCCCAGTCCAGATTGTGTAGCTAATTTGGGTCAATGTGTTGCCTTTGGACGTGAAGAAGCAGTGTTAGAATCCTGAGACGTATGAGGAATACTCACCTAAACTGAAGCAAGAGGAGAATTCAGCAGAACAGATACTGAATTATCTGACGGATGAGGGCAAGAATTGTCAGCAGTTGGAGAAGTGTGAGTGTATCTCTTTTCTTCCACCTTTTTTTGATGCATTTTATCCTTCATTTCGTATTTATGATCTTGATTTTCATATAAAGAGTATTGATGTGGGGTAGCATCAAGCGAGTTACAATTCTTCTTTTTTGCAGGCATGGAGCAGGTTCTAGAGGGATGATTGTGTTTCCTCCCTGGCTTATTTTTCTTTTTGCTGCATGTTCTGTTAATACTGTGTTTGAATACAACCGATGTAGCAGGTGGGCCCAGCAAAACAAAAAGCACTCCAGTTGGCAATGGGGGCCTCTCCAGCACGTGAGTCATACTTTTGTTGTCTTGAGGCGAGTTGGCAGGTAAGTCTGTCGAGCACATGCCTTCACAATTAATATTTTCCTCATCACTTTCAGGTGATAGTGGAGTTTGTGTACCAATTTTGCTGCAGGGGTCGTCACATATGCTGGCATGCCTAGAAGAAGGGGAGGGAGTCATAACCAAAAGGCCCCTCAATTTGTTTCAGAAGACAGAATTACATTTTTTGTTCGGTCTGGATTTCAGCACAAGAAATTATGATTTCAATATAGTAGTCATGTGAGAACTATTGGAGGTATCTGAAGTTGTAAAGACAGAGCAGAGGAGATAAAGATCCCTACCAATACTGGCATCCAAAAAATCCAAGTTTCGGGAAGAGAACAGATTATTAGTTACCATATTACTCAGTGTTCCATTGTTTTCATAGAGTAAATGGTAATGATTTCCGACACAATTCACTTCTCGAAATGAATTGTAGCCTAGTTCGGTCAGCAAATTGGTGTCAATAGAAGGGATGCCATGATAAGAATTCTCTCGTCTAGCTGATTGTTCCAAAACAGTTTTAGTCGTGAAGGCAGTGTTTACTGTTCCTTAACCACCCATGGGGGAAAAAGACATAATTTTTCCTACAGATGAATAAAATACAGAACTGCTGGCCACCTTGTCCAGATGTAGTGCATCAATAAGAGTACCAGAATCAGTGGCCCATCCTCAGATGAATGAGCCTTGTTTGAGCAGCGAATATTCTAGGGCATTTTTTAATCGACCAAACCAAAAAGTTATGGTAAGCGGCATTAAGCCAAAGTCAGTCCTACCTTGCAAGCAACACCCTTAGCACTTATGTGCTGGCCACGCACTAACCACTCTTTTTGATGGCTTATTCTCTGTTCTCTCCTCCTTTCCCTTTCTCCCTTTTCCTATTTCCTCCCCTTACTTTCCTCTATGCACTTACTCTATCAGAATATGTCCTGGGCCTACTATGATAGCAACCTCGTCTGTCTCCTCCTCCCTTACTTGTACCCCCCCAAACCCCATCCAGCACTATCTGAAATGTCATTAGGCCTAGTACGATAGTCGCTCGTTTTGTTCCTCCCCCTCCTTTTCTGCACCCCTCTCCTTTTGTTTTCTCTGGTTCTACCAGAAATGTCGTCAGGCCTAGTACGGATTCCATTTCCTTCCCACTCTCACCTCCCTTCCATATCTATGTCTTACGTCTTGCACTATCTGAAATGCCATCAGGCCGAGTACGATAGTTAATTTCACAGCCTTACTGTTCATGGCCTGTAAGAATGTCATTGTATTTTCTCTTGTTCGCTCCCTTGCCTTTAAGCACTTTGAAACGGATCTGCATGATTTATCCGCAGCTGATTTTCCCGCAACGGAAATGCTTGCATGGGAAATGTACACATTACAAAATGTTCATACATTTCCCATGCAAACATTTCCATTACAAATCACCCAGATTTCCTCGCTCACACCCTCAATCACACCCCCACCCCCTACTTACCTTTCCTTTTGACGCACTGTGTCCATTTAGCGCTGGTTCCCTTTCACTTCCGTGAAGCGGAACCGGCGCCGCAGTGTCCTTTTTTATTTCTTTGTATTTTTTGGTTAGGGTGAGCTGCAGGGGGGGGGTTTCTGGTGGGGTTGAGGGGTGTCCCCTGCAACCACCGTTCACTGCAGTGAGCGGAGTGTTGCGGGGGACACCCCCCACCCCTATACCGACCCCACCGAAACACCTAAACACATACCACAAAAAGTTCGAACTTTTGGTAGTTAGAACTTTTCATGGTGTGTGTTTTAGGTCTTTTGGTAGGGTCGGTAATTTTAACTCGGACATTTCGTCCTATTCCCTTTGAAACACATTGGGGGTCATTACGAGGTTGAAGGCAGCTATGGTGCTAATGGCACCATGGCTGCCTCCAAACCCGTGTCCGGGTCCGTGGTGTCGGAATGGGGACTTACCGGGACATTCCGACCCTTGCAGACATGGTAAGTCCCCATTTCGAAAACCATTCACCATTCCCATTTGAGCCCCTTAGGGCTCAATGGGAATGGGGAAGGAGCTAATAACAGGCCCGCAAGGGACCTCCGAATGCGGCAGTAGGGGGTTAACGGCACCGGCATCCTTACTGGTGCTGTTAACCCCCTACCGCCGTACTCGTAATGACCCCCATTGTGTATAGGCGCTATATAAATGAACTATCATATCATATCCCTGACTGCAGACTGCTGACTGCACTAGCCAGCACTTAGCTAGCGCTTGTGCTATGTCAAGTACGTCAGTGAATCAGCTGAGACACAGTGGGCGTCAAAGCGGCCTTTTAAAACTTTTAAATGACACTGCTGACTGCACTTTTCAGCACTTAGGGCTTCATTACACGGATGGCGGTAAGGATTTACCGGTACCGGTAAAATACCGGTACCGGTAAATCCTTACCGCCTTACTACGAGGTCCCTTTGCAGGTTAGGTGATTTAACGCCTACTTTTTGCAGGCGTTAAAAACCAACCCGCAAAGGGACCCAGGGAGCTAATTACGGTACCACAATTTGCGGTACCGTAATTAGCGCCTTCTCCATTCCCATTGAGCCCTATGGGGCAAAAATGGGAATGGGGAAGGGCAATGGTTGAAGGAGGAATTACCGCCCCGCCAACCCTGGAATGGGGCAGTAATTCCCCTTTCCGCCAAGGCGGTGCCGGTATTTTACTGGCATGAACCATGGCGCTAATAGCACCATGGTTCTCCGCCATCCGTGTAATGAGGCCCTAAGTCAAACATGTGTTCCTGTTCATTGTGACTGTTTTAGGTTATAGTTGCACGGAACAGGTTTTCCCAGAGAACAGGGAGAAAGGCTTCTTTCAGGGTAGGCGAGCTCAAGGGTTTGCAACTTAGCGCGTTGGGTCAGAGGAAAATAACACCATACCTTGGTCTTTCTCTGGTAAAGGATGCACTCGTTGAGTATGCAATGAGTCAGAGCTCACTGTCAAGAAGGAGCTTAGCAGGCTTCATATTTAGAGAGGGCCTCCTCATCATCTGTGAAGGTGTCTCTTTTCACGATGTTTCAGGAATACTACTCAGGTCTTGCAAGGTAAGATAATAGACTCTTCACGTTTATGTGGGGATGGAGCTGGAGTGGGGTCCCAAGCCCCTATCAAAAGGTTTCAACTAATCAAAGATGCTGGCAGCGCCCCACCTTATGCATCTTTCATTGCCTTGTTCCCCAGGCGTTCAGGTGTGGACCCAGGTTTGGCCATTCATAAAATGATTATAGGTGGGCCGTGTAACTGAAGCCCACAGTCGCCAAGGAAAAGGGTAGCCATGTACGTGTTTGGTCACACTCCTATCCCATTCACACATGAACAAAGTCCAACAGTTGGAAATGTACTGGATTTTGCACAAGTGGTCCACATAGGCACTAGAGGCTGGTGAAGTCAGTCACTGAATGGGCACATTTATTTCCCACTAATCAGCATGAACAGCCAAGCTTATAGCGGAAGCCCTAACCAATCACAAATGTTTCAGGAGGTTTACCCTCTGAATTTGTTTTTAAAGAATGGGTAAACATTGTACAATTTACAGCACAACTCTAGCAGAAAAAAAAACAAAGCCATTTAGTTCAGAAGGGCAACACAGGAAAAAATAAATAGAAGGCACCAACAGTACCCAAGCATTTCCAAATGAATGCTGATGATGCGTCAGGCGACGATGTATGAAATAATTCTGCCAGTGTATTACTGTATTACAATAGTGGCTGTGTCACTATATTGTAGTATTGTCACTGTAAGAGCAGGCTCATATTGCTGCACGCAAGAATGCTGTAAAATGACAATTTCATGCTGACTGTGTCATATGCCAGCATTAATCCTGGAACAATTTGTCTTGCAGGCATAGTCGAAAGAATGGCATACTGCCATCATAAATCAAAGATATCTGCCAGGCAACTCCCGTCTGCTCGTTCCCCATAACTAGAAATCATCAGCCCAACCTCCAGACTGCATGCATCTCTCCGCGCGCGCGCACACACACACACACACACACACACACACACACACACACACACACACACTTTTTTTGCAAATATGGGCCTTACAGTATGGGCCATGCAAGTATGGGGAAGCAAAACAACCCTGGTCTTGGGTTGAACATGGGGCATGCATGAGCTGGGGACAATCTATGCGAAGGGAAAACTATGTTTCCTGACTGCATCAGCTGGCCCACAAACACTTCCTGCGTGGCTCACTGCAGCTGCGGGAGTGCTCGCTTTTCACTGGAAATGTCCTTTGGCTCCTTCATAATGGTCAGCAGGGTACTGCCGTGTCAATCTCTATGTACGAGGCACCTCTGCAGGTGGAGAATTCCAAGGAACAGCTCTCGGAACACTGCTAGAATTATTTAAGGGGTGCCACCAACTATGGGAGCTCATATAGCTAGGGTGTACAATGATACTCAGATAGAGAAGCAAGAGTAATCATGTACCCTCACCCTGTGGGCTGTAGGGTTTCATAGTGTAGCACATTTCAGTATGTGTGTCCCTTTTGAGGACGTAAAGACACGAATCAATTAAAACGTGGGGTGAACAGGTAGGTAAAATTTGGCAATCACTAAGACCTCATGCCAAAGGGTTACAATAGGTCTTTTAGTCTTCCATCAAAAGAAACTGGAGGATAAGGGAAATAACCCAGTCCTGGAACATTGTGAGCTTAAGAACAATCTCAGAAGGCACTCTCAATTGTCATAGTATTTTAGCAGAACTGACGAATGTGACAAAAAAAGCTTCATTGTTCTAATGTTTAGAGAGCCGGGTACCACATCCCATCACATGATATAGGACCTAGGGTGGTTACCGCCCCCGCTCACCTTGGAGTAGGGTGGTAATTCCACCATCCACCAAGGCGGACACGGTAAAATACAGGCAGAAACCATGGCGCTAATAGCGCCATGGTTACCACCTACCGTGTAATGAGGCCCAGTATCCCTGAACAGGAATCCAAGCAAATCACTGCATTGAAGCCCATAGTGTAACCATGTAAAAGCAGCAAATCAGACACCCACACCACTTGAAGAAGAACCAAGCGAAGGAGCTGTAGGCTGGAGAATATAATTCATAGTAAAAAAAGACATGCATGTTCTCTAGAATTCAAAGAGAACACTTTCCAAGTGAAGATGCTAAAGAGAGTTGGCTGTCGCTCTTAACATCCCTCCTCCTTAATGTAGGACGGAGGGTAACCAGGCTCGCTCGATATTAGAATTGCCTTTGTTATCAGTGTATTGCTTGAAATTAACCACTCTTCGATGTAAATTGGAATTTTGAACAGGAATGCATATTTGAAGGCCACTCATGGAATGCATTTTACTCTGATGAGGTTTAAAAGCTGGCTTCTGTCTCGCAAGAATAAATGATTGGATACTCCCTAATTTTTGTTGACGGCGGGACAATTTGTTGGCGAGGGAGAGTCTAGGCATATATTGAGAACAAGTAACAGATTGACTACCCCTCTCTAAATGTCCTGTATGTACAACAGGATAGGGTGTGGAGAGGCTACCTTATTGATAGATACAACCAGCACCTAGGTGAGGGCAATTATTTGAGCACTATGTTTTTCATACAAAATGAATTTCTCTTTAATAATTCTTCATAAAAAACATGTTAAAAAACATTGCAAAATTGGATCTTTTGATTACCATTCATACCAAGAATTCATACAATAAGATGTTCCCTCTTTTTAGTGTAACTATTTTGTTCTATTTTGTTATTAGAAAAGACAGAATCCAAAGCACATTTTAGAGGAGCTGCTATAAAGGGATTCTGTGTGGGCAAAAAATGCTTAACACAAAGGCTTGTTTGTATTGCATGCAAATTGGAAGCATACTTAGGTTGTTCTGTAGTGTCTTTGTTAGAGAAACTGTCTTTGAGTACAGGATTCACTATGCCCTCCATCTCAGCACAATGATTAGATAATTCAGATAAAAATTGATCAGCCAAATATCTTTTGGTGATTTTAAAATATGCCTTGATTTAATTATTAGGAAAACCATTATCGGGCATATAATTATCATTATTTTATGTGTGCTTCATGTATGGGCTTCTTTCTCTTTTTTCCACATTCCTCAATAGGATTATTGATTTTCTCTTAAGCAATAGTTTTTTCCTCTGATACACCGACTTCCTGATATACCACTGTATTTCTTAGTGTTCTCAAACCTTTTTGTTTTTACATGATAGAGCGTCAGGGGACCACTACGGTGGTGAAAGTGCACAATATAAATATCCTTTAACATTAACATGAAAAAGAATGCAGCACATGCCATAACCCAAACAGACAACATAAGACAATTTTAAGCCACATGGTACAACCAAAAAGGGGTAAAAATAACCATTATTCCAAGGGTTGGACTTGGAGACCCCTCCATTCACCAAATCAGAGATCACATCATGTAGCCCCGCTGATTACCGTAGTCACCTCTTCCATCCCACTCTTCCCACCCTGTGTACAACCACCTTGCCCTACTTCCTGCCCCCTACCCCCCTGTGGATTTAAAAAGACAGTACAGGACAATAAAAGACACACTAGGAAATACCGTTAAGTCTCATGTGTCTGGCTTCATAAAATCTCTCAGAGTGCTGAGAGAGCCCAGCTCAGCTCCCTCCAACCCCTTAGCCTACACCCTCCCCCTAAGGGCTCCTCCTAAGGCACTCCTCACTCCCCAGCTTCTACCCTCCCCCTCCCAGCATACTCCCCCACCCTCTCTCCTACGGTCCCATGTTGAACCATGAACAAGCCCCACTCTTCGTGAAATGCTAACACCTCATCTAGGGCAATATATGTGAGTTTTTCCATGAGATAGACTTCCAATACCTTCTTCAACCATTCCCCTTTGTCAGGTATCACCGGGGCCTTCCACCTCTGAGCCACTACTATCCTTCCCACTCTCAGAAGGTCTTCCCACATTGCTGTAAATCTATAATCCCCATACCCCTGCGGTGCGATCCCAAGAAGCACTGAGCAGCTCAGCCGGAAATTGGCACCCTGGAACCTCTTTCACCCAACTCAGCAGTTCCTTCCAAAATACCTGTATCTTTGAGCATTCCCACCACATATTTATATTAGAGTAACTCGTTCTCCACAACCATGGTGCACAGTGGTGAAGACCTCACAAACCTTTTAGAGATCTGCACCGGATCCTAGTGCCACCCATGTAGGATCTGAAAATTATGTTCAATGGCATGCATGGAGATATTCCCCTGAAATGTCAACTTTAATATTTTCTTCCACAAATCTTCTGGGACCTCCTCTTCCAACACTTTGTCCCAGTAGGAGGTAAACCTCTTTTCCCCTCTGGCCTCACTCGTCACCAGGACTTTATACATTTGTGAAATGATGCCCTTCCTAGACTGCAATGTCTCTAGTATTTTCTAGAAAGGGGTGAGATCCCATAACAGGGCGTCACTCCATTTTGGGATGAGAAGGATGCCCTTCAACGTCAGATACTCAAAGATACCTATTCTCGCCTTCCCCAACATTACTCACACCTCCTTAAAGTCTTTAACCTTGCACCCACGTAGGATGTGGGCATATCTTTCAAGACCTTTGTCAGACCATTGTTGTGCTCTCTTGAATCCCTTACTGCCTAGTGATACAGGGGGACCCCATAATGAAGTGAGTGGAGAGGGCCAAGAGGACAAGTTCCTGTTAGCCTTAGTATTCCTCCACATTTCCACACATTGCCTAGTGTTGGGTGGTCACAAATCTCCCTGTGGATCTCCCTGGCCGAAGTCCACAAATGATCCCACACCCTTCTACGATAAGTGATGCAATCTTCTAGAATGTCCAATATGCCCTCTGGTTGTCAGGCATGCTTAAGCATAACCCTGAGCTGCGTTGTTTTATAGTACAACATTAGATTCAGAAAGCTGAACCACCCTTGCATCTTGGGCAGGGTTAGAATCTCGCAAGCGATGTGCACCCTCTTCCCCTGCCATACGAAGGAGAAGTACATATCCTCCATCTCCTAAACACTTCTGGCAACTCTGTGGTCAAAAATTTGGAATAGAAATAATAAACACGGAAGCACGTTCATCTTGATTATCATCAACCTGCCAAGAGTGCATCACCCGCCACTTCAGTTCCCCCTAAATGCTGCCACCAATGGAGTACCTTCTCTTTGAACAGCCTATTGAGGGTCCTGAGTATTTCATTCCCCAGGTATTTTATCTTGTCTGCTACCAATCGGATACCACAACATTCCTCCCCTCTAGCCTCTCCTGTAGAGGCACTCCTATCAGCATTAAGAAGGACTTAGTTTGGTTGGTTTTCAGCACCCGCTAGGGCTCTGTAAGTTCCCAAACCTGGATAAGTGCCCTGAGAGACTTCCCTGTGTCTGTAAAATAGTACAAAATGTCTGCAAATAGGGAAAGCTTGAACTCCACACCATCATAGCTCAACCCCCTCACCCTCTCATCCCTTCTAATGGCCACCACTAGCAGCTCTATCATCAGTAGCAAAAATTCCCTCGACAACCCTTCCATTGACTGCCACTTTTGCTATAGGCCCACTAAACATGTCTCTCACCCAGGCTCTAAAGTTGTGTCCAAATCCAAACCTCCACAAGACCTTGTGGTGAAAAACCCCACTCCACCCTATCGAAGGCCTTCTTCGAGTATAATGAAGACAGGTAGGCCCTCACCACCATCTTAGATGCATGGTCAATGATGTTCAGTGTCTTCCTAACATTTTTTGCCCCCTGCCTTCCCCTAATAAACCCACTTTGTCACCATGAATCAGCACTGGGAGGCACTTGTCCAAACTATTTTCCAAGACCTTCGCCAATACCCTTACATCTACGGTGAGCAGTGATATTGGCCTATAGAATGCACACCTCCTTGGGTCCTTTCCCGCCTTAGGGATAACTGATATGAGGGACCTGAGCATTGTTGGGGGTAGTAGGACCCCTCTAAAATCTTGTTAAATACTTGCACCATCACAGGCGCCACAAATGAGAAGCACATTTTATAAAAACAGACTGTAAGTCCATTATCCCACAATGACTTTCCACTCTTCATTTCCTTAATTTTAGAGATCACCTCCCCCACCATAATCGGGGCATCCAATGCCTCCACTTCCATTCCCTGAACCTTTCCGGAGCTCCAACCCACCCAGATTTCCTTAAACTCTCTGTCATCCCCTACCGCCTCTGAGGAGTACAGTGTGGCTACAACTCCCACAATACAGAGAAAAATCACGCAGGCTATAAGCACATATGGGAAATTACCAGGTCATTACGGCCCTGCCCCATAGGGCTCAATGGGAATGGGGAGGTCGGATGCACCGGCACCATTGACAATGGTGCCGGTGCATCTGACATGCTGTGCTCGCGGGTGCCGCTCTGCCCGCCAGGTCAGACCTGGCAGGCAGAAAGGCACCCGTGAGCACAACTCGTAGTTTGCCGGTCCAGGAACTACGGTACCAGCAAGCTTACCGGTGCCATAGTTCCCAGACCGGCAAACTTGTAATGAGGTCCACTGGGTGTTTTTGCAAAATGTTGGAGAAATTATTTCCATTTTCTTTCATTTATTTATTAGAAATTACACACAGCACTGTTGTAAATGTATGCATTTATTTATTTTACTTGAAATGGTGCTGAAATAAATATTTGTAAATGCATTGCATTGTGCCATTTTTCACTCCATGTGCATGCCATGCATTGGTAACAAACATGCAGTTTTTGTTTTGAGTTTGCATTGTGGGAATTTTAGTGTAATTTTGTTAGTGGGAAAAGTGGTGTTAATAGTGACAGAATGAATGAAAGAAATAACACTTGGTAGATTATAATGGGTCATATTGGCAATATGCATGTACTGGTACTATATTGGACTTTGACACAGGATCTGGAACTTAAACATGCTGTTGAAAGGGTTTAAATGCGGTTTTCTTTTCTTTCGCAAAAAAAACAGAGTGCTGCTGAAATTGCAAATATGTGTTTTTAAACAGTTATGAACATGCTAATTAAAATAAAAATTGGCAACCACACAGCATTGTAAGTAACCGCCACTTGATGTCAGGAGGTTGGACAAACGAGAGTATGAATATTGAGTAGGTTAATGCAGGGTAAGTGGCAGGAGCCCTGTTTGCATGCATTTGTAAAAGAGTTGGAAATGTAATTAAAAAAAATATATGCATACCTGTACTTTTTGTTGATAGAAACAGATGTGGTGATGTGGTTGAATCTGCAAATAGAAATCTTTGAGATTTTTACAGTAGTTTGTGATGCAGGTGCTTGGGAGTAACAGGCGCCATGTACTCTGAGTGTTCAACAGTACATCTGAAGTGTTGCACTGAGATGACAGAGTTAGATGCAGAGGTTTTGAATGTGATTGGTGGATGGGTGTGTGACTGCTTGAAAGTAGCCAATGAGGGAGTGCAACGAAGAATAACGTGGAAAGGGAAGAAGGGCTGTCCTGTGTTACGGTGTCCGCAGACAGCGCAGTAGTCCACGGACAGAGCGTGCCACATCCAGGTCTTTTAAGGATGCCTGGCATGGAAAGGGGACTGTGGGGATTAGCCAATGAGGTCTTCTGGTTGTGCTTTATAGGAAGAGAGGGTAATAGTTATTTTCATTGCTGTGTGTAGGGAAGGTGGCTGTGGTTGTTCCGATGAGAAGACTTATTGTGTGGATGGTCGGAGATTCTGGGATAGTGAACCTCAAAAAGGTACACAGAAATGTGTGGCCTTTCTACTAACCTTGGATTGGAGGGAGTGGAGGCTTTTTAGTATGTTGTGGCTGGGCAAAACTGGGAGACTTTATTTGCACATGGCAAAAATATGTCTCATTTCCAATGTCCCGATATCATTGTGGTGCATTGTGCAGGACAGAGTTTGGGGTACATCAGTGCAATAACAGATGTCATTCAAAGATATGCTGAAGGCACTAATAGAACTGTCTCCATGTGCAAAGGTAATCATTTCACATATACCTCCTAGGGCACTCTGGAGATGCACCAATATCTTTTGTCCTCAACAAGACGCAGGAAGGCATTGTATGAACAAAGGGATATATTCATTTTTGCATGCTGTTGGGATGGCATCCTTCCCCAATAAGAACATTCTTCTGGATAGTGGAAGTACTTTGTTCATTGATGGCACCACTTTTACTGATTGTAGCAATGCAATCTTTCTTGAGAATATTCAAAATGCACTCAGAAAGCTCTTGTGAAAATGATGTAGAGTGCATGTAAGTAGTTGTATGAAGAATAAAAATACAATAAAACCAAAACCAAAAAAAAGGTTCTTTTTGGCACCACTAAAGAGTAAATAACTTACATTGCGCTTAATTTCTCTTCCCACCCACTTCATTTGGACGATCTGTCCGTGGACACCATGGATGTCTGTGGATGGCACGTGCCGCATCCAAGTCTTTTGAGGGTGCCAGGCATGGAAATAGGACTGTGCAGTCAAGGGGATTCGCAAATAAGGTCTCGTGGGTGTGATTTGCAAGGAGAGAGTTTGGCAGAAGGTGTGTTTGCTGAGATGAGTGCAGGCAGCTATGGCTTTGGCTATGTCTATGTCTTTCAGGCGGCAGAGTGTGTGGATTTTGGGGGACTCGTGGATCAATTGGTTGAAGGTGTATGCAGAGCAGTGCGGTCTGGCTAAAACTCTTGGATTTCATGATTTTCATGTGCGATGGTATGGAGTGCGCAGCATGAAGTGGGTGGGCTTGCTTCCATTTTGCGTCAATTTGGTCACACTGCAACATCCCGACATTATCATTGTTCATTGTGGAAGGAGCAGTTTGCAACGAAGGAGACATTTGGCAAATTGAAGGAAATGGTCACAAATTCTATACTGACATTTTCTTGCATTTCTCAGAGACAGATGTGGATGCACTCGAGTTTGTTAGGTCCACAAATATGGAAAGCAAGGCACAATGTCAACAAGACTCTGTGTGCATTTTTGGGAGATGTTGGCATGAAGTCTTTGCATAATGACATTTTTTAATTTGACATTGCCAATATTTTCCACAGAGATATCTTAACAATGCTGGTAATCAGGTTTTTCTGCAAAACATTCAAAATGCTTTGAAGCACTTTTTGTAAATATAAAAATTATTTTCAAGTAGGTGAAAGCACGGTGAAAATAACATGCCTACTGTTTTGAAAGTTGAAAATAAAAGTTTAGTTTAGTAGAATGTTGCTTCGTTTACTTTAAAACCTGGAAAAAACATACTAAAAATAAAAAAGGTTCTTTTCAGTGCAAGCACTTTTCACGTAAAAGAGTTGAATGTTTTTGATGCCACCACCACCCACATTCTTTAGATGTCCATGGACTCCGAAGGGATTCACAGGGGCCTATAACTTTTTACTATTTTTGAATTGTGAATGGTGGCTCTGAAAAGAAGCTTTTTTTAAATTTTTTTGTGTTTTATTTTTTTTTGGCTTTTATTCACAGGCGGCACAAGAGAGGGGAGGGAAAGGGAACCAGCCACAGGGATGAAGGGGCTCGTGGAAAGAGGAAGAGGTTTGGTGGGCCCTAATCAGGTAGGGGACAGTGTTTATCATGCTCCTCTACTGCAGCCTACAGCACTCCGAAACTGTTCCCCCCTACAGAGCGGTGTGTCACAGTACATACACAGCACTGTCACCCTGAAAAGATAAGGGTCAAGTGCATTGTGCTGACCGGTGAGGCTCCTGCAGGGATCTTCTGCCCCACAGGAGTGTCCGTTGTGGTGGCAGGAGTGCTTGATGAGGGTGAGGTAGTGGCCATCAGCCCACTCGTTCCCTTTGAAATGTTTGACCTTTAGCACTGCTCTCTTGTGATTTGATCTGAGGTGGTGCCGCATGGAGGTTGTCCCGTAGCTGTATAGACCAGGCTTTCTGTGACTGATTACAACCTTGCACGCAGTGCATCAAACCTTGTCCGCCCGAGCCTTAGGTACACCCCCGATGGTGTAAAAAAGCTGCCACACCAACGATTCACATCAGGAGCTGGAGAAAAGTACTTCCAGTACTACATCCACATCTTCCTCTTGATCCACTTCTGTATCACCATGCCTTTTCCCCTCTCCAGGCCCACCATATGGTGGTGGTGGTGCAGCTGCTTTAGCCATGGATGCCATTGTCTCCAACAAGCACAGAAGCAGAAGCAGAGATAGATAATAGCAAATCCAGCAGCAGGTGCTCTCTCCTTGACAGCCAGAAAAACAATGAGGAACACTAGTGGGGGGATCCCTTTGAGGGGCTGTCCGCAGATGACGTGACTGTCCGTGGGCATTCGATCCACAGATGGGACTTCAAAAGTTATAAAAGGTTGCCAGATTAACTAAGACAGGGTCTAGGAGCTCTGCAAAGGTAAAGTTTCAGCTTCAAACACGCGGGATTGGTCAAAAATACAGTGTTTAACTGTCTGGACACTGTCCCCAGATACCCCATGCGCACAGCATGTGTGCAGTCACATTATGAAGTCCACGGACACCCATGGACACGACGGCTGTCCTGCGGACACCCATTGCATGGGAGACTGTGTGCGCATGAGTGCTAGCGTCCGTAGGACACGGGTGGAGTGCCCGAACTAATTAAAAGTGTGACATATATTAGCGGACATGTCCAGACAGGCGAGGAGTCCGGGGGCACAATGAGATCAGGTTTGCATGCATGCCAGTGTTCGTAGGACAGGGGTGGACTCCCTAAGCTAATTAAAAGTATGACACGTGCGTGCTGACATGTCAGACAGGTGCAGTGTCCAGGGATACAGCGACATCAGGTGCACATGCATGCTAGTGTCCGCAGGACAGGGCTGGAGTCCCCGAACTAATTAAAGGTGCAACACAACCGAGCGGACATGTGCAGACAGGCGCGATGTCCGTAGCACCTCCATTTTGATTACGGACAGCCTAAACAATCACGCAGTCCATGGACTCCAAATTGGGCTTTTAAAAAAAACACACATCAACAGTACACATACACATATTTATGAAAACAAAACCATGAAATCAATTAAGAAAGAGATGGGAAATCAGAATGGGAAACATATGGGAACATTGGGGTTTTCTACGCACTGTTCATGAGGGGTGGAAGGGATTGATGTTTCATCATAGTGTCATTAATTTAGGGAATTTGAGGGGGGTGATTGGTTGGACAGGGTGAATGGGCACAGGTACAAGCCAGCATTGATATTGTATATTTTCCTTTACATGATTTTTAACAAAAGACATCAAATGTATAAAATTATTATTTAGTTCATCAATTTTTGCAGATAGGTGTATCAGTTCATTTTGTGCATTTGCAGTTAGGGGTTGTCTATGGCCATCTTCAGGTTCATTTAATTGTAATTCGGGCCCACTTTCGTAATTCCGACAATGTATTGGACAGGAATGCGACTTCGCCACGGATCGGGTCAGGATTGGACTGCGGTTCCCTCGCCATGGACGGTCTCGGCCTGGTTCTGCTCACTGGATAATTCTACCTTCTGGGTCAGCTCTGCTAGCGGCACTGCACAGCGGTCTGGATCTCTGGTTCTGACAAAAGTTCTCGGCACTGCACGGCGGTCTGGTCTCTGGTTCTGACAAAAGTTCTTGGCAAAAATTCAAACAGCTCGCCCGGCTGTTGAATAGTTTGATTTGGAGGCCTGCTGAAAAAGGATTCAGCTTGTGGATTCAGGCCTCTCTGCTACAAATTCTGGAGTTAATTTCTGGTCTCTTGAGATTGATGGATTTGAAGTCTGGATCTCTGGATGTGAAGTCTGAAGTCAAAATGCTACGCAGAAAGTGAAAAAGAAAAGTCCTATCTGTCTTCCAGTGGCTCTTTTTATGTGTTTAGAAAGTGGGTGGGTCGGCTAATTCTGCATGCCCAACCCTCTCAATTTATCATTGGCCAGTTCCTCCTCTCTTCCTTGATTGGGGGAACTGGGTTGTGAGTCAGAGTGATGAGGTAGGTTTATGGTCAGAGTATCCTCCCCTTGTCAAATTGCACACAAATCTATTTCTGATCCAAATACATATTTATCTATGTACCATTTTTCTAATATTATACGTCCAGTTAACATATTTTCTGTAGCACCAAACCATCCGATCCCTGTCTTTGTAAGATGTTGTGTCCACTTATGACAGAATTCTTCCCTTTTCATCCAGATCATGACCTCTAAGCCTTTTGAATTTTACACAAATGTGCACCAGGGATATGGGTTTCAGATGATAAAGTACAGATTGTTAACATGCATACATTTGGAGTAACAACCTTTTTTCCGCTACTATCCCCAAGAACATACCACAGGGTCCTAACACCTCTTAAAATGTGCACAGAAAAATCACAAGAATGATGATGTTATTTATATAATTTTTACAAGTCCGCACTATGAATTATCCATCTTTTTAAAATGATGCTCTGGCCCCAAAGGGGTGTGGCTTTCCAAAGCACATGGTGGCATTTCTGGTTTATCCACTTCCCCCAAGCTCAGCTTGCTCACAGATGCAGTGCCCCTCCCACTTCTCCTTCCAAGAGGAAGCCATTTTACGACCCCCCCAATATAACATTTGCCTGAGTCCAGGACAGGGCTTGGTTCAATTTCCTGCAGTCTGCAGGTACCACTCCCCTAATTCAATCAGAGAGGTGTCATCTCCTTTTGGCAGGGGCAGCAGGATGCAGCCAGGCCTGGGAACACAGCTGCTGAATTCCCTCTCCTGTCGGGGGTAGTTGTCAGGCAGAATCCAGTTTCATTAAGCCAGGCTTCAGCTAAATTTCACTTTTGTTCCCAGTTTTTCTTCATTCAAATCCAACTCACAATTTTTACACATGCAGCTGGAATGCTGATTCTAAGTTCAAAACTATGACATTTAACAGTTGCAAACTATGTGACACTCAAAAGTAGGTCACTCATTTAATTTAAAGATTTCGATTTTAGTGGTTTTAAATCCAATTTAAGTTAAGCTGCTGACATCCACAGCTCAGCCAGTTTTGTTATAAACATTGTTTTGGGCTCTTCATCTTTCCAGATTTTGTATGCACACAAAACTTCATTCTGCCAGATGTCTGCTGGTGTTCAGTAAGATTTTTGAATATCCTGCAATGTTTGAAATAGACATTTTGAGCTTGCATTCAGGAAAACAAAGGTGATTTTAAAGCGCTTTTTTAGCCAACCGGCACTGCTGTTTTTCCTTTGGCACACATTTCACTCATGGTACTCCTGGCCCATCATGCTTGCACTGGTGGGTGGCAGGTTAGGCAACTATTTTGGTGTGCGCACAAACTGCACCGTTTTCCCGGATTCTGGCGCAACTGTGGGCTTTTCCGCCATCTTGGATTTTCTAAGCCCACAGCACCAAATGTTGCAGCTTAATAGTCCAAACGTGGGTCAGGACACCCAACAGGGCTTCTATGAGCACTTGGTTATCCCCACTCCTCTTTCCATGAACTTGTACTTCTTTTACTGCACAACGCATATGTGCTTTTATAGCAGCAGTGTGTACAATTATTTTGGATGAGCAAGGGAAATGCATATGGAAAAGATTTGTACAACCTTTCTAAGTGGTAGTTGATGTGTAAACGTTTAAAATGCTTATAGGGTTATCTGTAGAGTAGTGTTTACTAATTTCTGGATATATGTGTGACTGTTTCAAAGCCAGCAATGAGGGAGTGGTACAAACATAACCGTAAAAATTGTAGACGGGCTGTCTTGTGCGATGGTGTGCACGTGCAATCCGGGTTATTTAATTAAAGCATAACCTGGAGAGGGGATTGCAGAGACCACGGATAGTCATGAAGGACCATGGATTATGGTCCTTATTGAATGCTAGAGAAAAGCATTTGGGACAGAAAATTGTTTCTGTGTTTTGTTCTTTTTCTCTAGTATACGATTGTCCATTATTACCATCAGCATAGTAGAAAATGCTAATGTGAATGTTGGAGAATCTTAGTGAGTCTAACTACTTTACTGAAAAATGTAAAGTAGATGGAGTCTATAAACTTAATTTCATAGGTTTGTATTAGTGCAACTTAACCATAAAGTCCCTTTAAAAAAGTGTTTTCACTGAATATATGTATTCAGTAAAAAAAAACTTCATTGAGAGAGTATTAAGGTGATCAGATTTAACACAGCAAAACCCCTGAAATTCAGCAATCACATTTCAAACAAGTCAACTTTAACTATGCGCCCCCTTGTGCACAGCATATGACCACAATGATAAAATCACTGATGTCATCCCTGGTGACATCACTAATTACATCATATATAACATCACCAAAGAGATCAATAATTACATCAAATGTGACATTACCGATTAAATAAATTATAATATTTGTGTTGACCTCGTTTAATACATATTTTATTTTATTACATTTAACAATAATAACATGACATGGAATAATACACTGATACATAAGTATGATATGATTATTCATGGAGCATTCATTTGCCTTACTTATCAAC
Organism: Ambystoma mexicanum; assembly: GCF_040938575.1. Lineage (NCBI taxonomy): Eukaryota > Metazoa > Chordata > Amphibia > Caudata > Ambystomatidae > Ambystoma > Ambystoma mexicanum. The sequence goes on from NC_090933.1 coordinate 1,101,466,546, forward strand.
GTACTAACTTTAAAATTAAAATATGTAACATTATACAAATGTTTTGAATTTCATGTATTAATAAACAATTACAATACTTCAAAGTACCCGATTCTGCTAAATCTATTTTAATTATTTGAAAAAGACTATAATAAGTATATGCAGTAGTGTAAAAATAGATAGAAGTACAAACCTGTTAAATAGTAAATTATGAAAATCGTCAATGTTCACATTTAAATTTACAATTCTTCTTACTGTAATAACATTACAGGAACACATTCTTTTCTAAATGACAAGTTTTATAAAAGAAAATACATAAGAAAGTGTCTGTGTGCATTGTGATAACCTATAATCTAAGAATTCGAAATATGTGATGCAGGTCCGATAGCACAGTGAGTAGAGCGCTCGCTCCTGCTAATGCAAGTTCGAATCCTGGCAAGGGCCAAACTCAGCCTTTCATCCTTCCGAGGTCAATAAATGAGCACCACACACCTTGGGTAATAATAAGCAGCGCTCAGATACCTGAGGGTTCGTAGCTCTATATAAGTGCTAAATTATTTTTATTATTATGGTCAATTTTCAAAAATAAAAGCAGTTACTTATACTACATAATTGTATACCACCCGTTATATATAAAATAAGGGCAGAATGCATTTTACTGTATAAGTATGAAATATGTACGTATGTTATGTTAAAAAGCAGAGTTGTAATTTCAAAATATAATTAATCAAAGCAGTGACGACAGTGATGTCATGCATGATGTAACTAGTGATGCCATCAGTGATGTCATGTATGATGTAATTAGAGATGTCACCCATGATGTAAACTGTGATGTATGTCATTATTGTGGTCATACTTTGTGCTAAAGTTTTTCACTGAATTTCAAGGGTTTTGTTTTTCTATAGTTTCTATGGGGCCGACTAGCCATGGCCTTCAGCTGTGGCCGTTGTACATGTTACACCAAAAGTTTTCTTCAGGCCCACTATCCATGTCCTTTGGCCGTGGCCTCTGTACATGTTCAATAGTTTTCTTTGGGGCCCACTAGCCATGGCCTTCAGCCATGGACAGTGGTCTTGGCCTTTGGCGTGGAACTGTAACTGTTCCACCAATAGGTTTCTTTAGAGCCCCCAAGCCATGGCCTTCAGCTGTGGACATGTTGTAACAAAAGGTTTCTAATTGGCAAACTAGCCATGACCAGTGGTGATGGCCACTGTACATATTGTACCAGTAGGTTTCATTGGACCCACTAGCCCTGGCCTTGGGTACAGAGATCCATTACCCATGTCTAGGAGATATGATCACTGCAGGTGTAAGTTAGTTTTTTTTTCACTATTAACCCATTCCTGTGAGATTCCTCCAATGTCCCCCCAATAATGGCAATGAACTACACATAAAGCGTCATTGAACTACTCCTGCCCACAGGTATTGCCCCGATAATACTCGAAAATCCCAAACTCTTACTTGTCCTCACAGACACTCACACAGTGCCCAGCCACCCCCCTCCTCTTTCTACGGTCCCCTTAATTGCTTTTTTCCTCCATGGCCCTCTACTGGCCATTACCCCTATCACTATTTGGTCCATGTGACGCATTTTTGTTCTCTGAGGTGGACTTGATTGAAATGCAAGTGCTGAATTGCAGGCGTTTTGTGAACACCTTAACTCTCTATTAACTGTAATCACCATAGGTTCCACTAGACATGCCCTTCAGCCATTGCCACTGCACATGGTCTACCAATACTACTCTTTTGGGCACACTACTAACTTTTGTACTTATGTATATATGAACCTTATTTGTCCCTCTGGTTATGCAATGTATGTACCTTACTCTCCCCTCTCCACTATGTAACTAGGTTTTAAGTAACCTTTGTACTCTGTTGCACCCAGTGTTAAGGATTTCAAACAGGCGACGCACAACTTAGTCTCAGCCCAGTATGCAGCGATCAATTGAATTGCTTATGTTTTAATGTTAGATTCAATATTGAGATGGTACACCACTCATATCACACCCCCTTTTCAAATACCTCGGGTCGCAATGGACCATGAACCAGGCTGGTTGATGAAAAATAAATCATACCATTTTTAATATGGGGCAGCAATCACCAATGGGGTAATAAGAACAATAGGAATGTAAGCAATGCACTTAGTTTAACCTTCTATTGACACAACTACAAAACACCAGAGAAGAGGAGGACTTTTTGATTTTAGGTAAAATAGTACTTGAGTTAGAATTTCACCCTGCAATGTTCCCTCAGCCCAAAAATAATCAATTCTAAGTAGATAAACAGGAGCAGCAGGTAATCAGGAATGACAAATGGACAACATAATTGAAATCCGACCTTCCCTCCCCAAACATGAAAGAAAAACAGATTTTAAACCCTGGCAATGCTAAAAATGACACTCGGAAATGGATGAATAAAACAATGAATGTGTATAAAGCTCTTGAAACAAAAATAATTATTTACTGGAGCAACACTGGAAAGATACTAGCAATCACAAGCAATGGATTGTGCAAAAGCATACAATTTGAAATTGAATGTAAGATTTAAAACAGTTTATAATCAAAATGACACGTTGGAAATTTTGCAAACATTTGTAATTCCCGCCTGAATTTACCAAAATGGTTTTTATTACAAAATGGGGGAAATATTGTAAATTGTGATGTGGTTTCTGTGTTTGGGGTGTAGCTATGGCTCATAGGTACCATATGGAAGTGAAATTAGGCTGGTAAATTGAGTGAGTTATGCAAGATCTAGTGAAGTGCGTTTTGAGAAAATGAAGGCGCGAAAAAAGGAAAAGAAATCAGTTTTGACAGCTTTACTCTACACTAGAGTATTCAGGCTAGGCTACCAGATTGAGACACAGTAAGCTCCAGGGTTGACTCGCGAATTCAACCCTAGCACCTCTGCGCCTGCCCTGGCAAACCAGTCCGATTACTTGAAAGAGGACTAAAGGCTTAGGATTTCACGAGACAAAATTATTAAAGATGTTGGCGCTAGCACAAGAAATCAAAGGCAGGGTTTCAAGAATGATTTTTGACAATATTACAAGTTATCAAGATAAGGATAGGATGACTTAGAGAGTGGAACTTAGGACAAGGCAATGCAAGGTATACTATGGTTTTCTATGGTTCCTATTGATACTCACAGTCCACTTTTTAGTTTGGATTTTGGAAAGTCAGCGGTGTGGCCACCACACGGGTCTGGTCTAACAAAGGACAGACGGGCAAATTCAGCGGGACAAGATCAGCTGGCCAGGGACTTAATACCAAAGGATAGTTCTTCTGGACTGGCAATTCTGGTTACTGGATACTATAGGTCAGCAGGGTGACAACAGCATGCATTGAGTGGCGGCAAGCCAAGCTGGATCAGGATGCCAAAAGTACCACAGTTTCTCCTGGTTACTGGGAGATTAGTGGGTTTTAATATTGTAGGGTAGGCCCTACTGGAGCAGGATCAGCAATGCCTGGGTTTTGCAGTGTGCCCTACAATAGGATCAGCAATGCGTGGTCTTGTTGTTGGAGTATGGAGTCTGAGAGATGAAACAGGAACAGGGACGCAGCACAGGAAATCAGGAAGAGTGTCTGTCTAGGGTCTTGTCAGGGTCCCTTATTTATAATGCAAAATTACATCATCAAGATAGAGGCTGGGCAGGGTTAACTATGCCTGCCCCTAAACTACTTGGATTGGGCAGGGGAGCTAGTCTCCACCTCGCTCTCAGTTGGTTGGATTTCTAAGGGAATTATGTCAGATTTATGAGGTGAGGTTTACAATGTCCAAACACTCCCACATATACTTTACTTAAAATCCGATTTTACCAAAAACATACATTTCTTCAATTGCAATCTCTTGACAAATTATACAAACAGGTTAAATATTATGTGCACCCAGATCAGTCCAATCCTCAGGTCTGTGTGACCTTGTTTCGTCTTTCTGATTCATTTTGGTAATTTTACACATTAAAGATTTGGCCTAAAAGCCACAATTTTATACACAAATGCGAAATGTCCCCAGAAATATATGTACAAAATGTTATGTTTGCCACATTAATACTTTCCTTGGAATATGTCATATTTGATAACTTCTGTTCCCCATGCAGCAATGAGTTCTATCAATTTTTAAAAGATAGCCCAGAAAATTAGATTTAAAAACTGCAAACTTTACATTTTTGCTAATTCTTTCTGCAGAAATAAAAGTCTTTAAAGCTTCTTTATAACATTGGGCCTCATTACACGGACGGCGGTGGACCAAGGTGCTATCCATGAGCCAACCAAGCTATTAGCACCTTGGTCCATGCCAGTAAAATACTGGCACCGCCTGGGTGGAAAGGGGAATTACCGCCCTATTCCAAGGTTGGTGGGGCGGTAATTCCCCCTTCCCCCATTGCCCTTCCCCATTTTTGCCCCATAGGGCATAATGGGAATGGGGAAGGTGCTAATTACGGCACTGCAAATTGCGGTACCGTAATTAGCTCCCTGGTCCCTTTGCGGGTTGGTTTTTAACACCTGCAAAAAGCAGGCATTAAATTCTCCAACCCGCAAAGGGACCTCGTAGTAAGGCGGTAAGGGTTTACCGGTACCGGTCAAATACCGGTACCGGTAAACCCTTACCGCCTACCGTGTAATGAGGCCCATAGTCTTTGTAACCCAAAAGGCAGTCCCTTTGTTACTAGATCCTGTTTTAATTTTCTTCCTCCAACTACAAGCAGCTGTCATTTCCTTCCAGGTAAGGGGGTTTCCAGTCTTAATTGAAGGTTTTATTGCCCCTTCACACTTGACAGGTCAGTGTCCCAGGACTGCTATTGTCCCAGCCTGGAGCACAGACAAATGTCTGACGAGCGTGTGAACTTTCATTGTCCTGTCCCATTCAAAGTCTTTCAAGCTGGCAATTCGAACCTACGTGTCCTGGATTTATGGTGTATCTACCTTCCTTTGGCAAGTTCCATGGCTGGCAAGTGGTATGACAGGTTTTTCTGAGATTTTGCAAATCCATCCCATGTGTTTTAACTTGTTTAATTTCTTACTTGGTCTTGAATTAAACAAACCTGTGAGAGAAGATTGCCTATGTGTGTATTATCACCACTAACATAATCCCTTTATATTGCTAACTAAGCAGGCTTTCATCAACAATTTAGTTTTAAACAGGCCATTTATTTTCATCTGTCAGCACAGCCCATTTATCCACATGTGTTAAAAACTGCTAGCATCTCTTTCTTTAATTTGGTTTGCAGCTCCTCACTGCCCACACTGTCTTTACAGCTGTAGTCATTTCCTTGCAGCAGTAGTTTTATCCAGAGTATAGATACATTTGCACTTGACCTGGCTCAAAGAATTAGAAGTCTCTTTGAACTGCTGCGCCTGGATACATTTTGGCAAGAAATAAATGTGTGTTCCCGTGCAAGTAAAATGAAAGTTGCTTGTTGATTTCTTTCAAATCTACTTTGACAGGACCTGTCATTCAGGAATTATGCCTGGTTTTTCTGAGGCACAATTAATTATTCTGGGCCTGGCAGGGCCGTTTCTATCACAGTGGTTTCATAATGCACATATGGAAATTGCATAACACAGCATTTTGAAAGGGTGAAAATGGTTTCATTTTGAAGGGGAATTTTTGGCTTTTTGCAGCAAAGCAGTGCTGCCTTTCCACTTGATTCCATATATATGTCTCAGAACACACTGGCATACTTTTTCAGTGTATCCCCTTGTTCCATCTTGCCTGAAGTGTACTAGGCAGGATTGTGCAGCCATCTTTTGTTGCTGCCAAAATGCAATTTTTAGGTCCTGGTGCGCACACGAGCCAGCGCTGCCAGGTTGCTTTTTCTTGCGCAATGCAGCTTGGTGATGTTGTGCAATGCCGTTGAGTGGGTCAATATATCCCACACCAGCTACCTACGGGTTTGGTGTGCCCTACAAATTAATAAACAAACAAACAAACACTAGCTATGGCCTTCAGCCATGGCCACTATCCATAGCCAAACATGTTGCATAGTTTCTTGAGCTCTCACAGTGGCCATGGCCCCTGTGCCTGTTGAACCAATATATTTCCTTTGGCCCCATAAGCCATGTCAAACCATTATTTTGTTACCAAACACCCATTGCTCCCTACCCAGTAGATGTAGGCAATGCAGATGTTAAAATGTTTTTTTTCTAACTCGTTATTCCCGCAATAGTTTCACAGTAATCATTACCAATAACAAGAATTCATGTGGTAGAGTAAAATTGCTCAGAATTAAAACGTTTTCCGTGTCTTCACAAGCACTCATGTAACGCTTACCTCTGGTGCCCTGCAGGAGTGCCTGGTCCGGACTGTTCCAAAGTGTTGCCCCCACTGGATAACCTTGCTATGGTGGATACCCAAGCCACTCCTTCCCCCACTGGTCTGCTGAAGAACTAAAGTCCCAGTGAACAGTGAGGTTGGGAGGGAGCTGGTAGAACTCGGAGCTTCTGGTAAGATGTACGAGGGGGTCTGGATGAAGACCTTAGGGTAAGTGCCGGTATTCAATATGTGTTTCCCAGCTTTCCCCACCACCTCCCCCTCATGCCTCCCTTAGGTATGCTAGCTGGCATGCAGGTGATTGTGCTCACCGTATTTAGATGAAGGAGGAGGGCTGGAGGTGTCGGGTAAGCATCTGACTCCAGTTGGTTCACTGTGAGTAGTGGTCCAGGCCATCTGTAATGCAATGGATGCTGAAGGTGTGGAGGTAAGTCTTTGTACAGCACTGCCTTGTCTTCCTGGAGGTTTTGGCAGCTTGTGTCGTGGGGCGCGGCTTGTTTCATATTTTTCGTTCTTGTCCCGTTGCGCGGTGCGCTTTAACAAAAGTCTCTTTCGCTCTTCCTTTCTACAGTGGGGTCTCGCGAAATGCTGTCCCGGATTGACCGCAGCATGAAAAATGAGTGGAGCGGCTGTCATGGTCACAGGGCAATGGCCACTATCTTTATCATCTAAAGGGTCCAAATGGCCCCGGTCCTGGCATCTTTGGTGCCAGGTTCATGAGAAAGTGTGCTCTGCACACTTAATGTCTGGGGGACATTTTACTGTGGGACTTTGTGGCTGGGGGACATGTCACTCCAGACAAGTGACCAATGCCTGAAGAAGAGACCTTATTGTAGCCTGAGAATGAACGGATCTGGCGAGACAGATGCTTCAGACACACGCAGGGCAGGTTCCATTACCTGGAATTGCACCAACTCCTATGCCGCAGCCATCACCACCAGTTCAAGTGGTGCTCCCAGAGGCAGTGCCACTGGCCCCGCCCAAATGTTTTACCGGCGATCCTAACAAGTATGCCATATTCATGAACCAATGTCGACTTCACTTTTTGTGCTGTCCTGGTGCCTTCGCCTTCCCTAACGATAGCGCAAGAGTTGCCTTTGTATTTTCATGCTTCAGAGGCAGTGCAGCGGACTGGTCTATACCATTAGTAAATCAGGATGATCCACTACTCAGAAACTTTGGAGAATTCCAATGGGAATTGGAAACATTGTTTGCTAGGCACACCCAAGGACAAGCCCTGGATAACAAACTATTGTCCCTCAGACAGGGAAACCATGACCTGCTGACATATATTGCCACCTTTAATTGTCTTGTAGCACAAACAAATTGGCCAGAAGAGAAGAGGACCACACTATTTTATCAGGGATTGCGTGGTGAACTAAAGAATGTGCTAGCCTAAGTGGTAAACCCTACTGAGTGTTGTGCAGAGTACATCAACCAGACGGTACAACTAGACCATAGGTTGCAGGACCAAAAAATGGACTGCATAAGAACTGAAGGGAGGTCAGTCTATATGCGACCCCGGGACAACCAAGTCAAAGTCCATGAGCCAACCAAGCCCATGCAGATTGGGGGTTTACGGGCTGCAGTCTCCAAAGCGGTTCCCTACCCCCTGAATATCTTGATTATCTGGATGTGTTCCAAAAGAAGCAAGCAAACACCCTGCCTTCACATAGACCTTACGACTGCCAGATCCTTCTGGTCCCCGGAGCACAAATTCCCTGCAGTCGAATTTACGCTCTAACGGAGCAAGAAAATCAGCATCTGAAGATTTACATAGATTGGTACCTAGCTAACAGATTCATCGCCCGTCTAAGTCTCCTGCCTCCTTGGCTCTCTTTTTCGTACCCAAGAAAGGGGGGGGGAACCTCAGAACTTATATAGATTATAGAGCACTGAACCAAATCACAGTTAAGAACAGATATCCTCTGACACTCATCCCACAGCTACTTGACCAGGTGAAGAAGTCTCAAATCTACACAAAACTGGACCTACGAGAAGCCTATCACCTTGTGAGAGTTAAAAGGGGAGACGAGTGGAAGAAGGCATTCCAAACCAAAAATGGGCTTTTCGAGTATCAGGTCATGCCCTTTGGGTTATGCAATGCACCGACAGCATTCCAATTCTTCATGAACGATGTGCTTCACAAATTGTTGGAGGTCTGCATCCTCGTTTACATGGACGACATTCTTATCTGCTCAACGTCCAAGGAAGACCATGTTGGCCATGTAAGGGCAGTTCTGGAAAAGCTTTGTCAGCATCGGCTCTTTGATAAATTGGAAAAATGTTTTTTCCATGTCACGGAAGTTGCATTTTTGGGCTTCATGCTTACCCCACGAGGAGTTCACATGGACACACGCAAAGTGGATGTCATCCTTCAGTGGCCATCCCCAACAACTACCAAAGGAGTGCAAAGTGTGCTCGGATTTGCCAACTTTTATAGACGGTTTATCCCAAGGTTTTCACAGATAGTCCATCCAATCACCTCTTTACTGAGAAAGAATAAAAAGTTCTTCTGGTCCCCCGAAGCGGAAAACGCCTTCCAGGAATTAAAACGGGCCTTCACCTCAGCACCTGTTCTTCGGCATCCCCGACCTGACCTGCCTTATGTGGTTGAAAAAGACACCTCCAGCGTGGCCATGGGAGCAGTATTATCACAAAAGGACCCGGACACGGGGCAGTTACATCCCATAGCATTTTGGTCCCGTAGGTTTTCTGCGCCGGAAATTAACTATGCAACCACTGACAAGGACCTACTAGCAATCAAAGGAGCCTTCAAAACCTGGAGACACTACCTTCTAGGGGCAAGACACACGGTCACACTCACAGATCACCGTAATCTGTAATACTTGAAAACTGCTAAGCTCGAATCTTCGCGTCAGTTCGCTTGGCTCTCTTCTTTGCCAAATACGATATCATCATTACTTACAGACCAGGAGTGTGTAATGGAAAAGCAGACGCTCTGACACGCATGGGTGAGGACAAAGAAGCTTTCCCACAATCTGAGCCAGTGGCCATTATTCCCAAAGAACAGATTCAAAATCCGATTACTGCAACCGCCTGCTGGGAAGACTTGAAGACCGATCTCCAATCTCGGAAGGACCAAACAGCCCAACAGGAGTGGTTGGTTAAGGGAAACCATTACTCCATCAAAGATAACTTACACTATTTTCAAGGAAGACTATATATCCAGGACAAGGAAATGCTAAACAAAATAATAGCAAACTACCACGAGTCATTAGTGGAAGGACATCCTGGGATTGCTAAAACTCGGGCCAATATTCAAAAGAACTATTGGTGGCCAACCTGGAGAAAAGACCTTGCCCAATTTATTGCGACTTGCAGTGCTTGCGCGCAACACAAATCCCGGAAGTTAAGTACTGCAGGGTTGCTGTGTCCATTGTACCACCAGCACCATGCCATACACTGTCTATTGACTTTATTACCGAGCTGCCACCCTGCGACGGGTTTAACACAATCCTGGTCATAGTAGACTTATTCTCAAAGATGGCACATTTTATTCCATTAAAGGGGCTTCCCACTGCCTCTGCTCTGGCCACTGTTACATGGTTTCCCATCTGTATTGATTTCAGATCATGGAACTCAATTTGTCTCACCTCTGGAGGAGGTATTGTAAGATAGCCCAAATTGATCTTCGAGTATCCCCAAACCGATGGTCAAACTGAAAGGACCAATCAGACTCTGCAGCAATACCTGAGATGTATTTTGCAGCAAACTGAAGGATCCTGGAAAAGCATTCTCTGGTTAACCAAATTTGCCTACAATAATTCTTTCCACACTAGCACTGGACAAACCTCATTCTACACAATGCATGGGCAGCATCCTCGAACGTCCTCCTTTGATCCACTTGACGAACTGGAAATGCCAGCAATTACCTCATTCCACAAGACCATTACTCAAACCCTTAAAGAAGCAACTGAGAACCTGATCAGAGCCAAGGAACAACAGAACAGGTTTGCAGACAGACATAGTAGGGAGGCCCCACGCTACCAAGTCGGAGAAAAAGTATGGTTGGCATCCACGAATATTCCATTGAAGGGACCTCGAGCCTTCCATCCCAGGTACCTAGGACCTTATCCCATCAAAGCCAACATTAACCCTGCTGCCATGAAATTGGATTTACCAGCCAATATGCGGATCCATCCGATGTTCCATGTTTCTCTCCTGAAACCCATGAAACCAGATACTCGGATTAAAATACCACCTGAGCCTGATATCATAGAAGGAGAACTGGAGTATGAAGTCAAAGGCATTCTGGATTCCAAGATAGTGTGATCAAAACAATACTACTTGATTGACTTGGAGGGTTATGAACCCCAGGACCACACATGGGAACCTGTTGAATTCATCCATGCTCCACGACTAATCAGACAATTCCATCGTGACATTCCCACCAAACCGGGACCAGGGAGAAGAACGCCCGTGAGAGGGGCCTTGAGGGGGAGTGCTGTCATGGTCACAGGGCAAGGGCCACTATGTTTATCATCTAAAGAGTCCAAATGGACCCAGTCCTGGCGCCTTTGGATCATGAGAAAGTGTGCTCTGCACACGTTGTGTCTGGGGGATGTGATACTTCCTCCCCAGCAGGCTCCCCATGTGCATCCAGGCCGGGCGTGGCCATAGGGAAACATTGGGGTGCACGTGCAGCAGTCTCTGGGAGTGGCAAGGTGGGGCCACAGGTAGAGCCAAAGGGGCGTGGCTGGGACCAGGCTATTTAAGCCTGCCCCACCCGCATGCAAGTGCTTCGCATTAGTCTGCTTCTTGCAGCGTAACGTTTACCGCCGCCTGAAGCGCTCTTACCTGATTCTAGTTCATCATCTTCAGCGCGCATCTCATCTGTTTCAGTATAACATCTTCAACACACAGTTTACCTGACTCCAGCCACACCATCACTTGAAGCACAGCTTACCTGAATCTGGCACCTCATCTTCAGTGCGCACCTTATCTGCTTCCAGCAACACCATCGCTCAAAGCGCAGCTTACCTGACACCCGCAACACCATCGCCGGAAGCGGATCTTACCTGACTCCTGCAATTCCATCACCTGCTGCGCATCGCATCTTACCGGATTCCCATTGTCAGTGGAGTCGAGGTGCATCCTCACCTTTTCTGGGCGTCCAACTACGCGGGAGCTCTTGTTCTCACCCAGCATCCTCACAGATCCATCCATCCAGTAACAGCTGACAGGCCTTCGGATAACCGCCTTCCGTCTGACGCCGCCAGGCCATCCCTGCAAGAGAAAAGGACACACAAAGTTAGAGACTACATAAATATCTTATGCTTGGTCACGAAACACATAATCTTTGCGCTCAACCTTGAAACCCCAACTTACCTTCTATTTGGGAACCTCATAAACCCCTCTGGCACCCATTTGGACTTGCTCCAAACACTGCGACTCCGCCTGGCCTTCTTCACACCTATTGGGGAGAGGAAAGACATTACAAGGGTTACGGACAATAATCAAGGAAAAAAGACATTGCAAAAGGATACGGACAATAATCATTGTTATGAACACTTCCCTTCAAAGTGGTTCAGCCACAGCCGGTCTAGGCTGCCACACAAACGGACCAGTGAAGCAACTAGGTCCATCTAAGGTGCCCCTGCAGTTGAGAAGCAGGACGGAAAGCTCATCCTCATAAGAAAACAGGTGAGACTATATGGGTAAACGCATGCTCACCTCATTCTGGAACGAAGGGTTTGAGGGAAATCACAGTCCAACCACAGCATTCTCACTGCCTCTCATATTCTCTCTGGGGCAGTGCCAGCAACCAGAGCAGCCCACACTACAGAAGCAGGGGAAGTAGTCTGATCCAACGGAGCCAAGTCCAGGAAGGGCTACAACCGTGCCCCAACATCCCCGCAGAGACCAGCTGATCGCTTGTTCAAGTAAGCTTTCTTCTAGGTGGGATACCCGGGTAGGAAATGTCTGTAAACTTCAGACTCTTACTGTAGTTTTCTCTGTTTCAGGAGCTGCGATGACTGCAGACCTCGATCGGCAATGATTCCAAGTGAGTAGCAAGACGGAGCCTGATGCAGAGCTTGGATGATGAGACATCTTCGGGTAAGTATGGCTGCAAGTGAGTTTGGGCGTGCACCAGTAAGCTACAGTCTCCGTGCATGTGAAGACAGGAGCAGTACGCATTAAACTGCTCTTGCAGGTAGCAGAAGAAATGCTAAGCACAGGGTGTGGTCCAGGGCATGGTTTTATAGCCTTGGGCCGCACCCTTTTACCACTAGACCACCAGGGTTGTCAGGCTTCGGGTCTGCCAGGTTCCATTTTGAGTTCCACAGCAGGTCCTGTCTTGGTCGCCATGTTGGGGTAAATCTAAGCAACTCCTAATAAACACCTGTGCCAGCCAGCCACCCTGCATGTCCAGCCTCTTCCTACGCTGGCATAGGAGGGTGTGCCTTTTGTCCTTATGCAAATGCTTGGTGTTTTCACTGGAATCGTGACAACCCAACATGTGTCCCTCTTCTTTTTTGTCCAGTCACCTCACTTGCTTTTCCCCTCCCTAACCTTATCCTATTACCCATATCACTCATCGCTTCATGTGAGGCACATTATTTTCTGAGTGCATCTTGCAACGTTGCAGATTACAATCTTGTGTTCTTCCCCTGATTCTACCCATAACTGGCTCCTCAACTCATTGCCAAATTCCAAACATCACATGGTGTCTTCTTTCCTACTCCCAACCAATAGCTTGATGTGATTGCGATTGCTATTACTATTGCGATTGTGATTGCTATTTATATAGCGCCTATGGCCAGGCCATCTATGCTCTGTGGTTCAAAACAATTGGTGTTCCCATAAGAGTGACTATATAAAAAGAAGAGTTTTCAGTCTCTTTCTGAAGTTGAGAATGTTATTAGACTCTGTAAGGGTGTGGGGGAGTTCATTCCAAACAACTAAGCAGCAGGTTTATAGCCTCAGCAGCACACTATAAAATGTCCTAACATGTGTTATTTAAGGTGTAAGGATTTTTAAAATAAATGGGCAAAAGCCTCTCTGTATCAGGCAGCCATGCACCCCCACACCAAGGTGGGGTCTGCTTGATCTACAAACACCAGATCAGAATAATAAAAGGCATAATTGAAAGAAAACGGTCTCACCCGCCGCTTCATTCCAGCATGTGACCTACCCTTTATGCGGAGATCAGAATTTGCTTTCTCCCTATAAACCACCACCCCCTGCTGGCATACGATGTGGGCGAATAGATCTAAACTCTCGGCGGCAGCAACAGGAAATACTGTTTAATAAAATGGAACATCTTGCAGGAAGTATGCTTAGTTAAAATAGAAATAAACAGAAATAAAATATTCGAAATCCAAGGCTGATCATATTTTCATCTGCTGATTGAAAATAAGCTTTTAAAGTACTATTAGATTCAGTTACATGTTAGTGTGTCATGATGACACTGGTGGGCATCACATATTAAAAACTGGCAGTGATTTGTCCTTTCATCAAAATAAAACATTTTTCTGGAACAAATTGTATAATGGAAAACGTTTTTGAGAATGAGCACACAAATCACTATGGTGCTCTTTACAAGCGTGGCAGTAAACAGAAACAGTCTATTACAGAATTTCTGACATATTTACCACGCTACCAAAGTCCATGTAGTAGACAATGAGCCTCATTCCGAGCCCGGCGGGATGGCAGGCGCCGGCAATTTGTAAGTCCCCATTCCCATAGAGTCCTATTGACTGGTGGGCATCACATATTCAAAACCGACATTGATTCTATGGGAATGGGGACCACGGAAGCACCAGCATCATTGTTAATGGTGCCGGTGCTTCTGTGATGGCTTGCCTACCGTGGCCGCTGTGCCCGGAAGTGTCAGCCCTGTTGGGCACAGTGGCTCTGGCAGGCAAACCCGTAGTGTACCGGTCCGGAAACAACAGGGCCGGTAAGCTTACTGGCACCGGTGTTTCCGGACCGGCACCCTTGTAATGAGGCCCAATGAGTGGTAATTACTCCAATGCTAATTCGGCTGGGGAAATTAGTGCTAAAAAAGGAAACAGTATTATATAAGTATTACAATGTGAAATACTGCAAAATACTGCTAAATTCATTTAGAAAAACGGGCGGTAATCAGTGCAGTTTAGAGGTGGAGGAAACTGCATGCCATGCAGGTTATTCAAATGAAGCGACAGATGCATAGTTAAGGCCAGCAAAATTCACCAAACCCACTTTCAACCAACATGCAGTCCTTAGCAGACATGCACCACGTGTCTACAATGTGCTGCTGTAAATCTGGCTGCATAGACATGCAGTGAAGCAGCAGCAGCCAAGGATAGTGGATCAGCAAAGGCAGAGGAGCCGTGTGATGAAGAGGCCCAAACATACCATGTGCCAGCCCCTTCCCCTGGACAATGGGATCACAAGGTACGGCTCCGCCGCTTTTTAAACCTTTTGTTTCTTGATGTATATTAAAACTGGCTTACGATTTGTTTTCCTTCTAAGCATTGTGTTACAACCCGGACTGCAGCGTGCGTCTGGTCGCTACTTACCCACATTCATGCTACTTGTAGCGAGTATATTTGTCAATTTAATATTATTTAAATCTGCTCTCCATTTTTAATTGCATTGTTCCTTGTATGCCAATTACTGGCAGAGGGTGTCTGGCCTCCATTGTACACCGAGGCTCACGCATGGGTGCACAGGTCTTTCCTTACTTTCTTACCACATACAAGATACTAGGGGAAGTCTGTACTCACTGTATTCTACCACTAGGATTGGATTGGCTCTGGTAATTGTCAGATATACACATATATGCAGACTGTCTGACAGCACAGCGGTCGTGAGCAGCGGGAACAAGCCCATCACAGTAAAGTTGCGCCAAAGATAAGCAAGTCTGGGCCAAGTATGGGCCTGCTTGATTTACTTCCTTCTGGTACAGTGCTTCCAATCACTTTGGGATCATGGGATTGGTTAGCGATGCTATCGTATGTGCATAGGATAGTTTAGTGACTAGATGTCTAATCAACTCGCACTCACTGGTTGTGCACGCCTCATCGGTGCAAGAGCTCCTGGTTGAAGGCTCGCCATAGGTAGGGTTCATGACTGGGACGTGGTTGGCTAACAAAGTTACTCACAGAAGTGGCAACCTTACTCCTAGTCGATAGTCCCCTTTCCTCCATACTTTTAGGACATTCCATCAATCGGGATGAGACCAAAGGACTTTTGAAGCAACAAAAATAACTTTTTTGTCCTTTTAATTTTACGCTAGGCTTCCGCACGTGACCGAGCCCCACCTTCCTGAGCTCCGCCCAGCGCATAACCCTTCATTCCTTTTCTATCGCCAAAGTCGAAGGAACAACAACATAATAGAGGATACTTTTTAGAAGGGATGGCTTGTGGGTGTATGGAGGAAAGAAGACTATGGACTAGGAGTAATGTAGTCACTACAGTGATTAACTTTGCTATACTCCTACGCCCCATCCCCTTTCCTCTATACTTTTGGGAGATCCCCAAGCACTGACCAAATAAATGGGAGGATGGTCATTTCCCTTACTGGAACAGGTCCTTAAGAACTGCCTGTCCAAACTGGGCATCAGCCCGGGAGCTCAGGTCAAGACAATAGTGTGACCCTTCGTCACCCATATATGTTCTTTCACTCTGTCCTTTTTTTAAATTAACCTCCTCTCCCCTTTCACAATCACAGTGTCCTGCTATCCATTTGCCCTGATGAAGGCAGAGTATGTTTCTCTAATACGAAGAATATCGTTCCTTTGATTCTGTACCGCCGAAACGCATTGCTACCAGAGGGGACATAAGGTCCTTCACACAACACTGTCAACCAGGATCGCTCTCTTCATTTGTTACCACCAATCGATGGACAAGGATACTTTTTCTCTAAAGCTCCTTTTGATCAAATTTGTCTTGTTCCCCCTAATGCGTTGGCAGACCCAATCCCAACATACAATAAGATTTAACTTTGGGATTTTCACAACTGTATAACAATACTGGTTACTTGCTTCACTTGTGAACTTCTAGCAAGAACACAGTTATTTTCAGGATAATTGTTTTTCAATCCTAAACCTATATTCTTTCTGGTTTGATTGAAACTGAACTTTAAAGCGATTAATGAACTAATTTATGTTAATGCTCAGTTTTATTTCATATTTTTCTTTCATGCACATTCTCTGTTTTTATTGTCTAAAGGACTCCACACTCAATATTTGTATGTGCCAATTATATTATTGATTATATATGTCTTCACATATCAGATTTCACCATGTGTACTACCTTTTTGATATAAAAGTTTCATTTCAATTCTAATAATTTTTCATGTTTTATTTGAAGGAGTGTCTGAACACACATTAACGCATGCAACATTTATAACTTGAATAGTCATACAGGATTGGACCGTGTGAATGACTAATTCATTTACACTTCCCATGGGCCAACCTATGATGTACCAGCACCTTTGTTTTGTTGTAAATACAAGACAATAGTGTCTGCAGAAAGCCGAGGGAGAAGCCCACATAACAGCCTTGGCTATGGACTCTCAAGGAACATATTTCTGGAAGGCAACAGCAGCCGCGTTTTATCACGGACCAACTGTGCATGAATCCCTCTTGGGGACTGAAGGCCTTGAATTGTACACACATCTGAGATGGATGAAACGATCCAACATGAGATAGAGGCTTTTGAAGCCAGTTTGCCCTTTGGGTACCCAAAAGTAACAGAGTTTTGAGGAGCTTATGAGTTTGCTTGCTCTGTCAAGGTAAAACCTCAGAGCTCTTCTGACATCCAGGTTATGTAGAACCCTCTCTGCATCTGAAACCGGGCTCAGAAAGAAAACCAGTAGGAATATGAACAGATGTATTTGGAACTCAGACAATTTTTTGGAAGAAAACAAGAATGAGCGCGAAGCACAACCTTATCCCTGTGAAAGGTCAACAACGGGTGTTCGACAGAGAGAGCTTGAAACTTGCTTATTCTTCACGCAGATGTTACTGCAATCAAGAAGGCCACTTTCCTTGAGCTCTGTAGTGGTCAATGGTTCAAATGGCTTGTGACACAAAGCGGTAAGGACCACATTTCGAACGCATTTTGGGTGAGGATGCCTGACCGGTAGAAAGCCAGCAAAATGCCTCTTGATTACTGGGTTTGTCAGAGAAAAAGAGCAATTATCTTCAGAAGGATAAGCTGCAATGGCTGACAGATTTTTTTTTTTTTATTATGTTTGCTTGGTTTCATGCCTATATATCTAAAAGCACAGAACCCTTTAACAGTTTATATCTCCAAATCAACATAAATCATTCAACTTACTTCTGACTTCAGCCTTATTAAAAAACAAAAAAGGAACTTTCACACATAAAAGTCCAAGTAAAAGGAAAAACAAAATCCAACTTTCAGTTATGACACAGAAGGAGAATCTCCCCAAAGCAAATAAGTGGAAAGAAGAGAGCAGCTGGCAAAACCCCATCTTTCATCCAATACCCTGGGTAGGTTTCCCTTTAAGACCCAGGAGTAAGTCAACACATTTTAGCATTCCCAGTATCGGGCCCACCCTTTCCCCCAGTAATATCCATTCCCACCATTCTGTGGCACATAATGATCTTATTTCATTCATGTGTGCCCCCAGATACAGGGCTCTAAGTTCATTAAGCACACAACATTCAGTGACCACGTGGAAGAGAGATTCCAACTGCTCTCTATTCTCGTAGTCAGTGCTTAATTTGTGCCGGTGTTTGGCAGTTCCCCAACACCGGCACTGTTTTTTCGGCACCGGAACATGTGGCGGGCCGAAATCATGACAAGGCCCTGGGAGCCGGTTCAGCCCACCCAGGCATGGACTTCAGGAACCAGCCCCCAGGGCCACGCGGGACGCCTAAGTTACAAAGGATCTGTAACGTACAGACCCTTTGCGGCCCCGCCAGCGCCTGCCCACTGCATCCATCAAATAAAGGTAACACTGAAGTGTTACCTTTCTTTGATGAATGCGGCAGGCCGCGACACCATAGCACCAGCAGTCAGTGTTACAAAACACTGGGAGAGAGCGGCAGGGCTGGGCAGGGCTGCCTCAGCCCGGCTTGCTCCCTCCTAATGATTTGTATTACAGACTGTCTGTCTCACAGCAGAAGCTGCGTGAGCTTCGGTGGGGCTGTCCAAAAGGGCAGACCCCCGTGACTTGGTACTGGGGGGCTGGGGTAGACTGCTTAGGTGTGTAAGAGAAGGAGTCCCACTCCGCTCCTTCCAGAAAAAATGTCCTGGATGACTTGGGATGGAGGAACGGCAGCACATGGTGTGTAGACACAGGAAGCGGCCCAGTGTGCTGTGTGCAGAAGAAAGTGTTTGGGGTCTGTGCAAAGGACTGGACTTAAGTCCAAGAGAACCCGTCGAGCGCCGGCACCCCTGGGGCTCAAGGGGTGGGAGGTGTGAGGCGGCCTGGCTTTCCTGTCCCTGGGGTGTCTCCTTTCAGGCCGCCCTCTCTGATGTGCCCTGGCCTCCACTTCGGCTCCTGCCAGCGAGGGGCTCCCATTCTATAAGCCGGGGACAGTGCTGACAGCTTGAGACCCCGGTGACAAAGCAGGGAGAGCTGCTCTGGCCCCCGTGCTCACACCCCACGCCTGACAGCAGCACCATGGCAGCCGCAGCGTGCACGCTAGTCCTGCTCTGCGCCCTCTGCTTGGCAGCGCCTTCACCCCTGATGAGGTCAGGGATGCCCTGACACAAGCTGGGACTTCCCGAGGTGTCCAGGATCCAGAAGAGGGACCTGCAGCACCTGCTCATCTTGGATCACATAAAGAAGAGCAAGTACACGGACATGCTGCGGCGGGCACGGTTAGTGGATTGGAGCAGAATGTTTGTTTGCATGTATGAGGTAGTGCTCAGAGTATGGGAGGTCCTGGGAGTGCGCTGCTTTCCCTATTTTGCCAACCTCTGTGGCCTGAAAGTAGATGCATGCAGGCTTGGCATGCGCCAACTTTGCAACAGACCTGCAGATGAACTTAACTGGTCAGCTCTTAAATCGCAGTTCGTAGTTTAATGGTATCCACTACAGAATAATTACTCATTTTACTATAGCCGATATGACAGCTCAGTCGGTTGAGCACTCGCTGCTGCGATGTGTGCGTGATCTGCAGGTTGCAGCTCCAAATCCCCAGCAAGGCCATCTCAGCCTTTCATCCTTCTGAGGTCGATAAAGGAGTACCAACACAGGTACTCACACCATTACCCAGCTATTGCCATCTTATGGTCAGGTTGGTACCACCATTATGGCAGTACCTGGCAAATGTCTATCTCACTGAACTGACCCGGACCGCCAGTTCTGCGGGTGTTGCCCACTGGCTCCGGGGCTGGCATTTTCGGACCAAGACTTTTTGGGCACTGGCACTTATTTTTTTTTACAAATTAAGCACTGCTCGCAGTATCTGCAAATGGCACTTTCCACCCCTATTTGATGTATCTTTAGTTATACCTCCCGTGTGGGCATGATGTTTAAACGGCATCTGAGAAGGAGGTCTCTATAAAAGGCTGAGGGGAATTTCCGAAGGCATGCAACAGGCAGATCATTCAGACCTTTCTTCTTTTTCCATCCATTATAGGTTAAGGATTGTTTATTTCTTCCCTCACCGGTTAGAATTCAATCTGCTCTTTCCGAGATTCCCTTCAATTTAAGGGGGTTTATCATCAGAAATTCAGTATCTAATTCATGGTGGCATAACACCATGGCTATCGTGAGAACCCACTCATTAAAGATGTTATCATTTATCAGGCCCCGAGTTCTCAATATGGAAAATGGAAGTGCCCCATCAGTTGCCATCCATTTATGATATAATGAAAGTGATTTCCATAATACTATGGGAGCCATCGAGGGCAGACGCAATTCGTGGCGGATGATATCTATCGGAAGGGAATTTGGTAGTCTTAGTACTCTACGCCAAAAATACCCATCCATCACTGCCCATACCTTCCATTCTAGATTAAGGAGTGTCTCTGCCCCATAGGTTAGGACTTGAATTACCTTCTGCCTATAGGAAGTAAAAACCGGGACTAGCAAAAAGGCCCCATATCGCTTGTGGGTGGCTATACCTTGGTTCGTTAATGTTTTAAGTTTATCTCTCAAGCGCCTAAGATGGCCACTTTCATTTATGTTTTTATTTATGACCACTCCAAGGTAGACAATTGAATCCACAATTTCTAGGGGGCGCTCATCCACTTTCCACGTAAAGGGCATTCTTTTATTTTTATTCGCTGATGTCATGGTTAGAACTTGTCATTTTTTAACATTCATTTTCATGCCGTTGGTGCTCAGATATTCGTTAAATGCAGTGATTCTGCGCTGAAGGCCGATAGCTGTTTGATCTTAAAATACTATATCGTCAGCATATAATAACCATGGTAGTTCACTGTTATTCAGCTATGGTGGAAATGCTCAAATGTTCTTCTGTGAAATCCATAGGTCAGACAGATATAGACAAAACAGTAACAGGGCCACGACACAACCCTGTTTGAGCCCACAAAATATCCTGATCTTTCTTGACATGTTCCCATCTGTTCCTAATATAATCTGAATTGAAGTGCTTAGCATATGGCTCTGAAGATCAACGAGGGCTGTCTCTGTGCTATAAGCAGGATGAAAACCCGACTGCCTTCGATGTAGAATATTCATGGTCCCAATATAGGTCTGAATCTGACTGGTAGCTTCTTTATCTAGGATTTTCAAGAAAAAGTTGCAGTTCGTGATAGGCCTTAGAGTTTCTGCGTCATCGCGGTCCAATCCTGTTTCTTTCAGAAGGGGAGTGACCGACATGTCTGATGCTGTCAGGAACTACATGAGTATGAAAGGAGGCATTCATAAATCGTGCCAGGCATGGGACGAAGATATCCTTATGGTCCAGGATCATTTTTGGGGGAATTACATTGTCTGGTCCAGCTGTCGGGCACATAGAGCCTAGAGTGGATAACAGGTCCGAGCCGACACTTGCATAAAGCTAAAGGAGGTGCAGTTGTGGGAGTGCTGAAAATTGGGGGAAGGAGGCCAAGGTCCCTGGGGGAATGCTCAATGGGTTTAGTCACGCAGTAATCTGATTTTGGATTTTGTCTCTGGCTTTAAGTATTTTTTCTTCAAAGGCATTCTGTATTCTAGTGCAGTCTGCGTTGGTGGGTGTAAACGGTGTCAGTTGGGATTTGGGCTTTTTGAAGAGCTTTAGTATCTCAAACAATTTCTTTGGTTCATTATTGGCTTCTGAGATTTGCTGGTTGTAATATTTCATTTTTGCCTTTATGATCATATCCTCATAGGCTTTCTCAAGAGTGGTCCATACGTTTTTGCTGTCAGACGAGGGTCATTTAAGCCAGCACCTCTCTGCCTTTCTCTTTTTGGATTTTTAAGTATCTGAGTTCAGGTGAGAACCAGATCTGATGGTTAGGATTGTCCCGTATGGCTCCTGACTTGACAGTGTGTGAGTTTATCCAAGAGCAAGGTAAATTTCGAATTAAATGTCTCAAATAGTGCAACAGGGAAATCTGTCTCCAAAGTCGACGACATGATGTTTGTGATGCATTCATTAAGGTTGAGACTTTCTTCAAGTTTCGATTCATGATTGTTTTGGGAGTGTTGCACAGCTTAGGGGTGGGGATGTTTAAAGACAGATGTCGAAATTGATCAAGAAGTGATCTGACCAGATACAAGGGGTGGCATTATCTGGGCCATAAGATTTTGTGTAACAATCCAATCCAGAATGTTACATTTGGCGGTGGTGTGGTCAGAGTTAAAGACAAGATGGTCAATCCACGGCCAGTATCCAATCCTTCCTGGACAACATAACCATGAGTGTCTTCTCACCTACAGACTCGGCAGATCCAGAACCTGTGGAGTACCACAATGGTCCTGCGTTACACCGATGCTGTATAATATGTTTACTAAGCCCTTGTTTGACGATCTTGTCCTCTTGGGTGTCACGTACACTAACTATGCAGATGACAACCAAGTCCTCATACGCATCACTGGGAACTGCGACATTGATATAAAACTACTGAACAAAATATACCTCAGTCAGGCGTGGATGGCCACACATGGGCCCTCATTACAAGCTGGGCTTAAAGGGATACCGGGCACCGGTAATGACACCGGGGCCGGTTGTCCCTTTGCGCCCTATTCTGAGGTCCCTTTGCGGGTCCTTCCTTACCGCCTGGTTTTTGCAGGCGTTAAGGTCGGGACCTGCAGCGGTATACCGGGGTCAATATCGGTACCGTAATTTACGGTACCGTTATTGCCGCCTTCCCCCTTCCCATTGAGCCCTATGGGGGCTCGAATGGGGAATGGCTTTTCAAATGGGGACTTACCGGTCCCGCAATGGTCGGAATAGACCGGTAAGTCCCCATACCACCAAGTCGGTGGCGGTACCGGTATTGGTGCTAGTCATTGCGCTAATGGCGCAATGACTAGCACCAACCTCGGATTGAGGCCCACGGTCTCTGCTTAACGATGAGAAGACCAAATTACTTCTCACTGGCTCCCAAGCTAAACTAAACAAACTTGACACCAGATACAATTCTTTCAACATAGATGGCATTAATATTCCAGTCTAAGGAAGTCAAAACATTAGGATTCTATCTTGACTCATCCTTAACCTTGACCAAACAAGTGAATGTTACAGCCTCTGCTACAGCTTATACCTGCAAGCTCATAAACGTTTGCAGACCCTTCATTTCAAAAACAAGCTGCTCCACCCTAGCTAGAGCACTCATTTTAGCTAAATTAGATTACTGCAACACACTCTACTTATGAACCAATAAGCGAAACCTAAACAAATTACAAGTACTGCAAAAAAATGTGCTTAGATCAGCATTCAACATACCCAGATCAAATCTCATATCGGAAACTAGACACAATGCCCGCTGGCTTTCGATCAAGAACAGAATCTCCTTTAAAAATCTCACACTCACACACAAGTGCCTGTCCAATTCAGCACCCAAATATCTGACATGTAAGTTTACCAAAAGCCAATCAGACCGACCCACTAGAACCGCTCAACCGCACTGACTCAGAGTCCTGCGATTTGACCTACAAAAATCAGGAGGCAGTAGCTTCCGTGTCCTAGCATCCAAACTATGGAACTCCCTACCTATAGACCTAAGAGCAGAACATTCATTCTCCCAATTCAGAACACATGTACAAAACTGGCTCACCACTCAGGCGACCCAATAAACCTATCTCTCCATGAGACTCTCCTGACAATTAACCACCCACTACTCCACTGTACTTAAAATGTACACTCTCTCTATGTATCTGCCTATAACCTTCATTAGTCTTCCATAACCCATTTACTTATACTGTACTATGCACTATGTATCCTGCTCAAATCTGTCTGCCTTATGATGTATCTACCTATTTGTTGTACATAACCTATTTACCTCATATACTCTGTATTGTATTTGCTTCTGTATTTGTACTATACTGTATTATACTGTAACCAGCTATTGTAACTTTGCTATGAAACTCACGTAAAGTGTCTAGTTACCTGAGGGTTAGGTACGCTATATAAATAAACAATTCAATTCAATGTTATTTAGGCTGACTCAAGTAGAATGGTCTCTTCGTCAGATGAATCCCTTTGGCAGCGATTGAGGTCTCCCAGGAATAGGGATGAACAATTGTTCCCTTTAATGTCTGCTAGGATATGTAGTGTTTCATCATTGAAACCATCATTGATGGTTTGAGGGCGATCGATTAAGATAAAGTTTATACAGCTGCAGGGTGTTGGGGTGAAATTAAGGTGCAGGATCTCACACCTATTACAGTAGCTGGGTGAGTTAAATACGGAGAGGTGGCTTCTGGTAATAATTCCCCCCCACCCTCGCTTCTCGGTTTTTGCAGTCGATGGTGTAGCCATCTGCAACTGCGAGGGTTATCATGGGCCTTTTGCAGTCGATGGTGTAGCCATCTGGAACTGCGAGGGTTATCATAGGCCAGCTAGTTTCAGAAATCCAGGTTTCGGTCAGAAACAATATATCTAACTTGTTGTCAATATTATACTCATGGATGTCAGAGGCATGCTTATTTAATGACTATGTGCCTCATTATGAGGCGGGAGGTAAGGGATTACCGGTACCGGTAAGGGCACCGGTACCGGTAATCCCTTACTGCCCTATTACGAGTTCCCTTTGCGGGTCCTCCCTTAACGCCTGGTTAAGTGAGGCCCCCTGTGGGGGCTCAATGGGAATGGGGAAAGGCCCTGGTGAATAGGGAATTACCGCCCCGCCAACCTTGGAATGGGGCCGTAATAGCTCCATTCAACAGGGCGGAGTCGGTAAGGATTTGGAGGCAGCCATGGCGCTAATAGCGCCATGGTTACCTCCAAACTCCTGATGAGGCCCTATGTGTTTAGCAATGCTGCTTTGAGTGTTTTGACATCAGCCTTTAATCTGGCTGACGATTTGCTGTAAGAGGGGCAGCTTGGCGATTAGTTTCTGAGGTTGGCAGAGTATGTGATCATGGGATCTTGTTACCCCGGAGTAATGTGTCCCAAGGCATGGGCTTATTCATTTGAGGGCCATTAGCAGGCGAGGGCTTTAGGCTGTCTACAGTCCGGGAATCATCAGTAGTCTTCAGGGCAGATGCCGTCATGCAGATTGACTAAGGGATTTGTTTGTTAAAAAACATACACTGGATGGCTACCCGTAATTAGCAGTGGAGAGGTTTGCGCCTATTGTGGGTGGTGTATCTGCCTGTAATGGTAAGGGGATGTCCTGGGTGTCGGATCTTTGGTCCAGGAAGCGGGAAACTATCTCCAGTCAGTCAGCCTTCCGACAGGCCACAGGAATGTCAAGAATTGAGGGACAGCCTATTGTTCGTAGCGACACTGCTGTAGGTGTGGTGGTGAGAGCACACCGAAACAACGGTCATCAGGAGAATCTGATTTCCTAAGCAATTACCTGTTTCGGAGCTCCCGTGGCTAGTTCGGCGAGGACCGGATTGGCGCTGAAGCACCCGGAGTTACAATTTTTGCAGTAAGGGTGTCTGGGAGATGTAGTTCCCAGACACTCGCACAAACTACAAAATACAGTTTGTCAAAAACAAATGGGTTCAAAATGAGAGTGCTTTATCTCTCGGCATAAACACAGGCACAGCACAACAGTACAAAACATTCCAAAAATTGCTATGCCCACCCAGTAAAACCTCCCAGTACAAATGAAGGTGGAATAGGACGGATGTCCCAACAATTTCAGCTTTAATCTGTAGTCTTGCAAATTGGCAGCAGACTACATTGGAAGAAGGCAAGAAGGCAAGAAGGCAAGAAGCAATGCCATGCACAGATTACTGGCCACGTGAGGATGACATTAGGTCTAAACAGTCTTTGAAATAAGGGACCTTGAATGGCAAAGAAACTTCGGCACAGAAGACCCTGATGCTGGGGTTTTGAACTGCATCCTTGTGCTAGTGTAGCCAGAGCGTGTGCTAAGTTTGAGTGTCCTGCCTTGTCGTCCCGTGCTGGAAACATGGTGAAGGGAAGCCAACGGCTCAAATATTGTGACATATCATTTATTGAACACTTTTCTTTTGCATAACATTTTTTCCCACACTATTTGTATTTAGAAGTAAGGATTGGCAATTTATTAGTATAGGCCCTTTTATTTTGACAAGACTCTACTAGGATTGCGTTATTATTTGATGGTCGTAGCTTGCTCCCATCTTTAGATTTAGGATTAGATAGGTGTTTTTCAAACCCAATTGAAGTTCAATAAACACCCTGAATTATGATCACCTGTGTCTGTCTTGCTGTGTGATACCATGCCTTCCTTACAGAAGGATATACTCTTAAGAGGAATGTGAAGGTGACCCAAATACAGTATCACAGTCCAAAATAAAGGGAATGCCCAATCAAGTTTTCAATAAAAATATAAACGTTTTAATAAAACAAACCACCAGCGAACGAAAAGAGATTAGTATACAAAAACCAACCCCTAAGGAAAGAACAGATAAGATGAGACAAACTGGAGAAAGTATAGTTCCAGTATTGGTAGGTAAGGTACTACCTTAAAAGTAATATTGGGTTGAAAACAGGAGTGATCTGACCTAACCAGTCCCTAGGGTCCGGGTGGACTGTGGGGGCAGTTCAGTGTCACAGCACCTGGATTCAGTTCTTGGTGGGCTGACACATCAGGCCGGGTTCAAACGTTGATGCGAGCTGAACAGGCTCAGTCGGGATGGTAGAATCGTTGAGGCCATGCTAGCAATCTGGCATAGAGTAGGGTTGAATGCAGGTGCTCTGTGTGGACAAATGGCAGCTGTTCAATTATGCACATGAGGCGTTCCCAAGAACGGTTCACAGTTGGCCGGTCTGAGTCAGGCTTTGGCTGGTAGGAGAGGTCGGCAAGTGACTCTACAGCGGTTCAAGTCTACGGGTGACAGTCATTGAAGTGCGGACAATAGCCCTCATTAAGAGTTTGCTGGTAACCGCAGTACTACCGGTGGGTTACCGGCAAACTCGCCTTACTGTTTCCATCGCCTGATATTCTGGTAATACCTTTCCACCACCGCCCAGAATATCCTGGTAAGTTCCCATACTCATAGGACTCCACAGGAATGGGAATGGAAATCCTGAAGCACGGGCACTATTCGTAACGGTGCGTGTGCTTCAGTTAAAATTCTGCTAGTATAGGCCTGAACTACCGGCAGGCCTGACCTGCTGGTAGTGCACAGCCCCTACTGGCAGACTTGTAGTTTGCCAGCCCGGAAAATGTCCCGGTAACCGTTGTTACTGGCACTATTTTCCGGACTGGCACACCTGTAATGAGGGCCAATGAGGCAACGATTCTCAGGCTAATTGGGCTGAGCCGTGGTTGTATTCCCGAGTAAGAGTCGGCGAGTGACAGTCGAGAGACGCAGTTTCCAGCATTGAGCAGTCACTTGGAGTCCAACAATTGATGTGCTTCGCTGGGCCAAAATGCAGTGTCAAGCTGGTTCAGATGCAGAGGAAAGGTTTGGCTGGTTGTAGGAACGTATATGCCGATACCAGCGCCTTCCCTATTGTTCAGGATATGGGGAACACAGAGCGACCAGTTCAGTGCAGGAGAGCAGTGAGTTTCAGCTGGTATGGGCCTCCAGTTGCTGTGAGGGGTCTGCTCTTCTGGCACACAAGGTCCATTGCAGGTTGCAGATTGGTTGGTGATGGTCCATGGCACTGGTCACTCCCAATGTTCCATAGAAGTGGTTGGGGATCGATCTTCCTTCTGTTTTAGACGGCTCCTTCAGTGGACAGTGCAACCGACCCAAAGGAAGTCCAGGTGTGAATGTTTATAATGTTTCTTCAGCCTTTAATGATCCTTGAGGAACTGAGGGAATTCTGCTGAAGGGGCACAAGACTACTTATTTTAAGGGAACAAATCCTCTGGTAATTGGTCTAAAGCTAGCCTGCTTTAGGGGACCAATCCCTGTTTCTGGATGGAGTGGACTTTGCCCTGTGGATCTTGCACCCAAAGTGCTTAGCTCCAGAGGAAGTGGGAGACACGAAAGGGAAAGGGACAGTGAGAAACAAGATAGTGGAAGGCCTCTTCCACTGTCCAGAGCACTCCTGCCTACCTTACACCCATTCCATTCCCTCTTACACACGACAAAGACCTGATTCCTGGGTCCAGGACAGCTGCTCGGCTTACCATCCCTCCGAAAGAGAATCAAATAGAGCATGGGTACTCCCGGTATTGGAGCTGCTGTGTGGCAGTATAGACCCGTCTGAACCGAATCCACATACCCTACCACAGCAGAGCTGACTAACAGGTACTGACACATGTGCAATATCAATTGGGATGTGGCGGCCACGATCATAAGAATTGCCATGCACTATGGATAAACGCAGGTATAGCTTCTTATTAGAGATGAAACTGCCACCAGCATGGGGTACTCATGATAATCGTAGTTTGCATACAGGGAGCATATCTTAAATGTTGCCCATGTGCTGCAGTGACTTTGCTGTCGCTGCAGTGGTCAAGTGGGCCTCTTGTGACCTTTGATCCACAGCACCCGCTCTGCTCGTGGTGCGGAGCAGGTTCAGTCTACTGATGGAGCACGGCACAAGTGCACTATGCTTTTGGAGTTGGATGAACGGGGATCTGGTTAGCAGATTTCCCCTTTGGAGAAGGAATCACTGACATGATTATATGCACTAATAAAAACTTTAAAAAAACAGGGCTTTGCACCCTTGCCGGGTGGCAGTTCCTCACACATGCACTGAAATATGTTTGGATATTCCTGATATTCCTGATACAAACTACCTCACTGTAACAACCAGAAAGACATACAAATGACAGTACCAGCAAACAATGCACAGCAAGAGTACAGTTGAATAGCAGGAATGGTCAGTAATTGGAAACAGAGTAAGGGCGATGCTGCAACTGAGATAGTGAGGTGAGAACATTGGCCAACTCATTCATCATGCAGCAGTATTAACAGTACTCCTTGGCCATTATCCATTTTAAGACACACACAGGCCGAAGTGTTGAAGAGTAAGCCTCAATGTATGTATCTGATGGAAAAGACAGCTCTGCAGCACAGTAGAATGTCTACTTACAACACAAACATGCATGTCATTAAATGCTCCTCACCTATTGCAGGCTACTTTAGCCATTTGCTGCTGCTATGGCTGATGGCACCCAGCAGAAACCTTCTAATGTGTGGTGGTTTATAAGGAAGCACACATATGGACCAGGGTGTCACACATTTGGACTGATCAAATGATGATTCTGGTGCCTCCACCAGACTTGTGGGGCACTCATGTACAGCCCCGAGAAAGTGGGGAAGATTATCCTTGTGCAAAGCTGCACAACATGTGCAACAGGAGGAATGTCATCATGCCTCCAGAGGATGACAATGCTCACCCAGACGATGCAGGTTATAACAATCAACCTTGAGGTGGACATGATGATGCAAGGGAGGAATGATTCATCTATCCTGAGCTCATTGCGGATTTTATTTTAACACATATGAATCAACATTTCCCTTTAATATACCCTCACTAGGAGCACATCTATGTCAGATGCTGTATGTCCACTGGATTCATTTGATGCAATGGTAACTTTTATATTCAACAGTGAAATACCAATGTCCACTCACCTCTTGCATCCGCAACACCCATGCGGACCTACATCCCCATGGCACGGCACACCCTACCTTCCATTGGGTCTTGCCTCGGCATTTATTGCAGGTGGATAAGGGGGCTGTCTGAAATAAGAGAACCTCAACGGGGTGCTGAAGAGCCATGTTAGCCACCATGTCTGTGTCCAACTCCAAGAACCCCAAACCACAAACCCACAACCAAATCTCTAATCCTACCGCCAAACACCAACACACTATCCCCATAACTTACCCAGACAGCACCTAACTGCCCCTTAACCGCACCATAGACAGCACCTCACTGCCCCTTAACCGCCCATAGACAGCACCTCACTGCCCCTTAACCACACCTTATACAGCACCTCACTGCCTACAATTTAATAGGAAACAATTAACTATGACATAACAAACAGCACCTAACTGCCACTTAACCCCCTAGACAACACCTCACTGCCCTTAACCACAACATAAACAGCCCTCAAGGCCCTTAACCCCAACATAGACAGCCCCTCCAGAGCCCACCCGGACACCCCCAGAGATTACCAGCGGAAACCTTCCCTACAAACAAACACAGAACAACACATAAAACCCCACAATAACCAATAACCACATAAAGTCCATGGCGCCAAAATCCCCGTGCCAACCCCACACCCACATGTCCACGGAATGCAAGGAAGTAAAAATGACATGGTGCTAAAGTCCCCTGCGCCAGCCCCGCCCCCACATGTCCAAAAATGCACAAAATAATGACATGGCACACAAATCTCTATGCCAGCCCCGCACCCGAGAGACATGCAGCCAGTCCTGCAATAAAGAAAACATTGTCACAAAATGCGACCCCTGACCTACCAGCACACAAGAGAAAACCCAGGGGCATAACCTAGACGGAAGGCCACAACACGGAGACGACATCACAAAATTCAATAATACAGGCCCAAAACCGCTGACATTAACCCAGGGCCCAACCCCAAAAAGCAACTACCCCCCCCCCCCCCCGAGGCCACAAGATAAACATAACACCAAAATTACAGGCCTCAACACACCTACCCGACTTAGTCCTCCGCAACGGTGCACATCTTGATCCACCAGCATATGCTCCCAAAATTCTTCTCGGTGCACACCATCATCCTCCTGAAAAGAACCCCATAGATCGGGATACAACTCCCTCAAGCTCTGCGCAAAAATTTGGCACTTGTTCCCACAT
Source organism: Ambystoma mexicanum (assembly GCF_040938575.1). NCBI lineage: Eukaryota > Metazoa > Chordata > Amphibia > Caudata > Ambystomatidae > Ambystoma > Ambystoma mexicanum. The sequence continues at coordinate 1,101,497,085 of NC_090933.1, forward strand.
CCGACGTCCTCAGCATTAAATAAACCAATTCCTCCAAGATCCACCGACCGAGCGAAGTTCAAAAAGCACTCCTCAGTTTTTATGTTTTCCTGCAACTGCTCCACACTGGCTCGGAAAACCAACGGGACCACGCCGACATCACTGCCAACGATGCGTTCCAATTGAACGCCACTGCTACCTTCAACGTTGCGTTCTAGCTGATAACGCTGGAACGCCACCTCCAGCCGACATCATCACAGTGGACGATGGCACCGAAGAAGCAACATCTCCTACCAGCATACCTTCTTCGGCGTCTCCCACGTTGCCATTCCGCTTCTGTTGCGCTGCCCTGCACATATCCTCACAGAAGCGGACCAGCTACATGCTGGAGCACCTCCCAGCCCTACGCGTCAACCCTGTGCAGGACCCGACTCGCACCAGGACCGCAACTGGCACCTTTGGCACAGGACCCGACTCGCACCAGCCGTCTCCACCACTGGACAGCTCCTCCTCCGGACTCCACAGGGCCCCCCAGGTTAGGCCCCTCCGCTGCTTCTGCAACCGCCTGGCTTGCATGATAATGACAGCTACACCTCTGCCTGCCTGGACTGGACTCTCAGGATCCTCGACCTGACCCCGACCTGGACCTCCACTGCACCGCCCGGCCTGCAGCTTCTTACTGCTGGATGGATATCTCCCTGGAAGGCAGCACTTCTCACTTACTGCCCCTTCCCAGCAGCAAAGAAAAACATCCTTTCAACAACAGGTGTGCACGGGATGAACTCTTGTGATTGCACAGGCACACTTCTCACATAGGTAGTAGTTGCCATAGCGGAGGTCAGAGCCTCTGAGACACATGAGGCTGGGGTGATGGTTGCAACTGAGGTAGTTGTGGTGGCAGTCACACAGTGCAGGGGTGGTGGTCATGATGGTGGCCAGATTGTCACTGCTGCTAGAGGTGGTGGGGGTGGCACAGGTGAATGGTGTGCAGACAGGTGCAGTTGCCGCAGCGGTCGGAACCTCTAGTGAGTTAGAAGCTGAAGCAGACTTCCTTTACTTGTTGCCTACTGCCAGTATTGTTACCTGCATCCCTGGTGATGTGGATGGACGCAGGTGCTGGGGTTGATGTAGCTTTGGAAGAAGTGCCTGCCGTGCTGGTGCGATCTTCCAGGCTGGTATGGATGCCGGTTGTGAGAAAAGTGACATACTATTAATTTGCTATGTGCAAAAGGGGTTAGTTGTGTGTTGCAGTGGAGTGTTTTTCCACACAATACAGTAATTGGTTACAGGGTGTGGATATTACACACGGGGCACCTAGGACTTGATAGCTTGGTCGATGCAACCAATGAAAGCATGGCATCTATTACGATGAAAGTGCTTGCCAGGCAAGTGTCTTTGTGGACATATGATCTCAGTAGTGATGACAGCATGAACAATACGTCTCTACCTGCATGCAATGAGTGATGTGAGGCAATAGGGATAGTGGAGTGGGCGCAGAGGATGATCGGAGTGGTGAGGTGTGATGTTACTTTTCAATGGTGTACCTTCACAGATAGCTAATGCATCCTCTGTAGGCCTTGCTCTTACTTGCTTGGGCATGGATGGGTGGCAAGAGGCCAATCTAGGTCTTGTGGCCCATTACATTTCATGTTTGCAGCTGTGTGTGGGTTGGAGTGATGATGCATGTCTGTGGACTGGGAAGTTAGTGGGCCATTCAGTGTATAAGGCATACCCTTTATGTGACTGGTGTGGTGCTCTGTGTGGAGTGTTCCCACAATGCACATCAAGTATTCCACTATGTGACCTCCCTGGTGCCGAATATGTTGCTTTACTGCATTGTGCATGTGCAGCTCCAAAGTCAGCAGGTTGTCAAGCAGCGTCAGCCTTGCAATTCTTTACTGGTTGTTATATTGACAACTAGACTTCCATGTACATACCAGACAGAGCTTGGCTGCCAGCTCCACACCAAGTGGATCCGGCAACCTACAGCCCAGCCACATGCCAGATACTGCTGACTGTCCCCGCCCAGGAAGTCGGGTAACGTGGCTCCATGGTGCCTTTTCCTGTGCCTGCTGCCTCCTTGCAAAGGTGTGCCAGGAGACTGGGCACACAGGTCTTTCTGGTCATTAGAGCACTTTTACACAATTTATGTCCCAGGACACTATCACAACTGCCAACACCTTTTCACGCGCCTCTGTTCATAGGACACTGTTGTCTGCTCCTGTGACAACTGCCCCCCAAAAGCTGGTCAGCATGAACCAAAACCTCCTCCACAAGTACGGTGAGCTCTGCCTATGAGAATTTATTTTTGCGAAGCCTCATTTGTGGTAGTTTTGATTATTTTGATTTATAGCCTGACATAGTTGCATTCGCATTCTGCCGAGGAGGGCTGCTGGAAATGGGTGTAATCCAATGGATTGGATTTTTAAAGATGGCCACCGCTAATTCAGCCGATTTTGGTTGCAGTAACTGTAGTTCCTCCAAATATAGGCAGAATTAGCATTTGGTTGCAGAATTTAGAGCCAATTCCTTCAGGCGGAATTACTGCTACCGCCAGGTGGACTGGTACACGGCCACGGGCTCATAATAGGGCAGTAATTCTGCCCGACACAGTGGCTGTAACAGTAATTCCGTATGAAGGTATTACCACCATATTAACCGTCAAACTGGTAATGAGCACCTGTGTGTGGTGATATACATTATTTGCAACTGGCACATTACACCGCAAACATGTCAGCATGCATGATACAAAGAGTGAATTGATGCATTACACCTCATTTACACTAGCAAGGAACCTGATGAACAAAATGTGCATACTGAGCATGCACGTATTCGCCCTCTGTTTACATCACACAAAAGTCTTGTTTTCACATGTGCACACAGAATAAATGATCTGGGTCAGTTACACCTGCTGCAGCAGGAAGCAATATAAATTAATCAGTGTTGCCTGGCCTTGGTTTTGTTTCATCTCCTATTACACGACCGCGTGTCTCATCAAGGCTCGCCAAGCAGATCAGCTTTGGTTGTTATGTCCTGGCCTGTGGTAACGCAGGCCAGGCTGACCAAGGCTGGGGGCACGCAGGAGACATGCTGGGGGCACCCAGCAGACACACGGGCTGCGGTCACACAGCAGTATCGTAGTCAGGGATCACCCTGCTTATGTCAGGATCACCCGACATAACATCACGGCTGGGGGCACACAGCAGACAGCTCAGGACTGGGGGCACCCAGTCAGCCCGTGAGCACACAGGCTCCTCCTAGGACTGGGGGCACCCAGGCCTGCACCAGCAGATGACGCCGGCGTTGCCCAGCAGGGGTACTGGCTTCCCAAGGTAGAGTTGCCCGGCAGGGGCTCTACAGACATGTCTGGCAGCCAGCCATGGGAGACAGCGTTGCCATGCAGGGGCACTGTCATGGTGGAGGGAGCTGCAGGGGAGGCCCTCAGGCAGCTACGCAGCACCAGCATGCCATCTTCGGTTACTCTAAAGAGTGAAGCGCGGGAAGCAGCTCATTGCTTTTTATTGAGTACAGTCACGTGGTTACTGCCATGAGCTCCTGGGCGATATCAAGCTTCCCAGGAGGGGTGACACATTACAGTCCTTTTCCATAGGGAACAAATAAATAACAGACTTCACTGGACATCTAAACACATCACAAACCTCAACACTTGGGACAGTTACACATACAATCACATTTAGCATACACCCATATTCAAGGTTTGTGGCAGGTTGGAGGTTTCACCACATTATCAAAAGACCCTTTATTAACCTGGGTGAGTGAGGTCTAAGGCCACTGAACGGCACCAATGAGAGCTCCTGGCAACACATAAATCACTCCACGTATACGGATGTTCACAACTTTACATGGCCCATTGACTGGGCCATTTTAAGCAAGTCCAGGTTTGCAGGCTCCTAGCCTTCATGGGGATGTCTATGATGTCCATCTTACGCACTCGTGGAGTTGCGGGAAACAAGTGTTTTTTTTTAATTTTTTTATTCATAATTTGTTTAGTCGTAAAACAACTTTTCAAATCAATTACATGATACGAATCAGCATTATTTCATCAATTTTGTCATTAAAAAACATAAAATAAAGCAGAATAGAATTAATTTAAACTCTTAACACAACTCTCCTCGACGCATCTTCTTTGTCTACAACACGTAATACTTTTCCATTGGATCAAATACAGCATAGATAGATCACACTTTATGAGTATCAGAATATTCAATCTCGTTTGAACGATCATCTAGTAGAATGAAGTCCAAAAATTGCGTAATCGCTATTTGAATTGAAATTCTTGGACTAGAGAAAAGCATTTGCCATTTCTGAAATTGTGTTACATGACTCTGAAATGTCAGTTTTTTCTTAAAACACCTATTTCTTGCCTCTGTTACTGCTTCACAATCTACTAACAGATGTTGTATAGTTTCGATCTGTTCTCTGTTCTTACAATGTCTGCAATAGTTTTGCTCACTTAAAATAATCTTTCTTCTGTGCAGTATATCACGAGTGCTATATAGGTTCAACCTAAACCTCATATACTTTCTCCTAAAGTGAGGGCTTGGATGTTTTACAAGATAGGATGCGATTGTGCCATGCTTTTTCAACCCAAAAAGGGCAATGTTGAAATCCTTATAGGTTGAACATTTGATGATATTTTCAGACCAATCATATCGAAATATTTTTACCTTGGCCCGATCAGGATTTGATATCAATAAATCAATGGTTATTGCCGCATCACTAAGTGCGTCTAACGTATGATTGCGCCATTTTCGAGGGAAGGTGCAATTTGATGTGAGTAGATTGTGAGCTACAACCTTCAGAATAGTTGGTTTCTCCATGCCTATTAATGCTTTTCGTAGGAATGCACATTGTTTCCACACTACTTGTGAGTAAAGCGATGTGAGTCCTAGTTCAAAGTGAATTAATGCCATTGGTGTACAATCCGGAAGACGCAATACTTGTTTCCAATAGGAGGATTCTATTCTATCCCAGAATATGCGTTTCTTGTGTGAGCAGGCTTCGACTCCATAAAGTAAAATGGGTGTAACTTTCATCTTATAAAACGTGATGATGTGCATCACTGAAAACTTCCCAAATTTTCATAAGAGTATTCGGGATTGAGACACCAGAGATTGTAGCTTGATCTTTATCTCGCACTTGTATTGCTCCAGTGTCTTTTTGTGTTGCACCATAACGCCTAAGTATCTATACTGATTAACAATATCCATTTTAGTTTGCTGCAGGTGCCATTTAAAGTTGCTCACTCTTGAGTGTCTCTTCGAATTACATACAACTATCTGGGATTTATGTACATTGATATTTAAATTGTTGTCCTGAGCATATTCACCTAATTGATTTAGCATGTTTTGCAATCCCACTGGAGTCTGTGACAGGAGGACGAGATCATCTGCGTATAATAAATATGGAATTCGCTGTAGTCCTATTCTCGGTGGGTCCCCTACACAGTTGTTCAGAAATCCACCCATTTCAAGTATATAGAAATTGAACAAGAAGGATGCCATATCACATCCTTGTTTTAGACCCCTCTGTGTTATAATCCTCGGCGATAACAGGCCGTTAAGGGTTATGCGTACTTGCATGGATGTGTTCGAGGGAAGCAAAATTATCAAGGATAGCAAAATGCTCGGACATTTATGCTTTTTGAGTTTACTATAGAGTCGCTCCCGATCAATTGAGTCGAAAGCGGCTCTAAAGTCTGTAAATCCAAGGTACAATGGTAAACCCCGATTCAGCTGCTGAGCATGTATCATAGCGAGGCCAAATATATTGGGGATTGTTCCTAGTCCCCTAACGAATCCCGACTGGAAAGGGTCTAGTAACGATTTTTTTTCAACCCAATCTTTAAGTTCATTCAATATAATCCTACAGAAAATTTTGCCTGGGGCATCTAGTAGTGATATCGGGCGGTAACTGTCTGGAGACTGACGACTGCCCTTTTTATAGATTGGAACTGTGATGGCCTGAGACCATGTTGGAGGAAGTTTCTGATGAAAATTAACTGCAGTAAAAATGCAATGCAGAATAGTTGCCCATATTTCAGGATGCTTTTGCATAGTAAAGTTAGACAGTCCATCTGGCCCCACTGCTTTGGATTTACTGGCAGTTGTTATCAATTGAAATATCCTGGCCTTGTTAAACAACACGTTAAATGGGATAATACTGTCGAGGTTACCAGGGGGGGGGCTACTGCAAGGTGCAGCATAAAGTTTACTGAAATACGAGACCCAAGTTTGTGTATCCACAGCGGATGACTGAACACAGACCTGACGTAGACCAACAGATTGATTCATTTCTGCCCACATTTTTGAAATATTTTTACTAGCAAGTGTTTTTAACATCTCCGCTCCATCTTTCTGATAGAGCGCACTTCGATGACACCTAATCCAGTTTTTATATTCATTACGTAACTTCCCAGCGAGGTGTAATCGAATAGTAGGGGGATGCTTTACAAGTTTTCTCAATTCTGCACGAAACGCTGTTCTCCTTGCGCTTACCAAGTTGTCAAATATGTGCAGATGTTTTTCATTTTGGTGTTTACTTGTAACATTTTTTGTCTGCCGAAATATTTGCAGCATATTGCTATATGCAATTCCCGAATTATCTATTGTATTCTTATTGCTAAGGCTTGACTCTTTAAGGAGATCACTAAAATGTATAAGAGCATCCTCCGACCATCATAGACGACACCCTCCTGAGTTCACAACCAAGCAGCCCTCCATTGACCCCTTTGGGGCAATTTTATTTTGCATTTGGTCTCCTAATACAGCAGTCAGCATGTTATGGTCACTAGCTTCCGAAGCTATAACAGCAAAATTACGGACAGCCGACCAAAAAACCGTGTATACATAGATGTAATCTATAATAGATGACTTGGGACCTCTGTGCCAAGTTGCAGCCGGTGGTATGTCTGCTAAGAAACCTCCATTCAAAACATGCAACCCTCTGTGCTGAACTAGGGCTAGCCAACGTCTGTGTCTTTGATTGACCGGCTCATTCATATTCTCCAGACATCTCAAATTTTAATCGCCGGCGAGTATGAGTGAGCTTGTGTCGGTCACAAACTACCATATCTAGTAGACTGTTTAGATCTCTGAAGAAGCAGTCATCAGTAATTGCGAGTGAATTCCAGTACAAGTTCAGCACAGCATAAGCAACATCAATGGAAATGGAAACCTTGACCAATATCATGAAATCATTCGGTATTGCCCATAATTGTGACAGAAGACCACATCTTTTCCTGACTGCTGTAAGGAGACCCGACATTGGCCTACCCATTTGTGTCTTAATAGCAGGATTCAAATGTACTTCATAACTGTCCCAAATTGGGGGATTAATCAACCAAGTTTCTTGCAGAGGTATTAGGTCATAACTATTCAAATGATGTAAATCATTGTTGGCTAGATTTCTATGACCTCTAGTATTCCAGCTGACTAAAGTGAGGGGTTGTATGACTTTTTTGGCTTAGCTATTTACGCTCACTATTATGTACGCAAGAACAGGGCAGATTAAATGAGACATGATTTTGTGTTTTTGCATGTGTTATAGATTTTGACTGGTCCACATGTAATTGTTGATTTTTGGTTGCATCTTGGATGATACGGTCAATACTAAGGTCGAAACCCAATGAGTTTAAAGCATCCTTTGATTGCCAAATTAGATTTTGCACCACCCTTGACTGTATCCAGAGTCTCACCATATTCACATTTTTGCGTTCCACAAATTCCACCTGAGCCAAATCACCTGACACAACGTCTTCAAGCTGTTGGATATCTGAGAATATCGCCATAGCAGCCCTACGATTTAGGTCGTATTGGGTGAATGGCGGAGGTTTACATGCTAGAATCAATGAGTGAGGAGCTGGATTTGCTTTGATAGAGATATTTTTCCCTGTCTCGATCTTGTTCCCGGGTTTCTTAGTCCGGGCCGACTCCCTCATTAATGTGGGAGTGGAATGTGAATTTCCCAGAGCATTTTCAATCACACGCTTAATAGCATCCGACAGGTCACTCGTTAAAACGCTATCCTGTGCACATGTATCTGCTATAGCTGATTCTTTAAGGCAGCTTTTACTTTTTCTAGGCTCGTCTTGATCTCTTTTTTGGGTGTTCAAAGGTGCGTTTGTTTGGTTGGTTTGTGCTACCAGCTCCTGTCTCAGTGTTGAGCTTCAGTTAGTCTGATCTTGTTGATCTTTATTCACAAGCTCTCCTGGGTATTTCTATTTGGACTTGTTGACGATTTGACATATAGGCGTCAACTGCATTCCTGATATCTGATCTATCACAATGACTATTTTGTATATTATTATCACCAACATTTTTGCTCGCATTTGACTTCAAGTTGGTAATATCTGTCGAATTGCAAGCTGGCAGAGGACGAGTTGCATTTTGAGGGCATAACGCCTGTATGAGTTCATTCAAGGGGGAATAATCCGAAATTTGAGCAGAATGAGTAGAGAATGCATCCTCATTACTCCTATTGCGCATTTGTTGCGCATATGTTTTCTTAATTGCCTGAGCAATAAGTATTTGATTTTTTTTCGGGATTGTGATTGCTTTTATGAACCGTTTTGTCGCAGCACTTCCCTTGTGCTTCGTGGAGTGCTCCTTTTTAGGTAATTTCATATTCCCTGTCGTAGGTTTTTGAGATGCTCCTACCCTCCTACTGCAAAATAAAATCGATAGTAAAAAAACGCTCCTAGCTGACAAAACTCCACCCACCATATCAATGACCACATCAAATGCCACTACTGGCCCCCTATTTCAATTCACACCAGTGACTAACAAAGTAGTATTTGACACCATAATGAAACTCAAAGCTTCCAACTGTAAAGAAGACCAATTCCCCTCCCACCTAGTGAAACTATGCGCCCCCACCCTCACACCTATCATCACCAAATTCATCAATGCCTCTTTCCTCACAAACACAGTCCCCACCAGTATCAAAAAAGCTTGGGTGACACCACTTCTAAAAAAAACATCCCTGGACCCAACAATACCCACTAATTACCGACCTATTACAACGGTCCCATTTCTCCTAAAAATAATTGACAAAATAGCCTACTGCCAAATTCAGAACCATTTGGAACAACATCAACTACTAGGAGACCGCCAGTCAGGATTCCGTCCCAACCATAGCACAGAGACAGCCCTCCTTGATCTGAAGATCCAAATGGATGCCACTAGAGAAGCAGGCAAACTCTGTCTACTGATGCTCCTGGACCTCTCAGCGGCCTTCGATCTGGTTCACCACGATAAACTCTGCAACACTCTAGCAAACAATTTCAACCTAGCTCAGAACTCTACCAACTGGATCAAATCATTCTTGGCTGATAGGACTTCCAGAGTATCCATCGGCAAAGAATCAGCAGACCCAGTGCCTGTCCCTGCAGGTGTGCCGCAAGGTTCCTGCCTATCCCCCACTCTGTATAATGCCTACACCAAGCTATTATTGTAACGCTCACCTGATTCCCGTAGAGGCGCCGGACTTGACTGGGCGTATACCGTATCTTCAAAGGTGCTGTGTAACACACGGCTGGCTCTTTGGGCTGGACCTCTGTGCACTGTATGTTTGACTTGAAGGGTAAGATGTCTGCAGATAGAAAATATGGGATTAAGGAACTGGGTTATTGAATGTTTCTCTCTTCTTCCCTTTCTCTTCTCCTGTAGAACCCCAAAGGTTAACGCTCTCACCTTAGGTAAGTGAACGCCGTGCTCTCCATCTGCCTCGGGGCAGGGTGCTGTAACCAGTTTCTTCACTGGATAAGGGGAGCAGGCCTCTTGACTTCAGAGGACTGCTGTCCGTCGTTTACTGCACGAACGGTAAGTTTCGAGTAATTCTAATGTCTTTAAAGTCTTTAGTAATGATGTTTCCTGTTTTGCAGGGTTCCGGCGATGGCGGATGACGGGCTGAAGTGAGTTGAAGATGGAGCCCGTGTGATGAATAGAAGCGCCTGGAAGCACGTAAGTAAGCGCTTGTTGCCTGCTTCATGATGCGCTCTAACTGTCTTTTTATTTTGCAGGTACAAGTTCGGAACGGCTGCAGGGTGCCGGAATACCCACTGGGTTAGATGTGGAAAGGAGTAATGGCATGTGAGTATTAAAGTTCCCAAATGTCTTTAAACGCACCTTGTTTGGTCTTTCAGATGCGGGATGCAGCGCCGAAGGCCTCCGGAGCGTGCGAAGAGTTGGTAAGCTTTTGTCTTTCAGATGCCGGAATGCAGTGTGAAGACCTCCGGAGCGCACGAAGAGTAGGTAAGCCTTTGTCTTTCAGATGCCGGAATGCAGCGCGAGGCGTTGGTGACAGCTGATGGACCAGGTAACTGAAGAGCTGTCACTGAAGACCGTAATGCTAACCTGTTCTTTCTTGTCTTTATAGGTGTTGCTGAAGACTGGATTCAGGATGGTAAGCCTTTTTCCTTAGGCCCAGGATCAGATGCAGAAGACACGATGAGCGTTCTGCTGCAGAGGATGCAGAATAACGCAAAGCAAGATTCATCCATCGGGTGTGGTTTAAATAGCCTCCTGTAGTGCTTAGGTGTCTCCTTCCACAGCCACGCCTAGGTAAGAAAAGAGTTCCTGCTTTCCAGAAGAGTTCCGGTGTTCTGAATCTAGGGAGTGGCTCCTGCCCCACCCAACAGGAAAAGTAGTTCCAAACAGAAGAGGATCAGAGGCTCAACTGGCAGGCAAGTAAGCAGCATGGTCTGCTGCAGGTAAGTCCACCCAAGCATTATGAGCCCGGCGCTTCCAGCGCTGGGACTGGGCATATTTATGAGCCTGGTGCCACTGGCGCCAGGACTGGGTCCAAAAGGTCCCAATTGGGACTGGTTGGCACTCGGAACCTGGGTTATGGATCTGCTTCCAAGGGAGTTGGGAAAACCCTGACCTTTTGGAAGCAGAGATCATGACAGTACCCCCCCTCAAGGCCCCTCCCAAACCGGGCTCCTCCGGGGGTTTTGGCTTGTCAGGAAATGTTCGGTGAAATCTTTTGATTAGGCGAGGAGCGTGGACATATTCAGCAGGTTCCCAGGATCTCTCTTGGGGGCCGTAGCCTTTCCAGTCAATTAGGTAAAATAGTTTAGATTTGGAGATCTTGGAGTCCAGAATGCTTTTGACTTAAAACTCGAGTTCTCCATCAACTAGGATAGGTTTTGGAGATTTAGTTAGTCGGGTTTGAGGTTGCACGGGTTTTAATAGAGAAACGTGGAAGACCGGATGTATCTTCATGTGCGGGGGCAAGTCCAACTTGACCGCTACTGGGTTTACTATGGTAGTGATGGAATAGGGACCAAGGTATCTTGGGTTGAATGTGCGTGGCCCTTTTAGAGGTAGATATTTGGTGGATAACCAGACTTGATCCCCTACTTGATATTGAGGGGCTTCCTTCCGATGTTGATCTGCTCCTTTCTTGTATTGTTCTTTAGCCCTTTGAAGGTGAGAAACAGCTTCCTTAAAGGCTTGGGTGATTGTAGAATGCAGGTAGTCTACTGCTGGTGTTTCAAGATCTTGGAGGGGATCCAACTCCGAGGTTCGAGGGTGACTGCCGTACAAAAGAAAAAACGGGGTTTTCCCAGTTCCCGAATGGACAGAGTTATTGTAGGCATATTCGGCTATCCAAAGGATGTCTTTCCAAGTTTTTTCAGTTTGTTGCAGCATGCAGCGTAAATACTGTTCCAGAGTTTGATTGGTCCTCTCGGTTTGTCCGTCGGTCTGAGGGTGGTGACTGGTCGATAGTCTCACATCAATTTGAGCCGACCGACAGCAACTTCGCCAAAAATGAGAACTAAATTGACTACCTCGATCCGAAATTAGAACCGAAGGAAAACCGTGCAGTCGGACGATGTTTTCGAGAAATTCTCGGGCCAGAGTTGCTGCTGTTGGCAAGCCTTTGAGTGGAATGAAATGCGCCATCTTGGAGAATAAGTCCACGATTACTAGAATCGTATTGTATCCGGAGCATGGAGGTAGATCGGTGATGAAGTCCATAGAAAGCGTATGCCAAGGGCGAGGTGGGATGTCAATAGGGCGTAAGAGGCCTGCTGGTCTTTCCTTTTGACTCTTGTTTTGGGCGCATACTCCACAGGACATTATAAAGTCTCTGATATCTTTTTTCCAAGACGGCCACCAGAAGTAGCGCTTGATCTTTTCTGAGGTCTTGGCCATACCGGGATGTCCTTCCATTAAAGAATCGTGATAACAAGAGATTACTTTTTTCTGTAAATCTGTGCTGGGTAGGTATAATCGTTCTTGGAAATACAATAAGTTGTCCTTTACTGCAAAGTCCTTTCCCTGCAGATGCCAATTCTGTATGTCTGCTGGAGTTACAAGTTGCCTGGCTTTATCCTTAACTTCCTCTATGGATTCTGTGGCGATTACACCCAGAATTCTTTGTTCGGGAATGATTGGTACAGGTTTAGGGTTGATCAAGTGTTCTTCCACTCCCATCCGAGAAAGGGCATCAGCTTTACCGTTCTTTGTACCAGGTCGATAGGTAATTATGAAGTCAAACTCGGCAAAGAATAATGCCCAACGGAGTTGTCTAGAGGATTGGGCTTTTGCGGTTTTCAAATATTGCAGGTTTCGGTGATCCGTAATCACAGTAACGGTGTGTCGGGCCCCCAGCAGATAATGCCGCCAAGCCTTAAAGGCAGACTTGATAGCCAGAAGTTCCTTGTCAGTAATCGTGTAATTGATTTCAGGAGGCGAGAATTTGCGGGACGAAAATGCCACGGGATGCAACTGGTTACCGGGTCCTTTTGTGATAGAACTGCCCCCATGGCAAGGCTTGAAGCATCAGTTTCCACGATGTAGGGGAGTTCGGGGCGAGGGTGTTTTAAGATTGGTGCAGAGATAAATTTAGTCTTCAAATCCTGGAAAGCTTGTTCCGCCTCAGTAGACCATTCAAAACGTTTGTTTTTCTTTAACAAGGCAGTGATGGGCTGGACTATTCGAGAGAATTCGGGGATAAACCTGCGGTAAAAGTTAGCGAAGCCTAACATGCTTTGCACACCTTTTACGGAGGATGGTGATGGCCATTTGAGAACTGCATCGACCTTCTTTGAATCCATACGCACTCCGCCAGGTGATAATATGAATCCCAAGAATTCAACTTCAGTCACGTTGCAAACACATTTTTCCAACTTAGCGAAAAGTTTGTGTTGACGCAATCTTTCGAGGACCATTTTCACGTGTTTCCGATGTTCAGATTCCGATGAAGAATAAACGAGGATGTCGTCAATGTAAACAACAACACACACATCTATGAGCTCTCTGAGGACATCGTTCATAAAATATTGAAAGGCGGCCGGGGCATTGCAAAGTCCGAAGGGCATGACCTGATATTCAAATAGCCCATACTTGGTGCGGAACGCCGTCTTCCATTCATCGCCCTCTTTTACTCGTACCAAGTGGTAAGCTCCTCTAAGATCCAGCTTTGTATATATGCATGCTTTTCTGACTTGGTCCAGGAGTTCAGGGATCAAAGGTAACGGATATCTATTCTTAACGTTGATCTGGTTCAGGGAGCGATAATCTATACAAGTTCTAAGGTCTCCTTCCTTTTTTGGAACGAAGAACAAAGCTAAAGAAGCAGGGGACTTGGAAGGACGAATAAACCCATTTGCCAGGTATTGATCCAGGTATTGTCGAAGGTGAAGGTTCTCAGGCTCGGTGAGGGCATAAATTCTACTACAAGGAGGAGTAGATCCAGGTATCAGGTCTATCTGGCAGTCATAAGACCTATGAGGAGGTAGAGAGTTAGCCTGATCCTTCCGGAAAACATCTTGGTATTCTAGGTATTCGGGAGGTAACTGGGGAGTCTCTGAAGAAATTGCTGCCAGTGCAACACCAGGTGGAGAGTGACAAGTAGAGACACATTCTGGAAACTGGACCGTTCTTGCTCGCCAATCGATCAGAGGATTGTGTTTCTCTAACCAAGGTATTCCTAGAATAATCTGAAACTGAGGGGCCTTGATCACATCGAACACGATCTTCTCATGGTGTCCATCTTGACTTACTAGCGTCACCTCTTGAGTGGTATGCGTTACTGGCCCGGAGGCTATCTCCGTACCATCCACCGTAGTAATGACGTCCTTTACAGCCTTGGGACAAAGAGTTAGATTCATCCTCAAAACCATTTCATGATCCACATAATTGCCGATGGCACCGCTGTCGACGTAAGCTTCAATTGCATGTAATCGATCCGGATTATCAGGGCTAATGAGGACCATAGGTATCACGAAATGCGAGGTCACAGAACTGGTTTTCACGCTCGGCAAGAGGACCTCTATTCTTGTCGGGCGAGATCGTTTCCCTGCTCAGAGTTTGTAACTTTGGTAACTGCAGCTCCTACTGCCTTCTTGGCAGGTTTCACCGGACAGTCTCGAAGAAAGTGCCCTGAGTTTCCGCAATAGAGGCATAATTGCAACTGTTTTCTCCTTTCCCGCTCCTTTTGTGTTAGAGGACCTTTCAGACCCCCTATTTGCATGGGTTCCCCGGAGTCTACTCCTTTGGAAGGAGTTGGCGGTTTGGAAAATACTCGAGCATCAAACTTGGAACGATCGGCCTTCCTGTTCTGCAGTCTGTGATCTATTTGAACGACTAAGTCTATATAGTCCGAACAATCTTGTGGGGGATTCACTACTTGGGCTAACACATCTTTGAGCTCTCCACGTAGACCTCTATAAAACAGCGTAATCCTTTTGTCCTCAGGCCATTGAGTTTCCACTATCAGTCTGTTGAAAGACGCAATATAAGACAAAAGGTCTTGATTACCTTGTCCCAACGAAAGAAGCTCATTGTCCAAGGCCTGCCCCTGTGAATGTCTTGCGAACAGTTTTTCCATACTGAGCTGAAAAGCTTGAAAATCATGGAGGACCGGATCATCTTGATTTACTAGAGGGATCGACCAGTCTGCCGCATTGCCACTAAGGTACGAAAGCACAAAAGCTACTTTAGCTGATCAGTTGGAAAGGCTGCTGGCCGGCATAAGAAATGCAACCGGCACTGATTGATAAATACTGCAAACCTCTTTGGGTCACCAGAAAATCGTTTGGGCGGAGCCAGAGGTACATTCCCAGGTAGGTTGATCTGCACTGGATTCATAGAGGATGTAGAAGGAAGATTTCCCCCAGATGCGGGTAACGGGGTCTGTCCGGCTTGTGACTGTAGCAATTGTCTAGCGAGATCATCTGTTCGCTCCTTGGAAATAATCAGTTCCCTTCTTAGAGCGTTCGTTTCCCGACGGGCTGCATGCACTTCTGCCCTTAGTTCCCCAAGTAACTGGGCTAGCTGGTCGGTATCCGAGGTTTCCATAGCTCCTGGACGGGAGTTTTGTGGCAGGCTTTGCGTTCTGTAACGCTCACCTGATTCCCGTAGAGGCGCCGGTCTTGACTGGGCGTATACCGTATCTTCAAAGGTCATGTGTAACACACGGCTGGCTCTTTGGGCTGGACCTCTGTGCACTGTATGTTTGACTTGAAGGGTAAGATGTCTGCAGATAGAAAATATGGGATTAAGGAACTGGGTTATTGAATGTCTCTCTCTTCTTCCCTTTCTCTTCTCCTGTAGAACCCCAAAGGTTAACGCTCTCACCTTAGGTAAGTGAATGCCGTGCTCTCCATCTGCCTCGGGGCAGGGTGCTGTAACCAGTTTCTTCACTGGATAAGGGGAGCAGGCCTCTTGACTTCAGAGGACTGCTGTCCGTCGTTTACTGCACGAACGGTAAGTTTCGAGTAATTCTAATGTCTTTAAAGTCTTTAGTAATGATGTTTCCTGTTTTGCAGGGTTCCGGCGATGGCGGATGACGGGCTGAAGTGAGTTGAAGATGGAGCCCGTGTGATGAATAGAAGCGCCTGGAAGCACGTAAGTAAGCGCTTGTTGCCTGCTTCACGATGCGCTCTAACTGTCTTTTTATTTTGCAGGTACAAGTTCGGAGCGGCTGCAGGGTGCCGGAATACCCACTGGGTTAGATGTGGAAAGGAGTAATGGCACGTGAGTATTAAAGTTCCCCAATGTCTTTAAACGCACCTTGTTTTGTCTTTCAGATGCCGGAATGCAGCGCGAGGCGTTGGTGACAGCCGATGGACCAGGTAAGTGAAGAGCTGTCACTGAAGACCGTAATGCTAACCTGTTCTTTCTTGTCTTTATAGGTGTTGCTGAAGACTGGATTCAGGATGGTAAGCCTTTTTCCTTAGGCCCAGGATCAGATGCAGAAGACACGATGAGCGTTCTGCTGCAGAGGATGCAGAATAACGCAAAGCAAGATTCATCCATCGGGTGTGGTTTAAATAGCCTCCTGTAGTGCTTAGGTGTCTCCTTCCACAGCCACGCCTAGGTAAGAAAAGAGTTCCTGCTTTCCAGAAGAGTTCCAGTGTTCTGAATCTAGGGAGTGGCTCCTGCCCCACCCAACAGGAAAAGTAGTTCCAAACAGAAGAGGATCAGAGGCTCAACTGGCAGGCAAGTAAGCAGCATGGTCTGCTGCAGGTAAGTCCACCCAAGCATTATGAGCCCGGCGCTTCCAGCGCTGGGACTGAGCATATTTATGAGCCTGGTGCCACTGGCGCCAGGACTGGGTCCAAAAGGTCCCAATTGGGACTGGTTGGCATTTGGAACCTGGGTTATGGATCTGCTTCCAAGGGAGTTGGGAAAAACCCTGACCTTTTGGAAGCAGAGATCATGACAATTATTTGCAGCGTTGGATGCCATGGGTGTCATCTATACCCACTTCGCCGATGACACCCAAATCCTCATTCCTCTCTCAGGCAATCATGAACAAGACTCCCTCCTGGTTAACCAAATTTACTCACTCATCCAAAACTGGATGGCTAATAACAGCCTTTGTCTCAACAACGACAAAACCGAGCTCCTCATACTAGGCTCCTCCAGCAAAATCAACACCCTTGAGCCCGCCTAAAAATCATTCACCATCGATGGAACCATAATCCCTGTTCTTAAACAAGTCAAGACCCTTGGCGTCTACTTAGATGCAACACTATCCATGTCTAAACAAGTAAACACATTAGCCTCGTCCACTTCCTACACCTCCAAACTCATCTCCCTCAGCCGTAAATTCCTCTCAGCCAACAACTGTGTTACCCTAGCCAGAGAACTCATACTGTCTAAACTAGACTATTGTAATATCCTATTCCTTGGCACTTCCAAAGCCAACATAGCCAAACTTCAACTCATGCAGAACAAAGCCCTCAGAGCAGCTCTAGGCATAAAAAAATCCGAACATATCTCTAACACCAGAAGAGACCATCACTGGCTCCCCATCCAAGCCAGAATTCTATTTAAAACCCTGAGCATCACCCACAAATGCAGGGCTAACAAAGCTCCCAAATACCTCAACAACACAGTCATCATGAAGCCCCAGACCAGACTCCTCAGGTCCAACAAAAACGCATACCTTGAAACCCCCAGATACAAAAGAGAGAAAGCAGGGGGTAGTAGCTTCAAAACGCTGGCCCCCAGACATTGGAATGCGCTACCCTCCCACATTATGAATGAAACCGCCTTCCCTAAATTCAAAAGCTTCTTGAAGAATTGGCTCTTCAATAAGTTCTAACTGAACCAGAGCACTAATCCCCTCCAATTAACTGTTTATACCTGACTGCTTTGTATATTATTGTATATTATTGACTCCTTTGTATATTATTGTATATTACTGATTGCTATTCCTGTGGACCTCTGAGTTCTTTCTAAGATTGCATTCTCCCATTGTCTGTAACTACGCCGTGATACCCCCGGGTCTGGGCGTTTAACAAATGTAATAAAATAAATAAATAAAAATAAATTGATTGTTGTGGGGTCTCTCCACATGCAACTATTGCATCAGGATTGTTCTTATTGGTTTGCTTGCTTGCACTTGATGTTGCCGATGTGAAAATCGGAAACCGAGCCCCTTTTGGAGGCACGTTCGATTTCCCCGACGGAATCACATTTTCTGTTTGAGATGAGCTCTTGGTGCTCCCCCAGGGATCATATATGATGGCAGATATATGGGGAAGAACACTGGTAATTCCTTTACTTGACCTATTGACAGGGAGGATGGAACTGTGATTTTTGGACTCATAGTCATGACCAGTTTGGGAAGCTATGGTTCTAGTGGTTGTGCTCAGCATTGGGCTAACGGATCTCTGAGCATTGTTCAACTGAATCTCGCTCCTTAACATTTCATGTGATACTAACATTTTTTGCATGCAGGCCTCTTGTGTCACCAGCCGTGCATCTATTTTTTGATATATATGGCCTAGTGCCTGAATAGCTAGATTCATGGCTTGTAACGTGATGTTTAAAGATTAATCCGATGTTTCATAAGAAAATGAAGTGTTCAATCCCTGTGTTTTGGTGTGAATGACACTTATTTCTGATATTGAAATGGAGGTATTAGATTCTGTCGTGGTAGATGACCCGTCAGAGAACATTAATGGTGAATTAGTTTTCAGACATTAATTTGTTTGAAAATGCAGAATCATTAGGGTCTAAATCAATTACAGCTACATCTTTAGAGGAAGAAATTGATTGATTCTTTGCTGTATGCTGAGCAGTCGCAGGTATATTTTCAAGCAATATGGTATCTGTTATAGACTGGCAGGATAAGGCATTCGCTGACTGCTTCTTACATAGATCTTTGGGTAGTACAGATTCAGCGGGCATAGTGACATAATTCTCTTTATCAACAATTGGCTGTTTGTTTGCCCGTCTAATTTTAGTTCTATGAGCTGACAAAGAACCACTACAAAATTGCCGTATGTCCATGTTAGGCAACTCCCCTTTGAATCCTTTAGTCCTGTTAGGTGTAGAATTCAAGTTTGTGCTTACTTGTTGAAGAGCAGCAGATCCAGAGTTCATGCAGGTGATAAGGGACGGCGGCATTCCAGTTTTGAGGCCGAAACTTCTCATCGTTACTAACTGGTACAAAGAATCAAAATGTGCAGGGCCACGTTACTATTACCTGTCTATACAAGCAAGTGTTGTTAACGTACCACAAGACCTGCCTCAAGTCTCGACGACGAGGCGAAGAGGCAAAGAGGCACTTGTGGTACTTGTGGTACTTGCTTGGTGCGCGCGCACGTCCGTTTTTAAAGGGAATGCACAAAGGAGGCGTGGTTCTGCACACTATACGAGGGAGAAAAGAAAATAAAAAGAGCGTTTTACTTAAACGTCTCTTAAGAATGAACGTCTCTTAATCTTCTTGCAAATGTGGCGATTACCGTCGCTCCAGCTGCTTGTAGAACACAGCGTTGCAGTAGAAAGGAAGGAGAAGCAGCGTTCGCTTGCAATCCGCGTCCAAAGTAAGGAGGCAAAGAGGTACTTATGGTACTTGCTTGGTGCGCACGTGCAGGTGCGTGCGCACGTCCGTTTTTAAAGGGAATGCACAAAGGAGGCGTGGCTCTGCACACTATACGAGGGAGAAAAGAAAAGAAAAAGAGTGTTTTACTTAAATGTCTCTTAAGAATGAACGTCTCTTAATCTTCTTGCAAATGTGGCGATTACCGTCGCTCCAGCTGCTTGTAGAACACAGCGTTGCAGTAGAAAGGAAGGAGAAGCAGAGTTTGCTTGCAATCCGCGTCCAAAGTACGGAGGCAAAGAGGTACTTGTGGTACTTGCTTGGTGCACGCGCTCAGGTGCGCGTGCACGTCCGTTTTTAAAGGGAATGCACAAAGGAGGCGTGGCTCGGCACACGTTGCTCCAGCTACTTGTAGAACACAGCTTTGCAGTAGAAAGGAAGGAGAAGCAGCGTTCGCTTGCAATCCGCGTCCAAAGTACCGAGGCAAAGAGGTACTTGTGGTACTTGCTTGGTGCGCGCGCGGGAAACCAGTGTATACCTTCGCCAGTATTAGTTCAGGACAGTCACATCACAGTTCAAGGGCCGGCAAAGCCGCACCTGGGGAGGCCCAGGGGCCACATCGGCCAAGTCCACATACCTTGGGGGCCACCAGTGGTAGGGTACTGGTGATGGTACTGCAGGCCACTCCTTACACTTCTCTTCCCACCTGGAGGCGGCTGGCAGGGAGACACTGGTGGCAGGGTGTCTGGGCGGCAGGTTTAGGAGGGCGCACAAACACTCATAAGAGCTGCAACCTTTGCTTTCCATTGTTTTTTTTTTTCGCTTGACATGCCACCACCACTAGGCCCATACATTTCAGGAGGCCATAATGTTGTAGATTCGCCCATGATGAGGCAGTGCCATTGCTTTCACGATTTAGCATATTTATTTTGGCACCATTCAAACTCACCATGTGCCCGGGATCTTTATTTGGGGCCCATCCATTTGACTGTCATTGCTCTGCCCTCAGTGCTTCCTTTTCTTCTCCCCCAGGAGCGTTAGCCTGGGCAGCCACACAACTTTTTTTCCCTTTCCTGCTTGGTAGAGGATGACATATACTGCTAAATCAGCAACAGTTATCGATGCCTGCAGCGTGCGCTTGTCTTTTCGTTGCATTAGTGTTCCATTGCAATTAAACACAGCTATTTCATTCCTGGTAATATCTGACGGCTGTCCATATACTTCCGCTTTAGGCTTAGGAAGGAGTACATCCAGCAGGGCCAGCCTCGTGCTAGATTTGGGCTGCAATACGCCATGTGATCAGCATCTGCCCTCCCTTCCACATCAGGCGACAAGCAATCTCAACAAAGGCAACATAATTCTGTTGCTGCAGGACTTTGTGGTCACATTGCAGGTGACACGTTTAAACTACTGTAAAACCAGGTCTTGTGCTGTGCTGTCTGCACACCTTTCTTTTTTTTTTCATTGAATTTAGCTGAAATTAATCAACTTTTTCAATCATTACATAAATTCATCAGAATTCATCAAAACGGAATAACACAACAGAACAATACACATAATAAACAAGATGTATTCTATAAAAGTAAAAGAAAGAAAAGAAAATATTTAAAAGAAAAGTCACCCTTAAAAACCAGCAAAGGAAATATCATGAATGAGAGTGGTAAACCTTAAAATATATGTGCCCATAAAATGTTTACATAAACATTACGGGCTCATTAAGAAAAAATGAAAAAACACAGAAAAAATAAATTAAAGTAATTTCCTGTTAGCCCTAAATGAGCAACATCTAACATAAAAACATCTCAAGTTAATTACGTATTTCCTTCAATGCAAAGTCTTACTATGACAGCTAAATCTATTGTTCACACTATTATCAGCTCATACATTTGTAAAAAACAAAGATGTATATTTATACTCCTGTTTCAATCGAACATCAATTCAGAACTTCTCCAATTTCAAGGCATTCAAAAAGTTTACACACCTTTCATAATACCACCCCAGCAGCTGAAGGGTGCATCTCATGTTCCTTTGAACCTTTATTAGAGGGATTGCTATGACACCACTTTTTGCATCTTGTTTCTGAATGACAAAAATGTGGGTCATTCTTTGCAAGTGACTTCGGCTTCCTGTGCCTCAAATCGCAAATGAGTAAAACTGGACAGTGTGTCATCTAGTTTTCTTGCATATTACTTGTTCTCTTCCCATCAGTCACATTGCGGCTCCTGTTATTAGATCTCAACTAGACCGCACACATCATAGAGGTAAGATACAGCAGCATCTCCAGTACAAGATGATCCATTCTATAAGAAGGAACTCTGCTGTAGGAACTGGCCATGCTCACGCTGAGACCAAACATTGGCTCTTCCAAATGTCTCCAGAAACAATGTTTAAGAATTGGTGACAAGGCAGGCGCTCTGTTGCCAGTCAAGTTTTTGAGCATTAGCTTCTCCTCCAAACGCACGTTTTCATGACTCCATCAATCTGCAGGGAGGCTGTGTTTCTTTGCTTTTTCAGGTGTGTCTTCATTTCCTTTTCAGGTGTGGCAAGTTAATTGACTAAGGATTCTGGTACTTGTATTTTTCACACTTAATTTTTCTTGCAGGTGGCTGGAAACAACTCCCTCCATACCACAAATCTTCCCCTTGATGGGGGGTGGGGGAAAGCCATGGTTGTGGCACGCCATTGTAAGGCATGATGGCCCTGCTGCAGCTGCCTTTTGAGCCCGGGTCTCCTGGAACAATGTTTAAAAATTGGTGACAAGGCAGGCGCTCTGTAGCCAGTCAAGTTTTTCTGCATTAGCTTCTCCTCCTTCTCCAAGCGCATGTTTTCATGACTCCATCAATCCAGAAACAAGATGTAAGACAGTCCTATGTTGTCCATACAGTGGCAGATGTCAAAGCCATTTTAACCTCAAAACCACATCCTTCAGCGGTCCAAATGAGTATATTTGGAACGTGGTTACAAACAATTTAATGTTAAGGTGAATGTTGTAAAAAAATAAATGGGCACCATCCCAGTGCGTATTCTGTCATGATTCAAGCAGATAATCCTTTTATCACAGACATATAATTCAACTATACAAATCGTTCATAATTTGTATGTAAAGCTTTCATTGGTTCCGTTTGTCCCCTGCCACTTTGTCATAGATGTATTACAAAAGGGTAGAATAGATGTGAACCAGACTTTCCATCTTGGAATGATATCATTGTAATCATGTATATGTTTATTTTTGGTTTTATTTATATGCTTTGCTATCCAATACATGTATAACATTTGTATTATTGCTACATTATATAATGGCATTGATCATTATGAACAAATAGCATTCTTTTTTTTTTAAATAAAGAGCCACTTTACGGCATTGGTACTATTACATTTTTTTTTTAAGTAAACAGCACAGGCCCCCTTTAAGATATCAGTGTGTTTCTTTTATTTCTGTTTGCACTGCTATTAGTAACAGCTGGGATGACTCTAGCAATGCACACCTGAAAAAACAACCCCTTGCCATAAGAGTGAGAAGTAGAGTGCAGCAAAATAGAGAGGGAGACTGGAAAGAAAGAGTGCTAGATCGCTTTATGATACATTGGGTAGAGCTAGTCTAGGATAATGTTTCCTGAAAACATTTTCTGCTACTCCTTAGAGCATCATTCAGTGGTTTACTGGCCTACAGGCAACTGGGGATTTCACAGTGGGCCATTACGGGCTTCGCGTAGGTACCCTAGTTTTCTGCTTCTCTTACACACTCTGCCAAGAATTCAAACCGCGTCCTTCCATCTCTCCTCAGGGACATCATTTTGGGGGTTGCCAGGGTTCGCAGTTGTGACCCCTGCGATCTCCCTTGCTACCCCTAAAAAAAATATATATATATAATATATATCACTATAACCGTTTCAGAGGTTTAACTAAAACAGATAGGGGATGACCGTACAAAGAGTTGCAATTATGGCCAATTAGTCCCTTTTTGATGTCTATGTTTGGGACTTACCTATGTAAAGATGGCCGAAAATTTACGACCATACGCCAAAGTGAGTCCTCTTTCTTTGCCTAAAACCATGCCACATGAGCTATTTTAAAGTAC
This sequence comes from Ambystoma mexicanum, assembly GCF_040938575.1. Taxonomy (NCBI): domain Eukaryota; kingdom Metazoa; phylum Chordata; class Amphibia; order Caudata; family Ambystomatidae; genus Ambystoma; species Ambystoma mexicanum. The sequence continues at coordinate 1,101,520,453 of NC_090933.1, forward strand.
TGGTAACATGGATCACCTGTTGTGAACAAGCGGTGAGGAAACCGTGAAACGCGTCATTTTTGCTATGCAATGGCCATATGTTTTGGGAGGACCACAATGTTAGTGGATTTTTATGAGCCATATGCTGCGCAATTTTAACTAATAAAGAACATTTGTTTGGACACAGAACACCGGTTTCCTGGAGTAACATTTTTCGACTGGGGGAGTGCTTTCCATTGACTGCAGAGAAAACAGTCTTTTCCGACATATTTTAACGTTGCCTTGCGACAACGTAGGAAATGCACCAGTGGACTGAAACTGAGTAAAAGCGCACGGTGGATCGTCAAGAAAAGATATTTATCCCGTGGCTGCTTGGATTGCTTTGAACTTTTTTGCTGATTTATGGTGGAAAGTAGAACTGCGGCAGAACGCTGCACGGCAAAGTGAAAACGCCTGCATTACAACAGACGCTGACACGAAGCCGGGTGAGTGAGCAGCTGCAGTTTTCATTTGAACTTTACAGCGAGTACTTTATGTTTCACTTTAAACACTACAGCAATCTTTATCTAAACGCAACGCATGCAAGGTATTAGCCTATGCACACAGGCGTCCCCATCTAATTATAAGCATTTAAAGTCATTGTACTTTATAAATATATGCCCATAGCAGAGGCATAGAAGGAAAGCGTGTGACTGTATTCATTTGCGCAGATATGGCTAACTCCCTGGCCAACAAAGAAGCAGCACGGAAAGCACAAGCAATTACCCTTTTCAATGAAACATTGCGACAGACTAAGTTGGCTCAAAGCACTGCAAAAATAACAGAGGCTGATGGGGAGATTGGCCTTTTAAAGGAGTTAGAGAAACTCCAGAAAAAAGAAGTGAGTAAATGGTGGGAGGAGCACTCCCTGAAGAACTACATTGAAGTAGGGAGGATTCTGAGGGGTTTAAGAATTTTGACCATCCCCTCCTTTGAAGAACAAGACCCCGATATGCTCAATGAGTGGCGTGAAGCTACTAATCTCTGCTCCAAAACCTTTCTACAACTCCTAATTAAATATGCAGGAACCGACCGCAAGATAATATTGAAAAAAATTGAAGAAGTAGAGAAGAACTTGACTGAGTTACCCGAAAGTGAAGAGGGAAAGAAATTGAAGAAAAACATTGAAAAAAATCTGTTGGGATATGAGGAAGAAATCAAACAACGCAAACAGCGCAAATTCCTACGAGACAAGGAAGATTATGAAAGGGGAAGTGTGTATACATTTGCCCGAAGGTTCGATCAACTAAGACAGAACTCTATGAAGAAAACATTAATATCTGAGGAAGCTAGTGGGACAGGAGGCAACTTGGAGTCGTCCGAATCAGAGTCAGATGCCACAATGAGTGAGAGCGATGAACCAACTATACGCCTAAATTTTTTAGACGAGATGAGACTGTTACGCCAAGATGGCAAACAAAAACAACCAAGAGGAGGAAAACAAGGTCGGGGACAAAGCAGAGGCGGCCGGGCAAAACGAGGAGGGGGCAGAGGGGCAATCAATACGGCCAGCAATATCCCAGACAGATTGCTGCGCTCTGGGAAATAGATGATATACCCAAAGATGAAGGTTTGAGAATCATCAATCTATCCTCCCATATCCTTACTGAACATCAAGAGAAGGTTTTGAGCCTTGGTTTGAACTTCTGCCCGACCGCCCACTTCAACTATGTAGAAACCCGCATTGACTTTGACCATTTTGTGCGTAAGTTACGCCTAAAAAGGTTTTTTGCCACCACCGAATGTGCCAATAGGCGCACACCCAAAGAAAGCGGAAAAACAGTAATAACCATCAGGGATTTAGAAGCTCTAACGGATTTAGCAGAACTAGAACAAGGGGCTCACTCAGACGCCACGGATGTGACCAATGTAGTGGACCTTGGAGACTATGATATCAGAACTGATTGGACAGCGAAAAGCAAACTCAAACCTAAATCCAAATGTAACCCTGTTAACAATCTAGGTAATAACATCGAAGCCTTCCAGACATTGGTCATCGAAGATCTCAAGCAGTATCGCAAGAAAAAGAAAGCTAGATACAAAGATAATCTAACAATGTGGGAAAGAACGGCAATAAAAGAACTACAGACCCTCAGTAACTGCATAATAAAGCCCTCGGACAAAGGTCGGAACATCGTTCTGATGAACAGAGAAGACTACATCAAGAGTGCCTATAAACAACTACATGATAAAAAATGTTATGAAAAAATTGAGGGTAATCCAACCAAAACCCTAGAAAATAAATTAAGAGATTTCCTTGGAATATGGGAAGAAAGAGGGATCCTTACTGAGGATAACTGTAAGTTCCTCAGAACAACAAACTCAGTGATTCCGACAATATACTTTCTTCCGAAAATTCATAAGGATATTAAGAAACCTCCAGGCAGACCGATAGATTCCTCAATGGGCTCCGCCCTCGAAAATATGTCAAAATTCATAGATGAGACACTTTTTCCTTTTGTGTCCTCTCTTCCATCTTATATCAAGGACACAACAGATTTCCTGACACATATTGAAAACATGCCTTGGCAGACCAATTACATCATGGCCACTATGGATGTTGTTTCCCTATATACATCCATAGGGCATGAATATGGGAAAAAGGCCTGCGAAAGTTTTCTGAACACTAGATCTCTAAATTTCTTGGAACACACTAAGATGATTCTTCAGATGATCGATTTGTGTCTGACGAATAATGTTTTCATATTTAACAACGAGTACTATAGACAAGTGCAAGGCACAGCAATGGGCACAACGTTCGCCCCATCTTATGCGAATCTGACCATGGGAGCATGGGAGGCTTCAGATGTATGGACAGACGAAAATCACACAACTACCGATAACATTGTTTTGTGGCTCAGGTACATTGACGACCTCTTTATAATATGGAAAGGATCGGAGAAAGCATGGATAACATTTGTAAAGCTTTTAAACAACAATGACCACAACCTGAGGTTCACAGAAACACATAGTAAAACTTTTTTAACTTTCTTGGATGTGAATCTCCGAATTGTGGATGAAACCTTGACCACGGAACTACACAGGAAACCAACTGGTACAAATACACCCCTGCATGCAACTAGTGGCCACTCTAAAAATCTAATATGGAGCATTCCATATGGCGAGTTTATAAGGATTCGGAGGAATTGCTCAACCTTGGAGGCCTACGACAATGATAGTAAAATTGCAGCAAAGGGTTTCCTGAGTCAATGTTACCCAAAGAAGGTCATTGCTAAAGCATATATAAAAGCGAGGAAGAAAGAAAGATCTGACCTGCTGACAGGAACTCGCTTAACAAATGAGTCCAATAAAGACAATGATGCTACAAGATTAATTCTTACGTATAATAATGAAACATCTGAAATTAAACGCATATTACAAAGACATTGGAAGATTTTACGAGCGGACAAAGACCTTGCACCTATTTTGAAAACTTATCCAGAAATTAGTCTCAGACGCAATTGCTCGCTTAAAGATTCTCTGGTCCAGAGTTTCTTAGCACAAGAAATAAAATCCACAAAAGAGACATGGCTGACCAAACAGAAGCAAGGTTTCCGTAAATGCACTAAATGCAACATCTGCAAATATGCCAAGAGTTGTTCAAACTACATACACCCGATTTTAGGTGATTCAATTAAGATTGCAGATAGAATCACATGCGAGACTGAATATGTGGTATATATACTCTCATGTACCTGTCAGAAAATGGTACATAGGCAGCACCAAATGTAAACTCAAAATAAGAATTCAGCAACATGTGAGGGCCATTTTACACCAAGATTCGAATTATCCAATGGCCAAACATTTTTATGACTATCATCACTGCAATCTTGAGGATTTTCATTTCTTTGGCATTTACAGAATTGAGCATGATGTGAGAGGCGGAGATAGAGAAAAGACACTCCGTCAGAAAGAGACATGTTGCATTATAGACTTTGAGACCAAGTATCCTAAAGGACATAATATAGATGAAGAGATGTATACTTTTTTAGGCTGATATACCTATTGAAAATGATATGACGAGAGTGTCATTGACATAAATAAATTAAATTTTTATTTTATTTTTGCATAAGGACCTACTCCAATGAGAAAATGATCTGTTTCCCTTTTACTTTTAAACCTCCAAATTTTTTATTGGCTATTTTCCCTAAGGGTGTGACCTGGTCAGAACTTCTCTGGTTTCAGTCAGGGTAACGAAACATGGTGCTAATTTTGGTAATTTGGTATCTTTTGCACCCCAGTTGGGGCTTTAAATTCTAGAGTAGTACACTTTGGTGATTTTTTCTTTTAACAAATTTTGGTGAATTTACACATGTGCATGGTGAAGATAGGCTAAGACGAGGAGAAGCATGGATATATATTTTCAGCAAATTTTTCTCACTCTTCTCACTGGAATTGCCAGGTCCCTAAACTATGAAACCTCTGTTTTTAAAAATTGGGTTTTAAAATTGGTTTTTATCTAAAATAAACTTTATTGCAGGCTTTTTATTAGTATCTAAACTAAAGAAACAACTGATGTTTTATGTTAATGATATGTCGAAGTACAATTGTGCCCTATGGCTATTAGCACGAGGCACTTTAATTCATGGACATAAGAATATTTAAAGCACTATGCTCTTTAATGTATATACATAGGAATGTCTAACATCAGATCACAATGTGGCACTTTATAGGCACTATGCACTTTAATGGAATTGCACCATGCACCTTACTTTACAAGTGAAGTTAATAGCATATAAACTGCAATAACACATAAAGGCCACAGATGATACGATTGGGAAAAAATAAAAAGCATGAAGCAGTGTGAACGACAACATATTGTCTTTATGTACTCCTGCATATCGTATTCCCCCACGAAATAACTGTATAGGCATTGAGCTATTACTATGTATGTCGGGGGAAACCAATGTTTACTATAACCGTTTCAGAGGTTTAACTAAAACAGATAGGGAATGACCGTACAAAGAGTTGCAATTATGGCCAATTAGTCCCTTTTTGATGTCTATGTTTGGGACTTACCTATGTAAAGATGGCCGAAAATGTACGACCATACGCCAAAGTGAGTCCTCTTTCTTTGCCTAAAACCATGCCACATGAGCTATTTTAAAGTACTGGTAACATGGATCACCTGTTGTGAACAAGCGGTGAGGAAACCGCGAAACGCGTCATTTTTGCTATGCAAGGGCCATATGTTTTGGGAGGACCACAATGTTAGTGGATTTTTATGAGCCATATGCTGCGCAATTTTACCTAATAAAGAACATTTGTTTGGACACAGAACACCGGTTTCCTGGAGTAACATTTTTCGAATGGGGGAGTGCTTTCCATTGACTGCAGAGAAAACAGTCTTTTCCGACATATACATATATATTTATATAATAAAATTTTTCTTAAAGTTTCTCTTTTAAAGGTAAGCTTCTGGGCTGTGGCCAGCACCATGTGGCTCTTTGTTTCTGGAGTGGCTGACTTTGTGCTCAGGCCTCTTTACAAAAAAAATAAAACAGGGGGTTCCACAAGTGTAACACTTTCAGCAGTGGCCCTAAATAAGAAAGAATAGGAATAATACATAATTTGTCATTTTTGGAATTCTATGTAATAATTGCTAGACTCATTAAAGGTTTATTTCAGGCACACTTCAGGGGGTGAGTAACTGATTTATCTGTTATTAAATACCTCAACTCAGCCTTTCATCCTTCTGTGGTCGATAAATAGTACCAACACAGATTGGGTGATATTGTATGTATATTTGTTCTATATAAAGCGCGTAAGCGTGAGTGCCACATCATTACAGATCATTATTTTTTGGCCTTGGACATCTGCTTGAATTCACAGTAAATTGGTAATATGGGCCTATACACACTGATATTAATGATACACATGGTGATCCATTCTTGTATGAAATATATATCACATTATAGTGATATTGTAACCATATTTTTCGTAGTGTACTTAGGACCAATCCTATGTGATGCCACTTCCTGTTTTATCAGGGGGTGAAAAGTTGTGTTCCATCGCTTCCTGTGTGTTAGGCAGAATTATAGTATTTACAAAAACCGACAAAAGGGTACTCACACTCGAGACAGTCCTAGATTCTGTCCAACATTCAAGTTAAATCTCCATAGTAGTTTAAAGGCTAGTGTTTGCGAGGCAAATCACTAAGGATACACCAAGGAATGCACAAGTTATGCAGCTTCCAAAAGGTTATTCCTCAGTCTTAACAAATTTGATATTTGTATGGTCATCTAATTTTTAATACCCATATAGGCACAAATGTATTTAAAATTCAGTGTTTGGCCACTTTACACGAAACACTAACAAAAAACGTTCCCTAAAAACAGAGTACCGAAGTTAAGGTAAAAAAAAAAAAAGTGAACTTGTTTATTCGTTTTACAAAATAGTTCAAGAGCTACATTATGGAAAAACGTACTTCAATGGAACTTTTGTCTTAATTGTTTTTTTCAGAATGAAGACATCAGTTACGGAAACAAACTGGCAGTGTTTGAAGTTTGATTACTGCTCGTTCAGAATAAATGATCTCCAGTCAGCTGTACCTGCTGCAGAAGGAAGCAATCTACATTAATCATGGTCACCCGCCCTTGCTTTCCTTTCATCTCCTATTGCACGGCAGCATGGCTCATCAAGGCATGCCAGGGTGTGCACTCAGTTACCGTTGGAGAACCTCCAGTGACACCAGCTCAGTAGCTAGATGGACATGTAGAAGAACGCCTCTTGTTGTGACCTGGGGATATTTAGCAATGGAGGAGAAGCGACAGATGGCACTGGTGTGACTTATGTGCTGTCTTGTTGAGCACTCAGCCAGACACACTGTTTGGCAGTGGATGAACTATACTCCAGCCCTGGTAACATCCACAGTCTATAAAGTTCCGCTTAAGGCTCAGGAAGGAGTAATTCCAGCAGGCCCAGTGTACTGCTAGATTTGGGCAGCAGCGCTGCATGTTATCAGCAGCTGTCCTCCCTTACACTTCAAGCGACAAGCAATCGCAGCTAACGCAAAACAGCATGAAAGCACTTTGTGTTCACATTGAAGGTCACAGCTTTACATCCCAGAATCCCCAACGCAGCTTTTTTTCCCCTTTCTGAGATCAATGTATTGGGGCGCATTACAAATTTGGCAGTGCGGGATAAAAATGGTGGTAATTCCGTTACTGACACTTTTCCGGCACCGCAACAGCCAGTATTTGGAGCTAGTAATACTGGCAAATGGGGATTCATTTACAGTTGCAGCACCTGTAATCTGCCAGTACTAATGGCAGATCAGGCGCCATTAACGGTATTACCATTTGTTGTATCCCACCAGATTTACTAATGTGATACCACCAAACTTGTAACAGTAGCACTATGAAGCAGCAACACCTCAGGCTGCATGCACTACATTAAAAGAAAAGTGATAAGTGAGCAGTCCTCATGCGTTTTATAAGACTGTCCTGATTTTCAGGACGGTGTCCTTAGTGCATCTTGTGCAGACTCGATACAAGTCCAAATCTTGATTTCAGCCCCGCTCGGTTATGTGGGGTAAAATATAGCCCCTGACTGTCGGAAATAAAACGACCAGGCCAGCATTTAAGAGTGAAACTGACTGGTGCTACCCATTGGAAAAAGCAGGCCAGTTTCAAAACACTTTTCTGACTTAAGGCCTAGGACAGGAACAGAAATGGGCCTCTTTCAACTTTACCAAAATGAACAGGCACTTGAGTGAAGAAAAATGCATCAGAAAGCTTAACATTGCTAGAGGTGCCCAATGCATGGCAAAAGACACCTGTGGCTGAAAATGCTGTTTTCATAAAATATGAAAAGCTATACTTTCTACTTGATGAGACCAATAACAGCGTGTACAATATCTACATGCAAAATGAGACTGTGATTCAGGAATCCAGGTGAAACCGAGTCTATGACACTTCACACGAGGGAAAAGAGCGTTTGTTTTCAACAGCTAAAATGACATTTAACGGAAAGGCTAATTTCATTTTTCATAATTGAATACTGGTGCTCTCTGTTAACTGGTTGATTAGTGAAATTCTGAATGTACCTCAGTGTTAATATTGTGTAAGCAAAAACTCTATGTTATAAACAACAGTTTTAAAGGGGAAGTTCGCTCAAAAATGTTATTGTCCCGATTGTACGGGCATGTATTTTTAAGCATACTGTAATGGATCTTAAAAAATGTCCCTATGCATTTTACCTTTGTTTTCCTCACTTTTACACTTGTGAAAACAACAGGTTGGGTGCGGCCATCTTGTGCTTATCTTATCCATTGATACATTGCCTAAAGTGAAGTGCGCTTGTGGCAAGAATACAGATTGCCCACCCCTGAAGCCAACATCACTAGACGCGTGTGGTCCTTTTCACAACACCAATGCACGTCTCGTGTCAACGTTCTCCGTTTGCGAGCTATTGACATGTCTCCAAGGAAATGTCAGGACACCTCTTTCCTTAACAAACATAAACAGACCCTTTCTGTTCAGACAACAGAGTTGCTTTGTCAATCGATTCACTGTATTTAGTTTAGATCGCCTGTGACTCGTTTCTGCTCTGTTCAGCTATCTTCCTAGTATGAAACCCCTGAGAACAGGTACTTACATTAGCAGAACTGATTTCATGTGTTACTTACATTTAATTTAAATATTTGTCGTATAATGGCAACAATACAGCCCTACCAGTACAAGCCTAAGTATCCCTAGGAGGAACTAATGGAAAGAGAAAGATGCAGAAACAATGGGGAATCTGACGATAGTTGGGAAGATGAATCACCAGAGCATGAGCCTGAGCCTAGTCGCATAGAAGATGTTTCAACCTGGTGTACCTGCACTCATTGCAAGGTCATGCCAACCGAGGTGGAGAACTGCTGCTGCCAAGAAAACTCTGGGTGCTCGGCCTACATAGTCAAAGAAGACACACCACCGCTATGCATTACCGAGCTGCATGACTTCAGGGCAGCCTGCCTCCCAAGGTCCGTGTTGAGGATTATGATGGTGCTTATGCACGAACTTCACGCAACAGTTTGCCCTCACAATCCAAGTAATGAGTGAGTATACTCTAGATGTGTTGTCATTTTGACCACTGAGATGACAAACATTTCAAGTTACTCTCCTACATTGTCGTAACTTTGATCGATCGCTAACTAATTAATTTAGTAAGCAAATTGAATACATTTCTCTCGCTTATTGCAAATCAGAGTGTTTATCGCTTACGTGTCTTTCACTTTCATCTACAAAACAATATTTCTCTATGGCCTAAACCGTTCTGGCTTTAATGGGTGTTCACTTTTGTAATCTGTCTATACTTCAAAGCCCAAGTACATTTTTCAAGAAAGTTACTTTTATAATGGCAACTATGCCATTGAATTTAGGATGCATTTTAGACAGATGGTACACTCTTCTGGTTCATTCAATTAAAATGTTTATGTTTCTCTTTCACAGGTGGTACAGGCTGGTGGCCTACCGTTCGTTTACATGGTGGCTTCATGGGAGGCTTCGATTCCGTGTTCGACGAGCAATACCCTCCTGTGTCGTTCGAGCCATTCGCGCCAAATTCCCCAGTGACAGCGAACAGTACATGGGATTTTCACAAACTGTGCTGAAACCTCGTATACAATTTGTAGTATGTTTGTGCCATCTACATCACCAAATTAAATAAAATAGAAATGAGCATATACAAATAGTTGTTTGAATTTTTCAGTGAGTCAAGAACATGCTCAATCATCTATGAGGGTCATGAAAGAAAGGTTGGTGCCCTTTTACAATCACCTCATCCCCATCCATCCTCCCTCCAGTATCCCCCTCCTACAGTACTGGGTGGGTGGAATGGCCAAGGTGCCAAGCACCATGTACAACGCAAAGGGATCCTCCAGAATCTGTGCTTCAAGACCCTGCACCAGCAATCAACATACGTTTGTATCCCTTCAGCAATGTTTCAAGCCTTTTGTGCTCACCTCATGCCCATACATTCCGTCCTCCAGTATCAATCGCAGTTCACACCTATGTCTGTGTGCTCCCAAGAGGCCTGGGTGGGTTGGAACTCTCAAGTTGCCGAACACCATGTACACTACAAAGGGATCTTCCTCACAGGAACCATTGTTCACCTAACCTCACCCAATCCCAGTGTCTGCAGACTCCCCTCTTCAAGACCCCGTCCCAGAAATCAACATAAGTTTGTATCCCTTCAGCGGTGTCCTGGGCCTTTTGCGCTCAGCTCATGCCCATCCATCCCCTCTCCAGTATCAATGGCAGTTCACACCTACGGGTGTGCAATCCCAAGGGGGCTGTGTGGGTGAGAACGCTCTAGTTGTCGAACAACATGGGCACCACAAGGGGTTATTTCGTACAGGGACCATTGTTCACATGGCCTCCCCAAACCTAGTGTCTCCAGACTCCCCTGTTCTAGTCCTTCCATCCATTCTCCTCCCTCCCTCCTCAGTATCAATGGCAGTTCGCACCCAAGACTATGCGCGCGAAAGGCAGCTGGGTGGGTGTGCACGCACACGATGCCACAAGCTGTGGAATAGCTAGCCTCTGTGTAGGAATGCAAATGTAAATTACACATCAGACAAGATTATGCACTTTGTTTTTGTGCTGGCAATAAAAGTCTGTGATAAACCAAATACGATTACTGTGTTCGTCACAAATCAACAGGTGTGCAGCGTTATCATGGTTCTGTACTTTTTGGGCACTTGTACCGTGAAACAGGAACTGGCCCTCATTAGCTCGTCCACTGCCCCCATTGTGCATTCTCAGGTCTGTGTGTTGGGGACCTACAACTTGTCTGGTGATCACTCTTGCGCATTGTCCACATGGCCAGGCCTGACCCAGTTTCTCCAGACTCCCTTCTTCAAGACCCTGTGCCTGCAATCAACATATGTTTTTGTCCATTGAGCAGTGTTGCGTGCCTTTTGTGCTCACCTCGTCCCCATCCATCCTCCCCCTAGTAACAATGGCTGTTGCCACCTATGAACAGGGTCATATTGGGCCATAAGATTGTCTTGGGCATCAATGAAAACATGGCTACAGTTCGAAGTTGCTATTCATTCCTTTTCAGGCACCGTTTGAATATTAGAGTAACTCATCAAACTGGCACACATGGGCCAAGAAAGTACAACACTTTCATTAAAAAAAAAAAGACCCGCACAAGGATTTTGCATTTGTGTTTCAACCCTGGCCCTATTTCCCTATAAGCTGGACGAGCAGGCCAGTGCTAGTGCACTCGCAAAGGGGCTCAGTGGGTTGATATAGCAGATGTGAAACATCGGCATCAAGGCTGAGTGGGTGTCAACGAACAAGCACACATTCACATACACACCCACTTTTCTAAGACTTTATAAACATCTTGACATTTACCAGAAGAACGTCTCAGAGACCTAAAAGTTATATCCTCATCAATCTACCTGTTCCCTGGAAACTGTTCCATGGCTACTTGTGCCCCTGCTTGCTGAATCGGCTCATTTGTTCATCCAAGTAAGGGTATGTCACCTATTTACTTCTCTATGTTCATCAATCGCTGCTCAGAAAGTTTCTAGTGATTGCCATCCAATGTACCCAGTAGTGTAATGTTCATTTATCTCAAAGACCGCACCATTATCGAATGTTGGATGCATTTTTATCTCAGTAAATAGCACATTGCATCACTGTGCATTGTAATAGAAGAACAAGTTACTTACCCTATCTGGTAACGTTCTTTCGAGGGGATTGTGTCCTCCAACGTATTCCACATCTTTGCAAAGTGGAATACGTCGGAGGACACAATCCCCTCGAATGGAATGTTTTGTGGTCCATGTTTGCAAGCATGTTTTCTTTTGATGCTTGAAAGTTCTTTCAACAGACAAGTAACACGTTAGATCAATCAATTTTGTAAGAAAGTTATTGCTGAGTTCATTTGACCACACAGGTTTTCTCTATTTAAAACAAACTTTTCAGACAAAGCTGTATTATAATTCCTTCATTCACATTCATACGGTATTATTTGTTATAATTAATTATAACTTTTCATACAGATCTTATAGACTTTTCAAGAATGCCTTCATGTATCATTATCGGTTGCCCTTCTGTGAACCATGCCAAAACTCAGGGCACAGTTCTGCATACATTCACGAAGGATATTGATTTAATAAGAAGATGGCCTACAATTGCAGTATTCCAGTGGGCGAGATTGAAAGTAGAGCCAAGGTTGTCTTGGTAGACGTGAGGCCCAATCGATTCCACCTCTGCAGCCTGCACTTTACAGACCATATGCAAGAACAATCAAAGTACACAACAAAGTAAACACAGAATTCTTCGTAAAATTCTTCAAATGCAATTCTGACTCAATTTCAGCACACGCTGACTCAGGTGAGTAGTGATCGATCAATTTGTTATGTTTGTTGGTATGTAGGAAGATGGTCTGCATAAACAATTATTCTCTATGATCTCTCGATTTATTATTTGAAGTAGTGCATTGAAAAGGTAACTTCGTGAACGGTTTAAGAGCTTTCGGTGTTTATTTACAGCAAAGTTGTATTACTCAAGTTTTCATAGTTCTGAGATTCAACAGAATTTTCAAATGTTTCACCATAGTATACTTCATCTATCCCCGCTTTCCGGAGCCTCTCTAAATCAGCGAAATGTGACCCTTAGTAAAAACATTCATAGTGCCCTTTAAAAGTTGCATAATGTTTTCGAAATGTGTTGGTTAACATATCCTTCTTTAAGTAGAGCACACTGATGGAAGCACAGACCCTCAGCAGTGACAAAACCATCGATATGTCTAGTATCCCAATGGTGCAAAATTCTGCATCAATTACTTTTCTGGACCCACCATCAACCCCACTTGCCTATCAAGTAATGATATTGTACTAGTCCTTTATATGCGATTGAACTATGTGCAAAGTGGCATGTATTGGTGACTCTCTGCATGTAGCATCATCTGCATCTCACTTTTTCATCCTATTAAAACAAGTACTGTGATATAGGGGGATGCTGAAACTTCTACTACAATCACTTCCTCCTTTGCAAGAGGTCCAGAGTATGAGGTATGCATACTTAAAGTTCACTTGCTAGAACTAAAGGAAATCCCACAAAGGATATACTTTGAGACTGAAATGCATGTAACCTTGCACGGATTCAAACTTTTTGGAACTTTTATTCTAATGTTACACTTCCTCCCTAAAGCAGAATAGATTACAAAGGAAACATTCCAAAGCAAACTACTTTAAAGGGTGACATTATAATCACTATGTTTTGCACGGTGAGCTCAAGTCCATATGTCATCTTGGAAGGTTATCGGGTGAAATCTGAAATGTATAATATGACCAAATCACATGCACTGTTCTATTAGTGTTACAACAACAAACCTTATAGTATATGGCTCATGATCATTTTAAAGTGCTCTTTGCGATCGATTTTAATTTTCAGTACAATTGACTTTTTTTTAATAATTATTCTATTCAGGGAATGTACTCAGGATGTGGAATTAGAAGAGGCACATGGACTAGAGGTACACTTAAAATATTAAGAAATTCAATTGGGCATCACATTGCATTAGCAATACAATTGTATGTTGTAGTAATGTTTTCAAGTCCGTCGGGCTGGTTCTGTTTGTAGATATATGCATATGTTTATTTTTGTGTGGAAATGAAATTTGCTTCATTTAAACCATATAAAAATGCTGTTTCTATCAGTTTGATGTTGTGGTTGGCAAAGAGAAGGCTGAGGTTTCAAAGCAAATTAAGAAAAACAAGAGTAAAGAAAGAAGCAGTTTGTTTTGGTGAACTTTTAAAGTGGATGTTTTTATCAGATGTTATTAGTTGAAAAATTATATCTTCTGCTTGTGCGCTATACATTGAGCATGCACTTCTATACATCTGTTAGAGGCCCAGAATGGAGAGGAGTATAAAGACTCAAACAACAACTGAAACCAAAGATGTTGCTTGCCAAATGGATTTCACAATGGAGCAACTACTATTTGAGGTGCAGTGTGGTACAGTCAATATTCAGACACGTGATGCATATGTCCAGTGGCCGGAAAATGAATGGAACCTCACCTGCGAACAGTACAGAGTTACCATGGACCATTGCTACTTTGTGCAAAGTCGACCAGATGAAACTGAAGACAGTTGACATGCATTGTAATTGCTCGTAGACCCTTTGACACAAACTACACCCTCTAAAAATGTTCCACCCGTTTCTCCAATGCATTCAAAAATATCACAACCTAAACTAATAGAGGATGAAGCTTCAGTGCAATTGACCGGGGATTGCGTTCAAGATCTCGACTTCAATTTGCCAAGTTTGTTGGAATTGTCCGCCACTAGCCACGAGTCATAAAAAAAACAGTACTGCTGGACAATTGGCTATTAAAGGAGCAAAAATACATAGTATTCGACGGCTGCATGCTAGAGATTGTACAAATGCTGAAATTTGATCATACATTAAGAGGGAACATATGCAGGGAGCAAATGGTGAATGTGTCATGTATTACAAGGCACCAACATGAAAATCCAGGCCAGCTGTGTCCACCTACATAATACATTTTCATGGTCTGCTCAACCAATGCTTACCATGCCTTCCTTCAATTGATAAGCACTGTGTGCGTCCCTCACTGAAATCCCGTTAAAACAAGCATTGGCAAAGCCAATATTTTTGGTTTCTGCATACTTTTTAAGCTTTTGCCAAGCACTGCTATACATCTTGCAGCAAACTGGCAGCACATCATACATGTAGTCTAATAAGGCAGATCGGTTTATGTTTAAGGAAAGCTCGGTAGCACACCTTGCAAATCTGCTACTTGGCACTAGACTCCTGAGGAGACAATAGAGGGTATTTATGTAACTTATGCAGATGAATGTTAAATTGTCACTTCGAACATTGTAGTGTGGTACTGGGGCTAGCTATAGCGCAGCGTTTCACATTTACATGCCATCTTTGGTGCAATATTCAGGGCACTTTTTTTTATTTTAAAAAGAGGAGACAAGACTCCCTAGGACCAAAGGTTGGAGTGAGAGCCTGCGGAGATGAGTAGTCAAGCACAGACTCGTGCTGGGTTGCACTTGCTTGCTATAATTTGGATCCTGTTTGTTTTGCAATGCATTTGTCATCTGCACATATGCATATCAAAGGCCAACTGCACACTGCCCACATTCAGCTTCTCAAAATGTACCTGAAATCTAAATACAATAAGTGAACGGTGCAAAGAGGTATATTTCATGTGTACAATTACTTTTTGTTCGACTGCTGTTGAAATGCAGATTTAATCTCATCAACAAAAACAGCAAGGTGCATCCTCTGGATTCAGAATGATTAAAAATAGGGGCTAGCCTGCAGGCTTCCTTGGAATGTCTATAAATATTTTATGTAGTAGCCAGTTAACAGGGATCTCAGGTTGCTCCTTTTCAGGCGTAAATTGTTCAGCTAGCTTTGTTTACAACACTTTGCATTCTAGTATGTCTGCTCATATAAAAGGAAACAAGCTCTACAAAATATTGCTCCTTAGCACAATGGAATCATGTTCTCCTGCCAATCTAGTGAATAATCACTTTGGCTGAGTACACATCTATGTCCTAAAAGAGACTGGTATTATGTTGCTGTGCACGCCTGTCCTTCCATGTCACTTCTGGAGGTATTGTAAAGTCCTTATGCTAATTTGTCACCCCACCTACATATTTTTGCTATTAGGTGGTGCAAACGCACCACTGATAAACTGAAAGTATGACATTGGACTATGAGAGGAGCAGGATGGGATGTGAGGAGGGACACACAGCTCGTTGTTTATTTACTCACCCATTGATTAGCCATGGCCATGTTAATCCCCATCGCCATTCCCAACCTGCTGTTCCCTACCAAAAAAAAAATAAAACCTGTTCTTTGAGCTAGCTCTAGTACTCAGTAGCATCAAACCTTGTGCTGTAAACAGCCTGACAGTGTTATTTCAAAGCAGTCTTCTCCGACCAAATCGCTTTATTGAAGATGCAAATATACCACTGCTGTAATACACATGTCTTAAACAAGAGAGCCTTCAGCCACTTGATTCATAAGATAATGGTAATCCTTTCACCAAAGTCCTGCTAAAAACAAACATTGGAAAAAAAACTATAATTTTTGGCTTGTCTGTATGTATTAGGTAGACACCTGCCAGGCCCTGCTATCATATGCCCAGGTACTCACATCTTTTTACAGCTGGTACCTCCCTATGGATGTGTAGTACCATTATGGCAGTGTCTGGCAAAGGTCTATCCCATGCCTTCTTAAACCTAAACTTTGCCAAAGCTTGATTTGTATGGATTTGGGCAATAAAAGTGATTTTCTCAGCAGCGTGAGGAGGAATGTTGCCACTCTTGACAAACTTGGAAAGCATCAGACACACCCGGTAGCTAGGAGGTTTACAGCTTCATGAAGTTCACAGTCATTAACTAATAAGGAAATACGTACATCCCACCGTGTGCATTTAGTGCACTGCTGCAGTTTTACACAAATAAGCACCTGCATATATATGTCCCTTTTTCAAATTGGCGATCAGCTGGCGATGAAACAGACTTATGTTAAGTGTTTAAAATATAGTTGCCCACAAATTGTGGGTTGCATATTTATTGATATAGCTCCGATGTACAGGTTCACATATTTCTTAATAACGGCTCGAGGATGATTATTACCGCTGAGGGTCCAATGATGTCCGAATTAAAGGATGGGTGTGGGATTTGGGGACTGCTCTACCTATTGTGGTAGAAATAAAATACTCAGCGATGCAGAAAGATATGGAAAGTCACCTCAGAGTTCCCCTGACATTATAAGGCAAGCCCTCGGCAAATTGCAATTGCCTTATGACATACAACGGTGGGGGAGTCATGGAGGCTGACTTACTCAAATATAATCAGCTAATGAATGGACAGTTTAAGGTATGTTGGGCTTCGTTGCAGGCTTGGTGATAAAAAATATTTTTAAAATACAACCGATTTACAGGTTGGAATCACGCGGGATATTTACAAGGGGTATATAGAAAATATTGCATGGAATAACTACCAGACATTTACCCCATACACTATATTCAAACATATATTCACTCTACTTTGGACCCCCAATACATTTCAATACCGCCTGGAAAAATAGAAAATGTGGTCCTATAGAGCCCCTGTTTGGAGCCCTTGGCCTCATAAGGCGTATAAGGTGTATGCCTAGTGTCATAATGCCTTCAACCCATGGCCTAGCAAGCATGTTGTGGACTTTGCAACTAAGTAACATGAGTTCTAATCCTGGCTCCCACACTTGCCTAAACGTATGTGATCCTGGGCAATCACTATTCTAGAGAGTGCACTTAGTTCATTTATTTGGCCAAAATGAATTTTTGGAAACAAGGTGATGCCGAATACTAATCACCACATTAAATGAAAAAAATAATTCACTACAACAATTCAAGTCCTAGTTATAAGACTTAAGTGTTAGCTAATTTTTCTATATGGTTTTGATGGTATGCTGCACTTCAATAAATTACATATGATATTTTTATCTTATTCAGATTACTTTTACTGGCTCTGTGTGTCATTCTAAGGCTGTTGATCAGAGGTGCAAAAATGTCAGCAGCCCCGAGAACAATGGGTTGGTGGTGGCGCTCAGTGGTAGCTACACACCTTTTAAACGGGGGGGGGGGGGCAGAACTATTTTCCCTGAATCCTGTGAGCGAATAAGCAAAGTATGGATTTCAAAACCCAATAAGAGGGTATGGGAGACATGGTTTTAAAAAATGTAATGAATTGGTCTGTTTATTGCTCATTTTCTGAGAAAAATTGAATAAAAATCCTTAAGATTTGCAGTCGGTTCTGAAGTGGGATACAATATGTAATCAAATACTTGAGATGCTGGGTCACTCACATGTGGTATGCATGTGGATGCAGCAAATTATGTACAGATGAATCATACAAATGTGCGCACAAACGAAACCGAAGATGCACAGTAGAGAAATGTAGATTTGTGCTACATCACTGACAAGTGTGGGATACAGTATTCCACTCCAGCACTTTAAAACGGGGCCATCAAAAATCATATGCAAGTAGACATTATACCATTTTTAGTTTGGGCTATAAGGTGTTTCTTGTGACACCTATAAGTCTAAATTATTGGATTGGAGTACAGATATGGAGACATGTGAGGAACGCAAAGCTTGAAGGTATTGTTGGTTATTTGCCCACCCATTCACTGCCCATGGCCTGGCCAATCCCACCAAGTTCCTGCCCCTCCTTGATCAAAACGCCTTCTCATGGGAATTCTTTCAGCTCGTTTTAATCAAACCTTGCCATCAAATTTAGAACTCAAAACGCCTGCCAGTGTTTGTTCAAAGCACTTTCCTGAGAGTTGACTCAATTTGAGCTGTAAACACACTATATTGTGTACAGTCTTACCCTGTCTTCAGCCACCTGATTTATAAGCACTCTACTTGTCCTTCATAGAAGTCCTTTTTAAAACAAGCATTGGCAAAGCCAACATTATTGGTTTGTGCATACATTTTAAGCTTTTGCCAGGCGCTATTAGATGCCCAGGTACTCAGAACATGCTACCAACAATGACCACTACGGCTGTCCCTATCAAGTGCCCTTCCGCATGCCCACACAAGAGCCCAAATTGTTGGCATTGGCAATGCTTGTTTTTACAAGTCACCAGACAAATTCATTAGTAGCTTCTTGACAAAAGGCAGACATGACAGTGGTGTATAAGACTAGAGATGTATTACTGCAAAACCAACAGGCCGCACATGCTATGTACATTTAAGACATTTACATTGATAAATGATACAGACTTTCAGGGCCATATCATCCAACGTTTGTGCGAATTCCAATAATTCAGCACATACAGTTACTACCAGTTTTTCTGTTTATGTAGTAATAGGTTTTGGGCCCCAACCATAGCAAATTAATTTGCAACGGAGTGAAATGGTTTTCTTTTTCTGCAGTTTGATAGGCAGTAGAACAAGCATTGGCAATGACAACAGTTTGGGCTTTATGTGACCTGAAGTGAGATCCACAGGGCAAGAGGAGCACAACAAGGTGCAGAGAGGTGTAGGCAAAGTCACCTAGAGGACTGAAGACACAAAAGTCAAGAGTAGAGATAATGCCCCCTGATGCTAGTGAGCTGCAGTGGAAAAAGAAGCACAGATAGAGGCGTAGAGAATCGTGGGTTGAGTATTTTGGATGGTTGGAAATGGTAGGTGGAAAAACAGAGAAAGACCATGCCCAACAATAGCGATGAAGGAACAGCACAGAAGGCTGAATGTGGGTGGGGGAATAACAGATACATAAACTGCCAGAAAAAAACAGGCACAGCCGTAGTGGTAGTAACTGGCCATTGATGGTAGCAGTTGCAAAATGCTGCGAGTAACTGGGCATTTAATAGCAGGGCTTGGCAAATGCCCAATACGTTTACACAAGCAAAAACGGTTGGCCTGGCCAATGCTTGTTTTTAACAGGACTTCAGTGAAGGACACGAGTTTATAAATCAAGTGGATGAAGGCAGACCTGGTTTAGGTATTTATATTCCACAGTAGCAGGTTTACAACTCCAATTCTGTTATTAAATCTCAGAAGGCTGCAAGGAAAACACTGGCATACACTTTTAGTGCAAAGTTTGATGGTAAGGCTTGATTAAAACAATCCCAAAGAGTTCCCATGATGTGTTTTGAGTAGGCAGGGGCAGGAACTGGGTGGAAATGGCCATAGGGATGAGCATCGGCATGGATAGTCAATTGCTGGGCAAATAACCAAACACCTACAGGTTGAGCGTCCCTCCTCATATTCTAATATTCCTATCTGCACTCTAACTCAATAGTTTTGGCTTATAGCCCAAACAAATAAAACAAGCATTGGAGAAGCCAATCGTTTTGGCGTTTGCCAATTGCGCATTGCAGATAGCACTCCTAGGCATTAGTAGCAAGAGACCGAGAGAATGCCAGGGAGTGTGCAGGGCAAGAGAGTGAAAGAGCAAGAGAGCAATAGGAGGTCTGAGAGAGGCAGATTGCGGGATGGGAAAAGAGTGTGTGTGAGAGGAAGGATGAGAGAGAAAGTTTGGGAGCTAGGAAAGGTGAGAGTGAGACAAAGTGGTGAGGGGGGAAGCTAGTTAGAAAAGCGGGATTCTCGTCAAAGTAAAAAGGCCTATACTAAAGAAAATATTGCCAAATTCTTAAAACTGATTACAGAAAGAGAGTGGGATAGGGTCTTAAATAAACAAAGTGTTCACAAATAATAAGTCAGGATGTGATTGCCAGGGTCCACCTTCTCCATATTTTGAGCATGAGCCGACAGTTCTGTCCCAGCTATCAGGTTCTTCAATGATCTCTTGCCTTCAAGGGCATGATATATTCAACAACAAAACAAACAAAGTCCTTTCCAAATAGACTTTGGGTGATAACGTTTCTCTTCCCTGGATCGTCAAGGGGGAAAATCAATTTCCCCTGGTCTTACAATATTCTTGCATTCACAAATCTGAATGTCTTTTCAAACAATCCACTGTGGACATCCCTCGATCGGGTTCACTCCTGTCAACACACTGTTCATGCAATAATTTCCCCAAGCAGGAATAAGTTCCCTTTGCTTCACAATGATCTGTCGATCAAAGACTTTCAATGGTACAGAGGATTTTACAAGCCCTGTATGACCACTTTGACCTCTTTTCACCTTTCTGTCCCCTCCCCCCACCACCCCCTCTAGCCAAGACCTTCTGGTTACAGTAGTTTCTACCATCAGGTAATCACCCAGAGTTTCCTGCATGAGCACCCGCGTGGTGCTGGACTCCCCTGTTGCTGGTTTTTCCCCAGTTACATTAATAGCTCTTTAAGCCTTTCACAGTTCAAATTAGCCATTTGCTACTTTGCGTTCAACACAGTTTAGTTTCTTATCAACTATCTCCTCGACTCACCGGCTGCGATGAACCACTTGGCTTTCTTTGTCCTTGGAGTCAAGGCTGGTACCACCGAGAGGGTCTTGTGTACCATTGACATCTGCTACCCCACACGCCGGCTATTGTTCGCGGTTTTATGATTCAATCTGTGGAGGTTTCACAGGCCTGGGTCGGAAACGGCAAGAGTGAGGGTGTGAGCGGAAGGATGGGAAAGTATTGGTGCAAAAAAGGTGAGAGCGAGAGACTATGGATGATGAGAATGCCAGTGTGAGGAGGCCTTTTATTACCAGCCTCCATTCCCCTCAAAGCAATTAATTCAGGTTTGTGGGGCTGGTGTAATCATGCTGTACGCTTAAGTATTCAACTGTAGAGTGAGGTTTGCTAAACTTTTTACAAATACAAGATTTACACACCTGTCCATCGCCTCCATCTAAAATAATGGTGATCCTTGTGGAATAATTTGTTAGCACCAGTCTTCAAATTGCAATGTTCCTTAGGTCGAACAGTGTCACAGCTGGCATGAGTAGGTGTAGGACTAGCTTTGGTATTCCACCTCATTCTTACTTGAGCATTTAAATAATGGTTCCATACTATGGAGGAGGCATTGATGATGCTAAAGCGAGAGCACACTTAGAGTATGTATACATTTTAAAGCCCCTCGGCCTTGGAAATGTGGAGATGTTTCAAATACATGAACATGAATGCGGGGAGGAAGAAACAGCAGTGGCGGCTAGAAGGCGCTGTGTCCGCCATTTCCTCCACTGAACTGTGAAGAGGCTCAAACTGAACATTAATCATTAATAGTACAAAGTTGAAAGTTGGGGCCCAATGTTGAACGTGTTGGTTCTTCTCCACGTCACATCACAAAGGAGGGAGGCAAACCCTTGAAAGTAAATTAAGGACTGCCAGACAGTGGCCATGTAAACAGAATAGGAGGGAAGGCGGCAAAGGCAAAGGAATGAGATCCAAGAGAACTCGCACCCAGGGGCGTAGGAGCCACAAAGTCTGGGGGGGGGGGACAAGGCACACATTGGCCACTTTGCTACAGACACAAACTGATCTGCCAATTTTATTGTAGGGAGTGATAATCACACACATTTATTCAAAAAAACACATTTGTTTTTGCAGCGTTCAGTATGCAAGATAAATTCTGTTGCTATTGTTTGCATGTCAACCAGATCCATTATATCTTTGTGTATATTGTGCACACAAACATGATTAAGTCTTTTCTGAGTCATATTTGTATGCAGCCACATTTTCAGTCATCAGAAAGAACTAAAGCTTCTCTCAGCCTCACATGAAGATACTGGAAAAGTTAGGAGTATCTGCAGTAGCTTCTCCACCTGTGCAAAGAAAGCTTTTTCTGTGGGAGGCATCAGTCAAAAGAGGTCCACCAATTCTAAGATGGAATACCTATGGACACTTAATAATGTTAATTGTGCAGAGAGGAGGAGATATTCAATTTCTGGGTACATAATATTTTCAGCGCGTCTGCCCGTTAGAAGCTGCTGTTCAATGTGTTCATACATTTGGATGACTTCCTGGTCAAAACGCTTCTTAAGTTGAACAGAAACTGCATCTAAAGTTGAGAAAAAAAACAGATCTATAATACTCCTTTATGGCGCATGGATAAACATTTTCAGGAGCTCCAGCAATACCTTTTGGAATTTAGACGTTGTCTTAGCAGTTCTATCTCCTTCAGTTGATATCTTGCCATGTATGGTTATTGTATATGAGTAGACTGTCAACAGATTGTCTGTTGCAAAGCTTTTAGGATGGCACTGTGTGTGTGTGATTCACAGATTCAAGTAATCCAGATACTGTTTGTTGGTGTCATTGCATGGCAATACTCAAGCACTCAAGGAGCTGCATGACTTGGAGAACAATCTGCAGACCTACTAAGTGATTGCCTCTTGAAATAGATTTAATAGGCCATGGACACGTGCAGGCCCATCACCAGTATTCTTGGAAGATGCAATTCCTTGGAACGTTTCTAGAATAGCTTCATAATTATCCATTAGGGAGCATCAATGACACCTTAGTCCCGAAAACCCTTTAAGCACTGCACAGGCAGGCCAAAAATATACCAGCCAAAAACTGGCATTACATTGTATTCACTGCATATCTCAAAATAAATTCAGGGGAAGAAATTATTCCACGGAACTAGAACATATTCACCAACTCTTTCCAAATGGTCTAGGACACGCTGCTCATCCTTCATGTTGAAGAGGACACACACAGGCCTCATGCTGGGGGTATGAAGAATATCTAAGCATACACAGTAAGCCACACATGACCAAAAGGTGGATCTCTCAGAAAAGTCACTAACAGCCAATGCATTAATAGATTATCATTAGTTGAACTCAAAATATGACTGTTGAATACATTTTACTTTAAATTGTTTTAAACAGTCATGCTTGACCCTCCTACTGGTGCGAGGGAGGCTACATTTAATGTAGCTGGATGTTTTGCCCATGATTTGCCAGTGCAACACTGGCATGTGATATATACCCCAAGAAAAGCAGGGACTTATGCTCAAACCCTATGGACATATTAAAATAAACACTTTCCAGCATACTTCAACATAAGCTAAGCAGCAGGCTCCAATAACTGCAATGCCTTACTGAGATTGTGTTGCAAACGTAAATCTTTGTAAACAGGAATAGCCATCCACATCATTTCAGCCACGTTCAGTATTAGACACAGGAATCATGAAACTGTCATTTATTACACAGCCACGGTAGACACGGAGAGTCGGAAGCGGCTGTGTAAGAGTGTCTCTGTTTCCTGTTTCTATGACACTGACACGGTGCGGCTTGACTATGCTTGACGGGTCCATTCCTCGAATTGTCTGAGCGACGGGCTCGTTCAGACAGCTGTGGCTGTGACTACCTGGAGGCGGCCTGGAGATTGCCTGGAGACTGCCTCATGACTACTTGAGGTATTGTGCTGAGGAGCCCCCTTACCTCCACCTGCTGCACCCTTAGGAGTTTCTTCATTCCGACACCTACGGAGTGCTAGTTGTCTGGTAGCCTTCGGTTGCCGATGGTAAATATACTCCCCTGTTGTCATCTTAAAGCAGGGTGAGTAATTAATAGTGCTTGTGAAGTGGGAGAATCTGTGGCGCGAAGTATAACGCGTGGCTGGTTATATCCCTGCATTAAGCGCTAAGCGCTTTTTGATCACTGAGCTGCGGAAGCTGTGTGGGGGAGGGAGAAAGGGTTATTGTAGACCTGTTGCTAAATGTGCAGTTGCTAACGGGAGACTACTAACAGGAGACTGCGCAGGGACGATCCCCCTCTTTGATCCTGCCTGCACGCATTCCTTTGTAGTTGCAGACGGGAGACTGCGGAGGGTGGGCCCCCTCTTTGATCCTGCCTGCGTGTTCTTTTGTACATCAGAATCTATATATAACGTGTGAAGGTGCACACCTGTCAAGTGCCCTTCAGTATCATCTGGCTGCTGACTCACGGAGTTGCGGTACTGTGGGCTTGAAAAAAAGTTTAATTATTTTTTATTACTTTTTATTATTTAAACCTTTTTTTTGTTTAAGTTTAGGTAACATTGACGTTACAAGAGCGTTTTTTTTAATTTATAAATAGCTAAAACAGCAACAATATCTGCAACCATCATCACAGGAGATTTGAATTTAAAGAATATGACCTCCAATTTCAAGCAGACAGGCAAAGATTCTACTACAGCACTAAATTTTATGAAGGAATGGAATCTACACATGACTAATGGCTCCTTACCAGGAGATACACCGCCCAAAACGACCTGGCAGAGAGGATCCTCCTCGAGTATTATTGACAATACTTTTGTGACAGAAGAACGGTTTATGAAGGCTACAAAATTCATAATTCAAAAACAATCAACAAGTGATCATAACATTATGATCCTTATTTGGCCTTGGCAGAGTGATATCATTGAACAACCGCAACAATGGATGGCATCTAATTTGATCATTAATAATTCCAGGACCAGATTTAGATGGACTGATAAGAAGCTAAAAGCACTAAGTCATATTTTTCAGACGCAGGAACTGCAATTATCCATCGATTCTTATTCTGATACCTTATTGATGGTTAAACAAGTCCAGTACATACATAATGTCCACCAAAAAAAACAAACATATGTATGATATCCAACTTCATGAAGAAAAAACAAGATACAGGCGTGCCCTAAGAACCATTACTAAGCTACCAATTATGGAAAGACAGCAAGCTAAGAACAGCATGAAATGCAATTATAAAAACTGGATACGGGCCCAGAAGAGTATTATGTTTCAGCGTGATGGAGAACAATTTCTAAAACTAGCACAGAATAAGAACACTACACAGATCTGGTCCATGCTAAATAGCCAATTGGACTCCCAATTGAATGGAGTCACAGAAAAACAATGGATTAAACATTACTCAACCCTGTACAAGGATGATCAGTTTGAAAGATATGAATACACTATGCAATCATCAGACCCCTGGCAGATGGAATGTACTCTGGAAATCATTGAAGAATTGATCAACAAATCTTCTACATCTCGTGCAGCAGGCCCTGACGGCCTAACCAACTTTATGATGAAGGAACATCCAAGCCAATGGGCCTTTATTCTCCATTACATTTTTTCAGGCATCTTACAGTCACAATCTATACCAAAGTCATGGCAAACGTCGCTAATTGTGCCCATCTTTAAAAAAGGGAATCGAGCGGATCCATCTCATTATCGACCTATAGCCATTCTTGATACACCAGGAAACCTTTTCTCACGATTAGTATTGAGGGATTTGAATCAATGGATGAATTTAACCCATCAACGTGATCCAAACCAAACTGGATTCATCCCAGGAATGGGCACAGCGATAAACCTTCTCACCATTAATGCAATAAAACAACAAGCTCATAGTAACAAAACACCCATTTATTTCGCTTTCATTGATCTAAAGGCAGCATTTGATTCTGTGTCAAGAGTCAAACTAATTAATAAATTGAAGGAACACAATGTCCTGGTCATCTGATTGACATCATTTACGCATTACACTCACAAACATCAGTAAAGATTAGACTCTCTATCATGGGCCTTCTATCGGCCTCTATCATGACTACCAAAGGCCTGAAAGAAGGCTGCATACTTGCAGCCGCACTGTTTAACTTCTTCATTCAAACTATCAAAGTGGTTTTACAAGATCTTGCCTCGGACTCTCCAAAGTTGAACATGTCGCCATAAGGGCCCTTTGGTATGCCGATGACCTTGTTCTCATTTCTAAATCTCCCAGTGGGCTTCAGAAACTACTTACAACTGTAACACTGTATTTTGATAATAATGATTTACAGATACATTTGAACAAATCTCAAATTGTACTGTATATTCCGAAGATCACCAGGTACAGTAAGATGACTTGACAGATCAAAAATGTAAATCTTGAAATTGTGCCAAATTATACCTATTTAGGTGTAGCCTTTGATGCTGTGTCTTCTACAAAAACCCAATTGAAAATAGTCTCTAATAAAGTGATCCCCACTATATCTCAAACAAGGCTGATCTTGCACAAATTTGGCAAATTTTCCATATCTGCGGCCATCTTATATTGGCAACAGAAAGTTACACCAACCCTACATTATGGGCTGGAAACTGACATGCCTATCAAAAATCATTATTTTGGAAAAATAGAAGCCAAATATTGGCGACAGATTTTGGGAGTGCCTCACTGCACCCCAGGAGCCTGGTTAAGATATGAGCTAGGGCTGACATCCTTGCATGCTAAATATCAATGACGGGTATGTGCTATATATCGTAAATGTCTATGATCAATCTGAGACGTTGTTAGCGATATTAGCAAGTTACATGTTCAGGTCTACGCACTATTTTGTTAAAGAATGGACCAACTATGCAATACAGATTATGGCTAAAGCTGAGATCACTGTAGATATTTTGGTGTATAACCCTGATCTTGCCAAAACAAAAATCTCTAGACAAGATTGGATATATACACAAACTACTTGTCTCTCCTATAAGCACTTTAACTCTGATTATTTTGGTGACAAAAAAATGGGGACCCCTGAACTGTATCTTTGTAAGGCTCCAAACCCAAGTATATGTTCTGCAATACTACGACTATGTTTGAATCTATGGTCAACTCGTGACATTCTGGCACAGAGAAAGCAAATCAGTAAAACAAGCAATTTTTGTAGATATTGTGGTGAAATAACTGTTAAAGAAACATTTGATACTACAATGTATTAATCTGTCACACTTCAGAAATATTCACTTTGTCAATCATATGCATGAAATAGTGAATACCCCTCCTGAATGTAGATGGTTTTTGATCCTAAATACACGCTCCATGGGCATTCATATAGCCACAGTGGGCTTTCTTAATGCTCTAAAATTAGAAACCTAAATCCTCAATGAATCCTGAGAGTTGAACTATTAACTGATGTTAATGTAAGCACCAGAATTGTATCTTATTTGTTTTTTTTATTTTATGTAATTTCTAAAATTGTTTTGTATAAATTGAAAAGTTGAGCAATCAGCTAAATCAATTAAAAAAAAAAGAAAAATGGAGCGGGTCTGGAAGTGTATGGGAGTACCATTTCTCATGAATGCATTGAGACATGGTATTGAAAAGGTCACTTGCTTTGCTTTTTTGGTTGCGAGCTCAGTAGGCCCACGCATCCGACTGAACCCATAAGGGTCAATTGTGTTTTGACCTTCAGTGAAAGGGAAAATTCAGTAAGAATGCAGGGAGTGAAAGTTTGCAAAAAATCCCATTTGATAAGGTTATACATTGAAAATGTTTGTAAGGCACATGTAATATCAGTTCCTGACCATTCTTTGGTGGAAGCACATTGGTGTCCGGGTTTTACAACGACAATGAAGAAGGTGAATATCGTGTAAGTTTACTTTTGACGACTGTACACAGGAACGAGATTTAATTTTTAATTAGCACAACATTATTTTTGGCAATGTAACTGACGTACTATGTTTCTGTGTAGTTGTCATTTTTCTTTTACATATGGAGAGTGCAGATTCTCGGCGTTTGTAGACTATCACTAGATTCACCCATGTTCAACACTAATATTTCTTTAAAATGTCATGTATGACCATATCGATTTGTGTATCAGTTTCCACTTTCTTTTTGTCTTTTTTGAAATTGTTTGCTAAAGGTTGGGTGTTGATACGTATTTTGTTATGTTTTTCCGAACAGGTACATCTTGCCTTACTGTGATTGTCATAGATTCCAGATGCCAAGTGATGGTTTCTTTGCACGTCAGATGCGCATACTCGTGACCGGCTGCCTAACCGTCACCGTTTTCTGGGACGATCGTGCAGGTCCCATTTGTCCGTATGCTGTAGTGGCCATTAAGAGTAACATAACATCTTTCATGGTGGTGTAGGCAGCAGTTCATGTTGATGTCTTGGAAATCACTGTGCAACCAAAGCGGTTGCTTTATCGAAATCGAAGACTTTGTGTATGGGAAAAGAACAACGTGTGCCTCATGATTAACATTTTCGATGACGACCGAAGAAACAAAGTTACTATTTGAATGAAAATGGGATAGTCTGATGGTCTCGGACAGTTTATTGTGAAATAAAGTAGTTTACAAATTCTGAAATGTTAATGTTTTGTTTTACAAACCAGTTTATTATTTCAAAATGTGTCGTTGTACGTCGCTGTGTGTTTATTTTCAGGTTCTGCGTCACGGCACGTAGGTGCTTATGGGTCCATTTGGCTATGCTGGAGAGGAACGTCATCCAAAAAAGGTGTAGAATATCATTAGGGTTGGTTATGTGACGAGATGTGGGAGTGTTTTCGTATTACACAAGTGTGGTAATGTAGTTAAAAAACATAGCAGTATATGTTTACTGAGTGAGGGGTAGGCTGTAGCCATGGGGAGTGGGTAGAAAGTGGGGGTCATGGTATAAGGTAATGATCCGCACAATATGGCTACTGGCCATGACGAGAAGGGAGAAGAGATAGGATTACAGTGGGCACGTTCACCTGCGACTGGCTCTGTGGTAAAGGTGTTCGACATTAGGATACATTTGAAAGGGAAGAAAAAAGTGCTTGTGGTAATATGTTAACAGGGTTTCCTTTTTGGTTTTTGCAGGCTACCATGGAAAGCGAACAGGGGCCCTGTATGGAACACCCGCCTTCCCTTTCTATGGGGGACATCTTGGAAAAGGATTGTGTTTTCTAATCTGGGACACTGTGGCGTCCAGGATTAGGACACAAAATCCTCTTTTTTTAGTAGCACGGATTACTGCTTTAGAAATCTAGATTGTTAATGGTATTGAGCCCCCATTTCAGGAGTAGAAGGGGGGGGTAATGATCCAGAGACCTCGTTATGCACTCTCACTTGGATTGGGCTGATAACTTGGCTTGCTGGCCCTTTATCCACCGTTACAGTCCCTGGAATTGGAGGATGAACTCTACAATGTTCCCATTAGCATAACACAAACTGTTAATGGAAATGTTGGAAAATCTTATTGCGCCTATGCACTTTACTGTGAAATATAAATTAGATGGTGTACACTTTTTTTTTACTTCCATTTTTTAACTGTGAAAGGTGGATCATAAAGGAACATTTATTTTGTTTATGGATGCCTTTTTTTTGGGAGTACAGCTAAGAACGAAAGTTGTAGATGGAACTGAGGAAAGAGGCACCCAACAGTAGTATGGAGGGGTAGGTGGACGGGGAAAAATTTTTGCGTGTGTTATTTGTAAGCTACGTGCCGTGTTTCTCATTCTCCTTCATTACAGCCATGGTGCTGTTTCTTGGGGATGAGGGATTGCCTTATCTGATGTCGTTTTAAGATAAATAGCAGTTTTGCTAAAAGTATGTACTGTGTACTAGATTGGTAATGGCCGAGTACGAATAGGTGTTGGAGTTGTGCAAGGGAAATGTTGAAGTTGCAAGTTCCTAAAGCAGTACAAAATATACTTGCACACTGTCCATGAGGCACATATCTTATTGTGAAGTGTGTACGGGTTTTCGAACACGTCACCATACTGTGCGCCAGCATATGGTCATGTGGCATTCTTCGGAAGGTGTGCAATGAAGTCAGATGTTCGTTTACATTATGGTTACGTACCACTACTACAAACCTATGAAATTCAGTAAAAAAGAAATTTTGTTAAAGGGACGTTAGGGTTTCAAGTAAAATCGAAAAACCCCAGAAATTCGCCAGTTATGGTAAGCTAAACAACCATAACTCACGCCAACACCGTGCACTGCTAAGACTCAGGACATCAAAGATGACATCACAAATGTCATTGATGACATCACATATCTGGGCCACTTGTTTTTGTTTATCGACATATATAAGCCAGGTGGTTTTGTTCACTGGCAGTCACAATAATAAAATTGAAAAAGGTGCTATATATCTAGACATTAACCTTGTCATATATCCTTTAAGTACTTTCCTTAGGGTTTGGTCTCAGCTCATGGTGCACATACATGGGGAAATGAGCAGGCCTCAAAGACACAATTCATTTGTATACATGAAGATAAACTCTAATGGCATTAACATTTTCTGATGATGTAGTTTCTTTCTTCCTTACTTTAGTTTCCCTGTATGTGCCTCTTATTTGTATGCATTGTGGTTCTTCAAATGTATTTTTGTACCAGCACAAGTGCTGTAAGTCTTGAATTGTTAGCTAGTTATTACATGTTTAACATTACTCAAAACTCTGATATGGTAGCATTCATTATTGTACTATCCAAAATTACAAGATTATAAATAGTGTACTTTTATGGTGCAGGCTGCAGTCATTGCCTATGTTTATATGCGATTAGGTTTCTGTATTAACAACAACACTCCAATACAATGATATTAGATGAGTACATTATTTAATAGATTAAGTAGTTCATGATAGGTCTCCCGATCACCCCTGACATCTTCTTACCAACAAGATAAACACAACTCCTTGTAGGGACTTTTCATCCAAATGTATTTCACATGTGATGTCATCAATGACATTTGTGATGTCATCTTTGTTGTCCTGAGTCTTAGCAGTGCACGGTGGTGGCGCGAGTTATGGTTGTTCAGCTTACCATAACTGGAACATTTCTGGGGTTTTTCGATTTTACTTGAAACCCTAACGTCCCTTTAACAAAGTTTTTTTTACTGAATCATGTATATATGTTGAACAAAATCTGAGTATAAAACTGTTCTGAGCAACCGTAGCCTCACACTGAACAGGCACATTACCCCACTGAGATATGATCATTTCCATTCGGCGTTACTTGCCTGTTAATATGAAATGAGAGCAATACCCCCAAATTAACAAATGGAAGTGCCACGCCAAACGGTAACAGGACAGCGAGATAGCCAAGTCTTTTAGAGAACGGCTATACTGGCAGCCCAAGCGTGAAGGCCACAGAGAGGGAAGCCCGGCAGGAGGAAAGAGTCAGCACTGCCCAAAACAAGTGAAGGATGGAAAAAACTGAAAAGGCACACCAGGGACAGCAAATAAGGGAATCAGCAGCCTAAGGCTGAAGGGGATACAGAAGGGACATGGGGCAAAGCTGTCCAGATGACTGTACAGTGATGTGGGAATGGGGAAAGGGGCAAATGGTGAGGGTAGCTTTGGGATAGAAGGGGGGGGGCAAGAAAATTGCAGCCCATCGGGTAAGCATCACCAGAAAAAGGCACACAGGAAAAGAGCCAGCAGTGGGAGGCTGGGGAAACTGGTTTACGGATCCCATGCATGGCCACGGATAATATGACTGCTGACAATAAACTGTCTCTGGCACAACACAAGGTCCGTCCGTTCGCAGGAGCACTGTGGCTCTGCAGCCTGCAGCTGTCACCGAAGCTTATTGCCAGAGAGCAAAGCACACCCCAGACAAGGCCAGTCCAGCCGGTCCCGGAAAGTGAAGAGGGGAGGCTGTGAGTGAGAGCTGCGAGGAGATGTAGTCGATCTTCTTCGCACCTAGTGAGGGACAATGCCCTGACGGCAGTTACACTATTAATAATAAATCAGTCATACATTTTAAAAGGGCTATCACAATATTGCACAGCGCAGGCAAAGTGCAAAGTACTTTTTCTTTTTTAAAGTAACCATTCTGGAACAGTCACTTTTTAAAATAAGGGTCTAGAATGGTGCAACTTTAAAAGGAAACACGCAATGTAAAAGCCAACAGTTTTGGCTGATGTGTCCCCCCGTATAGGAAGATGAATGGTATATTTACCATTCAAAGATGGCCGGCTTGTTTCCAGAGAGCTTCCTTAGAGACAGTCATCCAAGATGGCTGCCTCCGTGAAAGAGCTCACACAAAATCAGAGTTCCAACATAGACATGAATTGGCGGGATTTGCCTTAGGGATTACATTGGCTAGGGTCAGGGAATGGGTGGAGTTGCAACTGTGTATTCCTCCTCAAATATCATCTCCTTTGAAAAAGCATTACATACCCTAATTCAATGCCCAAAATGTATTCTGAATTATCAAAATTCTATTTGAACGTAAATATATGAATCAGATCACTGAACAAAAAAAGGTTTTCACTTGTTTGCCTATAAATTGGTACATATCCATGGTGATTCTAATATAATACATAATGTGTATACATAGGTGTGATGTGATGCAAAGGTGAAACAGGTGACCATTTCTGTTCTCTGGTTAACATTGTGACTGCAATTACACAGCATAGTGCCTTTGTACCTCACTGAGATAACACATCTGAAAATGGATGCTGCCATTATAAGGTCCTCAAATAAACACAGCATGAGAGAAGAAAGTTTCTGCCTGCTTCGCTCCCATACACTTTTTTGTTTTACAAAAAACACGTTTTGCTATTTTGATTCAAGTCAGTAATTCCATACTCCTATGATTTCAGATAAGACCAATGTGGTATTCACTATTTTCAGGACATGATTTTCTATTGAACTGCAGTGATTTGTTCACTAAGCAGCATTTATATTTGTAAGCACTCTGGTCCCTTAACACGAATCCTCACAAGTGAAAAATCCCTTTGTCACTGGATTTCTTTCATTTTTACTTTTCAGTATTTCTCAGATGATGGCAGAATAAGCATGTGAGAGAGGAGTTAGTACTGTATAGTTAGCCCCCCTCCTAAAAATGAAACCCCTCATTTGTCAGAGATATGGACTCCTTTTTTGGTAGAAGAACAATATTGAGGTCTTGAATGAAATCCAGACAGCCCCCTCCATGATGAAGACCAAATTAAAAAACAAAATATTTGGGTGTTGCTTGAAACACGTGCTGGAAGTTAATTACTGTCTGGGACACACACCCATTGTTATAAAGGAACTGTACAGAGTGATGCTCACTCCACTACTACTAGGTTAATTCAGCACTGTGGAACATACTATCTGACCAATCCAAATTGAAAATATGAATCCCAATCTTGGACATTAAATGGTTCTAATATATTATCTTTTGAGGAGGAACAGATGTGATATGGTTTGTTGTAGGAAAGTTTGTTTGCTAGTGTTTTCTAGATCATATCAAAATACCATATTGGATTATTGTTTGTGCTTTGATTTATGTATTCAAAGACGTATGTTCAAATAGAATTTTGATCATTCAGAAAAAGAAAATACTTTGGAGATTCCACCTAAAAATCCACAAGCCAGGAAATATGGGGGGGGGCATTTCTAGAGCAAATACATTACCCAAAGCCATATCTAAGATATATTGAATACAACCTCTAGTGATGAACACAAAGTTGTGTACAAGAGGCAACACACTTCCTGAGAAATATTGAAGAAATAGACTATGTCCACCAGATGCACTCCTGGCCACGTTGGAGGTCATTGGACCTTACTCCAATATAATCACAAGAACTTAGATTTGGTGTAAGCTAGACATTCTTGCAAAAGTTGAACACCAAGATAGTCACCCCAATACAAGCCCATATATTCAACATGTAGACAAGGGATGAATCTATGTGAGCACTGCATACATAAAATCCTGTATCCGAATATGTTGACATTTCTTTTTTTTTCCTGCACATTTTAACACAATTATATGTGGGGAGAGGGGGTGGACCCCTCACATTCCATCACAATACCCCCTCAAATGATTACCCTAACCCATCCATCTATCCCCCCACATACAATTGTGCTGAAATGCACAGTAAAAATGTTGGCATTTTTGGATTCAGTATTTTGGGCTGTGGAATTATGGGGCGATAGCCAAGGTGGCCAAGGGGCAACCAGCTTGCCACACTCCACACATCCTTATTTCAGAAAGGTCACTCCGCCAGACAGATTGAAAGGAAATTCAACCATACATTGAAAATACCAAGAGACAACCTGATACAATGCAGAGACAGCAGAGTCCCAAGACTCATACCCTTTGGTTGTCATCTACAGCACAGCACTAACAACTGAATAGGATTGCTATGGCTCTTCAACCGATATTCAGCAGGGATGATAAGCTGAGGGACATCTTCAAAGAAGCTCCCCTATATAACTGAGAAGCCTAGCACAGTCTCTGACCAGGAATATATTTCCACTAGATCAAGGATAAAAGAGGCATGGATTGTACCCCTTCAACATCAGGAGAAGCAAAACATGCCAACACATCTGCACTGAATCTGCCTTCATAACCATGCAGAACCGAACAATACACATACACGGGACATACAACTGCAGATCATCCAATGTTGTGTACTCATCCAATGCAAAAAAATGCATGCTAGGTGGGTGAGCCTGCAAGGAGCTGCATGAAATGATAAACCTACACAGATAAACCATTTGTAACCCTAAAAAAACAAAGACCAGTGGGTAGACACTTCCCACAAGACTGGCACTCAATTGCAGAATCTATTGGTGATAGTTATAAAAGGTGACCTCTCGAATGCTGCACATAGGAGGACACGGGAGCTCAAGTACCTGAAAAGGTTTAACCTAAAAGATGGCTGTCTAAACAAAGATAAGAGACACTATGCACCACTCTGACTCCTGATCTAGCAACGCCATCACATCATCAAATTCAGATGTGTACCATTTAACACCATCAGCTGTTGGGCACTACTGCATGGAACCCGAATGGGTTAGTGGCTCAGGAAACCAACAACAGAAATCTTGGGTGTCTAATCTTAAATGGATGACACCCATTTCTGAGCATGGAAGATGATGGTATACAGCAGACACTGCACAGTTCCAAAATGGGTAACTTAATTGCAATTAGCCACACTTCTTTCAAGAAAGGAAACCATTCTGAAACCTGAGGCACACGGAGGTAATTTTGGGGACTGCACCAGTTAAACCTGCAGACATCTTCTGTAGGATCACATTTTGTACCAGTCAATAAAATGGGCCTCATTAGGAGTTTGCCGGAGCAGAATTAACATGCTGGAAATTCCGTTTACCGGCATGTTTCCGCACAGCAAACTCCAGGTTTGCCAGTGGGGTAGCTGGAATTGCCCCCAGCTAAGAGCTCAAAGTAATTCTGGCACTCCACCAGCAAAAATAACTCGTATTACCGGCGTCTGTAATACCGGCAACTCCCCTCACTGGCACTCGCAATCGCAATCTGGCAGTAATTCTGCCGGACCGAGTGCTGGTAACAGTAATATAGGTTGCCGGTATCCTGGCAGATTTTCCGCCAGGATACTGGCAACCTCATAATGAGTCCCAATGACAAGGCACTATGAATAGGCTGCAGAAAGCAGAAAATACAATGCTGACCCTGTTTCTTAATTATGTGCATTTAAACTTTCCATTTCAATGCACCTTTTAAAACAGTAATTTTAGGACACCAAAGGGGCCCATTTTAACCCTTCCTGGGTCTACCTTAACAGCTACATGTGAAAAGGATTTGATGTTCCTTAAAAGGACCTTTCAGACAGAACTGTGTGCTGTTTCCAAACCACTATGCATTTTCTGCTTCCAGGGATTTGTATGCTATTTTAGATAAAACAGTTTCCAGATCTAGATTCTAGGTACACTGTTACTTCTGCCAATGACATTCAAAATGTTGTTGCCTTCATTTTGAGAATGAACTGTGCTGTGGCTCTCTCTTTATGAATAATTTCACACTGCATCATCTGAAAAGGAAGTTGTATTTTGAAAGCTAATGCTTTGCTGTTCTCTATAGATTTTGGCAATTTTTGACCCATGCTTAGACGGTCTTTGGGAATAACATGGACGCCATTGCTCTGCTGTAACCAACCAGCTCGCAAACCACCCTTTTTTCTTGAAGACAGCAACGTGACAAGAGGCTAAGCAAATGACAGTAGCACATTATCAAAAGACACAGTAAATAACTAAATTGCTTAACTGTGTGTACTATATAATCACCTGCTCAGCAAAAAAACAAACATTTTCTTTCTACATTAAGCACGTTGGAAGGTCATAAGCGAATATTGGTATGGAAAGTGTGAAAATACGCTTATAAAGTATATATGTGAACAGAAGGATGAATGTCCACAGCTTTATACGATTACTTCAATTAAATGGGATTGCACATGCCAGCTACATGGGGAGTGATCAGAGAGGACAATAAAAGAACAGCACTTATGGCCATTTCAATGTTTATAATTTTAGTCAGATACTGTGCACCTGCAGAGCGATTTCCAATTAAAAAAACGAAAAGGCCAAAACAGAGCTCGGTTGCTCATACACAAGAGCCGAGTCATATGGCCTCTGAAGTCAGTAAACTGTTCAAGTGGCAGAGCAAACAAAGGCAGAGATATAACAGGAAACTCATAGCGGGTACCAGGCAGAGAGGGCAAATAATACAAACACTGATACTCTTGTGAAGGGTACAAGCACACGTTTGGTCAAACCCACTTACCATTAAAAATAAAAAAAAAACACACTCCCGCTCCCAGGTTCGAATTTTGTGGTATAGCCATGAACTCAAGCTGATTTGTGCTCGACTTGTTTGATGTAAAAAAATTCTGTGTTGATACTACTTGCTTACCCCTCCCGCATATATGGCTGGAAAGCGGGCCTTAAAAATGCAGCCTTATCTGCACCTGCCAGGGTCACACCTTCAGCTCGGTTTCCCGTGCAACTCAGTGTCTGTTTACAGTGAAGCCTCTTGCAAAAGTGGAAGTATTGCTGTTAACCCTCTGTAAGCAACTTCATGAGGGCTCAGGTTTAATATAGGTCACCGTGTTCACTGTTTAAGCGCTACCAAACCATTGCTAAGCAATCTTATAAGGCTATAACTGTCAGCATTCAGTGCACACTTCTAATAAGCTATCAGTCCTAGCTCCTAATGGAGTAGGCTATAGGCCTAATATGCAATATGGTTAGCTCAGTGGGTTTATGCATCCATTTATGTTTTTGCTCATTAATACAGAAAGCTAAATGCAAGCATTGTGATTAACCCTCACTGAGCAAGCTCTACAGGTCCTCCATTCTGCTGTTATTGTGACAGATTTTTCCAGACTGGCCATCTAGGTGCTCTAATGCTTTAATACTGCAGGTCTGCAAGCACTCAATACATTCCTCTATTAGCTACTAAATCCTGTCCTCTGCTCTGCCTTTGCAACCTATGCACAATGTAGTTTTCTCAGCAGGTTTTGCAACCACACACCATTATATGTCCATCCCACACCTCCTTGCCTCCCTTGGTCACCCCCACTTCCTCCTTCTCCTCCTTCACCACTGTCGCAACTGATGAAGTTACCAGAGTTGTCCGCTGTATGAAGTCTTCTTCCAAACAAGTTACGCACTGCTCATCCAGAACATTCAAGGACAACAATGGCTCTTTCGCCCCTGCACTTTGTGGGATGGATTGACCCACTCAACAGTATTTCCCCACATCACCAAGCTGCATTTGCGCAGAAACAGCCAAATGGCTGCGCTGGCTCCTGTAAGTGCCATGGCTTAAAACTGCATTTTGCAACAACAAAAATTGATGCACTGCCCTGCCAAGCACACATTGGGCAGGATGGAACAAGGGGGCACATTGTAGGAGATTCCCAGTGGGTTCCGACATAAACAAAAGGAAGAACGTGGAAAAAGCAGCATTGCTTTGCTGCAAAAAGCCAAAATATCCATTGAAAAGAAACCCTTTTTCACCTTTAAAGAATGCTGCTTTGACGCTAATCCTTAAAGCCACTGTGGTTAATAAGCCCTACCAAGCCCTGTGTGTCTCACTGCCTCGGCAAAACCAGGCATGATTCTAAAAATTTACAAGCCATGTCAAACCAACTCTTTTTTTTTTTTTTGTAAATAAAACACAACCAGGAACTTCAATTTACACGGGAAATCCGTTCATTTTCTTTGCAGAATCCAAAACTCAGCTGTTCAGAGAGAGACTCACTAGCTGAGCCATGTCTGTTTCAATGTGTCCATGCTTCAGACCAACTCCAGCATTGAAGACAATAGCTAGAGCTGCAAGACAGTGTGTGAATCTGCTGGAGATGAAAAGTTGAATTTAAGAAGGAAGGCCAGCTGCACCACGTGTAAAAAAATGGGCCTTTACAAACTAAAGAAAAACAAATGCCCGAGTTTTGGAACAGTACACTGGTGAATGAAAGCCTGCCAGTCTTTAGCAATATGAAGGGTTTTGTTGCTGGCAAGACTATATAACATGGGTTATTCTATGCAACATGCGTGTTTTAATTCTGGATCTAAGATCAGAAAATAAAAGGTTAAAACTATGGTGGCTGGAGTTGTAAGTTGAAAGAGGTGGCACCAAAAGGAAGGCTCCCTCTCAGAAGATACGAACAACCCCATGATAATTACGGGGTTGAGCAGACTTTCGTCTCTGCTGGGGCCCTGACAATGAAGCTCCCAGGGAAGGAAGTCTGAAGTACGAAGGAGCAATAAAACTTCCATCAATGGAGAAACCCCCACCATGCTCTGAAGGAAATAACAGTTGGCAGAAGTTGAAGGAAAGAAAGAAAGAAAAAAAAAGACCCAGGGACTGCCATTTGTTCCTCAAATGAATACACTTTAAAGACTTATCTCTGCAGCAAGACTTTGAAAAACTAAAAATTTAGCAGTTTAAAAGTAATTTTTTTGTGCTTTCTTTTGAGATATGGTAGAATTCACTATACGGTCGAGGTGAACGCGCACAACCTATTACTTGTTCTTATTAGATCCACTTAATCTAATACCAGTGTAATTGAAATGGGGTGCAAACCCGCTGGAGAGGTGCCTCCGTGAAATGGCGCACAAAAATAAGCAAAAAAGAAGACCTTGACCGTGAAGCCAGCGGTGCGGGCTGCCCTACCCTATTACCACAATGTGGTGTAATTCCTTTACTGCATCTTTATAAATAGTTAATCTCCAAGAAATTCCTTTTGAGTTTTTAGATTTAGAGTTTATTAGTTTTCACATTGGTACTATACAGTTATAGGTCACTGTTCTAGCAGATGCATCAAGTGAGCTATGGTTGGCCTATGTATTTCAGATATGTATCCTTCCTCAGGGCCAGCTCATCTTGGTTAATAACTTTTCTTAACCAATTACCGGTTGGATCAATGCCCCACCGTACATAGGAATACAAAACGTTATCAATAAGTGCATGCATCATAGTAGAATTCACTGCACTGACACCTTGGGGACAGAAAGTGCAAAGTATTGAGGATAAATTGAAAAGTATCAATGTTGAAAACATAAATTATTGTACATACATCCCTTATGACAATGCACACATGTATAAAGTTATGGAATTTTAGGCCGACTTTCATGCTCAAAATGACCAGAATGTATCAGAAGGGCGAAACAAGGTCCCACAGACTGGAGGATTAGACTGATATCTGCTGCACAAAATATGTAACCTGTGTATATAATTTGCTAAGAGATTGCAATTGTATAAATGTATGTTTTTGGCAAAATCGGATAAGCAAAGTAATTATGAGAGTTTTTGGACATTGTAAAACTCACCTCATAAATCTGACATTTTCCTGAAATCCAACCAGCTGAGAGCGAGACGGAGACTAGCACCCCTGTCCAATCCAAGTAGTTTAGAGGCATGCTTAGTTAACCCTTGCCAGCCTTTTCTTTGATGATTTCTGTTATGAAGTGACTTCCAGGCTTTCTTGTGTTACTTCTTAGGTTTATTACAGGAACCTAAAGACACAGTTACATGAAGGGTAAATACTTGAGAGTATGGACTATATCAGCGCTGGCCCCATCACCCAGGCAGGGGAGCTCTAACTGCCTCAGTCTGGAACCTTCAGATAAACACTCCACCTTCCACACAGTAACATTCCATGTGACATCACAGGGTCACAGCAAGGCAGCATTACACATCTCCTTTCCTTACCACACATACACACACAGAAGGTCACTACACAACACATCTCCTTTCCTTACCAGACATACACAACACATCTCCTTTCCTTACCAGACATACACACAGAAGGTCATTACACAACACATCTCCCTTCCCTTAGGACGCTGGCCAGACATCCCAAATCCATCCGAGTACCAGACATTTGACCACTGATGACCCTAAACAGCATTATAAGAGTACTATGCCAAACAGACTGTCGGAAGAAAACGCAGTCTATGACACAGCAAAATATAGAAAAAATATCAAAAACAAAAACGAAGGCGCTACCTCCTTTAATTATTTCTGGTAACAATCCAACGCAACACTAAACTACCATGTTACCAGCCCTAACCCATGTGGCAGAGGCGCTACCTCTCGCACCACATAATGTTCCACGCGCTGGAGGCGCTACCTCCCTTGCGTACACTAAGCCCAAATCGCAGAGGCGCTACCTCTAGCACCACAGAATGTTCCACACGCTGGAGCCGCTACCTCCCTTGCGTACACTAAGGTCCATGCTCACCAGAGGCGCTACCTCTCTACAATACAATTATCTGCATACGAACCGGAGGGGCTACCTCCATCAAACACCCTGTTGACACACTCAACAGATGCGCTACCTCACTTCAGTACTTGTTCCACCACATTTACCCGGAGGCGCTACCTCCCTCAACTACCCCTTTTTGAGCCACACTAACCAGAGGCGCTACCTCTCTCACTCGTGACCCATATACTAGAGGCGCTACTTCTAGGTACCAGTACAATGTCACTCAGACCAGAGGCGCTACCTCATGTCCATACCAATCGTGACACATACACAACAGAGGCGGTACCTCTCATCATACTCACGACGTCAATCACACCAACGGCGCTACCTCTGAGTGACAACCTGCCCCATTTCACCTTCATGCCCTTCTTTTTGCATCCATTACACAGTCATCCTTAACTCAGGTACAAAACATTTTGCATTACATAGCTTTTAAATGAATTGTTTTGACTGTAATATAATGTAAATGCATCTTAAAACTGTAGAACAACAAACGTTTCAACATTTTCGTCCTAAAAGTCATTGGCCAGGTTATGACCCTAATCTGACTTGTGTAGTCCTACAAGTCCATGGCCATCTTATGACCCTAAGTAGGACCACAACAAACCTATAAGTCGATATTGCTGTAAAGCAACAAGCATGCCTGAAAATCCTAAAAAGGGTTAAACTAGCCCACTCTTCCACATGCAACTCCATCAGATACATCACAGACTCAGAGCTGCACCTCTTCTTTCGGGCTTACTTCGATCTGCGTTTTGACTCAATAAACATCACTAACTTTACTGAAAGTCCACGGGTGATCCACACCCTTAACCTGGAAATCCTCAAACATGTTACAACTGGCTCACAATCTTACTCACAACTAGACTTAACAGTAAAGGATACAGTGCTTCTGCTTCTTCTTCTCGTAAGGTGCGCTACGCAACTTCAACTGTGCCGCTTCGTATCTTCCTTGAGAATGGCCAATTCCAAAGTTACGAATTCCAAAGTTCCACGTCATCCCCCGATGCTCCTTCACAAGACCACTTGCTTTCCATACCAGTCTCTGTTCTTTGCTACCCTTAACGGCGTCGCGTGTCATACTTCCTGATTTTAGAAGGTTGCTTTTTTTATGACAACCGATCGCAGACGACACCACTGATCCACAACTTGTTCGTAACCCGATCGCACCAAAATGCCTGCATCCATTATCTGCCGCAAACCTTGTAGCTACAGCCGCCGTCGGACTCCAGATTCCCCGCAGTAAAGAGATACCGCGTAGGATTCACTTCCTCATCACACCGCGACGTGACTGCAGGCGCTTCCTCGGAAGATCTGCTGTATGTGATGCTTCGCTCGTCATCAAATCCCACAGTCCACAGCGATGTATCCACATACGCTTCCTCTTCACGTAGCGTCGTACAGCAGGTGCTTTCCTCAGAACGTCCGCTGACTGTGCTGGGATGTGAATCATCAGATAATACAATTCAACTTCGCAACGTTCTCTGTACGAACGCCAAAGTTACGTTCCAGCGGATCGCCAATACCCAAAGGCCCTCAATGACATCATCATTGCTGAACAGAGGCCGGGACTCGACAGAGCTCTCCGTTCTCAACGGCCACTCATACACGGTGAGAGGCTGGTGGCCGTTACATCTCGCACTGACCAACCTCTACACAATGTGCGCAGCGCGCAATATGCAGCAAAGCGTCCATAATACAGGCCGGCGTGACAGGGCCTTTTCTGACACACTCAGGACCTCCCATTTTCACCGCCTATAATTAAACAGGACTTTGCAGCGTTGTGGGCTTCCGACTGCTTGTTCCCACTACTGGTATTGGGAGGCCCATTAAGACAGGCAGTATCCACTTGCTCCCCAGTTGCTTGACGGGACTGTCACTTTTACAACGACATTGCATGTCCCATTACCTCAAAACCATAGCGGTTGGCCGCTTCTTCTATCTCTTGATACACCGACCGCAGCTGTGGGACAATAGTGGGACCTCTCACTTGACTTTCCCTTTATATTGGCTTGGGACCTTCACCATAGGGCTACTTCAGTTTAAGGGCCACACTTTCAGGGCCATGCTCCCTTGCCGAGCTCCCTACCTAGGCCCTGCTTCATCCTTTAACCCCTTGGGTCCTCCCACTTTTGCTGATCCCTGGAAAAGTGGGACTTCCTTTATCTCCCCCTCCTTAGCCCTGGGTAATGGGTCTCTTACTTGTATGTGGGGGCAGCGCTGACCACCACTATGTCCTCCTCTCTCCTGCACCCCCCGCAGCAGGCTCCTTCAGACTTCAACTTCTTCTTATGTGCGCAGGTTCTTCTTGAAAGACATCCTCGTCGCCATTGTTATGAAGTGACTTCCAGGCTTTCTTGTGTTACTTCTTAGGTTTATTACAGGAACTTAAAGACACAGTTACATGAAGGGTAAATACATGAGAGTATGGAC
This sequence comes from Ambystoma mexicanum, assembly GCF_040938575.1. Classification (NCBI taxonomy): domain Eukaryota; kingdom Metazoa; phylum Chordata; class Amphibia; order Caudata; family Ambystomatidae; genus Ambystoma; species Ambystoma mexicanum. The sequence goes on from NC_090933.1 coordinate 1,101,563,523, forward strand.
TATATCAGCGCTGGCCCCATCACCCAGGCAGGGGAGCTCTAACTGCCTCAGTCTGGAACCTTCAGATAAACACTCCACCTTCCACACAGTAACATTCCATGTGACATCACAGGGTCACAGCAAGGCAGCATTACACATCTCCTTTCCTTACCACACATACACACACAGAAGGTCACTACACAACAATTTCACTAGGCATTATAAATAAGGATCCCTGACAAGACTCTAGACACATACACTCTTCCTGAGCTGCATTCCTGTTCCCGTCATCTTCCAGATACAGACTCCAACTACAAGGCCAAGCATTGCTGATTCTACTCCAGGGTCCACTGCAAACCCCAAGCAGTGCTGATCCCATTCCCAGCAAGGCCTCAAATCTAAAAACCCACTAAACCTCCCATTCACAAGGGGAAAGCTTTGGTACCTTTTGCATCCTGATCCAGCCTTACTTGCTGCCACTAATTGCATGCTGCTGAAATACTGCTACCATGATGACCTTTAGTATCCAGTGACCAGAATTGCCCGTCCATTCCTTGCCAGCCATTGACCAGAACTGCATAGCTGTTTGCCAGGTGCCCTGCCGTGTAGTGACCCGACCCGGTTTACTGTCCAAAAAAGCCCAAAACTAAAAGTGGAATGTAAGTATCATTCCCACCCCATCTGAACCCATAGTATATCTTGTCTTGCTTTGTCCTTATCCCACTCTCTAAGCCATCCTATCCTTATCTTGATAACTTGTCCAACTGTCAGAATTCTCTCTGCATTTTGTCATATCTCTCTAAGCATCAGCGCTACTTTTCTCTTCATTTCTGTCTTGCATAGATCATAGGTCATTAGTGATATTTTGATTATATAAAGTACATTTTCCTTAAAGAAAAGGGCTACACTGCGTGAAGGGTCACAACTGCAGCATAACTTAGAGAATTCATGGGTGGCGTTCCCCTTTTCTTAGCCATTAAATCTAGTTTAAAGAAAAAGTGTTCTTTTTACAAACTGATTTCTTTCCATTTTCACCCTTCGTTTTACTCAAAGCGCACCTCCTATCTTGCATAACTCTTTCAATTTACCAGCTAGAGACTTACTTTCAATTCCATTTTGTACCTGTGATATATATCTAGCCCCCAACATACAATCTACACTCCAAATTGGGTGTATTTCACCCGTTTTTATTTAAAGGGATACTCTAGTAAAACATTTTATTTCAAAAATAGATAGGCCACATTAAAAAAATAAAAAAATCGCATCCTCCGTTTTAAAACTTCCTATGTAAAATTTTGAGCTATTCAAGCTCAAAATTCGAAAAAGCAAGCACAGGGGGGCCGCCATTTTGTGAAATGGAGGCCCTCCTGTGCTGGCTTTTGCTTTTGCGGCACTAATGAAGGAAAAGCCAGCCAGCTGTAGTAAACAAAGTCTACCGCTGGGTGGCTTTCCCTTCATTAGTGCCGGGACTCGGAGGACGCGGACCGTAGACCAGAGCAGGAAAGCTGGAGCTGAATCTCGGTAAGTGCTATTTTTTTTACAAAAAATAAGCACTAGCTGCGTTTTTTTTTCTAAGTTTTCCGGGCTGGAGGAGCCCGGAAAACTTAGAAATAAAACCGCAGCTTTAAAAACGTTGTATTTATGTTTGCGGTCGCTTTTGAAGCGAACGCAAACATAAATACAACGTTATTGTGTTGGAAAACGCTGCGGTTTTAAAACCACAGCGTTTTCCAACACAACCATGTTGTGTCTGCCTGAATCTGCTTTTCCATTTGGGGCCCTCGGGCTCCCTACGGGGAGCCCGAGAGCCCCAAATGGAAAAGCAGATTCAGGCAGACACAACGCGGCATGGCGGAAAACAACCGCGTTGTGTCTGCCTGAATCTGCTTTTCCATTTGGGGCTCTTGGGCTCCCCACGGGGAGCCTGAGAGCCCCAAATGGGAAATCAGCTGCAGGTATAAACACTACGCGGCATGTAAACATAACCGCGTGTGTTTCTGCCTGCTGTGGCTTTCACTTTGGGTCTCCGGTGTGATAGCCACAGCAGGCAGAAACACACGCGGTTGTGTTGGAAAACGCTGCGGTTTTTCTTTCCAAGTTTCTCAGGCTCCTCCGAGCCGGAGGAGCCTGAGAAACTTGGAACGAAAAACCGCAGCGTTTTCCACCACAATAACGTTGTATTTATGTTTGCGGTCGCTTCAAAAGCGACCGCAAACATATATACAACGTTTTTAAAGCTGCGGTTTTATTTTCTAAGTTTTCCGGGCTCCTCCAGCACTTACCGAGATTCAGCTGCAGCTTTCCTGCTCTGGTCTGCGGTCCGCGTCCTCCGAGTCCCGGCACTAATGAAGGGAAAGCCACCCAGCGGTAGACTTTGTTTACTACAGCTGGCTGGCTTTTCCTTCATTAGTGCCGCAAAAGCAAAAGCCAGCACAGGAGGGCCTCCATTTCACAAAATGGCGGCCCCCCTGTGCTTGCTTTTTCAAATTTTGAGCTTGAATAGCTCAAAATTTTACATAGGAAGTTTTAAAACGGAGGATGCGATTTTTTTTTTTTATGTGGCCTATCTATTTTTGAAATAAAATGTTTTACTAGAGTATGCCTTTAAAAACGTTAGGGTAATTTTAGGCGGGAATTGAAAAAGTGTAACTTTTAAACGTGTTATTTGACTACAATCTGTTTTAATATTTCTACTCCTTTTCAAACTGTATGCTTTTGGTAATCCATTCTGTGATTGTTATTATCTCTGCATTGTTGCTTTAGTAAGGAATTGTATTTGCTTCACGGTTTTTAACACACATCATTATTTGTTTATCAATTTCCAAGTGTCATTTCACAACATTGCAAGGGGGAGGGTAGGTCAGATTTAGATTCCGTTTTCAGTTTCTTATTCCTGAGTACCTGCTGCTTCTTGTATCCACTCAGGATGTATTATTTGTGGGTTGAGGGAACATTGCAGCGGGAAATTCTAACTTGGCGCTATCTGTCCTAAATCAAAAAGTGTTTTTATTCTGCTGTGCTGCGTATATGCTCCACCAAAAAGTAAATCCCAGTGCATTGGACACATTCTCATTGTAACTATCACCCCATTGGTGATTGCTGCCCCATATTAAAAAGTGTGATTTCTATTGAATTTTAAATAAATAAATATTGCATTTGACCAACCAGCCTGGTTCATCGTCCATTGTGACCCGGGGTATTTGAAAAAGGGGGTATTTGAAAAAGGGTGTGTGATATGAGTGTTGTATCATCCCAAAATTGAATTCACATAAATAAGTAGAAATGCACCTCAGTTAGGCGCTATATACTAGACCGAGACCAAGGTGCCCGTGTCGCTAACAACTTGCTGATTTCTACTAACAGTCTTTCGCCACTGGCTCTTTCCCCTCCTCCCTCAAGCACTCCCTTGTGTGCCCACCATTGAAAAAGCATTCAGCAGACCTTACCTGTCCATCCAACTACCGCCCTAATCTCCCCGTTCCTGCGGAAACTGCTGGAGAAGCTGGCCTTGCCCCAACTCACACACTGAACTTTTCAGTGGTGTTCGTGATCATTCATCTGGATTCCGAGCCTCCAGAGGCATGGAAACTGCTCTTCTGAACACCCGTGAAGAACTACTTACATCCCTGGACTCAACACCCCGGCTGTCCTCATTCTACTTGATCTCTCTTCTTCCTTTGACATTATCAACCATTCCATCCTCAGACAAAGGTTCCACAAAACCCTTGGTATCTCGGAACAGGCACTGGAATGGCTGACTTCATTCCTTACTGACCACTCTTCCCATGTTATCCTGGGCACGTTCTACTCTCCCACTTCCTTCGCCACCTATGATGTCGCCCAGGGATTGGGCCCCTGTTACCAGTCCCTTCCCTTCCTTTTTCTGATGGATCCCTCTATTCTCTCAAAATTCCTTCCTGACCCCTTATGGCTGTCTTAGATCTGCTTTCTCGGTTGTTGCTTCTGGAAATATTTTTTTATATTTAACAGTTTATTGCAAAACACAGAACAAGGAGTGCCCTGCTAATGGTCGGCCCACGCTTCATAGATAACATTACGTCACACCCTTCACATATTGGGTCACCCAGATAGCTCTCTTTCCAGTGGACAGGGAGGAATATCTTGAAGATTGCCATCAATATCAGTTGTAAACGCTTTCAAACCTTTCTTGCCACACTCTCCAAGACCCAGGACCCTGTCCAAAAGTAGACAATAACCGATAATACCCCACAAGCACTGAAACATACAATTTCAAATACAATGAAAACCAACAAGACATGCTACATAGTATGCATCATCTTTCCTGACTAGGCGTTGGCGACTGCCACGAAAAGTAAGCTGCTCAATATCAAAGAAATCCTTTTTAGCACAAGGGGTTTAGGCGGGATTGCTTAGAACCACTAAACTGATGATTTCATGGAACGAGAAAGAATGATTATTTTTTGGGACTCAAGAGTGTCGAGAAGCTGTTTATATCAATTCTTGCGAAAACATCCAGTCAGGATAAGAGATGAGGTGACTTGTCACCTGGGGGACTCCCCCTCCAGCTCCCCGCTCTACCACCCGTCAACGTTTCTCTTGTAGAACTGGTATATCTCAGATCCAAGATGCCAGACTTTCTATTTTTACCATTGTAGTCAGAGCCTCTGTCAAAACCTTTGTTTAAATATGATGCACGATATGTAGCATGTCTTGTAAATGTATCACCAGCCATTTATTTTGGTTCTATGTCATGGTTCTATGTCATCGACAATTGTTTTTTTGACTGGTGTTTTCCGAAAAATGTTTACTAAACATTTTTTTTTTTAAACTCCCCTCCTCCACCTATTCTTTTATGTCCCCCCCCAACCCTTTATAACCTCAAGCCCCCAAAAGTCTGTTTTTTTTCTGCAATAATTTTCTAGCAAAACACCCATCGAAAAAACTATATGACATGACATCAAACTTATTTTATGGTGTGCGCTTCAAATAAAAAAATTAAGAGAAAACCAACAGAAAAGTATCTGATTAGAGGATGTCCAAAAATGCAATTTACTGTAGCAGCCTTGCATCACGTGGGATAGCGTAATGGTCCCAAAGTTTTTAGAATGTTACAAGAACAATTTAGGGGCACTTAATTATGCAAGAGACTATTAAACTGTCCACAATGGCAAGAGAAATAACATATGGTCAGGAACGTCATTTGGGGTCGCCCCTTGCTACCACCCTTGCTACCCCTGTGGTCTCCTTTCATAATCCTAGAAAAAAAGGATTTGTGGCCAGTGGCATGTGGCTCTTTATTTTTGGAGTGGCTGAATTTCTTGTTCAGGCCTTTAAAAAAAATAAAAAACAGGTTTCCACAAGTCTATCACTTCGAGCAGTGACGCTAAAGAAAGAAAAGGAATAAAACACAATTTGTCGAATTCTACCCAATAATTGCTAGACTCAAAGGTTTAGTTCCTGGCACACTTTGGGTGGTGAGTCACCGATTTAGCCTGTTCTTAAACGCCTCAACTCAGCCTTTCACCCTTCTGAGGTTGATAAATGAGTACCAACACAGGTTGGGTGATATTGTTATGTGCATTTGATCTATATAAAGCCCTAAAGAGCAAGTGCTATATAATAACTACCATTATCATTTGGCCTTGGATGTCTGCTTGCATTCACAGTAATTTGGTAATATGGTCCTCTACACACACCGATATTAACAATACATATAGTGATCCATTCATGTATGAAATGTGCATAACACATCAGTGATGTTGCAACCATATTTTTCATAGTGTACTTAGGAACAATATGTATTTGTATTTCTTTATTTGTATAGCGCATCGGGCCCAAGGGCATCGGGCGCTTAATTTAAGGTTACAGCGACATACAGATGACATTTACAGTATAATACAGAATGATACAAGTACAGAATAAAGTAATGCAATATACAGTAAAAACAGAGTGATAAGGTACACGTATACAGTGTGCTGAAGAATGATAAATATACCGGGATGAATCATGGCTGTTCAACGCAAGTTCTGAGTATGTACAAAATGCAGGATATCAACAGTGAGGTGGCATGAGCCTAGGAGATCTCAGGCAGTCCGAGGGTTGACCGGATCCGCTAACCACAGTTTGGTTTTGCGTTTAAAAAGGCATGGAATGAAGGTTCCGATCTAACCAGATTGGGCAAGGTATTCCACAGTTTGGAGGCTAATGTAGGGAAGCTAGCCCCGCCCACTTTCTGTAATTTGAATCTGGGTAGAGCAAAGCAATTAGCCTGCGCGGATCTGAGTGGTCGGGAGGACTTGTGGGGTGTAAAGCAGCAGGCAAGGTAGATGGGAGCCTGGTTGTTTAGGCATTTATGAGTGAGGGCCAGCGTTTTCAAGGAGATTCTTTGACCAACTGAAAGCCAACGTAAGTTGCATCTGGTATCCGAGATGTGCTGACCCCTGGGGAAGTTTAGGGCCGCCCTGATGGCATTATTCTGAACGACCTGAAGTTTGTTTACATTATTTTGGCTTGTACCCAAGTAGAGGGCATTAGAGTAGTCAATTTTGGACATAAGAGTTCTAGCTAGGATGATAGAGTTAGCTGTGGTGAGGAAGGTGCGGCGAGCAGTGATAAGTTTGCATATGTATGCGGAAGCTGAGCTAACAGCATTAGTTTGCCTTGAAAGAATTAAGAGTGGAATCGAGGTTGATGCCTAGCGTCTTAGTGTCATTCGAGACATGATGGTGTTGCCATCGATGGTGAAGGTTTTGAAGGCTGGGCTGAGTTTCTTGAGTCGATAGTTAAGAGCCTAGGATGAGGAGCTCGGTCTTATCGTTGAGGCACAACTCGGGTTGAGCCATCCACGCCTGAATGACTGAGTAAACCTTATTCAGTGAGGTGGTGTCAGCCTGATAGTCTCCTGTAATGGGAATGAGTATCTGGGTGTCATCAGCAAAGTTCGTGTAGGGCACAACCAGATAGTCGAGAATGTCGAATAGAGGTTTGGTGAACACATTATATAAGGTAGGTGAGACGCACAAACCTTGTGATACACCACATAATACAGGTGAGTGTTTGGCGGATGCTGAGGGTGAGAAGACCCTCATAGCTCCATACAGCCATTTGAAATAAATCACCCATCACATATTGGATGATTCTATGCCTAATTGTTGATCCTGTTATGAGATTGGAATCATATTCGGACAGTATTAACTAGTAGGATTTACAAGTCTGTTTGCACAGTACAACTATACACCACAATTACTATAGTACGATTATGGGTTTTTACAGGCTCTTCTTCAAGACACAGGTATAGAAACCTCTATATTGAACACACATGGAGCAACAACTAATGTCAGTGACTACTTAAAGTTCAATAGCAAGATATAGGTCTCTGCTAAGCTAGCAGCAGGCCCTCACCAGACCTCACAATCCCTGTGAGGTGCAAGCCGAGGAGCAGGGTTTGTATTTTTTGTTTGCACGCCCCCAATATCAATGTGGATGCCTGGACACCATATTTTGATCGTTTCCTTTCGTTTTAAATTATCTATTTTAAACTTGTTTTAGTTCTTTGTAAGCGCAGCTAGTTCTTCTGGAGTTTACCTGTGCTCTAAACTTTTGTTAACTTGTGTCTCCTTTAATTTTACTCCAGATTCACACACTTTGCCCTGCAACTGGGCAGACATCATCACCTTATAGCCCGGGTGTTTATTTACTTGCATTTTGAGCATGATAGCATAGCCACACGACCCACTCAGAATATCTTAGGCACTACAACTGCCCCTCGGTGCAGTGGGCATGATGTTGTTGCGACATAGGTATACTAGTCTCCCCTACAGTACTGGCCGAGTCTAGGGCCAGACACTGCAGATTGCCGACCAAATGTGGCATCTGTGGTATGAGCAAAAACACATCGAAAAGCCTGCTCTGTGAGGCTGGTCACGATTTAAGTAGTAATATTCTAGACTATTCATGGAACCCATTTCAATATTTGCTTGTCAAGAACCTGTTTTTACCTTCACAGTCATCACTGAAGTCAAGTTGAACTCTTTCTCAGCACATTGGGCATTTCCAATGGACGTTCTCTGCTCTCAATGATTTAACGCTTCCTGGTACTGTGCATTTATCCAAAAATCGCATTGCGCACAAGGGTGCAGAGTTGCCATTACATGCAGACTATTATATTCAAACGCTCTTAATATTTCCACTAAAATGAACATGGCCATGGAAAGGGCGGTTTGATTCACGTGAAAGTCTTGCTTGCGCAGTCACATCACTGGATTGTTTACTTGTACGCCATCCATCTCAATCTGACCCGTCACTCCAGAATGTTAAAATCAGTTTTCCTCAGAGACCTGAAATATTGGATTGCAATTCATTAGCACCATTATTTGGAACTAAATGGTGCGCATAATGTTTGACTTCAGCCTAAAACAACTGGCTACTAGGACAGCACATTCAGCAGGTCACGTGCTTGACTGTACACAAAAGTGGTGAAATGTCATTTCAGAGCAGATGCTTTTTAAGCTTTAAATGTTTTCTTTTGCAGTAGTAAATGAGACAACCAAGAACACAGAATGCATTTTCGGATAATTGGATATTCTCCCAATCAACAGCTAGATCACGTTAATTCACCCGAGGTTTTACATTAAAAACATATTCTACCCGAGGGGTGCTCACAAACATTTTGGGGAGGTTGGTGGGGGGACAAATGCTCCTTAGTCCAGGGGCAAATTAATCACTGGACACAACCAAAAACACAAAGCACCCCAAAAACATACGTCCATTGTTATGGAAGTGGGGGATCCAAGACCCACAAAAAAAAAAAAATATTGAGCAAGTAGTAGCAATTAAATACCAATTCATGAGGGGTTGGAAGGCCGTGCATAGAGAATTCTTTGTTGCCAGAGCAAAATGATGCATTTTAAAGCACATGGGCCAGTAACATTAGTTATACATGGAAAGTAGTACATTGCAATTTGTAGTGCGGGTGAGTTTCCTCAAAAGGAATACTTGAAAAAGAAAGTGGGCCAAAGCATAACGCACTTCAAGCCAATAACATTGATCAAAAATGTGATGGGAAGGTTTTTTTTAAATTTATATATGGATATTTTTTTCTTAAATCATAGGATTTGGATAATTTCACAAAGACACTTTTAATAAAAAATAACTAATATCATGCATTTCAAGTTAAATTGGGCTAGTACCAGGTACAAGAGGAAACTGCCACGGGGTGGTTTTTGAGGCTCTAATTTGCTTAGGATGCCAACACATGGAAATCCGAGGCTTTACAGTACGTCAAGCATGGTAACTCTAGTGCTCACCGTTTCATTGTTAAGAACGGAGTTTGATCCGTCACTGTGGCTGTCAGGTCTTGAACCTAAAGTTGATGGTAAAATAAAGAAACACTTAATTCAGCCGAAAATGTGTAAACTCTTGAGGCACGGCCTTTGTCAGCTTTATCATTGCATTGCCTTATGCTGCAGCAAAGGATACCTTTGTGCATAACTGATTTAGACTCTTAAAAAAGTCCCTTCCCAGGGGCGCTGTTGCGCTTACATGAGTATGGATGCCTGAACGAGCTGCTCCATGGAGGTCAAGATCCTCAATATCAATCTTTCCGTTTGGTGCCATGTTCCATTCTGGAAATCCAGGGAGTGGTACCTGCTGGGTTGAGGCACGTCCTTGCTGAATACTGCGGCTTGAGGCTGAGGCATTGATATACTCAATTTCTTTTATTGAAAGGAACCCTGCAATGCTGCCTTCCTCCGAGTTCCAGGATCTTGCCCTTGATGGATTTGGAAAGGTCATTCACAGTTTGAGTGTAATGGCCCGGGATGGACAAAAGTCTGTAAAGTTCTTGATCGTATTTGGAAGCATCACAGACCACTATCCTCCCACCCTTATCTGCAGCCTTGATCACTATAGACGGGTCCCCAGCCAGTGTCTGAATTGCCTGGAATTCCCGTAGCTTCAAGTTGGGTCCCGATTGTTTCCTCGAGTGGCAAATTGATGAATTGGTCTTGAAAGGAATTGAACAAAGATAATCACCTCTGAGGGGAGATCATTAGAATTAGGAGTAAATGTGGATGGCCTAGATAGGCCTTAGATTTTGGGCTCCCTAGCTATCACATTATTCAGAAAATAGAAACGTAATCTCAACTTTCTTAGGAACCCTTTAATTTCATTTATTATGGACATGGTGCTGGGGTTCCGAGTAGGAACAAAGGACAAGCCACGCTCCAAGATGGAAATTTCTGCCGGTGTCAGGATGCATGAAGAAAGATTGAAGATGGGCAATGTCTGATTAGAGACATTTAATGGTTCATTCACCACCTGTAGGCATGGTTGTGAGTCTGAAAGTCGCGGTGCATCATGCCCTGTCCTGAAGTATTCTGCAGGGGCATGTTGTGGGTCATCCGCCCTTGGGGGGCATTTCTGCGGCCTCTTCCTCTAAAAGGGCCGTCACCTAGGGATTGATTGTTCGAATCGTCATTGCCCGAGTTGCTAGATGATGTGTCAGAGAATGTCACCCATCTTTTTTTGTTATTAGCGTTCGGCCCTCCCGTGTTCCAATTTGTATTATTCTTCGAGACTGTTTGGGGATTGAAATCATCCGCCAGATACGGATTTGCCTGTTCCTTTTTAAAGAGGGAAATATATTTCTTTAGTTTAGTAGTCTTTTTTTCAATGGTTAAGGTCTTGAAATCTTGAAAAGATTTATCAATTTGTTCGAATTTTTGTTTGCCTTCTGTGATTAAGGTATTTGTAAGGAAAGCTTTTTCTTGTTCAGATAGTGTTTCAAGAATCGTGGAACTCACTCTTTGGGCAGTCGTAATTGTTAAAACTAGTAAATCACGGCTACACTTTGTAGCAACTTGGCTGAACGCCACCTTATAGTCCTTGTCATCTAAAAAGAGACATGGGATGATTTTTAGTTGCAGTCCTTGTGGGATAATACTAGATCTTAAGTATTCTTTTAATATGTGGCCATGCATTTCCGTGCGGAACTGCTTCTTTTTTAGTCTCAGAAGTACCTCGCCCATCGACCCTTGGCTTTGTATGGGTAACTAAGTTTTCAAAAAAGGAAGGACCGTCAATAAGTTCTGAGATTTGGGCTTCCGTGAAGGAAATGGTATCCGTTTCTGCCATGATCCAACAAGGAACCACCAGCCTAAGGAACACCGATAGACACCCAAAGTGCAGTAAATGAAAAGAAAGAAAATTAAAAATAATATCCTGAATAGGATATGTACACGGTCATAGAAGTAAAATAACCTGCACAGCCAAGGGCTGAATTGATGTGTATCTGAAAGGCACAGGAAACCCCACACTATAGATTAGGGTAATAACAAAATAGTTCATCTCGAAAAGAAAATCCAGAGGAAACAATTTAGAAATGCAGTATCAAGGGTTTTATTATACCCGATACATTTATTACTGTCCGAGTTCAATCACAATTTAATCTGCACTCAGGCAATTTAAAATAGTAGGACAACATTTAAAATCACATTAGTTCCATAAAAATCATACTATTAAATAATTAAAGCATTCATCCACATCCATACAACAATCCACTCATACAAAACAATAGGTTCAAGATAAAAACCTATAGTAAATTATATATATATATATATATATATATATATATATATATATATATATATATATATATATATATAAATTCATCAGCAATTCAATTGTTATACAAAAAGTATTTACAGATTCCAAGACAGTATCTAGGAGACAATGTGGTTTTAGTCTCCATGAGTGTAGGCCCGGGACGTCAGTGTTCGAACTGAGTGAGACCGTCACCCTGGAGTGGTCTGAGACTGAAAAGGTTCTGGGAAGAATAGACATCTGGGTAATGGCTCTGATGAGCATATCTGAGATGAGCCATATGTCAATACGGGAGTGTGATGTGCATCTGAAAGGTACAGGAAACCCCACACTCTAGATTATGGTATTAACAAAATAGTTCATCTCGAAAAGAAAATCCAGAGGAAACAATTTATAAATGCAGTATCAATGGTTTTATTATACCTGATACAATGCTGCACTCAGGCAATTATTTAACATAGCAGGACAACATTTAAAATCACATTAGTTCCATAAAAATCATACTATTAAATAATTCAAGCATTCATCCACATCCATACAACATACATCAATCCACTCATACAAAACATCAATAGGTACAAGATAAAAACATATAGTAAATATATATCAATGCATCAGCAATTCAATTGTTATACAAAAAGTATTTTGTGCAAAACAAAGTGCATAACCACAATGGGTTTTGTGAGTGGTCAACAGTTGGGATAGGTCAAAAAGATCTTCACAAGCGGCCTTATTCCAGGTTTCTCTACCGGTTTCGACGTATTAACGTAATTTGTGTTACGTCTTCATCAGGAGATTACAAATAGTTTCTAAAGAAGAAGAAAAGCATAAAACCATGAGTTCCCTATGTGAATAAAGTGGATAGCTTGGTAACAATTAAGAAAGAAAAAGAAGGGGAGTGCAAATGCATGATTTAACAATACACAAAATACATAGAATAGAATCATCTACCAATATCCTGCTCATGCCACAAATGTATATATCTGGGGTAGACCCTGGGCGTCATGCAGGGTGTGCTACCATAGAGGGTCGGTGTCCCTAAGCAAGGTGGGGGTGGATCATGGCTCCCAAGTTAACCAGGTGTGGAGGGAGATGGGGCAGTGGGTATATATGGGGTAGGGGACGCCGTTAAAATATTAAAAAGTTTCTAGAAAACTTCAGACAAACCTTAGCACAAACAAGAAGAGGCAATCCGTTGTTCCTTGTATGTAGAACTGGAGGCACTGCCATGCAAATTGGCAACAAACAGAATGGAGTTCCTGCGTAGCAGAAGGCTGGACTTGGGGCTCCAATCTATAAAGGATTACCACAATGTCAGGAACCTAGTCCCAAGGGGCCAAAGCATGCTCACAGTTAAGATTACATCATCAGAAATTAAAAAAATGAGATGCAAAAGTGCAAAGCAAGGGGCCAAATTTATCTTACCCAAGCAGTCCGGGTAATGGGGAGGTGCAGGCGAGGATGGTCACACACCTCTGGAGATGTCTTTAGAAGTGCCCATAATTCAGGGAGGATGGAACCCGAATTGCCTAGGAGGCAAGAAAGAGACTGTCCCAATTCAAAAAGAGGGTAGTGTCCGTTGTGTATACAGCGTGTCACATGGATCTTGCTCTATTGTATGAAATCAGAGAAGCCCTCCATTATTGATTACCGCGATAAACCGTCAGGGCGCCATCGTTGGTTATTGTTGACCAAGTGGCCATCTCAATGCTAAAACTGACAATCCCACCAATATTGGTAAGATTCCACAAGGACCCGATATTATCTAAAATAAATGTATGAGCACCAAGACTCATCTACATATTGTTGCGTGACATGGCATGAAGAGCCTTAGCTCGAAAAGGCGTTATATGAGGCCGCTTACCTGGAGCTGACTATCGCTGAAAAGATACCAAAAGATCCGCGGGTAGAACGTAGCACTCGGACTTCCTCGGGGGACTGTTACCGCGCATCCACACATCATGAGAGTTGGTGCGCACAAATACCACGTACAAACCAATCACGTGACCGCGCTTGGGCCGCAAGCTGACGCGTCCTCATGGACGGCGCCTGCAAAACATAAACGAGATTTGATGCCGTGGTAACAGTACTTGCCAAGCATAATACTCGAACTTGCTCGGGAGGCCGTAACAGCGCATCCATACCATGCGACCATTGATGCGCGCACATACACCATGATCAACCCACTCACACGTTCGCATTGCAAGACACGTGTCTTCACGGATGACGCCTGCAAAGCATAAACAAAACTTGCTGCCATGGTACCCGCACTTGTAAGGCATACACCCCTGAAAATTCGGAATGTGCAGTACAACCTGGCTAAAGAAAAATACTTATTGGCAAATTCATATCAGCATCCTATGAATTAAAAATGAAATATATGTGCAATATATGAATAGATGGTGCATCTCAATGGTTTATTAGGGGTTGTCCAAGTGTAAATATATGCATACCTAGAGACCAAGGCTCCAAACTATTCAACCATGTATCAGGGTCTTCTAGGTAAAGACAATGTTCAGTGTGTCCCAGACAGAAGAGTGCCTATTAGCAAAAGATATAACCCGATTCATATATGGATATACAGTATATGTGCAACATACGAATAGATGCATACGAATAGATGGTACGTCCACGGGTTAAACAATTTAGAATGTTTATGCACCTGAGTGCCAAGGCTCCAGAGTATTCAGCCCCATTGTCAGTGTCTTTAAGTTAAAGATCCATAATTCTTCCTCATAAGCTAAGTTTTTTAGAAGTTGTGTTTGATTCTGACCAAAAACCTTTTCTACACAGAACCATTCCATTTGTTCCGCCTTATGCCCCATCTCTGCATAATGTATCAGCATGGGGGCATTTAAGTTACAGGTTTTTATCTTTGAGCAATGCTTATTAATACGAGTACTGACTTCCCTTGTGGTTTTACCAATGTACATTTTGTGACAAGGGCACAGAATTGCGTCAAGGGAATTATACTCCAAAATTGGCGCCGTTACGTTCTGCCTCCGCACGGAGGCAGAACGTTGAGGGCCTCTGAAGTAGGCCGCAGTGGCGCAGCTCTGGCCGGAGCAAAATGAAACATGCCACACGTTGTTAGAGGCTTGGCCCGGAACTGCCACCCTTGCGCGGGGGCGGGGCTTTTATTGAGACGCCCTGCGTCACAGCTCTCGTGAGGCAGGCTACCACACATAGTCCTTGAGCCGAGCTGGCGGCTTGGTGGCGGTTCTTAGTCCATATCTCGCACCCCGGGAGCTGGGCCCCACAGTCTCATCTGGTCTCTCACCTTCCATCTCCGGCTCACATGTCCGGTTCACTCCACTGCTCCCACGTTCTGTCACCTGCATCTTCTTCATTTTCAATCATCTGGGAGTCTTCATCTTCTTGGGGACAGTCCCCATCAGTCCATAGGTTGCGTGGCACCGCCTTGAACCACGACGCATTACGCGTCACCTGACGGTGCCCTCTTTGCACGGTTATCATGGTCCCTTGTGTCTCGCTGACGGTCCATGGGAGAGTCTCATAGCGGGAGTCCAGTTTGGACTTTGTCTGGTTCCGCAACATGACCACCTGGTGGTTGGATGGTTATGACCTCCTCTTGCACTCATGTGGGCATTCGCATCTGTTCTCCTTTCGGTGCGCCCATTGTCGAGCTCGTCCGGTCTTCTGCTGGGGAGGATGTGGAATGGAAGACTTTATGACGGTGCCGAACATGAGGTCAGCTGGCGGGACACCAGTCGTGCTGTGCGGGGTGACCCTGTAGTTTCGCAGGAAACAATAGAGGTTGACTTTCCACAGACTGGCATTAGCTTTTGATAACCTCACCACTTTGATTGTTCTCATGAACCGTTGCACATCCCCATTCGCCTGGGGCCACCTTGGCATGATGTGGTGATACCGGATGTTCAGTTCTTGCAGGTAGTGTTTAAACTCCTCCCCTTGGAAGGGTGTGCCATTGTCACTCTTGATCATAGTGGGTAGTCCATGTGTCGCAAACCTCTTCTCGAAGGCCGGGATTACCACTTCCGCCGCGGTGGATTCAACCACTTCGACTTCAGTATATCTGGAGTGATCATCGATGGCTACCAGGAGGTACAGGCCTTCTTGAAGTTTGCAGAAGTCGATGCTTATTGCGTCCCACCTGCCAGAGCCTCGTTCTGCCGACTGGATTGGTTCTGGATCAGGTGGGGCTCCAGTTATCAGGCATGGTAGACAGGTGTTGACTAGCCTTTCCACCTTCACATCTATCTGTGGAAACCACACTCGGTGTCGAA
Source organism: Ambystoma mexicanum (assembly GCF_040938575.1). NCBI lineage: Eukaryota > Metazoa > Chordata > Amphibia > Caudata > Ambystomatidae > Ambystoma > Ambystoma mexicanum. The sequence continues at coordinate 1,101,579,353 of NC_090933.1, forward strand.
TTCGAGCCTTCGTTCGAGCCATCCCTTGGTGGCCTCCCGGAGCAGCAATCCTTGATCTGTTATCGACAGATCCTGGCGTACGGTGAACATCCCTGTGAGGAACGCCTTTGCTTCCGCAGTCCTGTTGTGGGTGTTCTTCATGAAGGACCTCCAGTCACCTGAGAGGATGGCATCCTTTACAAGGTCGCAACATGGGTCCTTGCGTGTTTCCTCTGCAATGTCATCCATGCTGACAGCCTTTGGCCTCATGGCCCGCACCACCTGGCAGATATGTTCCTCAGTCTCTTCGGCCACCTGAACCTCCTGTGGCGTCGCCGCTCGAGGGTGTCTTGAGAGGAAGTCCGCTGGGTTGCCGCTTCCCAGCTGATATGCCAACTCAAAATTGTACTGCTGGAGATGGAGCAGCCATTTGGCTATTCTGGTCAGCGGGTGCGAGGAGGTGCCCATGAAGATTGGCCGGAGGGGTTTGTGATCCGTGGTCGCCGTGAACCTTCGGCCATACAGATAGAGGTGGAAATGGCGACAACCCCACAGTACGGCAATTGCCTCCTTCTCAATGTGAGAGTATTGCTGCTCTGTCATTGTGAGAGCTTGTGACGCATAGGCGATGGGTCTCTTCTCACCCTCTTTGGTGACCTGCATGAGGATGGCCCCCAGGCCGACAGGGCTGGCATCCACAAAAAGTTCAGTCGGAAGCACGGTGTCATAGTACGCCATTTTCATGTCCACGGATAGTGACTCTGATGCTTTCAAATGCTTCCTGGCACGCTTTACCCCCCATTCCCACTTCGCGTTGAGCTTGGTAAATTCTCGAAGAGGTTCCGAAAGAGTGGCCAGGTTCCGGATGAATCTCCCACAGTACGTGGCCATCCCCAGGAAACTGCGCTCGTCATTGGGTGTCATGGGCGGACTCGCAGCCTGTATGTCGGCAACCTTCTGAGGGTCTGGTGAAATGCCAGTGCTGCTGAACTTGTAGCCAAAAAATGATATTTCTGTCTTGAAAAACTCACTTTTCCTTATGGATGGTTAGGCCCGCATCTTCTAGTCGGCCCAAAAGCATTCGTAATCTTCAAGTGTTCTCCTTTGTTCTGAGCATGGATCAGGATGTCGTCACTCACATTTAGGACACCTGGTATGCCCCGGATGACTTCTTGAATTGTCTGTTGGAAGACTTCGTCCGCCGAAGAGATCCCAAATGCTTAGCCGCTTGTATCTTCGCAAACCCAAGTGTGTTGAAAAAGTGGTTATGTACCGAGAGTCCCTATGCAGCTTCAGCTGGTGGTAACCTGCTTTCAAATCAACCTTCGAGAAGACTCTTGATCCCGTGAGGTCAGCCAAAGTTTCGTCGAGGGATGGCGTGATGTGGCGCTCCCGCTTGATGGCAGTCTTCGGGAGGCGCATGTCTATACAGATATAGACCTTTGCCGGCTGTTTGGGTTTCTTTGTGACCACCATTGGGGACACCCATGGTGTCGGCCCCGTTACCTCTTCTATAATGCCAGCTTCTTCCAACGCTTTGAGTTCTATCTCCACCTGTTAACGCATGTGGAATGGGGTCCTCCGGTGTCTGACGGCCTTTGGCTAGACCGACTTATCAATATGGAGCTTGATCGTCTTTCCTTTCAAACACCCAATCCCGTTTTGCAGGTTGGGATACTGTGCAAGGGTGTTTGACCTCTTGGGCTTCCTTGACTTGACTGACGAACTGTACTAGCCCTAGGTCCTCAGCCGCATCGCCACTCAGAAGGCATTCAATCCCCGCATTTACTACGTAGATCTTGGACGGTAGCCTGTATTCACTGTGGCTGAGGGTGGTGCAGAATCTGCCAACCACCGGTAATGGTTTCCTACAGCCATATGCAAACAGAAGGGTGTCCATGTTCTTGAGGGCTGGTCATGGTTGCAGTGTTTGAAAAGTGCTTGTGGGCATGACATTTACAGAGGCTCCCGTGTCTATGGTCATCCATACCTGCTGGTTTTGGAGGGTGACCTGGCATTTGCGCCTCCTGAGCCCTTTCTTCTGCGTAGCATGTCCACGATCCAGAGCTGACACCAGGTATACTTTTCTCCCTTTTGTCCGCTTTTCTCTGCCAGTCTTGTTAAGTCCCTGTGACGTCATCCCCTTCCTCGGTCGCTTGCTTCTTTTTCTTGGTTCCACTCTTCGCCTGGGGATTCTGTGGAGGTGGTAGTGGAGCGCCCGATGATCGGCACACCTTGGCATAGTTGTCCTTTCTGCCACATGCCCCACATATTGTCCCTTGCGCTGGGCAGTTTCGCCGCCACGATGCGATCCACCACACCATCCACACTTCGCAGGTCCCGGGATCCGCGGCTGCCATCTGGCTGGTGTGTAGTTGCCGCCAGACTCATCTCTTGTGGACCGTCTATTGGTGACATGGGCCACCATGGATGATGCGAGGGCAGGCTGTAGTTTTTGAAGAGTCATTCCCATGTTGGCGGCCCTGGCATGTGCCAGCTCCCTTTGACAACCCAACTCCAGAATGCGTGTTAGAGAGATGCCCCTCTCACTCAGCACCATCCTTCTTAGTTTCTCCGATTGGATGCCGTTAATGAGTTGTCTCCGGATTTCTCGCTCGAAATCCGTGAACTCACACGAAATCGCCAGCTTCCTGAGTCGGGTGTGGTAGGCATCCAAGGTCTCCTCTTCTGCCTGAAATGTGGTGCAGAACATGAAGGTTTCATAATCCGGGTTGAGTTGTGGGAGAAAATGGGCCGTCAAGGAGTCTTTCGATTGTTGGTAAATGTCCTGGCCATCAGCAATGGTTAGCGAGTTGAAGATTCGTAGCAACTCGTCCCCCACATTTAACAATAGGTGAGATCTCATTTTCCTGGTGGAGGTTATGTCCTTGCACTCCATTGCCATTTCGAATTTTTGGATCCATAGCTGCCACCGAGGGCCAACTGATGATGGATCCGTGAACGGGTCAAATGGCTGAATCATTGTGGAGGAGCTTTCTTGTGGGCGAGCTTGCTGTGACGACATTGACAGATCGCAAGTCTAGAGGGCGTGCCGGGCCTGGGGGTGGACGTGCCGGTCGCCATAGTGGGGCGTTACCGTAACTTGATGGCGTCTATCGTCCTCACCTTGGTGCGTGGTTTCAGGTGTCAGTGGTCCCTTTCGAGGCCGACATTCGAAACAGTAGCCGATGGGACTGCTGCCTCGCTCCAGGTGCCTGCTGCTGTGATCTCACATGCGCACTTTGTGTGCGGTGGCTTCTGGATGCCAGTTGGTCATATGTCGCAGCGCCCTGGGACCGCTGTGGAAAACAAATATGACGATGCAGCTGAAGGGAGCAGGGGGGGGGGGTTGGTGTGCCCTCTCCCACCGGGTGTCCAAAAACTGTACGTGTTGCTGCAGGAAGAATCAGCTGGTAGGGCGTCAAGCACGTGTGCTGGGTCCCGTTTCCCTTGTCACCAGTGTTACGTTCTGGCTCCGCGCGGAGGCAGAACGTTGAGGGCCTCTGAAGTAGGCCGCAGTGGAAATGAAACACGCCACACGTTGTTAGAGGCTTGGTTCGGAACTGCCTCCCTTGCGCGGGGGCAGGGCTTTTATTGAGATGCCCTGCGTCACCACGTTGCGGGGCGCAAGGCGGATGTAACAGGCGCCTTCTTAATGCATCAGGAACCACCTCCCCAAACCTCTTTTTGCAATCAAAAAGTAAGAATTTGAAACAAAAAAAATTACTTGTGCTAGTAGAAGTTATCCCAAACCACCCACTGTACGTGACATCAATCAGAACCCCGTTACTGGGCATTACCCCTGCACTACCTGTGTGGCCTGCAAATTTTCAACTAAAAAAAATGACCTCTTTCTTCATGCAAAATAAAAACTGGGACCTTCGCACCTTTACGACCTGTAAGAGAAAAAATGTAATTTACGCAATTCTGTGCCCTTGTCAGAAAATGTACATTGGTAAAACCACAAGGGAAGTCAGTACTCGTATTAATGAGCATCGCTCAAAGATAAAAACCCGTAACTTAAATGTCCCCATGGTGATCCCTTATGCAGAGATGGGGCATAAGGCGGAACAAATGGAATGGTTCTGTGTAGAAAAGGTTGTTGGTCAGAAAACACAACTTCTAAAAAACGTAGATTATAAGGAAGAATTACGGATCTTTAACGTAAAGACACTGACACAGGGGCTAAATACTCTGGAGCCTTGGCACTCAGGTACATAAACATTCTCAATTGTTTAACCCCTGGACGTACCATCTATTCATATGTTGCACATATACTGTATATCCATATGATGCATATATGAATCGGGTTATATCTTTTGCTAATAGGCACTCTTCTGTCTGGGACACACTGAACATTGTCTTTACCTAAAAGACCCTGATACATGGTTGAATAGTTTGGAGCCTTGGTCTCTAGGTATACATACATTTACACTTGGACATCCCCTAATAGACCATTGAGATGCACCATCTATTCATATATTGCACATATGTTTCATTATTAATTCATATGATGCTGATATGAATTTTAGCCAGGTCGTACTACACATTCCGAATTTTCAGGGGTGTATGCCTTACAAGTGCGGGTACCATGGCAGCAAGTTTCGTTTATGCTTTGCAGGCGTCCTCCGTGAAGACACGTGTCTTGCAGCGCGAACGTGTGAGTGGGTTGATCATGGTGTGTGTGCACGCACCAATGGTCACATGGTATGGATGCGCTGTTACGGCCTCCCGAGCAAGTTCGAGTATTATGCTTGGCAAATACTGTTACCACGGCATCACGTCTCGTTTACGTTTTGCAGGCGCTGTCCAGGAAGACGCGTCAGCTCGCGACGCAAGCGCGGTCACGTGATTGGGTTGTACGCGTTATTTGTGCGCACCAATTCTCATGATGTGTGGATGCACGGTAACGGTCCGCCGAGGAAATCCGAGTGCTACGTTCTACCCGCGGATCTTTTGGTATCTTTTCAGCGGTAGTCAGCTCCAGGCAAGCGGCCTCATAACGCCTATTTGAGCCAAGGCTCTTCATGCCATGTGACGCAACAATATGTAGAGGAGTCTTGGTGCTCATACATTTAATTTTAGATAATATCACGTCCTTGTGGAATCTTACCAATATTGGGGGGATTGTCAGTTTTAGCATTGAGATGGCCACTTGGTCAACAATAACCAATGATAGCGCCCTAACTGTTTATCGTGGTAATCAATAGAGGGCTTCTCTGATTTCATACAATAGAGCAAGATCCATGTGACACCGTATACACAATGGACACTGCCCTCTTTTTGAATTGGGACGTGGTACATCTATTTATCAGTCTCTTTCTTGCCTCCTAGACATGTTAAATTCAGGTTCCATCCTCCCTGAATCACGGGCACTTCTAAAGACATCTCCAGAGGTGTGTGACCATCCTTACCTGCATCTCCCCATTACCCAGACCGCTTGTGTAAGATAAATTTGGCCCCTTAATTTGCACTGTTGCATCTCATTTATCTAATTTCTGATACTGTAACCTTACCTGTGAGCATGCTTTGGCCCCTTGGTCTAGGTTCCTGACATTGTGGTAATCCTTTATAGATTGGAGCCCCAAGTCCAGCCTTCTGCTACGCAGGAACTCCATTCTGGTTGTTGCCAATTTGCATGGCGGTGCCACCAGTTCTACATACAAGAAACAACGGATTGCCTCTTGTTGTTTGTGCTAAGGTTTGTCTGAAGTTTTCTAGAACCTTCTTAATATTTAAACTGAGGCCCCTACCCTATATATTGTTGGGTGTCCTGACCCACGTTTTGACTCTTATGCTGCAACAATTGGTGCTGTGGGCTTAGGAAATCCAAGAGGGCGGAAAAGCCCACATTTGCGCCAGAATCCTGGAGAACCGTGCAGTTTTTGCGCACACCTAATGGTCGCCTGACCTACCACTCACCAGTGCGAGCGTGATGGGCCAGGAGTGCCATGGGTGAAATGTGTGCAAAAGGAAAAACAGCGGTGGCGGTTGGCTCAAAAAGCGCTTGCAAATCACCTTTGTTTCTCTGAAATGCAAGCTAAAAATGCCTATTTTAAACATTGCAAGATATTCAAAAATCTCACTAAACACCAGCAGACATTTGGCATAATGTATTCTTGTGGGCGTACAAAATCTGGAAAGAGAAAGAGCCCAAAATAATGTTCATAATGAAACTGGCTGAGCCGTGGATGTCAGCAGCTGAAGTGAAATTGGACTGAAAGACACTAAAATCTAAATGTTTAAAATAAATGAGTGACCTACTGTTGAGTGTCACATAGTTTGCAATTGTTAAATGTCATAGTTTTGAACTTAGAATCAGCATTCTAGCTGCATGTGTAAAAATTGCAAGTTTGGTTTGAATATAGAAAACTGGGAACCAAAGTGACATTTAGCTGAAGCCTGGCTTAAAGAGATTGAATTCTGCCTGACAACTACCACCGACGGGAGTTGAAACTTGATCAGCAGCTGTGTTCCCAGGCCTGGCCTGCATTCCCCTGCCCTTGCCAAAGGGAGAGGACACCTCTCTGATTGGATTAGAGGAGGAGCACATGGGGACTGCGGGAAACTGAACAAAGCACTGTTTTAGGCTCAGGCAAATGTTATATTGGGGGGGGGGGGGTTTGTAAAATAGCTTCCTCTTGGGAGAAGTGCCTCTGTGAGCAAGCTGAGCTTGGGGGACATGAGAAATTCCACCATCTGCTTTGGAAAACCACACCCCTTTGGGGCCAGAGCATAATTTTAAAAAGATGGATAATTCATAGTGCGGACTTGTAAAAATTATAAATATCATCATTCGTGTGATTTTTCTGTGCACATTTTAAGAGGGGTCAGGACTCTGTGGTATGTTCTGGGGAGTAGTAGCGGAAAATAAGGTTGTTACGCCAAATGTATGCATGTTAAAAATCTGACACCATCATCTGAAACCCATATCCCTTTTGCACATTTGTGTAAAATCTTGAAAAGTTTAGAGGTCGTTATCTGGATGAAAAGGGCAGAATTCTGTCAAAAGTGGACACGACATCTTAAAAAGACAGGGAGCGGATGGTTTGGTGCTACAGAAAATATGTTAACTGGACATATAATATTAGAAAAATGGTACATAGATAAATGGGTATTTGGATCAGAAATAGATTTGTGTGCAATTTGACAAGGGGAGGATCCTCTGACCATAAACCTACCTCATCACTCTGACTCACTGTTCCCAACTCAAATCAGGTCAAAGAGAAATCCTTGACCTATCAAATTGTGAGTGGGTTGTGCAAAGAATGTTAGCATCCACACCAATTTTCAAAAGACATAAAAAGAGCCACTCGAACCCAGGTAGGGACATTCACTTTCCACTTTCTTGCGGGACGCTTTGCCGGGAGACTCCAGACTTCAAATCCATCAATCTCCAGACAGACCAGAGATCCAGAGAGACCAGATCGCTGTGCAGTGCTGAGAGCTGACCCAGATCGCTGTGCGCAGAACTAGTACCCAGTGGCGAGAGAACCGCAGCCAATCCTGACCCGATCCGTGACGAAGTCGCATTCCTGTCCAAAATATAGTGAGTACTCAGCCAGAACTGTGCAAACCAATCTCTTAGTTTAAAATAATCTAATTCAAACTATTTTAACCTATTGAGAACTGCATCATAGAAATCGTGTCCCTCGTGTTGATTCAAAGCTGCAAAACTGTCATCTGTCATTCTGAGCTTTACTTTTATTTTGCGAATCTACCTTCACAAAATCGTCCGTATCTCCTGAACCGTTTGTGATAGAAGCGAGATTTAACGTGTATTTTAAAGCAGAGATTCTAAGCTTTCCAACAAGCTCTGAACCGACTTGCTACTCCTTATAGTTCCTTCGTAATTGCGCTTGACGCAAGCGACTAAATTGCTGCGATTTGACATTTTGTTTCATTTCAGCCACGTGTACAAATATTTGGTCTTTTGCTTCCATTACGGAATTCTGTTTTCAACCTGGTAAACAGCCCTGAATCATTGATAGGGCTGGCCAGAACTGATTTAAAGTATCTTGCACTCACCCTGAACCATCATTTTTAGCATATTTTTCCCTTCTTTGCATACCACATTTAAAGTACTTTGCCTGCGTTTGAAATCATCCCTGTTTCTCTAAGCTTGCTGGGGGGGGGGATTGGAACGTTGTATTGCATTTTTGTTGGTATTCTTGAAGACTCTGCTCTCCTTCCATTTACTTATATTGCAAAAGGGGGGGGGATTGGGGAGTGAATTGTCAAAAGAAAAAGCGATCACATTATCTCTTGTTGAAATCATATCAAATTATTTCTGTGTTGCATTCTGTCCCACCTTGCATTTCCTTGAACCATATGAAGCATTCTCTGCTACCTTAGTCCTCTGTTCTTATTCATAAGTAACCAAGAACTGTGCTACTGTAGGATTACCTATTGCTGATTACTGCTCATATTCACAAGTGTGCTATCAATATTAACTTATTATAACAACAGTGTGATATATCTCTATTGTTTAATTTTTCAAATAAACCTTTTTAAATTGCAAAACAAACCTACTTCTTGGCTCAGTGAGGTCAGGGGGATTCAAAGAGAGGGGCGTTATACAAGGGTTCATCATCCAGATTATAACTTGTCCTAAAAATATATAAATAAGGGCTTCCCTTGAGTAATCCCAGACAAGGCACTGACCTAGTGGGAATGCTTGATTGGAGTCATTAACAGAGTGGGGGCTTGTAGCCGGGGATTCTGGATTAGATCTATCACTTGTGCAGATTAATACAGTGTGCTAACTGACAGAATATATAAATTCTGTTGGATCACCATGCCGTGTCACACTGTAAAAACACCCCTCAAAGGAACGCTCCAAGGAAACGGTCTGTTTTGCAAAATAAAATACAGATTTCTGTAAGTCAGGAAGGAAATCAAGTTCCAGAATGACGACCTTGGTAGATATCAAAATAGCCAGAGAAAACCTCTAACATAAGCTATTTGTGAGAGGTGAGTGGGCTCATCAGGACCAGGCAGTCTGGTTGCAGGCAATCGCACCCCAGATCACTGAAACAGGGTCAGATATATGGAGAGATCAGGGTCCCTTACATGTGGCCCTGAGTGAACTATATATGGCCCCTAAGGCCAAGGATGAGCACAACAAGATTGCCAGGGTAGCGGCATATTTATATTTACATATGGGAGCCATACAGGACAAATGTGCTGAAGGCCAAGATCTGGCAAATAGGCAACTGATGGCATTAGAGAAGGCCCAATCTGACCTGGTCTCTTCTGAGCAGAGGCTGCAGAGGAGCCAGGAGCCAGAAAATGATAGCAGGCAGTATATTATTAAAATAAAGGAGGAAATGGATATCCTGCAACAGGAAAAGTCTGACCAGGATAACAGATTTCTGGCCTTGCAGAAGGAGTACCAAGAAGGTTTGGATGCCCTACTGCAGAGCCAGAAAAAGCTGGAGCAACAACTAGACTTTAACAGGGCATGCACTGAGCAGGTAGCCACCCTGCAAATCCGACTAGACAGAGAGAAAGAGGAAAGCAATAAATTGATTTTGAAAGACCTGGATACCCAGGCAGAGTGATCAAGAATGCCAGAAAGCTGGTGCCTTTCAAAGGCAGAGGGACGACCTGGCAGTACAGATGCAGGCTCTTAGTCAGGAAAGGGACACCTTAGGCCAGGAAGTCTGCCAATTAAAAGAAAAAAATTGAAGGAAATCACCTGGCCCTCCAGGAGCTGGGTGACCTCCAAAAAGAGCATCAGAACTTGTTAGAGCACACCAGGAGGGTGGAAGATGCACTGGCAAGAAAGGAGCAGGCCAGTAGGGATGGGACTCAGGAGGTAACCCTCCTGCAGCAAAGACTGGCCCAGTATTCCAGGACCAACCAGGAAGCGCAAAGAGAAAATGAGACTCTCTGTCAGCACAATGATAGGCTCCAGCAACAGGTAGCCATGCAGGAGAGACTGATAATCTAGTAAGGCCTTAACTGAGAAACTGAAAGCGCAGGCTCTTGCATTGCAACAGGGAGCAGGGGCTGACAGAGATGAAGTTCGCTGGGAAAGGGAACACCCGAGCATAACCTCAGGAGCCCTAGTACCAGAGGCCTTCATCTCTCCCAGTCCTTGGACTCTGCCACCCCCATATCCCCTGGCGCACATGAGCACAGGGCGGGCAGATTACTATCCGGCCAAAAGTATGGGGTTCATAGGCCAGTACCTCTCAGGAATGGATGGGCGGGCATCCGGGTATGGGCACCTAAGCACAGTGCAATTTAGTGGGGAACCCCAGGAAAGTAGACCCACTAAGGCCATCCTGAAAACCTCCTCCCAGTTAGGTCATTGGGGGGGTACCCATCAAATCCTGGCAGCAAGGAGGGATCTGAAGACTCCTCTGAGCGGCCCAGGACACAGGAGACCAGGTCCCCACATTCTGCCAGCCATTCCCAGGCTCGCAGAATCCGGAAAAACCTGGAAGATCAGACGGGCACCTCTGGGAGCAGTGCCTCTGAGTCAGAGGATGAGTGGACCAGGGTTACCCGAACCAAAAAGGCCAATAAGGCAAAAAGGGCCTTGCTTAAGGACCCCTTAAAGCAGATCAAGGCAATAAAGAGTGTCATCACCCCTTATCACAAGAACTCCAAGTATTCTGTTTGGGAACACTTGGAGTTGTTTGAGCAAATGATGGAGACTTTCCATTTGAAGGACAGCAGTAGCTGAATTCAGTATGTCAAATGGACATTCGCCCCAGAATACTCCAGTTTCTTTGCGGGGCTGGAGGACCAAAACCATTCAAGATGGTCCACATATAGGGCGGCCATCTTAAAACATTTTTCTGTTCACCGGAATCCCCAAGAGGCTCGCAAGTCAGCCTACAATTTGCAATGTGGGGAGGATCAGGCCCCACAAGAATTCGTGCAAGAATTGAAGCGTGCCTTTGCGCAGAGCACCAGAAGGGTGCGCATGGACAGCAGAGAATTCATCAACAAATTTTGCATGCACTCCCCAAATACATAATGACCCAGCTCGTGAGAGATTTTCACGAGAAAAGATCTTTAAACTGCGTCATTGAGCAAGCCACCTGCATCTATGAGGTGCAGAAACCGGTGGAAAATAAGAATCAGCCCAAAAACCCCAAAGCCAACAGCACCCCAGCTGCTGCCAAGGTGGCAGAGGTAAGAGGTTGCCCCCGTTTTAGATTTGGAGATGGGGGGGGGCTAAAAACCTGCCTGCACCGAACAATTCACAGCCCAGAAGGCCCTCGGGCCAGTCACAGACAGGGAGTCAAGGAGGTAATCCCACAAATGGGGTCCCTCGCTCCCCTGACTATGTAAGTCCCCGCTATAAGGGAAACAGACCAATCCTGGGTTATGTGTGGATTCCTCCAGCCCAAGGGGGGGGATCCAGCCAAGCACCTGACCCAGGGAACTTCCCTCCTAGCTTCCCACAGGAGGGCAGAAATTCCCCAAACACTGGGTAGAACATTTTTTCCCAGGTATCCACCCAACTTCCAGCCCCAAAATCATCCATCCTTCTTTCCCCACTTCCCTGAGCCCAGACAACCTAATCCGGGCGAGGGGAGGCCAAGGGTGGAGGGGTACCTAAATCTTCCCAACCCGGGGCACTACCAGAGAAGGGATAGCTACCCTTCCCGGGATCAGCCCAGGGGAGAAAGCAGAACCCCGTATCAGCCTGAGCGGGTTTCCAAACTTGAGCGCCAGGTCCAAAATATGGCACGGGATCTGGGTCACATACTGAGGGCTCAACTGAACCCTCAGATGAGCATGCCACCGCAGAATGCCCCAAACTCTGGGCCTGGTGCTCCAGAACAATGACAGGGGCAGCACCCAGAGAACCCACCGGTTCCCAGGGAGGAGGCACAAGGCGAAGGGGGGGTGTAAAGTCTTGGAGGAAGCTTCCTTCCCAACTTGTAAACAACCCCTGGAAAACCAGGAACCGGAAACAAAATCTCCTACCCCTGGAAGTCTGCAACCCAAGGAGCAGAGAGGAGGTAGGAGAAACAAAGGACCCAAACAGACCCATTTTGTGGAGGAGGTACAGGTCTTCCAATTTGAGGGAGAGGGATCCTCAGAGGATCTTGGGAAAAGGATCTTCTCCTTCAGAGATAGGGGAACTCCTCCCAAGGAAAAATGGGTCCCAAGGGATTCCAACCTTGACTGGGTAGATGTGGGGACTGAGCGGTCACCGCCCATCATTCTATCCTAGAACCAACAAGACCAAAAACCTCTGTTTCAAACCCATCCGGATGACTGCCTTCAAAAAGGGGGGGGGGGGAGGGCGGCCCAGAACCGGAACTAGGGGATCCCGAAACCATTCCAAGTTGCCAACTTTTTCTTGCAGATTCCTACGACTCTCCACAGAATTGCCCAAATCTCTTCTCTCCCAATGTCCAAAACCAGAAAATTAGCCCACCAATTGTCCGAAAATGTGCATTATCTGTGGCCCCTTGAGGAGAAGGAGGGAAGATACTATGCCCCGGTACAAGTACAGGGGCAAGGTACAATTTTGGCGCTGGTGGACACTGGATCTCAAGCTACCCTTCTGTCCAGAAGGGCCTTTGATGAACTGAATTCAGGTAGGGGGGAGAAGTACCAAATTCCCCTCATCTCTCTTCCTGGACAACTCCAGAACTTTGACGGGGAGGAAATTTCCGTCGAGGGGACTGCAGAGTTGGACATCAAAATTGGGCGACACAAGGTGAAACACCCTGTCATAGAAATGACTCCAGAGGCACCCCTTGTTTACTAGGGAATGACCTCCTGAGAAGGTTGTCACCCCTAATAGATTGCATAAACAAAGTCCTCTGGACCCAGACTAGCCGACCAATAAAATTAAAACAGAGTGTCAACCATGTTAGTTTAAACGGCACCTGCCACATGGTTGAACAAAAATCTGACCAAGTAGAATTTCACTTCCAGAACAACCAAATTCCAGATATGACAGTAATAGCAATAGCAATAGGACAACAGACTATTTCTGAAAATCAACCTTCCTTCCAGTTTAAGGTGGTATTCCACACCTGAAGGAAACACTCTGAAATTCTTTACCAATCCACAATCAGACACTCCCACTCCTATAGTCCAGAAAGTTGTGAAATCAGCTCAGAGCCTGGCTGATATTCAGCAAATTGGAGAGCAGTTCATCCCTGTTGAGTTGAATGATGGGAATGACTCTGTTCTCGCTCAAGTGTGTGTGAACAACAGTAAGAGCTTCATCAGCGAAGCCATGTTCCGCCAACTCCCAAAAGTTCCAGCCATTCCCACATTCAAACCGATAGACAAATGGGAAATGGATCTGGAAACACCCAATTCGAAACATCTCCTGCCAAGAAGGTGTATGATCAAAAACTCCATTGGCAACAAGAGCATAGTCCATAATTGTTGGTTTGTGCGAGACGTCACTGCCTCCTTTTACTTAGGCAGTGACATTCTCAATCGCTTTGCCATTAGTTTGGACCTAATAAACTTCAAAGCTTGGTCCCAATTAGCGGATAATCCCATGGGCTTTGATGATCCAGAAAAAGCATTTATGTCAGCTCAATTGCTAGCTTATGCAGTTGAAATTCAGGTTAAAGAGGAAGTCACCATCCCAGAAAGGACCCGACAATTCTCCCTGGAAGTGAAAGTTAAAAGAGGACAAAAATTGAAAAACCCTGATGCTTATATTCATCTAAATGCTTTCCTCCAACAACAAGGGTTAGGGGTAAACCCAACACCATTAGTCAACATAGAACATGACACCATTCCAATAGAGGTGGATAACAGCGACAAAGAGTATTACTCTAGCCGCAGGCACCATTATTGGAATGGCGGTTGATGACCAACATTTCTCCATTGATTTAGGAAATGAACTGTTAGGACCAATCCCCAAGGACTGTTGACAGTGACAGTGATGACAATACAACACCAGACAGGATCTTTACCCGGCATGGGGGGGGAACTTCCTGGTGTACACTTCCTGCCCTTATGGTAAGGAAGATGCGACTTGTGACTTCAGAGGGGATGAGGTGATTTTCCAGGTCCATGAGGGCTGCCTTTCCCACCTGAAGCCTCTGGTCCAAATCAGCACTCTGACCAGGGACTTCTCCACCCAGCTGGAGGAGGCCGCTGAGATAGCAAAATCAGAAGTCTTTCCAGGCTTCAGGCAGATGGTGGAAGAGAGTCAACCTAGCTGATGCCTGTGTGACTCTGGAACAGAAGCAAAAGCTGAAACAAGTTTTCTTGGATTTCCAAGATCTCTTTGCGGTAGACTCATACGACTGTGGTCGCACCGACATCCACACGACAACAATTCCCACGGACCCCGGCATGACTCCAGTGTGAAGCAATATCGTTTGCCTCTCGCATCCATGGAGTCCCTTACTGAAATAATTAAGGGCGTGGAGTCCCGGGGGATAATCCGTCCAGTACACAGCACCTTTAATAATCCGGTGCTGGGAATATTGAAGCCAAACGGCCAGTGGAGACTCTGCGCCGACCTTAGGGAGCTCAACAAAAAGGTCCATACTTCCCGATGGCCTCTGCCCTACATTGACCAAGGGCTGGCCCAGATTCAGGGGTCACAGGTATTCACTGCAATAGACCTGACCAATGGATACTGGACCGTGCCTGTCAGTAGGGAGGACCATTACAAACTGGCTTTTACCTTTGGGGGCCAGCAGTACACTTGGACCCGGACTCCCTTCGGGTACCTTAACTCCGGCAATGAATTCAACATTTTCCTACACAAGGCCATGTCCGATCTGGGTGCGAGGGGTAACCTGGCTTATATAGATGATGTCCTCATTAAAAGCTCAACTTTTGAGGAACACATAGCAGAGATCCGTTATGTCCTGACCCAGTTGAGGGCCGCCGGAGCAAAACTTTCATTCCAAAAAGCACAGTGGTGTAGAACACATGTTAATTTCTTGGGGCATGAGATTACTCCTCAGGGTCTGCAGGAAAAGAAAGTGGAAGCACTCCAGAAACTAAAGGATCCCACAACTCTGCGGGAACTAAGGAGCCTCCTTGAACTAACTAATTACAGCAGAAAGTTCATTGAGGGCTACGCAGATATCACCAGACCCCTGATCCATCTTTTGAAGGGGGGGGGGGGAGGTCAAGTGGCAATGGGGTCCAGAACAATCCGAGGCAGTAAAACAACTCAAAAGAAGCCTCTCACAAGCGCCTTGCCTAGCTTAACCTATCAGAAACAAGGAGTTCTTCCTGGAGACCGGGTTCTCTAATACATGCTTGACGGCAGTATTTACCAAAAGCATGACAAGGTCAATAAAGTAATCTCCTATGCGAGCAAAACTTTATCCTCCGTGGAGGAAAAATTCAACGATTGTGAGAAGGCACTCCTGGCAACGGTGTGGGCATTGAAGAATTAAAGCCCGTTCATCCAGGGGGAACACATCATAGTGGAGACTCCACACCAGCCTCTGCAATATCTCCAAAGTGACAGAATCCGGGCCGGAAATGGGAGCAATTCCCGAATTACTTCCTGGATTCTGTCAATGCAAGGCTTTCCTGTGGAGGTCAGATATGGCCAAAACAAGAAGAGTCCCCTCGCGCAAGGTCTGGCTGACTTGCATGATTGTGCCAGAGAAAACTCGAGGACGAAAGTCTTAAACTCAAGGACAACATGGAGGCATACCTTAATTCCCCACACAAAGTCTTTGAAGAAGACAAGTGTGAGGGAATGCCCACTTTCTATGTGGATGGATGCTCTTACCATATTGAAAACAACAGGGAAAAAGAACTGGTGGCCGGCGTAGGGAATGCGTGGGTGAATGAGTCTCCAGAACCCTCGCTGGGTACAAAATTGGTCCCCGAAGTAGTCAAGTAGCAGAGTTGATGGCTGTGCATCAAGCCATCCTCCCTGCTGTCCAACATCAACTCCACGAACTGGTCATAATCACAGATTCGGATTTTGTACGGAACGGGTTCGTGGAGCACCTGGTTAATTGGAAAACCAGAGGCAGGTTATGTGCTAATAACAAACCCTCGAAACATGGGAAGTTAATCCAAAACATTGATGACCTGGTCACCTCGAATGGGATGACCATCTACTGGAAAAAGATCAAGGGTCATTCCAAAGTAGAGGGACCAGACAAAACTGGAAATGACTTAGCTTATCAGCTGGCCAAAACCGGGACCATCCAAGGGGATCTAATAGAAATAGAGTCCCTGTTGGGGGAAATCCAGGTCACTGCTATCAATAGGTCCCAGACAAATGCTCACGATCTTTCAACTGCACAATGGAGTAAGGAGACCCCTGATGCTGATTTAATTACGGCTCAGAAGGGAGATCCAATAATTGGTAAGTTTTACCAACACATTGAGGACCCTGAGAACTTTCCCCTGACGGATACCGACTACATTGGGAAAAAGGACTGTAAGAGGATTCAATTCAGCACTACAGCCAAGTCAACGCCTAGTCTAGAATACTGAATGAAAACCCTTATTGATATATCTTTATGTCCAGTTCATGCGTTCTGGATGACTACCCCTATATAACACCCCTCCCTTGGAATCCCCCTGACCCCACTGAGCCAAGAAGTAGTTCTGTTTTGCAAGTTAAAAGGTTTATTTGATAATTTAAACAATAGATATATATATCAGACTTTATAATAAATTAATAATTGAATATCACACTTAATCTGATATGATAAAGATTAACAACGGAGAATCTGGCACTAGCACACTTCTTTATAATCACTAAGGAGTTGACATGAAATGGATAAGATAGCACACTGGTAAATAGGGACAGAAGAATAATGTGGAAGAGAATGCTTTATAGGGTTCAAGGAAATGCAAGGTTGAATGAATGAAATGCAGTATAGAAAATACTCAATATGATTTCAACAAAACAATGTAATCACTTTTCTCTGGCAGTTCCTTCCCCCCCTTGATGCAATGCAAGGAAATGGAAGGTAAGCACACAATTATCAGAAATGCAATTCAAATGTAATTCAGTTCACCCAGCAACTTAGACTACAGAAGTTGAACAACACAGGCAAAATGCTTTGATATGTGCTGGCAATGGAGTGAAAATATGTTAAAATGCTTTTAATTCCCTCTAGAGGTTCAGGGTGAGTGGTATCTAGTTAATATTAGTCCAGGCGCACACTAGCAATGATTCAGGGATAATTAGCAGGTTAAACGAATTTCTGGCAAATGGAAGGCAAGCAGCAGCAGATTTTTACACGTGAAGAAATTTGCAAATCGCTGCAAAATTCGCGAGTGCGTTTTTCACGATTGCGGCACAACTATAGGGGGTAGGAATGTGCTTCTAGGTTCGTAGGAAAGCCACGATTCTCAGCTTTCAGAGGAAAGTTACTGCAAGTCTCTAGCACAAACGGTCACGGAGATATGAGCGATTAAATAAAGGTCGTTTTTCAGATTTGAAATTTTAAAGTTCAAAAGACAAGTGCAGCTTGCAACTAGAAAATGACAGGTGACAGATTTACAAATGACAGGTGACAGTTAGGAGACAGTTCTACTTAGATTAAAATAGATTGAATTATATTATTTTAACTAGGAGATTGGTTCTGCACAGTTCTGCTATGTACTCACAATATATTTAGAAATATGCCTTGCCACGGATCTGGTCAGGTTTTGGACTGCACTCCGGTTCAGCTCTCTCTGGTTTTGGATACTGCTCTGCTTTCTCTGGGTCTTTCTGCACAGCTTTCTCTGGAGATTGATGGAGGTAAAGTATGGATTTTCCCGGCAGAGCTTCCAGCTGCAAATGGATTTGAAGGTCCCCATCTGTCCGGTCTGTCTGCTTTTACGTGTTTTTTTTTATGGGTGTGTGTGCAGCATCACTAGACCCTACCCCTCTCCACTTATCATTGGCCAAGCTTTCATTTCTCCCCTGATTGGGGGAGCTAAGTTGTGTCAGAGTGATGTCATTTTACAGCCTGCAGAAAGTCCACTCCTCCTGTCAACTTACACACAAATCTAGATTTGAACCAAATACATATTTGCAGAGGTACATATTGTTTTAAAATCATATGCACCCCTCACATATCACAGGAGGTATCCCCTGTCCAAACTCTGCTCTTCCTGGGAGCTTGCATTCAGAAATGGCAATATTTTGCACTTTTTAACTGGTTCGCAATTTCGGACATTAACCCAAATTTACACACATGTGCGCAAGGAGTATGGACATTAGTTGATGAAGTGTCAGATTTTTCACATGCACACATTTTGCGTAATATCCTCTTTTCCGCTAAAACCCCCCTGAACACGCCACCGGTTCTAAAAACCTCTTAAAATGTGGGCAGAAAAATCACAAGAATTATGGTATCATTTATAAAATTTTCACATGTCCGTACTATGAGTTATTCATCTTTTAGAGTTAGGTTCTGGCCCCAAAGGGGTGTGGTTTCCCCCCAGCACAAGGTTGAATTTCTGGTTTTTCCAGTTCTGCCAAGCCAGCTTGCTCTCACAGGCAGTGCGCCTCCACTTTGCTTCAGGAGGAAGTTACATTTACGACATCTGCAATAAACCATCTGCCTGAGTCAGGACAGGGCTTTGTTCAGAGCTCCTGTATTCTGTGGGGGCTCCCCTTAATTCAATTATCAGAGAGATGGCATATCCTTAGTGTGGCCAGCAAAAGGCAGATAGGCCTGGGAACACAGCTGTGACTCAAGTTTCACTCCTGATGGGGGTGGCTGGTGGGCAGAATTCAGTTCCTTAAGCCAGGTTTCAGATAAAATGTCACTTTTGTTACCCAGTTTAAGTCAAGACATTTTTTTTACATATGCAGTTAGAATGCTGATTCTAAGTTTAAAACTATGACATTTAAACAATTGCAACCTATGTGACACTCAAAGTAGGTCACTCATTTCTTTGAAACATTTAAATTTTTAGTGTCTTTCAGTCCAAATTTACTTAAACTGCTGAAATCCACAGCTAAGCCAGTCTTGTTATAAACCTTCGTCACTTCAGAATATAACTTTACATTGGATCCACCTCTCAGTAAGTCTTTCTTTGGCTTGCTTTGGGTTCATTTATTTAGTTTTCTACAAAAAAGTAAAATCTGGTGTTTTAAAACGCCGGCTTTCTGATAGTGGCGAGTACTGGTACTGCACCCCTTTTTGGGATTTAAGAAAATGAATTCCCAACAGTTATGGGTTTGCTTTTGGCAATCAGCATTGCCATTCCCAATGGTTTCAGACTACTGTGTGGGTAGTCCAATGGTGGTTTTAGGCAGTGTCCTTCTGTGCCCACAACATCGGCAAAAATGAGTGGCAGCCTATTCTTCATGCATTTCCCTGTGCATTTTCTGGGAAGCTCTGGCCATCATGATGTTTTCCATGTCAGTACTGCACAGCTTTGAGGTAGGGCTCGGATGCATGGGTAAATACATCCCACAGGACCTAAGAGTGTTGATGAAATGTCCATAACTTTTTCGAATCCAAGATTGTTTGTTGGTAAGGAAATCCCAAGCTGGCCATGATCAGTGGGTGGTTCCTACCTCATTCCAAAGCCTGATGTTAAGTCATGCCCATGATGCGGCCACCGCCGGTCATAGGTGGTTTCATACAACACTTGAGATCTTAAGAGAGGTTGCATACTGGCCACACATGGGGCAGGACCTCGACCAATACTTGAAGGGGTGTCTGGTGTGTGCACAATTTCAACCATCATCCCTCACACACCGTGCACCTCACCAAAAGAGGGGGATGACACTGCCATGGTCAGATTTGCAAATCGACTTCGTAGGCCCTGTGATTCGCTCGTCTAGAGGAAACAAGTACAGGTTGACGGTCACATGCTTGTTTACCAAGTGGGTGGAATGTCTCTCGGACCCAATCTGCAAGGCAGAAACAGCAGCTGCCCTGATGATTAACCACATCTTTTCCCATTTTGGTCTACCTCAAAGGATTGAGTCAGACAGAGGTAGCCATTTCACCAGCGAGGTAATGACAAAGATGTGGGAGGTACTGGGGGTCAAAAGGAAGCTACATATTACTTACCGGCCAGCCCCTTCTGGTGCAGCGGAGAGATACAACAGAACCATTGTGAGCATATTTAAAAAGTTTGTGGCAGATTCTGGGCCAAGTTGGGATATCAGATTACCTCTGGTCCTAATGGCCATCAGATCTACCCCTTCATCCGTAACTAAAATGTCACCGTTTGAGCCGATGACTGGATGCAAGATGGTGCTTCCCCAGCATTTTCTCTACAGGACCCAAGAGCAGACATTGATAAATGCCTCCACAACTCATGAGTATGTGGAGAATTTAAGGAAACACCTTCAACATGCTTTTGCCTATGCTCAGCGGGATCTAGAAAGATCAGCTGATAGCAGAAAGACCCAATACGATTTGAAAACTTCCAGGAAAATATATAATGTGGGAGACCGGGTCCATCTATACAATTTCCAAAGAAACCAGGCCAAACAGAGAACATTTTTGCCTACATGGAAGGGACCGTTTGAAATTATAGACAAGATCTCCCCAGTAGCTTATAAGATCTGCATCCCCAAAGGAAGTCTGCCGGAAGGGGAAGACAAGTGGGTACATATAAATCAGCTAAAGTGTTGCCATCCCAGGCACACTCTGCAGCAGCTGGAGGAATCCTCTGGAATCCCAGAGGGGGCCGCTCCAGAGTAATTCAGTACCAACCCTAAAATATCCCGCATATAGTCTCTAAAATATCATGATTCTGGTATGAAAATGTTTCCTGTTATATCTTGTTTTTTAAAATAAGACTGCAAATGTATCTGGATGTATAAAATGTATATGTTGGCCACACCATTAATAGTGGTGGAAAAAGGTCTAGGAATGTGTATTGCCGCTTTGCTTTATCATCCTAGGAGAGATGAAACCATGGAGACTGACCAAGAAGAACAACCCAGGGACCGGGAGCAAAGATCCGAGGGGCCCGGGGTACCGCCCAATATTCCCATCAGGACAGGCGAGGAGAACCGATCGATCCAACCGGATGGAGGAAAAGATGCTGAACTGTGCCATCTGCGGAATTGGAAGAAGATGATGCGGACATACCAGCGCGTGGATCAAAACATCCTTTGCACCCGACTCCCCCTCGACTCAAAATCAAAGCGCAGTCGGGCGGGGGGGCTTGTTGGGTGTCCTGACCCACGTTTGGACTATTATGCTGCAACAATTGGTGCTGTGGCCTTAGGAAATCCAAGAGGGCGGAAAAGCCCACATTTGCACCAGAATCCTGGAGAACCACGCAGTTTTTGCACACATCAAAATGGTCGCCTGACCTACCGCCCACCAGTGCGAGCGTGATGGGCCAGGAGTGCCATGGGTGAAATATGTACAAAAGGAAAAAAACAGCAGTGCCGGTTGGCTCAAAAAGCGCTTTGAAATCACCTTGGTTTCTCTGAAATTGAAGCTAAAAATTCCCATTTTAAACATTGCAAGATATTCAAAAATCTCACCAAACACCAGCAGACATTTGGCATAATGTATTCTTGTGGGCGTACAAAATCTGGAAAGAGAAAGAGCCCAAAATAATGTTCATAATGAAACTGGCTGAGCCGTGGATGTCAGCAGCTGAAGTGAAATTGGACTGAAAGACACTAAAATCTAAAAGTTTAAAATAAATGAGTGAACTACTGTTGAGTGTCACATAGTTCGCAATTGTTAAATGTCATAGTTTTGAACTTAGAATCAGCATTCTAGCTGCATGTGTAAAAATTGCAAGTTTGGTTGGAATATAGAAAACTGGGAACCAAAGTGACATTTAGATGAAAGTTGAAACTTGATCAGCAGCTGTGTTCCCAGGCCTGGCCTGCATTCTCCTGTTCTCGCCAAAGGGAGATGACACCTCTCTGATTGGATTAGGGGAGGAGCACCTGGGGACTGCGGGAAACTGAACAAAGCACTGTCTTGAGCTCAGGCAAATGTTATATTGGGGGGGTCGTAAAATAGCTTCCTCTTGGGAGAAGTGGGAGGAGAAGTGCCTCTGAGCAAGCCGAGCTTGGGGGAAGTGGACAAACCAGAAATTCCACCATGTGCTTTGGAAAACCACACCCCTTTGGGGCCAGAGCATAATTTTAAAAAGATGGATAATTCATAGTGCAGACTTGTAAAAATTATATAAATAATATCATTCTTGTGATTTTCCTGTGCACATTTTAAGAGGTGTCAGGAATCTGTAGTATGTTCTGGGGAGTAGTAGCGGAAAATAAGGTTGTTACTCCAAATGTATGCATGTTAAAAATCTGACACTATCATCTGAAACCCGTATCCCTTGTGCACATTTGTGTAAAATCTGGAAAAGTTTAGAGGTCGTTATCCGGATGAAAAGGGCAGAATTCTGTCAAAAGTGGACACGACATCCTACAAAGACAGGGAAAGGATGGTTTGGTGCTACAGAAAATATGTTACCTGGACATATAATATTAGAAAAATGGTACATAGATGGGTATTTGGATCAGAAATAGATTTGTGTGCAATTTGACAATGGGAGGATCCTCTGACCATAAACCTACCTCATCACTCTGACTCACAGTTCCCTTCTCAAATCAGGTCAAAGAGAAATCCTTGACCTATCAAATCGCGAGTGTGTTGGGAAAAAGAAAGTTAGCATCCACACCCATTTTCAAAAGACATAAAACGAGTCACGGAACCCAGGTAGGGACATTCACTTTCCACTTTCTTGCGGGACGCTTTGCCGGGAGACTTCAGACTTCAAATCCATCAATCTCCAGACAGACCAGAGATCCAGAGAGACCAGATCGCTGTGCAGTGCTGAGAGCTGACCCAGATCGCTGTGCGCAGAACAAGTACCCAGTGGCGAGAGAACCGCAGCCAATCCTGTCCCGATCCGTGACGAAGACGCATTCCTGTCCAATATATAGTGCGAGTACTCAGCCAGAACTGTGCAAAAACAATCTCTTAGTTTAACATAATCTAATTCAAACCATTTTAACCTATTGAGAACTGCATCATAGAAATTGTGTCCCTCCTGTTGATTCAAAGCTGCAAAACTGTCATCTGTCATTCTGAGCTTTACTTTTATTTTGAGAATCTACCTTCACAAAATTGTCCGTATCTCTTGAACCGTTTGTGATAGCAGCGAGATTTAACTGAGATTCTAAGCTTTCCAACAAACGCTAAACCGACTTGCTACTCCTTATAGTTCTGTCGTAATTGCGCTCGACGCACGCGACTAAATTGCCGCGATTTGACATGGTTTTATTTCAGCCACGTGTAAAAATATTTGTCTTTTGCTTCCATTACGGAATTCCGTTTTCAACCTGGTAACCAGCCCTGAATCATTGATAGGGCTGTCCTGAACTGATTTAAAGTAGCTCGCACTCACCCTGAACCTAGAGGGAATTCAAATCATTTTTTAGCATATTTTTCCCTTCTTTGCATACCACATTTAAAGTGCTTTGCCTGCGTTTAAAATCATCCCTGTTTCTCTAAGCTCGCTGGGGGGGAATTGGAACTTTGTATTGCATTTTTGTTAGTATTCTTGAAGACTGTGTGCTCTCCTTCCATTTCCTTATATTGCATAAAGGTGGGGGGTGGGGGGAGTGGATTGTCAAAAGAAAAAGCGATCACATTATCTCTTGTTGAAATCATATCAAATTATTTCTGTGTTGCATTCTGTCCCACCTTGCATTTCCTTGAACCATATGAAGCATTCTCTGCTACCTTAGTCCTCTGTTCTTATTCATAAGTAACCAAGAACTGTGCTACTGTAGGATTACCTATTGCTGATTACTGCTCATATTCACAAGTGTGCTATCAATATTAAATTATAACAGTGTAATATATCTCTATTGTTTAATTTTTCAAATAAACCTTTCTAAATTGCAAAACAAACCTACTTCATGGCTCAGTGAGGTCAGGGGGATTCAAAGAGAGGGGCGTTATACAAGGGTTCATCATCCAGATTATAACTTGTCCTAAAAATATATAAATAAGGGCTTCCCTCGAGTAATCCCAGACAAGGCATTGACCTAGTGGGAATGCTTGATTGGAGTCATTAACAAAATGCCCACTTCCCCATCTCCCTCCACACCTGGTTAACTTGGGAGCCATGATCCACCCCCACCTTGCTTAGGGACACCGACCCTCTATGGTAGCACACCCTGCATGACGCCCAGGGTCTACCCCAGATATATATATATATATTTGGGCATGAGCAGGATATTGGTAGACAATTGTATTCTATGGATTTTGAGTATTGTTAAATCATGCATTTGCACTCCCCTTACTTCTTTTTCTTTCTTAATTGTTCCCGTTATCCACTTTATTCACATAGGAAATTTATGGTTTTATGCTTTTATTCTTTAGAAAACTATTTGTAATCTCCTGATGAAGACGTAACACAAATTACGTTAATACGTCGAAACCAGTACAGAAACCTGGGATAAGGCCGCTTGTGAAGATCTTTTTGACCTATCCCAACTGTTGACCACTCACAAAACCCATTGTGGTTATGCACTTTGTTTTGCACAAAATACTTTTTGTATAACAATTGAATTGCTGATGCATTGATATATATTTACTATAGGTTTTTATCTTGTACCTATTGATGTTTTGCATGAGTGGATTGATGTATGTTGTATGGATGTGGATGAATGCTTGAATGATTTAATAGTATGATTTTTATGGAACTAATGTGATTTTAAATTTTGTCCTGCTATGTTAAATAATTGCCTGAGTGCAGATTAAAATGTGATTGAACTCACATTGTATCAGGTATAATTAAACCCTTGATACTGCATTTCTAAATTGTTTCCTCTGGATTTTCTTTTCGAGATGAACTATTTTGTTGATTCCCTAATCTAGAGTGTGGGGTTTCCTGTGCCTTTCAGATACACATCACACTCCCGTATTGACATATGGCTCATCTCAGATATGCTCATCAGAACCATTACCCAGATCTCTATTCTTCCCAGAACCTTTTCAGTCTCAGACCACTCCACGGTGACGGTCTCACTCAGTTCGAACACTGACGTCCCGGGCCTACACTCATTGAGACTAAAACCACATTGTCTCCTAGATACTGTCTTGGAATCTGTATTGGGGTCCAGTACAGACAATTTTTTCTCACTGAACTCCGGATCTGTGCAATCACAAGCCACCCTCTGGGAGGCATTCAAAGTCTATATTAGGGGGCATGGCAATCTCTAAGGAAGCAGTGATTATTAAGGCGGAGAGCCATTGCAGAGAGTGAATCCCGACTTTCCCCATTTGAAGTACAATACGCCTCCTCTCCATCGCCCGCCACACTGGCTGTAATAGACATGGCGTTTTATATATTCCGCAACCACACTGAGCGTGAGCAAAAGTTCCATGACAATCCCCCGTCTGCCAGGCGATACGGTGAGGGTGAGCAACCTAGCTGCGTCTTAGCCAGATTGATCCACCAGTAAAATTGAGCATCCCACAATCCTGCAATAGAGAGGGCCAATGGCACTTTGGCCCTTTCTTCACAGGATATCAACGACAAATTCCATTCTATGAAACGCTCCATTCCAACACGGACAATGTCCCCATAGCCAACATAGAATCATTCTTGGATAGTCTCCCGCTTTCTACCATTTCACCGGAGACCAGGGACGTCTTAGATACCCCGATTACACCAAAGGAGGTTTCCAGGGCCAGGGCACTAGCCTCTGGAATGGCCCCTGGAGTCGACAGGACTCCCGGTTGAATTTTCTAAATGCTATAAAACCCGCCCGGTCCCCCAATTAAACAACCTTGTAGGATGAGGCCTGCGAGATGGGTGTACACCCTGCCTACCTTTGGGAAGCTGGGATTTCGGCAATACTCAACCCGGGCAAATCCCCTACACAATGTGGCTCATACCGCCCCCTATCCATTATCAACTGCAACGTCAAAATCTTTCCCAAGGTGCTGGCCCTACGGGTGGCACCATTTATGCCTTTCATTATCCATCCGGACCAATCAGGGTTCTTCCCGGGGCGCTCGACTTCTCTTAATCTGCGCCGCCTATCCAATATTCTCGCATCGCTTGCAAAACCAGACAATTAGCCCACCAGTTGTCCACAAATGTGCATTATCTGTGCCCCCTTGAGGAGAAGGAGGGAAGATACTATGCCCCGGTTCAGGTACAGGGGCAAGGTACAATTTTGGCGCTGGTGGACACTGGATCTCAAGCTACCCTTCTGGACAACCACTCTAAATATGCAGAAAGCATTTGACTCAGTTTCCTGGTGCTACCCGTGATTGGTCCTGAAGAAAAGTAACTTTGGTCATCGATTTCGCTCTTGGGTAAGGCTCCTCTACTCCCTCCCCATCACCAGGGTCCTTACCAGGGACAGGTGCTCTGCCATATTCCAAGTAGCTAGAGGTATGAGGCACGGGTGCCCCATTTCACTGTTAATTTTTCCTTGACTATTGAAACTTGACAGGATTTTCCAACGACACGCGCATAGGGGTATTAGATTGACTGGGTCCCCCGAGATCATTTCCCTTTACGCAGACAACGCGGTCCTTTGCATTCGCTCTCCGAAACACAACATAGCCCCAGTCCTGGACGTTACACTCTTTGGCGAACTTTTGGGCCTCAAAGTGAACTGCTCTAAATCCATACTATTCCTATTAACCAAAGTTACCACCCCCCAGATCCCTGAGGGTTTGCATTGTCACAATCTGAGAATACCTACCTCAGTGTGGTGGTCACACGGTGCTCGACCTCCTCATATGAAGCTAACTTTGGGAAGTACGGTCCACCCTTACCTGTAAATGCACAGGCTAGGCTAAACTGCTGATCTCACCGGCTGGTAGGATCGCCATCCTTAAGAGGCTAGTGCTGCTTACTTCGAGAGGTACTGGATAGCTGCCCAAGCCCACTTTGCATCACACTGGTTCGAGTCTGCCAATCCCCCCCCCTTCATGTCAAACTTGAACGACTGTCCACTCAAGAATAGGTACACAGACTTCCCCTCGAAACCTCCAGCCGACCCTATAATCTCCAAAAATCTGAATTCCTTGACTTTCAAAGGGAAGGTCTCCAGATTATATGCTCTCCTCCAGGGTGGGCCACCCTAATCATTCGTCAAACTCAGTGAAGCTTGGGGTAAGGATCTAGGGGGTCGAGATAACTGATCATCCGCTGGGATCATATGTGCCCGTACACACAAAATCTTCCTCAACTCTCGGTTTAAACTGGTACAATTTAAGGTACTCCATATATTTCACTATACCCCGATCAGGCTACACCACATGTCGAAAGACTATTCCCCCAAGTGCCCAAGGTGTGGATCAGACGACGTGGACTATATCCACATGATGTGGTCCTGTCTGCGCATCTTGCCATTCTGGGAGGAAGTATGCACAACCACATCTGAATTATTGGACTGCGCCATTACTCCATGCCCATTGTCCTGACTTTTCCATGACCTCCCCCGGCTCGGGCGCGACTCCAGAAAATTAGCGGGTCTATGCATGCTAATAGCTACCCAATGCATTCTCATGCTCTGGCTTCGGCCATGGGCTCCTACACACGCTCAATGGCTCCAGACTGTTACCTGGGCCTCACACACTGAGGAGTGCTGGGCTAGCCTACAGCCTGCTGAGTCCAGACCCTGGAACATACGGGCTCCATTTCGCTCCTATATTTCCTCTCTGTCTAATGATAGTGAGGTGGATGCCAGCGATCGGATGTCTCCGACTCCTAACTCTGCATAAACCTTCACACTTTGACAATCGACGTGTCCCTTGTATCTTTGCGCTGTAAAACATGCCTTTGATGTTCTCCATGATCTTCCACCGCCTATGAACATGTAATGTATCATTACCAACTAATTGTATTCTGCTTGTAGATCTCTGTTGTGCTGGCAAGCTCAAAGTTTATTTAAATTAAAAAATGCCCCTTGCCAATTTGAAAGATAGTGGAGGCAAGAACATAAAATAATAGGATATTGATTTTAAGACCCACTTTACCTTCAGGCTCAAACTAAATATATTATGGTGAGGAAGAAATGTTATTGACCATTTTATCAAGTACAAATATTCTCCAGGTATTATTCAAATTATAATAAATGCACCCTTCCCAATAAATTAATTCTGTCACTGTGCACCAAGACTTTTTCTAAATTGACTTTCCTTGCACCCAACACTTTAAGACAATTAGACCTAGAACACAAGATTTATGTTGGCCTCCTTTAAGACAGCTAGCAAATCCCAACCCTTACAACTCATGACCTCTCTCAGCCACAGGCCTACTACATGGCCCCCATCGGCCTCTTTCTGAAGGAGGTCAGAGCACTGGTGGACTCAGATCTTTGTACTATAATCAATGCCTAAAGTCTGTCTGGGAAAGTGCTTCATGGACTGAGTCTTTGTTAAATTAGACCAGAATGAGCCCTTGATTATATTTGTTCTCTCATCTTGACTGTGCTGGAAAAAAAGAAGCAAGCTTTAACCTCTATGTCGTACATAGACAGTTGCTTTGATGGCAGTTGATGATCTGAGGGACTTGGTTGATATGTCCCGATTATTCTAGATATGTGATTCAACTTTTAGACTGTGGACTACCCCACCCTCAGACACCTCTTCCAGCTTGAAATCACAGAAACAGCTTTGCCATGGAGCCAGTCCTTTTTAAACAAGCAAACGCGAAGAGTTACCATGTCTCCCCCCCCCCCACATCCCCCGCCGCCCCCAACACTCCAGTGGCTGTCTCTGGAGTACCTCAGGGCTCCCGTAGGAACTCATTATTTACCAAATACATGAGCCCATGGCCAATAAATTAAATCCTAGGTCCCAACGTTCTAAATGTACACAGATGATACCCAGATTGCTCACCCACTAGCATACGACCTGTAAACCACAGTCCATCATTTCAGATGCTGGATTGAGAAGATGTGAGGGATAGCCATCAAGCAAGGGTGCAAAACTGGCTTTTAACAAGGTTTATTATTACATAAAATGATGCAGGCGATTTCTTCACCAAATGGTAATCTGCTAACCAGATCACCCTTTGCCACCAACTGCACACCAACAGCATAGTTTACTTGTGCCCAGCTGCATCAGTAGCCTGATCCACAGAGCAGGGTCAAAGGTCACAATATGCTCACCCGACCACCAAAGCAACAATCAACTAACTGTGGCACAGAGGCATCATTTAAGATATGCCGGCTGTACCAACAGTACAATGATCAGGAGTAACCCATGCTAGTGGCAGGGTAATCTCTAAAAATAAGCTATGCCCGAGTTTAGGCCTAGTGCATGGTAATACTTATGATCATGGCTACCATATCCAAATTGATATCACACATGTGCAGCTCCTGTGAATAAACTCTGCTGTGGAAGGGTATGTGTATGTGAATCAGACGGGCCTGGCTCTCTTTCAACCCCTTCGTGAGAGGCAGTATCTGAGACAGCCACACAGCACACAGCAATCCTGGGACCAGGTATAAAGGAGCATACCCATTCAGAAGGAGTAGCCTCACATCAGGGTGCTGCAGGTCTAAAGCCCTTTGTTGTCAGTAAGGAGGTGGTAGTAGAATATGTAGGAGGAAAGCCTTCCACCTTATGTTTTCTTGCTGTCGCCCTTCCCCTTTCTTGTCCCCTCCACTTCCTCTGGAGAAAAGGCACTTTGGGTGTGACATCAATAGGACAAAGTCCACTCCGGCCAGGAGCAGGAATTGGTCCACTAAAGCAGGCTCGCTGTAGACCAATCACTTGGAGACGTGAGCCTTTAAAGAAGCAGTCTCTTATCCCTTCAGCAGATTCCACTCAGATACTTCAGACCACAGAGTAGTCCTGAACAACAGACTGGATTTCTTTTGAGAGAAGTGTCCCCTGCAAAGCCCAGAGCCTGAGGTGAAGAAGGGTCGCCCTAGACAGAATTAAGGTCTGTCACCCAACCACCCCCAGGGCACACCGGTGGAATAATGGCAGGGGCACTATTATCAGTCTCCCCTTCTACATGCAAGGGTAACTGGGCCCTGGAAATCCCCTGCACCAACAATGGAAGACCCGGAAATTGGACGTTTACTGTCTTTATTAAAAATTGAATGACAGGGATTGAAGTATGACCAGTGCAACATTCGCCACACTTGCTCACTCACCAGGAGACTTATCCAGTATTGTTAACACAATACGTCACAGAATGAGGTTACATCCCAGAAAACCTAACCGGGGTTGGGGTTGATTAGTGAAGTGAACTAAATACACATTCTATAATGGGTTTGTGTAATTATTGGGTAAGCCATATCTGGTGGCTCCTCCTGAGACCACATCTACATGTTGCGAATACAAAGTTACAGGTTAGTGTGAGGCGATTGGCCAGAGTGTAAGCTTAACGTGGAGGTGGCTAGGGATTGGATAGAAGGGGTCTTCTCAGCCTTGGAGCTCTGGACAGTTACCAGGCCAGGTGCAACTATATAAAAAGGTAGTGGGATCGACCCCGGAGGAGCTGCATGTTCTCAATACGTTACCATCTCCAGTCTCCTAGGCCTCAGCTTTGAACCTGTATTACTTTTGTATCCTCCTGCCTTCAGCTCAATGGGACAGCCACCTCAGTCTGGCTCGAATGAATAGGCTTGGTCTTGTGCAGATCACATGGGTAGGGACCACAAAATGGATTTCTCCTGCTTGCAATTATTAAGTTAGAAGAGCAGGCCCTGAAAGGAAGCATCCTGTCCTCTAGTCCTCTGCAGAGGCATCAAGCAACCAGAGGGCCAGAGCAGTCTAATCTCCCTGTTCAACCTCACTGAACCGGTCGCTACATGTTCTCCCTTCGCTTAAACAAGAGCGAAGGCAATGGCATTGTGTCTGTATTCCTCCAACCAATTACCCTATCTCAACCAGCTCGACACTGCATCATGTCCTAGCGCAGCACATCACCTGCTAGGCCCAAAGTGACTGCTCAATGCCAGGACCCAAAACAAATCACCAGAGAGTCACTCTACGACTTATAATGGGTTCCAGCCCCAGCTAGCCATTGAATTGCCAACTCATTCAAAGCAATTTGAAGCACCCAAGATCATAGCTTGACTCAGCCTGGCCAACTGCAAAGCATTCCTGGAACCTCCCATAACTGCATCATTGAAGAGCTGCCATTCTACTGCATGAGTACCCGCACCTACTCGACGCCCACTTGCTGCCAGAGCCTCCAAGATCCTACAGGCCCGAAATTAACCTGATAAGCTTGGATTTACGTTTGACGCTGGGTCCGACTAAGTCAGCTACCAAGAAATGAATCCAGGTACTTTTGACTCTGGACTGCCACCATGTTTTGCTTGGACCCTAGAGTCTGGTTAGGTCACGATTGCTCTGGTTTTCTACAAGATATCCTTTTCATGGTAGTACCCCCAGAACTATGCTCAGAGTGCTACTTTCTCTAGCCTGTTGTACCTTTTCTGTTCTTCCTTTGGGGTGGGTTTTTGTGTAGTGATCTCTTTTGGTCTAAATGCAGATGGTCCATTTAATTAGTGTTTATTTTTCTATAGAACCTCAATTGGACATTCCCTTTATTTTGGAATGCGAGAATGTGTTTGGGTCACTACTGGTTTACCTACACACCCCTCTTAAGAGTATAGCTTTCCTACAGCCAAGGTTAGCACAAAAGGAGAAGGCTCATCCATTACCTGTCCCTGTTGTACCTATACGATTGCATTGTGTTTTAGTTTGTAGAAATGCGAGGGCTGAGAGACATTTTACCCCCATTCATCCTTGTACTCTACAAATTAGAACCCAATTCATCACAGATGGTCTGAAAATGGGTGGACCAAAAACTTCCAACATTCGATCCTTCTAAAAAAGCTGGAGGTTCAGCTACATGCCGCCATGAGATTTGGCTGACTCAAAAGGAACTTTTGATTTCAAACCTATGGCCTCTATATTACATATCCCTGTGGCCAACAAGGGAACTTTGATCGTTAGCCACAAAATGAGTTCTCTTGTTCTGGTTTCTTTTCACATGTGTTCATTTAGTCAAGTTGTTGGGACTACCTTGTGTGGTCCCCATAGGGTTCAATTGGTCAACGCATGTGTTTCCAGTAATATGGATTTCTACACAGAGGTCATATTTTGGTCTTGCCTGAACGGATTTGCATAGACTCCAGATAACCCATAATGTTTCCGCTAGAATTCTGCTGAGAATGGACTGCATGGAACGCATTGCCAGAGCTTTACCCATTGCCACAAGTTACCTGCGAGGGCAGAGGTAGACTCAAAGCACTGTGCATGATTCATCAAACGATCTATCATCTGGGCCCTAGCGGTTTCCAGGAAATATTAGCTTTCTAGGCCCCATCTGTTCTACACTGTAAGGACTTGTTTGCATACTACAATTGAGAAGGCCCAGTAAACATAGCCCGTCGAAAACCATAAATAATATGGTTCAAAATATAACATCTTAAACCAATTAGTGTGAACTTGCAGAGAACGATTCCTGAACAGAAGACATACAAGGCGGAGCCATTTTCTAAATAATAGTACTAAAGCGAATCTCCCTGCAAATGAAGGGACTTGTCCGGTTTTTAAACAGTCATAAGTACACACTGTACTTTCGGCCTCACCCTCTTGTCAGTTATGTTCCTAAAGCTAATGCATGTCAAAGACAACTAATGGCCATTTTTCATAACCAAATACAATTTTTTTGCAAATGTGCCACTAGGTTACTTCTCCAGCCACACCGATTTACCGTTTCATGTTCCATTTATTGCAATATATGTTACAAACACTTTCGTGGTGCTTCTTCGCTACAGTAAAAAGCGCACACCAAGTCAGTCAACTAATTACAACATTACCTGCCTTCCTTAAAAAGGACAATCATACAGTAAATTAATTCATGATAGCTAAAGTTTCTATAAAGGGTTACCCCTGAAAGAACCACAGATTGACCATCAACATCTCATTGTGTAGCAGACAGAGGTAGCAAGCGAATATGTAACTCACCCATGCCTGCATGCTTTTTAACTGCACGAGGCACATGTCCTGAAAGTAAGT
Source organism: Ambystoma mexicanum (assembly GCF_040938575.1). Lineage (NCBI taxonomy): Eukaryota > Metazoa > Chordata > Amphibia > Caudata > Ambystomatidae > Ambystoma > Ambystoma mexicanum. Next base: position 1,101,612,244 of record NC_090933.1, read on the forward strand.
TGATGCAAACCAATTCCTATTTGCATAAAACTCTGGGTAGAACTGTTGGTAATCAGTTGCTGTAGTAGTTCCTCCTGCAGGTGGTCACGGCAACACCCACACCCTGCACATTTTAGCTTGCACCACCTAAAATATGCTAGCAGTTGAAGTTTGTTCGACCCACTCAATTCGTACTGCATAGAGACTACCTGTAACTGGAATTTTTCCTACATGCAAGAAATCAAAAGTACCGTAACTCTACAAATAAAAATGCACGCTGCCAACTTTGAGCAGGTCCAGAGCAGTGTAAAATAGACCTGACACTGCACTCTAAATCTGGAAAACAACATTGCAGTGACTTGTTAATAACACAAATCTAACAAACATTAAAGTAATCACTAGTTGCACCTTACAAAACAGAAACAGAATTTAATGAATAGGTTAATCCACCCCAAACACAGGCGCCCCAACTTGATTGTTGGATGATTTTACTTTAATTTCACCAATTCGATTCACTGGTCAGATTCAGGCTGCTGTGAAGTTGCTACAAAATGTCCTCATTGGCCTTAACTGCAACAAAACGTTTAGAGTCATTGAATGTGTTCCCTTGTAAAGACAAGGAGTTTAAACAGTAGGGCAGCCTCACTCCAAAAAGTAAACAGTCGGATTTGTGCGAGAGAATGTGTGTTTGGGGTGAAATGAATATTTGTCCAAGTCTGTTGCTACTCTATTGTTCCTCTGGCGATTACCTACATTATTAAGAAACATATGCACCAGAAAGCTCCTTTAATAGGGAAAACAAAAAGAGGCAAGGCTTAAAACGGTGATATGAAAAAGCTCAAGTGGACCAGGTAAGGAAGACTTCAGTTGAATACATGCAATAATCATAAACCACGTTATGTTCTTGAAACGTTGCTTTGGCATCAGGGGTGGACTGGGAAGCAAAAGAGACCCTGGAAATAATGTTCAAAGTGGCCCCATGCTACACATTTTCAGCAGGCCCAACCCTTTTCCTATGGGAACATTTGAAAATACCATACAAGAGAGGCCCGGGGTGCAGAGGCCCACCAGGAATTCTCCAGAGTTCCCTATGGGCCAGTCCACCCCCGTTTGGCATGAAAGATTACAAGTGCACCCATTGCCCAATCAGCTACATTCAGAAACTGTCCGACCTTTAGAAATGGGAAGGGGGGGGGGTGAACAACAATCGCCTTGGAAGCAGTGGGCTATGTATAAGACAGAATAAGCTGGAGTTTCCAGTTACCAAGCTTCAGTGCACCAAACAACAACAAGCAGGATGCCAGGAAGGGGGGGATCTGAACATATCGCGGGTAGGAAAATCATTGGAGTTTACTTTATTTTAGCATAATGGTCAGCATGCCATCCATGGCAAGCGTAGTTCTAACGATGCTGTGAATCAATATGCTCTGCCTTCAAAGAGAATCAGGAATACACCTAGCATATTTCTTGGTATTCCATTTAGATGAAACCAACCACTAATTGAATAAAAACAGCAGGGCTGAGGCTCAAAGGCCTAATCTGAAAAACTCTGACATAGCCGGGTTCACCCATTGCAAATTGCACTCGGTCAACAGTTTAAGTTGCAAACAAGTATATTGCACCTGTTCCTGCTTTGTTCACTAATATTAAGAAATGGGAACATGGCCAAATATCATTTTCTTTGGCTAAGACATGTGCAGCCAAGAAACATCCTCTTTGTGCACAAAGTACTTTGGCCAGCAGGGTCCTGAAACCTCAAAATGTGGGAGCAGCTTCAGCTCAATAAAGCAGAGAGTAAGATGCAAAAAGATATGCATCACCCAGCTTTTAGCCCACACTAACTGCAGCATGCAATTGGGACAAAATGCAAACACCCCAAATCAAATGTTTTGGACACATTGGAGAATACACCGTGTGGCAGTACTATAGGTCTAAACAAATGTACAATATCCGGATCAGGAGGTTTTTCTTTAACTAGATAAGTGCGTTTTGGAAATAATGTTTCAACATACACATGCAAACAGGAGGTTGTGGTGTGGAGTAAAGGACCTGCGCATGTGACCTAGCTAATCTTGGTTTATATCCATCAAGGTCCAAAAGTGTGATGGAACCAACCATTAAACAAAATGCGGTGGTGTTGCCATCATCTCCAGAAGGACACGAACTTCCAAAGAACGGCAACCAAGATTTTCAAGTCTTCATTGGATTGATGAAGAAAAGGTTCACAGAAGTATGCAGTTTCAGACAATAAGCCAGCAGGAGAGTTACACCAGTCATTAAATTCCCCCTCCAGTACAACTGATAAACCTTACATTCCAGTGGGAGTCATGGGACAGAATTACTAGAAGGTATTGAGACAGGATTCAGAGAAAATAAATGGAAGGCGCATGTATGGGCCAGTTAAACTACCTTAAAATTTTAGGAGGTGAAAAAAACAGATGCTCTGTGCATGAACAACTAGGTGCAAGAAAATGTTGCACAACAAATTCTGTTTTACAGTTAAAACAGGTCTATTCACTTCAAAGACATCCTCATTGAGAATGGGATTTACTGGTTTACTCCCTTAGTAAACGGAGGAAAATACCCTCCCTTCAAAATCTACCCCGCAAGGAGCTACGCCATATAGGTGAGCTACGTCACACGTTTGTTAATAGATTTTGTTTGCCGTCATTAATAGTGGACAGTCATAATTATGGGTTCAGGTACATGCCTATATGAACATTAATAATGCACGATGGCACAGTCCAGATGGGACAATTATGAAATGGGTACAGTTCTGTTTATACATAACCAAATTAGAAGGATATTTTAGTGTCCAAGTCAGGTCTGTTTAAGAACCTTTCACAGCACCTGCACAGATATGGTGCTACCTGAAAAGACTAGCAGTCTCATCAATTACAATTCAGACAAGCGACAAAGCGGTGCAGGAGCTTCAAAAACGAAACTGTAAACACATGCATTGTCAAATGTGGCCATATGGGATTCCAAGATGGCGGACTGATAGGAAGGCCTGGTTAGAGTTAGCTCAGTCCTTACACAGCGAACAAGTCAACAAACAGCGACCAAGTCAAGAAGCAGAGTGCAAGGAAGCTCCCCGACTCCACCCCCAACCCCTCTCGACCAACAACAATCATGGAGAAGGTCAGCGGCAACCCCTCACCCCATCATTAAAGCCAGATGGCAGAGAGCTAAATGCGGTAGAAGTGTGAAGCACAAGGGACACACCCTAACGTTCCAGGCATACAGACAGCCCCCAAAGGCAGATTCCTTACTACACAGCCCCACCACCTCTAACAGTTATCCAGGTGGGAGTCCAGAGATGGACACCGACAACAGCACGTGTGGAAGCGCAGAGTAATTGCAACCAAGTAACTTGCTGCAAGTCATATGACATAAGGTATATAAAGCAAATGATACCCTGCTTAGGGGTTGGCTGAACATTTCTCGCTGTATACCGCAGAACAGGTAGTGCACCACGCTTCACCAACCAGACAAAGTTAAGCGAGGAGATACCATAGTGTCCAGAGGGTGAATTTAACAGTGAAACCATCAAAGAGGAAAGGGACATGTAGACATGTAGTGATACAAGGAAGCAAAGGTTCTCTTGCAGCTCATTTTAAATGCTAATATGAGAGTCAATGACAAGGTTCAGACATTGGATCAGTTAAGTACAAAGCTAAATAAAAAGGCGGCTAGCTTCCACAGAAAGTAAACTACACATAGCCAACAATTGGGGACCTATGTCTGGTAGCTGGAAGGAGCCCACTCAACTGGGACAACTCTCAGCAAATTCAAATCACTGGACTCGCTTTAGGCAAAAACCAAAAGCTGGTCAGGGTCCCTGACGAAATCAAAACCACAATTCCTGCTGGAAATACAACTGGGGGTATCTGACATGGCGGCATCCAAGGATGATTTCATTAAAAGCTTTCCGGAATTTCAAGACAAAATGTGTCTTGTCCTTCCAGTTACAATTTACTACCTTCACTTCGGAAATCATACTCGCTTGTAGAATCCAGCAAAGAAATATGGCAGAAAAGGTAAATAATAACGAGCAAGCAATCAGATATCGCCCTGAAGAGCTATCTAGATTGACACAATCTGGAACTGCAATATGAAGATCTAGAGAACCACTCGCGCCACTCAATATCAGAATAAAACATCTTCGAGAATCAGTGTCGGACTCCGAATGGAAAGAAACAATAACTCGTATATTTGCAGAGCTCATAACCGAAAATGAACACGAAAATGAACACTAACATTTTCCTGGATAGTGTTCATAGAACGGTTCCCAAGAGGATGGAACCAGTCACCTCCGATAGAGACGTACTAGCAGCTTGTGCGCTTAACCCACAGAAAGAACAAATATTAAGGGAAGCGAGAACAGCAGCCACAAACACACATAAGGGGGCAGAGATTTAACTTGATCAAGAACTGTCCAGGCTAACCCTCCAAAAACGAATATATATGAGATATGAATCCAGTAGTAAATTCAGGCAAGGGGCATTAGACACAGATGGACTTTTCCCCTTTGGATTACTCTTCACTCTGGATGGCAGGCAACAAAGTATTACCTCCAAGGAGTCAGGCATGGCAATCCTGCATCTCAAGGAGGACACCCAGGAGGGTTGCCCAGAAGGGGCACGCTACATCTGAGCAACAGGCGACACTGCTTAAACAGGGGAATGGTCTTCCATGGATCAATAAATGAAGAAACGCAGGGGCCCACAAAAAGACAAGAGTTCAATTTAGAGGCTCAACCAACAAATCTGGCACATCATAAGATGACGAGGTCAAGGCTCAAGACCTTTCCACAAGAAACGGACTTGGATAAAGAACACTTGACAAGCAGATTGGACGTATAGACACATCTTGGATTCCATCTGTTCAGGTAACAGATGGGGGAAGCTAGGACTCTCTGCACGTCACCCTGGACTCTCTGCACGTAACCCTGGAACAGAGGGGGATTCGCAGCCGGGGAGGTGACCCCGGGATACAGTTTCTATTGTATCTCACACCAGGGAACAGTTCAGGAGAAGAGTGGGATGGCAAAAAAGGTTGTAGGAAGTTATGGGATTAGATATAGGGAAGGGGGGACAAGTTGGTATGTGCTCATTTTAAGGCGTAATGAAAACACGGAATAAAATGTAAGTGCCTGTCGTAGTATGTAAGGGGGCAGAATACCTCAGACACTAAGGAAAGTAAAGTACTTTTTGAGGCATCTCCAACCGGACTTGGTGGGAAACCCATATGCGACTGCGCCAGTATCCAAATATAATACAGGCAAATGCTGAACGCAAGGTAGCAGGGGTGCTGATTGTGATTAAACACAGGTCCTAGTTTCAAATTGATCACACCAGGATTCATAAGGAGGGTAGATTTGTATTTGTAATTCTAAAGTTTGGGACTATGAAACTCGCAGTAGCTTCAATATGGCCCAAACACAGGCCAGGATGGCTTTTTGAAACATGTCACAGGGTCTGGAATCTTTCATGGAAGGAGAATTACTGCTATTGGGGGATTTCAACATAGCGTGGGATCCAGAGTGAGACCACAGCAGGTTGACTAGATACGTGGTATCCTCCCCTTCGATGGCCCTGAAAAAGAAATATGCACATCTTTCCATTGTAGATGTTTGGCTTACCTTCATGGGGAGACAAGGGATATACCTTTTATTCACACGTACACAGGACATTCTCCCGGATAGACTATGCATGGATCTCTACGCCACTCACAGGCGTTCCTCAGGCAGAGCACTACTGCCCTCTCAGATCACGCCACAATCACGGTAGACGTTAATATTGCAAAAGAGAGACAATGTCTCTGGTCTTGGAGATGTCCACTAACGTAAGTGCAGGATCTAGTGGCCCGAGGAGAAATCACAGAACAAATCAGGGAATATTTTTACCCAATTGGAGATGGGGAAACGTTTAATATTATCTGGGACGCATTTAAGGCACCATTACTCATAGCAGCTGAAGCTAAAAGACAGAGTACAGCCTTAAAATTGGAACTAGAAGAGGAACTAGCTTTAGTTTTAAAAGAGATGGAAACTGACTGGTTCAACGATTTGAAAAAAATAAAATTAAAATAAAATTAAAAAAAAGCAGGGCACTAGCCGGTAGACTAAATCTTCAGATCACTAAGAAAACCAAGAAAGGCCTTATTCTTTTAAAACAAAATTACATAAAAGCAAATAAAATGGACTTCCAACATCCAAGCTATGACCACGTGCAGCCTCAAGGACTATACGACAGATCAAACTACCCTTGGGGGAGACCACGTCCGAAACCTTACTTCCACTCTTTCTATACCAATCTATAGAAATCCAAAGCTCTGATACCACTTTTACGGAAGGAGCATTGGAGTCAGTCAATCTCTCTCAACTCACATTATTAGACATACAAGCACTAGCACATTAGATATACAAGCACTAGAAGGGGCCATAACTCAAGACGAGTTGATTCAGGTCATCAGGGAGCTTCCCTTAAAAAGGCACCAGGCCCAGATGGGTACCCAGCTAGGTTTTATAAAACATTCATTAATTCATTAGCCCCCATATTGACTAAATTAGAACCCCTTCACACACACAGGCCAAATCGATCCTTCCATGGAAGAAGCAAAAATAATCCTCTTCCCCAAACCTGGAAAAGGCCCAACAATTTGCAGGTCATACCCCCAATAGCATTAACATTGATGCAAACATTTTCACTAAGTGCTTGGCTAACCGGTTAGAAGACCATACATCCAGACCAAACAGGCTTTATAAAACTCTATCAGACGCACAACAATATTCGTAAAGTATGCCATAGCTTAGAGAAAGTGGAAAATAAGCAGAGCCTCATCTCCATCGCCGCAGAAAAAGCATTTGACCGCGTGGAATTGTTGTTTCTTTTCTTAACCTTGACTAAGATGGGATTCAGACTAAAATGTATGGCGATGATTAAAGCCAACTATAAAAATCCTACCGCACAACTATTAATAAATGGACACATATTCCCCCCCCCTATCTTAACGAGGAACCAAACAAGGGGGCCCACTTGTCACCCTTGCTATTTGCACATTTACTGGCTAAATTGAGACAGTAGGAATAAAGGAAATACATGTTTGCAGCATCCCACATAAAATTATGGCCTATGCCGGATGATATGCTACTCATGGCAGCAGACCAAATTAAAACTCTACAGTTACCCACTCAAGAACTGGAGACTTTTGGTGGGGTGGCGCGCCTAAAGATTTATGCTGCGAAGTCAGAAATTTTAAATGCAACTTCACCATCGGAAACGTAGGACCTTCGGGAAGACGCACAACTTGGCTGGGCACAGACAGGATCAAACTGTTTCGGGTAGTAACTAGAGGTGTACCGATCTTCGGCTTCAAGTAAGTATTCGGGTGAAAAAAAGCTATTCGACTCCGGTCGAATACTTTGACATTCTCATTTGAATACAATGCAACATGAAAAGGCAAATATAGACTCTAGACCAGAAAAATTGCTATCACACAGCTGAAAAATATCTTATATTGTAGTCTGCTCTTTAGGGCATGTTTTGTTACAAATTCTTAGACAAAAAAAATAAAAAAATAAAAAATAAAGTGCTCATCTTTTAAGACACAGGAACAGCTTTTCTTTTGGCGAATGTTTATATGCAATGTGCACTTTTTTCAGTTGGAAAAAACAAACTGAAAGAAATGTGCATAGATACTTTCAGTTCCTGTCATGTCACTTCCCATTGTGTATGTCGCCCCTTTTCTTTAAGGAATTGACATTATCTGATATTTTATCAGGAATTATAAATTGCATAGGTTTGTGAATTGGCGAGAAAGAGTGGCTAGGATAAGTGAAAAGTGAGCTGCATATGTTTGGGTGGGGTGAATAGTTGTGAGATGGAGTTCAAGCATTTCAGATTTCCTCTTGACTTATGTCCTGCATTAGCCGACATGAACCATTATATACACATTTCCATGTGAGCTGCAAAGAAGTTTCGAAACTCAACTGCATCGACTTTGCAGCTGGATAGAGAATGCAATGCATCAGATTCACAAAGGCAGTCCTTTCGCATTTGAGACGCCTCCGATTTTAACTGGCACTGAATATGCAACAATCTTCTGTACATTTGGTCTCTTCATTTTGGTTAAATCTGCTTTATTTCTGGCTTTAATACTTTAAATAAAGATGCTACATTAATTACAATGAAGAGAAATAAAATTATAGAATGCATTTAAAATGGTGCATTATTTGTTTTTTGAAGTTTGGAACATTAAATAAAGCAACTATTCGGCTTCGGCTAGTTTACCAACTATTCGGACGAATACTAAATATGCTATTCCGTACAGCCCTAGTAGTAACTGCCACACTTAAAGGTTTATACGCAGCAAATTACCCCACATTGCTGCGAGAAATAGAAACAGTTAAAAACCTGGGATGCCTTTACTATCTCGTGGCCTGGAAGAATACTTCTGTGAAGCTGGTAACTCTCCCAAATCATTATATATTTTTCAAGCATTACCTATTAATATGTCAGAACAAAACTCCACGGGTAGCCCTAAATATGCTGCAGGGAGGGAAGCGAGAGGGGGAATTTAAGTTAAGGGGTATTTGGGGTGTGGGTTGCTGTAGTGTTGTACAAGACATGGCAATAAAAACAAAAAAAGAAAAAAAAAATACATGCCCATATTATGTAAGCAGTAGATGTGGAACAGTCTATGAGGCAGCAGACAGGGTTTCTGAAGAGTGGACCACACTTCCCCATTATATAAGCTCATGGTGCTGGGTAAAAGACATAGCCAAACACTGCTCATGAGTGTTCAAAGCCTCATGCTAATGCAGCCACACACACAGGCTCTTCTTGCCATGTTGGTACGGAGCTGAAGGTGTGGGGGTTTAAAAGCAGCCCCAGGACACAAATGAACGGCCTTGGCCATGTTGAACTTAATTGCAGGAAAACGTGCTTGTAATTGGAAAGCACATTGTGGACTGCCAGAGAAAAGGCCAGCAGTTCATTTCAACTGCAAAACCATGTACACGCTGCCTAATTTGCTAAAATAGACCATGGTAATGTATGCAAACTGCAGTTTGGAACAAGGAACATTTTAAATATGAAACTACACTGCAGATTGGAATTCATAAAAGGCACACAGTAAGGAAACTGGTGGATATAATAAAAAAGTTATAAATAAGCTGCAAGAAAGAAAATGGAAGCTAAATGTTATCGGATGGGATACAAGACATGGATGCAGGAACCATGTAATGTAAAGAAACATACATTTTCAATAGTTTCTGAACATAAGACTTGACTTCAGTCAGGACTGAACACCCAAACTGCTCACCTTCCCCCATAAAATGCAATGTCACCTCTGATCTCTAACCCAAAAAATAGAAAAGAAACACACTCAGCATTACTTTGAAGAGTTGCAGCCTGGCTGGGAAGGAATTTATATGGGTGTGGTGCCAACAACTGTGTGAACAGAGTGGCAGCCCTTAAAGGGTTGAAATGGAAATAGTTTAATTCAAACTTTGTGGTCCCTCTCCTTGTGCAGACCACAGGGGGGGGGTCACATAAGTCAGGCTTTCTCTGCTCTCAAAGATTAGAAACAGATTACCAATCATCCCTTGGAGAAAGAAACGCTAAATGATTTGATTGCAGGCATGGTCAACAAAGAAGCAGATGTCTGGAACCACATCTAAGTGGAAGTAGGAAATGTGAGGTTTATGGAACGCCAATTATGTATATGACTTGAAATTACCATAGGTGCAATGGAAGAACATACTTTGTCCATTATCTTGGAACTGTGGCACTAATGGGACTAATTTCATGGAAAAGCGTACGAAAAGCCCCATCTGATAATACAACTCCCCTAAATATTCGGCTTAAATGTGATGATCGCTTCCCAGAAAATGTCACAAAGTGAAGATTCAGAGAGATGGTAGCCTAATGAATTAGTTGTGTCCCATGTGGGTAAATTACAAAAAATCTGCCATTCGAACCTGTAACATTGTGCCGAAGTGAGACGCATTTAAGTCCTGCGTGTTTGGACCATTTCAGAAACTACTTGTACATTACATTGGAATGTAGGTCATAACTGAAGTGGTAAAAAGTGCAATTTTAAAAGGGATGTGTAATGATGCTTAATAACCAAAAGGGAGCAATCAAAGAAAAGGGGGAGGGGGCAGTAGCTGTCCAATCCAGATCAAGAGACAAAAAGCTGGCACCTGATAATTTGGGGAGTAGTTAGAGATTTGTAAAGAGAGGCACAATGGGAAAGGGAAAAGCTGTCTGAAATCGTCCAAGTGGAACTGCTAGAAATATTTGCTGGGAGAACCGAGATTGCCTGGGAGGTGGATTAGATCAGGAGAAAGATTAAACTCGCGAGGTGGGGGGGGAACCTGGAGAGTCAATTAAAGGGATGATTCGGAAGTCCCAATGAAAATCCTCGAGCGGCCATCTAACCAGATCCCAGTCCTGTCCTTGTGATAATCCCGGAGGTGGTGTCTTCCCCCCCCCCCCCCCCCGAGCATAAAAACCAGGGATATTAAGTAACCTGTCCAACCAAAGCAAGAGTTGTGGGGATCTGTTCAATTTATTATCTTCACTTATTGATTGGGTGGGCAGACCAAGTAGATCCTCAGTATTTTTACTAAATTATAATTTAATTAATTCCCCTATAGCCAAATGAGTGATTTTGTTGAAATTCAAAATAAACAACACTTCCAGTGTGGCTAGAAATACAGTCCATTAAAGTAATTGGGTACCAGAATTTCTTTTTGCCAACCACAAAATTAACTAAAGGGAGTGGTGCATAAAAACGAAAATCACAATCGATCTTCACCAGACCCTGCCTTAGAGCAGAGAGGTTTCCATAGTATCTGGGTCTGGGCTGGGGCAGAAAAGTATCTTTCCAACTTAAATAGAGTTAAGTCACGTATTTTAAAGCACCTCGCTGCAGAGGGTGAGAAACTGACCCCTGAAAGGAAAGACCTTCTACAATGCATGGTACTGGAGGAAAAATGTTAAAATATATATTATATAGTGTTTTGTTTTAAAAGGTCAGTTGGGGAGATTAAGGAGCGCTGCAAGTGTTGCTTTTGTCAATTGAAAAGTGTTGCACGCTATTGTCATGTAAAGTGTATTGCCAAGTGTAAGATTTCAAGGTGCTACATGTTATAAAGTAAACCCCATGCAAACTATGTGATGTTAAATAGTTTTTTTCATGTCCAGGGAGCTGCACAATCATGTACATTAGGATTATTATGTGAACGAACAAAGTATCCGAAGTATTCCATTGACCAGTGTTTCTATGTAACCACGGTAGAAAAGAACCCAAGGAGGAAAACTGTACAGGTTGTTGGATTAGAGTCTGAGCTGTTTTATGCTATAACTACTGGTATTTTCAATGTGTGTTAAAAATGAGCATTAGGAAAGAAGTATTTGGACCACAGAGTGAGGGGCGTGATTTGGGATTCATTTTCCTTCTCATTAATAGATATATACTGTTTCTATGCACAGGCCCGATTCTTGGCTTATCGATGGCACAGCGGTGAGGGATCTACATGGTACGATACATATATGGGGCTAGATTGAATAATATAAATAAGTAGATCGGTGGGGGGACAACTGCAGTAATGGTTGCCCCATAGATCTCATAAAGGATGCATGGTCAGAATCGTCTAGTATTGGCACAGCTCTAGGCTGATCTAAAACAGGGTTTGTTTTGGGCTTGGGGCTTCCAGCAGACCCTTATCATGCCTTGGGAAGTCAGATTGCCAAAGGTTTGGTGGGAGGGGCTATGGGGGATTTTGTCAAGTAACAAATTAACACCCTCTGCCCAGTAGAAATAGCTGGGTGGTAAAACGGATCACCGAAATCATTGTTCTGCGACGTTGACTGGCCATATTCATTTGGAAACCCTTGCCACTTGGATTTTTCAGTGGGTGGGCAAAGTTATTGCCCAACGTAGTGTGTAGTAAAGTGCATGCAATAGGGCTTAGAGTACCAATATTATTTCCCCATTTAAAAGGAGCCCTTCGTGACTCGAGGTTGCAGCAACCTGAGAATGACACAGGATGTAAGTGCCGGTCCAGAAGGACAAACAGAAGAAAGTTGACCACGATGGTAAAAGAATTCAGATAGAACTCACACGGGACGCGTTTTAAATATCAAACCCTTACAATAAACTAATTTCCAGTCAATGCCCATTTTAATATTTCTCTAAATGTTACATTGGCCCAACAATTCAATATAAGAGAACACACATTGCAATTATATCAAGAACAAATGAGAAGAAACGGGTTCTGGTAAAGGTCACATGGTACATAGCAGGGCACCAGGTGTGTGTGCGACAAAATGGCTAATAAGAGGAGGAGTGGGGGTATACATGTTGTATGGGGCTAGTATAGATTATCTGTACTGGTCCCCATCACACAAAGAGTTACCAGTGAAAGTCTGAATTGTGCACACCAGAGGAAGGATTGAGGAGGACTCATGTGTGTGTGACAAAGGCACCAAACACAAGAGGGGGGACAACTGTGTTTGGAATGACCTACCATTCACAAAAGTGTTTCCCCGTGGCATGGCCATCAGCAAGGGTCATCTTACAAGTGGGATGTGAAGTAGTTGGGTAGGATTCCGCACCAGGACGCATTGGAATCAATTCAAGCATATATAACTGAATAGATTTTTATTTTTTTAAATCCTTCTGTACAGTCCTAGGTCACCCTAGGCTTTGTATAAACTTCCCAAGCCAACATTAACCAAATGGTTGCACGTGCAAATGTTTCACCCTGCTTCAGGCTTTATCAAGCTGTAGCAGTACATTTGCAACAGTTAAATCCAAATACCCTGTTCCAAATTACAGGCAATTGTGTGCAAGTAACAGTGTATAACATTCCATTAGTTGGCTATATATCCCGACATTGTTAGGTCACAATCTTTGGATGTTCGTAAAGATCTTTGCCACTTTACTTTCATGAATTAGTATCCCATTGTCATGTTGCTGTTACATCAATTAATATTCCTTATGTTCAGTTATAGGTTACATTTACAGTGGGTCACTGGCCATCTTATAAATAATTCTGTGGGAGAATGGAGTATTGAGGAGAGTTTACTATATTAAAATAATTCAATTAGGAGGTGTTGTGGTGACCAAGCAATCATCTCACAAACCAAGTTGAGAAAAAATATTAATCAATCACTGTGTGAGCAATAGGGGTAATCCCCAAGCCAGTCTGCATTGGTGAGCAGATATCCTCCATCCAAGTACAAGTTTCCGGTACTCTAAACTATTGTAGACAGTTACTAATGCCAGGGTGTAGTTAATTAATGGAAATTCTGAGTATGTTAATGCTGTGCTAACTACAGGTTGTGCTAAACATCATTGAGCAGGTGCAATCCATAAACTGGATGTATTACCTTGAAGATGTTCATGTATGGCGTTGTAAATGGTTCAATCCTATTGCCACTTCAAGTGCATCCGTTATAGTGCATATTAACATAAGTCTGGGAAAAAAGTCGTTTAGAGGAGTCCCAAGTTTCCACTAGCATTACATGTTTTGTGGTTGCAATTGGGCGGCAGGCTTAACTGCATAGAACAGGGGCACGTACCTGGAGTAACCCTTAGTTCCAACTCTGCTTCCCTCTTTAATAGAACGTCACAGTTCTTTCTGGAAGGTCTCAGACGAGATGCATCACATGACAAAACAGGGGACCAGAAATGTCAGGATTGCAACAGAATTGTTTTTCAATGCGAAAACAAAAACACAATGCATCTCTCTCCAAGCTAGTCCATAGACACTGCATACTAAATTGATCCACTAACAGGAACCATGTATACAATTATAGAAGTGTCTATATCAAAAGGAAAGAAAATTAAGTATGGTGACACCATAAGATATAAACAGAAGGCCTTGCATACTAACTACACACGTTTAAGTAGAAGCCCAACGAGAACTAACTGTCTAACTGACCATAGGGTTCCACCTGTAGACCACATATTATTGCACCACGTGACCAAACTGTGTTGGGGTGACCAATAGAATCAACTAGCTCCAGGTATGGATCTTCACATTTAGCCAACATAGGCTTGCCTTCATATAGGGGCAGTGCAACCCAAATACTCCACTAGTTCGGCAACACTAATATGAAATCAACCTTAAAGTCAACCTAACTGTAGTATTTACCTTCCTGCCCCCACTACAACTGTACATCTTCATGTATATTTGCTCATCCCAACAGAGTCTTTATTGTACCTCATTTTGAAATGGTGTACACAGAATCAATTGGAACATTTCTGCCTTGTACAAGGAATTGCGCTGGATTCTCCCGAAGATGCCAACTCCCCTTTTTAAATGGTTAACATTCCAAGCAGCTAACCCAGGTAATCTGACACACTACCCTGTGATTAGCCTATGGAAACAAGAAGCCTTGTTTAATGGATCTTAATTCAACATGGTTTACAGATAAACATTTGAACTAGTTCTGCCTTTGAAAAAGAAAGTCGCCAGAAACCTTTACAAGAGGCTCTTTCCGCGAAAATGCAGCCATTTTTACGTTGACGGCGGTCATCACGGCGTTGCTTAAAGCGCAATGTCATCAAGTAATGGCAATGTAATGCCGGTCCCAAGATGGCGGTGCTCCAAAACACAAGTGGAACACGGCCATCTGAATTGCTGAGCTGCTACTACTCCTATTAAGGTAAGATTGTGCCAGCGCCCCATTAGAATACATAATTGTGCCCCGTTTTTGGACACAAAATGGTCTCTCCTTATTCCCCCTTTGGGAGACATGTGCATGATATTAAAGAGGGAAGCATCATGCACTTGACTTGGACTAAGGATTACTCAATGTACTTACTCCTGCCGCCCAATTGAAACAAACCACAAAACATGCAATGCTAGTCGAAACTTAGGACTTTTTTTCCACAGACTTATATTAATGTGCACTATAACGGATGCACTCGCAGTGGCAGAAGGATTTAACCTTATACAACGCCATGCATGAACATCTTCAAAGTAATTAATCCAGTTTATTAATCACACCGGCTCAATGATGTGTAACACAAAACGCAGTTAGCACAGCATGAACCTACTCAAGGATTTCCATTAATTAACTACACCCTTGCACTGTTAACGGTCTACAATAGTTTGGACTGCTGGAAACCTCCACTCGCCCGAAGACTCATTCACTTGTACTTGGACATAGGTTTATCTGCTCACCAATGCACACTGGCTTAGACGTCTTGCATCCAGGTACCACTACCGAGACTGGTCACACTGATTTTTTTCCAAACTTCTTGTGAGAAGATTGCTTGGTCCCCACAGCACCCCCAATTCAATTATTTTCAAATATAGTAAACAATCCTCTTCATTCTTTCCTCCTATATCTCAACTCCTACACGATTATTTCTAAGATGGGCAGTGACACACTGTAAATGTAACCCATACCTGAACATAAGGAATATTAACTAATGTAACAGCAAAGACAATGGGATACTAATTAATGAAGAAATTGTAAAGTGGCAAAGATGTTGACCAACCAAGGTTGCCAACATCCAAAGATTGTGAACTAACAATGTCAGGATATATAAACTAATGGAATGGTATACACAATGTTACTAACACACAATTGGCTGTAATTTGGGACAGGGAATTTGGTTTGAACTGTTGGAAATTAACTGCTACGCCCAACATTAGCACATGCCACCATTTGGTTAATGTGGGCTTAGGAACTTCATACAAAGCTTAGCACGACCCAACACTACTGAAAGAATGACTTGACTTTTTTTAAAAATAAAAATATATTTGTTTATATATGCTTATTCCAATTTGTCCTGGTGCGGAATCCCAACTAATTAACTTTCTATTTTTTTTACTAATTAGAGGAATATCAGTCAGTACACAGGTTTTCAATATACCTGAATACCGTAGAGAGGCGCAGAGAAATTATATTCACCCTACCTTTTGAACTTGATCATCTTGCAAGTGTAGAGCAACGGAACCTGCCGTTATTCAATTGTTTTTTTTTCAGGTTGCTAGGTTACTGCTGCTCACCACCACATAGTTTGAAGCGAGAAGCAGGAGAGATATGAAAATGAAGACTCTGGTAGAAGTAAGCAGGAGCCGACACATTAGGAAGATAGCATTTGTGGAAGGGCATTGTGTTTGGGTCAAGGGGTGTGTGTGTGGAATATAGGAGGGAGAAAAGTGAACTTGCGGAGGTGGGACACCACACCATCTTTATTTAGCCATATTATATGTTTCAGGATTAAGCTTTACAGTCCACAGAATAAGCTGGAAAAGGCAGCTGTGGTATCCCACCACAGTTCTAAATATTCCCGAGTAATCACTTTGCAGGCGGCGTCCTGCACGCCATGCCAAAGACAGATACATATTGAGAGGCTAAGGCCGAGTGAGGCTGTTCAGGGCCTCCACTGCCACAGCTTCTCATACTGCACTTGTAAGAAGCCAAAATTCACACATAGCATTTCATCACATGGTACAAACGGCTAAAAAGAAAACAAACGGATAAACTCAGCACTTTAGTGGCTGGCGATGAACCAGGACCTGCCCGGCAGGGACCAGATATTGCTCCCACGCCATACTGCAACACCACCTCTCCCCACGCCGTCAATCAATGAAAACATTGAACATTGGGCCCTTCCTTTCCTCCATCTCCCTCTCTACCTGCAGTATTCCCCAGGGGTCTAACTTCTCTTCCTGGCTGTTCAACCAATACCTGGCATTTCTTGCCCACCGCATTGCCGCCCTTTGCCCCAACTTTCAGTGCTAGGAGGATGAGAACTTATTTTCAGGCTCTACCACTCCTTCTACATCTCTCATCTCTGACTGTCTGCTATTCAGGAGTGGTGTGCCACCAATGATATCTGCCTTAATGCCAGTAAGACAGATTCTCTTCATCAGCACACCTGCGCCCTCCTTGCCTGGCTCTCTGGCGGGCCTCACTTGACCATCTTCCTACTCCACCTGGGAGGCTAAAAACCTCGGGGTCATCATAGACTCCACGCTCTCCTTCTCTCCACCCATCCTTCCCCCAGAAGCTCACAGTCTCCAGAGCTCTGGTTCCCTCTAGGCTGGACTACTGTAACAGCTTCTTTTCAAATCTGCCTGCTTCTACTATCTTCCCTCTGCGACTCATCCAAAACAGGACTGCGAGACTTGTCCTTGGCCTCAAGCCCAGGGATCGTATCTCTCCAGGACTGAAATCTCTGCATTGGCTCAATACCTTCAACTCTCTCTTCCTAAAAATCTTCCTTCTCGAGCTCTTCGCTCATCCGCCTCCCTCTCCCTCAGGGTCAGTCGTTTCTCCAAGCAACAAGTTGGTGGTAGATCGCTGTTTTAGGCCCGGGCCTCCCTCTGGAACAGCCTCCCTGCCCCCCTGAAACTCGAGAACCATCTCCGGAAGCACCTGAAAACCTTCCTCTTTGCTTCTGCTTTCTCTCCTCTCCCCTGCTGAACTCCTGGATGAAATTGCACTGGTCGCCTAGCCACCCTCTGATCTCGATCCCAGATCCCCTCCCCCGCCAGTGGCACACCTGTACTGCCTCCCTGGCTACCCTTGCACTTGTGGACTGTTTCTGTATCCCTACAGTCCACTACCTGCACTTGACACCTGATGTCTGCACTCGGCCTTGCACTTGGCACCAGCTGGCCGCACCTTTTACTTATGGCTTCTATTCATTCTATATTTCTACTGTTGATCTCATGTACTGCACTAACCCCTCCCCCCGCACTCTTCCGCTTTATCACTTCCCTGCACTTGCACGATCTCAATATCACCTGGCCTAGTAAGATCGTTGTTGGTCCTCCCTCTGTTCCCCCCTCGCTTGCCCCGCAACACTGTATAGGCGCGTTAGAAAAGCCTTATCATATCATGATGATAGCAAGGCTCCTAGAATGATTAATCGCATTTGGGGCATTAGGTTGGATTAAGCACATCAATAACATTTTAGAATTTGGGGCATCATCCCCAAATGGGATAAATCAAGATACATGGAAGGGTTCATTTTGATTATGTTGATATTTTAGGAACAGCCAGAATTTTGAAAATGTCCAGCTCTGGGGCCAGAGGGCCTGCCCAACATGGTGCCAAAGAATAATGCAAAGAATGGGTTCATGTTCTTTAGATCATTTTTGAAGAAATTAGACTCTCATGCGCACTCCATGAAACCAGGGAAGAAGTGTTAACACCCATATTTAAAAAGGGTAAGAGGGAATTCCCTTTGTCCTACGGATTAATTGCATTGCTAGAGGTCGCTCACAAGATCTTGGCCGGATTATTGAAGAGGTAAAGAACTGGAGTGTGGAAAGGAATATTCTATTCCAGTTTGAGATGAGGTATGGGCAAAGAGGTCAATATTCTGATGATGAAGGCATCGTAGTATAGAAGTAAAAGGACTCCAACTCATGTTGCTTTTTTAGATTTCACATAAGCATATGGTACTGTTGACAGGAATTTGTTATGGTAAAAACTGATGCATGCAAGGACGATTTCAGACTTCAGACAAAAGCACAATAATCCTCGGTCTAAAACAGCGAAGAACCCTGGCCCCCGGTTTATTGATTTATTTTTGCATTTATAGATAGCACACTTAGCCCTGGGGCACACAGGGGCCAGTTACATAGAGTAGTACCATAGTAGGAGGAAATCTCCAGTAGTGAAACCATGTTCAGGTGGAACTTTCACTTGGGTGAGTAACCAGGTCTAGCCTTTATTCTGAGAGGATGGGGACTAGGTACATGATATATTCAAACTGGTGCAGGCCATGGTGGGCACTTACAATTTCTCTCCCAATTCAGACTTGCTCCATATCTACCGGTTGGCTCACACAGACAAAGTTGTCGTATTTGAGGTCTATGGGGTTGGCCTCAACTGAGTCTTAATACAAATAAGCTTTATCCAACAGTAAAATTATGATCAAGTGAAATTAAAGAAACAAAAGAATACAATAGGCTACATTGGAATTTGGACAAGCCTAGTGGAATTTACTGAATTTCTAGATTTGGGAGTCTGGGTTGTGTGTCAAAAATCAGATAACTACGATTGAAGCCCGAGTTATCATGGCTCCGCTGGGACACAGACAAAAAATGTAAGGGGGCTTTAGTGGGACACCCATGTTTGAGGCATGTAAAATTAAGGTGGTACCTACTATTCTATATGGTATGCAGCGGAGTTGCAAATATTCTCTTAAAATGGCTGGAGAGTTGTTTATGCAGACAGGCTCTTGTCTGGGGCTACCCATTTCGGTGTCCATGTAATGAGCTAGGAAGGAGTTGGGTCTGATCTGATATCAGTAGAAAAACAAGTACAGGTGAGGCAAATCAATTTACTAATATATTGACAGCTAATGCAACTCTCTACTGTGATGTTTAAATAGAAACTAAGCAAAACGCCTCAGATTATTTCTTGCTTGCTGCAACAGATTCTTGGTTCAATACGTGGACGATTGCATGACATTTCTAACAGAACTGAACTAAATGCGGAATTCCTTTGACCTTAATATTCATCAAGGCATAGAACTTGGGTACAAAGTTATAGGCCCAAGCACAGCGCTAGACCTTGGTGCCGTTGTCACCAATTTCGCACACTGGATCTGTTTTTATTGCCATTAGCACCCTGGGTTTGCCATCTCAAATCCGGGGGTGCTGAAAGCGACGTATTTTGTTTGAATGAACGGAGCATGCTTGAAGCATCCTGTCCATTCAAATAAAATGCTTGCCCAAGATGGCTGCCATGGAGATGGAAGGCGGGACACCATGCACAGCCTCTCTTCCATTCCCATGGCAGACTGGTGGTTTGGGCGCAAGTGCTAAAGGGATCAGGTAAGTGAGTAGGATGGTGGGTGTGCACAGCAGCACCAAGCTTGCTTAGAATGTGGATTGTATTGCAATCTGAGCAACCTATGGCCACAGAACTAGCCCAGGGTGTTACTAAAAGCGATAACCAGGGGATTACAGTGAAGTAAAAAATAAAGCGACAATAAATTAAAGGGTAAAAATAATGCAATACAAAAATAAAGAGGGTAAAAAAAAATCTATGGCAGAAATAATGAAATATAGGCAAGTATATATCAATGCAGGTTTCACTTTAAGTGGGGGGAAAAACCAATTAGACTGGAGTTAAAATAGTATAAAGGATAGGATGACAGGAAGTGGTCCGGGTGGTGTCCCCCCATAAATGGTATTAGCAAGGCAAAAGTGGGTATAAACTAATAGGGTCAGATCAGTGGCAGATTTAAGGCAAATGGGCCCAAGGTGTGCGGGGCAAGGAGACGAAACCTAGAGTGGGCAGAGTTTCACAAGGATGAACTTAAGGGACAAATGATTCCTTTTTTTGTTGTTTGTTTTAAATTGTGTTCTTTACAGTTTTCTGTGTTTGGAGGTTCAACTCTAGAAAGACAGCTGGGTCTTCGCCAGGTTTTGCTGTCAATGCTTTCAAAATTCAAGCCTGCAGCTAATGTTCGTAATGATAGGAAGACTGATGCTTTACTGTGATGTCGCTACTGATCATGCCAATCCATTTTGTGAGAAATGGGGTTCTGCATTGCTGGACAGGTCCGGAAGTCAAACTAGAACACATCAGTGCCTTGTGTGCCTAGCAGTCCCAGTGTCCTGATTTTGTTGGTCTGTGTATGTGTTCAAGAGTTTCAGGTTAGGGGGAGGACCCAAGCAGCTGCCCCATGTTGGCTACTACATAAACATATTTCTTACTTAAATATTCCCACACACATGAAATTCTTTGTTTTATCTTGTACCGAATGAGTGTGTGGAATTAGTTTAACCATTTAAACTCTGCTGCCCTTAAAGGCTAAATTAGCCGAAAATCCACCTACCCACACGAAAGCAAAACTCCCAACTATCAGCAAACTGCCAACACCTAAGAGCGATGGTTGGAAGGCGCTGAATTAATCCGAACAATTGGCATTGCACTGGTCAACCATACAGGCCTCATTGGTTTAACAATACCAAAGTAACTGTCTTCTTCCCACCCCTTCCGTTTTTTACAAGTCACCCAGCGTGGAACAGGTTAGCCCAGACAAGAGTCCCAGGCTTGTTGGACCTAGAGTCCCAATACCCAGTGAGGCCAATACATGCCCGAGATTGCTTTGGGTCTCATGAAGAAGGGATGTCCCCTAGCAGTTTGGGCTCAACTGCCCCTTTTGGGGTGGAACAAAGCTTTATTTGCGTACAGTTGTTGCTTTTCTATACCAGCCTGGCAACCTATGCAGGGATTCGCAGACTAATGCCATAATGAATTCAAAACCTTCCAGACATCACTCTTCAAACTTTGCTCAACAAAACAAGAGATAATATTGTGGGATTTTTTTGACCCATTCCAATGTGCCTTACTACATCACTTTACTGCAAGGGTAAAGAACAGCCCAAAATGACCACACCGACTCATGGGCGCACCAAAATCTTCAAAACTGCATTTGTGTCACAACCAGAAAAAGGCTGCACACCCTGCCACACAGTCAGGGGGGGGGGGTGAAAGCAGAGTTCTCACTGCAGGAGCATGCCAGTGGGCCCTGCCACAATCAGCATGGAGCAAAGTGGATGAAACAGCATCATTGTACTGAAAACCCAAAAATGCCATTTTCCTAACCTTAAAAAAAATGCTGTTTTTGGCACCAGATCCATTCATTTCCACTGAATCATTGAGATTAAAATGGGCCCTGCAATGCCCAGGATCATCCAGTGTGGCTCTGAGGAACCAGGCCTCATTGAATGACAGCTCCTGGCAACAGTATCTTTATAAAAGCAAACCAGGGACTGTGTTTTCATTTTTCCACAGGGAAACAAGGCTAAAACTTTTCAACAAGTATCAGAATCAGCTGTCCTTGGAAATCTAAACAAAGGCATGATACATGTATCCAGGCTGCAAACAACTCCAGCACTCAAGGGAAGAACTAATGCCGACTAAAATGTGTATTTGCTGCAAATGAAAATCGGATGTAAAGAAATCAGTTTAATGTGCTTTTTCATGAATGAAGGGCAAAAAAAAAAAAAAAAAAAAAAAAAAACACCTTTTTTTAAAGTATGTTCTTGTGTAAAGGCTTAATTCTTTAATATTGTCAAAGGATTAGTAAGGTTAAAAATCCACCTATAAATGTTATTTTTTTATGTTTAAATGAAAGATTTAGGTGAAACTTAAAGATAAACCCAGTCTGATTTAAATCAACTATATATTTTAAAAAAGCCTGCTCTGACAGTTCTTAGCCTGAGAAAGGTTGACACCTCCACTGCTGTCAGAAAAGGCCAATTGCGGCTGGGAGGCCTTGAATACTCATGACAAAGGTACTTTGTTAGACATTTGTCTTTGCCTCAGGCTAAGACAATAGCAGGCTTGGACACTCACCCGTCTAGGGATGGGGCAGGAAGCTCCCCTCTCCAGGGAGAGGCCCCTCATTCAACTTCAAAGGAGGTGCCATTTGCTCACACTTGGGAAGAAAGAAAAACAAAACTAACGTGACTTTTGGGTTTAAAATGCTTATTTTGCCATTGAACTTCTATTTAACTTGGCAGCAAGAAGAAAGAGTGAAAAGTACATACATCTAAATATGAATTTATGCTATCCCTTTGAAAACTTGGTAGAATTTCTTACTGCGTAAGAAACAGAAGTTATAAAGAATTACCAATTGCACAGAAACTATTAATGTTGCAAACCTAACGTTGTGTACACATGTTCTAGGAGTAATTGCACATATATGTACAGAATTGGGAAATGTTAGGCCAAACCTTTTATGATTAAAATTGCCAAAAATTCTACAGAAAGACTAAACCAGTTCCCACCAACTTCGGAGTTGGATTGGAATGTGACCCACGAAATATGTAGTTTATATAGTTTATGTATCCGATTTTCATAGATGACATAACTACATAATTATGTAGTTGTGGGAAAGTTAGATTTTGGTCCCCATAACCATGGGAAGTTTCCAGGTCATCTCATAAAACATGGCATCCCTTTCGGTCATCCAACCAGCAAAGAGCAAAGCTGGAACTGTGCAAGTTACAAGCGGCCATGTAACTGGTGATTCACGGGTGGCATTCTCTTTTTCTTAGCCATTAATCTAGTTCAAGTAAAAGTAACCTGTTATTTTAAAGCCGATCCGTTGTTCTCTGCTCCATTTTTCTAAAAATGCCTCTCATTCAACATTGCATAACTTCAATTTAATAGCTAGACACTTCATTTCCACTCTGACTTAAACATAAGACCTGTAGCTACATCCCAACACAAATAGCTGTATGGCCCCCATTTCTCTTAAAAACCGTTTAGTGAATTTTAGGTGGGAATTTGCATTTCTGCAAAAGTTTACACTTGTGATTTTCAATTTCAATTAATTCCAAACTTCCATTAGGATTCAAAGCGTTCACTGTTGCTCATACTTTAAAAGTAAGATTTCCAAACCATTTTTCTCTTGTTTGGAGGGAAGGTGGAATCTAAATTCTGTGTACTGTTCTTTATTCCTGAATACCTGCTGCTCCCTTACATCTGTGTAGAATTGTTTATTTGTGAGTTGAGAAATTTGCAGGAGGAATACTCAAGTGTTATCTTTCAAACAAGCCAAAACTGTGTTGTTCTCCGTTTTATATTTTGTGTTGCTTAAAGTGAATTCAACTCCTTTACCTACTTTATTTGTATTGTCACCACATTGGTATTGCTGCCCCATATATTAAAACGTATGTTTGATTTGAATTTTAAATAAATATTACCTTTCCCAACCAGCCCGATTCCTGGTCCATTGTGACCTGGGGGTATTTTGAGAAGGGGTGTGATATACCACTCATATCACTCAGAATATTGAACCTATAGACATAATAAAATAAGTATTTCATTTGCACACTGCATACTAGGCCGAGACCAAGGTGTATTGCCAGATTGAAATCCTTGATATGGAAACCTGCCTCTTATTTTTTTTTAATCAGGAATTTCCAATGTAAGCATTGGGAACGCGGAGTTCACTTTTCCCTTTTCACTGTAACTCATCTCCTGGCCTTTCCACCCCACCTCCCTTCATTTCCTTCTACCGACCCTTCAAAGATGAAGCCTGCAATTGGGTGCATTATAAAATAAACTAAATCTCTGGTTAGGCAACAACAAAATCCTACTTTCTAGGAAAAGCGTTCACTTTACAACAAATATTTGAAAGAAACAAGTTATACATTTATAATGAATGAAAAGAGGTTTTATTTTAGCAAAACGAGGGTTGCAGTATCTACAGGTTATTGAATTTGTAGATTTAGTTTATTATTGGAGGCAAACTTGCTTTCTAACAGAAACCAGACATAGCAAGGCAGCTACAGCGAATTGTGGTAGGCAGGTACATTTGCAACATGTAATACGAACCAATTTACAAGGGCGCAAAAGAATTGGCCACGAGTTGGTCATTCAACATGGTTGCTGGCTTTTTGTTGCCAAACAAGTGATTGTTAGATAAATAACACGAACAGTGGGTAATACCTAAAAATGAAAATCCTCATGTAGGCCAATGCAGCCAAAAAAACATTAAGAAATAAGGGGGAAAGGGAAAAAAAAAAGGATTAGAAAATAATCATCAGGATGGGCTGTGCGTGCAAAAGGTGCAAATCACTTGTGGATGTGTGCACTAGAACAACGTCATGAGAAGCCTACCCAACTCCATATAATTACATATTGTTGCCAAGTATGTCCCAGTGTTTGTTTAAAAAATAAACGACTCTGCCTGTACAATTATGAATGGGGCACTTCCTTTCAAAATGACAAAATATGCAGGAGCCCCATCGTGGAAAAATAAGTATCACTTCATCACACAGTTATGGCATCACACCGATTTCCCTGATTTAAGAGCAGCTCCACCATGACGTAATCAGATGTGCGCGTGTGGGGGGTGGAGCGGAGCGTTGCACTCTTGACTTCCTTGAGCAATGAAGCCAGATTGTGCAGCGTTATAGAGCCGAGTGCACAGAAAAGCACCTTCCGTTGACAAACAAGGTTCCCAATTCAAGTGTGCCACAAGCCACCTGTTTTCTTCCCCTGGAATTCTGGGAGTTTTGTTCAAGTTTAGGACTGAATCTCAGTATTACATTCTTTTTTTCTTGGGACTCGGTGACTGTCTCGTGCATGGAATGAATGCACCAAACAAACAATCTCCAATGTGTCCACAGCACTTTATACGAAGGAACTTAATATCTACAGAGTCATCTGAATGAACTGTATACCCCCAGCACTTGAAGTCAACTCAAGTGCTGGATACTCGCCTAGCTCCATCCTCGACATTTTATAAACTTATTGACATCGCAAAATCAATGTCAAATTGGAATAGCAACCACAAAGATTTCACAGTTCAGCAGAGTGTACACAGCTTTGGAACCAATCAGAACACGCACGCGGTTTCATGTAAGGTATGGATTGGATTACCCATTTAGTGCGTTCTGATACTTTAGTAAAAGGTGCTGAACAACAGGATCCTGCCCATCTAGTCCTGGCTGTTCAGCCAACAGTGCTTTGTAATGCTGGCGCTTGTAGGCCCAGACCGAAAAGCAACTAGGCGTTCCAACATGCACCACACTGTTGGCTAAAAACCCATCACTTGGATAAAAAGGTGACCACTGTGACACGTTGCTAGCTGGTAACTGTGCTACAACTTTGTTTTCACATTTTAAAACCCAAGGCTCTGGTCATGAGCATCTAAACCATGTGCCTTCAACCTTAGAAGGTTTCTCTCGCCAGAGGTTTTAGCCTAGGAATCCCATGATCCCTCTGCTGGCAAGAACTAATGGGAGTTGTCCTCAAAAACCCCTGGAGAGGCAAAGCTTGCAGACCCCTGAAACAAGTACGATGCTCTGGGGGACTCACAGCAAAAACAGGAGAGTTAACTCGGGGTCTTGACATGTGTTCTGCACGAACAGATTCATTCGGGACAGTGCTCATTCACGCTTTGGTATAAAAAAAAATAATTATATAGCACGCTCTTTCTAACGTTATTTATAAAAATACCCAGTGAAAGATTGAGAATCAAAGTCCTACAAAAAAAACCCCATAAGGTTTTGTCATTCAAAATATAGATCCGCACCATAGCACTGAAAAAAATACAGATGCGAGTTCACTCCTTGTATGAAACTAGAATATTCCGAGCTACTGGTTGCCCGGGGTCGAATGTAAGTGCTTCTCTGCAATATGCAGGACTGTGGGCCAGCAAACAGGTGGTTAACTCGGGGCCGAGCTAATCAGCTTGGCTTTGACGTGTGGCGCGCAGGGGCCCCACGGGCTTATGGCGGCTCCATGTCGCTCGCGCCCGTCAATCAGAGTTATGCAGGGCGTGGGGCGGCTCCTCGGCCTGCAGGTGGCCGGCCAGCTCCTGCAGCACGGCCGCCCTGCCGACCTGGTCGTTGCGCCTGCGCTCCATGATCAGGTCCTCGAGGCTCTGGAACTCGAGCGTGTGGCTCTTCTTGTCGGAGAGCTGCAGCCGGAGCCGGTAGGGCTGCTTGCCTATGCGCAGCTCGCCGCCCACCTTGAACTCCCGCCGGCCGTAGCGGCACCAGGCGGCGAAGCATTCCGAGTTCCTCCAGCACAGCTCCTGCTCCTTGGCGCCCACCTGCCCCAGGGCGGCGCGCACCACGTCCTGCGGGCTCCGCGCCCGGTAGCGGTAGAGCTCGTTCACCACGCGGCCCCTCCGGCCCCGGCTGGCGTCAGTCAGAAAGCTGCTCTTCACTTCCTGCCGGTGCAGGTGCACCACCTGGAAGTCGCCCACGAACACCGCCCAGTGCGGGTACTGGTTGGGGCACACGAACTCCACCAAGTCCCCGGCCTTGCAGCGGCTCAGGAGGCTCTCCGGGGAGTGCGTGCTCAGCAGCGCGCCGCCCTTCTGGTAGATGCACTCCTCCCGGTAGAACACCGAGCACTCCAGCTCGTCCTGCAGCTCGCGCTCCTGCTCGGGCACCCGGTCCACCACGCCAGGCTCCTCCAGCTCGTCGTCGTCGGCGGAGAAGATGTACGAGACCCCAATCCGGGGGCCGTCATCCGGGTCTAGTCCAAGAGGGTCGGCCGTGGGGACCTCCCTGTAACTCAGATGTGTCAGCTTCTCCATCTGGTTACCCATCCTGCAGGGGGGAAAAAAAGGGGACAAGTGAACAGATTGAGGAGGCTCACAGTAAAGTCTGCGTCAAGCATTAGGGTACACTATGGGGGCTGGAGTTAGACTTCAACCAAACAGGAAAATTCATATAAAAGCTCATTCTGCAAGGAGCTCTACTAAAATAGTCACTAGAATAGTGTATTCACCTTTGCCCCCGCTAGTGAACACAGAGGGGTTATCTCGCATTTGTGCACAATACTCAGAAGAACATTATATATTGGGCCACTTGAGCACTTCACCACCCACTCCTGGTGCAGGGGCACCATATTTATATAAAAACAATTGTTTGGTCAATACGCATCCAATTCACACCTTGCTGCTATAGGGCGGCAGCGAAGCGGGCATTATTTAAGCGGAAACACGTGGGTCTAGGCTCCCGACACCCTCACGCTTGTGCTGCGGCACCTTATCCCTTTTCTATAGAGCTCTGAGCACATTTTTTATTCGGCAGTTATTAAATGAGTTACATGTTCCTCGTTCCCTTCCCAGGAAGGGACGGAGTTGAGTTTTGCTCGCCACCAACCCACAGACCACGCTTAAGAGCCCCATTGGCTGGGAGCCAGCGCAGTTCCTTACACCTGTTGGGGGCGGGGGGGAGCGGTTCTAGTAGACCAAGTTGGCAAGCACCTTGCACCGTATCCGTTCGGCCTTCACAAGGGCACGGCACTCGGAGCCACAATGGCTGACTAACCTGCACCTACTCAACAGGCTGTTTCAGGCGTCGAGGCACTAAGTGCACTGCAGGACTGAGGAACACTCTAGCAAAACGTAACGCACACAAGTGTGGGCACACGCACTACTCTAATGTGACTTACTTACTACCACCTTGTAGAAAAGTTAGCAATTAATAAAGACCATTCAACGCAGGTGGGTGCGACCTAATAAGATTACCACGACACAGCCATGATCTATTGCAGAAGCAGGAGGGTGCTGCCGAGCTAGGCTGTAGTGTAAAAGAATACATCCAGGTGCATGAACCCAAGCGTGGTAACACAAACGGGTGCTACAGAAGCGCATGCAACAGCAGGAACTGACAGGCAGAAAGCTGTCCTGCACGCACAGTCGGTCAATTGCCATAAAGGGGCTTTAGTTTCGGTTCAGCTCGGAGCTGGTTAAACTCCCACAACTCATCGCAGGTGCGCTCCCTGCGCCAGAACCGAGGTGCAAACAATCCAACTCACCGTGCGCGGGGTGGGGAGGTCCCGCTCTCCTTCCCAGGCACCGGACTCTGTCTGTCCGAGGGTCTCTTGTGGGGTCCTCAGGGCGGCGTGTGGGGTCGGGTGCTGCCTGCTGGCGGTAGCGGGGCTGCTCTCGGCCAGCAGCTCATGTCTGCCTCTTTCCCCGGGCTCGGGCGACTCTCTCGCAGCGCGAGCAGCAGCCCGGCTGGCCGCCTCACCAGCACTGAGCGCGGAATGCACACATCCGGCTGAGGCGGCTGCCTCCCGGCAGGGAGGGCTCAGCCCCCAGCATTTAAAGAGACAGTGCTGATTTTACGCCGTACCTGTCGCCCTGCTGCTGGTGCCCATCTCCATCTTTTGTAATGCTTCTTGTGTTTTCAGCCATCTCTTTTCGGGAACTTTTTAGATGCTTCCAGTCCTCTCCAGTCTGGTTTCGGCTCATTTCATGGCTCGGAAGTCTTTGCTAGTGGCCCTCAATAACCTCCATCACTGTCCCCACCACACTAATGTTAATATATTGTCAGTATTTGTTACTGTTAACCATTCCTTCCTTCTGTAAAGTGTGGTAGGGGCTTGTGTCAATGGGACCGCTGTCTGGAGCACCTCCCTCATTCGTTTCTGGACAGGCCCAGCTCTCTTCTCCTTACTTTGCTCTGTAGCTTTCCTGAGGCCTCCCTCCACTCGGCTGCCGCCTTTATCAACGTCTACCTCCGCCTTCTGGAGCAACTAATCCACAGTCATAGCCTCGGTATCTATTCCTAATCTGATGATACCCATGACTATAACCTCCTGCCAGTTTGTGGTGGATGGGTCTTTGTTGCTGCAAGCTCAACACACAGAGGCGCAATTCGTCAGTGCTGCCCTCTGTAGCTGACAGTGTGTCCACCCCACCATCATGCATTGGTTCGGGACCTTCAGCTTCAACACAGAGCAGCACTAGTGCCACAGATAAATGCAGTTACAAGTAGATTCCTTCACACATTCCCACCTTCAGCAGTGGCAGATTTAAGGCAAAGGGCCCCAGTGGGCAGCACCTGACACAGGGCCCTAGGTGGGCGGGTCAAGGAGGTGGAGCTTAGGGCTGGCGTAGTTAATTGTGGTCACAAGTGCATAACCTGGGCATTCGTCCATTAGCTATGCCATTTGTAACCAACATTTCTCATCCTGTAAGCCCCTTTCCTTTCCCTTCCAGTAAGGTGCTGCATGAGACATTTCCTTTGGTTTGGCATAACAAGGCCACAGATTTATTTTTACATATACATAACCACTGCAAACAGGTATTAAAAATTGTTTCAAAAGTGTGGCGACTGCTCCTCGTCCTGCTTCCCCCTTTACCTCCATGTCGATTGCAGGCACAACTCCCCCAAGGCCTTCGAGTCTGAGAACCGCCTGCCCCTGCAGGTCTTTGCGGACTGGGGGAGCGCTGTTTGTTGGGGGGAAGTTGAGCCCCAATTGCTACCGCCAGACACCCCCGCCGTTTAGGCTCCCAGGAGGCGCTGTCTAGAATGGGCGAAGCCCCTTCCGGTTTAGCAATGGCTCATTCGGAGTCTTTGTCTTATCATAGGTTGCCACAACCCGCCACGCCAAAGGTGGGTTACCGCCCACCGTGGCTCCCTCCTTTCCTTGCTTATAACTCCAGCAATTTTGTGCAGATATTCCAGTAGAACAACTCCATTCCTTGCTCCGAAAAATGGACTCCGTCCTTCAAGTAGTACTCCGTGTTTTTAAGATTGATCAAACCATGTCTGATATGCTGAAAGCCTCTCCCTCTGCAAAACTTAGCCATAGCCCAATTCAATTTCCTCCTTGAATTCTCCACAGCCGCCTGACTCTCAGCGCCCCTCCATTTGTGCCTCGAGATGATTTCCGACCACACGATTTCAGTCTCCCCCATTTCCGCCGATAGCTCCTGTAATGAAGACCTCATTTCCCTGACAAGATCCCCCTCCCCAGACCAGCCAAGTCGTTGCCACCGAGGTGCACCACCAACACATCGGGCCTCCGATGTTCCCTCAGGAGTCTGCGCATGTGCCTCTGTAGCTGTGCCCATTTCATACCCGGCACTCTGTTCCACTGCACACGGTATTCCCCGGTGGTCAACACCTCCTGCTTGGCTGTCCAGTTTGCCCTGGCCCTTGACACAAACGAATGGCCCACCACCCAGGCGGACCGTCGCCTTCCCTTCTTCGATGCTACTGCGAGGAGATAGGAGGGGGGAACCGTTAGTCTTACATTTTCTCAGGCCTGACGTACCGCTTAAAACAACCGGACCTCCAGCCCCCAATCCGCTTGATTGCCTCTGCTCCCAGGCCCATCCCTGCCACCATCGTGGCTGCCCCTATCCTGAAGGAATGCATCCCATAAACCCCTTTCGAGAACCCTGCCTCTGCCAGTGTCATGTCCAACACCTTTTTAAACTGAAACAGTCTTAACGCTGACCCATCGTTATGTACTAGAAAAGGGGCCTCCTCCCCCGTGTGAATCCTCCAACTCAAATACCTGCTTACGCATCCTACTGGACAAACCGGACTGTCCTGGGTACCCCCTAACATAATGCTTCTGCCTTTCCCTGTCTGATCGGTCTTGGATCTCCTCAAAAATATGTATACCCGCTCTCCTTGTACCCGTATGTCACAGCTCCTAAGGAAACTTAAACCTTTACCCTTCTTGTTGGCTGGAAACAGCTCGCTTACCCTTAAGGCCCCAAAAATGCCAGTGAGAAGGCTGCTGCGAACAATGCTTTTTCATACTCATCCCTACACACCACCACCAAGTTCCTGATCAATTTGTGCAACTTCCCCACAACTATGGGCCGCCTCTCGTCGGGTTTAATTGACACCTGTTTAGCTCAGCCCTTCATTGCCATAATAATATAATGTTCTTTGGTGGGATCGGGTCTGCCCCCCAACTTGTAGAAATGCGCAACCGCTGCCAGGTGATAGACCACCCAAGATCTGGACCTTCCTTGTTGCCAACACCATCCCACAAAAGCCCGCACTGGCCATTCCTTCTCGCTCTCAGGCAAGGTGTTGTTTTGGAAGGCCCTGAATCAATCCCAGCACCCTCTATATCTTCGCATTGTGCCTGGTGCGAATGCCGTGTCGATCAGCGAGCCCAGATCTCCCCAACCAATCCCCACCTTTGTGTCTGGAAGGGTGTCATCCTTGTGCCCGCCTCTGGATGATTTTCCCAGAATTTTCCCCACTGTAAACAAGAGAATCAGCGGCCACATTCTTAACCCCGGGTATATGTCGTGCCCTGACCTCTGCATTCAGCTGCAGCAAGCACTTTGTGAGCTCCCTGAGTAGCCCCAAATCCCTGCCATTCTTGCTTGTTCCTTGGTTGATAATCTGAACTACCGCTATGTTGTCAGACCAAACCATCACCTTTTTGTCTTGCATTTGTTCAGGCCAGAGCTTAAATGCCACCACTATCGGAAACAACTCCAGCACCGTAATGTCCCTGGTGATCCCCTCAGCCTGCCATTCAGCCGGCCATGCCTGCCCGCACCATCTCTTGCCCAAGATGGCACCAAAACCTAGCGCCCCGGAGGAGTCGGTAACCAACTTTGGGCCATTCCCATTCCCCAGAGTTTCTTTCCACATCAACACCCCGTTGAAATGATCCAAAAAGGTATTCCACATTTTTAGATCCTCTTTAACCTCCTTTCCTAAGCGCACATGCTGGGCCGCATGCTTCAAGCCCACCGTTTTCAGTTCTATGCTTCTAGCGAACACTTTACCTGCCGGGATCACTTTTCCTGCAAAAAGTTCCTTCAGCGTGGCTTTCTCCTTGCCCAACATCCCTACAATTACCTCCTTCAACTTCCATACTTTCTCTCCCGGGAGCCTGCACTCACCTGCCACCAAGTTAATTTCAATCCCCAAAAATACCAGTGTCGTGACCGGACCCACCGTTTTACCCTTAGCCAGTGGAACCCCAAACTCTCCCATCAACTCCTGAAACACCACCATGAGATCCTTGCACTCCTGCGTTCCTTTCTTCCCAATAAACATGAAATCGTCGAGGTAATGGAGCATCCCCCCGACCTTGGCTCTTTGCCTTACTGAAAATTCAAGGAACCGGCTGAACCTCTCAAAATAAGCACATGAAATTGCACACCCCATCGGTAAACATTTGTCATAGAAGTACTCCTTTAACACCTTGAACCCCAGCAAATGATGGCTGTCCTTGTGGATTGGCAGCAAACGGAAAGCCGACTCTATGTCGGCCTTCCCCATGAGGGCCCCCTCACCTAAAGACTTTACCAATTCCACCGCATCTTCAAATGATGCTTAATGAACCCTGCATTTATCTTCAGAAATGCCATCATTAACTGACTCCCCCTCAGGAAAAGACAGGTGCTGTATCAATCTGTACTGCCCCCCCCTCCTTTTTAGGTCCCAGACCCAACGGGGACACTACCAAGTTTTCCAGTGGAGGTGTGGTAAAGGGACCTGCCACCCTCCCCAATGCACTTCTTTCCCAACTTTCAGTGCCAAGACCTCAGGCATTGCCAAAGCAGACTTCAAATTGCCAGCCTCCCTTGCTCCTATTCTCCCGTTGAACGGAATCTTAAAACCCCACCTGAAACCTTCCCACAACAACTTTGCATCACCCTTGTCACAATATGCATTCAGAAAAGGAATCATAGCCTGTAAACGTATTGGCGTTGGCAGTTGTGTTTTAATCATGCTTGCTTTTTTCCTTGTTTTTTGCGCTGCCCTTTGCCTTACCCTCTCGGCTGGAGGAGGAGCTGTGCCTCCCTGCGCTCGGGCCCTTTGAGTGCTTGAACCTGCATGCACCTCCATAAGAGCACTTCCCTTCTGCAAACAACCAACATTCTGGTAACTCCCCTTGGTAGTTGGCATGATTATTCCAAGAGGAGTTCCCACGAAAGGACCCCCTCCCCCTTGAGTAGGACCCCCTGCCCTTGCCCTGAACTGTTCTTTCGCTTGTAACTGTCTCATCCACTGGCCTGGATGGGACCATTTTTGTGTCTATGCGTCCTCCCACATCAACTTCATCCCAGGTCATTGCTGGCCATACCTGCATTTTGAGTCTAAAACCCTTATCATAATTGCTCCATGTGTCTCCCCTATGCTTCAAGTACTGCTTGTGAATATACTGCTCGTACGCCATTAAAGCAACGCCATCCTGTGGGAATTTCTCTAACATAATAGTGGCATATACCCGGAAAGCCCTCAACCAGGTATGGATATTGAGCTCAATTTTAGGCCTCCCCCTCTCCTTCTTCTCTTTTTCCCTTTCAGTTGGCTCACTGAAACCCTGTCCCGAGGTGACCATCCCCAGCAACTCCATAATATCCTTCCTCCTTACCCGCTCCTTGTATGCCAGCGGGATGTGCCACGCCAATGCGTTAATCGCCACTCTGGCTGGTGCAAACCCCGGCATGGGCCTCCCGTATATAGTGTTATTGCTAGCAGGCTCTTGCCCTTGCACCAGAGAGGGAGCCTGTGCATCCCACCAAGGTGTCCCCCCTATTTGAGGCGTGTAGGCGGCGCTTGCCCCTGGTGTCGCCATCTGCACCGGGTTAACCCCCACTACAGGCTGACCCCCGCCTCCCACGGGCTGACTCCCCACCAGGCCCCCTTGTTCCAAGCCCACACTTCCCCCTTGGGCCCCTTTTCCCACTAGGTTCAAGGCATTTTTGTTATTAAAAGCTATCTGACCATTTACACCGGTCCCCCATGCTTCCATACATTCCCTGAACATACCTTTCACCATTTACAAGGTGGTTGGACCCTCAGCTGCTACCGCCGGTGTGGCTACAGGTGAGCCGCAAGGACCTCCCATTGGCCTTGGCGCCTCAGCAGGAACAGGTGCCGGTGTGGCTTCAACCTCCTGCACCCTCCCCTTTCCCTTAGGGTTGGCTTTCCGCTTCTGTGCCGCCGCTGCCTGCTGCTGGCTGTCCTTTGCTCTCTTGGTCATCACGCTTTTCCTTTTGCCAACCGGCTCGCCCTCTTCTTCAAGCTCCTCAATGTCCTGTCCTTCTCCCTCCTGGGAGTGCACTTCCACCCATGCTTCTCCTATGGGTGTTGGTGGGAATAGTAGCGGGGAATCAGACCTCTGGCTGCGCCCTGCCACCTCAGCTCCCACCTGGGCTGCCATCTGCTGCATCCAGCTGGTGCCATATCTGTCCCCAGCCCTCCTTGCCATCATCAAAAAGGCCTCCAGATCATCCCTCTGCTGCTCCTCCTGGCTTTTCCCTTGCATCTCCATGTTTCTTATTGTCCAATGTACTTCAAAATACTGTCAGTGCTTCAACTCTGCCGCACGTTCCCCCTCACGCCAAGCAGTTCACGTGCAGCTGACCGTTTTCGATCGCCCGAGGCACTCTGTCCTCACCAGTTTTTATGGCTGCAGGGCCGTAATTGCACAAACCTGCCGACAACAAACTGTGTTGCTGTTTGTCTCCCCAGGCCACGCAGGGCTCAGCAGTTGCTCCGCTGACTGGAGCATCTCTCCCTCGCTGCTCACAGCCCCTGCCGTGATATAGACCGCCTCGTCGCTGTCGCCTCACTGCTCCGGTCTTACTTGTAATGGAGCTCCGTGGAGGCCGTCCTTTCTCCTTCCGCGTCCGCGGCGAGCTCCGCTGTACGATCAGCTGACCGGCGTATCTCTACTTTCAGCTTTAGCTCCGCGCACCACTCTGATCCAAAGCCCCTTCCGATGCCTCCTCGCCGCGAGGACGTGGTTCTTCCTTCTTCCGGGTCAAAGCCGCCTCAGCGATCAGCTGACTGTGCGTCCCTTCACCTTCCGGCCCTTCTTCCTTCGCGTTTCGCCGGCGCCTCTGGATGCAGACCGCTCCTCACGATTGGTACTCTTCAAACGAAAACGAAATCCTCCGGTTTTGGCGGGCGCCCGCCATTTATATGCCCCAAACCCCTCCTCCTTCTTTTGCTACCCTTCGCGGGCTTTTCAGGGCTCTTGGCGCCCTTTCCTTTGTGTCCTTTGCCGCCCTCTCCCCTGCCCCTGTGAGGGGAGGGGTGAGAGAGCGGAAGGAGGACGGCCCCTGCCCCA
This sequence comes from Ambystoma mexicanum, assembly GCF_040938575.1. Taxonomy (NCBI): domain Eukaryota; kingdom Metazoa; phylum Chordata; class Amphibia; order Caudata; family Ambystomatidae; genus Ambystoma; species Ambystoma mexicanum. The sequence goes on from NC_090933.1 coordinate 1,101,647,568, forward strand.
GTTATCGGGGTGCCTCCTCCATTCACTGCGCTCCCCGTTCGTCACTTTCACAATGCTGAGTTTTAGGAACAAAAGCTATTCTTTATAACATTGTCTTTGTTACAGTTACCTGTGTCTAGGGGTCTGACTAAATGGAAACAGCTGGGCCTCCTCAGTAGGCTTTGCTATCAATGCTGATATTGGAGGACAAGCCTCAAACTAATGCTGGAAATGAACATGTTTCAAGGCTAAGGGCGAAAGAGAATTACAGCTTATGAAGACCACACAATTTCCTAGCAAAATTGCTCTAAGAAAACGAGTTGGATCGAATGTTTTTAATTACAACTGTGGAAATGTTTCACAAAAGTACAACACCATGTCGAAATATGTCTTTAATAAGTACACATGTCGCAGTACAATAAATTCAGTATTGTGCAAAAAAATAAAAACTGTTCCTTTATAGGCATTCTTGTGCAATAAGTGAAGTAAAAACACAGTTGCCAGCTAAGCTTCATAAAATAATTCAATGAGAAGAGGTCAATAATAAAGTGTCCATTTATATATTGCACACCACAACGTTCTCTTGGTTTACACAGGAAAACCTGGCATCCAGGATGGGGTAAACAAATGTAGAATCACATTTTTTTGCTTGACCTGGTTCTATAATGTATATATATATTGTCAGGTGAATTTATTATGTGATTTGTGCACTTTTCATGACATCGCTAGACCATTATTTACCCTTTTGATTACAAATCCTTAAAAATACTGATATGAAGTATACCTGGGAAGATATGTGGTCAAGTTCTTCCATCTCCACCAAGTACAGAATCCTGGTTTCGCTACTTAAACAACTTGTTTAATCCTGGGCAAATCATGCCATCTCATCGTGCCTGATCTACCAACATTGGGAGCCCATAAAAGCAATTCACTTTTCAACTTTTGTTATGCACTCTCAAGAGTCACTACACTAGAGATAATGATAATTATTGCTTATGTAAATAGCGCTTCGCCCAACCACTATACATAGACATATTCACATACAATAATCACCCAACTAAAGTTGGCAGTGATTTATCGACCTTGGAAGGATGAAAGGCCGAGTTGGCCTTGCCAGTATTAGAATCATCGACCTACAGATATCACACACACACACACACATCCACACAAAAACAAGTGCTTAACGCACTGAGCTACCTTGTTACATGATAATATCCTGTCCATTCACATAGCACACAACATAAACTTCACTTGGCATATACGTGAAAACCTTGATTCAGGATGAGCAAAATAAACATCTAGCGTTCGTTTTTGCTTGGCACATTTCCATAATTTATATACATTGGGAGCCCATTAAAGTAATTCAGTGTACAACTTTGCTGATTGGCCACACCAGGTGCCACCCCATTATCCTAAACTATGATAATTATTTGTGTGCGCTCGTACGTCATGCCTCCCCTGCATAAATCAGTGCCCCACTTTAGGGCACTCCAGCCAAAAGAGCCTCCAGAGCCACTGCAAAGCACACTTTAGGCATTTGTGCGGCGCATTTGTTGTTTGGGGGACCAAACTGGGAGGAAAGTCAGCTGTCAAGACTGCCAACAAGTGGGCTGTGGACCCAGTGAAGCAACACTTCTTTTTTAGCCCCTCGAGGTACCTCAATGATCCTTCTGGCCCCCACTCTTTTACCATTCTATCACCGCCTATGGCCTGATAGCCATTGCTGTGGGTTTTAAGTAAATGATGTAGCGCCATGCAGCGCCAACTTGTTACTATTCTCCCCCAATCAAGCTCAAAGGATTGTGTGTGGAAATCCTGAAGAACAATTTCAAAACAACAGCTAGACTGTTTCGCAATGTAAAAGCAAGAGCCCCATTGTAAATGTGTTGAGATTATCTCAAAAAACAGTTAGAAGCAGTTTCATGCTATTTAAATACCAAGGGGGTGAGGGGGGTGGATTTCCTTACCATCCCTTTACAGGTATGTGTTGCAGGCGGGATCCGAACACGGGCCTCCCATGACCTAATGAATGCACTTAACCACTACACCAATGCAGTCCTTTTAAAACGCAAATGCTGTGGCAGAATGTGTCCTTTGTGTTCCTTCCTCACTGACATTTATTTTTTGGGAGTGGATGCCACTGACTGGAGTCACAGCAGAAAGGGCCCTGTGGCCTGTGTCTCAGAGAGAGACTGGGAAGGAAAGGGGCGGGTCAAAGGGGCCCGCTCGTCGTTTGTCTGCCTGGCGACCATTAAATCCACCTCTGACCTTCAGTGAGTTCTCTGCCCCCCCGATCTCCAATTTGGTGCCATCTCAGTTTTCGTTTTCTCACCTTGATTCCGGTAACATGTCATAATTGCCCTTCTTGATTCTTTATTGAGGCATACTTGGGCTATTCAAAATGCTGCTGTTCTTGCTCTAGCAGATCCTTTTCATACTCCCACCTTCCTTAGTTTTGCCAAAGTGTATTGGCGTCCCTTCAACCTTCGAATTCAGTTTAAGGCACTGTTCCGTAGGCATGTGTTATTTCGTGGGCTTGGCCCTCCTTGTTTCAGCTACAAGCTCTCCTATTTGGTCCCTTCAAAATGTACCTACTTAAGATCTCATGTTTACGCCATTAATGTAAAGGAGGCAGGGTCTTCTCTTTTCTCCCCCACATTCCCCCGCAATATGCTCCACGTTTTGCTCATTAAAACTGATCATTACCTGCAGTTCTTTTGGTCACTCAAAACACTTCCGTGCTCCGAGGTACTTTCTCTGGTGTCTACCTTCACCTACCTAGATAGCACGAAGATGCTGCATGACAACCGTTCACTATTAAAGCTTTAGAGCCTGCCCCGCAGGGTTTGTTTGATGGACAACCACCCAAGTTAGTCATTCAGAGCCAAAGGGATGGGGGAGAGGGGGAAACCTAGCACAAACAGAGCTGATGGTAAAGGCTCTAACACTATTAGAGCTTATGTAGCATGAAAATGGAGATCCTCACTTGGGGTGTGAGAGTGTGAAAACAGAAACAAAATATCGAGGCTGAGTACCCCAAAAGGAAATACACCAAACACAGGTTTCAAAGGAACATACAAAGTACTTTATTCTCTATCGAATACAATTACAAAACAGTGCAAGGTCAGATAGCTATCGGCCCTCAGTACAACACAACAAACTCGAGCGTGGTTCAGTGTGTTCAGTGAGAGACTGTACATTAGAATGCATTTGCTTTTTATACATTTTGTGAGCGCTATGGCCAACCCCTCTTCGGGTTAATATTGAACTTTATACATCACCAATTCTAGGGTTCGTTGCCGAGTCTCAAATAACCGCATCTAACTGGTTCGTTCTTTATTACATGTAACAATAACGTATGCATTAACTGTGTATTCTAAGTTTCATATTGCAGGTTTTCTTAAACATTAATACAATATAGTAAAACAGATGTTCTTTGTCCAATGTGTAAATACATTATCATAATACATACTCATGGATTGGTTTACTTGTGCAAGTAATCCTTTTACACATAGGTCAACGTAGCACAAGGTCTCAGTTCATGACCTCAACAAGTAGCCTGCAGGGAGATTACACATTAGCAATGTACAGAGGTCAAGACGGCCATGTTGTATTTTGCAATGACATCGTCCACCATTTTAGCTCACAGGGTGACTTTTCCACATAAATCCTAAAATGGCGGTTTGACCTAAAATGGCGGCCTACATAGATTAAAGGTCAGGACCCTGTAACACAGATCTCGCAAATGACTTTTGAGCAGCTTGGCATAGGCCAATATTAATATATTTATTACAATAGGAGGCACGATATACTTTTTATTCCGACAAACCCTCCTTTTGGCCTATGCCAAGTGCTAAAACTATTTTGGGTCTCCTTATGAATAACTCCATACATCAGTATCCATGTACCCTGAATCACAATCTGAAATATCTATTGCCATTAGATCTTTTACTAATATATCTTTTAACACATATTCTTTGGAAGTTTTATCCGAGGCATACACCTCATGTCCTATCGAATTTATGGCTTGTGCACAACACCCCCCTAGCATTGAACACATAGGCAGGCACTGAATTCAGCAACAAAGGAACAACAGAACTCCTAAAATAGTTAATAAAACCGAAAGTACCCTCCAACCCCAAGATCGCAAGAAGTCCCAGAACCAAGCGCTTAGATCCCAGTTTCCCTCGGGAACATGCACTTCAGAACCACAGACGTGCAGATTTTGTATTGCCTTAAAGATAGTTGGGGAGGAATCTGGTACGAAAACACAGCAAGCATACTCCACCACGCTCAGCTCGAATGACATCTAATGCCATTCGATTTTGGAGTGCTCCTAATCTTATTGCTTTCTGCTCTAATGTCATATTGTAGAGTATATCTGCGTCTGTGGTTCGGTTGATGGTTCTCTCCAGTACTCTCGCTAGTTTTCTAATATCTTCTGAATTCACTATCAGCCCCCAAAATGGCACAACTGATTTTGCTATATCTCCCAATACTTGTGCCGGGGTATCACCATTCTCATCCCGTCGTGGACGAGCCTTCGAAACTTCTTTAGTACTCGCTATAAACACCCCAGGTAACAGGATCCCTAAATAACAGGTTCCTTGCCAATCCCTGGGCAACCATGAAAACGCTATATTACCGCAAACAAAATAGACAGGTTCACCTACATAGAAAGGTCTGTCTTCCCCAGTCAAATTTGCAACGTTGGCACAACCTTTAAAATCTCCCATTGACTGAGTGCCATTCCTCTGCATGCAGAAAGAAACTGAATCGGGGCTATGGTTAACAGTGTAAGAAGGAAGCATGGCATCCTTATTGCCTATCAGAGCCATTTTAAAGTAAATCAAAGATTGAAAAGGACGAGACAGTCTATCAGAAGGCCTTATAGAAGCAACATTCGGTCTACTCCTATTCGAAAAAAGAGATCATCCCAGGGGAGTCAAAACACGTTTCTCAAAACTATTAAAATTGGTGCCATCAAAGTTCCCTGAGACGCTATCATTCCATCGGCCAAAGAACAGGGCTCTAAGAGAAGCATAGCAAGCAGTTGTCAACGCTAAAGGATGAATATACCAACCTAGCCCCTTATCCCCGTGTTGCGGTAAATGTGAATAGACCCAGCAATTGGATCTATTAAAAATGGCATGTGTAGCGTTCATTATAAGTAACAAAGTATTATTATGATACTTTTGTCTGTGCTGGGAATCTCTAGGGGACAAAGTATGCAAATGCACAAAAGGTGTATGAACAGTGGGTACATTTACAGTCGGTAGCGAAAACTCTAAAGGATAAGCTTCTTCTAAATACCAAAGGCCTACAACAGTGCCTATTATAAAACCAAATATTATTACAAAAACACAGCAGTCTGTTTTCGGGGCCCAGGCATTTTGTCCATTGTCCCAGTTGGTCACCCCCTTATTTACAAGTCCAATATGAGCGGCGGCGGTAGCAGGCATTGCAGTCTTCAGACGGAAACCCCAATGTTTGTTGCTGGCGACCCCCCGGTCGCGCAATTTCTGTGTCCTTCCAAAACCCTAGCCAACTGAATCCCCTTTCTCAAATTTGGGCAAAAGCAAGCCCCAGATGATTCTTTTCCTTCCTTGAATGCACAGTGAAACCGTGCCGTATGTCTATTTTCTTGGGCCCAAGTGGTATCTGGTTTTTCCTGGTACTGACTGATCCGGAAGAAATGTGTTGTCACTTCCGTTGGAAGCAACGTATCCGGGACAAACGAAGGGGCTGCGTTTGAAACAGCCGCTCCCGGGTGCAAAATCGGTGGAGAGTGTGGAAACAAAATGGCAGCTTCCCCAAGCCTCTCAGGCTCAGAGATATTCTCTGACACACTCTTGGTGCTGTTTACTGCTTTGGGAACATTGGCTGCAGTATCAGCAAGGGTTTCTGCTTCTTCTGTAACGTGTGGTTTAGGGTGAGGAAGTTTCTTGATGTGTGACGCGTGGATCCAATTCTTTCGGCCAGCTACCCGCACCGCTGTTTGGGTGACCAACAAGACCTGGAACGGCTCACGCCAGCGAGGCGCGAGGCAGGAGGTGCGCTCAAATGACTTAGTGAGCACCCAGCTTCCGGGTCGTATGCCGTGGCCCGGGCCTTCGTACCGCACAGGTAAGGCCTCTCGTACCTGATGGTAAATCAAATACATGTTTTTAGTCAATTGGCTACAATAAACTGAAAGTAATACATTTTCAATATCTCTTAACTTTCGACATTTTGGCAAATTCCAGATATTGGCAGGTCTCTCCATTACCACCTCAAATGGAGAGAGCCCAGTCTTAGTTTGAGTGGTTGTACGCATCGCTAATAACACAATCGGTAAGGCGTCCGGCCATTTTAGTTTGGTGCCGGCACACGTCTTAGCGAGTTTGTTCTTGATGATACCGTTGTGTCTTTCTACTAGTCCGGCACTCTGAGGATGTCTGGCCGAATGGAACCGTTTGTCAATTTGTAACGCTGTACATATCTGTCGGATTACAGCGGCGACAAAGTGTGGACCATTGTCCGACCAGATAACTCTCGGCAAACCGAACCGGGGAAAGTATTCTTTTAACATAGTTTTTGCAGTGGTCATAGCTGTGGCATCTTTAACAGGGAAAGCCTCGACCCACTTACTAAAAGCACAAATGACTACCAATACATATTTTAAATTATTGCATTGCTCCATTTCAATGAAATCAAAGTTAATTACTTCAAATGGGACAGAGGGTGGCCCAAAACTTCCCCTCGGGTTTGCTGTCCCCTTTCCCATATTATGTTGTAGGCAAATCATACAATTCTGGACATAATTCTGAGCAATTTATGAAATTTTGTTGTTTACCCACACTCTTTCTAACATTTTCGTCATCTGTTGAGCACATACATGCGTAGGACCGTGTGCCATTACAACCATCATTAGCACATACGCATCAGGGAGTAACCATTTCCCATCCACCGTGTCTAGCCAACACCCATCGTCATCAAGTTCTCCCAAGCCCTCAGCCCACCTCTTGGCTTCTTCTACTGTGGCATCGCCTTGGATATCCCGTACAGACCCCACTCCCTCATCCATCATATCAGCATTTTCAGTCTCCCTAGAAACATATATCTCCGAACAGAGATCAGTGGCAGTTTGTTTGGCTATTTGATCAGCGAAAGCATTCCCTTTTCCAATGTTATCTACAATCTTCACTGCTAACTGGGTAGGGAGCGCAAGTGCTGAGAGAAGTTGCACTATTAGGGTGCCATGTTGGATCTTGGTGCCATGCGAGGTTAGGAATCCTCTTTCCGACCAAAGTCTCCCAAAGTTGTGAACCACCCTAAAGGCATACTGACTATCAGTATATATATTCACTGCAAGCCCTTCGGAAAGTTCACAAGCTCGGGTTAAGGCTATAATCTCTGCAGCCTGTGCAGAATTATGTGTAATTCTCTTAGTTTCCACAGCCGTGCTTAAGGTAGTGATTGCATAAGTGGCTGTGGATGTACCATCCGGTAGTTTAAAGCAGGAGCCTTCACAAAACAGCTCTCCTTGCGGATTATCCAAAGGGGTATCTTTCAAATCAATCCTGCCCTTTGTTTCTTGCTCGGTCGTGTACAAACAATCATGTGAATCTTCATCTCCGCAAGTAACATCTTGCGGGAAAGGTAGGAGTTCAGCCGGATTAAGAACACAACACCTCCTAATTTGAATGTGAGGGGCAAACAAGATCAATTCGTATCTCGTCAACCGTGCGGAAGTGAGGTGTTGCGTTTGAGTTCGGTTCAATAGAACATCTACAGAGTGAGGCAGCATCAGGGTCAAATCATGGCCTAGGACCGTTCCCTCACTCTGTTTTACAGACGCAGCAGCGACAGCGCGCAAATATCTTGGCAAAGCGCATGCTACAGGATCAAGGGTGGAGGAATAGTAACCGCACAGCCTATTCTTCCCTCCATGCTCCTGCGTTAATACAGCCAAAGCCCATCCATCACGTTCATGCACAAACAATACAAAGGCCTTTTCATAGTTTGGTGTGCCCAAAACTGGTGCAGAGCATAATGCAGTCTTAAGCAAGTCAAACGATTGCTGGTGTTCCGAAGTCCATGGCAACAGCGAAGAAATGCCCTTCTTCGTCACGGCCAACATCGGTTTTATCACTAGTGAAAAATTTGGGATCCACAACCGACAGTAAGAAGCTATACCTATCAAGGCCTTAACTTCCTTCTGCGTATTTGGGACAGACATACCAGAAATGTGTTTTATTTTTTCAGGTGTCAATCATCTTCCCTCCTTTGACAGGAGATAGCCTAAATAGGCGACCTCCTGGCAACAATATTGAAATTTCTTAAGCAAAGCTTTGTGACCATGCTTAGCTAGGTGAATAAGTAGTAACACGGTGCCCTCCTTACAGGTACTCTCAGAGTCTGCAGCCAGAAGCAAATCGTCAACGTACTGAAGCAAAGTACAAGTAGAGGGCAATTCAAGGGTATCAAGTTGCTCATTCAAAGCCCTACTATAAATACTAGGACTCTCTGTGTAACCTTGAGGAGCACGAGTAAATGTAAACAAGCGTCCCCCTAAGGTGAAGGCGAACAAATATCTACTATCCTTGTGTATAGGGATACTAAAGAACGCATTCTTTAGGTCCACAACACTAAAGTAAGTAGCTGACGCTGGAATCATGGTTAAAATCGTTGTCACATCAGGCACAATTGGAAACTGCGGTGCCACAACTTTATTAATGGCACGTAAATCAATTATAAAACGGAATGGAATTACATTATCGCCTTTCTTGTATACGGGTAAAATCGGACTATTACACAAACTTCCTGAGATTTCTTCAATCACACCACGGTGCACAAAATCGGAAACAATACATTTCAAAGCTTGCTCGCCCTCAACCGAAATCTTATACTGGGGAATGCGTGGCAGCTCAATTCCATGTTTCAAAACTATCTTAACAGGCTCAATCTGCAAAACACCAACATCATTGTCGTCAACAGCCCATAAGCTCTCTGGTACATCAATGAATTCTGGAGGCAAAGGTCTAGTCAGAAATTGCGAGGTGGAAGATTGCTGCGGTGAAATTGTCAAGCGTACTTCATCAGAAGAACAATAAAACACTGCATTTAATTCTTTTAACAAATTCAATCCCAGCAAGTTTTCCCTGCAATCCGAGGTCAATAAGAAAGGAGACTGGTCCGTAAAAGGACCCAAAGAAATAGGTACTGGCATAGAGACCAGACAAATAACTGGAGTACCGGAAAACCCTACAGAAACATTGGTTTGCCCTGACAGTGGAACGCTTGGAACCCGTGAACGATCAATGGAACACCTCTGCGCTCCAGTGTCTATCAAAAACTGATGTTTCCTATTTCCCACTATAATTTCAACGTAGGGACCTTTCTGATTGACGGGAATATGTGTAGGTTCCAAACCCTGCTTCAGGCAATCCTAACGAAACAGAATATTGTCAAAAGGAAGCTCTTCAGACAAATATGCAGCGGAAGGATGATCGAATATGTTCCTAGTATCCACACTCGGAGTCTGATTGTCCTGCGAAAAAGGTTGTTGAGGGTCCTGTGTGAACTGACCTCTACCAGGGCCCCCTACGCCCGGGCGACCTCTAGATCGCCTACCCATGTTATTATTCGACCTCTGTTGAAGGACGGGGCATTGTGCTCGCCAATGACCCTCTCGTTGACAATAAGCACATTGATTAATGTTCACAGGACCCAATGGCACATTCCCCTGTGGGACATACTGACCTCTAACCTGAGAGTTACCCCCTCTGGGGCCTCTAACAATTTGCTGCAATAGCACCTTTGTTTTTAAATCACCTTTCCGTTTTTCAATCCTATCTTTTTCATTGTTGACACGATTCTCATAATACTGAGCCATATGCAGTACGTCTGATTGCGATTTCGCCTGCCAAGCGCTCTCAGAGGACATAATCTGTGACTGGATGTCAGGCAGCAATCCACATACAAATTTGTCCACAAATAACCTTTTCCCAGACTCTGTGCCTATGTCTTGTCCACTGAAATCCGAAAATACCTGTTCGAACCGATTAAAGAACTCTGTAGCACCCTCAGACTTTCCTTGGACACAGGCCGTAAGCTTGTCCCATATAATTCTTTTTTCGGGAATTATGGTTTTTAATTTAGCAATGATTCTATCAGGCAAGGTTAATATCACCTGCTGTGGTCTTTCACCAGCTGGCCTTTCCACATTGAATCTAGTTAAATTCGCCCATTTATCTCCCAAACCGGGTACATCGTCAATAGTTCTAACTTGTTTCCATAAAACTACGGGCAGGAGTACTGGAAACAACAAATCAATGTCACCCAAGGTGACACACTGAGGATTGCAAAATAAATGGATTCCATCTCTTTATAGAACCCTGTCGGATTTTTCCTAATATCAGGATTAAACTGTCTAATGGTGTTCACTTCCTGTCGTGAAAACGGGACGTGAACAAACTGTGATACATAATGTGCGGGAATGTCCACAGCAACTATACCTCGTGCAGCATCGGCTGCAACCTCAACCTTCGGGACAAATATCGGAGGAACCTCTCTCATAGGCAACTGAGATGTAGGCAACTTCGAACGCTTACTAAGCAACAGAGCCAAATCGAGCGCTAAAGCAGTCGAAGAAGTGTCAAACGAAAAAGCTCTCTTTTAAATATTCAATATCTGTGGGACAACTAATCTTCCTCTTTACACAATCATCTTGCAGGTACTCTATCATTACCTGTATCACTTTTCTCTGCATTTCCAACGTATATTGACTATATGTGTCATATACCTAAACTGGAGTTATCGATATGTCTGAAATCCATCTAATCGCATCTTTCTTACAAATTCGCATTTCCTCCAATATCGGTTTACGACACGGAAGGTACCGTTTCTGTACATACATACTTTCCTCTTCATCATCCTCATTCCGTATCCTTTCTAACTCCTTTCTATATTCAAATAGCCTTTCGACATGCTCATTTACCTTCTCCACAGTATCTTTGGAAAGTGCTAAAGTATTTAGATCCCTTAACCCTTGCGGAACATCCTATTATTTAATCTTCCCCACATTATACATAACTGAATCCTCAAACCTTCAATAAAAACATTTTTCTCAGGAAAATTATCCGTATTAGAAAGTGTGGAAAAAACACTAGCCTGATCATCCTTCTCCATACAATGTTTAGCCCATGTAATTAACTCACGTTTCTTCTCCGGTGGTACAGTACTGCGAGTGACAACCTTCCAGCCTGCACCATGATCGATTACAAGCGGCCCAAGACCACTTGGAAGAGAGGGGATAGGCAAATTCAATGGAGGAGCTATAACTGGTGCGAGAGGAAGAGGCAGAGGAGCAGGTGGAGGAACAACAGTCAAAGGAATAGGAACAACAGCATGTTGAGCGGGAAAAGTAGAAATAACAGCAGGAAAAGGTACCGCAGCAGGAAGAGGAACATACGGAGGTGGCGCAGAGGCACCAGGCCTTCGTTCATTTAATATTTTCTCAAAAAACTCATCAGAATCATGGAGATCTTTGGAAGGATAGATTTTCTGAATACCAAGTGAAAAAGCCCTTTCCATATTTTTAGCCGACTCAGCCTGTTTATCCTGATCATATAATAATGCTTTTTCGGCAACCGTCTTTTCTCAAAACTACCATTGATTGGCCACTGAAGTTCGGAGGTATGTCTGATTTGTCTGTGCCAAATATCATTAAATACTATACTTCCAATGCCATGCTTACAGTACATAGTACATGCCGGCGACCCCTCCTGTGGTGCCGGACGGCTAAATTCCAAAGATTGTCTATCACTGCGGAATAATGCCCTAAAGCAGGTAGACAATTTCCCAGGCATATCTCAAATTCTTGGTGTTACCTGGTCAATAATTGCATCTGCAGATACAATGCGCCAAAATTCAAATTGCCAGGGTTAAATTAAGAATCAGGTCACGACTTACCTGGCCAAACTTAAGGAGGACCGATCGGTACTTCTAAGAATCTTACCTAACTAATCTTACCTCGTGTATGGTGATTTCGGCAAATCTGCCCGCCTCGATAAGTGGACCCTCGTCAAGATGCCGTATCAGACCACAGGCTAGTCATCCAGGGATCGGATCGTGCAGCGCTGCTGAGGTGTCGCGTCTTATCCAGGGGCCCCTTACTTTTGTACACCGTCTGATCCCAGTCCGATAGCAAGTGTCAACCTTCAACAATCCAGCATCAATCATGAGGGTCCCTATTCGGGCGCCAACTGTGAAAACAGAAACAAAATATTGAGGCTGAGTACAACAAAAGGAAATACACCAAACACAGGTTTCAAAGGAACATACAAAGTACTTTATTACTAGCAAATGCAATTACAAAACAGTGCAAAGTCAGATAGCTATCGGCCCTCAGTACAACACAACAACTCGAGCGTGGTTCAGTGTGTTCAGTGAGAGACTGTGCATTAGAATGCATTCGCTTTTTATACATTTTGTGAGCGCTATGGCCAACCCCTCTTCGGGTTAATATTCAACTTTATACATCACCAATTCTAGGGTTTGTGCCGAGTCTCAAATAACCGCATCTAACTGGTTCGTTCTTTATTACATGTAACAATAAGCGTATGCATTAACTGTGTATTCTAAGTTTCGTATTGCAGGTCTTCTTAAACATTAATACAATATAGTAAAACAGATGTTTTGTCCAATGTGTAAATACATTATCATAATACATACTCGTGGATTGGTTTACTTGCGCAAGTAATCCTTTGACAGATAGGTCAACGTAGCACGAGGTCTCAGTTCATGACCTCAACAAGTAGCCTGCAGGCAGATTAAAGAGTAGCGATGTACAGAAGTCGAAACAGCCATGTTGTATTTTGCAATGACATCGTCCACCATTTTAGCTCACAGGGTGACTTTTCCACATAAATCATGAAATGGTGGTTTGACCTAAAATGGCAGCCTACATAGATTAAAGGTCAGGACCTTGTAACACAGATCTCGCAAATGACTTTTGAGCAGCTTGGCGTAGGCCAATATTAATATATTTATTACAATAGGAGCCACGATATACTTTTTATTCCGACAAGAGGGGCGGTCCTATGACACTTCTTGTCCATATCTCATTGACCATTGCCACAGTGCTGGAAATGGAAATTATTTACTGGGGCATTGCGACCAATCAACTTCTGGGGCACCAGTGGTCCAGGGATGAATATCGGTTTCTAAACCATCAATCAGCCCCACACTTCAAGTACAACAGAAGGGATCCAAACCGATTGAAAACACAAGTAAAATATAATCCTCCATGTCCAATTTTGGTAACATTGACGGAGCAGCAGGGTTAACTGCACAAGGTCGTGAACCGTTGGTTAGTTGCAGCACAGCAAAAATACAATTCTTACCTAATGATAAAAGGTACTGTCCAGTCAAGGTTGTATACAAATATCTACTCTATTAATATTGGAACAGACAGTTCTAACACACTACAAAATACAACCCCCCCCTGTAAAGGAACACTTAGGACAGACATTTTCACGGTGGAAAGGGAAGCACTCTGGAAACTGACAGGAGGATAGTCGGTAAAGCAATCAGTCTTAACTGTTCAAGGTTATTTGGTTTCAGCAGCAGGGGATTATAAATGTCACTAGTGGCCTTTGGAGAAGGACGAACAGGACAGAACCACAATATGCCTGGTGCTTGAGATGATCTTGATGTTCGACAGCGTCAAGTCAGTACCAGGACACTTTACAGCTCCTGCGACAGAGTTCAAGACGGGAGACAGCTGCGGTTATCAGGCGGAAGGCAGTTTGGTAAGTGAGGCTGGACAGACAGCTGCAGGCTGGCCTACATGGCGACTCAGGGTCGACAATCTTTGTCTTTGCTCATTGGCCGATCTGGAATGCTGGTCTAGGTGTCTAGGATGGCTTTAGCGACTGCAGTGTGATAACAGTCAGCGGTGCAGCTGGTCGCGGGTTCAAGAGCTCGAATGCCTCAAAAATGTCCTTAAAAAGTGGACACGGGTTGATGCTTGTTGTGGCACTCCTTCTAGCTTCTTCGCAGGGCTTGTGTCGTCCTTTAAGGCAGACATTCCAAAGCTGAGGAGAGTGTTTGCAGGCAACGACCTTGTCCTTTGTTCAGAGACTCTCTGACACTTCCCACCTAGGAAGCTTGCTGGCAGAACCTAGCAGGGCTGTGTGCTGGCTGGGTACCAGTTTGGAGCTGCTGGAGGGGTCCTCTGAGTCTGGTATCTCCATCTGTTCCCTGGGAGATGTTTAGGGGAGGGATCACGCTTCCCTCTTGGAAATCCTGGCCTTTCTTCACTGGTGGAAGCTGTAAGGCAGACTGTACTTTCAACAAGTGTCCAAATGAATCCTCCTTCTTACTCCTTTCAAAGTTGTCAGATGATCTGCTAAGTGAGGGTCTCCATCTTTTTTAAATTCAAATGGGTCCCAGTGATTGTGCAAGCTAAGCCTACCTTAATGAACCAATCATGGGTCCTCACCAACAATCTTCCGTTATTCATTAGGTGATAACCAGAGTGCTTTGCAACAGGAAAGGTAAGGGGTGACGACATGTACTACTAAGTCCCTCCCATCTTACTGTCTGTTGTGGATCGAAGTGTCTCTCTGGTTATTTGAGCTCTCTGTGTCTCTTGATCACAGCACATGTCTCCCATGACGTTTGTGGTGAGAACAAACTTCTGCCTCCCTCAATTCACATACTTCTTCCCTCTGAAAGGGGGTTCCCTGCAGGAGTTGCCTACTGTAAACAGTTGTCCCAGACATGCCATTCACTACCCTTCTGTCTTGATATGGGCAAAATCTTCCTCGGGGCCAGCCCTTTGAGAGCAAAAAATACCCAATTCAGCCCAAAATACAGGTTCTATTGTGCTGAGCAGTGATCTCATGCTAGTGACAAATGACACCTTTCAATAAGTTTTAGTATTTATTCTAAACAGTGAATTTCATATACATTTGGGATTCAAGTTAGAGAAGATTACAAAGCACAAAACCTAGAGAAATGCAAAATATAGAGAAACATAGAACTTAGATAAACAAAGAAACATAGAGAAACATAGTCTTACGCCCCTTTGATCAACACTGGGAGACCCTGGCCCTCATAAGCTAGCTTTAAAAAGCCCCGCTCAGAGGACAGAGCTGAAGGAGTGCCGTCAGAGTTCCAAAATTCCGGGCACTTGATCTTGCACGAACCAAGTCCACAGGACGATCTCCCACCCGAGTCATGTGAGCATGTGTATTTTATAATCTCGTGCTGCCCGTCCGTGATGCACAGTTCCAGAACTTTCCCTGTGCAAAATATAGGCTGGCTCATGGAAAAAACCCAGCTCTGTTAATTTCCACTGTGCTTCCTCTGAGCCCCTCCCAGGCCCATCTGCGCGAAAGCTGAGGAATGTCTTATCAGTGCCTTCCCAGAGAAAAGGAGATTAGCTTGGGGCCATGCAGGGCTACCGTTAGTGAGGCAGAATATTCTAAGGGAAGCAGGGATGTATTAACCCCATCTGCAAGCTCTAAAAGGCATGCACTCATAGCTTAGTGTTTATAGCGCTTAAGACTGGCTATCTAAGCGCTATATAGGTGCCATAATGTTCCAAACACTCCAAAAATACCTATTAGCTACAGAGCTAGGGCCCTCTCCCTGCCTGTCTATCAACAATGCATAATGTGACCTATCACTCATACTAGGCCTGCATATTCCTTGTAGCTCACTACTGCATAATGGAAGTGCTACAACAGACTACTGTCAGCATTTTTAGCACATACTTTGAATACACTATTGGCTTTCAGCGGCTAATGCTGTCATCTAAAGCCCTGATTGGCAAGGTTGCAATTTTGTGTATCACTACATTCCACCCCTATTCAACGTGTGTGCGACAAATGCTGACTAATACACATCAATATAGTATTTAGTGCAGTGATAAAGACCTTGGGCTTTGCAAGAGGTTTAAGCAAACTACCTTCTAGCGGTTAGTTAGCGTGGCATGCAAGGTTAGTAAAAACACTACCTAAACAAAAATGTACACAAAGTGAACAGTGACATATACACTTGCCAAAACCTGGCCTACACAAAAATACCTACACAAAGTGAACATGGACATTTACTCTAGCCAAAACCTGGCCTACACAAAAATACCTAAATAATTATTGTATAACTGATTGTCAGTTAAAAAGCAGCATGCAGTTGGAATGTCAAGGCAATCCAGTGTAGTCTAATCTACAATGCACTATTGCATTTATGTATGGTTACCAATTCTAAAACCTGGCAGCCTTTAACTCTAAGGGCCTACCCTCCCCCCTGATCCCAGGGCATTCAAACGTGACTATGGGCTGTGTGATTAGACACTTCCCCCATGTATGTGGAACCCAACCAGAAACCATCTAATTTCGTGAACAAGGTGAACCCATGGGCACCAGGTTATCTAAATAAAAACAATTCTACTAATTTACATCAAGCATGGCATGTGTTATTCATGCAATCAAAAGCAAGCAATTTAATCCATATGTATGCTGGTAACTGTAGCTCTGCGTGCCAGTGTGTGGAGGATGGTCGCCCCCACTCAGTAAAAAGCCAACACCTGCTGATTAAACAATGTTTGCCATACAATGCATCGTGTGTATTTAGCAGTCTTGTTGACCTGCTCTATGGCAGAAAAAATGTCTTCATACCTAAAATTCTGCCATCTTCAGTGGTTGCCAATACTTGTAGCAGTGTTGGGCGTATCAATGGACCCCACTAGGCTAGAAGTTCTATAGCAGAGCTGGCATCAGAACCCATAGTGGCTAGCTTATTGTGCACAGTTTCTATGTCACAAGCATATAAAGCTCCTGCAATTAATGAATCTAGCTCCCTAGCTACGCACACTCTAGTGATGGGCCATAGAAATGGACTCCATTTGTAGCAGCTTGGTAGTACTAAGGAAACATTGCCTCATGATAAATCTATGTCTAAGTGTATCACTGTAATAATGGAGGTGTGCATTACCAGCCTACAATTTACATGTTGCCTTAATACTGGAAAATCTAACATGTTCACAGTGTCTACCTATTGTGTCTTGGAGAATACCCTTCTTCAAGTGGGATATCTACCATATACAATATTAGTTTTTGGCCACAAACACCATACTACCCTCCGGCAGTGGCTGTTTCATCACACCATTGTGTAAAATGCATTTAGTCAAATTATAGTCCATAAAATCTTGGCGAGAACACTCGCTGCAGTTCTTGGTCAGAAAAACATCACATTAAACAAATCGTTGTATCCATTCACTGAAACATTTGGGCCTATGACTTCATAGACACCAGTCATATGAGTCAGTGACAAAAGATGTCTGACAATGTGCCAGGCCAGTACGCTAGCAATTCCATGTGGATACTCATTTGTAGCGCTTTTCCAAAGAATTAGTCCAAATGTCTACAATGAAAAGGTGACTCTTTGCATTAGTGTGCTGGAGACAGCTGTCCCCACAAAAACATGAAACTGGTTGGTTTAACAAAAACCGTGTCACACACTGTGTCATAAAATCAAACATCAAGTCAGTCATGGTTTCATTTACCTGCCTTAAGCTGGCTGTAAAGTATCCAGTGTTTCAAAGGTTACCATCTCAAATTAGAGCTCACACACTTGGCAGCATTACTTCAATTAAGGATCTTAACCTACGCACAGGTGACTTTGATGTGCGCACTCATCTTATCTCAAAATAAATTACGCTCCTGCTTGCATAATTCTGCTGCCCCAACAATTCATAAATCATTTTCCTGCCTACGTGCAACGTAGAAGTTTTTTTTTTTTTTTTTCAAAAAGCAAAGCATCTCTGGTTAAAGCAATTCAGTTGGAAGAGCAAAACCATTTCGTTTTTTCAGATTCATCTCAAAAAGTGCATTTAAAAACCATTTTTCAAGGTGTTAGCATTCAAGTGCTGTGTCACAGCTGTTTGTGGTGCATGATGTCACAGTCCACAACTCATTGTCCATAGTCCTTTAAACAAGAAAGGCAAGACATGTCAATTAAGTTATTTCCAGCAACTGAATCATTTGAATGTGCAGCATCAAATATTTGATAACTAGCCAAGTCTGCACCATGCCAGTTCAGCAAAAGTTATTACTCTGTTGGACACCTTTCGCAGGTTGCAGAACAAATGTCCTCATAGGTCATGCATGCTAGCAGCATTGAGTGCGGTGCAGGACACGTTTAAAGTTGACTCGCTTTCTCTGAGCACAGTTTGCTTGACTGATCAGTGTCACCCACAAATTGAATACATCTACATCTGTCAATGGTGCGCTATTGTCTTGCTTTTTTGCCTAGGCAAAATACAAACAGAAATGTTAGGATGCCATTAAAAGTACAATGTCATTATTCATCAATATCAGCGTTATCCACCCCTTCCCTGAACACCACCCCAATCTTCAGAAGTCTCACCAGGTAACTACACACTTTATCATTGCTACTGCAATTATTTATCACCCTTCTGCATGTTTCTGGGGGCTTATTTACACTCAACCATACGGGGTGTAACTGCCTAATCACAAACTCATTTGTGCAATGCGATCATAGTTGGTCAATGGTACCTCAGACTGATCTGTGCTTTTACAAAAGCCATATAATAAGTACCCAGGTCGCACAATGCTTTTCTTTTTCACCAAAGCGATCACGAATGCCAGGCGCCAACTTGCTTCCAGTGTCTCATGATCTTGATTTAGTTTGCCCTGCTGGCATCACTCCATTTTTCAAAGGTAAAGTCTTTCAGTCCAATACCGCCTGCAGTTGTACAAGCAGCTTTGTTTATTTTTCTCCATACAGCTAGTGTCTTTCAAGCCTCTGGTTTTTCACTTGTCATTTTCTTAAAGGGTGTTTGCTAAGTTCTTGGACCACCCCTTTGAGCGCGATAGTCTAAGTCAGTTTCTTTTGTTGCTTCAACAAATCATTCATTCTTGCACTAAGCCGTGAGGCTTCTGGATCATGGCTAATGTGCAGTGTTCATGTTGTACTCCAAAGCCCAGCTCTGCATGTTGTCTCTTGCAAAACGGCTAAGCGCTTTTTGTCAGTTTTGCTTCCATCTGGAATGCCATAATGTCTTTGTCAGTTACTCCAGCCCTGGCAATGTAGCTTGCATTTTGCCAGCTGTGTATTTTCTCTTCTCAAAGCGCCTAGAGGTTTCTTCTCCAGTGCACAGCGCTTTACTTCAGTTCACATCACATGGAGCACTGGGATGCAGCTTGCACAGCAATAGCGTTTCACTTCACATCACATCACATGGTGCATGGGAATGCGGTTTGCATGGCAATGTCTGTTGGAATGGGCAGCTGTCTTTTCTTAGCCCATTCACAGATGCACAGGTTCCCCAAATGTTCAGATGTGATGTGCCCATCTGCCATCCTGCATGCAGCCTTTGTTTTCCTTCCAGTGTTACTGGGCAAATTCTTTACTTCTGATCAGCATTTCTGTCTTTGCACCCCCTCTCCTCAGTTTTTTGCTCACGCTGCCGGTGTCTCTCACAGGGGATGGAACGCAGGAATGTCATTGTTTATCTTTCGCGCAGCAAGCTTATCTCTTTGCTCTATAACTCTTAAACTGTCGCGGCTTCAATGGAAAGGCACTCGTTTCAGACAGTTCATCCAGATTAACTCTTTCTTGCACTGTTCCAGCAACTCAGAAAAGCTCTCATATCTGCCATCATTTCATTAGACAGAAGTGCAGTATTCTGTTTTTGTTTGCCTTCCTGCACCTCGCCCAAGACAGCTTCAAGGCACAAGCTCTGCACACACAGCAAGACTCTTATTTTCAAAAGAGGCACTTTTTCTTCTCATCAGATTCTACTCCATGTAATTTAGCAAAATGTCAAAGCGTCTTTTAGCCTGTTTTAAACTGATTAATGTCTCATTTAAAAGCATACGTTTTTTTTTTCTCTCCTTTTTCCTCGTAACCTTGTAGTTTGGCTTCACGAGCTCACTCCAATGCAATGTGCGATCTTTCAAAAGAACCCGCAACCCACTAAATCTTTGTGCTATCTTATCACACACAGATTTTTTCATTCTGTTGTACCATTGCCAGAATATAACCACTTATTTCAGTGCATTTAAAAAATGCCATGTTTAGTGCAGCTCCCTGCACGGTTTTCCTGCAAGAACAACCCACACTCCCTATATTGCTTGTGGGCTGTTAAATGTGTCAACAACATTTTTCACCATGTATCACAGTTAACAGGTCACTATTTCCAAACATGCATCACTTATAAGGCAACAGTCCAAATCCATGGCATATCGTGGGAACAGTCAAAAAAAATACTCCAGGGGCAATTTAGAGGCAATTTAGAAAAATATAAATTGTTTTTTCCCCCAAACCATTGCAAACTGATTCTGAAATTTCAAATCAATATACAAAAATCGAAAATCCAAATAACATTCACTCACTTCCTTTTTTAAGTGAGTCTCTCACCCATTATAAGCATGGCACAGCTCAAAATGCAATATAACCATTTTAGTGTGTTTTCTTTAAACAGAAAGTACCACCACTAGCACATGGAATTTACAGTTGCCAAAAGAAAAACAAACCCTTTAGGCTCTCAGCACAGATGTTACTCTTTCTCCTAAGCACGGCTCATTCCCCACGTTATTTTTTCAGGAATGTCAACACTTCAAAAGCATACATCAAAAAGCGAACCTTCGCCTCCGAACATTACAGCCCCCCACTCGCTAGCACACTGGGGCTGAGTCAATGGTTAAATTACTATTCACAATTTGCATGTCAAATCCTTGCAACTATTTTTCCCTGCCCTCATGACAGAATAGAGTTGAGAACTCCGTCTCACTTTGCATTTCAAATTACAACTTTAAACTGGCGAAACCGCATGATAAAATTCTTTCCTAATTGAACATACATCTTTCTTGACCATTCATCGGAGCGCTTTAAACAAAGCCATTTCCCGCTTGTTTATCGCCTTGTACTCCCTGGCTCCATTCCCAAGCAATAAGTCAGTCACGACTGATTTACTGAAGGGAGTCTTAACCACACAAGCTATCGGCCACGGCAAGCCGACACAACGCTGCTGTCTTTTGAAGTCTCAGAGCTGCAGTGAGACCACCAAGGAAATGCGACAGTCTGCTCCTCACTCTACACTGTGTTCTCTCACACAATTTGTCATTTCACAACAAGGCACTGCTCTGCACAAATCCCACAAAGCTGCCACCAAATGTCTTGATATGGGCAAAATATTCCTCGGGGCCAGCCCTTTGAGAGCAAAAAATACCCAATTCAGCCCAAAATACAGGTTCTATTGTGCTGAGCAGTGATCTCATGCTAGTGACAAATGACACCTTTCAATAAGTTTTAGTATTTATTCTAAACAGTGAATTTCATATACATTTGGGATTCAAGTTAGAGAAGATTACAAAGCACAAAACTTAGAGAAATGCAAAATATAGAGAAACATAGAACTTAGATAAACATAAAGAAACATAGAGAAACACAGTCTTACGCCCCTTTGATCAGCACTGGGAGACCCTGGCCCTCATAAGCTAGCTTTAACAAGCCCCGCTCAGAGGACAGAGCTGAAGGAGTGCCGTCAGAGTTCCAAAATTCCGGGCACTTGATCTTGCACGAACCAAGTCCACAGGACGATCTCCCACCCGAGTCATGTGAGCATGTGTATTTTATAATCTCGTGCTGCCCGTCCGTGATGCACAGTTCCAGAACTTTCCCTGTGCAAAATATAGGCTGGCTCATGGAAAAAACCCAGCTCTGTTAATTTCCACTGTGCTTCTTCTGAGCCCCTCCCTGGCCCATCTGCGCGAAAGCTGAGGAATGTCTTATCAGTGCCTTCCCAGAGAAAAGGAGATTAGCTTGGGGCCATGCAGGGCTACCGTTAGTGAGGCAGAATATTCTAAGGGAAGCAGGGATGTATTAACCCCATCTGCAAGCTCTAAAAGGCATGCACTCATAGCTTAGTGTTTATAGCGCTTAAGACTGGCTATCTAAGCGCTATATAGGTGCCATAATGTTCCCAACACTCCAAAAATACCTATTAGCTACAGAGCTAGGGCCCTCTCCCTGCCTGTCTATCAACAATGCATAATGTGACCTATCACTCATACTAGGCCTGCATATTCCTTGTAGCTCACTACTGCATAATGGAAGTGCTACAACAGACTACTGTCAGCATTTTTAGCACATACTTTGAATACACTATTGGCTTTCAGCGGCTAATGCTGTCATCTAAAGCCCTGATTGGCAAGGTTGCAATTTTGTGTATCACTGCACCTTCATACAGAGGGGTGGGCAGATCCATGGGGCCTTTCATATTTTAATTTGGCTGGCCATGGCCGGAGGAAGGTGTTGCCTTCCCCTTTCCTAAAATGCTTTGATGTACCTATGGCTGCCACATTCCAGCTGAATTTGATAGGGAGGACTGTGCCTATAGGTTGTGTCCCCCCAGAGGACACTTGACTATGTGTTTGTTGTGTGGTGAGCAGAGGAAAATGTGTGTGCGTTAGCCCCACACATTTTCTGATGTTGATCTCCCATCATTCATTTTCACTACAAAACTTCCAAAAAGCCCAGGCGAGTGCACATTCCTAGTGCGAATGGCCGAATTCCTCACAGGGATCCCACAAGTGACTGGGGGAGGAGATTCAGGTTGGTAGATGGCGGGCAGCATTTGTTTAACACCCCCCGCGCTCCCAACACAAATTCAAATTTTGCTTTCGGGAGAGGTTAATCTTAAAACCATTGAAAATATCATGAGGGGAGCATTTCATTTCTGATAATGCTGCAAGCAAAATTTAAACCTTGCACAGTTTTAAATAAAAACAACTTTAGCTAAATATTTTATTTTGTGCAGCTTGCTATCCTAACAAGCACAGTTTTCAGGCAATCTGTCCTGACCCTCAAGTGATTTTTTGGTTAAGTGATTCAACTGGTCCTGGTGTCATGAGTTCGAATTCCTTCTCAGTAATGTTGAAGTCAATAACAGAGAACGTATTGAAAACGTCTAAGCAGAGCAACACACAGAAATACTCGATGGTGCACATGGATTTCCTGGATCCCAGATCTGGGCAGACAATTTTTGCTGGATCCCAGATCCGGGAATATCAAGCCCAATGGCCAGCACTGAGTGCCCAGGGTATGAACATCACAAAGGTCTGCTTGAAATCCAATGTTGCAGGCGGTTGGAGCCTCCATTCCTAGCATGCTGACTGACTAGAGATCTAGAATTTGTGAGAACAAGAAGCACAGAATGGTTAATTTGCATTCCACATTTCATGAGTATCAAAGGTGAAATCGTGATTTAATCATTTTTGATCACACGCTTTTTTCTTCGTTGTTGCCAGTCTAGCATGCTGTTCTTCATGGGCATGGCTTTAGGACGGGGGAGGGGGTGGATGTGTGTGTGTGAGTGAGTGTGTGAGAAGATACCGCCTCTAGTGTTGTGTCTCATAGATTGTAGGGGGTTATGTTGGGCTAGATATCAGGTTTCCTATGATCAGCTCACCAGATGAGCTGTCATGACTGTGGTGCCCCATCACAGCATTCTGTGGTGCTCTCAAAAGGTTTTAATTGTCTGGTTTTGCTTCATTCTGTAGTTCTTGTTTGTAAGTGCAGAGATGCAAAACAGATAGCAATTAATGGGAAACGATGAAACAGGGTCAACTTAAGTGATCCTTTTTAGTATTTTACTCAAGTGCATCTAGAGACAACTAGTGTAGTCAAAAACTAATGCTGAGAGGATGAAGATGATGCATGGTTACTTATACATCAGTGCTTAGCCTCTCGACAGGCTGTGCTGTGCAGGCATGTGTGTCCAATGTAAAACAGGACATGGTCCGCATCCACCATTTGTCATTCATGCTGTCATTGAGATTTTGCAAGTTATTGTTGGTAGCATTGTGGATTAAAGTCACATATCTGACTCTTTTGTCACATTAAAATGATTTGTGTCAGGTTAATGGGATGCAGAAGTGGTCTGACATTCAAAAGCACTGCCCCACGCCCCATTTCCGACACAAACACTTTTGCATGAAACACAAGAGAAAGGACTAACACCAGAGCTGTTTACCTGACATGCCCCTATACAAGGGTCATGCAAAGGCAGGCAATTCATCAGAATCAAAAACACCTTATGACCCCTTCCTTTCCCCACATGGATAAAAGGTGGAGCAAGACAGCACAGTACGAGCACGGCAAACAGCACGACGAGACAGCTAATCGGGAGCGGCAGTTCAAGAGAAAGGGAAAGGCGGCAGGAATCAAGAGAGTGGCAAGGAGTGAATAACCTTGCCTTTTTCATCCCAGGCCCGTGGAACCTTCGAGGAACAAAACCTAAGACAGCGAACAATAGCAGAAGTGTTTTGCAGCAGATGTCAATGGTACACGGGGCAATCCTACGCTTAAAAGCAGGAGCAAGGGAAGCTCCCGTGACCCTGGTACCTGCCTTGACTCCAATGAAGAAGAGAAGCCAAGCGGTTCAGCACAGCCAGTGAGTCAAAGGGGAAACGATAAGAACCACGCTGTGTTGAGTGAGAATCGTAAAATGGCAAGTTTGAACCAAGTTCTATGAACTGTGAAAAGTGTTGATGGGAGACCAGTTGCAGAGGGAAACCGGCACCATGTGGGTGCTAACTCAAGAGACTCTGGTCAATCCCTGTCTGAATGAAATCACAGTAACCAGAAGGCTATAGTAGAGTAGCCAAGTTAGGTCAAAGTGGTCACACAGGAGGTCAAGCAAAATCCCAGTACAGTCAAAAGCCTTTGACCTAAGAACTGTGAGAAAGCAAGGGAAATGAATCCCGCAAAAAATTGTGAATGTGAAGTTGGCAAGGGTATCCCAACCAAGGGATGCTGATGAGAAGGGGGCAAGTCTAAAGTCCCAAGAAACAGTGTGTTGACAAGGGTGAACCCAGCCGAGGGATGTACACTATGAACTGTTTGTAAAGACGCTGAGAAACTAAGGGAAGAGAAATCCCACAAAAGAGAAGAGTCAAGAAGGGTCCGAGCCCAACCGAGGGAGATCCAGGGGTGAAGTACTCACCCAAGCACTGACAGTCAAGAGGGTTCTGAGCCCGACTGAGGGAGATACAGGGGTGAAGCTATCATCCAATGTTCAGTGAGAAGAGAACTGACATGTACAATGAGGAATACAATACATGAAGGGTCATTGCCCAGAAGAGGGGGATGCAGGGGTAAAACCATCACCAGTGGCTAACAATTGAGAAGGGTCAGTGCCCAGAAGAGGGAGACCCAGGGGTGAGTCCATCACCCAAGAAATACATAGAAAATAAATTTGTGTTGGTTTGTTGTTTTGTTATTGCAAAAACCTATCAGGCCCTCCGAACCAGGAGACTCAACCACTGAAAGCCTTGATACCGATAAGAACTGTTTAGGGGTCAGCGCCTGGAAGAGGGGGATCCAAGGATGTAAAATCCTCACCTCAAGTGAAACCAGGAAACAAACTTTCATTTGTTTAAGAGAGTTTTGTTAGACCCTCAAAGGCAAGAGACTTTTATTAGAAATGAGACTTGGCCATCAAGGCTCCTGATAAACTGGAACAGAACTGTCGACTCATGCTAGGGAAGCTTGAGTGTGTGCTGTGCTCCAAGATCCCCCATTGCCCTGTGCTCAAAATGTGGGGAAGGAAGGCCGAAGCTACCGTATCCTGACCTATTATTTATGAATACTTCTTTCATTTCTTGAAAACAATCCCATACACTTTTTGTATTAGTTGTTAGGCTTGGCAATAGGTTTCTTAGTAGAAGCCCTTTTTATTTTTGGCACAACGCCACTAGGACTGTCTTATTTTGTTCATTTGATGGTCGACCCTTGCTCCCATCTTAAATTTAGGTTTAGATTAGGCGTTTTTCCAACATGCATACAGCATTTCTTGTTCAATAAATACCCTTGAACTGTGATCACTTGTGTCTGTCTTAATTGTTGCCACCATAAGCTCCTCACATATGGTGTCCGAAGTTGGATATGATTCAAATGATAAGGAAAACCCATGCTAATAATTGTGGTGCCACCCGAAGGGGAAAATAGAATAGTTGATCTTCTAGAGTCTGACCATAATCACACACACCTGACGGCCCTTTTCCTTCCCCACAGGGATAAAAGTTGGAGCACGAGTGCACAATACGAGCAAAGCAGACCGCCCAATGAGAGAGCTTATCCAGTATGGCAGTTCAAGAGGAAGAGAAAGGTGGCCACAACCGAAAGGGTAACAAGGAGAGATGCGATATTGCCTTTTCCAACACAAGCCTGTGAAACCTCCAGGGCAGGAATTATAAGACTGTGAACAATAGCCAGCGTGTGTTGTAGAAGATGCCAACAGTACACAGGGCCCTACTCCACTAATAGCCAAGCCGGGGAGAGACACTTGCCACTCTGGTACCATCCTTGACTCCAGAGACAAGAAAATCCAAGCGGTTTATCACAGCTGGTGAGTCGAGGGGAGAGCCGATAATAAACTGAGCTGTGTTGAACAAAAGTAGCAAACGGCTAAATGAAGAAAGTACAAAGAACTGTTAATATGAGAGGGGAAAACCAACTACAGAGGAGTCAGGCACCACGTGGGTGCTCACTCAGGAAACTCTGGGCGATTACCCTTTTGTTGCAACTATCGTTACCAGAAGGCCTTGGGAAAGTTGGGAGAAAGGGGCAAAATGGTCATACAGGGGTCTAGTTAATTCCTCTTTACAGTTGAAAGTCTTTGACCAGCAGATGATTATAAATCTAAGGGAAGTGAATCCTGCATCGTAAGAAAGTAGAAGGAATTGTGTGATTGACAAAAGTTGGCAAGAGTGAACCCGACGGAGGGATGCCAATGTAGAGGGGGCAAAGCCTAAAAGTCCTGATGAACAGTGTGTTGACAAAAGTGAACCCGACGGAAGGATGTCCACAGTGAACTGTTTAAAAAGACATAAATATTTATGAATGCCATAAGCGACGTTGATTTGGAAAGCCGTAGTGAACCCGATGGAGGGAGGCTAACATCTGAGCCCGGAAGAGGGAGATCCAGGTGTGAAAAGGCATCACCCAACATGCAAACAGAAAGTAACTTTTGTTTATTATTTTGGAACACATCAGGCCCTCTGAGGCAAGAGACTTTTTGTAGAAAAGAGACTTAACCACTAAAGGTCCTGATACCTCAGAGCAGAACTGTAGTCTCGTGCTGGGGAAGCTGAAACGTGTTCTGTGCTCCAGAATCCCGCCTTGCCCATGCACAACATTTGGGCAAGGGAGACCCCGAGTACCGCATCCTGACTTATTATTTGTGAAATTTTCTTTCTTTCCTGTGAATCCTATCCCACGCCCTTTTGTATTTAGTTGTAAGGACTGGCAATAGGTTTTTCTTAGTATAGGCCCTTTTTTTTGACCAGACACCACTAGGACTCCCTTATTATTATTTGATGGTTGTAGCTTGCTCTCATCTTAGATTTAGGTTTAGATTAGGCGTTTTTCCAAAATGCATTTACAGTTTAATAAACACCCTTCAACTGTAATCTGTCTTTACCATTGCCACCATGAGTTCCTTACAGTATTCAATATTGGCCGTGGTATTTTCCCCAGTACTTGCCAGCTTTTTCATGATTCATTATTCCTTCAAAATCACTTGATAATTTATTCACAATTCCTTATTTCTTCATTCGGGTTCTAAACCTTCTTGTTATGCGCTTTTCGCATGTGCGTAAACATTAAATGTCTTTCATTTACTGCAGAGCACCCTGGTATAAGTAGTCTCTCTATCATACACACAGGAGCTCCTCAACTTCTCCAGGTGCTTTTGGGGTGTTCTTTGTTCCGCTCTCTACTCCTGCATAGGCGTCGGGAGTTACACCGAGCAACGCTCTCTTTTGAAAAACATTCCGGCAGCGTCCTGCAACATTCAGCAATGCTCCGCGTTCCCCAGCTCCAGATGAGAACACATAATGCCGGCAGGTGTTGGGGTTTTGGTCCTCTCACATCCCACTCAGGTCGCAGCACCTCTTTTCTCCCCTAGGAACACACAGCATCCTCTCTACCAGTCCTGCTCCAGCCTGCTTCTTGCAACACGTCTGCCACTTTCTCTCCCTGCGTTGCTCTGTGGGCCTGTTTATTTTGCACCTGTAGCCTCTCAAAAGGTTGCAGGTGTGAGTAGTTTGCCTGACCCTCATAACACCAATTGACAGGACATACCTGATCCTGTATAGACATCGTCCTCGTCTCAGTACTAAAGTGGTGAAACTGACTATAAGTGTGCATTACTCTTAGTCACCTCTTCCTTATCCCCGTCCTAAAGGGATACACTTTAAGTTCATAGGGTGTGTGTGGAAGAGATATGGGCGGACAAAACCTTAAGACAGAGGGTGAAGGGTGGGATTCATTCTCATAGGGAAAAGGGGGTACCATGTCTCACCTGCAGACACCCTCTCCCCACTTCCCAAGTGTCCTCCACCCAGGTGATCACCCCCTAACATATCCACCCCCAAGGGTCAGGATCTAAAAGCAATGGCCTTACCTTGGCCACCTGGGTGGAAGATCCAAGGGGAGTAGATGCGAGGATGCCCTCAGGTTTCTCACAAGAGCCACTGATAGGATTCAGGCAATTTAAAAGTCACATCCAACATGGCTGGGAGAGAGCCCGCTGCCTGGAGAAGTCCCGAAGAACAAAGATTGCTGAAGAGAAAGGGGAACGGGAGCAATAGAATGACACAGGGAGAAGGAGCCCCTTGTCACGCTGCTCAAAGCAACCTTCCGAATGAGCTCCGGCCTGTATGTGCCTGGTCTCACTGCAATTCATCACTGGATGGCTCTCTGTTGCCTCATGCTGAATTCTTCAAAAATAGAAGTCCCCTTTCTCCCAGCTTCCAATGCCATCCTTCCCCGCCCCTCTCTCCTTCCCTCCTGAAATTCTTGCTCCCATAATCAAAGCTCGAAATCTATGGGTCCTCTTTGATAATGGCATAGACTGCAACAATGTATCACTACCACTGCCTCTGCTTCTCACGTTAACCTCTTCAACATTAGGACAATTCACCTTTTTCTTACTAACCACTCTACGAAATATCTAATCTCCACTCAGCAAACTGGACTACTGTCCAAGTCTACTCTCTGTCCTCCCTCTCTACTTCTTTCTCCTTAAAGGCAAAATCCTCAATTTTGATATATGCACTCTCTAGAAGCTTCCAAGATCCTCCCCCACTTCTACCTACTGACATTATACGGGTTGTCTCGCCATGCACAAAAGCTCTCTGTTTAAGTTCCTTCTCCTAGTCTACAAAGCTATCAATGGTCTTGCTCATCAGTGCCTGCCTGATTGTTTTTCACTTTACTCACCATCCCATTCTCTCTGATCCTCTTATCCTCTCAACCTCATTGCCCATACTCTACCTGTGCCTCCTGTTGCTTCTGCTCTTTCTCCTTACTCACCCTGCTCCCCTCGAACCCACTACCCATAACAATCAAAGCCAGCCCAATTGTGAATCTCTTCAAAGCTCAGCTTAAACGTCACATACTTGCTCCCTCTGCCCTCACACCCATCCTCCATACCCGATTCCACCACTGCCTAAAGTGATGCCTAATAATGTAATTTTGTAAATATAATTAGTACTCCTCTTTAGTTTGAAGCACTTTGTTAATGTTACCTTTGTAAATCACCTGTTTTCTTATATTCCTTTTGTTTCTGTTTTTTTGTTGTTGTCCCTAGTATATGTAGTGATATTTTTACACCATCATAAGCTGGCTCATTACTTGTTCTCATGGTTATGCTATTGTACAGGCACCCTTCATGGGAATACTTCCGCCATCTGTAAATGTGTTATTGTATTTATGTTCAAAATTATCATCCCTGTTTTTCAAATAAATGGAAATGCAAAATACAAAACTCCTGAGTCAGATCCTGGCAAACCCTCTTGTGTGATTTTTTAACCCTATAAGAGAAGGTGGCGTCCTTTTGTAAAATATTTGTATAACTCTGATATTGGCTAACACAGAGATATGACAGACCAATCTAATACCCCCATTTGTACAATCCTACCACAGAATTCAGGACAAAGAACAGACAGTAGCGTATTCGTTTAAAGAATAGTTCAGATTCAGTAAACTAGCTCTCTAGCCTTACCCTGGACATCACCACAATCTGTATATATTCAAAATGAATACAAATGTCACATTCCCATTTGAATCTCGCTATCACAAGTCCTCAATGGTATTCACTTTCAATCACTAAGTCTTCCTCCAAATATGCTGTATTCTACAAAATACTCAGCATTCTAAATATTTATGTTCAGCGTTAACTACTTTATAAACGTTACTCATTTCTCACTAGAATATTTTCCATATTGCAAGTATGGTTAAACATTTGATTTTCTCCCACATCAATACAAGTATGATACTGGAGAAAGTTCTATCAATCAACAGCCAAAGTATGATATGATAATGATATGAAATGGCATTTATAACGCGCCTATACACAAGTGTTTCAACGACGACGAGGCAAGGGAGGGGGAACAAAGGGGGACAGACAATGATCCTACTAGGCTAGGTGTCATTCAGATCGCGCAAGTGGGAGGGAAGGGAGGAAGGGAAAGCGCAGTACATGGGAATAGATAATAACTATAGTAAAATAACAGGCAGCATGTTGCAAGTGCATGGGTAAGTGCGGACATCAGCTATCGAGGTCTGGTAGGGGGACTGTAGGGACACAGAACAGTCCCCAAGTGTGGGGGTTGCCAGTGTGGTGTGTGATTCTGGTGGGGGAGGGACCTGGGCCCGGGATCAGAGGGTGTCCAGGTAGCCAGTGCAGTATTGGTTTCAGCCAGGAGGTCAGCAGAGAAAAGGGGGAGAGAAAGCAGAAGCAAAGAGAAAGGCTTTGAGGTGCTTCCGGAACCAGAGATGGTTCTCCTCAAGTTTTAGGGAGGCTGTTCCAGAGGGATGCACCAGCCGAGCAAATGAAATCTACCACCAACTCGTTTTCTTGGAGAAACGACTGACCCCGAGGGAGTTGAAGGCAGATGAGCGAAGAGCTCGAGAAGGAAGATATTTAGGAAGAGTGAGTTGAAGGTATTGAGGCCCGTATACCCCAGAAGGCCTTGTGGACGATGCAGAGTGTTTTGAACTTTATCTTCACAGCCACTGGGAGCCAGTGTAGAAGTTTCAGTCCTGAAGAGATACGATCCCTGGGCTTGAGGCCAAGGACAAGTCTTGCAGTCCTGTTCTGGATGAGTTTTAGAGGGCGGAGAGTAGAAAGCATGAAGAGGCTATTGCAATAGTCCAACCTAGAGAGAACCAGAGGTCTGGAGACAGTGAGCTTCTGGGGGAAGGAGAGGAAAGGCAGAATACCTCTGAGGAGGTGCAGCTGGTAGTGTGACTTCTTGGAGATGTCAGAGATGTGAGGAGAGAAGGAGAGTGTGGAGTTGAAGATGACCCCAAGGTTTTTGGCCTTGTAGGTGGGACCAGGAAGAGGACCAAGAGAGGCCAGCCAGAGAGCAACAGGAAAGGAGGGAGCGGGTGTGCCGATGAGGAGAATCTCAGTCTTACTGGCATTAAGGCACACCACTCCTGGATAGTAGACAGACAGTCAGAGATGAGGGAAGGATAGGAGGAGGCTGAGGGTAGCCTGAAAGTGAGCTTGGTGTCATCCGCATAGCACTGAAAGTTGGGGCAGAGAGCGGCGATGCGGTGGGCAAGTGCATATAATGCGAAAACTCCACTGTGCATGTCTGAATGTATTAGCCACATGACATATAGACAATGACTGTCTATCATAGGAGTATGAGTTAAGACATGCACCTTGTAACGCTCACCTGATTCCCGCAGAGGCGCCGGTCTTGACTGGGTGAATGCTGTATTTTCAAAGGTGATGTGTAACACACGGTTGGCTCTTTGGGCTGGACCTCTGTGCACTGTATGTCTGACTCGAAGAGTAAGATGTCTGCAGATAGAAAATATGGGATTAATGAACTGGGGTTATTGGGTGCCTCTCTCCTCTTCCCTTTCTCTTCTCCTGTAGAACCCCAAAGGTTAACGCCCTCACCTTAGGTAAGTGAACGCCAAGCTCTCCATCTGCCTCGGGGCAGGGTGCCGTAACCAGTTTCTTCACTGGATAAGGGTGCAGGCCTCTTGACCTCAGAGGGCTGCTGTCCGTCGTTAACTGCACGAACGGTAAGTTCTGGGCACTTCAAATGTCTTAAAAGTCTTTTGTAATGATATCACTTGTTTTGCAGGGTTCCGGCGATGGAGGATGGCGGGCTGATGAGAGTTGAGGATCGAACCCGCGTGAGGAATAGAAGCGCCTGGAAGCACGTAAGTAAGCGCTTGTAGCCTGCTTCACGATGCGCACTAACTGTCCCTTTTATCTTGCAGGTACAAGTTCGGAGCTTTAGAGAAGCTGAAGGGTACTGGAATACCCACTGGATTCGGCGTGGGAAGGAGGAATGGCACGTGAGTAATAAAGTTGCCCAATGTCTTTAAACGCACCTTCTTTTGTCTTTCAGATGCGGGATGCAGCGCCGAAGGCCTCCGGAGCGTGCGAAGAGCTGGTAAGCTTTTGTCTTTCAGATGCCGGAATGCAGTGCGAAGACCTCCGGAGCATGCGAAGAGTAGGTAAGCCTTTGTCTTTCAGATGCCGGAATGCAGCGCGAGGCGTTGGTGACAGCCGATGGACCAGGTAAGAGTTGTGCTGCCACTGAAGACCGTAGTGCTAACCTGTTCTTTCTTTGTCTTTACAGGTGCTGCTGAAGACTGGATTCCAGGATGGTAAGCCTTTGTTCCCTTAGGCCCAGGATCAGAAGCAGAAGACACAATGAGCATTCTGCTGCAGAGAATGCAGAATAACACAAAGCAAGATTCATCCATCGGGTGTGGTTTAAATAGCCTCCTGTAGTGCTTAGGTGTCGCCTTCCACAGCCACGCCTAGGTAAGAAAAGAGTTCCTGCTTTCCAGAAGAGTTCCAGTGTTCTGAACCTAGGGAGTGGCTCCTGCCCCACCCAACAGGAAAAGTAGTCCCAAACAGAAGAGGATCAGGGGTTCAACTGGCAGGTAAGTAAGCAGCATGGTCTGCTGCAGGTAAGTCCACCCAAGCATTATGAGCCCGGCGCTTCCAGCGCTGGGACTGGGCATCTTTATGAGCCTGGTGCCATTGGCGCCAGGACAGGGTCCAAAAGGTCCCAATTGGGACTGGCTGGCACTCGGAACCGGGGTTATGGGTCTGCTTCCAAGGGAGTCGGGCAAGTCCTGATCTTTTGGAAGCAGAGATCATGACAGCACCCCCCCTCAAGGCCCCTTCCAAACCGGGCTTCTCCGGGGGTTTGGGCTTGTTAGGAAATGTTCGATGAAATCTTTTGATTAGACGAGGCGCGTGGACATATTCTGCAGGTTCCCAGGATCTTTCTTGGGGACCGTAGCCTTTCCAGTCAATCAGGTAAAATAGTTTAGATTTGGAGATCTTGGAATCCAGGATGCTTTTGACTTCAAACTCGAGTTCTCCATCAACTAGAATGGGTTTTGGAGATGTAGTTAGTCGGGTTTGAGGTTGCACGGGTTTTAATAGAGAGACGTGGAAGACGGGTGTATCTTCATGTGAGGGGGCAAGTCCAACTGGACCGCTACTGTATTTACTATGGTAGTGATGGAATAGGGACCAAGGTATCTTGGGTTGAATGTGCGTGGTCCTTTTAGAGGTAGATATTTGGTGGATAACCAGACTTGATCTCCTACTTGATATTGGGGGGCTTCCTTCTGATGTTGGTCTGCTCCTTTCTTGTATTGTTCTTTAGCCCTTTGAAGGTGAGAAACGGCTTCCTTAAAGGCTTGGGTGATTGTAGAATGCAGGTGGTCTACTGATGGTGTTCCAAGATCTTGGAGTGGATCCAACTCCGAGGTTCGAGGGTGACTACCGTATAAAAGAAAAAACGGGGTTTTCCCAGTTCCCGAGTGGACAGAGTTATTGTATGCATATTCGGCTATCCAAAGGATATCTTTCCAAGTTTTTTCAGTTTGTTGTAGCATGCAGCGCAAATACTGTTCCAGAGTTTGATTTGTCCTCTCGGTTTGTCCGTCGGTTTGAGGGTAGTGGCTGGTCGAAAGTCTCACATCAATTTGAGCCGACCGACAGCAACTTCGCCAAAAATGAGAAATAAATTGACTACCTCGATCTGAAATTAGAACTGAAGGAAAACCGTGCAGTCGGACGATGTTTTCGAGAAATTCTCGGGCCAGAGTTGCTGCTGTTGGTAAGCCTTTGAGTGGAATGAAATGCGCCATCTTGGAGAATAGGTCCACGATTACTAGGATCGTATTGTATCCGGAGCATGGAGGTAGATCGGTGATGAAGTCCATAGAAAGCGTATGCCAAGGGCGAGGCGGGATGTCAATAGGGCGTAAGAGGCCGGCTGGTTTTTCCTTTTGACTTGTTTTGGGCGCATACTCCACAGGACATTATAAAGTCTCTGATATCTTTTTTCCAAGACGGCCACCAGAAGTAGCGCTTGATCTTTTCCGAGGTCTTGGTCATACCGGGATGTCCTTCCATTAAAGAATCGTGATAACAAGAGATTACCTTTTTCTGTAAATCTGTGCTGGGCAGGTATAACCGTTCTTGGAAATATAATAGGTTGTCCTTCACCGTAAAGTCCTTTCCCTGCAGATGCCAATTCTGTATGTCTGCTGGAGTTACCAGTAGCCTGGCTTTATCCTTAACTTCCTCTATGGATTGTGTGGCGATTACACCTAGAATTCTTTGTTCGGGAATGATAGGTACAGGTTTAGGATTGATCAAATGTTCTTTCACTCCCATCCGAGAAAGGGCATCAGCTTTACCGTTTTTTGTACCAGGTCGATAGGTAATTATGAAGTCAAACTCGGCAAAGAATAGTGCCCAACGGAGTTGCCTAGAGGATTGAGATTTTGCGGTTTTCAAATATTGCAGGTTTCGGTGATCTGTAATCACAGTAACGGTGTGTCGGGCCCCCAGAAGATAATGCCGCCAAGCCTTAAAGGCGGACTTGAGCTAGAAGTTCCTTATCAGTAATAGTGTAATTGATTTCAGGAGGCGAGAATTTGCGGGACCAAAATGCCACGGGATGCAACTGATTGGTTACTGGGTCCTTTTGGGATAGAACTGCCCCCATGGCAAGGCTCAAAGCATCAGTTTCAACGATGTAGGGGAGTTCTGGGCGAGGATGTTTTAAGATCGGTGCAGAGATAAATCTAGTCTTCAAATTCTGGAAAGCTTGTTCCGCCTCGGTAGAGAATTCAAAACGTTTGTTTTTCTCTAACAAGGCGGTGATGGGCTGGACTATTCGAGAGAATTCGGGGATAAACCTGCGGTAAAAGTTAGCGAAGCAACATGCTTTGAACACCTTTTACGGAGGATGGCGATGGCCATTTGAGAATTGCATCGACCTTCTTTGAATCC
Source organism: Ambystoma mexicanum (assembly GCF_040938575.1). Taxonomy (NCBI): domain Eukaryota; kingdom Metazoa; phylum Chordata; class Amphibia; order Caudata; family Ambystomatidae; genus Ambystoma; species Ambystoma mexicanum. Next base: position 1,101,682,930 of record NC_090933.1, read on the forward strand.
ATACGCACTCCGCTAGGTGATAATATGAATCCCAAGAATTCAACTTCAGTCACGTTGAAAACACATTTTTCCAACTTAGCGAAAAGTTTGTGTTGACGCAATCTCTCGAGGACCATTTTCACGTGTTTCCAATGTTCAGTTTCCGATGAAGAATAAACGAGGATGTCGTCAATGTAAACAACAACACACACATCTATGAGCTCTCTGAGGACATCGTTCATAAAATATTGAAAGGCGGCCGGGGCATTGCAAAGTCCGAAGGGCATGACCTAATATTCAAATAGCCCATACTTGGTGCGGAAGGCCGTCTTCCATTCATCGCCCTCTTTTACTCGTACCAAGTGGTAGGCTCCTCTAAGATCCAGCTTTGTATATATGCATGCTTTTCTGACTTGGTCCAGGAGTTCAGGGATCAAAGGTAACGGATATCTATTCTTAACGGTGATCTGGTTCAGGGCGCGATAATCTATACAAGTTCTAAGGTCCCCTTCTTTTTTTGGAACGAAGAACAAAGCTGAGGAAGCAGGGGACTTGGAAGGACGAATAAACCCATTTGCTAGGTATTGATCCAGGTATTGTCGGAGGTGAAGATTCTCAGGCTCGGTGAGGGCATAAATTCTACTACAAGGAGGAGTAGATCCAGGTATCAGGTCTATCTGGCAGTCATAAGACCTATGAGGAGGTAGAGAGTTAGCCTGATCTTTCCGGAAAACATCTTGGAATTCTAAGTATTCAGGAGGTAACTGGGGAGCCTCCGAGGAAATTGCTGCCAGTGCAACACCAGGTCGAGGGTGACAAGTAGAGACACATTCTGGAAACTGAACCGTTCTTGCTCGCCAATCGATCTGAGGATTGTGCTTCTCTAACTTAGGAATTCCTAGAATAATCTGAAACTGAGGGGCCTTGATCACATTGAACACGATCTTCTCATGGTGTCCATCTTGACTTACCAGCGTCACTTCTTGGGTGGTATGCGTTACTGGTCCGGAGGCTATCTCCGTACCATCCACCGTAGTAATGACGTCCTTTACAGCCTTTGGACAAAGAGTTAGATTCATCCTCAAAACCATTTCATGATCCACATAATTGCCGATGGCACCGCTGTCGACGTAAGCTTCAATCGCATGTAATCGATCCGGATGTTCAGGGCTAATGAGGACCATAGGTATCACGAAATGCGAGGTCACGGAACTGGTTTTAACGCTCGGCAAGAGGACCTCTATTCTTGTCGGGCGAGGTCGTTTCCCTGCTCGGAGTTTGTGACCCTGGTAACTGCAGCTCCTACTGCCTTCTTGGCTGGTTTCACCGGACAGTCTCGAAGAAAGTGTCCCGAGTTTACGCAATAGAGTCATAATTGCAGCTGTTTTCTCCTTTCCCGCTCCTTTTGTGTTAGTGGTCCTTTCAGGCCCCCTATTTGCATGGGTTCCCCGGAGTCTACTCCTTTAGTAGGAGTTGGTGGTTTGGAAAATACTCGAGCATCAAACTTGGAACGATCGGCCTTCCTATTCTGCAGTCTGTGGTCAATTTGAACGACTAAGTCAATATAGTCCGAACAGTCTTGCGGGGGATTCACTACTTGGGCTAAGACATCTTTGAGCTCTCCACGTAGACCTCTATAAAACAGCGTAATCCTTTTGTCCTCAGGCCATCGAGTTGCCACTATCAGTCTGTTGAAAGACGCAATATAAGCCAAAAGGTCTTGATTACCCTGTCGCAATGAAAGGAGCTCATTGTCCAAGGCCTGCCCCTGTGAATGTCTTGCAAACAGTTTTTCCATACTGAGCTGAAAAGCTTGAAAATCATGGAGAACCGGATCATCTTGATTAACTAGAGGGATCGACCAGTCTGCCGCATTGCCACTAAGGTACGAAAGCACGAAAGCTACCTTAGCTTGATCAGTTGGAAAGGCTGCTGGCCGGCATAAGAAGTGCAACCGGCACTGATTAATAAATACTGCAAACCTCTTTGGGTCACCAGAAAATCGTTCGGGCGGAGCCAGAGGTACATTCCCAGGTAGGTTGATCTGCACTGGGTTCATAGAGGATGTTGAAGGAAGATTTGCCCCTGATGCAGGTAACGGAGTTTGTCCGGCTTGTGACTGTAGCAATTGTCTAGCGAGATCGTCTGTTCGCTCCTTGGAAATAATCAGTTCCCTTCTTAGAGCATTCGTTTCCTGACGGGCTGCATACACTTCTGCTCTTAGTTCCCCAAGTAACTGGGCTAGCTGGTTGGTATCCGAGGTTTCCATAGCGCCTGGGTGGGAGTTTTGCGGTAGGCTTTGTGTTCTGTAACGCTCACCTGATTCAAGCAGAGGCGCCGGTCTTGACTGGGTGAATGCCGTATCTTCAAAGGTGATGTGTAACACACGGTTGGCTCTTTGGGCTGGACCTCTGTGCACTGTATGTCTGACTCGAAGAGTAAGATGTCTGCAGATAGAAAATATGGGATTAATGAACAGGGGTTATTGGGTGCCTCTCTCCTCTTCCCTTTCTCTTCTCCTGTAGAACCCCAAAGGTTAACGCCCTCACCTTAGGTAAGTGAACGCCGAGCTCTCCATCTGCCTCGGAGCAGGGTGCCGTAACCAGTTTCTTCACTGGATAAGGGTGCAGGCCTCTTGACCTCAGAGGACTGCTGTCCGTCGTTAACTGCACGAACGGTAAATTCTGGGCACTTCAAATGTCTTAAAAGTCTTTTGTAATGATATCTCTTGTTTTGCAGGCTTCCGGCAATGGAGGATGGCGGGCTGATGAGAGTTGAGGATCGAACCCGCGTGAGGAATAGAAGCGCCATCAAGCACGTAAGTAAGCGCTTGTAGCCTGCTTCACGATGCGCACTAACTGTCCCTTTTATCTTGCAGGTACAAGTTCGGAGCTTTAGAGAAGCTGAAGGGTGCTGGAATACCCACTGGATTCGGCGTGGGAAGGAGGAATGGCACGTGAGTAATAAAGTTGCCCAATGTCTTTAAACGCACCTTCTTTTGTCTTTCAGATGCGGGATGCAGCGCCGAAGGCCTCCGGAGCGTGCGAAGAGCTGGTAAGCTTTTGTCTTTCAGATGCCGGAATGCAGTGCGAAGACCTCCGGAGCATGCGAAGAGTAGGTAAGCCTTTGTCTTTCAGATGCCGGAATGCAGCGCGATGCGTTGGTGACAGCCGATGGACCAGGTAAGAGATGTGCTGCCACTGAAGACCGTAGTGCTAACCTGTTCTTTCTTTGTCTTTACAGGTGCTGCTGAAGACTGGATTCCAGGATGGTAAGCCTTTGTTCCCTTAGGCCCAGGATCAGAAGCAGAAGACACGATGAGCATTCTTCTGCAGAGAATGCAGAATAACACAAAGCAAGATTCATCCATCGGGTGTGGTTTAAATAGCCTCCTGTAGTGCTTAGGTGTCTCCTTCCACAGCCACGCCTAGGTAAGAAAAGAGTTCCTGCTTTCCAGAAGAGTTCCAGTGTTCTGAACCTAGGGAGTGGCTCCTGCCCCACCCAACAGGAAAAGTAGTCCCAAACAGAAGAGGATCAGGGGTTCAACTGGCAGGTAAGTAAGCAGCATGGTCTGCTGCAGGTAAGTCCACCCAAGCATTATGAGCCCGTCGCTTCCAGCACTGGGACTGGGCATCTTTATGAGCCTGGTGCCACTGGCACCAGGACAGGGTCCAAAAGGTCCCAATTGGGACTGGCTGGCACTCGGAACCGGGGTTATGGGTCTGCTTCCAAGGGAGTCGGGCAAGTCCTGATCTTTTGGAAGCAGAGATCATGACACACCTTCAAAAGGTGATTTGTTTAGATTGGTTCAAGTAAGTTTGAATTCAAAAGTAATGTTCTCAGGAATCGATATATATTCTGTTCTGAACCCACATGTATGCTCTATTTGCTGAATTTGATTTATGGGTGCCGCTATCTATAGACCTGTGCATGTGACTTTCATTAGGCCTGGATTGTTCGTGTGTGTGTGTGTGTGTGTGTGTGTGTGTGTGTGTGTGTTTTCTTGCACATTAATGTATTCCTTGCTATGCAGATGGATGCACAGCACTTTCTGTAATGCTTTCAATGTCTTTAGACTACTGGGCTGGAAATGTGCTATTCTCAAGTGACAGATATTTAGCCGGAGACCCTCTTCCCTCACACATTACACATGATTCTGTCTATCCATTTGAAGGCAAGGGAAATCAGAGGATATGCAATTTGCACAGTAATCAATTAATATCATTAATTATTTCACCGTAAATCTTGTGTGCAAACATCCAGTCCATACTGTGGCTCTCCCTGGCTGCAACTCCATTAAATGTATGATATCATCCTAGGTGATAGTACTTGGCCTGGCACTATGATTCGCTGTTATCACGCACCAGTTTAAACCACTAACAATATTCACAAATAATACTTAACTTTACAAAGCCAATCCCACTTTAATGTGGCTGCCAAAATGCTTTCAGATTTGGATTTCATTTGTCACTGCAAAGTGGACTGTACCTTAAAGAAATCACATCTCACGTTATACTTAATATATACAATGAAAACAGAACATTGGAATACTAGCACCTGTGCCCCTGTTTTAGAATTGCACCTCCATGCATTTCCAGTCAAGCTACCTTCCCAGATTTCACACTACTCAATTTGGACAATTAGGGGAATTGGTAGGGGCTTCTTTTAATTTACATTTTAAAATGTAGCTCTGGGTTTTGGAGGGGCCAGCAAGATACCAGGTCAGGCAAGCATCTTTTCATAAGCAGACCCTCAATTCAGGTGACTTCTTTGGAAGTAAATTCCCCTTTGCAGACTGGTCATCCTTCTATGGGCTGTTCTGCCCTCTGCATGGGTAAATGGACAAATCATCAATCTTGGTAAATCATTGTTATGCTCACCTGGCTCCCACAGGGGCGTCGGTCGGACCCGGAGCGCTGCGGTCTCCACCCACGTGATGCGTAGTGCAGCTATGACTGACTGGATCTGCCCTCCTAATCTTGTCTGCTTAACCCGTAGAAATATTCTGCTGCAAGTGGAGAGATGGATTTAGCCACTTGTGGATTCAACTGATGGCACCCCCACAGTCCTCCCCAACTAAACACCTCCGAAATGCCCTCACAGCGATTTCACCTTATATTCTTGAAAGATGAGCTCTCCATCCTGCATGGATTTGCAGGGGCGCGTCGATTCCAGTTACTTCACTGGTTTGAAGGCTCGGGAGAGTTCCGGAGAGTATTGACTCTGAGGTTCCTGGTGAGGACCAGTAAGTATTAAGTTCATAGAGTTCAATATGTCCGATGTTCACTCTTGGTCCCCCCTTCCTTTCTTGTCTTGCAGCTGGCTCGTGAAAAGATGCTCTTGTGGCAGCTGGTGGCGCTCAGGTAAGAGTCTGTATTACCCGGCACTGTCCGGTAAATGTTGCACGAGGAAAACGTGTTGTTTTGTCTCTCTTTACAGATGCAGCACGTGAAAATATGGAGAGTAAAAGGATGCCTCCAGTGGTAAATCAGGTAAGTCTATGGTGGTAAGAATTATATTTGTTAGTTCCCTCTGCTCACCTTGTGGTTTTCTTTTGTCTCCTAGGTGCCGAAGTTCGGCGAAGAAATGATGGAGGTAGCGCCGACCCGAAGGATGCTGTGAAGACTGGTGCGGTGCTGCAGCTGGAGGTGCGGCGCGTGCAGAAATTATGTTCTTCACAGGTCCGGAGACAAGATGGATCCAGAATCAGGTGTGCAATAGAAATAAGTTTGTTTTCTAACCTTGTCCCTTTCTTTCCTCTTTGTTTTAGGAGCTCCGGCTTCTAGGCGGTCGTGGCAGCAGACTGGATGCAGGCTGCAGGCACGGTGAGTGTTACGCTGCTGGATGCAGAATAACGCGAAGGGTGTGTTGCTGGTCGGGTGTGGTATAAATAGCCTAAAAAGTAGTCCCAGGTAAAAAGTCCCTAGAACCACAACCGAGTAAAAAATAGTCCCTGTAGAAAAATAGTCCCTTTCAGGCTTCATGTTGGACTCGAGTCATTTGCAGCATGGTCTGCCTGAGGTAAGTAATGACTATGAGCATGGCGCCTTAGGCACCAGGACTGATTCCTACTATGAGCATGGCACCTAAGGCGCCAGGACTGAACCCAGATAGCCCCTAGCCGGGGCTGCTGAGGTTTTACTAAATGTCTAGATGCCTGCTCCCGGGGCTGTTGGGCTTGGTCCGGATGCCTGGGGGTAGGCATCATGACAGCACTCCCCCCCAAGGCCCCTCCTAAAGTTGTTCTTCCCCTGGGCCCTCTTTTGTCTGGGAAGTTCCGATGGAATCTTTTCACCAACCGAGGTGCATGGGCGTGGTCACTAGGTTCCCATGTCCTTTCTTGTGGTCCGTAGCCCTTCCAATCGATTAAATAAAAAAGTTTTGATTTAACCATCGTGGAGTCCAGGATATTTTTTACCTCGAATTCAGGTTCTCCATCTATCAAGATGGGGTCGGGTGGTTTGGTTAATCTTGTTCCTGGTTGAACTGGTTTTAAAAGTGAAACATGAAAGACAGGATGAATGCGCATATTAGAGGGTAATTCCAATTTGACGGCTACCGGGCTGATAATGGCCTTAATAGTGTAAGGCCCCAAATATCTAGGGTTAAAACTCTGAGTTCCCTTCAGAGGTATGTGTTTTGTAGCCAGCCAAACTTGATCCCCAATCTGGTATTGTGGAGTTTCACTTCTATGTTGATCAGCATTTTCCTTATATTTCTCTTTTGCTTGTTTCAAATGTTCTGTTGCCTCTTTAAAGGCTTGTGTAATAGTAGAATGCAAATGACTAACTGCAGGCATTTCTAAATGCTGAGGCGAATCTAGTTCTGAGGTTCGAGGGTGATGTCCATATATGGTATAAAAGGGGCTTTGTCCGGTTCCTGAATGTACAGAGTTATTGTATGCATACTCGGAAATCCATAAAATATCTTTCTAATTACTTTCGGTCTGGTGTAGCATGCAACGTAGGTACTGTTCAAGGGTCTAGTTGGTCCTCTCCGTCTGACCATCGGTCTGGGGATGGTGACTGGTTGATAACCTAACGTCGATTTGCGCCAGTTGACAACATTTCTTCCAAAAATGTGAAATGAATTGTCTACCTCGGTCAGAGACCAATACGGAAGGAAATCCGTGTATTCGAACAATGTTTTCGAGGAACTCCTTGGCCAGAAATGAAGCAGAAGGTAATCCCTTTAGAGGAATAAAGTGGGCCATCTTGGAAAAAAGATCCACAATAACTAGAATGGTGTTAAATCCATTACATGGAGGTAGATCTGTAATAAAGGCTAACGATAAGGTGTGCCATGGTGTAGGTGGAATATCCAAAGGTTGCAAGAGGCCAGCTGGTTTTTTCTTCTGACTTTTGTTTTGGGCGCAAATGCCACCAGACATTACAAATGACTTTACATCTTTTCGCAAGGTGGGCCACCAGAATTGTCTCTTAATTTTAGCTTCAGATTTTACGATACCTGGGTGTCCTTCCATCAGGGTGTCATGATAATTGGAGATGACTAGTTCTTGTAGTTCCTTGTGTGGTAGAAATAGTCGCCCTTGATAATAAGGTAGGTCATTGATGACTGAGTAGTCCGGGCCTTTCTTCATCCAGTCCTGCAGGGCTGTTGGATCGAAGAGTTGTTGGATCTTTACTTGAATATCCTCTAGTGTCTGCAGAGTGGTTATGCCAAGAATTCTTTGTTCTGAAATTATAGGCACCGGTTCCGGGTTCGCATATGCTTCTCCCATCCCTATTCGGGATAAGGCATCTGCCCTGCCATTTTTACAACCTGGTCGATAAGTGATCACAAAATCGATCTCGGCAAAGAACAATGCCCATCGAAGTTGACGCGACGATTGGGCCTTGGCTGTTTTTAAATACTGCAAGTTCCGGTGATCGGTGATTACCGTAATGGTATGCCTGGCACCAAGAAGATAATGCTGCCAAGCCTTGGAGGTGGATTTGATGGCTAATAATTCTTTATCGCTAACCGCATAGTTTAACTCGGGTGCCGAGAACTTTCTGGACCAAAATGCTACTGGATGAAGTTGACCGGTTTCAGGATCCTTCTGGGACAGGACAGCTCCCATGGCTAAACTGGATGCATCAGTTTCAACTATGTATGGAAGTTCGGGCGTGGATGCTTTAAGACAGGTGCAGACGTGAATTTTGCTTTCAGCTCTTGGAAGGCCTTTTCAGCTTCTTCGGTCCACAAGAAGCGTTTGTTTTTTCGCAAAAGTGCTGTGATAGGGTGTACAACATGTGAGAAATCCAGAATGAATCTGCGGTAGAAATTAGCAAATCCGAGCATGCTTTGTACCCCTTTAACTGAACTAGGTGATGGCCACTTGAGGATTGCGTCCACCTTTCGAGAGTCCATTCGGACTCCTTTTGGAGTTAGGATAAATCCAAGGAATTCAACTTCCGTAGCATGAAAAACGCATTTTTCCAATTTTACATATAACTTGTGCTGGTGTAGTTTCTCATGGACTGCACGAACGTGCTTCAAATGGTCTGATTCTGAAGAGGAGTACACTAGAATATCGTCTATGTATACAACAACACAGACGTCAATGAGTTCACGAAGGACATCGTTCATAAAATACTGCAAGGCTGCTGGTGCATTGCACAACCCGAAGGTCATCACCTGGTATTCGAATAACCCGTACTTAGTGCGAAAAGCAGTCTTCCATTCATCGCCTTTCTTTACACGTACCAGATGATATGCCCCTCAGAGATCTAATTTAGTGTAGATGCAAGCGTCCTTTACTTGGTCTAGTAATTCGGGGATCAGAGGCAATGGGTATCGGTTCTTAACCGTGATCTGATTTAATGCGCGGCACCTTCCTTTTTAGGCACGAAGAACAAAGCTGAAGATGCAGGGGACTTGGATGGACGAATGAAGCCATTAGCAAGGTATTGGTCCAAGTATTGTCGTAGGTGAAGGTTTTCGGATTCCGTAAGGGCGTAGATCCTACTACATGGAGGTTCCCAGTACATGGGAATAGATAATAACTATAGTAAAATAACGGGCAGCATGTTGCAAGTGCATGGGTAAGTGCGGACATCAGCTATCGAGTTCTGGTAGGGGGACTGTAGGGATACAGAACAGTCCCCAAGTGTGGGGGTTGCCAGTGCGGTGTGTGATTCTGGTGGGGGAGGGACCTGGGCCCGGGATCAGAGGGTGTCCAGGTAGCCAGTGCAGTATTGGTTTCAGCCAGGAGGTCAGCAGAGAAAAGGGGGAGAGAAAGCAGAAGCAAAGAGAAAGGCTTTGAGGTGCTTCCGGAACCAGAGATGGTTCTCCTCAAGTTTTAGGGAGGCTGTTCCAGAGGGATGCACCAGCCGAGCAAATGAAATCTACCACCAACTCGTTTTCTTGGAGAAGCGACTGACCCCGAGGGAGTTGAAGGCAGATGAGCGAAGAGCTCGAGAAGGAAGATATTTAGGAAGAGTGAGTTGAAGGTATTGAGGCCTGTATACCCCAGAAGGCCTTGTGGACGATGCAGAGTGTTTTGAACTTTATCTTCACAGCCACTGGGAGCCAGTGTAGAAGTTTCAGTCCTGAAGAGATACGATCCCTGGGCTTGAGGCCAAGGACAAGTCTTGCAGTCTGTTCTGGATGAGTTTTAGAGGGCGGAGAGTAGAAAGCATGAAGAGGCTATTGCAATAGTCCAACCTAGAGAGAACCAGAGGTCTGGAGACAGTGAGCTTCTGGAGGAAGGAGAGGAAAGGCAGAATACCTCTGAGGAGGTGCAGCTGGTAGTGTGACTTCTTGGAGATGTCAGAGATGTGAGGAGAGAAGGAGAGTGTGGAGTTGAAGATGACCCCAAGGTTTTTGGCCTTGTAGGTGGGACCAGGAAGAGGACCAAGAGAGGCCAGCCAGAGAGCAACAGGAAAGGAGGGAGCGGGTGTGCCGATGAGGAGAATCTCAGTCTTACTGGCATTAAGGCACACCACTCCTGGATAGTAGACAGACAGTCAGAGATGAGGGAAGGATAGGAGGAGGCTGAGGGTAGCCTGAAAGTGAGCTTGGTGTCATCCGCATAGCACTGAAAGTTGGGGCAGAGAGCGGCGATGCGGTGGGCAAGTGCATATAATGCGAAAAATCCACTGTGCGTGTGTGAATGTATTAGCCACATGACATATAGACAATGACTGTCTATCATAGGAGTACGAGTTAAGACATGCACCTTCAAAAGGTGATTTGTTTTCATTGGTTCAAGTAAGTTTGAATTCAAAAGTAATGTTCTCAGGAATCAATATATATTCTGTTCTGAACCCACATGTATGCTCTATTTGCTGAATTTGATTTATGGGTGCCGCTATCTATAGACCTGTGCATGTGACTTTCATTAGGCCTGGATTGTTTGTGTGTGTGTGTGTGTGTGTGTGTGTGTGTGTGTGTGTGTGTGTGTGTTTTCTTGCACATTAATGTATTCCTTGCTATGCAGATGGATGCACAGCACTTTCTGTAATGTTTTCAATGTCTTTAGACTACTGGGCTGGAAATGTGCTATTCTCAAGTGACAGATATTTAGCCGGAGACCCTCTTCCCTCACACATTACACATGATTCTGTCTATCCATTTGAAGGCAAGGGAAATCAGAGGATATGCAATTTGCACAGTAATCAATTAATATCATTAATTATTTCACTGTAAATCTTGTGTGCAAACATCCAGTCCATACTGTGGCTCTCCATGGCTGCAACTCCATTAAATGTATGATATCATCCTAGGTGATAGTACTTGGCCTGGCACTATGATTCGCTGTTATCACGCACCAGTTTAAACCACTAACAATATTCACAAATAATACTTAACTTTACAAAGCCAATCCCACTTTAATGTGGCTGCCAAAATGCTTTCAGATTTGGATTTCATTTGTCACTGCAAAGTGGACTGTACCTTAAAGAAATCACATCTCACGTTATACTTAATATATACAATGAAAACAGAACATTGGAATACTAGCACCGGTGCCCCTGTTTTAGAATTGCACCTCCATGCATTTCCAGTCAAGCTACCTTCCCAGATTTCACACTAATCAATTTGGACAATTAGGGGAATTGGTAGGGGCTTCTTTTAATTTACATTTTAAAATGTAGCTCTGGGTTTTGGAGGGGCCAGCAAGATACCAGGTCAGGCAAGCATCTTTTCATAAGCAGACCCTCAATTCATGTGACTTCTTTGGAAGTAAATTCCCCTTTGCAGACTGGTCATCCTTCTATGGGCTGTTCTGCCCTCTGCATGGGTAAATGGACAAATCATCAATCTTGGTAAATCATTGTTACGCTCACCTGGCTCCCACAGGGGCGTCGGTCGGACCCGGAGTGCTGCGGTCTCCACCCACGTGATGCGTAGTGCAGCGATGACTGACTGGATCTGCCCTCCTAATCTTGTCTGCTTAACCCGTAGAAATATTCTGCTGCAAGTGGAGAGATGGATTTAGACACTTGTGGATTCAAGTGATGGCACCCCCACAGTCCTCCCCAACTAAACACCTCCGAAATGCCCTCACAGCGATTTCACCTTATATTCTTGAAAGATGAGCTCTCCATCCTGCGTGGATTTGCAGGGGCGCGTCGAATCCAGTTACTTCACTGGTTTGAAGGCTCGGGAGAGTTCCGGAGAGTATTGACTCTGAGGTTCCTGGTGAGAACCAGTAAGTATTAAGTTCATAGAGTTCAATATGTCCGATGTTCACTCTTGGTCCCCCCTTCCTTTCTTGTCTTGCAGCTGGCTCGTGAAAAGATGCTCTTGTGGCAGCTGGTGGCGCTCAGGTAAGAGTCTGTATTACCCGGCACTGTCCGGTAAATGTTGCACGAAGAAAACGTGTTGTTTTGTCTCTCTTTACAGATGCGGCACGTGAAAATATGGAGAGTCAAAGGATGCCTCCAGTGGTAAATCAGGTAAGTCTATGGTGGTAAGAATTATATTTGTTGGTTCCCTCTGCTCACCTTGTGGTTTTCTTTTGTCTCCTAGGTGCCGAAGTTCGGCGAAGAAATGATGGAGGTAGCGCCGACCCGAAGGATGCTGTGAAGACTGGTGCGGTGCTGCAGCTGGAGGTGCGGCGCGTGCAGAAATTATGTTCTTCACAGGTCCGGAGACAAGATGGATCCAGAATCAGGTGTGGAATAGAAATAAGTTTGTTTTCTAACCTTGTCCCTTTCTTTCCTCTTTGTTTTAGGAGCTCCGGCTTCTAGGCGGTCGTGGCAGAAGACTGGATGCAGGCTGCAGGCACGGTGAGTGTTACGCTGCTGGATGCAGAATAACGCGAAGCGTGTGTTGCTGGTCGGGTGTGGTTTAAATAGCCTAAAAAGTAGTCCCAGGTAAGAAGTCCCTAGAACCACAACCGAGTAAAAAATAGTCCCTGTAGAAAAATAGTCCCTTTCAGGCTTCATGTTGGACTGGAGTCATTTGCAGCATGGTCTGCCTGAGGTAAGTAATGACTATGAGCATGGCGCCTTAGGCAACAGGACTGATTCCTACTATGAGCCTGGCACCTAAGGCGCCAGGACTGAACCCAGATAGCCCCTAGCCGGGGCTGCTGAGGTTTTACTAAATGTCTAGATGCCTGCTCCCGGGGCTGTTGGGCTTGGTCCGGATGCCTGGGGGTAGGCATCATGACAGCACTCCCCCCCAAGGCCCCTCCTAAAGTTGTTCTTCCCCTGGGCCCTGGTTTGTCTGGGAAGTTCCGATGGAATCTTTTCACCAACCGAGGTGCATGGGCGTGGTCACTAGGTTCCCATGACCTTTCTTGTGGTCCGTAGCCCTTCCAATCGATTAAATAAAAAAGTTTTGATTTAACCATCGTGGAGTCCAGGATATTTTTTACCTCAAATTCAGGTTCTCCATCTATCAAGATGGGGTCGGGTGGTTTGGTTAATCTTGTTCCTGGTTGAACTGGTTTTAAAAGTGAAACATGAAAGACAGGATGAATGTGCATATTAGAGGGTAATTCCAATTTGACGGCTACCGGGCTGATAATGGCCTTAATAGTGTAAGGCCCCAAATATCTAGGGTTAAAACTCTGAGTTCCCTTCAGAGGTATGTGTTTTGTAGCCAGCCAAACTTGATCCCCAATCTGGTATTGTGGAGTTTCACTTCTATGTTGATCAGCATTTTCCTTATATTTCTCTTTTGCTTGTTTCAAATGTTCTGTTGCCTCTTTAAAGGCTTGTGTAATAGTAGAATGCAAATGACTAACTGCAGGCATTTCTAAATGCTGAGGCGAATCTAGTTCTGAGGTTCGAGGGTGATGTCCATATATGGTATAAAAGGGGCTTTGTCCGGTTCCTGAATGTACAGAGTTATTGTATGCATACTCGGAAATCCATAAAATATCTTTCTAATTACTTTCGATCTGGTGTAGCATGCAACGTAGGTACTGTTCAAGGGTCTAGTTGGTCCTCTCCGTCTGACCATCGGTCTGGGGATGGTGACTGGTTGATAACCTAACGTCGATTTGCGCCAGTTGACAACATTTCTTCCAAAAATGTGAAATGAATTGTCTACCTCGGTCAGAGACCAATACGGAAGGAAATCCGTGTATTCGAACAATGTTTTCGAGGAACTCCTTGGCCAGAATTGAAGCAGAAGGTAATCCCTTTAGAGGAATAAAGTGGGCCATCTTGGAAAAAAGATCCACAATAACTAGAATGGTGTTAAATCCATTACATGGAGGTAGATCTGTAATAAAGGCTAACGATAAGGTGTGCCATGGTGTAGGTGGAATATCCAAAGGTTGCAAGAGGCCAGCTGGTTTTTTCTTCTGACTTTTGTTTTGGGCGCAAATGCCACCAGACATTACAAATGACTTTACATCTTTTCGCAAGGTGGGCTACCGGAATTGTCTCTTAATTTTAGCTTCAGATTTTACGATACCTGGGTGTCCTTCCATCAGGGTGTCATGATAATTGGAGATGACTAGTTCTTGTAGTTCCTTGTGTGGTAGAAAGATTCGCCCTTGATAATAAGGTAGGTCATTGATGACTGAGTAGTCCGGGCCTTTCTTCATCCAGTCCTGCAGGGCTGTTGGATCGAAGAGTTGTTGGATCTTTACTTGAATATCCTCTAGTGTCTGCAGAGTGGTTATGCCAAGAATTCTTTGTTCTGAAATTATAGGCACCGGTTCCGGGTTCGCATATGCTTCTCCCATCCCTATTCGGGATAAGGCATCTGCCTTGTCATTTTTACAACCTGGTCGATAAGTGATCACAAAATCGATCTTGGCAAAGAACAATTCCCATCGAAGTTGACGCGACGATTGGGCCTTGGCTGTTTTTAAATACTGCAAGTTCCGGTGATCGGTGATTACCGTAATGGTATGCCTGGCACGAAGAAGATAATGCTGCCAAGCCTTGAAGGTGGATTTGATGGCTAATAATTCTTTATCGCTAACCGCATAGTTTAACTCGGGTGCCGAGAACTTTCTGGACCAAAATGCTACTGGATGAAGTTGACCGGTTTCAGGATCCTTCTGGGACAGGACAGCTCCCATGGCTAAACTGGATGCATCAGTTTCAACTATGTATGGAAGTTCGGGCGTGGATGCTTTAAGACAGGTGCAGACGTGAATTTTGCTTTCAGCTCTTGGAAGGCCTTTTCAGCTTCTTCGGTCCACAAGAAGCGTTTGTTTTTTCGCAAAAGTGCTGTGATAGGGTGTACAACATGTGAGAAATCCAGAATGAATCTGCGGTAGAAATTAGCAAATCCGAGCATGCTTTGTACCCCTTTAACTGAACTAGGTGATGGCCACTTGAGGATTGCGTCCACCTTTCGAGAGTCCATTCGGACTCCTTTTGGAGTTAGGATAAATCCAAGGAATTCATCTTCCGTAGCATAAAAAACGCATTTTTCCAATTTTGCATATAACTTGTGCTGGTGTAGTTTCTCACGGACTGCACGAACGTGCTTCAAATGGTCTGATTCTGAAGAGGAGTACACTAGAATATCGTCTATGTATACAACAACACAGACGTCAATGAGCTCACGAAGGACATCGTTCATAAAATACTGCAAGGCTGCTGGTGCATTGCACAACCCGAAGGTCATCACCTGGTATTCGAATAACCCGTACTTAGTGCGAAAAGCAGTCTTCCATTCGTCGCCTTTCTTTACACGTACCAGATGATATGCCCCTCAGAGATCTAATTTAGTGTAGATGCAAGCGTCCTTTACTTGGTCTAGTAATTCGGGGATCAGAGGCAATGGGTATCGGTTCTTAACCGTGATCTGATTTAATGCGCGGCAGTCTATGCACGTTCTGAGGTCACCTTCCTTTTTAGGCACGAAGAACAAAGCTGAAGATGCAGGGGACTTGGATGGACGAATGAAGCCATTAGCAAGGTATTGGTCCAAGTATTGTCGTAGGTGAAGGTTTTCGGGTTCCGTAAGGGCGTAGATCCTACTACATGGAGGTTGTGCACCGGGTATGAGATCGATTTGACAATCGTATGATCTGTGAGGTGGTAGGGTGTTTTCCTGTTCCTTTTGGAAAACATCCTGGAATTCTTGATATTCCTGAGGTAACTGCACGACTGGAGTAGCGACTGTGACCAGGCCTTGGTTCAAGGTTTTTTTTGGATAACAAGTATGTGCACAATCCGGGAAGGTTATTCTCTTCTCTTGCCAATCAATACAAGGATTATGTGTTTCCAACCAAGATATCCCCAGTATTATTTGCAACTGCGGGGCTTTCATTAAATCAAACACAATAGTCTCTCGATGCCCATCCTGACCCAATAGTGTCATCTCTGCGGTGGAAGGAGTTACAGGCCCAGAGGCAATTTCAATTCCATCGACTGTGGTGATGACATCCGAAGTGGTCTTTTTGCAGAGAGATAGATTCATCCTAGAAGCCAACTCGTGCTCCACATAGTTTCCTATGGCCCCGCTATCAATGTATGCCCTCACTGCGTGCATACGTGATGGCTGCCTTGGATCTATAAGGACTATTGGTATGATGAAGTGCAAGGTCTGAGTATCCTTCTTCAAGCCCGGCAAGCGGACCTCTACGCTTGTCGGGCGTGGTCGTTTCCCGAATCAGGCTCTGTTTGAGTTTTATCAGCCACTTCGACTACTTTTTTAGATGTTTTTATAGGGCAATCCCGTAGAAAATGTCCTGGGGCCCCACAGTACAGACACAATTGCATATGCCGTCTTCTTTCTCTTTCTTTTTGAGTTAAGGGTCCCTTGACTCCCCCCGATCTGCATCGGTTCTGATACATCTGTTCCTTTGAGGGTAACATTGGGTTTAACCAATACCCGATTCTCGAACTTAGCTCGATCAGCCTTTCTATTCTGAAGTCGGTGGTCTAACTGGACCACTAAGTCTATATATTCTGCACAATCCTGAGGTGGGTTCACAACTTGGGCCAAAACGTCTTTGAGTTCACCCCGAAGTCCACGATGAAATAATGTAATTCGTTTTACCTCTGGCCATCCGGTTTCCACCACTAACCTATTGAAAGTGGCGATATAGGTTAGTAGATCCTGGTTACCTTGTTGTAATGATAAAAGTTCGTTATCCAGGGCCTGTCCCTGTGAATGTCTGGCAAATAGTCTTTCCATGCTCAATTGAAAACATTGAAAATCCCGAAGAAGAGGGTCATCCTAGTTAACTAATGGAATTGACCAATCCGCTGCGCTGCCACTAAGATATGATAGTACAAAGGTTACTTTGGTTTGGTCGTTCGGAAAAGCTCCAGGTCTGCATAAAAAGTGCAAGCGGCATTGGTTCATAAACACAGCAAACTTTTTTGGGTCCCCAGCAAAACGTTCGGGTGGAGCTAAAGGAATGTTCCCTGGTAGAACCACTTGCACAGGATTGCTCGATGAAACAGGAGTTGGATTCCCGCTGAGTCCAGGTAATGGTGTTTGCCCAGCTTAGTTTTGCAGTAATTGTCTGGCAAGATCATCAGTGCGCTCCTTTGACACAATCAGTTCTCTACTGAGGGCATTAGTCTCTTGGTGCGCAAAGTGCACTTCTGCCCTAAGTTCCCCTAACAATAGGGCTAGTTGGTCGGTTTCTGAGGTTTCCATAACTCCCGGGTGGGGATTTGTAGATAGGCTTCGCGTTCTGTTACGCTCAGCTGGCTCCCACAGGGGCGTCGGTCGGACCCGGACAACTGCAGTCTCCACCCACGTGTTGCGTAGTGCAGCGATGACTGACTGGATCTGCCCTCCTAATCTGGTCTGCTTAACCCGTAGAAATATTCTCCTGCAAGTGGAGAGATGGATTTAGCCACTTGTGGATTCAAGTGATGGCACCCCCACAGTCCTCCCCAACTAATCACCTCCGAAATGCCCTCACAGCAATCTCACCTTATATTCTTGAAAGATGACCTCTCCATCCTTTGTGGATTTGCAGGGGCGCGTCGATTCCAGTTACTTCACTGATTTGAAGGCTCGGGAGAGTTCCGGAGAGTATTGACTCTGAGGTTCCTGGTGAGGACCAGTAAGTATTAAGTTCATAGAGTTCAATAGGTCCGATATTCACTCTTGTTCCCCCCTTCCTTTCTTGTCTTGCAGCTGGCTCTTGAAAAGATGCTCTTGTGGCAGCTGGTGGCACTCAGGTAGGAGTCTGTATTACCCGGCGCTGTCCGGTAAATGTTGCACGAGGAAAACGTGTTGTTTTGTCTTTCTTTACAGATGCGGCACATGAAAATATGGAGAGTCACAAAAGGATGCCTCCGGTGGTAAATCTGGTAAGTCTATGGTAGTAGGAATTATATTTGTTGGTTCCCTCGGCTCACCTTGTGGTTTTCTTTTGTCTCCTGGGTGCCGAAGTTCGGCAAAGAAATGATGGAGGCAGCGCCGACCCAAAGGATGCTGTGAAGACTGGTGAGTATGGCGCGGTGCTGCAGCTGGAGGTGCGGCACGTGCAGAAATGATGTTCTTTACAGGTCCGGAGACAAGATGGATCCAGAATCAGGTGTGGAATAGAAATAAGTTTGTTTTCTAACCTTGTCCCTATCTTTCCTCTTTGTTTTAGGAGCTCCGGATTCGAGGCGGGCGTGGCAGAAGACTGGATGCAGGCTGCAGGCACGGTGAGTGTTACGCTGCTGGATGCAGAATTACGCGAAGGGTGTGTTGCTGGTCGGGTGTGGTTTAAATAGCCTCAAAAGTAGTCCGAGGTAAGAAGTCCCTAGAACCACACCCGAGTAAAAAATAGTCCCTGTAGAAAAATAGTCCCTTTCAGGCTTCATGTTGGATTGGAGTCATTTGCAGCATGGTCTGCCTGAGGTAAGTAATGACTATGAGCCTGGCGCCTTAGGCGCCAGGACTGATTCCTACTATGAGCCTGGCACCTAAGGCGCCAGGACTGAACCCAGATAGCCCCTAGCCGGGGCTGCTGAGGTTTTACTAAATGTCTAGATGCCTGCTCCCAGGGCTGATGGGCTTGGTCCGGATGCCTGGGGGTAGACGACATGACAATCATTCACATTGTTCTCTAATCTCCAGTTCGTTCCCATTTTTAGTCTTGATCATCCAAATCCATATCCCTTCATTCTCCCTCTGTCCTATATGTATGTAACAGCACAAAGAAGCAAACTAGGGATCCTCCTACAAACTGGGTGCTTATACTATTTTGTTCATGGGGATTGAACCCCTATAATTACCAGAGCATTTATGCTAACCAGACATTAACTCCAATTGACTCACTAAACATTTACCTATGGTGATACTCTTCCTGAGTCACCATTTAACAATTAACTTCACTAATTTTGATCTGACCATTTGAACACACGCCTTGATAATGACCGGATTGGTCGAAACACATGTTGGCTGTTTATGACCAATAAATCCTGCACAGAAGCACATGACCCAGCTCTACAGTTTGGACTTTTTTGAATACTTTTTGGAACTGTGCATTGGGTTTACCTTCACCCCATAGTTTTTTGCTATATGTTTGTAATTATACTCCTCTCTAATCCCAGCCCTGGGTTTTCACGGGGGTGGTTTAAGCAACCTGGCTTACAAAGGTGGGAGTGCTACTTGCTCTTTCTGAAGAGCTGCTAATTTCATGTTTATACTCTAATTTCTGAGTCATCTGGGCTACCTTTATAAAACTGCTATTTTTAGAATTTACTATTCGGGTTGAACATTTTAAGATGTTGGATGATTGAATTCTGATAAGAAATTGTCATGTTTCTACACATTTTGACAGTTTTCCAGCAATAAAAAAAGATCCTCCTCCAATTTATTTGACATAATCTGATAGGTATTTGTTTTATCTACAACATATCAAAATTAAGATCAATCGGATGCTGCATGGCTATGCACCGTGTAATATCATTTTTTGGACATTTAAGCGGAGATTTTGTTCATGTAAATGCATTTGTTTCTTAAACCATCCAAATTTAAATTTGGCGTGGGAATGACTAACACGATATTAGCTCATTATGAGAATCCAACAGCTCAAATGCTAGTGAACTGGGACTTCACAGGCCCAAGCCAACTTACATGTGCCACCCGACTGGGGTGCCTATTGTCCTCTATCATCTTTGCCCTTGTAGTAGAACCACTGGCAGCCCTCCTGCAGGCCAAGCACTACATTTCAGGCATAAGATTTGCGAAAACAGAACACAAAATAAATATCTTTGCTGATTACATTATTATCGTTAATCTAACCAACCCCCATATATCTTTACAACACCTATTAGAGGAACTGCAACTATTGTAGAGTATCTGTGTTCAAGATTAATGAATCAAAATCGAACATACTAAATATCAATATCCTACCTGCACATGAAAACACTGGAATTCACACGTTTCTCTTTAGCTGGGACAAGAGGGGAATAAGGTACATAGGAGTTATATTCATTTTATTTTATTGTTTAAAGCATGGACCTAGCTTGAGAGT
The DNA here is from genome assembly GCF_040938575.1 of Ambystoma mexicanum. NCBI lineage: Eukaryota > Metazoa > Chordata > Amphibia > Caudata > Ambystomatidae > Ambystoma > Ambystoma mexicanum. Next base: position 1,101,702,770 of record NC_090933.1, read on the forward strand.
AGCAGATCGCTGTGCAGAGTATGGGTATAGGGCATTTGGTCTGGCATCTTGTAACAGTAGCGTAGTACTGTGAGGTCTGTGCGTCGGTATGTGCATCGATTAGAATAAGTCCTTGGTCAGGTGTTATTAAAAGAGCCTTGTTTTGAGAGATGTGCACAATTGGTAGAATTGTGGGGGCATTCCAAGCTGACAGGGGGACAGAGTTCCAGAGGTTGGTTGCATGACAAGAGAAAGATTGTTTGAGGGTCCTCTATTTGCAGGCAAGTTGTGATTCAAGCCAGTTGGTTGATTTGCTGCACAAGGAGCATGTGCCACCAGATATGTGGAGCTTAGCCGTCACGTACCCCGGTGTGCTACTTGTGACTGCTTTGTAGATGACACATGAAGACTTGAACAGTATTCTAGCTGGGAGTGGAAGCCAATGTAGTTCACGTAGGATGGAGTTAATTCAGTCTAATTTCGGTGCTTCCATAGTAAGACCTGCTGCAGCATGGTGGACTGCATTTAGGGAAGCTAAGTGAGCAGATGGAAGACCTGTCAGGAGAGCATTTCCCCCATTGATGTGCAAGACCTCAAGGGCCTACACTATGGTCCGGAAGTCCTGCTGTGGGATGAAGGGTTTGATTCTTCGAAGGGTAGATATTCTGAACTGTGCTATGTGGGCCTTCTTGGCTATGTGTCTGGAAGGTCAGATTGCTGTCAATGTTGAAGCCTAAGGATGTTGCTGAGTCTGAGAGTTGTGGATCAAATCCTTCTATGTGCATATCATTGAGACATTGGGCCTCATTCCGAGATTGGAGGTAGCCATGGCGCTACTAGCGCCATGGCTACCCCCTTACCGCATACCGGGTCCGGGTTCCCTAAATGGGGAATTGCCAGGCCATTCCAACCTTGGAGGACCCGGTATTTCCCCATCCAGGCAACCCATCCCCATTCCCATTCGAGCCCCCATAGGGCTCAATGGGAATGGGGACCATGCTAACAACGGGCCCGTTGTTAGCATGCTGGTCCTTTAGCGGCATCACTAAGGGCACCTGGTAAAACCAGCCGGCCTTAGCGGGACCAGCTAAAGGACCTCGTAATGCGGTGCCGTTAACCCCTTACCGCCCAACTCCGAATGAGGCCCATTGTTGGGCAAGTTGTTTTTTAGTGGGCGGACTGATGAGAATGAATTCATTCTTGGATGGGTTTAGTTTGAGGTAGGCAGTCAACATCCAGGACTGGAGGATGGCTAGGTAATCACAGAGACAAATTATGTCCTGCGTGCTATTTACTCACATGTACAACTGAGTATCATCTGGCTATTGGTGGATGGCTATATTGTAATCTTTGAGGAGAGTGCCCAGAGGCTCCATGTAAAAGTTAAAAAGGATTGGTGAGAGGATTGAGTCTTGGGGGGACTCCACAGGAGTCCTGCAGTCAGTTAGAATACAACAAGTACATCTGTACAGCCTGGGAGGTAGGAGATAAACCAATTCAGGACAGTAACAGAGACTACCATCCTGTCAGCAAGACGGGAGAGAAGGATGCAGTTGTTGACAGTGTCTATTGCAGCCGAGAGGTTAAGGAGGACGAGGAGGCATGATTTGGAGAGCATCATCCATCACCTGGATAGCGGCTGTCTCAATTCTACACTTTGAGCGGAACCCTAACTGATGGTAATTTTTTAGGCGGTGGAGTTGTTCGATTCTTGCGTGTAGTTGTATAACCCGTCAATTGTTTAATGATGGAGGATGGAATTATATCATCCAAGTAAGAAGTTGGTTTGAGGGAGAAAATAATTTGTATGCAATTCGGGGGAACTAGAGGAGAGAATTTGGTCTAGAGGGCCAGTGTGCATGCCAGGGAGCAGAGATGCTAATGCTGTGAGAGGTTGATTGTATGGTCTCTTGGATTTTGTCTATTTTTTCAATAAAAAATCTGTTGATTCTGTCGCCTGTTTTCTGAGTTGCTGGTACCGCTGGGTCGGGTGAGGGTTTGGTAAAATGCTTTACTACTTTAAAGAGGGCATTGCTCTTTTTAGAGGCTGCTGCATTGGTGGTGGAGTAGTAAGCAGCTTTGGCCTCTGTAAACAGAATCCAATGGCTTGCCTGCAGAGATTTGAGGTTGGTGAGATCTCCCGAGATATGGTTTTTGCGCCACCATTTCTCTAATACTCTCATTGAACGTTTGTTGAAAGCTAGCTCAGGGGTGTACAATGGGGCGGATGATGTGCTCTTAACCCGGCTGGATTTTAGGGGGACATGAGTGTCCACCAGTTTTAAAGCAGAGTTGCTGTATAATTCTAGGAGGCCCGAGGCATTCCCACTGGTGGGGAAGTCTGCAAATGTTGCTTCTAGCTCATTGACCAGATGGTTTTGAATGAGCAGCATTGAGCGAGGGGGTGTATGAGCCTGAACTTTGTCAGCCATTGTCGAATGGTGAGTGATAACGGGATGGTGGCATGGTCAGACCAGTGAAGTGGGATAGGGCCTGCAACGGTGATGCAGGGGGATGATGTTAAGACTAAGTCTAGGGTGTTCCCTTTGTTGTGCATGGGGGAGAGCAAAATTTGCTTAAGGTTCATGGAAGCAGTCAGTGCAAAAAGCATGCTTCAAGTGTGGTTGTCAGCCTGTGACTCTGGTAAGTTAAAATCACAAAGAAAGACATTATTTGAATGTGTTAATTTGGCAGATGAGAGTAAGTTGGAGTTGTCTGCAATGAAAGAGTCACTGGAGTGTGGTGGTCGGTCAATGAGGTGGAAGGTGATGGATTCCTTGTCCGTTAGAGGTACCAGTAGGCAGGTGATTCAAATGAGCTTGTTCTGGGAGAGGGGATGATGGAGCATGGCCAATCGCTCCTGTGGATGATTGCCACACCGCCTCCTTCCTTTCCTGACCAGTCGGCATGTTGGATGCAGCAGCGTTGGGGTTGGAGGACATCAAAAACATGTGGGGAGGATGGGATAAACCATGTTTCAGTGATGAATGGGTTATCAAGGTTGTTGTACCAGCTGAGGTCAGCGATCTCTGTAGCGTGAGCGACTGCTGAGCATGCATTCATCAACATTAGAGGGCATGTGCATGTGGTCTGTGGGTGTTGGATGGGAGCAAGGGCAATATTGATGAGGTTCACTAGGATAGCTTGCCGGGGCTTCCCAGGGCACTTGCCCATTCAAACCCCAGTGAGAGTGTGGATGGGCTGTGGAGGGACAAGACATGTGGGGATGTCTTTTGGTGAGTAGCAGTAGTAGCAATTAGTTTGTAGGTGAAATGCAGGATAGCAGGTCAGGCACAAACAGGTTAGGTCCTTGCCGTCGCACATCCTTAGCTGGGGACGCCAGTGATGAGGACACCTAAGGAGGACTGATTAAATAGGTGGTGGGCGGAGCAACTTAGTGGCAGGGCCTGGTCACACGACCAGCAACCTACTCAATTCTGTCTGCCTGAAGCTGGTCTACAGTCCTTACATAGAGGCTTGGAAGGTGTGAAAACTGGAGGTGGATGGAGCAACTGAGTGGCAGGGCCTGGTTACTCAATGCTGTCTGCCTGGAGCTGGCCTACAATCCTTAAGTAGAGGCTTGGAAGGCGTGAAAACTGGAGGTGTGTGGAGCATCTGAGTGGCAGGGCCTGGTCACGTAACCAGTAGCCTACTCAATGCTGTCTGCTTCGAGCTGGCCTACAGACATATATGATGTCAACTATCCAAAACTATGGTCTAGGATCGATACACACCTGGACCGATAGACAACATTCCACCTCAAATGGTTCAGGAGGAGGGCAGTGATCAAAATGAATATACGTCCAAGAATATTATACCCCTTCAAGTTTATCCCAATTCGTCAACCCCAAAGAAAACCAAAACATGGGAAAATAAGCTACTTAAGTTTATATGGACGGACGAGCACCAAGGGTGAACAGAAACATACCATACACAGCTAGAATCAGAGGGGTATTGGCCTTCCCGAAACTCATACAATACTACTGGGCTGCCCAGACAAGACCAAAAATAGAGTGGGTTCAAACGCACACATACAAACAAGGGTATCTATGGAACAGTCAGTGGCATGTGGGCAGCTGTGGACACAACCCTGTTTCCCCAAGTAATTTAGAGTAACAAGCTTATACTGCAATTCAATTACAAGAGCCACTTTGGAAACATGAGAACATGTTATCAAACTTCCAGGATGAATGATGTTCCCCCTTCTCTATTCCCCTGTGATGCATAACGGGGCGTTCACCCCTGCATGGAGCGAACCAATCTTTGCCAGATGGGCGGAGTCAGCGTCTCAATAAAACAGGTGAAATATTTTACAGTGGCGAGGCTCTTCAAGAAGCTGAAACAAGATTACACATTTTTCAATCGCCAGCTTCTTTCCACGAGGGGCTTGAACTCCAAGATATATGAGGTTATTAATAAGGAAGGGATCCCAATTAGCCATTGTTGCTGCAGAGGATGGATGAAAGATCTAGGGAAAAATATGGGTGAGGAGGATTGAGAGAAGATATTTAAAAACACTCAAAACACATATTACTGCACAGAATTAGCAGAGTCTCAAGTTAAGATGGTATCTTACAGTGGTAAAACCTAGCACCTAAAAGACATCTACAGACCTTTGATGGAGGTGTAGGACCAACAGGGAAACTGCTGCATATTCTCTGGAGCTGTCTCTTTTGTTGGAGATGTGCTCCAAATTAGAAGAAGGGTTGAGTGTGGAGTGCCTGATGGATCCACTCTAAATAATATTGGGGGGAAATGGGTAAGAAGTGCTGGCCACAAGTGGCCGGGCTACGGTATCCTCTCAAATATCGTTAGCAGCTAAACAAACTGAACTGGAAGGACCCAAGCCGGTCCATAAGACTGGGTGTCTCCAAACAGCCCTTTAAGATGAGTAGCATCACCCTCGAGATAGATGGGGATGCAGATTCATACTCTTGCATCAAATAATACTGACAACTCAATAGTTTGGCAAAGGGAGTCCTTTTAATGACAAGTACAAAACACGCGGAGTTCAATGAACATCAACAACCGCTCGATCTTAATTCGCACTTAAACTCTGCTTATTTCAGAAAACCCACAACCTTTATACCAAAAACTCGTCATCATTGACGTGTAATCTTAAAGACCTAACATGCAACTTGATTGGTTATAGGAAGGTAACTTTAACATAGGTACTATATCATTATATGGTAACGGGGAGAGGGGATTGGGTAATAATGTCTGGTGGGGCAACTAAGCCCTTCCTTCAAACTGGCTACTGTAAACTTCACTAAAGGTACGACGTCCCATTGGCTCTACTATCTATAGGACCCTAGATTACATGGTCCACTATGATTGGGTTGGCATGAATCCCACACATTATTTTCCACTTGCGCTTAGCACATGCAGAATAATTGGCCAGGTGCAGCGAGTAAGCCTGTACTCCAGCTATCCTTCAATTTATGGTACACCCATACAATCACCTCTGTGGCAGCATGTCAATTACTGCTTTGTAGTTTGGCTTTGTGTCTGCCTCTTGGTCGGAGAAAGTTTAAGGAGGATGGGTACGACGAGGCTCCATGCGTAGGTGTGAAAGTCTCATCCCTTTCTGCCACCTTGCCTCATGACTAGGACACCGTGAAATCGGCCTCTTCTTCATGCAGTTCTGTGTATTTGATTTAATTCTATCAGTCATATACCATCTGCGCTTATCTCGACCTTAATGAACAGAAGACTCTTGTTATTCTTATTTCTAGTTGTAGGCATCACCAGCCTATTCCAGCCTGATACGACCTGGGCCTCTTTGCAAGGTTACCATCAGCGGGGATTCTCTCTGTCTTTGCTTCTTGATTTGTTGCTGCAGCCTTTCCCTCTTGAAACTTTAGTAACCTCTATTCAATCCTGATCATGTGCATAGTGGATTTTTCACTCATGTATAAAGTGCTTTTGAGGTAGATATATGTATAGTTGGCGCCTGCCGCAATCCACTTTCTACTAAGCATAGCAAGCTCCACGATTTATTTGCTTCTTGTGGTTTCTTGCGTATGTACATGTTTAAACTGACTTAATGTCTTTATCGTGAATCTGGCATAAGTTTCTTCGTCTTAAAATCAACTGTATCACCTTAGGCCCACGATGTCACTTATCCATGGCATTCTGTCCTTTTGTCAACATTCTTAGTTCCTTATATGCTTTATATGTGCATCTGTCCGATTTCTCATGATGTCATCAGTCGTCTTCTTTTAGTATCTTCTTGGTGTCTTCGGGTTTTCCATTCTGACAACCGCTCCTTTGTCGTGTCTGTGGATATGGATTTCTCAGTGGGTACCTTACTGTCCAGGTTTGCTTAGGTGTCGGTACTTCAAAAGGTGCTGTTCTTCTGATAGGCATTGGGCAGAGCCCCACTGCGTCTCTCTGCTGGTTTATCTGTTCTTCATACGTCACATATTTTGGTGTGAACATTCCTGGCACTTCGAAGGGGGTGGCTGGAGTGTGGACGATGTCTGGCACTTCCTCTTCACTAACTATACTAGCAAAATGGAGACAGGCGACACCACCTTCAGTTGATGCCTGGCTAAACCAGGTATGGCACATATTGATGAAGGAGAGGCTAATGGCAGAAATCATAGGGATGGGGAACACCTTTAGATATATATGCAGTTTCTTCCTGTACTGTATGAAAAAAAACACTAATGGTCTATCTTGTCCAAATAAACTGAGAGCATTACAATTAATTGACAAGCCATGATGCCTATAATTGTGTTGTCCCAGTATTTATATTTGTATTTATTTGTCATTTATATAGCACCTTACGCCAAGGTGCTGTACAAAAGCCAATTCACAGTACAATAGTGAGGTATTTATTATATAGAATCAATCTATATAAATAAAAATGTAAAGGTTTGTTTGTTCGAAATCTGAAATCTCTAAAAGTTCTTCACTGATTGCTTTGAAATGTTGACACAACGTTGCATTGGAATAGGCGCATGTTTTTCTATACCTACAATACATAGATGTCACACCTGTGACAGGTAAAAACATGTTTTTGGGGAAAAACAGTGCCATCTGTTGGACGTAAAAGCAACACACGCTATACTAAATATTTTACGTTTTTTGGGAAAAACAGCGCCATATGTTGGATGTAAAAGCAACACACGCTATACTAAATATTTTATGATTCCATTTCAATGTTTCCGATTTAGAATAGCTCAAATGCAGCCAGACTTGAGGATGCACCGTTGCGAGCATGCAGATTGCGCGCATCTACTTTAAGAATGTATGAATTTGGCTGATGGGTGCAGCAACTGCCAAGAGCTATAATGCTCATGGCAGAGGGCTGAGGAACACTAACTGAGCTAAGTATCATTCAATGCTGTGTGTATCCTCCAGCAGGCAAGGTCGCACAATGCAAACTCTGACCCATGAAGAGGGATAAGCGGGGGCACAAAACTCGGACTACAAGCAAGTAGGGAATGGAACTGCACTCTCTGCCTCCGCCACTGGCTACAAAGTGTAGCTGGGCCCCCGTACCACGACGGGGGTAAGTATGGTGCACCCCAGACTGGCATGTCTGGATTATACATTATAGAGCCTTAAGGGTGGCATATCAGTCGAGCCCATGTTTGCTGTGTGACCAGGACAGGGTCCATTTGATTGTCACTCCTTGATGTCCCCTCAGCCAGCCCATCTAGCTGGACGGCAAGGTCTTCTCCATGTGTTTCCAGTGCCACATGTAGTTACTTTGTTGCCTATGTTGTTCGACTTGGTGGCAGGTTTGGTAAAACTGTCCATCGCCCTGCTTTTTTTGGAGGCCGCCCCCTTAGGCATTATATAGTGAGGAGTCTGGTGCTTGCACTGTATACCGTTTTGGTGGTTCTGCAACCCAGATCAGTTCTGGAGATATGCCTTAGATTCAGTTGGATTGTGGTCACACCAATCGTGATTAGAGGGTTAGACTGGTATATCTGGCATGGTGGTGCGTGTGTTCTCCACCCCTTCGCACTCTGCATGCAGGTACGCTGGTTTGTGCAGGTCAATCTGTGAACCAACCTTAAAGTATATCTAGAATGCATGTTATGGTAGTCCAAAACCGCCCTGCCGGTACCTTCCTAGGGCCTGATCTCTGGTGGCTGGTGTCAAGCTTGGTATGTCAAGTGTGAGCCAAGTATTTGTCGTTTGCCTCTTTTCTCTTGGTAGTTCCACTGAACCATCAGTATTGCTGCATGAAGTGCATTGTGTTATGTATTGTGGGTCAATCCCTTGACCCCCTTCCAGACCACAGAGCTGGGAATGGCCGCCTCAGTCCCAGTGTCTCCCCAGGTGTCTTGTCCTCAAAGTGTAACTAAAAGCGCTGTGGCGCAGTTGCTGTGTCAACCTAGACCTAGTCACGTCCGTCTGCACCCGGGTGTCTATTGCTTCCAGTAGTTAGTTCTGGATCACTAATGCTGCTTCTGTGTGTCCTATGGTGCGGGAGAAAATCCTGCAATGCAATCTCTGTGGAGAGAGGTAGTGCCATTGTTACACCGGGTGCGGTCCACCAGGGTTGAGATGTTTGGGTATGCGCTAATAGGAGCCCGTGACGTGCTTCCCGGTCTTCAAGGGACCCCCTACGGTCAGCCAACACTATAGGCTGTTCACTTCCTTCTTAGGAACTTTGTTCCTGTTGCCTGGTTGCATAGCGTAATGTGCGGGAGCTCTTGCCCATGTCAGGCTCCCTGTGCAAGTATGGATCTTACTGGTGGCACTGTTATTCAATGCTGGGGGAGCATACATGGGCTGGGAACAGAATGTGGGAGTTCGCCGCTCGGGATTCTTGGGAGCAGTGACAACTCAAACATGGAGCGTTCTGTCCTCCTACTTCCCTTTACCGTGCCTTCTGCATGTCTCTGTTGTGGCATGTGCATGGGGGGCCAGAAAGAATTGAATCCCTCTCCAGCTGCGATGCGATGCAAAGACATATCGTCATGGGCCGCCTCCGTCTCTTGCCACGTTCCGCTCAAACCCAGGTGTAGGAAGGACCATGGAGCCCTTTCAGGCATTTCCCCGATGCCGGCCTCACGTTCACAACATCCAGGGCCAGTGTTTCTGCAACGCGAGCGGGATAGGAGCACCATCCTCCACCCCTGCCATCCATCCGGGGTTGCCTGTTGAGCCATCGCCCCCCGGAGCGGGTCAGATGATCAGTCTGGGTTGATTAGCCAATATTCAGCCGCCAGGCCCACATTTGCTGTGTGCATCTGCATTGCTCCCAGCCAGAGGTGCCTTCAGAGCACTGCGTTCCTCGCCCACGAGGCCGCCTCAGGCCGAATTCATCAAGGAGCAATATCTCGGGTTCCACCGGCCCAATTTGAAACTGACCCTGAGAAAAGGGCAGAGTAAAAAGGTGAACGTTTAACTTTGGTGCTTAATACAGTGAATTACCCAGACCAGGAAGAACTGGGGCAAATAACATAGGGGTGTGAGTTGAAAGCTGCAAAGTCGAAGTGGTCCTGTGGAGATCTGTAGAAAAAAAGACGCGCACATTTGAAAGTCTTAGACATCAGGAAATGTTCCGAGTCCAACTGAAGGAGAGTGAAGGTGTAATAAGTTAGAACAAGGGAACCCCTAAAGGAGGTGACTCAAGCTTGGGGATGTCAGGTTTTAGAACTTCCTCCCCCTCCTCCTCACCTGGCTCCTCAGAGGTATACTCTATTGGGATGGTCTCGGTCTTCTTTCCTTCCTTCCGTGAAGTGGGAGTCTCTTTATTGGGTGTCCTGATCTTCTTTTCGTGCAAGTAGGGTCTGGCCCCTCCGGAGGCCACCTTGGCAGAGAAGGAACCCTAACCGCGGGGAACCCCGGGGGATCAGCCCTAATCAGGGAAAAAGCACAAAGGCGGAAAAAACCCTGTAAGTTCGGATGGGTTCAATTGGCTGTGATTCTCTTCCTTGATGACCGGAAGGCAGCCGGTGTAGGTAGAATTCAAGGGAATGCTCGTTTGTGGCAATATCAATCCTTAGAGTTAGGGCAGGAGTTTGATGAATAGCTGGAAAAGGAGGGTCCACAAAAATAGAAAGGAGCCGAAGAAAAATCCGATAGTGAAGGTGACAAGGATGTGGTATAGAGAGAGACAGTCAGAGCTTGAAGTTTGTACAGAACAAGAAGCAATAAGTTAAGCCGACAGGAAGATGCTTACGGAGCGAAAGACCGCTCAGTAAACGAAATTGAGGAGCCGGGACCGGCTGCAGAAAATGGCAAGGGTGTTGAAAAAGCAACCCTAGCAAAGTATAAGGCAAGAAGACAGAAAACCAGGAAGAGTGTCCAAACAAGCGTAGGAATGGAACCAGACAGAAAAGGAGGATGCGAGGAAGTAGAAAAGTAGGACGTAAGAAACAATAACAATGCAAGAAAGTCAGAAGGCGGCAAGGATAGTAACAAATGAGGACTAGGGAGAAGCAGGCAAAGGGGGCTACAAAAGGCAGAAGGGAAGTAGACGTTCCGACGAGAAGGAACAGGAGGGCTGAAAAGACAAAAGAAGGGAAGAGGCAAGAGAAATTCACAGACGAAATTTCCTCACGAACCGTAGCGTTGGTAAACAGATACAACGCGTAGGTCGGTGGGAGGAGTCAGCATATAAGGACTCGTCTGCCATCTTGGATGAGGACTGAAACGCACGTACGGCGATCAATGCCTTCAGCGTTTCCAGACCCTCCAACCCGAGTTCCTGACAGTATGCCCCCTTCTTCTCGGAGATCCCCCGGGTTTACCCGGATGAAGTCGGTGGAATCGTTGTACTAACTGTGGGGCATGGACATGGCTAACTGGTTCCCAAGTCCGCTCTTCAACTGGATAATCCTTCCAGTGGACCAGACAGTACAGTCGTCCTTTGTGGTATCTGGAATCCACTAGATGGGATACTTCATATTCGTCGGGAACAGGAGACACTTGAGTACGCCCTCTGAATACGGGTCTCTTGAAAGGGTCCTCCTTATGTTCTTTCAGAAGGGAGACGTGGAAGACTGGGTGCACCCTTTTGAGATATTCCGGTAGCCTGAGTTTGAATGCCATAGTGTTTATCTGTTGTAAAATTGGAAATGGCACAAGGAAGCGCGAGGAGAATTTGCCCTTATGAACCCATCTCGGTAGGAACCTGGTGGATAACCAGACCAACTGCCCTATCTTCCATGCAGGATTGCCACTCCGTCCCTTGTCTGCTCATTTCTTTTGCGAATGTTGACTTGCTTGATGAGCTTCTTTGGCCAATCTGTGTACTTCCAGTAGGTCCTGTAGAACTCCATCAAGAGCTGGGATCTTGGTAGAAGGAGGACTGAGCCAGGGTAAGTGTTGGGGATGGTACTCATATGTACAATAGAAGGGACTCATCTGGATCGAGGTATGCAGGGCATTATTATAGGCAAATTCTGCCTGAGGGAGAAAACGATACCATTCTTCTTGTTGAGGACTGCAGAAGCATCAGAGATATTGTTCTAGGCTGGCGTTTAACCTTTCTGTTTGTCCATTGCTCTGCGGGTGATACCCTGAAGAGAGAGCCTTGTGAATACCCAGAATTTGGCAGAGAGAGGTCCAAAATTTGGATGTAAATTGGGGGCCTCTGTCCGACATGATAGTTCTGGGTAAACCATGTAGACGGACAATGTCCTGGAGAAAGGTTGCTGCCATCTCGGAGGCAGACGGTATCTGTTTGAAGGCAGAAAAATGGGCAAATTTGCTGCATGAGTCTATGGTCACCATGATGACTGTCATGCCATAGGATGAAGGGAGGTCTACAATAAAATCAGTGGATATGTGCTCCCAAGGGCGGTTCGGTAAGGAATGCTGCTGCAACAATCCTAGGGGTCTTCCAGTTCGGTATTTGTTAGAGGCACAGACTGAACAAGTAGAAACGTACTGGTTTACATCCCTTATTAAGGTTGGCCAGTAAAACCTCTCCGTAGGAGGTCATATGTCTTCCTAATACCCGAGTGTCCTGTTAAAGGCGTATCATGACACCAAGACAATATCTGCACCTGTAGCTTCTTGGTCGGAATATAGAGTGCACCTTCATAGTAGTACAATCCATCCTTGTCTTGGCTCACTTTAGATGGAAACTCCGTGCACATCTGATACTGTGGTACCAGATCTTGTAGAAAGGAAACCGTAGATGCCAACACAGTAAGGTTTGGGAAAATAAGCTCATGTCCCTTGTAGGAACCAGATTCTTCTCCCAGGCTTCTTGACAAGGCATCAGCCTTCTTATTCTCTGTTCCTGGTATGTATGTAATAACGAAATCATACTGTAAAAAGAAATATGCCCATCTGGCATGTCTGGCGTTAGAACATTCCATCTGCTGCAATGGAAGGTTGCGATGATCCGTTCAAATGGTAAATTGATGGTTGGCTCCCTGTAGTAGATGTCTCCACTCTTGACAGGCCAATTTAATCGCCAAAAGCTCCTTCCCGATAACAGAATAGTTGCGTTCGCTACAGGTAAGTGTCTTAGAGTAATATGCTACAGGGTGTTCATATCCATCTTCCTGCTCTTGAAGTAGGACTGCCCCTACTGCTCCTGAAGAGGCGTCTGTCTCCAGAATGTACGGTCTGGTCTGATCTGGTTGGACTAGGATTGGTGCGTTCGAAAAGCATTTCTTTAAAAATTGGAACACCCTTTGGGGTTCATCGCCAAAGATGAACTTAACACCCTTCTTCAATAAAGAGGTCAGAGGTAACACCTTGTTGGAGAAGTTGGGGATGAACCTCCGATAAAAATTGGCCAATCCTAAGAAGCTCTGCAGCTCCTTGATGTTAACTGGATTCTTCCACTCAGTAATGGCCCTTACCTTGTTAGCATCCATTTCGATACCTTCCTTGGACAAAATGAATCCCAAGTAGGACACGGACGTAGATTCAAAAATGCATTTCTGCGGTTTAACCAGCAACTGATGGGATTGAAGACGTCGTAGGACCTGTTTGACCAGTGATCTGTGATCTGAAAGCGTCTTGGAGAAGATAAGAGTATCATCTAGATACACTACCACAGATACAAATAGCATATCTGAAAAAACCTTGTCCATGTACCTTTGGAAAACTGCTGGAGCATTTACTAGGCCAAACGGCATCACTCTATACTCGAAGAGTCCGAAAGGGGTACGGAACGCTGTCTTCCATTCGTCACCCTGTCTTGTTCTCAGAAGGTGATAAGCTCCTCTTAAGTCAAGCTTTGTAAAGTATTCCGCTCCTTGAACCGCCTCCAGGATATCTTGAATCAAGGGCATGGGGTATCTATCCCGGATGGTGACCTTGTTCAAACCCCTGTAATCAATGCAAGGGCGTAGTTCTGCCGAGTCTTTCTTAGGAATGAAGAACAATGAAGCTCCACAAGCAGACTTGGACTCTTGGATGAGTCCGTTCTGTATGTTTGCATCGAGGTAATCCCTTAATGCCTTCCTCTCTGGTAACGACAGTGGATACATCCTCCCAAAGGGAACCACTGCATCTGGTGTTAGGTCAATGCAGCAGTCCTCCGCTCTATGTGGTGGGAGTTGTCGGGGTATGGTATCCAGGAATACCTCAGAGAATTCCTGATAGTGGAGAGGAACAGAGGCGACTGTGATCCGTGCTGAGATTCTGCTTATGGAAGACTCGGGGTTCTTTGAGACCAAAGGTAATTCAAAACAGTGTGATTTACAGAACTTGGAATCGAAGTGTACCTTGTTGGCGGTCCAATCAATGTGAGGGTTGTGCCTCCTTAACCATGGAATACCGATAACCAGAGGAAAATGGGCTGCTCGGATCTGATCGAAGACCAGAAACTCCTTGTGGTGGCTTAATCTCATTCTCAAGGGGATTGTCTCCTTGGTTATCGGCCCAGACGACAAGGGTCTACCATCAACCCCTTCCACTGGGATAGGTGTGGCCTTGGTTCTAGTGGAGACAAGATGTTCCGCAGCCCACTTGGAGTTCCCTGCTGCTCCACAGTCAAGCATAGCTAATACTTCAGTGGGACCGGCCTCTGTCAGCAAAAGGTGGACTCGGAACACCATCAAACTGTTATCCTCAGGAGTGTTTACTGCTCTTGTATGGTTGCAAGGGTGTTTGAGACTTCCCCCGAAACTTCCCTTGCTATAGATCGGGGGTTGAAGTTTCCCTGTCTTCTTGGAGGTACTTCAGGACAATCTCTTAATAAGTGCTTTGAAGAGCCGCAATACATACACAACCCAGAGTCTCTTCTTCTCTTTCTCTCTTCCTGTGTTAAAGGTCCTCGGGTCGTTCCAATCTGCATAGGTTCATCTGGGGGGTGAGAAGACCTGGTGGGAGGATTAGATGACGGTAGAGGGGTTGGTCGAGAAGTGCCTCGGCTTCTTCTTTTTCAGATCGTCTTTCCTTCAAACGAAACTCTATCTGAAGAGACAATGTCACTAGGTCCTGAAAAGACGCAGGTCGGGCTACTCGAGCTAGCTCATCTTTGATCTCTTCATGAAGGCCGCGTCGGTAAATGGTTTGCTGGGCGGAATCTGGCCAATCGCCTTGGCTGCCAGTCTCTGGAAACGGGAGAGATAGGTCTGGACATCAGTGTTTCCTTGTTCGACATCTAAGATTGCTTCTAAAGAAGAGTAAAATACCTCAGGTCTGTCGAATCGTTCCTTAAACACCTCTGTAAAACGATTGTAGTCATCCAATATTGGTTCATTTCTGGTGACAAATGGTGTAGCCCATGAAAGTGCATTTTCCATTAGATTAGCTATGATAAACCCAACCTTTGATCGAGCAGTCTCGTAGGCGTGGCTACGAAAGGCAAAATATACCTTGCACGCATCGAGGAATTCCTTCATTCCTCCGGGGTGACCATCATACTTGCCAAAGGATAAAGGCATCATAGGCAAGTCTCCGTGGTCGTCACGATGCATTACAACCTGTTGTCGGAGGGCGATATTTTCAGTTCTCAGGGCCTGGACCTCCATAGTTAGATTCTGCATGGCTGCCACCAGTTCTTGATACTGTTCCAATGACGCCATGGTGGGTTCTGGGCGTTGTATGCTGTCAGTTTTTAGAACTTCCTCCCCCTCCTCCTCACCTGGCTCCTCAGAGGTATACTCTATTGGGATGGTCTCGGTCTTCTTTCGTTCCTTCCGTGAAGTGGGAGTCTCTTTCTTGGGTGTCCTGATCTTCTTTTCGTGCAAGTAGGGTCTGGCCCCTCTGGAGGCCACCTTGGCAGAGAAGGAACCCTAACCGCAGGGAACCCCGGGGGGCCAGCCCTAATTAGGGAAAAAACACAAAGGCGGAAAAAACCCTGTAAGTTCGGATGGGTTCAATTGGCTGTGATTCTCTTCCTTGATGACCGGAAGGCAGCCGGTGTAGGTAGAATTCAAGGGAATGCTTGTTTGTGGCAATATCAATCCTTAGAGTTAGGGCAGGAGTTTGATGAATAGCTGGAAAAGGAGGGTCCACAAAAATAGAAAGGAGCCGAAGAAAAATCCGATAGTGAAGGTGACAAGGATGTGGTATAGAGAGAGACAGTCAGAGCTTGAAGTAAGTACAGAACAAGAAGCAATAAGGTAAACCGACAGGAAGATGCTTACGGAGCAGAAGACCGCTCAGTAAACGAAATTGAGGAGCCGGGACCGGCTGCAGAAAATAGCAAGGGTGTTGAAAAAGCAACCCTAACGAAGTATAAGGCAAGAAGACAGAAAACCAGGAAGAGTGTCCAAACAAACGTAGGAATGGAACCTGACAGAAAAGGAGGATGCGAGGAAGTAGAAAAGTATGACGTAAGAAACAATAACAATGCAGGAAAGTCAGAAGGCGGCAAGGATAGTAACAAATGAGGACTAGGGAGAAGCAGGCAAAGGGGGCTACAAAAGGCAGAAGGGAAGTAGACGTTCCGACGAGAAGGAACAGGAGGGCTGAAAAGGCAAAAGAAGGGAAGAGGCAAGAGAAATTCACGGACAAAGTTTCCTCACGAACCGTAGCGTTGGTAAACAGATACAAAGCGTAGGTCGGTGGGAGGAGTCAGCATATAAGGACTCGTCTGCCATCTTGGGTGAGAACTGAAATGCGTGTACGGCGATCAATGCCTGCAACGTTTCCAGACCCTCCAATCCGAGTTCCTGACAGGGGAAGGGAACCCCTGCAAGTGGGTTGTTTTGCTTTGAGACGTCTGGACCGACTGAGGGAGACCGATGTGAATTTTTGCTGTGAAAGGTCTGAGCCCGACAGAGGGGGACCGATGTGAACTTTTTGGTGAACTGTGTTTTGGAAATTGGAAAGTAAGACTTTAACGTGGAAGGCCAGGAATGCCTCAATCAACGTCTTGAACTGCCTTTGTGTGAAGAGCCTGAGCCAGAGTGTTTCATCTTGCCTACAGGGACCTTCTTACTCTGTGCTATCCAACATGGGGAGGGGAGCTGACTCACCCACATTTATTCTTTACATTTGAACACTGACTTTCCTTTGCATACATATTCTTTTTTTCACACGTTTTATACAAGATAACGGGCAGGCATTAGGTTTTTTGTTAGTATAGGTCATTTTGATTTGACAGACTCAACTAGGACTGTTTTATTTATTATTTGATGGTCGAGACTACTCCCATCTCAGCTATAGGGCAAGGTAGGAGTTTCTCCAACCCCATTGAAACTTCAATAAATGTTTTATAAATTGTACCTTTTTTTGACAGTGTTATACCTGTGATACCATGCCTCCCTTACAATAGTAGATGAAAAAGAAAGAAAGAGTTGGTGTTGTCCGCATAGAGGTGATGAAACAACCCAAAAGGAGAGACTTATGCCAGCACCATTCGCATCGAGCAAAGTGGAGAAGTGTTCCAAGGCTGAGAAGGCTTACGAGAGGGAGAAAATATAGAAAGAGGATATAAGGTATAAAGCTAACCATTACCTGCCCTGATTTATGCTGTTTGTGCAATGCCGGGGGTAAGGTGAAGTAGGGATGTTTGTTAAAATGTCTAAGTGTAACCATTTTGTAAAGTAATGATTTTACTCAGTCTGCTACTTGAACAATACAATAAAATGTGCTATACAAAAAATGCAACATGATAGCTGTTAAGAGAAAATAGACTGATCCTAAGAAAAATGGCCAACCAACACAGCACAGTGTTGGCCATATTTCTTGATACAGGCAACAACTAGACATATACTACGAGAAAAGGTCTGACCAAGACTGCACAGTGATGGCCTATTGTAAGTATAGAACTAAAACAAGAGATGTTGTCTCTATAGGTGATATAACAGCAAAAAGCTGTGTTTGAGTTACTATAATGACAGATCTTTTGTTTATATCCTCGAGGGGTACTTTGCAACAAGAACGGGCCGCCAAGGTAAAGCACATGGAAAAGAGGAGATCTGTGCTCAGTTCCTCTTATTCCTTCAGCTCCCCTCCTTTCCACTCTGGAGACCTATCAAGAAACATAAAGCCAGCACCTCTGATAAACTAAAACTCCTCATCAGGTACACTATGAAGAAGGGGAAAGACGCTAGTGGCTGGGTCAAAAAGAGGGGTCATAGACCAAGGCATTCCCACATTTCCCTCTCATCTTCTTCTCCTGAAATGGAATCCTCTTCTTCAACTTACTCACCCCCTTCAGATATCGACATAGGGGTAAATATCTGGACCACTGTGCAGTAGGCCAAGTTCTGGACTATGTGGCCCAACTCATGGAGTTTTCTGATGAGGAACAATCAAACTCCATTGCCAAGCTTACTGTTCGCCAGTTAAAAAAAACTGTAAAGAAGAGCTTACCTCTCATACCTGGCATTCATGAAAAGATATAGAAAGAGTCTGAGAGAATCACGATTCCTAGGTTCATGGGGAAACGGTAGTCTTTGCATGGAAAATAACGGTCTATGCCAGTTTAGCTTGAGGTAGACTCTCTCCTGTTGAGCCTCACGGGAAATAACTCAATGGTCTCTGAGGAGCTGGCCATGCACAAACGAGTAGACAAGCTCAAATGTGTTATCAAAAATACCTATGCACTTGTGTACCAGCGCGATATAGATAAAATATCAATATCAATATCAATGCAGGGGCCTACCTATGTCCTCCACATATGCTTCCTTTATGGCTAAGGTATTCATGTATGGTTTCTGGTCATCTTTGCCTGAAAAGAGAGGGAAGGGGACTGCACACACCTTTCTGCAACCAATCACAGGGAAGCAGAATTTCTCTATAACCTGGAATTTTATGAAGTTAGGGAGGTCGCTCTCAGCATGGGTACTATAGTGCTCAGCAGGAGCCAAGTCCTCATCACGGACTGGCAGACCGAGTCAGCTCAAAAGTCAGTTGCCATATACTTACCATTCCAGCGAGAAAAATCTTTTCGTGAACAGATTAATATATTCATTAAGTTCATTGGTTTGACAAATTGACTTCTGCCCTGTACATGGATGAGTAGAGGCTAAAACGCCCAATTAGCCCTCACACGTCTACAAACCAAGAGCCAAAACTGTCATAAAGGTAAAACAGGCACGTTGAGAGATATACCTCCTTCATATTTTGTGGTGACATGGGGCAAGGGATGGCTTTTCTCATGCTCCCAAACATGAGGGAGGCTGGCATAACCCTGTAGGGGTCCTCCAACACGTACTGCTGTGGGTGGCAGAGAGGCAGGTCCTATTCAAGCAGCAGATCACCCGCAGTAGTCCCTGAGGATTGTTAAGGGAAAGAGCTTGCCTTTGGAACACTTGCCTTCACCTTGTCAGTTGTCTTGACCCACGTTTGAACTATTATGCTACAACATTTGGTGCTGTGGGCTTAGAAAATCCAAGATGGCTGAAAAGCCCACATTTGCGCCAGAATCCAGGAAAGCAGCGCAGTTTTTGTGCACACCAAAATGGTTGCCTGACCTGCCACCCACTAGTGCGAGCGTGATGGGCCAGAAGCGCCATGAGTGAAACGTGGTGCCAAAGTAAAAACAGCAGTGCCTGTTAGCTCAAAAAGCTCTTTGAAATCACATTTGTTTCTCTGAAATGCAAGCTCAAAATGCCTATTTCAAACATTGCAAGATATTCAAAAATCTTACTGAACACCAGCAGACGTCTGGTAGAATGAAGTCTTGGGTGCACACCAAATCTGGAAAGACGAAGAGCCTAAAATAATGTTCATAACAAAACTGGCTGAGCTGTGGATGTCAGCAGCTTAAGTGAAATTGGACTTAAAGCCACTAAAATCGAAATGTTTAAAATAAATGAGTGATTTACTTTGGAGTGTCACATAGGTTGCAACTGTTTAAATGTCATAGTTTTGAACTTAGAATCAGCGTTCTAGCTGCATGTGTCAAAATTGTAAGTTTTATTTGAATGAAGAAAAACGGGAACAAAAGTGACATTTGGCTGAAGCCTGGCTTAAAGCGATTGAATTCTGCCTGGCAACTACCCCCAACAGGAGTTGAAACTTGCCCAGCAACTGTATTCACAGGCCTGGCCTCCCTTCTGCTTCCCCACCAAAAGGAGATCACACCTCTCTGATTGAATCAGGGGACGGGTGCCTGGGACTGCAGGAAAACAGAATAATGAACTTCCCTTTGCTCCAAGCTATTTCTAAATCAGGGGGTCGTAAATGGCTTCCTCTTGGAAGGAAATGGGAGGGGCACTGCCTCTGTGAGCCAGCTGAGCTCGGAGGAAGTGGAAAAACCAGAAATTCCCCCATGTGCTTTGGGAAACCACACCCCTCTAGGCCAGAGCATAATTTTAGAAAGATGGATAATTCATAGTACATAATTGTCAAAATTATATCAATAATATCATGGTTCCTGTGATTTTTCTGTGCACATTTTAAGAGGTGTTAGGACTCTATGGTAGTAGCGGAAAATAGGGTATTACTCCAAATGTATGTATGTTAAAAATCTGACATATTCCTTGCGCACATTTGTGTAAATTCTGGAAAGGTTTAGAGGTTGTGTTCTGGATGAAAAGGGCAGAATTCTGTCAGAAGTGGACAAGACATCTTACAAAGACAGGGATCGGATGGTTTAGTGCTACAGAAAATATGTTAACTGGACATATAATATTAGAAAAATTGTACATAGATAAATATGCATTTAAGTCAAAAATAGATTTGGGTGCAAAGTGACAAGGGGAGTGTTCTTTCTGTATGCCATAAAAAGGATGCCGGATGACTCACAATTCAGTTCCGCAGTCAGGCGACAGAGAATCCTATAGCCTATCAGGATCCTCAGAGGGTTGGGCATAGAAAGTCAGCCTTCACACCCACTTTCAAAAGACATAAAAAGACCCACTGAAACCCAGGTAGGGACTGCTCTTACCACTTTCTTCCGAAGCACTTCGACGGACGACTTCAAATTCAGGCAATATCCAGAGACCAGAATTTAGGAAACCAGACTCCAGACTTCAAATCCAGACAGATCTGAAGATCCAGAACTTAGACTCCAGAACTTAAATCAGAGGGGCCAATCCACAAGCTGAATCCTTTTCAGCAGGCCTCGAAATCTTTTGCAACCTGATATTCAACAGCCGGGCGAGCTGTTTAATTCTGGCTAGAACCCTGTGACAGAACCCAGAAAGCAGAGCTGTATCCAGACCACCGTGCAGTGCTGAAAGAAGACCAGACCCAGACCAGACCGCTGTGCAGTGCCAGAACTTTTGCCAGAACCAGAGATCCAGACCAGCAGAGCAGAGAGAACCACAGCTAAACCTGTGGACCAGACTTGTGACGAGGCCCATTCCTTCAAAAATTAGGAGTGAGTATCCAGCCAAAGCTGTGAAAACCAATCTCGTAGTTTAAAATAATCTAATTCACACCATTTCCACCTATTTAGAACTGCATAGAAATTGTGTGTCCATTCTGTGATTTCAAACCTGTGAAAGCGTCATTTGCCATTTGAATCTTACTTTATTTCTGAAAATCTACCTCCACAAAATCGTCCATATCTTTTGAACCACGTGTGCTAGGAACGAGATTTAACTTTAATTTTAAAGCTAAGATCCTCAGCTTTCCAACACGACTTTCTAATTAAAGTTCTTCCATAATCGCGCTTTACGCACTCGGAAAAAGTGCAGCGAATTGAAAACTAGCTCAATGTCACCACACGTTAAAAAATAGCTGTCTCTTGCTGGCAACTGCTGAAATCCGTTTTCAACCTGATAATCCCTCATGAATCACTGATAGTGTTGACCTGAACCAATCTTAAGTAGCTATCAACTACCCTGAATCTCCTATAGGGAATTAAAATCATTTTTAGCGTATTTCACTTCTTTGCAAATCACATTTGAAGTATTTTTGCCTGTGTTTAAAAACATACCGGTCACTCTAAGCTTGCTAGGGGGGAACTGAATTGGTATTGCATTTGATTGTATTCCTGAAAATTGTGTGCTCCCCTTCCATCTCCTTATATTGCATGGGGGGGAGTGAATTGTCAAAAGAAAAAGTGATCATATTATCTCTATAAATCATCTCAGTTATTTCTGTGCTGCATTCTTTTCCATCATTGCATTTCCTTGAAACCATAAAGCATTCTCAGCTACCTTATCCTCTCTATACCAACTCCTAAATAATTAAAAAAGTGTGCTAGTGTAATATTATCCATTGTTGATCACTGTCATATTCATAAGTGTACTATCAAATATGCATTTATTTATAAAAGTGTGATATGTATATCTTGTTTAATTTTCAATAAATCTTTTAATTTGCAAAACAAACCTACTTCTTGGCTCAGTGAGGTCAGGGGTATTCCAAGAGAGGGGCGTTATACAAGGGTTTATCATCCAGATCTATGAACTTGTCATAAAAATATATACATAAGGGCTTCCTTGGGGCATCCCAGACTAGGCATTGACTCAGTTGGAGTGCTGAATTGAAATCGCTTAACAGAGTGGGGGCTCGAGCCGGGACATCTGGATTAGATCTACCACTTGTGCAGCTTAATATAGTGTGCTAACTGACAGGATACATAAATCCTGTTGGATCACCACGCTGTGTTACACTGTAAAATCACCCCTCAAAAGAAGGACGCTCTAAGGAGACGGTCAGTTTTGCAAAATAAAATACAAACTTCTGTAAGTCAGGAAGGAAATCAATTTACAGAATGACGACATTGGTAGATATGAAGATAGCTAGAGAGCACCTCTTACATAAACTGTTTGTGAGAGGTGAATGGTCTGGACAGGACCAGAATGTGTGGCTGCAGGCGATCACACAACAGGTCAATGCGACTGGGTTAGACAGCTGGAAAGATCAGGGTCCCTTACATGTGGCCCTGAGCGATCTATACATGGCCCCTAAGGCCAAAGATGAGCACAACAAGAATGTTAGGATAGCAGCATATTTGTATTTATATATGGGAGCCATACAGGACAAATGTGCTGAAGGCCAAGATCTGGCGAATAGGCAACAGATGGCATTAGAGAAGGCCCAATCTGACCTGGTCTCTTCTGAGCAGAGGCCGCAGAGGAGCCAGGATTCAGAAAATGATAGTAGGCAGTATATCATTAAAATAAAAGAGGATATATGTATCCTGCAACAGGAAAAGTCTGACCAGGATACCAGATTTCTGGCCTTGCAGAAGGAGTGCCAAGAAGGTTTGGACGCCCTACTGCAGAGCCAGAAAAAGCTGGAGCAACAACTGGACTTCAAAAGGGCATGCGCAGAGCAGGTAGTCACCCTGCAAAGCCACCTAGATAGGGAGAAGGCAGAGAGCAACAAACTGATTCTGAAAGACCTGGATACCCAGACAGAATCTGAGGAGGAGCGCCAGAAAGCTGGTGCCTTTCAAAGGCAGAGGGACGACCTGGCGGCACAGATGCAGGCTCTTAGTCAGGAAAGGGACACCTTAGGCCAGGAAGTCTGCCCCTTAAAAAGAAAAATGGAAGAAAATCACCTGGCCATCCAGGGACTGGGTGACCTCCAAAAAGAGCATTAAAAGTTGTTGGAGCACACCAGGAGGGTGGAAGATGCTCTGGCAAGAAAGGAGCAGGCCAGTAGGAATGGGACTCAGGAGGTAACCCTCCTGCAGTAAAGAATGGCCCAGTACTCCAAGACTAACCAGGAAGC
The DNA here is from genome assembly GCF_040938575.1 of Ambystoma mexicanum. Lineage (NCBI taxonomy): Eukaryota > Metazoa > Chordata > Amphibia > Caudata > Ambystomatidae > Ambystoma > Ambystoma mexicanum. The sequence continues at coordinate 1,101,725,720 of NC_090933.1, forward strand.
ACAGAGAGAGAATGAGGCTCTCTGCCAGGACAATGATAGGCTCCAGCAACAGGTAGCCATGCAGGAGAGACTGATAGAGTCTAGTAAGGCCTTGACTGAGGAACTGAAAGCACAGGCTCTTGCATGGCATAGGGAGCAGGGGCTGATAGAGATGAGGTTTGCTGGGAAAGGGAAACACCTGAGCATAACCTCAGGAGCTCTAGTACCAGAGGCTTTCACCTCTCCCAGTCCCTGGACTCTGCCACCCCCATGTCCCCTGGCGCACATGAGCACAGGGCCACAGGGATGGCAGATTACTACCAGCCAAAAGTATGGGGCTCATAGGCCAGTACCACCCAGGAATGGATAGGCGGGCATCCGTGTATGGGCACCTAAGTACAGTGCAATTTAGTGTGGAACCCCAGGAGTAGGCCCATTAAGGGCATCCTGAAAACCTCTGCCCAGTTAGGTCAGTGGGGGGGTACCCATCAAATCCTGGCAGCAAGGAGGGATCTGAAGACTCCTCTGAGCATCACAGGACACAGGAGACCAGGTCCCCACATTCTGCTAGCCATTCCCAGGCTCGCAGAATCCGGGAAAACCTGGAAGATCAGACGGGCACCTCTGGGAGCAGTGCTTCTGAGTCAGAGGATGAATGGACCAGGGTTACCCGAACCAAAAAGGACAATAAGGAAAAAAGGCCTTGCTTAAGGACCCCTTAAAACAGATTAAGGCAATAAGGAGTGTCATCACCCCTTATCACAAGAACGCCAAGTATTCTGTTTGGGAACACTTGGAGCTTCATTAGCAAATGATGGAGACTTTCCATTTGAAGGACAGCAATAGCTGCATTCAGTATGTCAAATGGACATTCTCCCCGGAATACTCCAGTTTCTTTGCGGGGCTGGAAGACCAAAACCATTCAAGATGGTCCACATATAGGGCGGCCATCTTGAAACATTTTTCTGTTCACCGGAATTCCCAAGAGGCTCGCAAGGTAGCCTCCAATTTTCAATGTGGGGAGGATCAGGCCCCACAAGAATTTGTGCAGGAATTGAAGCGTGCCTTTGCGCAGACTACCAGAAGGGTGCGCACGGACAGTAGAGAGTTGTAAATCCAGCCCCAAAATCATCCATCCTTCTTTCCCCAATTCCCTGAGCCCAGACCACCTAATCCGGGAGAGGGGAGGCCAAGGGTGGAGGGGTACCCAAATCTTCCTAACCCGAGGTATTACCAGAGAAGGGATAGCTACCCTTCCCGGGATTAGCCCAGGGGAGAAAATAGAATCCTGTATCTGCCTGAGTGGGTTTCACAGTTAGAACGCCAGGTCCAAGGTATGGCACGGGATCTGGGTCACATGCTGAGGGCGCAACAGAACCCTCAGATGAGCATGCCAGCGCAGAATGCCCCAAACTCTGGACCTAGTGCTCCAGAACAATGACGGGGCAGCACCCCGATAACCCACCGGTTCCCAGGGAGGAGGCACAAGGGTAAGGGGGGTGTAAAGCCTTGGAGGAAGCTTCCTTCCCCACTTGTAAACAGCCCCTGGAAACCCAGGAACCGGAAACAAAATCTCCTACTCCTGAAAGTCTGCCACCCAAGGAGCAGAGAGGAGGTAGGAGAAACAAAGGACCCAAACAGACCCAGTTTGTGGAGGAGGTACAGATCTTCCAATTTGAGGGAGAGGGATCCTCAGAGGATCCTGGGAAAAGGATCTTCTCCTTCAGAGATGGGCAAACTCCTCCCAAAGAAAAATGGGTCCCAAGGGATCCAAATCCAGACTGGGTAGATGTGGGGACTGAGCTAGCGCCGCCCATCATCTCATCCCAGAACCAACAGCATCAAAATCCTCTGGTTCAAACCCATCCTGGTGACTGCCTCCAAAAAGGGGGGGGGGGGCGGCCCAGAACCAGGGGAACCCACAATGGCTCTGATTTCCAGTTGCCAACTTTTTCTTGTAGATTCCCATGACTCTCCACAGAATTCTGCCCAAATCACTTCTCTCGCAATGTCCAAAACTAAAAAATTAGCCCACCAGTTGTCCAAAAATGTGCATTATCTGTGCCCCCTTGAGGAGTAGGAGGGAAGATACTATGCCCTGGTACAAGTACAGGGGCAGGGTACAATTTTGGCACTGGCGGACACTGGATCCCAAGCTACCCTTTTGTACAAAAGGGCCTTTGATGAACTAAATGCAGGAAGGGGGGAGAATTACCGTATTCCTCTCACCTCTCTTCCTGGACAACTTCAGAACTTTGACGGGAAGGAAATTCCTGTCGAGGGGACTGCAGATTTGGACAGTAAAATTGGGTGACACAAGGTGAAACACCCGGTCATAGTAGTGACTCCAGAGGGCACCCCTTGTTTACTAGGGAATCACCTCCTGAGAAGGTTGTTACCCCTAATAGATTGCGTAAACAAGGTCCTCTGGACCCAGACTAGCCGACCAATAAAGTTAAAACAGAGTGTCAACCATGTTAGTTTAAACGGCACATGCCACATGGTTGAACAAAAATCTGACCAAGTAGAATTTCACTTCCAGAACAACCGTATTCCAGACGTGACAGTAATAGCAGTAGGACAACAGACTGGTGATGGGGGGTCCTCTCTATTTCTGAAAATCAACCTTCCTTCCAGTTTAAGGTCATATTCCACACTGGAAGGAAACACTCTGAAATTCTTTACTAATCCACAATCAGACATTCCCACTTCAATAGTTCTGAAAGATGTGAAATCAGCTCAGAGCCTGGCAGATATTCAGCAAATTGGAGAGCAGTTGTTGATCCCTGTTCAGTTAAATGATGGGAAGGACTCTGTTCTCGCTCGAGTGTGTGTGAACAACGGTAAGAGCTTCATCAGCGAAGCCATGTTCCGCCAACTCCCAAAAGATCCAGCCATTCCCACATTCAAACTGATAGACAAATGGGAAATGGACCTGGAAGCACCCAATTCGAAACATCTCCTGCCAACCAGGTCTATGCTCAAAATCTCCATTGGCAACAAGAGCATAGTCCATAATTTTTGGGTCGTGCGAGACGTCATTGCCGCCTTTTACTTAGGCAGTGACATTCTCAATCACTTTGGAACAATGAGATAGAGTAAAAATGCTCTATCAAGAACTGGTGCTCGCAGTTGGCCCTAAAGAGGGCTGAACATTATCTGTGCCAAATCATTATCTGGAACATTATTGTTCCGCCTTCTGTGAAGCCACAAAGGTGGGACCCAAGGCGTACGTGCATCTACACGACGACGTTGGGTCACCATAGAAACATTCAAATCCAGAAACAGTCATTCGCGCGCGAGGTTGACTCCTTTTTCCCCGCTCTTACTGCTTCAATTAACGTTTCTTGTTATTGATTAGTTTCCCTGTGGGTTTTACAGGAGCCCGCACTTCTACTTGTTGCTTCTCACACATATGGAGAAACATTTAAGAATTATTTGAAACATAAGGTATGGGAAATTTTATATAAACAAGGTTTTGTTAATTTGCGGTATATATAGATACTCAGTTATTGACATAGAGCTTTTTCTGCTTTTTTCTTTTCATGTTCTTTCTGTTGTGGAACCCTTGGATTGGGTATGTGTTTAAATTTGTTCATCTGAAACGTTGTTGTTATGCAATGGTTGACAATTACTGAAATGTTGGTTAATGTAGATAGATCACTGAATCAATGTACCGCCCTGATGAAAGTTTTTTGTAACCGAAATGCATTGGCATCTGTACATATGATCCTAACCAGATTTGGTGCAACCTCATTAATTATGACAGAATAATATTCAAAAAGAGCTACGAAAAAGGAATGTGAATAAACATTTCTATAAATCATCATAAGTGACAGCGATAATTTATTACTATATAAGTTGTGGACAAACTACTTGATACATTATCTTCCGAATTTTCAGCCCTCTTTAGGGCCAACTGCGAGCACCAGTTCTTGATAGAGCATTTTTACTCTATCTCATTGTTCCATGATTTTTTGGTCCTTATGCCACAAGACCTGTTTATAACTGGTAACCCCAGGCGAAAGCTTTTCTAGATTGAACAACTTTCAATGTTCAACGTATGAGTTACATCGTAGTGCCCTACTTTACCTTCGTTTTTGTTACTTCATTCTCAATTGCTTTGCCATTAGTTTGGACCTAATAAACTTCAAAGCGTGGTCTTGATTAGCGGATAATCCCGTGGGCTTTGATGATCCAGAAAAAAGCATTTAGGTCAGCTCAATTGCTACCTTATGCAGTTGAAATTCAGATTAAAGAGGAAGTCACCATCCCAGAAAGGACCCGACAATTCTCACCGGAAGTGAAAGTTAAAAGAGGACAAAAATTGAAAAACCCTGATGCTTATATTCATCTAAATGCTTCTCTCCAACAGCAAGGATTGGGGGTAAACCAAACACCATTAGTCAACATAGAACATGACACCATTCCAATAGAGGTGGATAACAGCGACTTAAAGAGGATTACTCTAGCCGCAGGCACCATTATTGGAATGGCAATTGATGACCGACATTTCGCCATTGATTTAGGAAATGAACTGCTAGGACCAATCCCCAAGGACTGTTTTGACAGTGACAGAGATGACAATACAACACCAGACAGGATCTTTACCCGGCATGAGGGGAACTTCTTGGTGCACACTTCCTGCCCTTATGGTAAGGAAGATGTGACTTGTGACATCAGGAGGGATGAGGTGATTTTCCAGGTCCATGAGGGCTGCCTTTCCCACCTGAAGCCTCCAGTCCAAATCAGCACCCTGACCAGGGACTTCTCCACCAAGCTGGACGAGGCCGCTGAGATAGCAAAACCAGAAGTCTTTCCAGGCTTCAGGCAGATGGTGGAAGAGAGAGTCAACCTAGCTGAGGCCTTTGTGACTCTGGAACAAAAGCAAAAGTTGAAACAAGTTTTCTTGGATTTCCAAGATCTCTTTGCGGTAGACTCATATGACTGTGGTCACACCGACATCCACACAACAACAATTCCCATGGACCCTGTCATGACTCGCGTGTTTGTGAAGCAATATCGCTTGCCTCTCACATCCATGGAGTCCCTTACTGAAAAAATTAAGAACCTTGAGTCCCGGGGGATAATCCGTCCAGTACGCAGCACCTTCAATAATCCGGTGCTGGGAATATTGAAGCCAAACGGCCAGTGGAGACTCTGAGCTGACCTTACGGACCTCTTCCCTACATTCACCAAGGGCTGGCCCAGATTCAGGAGTCACAGGTATTCACTGCAATAGACCTGACCAACGGATATTGGACCGTCCCTGTCAGTAGGGAGGACCAATACAAACTGGCTTTTACCTTTGGGGGCCAGCAGTACACATGGACCCAGACTCCCTTCGGATAGCTCAACTCCGGCAATGAATTCAACATTTTCCTACATAAGGCCATGCCCGGCCTGGGTGCGAGGGGTAACCTGGCTTATGTAGATGATGTCCTCATCAAAAGTTCATCTGTGGAGGAACACATAGCGGAGATCCGTTATGTTCTAGTTGAGGGCCGCCGGAGCAAAACTTTCCTTTCAGAAAGCATAGTGGTGTAGGACCCGTGTTAATTTCTTGGGGCATGAGATTCCTCCTCAGGGTCTCTGTCCCCAGGAAAAGAAAGTGGAAGCACTCCAGAAACTGAAAGACCCTACAACTCTTCGGGAACTAAGGAGCCTCCTTGGACTGACTAATTACAGCAGAAAGTCAGAGGGCTACGCAGAGATCACCAGACCCCTGATTCATCTCTTGAAGGGGGGTCAAGTGGGAATGGGGTCCAGAACAATCCGAGGCATTAAGACAGCTCAAAAGAAGCCTCTCACAAGCGCCCTGCCTAGCTTACCCTGTCAGAAACAAGGAGTTTTTCTTGGAGACAGGGTTCTCTAATACATGCTTGACTGCAGTATTATATCAAAAGCATGACAAGGTCAATAAAGTAATCTCCTATGCGAGCAAAACTTTATCCTCTGTGGAGGAAGAATTCAACGATTGTGAGAAGACACTCCTGGCAACGGTGTGGGCATTGAAGAGTTGCCGTCCGTTTATCCAAGGGGAACACATCATAGTGGAGACGAAACACCAGCCTCTGCAATAACTCCAAAGTGACAGAATCCGGGCCGGAAATGTGAGTAATTCCCGAATTACTTCCTGGATTCTGTCAATGCAAGGCTTTCCTGTGGAGGTCAGATATGGCCAAAACAAGAAGAGTCCCCTCGCGCAAGGTCTGGCTGATTTGCATGATTGTGCCAGAGAAAACTGTCTCGAGGACGAAAGTCTTAAACTCAAGGACAACATGGAGGCATACCTTAATTCCCCACACAAAGTCTTTGAAGAAGACAAGTGTGAGGGAATGCCCACTTTCTATGTGGATGGATGCTCTTACCATATTGAAAACAACAGGGGAAAAAGAACTGGTGGCCGGCGTAGGGAATGCGTGGGTGAATGAGTCTCCAGAACCCTCGCTGGGTACACAATTGGTCCCCGAAGTAGTCAAGTAGCAGAGTTGATGGCTGTGCATCAAGCCATCCTCCCTGCTGTCTAACATCAACTCCACGAACTGGTCATAATCACAGATTCGGATTATGTACGGAACGGGTTCGTGGAGCACCTGGTTAATTGGAAAACCAGAGGCATGTTATGTGCTAATAACAAACCCTTGAAACATGGGAAGTTAATTCAAAACATTGATGATCTGGGCACCGTGAATGGGATGACCATCTACTGGAAGAAGATCAAGGGTCATTCCAAAGTAGAGGCACCAGACAAAACTGGAAATGATTTAGCTGATCAGCTGGCCAAAACCGGGGCCATCCAACGGGATCTAATAGAGATGGGGTACCTGTTGTGGGAAATCCAGGTCACTGCTATCACTATGTCCCAGACAAATGCTCACAATGATCTTTCAACTGCACAATGGAGTAAGTAGACCCCAGATGATGATTTGATTACGGCTCAGAAGGGGGATCCAATAATTGGTAAGTTTTACCAACGCATTGAGGACCCTGAGACCTTTCCCCTGACGGATACCTATTACATTGGGAAAGAGGACCTTAGAGTGTTGATGAAATGTCCAAAAATGTTCCGAATCCAAGACGGTTTGTTGGTAAGGAAATCCCAAGCTGGCCTCGACCAGTGGGTGGTTCCTACCTCATTCCGAAGCCTGATGTTAAGTCACGCCCATGATGCAGCCACCGCCGGTCATAGGGGGTTTCATACAACACTTGAGATCTTAAGAGAGATTGTTTACTGGCCACACATTGGGCAGGACCTTGACCAATACTTGAAGGGGTGTCTTGAGTGTGCACAATTTCAGCCAACATCCCTTACACACTGTGCGCCTCTCCAAAAGAGGGGGATGACATTGCCATGGTCAGATTTGCAAGTTGACATCATAGGCCCCGTGATTCGCTCCTCTAGGGGAAATAAGTACATGTTGACGGTGACATGCTTATTTACTAAATGGGTGGAATGTCTCTCGGCCCCAAACTGCAAGGCAGAAACAGCAGCTGCCCTGATGATCAACCATATCTTTTCGCGTTTTGGTCTACCCCAAAGGATTGAGTCAGACAGAGGTAGCCACTTCACCAGCGAAGTAATGACAAAGATGTGGGAGATACTGGGGGTTAAAAGGAAGCTACACATTGCTTACCAGCCAGCCTCTTCTGGTGCAGTAGAACGTTACAACGAACCATTGTGAGCATCTTAAAAAAGTTTGTGGCAGATTCTGGGCCAAGTTGGGATATCCGATTACCTCTGGTCCTAATGGCCATCAGATCTACCCCTTCATCTGCAACTAAAATGTCACCATTTGAGCTTATGACTGGATGCAGGATGGTGCTTCCCCAGCATTTGCTCTACAGGACCCAAGAACAAACATTGATCAATGCCTCCACAACGCATGAGTATGTTGAATATTTAAGGAAACACCTCCAACATGCTTTTGCCTATGCTCAGCGAAACCTAGAAAGATCAGCCGATAGCATGAAGACTCGCTATGATTTGAAGACTACCAGGAAAGAATACAATGTAGGAGACCGGGTCTATCTATACAATTTCCAAAGGAACCAGGCCAAACAGCGGAAATTTCTGCCTACATGGAAGGGACCTTTTGAAATTGTAGACAAGATCTCCCCAGTCGCCTACAAGATCCGCATCCCCAAAGGCAGTTTGGTGGAAGGGGAAGACAAGTGGGTCCATATAAATCAGCTAAAGTTTTGCCGTCCCAGGCACACTCTGCAGCAACTGGAGGAGTCCTCTTCAATCCCAGAGGTGTCCGCTCCAGAGTAATACAAGTCCAACCCTATAATATTCCACATATAGCCTATAAAAGTCTATGATTCTTGAATGCAAATGTCTCCTGATATATAAAATGTATATGTTTGCCCCACCATTAATAGTGGTGGGGAAATGTCTACGAATATGTTTCTGCCGCTCTGCTTTGTCATCCTAGGAGAGATAAACCATGGAGACTGACCAAGCAGGACGACCCAGGGACCGGGGGCAAAGATCAGAGGGGCCCGGGGTAGCGCCTGAAACTCCCATCAGGACCGGCAAGGAGAACCGACCGATCCACCCTGATGGAAGAAAAGATGCTGAACTGTGCCATCTGTGGAATCAGAAGAAGATGATGCGGACATCCCAGCACATGGATCAAAACATCCTTTGCACCCTACTCCCCCTCGACTCGAAATCATAGTGCAGTCGGGCGGGGGGGCTTGTCAGGTGTCTTGACCCACGTTTGAACTATTATGCTACAACATTTTTGCGCCAGAATCCAGGAAAGCCGCGCAGTTTTTGCGCACACCAAAATGGTCACCTGACCTGCCACCCACTAGTGCGAGCGTGATGGGCCAGAAGCGCCATGAGTGAAACGTGGTGCCAAAGGAAAAATAACAGTGCCTGTTAGCTCAAAAAGCGCTTTGAAATCACATTTGTTTCTCTGAAATGCAAGCTCAAAATGCCTATTTCAAACATTGCAAGATATTCAAAAATCTTACTGAACACCAGCAGACGTCTGATAGAATGAAGTCTTGGGTGCATACCAAATCTGGAAAGATGAAGAGCCTAAAATAATGTTCATAACAAAACTGGCTGAGCTGTGGATGTCAGCAGCTTAAGTAAAATTGGACTTAAAGCCAATAAAATCGAAATGTTTAAAATAAATGAGTGATTTACTTTGGAGTGTCACATAGGTTGCAACTGTTTAAATGTCATAGTTTTGAACTTAGAATCAGCGTTCTCGCTGCATGTGTCAAAATTGTACGTTTGATTTGAATGAAGAAAAATGGGAACAAAAGTGACATCTGGCTGAAACCTGGCTTAAAGGGATTGAATTCTGCCCGGCAACTACCCCCGACAGGAGTTGAAACTTGCCCAGCAACTGTATTCACAGGCCTGGCCTCCCTTCTGCTGCCCCACCAAAAGGGGATCACAACTCTCTGATTGAATCAGGGGAGGGGTGCCTGGGACTGTAGGAAAACAGAACAATGAACTTCCCTTTGCTCCAAGCAATTTTTAAATCAGGGGGTCGTAAATGGCTTCCTCTTGGAAGGAAATGGAAGGGGCACTGCCTCTGTGAGCCAGCTGAGCTTGGAGGAAGTGGACAAACCAGAAATTCCCCCATGTGCTTTGGGAAACCACACCCCTCTGGGCAAGAGCATAAGTTTAGAAAGATGGATAATTCATAGTACATAATTGTCAAAATTATATGAATAACATCATGATTCCTGTGATTTTTCTGTGCACATTTTAAGAGGTGTTAGGACTCTGTGGTATGTTCTGGGGGTAGTAGCGGAAAATAGGGTATTACTCCAAATGTATGTATGTTAAAAATCTGACACTTCATCATCTGATGCCCATATTCCTTGCACACATTTGTGTAAATTCTGGAAAAGTTTAGAGGTTGTGTTCTGGATGAAAAGGGCAGAATTCTGTCAGAAGCGGACACGACATCTTACAAAGACAGGGATCGGATGGTTTGGTGCTACAGAAAATATGTTAACTGGACATATAATAAAACTTGTACATAGATAAATATGCATTTAAGTCAAAATTGGGTGCAAAGTGACAAGGGGAGTGTTCTTTTTGTATGCCATAAAAAGGATGCCGGATGACTCACAATTCAGTTCCGCAGTCAGGCGACAGAGAATCCTAAGCCTATCAGGATTCTCAGAGGGTTGGGCATAGAAAGTCAGCCTTCCCACCCATTTTCAAAAGACATAAAAAGACCCACTGAAACCCAGGTAGGGACTGCTGTTTCCACTTACTTGCGAAGTACTTTGACGGACGACTTCAAATTCAGGCAATATCCAGAGACAAGAATTTAGGAAACCAGACTCCAGACTTTAAATCCAGACAGATACTGAGATCCAGAACTTAGACTCCAGAACTTAAAGCAGATCCACAAGCTGAATCCTTTTCAGCAGGCTTCAAAATCTTTTGCAACCTGATATTCAACAGCCGGGCGAGCTGTTTAATTCTGGCTAGAACCCTGTGCCAGAACCCAGAAAGCAGAGCTGTATCCATACCGCCGTGCAGTGCCGATAGAAGACCAGACCCAGACCAGACCGCTGTGCAGTGCCAGAACTTTTGCCAGAACCAGAGATCCAGACCAGCAGAGCAGAGAGAACCGCAGCTAAACCTGTTGACCAGATCTGTGTCGAGGCCCATTCCTTCCAAAATTAGAAGTGAGTATCCAGCCAGAGCTGTGCAAACCAATCTCGTAGTTTAAAATAATCTAATTCAAACCATTTCCACCTATTTAGAACTGCATAGAAATCGTGTGTCCATTCTGTGATTTCACACCTGTGAAAATGTCATTTGCCATTTGAATCATACTTTATTTCTGAAAATCTACCTCCACAAAATCGTCTGTATCTTTTGAACCGCGTGTGCTAGGAACGCCCTTGGAAAAAGTGCAGCAAAATGAAAACTAGCTCAATCTCACCACACGTTAAAAATACCTGTCTCTTGCTGGCAACTTCTGAAATCTGTTTTCAACCTGATAATCCCTCATGAATCACTGATAGTGTTGACCTGAACCAATCTTAAGTAGCTATCAATTACCCCGAATCTCCTATAGGGAATTAAAATCATTTTTAGCGTATTTTCACTTGTTTGCAAATCACATTTAAAGTATTTTTGCCTGTGTTTAAAAACATACCGGTTGCTCTAAGCTTGCTGGGGGGAACTAAATTGGTATTGCATTTGATTGTATTCCTGAAGATTGTGTGCTCTCCTTCCATCTCCTTATATTGCATGGGGGGGAGTGAATTGTCAAAAGAAAAAGTGATCATATTATCTCTTGTGGAAATCATCTCAGTTATTTCTGTGCTGCATTCTTTTCCATCATTGCATTTCCTTGAAACCATAAAGCATTCTCAGCTACCTTATCCTCTCTATACCAACTCCTAAGTAATTTAAAAAAGTGTGCTAGTGTAATATTATCCATTGTTGATCACTGTCATATTCATAAGTGTGCTATCAAATATTAATTTATTTATAAAAGTGTGATATATATATCTTGTTTAATTTTCAATAAATCTTTTAATTTGCAAAACAAACCTACTTCTTGGCTCAGTGAGGTCAGGGGGATTCCAAGAGAGGGGCATTATACAAGGGTTTATCATCCATATCTATGAACTTGTCATATAAATATATAAATAAGGGCTTCCCTGGGGCATCCCAGACTAGGCATTAACTCAGTTGGAGTGCTGAATTGAAGTCGCTTAACAACCTCACAATTGGAGGACTTTATAAAGGACTCCTCTTTCAGCAGGGTCCAACGAAATATTCTCAAGTGATAATCTAAGGATGCTCCCAAATGATTCCCATAAGTGGTGTGGGACCCCTTTTTTTAAAGGCAAAAGAACAGGTGATTGGACTAAAGCTAGTCCACATTAGGGGTTGAATCCCTGATATTGAAATGAGTGGACCTTGCCCTTCTGACATCATACCCAAAGTGCTTCATGCTACAGGAAGTGGAGGTGACAGGAAAGAGATCTCTCCCTGGCTATGCTAACTCTGCCCCTTTCCTACTCAATAGGAACAAAGGCCCTTAGGAATGCAGCCACCCTGTGTGAGGCCTGGCTCTATGTGAATGGGTGTGTCCTTTCATTCCTTTTCCCAAGTCAGTGTCCTGTGGAACGGCTGTCCCTGGGAGAAGGATGATACCGGCCCTTACATATGAACAAACATAGGCAGTCCCACCAGGATACAGTCATGTCAGTGGACAGGTGATGGCCTTATCTGAAAGGAATACACATAATCCTTCCACAACTGAAATGGGCCCACTGGACTGACACATATGCAATATTTAATGTGGCTGCAATGACTACAAGTAGGGCCCTGCACCATGCCTTATCCCAGTCATAGCATTATTCGTAGAGTTTATTCTGCCACTGTCATGATTAATTAGGACCATTATAGTTTTGGTACAAAGGAAAATATCGTAAATGCAGGTCCTGTGCTGCAGAGACTTGGCTGTCACTGCAGCTGTCAAATGGGCAGCTGTGACCTCTGTACCTGCTCTGTGCCACTGGTAGAGCAGGCAGTGTAAATCAGGCTACTGATGCAGCAGGTCACTGATAACACTATGCTTTTGTATTTTGTATTTAATTGAGATTTTTAAGCGCCTTCGCCACGGCGCTGTACATTGAAGAAAGCTGATACAAAATATGACATGATTAGTCCAATCACAAACAATGTGGGGATGGGTTAAAGAAGTGAGGGCAGAAGATGGGCCTTAAGGTGGGAGCAAAATATATGAAAAGAGGGAGAAGCTCGATATCAGGTGGTAGTGCATTCCAGTATTTTGGGGCTAGAAGAGGGGGGGAATGGAACTGCGAAGAGGCACAAAGCGGTTTAGGCGAGCAGGGAAGGTGGAGATGCTGAGAGTGGAAGGAACGTGAGGGTTAAGAGAGGGAGCCAACTCATGATAACATTTGAAAACGATACAGAGAAAGTGAAATAAAAGACGCAAGTCATAAGAGAGAAAAAAGATGGAAAGAAGAGACTGGGCAATAGAAGAGCAAGGGGAGAGTGAAAAAAGAAGCTGAATTGCTGAATTAAAGACCGAACATAGTGGACTAAGATGGGAAGAAGGAAGGCCGAAGAGTAGGGCAGAACAAGACAAGAGAGAATTGAAGAAGTAATGAGAAGTTTAGCAGCATGAAAGGATAGAAAGGGCTGTACCTTGTGATAAGATTTGTTATTTATAACTTGCTTAATCGCCAGAAGTTTCTAAGTGCAGACCTGGGGATCGAACCTCTGTTGCTCCATGTCGTCTTGCTTCCAAGGTGAGCACGTTGCCCCTGAGCTATCCTCCCGAGGCTTGTGAATATTAAAGGGAAGGAAATGGCAAGTAGGGGCAGCCAGAGAGATGTGAGAGGCAACGTTTAACAAAGAGTCAAAAGTAACACCAAGGTTGTGGGCCAAATGGGGAAAAGGGATGACAGAGGACAGGAAAAGGAGAACGGAGGAGGGGGGAGAGAAGTGGAAGAGAGACCGGTGGGAAATAGAGAAATTTATTTTCTGAGGGATTAAGGTGAAGAAAGTGGGAGAGTATCCATCCCTGGATTGCTGAGATGCAAGATGAAACAGAGTCATGAAAGGAGTGAGGGAGAGTATAAAAAAAAAAATATTTGTGAACTGCCTGCATAGAAATGAAAGAAAAGATTGAATGATTCAATGATAGGGAAAAGGTTGATGCTGTGGATAGAAAAAGAAGGGGGCCTTGAGGAACACCATGTTTAAGATGTTGAGGAGGAAAAGTATGACCAGATTAAGATACAGAGAATGAATGATTGGAGAGATAGGAACGGAACCAAGTTAAACACAAAGTAGAGAGTCAAAGTGTAGAGAGTGAAGAAAGGAGAGTAGGGTGATCCACTGTGTCAAAAGCTGGAGAGACGTCTAGAATGATACGTATTGAAGGTGATTTATTGTGATGAGCCGAAAGAAGAGAATTAATAACATGGAGAAGGGCACTTTCTCTGCAGTTGCAGGAAGAAATCCAGATTAAGTCAGAGGGAGGAGAGAATGAAGATTAAGGTGTGAGGAGATCTGACAATAAACAACCTGTTGAAGGAGTTTTGAGAGAAAGGGAAGGAGAGAAATTGGATGGTAGATAATGTATGGTAGCTAAATAGAGAACATGGATTAAGGGAGGTTTTTTTAAGATGGGGATGATTAAAACATGCTTGAGGTAGAAGGGAAAGAGGGAGAGGATAAAGAGAGATTAGTAAGAGATGTCAGACAAGTGATGATAGAAGGGTAAACGATAGGGATTAGAGAAGCAGGCAGAAAGTCAAGGAGGGAAGAATTGGGATGTGCCCAGGTGATTAAAAGAGCTGTGTCAGAATCAGTAGCAGTGGTGAACAAGAGGGGTGGGGGAGGGGATGAAAGTTGTGTAGGTAAAGTTAAGGAAAGGGCACGAGTAGAACGTAAAGTAGTGACTTTAGAAATGAAGAAGTCAGAAGCGAACAGCGAGAAATAAATAGAGGGATCGGAGGCCGTAGGGCAAAGCCACCTGTCTATAACTTGGACCAAGCAACAGGGATGATGGAAGAGGGAGATGGTAAGGGAAGAGAAGTAGTGTTTTTTGCAGCAATGAGAAAAGCATCATAAAATGAGTGAAGTACAGAAAGGAGAGAGCAGTCAGAGGGAAGGTGATTCTTTTTCCAAGAATGCTCTGCCTTCTGTAACGCAGAGTGGAAGGAGCAAAGACCAGGAGTTATCCACAGCTCTGGAGGCTTACTGGAGAGGGAAAAGGGCCCAGATGGATGGACTAGATCAATGGCAGACAAAAGAGAGCTGTGAAGAGTATCAAAAGCAGTGTCAGTAGGGAGTGTGAAAAAAACAGGGAGCCTATGAAAGAGGAATCTGAGCAGCAGGGACCACAATCAAGACACATGACACATGACTCTGGCACCATCAGGTTTCATCCACCAGCTTCTACAGTCTGTCCTCCCTTGAGGGAGAAGCCAAAGGATTTGTCTCAAAGGATCTGGACAATTCTGCCACTCAAGACAATGCAATCCTCTTTGGGCTGGGTCGCCTCTTCCAAACCAGGTGGGTGGCAGACTGTCCAATTTCTCGCCCAATGGTAGCATTCCAAGTCAGACATCAGAGTCCTGGAATGTAAAAGAGAGGCTATTCCTTTGAATTCTCCTCTGTTTCCCCAGACTGGGCGCTGTGATAGGGGCAACTGCTCTGCAGGAGTACAGGGATGAGAAGTGTTTCTAATTTCCTGCTCTGCCCCACTACTACTAAACTAACAGCGCTCTCAATCATAAAAGTGAAACTGGCAAAACATGAATGGTACACCTCCTTCACCTCTTTCAATTAGCATGGGCTAAGGGCAGTCTATACTCTTCAAGGGTGGTGTGAGCTACTAAGGAAGTATCCAAAACAGCAATAGTACTCTCGTACCAAAATAAAAAATACAAAAAATATCCAGTCAAGATTCTATAGGAGTCATTAATTAAACTAAAAATACAAAAACATTCATTAAAACACTGATAAACCACCCCTCTACAGGAAGATACAGAACATGCACACTTTTGGATGAAGGGGGCACAGTAGGTCTAAAGACCGGAGTAGGCAGACACCAGTCTCTGCAGCAATGTTCATGTTTATGAATATGTCTTTTAAAAAAGGGTCAAGAGTGTTGTTTTAAATGGCTCTAGGGCCCTGAAACCTGGCAATGGGTCAGAACCATTACAAATTCCTTTCAGGCTTGTTCTGGTGCTCTGCCAGCATTGAACCGGGCATCTAGGAACTTTATAGCAATTTGAGGTTGTGTTGAGATGGTTTGAGTCAGCTTCCCAATGGATTTAGTTGGCATCAACGAAGTGTGAGTTGGAGCTCACAGATGGGTGGGGTTGGCATTGAGATGGTTTGAGTTGGTGCTTCAAATTGGTTGAGTCGGCGTTGTGACTGTTCAAGACAGCGGTCCTAATGAGTTTATTCAGCGTAGAGACAGCTCAAAGTGCGTGGAATGATAGAGGCACCTTCGGGGGTGTTGTAGCTGCTCGAAAATTACTTGAAACCGGTCGAGTCCGCTTGTAAGGATTTCACAAGGAGAAACAGTGACAAGAGCTGTTCTTTTTTTCCTAGGTTGCTGTGGGACCCCGTCCATGATCTGAGAGCATGAGGTAAGTCCTTCATCTGCCCTCTCCAGCCATGAGGGTTACTAGATCGCACTTGCAGGGCTGCCCCTTCCAGTACTCAGGGGTCTGGGCTACCAGTGTCTCGGCAGCAGGCAAGAACAGGTTGTTATGGGAACTCAGCCCCAGACAGTGATATACACAACTCTGACAGTGGCAGATTACACTGGAAAGACTGTTGAATAAAAATAAATACACGTCAAAGGGATCTTGGCTTCACGATTGCCACTCTATAGCTTTACCTTTTTTTCATCAATCTGCCACTGGGCCTTGTGGATGTACAGTTATATAGAATTTGGATTATGGGTGACCATTGTTAAGGGCAACACATGGTTGGAAATAATGTATATTACAATAAGCTTTTTCTCAGGAATGCATATGTTACTCTACTGCTGCTGTGATGCCAAACAACACAACTGCTGGTGTGTCAGTAGGCATGGCCCAGTCAAGAGAGCACATGTGCACTATACTTTTCACCATGTAGCTTTTGAGAAAAATGTGAGATATGATTAGAAGAGATCACTTCCTGAGATAGAGTTACCAGCCTCCAATTGAATTACAAAAAAATCAAAAAAGCTTATGATTGCCTAACTGCACAGAATGGATTCTGTCACAGCCGGAGAACCCTCAGTGAAGGCATGTAACAAGAGACTTACTAACAAGAGAAGGCAATCTCTCCAGTCAAGTTAAGGTCACCAAAGTCTCTGGGGATTACTGATAAGTAATTAACATCATGGGAGTTAAGGAGTTTCTCCTGAAAACTACTTCAAGATGGAAAACTTGCAGATATGGTACAATCACTTGAGTATTTAGGAATGTGACAAGGTAGAGCGGATGCGGGGGAAAGGCTCTTATTACTTACTGGTAATCTTCATAAAACCAAGTCACTCTCTTCCTCATCACAGTTATAAATTCTACCTTTCCTGGGCTGCTCGCCCCCTGATCCTGTGAGAATGTTCAGGCGGATAATGGGTACGATCTTATGGAAGAAGGGGGTTGGGGCATTTCTGTTTTGGAGGGACTACTTTAGGAGAATGTCTGGAGGGAAGGTGGATCGCCTTTAAGGGGATGGTCCACACCCTTGCCCCCTATCCTCATGTGGGGGCACAAAAGACTTCTGACTGTCTGTTGCAAGTAGTAAGAACCACGACCAGGCCCTGCCATCATCATTCAGCACTGGTAAAAGGTTGGAAGGGGTGCTCTGAAGAACCTCCACTGGCTCTGGAACAGCAGCCTGCATGCTCAGCCCAGAGTGAGCAGTGCCGTGCTGGTGAGACGACAGACGGTGTGGCCTCTGGTATCCCGGGGTGTGGTTTTACCTGCGCTTGGGTGATCCCTGCTCTTTTGTGGACTTAGAATGAGGGACTGTCCCCATGACCAACCGTGTCCCCAGTACGGCTTTGCTGGCTAGTGGGGTGCTCCGTACTCTTTTCTGGACTAATAAAGTGTTCAAAGTGTTAAGGTTCTAAATGTGTGTAGTTTAAACAAATGTATATATGTTTCTAAGCTCATACCATGACAATGAGGCGTGTTTAAGAAGCTGTGAACCCGTAAACGTGCTATGCTTAAAGTGGACTCAGTAGTTATGTATATTTGGAGTTGTGATCCCACGTATGACTCGCCTGCTTACAATAGGCCCAGTAAGAAAGCATGCCATCAGTGTTTGCCAGAGATACCTGTGTCTCAAGTAGTTACCACCATCCCTCATGAGCTAATGCTCTGTACATTATATATTCATCAGAACCACTGATGAAGAATGTGGTCACTTGCTTCAAGGTAACACACATTTTCAATACGATTTAAGAAAGTGAAATCTAAGCATTATGCACATTACTTATAATACGTCAAATCAAGAACTTGTGATACTCAGTATGAGTCATTTCTGTTTATGATTCCAAAACACATTCACAAAATTACATAAAACAAAGTAAATCACGGCATCCCAAATCTGTGATCTTAATGTTCTCTTATGTTAGATTGCATAAATTAAATTTCAGAAATCTCAATTTCACAATTTTTACAATAAGAGATTAAACATTTTCAACAAGATACAGTAACTATTGTGTGTCAGCTTGTTCTTATTGCCACACTGTCAATACAAAGTCTTGCATGATGTTGTGGCCAAATTCCACACTTCACTGCACGTTTCAGGGCTAAAAAACCCTTCTTCAGGTGAAACTGTTACTGCTGTCGTAAAATATCTGTGGAACAAAAAAACAATGTTGTCTCACTTGAACTACTGCTGTCATGCTGAATCAGAATTTCTATTGAACATCGTAAATTGTACCAACCTTAAGGGTCAGATTGGGTCTACTACTGCTTATCTGTAAAGACATATAATCACTGCTTTTTAGTATTTATGCGAGAAATCAAAATGCAATCTTGACGCTAAATGACAAACAAAAGTGCCTACTTGTTCTTTGTCAATTGTAGAGAACAAGGGTCACAGTTGTGCCTGGAAAAATATCCTTCTCTTCACTACTATGATGATCTACAAAATATTGGATGTTTTATTAAAAAATATTTTTTTGTCAAATTGTTGCTCTAATATTACTGCATGTTAGTCTATAGTCAATTGGTCCTGGATCTTACCTAAAGACTTTACTCTCTCCTTCGCGATTCAGGAACAGGAACATGGCTGCTGGAACAGCCTCCCGGCCCACATCGCGTTTTTAAATCACTTTCGTGTGTAGTCACGCGATCGCGACCCAATCACGTGATCAACCACACAGAACATTGAGCATACATGCCAACATTCCAACACACCTAGGAGGGAGTTTTGAGAGAGAAAATCGGGAGACGTAATTTTCCCCATAGGAATGTATTGTCACTGGAATTATTTTAAGCGGGAGAACGTGAAAAAAAGCAATATTTCTAACAGAAAAGTCGGGAGTCTCCCGCCTAAATCGGGAGTGTTGGCATGTTTGATTGAGGTGTGTGTTGTAACTGTCAATCTTCGAGCCAACAAGCACAAAATGGTATATATATGCCTTTCATTGTGCTGTCCCTCTTGATATTACATGTATTAACCAGAACCGGGACAGACTCTCATGCTTTATCGAAAAATGTCTTTCGTGTAAAATCACGTGACTGGATTCGATCACGTGGTCTACACACGAACAAATGTTGCACTAGATCATATGTGCTCTGTAATTATATTGCAAACAAGTCAAAGCTACTCTGTTCTGGTCATCACCATAAGGGCATTGTGAATGGCAAGTTTTCTGATCATGTTGCTAAATCGAGTGTTCTGCACAAAAGCATTTCTTCCCTGTGAAATCACGTGACCGCACTTAAACACGTGATATACACACGAGCAAATATTGCTTAAAAAAGTATTATACTGTGTAATTGGATTACAGAAAAGTGTAATTCTGACTCCCATCCTATAATCATTGTGAATGGTGAATTACCTAATCACTATCTGTACAGCCAAATGTTAATAGTGAACCCCTTGCAAACTGTGTATATGGTAATGCCCTAAGCTGACCTTCGAATCCAATGTGAGTGACTCACTGGTTATAATAATGCATGCTGTGTGGGCGGGAATTGGGGAGCAGGCGGGAAGTGACGTGGCGGGAAGGGGTAAGTCAGTTGGAGAATGGAGTGTGAATAAAGAAGGTGCATAGAAGAGCTCTGAGTCTGTGTCTTTATTCCATCGATGCAGTGCGGTCACTGGAGTCACGGTCGTTCTACGGAGCTCCAGTATTACATTGGCGACGAGCAGGCATCCTACGCTGCGTGTGCCTGCATCAGACTGGGTCGGGTCATTGCGGCAGAGGCTCTTGTCCTCATACGCACCGAGTGCGGCAGCGAATATATGCGGCCTGCACCTAGCAGGCACACAAATCCTTTGGCATCCCTTATCTGCTGGTGTTTGCGGCCTGGAAGCCCAGGGCTGCAGCAGTCATTGCGACACAACGGAGAACGTTTCCGGCATTATTGGACTGACGATGCTCATGCCTACAAAGGTGGCCACCATTTTAGGAGGGTGCACAGGCCTACTAGATGTCGAGGTGAGCGTTCCAGTGGGAATTTGCCCTGGTGAACTTAACACACTGTTTTCTACATTGCTGCTAACCCAGTTGCAGTGCCAAAACATACTTTTTTTATCAAGTCACGAATAGCACCTAATTACATCATCCTTTTGGCTTCTCAGCCCTGTGACACCCCTACAAGGGTCAGTGTTCCCACTCAGCATGTCTGACCAGGACATACCAGCCAGCCACTGTCCCCATCACATCACAAGTGCAGGTGCAGCAGAGAGTTCAGGAGTCCCAGGCAGTATAGTTCCCTGGGTTTTCAATGTTTCTGATACCAGCAACATGGAACCCAAGTGGACTAGGTGGATCAGGGATTTCAACCTGCATGTGGATGCTATGGGGCCATGGAAGACGTCAGACAGAAATCCCTGTTGAAGCTAACAACTGGCCCAGCCACCAGAAACATCATTAATGAACTGTCAGCTGACTCCATAGACAGGATTCAGGGCTTAAAAACTGCTCTTGCTACCTATTTCGTGCCACCTACCAATGTGGATTACAAAAGACACGTATTTCACACCACAAAACAACTGAAGAGTGAAACTATGGACGCTTTGTGATGAGGCTACGAAATCAAACTAAAACATTGTGACTTTTATAATTATTCCAACACTGAGACTTTGTGATCCCAGATAATAGCGGTGTGCGAGTTGCAAAACTTCAGAAGGAAGCTACTACAGAAATCCAGGACCCTGGAGGAGATACTGATGATGGCGAGAGCAGAACTTGCAGTGGAATCACAGGTAGAGACCATGGGCAAGCCGAAGGGTTTGCATGTGCATCCGGAGATGATACAAAAACTGACTGGGCCACAAAGGACTCATGGAGAGCCATTTTGCTACAGATGTGGATATGAATTTCTCCATAACGGCACATGTCCGGCGATAAGACAGAAGTGCTTGGCATGTGGAGGAGAAAGCTACTTCAAATCGGTGTGCTGATAGTGAAGGGGGAAGCCCGACCAGGCCCAACGAAAAGGTACCAACCACGGTCTCTGAGGCATCCCAAATTGCAGCCCAGGTACACAAGAGGCACAGCGAAGGGGGACAACGACAACACGATACTGGAGACGACAAACCGGTGAAGGATCGGAGAGAGGAAAAGCAAGCGAGGGATCAGAGGAGATATCTAGTCTCATCATCACGACTGGAGAGATGATCGAGATGCCACATAAGGTTTCTGGTCGAAGTGTCACTGTCTAAAATGCAACTGACCTCATCAGAAGGACAGCAATGGCAGAAAAGATACCTATGCTATGTGCAATCAACAAGTCACAGAGCACAGCCCAGTACTGCTCATGTACATAAATGAGCAGCAGACAGAGTTTCTGATAGACACTGGTGCCACAGTAAACGTTATTAATGAGCACGTATCCAAGACTTTTCTTCAGGCACCCATGCATCGCCCATCGGTAGTGGACATCTATCCATTTGGGTCTAAAAATCACCTGAAGTGTCTGGGTCAGTTTGAGGCAAGATGTAGATAAAAGACGCAATAAATGAAGATTCCGATACATGTGATCTCCACACCGTCAGAATGTGGGTGCATCCTAAGTTTTAAGACCTCTGTTGACATTGGTCTAATTCGCGTACTGTACAAGCTGATGGTCAACAATTACATCGAGACATGGACATGATTGACCAATTATACCCATCACTCTTCAAGGGTATCGGAAAACTGTGAAACAGACAGATCAAGCTCCACATTGACAAGGACGTCCATCCGGTGGCACAGCACTACGGAGGCATACCGGCTAATATGCAACAGCAAGTAGAGGAGGAACTCCACAGACTGCTGGAACAAGACATTATAGAACCAGCAGTGGGTCTCATGCCTTGGGTGTCACCTATTGTGCCTGTTCTGAAGAAAGGCTCTGAAGCCATCTGGCTTTGTGTGGATATGAGACAGCCAAATCAGACAATTAAGAGGGAACAGCATCTGGCCTTTTGCATCACAGACATGGTGCACCTTCAAAATGAGGCCAAGGTGTTTTCAAAGCTGGATATGAATAACAGCTATCACCAGGGTTCTAAGCCCAGAGAGCCGCTACATTGCTACATTTGCAACACTTCTTGGCCTATATAGGTGCAAGCAACTAAGCTGTGGATTCTCGCTCGTCAGCTGCAGAAATATTTCAGGCAGAGATACACAATGTAATAAAACACATTCCGAATTGCATCAACTACAGTGATGACATTCTGGTATTGGGCACGAGTGTGGAAAAAAATGATGGTGCTAGAAGCAGACAACCTCAAGTTGAAAAGTGTGAATTCAGAAAGGGAACTCTCTGTTTCTTTGGGCACATTTTCTCAGGGAAAGGAATGACCCCGGATCCTGAAAAGGTGTCTGCATTCAAGAAGACAATACCTCAGACAAATGTCTCAGAGCTTTGATCTTTTTGAGGACTGGCAAATTATTGACAAGATATATTATGGACTTTGCCACCATTAGTGAAATGTTGAGGGCCCACACACAGCACGCACTATTCCACTGGCGTGCCAAGAGGCATTCACATCCAGCCGTGATCGGACAGCAGAGGCCAAAACATGGCAATCTTTGATGCAGAAAGAGAGATGGAGCTAACAGCAGAAGCAATTCCTGTAGTACTAGGCGCCGTTTTGGCCCAAAAAGCAACAGACAACTCCAAAAAGAGACATATTGTTTCATATGCCAGTAGGAGCCGGCTAAAGACAGAACAGGATTATTCCAGGGCGAAAAGGAAAGTTTGGCTGTTGTTTGGGTCTGTGAACATTTTCATTAATTTCTCTATGGGAAGCCATTTAGGATAATCAGAGATCACCAAGCCTTACTGTTTCTGTATGGTAACCCCCAGGTGAAACTGCCTACTCACATTTCTCAGTGGGGCATGCGGTTGCAGGACTATGCATTCAATATAATTCACTGGCCAGGGAAAGAGGACAACCCGGACGATTTTCTATCCCATCATTCAAGGTCAGAGAGAGTGATAGAGCTGTCAGTGGCTGATCGGTACATAAGATACCTGGTGCTTCAAGGTTGTAGGTGAAAGGATATAAAAAAAGGATTGAATGCCCTTTTTTCAAAACCAAAAGGACCGAATAAAAAGGGTCGAATTGTTTTTTAAATTTTTACATTTTTTTTATATGGGGGTGGTTCCCCCCAACAACCCCCTGTTTTCTTTTGAACATTTTTTTATGCATACAAAACTAAAAAAATATATAAATATATAAATTTAAAAAACATTCAACCCTTTTTTTCCGGTCCTTTTGGTGTCAAACAAAAGGCATTCAATCCTTTTGTTTTAGGTCCTTTGGTTGGACACCATGCTACAAGCGATTCCTCATGGGATAGATCCGATAAATCTGACGCAAGAAGTGGAAAGAGATGTGGCCTTCCAAATCATCGAGGGGCTACGGTTGGGAAGGTGGCAGACAGCCAAAGAGAGAGGTTGTCTTGAGTCTGAAGAAGTGAAAAGAGACGTGGACAGCCTTCTGAAGGTGAGAGGAACTGGCATGTCCGATGAAGCCTTTCTGCTCAAAGGTAATAAGATAATAGTGCCCACGCTGCTGAGGAAGCAAGTGGTGGAGCTGGCAAATGAAGGATACCAGGGAATTGTGTCAACTATGGCAGAAGGTATGTGTGAGGAATTTGAGCATCCGCACAGGGAGTGTGCACTCGCCTGGGCTTTTTTGAAGTTTTGTAATTAAAATGAATGATGGGAGATCAACCTCAGAAAATGTGTGGGGCTAATCCACACACATTTTCCCATTGACGCCGCACAACAAACACATAGTCAAACGTACTCCGGGGGGACACAGCCAACAGACGCAGTCCTCCCTGTCATGTTCAGCTGGAATGTGACAGCCATGGGTACCTAAAGCATCTCAAGAAGGGGCAAGGTGACACCATCCTCCAGCCATGGCCAGCCTAATTAAAATATCAAAGGCTCCATCGATCCACCCTGTTTTATTGTAGTTCTGTGTGGTGGCAGCACATACTGATGAAAGTTAATTGAAGCAGGCCTGCGAAGGGGCTTGTTCACAGAACACAATGGAAAGGAAACACCAACACCTGACTATGCAATGTGTCAACTTGAAGCTAGCTCCCACCCCACTATATGAAGGGCAGTGAATGGTATGTCTGGGACAATTGTTTGCAGTAGGCAACCCCTGCACGGAGACACCCTTTCAGAGGGAAGAGGAATGTGATTTGATGGAGACAGAAAGTCTGTTCTCACCACGAACATCCATGGAGAACTGTGCATGGATCAGGAGTCACATAGAGCTCAATTAACCAGAGAGACACTTTGATCCACAACAGACAGGAAGATGGTGGGACTTAGTAGTACATGTTGTCATGCTTTACCTTTCCGGTTGCAAAGCACTCTGGTTATGTCCTCACACATAACAGAAGATTGTTGGTGGGGACCCAGGATTGGTTCATTAAGGTAGGTTTAGCCTGCACCAATGACTGGGGCCCATTTGGCTTTAAAAGAGGGCTGAGCCCCTCACTTAGCAGAACATCTGACGACTTTGAAAGTAGTAAGAAGAAGGACTCATTTGGACTATGGCTGAAGGTACAGTCTGCCTTACAGCTTCCACCACTGAAGGAAGGCCAGGATTTCCAAGAGGGAAGCAAGATCCCACCCCTAAACATCTCCCAGGGAACAAAGGAATATACCAAATTCAGAGGACCCATCAAGCAGCTCCAGAACCGGTATGCAGTCAGCACACCACGTTC
This sequence comes from Ambystoma mexicanum, assembly GCF_040938575.1. NCBI lineage: Eukaryota > Metazoa > Chordata > Amphibia > Caudata > Ambystomatidae > Ambystoma > Ambystoma mexicanum. The sequence continues at coordinate 1,101,750,616 of NC_090933.1, forward strand.
CCTGCTAGGTTCCTAGGTGGGAAGTGCCAGAGAGTCTCTGACAAAATGACAAGGCCATTGCCTGCAAACACTCTCCTCAGCTTTTGGCCGTCCACCTTAAAGGACGACACATGCCCAGCAAAGAAGCTAGGAGGAGTGCCCCATAAGCATCAACCAGCGTCCATCTTTTAAGGACATTTCCAAGGAAGTCGAGCCCTCGAATTGCGACCAGCTGCACCACTGACGGTTGTCACGCAGAAATCACTAAAGCCGTCTGATATGCCCCGACCAGCGTTCCTGATCTGCCAGCCAGCACAGAGACAATGATTCTTGACCCTGAGTCTCTGTGTAGGCCAGCCTGCAGCCGTCTGTCCTGCCTCACTTGCCGAACTGCCTGCCGCCTGATACCCACAGCTGTCTCCCATCTTGAACTCTGTCGCAGGAGCTGCAAAGTGGCCTGGAACTGACTTGATGCTTTCGAGAATTAAGATCATCTCAAGAACCAGGTACATTGTGGTTCAGTCCCCCTGGTCCTTCTTGGAAGGCCCTTAGTGACATTTACTACTCCTTGCTCCAGTGGTGCTGAAACCAAATAACCTTGAACAATTAAGACTGATTGCTTTACCGACTACCTTCCTGTCAGTATCCAGAGTGCATCCCTTTCCTTCGTGAAACTGTGTTCCTTTACAGGGTGGGTTGTATTTTGTAGTGTGCTAAAACTGTCTGTTGTAATAATAACAAAGTATATATTTTATACAACCTTGACTGGACAGTCACATTTATCATTGGGTAATAACTGTATTTTCGCTGTGTTGCAACTAACCAACGATCCATGACCTTGCAGAGATAAGCCTGCCGTTCCGTCCATTTTACCAAAATTGGACAAGGAGGTTTATCATTTACTTGTGTTTCCAATCTGTTCAGATCCCTTCAGGTGTACTAGAGGTGTGGGGCTGATTGATGGTTTAGAAACCAATTTTCATCTCTGGACCACTGGTGCCACGGAACTTGATAGGTCACAGTATGGTTCACACATCTAGACTTGATTGTTGACTGGCCTGCCGCCTGCTCCAAAGGCAGTACCGGCTCTCTGTCCACACCAAGAAGAGAGCTCACATCCAAACCTGCGTCTCTGCGGCATCTAACAACTTGGCTGAACTCTGCTGCAGTCTCTACCTCTCCTGTCCCCTCCCAGGCCCTCTGCAGTCGTTCTGGCTTCTCATTTCATCTATAATATTCAGGACATCCTGTCCTCTCTCTCTTCCTCTCCCCTCCTCCCTCCACTCCCTGCTTTTCCTCTGGCCTTTCCTCAGCCACCTCTCCTCCCTCCTTCTCTGCCTTTCCCCTGTTTTCCCCAGACAAGGTTTCTAGACAAGTCTGATCCATGAAAGTCTCATCAAAACAGGTTCACCCTGTTCCTCCAAAACCATCAAGGACCACATTGACACCATGGCTCCTGCTCTGGCTGACTTCTGCAATCACTCCTTCACCGCTGGAGTCTTCCCTTCCTCCCTGAAGTACTCCCTTGTGCACCCTCTTCTTAAGAAACCCTCTGTCAACCCTTCCTGCCTGGCTAACTATCGCCCAATCTTCATTACTCCTTTCCTGGGCAAACTCCTGGAAAAGCTGACCATATCCCACCTTAATCTTCACACTGAATCTGTTGGTTGTCTCCATGACCATCAGTCTGGCTTCAGACCTGCCAGAAGCACAGAAACTGCTCTCCTGAACATCCGTGAAGACCTACTCTCCAACTTTGATTTCAACACCCCCTGTGTCCTCATCTTACTTGATCTCTCTTCTGCCTTTGACACGGTCAACCATGCTATCCTGCTCAACGTCTCTTTGATAAACTGGGCATCACCGATCAGGCCCTGGCTTGGCTGAATTATTTCCTTCCTGATCGACCCTCCCAGGTCCAACTTGGTTCCTTCCTCTCCTCTATCTCTATCTCATGCTGTGGTGTTCCCTATAATCTTATTGTTTCATTACTTAGCTGATAATCTTATTGTTTCATTACTTGTACTTATAGCCTTACCTTCTTCTTACCTGTAATTATTATTGTACTGATGATGCCCTGTATTGTACCTATACTATGCTGTAACCATGCCTAAAGTATTATTTCCTGCTGCGCCCAGCTACCTACGGGTTCGGTGCGCATTACAAAATGAATAAACAAACAAACAAACAAACAAAGGGTCTAACCTCCCTTCCTGGCTGTTCAAACAACACCTGGCACTTCTTGCCCACCGCATTGCCACTCTCTGCCCCAACTTTCAGTGCTATGCAGATGGCACTCGGCTAATTTTCAGGCTCCCTTCAGCCTCCTTCTCTCATCTCCGACAGTCTGTCTGCTATCCAGGAGTAGTGTTCCGCCAATGATCTCTGCCTTAATGCCAGTAAGACTGAGATTCTCCTCATCAGCACACCGACTCCCTCCATTCCTGTCTCTCTCTGGCCTGCCTCTCTTGGCCCTCTACCTGCTCCCACCTGTGAGGCTAAAAACCTCGGGGTCATCTTCGACTCCACACTCTCCTTCTCTCCTCACATCTCTGACGTCTCTAAGAAGTCACACTACCAGCTGCACCTCCTCAGAGGTATTCTTCCTTTCCTCTCCTTCCCCCAGAAGCTCACTATCTCCAGAGCTCTGGTTCTCTCTAGGCTTGACTACTGCAACAGCCTCTTTCTAAATCTGCCTGCTTCTACTCTCCGCCCTCTGCAACTCATCCAGAACAGGACTGCAAGATTTTTCTTTGGCCTCAAGCCCAGGGATCGTATCTATCCAGGACTGAAATCTCTGGACTGGCTCCCAGTGGCTTTGAGGGTTACGTTCAAAACCCTCTGGATTGTCTACAAGGACTTCTGGGGCCTGAGGCCAAAGAATAATAAAGGGCGCCTGGCTAAGCCCTGATATGCCCAGGGGGGTAATTTATGATATCTAACAAAAAATCAGGGTGAGAGATCAAACAGCAAGTTCTTGGTTTATGTATTTAATATCAAAGAAACAATTTCGTTTTAGTACATTTTTTCTGTAACATCTTTTGCATTTTACAAGTTACCATCCAGAAGGACTAAAATACAACTTACCCTACAGCCAATTCCTCCGTGTACGAAGAAACTGCACTGAAAAAGAAAGATTTTAATTCCATGCAAAACAGCTGCAAACACGTCTCACAGAGAGAGGTTACCCTAGAAAATTGATAAAAATGGCTAAGAAGAGAGCAGCAAACACAGACCGGACCATCTGTCTTACCTTGAAAGAAAAGAACCCCATCAACAGGACGGTGTGTGTCACCACATACAACCCGATCAGCAACCTTACCAAGGCTTCAATCAACAAACACTGGTACCTCATAAAAAAAAATCAGGGGACGCTAGATAAAAAACCCCTTTTCGCGTTTAAAAAAACCAAAAACCTGAGAGACACGCTGGTACAGAAAAAGAAATAAATACTTTGTGGAACCTACCACCTGTAGTGGGACATTTCAGTTGTGGCTGATGTGTGGCATGCAGATACACAAAATCAAGCAAAACATTCACCCACAAGGATTTCCACTGGACTCTCAGAAATCACACCAATTGCGAAAGCAAATTCGTCATCTATGTTATTAAATGCCCTTGCGACCTGATATTTATCGGCAAAACAATCAGACCCATCAAACAACGGATTAGTGAGCACAGGTCATGCATCAAAAATGCAGTGGCTGACAAACCACTTGTCGAACATTTCACGAGGAAAGGACACACCAATGAAGACCTTACCTGGACAATTGTACAACAACTGACCCCTCAAAAACGAGGTGGAGACATTAATCTATCCCTCACAAAGGTGGAACAATGGGTGCATAGATTAGATACTGTAAAGAACGGACGGAATATCACATAATGGAAGCACTTTTGGAACTGAGAAACAGCGTGAGAATATTCCAGCAGATGTGAACATTGAGAATTCGCACCAGGCCCTGAGACAGGAGTTTCACCACACTCACTAGCACGCATTTCTCCCCCAGCCCACCAAGCTAATATACAGATCACATAGGTACCACTATCACCTATGTCCAATGGTTGTTCGGACTATGCTCCTAGAGTTTTTACTATGTTGATTTTGGATTGCATACACCATTAGTTTGAGATGTGGCCTTCCAGATCCCCATGTAATGTAATTTATCATCTACTCCACCGTTGATAATCCACAATAGATAAAAAAAATACCTTTTGCAGTAAACCTGGCATTGATCCAAGAAAATTGCATCTATACTTGATGAAAAATGTACTAATTGCACAAATGTATGATTGTATTGATCAGCGACTCATCTGGCTAGCCAGGCAATTTTTTACGAAACCATGGTGTATATACCCACATACACCCATGCAGCCAACACTATACTCTATAACACTATACTCTGATTTCCCGCCGCATTAGCAGCGGACTGGCGACTGAATGGACGGTTTATCTACACCCGCCCAAAATACCTAGACCATCAGAACACGCATCAGCCATTATGCTGACTATCATATTCTGCGAATGCACGCCACCGACAGACAGTGCATCATGCCCTATTAGGACCACAGATCCCAGGATGCCATACGCACTACGACTAGCATCCATTCAGGAATGCCCTGTACTCACTACACTATATATAAGTCGGGCATTTGCTCGCGCACAGATTTTTTCTGCACGTCACTTGACGATATACATCTGACCAATGACAGGGCCAATACACACACCCCCCTCCTGCCATTGGTCCTGCTGTCTAACTGTGATTGGACGCAACTAACCAGGAAGACAACCTAGTTTCACTTCTACAGTGCGGAACAACACGCACACCTCTCTCCCCATTGGCCCATCTGTTGCACCCAAATTGGATGCAACCAATTGTGGGCGTGTCCTATCCATGGGCAGTCCAATGCCGATATCTTTTAATCTCCTGGACAATGCGCAGTTCCCACTGCCGTTTGCACAGAGAGGCACAGACTCACACCGTAATCTCAAGTAAGTATATTTCCCCACTACGGCCCGCACCCATGTTCGATCTTGGTATGAGCAACAACAGAGTTTCCTTGTACTCGCCATCGGGTGATACAGTCCGGCCCACGTTACTTTGACTCCTTATAAATCGCTCAGTAGGAACGGGCTGTCACCACACGCATCCTTGTAATGCAAAGACACGATGCATGCCTCAATCCCCAACTAAGGGACAACCACTTGGCACCACTTTTAAGGGATGTAAGGGCTTTTTTCCACAGAAATCTAGGGACTATATGACATCCATTTTCCGTTCCTTCCCCAGACCCGTGGTTCTACACCGCCATCCATTAGCGCTGCCACTTACCGGCTAACAGACCGTGTTAAGGCAAACCAGAGGGAGTCCTGTTACTCCTGCACCTTTAAGCAGTGTATTAGCAACACTGCCCGCCTAGTGACCCCCACCAAAAGCTGAGGGACCAGTCCACAGAGATTTACTGCTACATCTCTTAGACGGTAAGCTTCATATCAATGCACCATTCGGGTGTATTTTCAGCATAAATAAGCAACTAATAAGTATCTTGAAATTACGAAATAACACACAAAAGAGATCATACATCATTCTAACAGCCGTTTCCAATTTCCATTATGCTCTTGACAGATACCACACGGACAGAGAAAACCTCTCGCCTAATCCTGAAGAAGGCCACCCCAACAACAAGCTCCAATCAATTGCTATAGTTGGCCGAAACACTAGAGTGGCAATTTTTGACACAACGTCTTGTCCCACTTTTTGTCTCGCATGTTATTGTGTGTTATGTTTTGATATCCACGGACCACAAGTTGTCCTGGGTAGCACCTACTCGTTTTTTCTTTTAAATGTTTTTAATGTATGCTAGAGAATGTGCATAAATGTGAGGAAAATTCCTCGATATTTAAGAGGATGGTACTTAGCAGTACCCCCAAACTGTTAAAGTGAAAAAACTGTCTGTTTTATGTTGTGCTTGTCACAGAAAAAATGTACTAAAACGAAATTGTTTCTTTGATATTAAATACATCAACCAAGAACTTGCTACTTGATCTCTCACCCTGATTTATTTTGTTGGGGCCTGGGGACTCGCTCTTCCTAAATATCTTCCTTCTTGAGCTCTTCGCTCATCCGCCTCCAACTCCCTCAGGGTCAGTCGCTTTTCCAAGCAACAAGTTGGTGGTAGATCTTTTTCTTCGGCTGGGTCCTCCCTCTGGAACTGCCTCCCTGCCTCTCTGAAAATTGCGGTGAACCATCTCCGTTTCCGGACTCACCTCAAGACTTTCCTCTTTGCTTCTGCTTTTTCTCCTCCTCTCTCCTGTTGAACTCCTGACTGAAACTGCACTGGTCTCCTGGCTACCCTCTGTTCTTGGGTCCAGGTCCCCTCCCTGCCAATTGCACACCTGCACTCCATCCCTGGCCATCCTTGCTCTCTGGGTCTGTTTCTGTATCCCTACAGCCCCCTACCAGCACTTGCCACCTGATGTCTGCACTTACCCTTGCACCCGCCACCAGCTGGCCGCACTTCTTATTTATTGTTCCTATTTATTGTTTCTACTTATTTACTGTCTACCCTATGTACTGCACTTCCTCTCCCCCTCGCACTTTTCTCCTTCCCCACCTCTCCTGCACTTGCGCGATCTCAATGTCACCTGGACTAGTAAGATCGTTGTTTCTTCTTCCCTCTGTTCCCCTCCCTTGCCTCGTCGCGCCTTGAAACACTTGAGTATAAGCACGTTATATATGCCATATCATATCATATCACATCATAGCATTTTTTCTGCCCGTTGTCTCTGTTACGGTCATCACTAGACAGTCCATCTCGGTGTTCTCAGTGACTTGACAAAATCCTTGTGCCAAAAAAGCTTGTGTACAGTGTAGAAATGTTTGAACACAGCACATAAAGTGGCCCTTGATTTCATTGTGCTGCAATTAATGTTTTGTTGCAATGTGTCTCTCTTTCCTATCTCCATTGCTTGCTGTTCAGGATGTTTATTTGCATGTATGAGGTAAGGAGTGCCCAGAGTACAGGATGCTGTGTGAGTGCGCTGCTTTCCCTGCGCTACTCTAAATTCTTTAATGCCCAGTTATGAACCCTACCAACGGTATGTATTTTGCCAACCTCTGAAACCTGAAAAGTAGATCTATGCAGGCTTGACATGTGGCCAACGTTAAACAAGACTTGCAGATCAACTGGCCTGCTGTTAAATCTCAGTTACCAGTTTAATTGTATCCACTACAGAGTATAATTTGCTTTCCTACTTTGAGAACATTCAGACATGTAATTGATTGATTCATTGATTGTTTATTTATTATGTGCTTATACACAAGTCTTTCAAAGCGCAAATTGCTCATTTTACTATAGCCCGTAAGATAGCTATAGCTGGTAAGATAGCTCAGTGGGTCAAGTGCTCGCTGCTGCAATGTGTGTGTGTGTGATCTGCAGGTTTGAATCTCAGCAAGTCCAACTCAGCCTTTCATCCTTCTGAGGTTAACAAATGAGTACCAACACAGGTTAGGTGATATTGTATGTATTATTTGTCTTCCTGCTCCCACCTGGGAGGCTAAGAAGCTCTGGGTCATCTTCACCTCCACACTCTCCTTTGCTCCTCAAATCTCTGACGTCTCTAAAAAGTCAACCTACCAACTGCACCTCCTAAGAGGTATTCTTCCTTTCCTCTCCTTCCCCCAGAAGCTCATTGTCTCTAGAGCTCTGGTTCTCTCTATCCTGCACTGCTGCAAGAACCTTTTTCTAAATCTGCCTGCTTCTACTCCCCCCCCTCTTCAACCCATCCAGAACAAGACTTTGAGACTTGTCCTTGGCCTAAAGCTCACAGATCGCATCTCTCCAGCACTGAAATCTCTGCATTGGCTCCCAGTGGCTGCGAGGATTTAGTTCAATACCCTCTGCATTGTCCACAAGGCGTTCTGGGGCCTGGGTCATCAATACCTCCAACTCACTCTTTGTAAATACCTTCCTGCTCAAGCTCTTCACTCCTCCACCTCCAACTCCCTCAGGGTCAGTCACTTCTCCAAGCAACAAGTTGGTTGTATATCTCTTTCTTTGGCTGGGGCCTCCCCCTGCAACAGCCTCCCTGCCTCTCTTAAACTTGAGGATGACCATCTCCGGTTCCGGAAGCACCTCAAGACCTTCCTCTTTGCTTCTGCCTTCTCTCTTCCTCTCCCCTGCTGATTTCCTGTCTGATACTGCACTGGTCACCTGGCTCCCCTCTGATTTCCGGCCAAAGTCCCTGCACGCGCAGTTGCACACCTTCACTGCCTTCCAGCAAGCCTTGCACTTTGGTCTGTATCTGTAACCCTACAGTACCCCTACTTGCACTTTTGGACACCTGCTGTCGGCACTTACCCTTGCACCTGCCAACTGCAGGCCGCACTTCTTGTTATTGTTTTGATCCTATGTACAGCACTGCCCCCTCCCCTTTCCCATGGCACTTTGCCCCTCCACCTCCCCTTCACTTACGCAATCTCAATGTCACCTGGCCTAGTAAGATCATTGTCTCTATCCTTTCATTTGTTACCCCTCCCTTGCCACGTCACGCCTTGAAACGCTTGTGTATAGGCACGTTATTAATGCCATATCATATATAAAGCGCTTCAGTGTAAGTGCTATATGATAACACATCATTATCATTTGGCCTTGGACGTCAGCATTCACAGTAATTTGGTAATATGGGCCTATATACAGTGATATTAACGATACATATGGTGATCCATTCTTGTATGAAATGTATATCACATTAGCACCCGGCAGGGGAGAGCCAGCCAATCAGGTGGCTAGGAACGCGGGCCTGAACCACAAGCCCCCGTTCCAGGCCGCCTGACGGCGGCTTCCCCTGCCGCCATCTTCCTCCAAATCTCTGCCCCCATTTTATTTTCTTTACTAACCGCCCCTTATCTTATTTCGGCTGCGGCGGCCCTTGCGCCACAGCCGCCCCTTCCTCTAAGCATCCCATGACAGCCATGGAAAGTGAAGAGGGGCTCCGTATGGAGCTACTACTTCCCTTTCCATGGTAGCCATCTTGGAAAAGGATGTTCCTTCATATAACGGGATGCTGCATACGTCCCGTTGTAGGAAGGAAAATCCTTTTTTTAGCACCCTGGGTTACTGCGTTATACGAAAAATATGGTTACGATATCACTTTAATGTGGTGTTCATCCCCAACCTCGTTTTCTGCCCTCACTTCGCTTGGGGTGATAGCTTGGGCTTCCGGCCCGTTATTTCCCGTTACAGCCCCTAGAACAGGGGATGAACGCCACATTAAAGTGATATTGTAACCATATTTTTGGTAGTGTACTTAGGAACAATGCTAGGTGATGCCACTTCCTCAAGGGGTGAAATGTTGAGTTCCATCGCTTCCTGTGATGTCACTTTCGAGTGAGGTGAAATTACATCACTTCCTGTGATGTCACCAGACATCAAGGGTCATGTGATGTCACTTCCGATACACCTGACATTTTGGTGAAATGACGTCCCTGGTTAAAATTAGCCTATTACCAGCACTGTGACCCCAGGTGAGCTGCAGGGACCAACTACCCCATTCCCTGAAGCATGCGGCCTCGGATCCTCCCCACCCCACTGACCCCCTAGACCTGCTCCATTCCGTGTGGCTTCCCCTCCCTCCGACCGCCTCCCAGAGCTCCCTCCCCTGTGATTGGCCATTCAGGCCATGCTGTGTGCCTGGGCCTGCAGCTTCACCTGGGAGAACGCCATTACCAGCACTGCAACCCCAGGTGAGCTGCAGGGACCCACTACCCCATTTCCTGCACCATGCGGCCTCTGACCCCCCCACCCGACCCCTTTGACCTGCTCCATTCCCCGGGGCTTCCCCTTCCCCTCCCTCCGCCCGCCTCCCGGACCTCCTTCCCTGTGATTGGCCATTTGGGTCATGCTGTGTGCCTGGGCCTGCAGCTTCACCTGGGAGAACGCCATTACCAGCACTGCAACCCCAGATGAGCTGCAGGGACCCACTTCCCCATTCCCTGCACCATGCGGCCTCGGACCCCCCCCCCCCCCCCCCCCCCCGACTCCCTCGACCTGCTCCGTTCCCCGTGGCTTCCCCTTCCCCTCCCTCCACCCGCCTCCCAGACCACCCTCTCCTGTGATTGGCCATTCAGGCCATGCTGTGTGCCTTATCCTGCAGCTTTACCTGGGGGAATGCCATTACCAGCACAGCAACCCCAGGTGAGCTGCAGGGACCCACTACCCCTTTCCCTGCACCATGCGGCCTCCGACTCCCCCTCCCCCTGACTCCCTCGACCTGCTCCGTTCCCTGTGGCTTACCCTTCCCCTACCTCCGCCCGCCTCCTGGACCTCCCTCCCCTGTGATTGGCCATTCAGGCCATGCTATGTGCCTGGGCCTGCAGCTTCACCTGGGAGAATGCCATTACAAGCATGGCAACCCCAGGTGAGCTGCAGGGACCCACTACCCCATCCCCGCACCATGTGGCCTCGGAACCACTCGACCTGCTCCGATTCCGTTCCCCGTGGCTTCCCCTTCCCTTCCCTGTGATTGACTGATTGTCTGGTCTTAATTGACCCAACCAAGGCAGCCCTCTGCCTGGCAGCCCTGCGACTAAGGGCCCTAAGGCAAAGGGCAGCTCCTGCACTGGTGGCTCCAAGATGTCTGCCGGTGTCCGCAGGGGAAGCAAAGGAAGCCAGCAGCTAACATACACCAACAAAAACTGTAAGTGTGGCATTGGTGGGGGGGTAGAGCAATCACTCTACTCCAGAAAGCCCTCGCCACTCTACCTACCCTTCCATAATGTTGACTATCATAAATGTTGCACTACACTATGCACTAACATACTGTTATGTGATGCTGCTTGGCATTTGTATAGATCTTTGTATATCATTGATAGGTCCGCACAGCCAATATTAACTAGTGCCAATGTTTACTAACCTATGGAGAATGGTCAAGATCAGCCTATGTCACCTTTGACAGGTGTAATAATCGTTAGCATACGCCACATCTAGATAGAATTGTAAATGTTAGCGTATGCCGCACTTAGTTGGAATCCTCAACATAGCCTGCCTCGCATCCAGATAGAATTGTGCATGTTAGCATATGCACACATAGAGGGAACTCCTAAGCTTAGCATGCACCACATCTAGATAGAATTGTAAATATCAGCATATGCCGTACTTAGTTGGAATCCTCAACGTAGCCTGCATTGTATCTAGATAGAATTTTAAATGTCAGCATATGGCGCACTTAGCTGCAATCTTCAACGAAGCCTGCGTCGCATCTAGATAGAATTGTGAATGCTAGCATGTGCACACATAGAGGGAACTCCTAAGCTTAGCATGCGCCACATCTAGATAGAATTGTACATTTCAGCATATGCCGCACTTAGTTGGAATCCTCAATGTAGCGTGCGTCACATCTACATAGAATTGTGAATGTTAGCATGTGCACATATAGAGGGAACTCCTAAGCTTAGCATGTGCCACATCTTGATAGAATTGTAAATGTCAGCATATGCCGCACTTAGTTGGAATCTTCAACGTAGTTTGTGTCGCATCTAGATAAAGATGTTATTCAATGATTGATATACGACTCTCCTGCCAAGCCTAGACCAAGCGTGCAATCATGAATCAATAACCAACCCACTAACAATTTCACTCCTCTGCATACAGCTCTCAAACTCAAACCAAACACAACCACAAGCCTTAAACGCAGCAAACCACACAAACTTCACTACACTGCAACAACAAAACAAACCACACATATGATATGATATGATTTGATATGGCATTTATAACGCGCCCATAAACAAGTATTTCCGGGCGCGAAGAGTCATGCGAGCGGAAACAGACAATGATCTTACTAGGCCAGGTGTCATTCAGATCGCACAAGTGCATGGGTAGGGAGAAAGGGCAAGTGCCTGGGGGAAGGGAGAGGGAAAAAGTGCAGTGCAAGGGATAGAAGAATAAATAAGATAAAAGCGGTCATATGGTGGCAAGTGAAGGGTAAGAGCAGAATAAATGCTGGTAGGGGACTGTAGGGATACAGAAAACAGTCCCCAGGTGCGATGGGTCGCCAGGGGGGCAGGACAGGAGTACAAAAGCGGGGCCTGGCCTGGACCCAAGATCAGAAAGGGTGGCCAGGTAACCAGTGCAGTTTCAGCCAGGAATTTCAGCAGGGGAGAGAGACAGAGAAAGCAGAAGCAAAGAGGAAGGTTTTGAGGTGTTTCCGGAACCGGAGATGGTTCTCCTCAAGTTTCAGGGAGGCAGGAAGGCTGTTCCAAAGGGAGGCCCCTGCTGAAGAGAGCGCTTGACATAGACTTGCACAACAGCACACAACGACTACCAACCGAAAAACACCCCAAGCCCAGCCAACGGACCCACCGGGCTGAGGCTGCCAACAGCACATCACTGCTATCTTGCACTTTTCCAGCTCATTCCCACTAACTCACCCCCCCTCCCTTTCTCAGAGCCGTCAGAGCGCCAGGGGACCACTCCGGTGGTGATAGTGCGCGGTACAAATTTCCTTTAACATTAACATTCTATTTTAATCAAATAGGAAAGGAATCTTTTGCTGCATGACAATGTAATCGTTCATATTTGGCATTAATTAAAATATTACTTGATAAGTACGAGTTAGTGTAAACATTAAGATTGCAAGAAAAAAATACCAGTGTACGAGAAGGTTTCCATTGTTTTTGCAAAGCATATAATATTTACCAGCCACACAGATATGAGGTCCATTTCCGGCTTCAGACAAGTTTACGAACTTGATCACATATTTTGAAATAATTTGGTATACACCCCCAGAAACTAAAACTAAAACGGTTGAATTCATGATTATGGCAACATTTTCATTCCAGGTTTTGTCAAAAGGATCGTAAAGGCGCAACAGATGACAGAACATAGTACCCTAGCTAGTGTGCGATCGATTAAACATGAATCATTTACTGATCAAGGCGCGACTCGTGCACCTGCCGCCTAACGCTGCAAGGCTCGGGGAGGAAGAGTCGCCAACATTTCCACAGCGCTTTGCACCCGAGAAAAATGCCCCCATGGTTGGCCAATAGAATGAGAGATTGCGTAATGACGGGGCTGGGCGGGAGGCCACGCCCTCTGTTTCCATGGAGAACCCACCTGTGACCCTGCGCGCTGAAGTGCCGGTCTGGGCACAAACGTTCTGAACGTGAGCCAAGAGCCCGCCCTCCCCAGGAGGCGGAGCTAGGCTTAGCACCATGCCTCACTGCAGGTGAGGGCGCAGCTGTGACTCAGTACATAATAAAGGAGTGTCCGCCATGAAATCGTGCCTGCGCGTAAAGGTCGGAAAATATAAGTGTGACGGTGTTGCAGGCGTCAAGGTCACGACACAGACACTCCCAAAATATAATAAATTCATAGCTCTTGGGTTGGGACTGATCATATGCGTGACGCTTTTAGAGGAACTTTATTGTATTCTGGGCGAAGCATTTAGCTCTACAATTTGATATGCTTTAAATGACACCTCCTGCCGCAATTGTTCACTATGATAAAGCTCAAGTCGTTTGTGTTCATGTGTGAGAATGTCACCCAGTCCTGAGTTTTTGTTTCTCATTGGATTCTGGGACTTGTAGTTTTCTTTTCATTTCCCGTTTGACATTTAGCAAAACTGCAAGTTCCATAATTTCATGGATGGCATTCTGACGCATAGCCACGAGAAACTTGCAAGGTCCTACTATGATGCAGTAGCTTACACAGACTCTTTTGACTGGGGTGGACCAAGTGGGGCACTGATTTATGCAGGGGTGGCATGAAGTACAAGCGCGTTCACACATAATGATCATTGTTTAGGATAATGGGGTGACACCTGGGGTGGCCAATTATATCCCAGGGGTAGCACGTGCCACCCCTGGCCTCTCGCTGGACACGCCCCTGCTATGAGGGCCTAGGACGCATTTCAAAACTGGTGTAGCACTATGCTTTTCTCACATACATATCTGGATCATCATGCGAACAGAGTCAGGCTGCAGATGAGAACAGGGGGCGGACTCAGGCAGGGCGGAGCGGTGACTGGGTGGAGGGTGCTGGGCTAGAGGAGGTGGAGCGGACTCTCAAGGCTGGGGTGGGGGTGAGTGAGCTCTAAGGAGGAGGTAAGGATGGGTAAGGAGAAAGGAAAGAAAAAGGAGGTGGAGGAGAGGGTTTAGAGGGGGGGCGATGACTATAAAATCTACATCTGTGGAAGGGGGGCTGGCCCGGAACAATACTGGGTCGGTAATCCAGGAAAAGCGCTGGAAGCCTCAGAGAGCGGTGGGTCTGGGGAGGAGAAGATGCAGGGTGACAGTGTGTGGAAGGTGGTGTTGAAGCCTAAGAGTCGAGAGAAGACGTTTCTGGGGGTGAATCCGTTGGAAATTGCTAGATGGGTGGAGGCGGCTGTGGGGAATGTTACTCGGGTGTTAGTGGTGGCTGGGGGCCGGTTGTTGGTGGAGGGGACGGATGCTGGTAGCAAGGCTAAAATTCTGGAGGTGCGTTTTCTGGGTAGGCATGCGGTGCGAGTGATTGATCAAAGTGGTGCGTCGTGTAAGGGGGTGCTGTATGGAGTGCCAATGTCTGTGAATATGTCTGAGGTGGAAAAGGAATTGGCGGATGTGGGGGTGGTGGAAGCATGGAGGTTGGGGTGGAAAGATGCACATGGGGATGTGGTGTCTACGACTGTGGCAGTGAGGTTTGCGAGGATGGAGTGTCCGGAAGTGGTGGAGTTGGGATATCAGAGGTTCCGTGTGAAAGTTTATGTAGCGTTGCCCTTGAGATGTTATAAATGTCAACAGTTTGTACATGTGGCGAGAGTATGCAGGAACGAGAGACACTGTGGGAGGTGTGGTGATCATGATATTAAGGAATGCAAGGTGGAGACCCCGGAGAAGTGTGTTAATTGTGGGGGGGGGCATTCTACCGCATATAGGGGGTGTGAGAGTCACAGGGTGGCGAGAGAGGTAGTGCAGGTGAGGGCGGCGGAAGGTTTGTTTTATGCGGAGGCTGTAGCAAAGGTGAAACCGGCACGGGTAGTGAGTGAGGTGAGTGTGAAAGAGCCGGTGGTGGATGAAGCTGTGGGAAGGAAGAAAGTGGTGGGTGAGGTGAAAGGCATAGAAATGGTGATTGTTCCAAAAACTGAGTTTATGTGCTTCATAGTGAGTGTGCTGGAACTGGTCCAGGGTAATGTGTCTATCAGTGTGTTGGATCTTACGAAAGGAGTGGTGGAAGCGGGCAGGAGGTTTTTGAGTGTTGTGGATGTGGCGGAACAGGATGTGTTTAGGATGGTTGCTAAAGTGCGGAAGCAGAGTGGGGTGCCGGCATGAGGATTTTGCAGTGGAACACGAGGAGTTTGTTGAGGAATGGTCAGGAATTGAAAGCAGTGTTGTGTGGGGAATTGAATGTTGACGTGGTTTGTATTCAGGAGACGTGGTTAAGGGGGATCTGAGGTTTGTGATTCTGGGTTTTGAGTTGTTTCGTAAAGATAGGATGGAGGGGAGAGGAGGGGGTGTGGCTCTAGCAGTTCGAAAGGGGTTGGTTGCAAGGGAGATTGTGGTGGATGGAGCAGTAGAGGCGATTGGGGTGGGGATTCCGGTAGGAGGATCGGAAGCATTGGTGCTGAATTATTATAATCTGTGTGAGGTGGTGGAAGTGGGTGTGCTGTCTGGAGTGATAAGGGGACATGTGGGACCTTGTGTTTTGTGTGGCGATTTTAACAGTGCCAACATGTTGTGGGGTAGTGATCGGACAGATACTAATGGGGAACTGTTGGAGGACATGGCAGATTAATTGAGTCTGGTATTGCTGAATGATGGTTCGGGCACGCGGTTGTATGTGAGGACTGGGAAGTTGTTGTGCTTGGATTTCACCTGGGTGACTGCTGCAATTGCGGGTGAATGTGATTGGGAAGTGCGTGAGGATGGGGACATGGGGAGCGATCATTCTGCTATTTTGGTGACTGTGAGGGGTGAGGTAGGGATCAGGCCACGTATATGTCTGGGAGGCGGTTGAATTTTAGGAAGGCTGATTGGGAGGTGTATAAGGGAGTGTGTCGGGATTTGATTGTTCCATGGGGAAGGGATGGGGGGGTGGATGAATGGAATGAGCATCTGGTGCAGGGAATGAGAGCAGCGTCTGTGGCAGCAATTCCGGAGATTGAGAAGGGGAAGGGTGGAAAGATTGAGGTGCCTTGGTGGTCGGTGGAATGTTCAAGAGCAGTGGCGGCACGGAAGAAGGCTAGGGCGAGGGCGGTGAGAACGGGAATGTTGGTGGATCTGGTGGCATATAAGAAGGCTAAGGCGGTGGTGCAGAGGGTGATTAGGGAAAGAAAGTCAGGACATTGGAGGGGCTATTGTGGGTCCCTGGGGAGTGATTCTGGTGTGGGTGAGGTTTGGAAACACTTCAAGCGGATGTCTGGATTGATGAGGCCGCAGGGTGGTATGTCTGTGTTGTTGAAAGGGGAAGAGGTGGTCAGTGAGGAAGGGGAGAAGGCAAATTTGTTGGGGGAGTATTTTGCGGAGGTGCACAGTTCAGGGAATTTTCCAGAAGCGGTGAGGCTAGGTATGGGTGTGGTTGAGGAGGAGATGCGGGAGTTGTTGGCGGATGTTGGGCCTTGGGAGGAACAGTACGAGGTTCCGTTTTCTATGGTGAAGTTGGATGGGGCGATTCGGAAGGGGAAGTGGTCTAGCCCAGGGGTGGATGGGGTCATGTATGTATTTTTGGAGAAGTTGCCAGTGGAATGTAAGTTAGAGGTATTGGCGTGTTCAATGAGATCTGGGAGAGTGGAGTTTTGCCGAAGTTGTGGAAGAGAGTGATTGTGGTGGCGATTTTGAAGGGTGGCAAGGTTCCGACGGAATGTAAGTCGTATAGGCCGATTGCGCTGACTGTTGTGATGTGTAAGGTTATGGAACGGATGGTGGTTGAGCGATTGGGGTTTTATTGGGCGTCGAATGGGCGATTGAGTGATTTCCAGAGTGGGTTTAGGAGGAATTGGTTGGTGGCTGATCCGTTAGTAAGGTTGGTGACTGGTGTGGAGGAGGCATTGTGTGATCGGGAGTTGATGGGGGCGTTCTTTTTGGATTTGGAGAAAGCGTATGATATGGTATGGAAGAGCGGGTTGTTGATAAGACTGTTGGAGATGGGTGTGAAAGGGAGGATGTTTCGGTGGATTAGGGCGTTTTTGGCTGATAGGACTTTTCAGGTGAGAGTGAGGGGGGTGATGTCTGAGGTTTGGAAGATGGAGAATGGGACGCCGCAGGGGAGTGTAATTAGTGCAATGCTGTTTAATGTGATGGTGGATGGGTTGATTCGGGCTTTGGTGGGAATTGGATGTCAGGTGGATTTCTTTGCAGATGATGGTGTGGTATGGGTAAGAGGGCGGAGTTTGTTGTTGGTGCAGAGTCAGCTGCAAGCTGCGATAGTGCGTATGGAGGAGTGGTGTGGGAAATGGGGCTTTTCGGTGTCTGTGGATAAAAGTGTAAGTATGGTTTTCTCGAGGAAAAGGGTGCAGCAGGAGTTAGAATTGGTTTTGAAAGGTGTGAGGGTGAAGAGCGTAGAAGA
The DNA here is from genome assembly GCF_040938575.1 of Ambystoma mexicanum. Taxonomy (NCBI): domain Eukaryota; kingdom Metazoa; phylum Chordata; class Amphibia; order Caudata; family Ambystomatidae; genus Ambystoma; species Ambystoma mexicanum. Next base: position 1,101,768,136 of record NC_090933.1, read on the forward strand.
GTTTCGGTACTTGGGGTGATTCTGGATAGGAAGTTGAACTGGAATTTGCAGGTGGATGGTGTTGTGGATAAGTGTAAACGTAGGTTGAATTTGTTGCGGGCGGTGTCTGGGAAAGAGTGGGGTGTGCAGCAGAAGTGTTTACGAATGTTGTATAAGGGGTTGATTTTGAGTGTGATGGATTTTGGATGTCAGGTGGCAGTGGGTTTCACAGCGAGTCAGAAGTTGCGGTTGGATAGGGTGCAGGCGAGGGCATTGAGGGTGTGTTTGGGTGTGATGAGGTCCTCGCCAGTGAATGCGGTGCAGGTGCTTGTGGGGGAGATGCCGTTGGGGTTGAGGAGGGATGCGTTGAATATGAGGTGGTGGGTAAAGTGCAGTGCGAAGAGTGTGGCTCATCCGGTGCTTGAATGTTTGAAGTATAATTGGAGGTTTGACTACTATAGGGACTGGTGGAGGAGGAAGGGGGGCACTTTGGGATTTCATATGTGGGAGAAAGGGGTGAAGTGAGGTTAGGCGAGTTGTTGGCTGTGACGAGTATGGATTTGGTGAGATGGCCGATGTGGATGATGGGGTCTCCAAAGGTGTGTTTAGAGTTGGCGAGTGTGGTATCGAAGAAGCGAGGTTTGCGGGGTGAGATCAAGGCTTTGGGTCAGGCGTATGTGGCAGGGAAGGAAGGATGCAAGGTGTTCACGGACGGTTCGAAAGATCCTGTGTCTGGGAGAGTGGGTATGGCGTATTATTTGGAAAACACTGGGGAGTATAAAGTGGGGCGACTGACGAATGATGTGTCTATTTGTACGGCTGAGTTGGTGGCGATTGTATTGGCGATTATTAGGGTGTGCGAGTTGGGGTATGAGAAGGTGGTGGTGTTCTCGGATTCATTGAGTGGGTTGCAGGCGATTGTGGCAGGGGATGGTGATAGGAAGATTGTGATTTTGGATATCAGGAGGAAGATTGATCAGTGTGTGCGTGGGGGAATGGATTTGGAGTTGGCGTGGGTCCCCAGTCACAGTGGCATTTTGGGTAATGAGTTGGTGGATCTGGCAGCGGGTGAGGGTATGAGGAGGGGAGCGGTTGATGTGAGGTTGCCTTTGAGTGTGGATGAGGTGAAGGCTGTGATGGTGAGACGGGTCATGGATGAGTAGCAGGAGAGGTGGGTGAGTAGGGTGAAGGGCAGGTGGATGTTTGGTGTTCGTGGAAAATTGTCGGTGAAGATGGATGCAGTGAGTCTGGAATGAAGGAGGGGGGAGGAGGTGATGCTGAATCGGTTGAGGATAGGGCATGTGGGGCTGAATGACTTTCTGTTTCGAGTGGGGAAGCGTGAGTCGAGGGACTGTGCGGTGTGTGGGGTGCCTGAGACTGTGGGACATTTTTTGCTTAGGTGTGAGAGACATGTTGAAGCGAGAGAATTGATGAGGGTTCGGTTGACTGCGCTAGGTGTGGCTGAGCTGAGTGGGAGGACTTTGCTGGGAGGTGACGGGGAGAGAGGCAGGAGGAGGAGCAGTGTGATGTTGGATTTTGTGAGGCAGACGGGGCGGTGGGAGGAGTTGTGAGTTTATGTAAGCAAAGTATTGATTGGTGGGTCTGGTGCACATCATTCTTTAGGATGGGGAAGCGCCTGCGTGGGTCCACCCACGCCTCCGATAATTGAAAGAAAGAAAAATAAGACATACATATCCTGGAAAGAAGCAGAGGAATTTCCTGTGGCAGAAATAATTTTACCAAAATCAGGTTTTGCTCCTAAAAGTAATAACTGATCTCTTGAAGCGCTAGCGACAGCAGGGAGACTTCATCCTAAACAGGCAAGGTGTTAATAAATAGTTTAGTGGTATTCTGGAGGAAATGTGGTATCTTGATTTACATCTGAAATCTCATTGCAATGTAATGGAATGAAATGTAAAAAGTGCAAAATACACTTTGTTAGGACTTGTTTTTAACAGGATTTGGGTGGAAGGGTACATATCTGGCTTATTTTAATTACAAGAGAAACTGATTTACATGAACAATTAAGGCATTCAATCTCAGAAGGTGGCCTACAAATAACACTGGCAGGTCCTGCACAACACAAACTTTGATGTTACTACATGATGCACTATGCTTTACACTGATGAGCTCTTGAGCCACGTATCCCCCTTTATATTTTAGCGTCTGATTTGTAGTTAATGAATGTCTGCATGCAATACGTTTCAGAAAGATATTTCAGGATACTGTTATCTTGTCTTTCACGCTGATATATTCGTGTTCATACATGACCCCAACTGATTTGTCTACTGTCCATACCAAGGGTCCACCCGGTGGGTGAAAGTGAGTTGCAATGTGTTGCGGATGTGACTGCCAAGTGTGCATGCCGATATTGTATTGTCATTGTGCTCATGGTTTAGCGTTAGACTTTTGGTGGTACAAGATGGATTGAAGGGTCCGAACAGGAACATACTACTTCACAAGGATTCCCACTAGCCCAAGGACATACGTACAGGATTCATCCAGGTGGGGAAATGGTTATTCAGGGCTGGGGTAGGGAGAGATTTTTCTCTAGAGCACCAGGAGTCTTGGAGATTAGTGATGTCATGGAAGACGAGGACGAGGCAGTACCTTTCTCTAGAGATGGCTGTGTATTACCGCCAGCACATTTCTATTCAATATAAAGCATTTGTACTGCAATACTGCAATAACCCAATGGTAGAGAGAAGAGGACGTGAGTTGAATGTATCTTTGACACATCTGACAATTGTGCATGTAATATGTAGGTGACTACATGTTATTCAGTGTGCATGTGCTCTGCATGTAAAGTATAGCAGAGCTAGCAGAGCAGTTGCCCCAGGGGTTGAGAGATTATCAATACTGCTTTTCGTGAAGCGCTTTTTTGGCAAGGGCTGTCAGAGGCTGCACACTCCCTGCTCTTCCTTTCCAGTGACTGTACAGTGTTTCCCATTATCCAGCGTTTGGAATCCTGCTGGTGGAACGGATTACTGCTGGGAAAAACGTCCTATGTGCCATAGCACCGCCTCTTCTACCCATACGCCTACAACATATATGGACACGCGCTTTTACGCGTGCGCTCTTCATGAAGCGCTTTTCGGCAAGGGCTGTCTGAGGCGTTCTGGGGTGTGTGGGTGATTTATTTTATTTTAATCCGATTTTACTTACTTTATTTTATTATTAGTGTGTGAATCTGTTTGTTAATCATTATACCTTTTTTTCTTTTTAATTCTTTTTTACAAGCTGATATATTGAGTCTTGATATATGTCAAGGTTACTAACTGCTGGCATGCCGGACCATAAAGACATCATGGCCCGTGCTTGCACAGTATCATTAAGGCCACAATCCTCTTCCCGGACAATTCAATTAGCACGCAATAAGAAAGCGACTGCCTATTCCCGTGTTTGCTCTCCACTGACAGACATTCGGCTCTTCTGTGCGCCAGTGGAGAGGACTGCAGTAGTTCAGATATTGCCAGTGGAAATACCGGTACCCCGCATAACTGGAATTACATAGAGAGCGTCATTTGCCTAATTTTATTAACCCTGATACTCTGCTTCCTGACTCTTTGGTTAACGAGGGGGGTATTGACCTTACCATTGCTGGCTCGCTTACTACCTGTCTCTAGAAGCGCTCAGAGTCAAGTTACCGTAGAAGTGTTTATTAATGTTGCTGTAAGCTATCCACGTGACTGTAATCCAGTGGGCATGGGTTTGAATTCTACCAACCCGGAATTTAGGGGAGGGGAACTGTTATCAGTTTCTCTACCTCCCTTTGTTTCCCAATCTCCTCCTGTTTTACCGCTTCCCCGAGATCTATCACAGTCTCCTGTAATGTTCTCCCCAATGGCGCATAGTATGTCTGATAGCTCGAGCTCTTTTTTGCAATCGACTCCTTGTTGCAAAATTGACTCCCCATTTGAACTACCTAAAGTAACTGTAGGGAGCGTAGGCGTAAGGTTAGATACTACTTTGCAAACTATGAATGCAGCGCTTTTTGCACTCACCAGGCTATACAAAACCCTGGACTCCAAAGTAACAGCACAGCACAGTATGATTACTCAGCTTCTTGAAACTAATGCAAAAAATCACTTGCAACTCTTTCAGTGCAATGGCTGTTGCAATCTCCCCAAGACTATTAATCCTGTGACATACTTTCCAGCAGCTACTTCTCCGTCGGGGGAAAATATTTTGCTTATTGACTGCTCTATGGCAGATCAATCAGTAATTGTGTTAAGCGAATAAAATGGCAAGTCTAGGGATGTGGTGCCCCTAAACCCCCCCCTGCTGAGTAAGGTACTGGACGGGTCGTGTGTACCATCTTGCCGAAATGTTCAGCCAGTGATAGAAGCCCTTGCGATAGCCCAGCCCAAAGGGAGGAAAAAACACAAAAAACTAAGAATGTAATACCTGAGCCTACGAAAACGAATCTAACTAAGGTTCAAGAGGATATTAGCCTATTTGATAGCCAAGATGTAGTTGAAGTGATACCTGCCCCCAATTATAACATCTTAGAGCACAATGGGAAAAAAGCTAGCTGTATCCAGTCTGTCAAAAAGTAAAAAAATCTCAGGGCAACAGCAGTTAACAAGCCCACAGGGGCTCGGAAATGTATACAAAAATTAACGATGGCTAAGTCGGCAACTGCTATGGTGAGAGTGTCCATTGCCAATAAATCCAGAAAGACTAGGTCGCCGAGACTGAGTTTGGTGCCACTATCGCAGAAAACCCATTCTATAGCATTTGATCACTTGGACACCCTGGTACGCATTAGCGAACAAGATCAGGCCTCTACATCTAAATTCCCACCCGGAGCTCTGGTGAGAAACATGGCTAGCGACACCCTGGGAAATTTGGTAGATAAAAAGACTGCTGATCTCCCATTAAGATGCATTGTGATACCAATAGAACGCCCTAAACAAACGGTTGACACAATTTCCTTTTCTACTGACGGTAGGTGAAATGGTCAAGTACGAACTGGAGCGGTGGCATCTAATTCTGGAAATCCCCCAATGTTGGAACTTTGGAGGGAAGAAATGGATTATGAATTGCGTTGTTTCTTTCTGGCAGCAACTAACACGAATCCCAATTTTGCTACACAGGGAGGTAAACCTCCCTCAGTAGACCTTTCCAGCTCGGAGAAAAAGCTTATAGCTGCTAAATCTGCCCTAGGCCAGGAGCAAAAGAAACCATCCCATTATAATTTTAAATTGACCTATTTGACTCTCCAGTGTAGGCCTCACCCATATCCGGTGTTTGATCTTAATAGACAGTCCGTAATGAATATCTTTTTGGAAATTCCGGCTGTAGAAGATATTACAACATTTGATATCGACCAAATAAAGTTTATACATGACCATGATTTGTCGGTGGTGAGGCTCTGGATGAAGTCAATTTTAGTGAGAAATGTCCTGTGGCAGGCTAGGCTGGAGCTTTATGACTTAGGTTTTCTATTGATTAACCATTCCTCTTTTGATAACCAGCATGTTCCAGTATTAGGTAACCAGCGAAAAATAGGGGACAATATGGTCCAAAAAAGGTAATGGAATGAATCACAGGGGAGCCTGAGGCAGACTACATCTACCGGTAGGAATGATTATAACACCATGTCAAATCAACATTAGCTTCCTGACTTTTTGACCCCCTGCTCGCTGGTATCTTGGAACACTCAGGGTTTTAAGCATCTCACAAATTCGAAGAATTACATCTTAAGAGTCTTTGATATCTTGGCTTTGCAGAAGCTATGGCTCTCAGTTCCACCTATTTGGGACTAGCATGTTATAGCATTAATTCCAACTGTGGTGGCAGTTAAGGGTCGGCCTATGGATGGTCCTTTGGTTGCAGTGAAAATCACAACTAATTTAACTTTACTTCCTTGGGCTTTGCCTAGCTCTTTTATTCAGATGGTGAAACTGACTTCAATAACCCATCCTACAGCCCTTATAAATGTATATCGTAACACAGTATCAGATGATGATTTTATTACAGACCTGGAGAACTTACTAAATATTGCGGCTTTGGATAACACTTGTTCTCATGTTATATTGGTGGGTGATTTTAATGTCACCCTTATAGAGTTTCCATCAAAACCTTTGACAACATTTGCGAAGCGATTAAATACCCTTTTGAGAGGGAGAGAACTCTATATGCTTAATGGTAGTGTTTAGGGTGATATTCCCCCAATGAAAATGTGGCATAGAGGTTTGCAGAATGCTTTGATAGATTACGTATTTGTTGATAGCATTATGTTTAATGTTATTACAAAATGTTTCGGTGATCACATAAACTACAAGTGATCACAACCTTTTGTCTGCATTTTGGACCTGGGATAGTATGAAGGCCCCTGTGAGACACTCTTTGGCTTCGGATATGACCTTGAATAATGCAGCCAATTGATTTCATTGGACACCTTAGTCACTAATGAATTGTAATTGCGCCTAGAGAATGTTTTTGGTCATTTCACTGCAAGAATAGAGACAGAAAATGTGTCATCTTATGTAGAAATCATGTAAGTCTTCAAGATGATTAATACACCGTATAGTAAAGGTAGAATGTGTAATCTGCATGCTTATGATTCTGAGATTGTTGTACGAAAGGCTCTCTATCGAGCTGATAGGTAATGTCCCGATAGTGTTAGAATATCGAGCCTCAAAACATTAAAATGTGCATATAAGAACTGGTGAACGAAAGAAGAGCATTCACTTATCAGCAGGAATGTGAAGAAATGCTGAGAGTGATTGCCTCTAAGAATTCAGCAAATGTTTGGCGTTTATTGAACAAATTACAAAGTCGGGTCTCAATGATGTCTCAGATTAATCCTATAGATGAGGAAGTATGGATAAAATTTTATAAAACACTGTATGCAGCTACACCTTTAGTGGGAGAATTTAACCCCCCTTTTGGTAACAGAAATGACAAGCTTTGTTTTGATTTTGAGGACATCTTGTACTCCATAACTAAATTATCGACGTGTCGAGCCCCTGGGCTGGGCGGGCTCTCTAATTTTGTAATCAAGCAGCATCCTAGAGAGTGGGCTATGATTTTTGTAGTGATATTCTTGCAGGTTATTAGATCACAGATATTACCGCCTTCGTGGAGGACGTCTATTGTAATACCTCTTTATAAGAAGGGTGATCGTTCCATCCCCGGGAATTATAGACCAATAATGCTGCTAGATATACCCGGTAAACATTTTGCCAGATTATTATTAATAGATTTGATTTTTTGGTTGGATAGTTATAAACTTCGAGATCCCAATCAAACGGGCTACATGCCCGGGATGGGCACTGCAATACATTTGCATATTCTACAATTGTTTAAAGACAAGGAATGCGCCAAAAGGCAGCCAGTATATCTGGCGTTTATCGAATTTCAGGCCGCGTCTGACTCTATCTGTCGTGGTCTTTTATTAAAAAAACTTCATGCAGCGGCCTGCCCAGAATATCTTATTTTTTGGGTTAAGGAGTTACACTTGCAAACATCTATCCAAATTAGGTTATCTATGGAAGGGCAATTATGTGCTCCCATTGGAACACATAGGCTTGAAGCAGGGGTGTTTGTTAGCTTGTACCCTGTTCAATTTCTTTGTATTAGATATCTGTCATGTTTTTTTGAAAGTGGCCTCTGATTCACCCAGAATGGGGACTTGCGCAGTCCCCTGGTTGTTCTATGCCAATGATTTGGTGTTGTTGGCTAGAACACCCAGGGGATTAGATGCTTTGCGTTGACAGCTTGGTCCTTACGTAGAGACCAATTCCATGATCATTATTCAATCCAAGTCTAAGATTATGATATGGGTGCAAAATAAGAGGAAAAACGAATACCCAGCATTGGACATTGTAGGGATACAAACTTGAAGTTGTTTCAGAGTATAAATATCTTGGCTTGACACTTAGTAATCATGTGGCCGAGAAGCCATATTATTGTACTTTAGATACTAATTTAAAAACGGCCATATCACAAGCAAAATGTATTCAGACTGGATATGGCAATTTGTCGCGCTCTGCCACGATTATCTTTTACAAACAAAAGGTGACCCCCATTCTGGTTTATGGAACAGAGTCCAGGCATGACCTGACGGAAATGTTTTTTCTGAAAATGGAAGGTCATTTTTGGAAGGCCGTTTTAGGTCTTCCCTTGGCTACCTCTATGTGTATGATTCGGCATGAGCTAGGTTTGGTGTCATTATATGCAATCTATTCTTGGAAACCATTTGTCTCTATACCAGAAGTACATTATGGGTGAGAAGTATCCTGGTGTTATGTCGGTCCTGGCTCAAATCGTATTAACATCTAAAACCAAATCGATTAAAACATGGACTACTAGGGCTAGTGTGATATTAGACCTAGTGGATTTGTCTGAAACAGTCCTAGTCAATAATCCGCTTCAAGTTAAAAAAAAGTACAAGTCAAAAAAAGTTTAAAAAAAGATCTGGCTCAACGATTGGATAGTGACTAGGGGAAAATGTTGTTTATTGCAAGCTTTTAAGGGTCAACCTTTTGCCATGAAACGATTGCATATGATAGAGCCTTACCTGCTGAAATTTCCTGACCCAAAAGTTAGATCTTTGTATTTGAGATTAAGATTACATTTATGGTATACAAAGGAGGTACTATATAGGTGAAAACTCACCAAAGATAATGTATGTAGATTCTGTATGAACAAATACCAAGTTGAATCTAATCAAACATTTCATTGCTGAATGTCCAAACCTTGTAACATTAAGAATCAAATATTTTTGTCATTTCTTCAAATGTTGTCAAATATTAGATGCTGATACTTTATGGCTGAGTCTTATGGAAGTGTGCTGCTATTGTGAACAAACTTGTTTTATTCACCTTGAAGGAATTTGCCTTTTAAACCGGCACTGCGAGCTGCTACTGTGCTCTTGCCGGCATCTCTACGCTTCCTGGAGGAGACGGGGCCACATTTGCCACGTGATCCATCACGTGACCCTGGATGCTGATAAAACGCCCAGGCTGCCGCCCGAGCGGTGTGTGCTGCTATTGTGAATGAACTTGTTTCATTCACCTTGAAGGAATTTGCCTTTTAAACCGGCACTGCAAGCTGCTACTGTGCTCTTGCCGGCATCTCTACGCTTCCTGGAGGAGGCAGGGCCACATTTGCCACGTGATCCATCACGTGACCCTGGACGCTGATAAAACACAGAGGCTACCACCCTTGGGGCGTTAAGCCCGTCGGGGTAAAGGCCGGTGCCTGTTGTGCGGCTGTTTGGCAGCGTTGGCAAGACGATAAGACGCTGAAATTAATACAGTCTGAGACACATTGATCTGCCCCCAGATCTAAAAGGGAAGACAGAAAATATTTAGTGGAGACTGCGGTCAATTAGCCTTTGATCCACTATACGCGACAACGATCTGGGAGGCACACACAGGAGAAAGCCTCGGAAATTGGCATTCAAGAACTCAACTCTTCGTAATATAATATAAAAAAAAAAACAAAAAAAAATAAAACGCCCACGACACGTTAAAAATAAGCCGCAAAACAGTTACCAAAAACTACATACAAGAGAAAAACATACCCTACAGTGCCCAGACGGGCAAGAAAGTGTGCATCTCTAAAAATCACTCTTCGAATGACACGAACAACAAAGCGCGGGAAACCCGTTGAACTAACACCCCCGCACATGAATCTCAGAAGAAAGACAATGGAGACGCCAGAACTACAACATGAAAGGACCAAACTCTGCGGTAGCAACAAAAATACTACCCATAGAGAATGTAATACCGAAGAATCACCAATAAATACCAAAAGCGATACCAATACAAGCGGAGCAACAGAAAGAATTCAAATAATGGCACCAACAAATGAATGCGACGGAAACACCAAAGAACCTTCTCCTCCAATCTCGAAAGCAGATATGAAGTTGAACTCCCCAATTATAATGATACAAAATACATCCGAACCAAAAGAGAAGCCTGTAACAAAAAGTGAAAACGAGAATTTAGCAACAGGAGACATGAAATTTGAAAAAAAAGAGTCCATGAATGTGGAACTAAGCGATAATAATACCCCTGTTCAAAAGAACAAAATCAAAATAAAGAAGGAGGATGAGATAAAGGAAATTGAGAAGAATCCAAAGCTGCCGGCCCTACAAGAAGAAAAGGACGAAAAAGAAAGAAAAGGATGCCAAAGCACAAAAGAAATGCAGGCCCTATACGAAAGTCGTAGACACTCACAAAAACTGGACTCAAAGAAAAACTAGCAGACAAATCCAAAAACCGCAAGATTATCCCTTGATATAACAGAAATTGAAAACCTAATGAAGAACCATGAAAGAGGAAAAGAGGTCTTCGGCAGCCCACCATCACTCGCAAAGAAAAAAGAGGCAGACACTTGGATACAAAAGCAACAAAAAGGAAAAGTTAACACCAAAAGAACAAGAATTCCACAACAATGACAGAAGATCACAAAACAAAAATGATTGGAAAATCGAATGCGAAGAAACACAAAATCCAAACCAAGAATTATAAGACAAATGCAGATGCGATCAACATACTGTACAAGAATTAGCATCTATACCGACAACAATGCTAGACCTACAAAATATGCTGATCACAACTACAACACAATCATTATTGCCATACATGAAGCTGCAAGAGCACTAGTAGATTCAATAAAAGACCAAACAACACTCATTGCATTGATACATTAAAAACAAAGCTACTTAGAACAATGTATGATTAAAATATTGGAGCGACTAGAAATCAAAGCACAAAACAGCCACCTATGGCAAACTAGGCTATTTGACATCGCACGCAGCGACAGAGCCGAAAAAACAGATCTGACTCACGCACTAATTACAATGATGACACAAGGAAACCAAGAAAAACCAAAGCAGGTGCCTCTTTCAAATCCCCACAGTTTAAGCAACACGTCGACATGGCAAGAAGGGATAGATAACAGCGATCCCCCAAAGATTACAGAAAGACAAGAAGCAAAAATCAATCTCACCTCCGTAGAAATAAATCTAATTGACCTTACTGGGGAACCTCTAAAAGCGATGAATACAAACAACCACATAGAGACAAAGGAAAAAAGGAAAGCAAACCAATTGATGATAAGAAACCTATACCCGGTCAGAAAGGAAAAGCAACGCATGAAACCTTTGTGAAAGGAAACAAGACTCAACTCAACAGAGAGCAAGATAAAAAAGGAATAACACCCAATAAAAAAAGCAAAGAGGGTCACGCGCTTTCCTAAGAAACCTGACGAATCCCCCAAAAGAACTGTATCCAAAAATGAACAAATTAACACAGCAGAACAAACAAAAAAACATCGAACCCAAAGAGAACAAGATAGGTCTAGACCACGATGATGAAGTCATACTAATAGATGAACTAATCAACCTATCAACTTATACGGAAGATGAAACTGATCAATCTGAAGAAGCCCAAATCGAAATGGCAGAGACATCTTTGATAACGATAGATGAATATGAAGAAGAGCACCCAGAAACAGACCATAACCAGGAAGAATCCGGATACGAAATGACAATTGATGAAATATCAAAAATTGAATGGGAAGATGACAACGAAACAACAGCGGATGTAAATAATCAATTCACACCGACAAGGGAATACCAAAATAACAACGACAATGATTAAACAACTGATGAACAAACAGGAAAAGTAATAAAACTACCAATCATGAACCGCTCTAATGTGCTAAGACTGATACAAGCTATCCCAAATATGACAGAAATCACAACGAAAGATATACGAACAGTAGAACTTTGTGATGAAACAACAACGGACCAAGTGAAGATAACCTTTGAATCTGAAAAAACACTGAGCAGAATGTTAGACAATAAACATATCTGCAAGCAGATAGGCTTCGAAGTGACCATGATCGAAGAATTGCAAAATACAGAGTGGAGGAAAAAACAAAAAATATTAAGTTGCAGCCGAACTGGGATGAACAAAAGTAGTTTGCAAAATGGATGATGCCTATGAGAAGGCACTATCTGAACACAAGAGAAAAGATGACAAGTATGAGAATAAAACAAAGTACAAGAAAGACTATCAAGACCGTCATGACCTCTACAGAAAATACAGAATATGGAGGCAACAAGACAATTCACCTATAAATACAGAAGAAAGATACAACCAAAAAAGATAACAATTAAAAGAAGACAACCTGCAAATCACCACGTTATGCTCATGGAACACCCGGGGACATAGCCATTTATTCAACACAACAAACTTGAATCTTATATCGGCTGACATAATCTGCATCCAAGAATCATGGATTACGCAACAACCGATAGCTGACGGCTACACCATACTAATGAACCCCACAATCCAAAAGCAAAAAGGCAGACTGTCCTCTGGACTGCTAACTATAATCAAAAATGGACGAAACATCGACATATTACAATATGAAAACTTAAACCAGTGGATACAAATTACAATACTTAAGGACAAAGCGGGAAACAAAGAGAAAGAATCCCCAACGGCGATTCATAAGAAGGACCGCATATGGGCGATAATGAACCTATATTGGAACCCGGCAGGAATAACGGATGAGAAATTTATAGATATGGTAACATCAGCAATAGACAACACCAAAGGAAAATATAATGAGACAGAATTTATATTATGTGGAGATCTAAATATCCACATATTTAATGAAAAAGGAGAAGAAATAGAAAAATCTCGTCTGTCACCCCGAGCCAAATGCTGGACCAAAGAACTACTATGCAGGAACTTAAGAAGATCGGATAGCATCGATACAATAACTGGAAGGCAAAAGGAAACCTGGGCAAGAGGCAAGTCCATCGCCATAATTGATTACATTTACATGACTGAAAACGTACATGAAGAACTGAGGGAATCCACAAATATTAAGATAGAAGCAAGCGCCCACTAAATAATAAAAAGATCATGGAACACTGGAAAAATGGTAAACAATAAACTGCACTCAACAAAAATCGAAATAAACAATGGAAAAAACGGATTAAGAATTGGAAAAAAAATAATGGAAGAACTGCCAAAAATAATGCATAACTCAACATTAGATGAACTAGAAAAAATCAACTATGGATGGCTACTTTTACCATATAGATGCCAAAAAACATCAAATGGAAAGCAAATAACAAAGAAGCATTCCCATGCATATAACGAGAAAATAATAATAAAGAAAAGAGAATTGAGAGCCAAAATAAAAAGGATAAAGAAACAAAATCCATTGGAAAAATACAAGGAAATTAAAACAGCAAAACAACAATACAGAAATTGGATAAAAAACAACAAAGCTATGATAACACAAGATGACGCGGAGAAAATGCTCCTGACCCTAAAGAATAGAAACATGAGACAACTATGGTCGTTACTACACGATCAAACGCAAACACAGAACAGCATGGTCACTGATGTACCAGAAGCAAGATGGACGGAATATTTTAAAGAGATCTATGGAAACAATGATTCAATGAAAGAAGAAAATAACACACAACAAAAAGCATGGCAATGGGAATGGGACTATGAAGATCTAGAAAAGGCAATAAATACCCTAAACACCTCCGGAGCCCCAGGTCCAGATGGCCTTTCCAACACGATAATCAAGCAGAATGCAGTAGTCTGGACAGCGATATGCGAGAGCATCTTCAAGATGATACAAAACACAAAAATTCCAAACACATGGACACAAGCCGTCATAATACCCATATTCAAGCATGGAGACACAAAAGAACCATGAAACTACCGACCTCTGGCACTTTTAGACCCTTTGGGTAAGATTTTTGCAAAAATACTACTAGGGAAACTGGACAGATGGGCAAATAAAGAAAAGAAATACGCAATGAGATAAACCGGATTCATCAAAACACTGGGTACTAATATCAATCTATTTTTACTAAATCTATTGAAACATGAAGCCATAAGAAACAAAATACAAATTTACGCCGCCTTCGTAGATCTACGGCTAGCTTTCGACTCTGTGAGTAGAGACATTCTATGTAAAAAACTGATTGCATGGAAATGCCCAACTGATATCATTGAACCGATTAAACTCTTATGTGGGGATACCAGCGTGAGAGTCAGACTATCGAGAGATGGTTCACTCACGGAACAAATCAGAACATTAATGGCCTAAAACAGGGATGCCCATTAGCAGCTACTCTATTCCACCTCTACATGGCCGATCTGGAAACAAACATCTACACACCGCAAATAAATCCTCCAAAAATAAAAAATACAGCCATACCTTGCATTATGTATGCTGATGACATAGTGCTTCTTGCAAAAACACAGAGAGGATTACAGATTGCACTAGAAAAACTAGAAACATACATGACAAAGAATAAACTGACAATAAACACGAAGAAAACAAAAGTCATGTCTCTAAAGAAAGAAAATAAGATCAATCGCCAGCTCCCGTCTTTCCACATAGGAATAGAAAAAATGGAAATAGTAAAAACCATAAAATATCTTGGAATCTGGATCTCCCAATCGCCAACAGAAGAAGAATGGGCGGTACACCTCAAAGAAAAAACCTTATCCTTAGCCCGGCAAACGAAAATAATCCATCGAAAGTATGGAAAATTCTCAATGACCCCAGTAGTTACATTTTACAAACAAAAAGTAACGGCCATACTAACATACGGAGCAGAATCCATGATAAATATCCACTCCAACATCTGAGACAAACTAGAAGGGTGCTTCTGGAAAAAAGTACTAAACCTGCCGAATTCACTACCCATCATACAAATCAGAGCAGAACTTGCACTTCAATCGCTCAAATCCATTGCCTCATGGAAACAACTTGATTTATACAGGAAAATTATGACCAAAACCAATACCCCACCTCTGGAAATATTCAGAACGGGGAAAAATTGCAACAGAGAACATGCCTTAGAAAAATGGAAAACAGTGAAAAAAGCGAAAAGAGAAGAGCAAGATATATTGATGGAAATGTTATTAGAGAGTCCGCAAAAAGCGAAAATAAAACTAAAAGAGAATGACTGGATGAAGACTAACCAAGAGAAAAACAAATATCGGCATAATATACATAACCCATTTGATAACAGAAGAATCAACCAACAACCGTCATACCTGTAAATATTTCCGTCTTCAAAAATCAGAGATACATTTATGAGACTTGGGTTGAACATTCTCCCAACACGAGAAATAATGGCAGCTAGAAAACAAATCCCCATAAGCAAAAAATACTGTCGATTTTGCAAGAATCCCAAGATGACCGAGAGTTTACATCACATAATCATGATATGCCCGGCATTGAATGAAAAAAAGACAACAATCGAGAGAAGGGTTCATGAACACCGAGACTGCACTAACACCTGAAGATTGCTGGGCGAGGATGATATCTGGGAATGAGAAAAAACTGGTGTTTGCCCTAATATCATTCTGGCACAATATCATGAACAATAGATGAGTACGACAACACATATACACGAGGAAAGAAAACAAGAAGTAAGAAAAAGGACAAAGCTCCCATAGCACTCGCTTTGTAAAATTAGTAAAGATCACAAGAAAAGTAAGAGGAAAGGTTTGAATGCAAACCAAAAGTTTTTTTTAAAAAATAACAACAAAAAATATGGAAGCCATTCTCCGAGAGTGTATATTGCAATGGTAAAATTTTTGCAGTCTTGGAACCTTCTGCTGAATTATGTTGTTTAAAATGTATTAGGATTTTTTTTTTGTGGCAAATGTTTTATGAATCATATGATGGCAGATGGGTTATGTTTTTGACACGTGCAGTTGGTTGAGCTGTGCGTGATTTGTAATATGTTAATTGTTTTCTTTTTTTTGTTTGTGTGTGTGTTTTATTTATATATCTTATATATATATTGTAAAAATGAATGCATTTTATCTGAAATTTGAATATTTGATAGACAGATTAAATTCATCTAAAACAATTAATAAAAAAAAAATAGTTCTTAATCCCCCTTTTGCACTGCACTGCAATTAATCGAACAAATCTGAGTTCCATGAAAAATGTGGTCCAGCTGTCACATGGTCCCTGACATAGCACCTTGGCACCGGAACACAATGCTCTGCATGATTTATAATGTTTTAAACTAGTCATCTCTGCTAGTAATTGAATAGTAATTGAACCTAATTCTAATATCTGTTTGCATGCAATCTAATGCTCTTTTTTTCATTTTTGCAGACTACAGTGTAGGGAACTCATGGTTGCAATAAGTAAGACAGACACAAGTGATGTTCAAGGGTGTTTATTGAACAATGAATGCTGTATGAAGGTTAGAGAAAATGGCTAATCTAAACCTAAATCTGAGATGAGCGTTGATCATAAAATGACAAATAAGGCAGTCCTAGTGGCGTTTTGTCAAATAAAAGGGCCTATACTAAGAAAACTAACCTATTGCCAAACCTTATAACTAATACAAAAAAGGGTGTGTGATAGATCTCAAGAAAAGAAAGAAGTGTCCTTAAATAATATGTCAGGATGCACTAGCATCATGTTTTGAGCACAGGGTAAGGTGGGATCTTGGAGCACAGTATAGTCTCTGGCTTCTCCAGCACGAGATGTCAGTTCTAATGGCTGCTCTCAGGACCGTCGATGTCCAAGTCGATGTCCAAGTCTTGTTTCCTTGAAAGTCTCTTGCCTTTGAGAACCCGAGGTCTTCAACAAACAAAAACAAAAGTTCTTTTAACAAATTTAAGTTTGTTTCCAATGTTCGCTGGGTGATGGGTTCAACCCTGGGCCCCCCTCTTTTGGGCGCTGGGGTTTACCACAGTTTCCCATTGGGCGATGGCATCACCGCTGGATCCACCTCTTCTGGACGCTGACCCCTTTTACATATCTCATTCCACACATTATATGACAGTCCTTTTCTCAATGAACCTTTGGGTGATAGCTTCACCTGTGGATCTCCCTTTGTCAGGAATCGGACCCCTCTTGACTGCCAGCACTTGGGTGACTGCTTCACCCCTGTATCTCCCTCGGTTGGGCTCAGAGCTCTCTTGACTTCACATTCATTTTACTTTGAAGTGTTACAGGATTCACGTCCCTTGCTATCTCTCAATGCAGGATTCACTTCCCTTGCTTTCTCTCAATGCGAAATTCACTTCTCTTGCTTTCTTTCAATGCAAGATTCACTTCCCTTGCTTTCACCTAGTTTATAGA
The DNA here is from genome assembly GCF_040938575.1 of Ambystoma mexicanum. Taxonomy (NCBI): domain Eukaryota; kingdom Metazoa; phylum Chordata; class Amphibia; order Caudata; family Ambystomatidae; genus Ambystoma; species Ambystoma mexicanum. The sequence goes on from NC_090933.1 coordinate 1,101,785,242, forward strand.
TCAAAGACTTTTGATTGTACAGGGATTTTGCTTTACCCTCCGTATGACCATTTTGTCCTATTCCGATGGCTCTCCTATGGCGTTCTGGAATCTGTAGTTTCTCATATGGGGCTCGACCAGAGTCTCTCGAGTTAGCACCCATGTGGTGCCGGTTTCCCTCTGCAACTGGTCTCCCCTTCAACACTTGTTACAGTTCTTTGATAGTTAATTGAACTGGGTCCATTGCCACTTTGCGATTCTCTAACTCAACACAGCCTGGTTCTTATCGATTCTCCCCTCGACTGGCTGCCTGTGATGAACCACTTGGCTTTTGGCTTTCCTGGAGTCAAGGCCGGTACCAGGGGTGAAGGAGCTTCCCTCTCTCCTGCTAATCGGCATAGGCTTGACCTGTGTACCGTTGACATCTGCTGCTAGACACTTGTGCTATTATTCGCCGTCTTAGGCTCTCTTCCACGAAGGGTCCGCAGGTCTGGGACAAAAAGGGAAAGGTCACTCCTCTCCTCACCACCCCACCCTCTCGATTCCTGCTGCCTTTCTTCTTCACTTGAACTGCTGTGCCTGCTTAGCCATCTTGATGTGCTGTATGCCGTGCTTGCCTTGCTCGTACTGTGCTCTTTGGCTACACCTATTATCCCTGTGGGGAAAGGAAAGGGCTGTCATGTGTGTGTGTGATTCAGGTTAATTGCCTGACCTTGCCTGACATTGGGGTTGAAGCATGTCAAGTTAACGGTTTTATTAAAAGTCCTTTGTTTGTGGTGTGCACAAGTGTTTGTGTCAGAGAAGGGGACGGTTTCAGAGAGTTAGTTAAATGGACGGGAATGACCGGGATGGAGAACAGAACAAAGGGATTGTGGAAACGATAGTGTTCTGTCACAGTGGATTGGGTGTTCGAAAAATAACAATCAGAGGGATGGGATTGGTAAGGTTTGTGAGGCAAACGGGAATAGCTGTGACCATGAAATAAACAAGAGGGATTGTGGGAACTGTAGTATTTTACCTGAGTAGGTTGGGAGTGTGGAAAATAGTAATCAGAGGGACGGGAAGAAGAATGTATTCAGAGAGGGAACAGAAAAACTGGGTTTGTGTAGGAGAGATTTATTGGGACTAGGTAAGAGAGATTTAATGGGGAGAGAGGCAGATGTGCTGTAACCTACAAAGGCCCCAGGGATCTTGTCCGCTTCTCCCTCCTCAAAATAGGACTGTGCCTCACCTTGGAAATCCTCCCAACCATAATCTCGGTCTCCCCTACCATAGGTGATCCTCCCAGACTCGGCCCACACCTAGAAACTGGATACAACAGCGATGGCCATGTCCTGGCCACCTGGATTAGGGATTGCTGGGCTCTACCTGGGAGAATACCTTCAGGTTTCTCACAACAGTCTTTCAGAGGGCCTTCCACCCCACATTGCTTCAAAGCCATAACAATGGCAGTGAGTGCTATACAAATATCAAATAACATAACATACTTCCCACCTCAGGGGTATCTAAGTGTTCCGCTGACAGAGCATCAAAGGGAAGGAAGCATATTAGAACAGAAAGTGGTACAGTTTTTCCTGAATGCAAGTACATTATTCATATTGCAAATATCCTGGTTAACTGCGTTACAGTGTTTAGCTGTAGTGACCTGGCTAAATCTGCCAAAAAACCTAGACAATCTAAAAAGATTGATGGACATGGTACACTGGGTAGCAGATATTTACTGTCAGGAAGAGAAGTGCCACTTGATGTGATGTTTAACATAGAAATGCACTTGACCAAAGTGGGGTTTGTGGGCTAACATCAGCAGGCTGAGCATTGGCTCAAAAACTTTAAGAAAGCACTGGTACATGAACATTGAAAGAAGTGGTCTTAATCTAGAACCTCATGTTCCAGATATCTTCACCCCCTCTTCTTAGAACCCAATGAAGGCATAGACCTCTGACGCACACTCTAGAGTAAATACAACACACTGGGGAATAAATCCAAGTAATAGGTTGCAAGGATAACAAAGTTTTACTTGTACAAAATATAATGCCAGCAAAGAACTCTGCTGCCCGAGAGCGCTCTGCCAAAAATTATACGGGCAGCACATTAAGAAGGCCTAAGGCATGAAACACTTGTGTAGAGGCACGTTATAAATGCCATATCATATCATATATAGTAGAAATCTACATTGCTGGTTGGTACGAACATATGCATGTGCCTGCTCCATAGGGGATGCCAGGCGCTAATTGGCTGGTTCATCCTAGTCAATCTGGCTCCCCGTGGGTCAGATCCTCTGTGGTGAGGGTCAGGGCATTTGTGAGATACAATATATCTAGTCTAAACTAAACAACTAAAACTTGCTATTCATTCATTACGGCGGGAACCTGGATAACACAGAAAAGGGGTGCCATGATGAGAGGAGGATAAAATAAAGATGTGCTGACCCCCACATTCAGGACTTCGTTAATACCACAGTTCCTGCACCCAAGGTCTCTCCCTTGGGTTTGATCTATGATTTACATTCCCCGGTGCGTCATGATATGAAAAGACATGTGTTGCCATTGTAGAGATATATGGTCGCACAAGCTTTAGATCTGTGATGGGCAACTTAGGGAGGTCAGGATCTGGGCGTCAGATACTTATCGGTATGTGAAAAGGTAGTGGGTCAGGTTGATGAAGTGTGGCTGGCTCTGGCCTGACTGGGTGGGGGTTTGGGGCTCAGTGGCAGTTTAGTGGAGATGGATGGACACCGGGCTGGGGCGTGGTACTGTCTCACACATTTCGCAGGGCGCTTTCTTGGAAGTGGTACTAAATATTTGCAACATTGAAAAGACAGGAGGAAAATGGACTTCTGTGGCAACAGGGCTCAAGCGGTGCGGGCTTGGTGTGCCTATGTCGGGCTGGGAGTGAACTGGTTACACGCGCATCGCAAGCCATCAACAAGTCTGGTCTTGGTGGAGTCGCGGAGCAGGGGCCTGGCTAGCGCTATTCACCTTCTTCTATGTGCTACATGACTTTTATATGTGGCTTGCCGGTGGCGGCTGTTTCCCCCTTGTAGGTTATATTGCCTCGTATGGGGTCCGGCTAACTTGGAAGCGCCTGGGGGGTGGGAGAGGCCCATTTCCATCCCACCATTCCCCCATTTTGTTACTTCTACAGTAATGAATCCCCCCCATTTCTCATTAATTTGCTCGTCTTTCTGCTTCTTCCCATGCTGGGGTACCCTTTATGGGCATCCACGCTCTTCATACGCTCCTCAAGCTTTCCCCACACTGCGCGTATTGTTCAGGTGTGCAGGTCATGTATATGCATCTCCTATCCCCCGCTAAATCTACCCATATTTCTTTGTAATTCTCGGGTCTGGCGGGGATGCAATAGATGTGTGATATAGTGTGTCCAGTTCATCCCCATGACTATGATATATTGCAACCATGCGATATTTAGGATCATCATCTGTCTGTATTTCTACTTCCTTTGTATCATGAAGCAACATTTTACTATTGTTATTCCCAATTGTCACCATCATCATTGCACTATTAGGTACGGCTATGTCACAACAGCGGAGACCCAACTTGCACACGCAAAAAATCACCAAACTGAACATGATGATAGGGATAAGCATCTTTACAGTAGTTCCAAGCCACGATGGTACCCAGCCGAATGCCATGTTCACCCAATCATCTTGTATTCCTGCTTCCTTTTTCATTTTCACACACAGTTCATGCACCGCTGCTATTACATGCGATATTGTCCCGTTTTCAGCGTCTGTAGAAGGTATGAACATGAAACATGAACTCCCAATCTTTTTGCAGACCTCACCCTCGATGGCTGTGAGGAGGTCGAGGACATACCTGTTTTGCATTGTCATTAACCAGAGTGCCCTCCTTTCCACTTTGAACCCTTCTTCAGTGTCATTCGCCAACTGGATTAGCTCGCAGCGCACTGAAGCCACTTTGCGTTAGCTCTCCACTTTGGGTTAACTCTGGTTTGAATGCTGGGCACAGGAGATGGGAAAAATGTCTCTGCAGAGCTCAAAAGTTTGTATTCATTGGGTATTTGTGCAAGCAGATCAGAAGATTCTTGGGACAGATCATTCTTTCCTGAACAGGTGATCAATGCACTCTTCTTCTGGAAGGATATGAAAGCTTGGGGGCGACAAAGTAGACATTACTTCAGTCTCAGATGTTGCTTGTCCGTTGTCAGCCAATAGTCCCCCCTTTAGGTGTTTCTCGGGTATTACCAACAGGGCTGAATGTAGCGCTGCGAGAGAACAATAACCCCTCTATGATGGCGGGAGGTGCAAGTACGCCCTTTTTGCCACAAAACCAGTAGTAGTCCATCATTTCTGCAGTTCCTTTTCAGAGGTCTGGATTGATCACTGTTCTGTTGCAGTGTTTTTTGCACCCTACAGAAACAGCTCCTTCACCATGGAAACAAAGTTCATAGTTTTCCTCTTGTTGTACTTTCACTGGTTTCTCATTGGCAGTAAACAGAGTGCTTCTGCTTTGCGCATGAAAGTTGTTTCTTGCCACTGGTTTTCTGTGAAGCTTGTTTCCTTGTATGGCTTGGAAGGGTTCATTGAAGCACTTGGGATCTGTCAAGTCCACCTTGCATTTGCAACTGTCCGGATCAAGGAGTTTTAGTTTGACGCTGCATGCCTGAATAGTGCCCTTTAACCTACATAGTGCAAGGTGGATGAGACATTATGCCTCATTACAAGTTTGCGGTCCGGGAACTACGGTACCGGTAAGCTTGCTGGTACTGTAGTTCCCAGACCAGCTAACTACGAGTTGTGTTTGCTGGTGCCTTTCTGCCCGCCAGGCCTGACCTCCCCTATGGGGCCGAATGGGACAGAATGGGACCGAATGGGAGAGGGGAGCATCTTTATTCCAGCGCCCGCAAATGGGTAATTACCGGGTCCGGCAGGGCCATAATGACCCGGTAATTGACCATTCCCGGGCGCCGGTAACCAAATGACACTGGCGGCAGCCGTGTCTATATTACAGGCACGGCTACCGCCGATGTCATAATGAGGCCCATTGTGTTTCTACTAAGGGTACCTCCTGTGGTACTAAAACCTTGGGCGCCCCAGATGCATGCAGTATTAAGGAGCAAATGTAGCAACTTCCATGTGACGTCTGGCTGCTTGGGGGTACATTGCCTTGTGCTTTCCGGACATCTGAGAGGTGGATCCAGTACTGCAACCCTTTCAATTTTACAGCGAGCGGGGTGCAGTACACTACTGCGCATGGCCCGTGGAACCTTGGGGAGTTTCATTTCCACACAAAGCATCGCAAATAGATCCACTCTCCTGGCATTAAGGGTTGGATGGGGGTACTTTCTGCTGGAGTCCCACTCTCTCTGTTGTGAATGGGGGTGCAATTTGTTTTGATATACATCTTATTGCATGTGTGAGTTGCATCAGGTACTCTTTGAATTCTTCTCCTAGGACCGTGGCTGTTCTGTGAGCATCGGAGGCCCTTCTTACAGGCGACAGTGGTGTTTGCATGCGTCGGCCAGTTACAATTTCATGGGGGACAGGTGATGGTCCTTGCTAGGCTGTGTGCGCGTTTAGAACAGTGCCAGGGGCAGGCAGTACACCCAGTTTTTCATTAGAGAGTTGCACAGTTTGGATAATCTACTTTTGAGGAGGCCGTTTATTTTCTCTACCACCCCATTCGCTTGTAAATTGAGCATGTCTTATGTTTTATTCCTGGGAGGAACGTTACCTCTTTGAACAATTAATTGAAGAAGTGTGTTCTGTTATCTGATCGAATGACATTGCACCCTCCCCATCGGGGGAATAACTCTCTAACTAGGAACTTCGCCATACACTCCACATCTGAGTAGACACAGGGCCATGCTTCCACCCACCGAGAGAATGGGCACACCACCACAATCAAGTATCGGGCCCCATTGCACCTTTCGCGTAATCAATGTGCAGCTCCCAAAAGGGGGCCACAGGGCAGAGTAATGTGCCTCGCAATGTTCTCAGAGTCATCCCTGTGCTGAATACTTGGCAGGTGGTACAGAATTGCACATTTGCGTGCCATTCTTCCCGAAAATCTCCATACCTCAAACAGGGATTTTCAGGCAGAAAGGCATGCAAATTTGCGTTTTACGCGCAAATAATTCCATGAATCAGAGTGTTAGCCTGGGAGTGTGATTCGTTGTCCATTTAGTGAACTCATAGAGACAGATAATAGCAGTAATAGCTTACAGAATCTCTCTCTCTTTTTAACCTGGACAGGTCGTGTTTGTTTGTCTACCTTCACTCAAGCTGGATGCAGAATAGGAATTTGATGCACATTACTTCGTCATGATGAAAGTTCTGTATATATGACATTTTAGAATTGAAACATGTCCAGATTAGATGTCTCTGTAGAACAACAGAGTCACAACACCAGCATCAATTGTTGAAGATACTAATAATTGCAAACAATTATTTACCATTTCTTTCCTTTTTTCTATGCTCCAATTGAAGGTTTGCCCTTTATAGGCTAAATGTCACTATTTTTTATGATTTTAATGTATGTCTAGTGATTTAATACATGAATGTCCTAAAAAATTCAAACTATTGGTTGTTTAATGTTTCACTAATGACCTGTCTATTCGCGTTCTATTTTTGTATATTTAAAGCTGTATGGGCAAACAATGGGCAAGAACAGTGGGAAGGAAACCAACAATACTGCAGTGGCAAGGAAGAACACCAAGAGGATGAGGTGGGTCCCAAGGGCAAAGGGTAGGGGGTTTCCGAGGACAGGGGCCCAGAGGAGGAGGCCAAGGGCAGTGTTTGTCATACGGGAGATGGGGGTACTTTGTCAGGGGATGCTGCGGTAGGCGGGGAGATAACTATCCATATAACCAACCATGCTACAATCAACAGTTACATTTGGGTTTGTTGCGCTATACAAAAACAATAAACAAACAAACAATAAAAAAACAAACAGTATGGGAACCCCCACCCCAATAGCCCAGAGGGGCCAGAGCAAGGATCATACACGATATCCCTACCCTACCCCAGTTACCTCCCCAGATGCCTGGCCCCAGTACCTATCGTCACCCCCGCTGACGCAATGCAGATACACCAAAACCACCCCAACCAACAGGTAGGTGGGAACAGACACCCTTTTGCTACTGCCCCAAATGGCGCAGCAGCACCTTATCAAGGTGCCTGTGTGCTGGGAGGGGACCCCTTTGCTTGCCCAGGGACAGATACTTACCCCGACTAGGACAGTCCACATAGAGCACTTGCGTGTCCAGTACTATCAATGACCTTGGATCAAGAAGAGGAACCACTGGAGGGGGCAGAGATAGGAAATAAATAGTTAATCTTCATGGTGGAATTGAGGGCAGAAAAATCATGCATTTGCAAAGGTTACTTCCCATTATCAGTACAAACTCTTGACACGCTGGGATTCTCTGGGGCTGTCGTAACAGTTAAATACAAAGAAAGTTTAGATGTCAAGGTGAGGGGGAAGGTAGTACGAGCACCCCTCCTTTACTACGAAAGTTCCAATTGAAGGTTAGCCCTTTATAGGCTATATGTCACTAATTTTTATGACATGGGGCCTCATTACAAATCAGACGTTCCGGAAATAACTGTGGCGGTAAACCCGCCGCCACCGTTGTTTCCGGACCGCCTGATCCCGACTCCTGCAGGCGGGAGGTGATGTTCCCGCCAGGTTTGACCTGGCAGGTTTAACACTGCCCGCCTGCAGGCGGACGAGGAAACACCGGTCCATGGGTGACTCCTGCAGGCGGGAGGTGATGTTCCCGCCAGGTTTGACCTGGCAGGTTTAACACTGCCCGCCTGCAGGCGGACGAGGAAACACCGGTGCTGCCGGTGTTTCCATGATCCCCCCCATTCCCATTGAGTCCCATAGGACTCAATGGGAATGGGGATTAACACCATTCTGCCTCCGTGATTCCCGGAAAACCGGGGTTGTAATGCCCCGGTAATTCCGGGAATCACGGAGGCGGAATGGTAATACGAGTCTGGCGGTAACCAGGCGGTTTTACCGCCTCGGTTACCACCGGACTCGTAATGAGGCCCATACTGTTTGAATTTATGTCTAATGATTTAATACCTGTTTTATGAATGTCCTAAATAATTAAAACTATTGGTTAATTAATATTTCACTAATGACCTGTCTATTCACGTTCTATTTTCGTATATTTAAAGTCTAATCCTTCCCAGAACAGATAGAACAGACACTGTAAGTGTGTACTTATACAGTGTCTACTGGGTTTCCTTCCTTATTCCTAACTTGGCCCATACAGCTGCCATCCTTGCCTGCGTGGCGATGGAGGCGCTGCCCGCTCCCCCCATCTGTTCTGTGGGTGGCACTGCTGCTATGGCAGCTACTTTCAATAGTTGTGTTTGTACTAGTTTCGCTTCCTCAGCCTGCCTTCTCTGAATAGTTTCCTTTTCCCTCTCTTTGATCCTCCTACAATGATGTACTATGATGCTTTGAATTTCAGGCCAACCTTTAGCTTCTATCGCTGCTATCTTATCCAGAGCCTTCTGTACTATTTTGGAAGTCCCCGCTTTATAATGAAATAAAACAAAGATGTTGATTGGTCCCACGCGGTGCCTGTCTCTGTTCTCCACATCTCTTGGACCCGAAGAATGAACTGTGCAGCGTCTTTCTCATCCCCCATGGTGCATTGCATTATGGAGTGTAAATTGGGACTATCTGGGAAAGCTCTCTGCAGTGCATCTCACACATGCGCTCTAATATTGTAAAACAAAGCCCTGTCATGTGAGTCATTTCTCATGGTTACTCCTGGATACCCTGCTTTCACCCACACTGATTCTGCTTGGTCTCCTACTGCAGACACTAGCAATCTCTTAATATCTCCTATAGCTAGTGCTACTCCTGCAGTGTGTTTTTCAAAGGCATAAATCCATTTTACTATGCCCGCCGTGAGTGGGGGAGGGATTTCACGAAGACGTTTTTATCCATCTGGGCCCATGGAACATAATGAGGCCGACCTGCTCCTTTGGGGATCAGGAGCATTTGCAATTTTGATTTTACATTTACACCTTTTGTTCCATTCCCTTTCTTTTTTGCTAAGGCCATTCTCCCGAACCTTTCTCTCAACCTCCCTTGCCACGTCCCTTCCACCCATGGTGTTGTCAAATGTACTTGCTGAACTGTTCCAACTGCACCTTGTTCCACATCATCAAAATCACTTCAGTACTCCTCATCCCTTACTGACCCCATGTTCTCATATCCCAAATTGTCTGCTTCCCCTTCCCTTTCTATGTGCACGGCTCGTATAGGGGTGCTATCAATCCTAAACATAAAGTATCCCGACTTCCATTCATCTTCCAGTCGGGGCAGAGGGGCACTCAAGGGTTGTGCTCCACTCTCTGGTCCTCTCGCTGCCTCACATGTTGCTCGTAATCTAGCCAACTCTCTACGAGTGGAAGTCCATGCCTCTTCATTGTCCCTGGTGCTTACTCCTGTGTGGGTAGGAGTTGTGGTAGATGAATCATAGGGTGGGGCGGTGCAGTACCCGTATTGGCTAAAGTATTTCCCCCTGACACAAAAGTCGATTAGAGTACCTCTCCGCTGGTCGCATTAGCAAAGGGTATATTTTCTTTGGCTCCCCTTGTCCCTTCTCACTGTCTCCTGTGTTACTGTCACCGGTGGTCAAGTTTTCTGATGCTATTTCTCTTTCTTCTGGGGCGGGTGCTTCTTCAAGTATCCACCACAGATCTAATATTTTTCTTCTATTTTGTTGTGGCTTCCCCTTGTACTTAGCAGTGGACATGTGGTCTAAGACACCCTTATCGAAGGACCCTTCCTCTGGCCAGGACTAGGGCATTCCTTTCCCTTGTCTTTCTGTCACCCTTACTCGTGGTATTTTTTGATCTTGTCACTGTACAGGTGTAGGCTTTTACATATATGGGATAGTGGAGTGTCATTCCCCATGGTTTGTCGCTTATCTAAAGTGTGTTCTCACAAAAAATGTTTGTGCATAGTTCTTCCCACCCCTCTCTACCATTAGGGCTTACAGTGTCAGTCAATTCATGCATGTAAAAACTGTCTTTCCACAGTCAAACAAGGTGGGCACAATCGCTTTTTTAAACCACAAAAAAAAACATATACAAGACAAACTATATACTTAATAAGCGTGTTTCTTCCCCTTAGAACATCCCCATTCCTCACTTACTCACTTCTCGTTCACACCACACCTGCCCCTCCTGAACCTCCTCCCTACATATAAAAAAGGCACTGAAAATAACAAGCTAAAATAACAAGTTAAAACAACAATTACTACTTGTTCCCGAGCCCTCTAATTATACGTGGCTCCTACTTTGTCTCTGCATTTATATATTCCTGCACTGGCCGTGACAGTGCACTGTGGCTGCCATCTTCTATCCCATTATGGGGTAGGCTCCCTTTCCTTTCACTTTTATATTCTCTGTATAACTTAAACTTCAAAGAAAAAAGAATGAAAAAAAGAATCTCTACATGCAAATAGTCAAACCGTTCGTTCACTTTCAGTCACTGTGTGTTCCCGTCAATCATACTATTCCATACCCAAACACCAGACTTAGTTATCCCGTACAGTCTATACTCACATGTCTGTGTTCTTCTGAAAGCCTCTGTTCGCGGTTAATCCACAACACGTCAAACATCTCCCTGGGACCGCACCCAGCTCCAAGGAGCAGGTAGGGTTTCACAAATCTGGAACCCACAAGAACCGCTTCTACTGCATAGCCATTTTATGGGACTGGTTAGCTGTAGGTGGGCACAGCCTTTCCCGAGAGACCCCTATATATCGCCGCAAGTTTGGGAGCTAAGAAATCACATCACAGGGGTCACCAAGTGAAGGCATAGACCTCTGACGCACACTCCAGATTAAATAGAACTCGCTAGGGAATAAAGCCAAGAGATAGGTTGCAAGGATAACAAAGTTTTACTTATACAAAATATAATGCCAGCAAAGAACTCTGCTGCCGCGAGCGCTCTGCCAAAAATTACATGGGCAACACATTAAGAAGGCCTAAGGTGTCATTAGTGCATCATCATATATAGTAGAAACACCCATTGCTGGTTGGTACGAACACATACATGTACCTGCTCCATAGGGGATGCAGGCGCTAATTGGCTGGTTCATCCTCGTCGATCTGGCTCCATGTGGGTCAGCTGGGCTCATCTCCATGGTGAAGGTCAGGGTATTTGTGAGATACAATATATCTAGTCTAAACTAAACAACTAAAACCTCGCTATTCATTCACTATTGCAGGAACCTGGACAACACAGGAAACGGATGACATGATGAATAGAGGATAAAATACAGTTTTGCTTACCCCCACATTCAGGACCTTCTTAATACCACAGTTTCGGCACCCACGATCTCCCCCTGGAGTTTGATCTATGATTTACCTTCCCCGGTGTATCAAGATATGAAAAGACAAGTGTTGCCATTGTAGAGATATGTAGTCACGCAAGCTTTAGATCTGTGATGGGCACCTTAGGCGGGTCAGGATCTGGAGGTCGGATACTTATCAGTATGTGAAAAGGGAGGGGGTTGGGTTGATGAAGTGTGGCCGGCTCCGACCTGGCTGGGTGGGGATAAGGGGCTCAGTGGCTATTTAGTGGAGATGGATGGACACCGGGCTGGGGCCTGGTACTGTCTCACGCTCTTCGCATTGTGCATTCTTGGAAGTAATACTAAATATTTGCAACTTTGAAAGGACAGGAGGAAAATTTACTTCTGTGGGAACAGGGCTCAAGCGGAGCGTGCTTCGTGTGCCGATGTCGGCCTGGGAGTGATCTGCAGACACGCGCATCGCAGGCCATCAACAAGTCTGGTCTCGGCCTAATACAAAATGAAGTTGCGGAGCAGGGGCCTGGCTAGCACTATTTGCCTACTTCTATGCAGTATGGGGCTTTTATGTGTCCTGCGGGTGGGGGCTATTCCACCCTTGTAGGTTCTATTTCCTGGTATGGGGTCCACCTCACTTGGAAGCGGCTAGGGGGGTGGGATAGGCTCATTTCCATCCCAATGTAGGTATAAGCACTCAGTTGGACTGTGAGGCCACTGTGTGGGTAGACTTCCATGATTGCTGGCACCATCAGACGCACTGCTTTTAGCTGGCCGAGGCTCCAACATCTGTACAGTCCTCCAAAGTTCCACCTACCTGGTGGCTGGCGACTGGTGCTGCCTCTGCTTCCATCGCAAAGCGGCGAGTCGCGTGTTCCCTCACATGACCCAACTGAAGGTGAAATCCGCTGCAGCTCCCTGCTGCCCCTGGACTTCCTGGATTTCTGGTGCCACACCTGTGCAGTCCTCTTCACCCGGCACTCTCTTGCTCCTGACATTCCATCTTCTTGGTGGCTGGTGACTGGTGCTGCCTCTGCTACCATCCCAACGCAGTGAGTCAAGTGATCCCTCACAAGACCCATTCTCCTCCTCTTAAAACGCCGTACCTCAAGGTGTCCCTGCCCTGGAAGTCCCGTTAAAGTGTGACACATTTAAGGATTACAACATATCCTGTTTGTGCCAAGTATGCCTTTGCCATTTGTACTCCGCCCTTTCTTGTGCCCCCAACTCTGCCTATGTTCTGACCATGATTTCACCTTTATATTCTTAGGTTCTTCTTCTTCTTCTTTGATTTATGATGTCATATATACCTATGCATCATTCTAACCATCTCCCTTCTATTTCTGCCCATATTCATACTCCACTATATCCCCTTCTCCATCACCTCCCATATATTTTGGTTTCTGGAACACACGCTCTGTGTGCAATAAATCCCATTCTATTCTTGATCAGTTCTTTCGTCTCCACCTTCAATTCCTTTGTCCAACAGAAACTTGGCTTACCCCTCAGTCTTCAGCTATCACGGCCTTTTTTAGATTGGCATATTAGGTGTTGGTTGCCGCACCTATAAACTGAAACGTTTGCATTAGATGCAGATAGGGAGAAATGGCATATGAAGAGGGACACACAGCTTGTAGGTGCTGTTTGCTTATTTGACCATCCATTGACTGGCCATGAGCATGCTAATAACTTTGGCCATTCCCACCCAGTCCTTGCCCCTCCCCCCCTAAAACACCTCCTGATGAGAACTGTTTGAGCTTGCTATATTCCAAGCTTTAGCATCAATCTTTGCACTCGAAGTGCAGGTCAGAGTTTTTTCAAAGCAGTTCTCTGAGAGTTAATGGACCTCATTACAAGTGAGCTGGTCCAGTAACAACACCGAAAATAATATCAGTACGACCGGCATTGTTACCAGATCGGCTCACCCTGAGTCTGCCGGTAGGTGCAGTGATCTATTAGCAGGCCTGACCTGCCGGTAGTTCAGGCCCCAACCGGCAGGGAATTCACTGAATCACCGGCACCGTTTACAGCAGTGCTGGTGATTCAGGAGTTCCCATCCCATGGAGTCCTAATGGTATCCTTTAAAAGTGACCACCAGTGTTTTTAACATACACTTAAACATTGGTGAAGGATGGCCACTTTGGAATGAGTTGTGTTAGATTTTCAAGTTACATTTTCTGATATACATTCTTCTCATGCTTATCCTAGAATTCTCAATGAAAAACATTAAACACCAAACCATTAGCAATAAAAGAAAACTGCACCTCCCTTGTGTTTTGAGTGGGTTGGGACATTTGCTATCCTTGCTCATCAATGCCAGCACCCTGATGATCCCGTGTCCTCTTTCAGCGCCCGTGTTGACTCTGTGTCAGCCTTTGGCAGGCATTCTTCTGCCAGCATTCTCATCTCCCTTCAGGATCGTGTAGCCTTTCTTTTACCATTGCACTTTGTGCTTGTACCCGGACACTGTCCCATCAGGTTTTCTTGGTGTTTGTCCTGGGAGCTTCCTTGTTCTCCAAGCATGGTGGAATCTGAAACTTAGAAAAAACATAAGGTACACGCCTATTGCATATTTGCATATAATCTTTGTTAGGGGAGATTTCCTAAAGTCCTACTGGCAGTAAGATTTAGTAAGCTATCCAAGTGGTTTGTAGATCACCCATCTCTTAGTATAAGTCTGTACTAGCTCAGGACCTTGGTAGAGTGGCAGAGCAGTCAGGCTTATCTTAAGAGGAAGATGTGAGCTGTAGGTAAGTACACTGAATCTTAGCTAGACAGGCACAGCAGAGAAGCACTTACACTTATAGTTATATAAACAGTATATATTTATTATATTTACACCAGAACCACTTTAAATACTTCCGATGTTTATGCTAGAACACTTAGGAATACTTGATAATACACTTCAAAGGGCACTTTCACTTTTGTGTTTGTTCGCGGTTACATTTGTAGCAATGTTAGAAAGGGAAACGACAATGTTATCGTATTATTGGTTATTGTGCACTCATGCGGTTTTCAACGATTTATACGGTAATGCATTTACTCTGCAAACACGTATAGACAAGTCACTTAAAGGGAGGAAAATGGTTGCTTAGTATAACATGAGCTAAGTTCAAGGTTCTAGAGATGGTTTCTTTGCCTAGTAAGTCCTTCAAGTCCAAAAACACAACCCTAGCTAAAGGCAGTGTAGAGAGGGCTTGTAGTCTTGACACACAGCAAATTACGAAGAGTTCCTGTGGATTTCTTCCAGTTTCTAGTGTTATTGAAGCAACAATGGAGACTTTAAAATTGAATTGAGAAGGGGACACAAGGCACAGAGGTAAGAGGGGGTTGCCCTGGACACCTCTACATGCACTCCAACGCTCTGGAGAAACTTCTTGTAATCAGGTAAGCAATACCTTTTCCTCCCACAGTACCTTGGGTTAAAAGAAAATGTTTGTGCTGAATGCTCCCTGATGTTGCAGCTCTGGATTGACCTCTGGATTCCTAGGTCTGATGACTGGAGGCAGAACAAATGATAGGATCTCTTTGCAGCAATCTTGAGGGAGGTCCTGTAGCAAGACTTTTAGCAACTCCTGGGGTCACTCTGCAGTTTTGGCACCTTTTCTGCAGCACCTACAAAGGACATGGATCAACTGGTCAATCTTCTTCACTTCCTATAGTGCCATGCTCTGTTGAGGGGGTCTGGGTGAGTGGGATCGGATGTCTGGAGTGTCCTTACAGATTCAGCAAATATTTGGATGGAATTGCCCTTTCCATGACGATGCACTCGAAATGGGCAGCAGGTCTCGTGGTATTGGAGTTCTGCAGCTCTGGAATGTCCTTGGACCTCAAGACATGGCTTGTTTCAAAGTTCACCTTGGCTCTGGTTGTCCCCAAAAGCCAAAGGGAAAGAGTCATCCTTTTCAGAGCTCCTCTGTTGCACATAAAATGGATTCAGGACAGCAGACGTCACTTTGCAGTGTTGTAAAGGGTCTGCAGGCATCTCTGGTCATTTTCGTCTTCAGTTAATTCAGCTTCCACTGGTGGACTTGCTTTTCACTCCAGGAGCCTCCACCATGTTTGCCTTCTGGTTGTGCCATTGCTTAACTAGAGCTTGACCAGCTTACAAATTCTCACAAGCCTTTGTCATCATGAGTGCCTTCCTCTGTCTGAGGCCAAGCACATAGTCAGTAATCCTTACTGGCTTGAGGGAAGGAGCACTCTCCAGAACCTCCTTGACCAGGGCCAAAGAGCCTCTGACTGGATGCTAAAGTAAGTCAAAGGGCCTAAAGCCCACCCCAGCTTGAGTAACATCTCTACAGGCAAATAGAAAGCATGGCAGAAGAAGGGACCACTTTCTCCTAAGTGGTTCCTCCACAGCTCCAATCACGCTGTTCATTGTCCTATTAAACCTCTCCACCAATCCATTTGTCTGAGGGTGGTAGGCAGTTAATAACTTGTAGGTGATCCCACAGGTTTTCCACATGGCCTAAATGCAATGGGACATAAAATTCAACCCCATGTCGGAAACAGCCTCCTTAGGAAATCCTACTCTGGTAAAAATACCAAGTAGGGCCTTAACCACTGCCTGAGCAGTAATAGTTCTCATTGGAATAGCTTCAGGATACCTGGTGGCATGGTCCATCACTACCAATATAAATCAGTTGACTGAAGATATTGGAGGGCCTAGGGGACCAACAATGTCAATACTCACCCTATCAAAATGGACTCCCACGTCTGGGAGGGGCTCTAAGGGTGTCACATTTCTGGCTCTACTCTTACCAGATAACTGGAAAGTGTGACAACTCCTACAGTGTTTTCCAATTTCTGCACCCAATATGGGCCAGTAAAAGTCCAATGAGATCCTCTCTGTGGTCCTCCTAAAGCTTAAGTGACCAGCCAGGGGGACTTCATGTGAAAACTGTAGGAATTTGGGTCTCAATTTCTGGGGTACCACCAGTCTGCTGAGGTTTCCTGGAATAGACTCCATAGGCTCACTGTAGATAACTCAATCCTGCCAGTATAGCCTATGCTTTCCAGGGTCCTGCCCTTCACTCTGGGAAGCTGACAGCTGATGCAAACCTTCTACAGAGGGATCTTCTATGTGTCCCCTACTGAAGTCTGTCCTTGAGGGTCCACCTTCTGCAAGCACAGTCTGCAGCTCAGCATGGTCTCTTGGATCCAGACCTTCTAGACAGGGTTGAATCTCCTCCTCCACTGCCTCATCAGAAGAGGGTTGTTCAGGTTATTCCTTTGGCACCAACCCAGCCTCAGCTGGTGGTGGGGTCACAGTGATGACCTCTAAGTTTTCAACTGGAACCTTTTCCTTGTGGAAGTTTTGGCCTTGGGGCCATTCTTTCCTTTAGAGACTATAGGTTTCCCTGTGGTCTCTGTTGGAAGATCTCTTAAGGTTGCTCCTCCTGGCTTTCCTTGTCAACTCCCTTCTCTTCTTAGAGGGGGTTTGGGTGTGCTGGAGACTACACCTAAGGCCTTCATATCCTTGCCCAACAGTACTCTTCGTGGTACCTCTGATTGAACACTTACAGGAATGTTTATAGTCCTCATTACACTTAATGATAGCTGGAAATACTAGGCACTTTTTACTGGGCAGCCTGCTAACTTGGTAAGCCTTTTGGGAGACTTAGCAACTTCCTCAGGTTGAAAAAAGCTTTCATCTACCACAGTTATACTGGCTGCAGTGTCTCTAATTGCAGGGGTATCCACCATTCACAAGTACACCGTCTTTATAATACTCTTTAGTATTATTTGGTTGTTCCCACAGTCCCAGAGATATTAAAGAAACTGTAGCCTGAACATCAATTGCTGTCATTGGAATACTCATATCATGTGTGAATGCTAAGCTGACAAAGGGAATCCCTGAAGGTTTACCCTTACATCTGGTATCTCCTTTCACGTGGTCACCAGACCCACAAACCAACAAAGGACATGGATCGCCGGGTCAATCTTCTTCACTTCCTGCAGTCCCACACTCTATTGAGGGGACTGGGCAAGTGAGATTGGATCTCTGGAGTATCCTTATGGGATCAGAAAAGATTTGGATGGATTCAGCCTTTCCACAATGATGCACTCGGAATGAGCTGCAGGTCTCCTGGTATTGGGGTTCCACAGCACTGGAAACTCCTAGGACCTCGGGAGATGTCTCATTTCAAAGTTCGTCTAGGGCCTGTTTGTTCCCACCAGCCATAGGAAAAGAGTCATCCTTGTCGGAGCTCCTCTGTTGCACAGAATATGGGGTAGGGACAGCAGTGGTCATTTCACAGTGTTGTAAAGGGTCTGCAGGCATCTCTAATCATCTTCTTCTTTGGTTACTTCAGGTTCCAGTGGTCAACTTGCTTTTCACTCCAGAAACCTCACCTTTTATACAGTTCTAGAACACACCCCTCTCCAATCACTCTCAACAATTTACAGAAAGGCGCGTTTGGCTGTCCAATTAGGAGAGCCAGACCCCTTGTGGGAGCTGGACCTATTCAGGCACTCTGGCAGACAAAGGACAAGGGGGTGAAAAACTCCTCCCCTCACATACTGCCTGCCCAGACACTCTGGAGCCTAGGCTGGGATACCCAAGGGTTTCCGCCAAAGGCAACATGCACACACAGACCTAACCCTCCCAGAATGGTAGAAGAAGGGCTAACAAATAACAACCATGCTAGAAATGGCAAACAAAGAAGGGAGGCCCAAGTTGGTTCTTGGGTGCCCCTATTGTGCATTATCGAGGCAATGGCCATGGCCTGCGGTATAAACAATACACTGTAGTTGGTAGAACATGTCAACTGCCACCAGCCATAACTAGGTGATTGTCTATGTGACTAAAAAAAGTCACATGAGCAGAGAGAAGGGGGCTACTAGGCATCCCTTTGGCGATCCACTGAAGGTAGTGTGTGCCAATCTCTCAGACTATAGGAATTTTAGTTACTTGAGAATATAGAATATTTTATAATTTTTTTAATAATTTTATTTTTTATTTTTTATGATATGTTTGTTTCCAAACTTTTCATTATCTTAAGGTTTTATGGATAACTTTGTCTATTATAGTTATTTTATTCGGTTACATGAAGCCAGAATTTTACAATGGTAAAAATTATGGCTTTGTCCGTTCCACCAAGAATCTAAGTCCCTCTTTCTTGCGTTGTTTTCTGTTTTGACGAGATTTATAGAATACTGATCTTAAAGGACGACCCTAAGGGTCCCCAGCAACACTGCACATAAGGAGTTGTGGGCTGCAGTTGTAAAAACACAGATGCCTTTAAGAACCAAGGAGCAGACAGACTCCAAAGTACAGGTGAGTACAAAGAATAGAGTTCCAACAGACAGAGCCCACAACAATGAATGAGTTAAAAAAGGTTCCACTCATTCAGGATTGAAAGAAAAGGGTCCGGAAGTCCAGCAAAAAGTGAGGGGATAAAGCATAAACATGATAAACCTCCCTAACAATCTTTACTACGCCACCATTATAACCTCTTGCCAACCTTACTTATGTCATCCCTAACTAAGTCATTCACAGGCCCATTGATTGCTATTTTCTACAACGGCTGAATTCTCAGGATATTGTGTATTTAACTAGGCCACCATAATTCCTTTACCCAGTTTCTGATTGTTCCTTCATTACTAAAGACAATACAACTCCACTGCAACTTGGACAGAATTGCAGACAGAGGAAGACAGAAATTTAGTAAATCGCTATCATGGTTATTTTCTCTCTCATGCACATACACTCCCTATATATCCACAACCATAAAGATAGAAATAAACAGAAAGGTTCACAAAACGAAAACTAAAATCTGAAAAATGAATACCATTATTACGGAGCCATAATCCAATTTTTTCCTCTACTTTCTTTTCACTCTCTGCAATACTCTCTCACCTATGTGACCTATCAAATGCTTCCTCAGTCATGGTGTCAGAGGACAATACTTTAGTGTGTCTGACTATGCTTATCAGGCTTGTATCTGTATGGGTGGCCTCAATCGTTTACCATGTATGAGGCATCCTTACCCTATGACTAAAGTATAATCCTATGCACATTACCAACTACACATTCTTTTCCTTTTGTAGATACATATTTCATCGCAATTACCCAAACCTCAATTTACAATATCAATCATCAATTAAGCCAAGCAAGCTACTATGATATAGTCTAATATAGTAACATTTAGTTGAATAATCTCCTGCAAAAAAGGTAGCAGTCACCCCTATCTCGAAAGAACATGGCATGATAACCTGTTCTGTGGTTTTTACCCACTGTGAGAGTCTGCAGCCATTGCTTATAGTCCACTGTACTTTTCGCAAAGGTGGCTTACCATTTGCATATGAGTCTTTGTCCGGGCCACAAGGGCAGTCCAGCACCGAAATACCAGGCAAACCTCCTTCGAACAAGAGTACCAACAGCAACCCCATACACGTGTTTCAGCTTTTGTTGGGCCTCATCAGTGAGGTGGAGCTGTGACACTCTGAGCACAGTGAGCAAGGGGTCCACATCTGGGTTCCCCCATGTAACCTAGGGTGACCAACCCCAAGATCCTTACAAAAATGCAAAAAAGGTAGCAGGCGCCCCTCTCTCGAAAGAACATGGCATGGTAACCTGTTCTGTAGTTTTTATCCACCGTGAGAGTCAGCTGCCATCGCTTTTAGCTCACTGTACTTTTCACAAAGGAGGAATATTCATTTGCCTATCAGTCTTTGTCCTGCCCATAAGGGCAGTCCAGCACCGAAATGCCAGGCACACCTCCTTTGAACAAGAGTACCAAAAGCAACTCTCCGTTCGGATCCATACGTGTCATTCTTGGCCCATCTCCCTGTTTTCATTCAGAAAGAGATCAGTGGATATTATTCTAGACTGTCCTTGAAACAGCCCAGTTTGTTTAGACAAAACGTTCTATTTGTAAAGTGAAATAATACAGTCAGTGCATTAAATTGGTAGTGGCTGAAGCCGATAGATGTTATATTATGCTTTAGAGAGAGTTGCGCCTGCAACCTCTTTTTGCATTTTTGTAAGGAACTTGGGGTTGGTCACCCTAAGTGTTTCAGCCTTGTTGGGCCTACTCAGTGAGGTGGAGCTGTGCCTCTCTGCGCATAGTGAGCAAGGGGTCCACGTCTGGGTTCCCCCAGGTAACGTAGGGTGACCAACCCCATGTTCCTTACAAAAATGCAAAAGAGGTTGCAGTTTACAAATAGAACGTTTTGTCTAAACAAACTGGGCTGTTTCAAGGACAGTCTAGAATAATATCCACTGATCTCTTTCTGAATGAAAACAGGGAGATGGGCCAAGAATGACACGTGTGGATCTGAACTGAGAGTTCAATTATAAGTACACTAACCATGTGGCAATAATATCTATGAACTTGACAAGGTCTGAAGATGGCATGCACATTTTGAGGAATACTGATCCAAAGTAGGATATCAAAATAGCTAACCATATACACCAGAATATCCAGTATAGACAAGAAAAAGCAATCCAGACAGCCCTTACACTCTCTGTTATAAAAACAAAAATAGTTAAATAGTTGTTTGGCTTTTTGCCATTCAAGCCAATTAATGAATCATGTATAAATGGTGCCACACTCACGTGGAGATGAAATGAGAAGATATGGCGAGATGGGGAAGTTGTAAGCACGATGGAGATGATGCTGCAGAAAGAGTGGTCAGGGAATGTTCATACAGGGAAAGAAACACCGAGGCAACAGGGGCTAGCAGGCAATGCGAATCAGGGGATACTGCACTGAATGCAGTTTTTTGCAACATATTCTGGGTTAGCTTTGAAAATGAATGCATCATGTTTCAATTGTTGATTTTGCAAACTGAAGTCTCATTAGAAAATCTGCATTCATTTGTAAAAGTGCTCTGATTAGAAAATATACACTTACTAGATACTGCAGGCCCATTAGAAAGTGATGTCTCCTTAGTAATGAGCAAGCATTTCAGAAATTGCATTTGAACTGTATGAAGGCAGTTATTTTAGCATGTGCAATTAAACACATCTCTTTGACGTGATCAATATGAATACAAGAGAGCTTTTTAAAGATTGCGAGATCAGAAACAGATGCAAGTAGAAAAGATCAAATATTTGAATGCCTACATTTTTGCAATACAATACAAAACATGCTTTTATGAAAGTGCCAGGTATATGCTCATATAGCCCATATTGTTTTAAATGCCACTATTGTTTCAGTCATGCATTATATAAAGCATGCTTGCACAAAGGAAATTAGACATGATATTACCTCTATATATAAAGGATAATACAGGCCTTTGTTACATTCTGAGCTGAACTAAACTAACTTGCTTTAGAGGTAAAGGGATTCACTATGAACTGTTGTGATAGTGAAGATGTTTGCAAGGCAGTTGGGTTTGCAGTTTGCTAAGAAGAAACTTTCCCTAAAAACACATTGGGGCTCATCACGAGTTGGGCAGGAGCCCTTAAATGTGGCAGTGATGGTATTACCGCCGCATTTAAGGGTCTGCCCAATCACGAGTCTGGCAGCATTTACCCCCAGCTCTAAACTCTAAGCTGGGGTAAATGCGGCAACTTAATTACCTTTTTCGGGCGCTATTAGCGCATGCTAATTGCGCCAAAAATGCCCCATTGGGTCCAATGGGGCCAATGAGGAATGGGGAATACCCATTACTGCCCAACCCTTGATCCGATGCTAATAGCGCCAGACCGGATAGCGCCCAACTCGTGATGAGGCCCATTGTCTTCAAATCTGACACATTTGCTTCCTGGGCAGCTTCATGCAAATTTTAATCTGTCTCAAACTTGGGCAGGTGTGCGCTAGATGGTGGAATAATCTGCATATATGACATAACACCCTTTATGTGGACCCTCTCTTCTTGAGCAATCAAGAAAAAGGCTTAGAGCAAAGAAAAACAAACCTCAATATAAACATGTTCTTTGTTAAAGTAAAAAAAAAACACCTTAGACCAGATAGGGACTTATAAAACCAGACTATCTAGTATACAAAATACTAGAAAAAGGGCACCAGCCCCACAGGTACACAGCCCATCCTGGCTGTTGGATTTATTTTAAACTTCATTTTTTTGGAATGCCACAGCCCTTCTCTCATCGCCCCTCAGACCTAGACCCAGCTTCTCGGCTTTTGTTGTGCCTGATTGGTGCCCAGAACACCCTTTTAAGCCACAGGGATAGTGTGATAGGCCTGTATTTAAAATGTAGCTACTGTCTTGTGCCACTACTTTTGATATTTTTTGAACTGGGATAGTGCCGTAGGCTCCACTGGAGTATTTTGCTGTTTCCCTCAACTCACATCCCTGCCATTCTTCTCCTCCTCCCTATGCCTGCCTACATTGTACTCGTTATAAGATATCCACCTACACCCTCATCCAGCCAGCGTGGAATTCACACTCGATGGTTGCTGCTCTTGGCTTTCTAGCCACACTCATACACCTCCCTCCCTTAGGGCTGAGGCTGCAGGTCCTCCACCAGTCCGAGCAGCTCCAAAGGTAGAGGAGACCTATGGAGTACCAGAAACTCTCCGCACCATCATCCAGACTCTACCCCTACCTAGCTGCCCCTCCGGAGAACACCCCCACCCTCCAGTCCAGACCACCTCCCTCACTCTCCCACCCAACCTCCCATCAGACTCTTCCTCATGGGTGAACTATTACTTCTAGACAGGTAGCTGGGGAGATTGATGAGTCATGTAAGGAAGCAACAAGACAGTACCAAGCACACAGAGAAAGGATTCCAATCGATCTGTATATGATCTGCAATCCCTCATCACAATTACATATCAGCCATGACTCACTGGTACGTATCGCACTCCATCTTAATGGATGATAGTCATGACACTTCCGGGGCATGGCCAGACACCCACATACATCTGCAACAATCCACTACCCCAACGTATATCGCACATGATCTCTGCCACTAGAATGCAGCTAAGATCCATGAACATATTTGGTCTAGCTGGGCACATAATCAGTCTTCCTTGACTCACATACTGTCCCGATATCCCATCACACCACCCATCCAACGGCCACATCCAAATGGGTCACTAGCGGGGACTAAGCCACTCCTATCTACCTTTGTACTTGCAAAAATGCACAAACGCATTCTAAATTCCTCTTACCAATCTCATAACTCGGACTTCGGTCCTACAGGGGCGTTCACCCACAGCGCTTTCAGGCCATACCAATGGCATTGGGCGCTATACAAGTCTCATACAACATAACAAACATAATATATCTGAGATTCCCTGTTTACTTAAACCATCTCTGAGAACTTTGGGAGATAGATTGAAAAGTAGATACGTCCAATATTGGCAAAAATAAAAGAATTTGACAAAGAATATGGTGAATATTTGTTGATTCCGCTAATGAATCTATATTGCAACAAAGTAATACCGATAATTAAGAACGGTATGGAAATTGAATCAAAGATTGATTGGGTCTGGTTAAATAAAATAGAGGGATTTTAATTAAAATATCTATGGGCTCTATCACAATCTACTCTTGCGCAGGTGATTAGATGCAAGCTAACGTTTAACTCTCTAGCATCAGTCGTAATGAAGAGCAGACTTTTGATCAACTCCTAGATTCTCTACGAGAGTGCGGAGAAGTGTATATATGGAATCCTATATAGGACATTCTGTACATGGGCTTGTAAAGTCATTGGCCCTCATTACGAGTTTGGAGGTAGCCATGGTGCTATTAGCGTCATGGCTGACTCCAAACCCGTATCTGGGTCTGGGTCCTTCCAACCTTGGAGGACCCGGTAAATCCCAATTCTGAAAACCATTCCCCATTCCCATTAGAGCCCCCATAGGGCTCAATGGGGAAGGAGCTAATAACGGGCCCGCAAATAGCGGACCCGTTATTAGCTCCCTGGTCCCTTAGCGGCTCCCGCTAAGCGCGGCTGGTAAAACCAGCTGGCCTTAGTGGGACCCGCTAAGGGACCTCGGAATGCGGCGGTAGGGGGTTAACATCCTTACCAGTGCCATTAACCCCCTACTGCTGTACTCGTAATGAGGCCCATTAACTTCTTTAAGGAATGCCATGGTTATTTGGACCTAATTGAAGTAAATGTAAAGAATATGAAAAATCGAGCTGCCATCAGAAACATAGTATCAGAAAAGATTGACTTATGGGTTAGAGCAAGTAGTTATGACTATTTGACAGGTAAGCACTCTTTAAATGACTGTCTCATTGTCTTCTAGTTTTTTACCTGAGAAATATTGCACTAAATAGCTATATTAGTTGCTGTTGAGAACTTTAATGCACTTTAGGCTAAATGGACTTCAGTACTTGATTTCATTGGTGCATGGGAAAACATCTGGATAAGGTATGAACGTGTCAGATCTGTAATAACGTAAATACCATGCGATGCACATGCGATGATTACAATCACTCAGAATCCATATTTTTAGATAATTTGTTAATAATGTTGATATGCTGCATGAGAAAGTGTTCTGGTGGAGAATGAGGCCTGGAAATCCAATTTTACTAATAATAGCATTAATTTTCATATCAGTCTGAGGTTAATTATATCGGCTTAACTATATAATACATATTATAAAGGTAGCTTTATGGAAGCCATAGTTTGAATCAAATATTGACTTTTTAAATTAATTATATGTTTTTAGGATAGTAATCTAGCGATGACCTGTTTGCCTTATAATGATGGAAAACAGGTACTTATTTAAAAAATATATTGTATTTTTCAACAAGTGCTCTTACTATGAGTATTTAGAAACCATGTACTAAACAGCTAAATGGCTGAGCTGAAGCTCTATTATATACTTTTGTTAAAATGGAATAATTACATCAGGTTGATGTGGGTTTTTATGCGCAATGTGTGACCCCACAGAACACACTAGTATCTACTATTATTCTAATATCGCCAATATCACATTGATTAACTTCATATTTCATTTATTTAATACAAATCCATCTAAAAACAACTTTTCATTACATCAACCTCCTATGCACAAATCTGCATAGATCTGATGGCACTATACAATACTGACATGTCAAGGTGCTATAGTTTCATTTGAAAAAAAGGGCATGCAGTGTGTAAAGAACATAACAATATTCTGAACTTTTTTTACCCACAATACCTACATCAACATTACACAATTACCGAAAATCCTTAAACAAAACTACATTTAGAACTTTACAGCTGATATAAATTCTTACAACATTCTATAACACAATTTGCCAACTCTCACCATATTTTGAAGCCTGTAATTGTAGATAGCAACCTGCCTATTCTACTTCCCTTAGATGTGCATTTTTCTGTCTGATTTGCTCCTTCAATGCACCGAAATTCATCAGGGGCCGTTTTTCTCTTCCTGGCTTCTATTTCAAGGGTTGATTTTCTTTTTTATAAACATTTTTTGTTCATTTGAAATACAAACAATATTAATTACATAACCTATATACAGCAATGTATATATATATATATAAGAGGAGGGGGAGAAAAAAGAAAGGGGAATCTTTGGTCTGTCTATATCAAACATACAAATCATTTAACACATTCCAAATGTCTCCATTATGTTCCAGTGTACCTTTCTTTTGGAAGGATATCATCTCCCTAATTGAAAGAGTAACCAAGTTGGTAATCCAGCCTACATGAAAGGGCTTAATAGGACTCTTCCATACTCTCAAAATCTGTATACCCATTTCTTTTTCCAACATTCAATCCCACGAATCGTGGAATCAAATCCAATGCACAATAAATTGAAGATCTTGGGAAAGAGACATTCGATATTATATATATATATATATATGCGTTGTAAAATCGAATTCCAAAAAAGGTTTACTTTGCTATATGTCAAAACATATGAAGAGTTGTTCCCCTATCACTTTTGCAGATCCAACACTTTTCCATGTCCAGTAGTTTCCAATGCCACATAGTCCAAGTTGACCAATAAACGTAAAGTATTATCCTTTGGTAAGTGTATCTCAAGTCAAGCTCTATTTTACAGTGTGACGATCCAGATTGGTTTGAGTTTCTGAAAGTTATTTCTACATATTGTTTCATCTCCTTAGATCTGGAAGGATACATAACAATACATCATATTATATTATGGTTAGGGAATACATTTGATCAAAATCCCTAATTCATACTTACTAAATACAATAGGGAAACCTACCTTGATTTATAATAACTCTCTGGGCCAAGCTCAGTGCATTATGGGTTTTATGCCTGTCATTCTCTGTGCAGCTATGTTTACTTATTTCTTGATTTCACTATGGGCAAACACACAACATGAAAAGGTGACTTTACTAACCTCCCTCCTTCATTTAAAAACAACTCTCAGGAAAGCATAGATTACAACTATTATGGAAATACCTGTATCATGTCCTTTTCTCTTTTCTTTATTTTGGACTTGGGGATTTTCCAAAGTTTTGCATATTTCTCCCTGTTAGATTAAAAAATGAAGTATATGTTACTTTACTATTTTTCACATGCTGAAAAGACTTGAGGCTCTATTTTCCCTTTCTCTTACCTTTTCCACTTGGATTATAGACCGGGAGCCTGCCACCACGACATACAGTGAAACCCAACTTTCTCTGGTATTCTCCTTTTATAACTTGTGTATAGGCGCTATATAAATAAACTATCATATCATATCATACCCACACACTTTGCCTCCTTTGTGATCTCACTCCCTAATTTATACTGAATTCCCTCCATTCATGGGAATTGTGGTTTTTCTCCTGGCATGTATTGGGATGAACCTTGCATTTCTCTATTTTAGATGTATTCTCGCAGGATTTTCACCCGCTTTACTGCAGTATGCAGACATGATGATAAGTACGTGAAGGGGAAGAGGATGGAAGAGCTGGTAGGTATAGTGTGTGGCAGGCTATGTATAAACGTCTACATTACGTTTTCTCCATCTAATCCCTTTTAAATGCATCTATGAATATCTCCCTCTATCAGTAGCCCTGGTTGTATATATGAGGTCCCCTTTTATATGTTCTCTTCTAAACGAATCATGTACTTTACACTGCTGCTAATTGTCTACCATTCTACATTATCATAAACCAATTGTAAAGATTTGACCAATCAAATAGTGTGATAATGGCTTTCTTTTAAAAAGCAGGAACACATAAGGAACAGCATTCTTATTTTGGAGTAGGATGGAATTTGGGTGGTTATTTCTAAAGCCTAGTGGGATTTGACTGTATGTAGAAAACCTAGCACTTCTGGTGCAGGGGCTGACAAAGTATTATTTATTGAAAGAGAATGGGATATTGTAGTTTGCTAGTATGACTTGCATTGTGTTTTCATTGTACTTAAAGCTGAGGTAGAATACATTCAAATAAAGACACAATGTTTTTTCTTTTCTGTGCACTGAGTAAAACTGAATATTTCACATCGCTAACAGTGCAGCGTGTTTTGAATGATAGGTAAAATACGTAGAATCGGTTTTTACAGATAGTCACCATTGGACTGTGGTTCGAATGCACCAGCACCTTAGCCTAGTGAACAATTGCTTGATAATGTGTGATCGGTAAAGCCTTAGATACTTGAAAAGAATTTGTGAAGTGAAAGGGAGTTTAGCCATCCTTCACAAGGAAACATAAGCCCATATGAAAAAACCATCTCCTCTCTTGATGTTTCGCAGATGGGAAAGGGCTTCACACCAGTGGGACCTGATTCAAAAAGAGAAGTGGGATGAGTACTCATACTTGTATCAAAAAAGCACAAACAACATTTTCCAATCTTGAAGAGTAGAAAATCATCCTGTTCATTCTAAATTCATAGCACTGCTTTTTCAGTCCCAAACCTGCAGAATTCTGATGCAAGTCATTTTAGCCAGCATATGAATTGCATTAACATGTGTTAGATTTCTAGAAATCCGTAAATCACATTCGCACTGGGGGGGGGGGCATTTATTATGATGTGATTAAATGAATGTCAGTTAAATTGCTTAAATATGTTGTTCTAAAATATCAAGTGAAATGCAATGTTTGAATTGAAGAGAATACTTTATTACATTGACCAATATGCAGCAGTGTTATCATTTTTTTTTTTTTTTTTTTTTTTTTTTTTGTTTTGGCTGAAATAAATCAACCTTTCAAAAGAAAGAATAAGAAAACAAATACATGTAAGACAAGATTCATAAACATAGACATCAACATCAAAATCAGCATCAGGCATCAAACATGTTTTAAGTATTCACTGGCGAAACAAATACACAAAAAAAATAAAAATATGTGATTCAAGTTTGCTTCTTCAGCTGCATCCCGAAGTTATTGTTAGAGGAACCTCGTTTACTAGGTTTAAACTATGCAGAAAATTAACTGCTGCAATTTGAATAGCCAGATTGTTACAGGCCAAAATCACTGCCCAACATTGTTTTTCCGATAGGCTCCTCAGATGGGTACAATGTCTTGTAAAAAAAATGTTCCGTTTTGCCATTAGCATTGTGCATTCTGTGAATACATGACATAATGTTTCTGGGATGGTTTGAATTCTGCAAAATCTGCATACATTCTGTGTTGCACTTATAAGACCCCTTCTTGAGTTTATATCATTGGTCTTCCATAGATTCATGCGTAATCGTATGATATCTGCTCGGTACATGGGAGTAGGACAACGTATCAGATATGGTGGTAAAATGCCTGATCTTTTAGGCGGAAAACGCAAGGAATCACCATCACGAAAATTGGTACATTGTTGACAAGTGTTAATCCAGTCCAGCTGATGAATCTTAAATTTTGCTTTGTCTGGATTAGTTAGCAACAGGTCAATAGAAATATCTGCAGTAGCCAAAATGTGGTAAGCTGTTTGAAACCACATTTTGGCAAAGTTGTAATTGGCCGAGAACATGTTCTGCGAAAGTTTTTTTAGCAGTATGTCCTCCTTTGATGAAAGTAAGCATTTCCTAAAGAATGCGCAGAGTCGCCAATTATAATGTGCCTGTAAGGATATAAGCCCCAACTCATATCTCAGCCAGGCACATGGTGTACATTGAGGTAGCCGAAGCACAGATCGCCAAAATTTGGCTTCCCATTGCTTGAATTTAAATGATGAATTAGTTGGCATTGTCTCTAACCCATATAGCATTATTGGGACAATTATTTTAGTCCAAAAGTGCCATGCAGGTAGGATCGAAAATTTGCCATATTTATACATAATAAGGCGTGCCTGCGAGATTGCAGATGTTAATTTAGTCTCCAGCCGAGTAAGTTGTCCCTGTCCATTGCTATTGCCATCAAAAATCATACCCAGGTAGCAGTAATCCGTTACTACCTGTATGGGAACCGATGTGATTGACCACACATATGAAAGTGGGCCTAATCTTTTTGGTGAGTAATAGACTATTTGGGTTTTAGAGGAGTTTACTGAAAGTTCATTTGCCTGTACATAATCTTGAAAACCATTCAGTAGCCGTTGTAAGCCTATCTGGGTTCGTGAAATGAGCACCAGGTCATCGGCATACATTAATGCTTGAATTTGCACATTGTCTAGCTTTGGGGAGTCTGATATAATTTTGGAAAAAAGTTCTTTAACATCATAAATAAAATAATTAAATACCGCAGAGGCCAAGGCACACCCCTGTTTCAGACCTCGATAAGTTGGAATTTTTTTTGAGAGTAATCCATCAACAGTGATTCTAACACGTACTGAAGTTTCATGGTGGAGTGCAGAAATAATGTCATACAAGGTTGAAGGGCAATTATCTCTCTGAAGTTTCCATAAAAGAAGGCGTCGACTAACAGAATCAAACGCTGCATTCAAATCAATGAAGCCAAAAAAAACCTGTTGCTTGTTTTCTTGGCACTGTGATTTAAGAGCATTTAGGGTAAGTAGATTAACATTAGTCCCCATACCAGCAATAAAACCTGTTTGGTTGGGGTCACGACAGTTATTAATTTTTGTCCAATTATTAAATTCACGCAGAACTAGCCTAGCAAAGATCTTCCCAGGTGCATCAAGCAGAGCTATGGGGCGATAGTTTGCTGGGATAGTTCTGTCACCTTTTTTGAATATTGGAATAATAATCAATGTTTTCCATGAGGACGGTATTGTGCATGTTAGTAATATATTTGAAAATATTATACACAAAATTTTAGTCCAAATTTCTGGATGACATTTAAACATGTAATTAGACAACCCATCAGGGCCTTCCGCCCGAGAGACACTGATGTGTTGAATAATATTAAGTACTGATTCTGGTTCTATGTCTAGTTGCCAGTGTGAAGTCGAATATTTTCGGTAGGGACTACCAGCGTATTGATCATCGGCATATAATTTTTGGAAATGATCAATCCACAATTGTTCTGTTACGCCATTTAATTGTGAATCGGCTTGTTGGTGGCAAGAGTGGTTGTTAAGTAATTGCCACATACCAGATGAGTTTTTATTTTGAATTGCTCGGGCCATGGATTCACTGTCATGCTGAAAAACAATTGCTTTCCTGTCACGCATCCAATTCTTGAATTTGCATTTCGCAGATTTTAACTCTTGCCATTGTGTTGCTGAGGCAGATGCAAGAATTTTCCTTTTTAGCCCCCTGAATTCAGCTCTTTTCTTCACAAGGGTAGCATCATACGTATGGAGATGTCTAACCGTATTTCCTTTCGGAATAATAATTCTTTCAGCAAATGCAGTTAACACTTCTGTATATGGATTTTTGTCTACATTATGCTTGACTAGTTCCTCAAATTTACACAGTGAACCATGATTCCACTTCACACGAGTGCGAGCACTGTTCGCTTCTAGAGATGTTCGGTAGAAGGCACTCATTTTTTGCTGTTTATATTCGAATTCAAGGGTTAAAATCAGTGGACAGTGATCACTCAAGATATGCTCCTGAACAATTAAGGACTCTATCTTTTGAAACAACGGCAAATCAACAAATATATAGTCAATCATGCTGGTGACAGATCCTCGATGCCATGTATGCTGTGGTGGCATATCTCCCTTTTCACCATACAAAAATTCACCATACAAAAATTACGTTCAGCATAAGTGCCTTCCACTTTGATGCCGCTGAATTCAAGGAATTATCTAACCAACAATTCAGATTCAGGTCGCCTAATATGATGGAATGACTGATAGATCTTTCCGCCGAAATAAGATGTAACATATCTAACATGCCATCAAAGAACTTCTCATCAGACAAGCTGGCATTATTGCGATATATATTGAGTAAAGCGATAACTCTTTGGCCATAAAAGATCTTAACTAACTGCAGGTTTATCCCCACAGAGGCCCATGATGCAATAGAGAAGCCAGCTTTAATGTTTACTGCGATGAGGAGACCAGATGATTGACGGCCACCAGTCGGAATTGCTGGAATAAGTGACAGCTCATAATTGTCCCATAGAGGCAATCTCATTAACCATGTCTCCTGCAATGCCACAATTTGAAAAGAAACAGACATTTCTCGCAATGCGGTGGAAAGATGTTTATGACCACGAGAATTCCAACTCAAGATTTTAATTATATCTGGCAATAGGCACGGTGGTTTGGATTGTTATTGTGGTGATCTTTCAAGACGCCGGGTCTCTTCAACATCACGTCTGGAGCCCTGATAAATGTTGGGTGCAATGTTGGTTATTTTCGTTTTGAGTAATGCATTATGCGGGTCTTCCGCTAATAGAAAACCCATGTCAAATAATCGCATTTTACTGCGCCAAATTAAACTCCAAACAATTCCTGATGGAATCCAGAGTCTGACCACTGACAAGGGGGCATCAGTTAGAAATTCTATCTGATCAATATCAAATGTTGAAATATTCGATAAATCACCGATTTCAGCAAATATATTAAGTACAGATTGGCGGTTCAGATCATAGATCGGGTAGTTGCCCTCTCGACATTTTAATATCAACGAGTGAAAATTGGCACGTTGAGGATGTACGTGTCGAGAGTTCAAGCGTGATTCAGATCTACGGGGGGTCAATTTCGGAGTAACTTTGGTATCTGATAAAGTAATTCGCTGCAGACTTTCTAATCTCTGAGTTGATCTTGAGTCATTTATGCAAGTTGGTCCAATCCTCTCCAGCTGGCTTCCTGTCCCACGGGATTCTGAATTATCACTTGAGGAGTGGGCTATTACTTGCGAAACTGCTGAAGTGAAATCGTTAGAAAGATATTCATTGACTCTTTTCTTCAATTCTTCAGTCAATTGTTGCTTTATAACAGTGTCCATTAAACTAGTTTGATCTGGGAGAGGTGCAAATGAAACTGTTTTAGGAAATGTAGATGGATGGGACACTGAGTTAGAAAATTTTGGGGGATTCACACCCAACTGTGATGGAGCCATTATATCATCAATAACAGAAGCTACTGCTAAAATACCAGAATTTTGCATTCCAGATGTTAGATTACAAGCATTTAGGTCATTTTTTGGAGCAGCTGCTTTTTGAACATCACATAAGGCTTGGACCAGTTGGGTAAGTGGTGAGAGTAGAGTTGGGAGAGCAGAAATGACAACGTCATTAGATAACTGGTCTGGCTTTTTTACTGTATCCTCCGCCAAAACAATTTGGGCAGGATCCAGTAGTCCTCTAATGTCCTCTACCAAGACAGTTTGGACAGGCGCCAATGGTGCAATTTCAGGGGGTTGACACATGGGTTGGAAACAAAAATTAGCAGCACTTTTTGTCTTGTCGATTGTATTTAACTGTTGATCCCGGACATTTGCTCCCATAGCCAAGGCCGGATCAACAGAATTAGGGGCAGGAGTGACCAATTGTGACACTGGTTGGGGCATTAAGTCCTGTGGGACAACCCCGACACCTGGTGCCGAATAAGCTGATCTAGTGGCCGCAACAGCTGGTTGTTCTGCTGAGGTTGTCGTAGAGACTTGCCCCAAAGCTTTAAAAAAGCATTAAGCGTGTTTTTAGGGTTTTTAGTGCCAATCATGTTTTTAGTTTTCTTGATTGCCATAGTAAATTTAGGCTTCTTATTTTTACAGTTCCGTTTTCTCGGTTGTTGTTCAAGTAGGTGTGTTTCACCAACCACACCAGTAGCCGGTTCATTTGCTTTCACTACTTGATTGAGAAGGCCATCATTAACTGGAATTGCAATTGTCTCAGGTAATACAATTTTTTCCATGAATGATGTTTCAAGGCCAATGATGCCAGAAATAAGGGGAAGCGGACAGGGGGTCACAATGACCGGGGGCACGGCTATTGCAGATGGAGAAAGCAGAAGTGTTGGGACAGCTTCACTTGGTCTAGAAAGCAGTATGTCAGATTCCTCACAGTGTTCCTTGTTTGGTGATATTCTAGACATCTGTTGTGTAGCTAGCCATTTCATTAAGTCATCAAATTGAGCATTTTGACGCATGACTTTATTATCTAAAGATTCAAATAATTTGCATAGGCTAAACACTGCTGTATTAATGGCCGCAAGAGCAGGATGAATCAATAGTAGTGATTATATACTTGGATCAATAGCATAAGGTTGCGTTGGTCTGGGTGTTGGTAATGCAAATGATTTCAACAGGGGGACAATATTCGAGTGAGCCTCGTCCAAGGGAGCCGAAATGGCACTAGATATATACTCAAAGCCCTCACTATGCTGCCCAGATACATGTTTGCTTGCAGGAGTTGAGGATGCCATGTTTCCGGAAAAAAGTTGGGGAAATGCTATGGGCGAGAAGGAACGCCTAACATTGAGGCCCCCATAACAGTTTTTAGTAGATTCCATCATGGTGATGTCTGAAATGGGTCGTGGATTCACATGTCTTATGGGAGAGTCCTGAATTGATTGTACTTTCCCAATTGTCAGCGGGGAAGAGGTATGGTTCATACTTATTAAACTAGAGTCCAGAGACTCAGGAAGTGGAATATCTGAACTGAAAATGGGAAAAAGCAAATCTTGGCTCTCTAGAGTCAATTTGAGGAGTAGTTGCAGATGCTGAAAAAAAGGTTTGAGGCGGTGCTCCCGATTTGAGAGGTTCATGAGAAGTTAAAGCAGGCTGCCTTTCAAGGGGCAGTGGTACAAAAGACAAAGGTGATACTCGAGGCATGCCTGTTGTAAGTTTGTAGAAAGTCATGGTAATTAATATGCAAGCACCAGCAAGTACAAAAGAACAATCAAAAAAGGGTCCAGGCTTAAAGAAGCCGCTAAAAATATACTAGTAACAATTTAAAAACAAACAAAGTCCCTGTTTTCCCTCGCTGTACACGTCTCAGCTCCTTGCAGCTTTGCAGCTTCTTCCACAGTAGCACCCGGCAGTGTTATCATTTAAAAATAATGTCTAGAAATATATGTAATTGATTTAAGGAGTGATTGTGTGTGTAAAACCTCATAGAAACATTGTCACAGGCATGACTACTCCAATTGTCTATATAAGCATGTATTTGGTTGTGGTGACTTCCCCTGCATGATGTAGGTGGACTTAAAACTTTGATCACCATCAGCCTGTTCCTTGTCCCAGAATTGTGGGATGGGTCTGTATATCGGGGAATGTAAATCAGTGATGCCAGCTATAAAGGCATCATGAAGCAGGACACTGACAACAGATTCAAAGTTCAAACAAAAATGATTCATTAACTTAAATGTCAGGATGGTCGAAGGCCTAAATTGCCCTATGCTAAGGTGGGATTTCCCTACCTAAAGAAACTAAGGATGGTCTGAGTCAGTGAGATCAACTTAAAATTCTATCTGTGTCCAAAACCTATGCTTGCCCTCACAACTAAAGCTGAACAATGTGTAGGGATGTCAGCATCAGAAGAAATAGTGTTCCAAAATAAGTTCTGAGATTCTTCCAGCTCTGGGCTTACTTTCCATCTCCCCTTCCCCAAGTTCAAGACAGTTCCACAAAGTCTCGAGGTTACCTTCTCAAAGTTCAAGCGAGTACCACAAAACACTGCAGCTCTTAAACAGATTCCTTCCCCAAGAATACAATACAATTAAAAACTGGTCTCAGGAGTCTCCTTCCCCAAGACACCAGCTGGCTCAGCCTGCCAACTCGTACTTAAGGTCTGTCTCTCAATATTTCAAAACCAGTTCCAGGTAAACTTTCTACTACTTCTAGTTATTGATAGTTCATACAGATTAGATTCTTATGCTTCACTACAGCAATCTCTTTCAGACACTTGTTATTGCTTTCTGTAGATTTATTTGGCTTCCTCAGATAGGGTATACCCGGTATAAGTGCAGTTGTCAGATGACACGGTCCACCCATAACAGGTCATTCAACCGGTCACCCTAGGCTTTCTTGCCCACATAGGCTCTTTTGTAGTTGCACCTGTGTTCTGGTTCACACTCACTTGGTTCTCTCTTTCCCAGCCTTTTACCCTTGCCACAACGTGTTTCACTCTTTGCCAGTCTCTGGACTTTGCCACCATGGATTTTGTTACACAGTTGACTTAATGGTGTCCCTTTCCCTTCACCACATTGCTCTCACACTCCTCAGCAATGTTCTATACTTGCTTTACATTGCATTTCATCAGATTCACTCCTAACTTGCAATATATGGTATTCGTTCTTCACACCAACTCGTCGTTTGCACATTGGTTTAATCAAAAGCTTTCATATGTTATGTCATGTTATGTTACGGTGCAGTTGTATAGCACTTGGTATGATCTCAAAGCGCTGTGGGTTGAACGCCCTTGGGACCGTAGTTCAGGTCAGTGGAGAAAGTAGGGCAGCATATAGCACCACATGAAGGAACCTGACATACCGAACCAACGGATAGCACAGCAGGAAGAGACTGATGCCACTGCACAATTGCCTGCTCCTGCATAGGGAAAAAGCTGACTCAATTTGTCAGAGGGGTGAAGTCAGGTCAGAAGACATCCCAACCCATTACATCATTACTCATCTGGTCATTGGTGTAGGACTACTTCAGCTTTCTAGACGGTCTGACTGTCAGGGGGAGAGCCGGCAGTGTATAATATGCAACTTCTGCCACAAGCCAATTCATTGGGATAACCCAAGTAGGAATGCAGTAGTAAAGGGAAAATGCTGGACAGTAAACAAGTGTTCTCTATCCTCACAATACACTCACAATATTTGCTCCTCCTTTTTCCTTTTTTTTTCCTCTCGCATTACTCCCTCCCTCCATTCACTACTTTTTGCAGTTTGTGTGATACGTTTTTCTGTCTGATCGAGTCTTATGGTGTTACTCCTGCAGTCATGCGTGATTCTCATGGGATTCCCCCGTTAAGCTGAAAAACTTCCCCAGCCCACCCTAAATTCTACCACTGTACGTGTTCCTATTTCCTCCTCACCAGCTGTAGCATGAGATTAATACACTCCTTTTCCTTCTCCAAATATCATTTTGAGCACATTTCATTTTCGTCTTCCCAAACGATTAATGAAGGAATCACTTGCATCAAGCAAAAAATCAAAGTGGTGGCTTTTAATTTCTGAAAAGACTCTCAGCCTCTATACTGCAAAACTCCATGGGTTATATGTAAATGTTTTTGGGAACAGGGAGCACCGCCTTCCCCATTTAATATTGTACAAACAACTGGGCAGATTTACCCAAAGCCAACAAAAGGCACATATGCAGCACTTTGTGCCCAGCTTGTTTCTTATTTGGTGCAAATCCATCCAGCGCTTTTAGCGCTATGGATGGTAGGGGTCAATTGAAGCACTTTTTCTCGGGAAATGAATTGGTCTGGGCGGAAAACAACATTGTTTTTGTTTCTTATTACATTTTCCAACTTTGAACACATTTTCCCCAAACTGCCCAATTTCGCTGCAGGGGGTGGGAAGAAACTTGTTTTGTGGAAAATGTCATCCAAATCCATCCAGCGATTCAAAAGTTATTAGCAATAGTACTTTGAGAAAATGGCCATCATTACGATACTGGCGTTAAACCATGGCGCTATTAGCACCATGGTTGGTGCCGGTATCATAACGAGTCTGCCAATGTTCAATGGGGAATTACCACCCCATTCCAAGGTTGGCGGGGCGGTAATTCCCCATTGAACATTGGCCCTTCCCCATTCCCATTTTTGCCCCATAGGGCTCAATGGGACTGGTGAAGGCGCTAAGTACGGTACCACAAATTGCGGTACCGTACTTAGCACCAAGGTCCCTTTGCGGGTCCCTACTTTAACGGCTGGTCTAGACCAGCAGTTCAGGCCAGGTCCTGCAAAGGGACCTCGTAGTAAGGTGCTAATGGGTTAACGGCGCTGCAGCATTTTACGGCGCCGTTAACCCATTAGCACCAGGGTCGTAATGAGGCCCAATGTCTGTGTAAACAGGTTTCACCTTAATTATATGGTGTATATATATATGTGTGTATATATTATTACAGGGCCTGCAGTAGCAGCCCTGGAGTTATGGTTAAGTTGCTCAACTCACAGAGCACATTTGGGCAGCTTACAACCTTGGCGCATTTTGACGAATCATCGCAAAACTTTGTAACAAAAGCAATTGTTACCTCAGAACGAATTTGGTGCGGTTTCATCCGGTGGGGGGCACATTTATTGGGGGAGGGGTCCAAAATGTTTGAAATCCTCATAGAGAGAATTGACATTTTGTTTTGCTCACGCCTACAGCCCAAACCGATGTATGGAGTTTGAGCACATATGCGCCAGGAGCGGCAGCCTGGTCCCGAAAGTCGGCCTGCAAAGGGTGGGGAAGTCGGAAAAAGTTAATTTGTAAATGGAATGGCTGGAGCCATTGGATTGTTTATCTTGCCTAGTTCATATTTTATTATTTGGACCCTGGATAGCTGCTATACCACTGCATACATTTGCCGGGAGAGGTCATTTTGAGGGCACTGCTTAATCCCATCATGGGTCTTCCTTTGTTGCCTTTAATTGCTGGAGTCGAGCAAATTCGGCCACAGTGGTGGTTTTATTAACCATGTTTCCTGTAGTAGTATTATTTCAAATATATTTAGCAGCTTAGGGCTTTCCTTTTGTTCCAAGTGCTTGTGACCTCTGGTATTCCAGATCATAATTTGCACAGTTTTTTTATTAGTCTGTGTTGAACTCCATCTAGATCTTCCATGTTTAGTTTCCATCCTCGCATTTTCAAGCCAACTCCACTTCGTTGTTTTTTTTACAGGTGTTGGATCTTCCTACTCTTTATTATAAAAAAACGTCTCTTTTTTGATTGCCTGCTATTCCCTGACTTTGAATTATTAGTGGGCTGCATTTCATTTTCTCTTCATGTTTTTCATTTCTTTTTGATTTTCTCTCCACTTGTCCAACTCCCTGCTATTGTTCCCTGTTGCATTTTCATTTCGAATCCGATGTGTCGTATTTGTGTTCGTTCATTCCACATCAGCTTTCTCTCTCACTATTAACGAGGGTACTGGTATAATGGCAGTCTCTTTTCTTCTATTTTTAACTATTGTAACCAATTCAGTATCCCTGGACGTAATTTCTCTAAGGGTATCAATGGAATGCATTACTGCTAAAATGGTTGGTCTATTTGGATATGGATCTTTATAATATCTACCTTTCAGTATTAATTAGAATGTTTGGTTATTATACACATCATGCTCTTTTTGTTCTGGGATTACTTTCTGTTTTTTCAACTCTACTCTTTGTGGTGTTTGTTTCTTCTTATTTGTTACTGTATCAGAATATTTACTTCTATGTTTTGTCTTCTATAGTTTTGGATCGCCCTCCTTTTTCAGCTATTGTTTTGTAGTTAGAAAGAGTGCAGGGATCAATCGGTCCTGTTAGCTCCATGTGCACTTGGGTTTCTTCCCCATCTTCTGCCTCAATCTCATCCAGTATTGTGTAGGTGTTCAGGTTCAGTAGCTCCATATCTTCATTCTCTGCTTCATGAATATTGGGAGCTTCACTCTCAGTTGCTCCATTATCATTGGAGTGATCGCTGTCATCCCTTCTGATATGTTTGATTCTACTGAAATATTTTGTTTGTGCACCTTTTTGGATTGTTTTTTGTTTGTATTGTCCTCTACATTAGCTGGCTACTATTTGTTTATTGTATTTTAATTTACTTTGTTTTTTTGTCTTTCTATTCTTTTTCCCATCACCTTTCTTCCAAGTTATTTGTTTTTTCTGTGACTGTTGCAATATGTAATATACTTCATTAGTGTTTTCTATTTGTTCTATTTCTTTTACGCTCTGATTGAGCATCTCATTCTCAGCTTCTGTCTGAATTGTATTTTCATGGTCTTTGATTCTACTAAAGTCAATGAATACTGTTTCAGTAGGAGCTATCATTAGCGGAATAGATATGCTCATTTGCTGCTCCGCTCGCTGGTTGTATTTTTCTATTTCATCATCTATGCCAACCCTGCACTTCCATTTGTTTTCTAGTATTACAAGAATTATTTCTTGTGTCCGCTCCATCACTTTTATTTGTGATTTTAGTTCTTGCATATTTAGATTTACTTGATTAAGTTCTGCAAAAACTTTTTGGAGGTCATCACTATGTGTAACATGTTGTTTAAAATTATCTCTAACTTTTGATTCAATTTGTTCATATAATTTTTCAATCCAATTAAACGTGTATTCATTGCAACAAGATTAGAGTCTTGAGCCATCATATTTGGGCTTCTGAAACCAAATGGAGGCCTCAGGATCAGTTGTACATAAGATTCCTCTGTGGAAATCGAGGAATTCAATGTTATTATTGTCTCTGCTGCCTAGTATTGGTGATGCTAATAAGTTAGTTGTATTATGCAAATCTCTATCATTGTCAATGTTATCTACACTTTGCATTTGTGGTTCAGGAACAACTGTGTTGTCATTAAGCTCACAATTTTGAGTAACACGGTTAATCACATTAAGCTATGTTGTTACATCATCGTGCTTTTCATATAAAGGTCAATTATCATCTACAACAATTGTCAGTTAATTTTGTGTGCCATTTTATTCCACATGTTGTTGTGGTATATTTTATTCCACCACCTGTGAATATAGGCTCGGGTCATTGTTGTGATTAGACGAATGCAGCTGCGCATTCACTTGCTGCATGTTACTCCCAGAATTATAAATGTTATTGCCCAGCGGACATGTTAATGGACTTGGGCCACTTTGGTCACTCTCATCTTGCATGTTCATTCTCGTCAGTTCCACATTAGTTACATAATCCACGGCTGCTCGCGATGCGCATGCTGCCACTGGTGTAATTTTACATGCAAGGCTTTCTTCATCTTCCACCTGCGTTTGGATAGTTAGCAGTTCTGTATTCGATACGTAGGCGGAGGCTACTCGCGCCATCCTACTCAAAACATTTGTCGCTGGCATTTTGTTAGTAGGAGGATTAGAAAACTCACTTGTTTTTTTCTGTGAGGGAGTCCAGAATCCTCGTATAACTATTTTGGAAAGTGCTTGTACTCTTTCATTGATGGTATTAGTTGTTTTTCATACCCAATGTCCAACCAATGTGGAAATTCCCGATACTATAGTTCGCCTCCATGACAGTCTCACCAGCCGAACCAGGAACCACTTGCTCGGAAGCACGCGTGCAAGAAGTGCATGGGCTCTGTTAATATGGGCTTCTGGGATTGTGGCCATGGCCCCACTCCAATGTGCATCCAATGTGGAAATACATGATACGATAGTTCGTCTCCAGGACAGTCTCACCAGCTGAACCGTCACCACTCCAGGAACCACTCGCTCAGACTATGGGCCTCAATACGAGAATGGAGGCAGCCATGGAGCTAGTAGCCCCATGGCTGCCTCCGTTCCGTGTTCCATTACCGGGTACCTGCAATGAGGAATAACCGGGTCATTTCAACATTGGAGGACCCGGTAATTTCTCCTTGCAGTGGGAATGGGGATGGAGGTAACAATGGGCAAATTACAACTGGCCTGTTGTTACCTCCTGCTTCCCATCGTGGGACCCGGAAAGCACGCCTGGTTTTACCAGGCATGCGATCCTGGCCCTGCGATGGGAAGATCGTAATCGGCACTCCCGTAATGAAGGGGGCCGGACCCGTACCGGCCCCCTTCATTACGGGAGCACAAGACTTATAATGAGGCCCTATGTTGGTACAACATTAGTGTTTTATACTATTGTTGTATTGACATGAAATAATCATTGGGAACAAAATCCATAGTGGATTAAAAAAATACTACATTTTAAAGAATATACATTTTACAGAGTTATGGGTTTGGTAGCATTGATATATGTTGTGAGTGTAGGTGTGGTAGGATGTTTGTTGGATGTGTGTTGTAAGTAAACATATGTTTAAAGTAGTTAGAAAGCTGTTAGCGTATTCTAACAATATTGGATTTTAGATGAAGTATTGAAGTAACAATAAATGTTGAGGTATATTTGAGGTGTATTAGAATGAAAGTGATTTTCAAAGTAATTAGATACCCATTGGTGTATCCTAACTGTCTTGCATATTAAAATGAGTATTGAAGTATTATGGATGTAGTTAGAAACTCATTGGCATATTCTAACTGTTTACTGTACTATTCTTTAGTGTGCAAATTTGGGTGAAGGAATATTAAGTAGGCGTTTGTTAGATTTGCTGGTAACCTATGTCTTGGAGGAACGGATATGTGTTGTTATATTCAAACCAACCACTTGTTTTTTTTAACATATGCAATATAGTGGCCTGAAGAGGTTGTGACACAAGTTTGGTAGACTATGCCTACTGTTGTGAAGGTTTTCTTGCCAAGAGATACTTGGCCATGTGTAAAGCTAGTCGGCTTCCAGTTATTTTTGGTACCATCTGCATTGTACCTTAGAAGCATTACTATAACATATCAGCCTTGTGAGTTTATTTGTATGCTGGAATGATTGTCTGAATTGCAAAAAGGGTATAATATGCTATGATTTGCATTTTGGAGAAGCTGATTAAATGGAATGGATTCACAATATGGTATGGTTACATACACACATTGTTCAATAGGGATGTGCTCTTGTGAAACATGATTGAAGAGAGTGCATGAATGTTTCCACGTAAACAAAATCCAGAAGATTAC
Organism: Ambystoma mexicanum; assembly: GCF_040938575.1. NCBI lineage: Eukaryota > Metazoa > Chordata > Amphibia > Caudata > Ambystomatidae > Ambystoma > Ambystoma mexicanum. Next base: position 1,101,827,371 of record NC_090933.1, read on the forward strand.
ATTGATTTGGAAGTTTTTGATTTCTAGTACTTGTAGTAAGTTCAATAGGAATTCTTGTGGATCTTCCTGTGTGTTTAAGGTGGATTTTACCATTCCTGTACAGTATTCTAATTATTGCCTTATACCTGAGACACTCTAAGTGTTGTCAGGATTATTTGTGGCATTCTATGAATGAGAAGCATTTGTAAACACAACTGGTTGGAGCTATTTAAGTAAATGTTGTGTACACATGGTGGTAATTGGAAGAGAAAATGGATTGCTACATTTGCATAGCAAGTTACTCCACTTGTATTTTGGGCCAGAAGTTGTTTTTTGAGAAGAGACATTTGTATCTTTCTCTTCTGATGGTTGCTTTTGGACTAGAGAGTTGTGTGGTTGTATTATTTGATAGACTAGCAGTTTTTTATTTTTTCTGTGATATTGCTGAGAGGACTTGTATAGGTTCTGTTTGCATTACTTTTCTTTTTAAAGGTTTTTCTTTTTTCAGGAACAGGGTACATAGCTAGGTGGGGCATGTACAGTTTACATAGCCTGTTGTATTCTAGGATGCAAGGAATGTCAGCATGGACTTTGCTTGCATCAAAGTTAACTGGGAATAGACCATTGAGTGAAGACTGTGCTGCCAATGTCACTCAATGTATGATCTCGGGCTAGACATTGTGATTTGAGAATAGTGACAGCATATGCAAGGGATAGAGAGAATTGTTATCTGTGTACGTACATCTCTTTGAAAAGAAGAAAACATGCTATTGTGCAGCCTATTTGCTTAACTTCTACAAGTTTGTCAAAGTGGATGTTGACAAACTGAATGCTGTTCTCATCGGATATGCCTGAAAGCCAACAACTGTACCAATTGATCCATTGACTAAACCTTGTTCTACATCAAGGTTACAATTTAGGATTACTGTGCAGTTTAGACACCAAGTAAATACTTTTTCTCATCCAGCTGTGTTGGAGATACATTTATCTGAGCTATTTGGTCGTGCTGTTGATTGTTGACACATAGGGAGTGTCATGCTGTTCACTTAAGTCTGTCTATGGAGCTGATATGCACTATTGGTTGCATTTCTTTTTTGAGCATTGTATCGTTGAATTGACTACAGCTTGCAAGGGTTGGCATTAAGGACATGCATTTTATATTTTGTTGAGTTAATTGTTCCTTGACAACAGGGGCAGATGTGTTTTTCCCATACAGTTCATAGATTTAGTTAGTTTTTAGGATGGATTTCGCATCTTTAGTAAGCAGACCAGTTCTAATGCATTTTAAAATCTTGGCATAGGTAAGGTCTGCAGACTGACACATGTTTTGAGTTAGTTCTCTGTAGCGAAAATGTTGCCAAAGATTTACATTTCCAATGCTGTCAATGGTGTTGTGGCATTGTTTGTGTCCTAAAGTTTTAAAAATAGGTTCACCTTTTACTGTTGTTAACTGTAGGAGGTCTCCAAAAACAATGATGCGTTTTCCTCCAAACAGTTCTTCATAGTCGGTTTTTAGGACTTCTTGCATTCTGAGATGAATTAAAGCCAACATGAGGTTGGAAACCATGCTTACTTCATCTATTAGGAGCACTTTCATTTGTTTCAGAATTCTGTGTACTTCAGTAGCAGCTTCTGCTGATAATTTGTAGTATTCTAATTTGTCTGGTGCCCTTCTGGGAGGAGCAGTAGTCTGCGTAAAGTTACACCTTTGTGTTTTAGGCAGCTAAACCTGTGATGGCGGTTACAACAGCTGAAAGGTTGTTATGTGTTAAGTCTTATAGAAACGTGCTGATTATTTTAAATAAGAATGTTTTACTAGAACCACCTTCACCATTTGCATACAGGAGCAGAGGTTGATAGTTTTTACAGTTACACGTTTTAGTTTCATGTTTAAGACCATGTTCAATTTCCTCAGAGACTTCTAACTAAATGGTGAGTTGTTCATCATTTAGTTGCGATCTGAGCACTAACAAGTCTTCTTCAGGTTGTTTAGATTGATACATGGTATTTCTGCATCAATTTGAGAATGAGCAGTTCTCCAAGTGGTTCTTGACTTCCTCTAAGGAATGGTTGACTACCCTCAGGAGTGTCTTTATTTAGTATAGCTTAAATGTTTTCCTCTGGTTGGCTTTCATTGTCCAACATTTGTTTTTATTGTTTGAAATTGACATTTGTTAAACTGCTTTCATTTGCTTTGAATGCACCTTCAAATGAGTCGTGGTCTGCTAATAATTGTTCTCCTTTTCTCCAAGGTTAAAAAGGTTGTAGTAGGGCCATGTAATAAAGTTCTCTATGTTGTGGAGATTTACATGATAACTGTATATGATTAATTAGGGTGTGTTTCGTAAGTTTTACTAGGCTTCGTTCATATTGAGTCTTCATCCCCTCTGCTAATTTTTTCCAGATTCCGCTGAGCATATGCAAAAGCATGCTGAAGGTGTTTTCTTAAATTTTCAACATATTCATGGGTTTTGGAGGCGTTTATCAGTGTCTGCTCTACAGAGCAGATGCTGAGGTAGCACCATCCTTCGTCCAGTCATTAGCTCAAATGGAGGCATTTTGGTCGCAGACGATGGTGTAGATCTGATGGCCATCAGGACAAGCGGTAATTGGATGTCCCACCTTGGCCCAGAATCTGCCACAAACATTTTTAGGATGCTCACAATTGTTTTATTTAACCTCTCAACTCCCCCACTAGAGGACACCGGTATGCAATGTGAAGTTTCCTTTTTAACCCAAGTATCTCCCATATCTTTGTCATCACTTTGCTGGTGAAGTGACTTCCTCGGTCTGACTCAATCCTTTGGGGTAGGCCAAAATGCGAGAAGATGTGTTTGATCATCAGGGCAGCTGATGTTTCTGCCTTGCAATTTGGGGCCGGGAGACATTCCACCCATTTGGTAAACAAGCATGCTACTGTTAACATGTAATTGTTCCCCCTAGAGGAGCGAATCACGGGCCCACTGACATTTACCTGTAAATCTGACCAAGGCAGAGTCATCCCCCTCTTCTGGAGGGGAGCTTGATGTGTGAGTGAACTTGGCTGAAATTATGCACACACAAGACACCCCTTCAAATATTGGTCGAGGTCCTGCCCCATGTGTGGCCAGTATGCAACCTCCCGCAAGATTTCTAGAGTAGTATGAAACCCCCGATAACCGGCTGTGGCCGCGTCAAGGGCGTGACTTAGCATCAGGCTTCGGAATGAGGTAGGTAGCACCCATTGATCGCATCCAGAGATGGATCTCCTTACCAAAAAAAGTCTTGGATTCTGAACATTTTGGGACACTTCATCAACACCCTGAGGTCCTCTTTCCCAATGTAATCAGCATCCATCAGAGAAATGTTCTCAGGGTACTCAATGTGTTGATAAAATGTCCCAATAATCGGATCCCCTTTTTGTGTCGTGATTAAATCAGCATCTGGGGTCTCCTTACTCCACTGGGCAGTTGAGAGTTCATTGTGAGCATTTGTCTGGTACCTAGTGACAGCAGTGAACTAGATTTCCCCCAACAGGGACTTGATCTCAAGGAGATCCCCCTGGATGGCTCCGGTTTGGGCCAGCTGATGAGCTATGTCATTTCCAGTTTTGTCTGGCCCCTCTATTCTGCAATGACCCTTCATATTTTTCCAATAGATGGTCATCTCATTAGAGGTGACCAGATCATCAATATTTTGTATTATCTTGCCATGCTTAAGTAGTTTGTTATTAGCACACAGCATGCCTCTGGTTTTCCAATTAACCAGGTGCCTCCACGAACACGTTCCGGACATAATCTGAATCAGTGATTGTGACCAGTTCGTGAGATGGTGTTGGACAGCAGTGAGGATGGCCTGGTGAAAGGCCATCAAATCCACCATCTGACTACTGCAGGGATACAATTTGTACCCAGCGGAGGGCTCCGGGCATCATTCATCCAGGCATTCCCAACGCCGGCCACCAGTTCCTTTTCCACATTGTTGTCAACATGGCTGGAGCACCTGTCCACATAAACTGTGGGCATTCCCTCGCACTTCTCTTCTTCATAGACTTTGTGCGGGGAATTCAGGTACGCCTTCAAATTGTGCTGGGTTTTGAGACTTTCGTCCTCGAGACAGTTTTCTCTAGCACAATCATGCAAGTCAGCCAGACCTTGCGTGAGGGGACTCTTTTTGTTTTGGCCATATCTGACCTCCACAGGAAAGCCTTGCATGGACAGGATCCAGGAAGTAATTCTAGAATTACTCACATTTCCTGCACAGACTCTTTCGCTTTGGAGATATTGCAAAGGCTGGTGTGGAGTCTCCACTATGATGTGCTCCCCCTGGATGAACGGGGTGTCATTTTTCAATGCCCACACCATTGCCAGGAGTACCTTCTCACAATCGTTGAATTTTTCCTCCACAGAGGATAAAGTCTTGCTTGCGTAGGATCAATTCTATCAATTTCTTTATTTTGGACTCCGACACAGTGGAATTTTGGACAATTTTCTGCGCCTGAGTCTGGGAATCTGTAAACAGAAATTTGCATCCTGAAATGGATGCGATTTTGGAATCCCCTTTTTCCTTTAGGTCTGTGCTGCCCCCTCTTATCTGGTGGCAGTCACTAGAACCAATTTGTGGGAGGATCCCTCCATTCTTTTTTTTCTCAGGATGACAATTCTGGGCTTCAGGGATGGGTGACTCTGAATCAATCCCCACACCCACCTAGTCTTCATTCAGATCTCTTGGGACCCATTTTTCTTTGGGAGTAATTCCCCCATCCATGAAGGAGAAGATTCTCTTCCCAGAATCCTCTAAGGATTCTTCCCCTTCAAACTGGAGGACACTAACTTCCTCCACAAAATGGGCCTTTTTAATTTCTTTATTTCTCCTACCAACCCTCTGTTCCTTGGGTTGCAGATTTCCGGGGGCAGGAGACTTTAGTCCCAGTTCTGGGGTGTCCAGGGGCTTTTCACGGGTGAGGAAGGAAGCTTCCTCTAGGGCTTTACACCCCCCTTCCTCCCGTGCCTCCTCCTCTGGAACCAGTGATTTGTCAGGGTTCTCTCCCCATCATTGTTCTGGGGTGCCAGACCCTTGGTTTGAGGGGTTCTGAGCCGCCATGTTCATCTGGGGGTTCTGCTGGGTCTTCAACATGCAACCCTGATCCTGTGTGAGGTTCTGGACCTTGTGCTCCAGTTTGAACACCCGTTCCGGCTGGTAGGTACCTAGGTGGTTTGCAGGAAGGGTAAATATCCCTTCTCCCGGAGTACTCTGGGTTTTGTGGATTTTGGCAACCCTCCACCCTTGGCCTCCCCTTTCCCGGATTGGGTGGTCTGGACTCCTGAAACCAGGGAAAGAAAGGAGGGTTGTCCTGCAGTTTGGGGTTTGGAAGATACTGGGGAAAGAAACTTAACCCTGGATTTGGGGGGATTACTACCCTCCTGAGGGAAGTTAGGAGGAAAGTTTTCTGGGGCAGTACTTACCTGGTTGGACCTCCCTTTTGGGTGGGGGAGTCCATACATACCCCAAGATAGGTTGGTTGCCCTTATATCTGGGACTGATGTAATTAAGGGAGTTAGGGGTTCCATTGGTGGGATTACCTCCCTGACTGCCACATGTTGCTGATTGATCAGATGGCCTTCTTTGCCTCTAATTTGGCTGATTTTGGGACGGTTTGATTTTAGCCCCCCCCCATTTCTCAGTCTAAAATGGGGGCAACATTGACCTCTGCCACCTTAGCAGCAGCGTGGGTGTTGGTTGTTTTTTTTAATCTGGTTTCTATTTTCTGCAGGTTTTGGACCTCATAGATCCGGGTAGCCTGCTCTATCCTTTTGTCATGAAAATCCCTGACCAATAGGGTCATTATGTATTTTGGGAGCGCATGAAAGTAAGTGGTTATAAATTCTCTGGAATTAGTGCGCACCTGACTGGTAGTTTATGCAAAGGCACGTTTTAGCTCCTGCACACATTCTCTTGGGGCCTGATCTTCTCCGCATTGCAAATTGTAGGCCACTTTGCGAGTCTCCTGGGGGTTTCTCTGGGTGGAAAAGTGCTTTAAGATGGCCATCTTGTAGGTGGACTACCTTGAAAGGTTTTGGTTTTCCAGTCCAGCAAAGAAGCTGGAGTACTCTGGAGAGGATGTCCATTTGCCATAATTTATGCAGTCTGGCTATCTTTGATGTGAAAAGTGTCCATCATCTGGTCATAGAATTCCAGATGCTCCCAGACAGACTATTTTGCATTTTTGTGGTACAGTGTTATGAAATTCCTAATAGCCTTGATCTGTCTAATGGGGTCTTTCACCAGAACTCTCTTCTGTTTATTTGCCTTCTTTTGCAGCGTTACCTGAGTCCACTCGCCCCCTCAGATTCAGAGCCGCTACTTTTTGAGGTCCCCTCATTATGTTATAGGTTCTCTCTAATTCTTTGAGCTAATGAGTGGCTTGTAGAATGGTGGGGCCTAGTTTCTTCTCCCCTGTGGCGCACAGGAAAGTAGTCTTCTTACTCCTCTCTGCTTCCAGGATTAGGGGAAGATCTCCGCCTCTGTCCTGATTGGGGGGAGGTTTTTAGAATGCTCTTTTGGGGCCTCATTTCATGCTCTTTTTCTGCAAGACGAACCAAATGATCCCTCTGAAGATAGTGCTTCTGCAGGTCTAATTCCCTGAATTTCTCCCCATAGGAGGCTTCCCGGTGAGAGACATCAGCCATGATATTTTTGAATCTATACAGGGATGCCCATCCATCAATCTCTGATGGGCAGTGGCCTACCTGTTCAAACATGCTAGGCCTATTTAAGTCTGGCTGCCCCATGACACCCAGCTCTTGTGAACCGCCGGACATGAAGTCAGCAATGCCTTCTGCATACAAATTAGTAAGTGGGTTTGAGGCCCTTAGTACAGAGGGCATCACACTTTGATCAGGGTTTGCCCTGTCCCTCTTGACCTGTTCGGGGTCCCTCCAGTTCGGGTTTAATCTAGCACACTCTTTTTCTAACCTCCCTAGTTTCTCCTTCTCAGCCCCTACCTCTTGATAGGCAAAGGTCTGAGCCTTTTGCTCTGCTACCATGGCTTGAATGGCCTCTATGACCCGCTCTTGAGCTGCCACCTGCTTGTGGAGTCCATTGTTCTCCGGGCCTCATTGTCTCTTTCTGCTACCTGTATGGTCTGGGAACACTGAGACAATTTCTGTTGCAGGAGGTGCACCTCCTTTCTCTGCATATTTCAAACCTCTATGGCCTGCTCTAATTTGAGTTCCATTTGTCTCCTAAATCCCATTCATTTTTCACATTCCTCTTTTATCCAGTCAGTCCCTGAAGGTCTGACTCCATTCTCTCCAGATTGGTTTTTAATTAGCACATTTCCTGGTATAGGGCCTCTTTCTCCTGATACAGAGCGCCCCTTTGTTCAGCCAGGTCATCCCTTTGCTGCATTATGGCACCTAATTTCTGGTGCTCTTTATCAAATTTGGATTAAAAGTGGAGTTCTTTCATAATTAATTTATCAATTTCCTCTTCCAATTTTTTTATCTGATTCTGTAAAGTGACTATTTGTTCTACGCTGGCTTAATTGTAACTCACTTGTTGTTTTAATTTCAGTTGACTCTCTTCCAAAGAGTCAACCTTTTCTTGACATTCCACTCTTAATGCATTTAATTGGGCCTCTTGATCTGAATTATTTTGTTGTTGTAGAGCTGACCTCTTTTAGCTTTTGATGTACTTTTCCAATTCTACCTCACTATCCTGGCTCTTTTTCAATTTCTCTTTTATTATTTTTGGTTCAGTCTGGATTTGGGTTAAGAGGCCAGACTGGTTTTGCACAAAGGTCCTGTTTTCTTCATGTTTTTCCCCATAACTCCCATATGGAGATATAGTTGGGCTGTGATACCATTTTAGCATGCTCCTCTTTAACTTTTGGGGTTATGTACAACTCGCTCAAGGCTTGATGTAATAGGCCACCGTCTTGCCACATATTCATCTCCATGGCGGTGACATGTTGCATAATTTCTTCTAGCCAGACCTCCTCATCTTGCTGTGGCCATTCCCCTCTGACTAATAAGTTGTGTTGTGTAGAAGGTGCTGCCTAGCCATGTTTATCTCTACTGTGGTCATTATGGAGAGTGTTGTTTCTTTACTAATTTATTTATATAATGGTAACCTGTATTCTGTTGCTTTTTGTCTATTTTGGGGTTGATTTTACTTTAATTTTACACACAGGCCTTATACTTAGGGTCTATGTTTTAGGGAGGGACTTTCTACAGTGTAACACAGTGTTCTAACCACACAAAGTATCACTACCTTGAAGGTTAGCCTGCTGTGTTAGGTTTTCACGGGTGGAAACACTTTCTCAATTCCCCGGGACAAGCCCCCAATCTGTTAAGGATTCTAAACGGGCATCACACACCAGACCAGGACTCTTGCCACTAGCCTAAGATGCAGTACACAATTAAAATACTTTGACTTTTACTTTATTTCCTAAGAATTCAGATTGAGCTGGCACCCAACCCGTCTCACACCCCCTGTTACAAATACCCCAGGCCACAATGGACCTTGAACCAGGCCGTTGGGTGGTAATACAATATTTATTTATTTTGAAAATCCAACTGAAATCACACACATTTTGTATTGGGCAGCAATCACCAATGGGGTGATAATTACACTGTAGAATGATGGAATACACTTATATCACATACACAAAGCACAGAGGAATAGGAGCAATGTTACTTTTTGGGTAGATAGCACCCAGTTAAGATTTCCCCTGCAATACTCCCTCAAACCCCTATTAACCGAATTTTGAGTGGATATAAAGGAGCAGCAAACAGAATTAAAATCTGACGGATTTAAAAACCTTTGCAATTGCACAAAATAGCACTCGGAATTAGTAAATATTTGTTTTACATATGTGGTTGAATAAATGAGGTAAACATGAGTATAGCACTATCACAGATGTAAGAACACTTGCAGACTACAAGCAATGTGCTAACAAAGGGCATACAATTCAGAAAATCAACTTGAAAGTGAAAAACACAGTGCAGCCAAATCACACGCATGGAAATTGCGTTTGCTAATTTTCACAGGTTTAAATGTCAAAAACAGCCTAAAAAACGGGTGAAATAGCCAAAATCGTAATGCGGTTTTTATGCTGAGGGACACATGCACATCACTGGGATAATAGGAAAGTGAAAAGGGAACTCTAAATGAATGACTGGATGAGATTCTTAACAGGAAAGGAAATTTGGTTTTAAAAGTGAAAGCAGTGGACAGGGAAAAATCGGTTTGGAAAGGAAAGGACAAGTTTCATTTAAACTAGATTTTAGTGGCTAGAAAAGAGAAACGCCACCGGTGAATAAGAAGGTTAAGCTGCAGTTGTAACCCCATCATGCTGTGTGCCTCTTTTAGGGAGAATTAATTTATTTAATATAATTATTACTAAGGACTTACAATAGTACTAAGGACTTACACAGAACAGAAGTTAGTTGAAAGAATGGCGCTAACGCTTGGAGATCACGGACAGGATGCACAGAGGATTCTGCTAGTTTTAAGGATTTGTGCTAAGGCAGTTTTGGGATTTATATGGGATGGGACCTAATACAATGTAACAGAGCAAAGGATGTAGTTTGTGGTTGTTTGGGAAGGGAAATACTCACAACAAGCACTTGAATGTGATATTTTGGACAGCGGACCAAGTTTCTGGACAGAGAGGCAATATCTGGTTACTGGTCACAGTGGCATGCTCTCCTAGAAGAAAACAGCTGGGCAAAGGTCTGGTAATGGCATAGCGGCACCTCAGCAGGATAGAGCTGGTAGCAGGGCAAGCAGGTAGTGCTGGATAATCCCAATGAGGATTCAGCCACCTTTCCCCTTTCTCCATGAGTTATGGGGATTTCTCGTGGGGTTTCTCTGGATCAATGGTCCTGCCTGGATAGGGTCAGCTATGTTCTTGCCTGGAAGTGGAATCTGGAATCTTGTATAGTGAATATGGAATATCTGGATATGCAGGAGATGGAAAATTCTGAAGAGAGTGTCTTTTGTCTCTGTCAGACTCTACCTTATATAAGGCGGATGACATCACAGGATTTACCATGGGGGCAGACCTTTAGTTTGACATGCATCTAACAATTGGATTGGTCAGGGGTAGCAGTCACCGCCTTCCTGTCAGCCGGTTGGACTCCAGGGAAATGACATCAGTTTTATGGTGTATGCTTACAACACCCATGGCCCTCCCACAGTCAATTTTGCCAAATATCAGTTATGACATAAATTGCAAATTTTTACAGTTGTGGCGCTTTTGCAAATCACATAGGCACATTCCATATTTTACACCGATCATGGCACTCCAACTCACACATTTGTATGAGGTGGTTTAGACATTCTAATAATCTTTCACAATTTTTGGTGTGAAATATTTCGCTTAAAATCCTAATATTTTATATATGTGTACCTATTATCACAGAGCGTGTTTGCATTAAATTGTTTGCATTACATTTCAAAGTTATACCATGTACACCTTTCCCATGAATTACATTTTTCTGCCATGTGCGTCCCATACATGCTAGGCAAAGCCACAATATCTTGTTTTAATGCCACAAAAATTATATTTAAACTGTTAAACTTTTGCATTCCTGCATTTTCCAGTTGCAGAAATGAAAGTCTTAAAGTTTATTAAATAAGAACAGTCTTTTGCCCCAAATGGACCAGTATTGCCTTCCAAATGAGGGAATTTTTTTCAGCCCACAGCCAACTTTCAGGCACTAGCCCTGTGTTGCCATGGATTTGTCTTTGAATCTCCTCGGTTTGAGTGGAGGGGAGGTGCTGCTAAAAAGGCACACCTATATGTCCCAAAAATCCATTGTACCCAGCTGGAGCACTGCCACAGTGTCTGATGAGGTTGTGTGATGCTTCACCCTTGCCCATTCACATGCCCAGATGCTGGTACACTTGGGGGAGGTAGATCCTGTAGTCAGTCCATTGAAGCCAGGCCAGGAAAAAAACTGTTCAGTGGCTTCAGCAAATTTATTTATCTATGTTTTTATTTTTATTTTCTGAACCAGAAAGCAAGTCTGTTGGAATTAAATATCCTATATATGTTTTAAAACAAACCACCATCACATTTATATGCAAGGACATGTCCTTAATTCAACATTTTCACTTTCAAACCAACATTGGGCCTCATTACGAGTCCGGCGTTAACCGAGGCGGTAAAACCGCATGGTTAACGCCGGACTCGTATTACCATTCCGCCTCCGTGACTCCCGGAATTACCGGGGCATCACAACCCCGGTTTTCCGGGAATCACGGAGGCGGAATGGTGTAAATCCCCATTCCCATTGAGTCCTATGGGACTCAATGGGAATCGGGATCATGGAAACACCGGCAGCATCTTGTAATGCTGCCGGTGTTTCCTCGTCCGCCTGCAGGCGGGCGGTGTTAAACCCGCCAGGTCAGACCTGGCGGGAACATCACCTCCCGCCTGCAGGGTTCGGGATCAGGCGGTCCGGAAACAACGGTGGCGGCGGGTTTACCGCCACCGTTATTTCCGGACCGCCACGATCGTAATGAGGCCCATTGTCTTGTTTGTTAAAATCACAATTTTACACGTGGTTAATTTTCCTTAAATGTCACTTTCAAATGCGGTTTTCTCTCGCATCTGTGTTCTGAGCATTTCCATGGCCCTAGTCATTTCTACCACACAGGAGTCTGTCCAAGGCAAGGGTCCTATGAAACTGACATAAGCACAGAGAGTGAGGGCTTCTTGTGAAGGGCTTGTCAATAATATTTTCTGGCAAAACGTAAAGTGTTTTGCCTATGGCTTGGAGTGAAATTCTTTGCTATTTCACAGATCTTGCCTGACAAAGCCTGTCATTCAGTGATAAATGCCCCCTTTTTGCTGGAGCACAACCTGAATATGGAGGGACCTAGCTGGGTCTCACTGGATCAGAACTGTGTACTGTTGAACAGATGAAAAAGAGCATCAGGACGCAGTCATTTTAAAAGGCAGAATATTTTCTTTCTCAGTGAAAATGTTTTGAGCTGGCAGCATAGCAGTGCTGTCTTTGAATTATTTTCTTTGGTGCAATTGAAGGAAATACTGTCAGCAATTCTCGGGGTGTTCTGTGTTTCATCTTGCCCCATGTGTGGCTGGTAAGATGGCACAGCCATCATTTTGGAGACTGCAAAGCACAGTTTTAATGCAAGGCAGTAGTGCTCAACAGACCCAGCTCAGCCATTTTGCTGGTGACTGGTGAGATGTAGTTTGGTGAGATAGGGGAGTTCTGCTGGGCTGGTCAATGTACCCCACACCCTCCTTGTTTGTGTCCAATGTGCGCATTGCAGCTCTGATACAAAGGCAATGTGCTGGGCCATGGGGTCACTGGCAACAGAGACTGCAAGAGAGGAGACAGAGCCACATGAAACAATGCACACACCAGGGGAAGAACAACAGAATCATATGGTGCACACATTACATCTACATGGCAACAGATAACAGACACATCAGCACATGCGGATACCAAGCCAATGTAATCCTGCATTAGTCGTTCAGTGAGCATACATGTGGCGCACACATCTGTGGAAGGAAAAGCATGCCACAAGCATCATTGACAGGCTGCAGTGGCCGATAAGGCAGAGTACACCTAGGAAGCATGTGCAGGGGCCTGATGATGCACACAACCCTCTGTTCGTCCTCTGCACAAATCCGCTGTAGGACATATTGTTCCAGAGGGTTGATGCGGGCCCACAGCATGGGCCAAGGTGGATCCTCTGGCCCTGCCTCCAACAACTTCCAAGCCTTCATGCCAGTGACCCACCTAAGCTCGTCCCAGCGCTACTTGCCCTCCTTCATGTTCTGCTGGTAGACCGCATGCATCTGAAGGGCATTCCTATCTTGGACCATGCTGCTCCCTAGTTGTGCAGTAAGCTTCAACTAGTTATGTGCTCGTTCTTGCTGAGCACCCCTGCTCGTCCTCCACCTCCTGTTGGGTGAAGATGAGGTTTCGCAACCCAGGAGCAATCCTACACACAATGCCCCCCCAACTCCAGACAGGGAGGAGGGAGTTTTCCACCCAAATAAACCTTCAGAGAACCCCAGTGGGGACAGCACACCTTCCTCACTGCCAGGCAGTACTCTCCCCACCCTGCAGTCAGCACTTACGACCCAGACACCCCCACACCGCAGGACAACTCTGCACCTTCTGGGGATGACCCCTCCTCTCCACCTCCTGGGTTGCGAAACCATTCTCGGGGTGTTGATGCTCCATCTCGCCCCATATGTGCTCAGCTGAGACAGCGCAGCCATGATGTCTGTAACTACTAACATGCGGTTTTGTGATGCAGAGATTTCTGTTGGGCTTTTAAAACACACTGGTGCAACCTGTCTAGTGGAACATCCCCACTGTCCCTGCTGAGGACACTTCCCCGTGATTTTATGCTGCCCGGCAGGGGCCCTGTTCTATGGACTGCCAGGTGTGATAATTACAGGGTGTCACAGAATGCATGGCAAAGATGCTTCCAAGAACAAATGGGGATTCCAACCCATGTGTTTCCCTCAGAAGTGTGAAATCCCCTGCATTCAAACTGAATGACTTTAAAGGAGAAGCAATTGCAACTTCTGCCTGCAAAGTTGACCAGGCAAAGACATTTGGCTAGGGGGTTGGAAAGACTGCCCACTTTTGGGAAAAAGCTGGGCCATTTGATTTAAAAATGTTTTATATCAAGACCTTTATTTCAGTAATCTGAAAAAGCAGTAATGTGAATTTATGATGGTTTTTGATGTACTTTTTGCACAATTAAAATGAGACTTTGTGGGTTATCCTAGCATGTGGGGGATGCAAAAGGTATTAAAGAGGCATTTCTGAGGAAAGCGGACATGAGACAGATGTAAAATTTTATGGAAATTGATAGGCTTCTGTGACTCCATTTGTAGAATTTTAGGTGAAATATTTTCAATAGAGATGTCAAAAAATTGCCAAAAGGACAAAACAGCATTGCACAAACTTGGGGTTTGGAATGGCATATTCCTTGTAAAATATGGGGTCTGCCTGTCTGATTTTCAGGAGGATAACAATTGTAAATATAAGGGTTTTGTTTCATAACTGAGAAACTGTGGTGAACAAAGCACATCATAAAACACCCACATTAAGGGGGTAATTAATAGAATTCAGCAACAAAGTGTTGCACGCTGCTGGTGCACAGTGTGTGCGTGCGGCAGTCTGCACCAGCCGCGTGCGCCAAAACCCATTTCAGGGCACAGCGTATTCATGGATTTCAACATCCATAACAGCAGTGGCGCAGAGTGGTGCAGCGACCCTGCAGCAGTGCCAGTTATGCCCCCAACCCCACCCTGTGCGCCATGATCAGCGCACAAATCCAGTACATGGCGCAAAGGCCAGTGGACCAGCATACAGACCCCCAACCACGAAAACGCATGTAAAACTCCCCGCGCACCCCTCTGAATACACATACCCCGCTCGTGCCAGGTAAATAGCGTAGAAAAAGCACCCCCCCTGTGGTGTGGGCTGCCTGTGGGGAATGCCCAGGGTGGATGGGGTGCCTGCATGTATTTGGGGGGTGCGCGGGAAGTATCACACGTGATAGGCCTTGTGCAAGCAAGGTACGTGTATTTGGGGGGTGCGCGGGAAGATTCACATGCGATAGGCCCTGTGCTAGCGTGGTACATGTATTTGGGGGATACGGGGGAAGTTTCACACGCGATAGGCTTTGTGCGAGCGGGGTACCTGTATTTGGGGGGTGCGCAGGAAGTTTCACACACGATAGGTGCGAGTGGGGTATGTGTATTTGGGGGGGTGTGCAGGAAGTATCACACGCGAAAGGCCTGGTGCGAGCGGGGTATGTGTATTTGGGGAGTGCACAGGCAATATCACACGCGATAGGCATTGTGCGAGTGGGGTACTTGTATTTGGTGGGTGCGCGGGAAGTTTCACACGCGATAGGCCCTGTGCGAGCGGAGTATGTGTATTTGGAGGGGTGCGCAGGAAGTTTCACATGCAATAGGCCTTGTGAGAGCGGGGTATATGTATTAGGGGGTGCGTGGGAAGTTTCACATGCGATGGGCTCTGTGCGAGCGGGGTACGTGCATTTGGGGAGTGCATAGCAAGTTTCTCACTCGATAGGCCCTGTGCGAGTGGGGTACGTGTATTTGAGGCGTGCAATGGGCAATATCACACGCGATAGGCCCTGTGCGAGCGGGTTACATGTATTTGGGGGGTGTGCGGGAAGTTTCACATGCGATAGGCCCAGTGCGAGTGGGGTACGTGCATTTGGGGGGTGCGTGGGAAGTTTCACATGCGATAGGCCCAGTGCGAGTGGGGTACGTGCATTTGGGGGGTGCGCAGGAAGTTTCACACGCGATAGGCCATGTGAGAGCGGGGTACGTGTATTTGGGGGGTGCATGGGAAGTTTCACATGTGATAGGCCCTGTGCGAGCGGGCTACGTGCATTTGGGGGGTGCGCAGGGAGTTTCTCACGCGATAGGCCCTGTGCGAGTGGGGTATGTGTATTTGGGGGTGTGCGGGAAGTTTCACATGCGATAAGCCCTGTGCGAGCGGGGTACGTGTATTTCTGGTGTGCGCGGGAACTCATACATGCGTTTTCGCTAGCGCGAGAGGGGTACGTGTATTCTGACGGGTGCGGGGGGAGTTTCACATGCGATTTGTCAGTGTGCTTCCTCATGCCCCCTCCCCCTCCCAAGGCCCTGCAAGCAGCCGACACCACATGGGACTACCCTACACCCCTGGCCATGCCCTGCAGGCAGACCATCCACCCTGGGCATGCCCCGCAGGCAGCCCACATGGAACCATGCACTCGTGAGCTCCAACACATGTCCCACCCACCATTGACGTGCACCTGCCAGCAGGCCCCGACTCATGTCCCCCTGCACCCCCATCCACCCAGCATTGATGGGCACCTGCCAGCAGGCCCTGACTCATGTCCGCCTGCACCCCCACCCACCCAGCATTGACGGGCACCCGCCAGCAGGCCCCGACTCATGTTCCCCTGCACTCCCACACACCCAGCATTGACTGGCACCTGCCAGCAGGCCCCGACTCATGTCCCCCTGCACCCCCACCCACCCAGCATTGACGGGCACCTGGCAGCAGGCCCCGACACATGTACCCCCCAACACGTCATCAACATCCATATTCATAGCCCTTATGGCCACCCAAATCCCACCCCACCCCAGTCCAAACCCCCAATCAATTATTCCATCCACCCCATATTGAAATCCCCATTACATGAAACATCCCAAAAGTCAAGTATGCACATCAATACATGTCCGTCACACACACACAATGGGTGCAAGTGAATGCGAAAACCCACATTGTGACATGCATGAAACCAATGAGAGAATACCACAAAATTGAAGTATGAAACCAAAATGTATTAAATGAAAAATCAATGGAATAAAATAAAATCACACAAGATAAAATGACAACAAACAAAGGCTGGATGTCCCAAAAAATACAAAAAAATATATGAATGCAGAATCCAAATAAAATCAAATGAAAATGGCTCCAAAGTGTCCGTCCATCAAACACAATCCAAAGAATGAAAAAAGATAAATCCATTGCTCCATGGGGAAAAGAATATTGAGGTCAAATCCAGTCTTCAACTATATACAATTTACAAATCCAGGGTTCCATGAGCCCAACAATTCAAAGGAAACCAACTATATACAAAAAGGTGGGGCATAGTCCATGCGCCCCAAAAGAAAAAAAGTATAAAGGAAACATCATCAACTATATACAATGGCACCGGGCAAGTCCTACGGCTCACTCTGTGATGTCCCGGGCCAGGGCATCATCGAACTCCACGTCGATGTCCCGGAGGGGGGCCTCTCCCCTGTCCCCGAGGTCTTGCAGGGATGCAGTCATGGCCTGTTCCAATTCCCTGCGAGTTGCCTCGAGGCACTCAGCCCGCCTCAACGCCCTGCGCATGGAGAACTCCGCCCTGACCATAGTGAGCCATGCCTCTTCCGCCCCCGCCGCTCCGCATCTATCCGCTGGCCCAACCGCTGCCACACGGAAGACACTCCCATTCCAGGGTCCTCCTTCCCTCCAGCCGATGCCTGCCCCTCTGATGTTGATGGCCCCAAGCCATCATCGCTCCCACCTTGAGCCTGCTGCTGCCGTCCATGTGCCCTGCCCGATGATGCCAGCACATCTTCCATCTGCTGGTCTCCAGTTGGTGGGGTGTTCACCCCTGCTGGACCTCCAACTCCCGACTGTGGCAGGGATGTGATCTCCACCAAGCTGGCTGCATTGTTTGGGGCAGGTCCACAGGGGGCCCCGGTGGAATCTGGGCCAGAAGACGGCACAGAGAACAACTGGTGCATAGTCTACACAGAGGAGAGGTTCGCCAGAGTGCTCGACACATGTAGGAACCCTCTGACCAGGACTCCTCCCAACTGGGCCACGTTGCCACGCAGCTCTTCGTGATGGTGTGTGTGGTCCCCCCAGGAAGTATGCACGTCATCACGAATGTCATGCGTGCGCAACGTGACACCAATCAGGACAGACTCCATACGGCCACGGCTCTCCTTGTCCGCAGGTAGTGGAGTGCCAGATGACGTGGCCATCCCCCCTACCTGCGGACGGGCCTGGGATGGGGCATCCCTGTTGGTGCATGGTGGTGCAGTCACAGGGTCAAGGACAGTGACATGCACAGGCCCCTCCGTGGCGACCTGTGCTGCCTCCTGCCCCTGGCCCTGGACTGCACCACTTGCACCAGTGGTACCACCCCCACCAGGGCTCAGTAGCGGCCTCCTCCTCCTCTGTGTACACCACAAACCTGGATGGCTCCTCACCGTCTTCTGCCATCCCAAGCCCCATGGGGGGCTCACCCGCCCCTTCCGCTGCAGCGGTAGTGGCAGACGTGGCACCAGTCCCCTTGCTCTTGGATGATCGTAATTTCTGGGAGAGTGGCTGGGCCTTGCGTCGCCGGCCGGTGGAGGCATCCCTGCCACTTTGCTCCCCAGTGCCGTTTCCGTCCTCTTCTTCACTCAACATTGTGTAGGGGGAGACATAGAACACAAGCATCAGGGTACTGTACAATAGTCCCCTACACAGGAAGCAATAGCACATGAGTGGCACTGTCAAACGTCACTTCCATCATGTCCCTCCACAACACATGGGTCAATGCAGGCAACAAACATGCAGAAACAGGCACGGTGCATGCAATCAACATTTGCATCCATGTCCAAGGGCCTCTATTAACATACAATGTTGTCTTTAAACTCACATGCATCATGGGTCATACTGATCCCATGCACACACATCACCGGAGGCTCATGCATCTGGCCTCGTACACCACAGAAACAGTGGATACAAGGATGACTAGACTGCATCAGTGAATCAACACATCGTCACAGACATGTGTCATGCATCCATGGCGTTTCAAAGTAACACACACGCTACTCAGACACACAGACGTTAACAGCATACATGTCCATGACAGCAGCACCCATCTCTCACACCCCATCCATGTCCAAGAACAGAGACAGGCATGCATTCATGTGTGCATTCCGCATGCTGCTCTGCATGTTGCATTGTAACATATGCACCATCCATGTGGTTCACGCATGACTGGTCTCACATGCAGCACCATGATGTTCCTGCACACACACATCCATACATAGGTCACACATACAGTCAAGTAGATGGACTACCAGCACACTGCTACATGCCCTGTTTCACACAGCAATGCATGGCCACTTAACTCTCGACTCCAGACGGGTTTGCCTCTGAAGGATCTGGACGTGTGGCACTGGGTTTATGCTTTCCAGGACCCTCGTCTGGATGTTGGTCAGGGGGATCCGGCACCCCTCTGCATCCTCTGCCTTCAAGAGGTGCCGGGCCTTGCTAAGGGTCCTGGACCTCAAGCGATGGTATACCAGTCGAGATTCTTCTGTTCCAGCAGCGGTGGTCAGAGCAACTGGACCCCTGCAGATGGCTGACGTGCAGGGCACGTGGGCAGCAGGCAGGCAGGCAGCAGCAGATGGCAGGTGGGAGCATGCTCGGGGCTCTGGGGGACAGCAAAATGGCCTTCTGGGCAGGAGTGTGGTCTTCTGTGTGTTGTCGCGTGGCCAGCTTGATACGGAGTGATTTGGCACATGAAAAAACTGCACGTCAGCGTGTAATTCGAGGAAAGGCCCTTAGCGCATAAGCGCGTCTGTGACGTTACGCGTTTCCCTCGTGATGGGTGCATAGTGATGCAGCACGTGAAAAAACAGCACGTCGCGTCTTAATGCGTGTAATCCGAGGAAAGGGCCTAAACACTTAAGTGACGTGACGAGCGCAGACGTTTCCCTCAACACGGGTTAAAGGTGAGCGGGGCCAGCATTTCGGTGTACGTGTCTTTCGTGGAGACTGACATGTGTGTTGCTACTTCGTGTTGTTTCGCGCACCATCACAACTTCACAGTGGATCAAGGACGTATCTCTTCATTTGGAGGGGTATAGGCTACGCATCTTTTTCATTATCACGCTAGTCTGACGGTGAGTCGCGCATGCTATTTTTCTGACTGCGGGTGCCCCTGTGTATTGCATACCCGTTTTCAAGGTCATAGTAGCCTGCGTGTCCCACGCGTATGTGTTTTTCGTGTCCCTGGGTGCCACCGCGTACTGCGGGAGGTTAATTCCACACACGTGGGCTACCGGGGGTTGTGTGCACGGTTTTACTGCAGTTATGGGGTGCCTGAGCGTTGCGTGACCCATTACTTCATCACCGGGGTCACATACAGCCTTGCAGGTGCAGGAGTGCTTTTAACATCTTGTATCCCACCCCCTTCACCCCAATTGCCCAGGACAATTGTCGTGTATACCTCCCATTGGAACTACTACATCTGTGCCAGCACTACTTCATCTGTGCCATGGCTGGGAGGCCACGAAAGGTGAGGGGTGCCTCAGCTGGGCATACTCCACGTGGCGGGAGTGGTCAGGGACGTGGCCAGGGTGACCAGGGAGTAGGGGGACTCCAGGGTGTCCAGGGTGGCTGCAGAGGGGGAAGAGGGAGGGGTGCAGCAGCTCGGGATGATGTTGTGCCACGTGTTGGTGCAGTCATGCCACCACCTCCTGTGTCTCCAGGAGATGCAGTTCTTGCATCTGGCACTGGCACCCAAGTGACCCGGCAGTCCGTTTCATTGACTGCCACGGGCCCAAGGGTAGTGGTAGCTGCAGGTGCAGCTGTGGACACCACCACCCAGGGTCTGCCAGCGGTGGCTGCGTTGGCACTTGAAGAGTCCATGGAAGATTTCCAGCAGGTCAGGAGGCACACCGTAGGTGCACGCAGGGCTGCCCTGACCGAGACACATGTTCCTGGGGCAGTAATGTCATCTGCTGCCCCGACCAGCCGGGTGTTGCAAGTGCAGGGGCAGATGCAGCCAACAACACCCCAGTTGTGAGTCTACCAACCAGGACAGTCGCGGTCAATGACCCTGGCACAGCGAATGTGGCTGCGCAGGATCCATTCCAGGGCACCCAGCAGCCACTGATGCAAATCAGGCCTTCGGTCCTCCTTCCACCTACCACTCCCTTCATTCAATCCACTGGTGCCACTGGCCATGCTGATCAGGGCAGCATTCGCCAGCCACGGTCCGCACCACCATCCAAGAGGAGGAAGGTTGCACCTGCAGTACAGGCTGGGACCCCAGACACAGCCACGGCCTCCAGCACATCAAGGAAGAAGCCTTTCTGTGCGCAGGAACTGGGCTCCCTTGTGGACTACGTGCGGGACCACAGCCGTGAGATGCTAGTGGGGCCGAATTGACAAACTACGGCTGCCCATCGGAATACCCACTGGAAGCATGTTGAGGATAATGTGAGTGCATTCGGCCATGAGGTGCGCACAGCTGCAGAGTGCAAGAAGCGTTGGGATGACCTCAAACGCAGCGCTAAGGACAAGCGTGCCTCTAATTACAACATGACTCTGGTGACTGGCAGTGGACCAGCACCTGAGGAGGATGACCTCGCTCTGCACGAGTCAGTCGTTTCGGAGTTCATACCGGTAGAATTGGTCGAGGGAGTCGGAGAGATGCAGGACTTTGATGCCCCGTCCAGTGAGTGTTGTTGCGTGTTAGTCTAGGCCATGTGTGTTTTACTTGTGTGATGTGTTGTGCATGACTGCCACTACATGTCATGTGTACATGGTTGTCATGTGCAAGTTATGCAATGCTTCACTGAAGCGTGCATGCTGTCCAGGGTGATGGACATGTAGAGCATACGGGGACTGTCGTCATCACCACACTTGCACCCTACTCACATGCTAGTCACCCGGATGCCCCTCCGGTCCATCTTCCAGCTCACTGGCCCTTCTGCATGTAGCCAGGGGTGTCTTTCCTCTCAGCACTGCGACTATGTCATTGCATGACTGACGGGCCTGTGTCCTCTGCCTGTGTGCGGGTACTCCACGTAGGCATGCCCCCTTGCCCCTCCACCCCCCTGCACCCCAATTTCAACATTGCACTGGTGTGCATCATTTTGGCGTACTGCAATGGCTTGTTCAAGCCTCCTGTGTACATGCTAACTTCCACCAGCCAACCTGCCAGACACATGAAGTGGGGTACATACTCTGTCCTTCATACAGGGTGTCTCACTTGGACTGTGCAGATGGCAGATACTCCGCAGCGACATGAGTGCCCATTCATGTTCCATGTGCGTTCCATGCATGCCCCTATGTGTCCTTGACTGGATGATCATTGTAGTACGTGTCCAGGATGACTTACATTTCAAGGCATTTCATCAGCCATCCCATGCCCACTCTGGCTCAGTCCTGCATCACACACATCTTTAGGGTTTCACAGTCTGTGTGGGGCACAGGCCTCCCCCTGTTTCAGGCCCACTGATTCTGTCCAACTGGTGTAGAGGTTTCTGCACACATGGGTGTACTACTGAGGGTTCATCATGTGTCCTGCTTACTGTCCCATCGTCTTCTGCTGTGTTGTCAGTTGACTCAGATGATGCAATTGATGCTAGTCAACACTGTCTGCCAATACACAGGTCTCTGGTCACCCTTTAGCTACCATGCAAGGCATCCCTGCATTTTCACTTGGGGGGTTAGGGGGTTTGCTTGTAGCCATGCAGCCCATTGCATGCATATTGCACATGATGCCTGAACTTGTCCTTGCACTGTGTTCACATTTTTTGATACACATCATGATGTACTAGTTTATGTAGATAGTGGGTAACGTACACATGTTCTGCACTGCATCAACCCACTTATGAGCCATGTAACACCGTTCTACATGCCTACTCACTGATGCAATGTCAAAGTGACCTGGTATGCATGTCAGGTTCTCATTTATGTGTGACATGTCTGCTTCATGTGTTGGCTGTCTGTGTGATGTCTACGTGTGTGTATGTTATGTGCTTCTGACATGTGTACTAATGTTTTTTTTTCTCCACTTTTCAGATGATGACGCAATTGAGCCAGAGGAAGGAGTTGTCATGCCAGGCACAGGGTTGTTATCACAACAGCAACATGGCACAAGTGGGGGTTGTGAGGTGGTAGGCCACGAGAACCCACATGTGCTACAGACCATCTTGTCATTGGCTGGCAATGAGTCCAGCCCAGATGACCACTCTGACGTCCATGTCGAGTTGGATGTGCATCAGGTCCATTCGTCAGGGGTTAGTGATTCTGATGAGGACGCTCCTTTGGCCACAACACCTGCACTGAGGGGCCAGATGGTGGTGGGACCTCCCCCTGTGGTGGATTGGGACGCAGGGTCACCCTCCACACCAGTCCCTGATGTGCCTGGGGCATCACGTCGATGGGGGCATGTAGTCCTGCAGCACGGGCGGTGCCAACCCAACAAGGACGGCCGTTCTTTGGTCACCGCAGGTGTTGAGCCCAGCAACGCGGTGGCCACACGCCACCGAGGTATACTGAGTGGGAGCAAGACATGACTGCCAATTCACAACGGCAGAGGGCAGCAATTGATTACATCGCTGTGAGCATGGAACGTATGGCCCAATCCGTGCTCCCCCTTGCTAGGCAGGTCCTTCTCCAGCGGCAGACAGCACAGTCCACAGCCTGCTCGCTCAGGCTGGGCATGGCGGCCTCAGACAGGGCACACCAAGCGCTGAAATGTTGTCTTTGCATCAAGCAATTGATGCTCACGCAAAGGCACACATGGAGGTCCTGAGGGTTGAGTATGAATTCCATCAGATCCACTCTGGGTGTGCTCATGATGTCCCAGAGGGAGCGGTCAGAGGAGAGGTTTGCGCAGCTTGAGCGTACCATCTCGGCTGAGCTTTGTGCTTGCCGGGAGGTGCATCAGTTGTCCAGCCAGGCCACGCAGGAACAACTCTGTGTTACACGTGTTACCTTGCAAGAGGAAGCACGCGTATCACGGGAGGTTCTGCATGCTGACCTACGTGTCATCGCCGCACAGAACAAGGCTCACCTGTCTGGCAGACTTGCTGCCAAAGAGGGGCAAGCTGCGCCTAGGCGTGGTCGGGCACCTGTGCCAAGCCCTCCTCTTCAGGAAGAGGCAGACTCGGACGACGAGATATCTCCCACACAGGTCGGGCTGTGCAGGCGTTGAGCCCATGGAGGTTTTTTTTTTTCTGTCTTAACATCATCGCATGTGGGTGTTGAGGTGCCTCCCCCCGGGTTGTATGTGGCCATTTTTGATTTGATTTTTGATTTTAGTTTAGTTTGTTAATATTGTTTTTGATAGTTTCATTAGGTTGTATAGGTTTTTCATAGTTAGTTTAATTAGATAATATAGTTTAATATTGTTTGTCTATTGTGCATTCATGTGACGGTGTGGTGCTTTGTGGCTTTTGAAAGCATCCACTGGCTGTTCTAGCTGGGCCCTTCAAGCTTGTCTCGTGTATGTGTTTGCGCTTGGGGTCCTCACTCCTGCTTCTCTTATCCATGGGCTCACTAGGATGGTTCGGTGTAACAATAATTTACACAAGGGCTTTTGACTTTCCTTATAACTGTGGCCTGTCTGCTGCTGTACTACTTGTGTTAACACCCCTAGTGGGGATTGGTTGCGTTTTATCCACGCCATGTCTGTAATAAATTTGGGTACGTACGTGATTGATGTTTCCATTAATTGATGTGGATTGTGATATATGTTCTTTTCTTGCCTGCATATGTGCTTGATGCACTTCATGCTGTAGACAGTAGCATGCACCCTATTCCTGTCAGTCACACTGATGGTGGGACGAGTTTGGATATAGGTCTGTAACCTGGTCCAGTGACAACCAGCATGAAGACACACACACAGGGAACTTTCCAGCATTATTAATATCTTGTATGCACTTTCTGCAGGAAAATGAGCCTCCACACTACCTTTGCCAGCAGACACAGGGACGAGTAATCCTGAAATCTGGCCGCGTTCGGTGGTGCAGACGTGTGCATGTGTGCACAAGCAGAAGCACAGGGCTTGTGCTCAGACGTCCGACAGACGCAGACGTGTTTCCAGGAGCTCCAAGCAAGGTGAGCAGCACAAGGGGCCACACCGCAGCAAACCTTCCACGAGGCCACTTGCACATGCATGCTAAGTAGCACCAGTGCTGGGGTGCTTTGCTAGGCATTGTTTGAGAAGCGCACAGTACAGCTAAAATGCATTGAGGGCCAAATGCAAAGTACCTTTACAAGTTGTCAGTGGCACACGCAGGGGCCATCAAACATATCCTCGAGTACCCCCTGCTCCATTGAAGCAGAGTTATTAGGGCAGTAGCGTTCCTAGCCAGTAACTGATACAGCGCACAGGGACATCCAGCGAGGCACAGACTCGTGTGCAGTGCATATAATTTGCATGAGCAAATTGCCACGTGCACTACCTATTGAAATCCGCATCTGCCAGAACACGACTTGTGCTGAAGTTGCACCTTGCTATACGCGTGTAGCAGCTCACCCAGGGAACATTGTATCATGTGTAATTCTTGACGCATTGGTCTTCCATTTCCTGCGCGCTCACATGCGCCTGTCTTACTGAATTGACAGTGTATGAACCAACAGGGGGGCAAGCTAACGTATGGGTACAAAGCAGCAGACAAGAGTGTTTGTTTGTGGAGAAGTCACTTACTTTAGGGCATAGATGGTGTTGTGTGTGTGTGTGTGTGTTGTAAACACACATTCAGATTAGTAACTCACGCTCTCTTTGCAGCATTGAACTGCTCCTGTTACCGGACCTTAGCGTGCACAGGCAGGAGGACAGCACTCACCCCAGAGATAAGTCTCTCTTTGGCTTGCATTTGACTCATTTGGTACAATGTGCATGATGAACATGTTGTCTCTGATTGAGTATGTGTTATTGTCAATAGTTGTTTTTTGTATTTTGACTACTTTCCCTTGCCAATCCAACTCCCCTCTCCTGCCACTCTTTCCGGTTATCCTGAATACCAATGCCTGTCCAAACAACATATCCCTGACCCTCCTTCCCCGCCGGGGTCTTACAGGCCTGTGTAAGTTTGACCTTGCAGGCGCCCAGACCACAGAGGGGGTGGTTGGTTCGTGCCACTCAAGTGCCTGGACACCAGAGCTGTGACACTACCCATCAGTCGTTGCATCCTCATTGTATGTTAGGTACCAAAAATGGTAACCATCATGTTGGACCATTGTACTGTGCTACCTTGGTTGTTCTATCATTGTGCTTGGACATGTGCTTTGACATTTTCTGCTACTTCAAGTCATCTACTGGTGACTATTCCAGGGTTTTTTGGTGCATACAAGCTTTTTCCCTGGTTTGGGGGTTTGGCTCCTTGGAGTTCTCTGCGATTTGGTATTTTTACCAGTCAAGGTGGCCTCAGAGGGGGCTGGACCTTATTTACACGCAAGCTGGAACATGGAGACCAAGGGGTGGGGTGATCCTGTAGCCAGGTAGACTTGAAGGAAGAAGGCTACATACCCCAGACACAGTTGTTCAGAAGGTCATGGTGATGTGTAAATGAGGGAGGGCCTTTTGTTGTTGGACAGTTGGCTTGGGCTATAGTGTTTTGCGCACTCTGACATTGTAATTGTGGGGTACTATGTACATGATGTGTTCTGCTGGTCAATGCCTGTTCCTGTGTTGTCTTTACTTTTCAGGTGTCAAGGGATTGGTGTGGTTTGACATGCTTGGGTGTACACCTGGGCAATGTTCACATGTGATGTGTACAGGACACTGAGGGTCACTTGATTTCACATGCATATATTGAGTGCATGTCCCTACTGACACACACAGTTGTACAATGATCCACCACACGTACAACCACCCTCCCATGGCCACAGGTGTACACAGATTGCCTTCTCGGGCCCGCTGTGTCACTGCAGCGCATGATCGATGACCATTTGGGGATCCTGAACATGCGTCAATTGGTTATTTTCTTTCGTCAATTGGTTCTTTTTTTATTTGTCCTTTTCATGTGATGCTCAAGGTGTATCTGCAACACAATGGCTGCTCACTGTGCTGTGTGCTGAGCAGTGTGTTGCAGGAGACACAAAAAGCACAGGTGTAGGGATTTTGCCTTGCCCAATGTGCATGTGAACAGGCATTCAGTGTTGTGTTCATGCTACGACTGGTGGAAAGCATTTGTGTATGACTTGGTATGTGTGGGAGGTTGTTGGTCAGTCATTTCATCTGATTCCATGTCAGGCATCATTGTCTCAGGCCACTTTCCATTTATCACATGTCACTTCGTATCTTATTGGTCATGTGTTGGGATTTTGCTATTGCATGCCATGTCATGGTGTGGCAGACAAGGGTGATGTGGGTTGGGAGGGTTTGGGTGACATACCATGGATTGTCATGGCCTGTTTTGCGGGGGGGGGTGATACAAACCTTGCATGTGTTACTTTTGGTCACACAGGATTGGTTATGTTTAAGTAGCTAGGGATGCACACAATGTAGCACTTCCGTGGCAACATTCTCATGGTGGTAAGGTTGTGAATGTGGCCATAAACTGGGTCTGGGCTGCCTCACCACATGCCCTTTCCCCTCCCATGGGCAGTGCCTGTGCGTGTGGTTGGGGATGTGGGGCACCACCATGTACACCGGTACGTCCCGCCGTGTTGCAACATTGTGTAGGACACATGCTGCCACAATGATCCTGCACAATACTGGGGGTGCATATAGTAGCTGGCCACCAGAGCGGTCAAGGGAGCAGAAGCGTGACTTGAGCACTCCAAATGTGCGCTCCACTATGCCCCTGGTTGCAATATGGGCAGCATTGTATCTTACCTGGGGTGGTGTGGTGGGGTTCCGGATTGGCGTCATCATGTTGTTGCTCAGAGGGTAGGCACTGTCCCTGGGGAGGTGATAATGGTTGTAATTATTGGGGTTTGTGTATTTGTCTGTGTGTGACATGCATGCATGTGCACAGGCATTTGTACTCACCTAGGAGCCATGTGTCGCCATGCTGCCCAGCTTCCAGGGCCCGGCTCAGGGCGGACATTCTGTATATGAAACTGTCATGGGTAGACCCAGGGTAGTTTGCATAGACAGAGGTGATGATTCCCTTTGCATTGCATACAACCTGCATGTTGATGGAATGCCAGTGCTTGCAGTTTCGATAGATGTGCTCAGTGGCCCTAGGTTTATGCAGGGCCACATGGGTGCTATCTATGGCACCAATCACTTTGGGGAAGTGTGCCACCCTGTAAAAGTCCTGGACCATGGCCTGCCTTTCTGCGGTTGTTCTGGGCATGTATATGTGCCTGCGGACTGAGGGGCGCACAGTCATGATTGCCAACACCTGGTGTAGGCAGCGTGACTGCGTGGCCTGTGAGACCCTCCCCACTATGGCAGTTGTCTGCTGAAATGACCCAGTGGCCAAAAAATGCAGGACATTGAGCACCTTCTCCAAGGGGCTCAATGCTTGGGAGCACAGGGTGGGGGCTGTAAGGTCATCTTCCCACTCCCTGACCAGGTCTAGGATGATACGAGGTGGAAACCTATACCTGCCATAGACCTGGTCGTCAGGCATCCCAAGAAGGCTAGTCCGGGGAAAATAAAGGTGGGCCCTTGCTATTCTCCTCCTCCTGCGGTGTCCCACGATCAGTGCTGTGACAAATGGGGCATTCATCGTAGTTGTATATACGTGTTGGTTGTTTGCGCGCACTTTTATACTGTGCGCGGGGACGCTTCCGCCTGCCTTCGTGTGGCGGACGTGTTGACGCCTATGCACATCTTTTAGCGTGCGCGGGTTACCCGTATTCGATTCCATGAATACGTGTTGTTGTCAGGTTGACATATCCTTATATACTCTGGGTCAGGTGATACATACATACATTGGTCAGGTGTTGCATTCATTGACATTACATACATTGACATATTTTCACATACATTGGGTCAGGTGTGACACATATATAGTATGGAAGGGTTTGGGTGAGTTATGGGTTTTTATTTTGAAATAGACAATTTGGCCTTAACCTTAATTGCAGACTATGGAAAATGCCCCAAGCCAAGATGGAAGTTCTCAGCCTAAGTTCTGATTGGCTGGTGATTGTTTATAGAGAGGACAGTGAACATTCTAAACTGCCTTTCATCGTCGTAGCCCAGCTGAGAGGACGTGTGCTAAGCTGCTCCTGCTTAACTTGATCTAGGGCTTCAAGTTTCAAGCGGTCGAGCGGCTTCTTTGAGAAAATAACAGGAATTGAGTTTGGAGTTGTTTGGGAAACAGGACAGGAGTGCGAAAATTTCATTTTCCTGAGAGAAGAACTTATTCAAGACTCTTTCAAGAGATAAGTGCCTTTAAATTATTTCAAAGTGGAAGATTACTTTAGTTCTGAACTCGCTTTCTACTAATTTTTTGTAAAAAGGTTAAATTGTGTTTAAAGGTTCAAGAGCGCGAACACAATCTTCCTACGAACACATAAACTGAAGCGCGAGCACATGTTTTCATAAGCTACGTGACTTTTCAAAGCTAGCGCATGTTCGAGTCGTTAATAAGCTTCAGCGCGTGTGTGTATTAGCGCAATCGTGAACTTTGAGCTACGTGGAACTAACCGCGTGTGCGCGAGAATATTGTTACGTGGATTCTACTGCGTGTGTGCGAGAACATTGCTACTTGAATTAACCGTGCGTGCGCGAGTATATTGCTACGTGGATTCTACTGCGCGTGTGCATGAACATTGCTACGTGAACTAACCGCGTGTGCGCGAGTATATTGCTACGTGGATTCTACTGCACATGTGCAAGAACATTGCTACGTGAAACTAAAGCGCGTGTGCAAGTTTTTTCTACGTGGGACTTTTGCGCGTGTGCGTGTTTTCCACATCTTGGATTAGCAGCGTGTGTGCGTGTTTTTTTGCGACTTGGATTTAGCGCTTGTGCGTGAATTTCGCCACATGAATTTTTCATCGCAAGTTTCAAGTTCTTCAGTTTTTAAAGACTATCTTTACATTAAAAAAAAAGAAGAAACTACAAAATTGGTTTTCATTGGAACTTCCTTTACTTCATAGAAAACTTTAAGACTTTGTTTAAGTAAATAGAAGAATAAGAAGTTACATGAAAAGACTTCTAATGCATTCAAGGACCTAACAAAGAAGGCAGAATGATCATTGCGTTTCATGGCAACTAGTAAGGAAGTCTATTCTACTAAATCACTTCTCTGGGCATTTTGAAGAGAAGTACCAGGTATGGTCTTTACAACTTTTTAGTAAAGGATGTAGTATTTTAAGGTCAGTGACTCAATGAGAAATTGAGGTGTTTTTATATGCTTATGTTTCAACTACAGGTGATGAACCAGCTAGTCGATAGCTTCCAGCCTGGAGTTTGTTAATTTGTCCCTTCCCCCTTTCCACTTGAAGTGTGACAAACTGAGCAGTAATTTGTCCAGAGCTCTGAGTGCTACATTTTAGGTGGATTGTCGGGGGTTCAGCGGCTTCCGCAGACGCAAGACCAGAATCTCAGCCTGACAGTTTGAAAGGCCTATAAAATTAGGCTGCCTGAGCTGTTATGAACCCCGACGAGACAACCATGGAGGCTTTGGGAGAAATGGTTAGAGAAATACGAGAAGAGTTACGGGTAGCTCATCAGGAATATTCAAATCTTAGTCTAAGAATGGATGAGTTAAACTTAAAGGTAACTCAAAGGCTTGATTTAGAAGTTAGAAGAGAAGTTGAAGTTTTGGGGGTTGCTGGGTCTCCTCCTGAGTTGGTGAGAGTGGGGGAAGAACAAGAACCTAGACTTCCAAGAAGAGTGGAGGGGGTGGGGGATTTAGGAACTTTAGTTATGCCTGTTCCTTTGGCCGCCCCAAGTGCTTTTTGGGAGATTCTAAAAAGTTTCAAATATTCCAGACACAGTGTGAATTGCATTTCTTAAGTCGTCCTGAGTTATTCTCCATGGATGCTTCAAAGGTAACATTTACTTTATCCTATTTATCTGGAGAAGCTTCTGCGTGGGGAAGTCTTTTGGTGACTCAAAACAGTTTGGCGTTGAATAATTATTTTCTTTTCCTGACCGAATTTAAGAAAATGTTTGATAAGAGACAGGTATCTTTAGAGGTTGATGGAGAACTACTGTAGCTTCGTCAGGGAGGGAAGGAGTTGATTTCTTATATCACCCAATTTAGATCTCTAATTCTTGAGAGTAGGTGGCCAGAGGAAAAAAGGGCTTCTTTATTTTATAGAGGCTTAAAGGATGAATTAAAAGATGCTCTTGCTGGAGTTTTGGATCGTCCAACTACTTTAGATGCTCTGATTGATTTAGTTGTTCAGTTATATTTTCGTCTAACTGAAAGACGTCTAGAGTGTAGATGCTCTCAGGGAGATGTAAGGTTTCAGGGAAGGATGGAGAGGTCAAAGGTTGAGATGGTGAACAGAGAAGTGAAGTCAAAAGGGAATGATCAGTTGAGTCGGGTGAGGGGTCCATTGTCCAAACAAGAGAAGGCTAGAAGAAGGGAGAATAATTTATGCCTATACTGCGGTAGGAGTGGCCATTTTCTTGGAAACTGTCCTTTTACTCACAAGAAGATCTTCAGTTCTTCAGGCAGAATGCAACAAGTGGCTAACACTATATAGACAGCTGTTCCTCACATAACTATGAACGTATCCATGATGTTTGAAAAAGTAATTTTAGGTTCTGGTCCAATTATAATTGATTCGGGGGCTACAGGAAATTTTATGGACAGGAGATTGGCAAAGACTCTAGGTGTACCCTTGGTGGCAAAGAAGGAAGTGGAGCAGGTCAGAGCAGTTGACGGGACATATCTTTCTTCAGGTCTGATCTCTCATACTATAGTGTTATTTGTGATGGAGTTGACTGGAGGTCATAAGGAAAATATCTCTTTTGAGTTAATTGATGCTCCAATCTTGAAAATCATTTTGGGTATGCCCTGGCCTACTCTTCATAATCCTAGAATAGATTGGGGTGCAAGAATTGTAGCCTTAGAATCAACCTTTTGTCAGGAATATTGTTTCTCAGGAAAAGGTCCTGAAGAGGAAGAAAGAGTTGTGAATTCAGTTTCATCTTTGCTTGCAGAGAGAGGGGCAATAGGTTTTGACATTGGAGCAGTGTTGGGTGAACTTCATACTTGTTATCAGGATTTTTGGGATGTATTCGATGAAAAGGAAGCTGGAGAGTTGCCTCCTCATAGGTCCTTTGATTGTAAGATTGACTTGAAGCCTGGAGCTATTTTTCCTAGCAGTAGAGTTTATGCTTTAACTGAAAAAGAGAATGATTATTTGAAAGAATATTTAAAGGAAAATTTGGCTACGGGATTTATCCTGCATTCTCAATCGCCGGCAGCTTCGCCATTGTTCTTTGTGCCTAAATCAGATGGTTCTCTTAGAACTTGTATAGACTATAGGGCAGTAAATAGAGTGACTTTGAAAAATCGGTATCCTCTCCCTCTCATCTCAGAAATGTTAAATCAGATTCAAGGTGCCACTATTTTTTCGAAGTTGGATGTACGTGGAGCTTACCATCTTGTACGAGTCCAAGAGGGAGATGAGTGGAAAACGGCATTTAAGACCAGATTTGGACTATATGACTACCAAGTGATGCCTTTTGATCTCTGCAATGCCCCAGCGGCTTTTCAATTTTTTTTATCGGTGAGGTTCTTAGGGAATATCTTGATATCTTTGTTATCGTTTATATTGACGATATTTTGATTTTTTCTCAGAATTTAGAGAAACATAAAATTCATGTTCGACAGGTCTTATGGAAATTAAGAGAGAATAATCTTTATGCTAAATTGGAGAGGAGTCAGTTCCATACTGATTCAGTTGTATTTTTAGGTTTTGTGATCACCCCAAGTGGTTTGGAAATGAATCCCAAAAAGGTGCAGGCGGTTCGAGATTGGCCAACTCCAACTAAGGTGAATGAGATCCAGATTTTTTGGGGATTTGCACATTTTTACCCAAGATTCATTGAGGGCTTCTCCAGTTTAGTAGCTCCAATTACATGGCTTTTGAAGAAAGGAGTTCCTTTTATTTGGGAGGCTAAGGCTGATGAGGCTTTCCAGATTTTGAAGGAGAGATTTGTTACCAGTCCGATCTTGATTCATCTAGATACATCCCAACCATTTTTTGTTGAGGCGGATGCTTCCAATGTGGCAATGGGAGCAGTGTTGTCACAGAGACATAATGTGACAGGGCAATTACATCCGGTGGCCTATTTCTCTAAGAGGTTTTCACCAGCGGAGGAAAATTACACCATTTCAGACTGAGAGCTTCTTGCTATTAAAGCTGCGATTGAGGAATGGCGACATTTCCTTAAAGGAGCACGTCACACCGTGACAGTATTAACTGACCATCGAAATTTACTTTTTCTGAAGACAGCAAGAACTTTGACGCCTCGTCAACTCAGGTGGTCATTATTTTTTGCAGATTATGATTTTGTAGTGACTTCTAAGCCAGGAAATCAAAATAAAAAGGCAGATGCTTTGTCACGGCAGTTTCCAGAAAGTGAAGTGAAGTCGGTCAGTGAGCCAATTCCGTTTATCGCTCCAGAACGTTTTGTTCTTGCTGGTATTGAAAAAGAGAGTGAAATTTTCAAGAAGGTACGGGAATGCTTCACTGAGACGCAACTAGAAAATTGGGCTCGTTTGGATCCAGCTCGCAAGATTAAAGATAGTTTGCCTTATCTTGATAACAGGCTCTATTTACCATGTGTAGATCTTAGAGAAAAGATTTTGAAGGAGTGTCATGAATCTGTTTTGGCAGGACATCCTGGGTATGGAAAGACTTTGGAGTTGGTCAGAAGAAATTTTTGGTGGGATAAGATTCGACAAGATACTTAATTTTGTTAAGACCTGTGAGGTTTGTGCAAGATCAAAGAACCTCGTCGGAAAGCCTTCTGGGTTATTGGAACCATTACCTGTTCAACTGCTTCCTTGGTACTCAGTGTCCTTGGATTTCATCATGGATCTTCCGCAAGATAAAGGGTGTACATCGGTGTTGGTTGTAGTTGATTTGCTCACTAAAGAAGCACATTTTATTCTGATGGAGGGAGAGGTTATCGCAGATAGTTTAGCTCACAGTTTCTTGCAAGAAGTTGTTAGGCTACATGGAATTCCCAGTCAGGTCATCACGGACAGAGGGTCTCAATTTATTTCCAAATTTTGGAGGGCATTTTGTAAGAGGTTGGGAGTTGAGGTATGTCTATCATAAGGTTACCATCCCGAAACTAATGGTCAGGTGGAAAGGATAAATGAAGAGTTGGAGAAGTATTTGAGGTGCTATCTGCAGACAGGTGAAGAGTGGGTAGATTTGTTGTGGGTTGCAGAATTCGCATATAACTGTAGTAAAGATTCCACGT
This sequence comes from Ambystoma mexicanum, assembly GCF_040938575.1. NCBI lineage: Eukaryota > Metazoa > Chordata > Amphibia > Caudata > Ambystomatidae > Ambystoma > Ambystoma mexicanum. Next base: position 1,101,861,016 of record NC_090933.1, read on the forward strand.
CTATGTCCCCTTTTTATTTAGGGCAAGGTTTTCATCCTCGTTTCTTAAGTATTGAGGTAAATAGTGATTCAGGAAACCCTGAGGTGGAAAAAAGACTAGAATTTATGAAAAGAAACTTGGAGAAGGCTAAAGGGGTGTTGGTGGAAAGTAAGCAAAAATACAAAAGGTTTGCTGATCTTAAAAGGAAGACAAGTCCTCAGTATATTAAGGGAGATTTGGTGTGGTTATCAACCAATTTTTTGGGAATTAAAGGAAGAAATAAGTTTTGCCCTCGTTTTGTAGGACCGTTTGTTGTTGAAAAGGTGATAAATCCTGTGGCAGTTCGTCTTAGGTTACCAAGACATATGAAAACTCATCCAACCTTTCATGTCAGTTTGTTAAAACCTGTGGTTAAAGGAACTAGATTAACACCTTCTCCTTTGGCAGTTGTGGTTGAGGAACATGCTTCAGAAGAATTTTTGGTTAAGAGAATTTTGGATTCTAGAAGATTGAGAGGAAAGTTGCAGTATCTTGTTGATTGGGAGGGTTTTGGACCGGTGGAGTGCACTTCGGAAGAAGCAAGTGATGTGCATGCTCCTCGTTCGGTTGAAAGATTCCATAAGAAATGTCCTTTTAAAAGTGGCCCAGGGACTGGGCTTTATGAGGGGGGTACTGTCAGGTTGACATATCCTTATATACTCTGGGTCAGGTGTTACAGACATACATTGGTCAAGTGTTGCATACATTGACATTACATACATTGACATATTTTCACATACATTGGGTCAGGTGTGACACATATATAGTATGGAAGGGTTTGGGTGAGTTATGATGGGTTTTTATTTTGAAACAGACAATTTGGCCTTAACCTTAATTGCAGACTATGGAAAATGCCCCAAGCCAAGATGGAAGTTCTGATTGGCTGGTGATTGTTTATAAAGAGGACAGTGAACATTCTAAACTGCCTTTCATCGTCGTAGCCCAGCTGAGAGGAAGTGTGCTAAGCTGCTCCTGCTTAACTTGATCAGGGGCTTCAAGTTTCAAGCGGTCGAGCGGCTTCTTTGAGAAAATAACAGGAATTGAGTTTGGAGTTGTTTGGGAAACAGGACAGGAATGCGAAAATTCCATTTTCCTGAGAGAAGAACTTATTCAAGACTCTTTCAAGAGATAAGTGCCTTTAAATTATTTCAAAGTGGAAGATTACTTTAGTTCTGAACTCGCTTTCTACTAATTGTTTGTAAAAAGGTTGAATTATGTTTAAAGGTTCAAGAACGCAAACACTATCTTCTTACGAACGCATAAACTGAAGTGCGAGCACATGCTTTCATAAGCTACGTGACTTTTCAAAGCTAGCGCCTGTTCAAGTCGTCAATAAGCTTCAGCGCATGTGTGTGTTAGCGCAAGCGTGAACTTTGAGCTACGTGGAACTAACCGCGTGTGCGTGAGTATATTGCTACGTGGATTCTACTGCGGGTGTGCGGGAACATTGCTACGTGAATTAACCGTGTGTGCGCGAGTATATTGCTACGTGAATGAACCGCGCCTGCGTGAGTATATTGCTACATGGATTCTTATGCGCGTGTGCTGAACATCGCTACGTGAATCAAACCGCGTGTGCGCGAGTATATCGCTATGCGGATTCTACTGCCAGTGTGCGTGAACATTGCTACGTGAACTAACCGCGTGTGCGCGAGTATATTGCTACGTGGATTCTACTGCGCGTGTGCGAGAACATTGCTAAGTGAAACTAAAGCACGTGCGCGTGTTTTTTCTACCTGGGACCTTAGCTCGTGTGCATGTTTTCCGCATCTTGGATTAGTAGCGCGTGTGCGTGTTTTTTCACGACTTGGATTTAGCGGTTGTGCGTGAATTTCGCCATGTGAATTTTTCATCGCAAGTTTCATGTTCATTTTTTAAACACTATCTTTACATTAAAAAAAAAAAAAGAAGAAACTACAAAATTGGTTTTCATTAGAACTTCCTTTACTTCATAGAAAACTTTAAGACTTAGTTTAAATAAATAGAAGAATAAGAAGTTACAGGAAAGACTTCTAATGCATTCAAGGACCTAACAAAGAAGGCAGAATGATCATTGAGTTTCATGGCAACTAGTAAGGAAGTCTATTCTACTAAATCACTTCTCTGGGCATTTTGAAGAGAAGTACCAGGTATGGTCTTTACAACTTTTTAGAAAAGGATATGGTATTTTAAGGTCAGTGACTCAATGAGAAATTGAGGTGTATTTATATGCTTATGTCTCAACTACAGGTGCTGAACCAGCTAGTCGATAGCTTCCAGCCTGGAGTTTGTTAATTTGTCTCTTTCCCCCTTTCCACTTGAAGTGTGGCAAATTGAGCAGTAATTTGTCCAGAGCTCTGAGTGCTATATTTTAGGTGGATTGTCGGAGGTTCAGCAGCTTCCGCAGACGCAAGACCAGAATCTCAGCCTGACTGTTTTTCACGTGCGTGTGGGCATTCCGTGTATTTCCCTGCAGTACTTCATCAGTTACGCCTTCTTTTTCACGCGTTGTTCCCCATTCCGCGTGTTACGCCCCGTGTCCCGCCCGCTTTTTGGTGTGCGCGCCGACCTTGTGCGCTTTCCCTGTGTGCGTTGCGCCAGACGTTCGTGATGTTGCAATGACGTGTGCGCCTGTGTGCGCCACACACGGGTTTGGTGCACCACCCGAGGACAACACGTGCAGGGACTTCCATGTATCGCACGCATGCACCTGTGCCTATTTATTCACGCTTGCGCCAAGATTTTCAGCGCACAATTGTTCCATGAAACGGCCCCTAAAACTGATGTCACTTCCCTGGGTCCATTCTGCTTACAGGGAGACGGCGACATCCACAGCCTGACCTATCCTTTCTTAGAGGTATGTCCAGGTTACTTCTTCACACATAGTAAAAATCCTCTGATGTCATCCTGCTTATAAAAGGAGGAGACATAGAGGGAGTCAGGACATTCAAAAATCCGACATTCAAAAATCCGACATTCAAAAATCAACATCCAGACATCCAGACATTCAAAATTCACCCTGCAATACTCCAGACTCCAGAGCCAGGCCAGAGCCAGCTGATCCAGATCCAGGCAGTACCTCCTATCCAGGCAGAACCACTATCCATAACTAAACCCTACAAAAATCCCCATAATTCAGGGAGAAATGGGGAAAGGCTGCTGACCCTTTGGGAGAATCCAGTGACCCGACCTGTCATTGCCCAGCTGATGCACCCCGCTGTCCACTGGAACCAGACCCTGTTTGCCCCATTGTGTTCCTAGAGGCGAGCCTAGCCTCTGCGCAGTGACCATATCCTTGTTCCGCTATCCAGAGACCCGGTTATCTGTCCAAACTACCCAATTCAAGTGTATTTTGTAAGTATTTCCCTTCCCCAGTAACCAAAAAGCTGCATCCATTGCTGTGTTACCTTGCATTCCGTCCAACCCTATAAAAAATCCTATAAATACCCTAGTAAATTTTTAAACTGTCAGAATCCTCTGTTTGTTCTGTCCTTAGAAGAATCCGTGTTAGTCTCCACGTGTTAGCGCAATTCTTTTGAAATCATTTGATTCTGTTGTGTAAGTCCTTAGTACTATTTTGAATAAATACATTAATTTCCCATAGAGATGAAGGCAGCCTGAATAGGTTAACCTTGCAAATTAACCTCCTTGCGTACCGTGTCTTTCTTTAATAATTTAGTACTAAAATATAGTTGCCGTAGAGCCAATCATTTTGCTAACAAAACAGAGTTTGCCCGTGAAAGTGTTTCCTTTTAAAAATCTGATTTTTGTTTCCCATTAAGAATCCCTTACTGTCACCCATGAAGAGTCACCCTTCCACTTTAGTATCATACCTGTTATGTGCCTTTGTACTGTAAGAGGATTCAATTCAACACTACAGCTAATTCAATGCCTAGTCTGGGATACTGAATGGAAACCCTTATTGATATATCTTTATGTCCAGTTCATGCGTTCTGGATGACTACCCCTATATAACACCCCTCTCTTGGAATCCCCCTGACCCCACTGAGCCAAGAAGTAGTTCTGTTTTGCAAGTTAAAAGGTTTATTTGAGAATGTAAACAATATATATATATCACACTTTATAATAAATTAATAATTGAATATCACACTTAATCTGATATGATAAAGATTAACAACGGAGAATCTGGCACTAGCACACTTCTTTATAATCACTAAGGAGTTGACATGAAATGGATAAGGTAGCACACTGGTAAATAGGGACAGAAGAATAATGTGGTAGAGAATGCTTTATAGGGTTCAAGGAAATGCAAGGTTGAATGAATGAAATGCAGTATAGAAGATAAACTGATATGGTTTCACAAAAGACAAGGTAATCACTTTCCCTTTGTGGCAATTCACCCCCCCTATACAATGTAAGGAGATGGAAGGAAGAGCACACAGTTCAGGTATACAATCACAATGTAATACAGAGTTCCAGTTTCCCAGCAAGCTTAGAGGAGAATAGATATGAGTTTTACACAGGCTCAAAATGCTTTAAAATGTGATAGCAATATATTGGAAAATGTGCTAAAATGATTTTAATTCCCTCTGGAGGTTCAGGTTGAGGATTAGTTGGTTTAAATAAGTTCAGGCTTACTTTAGCAATGTTCTAGGAATGATTGGCAGGTTAAACGAATTTTTGGCAAATGAAAGCAAGGAAGCTGCTGTTTTCACACGTGGAGAAATTTGCAAATCGCGGTTCTAGGTTCGTTGGAAAGCCAAGATTCCCAGCTTTCAGAGGAAAGTTACTGCAAGTCTCTAAGGCAAACGGTCACGGAGATATGAGCGATATGGTAAAGGTCGTTTTTCAGATTTGAAATTTTAAAAGTTCAAAGTGACAAGTTACAGCTAGCAACTAGAAATGACAGGTGACAGCTTTGCAAATGACAGGTGACAGTTAGGAGACAGTTCTGGTTAGATTAAAATAGATTGAATTATATTATTTTAACTAAGAGATTGGTTCTGCACAGTTCTGCTAGGTACTCACAATATATTTTTGAAATAAATGGGCCTCGCCACGGATCTGGTCAACAGGTTTTCTTCACTCGCCATGGACGGTTTCTGCGCACAGCGTCTGGGTCAGCTCTCTAGTTCTGCGAACAGCGGTCTGGGTCAGCTCTGCTCTGCCTCTGGTTCTGGATACTGCTCTGCTTTCTCTGGGTACAGCACTGCTTCTGGATCTTTCTGCACAGCTTTCTCTGGACCCAGCGCTGATCTGCACGGCTCCTGGATGCTGCTATCGCTGTTAGGTTTGCTGGATGCTGAGGCCCACTGAGAAGAGTTCTCAGTTTGTGGGTTTAGGCCCTTGCTTTGAGTTCTGAATCAAGTTCTTTGGAGTTTTAAAGTCTAAGTGTTGAATCTAGTATCTTCTGGGTGTTGTGTGGTCCGGCAGAGCGCGTTGCAGCAAATGGAATTGAATGTCCCTATCTGTCCTGACTGTCTGCTTTTATGTGTTTTGAAAGTGGGTGGAGAGGCTAGCTTCCTAGGCCCTACCCCTCTCCACATGTCAATGGCCACTTCCTCCTCTTCCCCTTGATTGGGGGAATGAAATGAAGTGTCATCATGATGAGGTCTGTTTATGATACAGAGAACCCACCCCTGTCAACTTTACACACAATCTGTATTTGACCTAAAGACATATTTTCACAGGTACACAGTTGTTTAAAATTACATGCACCCATCACATATCACATGAGGTATCCCCTGTTCCAACTCTGCTCTTCCTGGGGGCTTGCGTTCAAAAATGGCAATATTTTGTGCTTTTTAGTGGTTTTGCAACATCGGATTTTTCTCCAGATTTGTACACATGTACACGGCCTGTCCCTACATACTCCAGTAAATTACCATGTCCCTAGCTTAAACACAGAGTCTGTAGTATACATAAATAGCAGGGTTTTGCCCCAGAACATCACACAAATTGGAGTTTGGGCTTGAATTGAAGGTACATTTTTTAAATGAAGGTTCTCAAAGGTATACATTCCTGTCATTTGATTACAAAGAGTTATCAGTGTTTCTGTAAAATATATATTTTGCTTTCAATTCAGTTCTCAGAGTGTTGGAGTCCGCCTCCAAGACTTGGGTGGGTCAGTCACATGTGTCTTCTGGCAGGCAGGCCTTTGTTGACAGGAAACAGTCAAAATCAACATATCCTATTCAATTGCAAGAGCCTATTGTGTGGTCTCCAGGAGGCTCCCAGCCAGTCTGCCTTTTATCAATCAAGAGGTCATGTGAGATTCTAACTCCTGGTGTGAATCTCTGGAGGTGAGAGGGTTTCCCAGGCTTCAGGCCTCTGGGAACAGCAGGTGGCTAATTTTTAATTAAAATGCAGCCTTTGAAGTCAGCTGAGTCAAATCCCTTTGTCAGCAACTGCACTCAGTTCTCCTGTCAGAGTTTAGACCGCTAGCGCCGCCTTGAGGATTTTGTTGGTACTGCATGCAATTTTGGGATCTTTCTTGGATTAATGCATTCCAAACAGGAATGGTTCTTACATGGTAGTAAATAATCCTTGCTTAACATTGTTTTGATGGGGCTCCTTACAGTAAAATGGTTATGTGGAACCCCACAAAAGGGTTGAATCTTTAAAGTGGTCCAATGAGTCACGATTTCAGCAACTTTTTGACATCAGTAACAGTGGATTTTGTTAACAAAGATCTTTCTTTACACTGGTGGTTGGCAAGTTAGGTAACCATTTTGGTGTGCGCATAAACTGCGTGGTTCTCCTGGATTCTGGCGCACTTGTGGGCTTTTTGTCCATCTTGGATTTTCTAAGCCCACAGCACCAAATGTTGCAGCATGATAGCTCAAACGTGGGTCAGGACACCCAACAAATCCCCCCACGTGACTGCCATTTGAATTTGAGTCGATGGGGAGTCGGGTGCACAAGGGTTTTGACCCACGCACTGGTCTGTCCGCATAATCTTCTTCCAATTCTGCAAATGGCACAGTTCAGCATCTTTTCCTCCATCCGGTACTGATCGATCGGTTCTCCTCGCCGGTCCTGATGGGAATATTGGGCGGTACCCTGGGCCCCTCGCGTCTCTGCTCCCGGTCTCCGGATCGTCCTCCCTGGCCAGTCTCAAGGTTTTCTTTCTCCTAGGACGACAAAGGAAGAGCGGCAATACCTATTCATAGACATTTTTCCCCCACCATTGATATAGTGGGGTGGCATATAAATTTATAGTCAAAACATATGAACATGCACATTTCTTTTTGCATTCAAAAACGAAAACACCCACATTGAGAAACTCAGAATTTGATAGGCGATATGTAGGATATTTTAAGTTAGAACTGAATTAATCTGAGACAGTACCCTCTAGGATTCCAGAGGATTCCTCCAGTTGTTGCAGAGTGTGCCTGGGATGGCAACACTTCAACTGGTTTATGTGGACCCACTTGTCTTCCCCCTCTGCCAAACCGCCTTTGAGGATGCGGATCTTGTAGGCCACAGGGGAGATTTTGTCTATAATCTCACAGGGTCCCTTCCATGTAGGCAAACATTTTCGCTGTTTGGCCTGGTTCCTTTGGAAATTGTATAGATAGACCCGGTCCCCCACCTGATATTCCTTCCTGGAAGTCTTCAGGTCATAGTGGGTCTCATGCTATCAGCTGATCTTTCTAGATTCTGCTGAGCATAAGCAAAAGCATGCTGAAGGTGTTTCCTTAAATTCTCCACATACTCATGAGTTGTGGAGGCATTTATCAGTGTCTGCTCTTGGGTCCTGTAGAGCAAATGCTGAGGAAGCACCATCTTGCGCCCAGTCATCAACTCAAATGGTGACATTTTGGTTGCAGATAAAGGGGTAGATCTGATGGCCATTAGGACCAGAGGTAATCGGATATCCCAACTTGGCCCAGAATCTGCCACAAACTTTTTTAAGATGCTCACAATGGTTCGGTTATATCTCTCTACTGCCCCAGAAGAAGCTGGCCGGTAAGCAATATGCAACTTCCTTTTGACCCCCAGTATCTCCCACATCTTTGTCATTACTTCACTGGTGAAGTGGCTACCCCTGTCTGACTCAATCCTTTGAGGTAGACCGAAACGGGAAAAGATGTGGTTAATCATCAGGGCAGCTGCAGTTTCTGCCTTGCAATTTGGGGCTGGGAGACATTCCACCCACTTGGTAAACAAGCATGTAACGGTCAACATGTACTTGTTTCCTCTAGACGAGCGAATCACAGGGCCTACAAAGTCGATTTGCAAATCTGACCATAGCAGTGTCATCCCCCGCTTTTGGAGAGGCGCGCGGTGTGTGAGGGACGTCGGCTGAAATTGCGCACACACAAGACACCCCTTCAAGTATTGGTCAAGGTCCTGCCCCATGTGTGGCCAGTATGCAACCTCTCTTAAGATTTCCAGTGTTGTGTGAAAACCCCTATGACCGGCGGTGGCCGCATCATGGGCGTGACTTAACATCAGGCTTCGGAATGAGGTAGGAACCACCCACTGATCGTGGCCAGCTTTGGATTTCCTTACCAGCAAACCGTCTTGGATTCGGAACATTTTTGGACATTTCATCAACACTCTTAGGTCCTCTTTCCCAATATAATCGTTATCCGTCAGGGGAAAGTTCTCAGGGTCCTCAAGGTTTTGGTAAAACTTACCAATAATTGGATCCCCCTTCTGAGCTGTAATCAAATCAGCATCAAGGGTCTCCTTACTCCATTGTGCAATTGAAAGATCATTGTGAGCATTTGTCTGGGACCTAGTGATAGCAGTGACCTGGATTTCCCCCAACAGGGACTCAATCTCAATTAGATCCCCTTGGATGGCCCCGGTTTTGGCCAGCTGATCAGCTAAGTCATTTCCAGTTTTGTCTGGTCCCTCTACTTTGGAATGACCCTTGATCTTTTTCCAATAGATGGTCATCTCATTCGAGGTGACCAGATCATCAATGTTTTGGATCAACTTCCCATGTTTCAAGGGTTTGTTGTTAGCACATAACATGCCTCTGGTTTTCCAATTAACCAGGTGCTCCACGAACCCGTTCCGTACATAATCCGAATCTGTGATTATGACCAGTTCGTGGAGTTGATGCTGGACAGCAGTGAGGATGGCCTGATGCACAGCCATCAATTCTGCCACCTGACTACTTCGGGGACCAATTTTGTATCCAGCGGAGGGTTCTGGGGACTCATTCACCCATGCATTCCCTACGCCGGCCACCAGTTCTTTCTCCCCGTCGTTGTCAACATGGTAAGAGCATCCATCCACATATACAGTGGGCATTCCCTCACACTTGTCTTCTTCAAAGACTTTGTGGGGGGAATTAAGGTATGCCTCCATGTTGTCCTTTATTTTTAGACTTTCGTCCCCGAGACAGTTTGCTCTGGCACAATCATGCAAGTCAGCCAGACCTTGCGCGAGGGGACTCTTCTTGTTTTGGCCATATCTGACCTCCACAGGAAAGCCTTGCATTGACAGAATCCAGGAAGTAATTCGGGAATTACTCACATTTCCGGCCCGGATTCTGTCACTTTGGAGATATTGCAGAGGCTGGTGTGGAGTCTCCACTATGATGTGTTCCCCCTGGATAAACGGGCGGTAATTCTTCAATGCCCACACCGTTGCCAGGAGTGCCTTCTCACAATCGTTGAATTTTTCCTCCACAGAGGATAAAGTTTTGCTCGCATAGGAGATTACTTTATTGACCTTGTCATGCTTTTGGTATAATACTGCCGTCAAGCACGTATTAGAGAACCCCGTCTCCAGGAAGAACTCCTTGTTTCTGACAGGGTAAGCTAGGCAGGGCACTTGTGAGAGGCTTCTTTTGAGTTGTTTTACCGCCTCGGCTTGTTCTGGACCCCATTCCCACTTGACCCCCCCCCTTCAGGAGATGAATCAGTGGTCTGGTGATCTCTGCGTAGCCCTCAATGAACTTTCTGCTGTAATTAGTCAGTCCAAGGAGGCTCCTTAGTTCCCGCAGAGTTGTGGGGTCTTTCAGTTTCTGAAGTGCTTCCACTTTCTTTTCCTGGGGACAGAGACCCTGAGGAGTAATCTCATGCCCCAAGAAATTAACACGGGTTCTACACCACTGTGCTTTCTGAAAGGAAAGTTTTGCTCCGGCGGCCCTCAACTGCGTCAGAACATAACGGATCTCCGCTATGTGTTCCTCCACAGATGAACTTTTGATGAGGACATCATCTACATAAGCCAGGTTACCCCTCGCACCCAGGTCGGGCATGGCCTTATGTAGGAAAATATTGAACTCATTACCGGAGTTAAGGTATCCGAAGGGAGTCCGGGTCCATGTATACTGCTGGCCCCCAAAGGTAAAAGCCAGCTTGTATTGGTCCTCCCTACTGACCGGCACGGTCCAGTATCCATTGGTCAGGTCTATTGCAGTGAATACCTGTGATCTGGGCCAGCCCTTGGTCAATGTTGGGCAGAGGCCATCGGGAAGTATGGACCCATTTGTTGAGCTCCCTGAGGTCGGCGCAGAGTCTCCACTGGCCGTTTGGCTTCAATATTCCCAGCACCGGATTATTGAAGGTGCTGTGGACTGGACAGATTATTCCCCGGGACTCAAGGTTCTTAATTATTTCAGTAAGGGACTCCATTGATGCGAGAGGCAAGCGATATTGCTTCACAAACACAGGAGTCATGCCAGGGTCCGTGGGGATTGTTGGTGTGTGGATGTCAGTGCGACCACAGTCATATGAGTCTACCGCAAAGAGATCTTGGAAATCCAAGAAAACTTGTTTCAACTTTTGCTTTTGTTCCAGAGTCACACAGGCATCAGCTAGGTTGACTCTCTCTTCCACCATCTGCCTGAAGCCTGGAAAGACTTCTGGTTTGGCTATCTCCGCGGCCTCCTCCAGCTGGGTGGAGAAGTCCCTGGTCAGAGTGCTGATTTGGACCAGAGGCTTCAGGTGGGAAAGGCAGCCCTCATGGACCTGGAAAATCACCTCATCCCTCCTGAAGTCACAAGTCACATCTTCCTTACCATAGGGGCAGGAAGTGTACACCAGGAAGTTCCCCCCATGCCGGGTACAAATCCTGTCTGGTGTTGTATTGTCCTCACTGTCACTGTCAACGCAGTCCTTGGGGATTGGCCCTAACAGTTCATTACCTAAATCAATGGAAAAATGTCGGTCATCAACCGCCATTCGAATAATGGTGCCTGCGGCTAGAGTAATACTCTTTAAGTCGCTGTTATCCACCTCTATTAGAATGGTGTCATGTTCTATGTTGACTAATGGTGTTGGGTTTACCCCTACCCCTTGCTGTTGGAGAGAAGCATTTAGATGTATGTAAGCATCAGGGTTTTGCAAATATTGTCCTCTTTTAGCTTTCACTTCCAGGGAGAATTGTCGGGTCCTTTCTGGGATGGTGACTTCCTCTTTGATCTGAATTTCAACTGCATAAGGTAGCAATTGAGCTGACCTAAATGCTTTTTCTGGATCATCAAAGCCCATGGGATTATCCGCTAATCGGGACCAAGCTTTGAAGTTTATTAGGTCCAAACTAATGGCAAAGCGATTGAGAATGTCACTGCCTAAGTAAAAGGCGGCAGTGACGTCTCGCACGACCCAACAATTATGGACTATGCTCTTGTTGCCAATGGAGATTTTGAACATACACCTGCTTGGCAGGAGATGTTTGGAATTAGGCGCTTCCAGGTCCATTTCCCATTTGTCTATCAGTTTGAATGTGGGAATGGCTGGATCTTTTGGGAGTTGGCGAAACATGGCTTCGCTGATGAAGCTCTTACCGTTGTTCACACACACTCGAGCGAGAACAGAGTCCTTCCCATCATTTAACTGAACAGGGATGAACAACTGCTCTCTAGTTTTCTGAATATCAGCCAGGCTCTGAGCTGATTTCACATCTTTCTGGACTATAGGAGTGGGAGTTTCTGACTGTGGATTAGTAAAGAATTTCAGGGTGTTTCCTTCCAGTGTGGAATACCACCTTAAACTGGAAGGAAGGTTGATTTTCAGAAATAGAGAGGACCCCCCATCACCAGTCTGTTGTCCTACTGCTATTACTGTCACGTCTGGAATTTGGTTGTTCTGGAAGTGAAATTCTACTTGGTCAGATTTTTGTTCAACCATGTGGCAGGTGCCGTTTAAACTAACATGGTTGACACTCTGTTTTAATTTTATTGGTTGGTTAGTCTGGGTCCAGAGGATCTTGTTTACGCAATCTATTAAGGGTGGCAACCTCCTCAGGAGGTCATTCCCCAGTAAACAAGGAGTGCCCTCTGGAGTCACTACTATGACCGGGTGTTTCACCTTGTGTCGCCCGATCTTAATGTCCAAGTCTGCAGTTCCCTCAACGGGAATTTCCTTCCCGTCAAAGTTCTGCAGTTGTCCAGGAAGAGAGGTGAGAGGAATTTGGTAATTCTCTCCCCTTCCTGCATTCAGTTCGTCAAAGGCCCTTCTGGACAGAAGGGTAGCTTGAGATCCAGTGTCCACCAGTGCCAAAATTGTACCCTGCCCCTGTACTTGTACCGGGGCATAGTATCTTCCCTCCTTTTCCTCAAAGGGGCACAGATAATGCACATTTTTGGACAACTGGTGGGCTAACTTTCTGGTTTTTGACATCGCTAGCGAAGAGATTTGGGCAGAATTCTGTGGAGAGCCTTGGGAATCTGAAAGAAAAAATTGGCAACTGGAGATCAGAGCCATTGTGGGTTCCCCTGGCTCCGGTTCCGGGCCGCCCCGCCTTTTTGGAGGCAGTCACCAGGATGGGTTTGAACCAGGGGATTTTCTCGCTGTTGGTTCTGGGATGAGATGGTGGGCGGCGGTAGCTCAGTCTCCACATCTCCCCAGTCTGGATTTGCATCCCTAGGGACCCATTTTTCTTTGGGAGGAGTTCCCCCCTCTCTGAAGGAGAAGATCCTTTTCCCAGGATCCTCTGAGGATCCCTCTCCCTCAAATTGGAAGATCTGTACCTCCTCCTCAAACTGAGTCTGTTTGGGTCTTTTGTTTCTCCTACCCCCCCTCTGCTCCTTAGGAGGCAGACTTTCAGGGGCAAGAGATTTTGTTTCCGGTTCCTGGGTTTCCAGGGGCTGTTTATAAGTGAGGAAGGAAGCTTCCTCCAAGGCTTTACACCCCCCTTCCCTTTGTGCCTCCTCCCTGGGAACCGGTGAGTTATCGGGGTGCTGCCCCCGTCATTGTTCTGGAGCACCAGGTCCAGAGTTGGGTGCGTTCTGCGCCGGCATGCCGATCTGAGGGTTCTGCTGAGCCCTCAGTATGTGACCCAGATCCCGCGCCATGTTTTGAACCTGGCGCTCTAACTGGGAAACCCGCTCAGGCTGATACGGGGCCCTGTTTTCTCCCCTGGGCTGATCCCGGGAAGGGTAGCTATCCCTTCTTTGGTAGTACCCCTGGTTGGGAAGATTTGGATACCCCTCCACCCTTGGCCTCCCCTCTCCCGGATTCGGTTGTCTGGGCTCAGGGAATTGGGGAAAGAAGGGTGGAGGATTTTGGGGCTGGAAGTTGGGTGGATACCTGGGGAAGAAGTTCTGCCCAGGGTTTGGTGAGTTTCTGCCCTCCTGTGCGAAGTTGGGAGGGAAGTTCTCTGGGTTAGGTGCTTTGCTGGATCCCCCCCCTTGGGCTGGAGGAGTCCACACAAAACCCAGGATGGGTCTGTTTCCCTTGTAACGGGGGCTTACATAATCAGGAGAGTGAGCGACCCCATTTGTGGGGCTGCCTCCCTGGCTCCCTGTCTGTGACTGGCCCGAAGACCTTCTGGGCCTAGCATTATTAGGTGCAGGTAGGTTTTTAGGCCCCCCCATCTCCAAATCTAAAACGGGGGTGACCTTTACCTCTGCCACTTTGGCAGCAGCAGGGGTGTTGTTGGCTTTGGGGTTTTTGGGCGCATTATTTTTATTTTCTATTGGATTCTGCACCTCATAGATACGGGTCGCCTGTTCAATGACCCAGTCTAAAGATCTTTTCTCGTGAAAATCCCTCACGAGCTGGGTCATTATGTATTTGGGCAAGGCATGGAAAAACGTATTAATAAATTCTCTGCTATCCGTGCGCACCCTTCTTGTGGTCTGTGCAAAAGCACGCTTTAACTCCTGCACAAATTCTTATGGGGCCTGATCCTCCCCACATTGTAAATTGTAGGCTGCCTTGCGAGCCTCTTGAGGATTTCTATGAGTAGAAAAATGTTTCAAGATGGCCGCCTTATAGGTGGACCATCTTAAATGATTTTGGTCCTCCAGCCCCGCAAAGAAACTGGAGTATTCCGGGGAGAAGGTCCACTTTACATATTGAATACAGCTTTGGCTGTCCTTCAAATGGAAAGTCTCCATCATTTGCTCAAACAACTCTAAGTGCTCCCAAACCGAATACTTGGCGTTCTTATGATAAGGCGTGATGACGCTCCTGATTGCCTTAATCTGCTTTAAGGGGTCCTTAAGCAAGGCCCTTTTTGTCTTACTGGCCCTTTTGGTCCGGGTAACCCTGGTCCATTCATCTTCTGACTCAGAGGCACTGCTCCCAGAGGTTCCCGTCTGTTCTTCCAGGTTTTCCCGGATTCTGCGAGCCTGGGAATGGCTGGCAGAATGCGGGGACCTGGTCTCCTGTGTCCTGTACCGCTCAGAGGAGTCTTCAGATCCCTCCTTGCTGCCAGGATTTGATGGGTACCCCCCCCACTGACCTAACTGGGCAGAGGGTTTCAGGATGCCCTTAATGGGCCTACTCTCCTGGGGTTCCCCATTAAATTGCACTGTGCTTGGGTGCCCATACCCGGATGCCCGCCCCTCCATTCCTGGGTGGTACTGGCTTATGAGCCCCATGCTTCTGGCTGGATAGTAATCTGCCATCCCTGTGGCCCAGTGCTCATGTGCGCCAGGGGACATGGGGATGGCAGAGTCCAGGGACTGAGAGAGATAAAGGCCTCTGGTACAAGGGCTCCTGAGGTTATGCTCAGGGGTTTCCCTTTCCCAGCGAACTTGGTCTCTATCCGCCCCTGCTCCCTGTTGCAATGCAAGAGCCTACGCCTTCAGTTCCTCAGTTAAGGCCTTACTAGACTCTATCAGTCTCTCCTGCATCGCTACCTGTTGTTGGAGCCTATCATTGTGCTGGCAGAGAGCCTCGTTTTCTCTCTGTGCCTCCTGATTGGTCCTGGAGTACTGGGCCAGTCTCTGCTGCAGGAGGGTTACCTCCTGAGCTGTGTCCCTATTGGCCTGCTCCTTTCTTGCTAGAGCATCCTCCACCCTCCTGGTGTGCTCTAACAAGATCTGGTGTTCTTTTTGGAGGTCACCCAGTCCCTGGTGGGCCAGGTGATTTTCTTCCATTTTTCTCCTTAAGTGGCAGACTTCCTGGCCTAAGGTGTCCCTTTCCTGACCAAGAGCTTGAATTTGTGACGCCAGGTCGTCCCTTTGCCTTTGGAAGGCACCAGCTTTCTGGCGCTCCTGATCAAACTCTGCCTGGGTATCCAGGTCTTTCAGGATCAGTTTATTGCTCTCCTCTTTCTCTCCGTCTAGTTGGATTTGCAGGGTGGCTACCTGCTCTGTGCATGCCCTGTTGAAATTGATCTGTTGCTCCAGCTTTTTCTGGCTCTGCAGTAGGGAGTCCAAACTGTCTTGGTGTTCCTTCTGCAAAGCCAGAATTCTGGTATCCTGGTCAGCCTTTTCCTGTTGCAGGATATCCATATCCTTCTTTATTTTAATGATGTGCTGTCTACTCTCATTTTCTGACTCGTGGCTCCCCTGCAGCCTCTGCTCAGAAGAGACCAGGTCAGATTGGACCTTCTCTAACGCCATCTGTCGCTTATTCGCCAGATCTTGGCTTTCAGTACATTTATCCTGCATGTCTCCCATATATAGGTACAGGTATGCCGCTATCCTAACCATCTTGTCTTGTTCATCCTTAGCTTTAGGAGCCATGTATAGTTCACTCAGGGCCACATGTAAGGGACCCTGATCTCTCCATATATCTGACCCTGTTTCAGTGACCTGTTGCGTGATGGCCTGCAACCAGACCATGCGGTCCTGGTGAGTCCACTCACCTCTCACAAATAACTTATGTAAGAAGTGCTCTCTGGCTATTTTCATGTCTACTAAGGTCGTCATTTTAGAGATTGGTCTCTGTCCTGACTTACAGAAGTTTGTATTTTATTTTTGCAAAACAGACCTTTTCCTTAGAGCGTTCCTTTGAGGAGTGCTTTACAGCGTAACACAGCGTGGTGATCCGACCGGATATGTGTATCTGGTCAGCTGGCACGCTGTATTAATCTACACAAGTGATAGATCTAATCCAAACTTCCCGCTCGAGCCCCCAATTTGTAAGAGGATTCAATTCAACACTACAGCTAAGTCAATGCCTAGTCTGGGATACTGAATGGAAACCCTTATTGATATATCTTTATGTCCAGTTCATGCGTTCTGGATGACTACCCCTATATAACACCCCTCTCTTGGAATCCCCCTGACCCCACTGAGCCAAGAAGTAGTTCTGTTTTGCAAGTTAAAAGGTTTATTTGAGAATTTAAACAATACATATATATCACACTTTATAATAAATTAATAATTGAATATCACACTTAATCTGATATGATAAAGATTAACAACGGAGAATCTGGCACTAGCACACTTCTTTATAATCACTAAGGAGTTGACATGAAATGGATAAGGTAGCACACTGGTAAATAGGGACAGAAGAATAATGTGGTAGAGAATGCTTTATAGGGTTCAAGGAAATGCAAGGTTGAATGAATGAAATGCAGTATAGAAGATAAACTGATATGGTTTCACAAAAGACAAGGTAATCACTTTCCCTTTTTGGCAATTCACCCCCCCTATACAATGTAAGGAGATGGAAGGAAGAGCACACAGTTCAGGTATACAATCACAATGTAATACAGAGTTCCAGTTTCCCAGCAAGCTTAGAGGAGAATAGATATGAGTTTTGCACAGGCTCAAAATGCTTTAAAATGTGATAGCAATATATTGGAAAATGTGCTAAAATGATTTTAATTCCCTCTGGAGGTTCAGGTTGAGGATTAGTTGGTTTAAATAAGTTCAGGCTTACTTTAGCAATGTTCTAGGAATGATTGGCAGGTTAAACGAATGTTTGGCAAATGAAAGCAAGGAAGCTGCTGTTTTCACACGTGGAGACATTTGCAAATCGCGGTAAAATAGGAATGCGGTTCTAGGTGCGTTGAAAAGCCAAGATTCCCAGCTTTCAGCTTTCAGAGGAAAGTTACTGCAAGTCTCTAAGACAAACGGTCACGGAGATATGAGCGATATGGTAAAGGTCGTTTTTCAGATTTGAAATTTTAAAAGTTCAAAGTGACAAGTTACAGCTAGCAACTAGAAATGACAGGTGACAGCTTTGCAAATGACAGGTGACAGTTAGGAGACAGTTCTGGTTAGATTAAAATAGATTGAATTATATTATTTTAACTAAGAGATTGGTTCTGCACAGTTCTGCTAGGTACTCGCAATATATTTTTGAAATAAATGGGCCTCGCCACGGATCTGGTCAACAGGTTTTCTTCACTCACCACGGACGGTTTCTGCACACAGCGTCTGGGTCAGCTCTCTAGTTCTGCTGCGAACAGCGGTCTGGGTCAGCTCTGCTCTGCCTCTGGTTCTGGATACTGCTCTGCTTTCTCTGGGTACAGCACTGCTTCTGGATCTTTCTGCACAGCTTTCTCTGGACCCAGTGCTGATCTGCACGGCTCCTGGATGCTGCTATCGCTGTTAGGTTTGCTGGATGCTGAGGCCCACTGAGAAGAGTTCTCAGTTTGTGGGTTTAGGCCCTTGCTTTGAGTTCTGAATCAAGTTCTTTGGAGTTTTAAAGTCTAAGTGTTGAATCTAGTATCTTCTGGATGTTGTGTGGTCCGGCAGAGCGCGTTGCAGCAAATGGAATTGAATGTCCCTATCTGTCCTGACTGTCTGCTTTTATGTGTTTTGAAAGTGGGTGGAGAGGCTAGCTTCCTAGGCCCTACCCCTCTCCACTTGTCATTGGCCACTTCCTCCTCTTCCCCTTGATTGGGGGAATTAAATGAAGTGTCATCATGATGAGGTCTGTTTATGATACAGAGAACCCAACCCTGTTAACTTTACACACAATCTGTATTTGACCTAAAGACATATTTGCACAGGTACACAGTTGTTTAAAATTACATGCACCCATCACATATCACATGAGGTATCCCCTGTTCCAACTCTGCTCTTCCTGGGGGCTTGCGTTCAAAAATGGCAATATTTTGTGCTTTTTAGTGGTTTTGCAACATCAGATTTTTCTCCTGTCCATACATACTCCAGTAAATTACCATGTCCCTAGCTTAAACACAGAGTCTGTAGTATACATAAATAGCAGGGTTTTGCCCCAGAACATCACACAAATTGGAGTTTGGGCTTGAATTGAAGGTACATTTTTTAAATGAAGGCTCTCAAAGTTATACATTCCTGTCATTTGATTACAAAGAGTTATCAGTGTTTCTGTAAAATATATATTTTGCTTTCAATTCAGTTCTCAGAGTGTTGGAGTCCGCCTCCAAGACTTGTGTGGGTCAGTCACATGCGTCTTCTGGCAGGCAGGCCTTTGTTGACAGGAAACAGTCAAAATCAACATATCCTATTCAATTGCAAGAGCCTATTGTGTGGTCTCCAGGAGGCTCCCAGCCAGTCTGCCTTCTATCAATCAAGAGGTCATGTGAGATTCTAACTCCTGGTGTGAATCTCTGGAGGTGAGAGGGTTTCCCAGGCTTCAGGCCTCTGGGAACAGCAGGTGGCTAATTTTTAATTAAAATGCAGCCTTTGAAGTCAGCTGAGTCAAATCCCTTTGTCAGCAACTGCACTCAGTTCTCCTGTCAGAGTTTAGACCGCTAGCGCCGCCTTGAGGATTTTGTTGGTACTGCATGCAATTTTGGGATCGTTCTTGGATTAATGCATTCCAAACAGGAATGGTTCTTACATGGTAGTAAATAATCCTTGCTTAACATTGTTTTGATGGGGCTCCTTACAGTAAAATGGTTATGTGGAACCCCACAAAAGGGTTGAATCTTTAAGGTGGTCCAATGAGTCACGATTTCAGCAACTTTTTGACATCAGTAACAGTGGATTTTGTTAACAAAGATCTTTCTTTACACTGGTGGTTGGCAAGTTAGGTAACCATTTTGGTGTGCGCATAAACTGCGTGGTTCTCCTGGATTCTGGCGCACTTGTGGGCTTTTTGGCCATCTTGGATTTTCTAAGCCCACAGCACCAAATGTTGCAGCATGATAGCTCAAACGTGGGTCAGGACACCCAACAGTACCTTATCAGTAAAACCGATTTCCGATGTTGACTGTTTAGCTCTTTTTCTAAGCTGTTTTGCTTGTTTTAAACCCATGAAAACTAAGAAATTGCAACTTTGCCACGTGTGATTCTTGCTACACTGTTTTTCCTTCCTAAAGTCGATTTTCTCAACTGTATGCATGTTGTTTAGTACCTTGCCTGGTAGCTTTTATGTTTCCTTGCTTCTTTAGTACAGCCACACAAATTCCTGTCTTATTCATTCAACCACCCATGTAAAATAACTATTCAGTGAATTCCGAGTGCCATTTTGCTAATTTTTCGAGGGTTCAATCCTATTTTGGCCTCCCATTCAGGGGTGGTAGAGCGGATTTCTAATCTGATTTTTTTCCTCTTACATATGACTCCTTGCTACTCATCTCCATCCTCACAAAACTTGGTTAACAGGGGATTGGGGGAGTGTTGCAGGGGGAATATATAACAGTGGTGCCATCTAAAAGTAATCTTGTTTTCATTGATTTCTGCATTGATGTGTCTGATGTTAGAAAGTTAAATTAAGTGTATCCTATCATTTTGCTATGTAATTATCACCCCACTGGTGATTGCTGCCCTACATTGAATCTGTTTGATTTTATTTGAATTTAAAAATAAATAAATATTTCATTATTACACAACGGCCTGGTTCATGGTCCATTGTGACACAGGGTGTACGTCAAGGGTGGGTGTGAGACAGGTTGGCTGCCATCTCAAAAACAGAATCTGAATACAATAAATTTAAACGCATTTTTATTGTGCGCCGCATCTCTGGCCAATAGAAAGAGTCCTGGTCTGGAGTGGGCCGTATCTTTAAATCCGTGACACAGTGAGGAGTCATGCCGGGATTGAGATAAGTGTTTCCACCCATGACAGCTTAACAAAGCAGGCTAACCTAGAAAAGATAGTGATACTTTATGTGGTTAGAAATCTGTGTTACACTGTAAAAGCACCTTCCTAAAACTTAGACCCTAAGTATCAGGCCTGTGTGTAAAAATAAAGCAGAATTATCCCTGAACTAGACAAAAAGCAACAGATTATAGGTTTACCCTTATATAAATAATTTAGTAAAGGAACAACACTCTTCATAAAACCACCGTTGAGATTAACATGGCTAGGCAACCCCTTCTGCACAGACTATTTGTTAGAGGGGAATGGGCAGAGCAAGATCAGGAGGCCTGGCTAGTAGAAATGATGCAACAGGTCACCGCCATGAACATAGATTGTGGCAGGACGGTGGCCTGTTACATCAAGCCTTGAGTGATTGTATATGACACCAAATCTTAAAGAGGAGCAGATTAAAATGGTCCAACTCATAGCCTACATATATCTCCACATGGGGGTTATGCGGAAAAATATGAAGGAAATAGAACCCTTGCGCAAAACCAGTCTGAGAGCTTAAACCAAATCCAGCCTGAATTAAAACTAGTAGAATTTGCAAAAGAGCCAAGATTGTAAGGTAGAATTTGCAAACTACATCAAACAGTTAAAAGAGGACTTGGCTATACAACAAGAAAATAATTCAGAGCAAGAGGCCAAAATAGATGCATTAAAACTGGAGTGTCAGGAAAAGGTTTACTCAGAAATTGAATCAACAAATAACATATAACAGAGCCTGCTCAGAACAAATAATCACATTACAGAAACTGATTGAGAAATTGGAAGAGGAAAGTATTAAATTATTTAAAAACTCCACTCTCAAACAGAATTTGATCAAGAACGCCAGAAATAAAATGCTTTCAAGCAACAAAGGGATGACCTGATTGAACAGGTTGGCACCCTGTATCAAGAACAGGAGGCCCTAGGCCAGGAAGTGTGCAAATTAAAGACAGACCTGGAGAGAATCGAGTCAGACCTTCAGGGACTGACTGACCTAAAAGAAGAGTACAAAAAACTAATGGGACATAGGAGGCAAATGGAACTTGATTTAGAGCAGCCCATAGAGGCCCAAAATGTGCTGAGAAAGGAGATTCATCTCCTGCAACAAAAGTGGTCTCAGTGTTCCCAGGCCATACAGGCAAAACAAAAAGACAATGAGGCTCTATGTGATTAGAAGAGTGGACTCAACAAGCAGTTGGCAGCTCAAGAGCAGGTAATAGAGGTAAGTCAAACCCTGATAGCAAAGCAAAAGGCTCAGGCCTTAGCTTACCATCAGGAAATAGGGGCTGAGAGGGAGAAACTGGAGGTGTTAGAAAAGGAGTATGCTAGGCTGAATCCAAACTTGAGGGACCCCACACAAGTAGAGAAGGACAGGGCTGCACCTGATCACAGTGTGATGCCCTCTGTACCAAGGGCCGTAAACCCATCTACTAATTTGTATGTGCAAGGCACTACTGACTTCATATCCACCGGTTCACAAGAACCGGAAATCATGGGGCAGCCAGACTCTAGTAGGTCCACCATGATTGAACAGGCAGGCCGCCGCCCGTCAGAGATTGATGGACGGGCATCCCTGTACAGATTCCAGAATATTATGCTGATCTACCTGACCAGGAAAGCTCCTATGAGGATACAATCTGGGAGCTAGACCTGCAGAAACATTACCTGCAAAGGGACCGTTTGGTTCGCTTTGCAGAAAAAAAAAAGAACAGGAATTGAGGCCCAAAAAGAGTATTTTGAAAATCTCCACCCAATCAGGGCACTGGGGGGGGGCTATCCACCAACCCTGGATGCAGAGAGGAGTCAGAAGACCACTCTCCTGTGCGAAAGAGGGAGTCCAAGGGGAGTGACCCAGAGAGCCCAAGGTATAACAGGGGAGAAGAAACTAGGCCCCACCATTCTGAGAGCCACTTACAAGCTCAAAGAATGGGAACGCCTAGAAGATAAAGAGGGGACCTCAAATAGTAGCTGCTCTGAGTCTGAGGGTGAATGGACTTAGGTGAAGCAGCAAAAGAAAAAGAAGGCTAATAAACAAAAGAGAGCTGTGGTGAAAGACCGCAATAAGCAGAGTCAGGCTATTAGAAATGTCATGACCTTATACCACAAAAATGACAAATATTCTCTCTGGAAGCATCTGGAGCTCTATAAACAGATGACAAACTATTTTAACATCAAAAATAGACAGATTTGCATAGACTATGCCAAATGGACATTCTCTCCTGAGTACTCCAGCTTCTTTGCTGGGCTGGAAGACCAAAACCATTCAAGGTGGTCCACCTATAAGGCGGCCATCTTGAAGCACTTTTCCACACAAAGAAACCCTCAGGCGGCCTACAATCTGCAATGTGTAGGTCCAAAAACCTGCAGAAATCAAAAACCAAACCAAAAACCCAAAACCAACCAACACCCCGCTGCTGCTAAGGTGGCAGAGGTGAAGGTTGCCCCCATTTTGGACCTAGAAATGGGGGACCCTAAAAACACACCTTCCCAAAACCAGCCAAATCAGAGGCAACAAAGGCCTTCTGATCAATCAACAGCAGGTGGTAGTCAGGTAGGAAACCCCAACAATGTGACCTCTAACTCTGCTAATTATATCAGTCCCAGGCATAAGGGCAACAGACCAATCTTGGGATACGTGTGGACTCCCCCAGCTCAAGGGGGAATCCAATCAGGTGAGTCCTGCACCAGGAACTTCCCTCCTAACCTCCCTCAGGAGGGCAGTAATCCTCCAAATCCTGGGTTAAGTGTCTTCCCCCGGTGCCTGCCAAACACCAACCTTCAAGACAACCTTCCTTTCTCTCCCCGCTTTCAGGAGTCCAGACCACCCAATCCGGGAAAGGGTAGGCCAAGGTGTAGGGTTGCCAAGGGAATCCCCAATACCCAGGATACTCCGGGAGAAGGTTTAGTTACCCTTCCCTCCGTTACAACCTAGGTTTCATCAAAGACCCCTGTACCAGCCAGAGCGGGTGTCCCAACTGGAGCGCCAGGTTCAGAACCTCACTCAGGATCTGAGTCACATGTTGAGGGTTCAGTAGAACCCTCAGGTGAACATAGCAGCTCAGATCCCTGCAAACAAAGGGTCTGGCACTCCGGAACAATGATGAGGAGAGAACCCCAACAACCCACCGGTTCCAGAGGAGGAGGCACGGGAGGAAGGGGGGTGCAAATCTCTAGAGGAAGCTTCCTTCCTCACCAATGGAAAGCGCCTGGACACCCTGGAACCGGAACTAAAATCTCTTGCCCCCGAAAATCTGCAACCCAGTGAACAGAGGGTGGGTAGGAGAAACAAAGAAACCAAAAAGACCCATTTTGTGGAGGAAGTCAGTCTCCTCCAGTTTGAAGGGGAAGAATCCTTGGAGGATTCTGGGAAGAAAATCTTCTCCTTAAGGGACGGGGGGATTCCTCCCAAAGAAAAATGGGTCCCAAGAGACCAGAACTTAGACTGGGTAGGTGTGGGGACTGATTCAGAATCACCCATCCCTGAACCCCAGAATGGTCATCCAGAGAGCAAAATATTGAATGAGAGATCCCCCTCACAAACCAATACTGGTGACAGCCTCCAAGAAGGGGGGCAGCCCAGGATCAGAGGAAGAAGGGGATTCCACAGTTTCCCAAACCAACTCTGGTGACTGCCTCCAAGAAGGGGGAGGGGGGTCCCCCAGAATCAGAAAAGGAGGGATCCTCCTCACAAACCAGTTCTGGTGACTGCATCCACGAAACGGGGGTGGGGGGGCAACCCAGAATCAGAAAAAGAGGATTCCCAAACTGCCCAAACCATTTTTGATGATTGTCTCTCAGAAGGGGGCTGTGGGGGGGGCAGCACAGAATCCAGAGAGAAAGGGGAGCCTGGAACTCCCCAAATATCAGAATGCCGAAATTCTACTTTCAGATTCCCAAACTCCGACACAGAATACTGTCCAAAATAACACAGTGTCGGAGTTCAAAATAAAGAAGTGAACCGCCCAGCTTGCCCAAAATGCCCATTACCTTTGCCCATTGGAGGAGAAAGAAGGTAGATTCTATGCCCCTGTCCGAGTGCAAGGGCAATGTGCATTTTTAGCACTGGTGGACACCGGATACCAAGCCATTCTTCTTTCTAAAAAGACCTTTGAGCAGCTGAATTCAGGAAGGGGGAGAGATACCAGATTCCCCTCACCCCTCTTCCTGGACAACTCCAGAACTTCAATGGTAATGAAATTCCCGTCGAGGGGACTGCAGATCTGGAAATTAAAATTGTGCGACATCAGGTGAAGCACCCGTTTATAATCGTGACTTCAGATGGGACCCCCTGTCTATTAGGGAATGACATCCTTTGCATGTTGTCTCCCCTAATAGACTGTGTGAACAAGGTCCTCTGGAATCAGCCTAACCGGTCAATAAAATTAAAACAAAGCAGCAACTATGTCAGTTTAAATGGCACATGGTTCAACAAAAACCTGATCAAATTGAGTTTAATTTCCAAAAGATCAAACACCTGACATTACAATAATTGCTGTAGGACAACAAACTGGTGATGGGAACTCCTCTCCATTCTTAAAATCAACCTTCCTTCCAGTTTCAAGTGGAATTCCACACTGGAAGGAAATACCTTGGAATTGTATACCAATCCCCAATCTGAAAACCCAAATCATGTAGTCAAAAGTGATGAAAAACCAGTCCAAAGCCTGGCTGAGATTCAGAAGAAGGGCGAACAGCTGTTCCTCCCCATTCAGTTAAATGAGGGGAGGGAGTCCGTTCCTGCCAGAGTTAGATTGAATAGCGAAAAAAGCTTCATCATCAAAGTGTTATTCAGGAAACTCCCAAAAGACAAGAACCTTCCCGCTGTTGAGTCAATTTATCAGTGGGTATGGGGTCTGCAAATTCCTTGTTCCAAACATCTTCTGCTTAGCAGTTGTATGCTAAAATATCTATTCTTGGCAAAAGCATAGAGCATACATTTTGGGTCGTGCAAGGTATTCCCTCTGCCTTTTACTTAGGCAGTAACATCCTCAAAATCCCAACTCAAAATGTATTTGGATCCCAGTAATTGCCAAGCCCGGTCACAACTGGAGTGTAACCCCCAGGGCCCTGGCAATCCTAAAGTAAGCCTTCCGGTCAGCCCCATTGCTACCGTAGGCAGTTGAAGTTCAAAAGTGGAGAGGAGGTCACCATCCCAGGCCTGGCCCTAAAAGGTCCGCATCCCCAAAGGAGAGCTGTTAGAAGAGAAATGGGTCCACATTAATCAGTTAAAAAGTTGTCACCCCAGACACACCTTGCAGCTGATTGAGGAGCCAAAGGAAAGTCCAAGAGAGGAGACATCTGGAAAATGAGAAGAAAGAAAAAGAAAAAGCCAAAGGGAATAGGTAGGTCCCTATGTATATTTATCTAGCAGGGAGTACTTTTCTTCATTGTTATTGCAAAAATGTGTAACGAAACCATAGTGTAAAAGTTCAATCATGTCTTTGTTTTGTTGAGTAATTTGTTTTCTGATATTGTTCAAAGACCCCATGATAATTGTATATGTATGCCTTGTTCCACTGATGTCAACCTTCCGGGAAGACAGTCAGTGAAAGATTCCAAAACCTGTTTTTATCTATCTCCTATTAGAGTACTGATTGCATTCCCTCTTAGAGCGATGAGGACCTCCCCGGGGACCTGGAAAGGGAAGGAAGGAAAGAGGGTGTCACTCCACACTCCCCAACGAAAGACAGAAGGAAGATTTTGGTGTACCGCTCCCTGATGAAAGAAGAACTCCACCCGATGAACCCCACTTTGCCCTACTCTCCCTCAACAAGAAATCCTGGGAAAGCAGGGGGATTCTGTATCACTTATCCGCCCATCAGAAATCCCTGCATCACAAAACTGCATGTTAGCAGTTACAGAAATCATGGCTGTGCTGCGTCTGCTGAGAAACCTATTCCCCTGCATCACAAAACTGTGTTTTTAGCAGTTACAGAAGTAATGGCTGCGCTGTCTCAGCTGAGCACATATGGGGCGAGATGGAGCATCAACACCCCGAGAAGGGCTCCATTTATTTCTTCATGTGAAACCAGAAAAGAGGAATTCAAAGGCAGCCTGGCTCATCTACAGTTCTGTTTTTAAAATGACCTTGCACTGGTGCTATTTCCATCTTTAAACATCACACAGTTAGGTTCCAGGAAAGCACAGCCATGCCCATCTATATTCAGGCTGAACATCATCAAATGAGGGCCATTCCTCCCTGAACGGCATTGTGGTGTCAAGTAAAATCTGTGAAGGGCAGAGAAATTAATTTCAGTCCGTACAGCCAGCGTTTATTTTTGCAACAAATGAACACATGCCAAACTCTTCAAAGAAAGCTCTCCCTCTCCATTTGCCTGGGGTCAGTTTCAAAGAACCCATTTCTTGAGCCTATCCCTGTGTGTAGAAATCGACCAGAGCTATGAAAGCTTTCAGAAAGTAAAATGCGATAAAAACCGCATTTTGTTACACAAACATACAAATAAAATGAACGTGTGTTACTTTGCCTTGCAGAGAAATGAAATGACATTATTGAAGCTAAATGGGAAAGAATAGTGTAAAACCCCAAGAAACACAACTGTACATTTGGGGTAGAAAAGCTGCAAAAATATAGGTATATTTAACTCTGTGTCATTTTATTTTTCTTCACAAAAAGAACTTCAACAGCCTAAGTGAGGCAAGCATTCCTGTTAGACCAGTTCGGCTCAAAGGCCAATGTCACACTTATCCATGATTTTATGCTGCCCGGGCAGGGTCCCTGTTCTATGGACTGCCAGATGTGATAATTACAGGGTGCCTCAGACTGCATGGCATAGATGCTCCCAAGAACAAAGTGGGATTCCAACCCATGTGTTTCCCTCAGAAGTGTGAAATGCCCTGCATTCAAACTGAAGGACTTCAAAGGAGAAGCCATGGCAAACTCTGTGAAAAGTTGACCAGGGGAAGACATTTGGCTAGGGGGTTGGAAAGACTGCCCACTTTTAGGAACAACGCCGGCCCATTTGATTTAAAAGACTTTTTATATCAAGACCTTTATTTCAGTAATCTGAAAAAGCAGTAATGGCAAATTATGATGCTTTTTGATATAATTTGTGCACAATTAAAATGAACCCATGTGGGTTACCCTAGCATGTGGGGGACACAAAGGGCATTAAAGAGGCATTTCTGAGGAAAGCGAACATGACAGAGATGCAAAAATGTATGGAAAGATGCCCAATATGATAGGCTTCTGTGTATCTATTTGTAGAATTTTAGGTGAAATATTTTCCATAGAAATGTACAAAGATTGCCAGAAGGACAAAACAGTATTGCACAAACTTGGGGTTTGGAATGGCATATTCCTTGTAAAATATGGGGTCTGCCTATCTGATTTTCAGGAGGATAACAATTGTAAATATAAGGGTTTTGTTTCATAATTGATTTTGGCAAAAGTAACTGCGGTGGAACAAAGCACATCATAAAACACCCACATTAAAACTGATTTCACTTCCCTGGGTCAAATCTGCTTACAGGGAGGCGGCCACACCCTGACCTATCCTTTCTTAGAGGTGTATCCAGGTTATTTGCTCCCACATAGTAAAAATCCTCTGATGTCATCCTGCTTATAAAAGGAGGAGGCAAAGAGAGAGTCAGGACATCCAAAAATATGACATTCAATAATCCGACATTCACAAATCAACATCCAGAGATCCAGACATGAACAATTCACCCTGCAGGACTCCAGAGCCAGGCCACGGGTAGCTGATCCAGATCCAGGCAGAAGCTCCTATCCAGGCAGAACCACTATCCAGAACTAAACCCAACAACAATCCCAATAATTCAGGGAGAAAGGGGGAAAAGCTGCTGTCCCTTTGGGAGAATCCAGTGACCAGACCTGTCCTTCCCCAGCTGATGCACCCTGCTGTCCACTGGGACCAGACCCTGGTTGCCCCGCTGTGTTCCTAGAGGAGAGCCCAGCTGTTGTGCAATGACCAGATCCTTGTTCCACTGTCCAGAGATCCGGTGAGCTGTCCAAACTACCCAATTCAAGTGCATTTTGTAAGTATCACCCTTCCCCAGTAACCAAAAAGCTGCATCCATTGCTCTGTTACCTTGCATTCTGTCCAACCCTATAAAAAGCTGATAAATACCCTAGTAAATTCTTGAATTGTCAGAATCCTCTGTTTGTTCTGTCGTTAGAAGAATCCTTGTTAGTCTCCATGTGTTAGCGCAATTCTTTCCAAATCATTTCAGTCCGTTGTTTAAGTCTTTAGTACTCTGTTTAATAAATTAATTAATTTCCCATAGAGATGAATGTGGCGTGAATAGGTTTACCTTGCATATTAACCTCCTTGCGTACCATGTCTTTCTTTAATAATTTAGCCACTAAAATATAGTTGCAGTAGGACCAATCATTTTGCTAACAAAACCGAGTTTGCCAGTGAAAGTGTTTCTTTTTTAAAATCCGATTTTTCTTTCAAATTATGAATCCCTTACTGTCACCCCTCAAAAGTCACCCTTCCACTTTAGTATGAAACTGTTTGTTATGTGCCTTTTTGTAACTTATCAGTAAAACCAATTTCTGAGTTTGACTGTTGTTTTGCTTGTTTTAAACTCATGAAAACTAAGAAATTGCAACTTTGCCACGTGTGATCTTTGTGAAAGATTAAAAATATCAAGGCTTACTACCACCTAATAGAAATACGCCATCACAAGGTCAAAGTTACAATTGTATTTATTAGCAAGTGGAACATTCCACAAGTACACATATTTATACAAATTCTTCTCAGCCTTGGACACATCGTCCAGCCCCTCTTCATATAATCCATAACCTAGGGTTTGTGACCTAACTACATAACTAATTAATATTTTAACATCATTGCATAGTTTGCTGTTTTCCATCAAACAATTCACATGTTTTCCAAATACAAGACACAAGGCAACATTCCTCATTTTACTCACTTATATTTGTCTACCATTTGTTCTTGAGCTTAAAGTCAGTTCCAAGGAGAGAAAACAAGGATTTCTGCAGAAAAGCATGTTCACTTATTCATTATTCTACTTTACTGTTTGAGCAGAGAAGGCACTGTTGGGACAAATGGCATCTAAATCACTAATTAGTACAGCTTTTCTTTAGCTTCAAGGTTCTTCAATGCAGGATAAACAATCCACCTTAGCAGCTTCAACATTCTTAGCTAAATTAACATCATAAAGCAGCAAAAAGTTCATATTGCTCTCTGTTGAAGCCGAAAACACAAGTTCTGAACATGGAACAGAAAGCATGAGGCGATCAAAATGGTGTACAACTCAAAATGGCGGCATAGTCAGCCTGTTTCAGGTTCATTCAATGCGATATTAGTGTGATGCGAATGTGCTTAGGCCAACCTTTACTATCAGACGGTATTATAGAAAATATATTTTCACACTTGCTGCATTGTTTTTCCTTCCTAAAGTTGATTTTCTCACCTGTATGCATGTTGTTTAGTACCTTGCCTGGTAGCTTGTAGGTTTTCTTGCTTCTTTAGTACAGCCACACAAATTCCTGTCTTATTCATTCAACCGCCCATGTAAAATAACTATTCAGAGAATTCCGAGTGCTATTATGCTCAGTTTTCAAGGGTTCAATCCAATTTTGGCCTCTCATTCAGGGGTGGTAGGTCGGATTTCTAATATGATTTTTGCCTCTTTCATCTGACTCCTTGCTACTCCTCTCCATCCACAAAAAACTTGGTAAACCGAGGTTTGGGGTAGTGTTGCAGGGATAATGCATAATAGAGGTACCATCTAAAAGTATTACCGAAAAGTAATCTTGCTTTCGTCCATTTCTGCATTGATGTGTCTATTGTTAGGATATACTTAATTTCACTTTCTATCATGTTGCTGTGTAATTATCACCCCACTGGTGATTGCTGCCCTATATTGAATCTGTTTGATTTTATTTGAATTTAAAAATAAATAAATATTTCATTATTACACACCGGCCTGGTTCATGGTCCATTGTGACACTGGGTGTATGTCAAGGGGGGGGTCGCGAGACTGGTTGGCTGCCTTCTCAAAAATAGCATCTGAATGTAATACATTTAAAAGCATTTTTATTGTGTGATATGCCATAACTTGCATTTGGTGGTGGAGGGCCACTGGTGTCTATGCCTGACATGATTAGCATTTCATCCAATCAGGATTTGCATTGTACTTTATTTGCATCTCAGACCGGCATGATCATCTATGACCGGAATCATGACATTTCCATTAAGTGACATCAACTGTTGTAGTATTTTGTCAGGCCTGAACTGCAGAATGTCTGTGAATCAGGTCTGCAGAACATCTGTCAGTGGCCTTGTGTACCTGACACATGTTTGTGTGGCATTGCCATCATATGTGTAAAATGTCTGTGTTGTCAATATGGCAGGGCTTGCATCAGGGATGCACCTAGGTTAAAAACTTCGGGGTTGGGGAGATAAAGAACAATCTGCCCAATGGTGTAGCACCACTGGCCTGCATGCACACATAACATGGACCTGACACTGGTGAGTGGGTGACATGTGAAATTTGACTGTCAACTGTATGTTATGCACCCTTGCATATGGCAGCGTCACCTGAGGAGATCGGCAACGCTGTTTGTTCACTCCTGCTTATGACATTGTATTAGTTCAAAAAATCTGTGTGTGCCATGTGTGTATGAGGGTGATTGGTGTGACAACATGTTCACAATGTGTCTTGTCAAGTGACTCCAATCAAGCAACCCCACTAAGTCAGTGCCTCGTCTGGGACACCCAAAGGGAAGCCCTTATTTATATATTTTTATGACAAGTTCTACTCTGGATGATAAACCCTTGTATAACACCCCTCTCTATGAATCCCCCTGACCTCACTGAGCCAAGAAGTAGGTTTGTTTTGCAATTTAAAAGATTTATTGGAAAAATGAAACAATATATATATATATATATCCCACTTTTATAATAAATTAATATTTGATATCACTCTTAGGCATATGAATATAATGTTGATCGACAATAGATAATCTGACACTAGCACACTACTTTATAATCAATGAGGAGTTAGTATAAGAAGGATAAGGTAGCAGAAAATACTTTCATGGTTTCAAGGTAAAGCAATGAGGGAAAAATGCAGCACAGAAATAAACTTGATATGATTTCAACAAAAGATAATATGATCACTTTTTCTTTGACAATTCCCCCCCCCCCCTATGCAAGATAAGGAGATGGAAGGAGAGCACACAATACTCAGGAATACAAAATGCAATACAAATTTCCAGTTCCCCCCCAGCGAGCTTAGAGGAAAACAGGTATGATTTTAAAGCAGGCAAGATCCTTTTAAATGTGGTGGCAATGAAGTGAAAAATATGCCGAAAATGCTTTTAATTCCCTCTAGAGGTTCAGGGTGAGTGAGAGATACTTTAAATCAGTTCAGGTCAGCCCTACCAATGATTCAGGGATGGTTATAAGGTTGTAAACGGGATTCAGTAATGGAAGCAAAAGGCAGATATTTTTATACGTGGTTGAAATTAAGCAAACTGTCAATTCGCTGCATTTTTTTCCGAGTGCGTCGATCACGATTACGGAGGAATTATAAGGAGTAGCAAGTCGGTTTTAGGCTTGTTGGAGAAATCTTAGCTTTAAAATGAAAGTTAAACCACGTTCCTAGCACATACGATTCCAAAGATACAGACGATTTTATGAAGGTAGTTTTTCAGAAATGAAATAATGATTCAAAATGGCAAAATTACACTTTTACAGGTTTAAAATGGAGAAGGGACACACGATTCTATGATGCAGTTCTGGACAGGTTAAAATGGTTTGGATCAGATTATTTTAGACTAACAGATTGGTTCTGGCACAGTTCTAGCTGAGTACTCACACTCTAAAGTTGAAATAGGCCGTCAAGGTCTGATCAGGTTTAGACTGCACTCCTGGCAGGTGGTTCTGAAGTCACAGCTCTCTGGATCAGCTCTGCTCTGCACTTCACAGCGGTCTGGTCTTTGGTTCTCTGGTTCTGGTCTCTCTGTTTATGGTCTGGTCTGTGGTTCTGCTGTCGGCATTTCTTTCTGGGTCTGCTACCGGTTCTGGCAAAAGTTCTTGGCAAAGAATCCAACAGCTCGCCCGGCTGTAGAATAGTTTGGTTGGATTGCTGGATTCTGAAGGCCTGCTGAGAAGAGTTCTCAGCTTGTGGGTTAGGCCTTTGCTTTAAGTTCTGGAGTTAAGTTCTGGATCTCTGGATGTAAAGTCTGGAATCTGGATGTGAAGTCGTCCGTCAAAATGCTCCGCAAGAAAGTGGAAAGTCAATCTCTCGCCTGTCCAAGCAGTCTCTTTTTATGTGTTTTGAAAGTGGGTGGGTCGGCTCATTCTGCATGCCCAACCCTCTCATGATTTGATAGGTCAAGGATTCTCTTTGACCTGATTTGAGAAGGGATAGTGTGTCAGAGTGAGTCAGAGTCTTACAGTCTATTGAAGAAACGCCCCTTTGCTTTTACTTAGAAAATGAATTTTTCATAACTAATAGGTTTCCCAGATACAAACGTCGTTGAAATTACATACACATTTCACAGATTAATTTAAGATACACTCTCGCCCAACTCTGATCCCCCTCAGAGCCTGGGTTCAGTAATGGCAACATTTTGTGCTTTTTAGTGACTTTTGCCATATTGGTTTTTCCTCAAAATTTACACAGGCCTGCACCCCTTCCCTGAGCATATTACTGGAAATTACTATGTCTCTATCCTAAACACAGTGTCTGCAATATTAATAAATAGCGGGCTTTGGTCCCAGAACACCGTACAAAGTGGAATTTGGGCTCAAATCGTGAGGGCATTTTTCATTTTCAGGATTGTACATTTCTATGAGCTTAATACAAGATTTTAGAAGCATTTAACTTAAACATATATTTGCTGCAATATGAATCCACAGTCCTGTCTGGCCCGCCCCTAGGAACTGGGGGAGTCAGGGATCACATCTCTCCTTTCAAGCCGAGCTCTGTTTACCGTCCACACCCAAAATCAGCATACTCCATTCAATTGAAAGGGTCTATTGTGTTGGGCACAGCAGGCTGCAGGGAAGTCCCCTCCCTCTCAATCAACAGGGCCATGTGATATCCTGCCTCCTGGTGTGGGTCTCTGGGGTGTTAAGAGTTCTCAGGAAAGGCATGTCTTTTGAACTTTTAATTACATAAGACCCCCTTCTGTTCACTGCACAGTTCTGCAAGACAGCTCTCCTATCAGGATTTATAGAGCGCCAGCGCCGGTCAGTGTCCAATGCCGCTACTGCACCTATTTTTGACAGCTGTCTTGAATTAATACATTTCAAAATGAAATGATTTTACTTGATAGTATATGATCCTTGCTTGACATGGCATTGATGTGGATCTGTAGTAGAGTAAAGTAAAACACTCAACCATAGTTGGAGTTTTGTTTGGTGGTTTCGGGCCCATGATTTTAGCAATTTTTGACATTAATAAAAACGGGTTTTGAACAGAACCATCTTTCTTTGCACTGGTGGTTGCAGGTCAGAGGACCATTTTGGTGTGCGCAAAACTGCACGGTTCTCCAAGATTCTGGCGCAAATGTGGGCTTTTCCACCATCTTGGATTTCCTAAGCCCACAGCACAAATGTTTCAGCATAATAGTCCGAACGTGGGTCAGGACACCCAACAAGCCCCCCCGCCCGACTGCGCTTTGATTTCGAGTCGAGGGGGAGTCGGGTGCAAAGGATGTTTTGATCCACGAGCTGGGATGTCCGCATCATCTACTTCCGATTCCGCAGATGACAAAGTTCAGCATCTTTTCCTCCATCAGGGTGGATCGATCGGTTCTCCTCGCCGGTCCTGATGGAAGTTTTGGGCGGAACCCTGGGACCCTCGGATCTTTGCTCCCGGTCCCCAGGTCATCTTCCGTGGTCAGTCTCCAGGTTTTCTTTCTCCTTGGATGACAAAGCAAAGCGGCAATACCGATTCGTAGACATTTCTCCCCCACTATTGATATAGTGGGGCGGCATATACATTTTATAAATCAATAGACATTTACATTCTTATTTTTTTTTTTAAAACAAGATATAATTAGAAGAAATTTTCATTCAAGAATCAGAATATTTTAGAGACTATATGTGGAATATTTTAGGGTTGGAACTGAATTACTCTGGAGCGGCCCCCTCTGGTATTGCAGAGGACTCCTCCAGTTGCTGCAGAGTGTGCCTGGGATGGCAACACTTTAACTGATTTATATGGACCCACTTGTCTTCCCCTTCTGCCAAACTACCTTTGGGGATGCGGATCTTGTAGGCAACTGGGAAGATCTTGTCTATAATTTCAAAAGGTCCCTTCCATGTAGGCAAACATTTTCGCTGTTTGGCCTGGTTTCTTTGGAAATTGTATAGATAGACCTGGTCTCCCACATTATATACTTTCCTGGAAGTTTTCAAATCGTAATGGGTCTTCATGCTATCAGCTGAGCTTTCTAGATTTCGCTGAGCATAGGCAAAAGCATGTTGGAGGTGTTTCCTTAAATTCCCCACATACTCATGAGTTGTGGAGGCATTTATCAACGTTTGCTCTTGGGTTCTGTAGAGCAAATGCTGGGGAAGAACCATCTTGCGTCCAGTCATCAGCTCAAACGGTGACATTTTAGTTGCAGATGAAGGGGTAGATCTGATGGCCATTAGGACCAGAGGTAATCGGATATCCCAACTTGGCCCAGAATCTGCCACAAACTTTTTTAAGATGCTCACTATGGTTCTGTTGTAGCGTTCAACTGCCCCAGAAGAAGCTGGACGGTAAGCAATATGTAGCTTCCTTTTGACCCCCAGTATCTCCCACATCTTAGTCATTACTTCGCTGGTAAAATGGCTACCTCTGTCTGACTCAAACCTTTGGGGTAGACCAAAACGCGAAAAGATGTGGTTGATCATCAGGGCAGCTGCTGTTTCTGCCTTGCAGTTTGGGGCCGGGAGACATTCCACCCACTTGGTAAACAAGCATATGATCGTCAACATGTACTTGTTTCTCCTAGAGGAGCGAATCACAGGGCCTATGAAGTCGATTTGCAAATCTGACCATGGCAGTGTCATCCCCCTCTTTTGGAGAGACGCCCGGTGTGTGAGGGATGTTGGCTGAAATTGTGCACACAAAAGACACCCCTTCAAGTATTGGTCGAGGTCCTGCCCCATGTGTGGCCAGTATGCAACCTCTCTTAAGATCTCGATTGTTGTATGAAACCCCCTATGACCGGCAGTGGCCGCATCATGGGCGTGACTTAACATCAGGCTTCGGAATGAGGTAGGGACCACCCACTGATCATGGCCAGTTTGGGATTTCCTTACCAACAAACCGTCTTGGATTCGGAACATCTTTGGACATTTCATCAAC
This sequence comes from Ambystoma mexicanum, assembly GCF_040938575.1. Classification (NCBI taxonomy): domain Eukaryota; kingdom Metazoa; phylum Chordata; class Amphibia; order Caudata; family Ambystomatidae; genus Ambystoma; species Ambystoma mexicanum. Next base: position 1,101,896,462 of record NC_090933.1, read on the forward strand.
ACTCTAAGGTCCTCTTTCCCAATGTAGTCGGTATCCGTCAGGGGAAAGTTTTCAGGGTCCTCAATGTGTTGGTAAAACTTACCAATTATTGGATCCCCCTTCTGAGCTGTAATCAAATCAGCATCTGGGGTCTCCTTACTCCATTGTGCAGTTGAAAGATCATTGTGAGCATTTGTCTGGGACCTAGTGATAGCAGTGACCTGGAATTCCCCCAAAAGGGACTCAATCTCTATTAGATCCCCTTGGATGGCCCTGGTTTTGGCCAGCTGATCAGCTAAGTCATTTCCAGTTTTGTCTGGTCCCTCTACTTTGGAATGACCCTTGATCTTTTTCCAGTAGATGGTCATCCCGTTCGAGGTGACGAGATCATCAATATTTTGGATTAACTTCCCATGTTTCAGGGGTTTGTTATTAGCACATAACATGCCTCTGGTTTTCCAATTAACCAGGTGCTCAACGAACCCGTTCCGTACATAATCTGAATCTGTGATTATGACCAGTTTGTGGAGTTGATGTTGGACAGCAGTGAGGATGGCTTGATGCACAGCCATCAATTCTGCCACCTGACTACTTTGGGGACCAATTTTGTACCCAGCGGAGGGTTCTGGGGACTCCTTCACCCATGCTTTCCCTACGCCGGCCACCAGTTCTTTTTCCCCGTTGTTGTCAACATGGTAAGAGCATCCATCCACATAGACAGTGGACATTCCCTCACACTTGTCCTCTTCAAAGACTTTGTGTGAGGAATTGATGTATGCCTCCATGTTGTCCTTGATTTTTAGACTTTCGTCCTTGAGTTTTCTCTGGCACAATCTTGCAAGTCAGCCAGACCTTGCGCAAGGGGACTCTTCTTGTTTTGGCCATATCTGACCTCCACAGGAAAGCCTTGCATTGACAGAATCCAGGAAGTACTCGGGAATTACTCACATTTCCGGCTCAGATTCTGTCACTTTGGAGATATTGCAGAGGCTGGTGTGGAGTCTCCACTATGATGTGTTCCCCCTGGATGAACGGGTGGTAATTCTTCAATGCCCACACCGTTGCCAGGAGTGCCTTCTCACAATCGTTGAATTTTTCCTCCACAGAGGATAAAGTTTTGCTCGCATAGGATATTACTTTATTGACCTTGTCATGCTTTTGGTATAATACTGCCGTCAAGCACGTATTAGAGAACCCTGTCTCCAGGAAGAACTCCTTGTTTCTGACAGGGTAAGCTAGGCAAGGCGCTTGTGAGAGGCTTATTTTGAGTTGTCTTACTGCCTCGTATTGTTTTGGATCCCATTCCCACTTGAACCCCCCTTCAAGAGATGAATCAGGGGTCTGGTGATCTCTGCGTAGCCCTCAATGAACTTTCTGCTGTAATTAGTCAGTCCAAGGAGGCTCCTTAGTTCCCACAGAGTTGTGGGGTCTTTCAGTTTCTGAAGTGCTTCCACTTTCTGTTCATGGGGACAAAGACCCTGAGGAGTAATCTCATGCCCCAAGAAATTAACACGGGTTCTGCACCACTGTGCTTTCTGAAAGGAAAGTTTTGCTCCGGCGGCCCTCAACTGTGTCAGAACATAACGTATCTCCGCTATATGTTCCTCCACAGATGAATTTTTGATGAGGACATCATCTACATAAGCCAAGTTACCCCTTGCACCTAGGTCGGGCATGGCCTTGTGTAGGAAAATGTTGAACTCATTGCCGGAGTTGAGGTATCCGAAGGGAGTCCGGGTCCATGTGTACTGCTGGCCCCCAAAGGTAAAAGCCAGTTTGTATTGGTCCTCCCTACTGACAGGCACGGTCCAGTATCCATTGGTCAGGTCTATTGCAGTGAATACCTGTGACCCCTGAATCTGGGCCAGCCATTGGTCAATGTAGGGCAGAGGCCATCGGGAAGTATGGACCCGTTTGTTGAGCTCCCTAAGGTCGGCGCAGAGTCTCCACTGGCCGTTTGGCTTCAATATTCCCAGCACCGGATTATTGAAGGTGCTGGTTACTGGACGGATCATCCCCCGGGACTCAAGGTTCTTAATTATTTCAGTAAGGGACTCCATTGATGCGAGAGGCAAGCGATATTGTTTTACAAACACTGGAGTCATGCCAGGGTCGGTGGGAATTGTTGCTGTGTGGATGTCGGTGCGACCACAGTCACATGAGTCTACCGCAAAGAGATCTTAGAAATCCAAGAAAACTTGTTTCAACTTTTGCTTCTGTTCCAGAGTCACGCAGGCATCAGCTAGGTTGACTCTCTCTTCCACCATCTGCCTGAAGCCTGGAAAGACTTCTGGTTTTGCTATCTCAGCGGCCTCCTCCAGCTGGGTGGAGAAGTCCCTGGTCAGAGTGCTGATTTGGACTGGAGGCTTCAGGTGGGAAAGGCAGCCCGCATGGACCTGGAAAATCACCTCATCCCTGCTGAAGTCACAAGTCAAATCTTCCTTACTATAAGGGAAGGAAGTGTACACCAGGAAGTTCCCCCCCATGCCTGGTAAAGATCCTGTCTGGTGTTCTATTGTCATCACTGTCACTGTCAAAACAGTCCTTGGGGATTGGTCCTAACAGTTAATTTCCTAAATCAATGGAGAAATGTCGGTCATCAACCGCCATTCCAATAATGGTGCCCGCGGCTAGAGTAATACTCTTTAAGTCACTGTTATCCACCTCTATTGGAATGGTGTCATGTTCTATTTTGACTAATGGTGTTGGGTTTACCCCCAACCCTTGCTGTTGAAGAGAAGCATTTAGATGAATATAAGAATCAGGGTTTTTCAATTTTTGTCCTCTTTTAACTTTCACTCCCAGGGAGAATTTTCGGATCCTTTCTGGGATGGTGACTTCCTCTTTAATCTGAATTTCAACTGCATAAGGTAGCAATTGAGCTGACCTAAATTGTTTTTCTGGATCATCAAAGCCCATGGGATTATCCGCTAATCGGGACCAAGCTTTGAAGTTTATTAGGTCCAAACTAATGGCAAAGCGATTGAGAATGTCACTGCCTAAGTAAAAGGTGGCAGTGACGTCTCGCATGACCCAACAATTATGGACTATGCTCTTTTTGCCAATGGAGATTTTGAGCATACACCTGCTTGGCAGGAGATGTTTGGAATTAGGTGCTTCCAGGTCCATTTCCCATTTGTCTATCAGTTTGAATGCGGGAATGGCTGGATCTTTTGGGAGTTGGCGGAACATGGCTTCGCTGATGAAGCTCTTACCGTTGTTCACACACACTCGGGCGAGAACAGAGTCCTTCCCATCATTTAACTGAAAAAGGATGAACAACTGCTCTCCAATTTGCTGAATATCAGCCAGGCTCTGAGCTGATTTCATATCTTTCTGGACTATCGGAGTGGGAATGTCTGATTGTGGATTAGTAAAGAATTTCAGATTGTTTCCTTCCAGTGTGGAATACCACCTTAAATTGGAAGGAAGGTTGATTTTCAGAAATAGAGAGGACCCCCCATCACCAGTCTGTTGTCCTACTGCTATTACTGTCACATCTGGAATTTGGTTGTTCTGGAAGTGAAATTCTACTTGGTCAGATTTTTGTTCAACCATGTGGCACGTGCCGTTTAAACTAACATGGTTGACACTCTGCTTTAATTTTATTGGTCGGCTACTCTGGGTCCAGAGGACCTTGTTTACGCAATCTATTAGGGTTGACAACCTTCTCAAGAGGTCATTCCCTAGTAAACAAGGGGTTCCCTCTGGAGTCACTACTATGACCGGGTGTTTCACCTTGTGTCGCCCAATTTTGATGTCCAAATCTGCAGTCCCCTCGACGGGAATTTCCTTCCCGTCAAAGTTCTGGTGTTGTCCAGGAAGAGAGGTGAGAGGAATATGGTAATTCTCCCCCCTTCCTGCATTTAGTTCATCAAAGGCCCTTTTGGACAGAAGAGTAGCTTGGGATCCAGTGTCCACCAGTGCCAAAATTGTACCCCGCCCCTGTACTTGTACCGGGGCATAGTATCTTCCCTACTTCTCCTTAAGGGGGCACAGATAATGCACATTTTTGGACAACTGGTGGGCTAATTGTCTGGTTTTGGACATTGAGAGAGAAGAGATCTGGGCAAAATTCTGTGAAGAGTCATGGGAATCTGCAAGAAAAAGTTGGCAACTTGAAAGAGGATATTCGAATTCCCCTGGTTCTGGTCCTAGGCCGCCCCCCCCTTTTTGGAGGCAGTCACCAGAATGGGTTTGAACCCGGGGATTTTGATGCTGTTGGTTCTGGGATAGGATGATGGGCGGCGACAGCTCAATCCCCACATCTACCCAGTCTATTGATGCGGTTTTGGGTTCCCCTGGTTCCGGATCTGGGCCGCCCCCCCCTTTTTGGAAGCAGTCACCAGGATGGGTTTGAACCAGGGGTTTCCGGTCTTGTTGGTTCTGGGATAGAATGATGGGCGGCGACAGCTCCATCCCCACATCTACCCAGTCTGGGTTGGAATCCCTTGGGACCCATTTTTCCTTGGGAGGAGTTGCCCCATCTCTGAAGGAGAAGATCCTTTTCCCAGGATCCTCTTGGGATCCCTCTCCCTCAAATTGGAAGATCTGTACCTCCTCCACAAAGTGGGTCTGTTTGGGTACTTTGTTTCTCCTACCCCCTCTTTGCTCCTTGGGTGGAAGACTTTCAGGGGTAGGAGATTTTGTTTCTGGTTCCTGGGTTTCCATGGGATGTTTACAAGTGGGGAAGGAAGCTTCCTCCAAGGCTTTTACACCCCCCTTCCCCTTGTGCCTCCTCCCTGGGAACCGATGGGTTATCGGGGTGCTGCCCCGTCATTGTTCTGGAGCACCAGGCCCAGAATTTGGGGCGTTCTGCGGTGGCATGCTCATCTGAGGGTTCTGTTGAGCCCTCAGTATGTGACCCAGATCCCGTGCCATATTTTGGACCTGGCGCTCAAGTTGGGAAACCCGCTCAGGCTGATATGGGGTTCTGTTTTCTCCCGTGGACTGATCCCGGGAAGGGTAGCTATCCCTTCTCTGGTAGTACCCTGGGTTGGGAAGATTTGGGTACCCCTCCACCCTTGGCCTCCCCTGTCCCGGATTCGGTTGTCTGGGCTCAGGGAATTGGGGAAAGAAGGATGGATGATTTTGGGGCTGGAAGTTGGGTGGATACCTGGGGAACAAGTTCTGCCCAGGATTTTGTGAATTTCTGCCCTCCTGGGGAAGTGCGGAGGGAAGTTCCCTGGGTTGGGTGCTTGGTTGGATCCCCCCCTTGGGCCGGAAGAGTTCACACATAACCCAGGATTGGACTATTTCCCTTATAGCGGGGACTTACATAGTCAGGGGAGCGAGGGACCCCATCTGTAGGACTGCCTCCTTGACTCCCTGTCTGTGACTTGCCCGAGGGCCTTCTGGGCTTAGAATTATTTGGTGCCGGCACGTTTTTAGGTCCCCCCATCTCCAAATCTAAAACGGGGGCAACCTTTACCTCTGCCACCTTGGCAGCAGCAGGGGTGCTGTTGGTTTTGGGGTTTTTGGGCTGATTCTTATTTTCCACCGGTTTCTGCACCTCATAGATGCGGGTGGCTTGCTCAATGACCCAGTCTAAAGATCTTTTCTTGTGAAAGTCTCTCACGAGCTGGGTCATTATGTATTTGGGTATTAACAAATTCTTTACTGTCCGTGCGTACCCTTTTTGTAGTCTGCGCAAGAGCACGCTTTAACTCCTGCACAAATTCTTGTGGGGCCTGATCCTCCCCACATTGCAAATTGGAGGCTGCCTTGCGAGCCTCTTGGGGATTTCTGTGATCAGAAAAATGTTTCAAGATGGCTGCCCTGTAGGTGGACCATCTTGAATGATTTTGGTCCTCCAGCCCCGCAAAGAAACTGGAGTATTCTGGGGAGAATGTCCATTTTACATACTGAATGCAGCTACTGCTGTCTTTCAAATGGAAATTCTCCATCATTTGCTCATAAAGCTCCAAGTGTTCCCAAACAGAATACTTCGCGTTCTTGTGGTAAGGCGTGATGACCCTCCTTATTGCCTTAATCTGTTTTAAGGGGTCCTTAAGCAAGGCCCTTTTTGCCTTATTGGCCTTTTTGGTTCGGGTAACCCTGGTCCATTCATCCTCTGACTCAGAAGCACTGCTCCCAGAGGTGCCCGTCTGATCTTCCAGGCTCTCCCGGATTCTGCGAGCCTGGGAATGGCTGGCAGAATGTGGGGACCTGGTCTCCTGTGTCCTGGGCTGCTCAGAGGAGTCTTCAGATTCCTCCTTGCTGCCAGGATTTGATGGGTACCCCCCAGCTGACCTAACTGGGCAGAGGTTTTCAGGATGCCCTTAGTGGGCCTACTCTCCTGGGGTTCCCCACTAAATTCCACTGTGCTTGGGTGCCCATACCCGGATGCCCACCCATCCATTCCTGGGAGGTACTGGCCTATGAACCCCTTACTTTTGGCTGGATAGTAATCTGCCATCCCTGTGGCGCTGTGCTCCTGTGTGCCAGGGGACATGGGGGTGGCAGAGTCCAAGGACTGGGAGAGATAAAGGCCTCTGGTACTAGGGCTCCTGAGGTTATGCTCAGGTGTTTCCCTTTCCCAGCAAACTTCATCTCTGTCAGCCCCTGCTCCCTGTTGCAATGCAAGAGCCTGCACTTTCAGTTCCTCAGTTAAGGCCTTACTAGACTCTATCAGTCTCTCCTGCATGGCTACCTGTTGCTGGATCCTATCATTGTGCTGACAGAGAGCCTCATTTTCTCTCTGCGCTTCCTGGTTGGTCCTGGAATACTGGGCCAGTCTTTGCTGCAGGAGGGTTACCTCCTGAGTCTGATCCCTACTGGCCTGCTCCTTTCTTGCCAGAGCATCTTCCACCCTCCTGGTGTGCTCTAACAAGTTCTGATGCTCTTTTTGGAGGTCACCCAGTCCCTGGAGGGCCAGGTGATCTCCTTCAATTTTTTCTTTTAATTGGCAGACTTCCTGGCCTAGGGTGTCCCTTTCCTGACTAAGAGCCTGCATCTGTGCCGCCAGGTCGTCCCTCTGCCTTTGAAAGGCACCAGCTTTCTGGTGTTCTTGATCAAACTCTGCCTGGGTATCCAGGTCTTTCAAAATTAATGTATTGCTTTCCTCTTTCTCTCTGTCTAGTCGGATTTGCAGGGTGGCTACCTGCTCTGTGCATGCCCGGTTAAAGTCTAGTTGTTGCTCCAGCTTTTTCTGGCTCTGTAGTAGGGAGTCCAAACCTTCTTGGTACTCCTTCTGCAAGGCCAGAAATCTGGTATCCTGGTCAGCCTTTTCCTGTTGCAGCATATCCATATCCTCCTTTATTTTAATAATATACTGCCTACTATCATTTTCTGACTCCTGGCTCCTCTGCAGCCTCTGCTCAGAAGAGACCAGGTCAGATTGGGCCTTCTCTAATGCCATCAGTTGCCTATTTGCCAGATCTTGGCCTTCAGCACATTTGTCCTGTATGGCTCCCATATATAAATATAAATATGCCGCTACCCTGGCAATCTTGTTGTGCTCATCCTTGGCCTTAGGGGCCATATATAGTTCACTCAGGGCCACATGTAAGGGACTCTGATCTCTCCATATATCTGACCCTGTTTCAGTGATCTGGGGTGCGATTGCCTGCAACCAGACCGCCTGGTCCTGATGAGCCCACTCACCTCTCACAAATAGCTTATGTAAGAGATGTTCTCTGGCTATTTTGATATCTACCAAGGTCGTCATTCTTGAAATTGATTTCCTTCCTGACTTACAGAAGTTTGTATTTTATTTTGCAAAACAGACCGTTTCCTTAGAGCGTTCCTTTGAGGGGTGTTTTTACAGTGTAACACAGCGTGGTGATCCAACAGAATTTATATATCCTGTCAGTTAGCACACTGTATTAATCTACACAAGTGATAGGTCTAATCCAGAATCCCCGGCACAAGCCCCCAATCTGTCAAGTGACTCCAATCCAGCAATCCCACTAAGTCAGTGCCTCGTCTGGGACGCCCAAGGGAAGCCCTTATTTATATATTTTTATGACAAGTTATACTCTGGATGATAAACCCTTGTATAACACCCCTCTTTATGAATCCCCCTGACCTCACTGAGCCAAGAAGTAAGTTTGTTTTGCAATTTAAAAGATTTATTGGAAAAATTAAACTATATATATATATATACATATATATATATATATCACACTTTTATAATAAATTAATATTTTATATCACACTTAGGCATATGAATATAATGTTGATCAACAATAGATAATCTGACACTAGCACACTTCTTTACAATCAATGAGGAGTTAGTATAGGAAGGATAAGGTAGCAGAAAATACTTTTATGGTTTCAAGGAAAAGCAATGAGGGAAAAATGCAGCACAGAAATAAACTTGAAATGATTTCAACAAAAGATAATATGATCACTTTTTCTTTGACAATTCCCTCCCCCCTATGCAAGATGAGGAGATGGAAGGGGAGCACACAATTCTCAGGAATACAAAATGCAATACAAATTTCCAGTTCCCCCCAGCGAGCTTAGAGGAAAACAGGTATGATTTTAAAGCAGGCAAGATCCTTTTAAATGTGGTGGCAATGAAGTGAAAAATATGCTGAAAATGCAATTCCCTCTAGAGGTTCAGGGTGGGTGAGAGATACTTTAAATCAGTTCAGGTCAGCCCTACCAATGATTCAGGGATGGTTATCAGGTTGAAAACGGGATTCAGTAATGGAAGCAAAAGACAGATATTTTTACACGTGGTTGAAATGAAGCAAACTGTCAATTCGCGGCATTTTTTTCCGAGTGCGTCAATCGCGATTACGGAGGAACTATAAGGAGTAGCACGTCTGTTTTAGGCTTCTTTGAGAGCTTAGAATCTTAGCTTTACGATGAAAGTTAAACCACATTCCTAGCTCCTACGATTCCAAAGATACGGACGATTTTATGAAGGTAGTTTTTCAGAAATGAAATGATGATTCAAAATGGCAAAATGACACTTTTACAGGTTTAAAATCGGAGAAGGGACACACGATTCTATGATGCAGTTCTGGACAGGTTAAAATGGTTTGGATCAGATTATTTTAGACTAAGAGATTGGTTCTGTCACAGTTCTAGCTGAGTACTCACATTCTAAAGTTGAAATAGGCCATCAAGATCTGATCAGGTTTAGACTGGATTCCTGGCAGGTAGTTCTGAAGTCACAGCTCTCTGGGTCAGCTCTGCTCTGCACTTCACGGCGGTCTGGTCTGTGGTTCTATGGTTCTGGTCTCTCTGGTTCTGGTCTGGTCTGTGGTTCTACTGTCGGCACTTCTTTCTGGGTCTGCTACCGGTTCTGGCAAAAGTTCTTGGCAAAGAATCCAACAGCTCGCCCGGCTGTAGAATAGTTTGGTTGGATTGCTGGATTCTTAAGGCCTGCTGAGAAGAGTTCTCAGCTTGTGGGTTAGGCCTTTGCTTTAAGTTCTGGAGTTAAGTTCTGGATCTCTGGATGTAAAGTCTGGAATCTGGATGTGAAGTCGTCCGTCAAAATGCTCTGCAAGAAAGTGGAAAGTCAATCTCTCGCCTGTCCAAGCAGTCTCTTTTTATGTGTTTTGAAAGTGGGTGGGTCGGCTCATTCTGCATGCCCAACCCTCTCATGATTTGATAGGTCAAGGATTCTCTGTGACCTGATTTGAGAAGGGATAGTGTGTCAGAGTGAGTCAGAGTCTTACAGTCTATTGAAGAAACGCCCCTTTGCTTTTACTTAGAAAATTGATTTTTCATAACTAACAGGTTTCCCAGATACACACGTCGTTGAAATTACATACACATTTCACAGATTAATTTAAGATACACTCTCACCCAACTCTGATCCCCTTCAGAGCCTGGGTTCACAAATGGCAACATTTTGTGCTTTTTATTGACTTTTGCCATATTGGTTTTTCCTCAAAATGTACACAGGCCTGCACCCCTTCCCTGAGCATATTACTGGAAATTACTATGTCTCTATCCTAAACACAGTGTCTGCAATATTAATAAATAGCAGGCTTCGGTCCCAGAACACCGTACAAAGTGGAATTTCGGCTCAAATCGTGTGGGCATTTTTCATTTTCAGTTTGTAAAGGTAGCGGGCGCCCCTCTCTCGACAGAACAAGGCCTGATAACCTGTTCAGTGGTTATTAACCACTTGAGAGTTCGCAGCCACTGCTTTTACTCACTGTGCCTTTCACAGATGGGAAATATCCATTTGCATATCAGTCTTTGTCCTGCCCAGGGGCAGTCCAGCACCGAAATGCAATGGCAATTCCAACCTGAACGAGAGTACCACCAGCAACCCCATACACGTGTTTCACCCTTGTTGGGGATCATCAGTGAGGTGAAGCTGATGCCTCTCTAAGCACAGTGAGAGGGAGACCACGTCTGGTTGCCCCCAGGAGACCCAGGGTTACCAATCCCAGGTTCCTTGAAATTTAGTTTGTAAAGGTAGCGGGCGCCCCTCTCTCGACAGAACAAGGCCTGATAACCTGCTCAGTGGTTATTAACCACTTGAGAGTTCGCAGCCACTGCTTTTACTCACTGTGCCTTTCACAGATGGGAAATATCCATTTGCATATCAGTCTTTGTCCTGCCCAGGGGCAGTCCAGCACCGAAATGCAATGGCAATTCCAACCTGAACGAGAGTACCACCAGCAACCCCATACACGTGTTTCACCCTTGTTGGGGATCATCAGTGAGGTGAAGCTGATGCCTCTCTAAGCACAGTGAGAGGGAGACCACGTCTGGTTGCCCCCAGGAGACCCAGGGTTACCAATCCCAGGTTCCTTGAAATTTAGTTTGTAAAGGTAGCGGGCGCCCCTCTCTCGACAGAACAAGGCCTGATAACCTGTTGAGTGGTTATTAACCACTTGAGATTTCGCAGCCACTGCTTTTACTCACTGTGCCTTTCACAGATGGGAAATATCCATTTGCATATCAGTCTTTGTCCTGCCCAGGGGCAGTCCAGCACCGAAATGCATTGGCAATTCCAACCTGAACGAGAGTACCACCAGCAACCCCATACACGTGTTTCACCCTTGTTGGGGATCATCAGTGAGGTGAAGCTGATGCCTCTCTAAGCACAGTGAGAGGGAGACCACGTCTGGTTGCCCCCAGGAGACCCAGGGTTACCAATCCCAGGTTCCTTGAAATTTAGTTTGTAAAGGTAGCGGGCGCCCCTCTCTCGACAGAACAAGGCCTGATAACCTGTTCAGTGGTTATTAACCACTTGAGAGTTCGCAGCCACTGCTTTTACTCACTGTGCCTTTCACAGATGGGAAATATCCATTTGCATATCAGTCTTTGTCCTGCCCAGGGGCAGTCCAGCACCGAAATGCAATGGCAATTCCAACCTGAACGAGAGTACCACCAGCAACCCCATACACGTGTTTCACCCTTGTTGGGGATCATCAGTGAGGTGAAGCTGATGCCTCTCTAAGCACAGTGAGAGGGAGACCATGTCTGGTTGCCCCCAGGAGACCCAGGGTTACCAATCCCAGGTTCCTTGAAATTTAGTTTGTAAAGGTAGCGGGCGCCCCTCTCTCGACAGAACAAGGCCTGATAACCTGTTCAGTGGTTATTAACCACTTGAGAGTTCGCAGCCACTGCTTTTACTCACTGTGCCTTTCACAGATGGGAAATATCCATTTGCATATCAGTCTTTGTCCTGCCCAGGGGCAGTCCAGCACCGAAATGCAATGGCAATTCCAACCTGAACGAGAGTACCACCAGCAACCCCATACACGTGTTTCACCCTTGTTGGGGATCATCAGTGAGGTGAAGCTGATGCCTCTCTAAGCACAGTGAGAGGGAGACCACGTCTGGTTGCCCCCAGGAGACCCAGGGTTACCAATCCCAGGTTCCTTGAAATTTAGTTTGTAAAGGTAGCGGGCGCCCCTCTCTCGACAGAACAAGGCCTGATAACCTGCTCAGTGGTTATTAACCACTTGAGAGTTCGCAGCCACTGCTTTTACTCACTGTGCCTTTCACAGATGGGAAATATCCATTTGCATATCAGTCTTTGTCCTGCCCAGGGGCAGTCCAGCACCGAAATGCAATGGCAATTCCAACCTGAACGAGAGTACCACCAGCAACCCCATACACGTGTTTCACCCTTGTTGGGGATCATCAGTGAGGTGAAGCTGATGCCTCTCTAAGCACAGTGAGAGGGAGACCACGTCTGGTTGCCCCCAGGAGACCCAGGGTTACCAATCCCAGGTTCCTTGAAATTTAGTTTGTAAAGGTAGCGGGCGCCCCTCTCTCGACAGAACAAGGCCTGATAACCTGTTGAGTGGTTATTAACCACTTGAGAGTTCGCAGCCACTGCTTTTACTCACTGTGCCTTTCACAGATGGGAAATATCCATTTGCATATCAGTCTTTGTCCTGCCCAGGGGCAGTCCAGCACCGAAATGCATTGGCAATTCCAACCTGAACGAGAGTACCACCAGCAACCCCATACACGTGTTTCACCCTTGTTGGGGATCATCAGTGAGGTGAAGCTGATGCCTCTCTAAGCACAGTGAGAGGGAGACCACGTCTGGTTGCCCCCAGGAGACCCAGGGTTACCAATCCCAGGTTCCTTGAAATTTAGTTTGTAAAGGTAGCGGGCGCCCCTCTCTCGACAGAACAAGGCCTGATAACCTGTTCAGTGGTTATTAACCACTTGAGAGTTCGCAGCCACTGCTTTTACTCACTGTGCCTTTCACAGATGGGAAATATCCATTTGCATATCAGTCTTTGTCCTGCCCAGGGGCAGTCCAGCACCGAAATGCAATGGCAATTCCAACCTGAACGAGAGTACCACCAGCAACCCCATACACGTGTTTCACCCTTGTTGGGGATCATCAGTGAGGTGAAGCTGATGCCTCTCTAAGCACAGTGAGAGGGAGACCATGTCTGGTTGCCCCCAGGAGACCCAGGGTTACCAATCCCAGGTTCCTTGAAATTTAGTTTGTAAAGGTAGCGGGCGCCCCTCTCTCGACAGAACAAGGCCTGATAACCTGTTCAGTGGTTATTAACCACTTGAGAGTTCGCAGCCACTGCTTTTACTCACTGTGCCTTTCACAGATGGGAAATATCCATTTGCATATCAGTCTTTGTCCTGCCCAGGGGCAGTCCAGCACCGAAATGCAATGGCAATTCCAACCTGAACGAGAGTACCACCAGCAACCCCATACACGTGTTTCACCCTTGTTGGGGATCATCAGTGAGGTGAAGCTGATGCCTCTCTAAGCACAGTGAGAGGGAGACCATGTCTGGTTGCCCCCAGGAGACCCAGGGTTACCAATCCCAGGTTCCTTGAAATTTAGTTTGTAAAGGTAGCGGGCGCCACTCTCTCGACAGAACAAGGCCTGATAACCTGTTCAGTGGTTATTAACCACTTGAGAGTTCGCAGCCACTGCTTTTACTCACTGTGCCTTTCACAGATGGGAAATATCCATTTGCATATCAGTCTTTGTCCTGCCCAGGGGCAGTCCAGCACCGAAATGCAATGGCAATTCCAACCTGAACGAGAGTACCACCAGCAACCCCATACACGTGTTTCACCCTTGTTGGGGATCATCAGTGAGGTGAAGCTGATGCCTCTCTAAGCACAGTGAGAGGGAGACCACGTCTGGTTGCCCCCAGGAGACCCAGGGTTACCAATCCCAGGTTCCTTGAAATTTAGTTTGTAAAGGTAGCGGGCGCCCCTCTCTCGACAGAACAAGGCCTGATAACCTGTTCAGTGGTTATTAACCACTTGAGAGTTCGCAGCCACTGCTTTTACTCACTGTGCCTTTCACAGATGGGAAATATCCATTTGCATATCAGTCTTTGTCCTGCCCAGGGGCAGTCCAGCACCGAAATGCAATGGCAATTCCAACCTGAACGAGAGTACCACCAGCAACCCCATACACGTGTTTCACCCTTGTTGGGGATCATCAGTGAGGTGAAGCTGATGCCTCTCTAAGCACAGTGAGAGGGAGACCACGTCTGGTTGCCCCCAGGAGACCCAGGGTTAAAAGCAGTGGCTGCGAACTCTCAAGTGGTTAATAACCACTGAACAGGTTATCAGGCCTTGTTCTGTCGAGAGAGGGGCGCCCGCTACCTTTGCAAACTAAATTTCAAGGAACCTGGGATTGGTAACCCTAGGTCTCCTGGGGGCAACCAGACATGGTCTCCCTCTCACTGTGCTTAGAGAGGCATCAGCTTCACCTCACTGATGATCCCCAACAAGGGTGAAACACGTGTATGGGGTTGCTGGTGGTACTCTCGTTCAGGTTGGAATTGCCATTGCATTTCGGTGCTGGACTGCCCCTGGGCAGGACAAAGACTGATATGCAAATGGATATTTCCCATCTGTGAAAGGCACAGTGAGTAAAAGCAGTGGCTGCGAACTCTCAAGTAGTTAATAACCACTGAACAGGTTATCAGGCCTTGTTCTGTCGAGAGAGGGGCGCCCGCTACCTTTGCAAACTAAATTTCAAGGAACCTGGGATTGGTAACCCTAGGTCTCCTGGGGGCAACCAGACGTGGTCTCCCTCTCACTGTGCTTAGAGAGGCATCAGCTTCACCTCACTGATGATCCCCAACAAGGGTGAAACACGTGTATGGGGTTGCTGGTGGTACTCTCGTTCAGGTTGGAATTGCCATTGCATTTCGGTGCTGGACTGCCCCTGGGCAGGACAAAGACTGATATGCAAATGGATATTTCCCATCTGTGAAAGGCACAGTGAGTAAAAGCAGTGGCTGCGAACTCTCAAGTGGTTAATAACCACTGAACAGGTTATCAGGCCTTGTTCTGTCGAGAGAGGGGCGCCCGCTACCTTTGCAAACTAAATTTCAAGGAACCTGGGATTGGTAACCCTAGGTCTCCTGGGGGCAACCAGACGTGGTCTCCCTCTCACTGTGCTTAGAGAGGCATCAGCTTCACCTCACTGATGATCCCCAACAAGGGTGAAACACGTGTATGGGGTTGCTGGTGGTACTCTCGTTCAGGTTGGAATTGCCATTGCATTTCGGTGCTGGACTGCCCCTGGGCAGGACAAAGACTGATATGCAAATGGATATTTCCCATCTGTGAAAGGCACAGTGAGTAAAAGCAGTGGCTGCGAACTCTCAAGTGGTTAATAACCACTGAACAGGTTATCAGGCCTTGTTCTGTCGAGAGAGGGGCGCCCGCTACCTTTGCAAACTAAATTTCAAGGAACCTGGGATTGGTAACCCTAGGTCTCCTGGGGGCAACCAGACGTGGTCTCCCTCTCACTGTGCTTAGAGAGGCATCAGCTTCACCTCACTGATGATCCCCAACAAGGGTGAAACACGTGTATGGGGTTGCTGGTGGTACTCTCGTTCAGGTTGGAATTGCCATTGCATTTCGGTGCTGGACTGCCCCTGGGCAGGACAAAGACTGATATGCAAATGGATATTTCCCATCTGTGAAAGGCACAGTGAGTAAAAGCAGTGGCTGCGAACTCTCAAGTGGTTAATAACCACTGAACAGGTTATCAGGCCTTGTTCTGTCGAGAGAGGGGCTCCCGCTACCTTTGCAAACTATTTTTCATTTTCAGGTTTGTACATTTCTGTGAGCTTAATACAAGATTTTAGAAGCATTTAACTTAAACATATATTTGCTGCAATATGAATCCACAGTCCTGTCTGGCCCGCTCCTAGGAACTGGGGGAGTCAGGGATCACATCTCTCCTTTCAGGCCGAGCTCTGTTTACCGTCCACACCCAAAATCAGCATACTCCATTCAATTGAAAGGGTCTATTGTGTTGGGCACAGCAGGCTGCAGGGAAGTCCCCTCCCTCTCAATCAACAGGGCCATGTGATATCCTGCCTCCTGGTGTGGGTCTCTGGGGTGTTAAGAGTTCTCAGGAAAGGCATGTCTTTTGAACTTTTAATTACATAAGACCCCCTTCTGTTCACTGCACAGTTCTGCAAGACAGCTCTCCTGTTAGGATTTATAGAGCGCCAGCGCCGGTCAGTGTCCAATGCCGCTACTGCACCTATTTTTGACAGCTGTCTTGAATTAATACATTTCAAAATGAAAGGATTTTACTTGATAGTATATGATCCTTGCTTGACATGGCATTGATGTGGATCTGTAGTAGAGTAAAGTAAAACACTCAACCATAGTTGGATTTTTGTTTGGTGGTTTCGAGCCCATGATTTTAGCAATTTTTGACATTAATAAAAACGGGTTTTGAACAGAACCATCTTTCTTTGCACTGGTGGTTGCAGGTCAGAGGACCATTTTGGTGTGCGCAAAACTGCACGGTTCTCCTGGATTCCGGCGTAAATGTGGGCTTTTCCACCATCTTGGATTTCCTAAGCCCACAGCACCAAATGTGGGTCAGGACACCCAACAGTCTCTCAGTCGGACTCGCAATGCACAGTTACAGTTCCCTCCACACGATTTGGTGGTACCTCTGGCAGGGGGAGAAGCAGCAGCAGGAGGAGGAGGTAGATGTTGTGTCATAGGAGAGGAATGAGGTGAGTCCAACATGGGAGTCTGTGAGGCCATGATGCATGTGATGCCAAACTATCCTTCTGCCATATGACTTAGCTGCCTCCAGGCTCAGTTGGACTCTGTCGAGTGGTTGGCCGGCAGCCAGGCTGTGCCACACGAGGCAGGGTGCCACTTGTCTGCACATGCCTATTCACCATTTTGGGTCTCATCCTATCTTTGCCGTGCCTCTTCCTCAATGCATCAAATCTCCCTGACAAATCTCCCTGACACTCCCAGGTGTGCATGACTTGCTGTCTCCATGGCAGTGCCCAGCCTAAAAATGCCTTGCTGTATTTTGTTGCCAGTATTGTTGAGGGTTATTTCTTTCATGATGCCCGCTCCCGGGGTCCGGTTCAAGCCCTGCGTCCCCGAAAGCGGACATCCAGTCCCCAAGGAAGGACCCAGCAACCCCATATAGGGGCCCTTTGGACAGTGTCCAGGCTCATAAAAGACATCATAGGCGCCAGGCTCATTATGGATGTGCTTGGGTGCACTTACCTGATGCAGACCATGCTGCAGGATCTCAGCCTCCTTGAGGCCTGAAAGGAACTACTTTACCTGTGGGACTAATTTACCATCCGGGCGTGGTCGGGGAAGGATACATACCTGATTGGAGGAAGGATACATACTTGGAACTTCTTCCAAGGCTATTTAAACCCCACCCGAACAGCCACACGTGCTTCGCGTTGTTCTGCATCTAGCAGCTGGACGCTCACCGTGTCTGCTCCTGCATCCTGACTTCTTCCACGCCTGCCAGCATCCTGGATCACCTGCAAAGGAAGAGAAGAAGAGAACAGAAGAAGGAAAAGTCCTTACCTGCTAAATCCGCATCCCGGAGACATCTCGCCGACAATCCTGAAAAGGAAAACTTTTATTTAAAAGCTCATTGCGTCGATCGCTGCAGCGCCGCATTCCACTCACCTTTACTGGGCGCCTCCATGTTCAGCAGCGATCATCCGGATTCGCAGTCACGCTCCAGCGCCTAGGGATAAAAAGACCAGAACAAAAGGTGAGAGAGAAAAGGGAATAAGGAAAGCTAAATCTCCATGTTAAGACTTACCTGTTGATTCATTCCCTCTTAATTTCGGGTCCGCGCCGTATCCTGGCATTTCCGGACCCCGGCCCCTAAGGGGAAAAAGAGACATCAGCGTTAATGAGCGAATGAAAAGACATTACCAAAAAACACTCTTTAAAGACTTACCTGATTTCTACAAGGATTTCACCTCTCATCTCGGGTCGGTGCCTATTCCCCAGCATTCCGTACCCCGGCCCCTATGGGGAAAAAGACACTAGCATTAGTACATTAATGCATGGACACAAGGGGAACCTCTTATCAAAAAACTTACCTGGAAGCCAAGCAAGTTTGGTTCTCACCAATCCGAAAATCCGGTGAAGTAATTGGATACCAACGCGCCCCTGCATCAGAAGTAGGATGGAGAGCTCGTCCTTCCAGACCCTAAGGTGAGACGCTACGAGGAATCACAGAAGGGTTTCGAGGAGGGTGAGAGGGGAAAGTGGGAGGCTGATTGCATTACCCCGCAGACAGTTAATCCCCTATTTTCGCCTACAGAAGGATACTTCTGCGAGCCAGACAAGCCAGATTTGGGGGCCCGGTCCAGTCCGTCTTCCGAACCCTACGCATCACCTTAGAAGAGGTCACAGCAGCGCGAACCAGGCCAGCGCCTCCGTGGGAGTCAGGTGAGCGTTACAATTTGAGACAGCTGCACATGCTTGCAAGTTCCTGTGTGATATTACGCCCTACCTCAGTGACTGAATCGACTATCAGCTGCTGCTGCTGCAAGAATTCTCAGAGCCACTTGGGCTGCTCCACCCCTGATGGTCCCAAAGGCTGTGATGGTGATTGTGCAGCATGAGTGTGGGGTCTGGTATCAGCAATGGCTTAGGCAGAGGTACGAGTGAGGCACTGTCTTGGGAGTGATGATGCAGGGATGTGAGGTGCTTTGCCTTGAATCTCTGCTGCTGCTGTACTCTTCACATTCCTCTGCCTTTACTATCTTGTGGGAAACGGCTGTGATTTTTCTTTCAGTAACTCTTGTTTATCAGAAGAATCTGTGGCTTTGATGGATTATGTTTCCCAAGTTGAGTAGCATCCTCATCCTCTCTTCAGACTTTTATGGAGTTACTATTTTGGGATGTTGACCGGAAGGCTGTGGGCCTCATTACAAGTATGCCAGTCCGGAAATAACAGTTTACCAGACTGGCACATTCAGAGTCAGAAGTGCGGAAACACTGTCACTACCGTGACCGCAAACAGCGGAAAGAGTCACCCGATGTCTTTAAATTACCGGCACAGCGGTAGTACAGGCACATTTAGAGTTCTGCCTACACAGAAACACAGCCATAAAAACAGCGGTGGCACCGTGATCACCGCGCCTGTAATACCGGCAACACAGACCAGGCGTTAAACAATGGCAGGTGAGAAGCAACAGGCCCCAGGTGTACCAAACCAGCACAGCTGTACACCAATGACCAATATAAATGCATACAAGGAATACACCCAACCCCCAACACAACCATGCCACAGGTGTACCAAATTGGCCCACCTGCACAGCATTGACCACTGTGAATGTACAAAAGGAGCACACCCACACCCAACCCACCTCCCAACACAACCATGCTGGCAGTCACTGTAGCAGCAATTGGGCTGGGGAACATACAAGGAGCTATTGAGTATGAAGCAGCTGAGAGGCAGAGGAGGTGGCGTAGGTGTAGGAGGTGAATGAGGAACCAGTTGGCCATGCCTAACATCAATGTCCAGCAGGTAGCACCACGCAGGGAGCCAGCAATACCCCACATCAGGGCCTCGCCCTGGAACCTGACCCCAAGCCAAATCCACACCTTGTACCGGCTTGACAGGGAGACCATAATATCAATAGTCATCCTCATTAATGACGACATCAGCAATATGATAATCATACAGACTGCAATACCCCCTTGCTGAAGGTAGTGTCGGTACTGCACTTCCTTGCAACCGGCACATACCAGCACATCGTGGGTGAGCTGCACGGGCTGTCACAACCCTGTCACAACCCAGTTTTGCAAGGGTCTTCTAGGTACTGGATGCACTGTTGTGCCATGTGGCAGACCTCATTGCCCTACCCAAAACCTCTGCCCAGGTTAATGCCACCAAAGTGGCATTCCATGCCCTTGCAGGCATGCCCAATTGCATTGGTGTGTTAGATTGCACCCATGTGGAGTTGGTGGCCAGACATGCCATTGAGGCAGTGTATAGAAACCGTAAACAATTCCACTCCCTGAACGTGCAAATGGTATGTGATGCTGAACACCTCATCACACATTGCTGTGCACGGTTTCCGGGATCCACACACGACTCCATGGTCTTGTGGAACTCCATGTTGCCAGGGTACATGGCACGTTACATTGGAGAGCGCACCTGGCTGTTGGGTGAATAGAACGACCAATTGCTGACATCTGTGTAGTTGGGGGAGGGAGGGGGGTAAATGGGCACTGACCAGAGTGCACCTGGCTGTTGGGTGAGTAGAATTACCAATGCATGACCTCTGTGTAGTTGGGGAGGGGGTTTAATAGGCACTCACCAGAGTGCACCTGGCTGTTGGGTGAGTAAAATGACAAATGCATGCCCTCTGTGTAGTTGGGGTTGGGGGGGTTAAGTCACTGACCAGAGTGCACCTGGCTGTTGGGTGAGTAGAATTACCAATGCATGATCTCTGTGTAGTTGGGGAGGGGGGTTAATAGGCACTCACCAGAGTGCACCTGGCTGTTGGGTGAGTAAAATGACCAATGCATGCCCTCTGTGTAGTTGGGGATGGGGGGTTAAGTCACTCACCAGAGTGCACCTGGCTGTTGGGTGAGTAGAATGACCAATGCATAACCGCTGTGTAGTTGGGGGGGCGGTTAATAGCACTCACCAGAGTGCACCTGGCTTTTGGGTGAGTAGAATGACCAATGCATGACCTCTGTGTAGTGGGGGAGGGGTTAGAAGCACTGTCAGCAGAGCATGTGGCAAATGCAACCTAACACCAATACATTGCATCCTTAATTCAAGAATCATGGAACACATGTACCAAACAAGCATATGGATCACACCCAATACCTATCAATTATAAACCAAACGAGGCAACACAAAACTACCACATGTACATGAATGCATCAGACAATCCACACACGCGCCTGCCAAAAGACTGTGCACATCCCCCACCGCCTGGTTCACAGACAAGTCAAAACCATGCAAACCGACATACCATCTTCATTGAACCCCACAACAGATATCCAGTACACAGGCCTACACAAGTGGTCAGCAACCACCAAGTACTCATTCCAGGCAATACACCCACCTCAATATGACCTATGAGCCCTCCGAAGATGTTGATTTGCATGTAGAAGCAGGCAAAACTCAAAACATGAAAGAACAATTTAGGATAGTGCATCAATATGTTAGAGACATCAAATCCAACGTGCACATGGCCCACATCCGTAGGCCTGCGTGAAGCTCAAGCTATCCCCTGCTAGGGCTGTGGCAGACACAACACACCTTACACTTGTTTCACTTCAGCATTGTGTTACCTTAGCAATGGCGGTGTCCTGTCCTGTGCATGGCACACTTGTCTCAGTCATCCAGTGAGGGTAGCATTCTGTTATTGCAGTGGTGGTGTCCTATTCTCTTGGGTGAGCTTAGTTTGTGACAATCCTACAGAGCGGGCAACCTTTCAGCACTGCAGTGAAGGTGGCCCGCCTGCTGTGAGGTTCGTTTGCTTCAGTCCTGTAGTGAGGGTCATCCTTCATTATTTCAGTGGTGGGGCCTGTGAGAGGTGGGAATTCTTAATTTCTCCAGGAAAAATCACCCTTTCAGCTGGGTTATCTCGGGAAGGTTCTTTGTAGTGGTAACACTTCTATTGTGAACATATGCCGTGCACGTCTGCTAGACCAAATTCAATTATTTTTGCTCAATTATATTCACAAACAATTTGTTTATTTCTCTGTGCACAAATGCAC
Source organism: Ambystoma mexicanum (assembly GCF_040938575.1). Taxonomy (NCBI): domain Eukaryota; kingdom Metazoa; phylum Chordata; class Amphibia; order Caudata; family Ambystomatidae; genus Ambystoma; species Ambystoma mexicanum. Next base: position 1,101,917,870 of record NC_090933.1, read on the forward strand.
AAACAGAACTTTGTAGACAACTTTTTGTTGCATGAATATTCAACACACAAAGTGTGTTTGAGAAATAAGCCCATAATATTACATTTCCTGTTTAGATGAGCAATACTTCCATAGCGGTTGTATGTCAGAAATGTGAATTCCCCATTTTCGCGATCCCCAGTAACATTAGCAATATTTGTTTTTGTTTGTATAACGTTGTTGTTCTTTCCTTATGGGGTGGTTCCATCCCACATGCACCCTTTAATCCCTATCCTTTGACACCTCCTTTTACTTTGACCTTCCCATTTTGTTTCACCACCTTTGTTTATTTCATTCCCCTCCCCCCACACCCACCTGTATTAACAGTACTTCCTTTACTTACTTCAGAAGGATGAAGGGATGCGTCGCCACGCTGGGATTCAGGCTTGCCCCCACTTCACGGGGTAACGCATAAACTACCCACCAGCTACTAGAGTGACTGGGAATATTGTGTTACAAAATGCAATGGAGGAGAGTGCAGCTCGTGTAAAACAATGAGGTCGTGTCCTAGGCCGCACTCACTGGTAAAACCGGGAGGAAGATGGAACACTCATTTGGAAAACTGGGAGGCGGGAATTTGTAAAAAAAAATAAATAACAAAGCAAAAAAAACAATGGTCAATAATGATAATACAGCTCGTGCAGAACACAGAAGTCAGGAAGCGGACGGCACTCATTTGGCAAACTGGGAGGTGGGGTACGTAATAATGAGGACCAAGGGCTGGTGCCCCCTTTGCCAGAGCCTAAATTTATACCGATTTTTAATTTCTCATAGTGACACCGGAACGTGCCCAGCAACAGTGTACACGCGAGGTCTTAACATCTGGAGAATGCCATCTGAAAACAGCAGCAGCACTGAGAGGCTCTTAGCATTGCCACTTCACTGCCACTTCAGCAACAAGGTTACTGCTGCATGTAGGCAGAGACCTTCCATTTCCATTGTGGAACCTGTAAATACCTGGAGTGCTGCCAACCCCCCAGAAGCAACTGGCATGCGTGGCAAGTAAACAGACTGCTCAGCTGCCAGCGCGATCCGTCGAGTGTAAACAACAGCATGGCCTGCTTGGTTAGTTCATCTCGTGCATCGGTGCCACCGTTGCCACACGCCAACCCCACACTTCTGCACCAATGCTGCCAACGAAAGGTAGCTAATTTCTCCAACGGTTCTCTGGCCATTGTATGAGTCGGTCTCTTTGCCGCTCCTTTAAAACATGCCATTGCTTCTAAAGCAGTTTCTGTGTGAGTGACTTACTCCCCTTACACGTACCCTTAAAATACTGTCCCCATAACAGGATACAGAATACATGCCGGAGATGTCAGAAGAAAAGGGGCGTGGAAGGAACGGCGAGATAGTGAAGTGGATTATTAAGTGAATGATCTATTATTTATTTGATATTTCTCCGGTTTACATAACCGTTGAAACACGTCATAGGGCCCCTTAAAGAGAAATCCAGGGCCTGATTTCAAAAACTGTTTTAACATGGGAAAGTCTCATTGAAACTAGTTTTGTCAGGCCCCCAGAGTATTGCAGCTGGTGCAAAAAACGGAGGTCATGCAGCAGGCAGCACTCATTTGGAAAACTGTGGAGGTTTATTCCAAATACAAAATAGATTTATTCGTATTGATCGTTAATAACAATAAGCACAGTTTCACCCCTGACATTAAAAATGAAACCTAGGCCCTCATTAAAAGTTTGCTGGTAAATTGCCGATGATTCCGTGTTGCCGGTGGCACTGATTCCGTCACCCGTGGCAACAGAGCCACTGGAAAACTATGACCTGTCGGCCGTGTGCATTCCGGAAACGTTGCCACCAACACCACGGAATCACTGTGAAAATGCCTAAATATCGGGGGCACTGTAAGCCACAGTGCCGGTGCCACCATTTCTGGCATGTCCATCCCGGCCACAACGGAAACAATGGAAACGGAACAAACAACACAGGAAACACCGCGACCGGAAATAATGTGATCGGCCGAACAGGAAACTCGCTGGTGGCCATTTTGACAAAAACACAATCCACTTAAAATCAGCAGTTTCCAGAAGCCATGCACACCTTCTGATTGTGCAATCCCACCACAAGCAATGGCATCAAGGATACCGAATAGACATCAGTGCAAGCCGCACTTCACGGAGGCCGAACTCGACATGCTCAAGGACACCATTGTCCAACATGCTGGGGAGCTGATTGGGATCGTCCACCGTCGCAGCGCCCAAATGAGAAAAAATTCCATCTGGGAGGAAGTTGCCCAAAAGGTATCAGTGGTTGGAACCACCCCCTACGCCGTCCGCAACTACAACAAGCAGTGGGATGACCTCTGCCTGAGAGTGAGTAACCTCCTGTCAGCCCACTGAATGCAATACATGGCCACAGGTGGAGGAACATCCTCACTGATATGTCTCATGCTGCAGGGGGAGAAGTTCAGCAGCGTGCTGCACATGGAGGTGATAGGCGTCAAGGCCACAGAAGCTGGAGCTGGAATATCTGGTGAGGATGGTGAGTACAAAATGCCATGACGGTGGCTTGACGCCGACGAAGATGGCGGCGTGACCCGGCAGCTCCGTCCCACTATTAACTAAATAAGGCATTTCCCACTATTTTTTTTCCCCGTTACTCACCTTTTTCTTCCCGCGCCGTGGTCTGGACCTCTTCTACGAACCGCTGAATGAAACTCAGCGCAGCTCCACGTTCGCCCGCGCCGGCTCACCAGCTCCAGCGGACATGCTCCGGGGACCGCCGCGGCCGCCTTCCGCATTCCGATCACTGTGAAGTAAGTGTCGGCGTCACGCGTTACGTGACACGCCGGCTGCGGCCTGGTCCGCCCTCTTTCACTTCCCCGCCTCACGACTGCTGCCTCTGGTGTCGGCGTGCGACTGCTCCATAAATAAAGCATTCACTGAGGAAAAAAAAAAAAAAAAAAAAAAAAAAAAGGATTAAGAAGCCCCGTTCAGCTTCATAAAACACCACACGCCACAAGACACCGTAACGACTCTAAATATATCCAATATCTCTGCCCTACCCTTCCATACAGGGAAGAATTTGAACAATTACATGATCTCTGGTGACTTTTGGGACTAGATAAAGAGTGGAAAATAAAATAAACAAATTAAGAAAACAACAGTAAAGAAACATAGAAAGGAATACTGTTTTTTTGCACAAGATCTCCTTCATAAGTTACCACTCATGTGACACTACCCTATCTATTTGTTGCTAGATTTTGGATCTGATAGAAAGCACACAAAGGAGAACCAAGCATTCCATTTGCAGTAACAGGTATGAAACTGGGTATAACCACAACTCATAATTGAATTGACTGTTACTGGATACCCATATTAATTGGAAGCCTCCTACCACCATAAGGTTCTTACCACCCTCAACTCACACCTAAGTTTACGCCTTATTATTCAACAGTGCTCCTTTTAACCTCCTCTATCAGGAGTTGCACCACCTAAATAATATGGACGTAATAATTGTAAACTTTGGTACATAGAACCCTACGAAGTTGCTATTTAAAGACTCTATACATTCGTGCTTACCTTTACAAGCCCTTCTCAAATTATCTTCTATTTGCAACGGAACCTACTATTGCTCTACATACAACAACTTTCTGCAATTCTTTACCTTGCATCATTAATATTGCTAACCAAGCTCCTTTCAACTGCTCATATATCCATACTTTGCCGCCAATATCATGGCGGCCAACAAAAAAAATAATACCTCAACAACCAAAGATCCCAATGCTATCACCACCAATCTCAAGAGACCCAAAAGTGACTCACCTCCTCCGTTGGGCATCTCGGACCCTGCTTTGGAGGCCATTTTGGCAGAGATTAGATCACTCAAACCCTTCATAGAGACTACAAATTTAAAATTACAACAGTTGGACGACAGATGGAGAGGTTTTGAGAATAGAATGGACGAGGTAGAGAGGCGAGTGGGTCTAGTAGAAGAAACTACATCTAAAGTAACGCAACTGGAAAATACAATAAAAGAACTTCAAAAACACAATGAAGATTTGGAAAATCGCAGCAGACGTAATAACCTCCGTATCTCAGGGCTGCCAGAGGGATCAGAGGGAACTAATACCATTGTCTTTTTGCAATCATTTTTAACAGAGCTGCTTCACTTACCTCCTGACCTAACACTCAATATTCAACGCGCTCATAGAGTTGGTCAACTAACTACTTCCACCTCTTCTCGACCTTCGTCCAGAACAATGATCTTTTATCTTCTGGAATACTCCCAACTTCAGCTCATCATATCTGCAGCAAAGGAACGTAAATCCCTTATATGGAATGGCTCTAAGATTTTCATTTCACAGGATGTCGCTAAAAGTACGGCTCAGCGCAGGAAAGTTTTCTTATCCTTTCGCCCAGCCTTGAAACAGCTTAATATACGTTACGGGCTATACCACCCTTGTTCTTTCAAAATCACATGTGAAGGCCGTACCAGAATGTTTGAAGAACCAGCAGACCTAAAAGCATTTATACGATCCATCAAAACCGATAACATGGACACTACCTCGCCTGCAAGTACCTCCACCTCTTTCGTTACATGAACATTTTACTCCCTTTCTCTCCTTACTATTACAAATTTAATGCCATGATTATCCCCTATATATATGACGTGGGACGGGTGGCCTCGTGACGTCCATCTTCCATCCTGAGTCGCTCTACTTCCCTTTTGACGACTCAGCGGGTGTCACCCTTCCCTACAAATTGAATCTCCCCTAGCATCCTTTTTTTTTCCAGTCTGATCAGTGTTCTATTCCATATCTCCAAGCCATTAGGCAACCGTTTATGATCAGACACCCCAACCCTCATCCTATTACCTCATGTGTCTTCCTAATGTGTCCTTTTCTCATTAATTGGTATTCAAAATACTGTTCTTGGGCACTCATTGTTTGCATCTATATGGTTCACAAATGCTATTTCAGATACTGTTCTAGAGCACCTAACATTTGCATGTATATGGTCTTATATTATCGCTATGCTATCATAACATCTAAACTGTTATTATGATTTTTAAATGTGTCACATGGAACATTAAAGGCTGCAATAATCCCATCAAAAGGTGTAAGGTCATCTCGCATCTCAACAAACTAAACCCCTCCATAGCTTGTATACAAGAAACGCATTTATCTGTTAGAGAAACACAGAAACTGAAGTCCCGTTGGATCAAAGAAATCATTTCTAGTCCTGCTGTTGCTAAAAAAAATGGGGTAGCTATTTTAATCAGCAAGAAACTATCATATAAAGTTCTCGACCAAGGTGCGGACACAGATGGCAGATGGGTTTGGGCTAAACTAAATATAGATTCTACTGATGTTACCATTCTGAATATTTATGGCCCCACCAACCCAGATCCCAAGTTTTGGACCACCATCAAACATATGATACTTCAAAAAAACCTTACCAATTTAATTATGTGTGGGGATATGAATCAAGTCCTTGATCCTTTTCTGGATAGAAAATCTAGCTGCTTGTTCAAAAATAATAAAACACACAAATCCTTCTCAGGATGCTTAGCCGAAACTGGTCTTATTGATACATGGAGAATATCTCACCCTACTCAACTTGACTATACTTTCCACTCTTCCCCACATAATACTCTCTCTCGTCTTGACTATATTTTTTCCACTATAAACCTTACAGGTACCATTATAGATTCCAAAATAGAAAATATAATTATTTCTGATCATGCCCCTGTTTGTACCTCTTTCAGTCTTTCTGATGTTCGGAAACCGTCATCTCGGTGGAAGCTTAACAATTTTCTTTTACAAGACCCTCAATTCATCCTATCCGTAGAGTCTTTTGTTCAACAATTCTATGCAGATAATCAAGACAGAGACACTTCAGTAGTGAATAATTGGGATGCCTTTAAAGCTGCCTTGAGAGGTCACATCATGGCTTACTCTGGAAAAATGAAAGCTCTACGCAAAAAACACTTAGATGACCTTTATTCTCAGCTAACTACAGCCGAACAACACTACTATAGTGTTTCCAACCCTACCAATCTCCACAAAGTATTGACTTTACGCTTCTCAATTAATAAAGAGATCACAAATCTTGCTGCAGGGACAATTCTTAAATACAAAACGAAAATATATCAAACATCCAACAAAGCTGGAAAAACACTGGCCTCTTACTTAAAAACCAAAAAGGAACAATTTTTCATATCCCACATCAAAGACTCTTCAGGCAATGTGCATCACCATCCCAAAGATATACTAAATTGTTTTAGAGACTTCTACACCAAACTATATACTCCCGAGAACTCCATTCCCCATAATAACATCATGTCCTTTTTTGATAATATCAATAGATCCTCCTACCCCCAAGCTGATTTATCCTCTTTAGACTCTGTAATTACTCTTCCAGAGATTTCCAAAGCAATCAAAGGATTGGGTAAAAGCAAGGCTCCAGGTCCAGATGGCCTTTCCACAGAATTCTATGACAGGTTAGCTCAATCTCTCATACCCAAGCTTCAAAATCTATTTTCCTACTTCATATCCCAAGAAGCATCCTCAGGTTCCTTCTCAGAAGCCTTGCTTATTCTATTCCCCAAACCCGATAAGGACCCGTCATTACCAGGTAATTATCGACCCATCTCTCTAATAAACGTAGAAAGTAAAATCTTTGCAAAAATCTTAGCCAACAGGATCGAATCCTCCCTTCCTTCTCTTGTCAAACCTGAACAAGTCGGCTATGTTAAAGGGCGCAACATCTCTTCCAATGCCAGACTCCTTCTAAATGCTATCCATCTATCTAATAAAAATAAAAAAGATAAACAGGGCGCAGCGGTTATAGCACTAGATGCTGAAAAAGCCTTTGACCGAGTCAGCTGGGACTTCATGTTCCAATCCCTCCGCTGGCACGGTTGCAGTGACAAGTTCATTTCTCTAGTCAGTTTACTTTACTCATCCCCAAAATCTTCAATATGTATTAATGGTCTTACCTCCCCATTTTTTTCCCTCAGCAGAGGTACTAGACAAGGTTGCCCCCTCTCACCTATTCTATATATCCTCTCCTTAGAACCATTAATAGAACTAATCAGATCCAATAACAATATTCCAGGTATAGCAAGTGGCACATCCCATATTAAAATAGCTGCTTACGCTGATGACATCCTTATTCTCATCAAAAACCCCAAAACACACCTCCCATATTTACTTGAAGTATTATCCCAATTTAGCTCAGTTTCAGGGTACAAACTTAACAAAGATAAGTCAGAAATTATGCCCCTCAATCCCTACTGCTTTAAATATGACATAGACCCCTTTGGTTTTAAATGGTGCAGTTCCTCTATTAAATACCTAGGCCTTAGATTTGCTCCTACCATCCAAGACACCATTAAACAGAACACACAATCATTACTAGATAGACTTAAGGAATTAACATCCAGATGGTCCCCCCTATATTTATCTTGGTGGGGCCGACTAGATACGATCAAGATGATGTTATCACCAATAATTTTATATTATCTACAACTCTTATGTGTTCCGATATCTCCTTCCTTTTATAAATCAATTTACTCTATCCTACTAAATTTCCTATGGGGGGAGGGCAAAAGCAAAAGAATAGCCTTAATCAAATTGAAGGCACCATATGACAAAGGAGGTGTCAGGTTTCCTGATTTCAAAGCATACCACACTGCCTTTCTTTTGAAGCAAGCTAGATATTGGTTTGCCTGCCCCATAACGTCAGACATTGCCACATGGTGTACCATAGAGAAGCAGTTAATGTATCCTGTAGAAATCACCGATCTCATTTATATATTTAAGCACTCCTCGCTGGCTATATCAGAACCCATCAGAGCCACAATATCAGCCCTCCAACTCTTTTTATTCACACAGACAGACTCCCCAAAAAAATACCTTTCTCCTTACCTATGGCATAACAATAAGATACTGATTAAGAATAAAACCCTAAATAGAAAATCCTGGAAGAAAAAGGGTATTAGATTTATACAACAAATCATAAATAAATCATCTATCCTTTCCTTTCAGCAGCTTAAAAATCGATTCTCAATCCCCAACACAGATTACAACTTCTATAATGAATTAGTCAACTCTTGCTTTGACGCTCTCCACAGCTCCTCCAATGATATTCTGACTCCTGATGCCTCAAGATTGCTACATCTTACTATGCCCACTGACACAAAGGCTTCAAAATTCTACAACATCCTAATATCATCTCTGAAGTTGTGCTCGATACGCCACAAATGGGAAGATGACTTTGGTTATGTTTTAGACGATTACACATGGTCCAAGCTCTTCTCTAGAATCAAATACATTTCAACATCAGCAAATAACTCCCAACATTTTTTCTTCTTTATACATAGAGCTTTCATTACACCAGCCAAATTATTTCTATCCAATATTAATGACAATGACAATTGTTGGACTTGTGGAGCTGCCCCTGCATCGTATGAGCACATGTTCTTCTCATGCCCCTATACCCTTAAGTTTTGGCAACAAGTATGGAAATACCTTAACTCTATTTTCTTAACCGATATACCACTTTCATTTATGAATATTGTTTTAGGTAGTCTGGCAGTTACCACCCACTTGCCATATGATGCTTCCAGGCTCTATGATCTCTTTATTTGTTTGGCTATGAAGAGTATAACTGCCAATTGGAAAGACTCTCATTCCTTATGTATAAGAAGCTGGTGGAATAACATATGTCTCACGCAAAAGATGGAAATGTGCATGGCAAACAATCTTAACTCTATACCTAAGTTTAATGCTAAGTGGTCATTTTTTACTCGATTTCTGAACCATTTTAATGTAACCACGCATGGAATGTGACTTCTCCAAATCTCTCACACTCCTTTGATGTTCCCAAGATTATTATATGCGAATACCAATCTGGACACTTGACTGAATATTTACTGCATTATATACCAATGTGCCTCTCTGCATCAATACCTACCACCTCACTTTCTCCCCCCTCCCTCCATATGTCGTGTTCGTCATATGTCAGTCTTATGTTTGTCTTCCCCCCCACTTAGACATCATAATGCAGAATTTGTTCCATACTAAGTTGTGCACAACACTGTGCTATAGTTCTTATGTGTAAGTTTTCAATTATATTGACAATTTGTTCCTTATATGCAATTGCACACAGTGTATTTAATTAATTGCTCTACTGGAACACTTCCACTTTACCATTGTTTCATCTATTCTCATGTAAAAGTTTCACCGCATTATGCTTATGAAGTTATGACTATATGATTGTATATTACATACCTTAATAAAAAAAAAAAATTATTAAAATAAAAAAACAAAATGCCATGACATAATAAACCCACTTGACAGATAGGTAGCTCCCCCCCTTGTCACTGGGGTGTGGGTGCCAAACCCACACCACAGTTCCAATGTCTGAAACCACATAGCCACTGGGACAGCACCAGTCCCTGTGGCCAAGGATGTCACACACCGGAAAAGTAAGTCCCCATTGCCATGGAGGCTCACATGAAACAATGGGCATGAGGACACAGAAGCACCGGCACAGACAGCAATGGTGGCTGCACCACTGTGTATTCCATGTCTGCAGGTGCCGGTGCCCCCAGAAGGCCATATCAGCTGGGGGCAACAGACACTGCAAAACACACAGGGAGTGTGGTAGCCCAGAAAGGGTGTTGGTTAGATGCCACCAGTACCCTCATACCCGGACCGGCAGCCCTGTACTGCGCTCCATGGAAATGCACTACACCACAACAAACCCATACATGACCCGCCCCCCTGCTTTGCCATGCCCAGGAGCAATGTGCACTGAACACACACTCACTGCCATGCATGCACCAAACGCACCCTGAAAAACCCTGCTTGGCCAAGTGGGGATGCCCAGCTGCCATACACACATTGACAAGTGCAATGTCATCCTACCCAGTCCACAACCCCCTCCCCCCCCACCATCTCTGCTGGGTTGCGTGTAACCACTCAAATGACTGGTCAGCCCAACACAATCCTTCCCACCTGTCCACCCTGCCATCTCCACTGTACCACTACAACACTGAATTGCCAATATCACAGTCACCATCTCCCATCTCCCAACTAATTTCCGGCACCAGCACCAGCAACGCCTCCCCTCCCAAACATGTTTAATCCCATTACAACCAAGTCACATGCCCTGTTTCCCATGCCTGCCCCAATCCCACCCACAAGAAGCCACCTCAAGAAATAGAATGTCCCCCAAAACACAGATGCGAGGCCATCTGGTACCACGTACAGCATGTGTATCTACTGTGCCGCAACATCCACAACAACCCAACAATGGCAGCTCTCACCAGCAACTACAAAGGGGGACCCTTCCAAGCAATGGCAATGACATGGACAATCCATGCCCCTGCCAGACATAACACAAACCCAACATGCACCACCTGGAGCTGCCTCTTATATAACCATCAACAGGTGCCTTGCTCCTTTTGTCCCCCACACTGGGCACTGCCCCCTTCACATCCCAGTAGCCCTGTTCTGACCACTACTGCATGGCACTGGCGCCTGCAAATGCTAATGCTATATCAGCACGCCAGGAGATCAACTATAGCTGTGTTGCATGTACCAGCATCCACCAACGTGGCGCTGCGGCCCTTTAACACATGCATTAATGCACCATGCCATGTCCCGCAGCATGACCCCTCAACCACATGCCACACAATGTCCATTTTGCATGTTACAAGGAAATGAGAAGCCACAGTCTAACGTCATGCCATTCTTCCACCCTCAGGTACATCATCTGACAGCGATGATGCTGGGTCAAGCATAGAAAGGGGCACCAGCACACGGGACACAGCAGCAGCACACTTGCAGGTCACAGGCCGAAGGAGCAGGCTGCCTGCCCAAGAGCCTACTCCTGCTGCAAATATCACAGTACAGCCTGCAGCCACTGTTGGTGCAACAGCTACTACCCCTGAGGTTCAGCCTACAGCCACTGCCGCTGCACCAGCTGCTGCCCCTGAGGTTCAGCCTTCCGCCACTGCCGCTGCAGCAGCTACAGCCCCTGAGGTTCAGCCTACGGCCAATGCGACTGCACCAGCTACAGCCCTTGAGGTTCGGCCTTCAGCCACTGCTACTGCACCAGCCCCTGAGGTTCAGCTTGCACCCACTGTCACGGATCTATCTGCCACAAGGGTGACAGCAAGAGGTCAGCCATCTCCTCATACCTGCCTCCACAATACGTACCTGCCTTCAGTGATGAGCGGGAGGCACCGGATGCTGAGGACTCAACAGCGGGAACATCAGAGCACACCCCATACCAGCAGCCAAGCTTCAGCCTATCTGGCATCCACAGCCCACCACTTCCACCGTCCCCATCATCAGGGACATGGACGGCCTTCTCCATTGCATGGAAGAACGGCATGAACTCATGGCAGGTCTCGTGCAGCAGCACCTGGATGAGGCCCATATGATGCGGTTGGAGGTCCCTTTGCTGCGTGCTGAGGCAGAGCTAATCAGAGAGAGTGTGCAGGCTACCAGCCAGCATGGTACACATACTCTTGGATGGGCTATTTGCGCCATGGTGGTCATCGCTCAGAGGTTCCGCAAGGGATTTTAGGCCTTTTCAGCCTTGGCTGAACCCCTGACTCTGTCCCTGCAGGCGGACCTGGAATAGCGCCCAATTGACACATCCTAAACCAGCACCATGCCTGCAAGCTCACAGCAGAGCAGCAGGTCCCGGCACCTGTTGGGAGCAGCTGATGGGGTCTAGGCCGCCATGAAGAGACCAAGGAAGTGAGCTGGGCTGTCACTGGAAGACTGACACTGACAGCCTTGGGTGTCTGTTGGTGGTGGGGAACCCTTGCCGTTCTTCTTGGGAGTTTCTGGGTTGGGGTGGGAGGGTGGTGTTGTGGGGTGTGTTTGGATTTGTTTTGGTGGGCCATTCGTTACTTTCATGTTATTCTTGTTCAATACACATGGTGTTGCATACACATTTCTGATTGGACATTCCATTTGTGCTCATATGTATTTATTTGTGCGCAGTTACATGTGCTGGTGCAGGCACTGTGTGATATAAAATAACTGGTTATCAGTTCCTGGAGAGATGCATGCCCATCCATGTTGTCCCTGTCACGCTGTTGACGCATGTCGACAGGTGCTCCATTCTCACTCTGATCTCCATCATCTGCCGGGGTCAGGTCCATGTCGCGAGCAGGGCAATGTTGCGCCTGATGCACATGCCAAGAAAATTTTGCCTACTTTAATGGGACTGTACATCAAGGCACTTACAGAGGGGTGCAGGCAATGGAAGTGTGCCTTCAACAGGCTGAAGGTCTGCTCAATAGTAGCCCTTGTTCGTATGTGTACATGGTCTATGCTGTGTTGTGGTGGTCCTGTGGATGCCTCAACAGGTCAACAGCCATTGGAGTAAACTGGATGATCTCCAAACAGCCCTTTAAGATGAGTAGCAGTACTCGTGAGATAGATGGGGATGCAGATTCATACTCATACATAAAATAATTAAGACAATGCAATACGTTGGCTGAGGGAGTCTGTTTTAATGACAAGTTCATAAAACGGGGAGTACAACGAACATCAGCAAGCGCTTGATCTTCTTGCTCTCTTTACTTTTAGAAAAAACACAATATTTATAGCAAAAACTTGTCATTGCTGACGTACAACCTGCACATGTACTAACGTCATTCTACGTGGCACTCTTAATAACCTAACATGCAATGTGATTGGTTATAGGAAGGTAACTTAACATAGGTACCATATCTGTATATGGTAACGGGGAGAGGGGATTGGATAATACATGTCAGGTGGGGCAACTAAGTCCCTCCTTCAAAATGGCCACTATGAACGTTTCTAAAATAACAACTTCGCATTGGCTTTACTCGCTATAGGACCTTAGATTACATGGTCCACTATGATTGGGGTGGCATCAACCCCACTCACACGTTTCCACCTACGTCTAACAGCATGCAGAAAGAACATCCAAGTGCAAAGAAGCTTGTTTGCACCCCAGCTTCACACCAATTATGCTACAATCAATCATCACCTCATTGGTTATGTGTCAATTACTGCTTTGTAGTTTGGCCTTGTGTCTGTTCTGTACTCTGAGAACTTTCAAGGAGTATGGACATGGCGAGATCCACGCGTAGGTGTTATAGTTTCACCCTTCTAGCCTGCCTTTGTCACGTGACTGGACACTGTGAAATTGGCTTTTCTATGTGTCTTTTCGTATATTTGATTTAATTCTACCAGTCTTCTGACGTATGTGGCTTATCTTGACATTTGTGAACAGGATCCTCTGTTCTCTTCTCTCCTTAATTGTATCCAATTTTGGCCTATTCCAGCCAGATAAGACCTTGGTTTCCTGGCATGGTCATCCTTTAGCTGAGTTTTGCTCTGTCTTAATTCTTGATTTCTTTGCTGCGACACACTCCATCTGAGGCCTTTTGTAACCTTTGTTCAATTCTACTTATGTGCGTAGTGGACTTACATTCATACATAAAGTGCTTCTTGAGGTATAGATTTGTAAACGTTTGCGCTTGCTGCAATCTATCAACTATAAAGCATAAGCAAGCTTCACGATTTCTTTGCTTCTTGCAGTTACTTGCATATGTACACATTTAAACTAACTAAATATCTTCATCATGTATGTGGCATAAGTTTCTTCATCTTGACATCAACTTCTTCACCTTAGGATCAAAATGTCACTTATCCATGGCATTTCGTCTCTTGTCAGTATACTCAGGTAATTTTATCTTCTATTTGTGCGTCAGTCCTATTTCTTATGACGTCACCATTCATCTTCCTTCATTATCTTCTTCGCTTCTTCTGGTATTTTATTCAAACAACCGTCCTATTGTTTAGAATGCAGGTATGGCTTTTTTAAAGGATATCTTACTGTTCATGTTTTCTTAGGTATCAGTATATTAACAGATGCTGTCGTCCTGATAGGCACTGGGCAGAGCCCAAGTGCTGCTCTCTGCTGATTTAACTGTTCATTGTATGTCACATAATTTAGTGTGAACTCAATAGGTAATTGTAGGAGGGCAACTGGATTGGGGACAATGCTCAACACTCCCTCTTCAGGCCCCCCTATGGGTGAGTCATCAACCACTCTCACTTCTTTCTTTAGGCATTCAATTTTTCTTCATCCTTCACTTTTATTTCATCCTCTGGATCCAGACATTTTGGTCTGAAGAGATGCTTCCTTGGGGTCCATATCTTTATGACTCCTTTCAAGCATCCTGCTGTTCTCACATGCTCATCCTTATTCCATGTCATCAGTTGGCCTTCTCCACTTGGACTACAATAGATCCATCATCCCACATATTTTCTATAATTTCTTGGATACAGGAACGTGGTTCCCTCTGGTGCAAAAATGCTGGTTTTCTCAAAGTCTCGTATTTCTCCATCAGTTAGGTCTTTGGGCTTCCATCCTGACTCAACATCATTCATGATCTTCATCCCTATGGCTTTCTTTGCAGTCTTCAGGCATTGTGAGATTATTAATTTGATCACACAAAATCCAAGAAATATCATCACCAACAGGGCTCCTAGGAACTTGAATGCATCTGCCATCCATTGTGGAATCCATGAAAACAGTGCTCCAAACCAACTGTCATCATCAACTTCGTCAGCTTCATCTATCATCTGATTCTGTAGTTTTTTCAGCATGTCTATGGCTTCTGTTAAGGTTCCATTCTCGTTGTCGTGTGAAGGTGTAAATGTGCAACATGATTCTCTGATTTTTGCACAAACTCCTCCATCAATAGCTGTGATCATGTCTAAGACATATCTATTCTTAAGTGTCATCAGTCTGATTGCTCTCAACTCTTCTCCGATTGCATCAAATCCTTTTATGGTTGTGTTGATGGTCTGCAGTAACTCCCATCTGGTTATCTGCAACCATTTAGCATTTACTCCAACCTAAATTCTTGGCATCAGGATCGTCGTAAACACTGATGAGGTCAGGCTGAACAACCTGTGTTCGTATGGGATAGCATTGATAGCTTCTATCGATTTTGCAGAGAAATAATGTTCCCTCTTTGTTCTCCTCATAAGCTCCAGAGATCTCTTCTTTCTCAGGTTAGCATCTGCTTTCGGGAAACTGTCAATGTTCACATCACTTTTTGGAATCACCAATGCTGGAACATGGACATTCACCAATGTACATATGCCTCCCCTATTTTTCGGTAATCTCATATATGCCTGGGATCCATATGCCCAATAGTAATCCACGATCACTGCAGTACCATGCACCATTCCGGGAACGTCAAAGCCTCAACTAAAATTGTGATTCTCTCCCATTTTTCTTGTGCCATTATATCTGAAACAGAATTTTGGGCTCTTCAATGGTATTATGTGCAAAGGCCCTCCTCTGTCCTCGCCCCATGTCAGTAATTTAGCAAGCTTTGGCCATAATGGCTTGCATCCATTTTGCACTATGTCAATGGTAGCCTGGTAACAACCGATTACTACCCATGCTCTGCAGATCACTACTCCTTTCTCCCATGCGTCTGGTGAAAGCACTGTTCCCCAGATTTGCATTTGACCTCTGTTCTTCCATCTGCAAGATTCTTCTGAAGTCTTTCCTGTAGTTTCCAATTTCTTGTTCACTTCTCTTCTGATCTCTGCTCCTTTTATTCCAGGTTTTTCATATCTGATCACAACATTTTTCATTTTGGCATGTCTTGGACATAATCATCTTCATCTAGATCTATTTTCTCAGTCTCCCATTTGAGAGAAGCATCACTTCCCATGAACTGACCTCTGGTTTTGCACATTGCTTTATGTGACATACAGTCTGCTGTCTGCACATCTATCTTGATAGCTACAAAGATTTTTGACTTTCCCATGCTGTAAGGGTAGAAGTGCACATACAAAGCATTCCTCATCTGAAGTTCGTCTTCCTACTTCCTTCATATGTTGGTACCATATGTTGTTTCCCAAATGTGCTGTGCTATCCAGGCAATCATTCAATTCATTATTGTCATCTTGTGTGCTTGTTTTGGCTCTTATTCTTTTGATATGAGCTTTCAAAAGCATGTCACGTAATACTTCTGTATAGCTCCTTCTTGCTGGAGGATTCTTAGGCATCTCCATCAGTGAGCCGGTCGTTTCCATTTGTACTGTTTGAGTAGGAGGTTGTGCAATTTGCTTCATCATTTCAATATACCAATTAGGCATGAAGATGTCTCTTATCATTTCTGTTTGTGTCTCCCCTCCAGGCACTGCCCTGAATACATGTCTTGCAGGATCAGGTGTGCTTCTATTTGCTTATTCTCTAAAGCCTTTTGTTTCTTTAAAAGTTCATCTTTCTTCATTTGTCTCTCAACTTCTCTTGGTGTAAAACTTCTCATTGTTGTTTGTCCAAGCTTCCCCCATTCTCTGGAATGTGATTCTGAATTCATTGACACGAGACCAGGTGTGTCTGTACTCATTATCTGTGTAGGTGTAACTTCCATCGATCTCTTGTCTGGTTTACTTTGCCGACCCTGTCTCTGGCATTTCATCTCATTTGCTAAAACAAGTGTCGCGTGTGTGTCATTGCTTACCACATCCATTTCAAGCACAGTCCCTCTGTCATTTTTTCTTGGAACAGGAATGAGTATATAAGGGGTGGGTGCTCTTGTGGGTACCAAGCGTGCATTCTCAGGTGGGTGCACGGGAACAACACTTTGTGCACCTATAAAAAATGCAGTTCTGATCGTTAATGACAGTAATACGATTATGAATATAATGCATGCATAAACAATGAATCTGAAGGTTATCTTACAGCATTTGATTCTTGGCCAATATGAATGTCTCTCTTCCTGAGGGAGAACAATGCTGCTGCCCTGGCTTCCCATCTCGATCATCTAAGGAAGCAAACACTGGTTCTTTAATACATTTTCAATATTATCCCTTTTTCTAGATTTTGTTGTCTCTGCTTCACGGATGAATAGTTCTGGACCAGTTGTCCTCTGATTCTGGATAATGGACTGTCTCTTGTCTCTGGAAACAGTTCTGTTTGCAATGTAATGTTCCAACAATGAACGATGACCTCATCAAGTCTACAATACATTTTCCATATAGACTAGCTCCCAGTCTATACCTCGAATCTGCTTCACTCCAGATGACATGTTGCTTCCCTGTCAGCAAAAGTGTAATTTTCGTCAACACTTCCACAATCTGTCCCTCAAATGAAAGTCTTTGCACTCTTCTGTGATTTTGATGAGAGGTAAGTGCAACCTGTATTGTTATGCTATGTAGAAGCATACGCAAGTTAATAGTGTTGGCTGGGTAACGGATGAATGTGAGCACACCAACATTGGCATGTCTCCCAACAGGTCTGGAAGTCTTCAATTAAATGAAAAAACGCGCCTCTATGATTCTGTGGTGATAGGGACATTTGTCTTGTCCTCGCTGTACTCTGGAAGTAAAAGAAACTGTTCTGCAATCACTGGGAGCAGTCTTCTTATTGTCTTTTCGTTATCAGGTTCTTGCAAAACTCTGTTATGCTTGTAAGTCTCCTAACCAATGACGGACAGGGTCTCGATACCAATTCGAAATAGGTCAATATGTGCCTAAATCCAAACAAAGAATCTGTGTGGAAGGACTCAGGATATTGTATTCTTTTCCAGTTTATATATCCTCGATCAACATTTCGCAAAGCTTTTCTTATCAAGGCTTTAGGGTGCCTCAGTCGAAAGTCAACAAGTTACTTGTGGCTCAATAAATGCAATTCTTCTTCTCTGATCCTGCAACTATGATGCACAGAGTATTCATATTTATGTCCTTTTTTCCTTTATTTTGCTCAAAGGAAATGTCCACAACCTTATCACAAAGGTTTTCTTGCTTTTTTTACATGACTGGTCATGCGTCCTCCTTCCTCGTCATAGAGCTCGTTGTGCTGTGGTTCTTCCCCGTTGTCTGTAGTTTCTCTGGGTTGAGGTGTGGGCAGAGGGGTCTCTCCAATATATGGCTTGATGTCACCAAGGAAGATCCAAGCTCTTCTTCCCTGTAACTTGACTGCAGAAGGCATAATATCCTCTACAATGAAAGGGCCGTGGAACCTTGGCTCGTCCCACCTTTTCCTTGTGTGATTCCGAACTAGCACAGTATCCCCAGGGTATAGTTGAGGTACACGTAACTTTGGAACCTTGTCAGCTGTAGTATCTCCTTCTGTGTTTTGTACTGCCCTACACCCTCCTTGTTGTCGCTGCAGCTGTCCTGAAATTACAGAAAAACTGCAAGTCATACAGTTCAGGTAGTTTTGCATTTCCAATCCTAACTCGTCTCCTGTTGATTGAGCATCACATCTAGCTCTAGTTCGAATCATTAACGGCGTCTTCATTCTTCTGCCCGTCACAATTTGATGTGGCGTAAGATGGTGGTCAGAACCAGGATGGTTTCTGAGTGCACACAATCCCAGTGGAAGGCAGTGCAACCATCATTTCTTCAAGGCTTGCTTCAACTTGGCTATCCTTTTTTTTAACAAGCCGTAAAGCTTCTTGAGTATCACATTCCCTTGCGGATGATACACCGACGAAAATGTGTGCTTTATACCAAGCAACAAGCCGATCTGTTCAAATATTACGTTGACAAAATGAGCACCGTTATCTGACCTCATCACTTCACAAACTGCCCATCTGGGAAACACCTCCCTCACCAAGAATTTGGCCACACAGGTAGAGTCTGGGTGTGTACATGGACCTGCTTCTATCCATCTAGAGAATGGACACACCACAATAATTAGATACCTGTACCCATTACATACTTGAATCATATCGACATAGTCGATGTGCAAGTGCTGAAAAGGACCACTAGGCCTCGGGATGACTCCTCTGATCACACATAGTGTATGCCTAGCCGTAAATTTCGGATAGATTATGCCATTTATCATAGAAAATGCAACATGCTCTGCTAGGTTTGGTACAAACCAGTCTTCGGCAATGTTTGCTGCTAGATTCTCTCTTGTTATATGCGCTGGACAGAGTAAATGTTCCAGTGATATTTTCAGTAGGGTTATAGGCATTACTGGTTTACCAGTGCTGTCTTGTCACCACAGAGCCTCAGAGGGGTTTAAAGAACACCCTCTTCACTTCCAAAGGTTATTTTCTTCCTCCAGTGCCTCCCCTTGGAGCTCCATTAAGTGAGTATTTGACACATTACAGTAGCCCTTTGGCTCACTTCTCACAACAATCATTTTCTCATACACATCAGATATTTCGACATTCATCATTATTTCATCTTCATTTGCCAAATGCTTGACTTCAGCATCTGCTGAGATAAAATCTGTCCCTTTCGTATGGGCTGCGTATTTCATGACTGCTATGCCTACTGGGAGTTGTAGTACCTTAATCAGCCTGTCCAATAAGGCAGCGTGTTGCACTGACTTGCCGTCTGTTCGGAGGTAGCCCCTCCTTTTCCAGCGTGCCAACTCTGTGTGCACTGTCAACGTCACAAAGGCAGAGTCACTGTACGCCATTACTTCCAGGTCTGCATGATTTTCAAGCGCGAGTATCAACGCCAATAATTCTGCAGCCTGTGCTGAACAATGAAAGGGTAAACGTGCACTAATGAGTACTCGAAATTCCCCATTTGCCATGTGCTTCACCACATCGGCACCTTTATATCTTTGTCCATCATTTTGATCGATCCTTGAAGAACCGTCAATGAAGATGATTTCTCCTTCTGCCAATGCATTTTCCTTTACTCTGGGATCTCATCATAGAATTCTTCATGGTTCACGTAATCATGTATTGGCTCTCCTTCAGTAACTGGCTCTGCTATAAACATAGCTGGGTTCACTATTCTGCATCAAATTATTTTAATCGCCAAATTTGATTTGACCACTTCATAAGCAGAAGTTCTTTGTGATGTCAATGTACCTTTTGGTTTCTCTAAAATGGCAAATAATGCGTGCTCAACGACTAACGTCATCGGGCACCCCATTACAATGGTTGTACCTTTCTCTATGGTGAATGTGGCGGAAGCCAAACTTTCTTCACACGAGAAATGACCTCTCATTACTGGGTCTAAAATCCCACTGTAGTATGCCAGGGGCTTGTACCCCAACATAGTTATCTGTGTAAGGACTGCTGTCATAACAGTACCATCTGTGTGTGAAAACAGGTAGAATTCCTCTGCATAATTGGGAATCCCTAAAACTGGTGCCTTGCAAATGACCTTTTTTAGTTCATCAAACCCTTCCTCCATGGCCTTAGCCCACGCGATTTTTACTTTCGTTGCCTGTGCTTTCTTTAAGGCTTGTAATAATGGATTGGTATAAGAGCTGTAGTCAAAGACCCATGCCCTGCCATAATTACATAATCCTAGAAAATTTTGCATTCGTTTTACCATGTACGGCTTAGCTGTTCTCAAAAATAGCTTCAGCTCTTGCAGGAGTAACCTTTTTTCCTCATGTGAAATCAATTGGCCTATGTACAACACCTCTTGTTGACAATACTGTAACTTCTCCTTGTCAACTTTATATCCTTTCTCAGCAAGTGTAGTCAATAACTGAAAGGAATTGCGTCTGCACTCTTCCTCTGTTGTGCTGCAGACTAAAATGTCATCCATGTATTGCAAAACAACACTCTCCAATGCAATGATGCTTAAGTCCATCCGCAGGACTGTGATGCTTAAAATGCATCGGAGGGACAGGGCCTCCGTATCCTTGTCCTTTACTGCTTTTTTATTGTGTGTTCTGTCGTGTTTTCTGCACAGGAGTTCATATGGGACTCCTGGCGGTGCAGCTCTCTCCTTTGGTTTTGGTGAACAGACCCATGGGATACCCTTATGGCACCCATGGGTGGGGGTACAACCCTCTACCCCTAGTGTATATTTTTGGGCACCTGTGTGTGGCCCACAGAGCAGGGTATGGGCTGGTGGCAGCTCCGTGCTGAATTGACTGGTGCCCTGAGCGTCCTCCATTTTGGGATGCCCAGGCCCTGTCATTGGAATCGGTAGATTCCTGATGGAGACAAGATGGCCCCCATGGCCTCTTGCTTTCCATCGCCTGTTACCTTGATCTTCCCAAAGTCCCGGGAAACCCTGACTCTGTCCCTTCCCCCTGACTGGCTGTTGAGTGGAAGTTCCATATATGGTAGTTTGGGGAAGTGCCGACCAGACTGGCTGGAGCCTTCCCAATGACTGTATGTTGTGGGTACGCCCTGTGGGTGGGATCTGGGTGAATGGAGTGTGTGACAAATATGCATTCTTGTTGTGGATGTCTAGTTTCTGGTGTTTGACTCAATGACTGAGACAGCCCTGCCCGAAACTGGTATGAATGCAGTGTGATGTGTTGAATGGCTGAGTACTTGTCCCAATACCCATAACTTGTGAGTGTCTGGAGAGAAGTGAATGGCCTGAATGCACTATGCACCTGATTGACTGCCTGCCTACATGAATGCCCATCGCAGTGATTGGATGCTTGAGTATGACCCAGAGGAATGAATGGGAGATCAACAGTATATCTGGGGACCTCTCACAACTAGGAATCGTGTTCAGAAGCTGAAGTCCACTACGAAGAGTAACTGGAATAAAACTGAAACTTGACATTGAAGTCCTGCTGGAAGAGAAGAAATGCTGTTGCTCTACTTCGTCGATCTGAAAGCTGCTTTGTCTCCAAGGTCTGACCCAGAGAGGACCTGGTAAGGCGCCCTCTTCCCGAGCTACGATGGACCACAGTGCACCAGCTGATCTTTGCCAAAGCTCCCTGGTAGACAGACCTATGACAGGCTGCCGACCGGAGATGGGGACTGTCATTGTATCCCAAAGAGAAGCACCCGGACTGTTGTCCACCACCGTCGACGACCGTTGTCGCCGACCAGAGCCGCCGTGCTCCTGTTGCCTAAAAACTTCATTTGATTCATGGACGTGCTCGACCGCACTGCTGCCCGCCTCATCCCACCGGAGAAGGCCAGGCCGTCGACGCGTCGAGGAGCATCCACCGGTGGGTTTCCCACGACCCAAAGACCACAGAGTCACTGACGACTCGATGCCCTTCCTGGGCCACAGTTCTTCAAACTCTTTGCGGTCCAGAACTATCGACACCGAGGTGCCCCACACGCCTCTTCCTTGCAGGACGTTTACGCTTCCCCGTCAACGAGCACTGGTAGGAAAGAAGCTGCCACTTCACCATCGTAGTTCACCCTGTTCTCTGTCAGACGTTCGATGACCCGTCACTCCTGCCTTAAAGCGAGGGCACTTAAGAAGGGCCATTGATTCCCCGACGATGAAGTCTTCAACGGCAGGTACTTTGGGGTTGCTGAACTATTGGAAAGATTCTTGTGAACAATATATGGACTGGGCTTGTCATATATCTTTATTTTACAGGTTGCCCAGGTGGAGGGATCTCCACACAGAACTGTGCCTAGGTATCGGGGCCAGTATTCTGCCAATTGTTCTAACCAACTGCTTTCCTCTTATATCTATTGTTGGTTTCCTTTACAAACTGATTTGTGTGACATTTAACATACAGTTGATGCACTTTAAAGAGATAGAATAGTAATAGTGGTACCACGTAGAACTGTATATTTGCCATTATGGATGACCGAGTACAAAGTGAGTTATCGTGATATTGTACACAACCTTTAATAATAATTATATAAAGACTGTGTTTTAACTAATACAGTGTGCGGACATTGCTTCAGATCTTCTAGGATTTTGCGGCATGAAATGGCAAATTTTGCGGCATTAAATGGCAAATTTTGCGGCACAAACCTTTATTTATTGTGGCATTTTTGAGGGACATTTTGTATTAACTGGAGTGTGTAAGCTTGCCACATTGCAAGAAATAGGCAGAGTGCAAGGCTACAAGAGAGCCAGTATATCATTATTATGTATCTTTTGTATTAATTTAATAGGAAGAGTCCCAGATGTCTCTGGCTTGGCAGAACAGTGTTTGATTTGGCTACATTTCTGGTTTAATGTTCATGCCTATTTAATAGTATTAACTAAATTGATCATTATCAGTTGTAATGCTGAAAATATTCCCCTTCTATGTTCTCCAATCCCCCACACACCAACAGACCTCTCTCACCAACACACATCTCACCAACTCTCCATCACAACTTGCATTCCTTAACCTCTCACTCTGTCATACAAATACTCACGTGCTATGTCACACTGTCAAGTCACAATTTGCACTGCCCAGCCCCTGCCACACTCCAAATCACACTCCCAAGTCACACCTTACACTCTACAATTCCTTCCGCAATATAGTGTCCTTCATTCTTTTGTGCTGCTTCTGCATTTTGCATCCTTTCTCCCATTCTATCGCACTCTTCCCTCATCCTTTTTCCCAATCTGCAGCTCACTGCCTCTTTCTGGCCAACCGCTTCCTCTCTGCTTTCTGGCTCACTGACCACACGCTCCCTCTACTTTCTGTACCTCTACTCGCTCACAGATTTCTGGGCCACCGCATCACTGCTTCCTCTGCTCTCTTGTGCAGCGCTTCCTCCTCTGACCCACTGCTCTCCCTCTGCTTTCTTGCCTAACACTTCACATCTCACCCATCACTCTCCCTCTCTCTCATAGTGTAACCATTATTTCTTTTTTTTAAATGTAGATTTTGACCCAGTTCCTCAAAAAATGGGGCATTTAAAAAAAGAACAGAGGATATGCTATTTTTAGACAACCCATTTTTGGAAATGAGCAGGTCACCTTATTCTCAAAGGTGACCAGAGCATTTCCACAGGCTTGAGCTGTAGCGCAAATTGTGCGATGGCCAGCTGCCTTGAATGGTGTTCTGGGTTGTTTGACCGAAGTGTAATTCTTTGCGGCGGAATTGACTGTAGTCAATTTCGCTGCAAATTGATTTGCACTTCAGCCAAACAACCCAAAATGTACCTATCACCACCACCCCACCCTCTCCCCTACTTAACTGCTTGGTCGCTGCCGCTTCCCCTGCAACCCTGCGGTGCCAGATCCGTCCCTCTAACGTGGGTCGGATCTAACTCTGCAGGGTCCCTTTTTCGTTATTTTCTTTTTTTTCTGTCCCCGCCTCCAATTTTGAGGAAAAAGGGGAAAACACTTCTGCAACCACCCTAGACCAAAAATACTGAACATGAGGAGCGGGTGACACCCCCGCAACACATGCAGTACTTTGAATAGAATCGCTATCCCGACAGTGTTCTGCAAGCTCCCAGCACCTTCCACAGGGACAGGCCCTCCAGGTCCCTGCCACTGTAAAATGCGACCCAAAAAATGCATTTTTATCCTGTTTGAGGAACAGAAATGCAAGCGACACAGCAGTGGTTCATACCTTAAAAGAAATGCATGACAGGGTCAGGAAAGACCCTGTCATGCAGTGGCAGCCCCACATCCCGTGCGCGTTGGGTTACCTACAATTTCTTCACATTTAAAAGTGCATCTTGCTTGGAAATGAGGGATGCTCTTTTAAATTGACAGAAACACCACTTTATTTGATCAAGGAGGTGAAAAGGGCCATCTGAATGGGTGCTCATATAAAATGTGCCCATTCATGTGTCCCTTGTGGATTGGGCTGCACTTTTTTGGGGCGCAAGTTGAGATGTGTTAGCGCATTTCATTTCTTGTGTAAAAAAAAAAAGTTGAGAACCTGGCACCCTGAGTATTATTTTTTTTAAAACAGTAATTTTTGCAGATTACTTTAAAAAAAATGTAAAAAAAAAAAAAACATTTTTTTTAAAGATGCTGTTTTTGCACAAAACAGCCGTATTTTGTGGCATTATCCGCAAAACGGCCGACTTTGCGGGATTGCAAAATCGCTAGAAGCTAGGCCTTGATTGCTTGACCAAGTACCAATAATAGAGAATCTTGGCTGTGGTCGTCTGTGCCTCTCCTCTACCATATAGAGAGCAGAAGTAAAGACACCCCCTTCCAGTCTTTACACTGGTGGCAGCGCTGGGATGCTTATGGTTTTAAGAATCAGTGTATAACCGTGCCACTTGCAAAATATCTGCACTTTATTCAATTGAGGTTTAGTTGTGAACAAGATAACTGCATTACAAGCAATGGAATCTATTGTGAATGGTAAATTGACTCGGATAGAGGCGCTCCAGGATGCTTGTGAAGCCAGGGAGTTAGACTTTGTGGATAAGTCTAGGGCTGAGCTGATAGCTGCTCTGGTGGACTACCAGACTGATGGTAAAACTCTTGAAGGGGGGGATGCGACCAATGAGGACTCTGCCCGAGGGTTGTTGCTGAATCTGTTTCTGGGAAGGCCACCATTCCTGCTGCCTCTGTTCCGACCCCCAGCAATTCCATGGAACTGGAGTTATTAAGGATGAAATTGGCATGTGAATACCAAAAGTTGGAAATAGAAGCTGAGTTTAAGAAAGAGAAGTTGGCACAGCAAGTGGAACTCAAGAATAGGGATCTTGAACTCAAAGACAAGGACACTGAATGTCAGTGAATCCAGTTAGAGAAAGCTCAAGTGGAGACTTCAGCTAAACCAGTTGAGAGTGTCAGGTCCCCAGCAACCAAGTTTATGAAAGATTTGGTTGGTGTGTATGCAGAGGGTTCTGATATCCTCCAATGGATTGAAGCGTTTGAGATGGCTTGTGCAATTCATGATGTAGATGAGAGAGATTGGGCTGAGTGTTTGTTAAGCAGAATGCCTCAGACGGGATATGACTGTTTTCTGAAACTGAGTGTGGAAGAAAGGGGTCAGTATGAGTGCATGAAGTCTGCTTTTATTGCCAAGTTTGGCAAGACACCTACCCAATACCTTAAGAGGTTTAGGGATTTTAAGAAATGAGAGAATGTGTCTTGAATTGACTAGGTGAGTGTTGCGCACATGAATATGATGGGGTGGATTGATGGTTACAAAGTGAAAACCTTTGTTGAATTGTCCCACCTTTTGTTTTTTGAGCATTTTTCAGAAGCCTGTTCACCAGAGCTGTGTCAATATGTTGCTGACCAGAACATTTTGAACCCCTTTAAGCTGGCTAGGTTGGCTGACAAGTAGGTTTCCCACCGGGTGTCCCCTAAGGACTACAGTGGGAAGGACAAGGACAAAGAAAAGGGGACCTCTCAGAAAGCTGAGGAGTCCCAGAAGCATTCACAGTCAGGTAAACCAAAACCGTCCTCTCCTAAGCCCCAAAAACCTAGTGAGGATATGTCTGTTGTAGGGGGGAGTAAGAGTAGTGGTCCACCTGCTGCAAAGCAGGGTCCCAGTGGTTTCAGTACTGTACCCCGCATTCCCGGCACTTTTTGGGATTGTGGGGCTCTGGATCACAGAAGGGGTGACCCCAAATGTAAGGGTAAGGCACTTGGAGTCCAGGCTGTCATCCTGACCTACCCTTACCCCTACTGCGTACCTGAGGTGGAGGCCACTGTCTTCCCCTCCTCTACTGGTATCACCTTCGGTGCGCCCGTAGAGATTTCCTTAGTGTCCCTCGGGGCCTGGGACCAGTACGCAGAAGTACTGGTGACGATCCCACAGAACACTAGTAGGTTTTTGAGAAGTGCCCTATTGAATGGCCAGCCTTCTACTGGTTTGAGAGACACTGGGGCAAGCATGACAGTGGTGGACAGGACCCTGCTCAAGCCAGAGGACTATGTAGGTGCTCCTCTGAGAACCACCAGGTTAGCTAGTGGGCCTCCCAAATTATCGCCTGTAGCCTTAGTCAATATTACAATTGGAGACAAGACAGCAAAGCTTCCGGTCCTGGTTCAGGACAACGTGCCTGCGAACATTTTGTTAGGAAATGATCTGGTCGAGTTGGGGATGATCACGGATGGTCTACCCATGGCTGCTGTGGCGGTAACCTGATCGCAGGTCACACAGGGTCCGTCTACGAGCATAGTACCCTCGCCGATGGGAAACCCAAGGCACGAAGGAAACGGAAGAGTAAGAAGGCCACCTCTGTGGAGGGAGCCCCTGCTCTTCCTGCTCTTCCTGCTGTTCCAACAGCACCCATTGGTATCCAGGCTCCGGACGGGCTGGGTCCAGTGGTGAACCCCGTCTCAACTCCTGTGGGAGAAGAGCCAGAAGACTTTCCTGTGGGAGAGGTACTGAATCCGGAGGATCACCCCGACCTTCAATGCTTGTTAGCTGAAGGGGAACCCTCCCGGGTGGACCTCTGTAAGGGACAGAGAGAGCGCCACTCTCTTGAGGGTCTGAGGAAACCTGTCCTATCCCAGGCACAAGGAGAAGTGCCTAGGACACTCTGAATCTATTGGGAGGGTGAGCTCCTTGTTAGTGAGCCCACTAAGCCTGAACCTGGTGCCCTCAAGAGGTTGGTGGTACCCCAGGATTACAGGCCCTTCCTGCTGCAGTTGGGACATGAGGTGCCCTTGGCTGGTCATCTTGGTACCAAGAAGACTAAGCAGAGGCTCTCTGCCCATTTCTACTGGCCTCAGATGGGAGTAGAAGTGGAGTCCCACTGCAGGAACTGCCCAACTTGTCAGTAGTCTGGCAAGACTGGAGGCAGTATCATTGCCCCACTGCAGCCATTGCCAGTGGTTGGCACACCGTTTGAGAGGGTGGGCATCGACATTGTTGGTCCCCTTGACCCTCCCACTTCAGGTGGACATCGGTTCATCTTGGTCTTGGTTGATCATGCCACCAGGTACCCTGAGGCTATACCCCTTTGGACTGTTATTGCCAAGGTGGTTGCCAGGGCTCTCCTGTGCATTTTTACCCATGTTGGATTCCCTATAGAGGTTGTCTCTGACAGAGGATCCAACTTCATGTCTATTTACATGAAAATCATGTGGAAAGAGTGTGGGGTAACCTACAAGTTCTCCACCTCTTACCAATCCCCAGACCAATGGTCTGGTTGAGAGATTTAATAAAACTCTCAAGGACATGCTAGGCACTTTGGAAGAGCCCTTAAGGAGGAAATGGGATCTCCTCCTGCCATGCCTGCTGTTTGCTTACAGAGAGGTACCTCAAGAGGGGTTGGTTTCAGCCCCTTTGAGTTACTCTTTGGATATCCCGTTAGGGGGCCCCTTGCCTTGATCAGAGAAGGATTGGAAGCCACCCCTCCAGGTCCTGCCAAGCAAGTGGGGGACTATGTGTTAGGCCTCAGACGGAGGATGACACAGATGATGGGTCAGGCGACAGCGAATCTCAAGGACAGCCAAGAATTGAATAAGTACTGGAATGACCTTAAAGCCTCGCAAGTGGATTGGACTCCGGGACAGGAAATCCTTGTGATGGAGCCTTCCAAGCCTAGAGCTTTGGAAGACAAGTGGACTGGACCCTTCAGGAAAATCTCCAAGATCTGCAAAGTCAATTATCTGGTTGACATGGAAGCCCGAGGGGTAGCCCCTCAGGTATTCCATGTTAACAGGCTCAAGCCTTTCCACAGGCGAGCAGAAGTCTCATGTCTCTTGCTAGCTTCAGAGCAAGAAGAGGATGAGAGTGAGCCCCTTCCTGATTTGCTGCACAGCAACCCTCAGGATGGCTCAGTGGGGGGAGTACATCTCTCTCCCGATCTGACGACAGAGCAGCAGAAGGCCTGCAGGGTTTTGCGCTGGCAGTATGCCTCTCTGTTTTCACTGACTCCAGGCCTTACACCGTGGAGTAGACATTAAATTGACACTGGTGACAGTGTGCCTGTCAAAAGCAAGTGCTACCGTATGTCAGATACAGTTAAGAACCATATCCAGGCTGAGGTCACCAAGATGTTGGATCTAGGTGTTATTGAACCCTCAACCAGTCCCTGGTCCAGTCCTGTGGTCCTTGTCCCCAAGGCACGTTCACAGGCAGGTACCAAGGACTGGAGGTTCTGTGTGGACTACCGAGGAGTGAATGCCGTCACCAAAACTGGCGCGCACCCATTGCCCAGGGCTGATGAGCTCGTGGACACCATAGGTGCTGCCAAATTTGTGAGCACCTTTGACCTTACCTCAGGCTATTGGCAAATAGCTCTGACGGACCATGCCAAGGAAAAGACAGTGTTCTGAACACCTGAGAGACTCTACCAGTTTAGGGTCATGACTTTTGGGTTGAAGAATGCCCCTGCCACCTTCCAGAGATTGGTCAACCATGCGCTCAGTGGGCTGGAAGCCTTTTGTTTGGCTTAATTAGACGACATTGCCATCTACAGTTCCACCTGGGAAGAGCATTTGACACATTGGATAAGGTGTTGCAGGCCTTGAAAAGGGCTAACCTCACTATCAAGGCCACCAAGTGCCAGATAGCTCAGGGGAAAGTCACATATCTTGGTCATGAGGTAGGAGGGGGTCAAATCCAACCTCTCCCCAGTAAGGTAAAGGATGTACAGGACTGGGAGACTCCCACTACTCAAACCCAGGTGAGGGCCTTTTTGGGCCTAACTGGGTATTATCGCAATTTCATGGCAGACTATGGAACCATAGCTGCACCACTGACAGCTCTGACTTCACCCAAACAGCCTAGGAAGGATATTTGGACTGAAGACTGTCAGAAGGCCTTTGATGGCTTGAAAGAAAGTCTGTGTAGGGCACCGGAATTGGAGCTGTCTTGTCCCAGTTAGATGACAAAGGGAGGGAACATCTGATCATATTCATCAATAGACACACTCAAGGGTAGAGAACTTAGGTGGGCTACTGTTGAAAAGGAATCTTTCAGCATAGTTTGGAGCCTTAGGCGTTTTAGGCCCTACATTACGGGGTCTACCTTCAAGGTCCAAACAGATCATAAGCCCCTGAAGTGGCTTATGCAGATGAAGGGTGAGAACCCGAAACTGCTCAGGTGGTCCATTAGCCTGCAAGGGCTAGACTTCACCATAGAGCATAGACCAGGGAAGAGTCACGATAATGCAGATGGCCTTTCCAGAAGGTATGTTTACCATCTGGATGAGGGTGTCTATCTCATGGGAGATTAGGCACCCTAACCTCAGTCTGGGGGGGGTGACTCTGATGCTGGAAATGCATCAGAGGGACACGCCCTCCGTATCCTTGTCCTTTACTGCTTTTTATCGTGTGTTCTGTCGTGTTTTCTGTGGAGGAGTTCATGTGGGACTCCTGGCGGTGCAGCTCTCTCCTTTGGTTTTGGAGAACAGACCCATGGGATACCCTTATGGCACCCATGGGTGGGGGTACAACCCTGTGCCCCTAGTGTATGTTTTTGGGCACTTGTGTGTGGCCCACAGAGCAGGGTCAGGGCTGGTGGCAGCTCTGTGCTGAATTGACGGGTACCCTGAGTGTCCTCCATTTTGGGATTCTCAGGCCCTGTTATTGGAATTGGTAGATTCCTGATGGAGACAAGTTGGCCCCGGTGGCCTCTTGCCTTCCATCACCCGTTACCTTGATCTTCCCGAATTTGCAGGAAACCCTGACTCTGTCCCTTCCCCCGACTGGCTGTTGGGTGGAAGTTCCATATATGGTAGTGCGGGGAAGTGCCGACCAGACTGGCTGGAGCCTTCCCAACAACTGTATGTTGTGGGTACGCCCTGTGGATGGGACCTGGGTGAATGGAGTGTGTGACGAATACGCATTCTTGTTGTGGATGTCTAGTTTCTGGTGTTTGACACAATGACTGAGACAGCCCTGCCCGAAACTGATATGAATGCAGTGTGGAGTGTTGAATGGCGGGGTACTTGACCCAATACACATAACATGTTGTGAATGTCTGGAGAGAAATGAAAAGCCTGAATGCACTATGCACCTGATTGGCTGCCTGCCTGCATGAATGCCCTTCGAGGTGATTGGATGCTTGAGTATGACCCAGCGGAATGAATGGGAGATCAACAGTATATCTGGGGACCGCTCACTGCTAGGAATCGTGATCAGAAGCTGAAGTCCACTACAAAGAGTAACTGGAGTAAACCTGAAGCTTGATCTTGAAGCCCTGCTGGAAGAGAATAATTGCTGTTGCTCTACTTCGTATATCTGAAAGCTGCTGTGTCTGCAAGGACTGACCCAGAGAGGACCAGGTAAGCCGCCCTGTTCCAGAGCTACGTGGGACCATCGTACACAATCTGATCTTTGCCAAAGCTCCCTGGTAGACAGACCTACGACAGGCTGCCGACCGGAGATGGGGACCGCCGTGGAATCCCAAAGAGAAGCGCCCGGACTGTTGTCCACCAGCGTCGACGACCGTCGTCGCCGACCGGAGCCGCCGTGCGCCCGTTGCCTAAGAACTTCATTCTATTCACGGATGCGCTCGTCCGCACCGCTGCCCGCCTTATCCCACCGGAGAAGGCCAGGCTGTTGACGCGCCGAGGAGCATCAGCCGGTGGGTTTCCCATGACCCAAAGACCACAGAGATGCCGACGACTCGACGCCCTTGCTGGGCCACAGTTCTTCAAACTCTTTGCGGTCCAGAACTACCGACACCGAGGAGCCCCGCACACCTCTTCCTTGCAGGATGTTTTAGCTTCCCCGTCGATGAGCACCGCTAGGAAAGAAGCTGCCACTTCACCGTCGTAGTTCACCCTGTTCTCTGACGGATGTTCGACGACCCGTGTCTCCTGCCTTAAAGGGAGGGCACTCAAGAAGGTCTGTTGATTCCTCGACGAGCAACATTACAACACCAAGTACTTTGGGGTTGCTGAACTATTGGAAAGATTCTTGTGAACAATATATGGTCTGGGCTTGTGATATATCTTTACTTTACAGGCTGCTCAGGTGGGGGATCTCCACACAGAACTGTGTCTAGGTATCGGGACCAGTATTCTGCCAATTCTTCTAACCAACTGCTTTCCTCTTATATCTATTGTTGCTTTCCTTTACAAACTGATTTGTGTGACATTTAACTGTAGAGTTGATGCACCTTAAAGAGATCGAATAGTAATAGTGGTACCATGTAGAACTGTATATGTGCCATTATAGTTTACTGTTTACAAAGTGAGTTATCGTGATATTGTACATAACCTTGAACTTAATTAGATAAAGACTGTGTTTTAACTAATACAGTGTGTGGACATTCCTTTGTGGGTGCTTGGGGACTACACTCTACTTAAGAACCAGCCTGCATCACCTCCTGAGAAGCTAGGCCTTGATTGCTTGACCACGTACCAATTATAGAGAATCTTGGCTGGGGTCCTCTGTGCCTCTCCTCTACCATATAGTGAGCAAAAGTACAGACACCCCGCTCCAGTCTTTACACGCTGGAGCCTTCCCAATGACTGTATGTTGTGGGTACGCTATGTGGGTGGGACCTGGGTCAGAGGGCCTTTGATGGCTTGAAAGAAAGTCTGTGTAGGGCACCTGTGTTGTGTGCGCCTGACTCTGTCCCTTCCACCCAACAGCCAGTCAGGGAAAAGGGCAGGACTCCATTGAAAATCGAAGGAGACTCACAATGACCTTGGGGCAACCTTACGCTTTTCAGACATACTTACCTGAACGTGAAAGATGTCAAATCTTGTGAGTCTTTGTGCAATGGGATTGAGAAAAATGAATTTTTCAATCAATCACCATGAAATAACCTGCCTCAACAGGTATGTTACATAGGATTGTAGACGGGTTAGGGACTAGAGGGAACTTGGCCTCTACTATCTGGTTTATCAGGCAAAGATCTTGTACTAGCATTCAAGACCCTCCCTTCCCTTTTTTCACTGGGTAAATAGAACTATTGCATGATGACTCTGACGTCACTAAGATACCTTGATCCATCATGGCAGAAATTGTCTTGAAAATCCCTTCATCTTCCTCCCTAGACAAAACATATTGTTGTGGTCTTGTTAAAATTGCTCCTGGTTTAAATTTTTACTTCACTTCTCCAACTCCCTTTAGTAGGCCTACTACATAAGGGTCTGTAGTCCACACTGCGACAGGCACCTTTCCCATGTCGTCATCAAAATATTCTGGACGTTTTTGTGCCAGCATCATCCTCTGGAGTACCTCTCTTTTCATCATTTTCACCCAATAAATGAGATTAACCTCAAATGTCATCTCATCCCTATCTATTTGTTCTTCAAATAGATTGTTATCAGTGACGTCAGTCAATCTGTAACCTACCCCAACGGCGATTATAGCGCACCATTGTCCGCCTTCATCATCACAGCCATCAAGCAAAGCCATCTCTCCTCGCACTATGGCTGCTTCTATTGTCAAGGGAAACACTCACCCCTTTTCCTCATGCATAGGTATTCTTGGTCTGAACAGAAACTGATCTGGTGTTCTCATTGTTCTGTCTGCAAGGCCTGGTAGCCATGACATCAATATGTGCACTCCATATGCGAATATCTCAGGTTCTAATGGAATAGCGCTCATAGCCACTTATCCTGCGTATGCTCTGATCATTTCGCACATGTTTAAATAATGCATTTCTGGAGTTGAACACACTATGCCTTCCTCAGTGAACGAGATTGTCATATTTAGCTTTGTCATCAAATCTCGTCCCAATATATTGACAGGCATCTGTCTCGAATATAATAGTGGCACCTTCATGTCACATTCTCCTATAGTGAAAGTTC
The DNA here is from genome assembly GCF_040938575.1 of Ambystoma mexicanum. Lineage (NCBI taxonomy): Eukaryota > Metazoa > Chordata > Amphibia > Caudata > Ambystomatidae > Ambystoma > Ambystoma mexicanum. The sequence goes on from NC_090933.1 coordinate 1,101,951,165, forward strand.
TTTTGTGAAAGGAACATGGCTTGTGACTCCTGTAAAACCTTGGGTGTTCATGGCGTCGCCAGATAAATAAAACGTGCCTTCACAGTCTGTTGTGGCTGTAAGCTTTGCTGCACTTTCGGCGCTTGCTGCTGTACAGTTTGATTGTGCACAAATCCATCTCCTCCCTGCATTCTCGCAGCAGTATACAATCTTTTTACATGTCAGACGATGGAGCATTAGTGTGCAGATCAAATCAGTATGAATCCATTCCATGCGCCTTTACACAATGGCGGATGTGGCGATGCGTCACCATGGCAACAGTTACATAAATTAATAGCTTTTGATTAGAGAGATGCAACTATATACTGACTTGGTAACATAAATGTTTCCTCTCAGAATGTCGCTTATCAAGCACTGAAATATTTACAATAGAACTAGCACCTTACTACTACATTGAACGAAGTTTCAGCATTGTTTGCGAATGCCTCGTCAAAACATCACAAACTCCTACGTCATCCTATTAATTAGGACCTTAGATAAGGGCTTCTGCTAGCATTCTTTAAAATCTAGGAACTGGGCGTATATTCTTTATCACGGCCACACTCACAATAACTCTTTATATTGCTCGGCCACACTCAAGTCAATTTCTTTCCCCTTATATATATTACACTCTTATTCTGACATTATTTTTTATCCCGCCTCCCTCTGTTTGTTTGTTTGTTTGTTTGTTTTATTTATTTATATAGCTCTCCAGACCCAGAGGTAAAAGGGCGCTTCGGGACCCGGTTACATAGTACATTATATGCAGATTACAGTTCTACATTTACACTGTTTGACGATACTGCCTATACTGCCTATACTCTAACTGTGCTGTTTTACCTGCAGACATGTTATGTTAAGGGTATTTATATAGCGCACCATCACCAACGGAATTGGTCCCCAGGAGTTCTGACAGATCTGTAAACGAGAAGGTGGGAAGGATTAGTAAGGTGAAGAGGGAATAGGATAGTAGGAGGGGTGGTATATTGTTGGCAGCTCCAACTCGGTGGACACCGGGTGCTGAGCTTTGGTGCAAGTATTGGATCGGTGTCAGTCCACGTTTGCTGTTGGTGCAGCTTATGCGTTGCGGTGTGGTGAAGTGTGTGCAGCTTGTTGTGCGAGAGATGGTTGTGTGAGTTTCAGTGATATAAGTATGCAGAGAGTTTGAGCTTATATTGGTTAGTGGGTTATATGACATTTAACATGATGACCAAAATAGTTCCGTCTAATTGTGGCACATGCTAACATTCCCAGTCCTATGTAAATACGACGCAGGCTAGTGTTCCCAGATTCGAAGTGTGGCGCTTGCCAATATTCACAAATAAATCCAGATATGGCACCGGCTAATGTTTTCAAAATCAAATCTAAGTGTGGCATATGCTAACATTCAAGTTCCAACTAAGTATGGTAGATGCTAACATTCACAATTCTATCTAGATATGGCGTAGGCTAATGTTATCAAATTCTAAGTATGGCGCATGCTAGTATTCACAAACCCATCCAGATATGGCACAGGCTAATGTTTTCAAATTTTAAGTGTGGCACATGCTAACATTCACAGTCATATCCAGAAATGGCGTAGTCTAATGTTCTCAAATTCTAAGTGTGGCACATGCTAACATTCACAGTCCTATCTAGATATGGCGTAGGCTAGTGTTCCAAGTGTGGCAAATGCTAGCATTCAAGTTCCAACTAAGTATGGTAGATGCTAACATTCACAATTCTATCTAGATATGGCGTAGGCTAATGTTCTCAAATTCTAAGTGTGGCACTTGTTATCGTTGATTAGTGTGTTAGGATACAATGCAAGGCAATGTTTACAATACTGTCATGGCGAGAATCGGGCTGGTGGTTACAAATCTTTCCAAGTATGCATGTGCTAAGTCTATTGCAGTCTACATCATGGAAATGTAAGGTAGAGTGGCGAGGGCTTTCTGGTGTAGAGTAATTGCTCTACACCCCACCCATGCCACACTTACGGTTTTTGTTGGTGTCCGGTAACTGCTGGCTTCTCAGGCTTCCCCTGCTGATACCTGCAGACACATCTTGGAGCTGCCAATGAAGGAGCCGCCCTTGGCCTTGGGGCCCTTAGCCGCAGGGGTTGACGGGCAGAGGGCTGCCCTGGGAGGGTCAGTTATGGCCTTCGGGTAAACCAATCAGGGCAGGGGGGTGGTCCGGGAGGCAGAGGGGCTCTGGTCGGGAAGGGGGAGCGGGGTGGGGAGAGCAGGCAAGATGGGGACTCAGATGGCCTGGGGGCACGGGTGTATGGACACAAAAGGCCCAAAAGATGGCGGTCAGAGTGCTAGGCACCCGGGGACACTCACCTGGCTCCAGATGGAAATGGAGCAGGCAAGGTCTCCACTGGTCGGTAGACCAGGAAGCAGCATGGAGATCCTCCAATCAGGGCAGGGGGGGTGGTCCGGGCGTCGGGAAGTGGGAGCGGGGTGGGAAGAGCAGGCAAGATGGGGCCTCAGATATAGGAGAGAGAAGATGGTAAATGCATCTAGTAATTCTGGTATCAGGTTTCAGGGTGAATTTGTTGGTGAGCTAAGGTGGGGCTAGATGGTTTAAGGCTTTGTATGTGAGACAGATGGTTTCTAGGTCGATTCTTTCATTGTATAGAGAGCCATTTGCACGATTTTCTGGTGGTGGAGATGTGCTCTCGTCTGGGGATGTTTAGTGCTGCTCGTAGCGTGTTATTATGGAGTACCTATAGTTTGTTAATTATGGATTGGTTTGCACATAGGTACAGGCTGTTACCTTCCATTTACTTGTTTTCTAAGCCATGCATGCTTTGCCAAAACATTCAGTCTTTTTTACTCACCATTCGCATGTCTTTCATGTACGAACGCTCGGGATCACTGCCTTCATTACCAGCTCTCCGTGCCACTCGTCCAATCCGCTATTTGTAGAAGAAGAGGGGTTTTTGGGGGAAAGCAAGGAACCCGTCACACCTTAACTGCAGGGTTTTTAATTAATCTATCCACTATCTACGGGGAGCTTCTCGTTCTATCAGCCGGATGGCAAAGGGCGTGTGATATTGCAGAGGACCCAAAGTTACTTAAGTCGACGGTCGACGAGTATCTTTATCTAATCTAACCATCTAATCCCTACTACCAAGTGAACTGGATGATCTCCAAACAGACCTTTAAGATGAGTAGCAGCAGCCTTGAGATAGATGGGGATGCAGATTCATACTCATGTATCAAATAATTAAGACAACTCAATAGTTTGGCAAAGGGAGTCAATTTTAATGACAAGTTCATAAAACGGGGAGTACAATGAACATCAGCAACCGCTCGATCTTTTCGCTCAATTTACTTTTAGAAAAAAACACAATATTTATAGCAAAAACTCGTCATTGCTGATGTACAACCTGCGCACGTACTAACGTCATTCTACGTGGCACTCTTAAAAACCTAACATGTAATGTGATTGGTTATAGAAAGGTAACTTAACATAGGTACTATATCTGTATGTGGTAATGGGGAGAGGGGATTGGAAAATAAGTGTCAGGTGGGACAACTAAGCCCTCCCTTCAAAATGGCCACTATGAACGTCACTAAAAGTACAACGTCCCATTGGCTCTACTCACTGTAGCACCTTAGATTACATGGTCCACCATGATTGGGTTGGCATCAACCCCACTCATACTTTTCCACCTACATCTAGCAGCACGCATGCAGAACATCCAGGTGCAGAGAACCTTGTCCGCACCCCAGTTTCCCACCAATTATGCTACAATCAATCATCACCTGAGTTGTCATGTGTCAATTACTACTTTGTAGTTTGGCCTTGTGTCTGTTCTGTATTCTGAGAACTTTCAAGGAGTATGTGCATGTTGGGGAATCTATGCATAGGTGTGATAGTTTCACCCTTCCAGCCTGCCTTTGTCACGTGAGTGGACACCGTGAAATTGGCTTTTCTCTGTGTCTTTTCGTATATTTGATTTAATTCTGCCAATCTTCTGATGTCTGTGACTTATCTTGACCTTTCAGAACAAGATCCTCTGTTCTCTTCTCTCCTTAATTGTATCCAATGTCGGCCTATTCCAGCCAGATAAGACCTTGGTTTCTTGGCATGGTCATCCTTTAGCTGAGTTTTGCTCTTTCTTGATTCTTGATTTTTTTGCTGAGAAACACTCCATCTGAGGCCTTTTCTTGTTCAATTCTGCTTATGTGCATAGTGGACTTACAGTCATACATAAAGTGCTTCTTGATGTATATATTTGTAAATGTTGGCACTTGCCGCAATCTATCAACTATAAAGCATAAGCAAGCTTCACAATGTCTTTGCTTCTTGCAGTTACTTGCATCTGTACACGTTTAAACTAACTAAATATCTTCATCATGTATGTGACATAAGTTTCTTCATCTTGACATCAACTTCTTCACCTTAGGCTCAAGATGTCACGTATCCATGGTATTTCGTCTCTTGTCAGTATTCTCAGGTCATTATATATTCTATATGTGCATCAGTCCGATTTCTTATGACGTCACCATTCATCTTCCTTCATAATCTTCTTTGCTTCTTCGGGTACTTTTTTCAAACAACCGTCATATTGTTTAGAATATAGGTATGGCTTTTTTAAAGGATATCTTATTGTCCAGGTTTTCTTAGGTGCTGGTATATTAACAGGTGCTTTCATCCCAAGTGCTGCTCTCTGCTGATTTAACTGTTCATTGTACGTCACATACTTTGGTATGAACTCAATAGGTAATGGGAGGGGGGCAACTGGAGTGGGGACGATACTCGACACTTCCTCTTCTGGAGTAATGGGTCACATGCATGAAAAGGGAGACAGCGATGTACACATCAGTGTGGGGACGTTGCAGTGTTTCAATGGTGCATGTGGTTGTTTGACACATGCACCTTTGTCTGTGCACTTGCTGGAGGTGTGACACCCTGCATGCCCCAGTGACAGGCACTGCTGGTCACAACGTGTTTAGGACTGGTAGTCTGAGGTGGGTTCTGTGCTTGAGGGTGGTGCATGGTACGGTCGTGCTGTGATTTGAGCCAGGGGAGTGATGCATTGTGGGTCCTGTAGTATATTACATGTGCCTGTACATTAGGGCCCTGTTTGTGCCGTTGTGTCCCTCAGCCCACCACAGTTGTGCATGCCTGGCATGGGCTGTCACTCTAGCATGCGAGTGGGTCACTACCTTTGCTTGGTGCCTGCATGACATGCAGTCCTGGCTGTGTACATTCGCCCCCCCCATTCACAAAACATGCAATGTGGTTGCTGTCACTGTTTATACTCACCCAATAGCCAGGTCTGCTGACCGGCATAACACATCATGTAGTGGGGCAACGTGCTGTTGCGCAGGACCATTGAGTCATGAGTGGAGCCAGGAAACCTTGCACAGCAATGTTTGATTGTCATATCAGCGTCACATACCACCTGCACATTCAGCGAGTGGTACATTTTGCGGTTGTGGTAGACCTCCTCAGTCGCATGCCCTGCCACTAGCTCGAGGTGTGTGCAGTCAAGGGCACCAATCACGTTGGGCATGCCTGCAAGTACACGGAACTGGATTTATGTGGCATTGACCTGGGCTTGCGTCATTGGCAGGGCAATGTGCTGTGAGACATGGCAGAGGAGGGCATTGAGGACCTGACCCAGCACCTTTGAGAATGCAGGCTGTGAAATTCCATGTAACTCACCCACTTTGTGCCAGAAAATGAAGCACAGATAACACCTTCGGCAGGGGGGGAGGTATGGCAGTGTGGATCCCTAAGGTGCTACGGATGTCATCATGGATTAGCTGTACTAATGTCAGTATGGCGTCTCTGTTCAAGTGGTAGAGGGTATGGATTTGGGTGTCCGTCCGTCAGGTTCCATGGTGTGGTCCTTGTCCGGGGTATCGGTAGCCGGCTACGTAGCACGGCTTGCTGCCATTGTTCCTCACAATGTCAATTTGCCTCCTCCTCCTCCTCCGCCATTGCCTGTGAGCCTGTTGCTGGTTATCAGCGTCCTGTGCATGTTGATACACTCCTGCATCGAGCACTTCCATCTCCATGGCTGCAGCTACAAGTGGCAGCATGGTTGTGTTGCATAGTGTGTGAGGTGTGGGTGTGGTCCTTTTCAGCAGCCACAGTGCTCATAGTGTGCAGCTGGGCTGATTAGGCCCACCTATGGGCTTTAAATATACAACTGAGCTGGCTTACTGCTTGCCCGGAGCTGCCAGCGGTTTTCACTGTGGTATCGGCATTTTGGTGCCAGTGTTTCCATGTGGGCAGCAGTTGTGATGCTGCCTAGCTACCGTTGACCCATTGTTTGCAGAACGCCCTATGGCGTTGCCGCTGTTTCCATTGATGGTGCTTTCGCTGACGGTCGCACTGTGCCCAATGTTTCTGCCAACAGTGTTTCCGGCATTGTGACTCATACTTCACCGGACCAGACAACGTGCCAATCAGTGTTACCGGCGCATTGTTTCTGGACTGTCACACTTGTAATGATGCCCCAAGATGGCAACACACAGTTCATACATAATTATCAGTAGCAATCCAGTAACACCAACATGAAAGAGTATTGTGGAGCTATATCTGCATTCAGAAATGAATGGCCACACAGCATTCATTTACATGCCATTAGCAGGCAATGTAAACACCCAGCCAATATCACATTGTCCCTACACATCAAACTCATCAGATCTTCTTGAAATTGATCACAAGGCTACCCATATATAGCAAGAATCCATTTTCAAAAAGCTTTGGCAAAGTCAACAATTTTGGCTTTTTGTGTAGTCAAGTGATAGGCATTCACCAGGCAGACAATGCCACAATGTTAGTACCTGGCCATAAGATGGCGACAGCTGGAACTTATGAGTATCTTGGCATATGATAGCAGTGCCTAGCAAATGCCTATTTTATTTCCATACGCAAGCAAAAACTGTTTAGCCAATGCTTGTTTTAACAGGACTTCAGTAGTAGGGACAGATGCGAGTAAACAATGCTTTATGGGGCACATCAACAGGAGCGTGCTGAGTTAAGATGGTCATGACTTCCCACATCTGCTGAATTTCAAGGGTTTGTGCTATTTGATCGGGAGCCAGTGGGCGTCTCGTATAGACTGAGAGATATGCTCTCTCCTAGGGATACTTAGAGCCGCTCTGAGTGCATTATTTTGCATGATTTGCAGTTTGTTAAGGTTTTTGGATGATATACCTAGGAGGAGGACGTTACAGTAATCCAACTTTGCACCAATGGTGGCTCTAGCAATGTTGAGACAGTTTTTGGCTGATAGGTGAGGTTTTACTGCATTCATCATTTTCATTGTGAGCGCTGCTGATGATGAAATGTCACTGACTTGCCTTTCCATTGACAAGGTGGAATCCAGGTATATGCCCAAGGTTTTTACTGCAGCAGAGACTGTGATTGCATTGTTCCCAATGCTGAAGGTGCTGTATTTGCTATCTAGTTTGTTCAGGGTCTCTTAGGGCCTACCAATAGGATTTCTGTTTTTCCCCATTGAGACAAAGGCCGATAGCCTCCATCCAAGCCTGGATGAGTGCATATGTCTTCTGAAGAGTTTTGAGATCTTGATCATAGTCACCAGATAGCAGGAGAAGAATTTGTGTATCATCAGCATAGTTGGTGAATGCTAAGCCGAACTCTTCTAAGTCATTAAGGGGTAAAAAGAAGAGATTATAGAGGTAGGGGTTGTGCATAACCCTTGTGGGACTCCACAACTAATGGGGGATGGAGTGGCTGATGCCTGGTCAGAAAAGACCCTCATGGCTCGGCCCTCCAAGAAGGACGTTATCCAGGTAGTAGCTTCTTGGTAAAAGTGAGCGGCATCCGTAAGGTGTTTGCATAGGATCTTGTGGTCGACCAAGTCGAAGGCGGCCGACAAATCGAAGAGAAGAAGAAGCACAGACTTACCTTCTTCATAGTTTCAAGTAGCTGATTGTTCAGGTCTAGCAAAGCTGACTCTGTGCCATGCTGAGGGTGAAAGCTAGATTGCCTCTTCGCCAGGATGTTGCCTAATTCCAAGTAGGATTGGATCTGCAGATATGCAGCTTTGTCCAGCATTTTCAACAAAAACAGAACACTAGTAATTGGTCTGTAATTGTTGGGAGAGCCTGGGTCAAGGGTAGTTTTTTTTAGCAGAGGCCAAACCCAGGCTTCCTTGAGGGAAGATGGGACGATGCCCAAGGCGAAAGAGACATTGATATAGGCTGTGACGAAAGGAGCTAGTGATACTGCACAGTCTTTGATTAAGCTAGCTGGGCAGATGTCATCCTTACAAAGCGATCGTTTGATATGCTTCACAATCAGTAGGACTTCTGGTATGGTTACATCCTTAAAGGCAAAGGGTTTTGGTTTTTAGTAACATATGAGTCACCCAGAACTGGCCCAGTGTCAGTGGGTGTTGAGTGAGGGGACGCGACCTTACGCAGCTTGTTGAAGTGAGACTTAATTTTTTCCTGAAGTGAGTTGATTTTATCTAACATGGCATGTTGAATGTTATTATACAATGTTTCATCTTTCACGGTTTGTTGTGTAGTGGTGGGGGGATCAACCAGTTCATTAAAGATGGCAATCAACTTTTTGGACTGAGATTTTGCTTTGTCAATTCTGAGGTTGTATGCAGATGCTTTGGCTACAGAGATAGCCTTTTTGAATTGTCATGTAGGTGTCTCGTATTGAGACAGAGGGACCTGATTGCCATTCAGTCAGTGCTGTCCGTTTGAGGGCTCTTACGTCAAGTAATTCTCTGGTGTACCATAAGTTAGCATGTTTGATAAGCTTAGCTCTTTTTTTCTCTAGTGGAGCAACGGCGTCTACTGCTTCTTTAAGAGTGGTGTTGTAGACCTCTACCAGTTCTGTAGGGTTGTTAGAGAGTGGTTGTACTAGAGCTGAAGCTTCTAGGAAGGGGAGAATTCTGTCTTTACTGAGTAGTTTTTTTTACCTAGCCATAGCAGCAGGCATAGGTGGGCTATGTTTAGCTGTTATTCTGAATGGTATATGGAAATGCAGAAGATGGTGATCGGCCCAGTGGTGTGGGGTGTTGGAGCTGATATCAGCAGCACAATTGTGATCAGCTATCCAATCTAATATGCAACCTTTAGTTTGGGTCGGGTTGTCCACTTTTTGTATAAAGCCCAAGTCTGGGAGAGCTTTGGTAAAGGCTTTGGGCCTCATTACACGGATGGCGGAGAACCATGGCGCTATTAGCGCCATGGTTCATGCCGGTAAAATACCGGCACCACCTTGGCGGAAAGGGGAATTACCGCCCCATTCGAAGGTTAGCAGGGCGGTAATTCCCCCTTCCACCATTGACCTTCCCCATTCCCATTTTTGCCCCATAGGGCATAATGGGAATGGGGAAGGCGCTAATTATGGTACCGCAAATTGCGGTGCCGTAATTAGCTCCCTGGGTCCCTTTGCGGGTTGGTTTTTAACGCCTGCAAAAAGCAGGCGTTAAATTCCCCAACCCGCAAAGGGACCTCGTAGTAAGGTGGTAAAGATTTACTGGTACCGGTAAAATACCGGTACCGGTAAACCCTTACCGCCATCCGTGTAATGAGGCCCTTTGTCTTTCTTATCTTTAGGATCTTTGAATCCAAGATTAAAATCCCTAAGAGAATGGCTCTTGTATTGGTTTTTAGATTGTCACCTAGGAGGTGTATGAGATTAGCTTGGAAATCAAGAATGGGGCCTGGAGGGCAGTAGACTACATATAGTGGTAAAGTGTCATTTGGTGAGAAGGATATTTTAACTGAGAGGGCATCAAAGTTATCTGCAGTAGCAGATTTTATTTGTCTAGAATTTAGAGCTTCCGTGACAATGAGGGGGACACCACCTCCCTTGTTGGAGGCTCTATCTTGATGGAACATTGTGTAGCCTGGTGGTAAGGTTTGGCAGATGGCTGGTCTAGAAGCTTCGTGTAACCAAGTTTCTGTAATGGTTAGGCGTCAAGATCCAGGTCTGGGATCAGGTCATGAATCTCTGTGGTGTGTGCCGACATGGAGCGTGATTATTAGCCGTTGGTTTCTTATGTGGAGGGGAATTGGGTGCGTGGGGGCCTGTGCTCCTGGTGGCGGCTTTGGTGAGATAGCGATTAGGATCGGTGAGGAGATATGGGCTAAGGTGGCAATCGCTATTTGGGATTGGTGTGCCTATAAGAAGAGCAGGGAGGAAGGGTGTGGGTGGGATCAGATGAGAGCAGGGCAGATTTGGCAACATGTTAGGGAGTAGAGCAGAGTGGCTGATGTGGGGGAGCACCCTCTGTAAAGGTTGAGCTTCCACGTATCTAGTGCAGTAGCCTGGTGCAGTAACGCTTAAATTAGTTTTCTGCTGGACAGTCTAGGGCTGTAGTTTAATGTTAAACATTTAAAGGTTAATTTGGAGCTGATGATATAAAGAACTGAAACAGTGGTAATCACAATTGCACACACGCGTAATAGGAAAACAGATGTGGTGGGTACAAAAACAAGTACGGTGGATAGGCTGTTTAGCACACTAGCACAGTACACTTATTAAGATATTTATCACACTAGCACAGTACACTTATCACGCTGTTTAGCACACTAGCACAGTACACTTATTAAGATGTTTAGCATACTGGCACAGTACACTTATTAAGATGTTTAGGACACTAGCACAGTACACTTAGATGTTTAGCACACTGGTACACAGTGCACTTGTTAATATGTTCTAACTGTGTATGATACTGTAATCAAGGACAAGTTACTTATGGCATGTGTGTAACCATGCCCCAGCTTATTAGAGTATGTGCATAGAGAGTGGTTAAAGTTGCAGAATACACATGCAAAGCTATTTTCAGAAAACAACATGCATTGGGAGATACCTCACAATGCCTACTTTAACTTAACATATAGTGAAAGCGTTAGCAAGTAACTTTAGCAGTAGGTTAAGGGATCATTAAAGATCTGAACATTTTAACTTACATGCATGAATTGTTCGTTGACATTAAGTCCAGGGGCTGCAGCAGGGTTCGGTAGCGTGGGGGGCTAAGTCGATGCAGGAAGCAGCTGTAGTGAAGAAGGGGGATGGGTTGGTTTGTTGTACGTGAGGGGTGACTTAGGAGGGTCAGGCGGGCAGCCTAACTGAGCGATGGCAGATGGCCATACATGGACAGGCCCAGACAGGCCTGTGTCTCTGTGGGCAGGCCGGCTGACGCCTTCCAGTGCAGCCTAACGCAGGAAACAGAGCGGATGGCCCAATGCACAGCAAGACTGCTGTTGCTAGGTGATGGGGACAACAAATGGTCCAGCCGCCATTGTCCAATGGCTCTTCCTTCTCTTCGTGTCTCTGGCATAGTTGTTAGAGTGTAGAAGGTTACAAAAGCACCTTTCAAGCCCAAAAAACGGCTGAATATGCTTGCAGGATGGTGGGGCTAAAGTGAGCAATGTGATTTAAAAAAAGCACATTTTACCCGGATGCACGCTCGGGTGCTGACGTGTGTTTTCTTATTTCTCTGGCAGCGTGGAAGTTGCAGGCTGGGCTGCTGTCCACCTGGTCTATCATACCTGTTGTTATCCTATGGGATAACTGTGGTTATGCGAAAACTTTTGAGCTCTCAACCTGCTCCCCAACCCCCACCCAATTTCACATGAGATCCTCTTTCCCCCTCCCCACCTCTTTCCTGATGCCATTTCATGCGTTTTCGTCCTCCAAATGGCATTTTTTCCACTTTTTGTTTTTGGCCAACCCCGATTACACCCGTTACAACTGCTGTTATCTCTCGCATGCAACCAAAGATAAATGGCGGCATTTTTATTTCTGAAAAGCCTCGCTGGTGCATTATGGGACACATATATAGTTTTAATTTTGGGAGCACCCTCTTCCTCATCAAATATTTGAACAACTCATCTCGCAAGCAAGGAAAGATGCCCACTGGCTACCCGTGAAGGAACGCATACTTTTCAAAGCCATGACCATCACACATAGATGCCTATCCCTGGATGCCCCACCCTATCTCGCAGAAAGAATCACACCGAAAGCCTCCATCAGACCCACCAGAGCTCACCGCACCAACATGATTGATGTCCCCACGTTTCAAAGATCCAGGGCGGGAGGAACCAGCTTCCAACACCTCGCACCTAAAAACTGGAACTCCTTACCTACCTCACTAAGGAACGAAAAATCATACCATACCTTCCGTAAAAACCTCAAAACCCTCCTATTCCGCTAAAGTCTTCCACATGCACTCTCATGCTTGCATTGTAACCACAGCATAGCATAACCTCTAAGCTCAATGTTTATTACCAATGTGAAATGTACTCGGTAACTCGGTTTACATCTGTAAACACATTCCTATGCTTGTGTTCATGACTAAGTCTGCTGTAACAGCGCCACGATGCCCCAGGGCAGTTCTGTGCGCTTTATAAATGCAAATAAATAAATAAACTACTGGTCGGAGTAACCTCAAACCCCTCCCGGAAATCAATTCAAGGATTCGTTCCCAAGTTGTTTCATGCCTGTTCCAGTTCTGTCCTGCACTCTTTTGGTGCATTCTTAATAACTGTTTCATTTTTTAACAAATCTTTCCCAAAATGTCCAGTCTAGGGGAATGGGGAGGGAGGACGGGACAAACATTTTGTTTGCAAAATATCAGCCAAATCGGCCATGCAAGTCAAAAGCTATTTGCAATTCAATTTTCGGGTTACCTATGTAACTTGATACTCAACTTAACTATAGTGCGGCACTGCCGCACTATAAGATATGCAGAATCCAGTGTAGGCAACTATTCTAAACAAAATGGGATCCTCTAAAATCCCAGGGTATAGATGTAAATTGAGATTTATTTTTGGATTAAAAAGATCCCATATTTTTCTGGGACTGATTTAATTGTAAAATTAGGGACACACATTGTGACACACTAGTTATTCCTTACATGGGCACAGATACAATTGGATAACTTTTTGGTGTTCAATTGGTTGCAAAACTTTGTTTTAGTTACATTCTTGAGTTCATACATTCTGTTTGTTTTTGGAATATGGTGGCAGCAGCAATGAACTCTTTCACTGTCTTTGGGAATTGGCTTCAGCCACATGACACTCAAGTTAAATGTATTCCTTAAGTAATAGATTTCAAGGACCTTTTTGACTATGGCAATCTCAGATCACAAAGGCTTGCCATTCCACATTTGTGATGGTTACGAACTCCAGAGATTCCACATTGCGGGAGAAAAGCTTTATCACAGACAAACTACCCAGGGATACATTTTTATTTACAAGTGCTTTGTACTATTTTCCTGTTTTAGTGACATAGCTTGTAAACAGGGTTACCGAAAAATACATTTAATTGCTATCTCGGATTTTATTAATTTTTGGAAGGTTGTGTAATCCTCTGAGTTTATAGAACTCCCTTCTGGTTTATCTTTCAAAGGCCCAGAACAGGTATGGACATCCACCAGCTTCTAGCATCAAAACCAAATGGGTTCTTCCCTTTAGCCTGTCCACCTGCTCCCAGAGTTCCTCTCATGTAATCTGTTTCTGTCTTGTGAAAGGCCTCTGCAATCATCCCCACCACGAAAAAAACTTTTTAGTGACATTTTCTATCAGCTACACCCACTTTAATTCCCAATGACCTTTTTTTCCAGTTGGACAGCGTCTTTTTACTTTCTGTTTTCCCAAAACACTCTCTTCTTTCCATGTGTATGTGTTTAAATGCCCAGCAAGCTCCACCAATGCAGAATCATTTGGCATGATATTGGTGGACTGTACAGAGCCTGTGCTAGGTTCTCTTCAATTACTCAGACCAAATAAGATCCCCCTTCTTTGCTTCAATTCATCCTTTAAATTCTCTTCGTGGCTTTTTTGGGGGACTACAAAGACTCGGAAGCCCGGGTCTGCAGCTTTCCGCCGAAGTTTGGTAATTGCACCCTCTCCCGTCTTCTCTACGCTGACGACATGATCTTCTTTGATCAAACTCCGATCTGCCTCCAGCGGCAGCTGGATAACCTGGCAGTCTATATGAGCACCAACAATCTCCAGATCAATCAGACAAAAACCAAAATCATGATCTTCTCTAGATCTGGCCGCTCCCAGAAAAAAACCTGGTCCTGGTCAGTGTGTAAAACCAACATCGAAGTGGTCCCTCACTTCAAATATCTAGGAATGATCATCGACGGGACTTCGCAGGAACTTAAAATGCAACAACATCTGTGGGCCAAAACCAAAGAACTGACTTCCCAACTAAGAGCGCTTGATAGAAAGTACGGCAAATTCTCGCTAGCGCCGGCCATTAATTTCTATAAGGGAAAAATGGTTCCAGCTCTGACTTACGGCATGGACGCCATGTTTACTGTACCGTCCCAACTATGGAGGACACTGGAGGGCTACATCTGGAAATCCCTCCTAGGCCTACCCACCACCATTCCAATCGAAGCCATCAGAAGAAAGCTGGGCCTTCTATCGTTAAGCGCCACCGTCAGCTGGGCCTCACTTGCCCTCTTCAGGAAGACCCTAATCAAAGACGGCTTGCCAATTCTCAACATCATTGGACAGGAACTCGAATCAACGAACTGCAAGGCTGCTCAAAAATGGGTACACCTCCAAAAAACCAAACTGGAGGATCTGCAATGCACACTAAACGACCTGATCATGAACCCGCAAAGAGTCAGCGAAAAACTGAAACTTCAAGACTGGATTAGCACTATCGACAAAGCGGTAGCAACCAAGTTCCTAAACCATCTTCCACCGACTTACAATAAATTGAAACTCCCCATGGCGTACTGTCTGAGATTCCTGGATAAAAAACTACGTTCAACATTTCTAAGAGCGCGCCTAAACTTGCTCCATACTCGAGAAATCTTAGTGATGAGAAGGCTGTCCACCGTCACCACGTGCAGACTGTGCAAAACTCCGGACTCTATTGAGACCATTCGCCACCTTCTCCTAAACTGCCCCGCCTTAACTCAAGTTCGCACAGCTTTTCTCACTCCTCTATGGCTCGACTCAGTTCTGATCGATGAGCAAACATGGTGGTATCGCTTGATATCTGGCGAAAAATCCCGCTGGGCTGCCGTCACGGCCAAAATAATGGAAGCAGCCTTTATCAAAATCAACGTTGCAACCTAGACGCCTCTCTGGCCATCGAACTTCAATGTTCATGCATCTAACAATAGATGATTTCGCCACAGATAAACTTTGAGATAACTTTTGCGTTCGACACGCCCTGACTCAGGCTCTATAAACTTTAATCTGTACTCTCTTCAAATGACGCCTTCTTGTAAAAATCATTCGCTGTGATTATACACAAGTAAATAAAAAAAAAAAAAAATTCTCTTCGTCATAAGAGGATGTGTAAGCTATGAGAAAGGCCATTCCATAGGAAATGGAAAATCAAAATCAGACTGTAGCATTTCTTTTCCAGGTAATCCCTTGTATGCGCCTACGATACTAGTGTGAATTACATATTCAGTTCACAAGAATATTCTGCACCTTAAGAAATCATTTTTGTTTTTTTCAACAGTATTCGTTGCATAGTTATTAAAATATGTAAATGTATTGATAATGCATACATTTTAAAATATCCCTCTGATATACATATGATTGGTGGTGTTCTGCTGAATTCAGATCTATCTATGATTTTTCATTCATTCAGATTAATGGTTCCCAAGTTATAGCAGAAAATGCCTTTCTTAATTTTATTTTAAATACATTATTTGGTGCAGCACATATTAGGTCTTTGTTATATTTATTCATTAACTTGAATTTCTGTAGCATGTCATCTACCCATATGAACAGCGACATCTGATTTCTTTAACACAAAGGACCGTTTTAATAGGCTACTTTAATTGAACAGACATACGTTCTTCATGGTGCCTTATTCCTGTACCATGTTGGAGGTCAGAGTTTGTGTAGACATCTGCTTACTTGAAGTTGGGATTAATGACTGACAAGGTATTCTTCAATCTCTTACCAGGGTGCCCTTCCAAATAGTTGGCAAGTCCTGCTCTTGGAATTCGTTTTAGATTGTTTGTTTGTATTGTGAAAACAGGTCATTGTCCTGGGTAACCGTGTCATTTGTCTTTTTAATTTCTTCATAACCGTGATAGATATGTATCTGTAAATTTCTGCTTTTAAGAAGGGTGACCCATGAATACACCTACAGTGTAGGTGAACAAAAGTTCACAGCTTACATAAAGTATATAAAGGCAACATGAGATATCTTTTGTCCCATGTAACAGAAATTAGGTATTTACATTGGGTCTCATTAAGGGTCTGGCAGTAACCGTGCCAGTAAAACCGGTAGGTAGCCACTGGACCCGTAAACAGTTACCAGCGCCTGACCTGCTGGTAACACCAGGGTATTGCAACCCTGGCATCTGGAAAGTCAGGCGCCGGTAATTCTGTAAGTCCCCATTCTCATTGAGTCCCATAGGACTCAATAGAAATGTTAACAACGGAAACAACAGCACCGGTAATAGCAGTGCTGGTGCTTCTGTGAAACTCAGTGGGTGGGTGCCAGTCCACCCGGCAGGTCAGACCAGCTGGGTGGAGGGATCTCGCCTGGCAGAGTTGTACTTTGTCGGTCCGGAAGCAAAGGTGCCGGTAAGCCAGACCAGCAAGGTTATAATGAGGCCTATTGTCTTTATTCAACTGTCACTTGAATAATACATTGTTCTGTTCATAAATATAACAAACATCCCTTGTGAATTGCAAATAACATTCAGCCTATCACTTCCTTGCAGGATAATAAAGCACAGGTTTCATGTTTTATTGTATTTCCTTTTATCATGAAAACATAAATACAGAGGTTCATTTACACTAGCTAATTTTGCTTGTCATTAATACATTTGGCTTTCTTATATTAAACATTCATTACATGATATTTCGATGTAAGCCAATGAACATTATGTCTCTGTAGGATTATTTTGACCTAGTTTCTCTTTATTTCTTCTTCCTCTGTAGGATTATTTTGACCTAGTCTCTCTTTATTTCTTCTTCTTGTATATAGATTCTTCTTACTGTCCCTTGTCACACTCTGGGATTGTAGATTCTATGTGAATGGGGTTTTTAAACCACCTTCCATACCAAGCAATCCACTCACAAGACTGGAAGAATGGGGCATTTTTGTTTCATTGGCGATGGTTAGAAAGGCTGGCTTTGTATAGGGCATGAAAACAGATGATATTTGTGCTTCCACTTTTAATTTCACGCGTTTATTCATTTACACATTTTAACTCTAAAATGTTAATAGTTTAATACAATCATTCATCATTTTGTTGAAGCATCCTTACTTAACTTTATAATGCAGTTTCCAGTAGTATTCAAAGTCAACCTCAGATGATTCCTCTTCTTGTCCGAGAGTTGAGGGGGATGGCAGGTTTTCATCTGGTTTATATGTTCTGTAATGGTGCAAAAGTAAAAGATTGACACAAGGGTTGCATGTTGATTGCTAGACATTTTTATTGAAAAATGAAATCAGTAAATCTAACTATCCCTAATCTAAGAGGGGTTTCTCTACCAAAACAAAAACAAAGGAAATGTCAGAATGTCCGTAATTAAAAAGTACACCATCCTGCGTCAAAATCCTATTTCTATCCCTTACAATTATAATTGAACTAAACTGGATCAGTCTCTTCTGAGTCCAGAAAAAGGACTCCCTTCTTCTGGACCAACACAGTTCACAAGCAGGAGGAATGTCTGTCTCCCTTCCACTAGTTGCAATTCTCCTCTTAGGAAAAATAAACAAAGTTCCAACCAAGTTCCAAGTTGTATAAACCTTGATACCAAGATAATGGCTCCTCTCTCTCAGTCGTCATCAGGCTCTTTACAATGTTCACAAATACAAGCAGGAAGTACTCCCTCCCCTGTTCTTCTTAGGCTTCTCAAAATGCCAAACGAAGGCCTCCCTTCTCTTGGCTTTTTACAGTATTCACAAACACACCAGGGAATATGACTCCCTTCCTCTTTTTCTCTCTCAAGCTTCTCACAATGCAAAGAGAATGACTCCCCCTATCTTGGCTTCTCACAATGTTCACAAACAGCCCAGGGGTTATGATCACCTTCCCCTGTTTCTTTTCCAGCTCTTTGTACTGCAAAGAGAAGGCCTCCCTTGTCTCAGCATTTCACCATGTTCACAAACACACCAGGGAGTATGATTCCCTCCCCTAGACTTTCTCACACAGCCAAACTGGTTCACTATCCTGCCAGGTACTGTGACTGTGAAGATCAATGATGATCATTTTCTCCTTTGCGAATGCTGGACCCAGACTTCCAATTCCTCTTCCTATTTCTGGTTTTCTCCTGCTTCTTGATAGACTTGGTTTACACTCCTGGGAAGTACTAACCCCCCTTTTGCAAAGAGTATCATAACGCTTCTTTACATCTTTCAGGGTCTCAAACGTTAGATTTTCATGCCCCTTTTATCTTGCCACTGCCCTCTCTGCTCCCCAGCCCCTGTCCAGAAACCTTGTACCTTAGAGATTGGTCCATCTAGGCTGCGACTTCTCCAGGGTGCTTGCCGTCAGCTGGGGGACTACAGTGGCTCTCAAGGGCTTCCTCCGGACTGTAGTGGCTCTGCAGCCCACACTCTCTCCCTGGCAGCACAACCTCTTTTCCTTGTGTTCTCCAGGCTTTAGGGACACTTAGAGCCTCTATCTGCCAGCTTCCCTTTTGGTCCTTCTGTTTCAGACCGACTTTGTATCTCCCAGCTACCTTTGCGGCATCCCATTCTCCGTCCATCTCCATTCTGCATGGGAACATGCACTCATGGTTCTTTCTCGCAGATTAGCTTCAATACAAAGTCCTTCTTCGCTTTCTTATTTCATAGTTGAAGTTGGCTGTACCAGATTGTCTAGTCTGTTCATTCTGGTTCCACAGAGTGTTCCTTAGCACTCTGCTCCTCTTCCTCATCTCAGTAAAATTAAGATCAATCTCCACTGCATTAGAGATGGTCTTATTGGTACCAGTTGTGCAATGGTATTCACATGGATAGTCCCTACTCTTCCTTTTCTCAGTATAAGGTAGCCAGACAGAATAGTCTGCCTTACCAAGATGGATAGAGGTATGGGGACTATGTTACCCTTTTCAGTGTGATACGGAGAGGGAGGTGGTAAAGGGGTGGTTGGTAAAGTGCTCACCCTAAGATTTGCTCTCTTATCTCATAAGAGGTGCTCCTGCCCATGCGATCCTCCTATGATGCACCACCCCTACCGGGACTATTGGACTGTGGCCACACCGCCCTGGCCCCATGGGAATGGTCCCTTCCTATGGGAGAAGGGATGGCATTTTTGGATTAGTCACAGTACCCAGCCTTCCTCTGTCAGATTATCCTTTGAAGTTGTGTTATCATTTACCAACATTTCCCCTCCAAGAAGGAAGAAACCTCTGCTGCTTTGATTTGTTCCCATGAAAATTATAGAGTTAGGCTCTCAGGTTTGTAGCATGTCCTTGTGATGGTGCAGATAAGAACAGTGACACGTAAGGCCATGCACCTACATGTTCCCTGTCGTGCTCTGAAAAACCTGTGTATGAGCGTGATATAAATAAAATATCATATCATACAGAATAAGAAAACTAGAATAAGGTGTTATTTTGTGTATGCCACCGTCAAGTAGAACGTAACACAAGCAGGATATAGTTAGTTTTGCCACACTGTATGGAGCTAGTATGCCACATTGCAGGGAGGGTTAGTTTGCTGAATACACAGAGAATGAACATAGTAAATGGTTGTATGCACAGTTGGGTAGAGCATATATGTAAAGCAGCATTATGAATGGCAAGCGAAGCACAATCTTTCCCTTTGGAAGGCCCCACACAGCACATGGTTACAAATCACAGCATTGTGGTTTAAATAAGCTTAATAGGGATTTTTGCTTTCATGATTGTGTCCAGACAACTGAAAGTGCCATGGCTGAGAGAAAGGGAATATAGCTGAAACTCCATGAATAGCTGAAACTGCATAAAATGGCCCCAGTCTAGGTAAGAAAATTAAGTTAATGTTGTTGCTAGCATACATAAATACACATGTTTAAATTTCCAGGTGCAAACAGTAATGCTGCCAATAGCACACTAGAAAGATACACCCACAGTGCCCCAATGGTGAAAGCAGTTCACAGCAGGCATGAAGAACACATTAACAGGTTGAATACATTGATGGCAAAAGCTCTCATACACTGGCCTCACAATGTATGTATGTCATGACCCAATTTGATCAAACACCTAAAAGCAGCTGTAGGCGTCAGAATGGAGTACAGGTTGAGCAAACTGGTTGAGAGTTTGGGGCCCGGCGTGGAACGATGGGATGGGAGTGAGTTTGATAGTTATTGGCCAAGGCAACGTTTCAATTTTTCCTTTCCCACCAAAGTTAATTGGAACGTTGTGGGTAAGTGTACCACCCAATGCCACATTAGTAACAGGAAGCATTATTGTTACAATGTCAGGATGTTCTGGTGTCAACCAATTAGAGCATGGTCCAATGATGCTTACGGTATGACATTTTGCACAGTACGAGGGACCCTGGGCAGGCTCAAAGATAATGATTATTCAGTCGAAAGAATCAATGTACAGACCAATATAGGTAATTTTATTTTTATAACCAATGGTAGTTTCTGAATATTGTTATTTATGAATATGATGATGTAATTTGTATTACTTTGTAACTCCTGGTTTGACAGGAAGTAATTTGAGAATGTCTGTGGACCTTCTACCGGCCGACTGTATCAATAAAGCTGGTTTCAATGTGCACCTTGTTTGGCTCCCTTATTTTGGTGGGTGTGGTTGTTGGGAGCTTGTTTACAAAGTGGAGTCCCGAGCGAGATCTCCAGCATCTTCAAGAGGTAAAAGGCTACTAGACGCACCCGTTGGTCAGTGGTGTTGGCTTGTCGAGACCGTAATATGCATGCATAATGAGGAGGTAGCAGGTGCTGAGTTCTACGAGAGTCCTGCCTGATCTCATGGGCAGCACGCTGGGCAGGGGGAAGTGCAAGCAGTTGAGGGAGTTTTGATGTTGGAGGACCTCTGATATCTCAGAACGTGAGTAGGCCTGTGCATATATGTATGATTTGTTGTTTGTTTAAGTGTTAAGTCCAAGAAGTAGAGGACAAAGAGATATTTCTGGTGAACTAGGGAGTAATATCCCATTGATGTGGCCCAGAGAGACCACATGGTTGTAGAAGTAGATATGATAAGGATATATTGAAGAAGTGGATATACCTGTTGTATTTAGAGAAGACAGCAGTGCATAGTTTTAGTATTGTGAAAAAAAGAGAATATTCCCTGAGAGGGAAGGGAATGCTGTGTAATGTAGAAACGTCCCATATACAAGGAGAGGACCTAGTTATCTAGCAGTTGTGTTTTTTGTAAAGTTATTGGTTGCTGTATTTTGGAAGGGTAGGATTTTTGTGTTGAGTAGAATTGATGTGTATGAAAGGGTGTGAGTTGGATTGGAATTTAGTTAAAAATGCTTTTTGGGGTATATAATACATGGTGGGAGGGTGATTTGATTAAGGGGGAGAAAGGGAATAAGGTGATGAACGCTGTTGGAACAGCGTTGATTAATAAAAAAGGTAAGTCGAGTATATTATTGTGTATGATGGATTCCCCGGTGGCACACATATTGGTACAGGCGACAGTGGGTAAAATGTTTAGGCCATGGCCAAGGGAGGGAACACACACAACGGAATTATTACAGCACATGTACACACATTTGATGGCTACATATAAGGGAAAGAAGTTAAAAAAACAGATTAAACATTATCGAACTGTGGAAGATGTCTGAGGAAGAGAAGGAAAACAAGTTCAATTGTAGTAATGTGAAGAGTGCTGAACTACGCATGCTGCCAACTACTCCTCCGCAATGCTTTCCAGCATCGCCCATGCCCAAACAATTGCTGTCACAGCCAACTGTGGGATATACCAATTCCTGGTTTAAACCCCCTGATGAAGACAGTGACAGTGACAGATAAAAGAGGACACACAAAACTATCTTGTGTTCCTGGTATAGAATGATACGTAACAGCATTTAGAAGACCAGGAGTGAGAAACAATGGAGAAAGTAGAGAGAGGGAGAAATGCAAACAAAAAGAGAGGGACAAGGAAAAGGGACTGCTCCAGATAATTTGAGAGCAGGACAAATAAAGTTCAAGGTAGACAGTAGAGCTGTTGAGGACCCCCAAGTCAGACTGCCAGCAGAAGTTAATGTGCAGAGGGGGATCAGCCGAACATGCCGTATAGAGTGAGTGAACAAATAAGGACTAGAGAGATTGCTCTGATCATGGGACAACCTCACAGTATTGATTATAATTCAGCACATGTGGACAAGAAAGCGGAATGAGAGGATAATGAAGATGAATTTGATGATGTTCAGGGCGACAACCAGCAAGCGGGAGAGGAAGGGCTACCAAGGCCTCTGTTTACCACGCTCCCGATAAATGTAAGTAGAGATAGGCTTGGATGCCTGCCAGGTCTTATGGCTGTGGCAACAGGGAAAAACATAAAGTATGTACCCACATGCATGAAGCAGTGTGCACAGCTTCCCTTGTTACAGAAGGGGACTGGATTGGCTCAGTACAGATAAGGAAAATGTAAGAGCTACGTTGCCATCCCTTGTAGCAGGAGCGGGCAAGTGGATTCATGAACTGGAAAAGATAACGACAGGAACAGCTTTAGCTATGGGGGATATCAAGAGTTTATTTGCTTCAATAATGGGAGACCAGGCAGAAGACTTGTGAAAAAGGGCAGGAAATGCAGGGGTAAAACCAATTAGTAATAAGCATGATGGATCACCATTTAATAATTGTAGGGCAGACATGTGGAAGGCATTACGTGTAATGTACCCAGATACATTCGACATGAGTGGCATAATGACACGGAAAATAAAACCAGATGAGGACCCCACACAGTAATTGAGGAGATGAAAGAAAAGTGGCTCTTAGAAATGAGAAGGATGGGAAAAACATATTCCTGTGCTTCATCAGATTGTATGCCAAGGTCATCCTGATAGTGTGCAAACCAAATTGCAAAAGGTGGTAGGGATCGAGATGAAAATATGGCCTGAAATACAATTGAATATTGTTCATTTTTGTAGGTTGAAACAGGAAAAGGACAGGAAAAAAGTAGAAGACAGAATGAGTGATGAAGCAAAATGAGTGCAGAAGAAGTTTGGCGTAAATAGCAGTAGAAGAGGGAGTGATTACAAACACAGGAGCCCGAACTATATCGTCCACCCGCACAAACATCCTGTGGATGTGTGCTGAAAGTCACAGCAACATCCTGGGTTCCAAGCACACCCAACAGCGCCTTATGCACCTGCTCACAGCCGCACCCTGCCTTGCACTAATGGGAAATGTATACCTGGGTTACTTGCCTGCGCACCAGGATTGGAATTTGCCTCCTCTTACACATGTCCCACAGGCATATGCACATGGCTGTAACAATGATGAGTGAAGATACAGATCTCGGATCCCACTAAACAACCTACTACAAACATAACCTAAGGAAGATATTCTACAATATACCAAACCTACCAACTGAGAGATAGCTTCGACAGGATGAACCTCAAGTTTGAATACACAGCTATACCAGGACGGAAGGACAGGGATGATTTATCAATAGCAGCCTGCCCTCCATTTACACACAAGCACCAACAGACCACTGACAGAATAGGTAGCAAGTGAGTAGGGAACTGCTAATCTACAGCACCAATACCCGAGGGAGGGATTATACACACCCAACCCCATTTCACTAAGTTCAATGCAACACAACCGGAAATGCACCAAGCCTCATTCACAACAATTAGATGGACAAGAAAGGAAAGTGGCACTTAAGCTTACCTATAGGTATGCTAGATAAGTAGAACAAGATCTGCAAGGACTAGGATATATAACCTACTAACCCAAGCTCAAATCTCTTCATACCTAATTCACCCGAAAATCCACACAACCATTTCTCGCCTAGCAAACCGCACACACTTCACCACACTGCAATTACAACAAACAAACAACACATTTGAATTTATTTTATTTTATTTATAAAGCGCTGCCAGGCCCAGGGGCATATGGGCGTGTAAGGTAGAGCTGGTTACAAAGGAGCAGTTAATCAGAGTTACGTTACAGTTACAGGAAGGTACAATCAAAACAAAACAGTCAGCCGAAAAGTTCCGTGATAGTTACAAGTAGGAACAGGCATAATAAGAAAGTGCATACACAGGTATATTAATTACAGGTGATTGGCCACTGTCCATAAGGCTATGGTTAGGCTGTCATGGAGTCCATGTTATGGAGCCAACACTTTGTGCTATGTTTGAACCGGTTAAATGAAGGTTCTGCACGTAAATGCGCGGGGATGGTGTTCCATAGTTTGGATGCTTGTACCGGGAAGCTAGCTCCACCCGAGTTGTGAGGTTTATATCTCGGTATGGTCATGGTATTAGTTTGTGCTGCTCTAAAAGGCCTCGAGGAGGAGTGTGGTATGAGGTGGTTAGTGAGGTATGCTGGAGCA
The DNA here is from genome assembly GCF_040938575.1 of Ambystoma mexicanum. Taxonomy (NCBI): domain Eukaryota; kingdom Metazoa; phylum Chordata; class Amphibia; order Caudata; family Ambystomatidae; genus Ambystoma; species Ambystoma mexicanum. The sequence goes on from NC_090933.1 coordinate 1,101,975,605, forward strand.
AGGTTAGCCCTAGCTTTGTGTGTGAGGGCCAGCATTTTCAGGGATATTCTCTGCTTGACAGGGAGCCAGCGTAGATTACGTCTGGTCTCAGATATGTGTGCTTTTTTGGGGATGTTAAGGGCAGCTCTGATTGCATTGTTTTGGACTACTTGTAGTTTATTCATATTTTTGTGACTAGTGCCCAAGTAGAGGCATTGCAGTAGTCTATTTTGGAAAGGACTAATGCTCTTGTGAGAGTGATACAATTGGGTGCGGAGATGAATGGTCTGCAAGCAGTGATTAGCTTACAAGTGTATGCAGCTGATGACGCTACTGTGTTAGTTTGTTTAGAGAAGGATAAGGTAGCATCGATGTAAATACCAAGAGTTTTAGTGTTATTTGAGACTGAAATAAGATTGCCATCTATGGTAAAGGATTTAAATGAGGGATTAAGGTTTTTAAGTTTGGCATGAGTGCCCAAGATGATCAGCTCGGTTTTATCGTCATTGAGACACAAGCCATGGTGTGCCATCCATGCTTGTATAACAGAGTAGATTTCATTGAGGGTAGTGCTATCTGTTTTGTAGTCACCCGTGATAGGAATGAGTATCTGGGTGTCGTCCACATAGTTGGTATACGTGACACCCAGATAGTCTAGGATATCGAAGAGGGGTTTCGTGAATATATTATAAAGTGTCGGGGACACGCATGAGCCTTGCGGGACACCACAAGGTACTGGGGCAGGCTCAGCGGAATCTATGGGAGAGAAGACCCTCATAGCTCTCTTCGCCAGGAAGGAGCTGATCCAAGCCGTAGCCGCATCTGAAAAGTGGGCTGCAAATTTCAAGTGGTGACAGAGTGTTTGATGGTTAACCAGATCAAACGCTGCTGACAGGTCAAGCAACAAAAGGAGTGCAAGTTTGCCATGGTCTTTCAGGGTTTGGATCTGGGTGGTAAGGTAAATTATTGCAGTTTTCGTACCGTGTCTCGGTTGGAAGCCTGATTGCCTAAGACCTAGGAGATTATTAGCTTCTAGATAAGCCTGTATTTGTAGGTAGGCTGCTCTATCCAGTATTTTTAATAAGAACGGTACAGTCGTTATTGGTCTGTAATTAGACGGGTTGGCTGGGTCAAGCGTGGGTTTTTTGAGGAGTGGAATGACCCAAGCGTCTGTAAGGTTGTCAGGAACTATTCCAGATTTGAAGGAGGCATTGATGAGGTTGGTGATGAATGGCGCCAGATCGTGTGCAGCTGCTTTAACAATCGGGGCAGGGCAGGCATCACCTTGGCAGTTTGAAGTTTTTAGTTTCCTGATGTTTTCTACTTCCCAAGTTGAGAGGGGTGAGAAGCTGAAAGGTTTACAAGTTGTCTGGAGAGTTGGAGATATGTTAGGTAGTTGTTTGTGGTTAGGGTCCGCAGATAGCAAGGACTTTTTTTGTGTTGATTTTGGATTGTAGGCAAGCTATTTTATCTAATAAGGTTTCTGGATATTACCATAGTGCGTCGGTAATACATTTGTCAGTAGGGGCAATGGGGGATTCTAATTCTTTGAGCATTTTGAAAAGTTCTTTAGTGTTGGATTCCGCTTGTGTAATCCTATTATTATAAGTGTCTTTTTTGGCAAGAAATATGGCTTCTTTGTAGCTAGAGGATACTAGGGTTAGTTCAGATTTGTTAGGAGCTGTGGGGTGTTTTTTCCAAAGTGCCTCAGCGGTTCTTTTGGTTTTACGTAATTCTCTTAACTGTGGCGTGAACCAAGTGTTGAGGTGATGCTGTGGTTTCGGTTTCCGCAGTTTTAGAGGGGCAATGGAGTCCAAAGCTTTGAGTATAGCCTGGTTGTAAGTGTCCACTAGAGCTGTAGGGTCAGCATCTGAATCAATATTATTCAATATAGGGAGTAGTATAGGTAGGAGTTTGTCAGGAGTAATATCTTTCTTGTTTCTCGTGCGGATGGCAGGCGCGATGATAGGCACCAAATGAGGAGTGTTAGGTTTGATAGTAAAGGTTAATTTGTGATGGTCTGACCAGATGCATGGGTCATTGGATAGGAGGTCAATAGAGCAATTGATGTCTGAGAGCCAATCTAGAGTTCTACCTTTGATATGGGTGGGTTCGTGGATAATGTGCGTGTGACCCAAATCAGATAATGTGTTGGCTAAGTCAAGGGCGTTGGTGTCTTTAGGATCGTTGAAACCAAGGTTAAACTCCCCACGTAGGATGGTTTGCGAGTTCGGTTTGGTGTTTATGGTTATAAGTGATGCAATGTCCTCTATGAAAGAGGAGATGGGTCCTGGTGGTCGATAAATAAGGTGCACGGTGGCCGTGTGGTTGGGTGAAAGGGGTAGTTTAATTGACAAGGATTCGGCAGACCGGATTTGCGCGTCTTGGATGATTTTGATGTCGAAGGTATTTCTATATATGAAGGCAAGTTCGCCTCCCGTTGTTTGAGTGGTGTTACTGTCAGATTTTATAATGGCATAGTCATTAGGTATGGCGAGGGCCAGAGATGGGCCGGATGCGGCATTAAGCCAGGTTTCAGTGACTGCGAGGACATCAAGGTTTTCATAGGTTATAAAGTCAGAAATGTCGAGAGCATGGGCTTGAAGAGACCTAGCATTCACCAAAGCTGTTTTGATGAGTTTATCTTTTTTGTTTTTTTTTTCAAATGGTAACGGTGGATTATGGGCTAGATTGTCGACGTCAATGGGGGGAGCAACATGATTATGGACAATATGCGAGTGTTTCGTAGTACGGGCCCTTAGTCTGGAGTTTCTGCTTAAGATGCTAGGGTGGTGAGAGTACGGGGAGGTAGGAGGACTAGTTCGGAAGTTCAGTCTAGTATTTCTATTCAGTGTGCTAGGGTGGAACAAGCCTAGATAGGTGGGTAGTCTAGTTCTAGAGTTCAGTCTAGAATTTCTGATGGTGATAGTACAGGGTTGGTTAGGTATTGGTTTGGTGGCAAAGTGGCGTATCCAGAGTGCTGGATCATCCAAGTACGGATTTGTAGGTGTTATGGTACTGGGCCCCAGAGAGGAGGTGGTAGGTGCCATACCTAAGCTAGTGGAGGTGTACAGTTTAGAGTGTGGGTTGGGCTGACTAGACCAATAACTACTGTAAGTATACAGTAGGTGGATGAGCGTTGATAGGCACCAATACATGATGTGTAAGGTGTTACTGGTACACAGGGTGACTGGGGTGGTCTATTAGCGAACAGAGGCACAACATAGATTGATTCAGTGAGGTCAAGAGGTAGCTATGCAGAGCATCATAACAATCAATATGGTCTGTGGGCGACCAGGCGACCAAAAGGCACAACAACTGGTAAATGTGGTCTGGTAGGTGACCAAAAGGCACAACACAATGGTAAATGTGGTCCTGTAGGCGACCAAAAGGCACACCACAATGGTAAATGTGGTCTGGTAGGCGACCAAAAGGCACAGCACAATGGTAAATGTGGTTTAGTAGGCGACCAGAGGCACAACACAATGATAAATGTGGTCTGGTTGGCGACCAAAAAGGCACAACACAATGGTAAATGTGGTCTAGTAGGCGACCAAAGGCACAACACAATGGTAAATGTGGTCTAGTAGGCGACCAAAGGCACAACGCAATGGTAAATGTGGTCTGGTAGGCAACCAAAAGGCACAACAACTGGTAAATGTGGTCTTATAGGCGACCAAAAGGGACAACACAATGGTAAATGTGGTCTTGTAGGCGACCAAAGGCACAACACAATGGTAAATGTGGTCTAGTAGGCGACCAAAAGGCACAGCACAGTGGACACTGAGGTCAGTAGGTGATCATGAGGAGCAATAGTCAGAGTGGTCTGAAAGAGACCAAAAGGTACAACACAATGCTGAGTGTGGTCTGTAGCAACCATAAGGTACAATAGAGAGGGAGGTCTGTAGACGACCACAAGGCACAACATTGACCTTAGATGCGTGGATTAGTGATATGTGGTCTGTCCAGTGTTATAAGACACCCGACCGTCATGGTACAAGGGCGGCAGTAATAAGTGTTGGCTGAGAAATGATACGTAGACAACAGCGGAGTTGAGCACGCTACGCGAGCTGAGTGCACAACATGTGAGCGGTGGATTTGCCATGCGGGTGTAATATACAGTATGCAAAGGCACAAGTGAGGCTTTATGTAAGTGCAAGAATAAAGGGCACAAGTCTTACCGGGGTGATACCGGGGATAGTTCCAGCCAGTCAGAGCCTGCTTGGCGATGGGCAGCACGTGTACATTGTCTGGAAGGCATCAAATGTGCCTCAAAAGTCGCACTATGAGGAGCGGAGCAGTGTCCCGTGCCGTGCCGCTAGGTGCGGACAGGGTGCAGACAGGAAGGGCCTTGTGCTGCATGGGCCTTAGGCGTGGTGGGTCAGATCGTTCCGGGTCTGCGTAGAGCGCTGTGTGCACACCGGACACAGGATGCTGCAAAGTCTAGCTGACCCTGCAGCAAGACGGCTTCGACGGCGGTTGATGCAGCTCGGCACAGCTGCTTCTGGATCTTGCAGGGCTCCTGCCCTGGGGGAGAGTGGGCTGAGGGTGCAGATAGGAAGGGCCTTGTGCTGCGTGGGCCTTAGGCGTGGTGGGCCGGCTTCCGCCTCCGGCTCACCTCCTGGCCTATGAGTTCCACAGAGGAAGGTTGCTAGGCAACCATAATAAACAAAATGTGGAAGTTACGGGCGGCGGCCATTTTACGATCGCGTTGAGCAGATCAGCTGCTCGTCGTGGCAAATGGTGGATGGGGCCTCACACACAGCTTGTGGAGAGGGTATTGAGGCTCAATGGAATGCCCCAAAGCTTTGTAGGTGGGTCGGATCATTCCGGGTCTGCGTAGAGCGTCGTGTGCACACCAGGCACAGGATGCTGCAAAGTCTAGCTGACCCTGCAGCAAGACGGCTTTGACGGCGGTTGATGCAGCTCGGCACAGCTGCTTCTGGATCTTACAGGGCTCCTGCCCTGGGGGAGAGTGGGCTGAGGGTGCAGACAGGAAGGGTGCAGACATAACCGCACCAACAGCACACAAGGTCTTGCATCAGTCCGATATTCACACCATAGCTCAGCTCACAGTGCAAACCGAACTGAAGCCACCAACAGCACACCACTTCTCTCACTTTCCTACTCCCTCTTCACCCGACTAACCTAACCCACCAGCTTTCTTGTTTTACAGATCCACCTGAGTATTTTTGGCCAAGGCAACGTTTCAATTTTTCCTTTCCCACCAAAGTTAATTGGACTGTTGTGGGTAAGTGTAACACCCAATGCCACATTAGTAACAGGAAGCATTATTGTTACAATGTCAGCATGTTCTGGTGTCAACCAATTAGAGCATGGTCCAATGATGCTCAAGTCATGACATTTTTCACAGTACGAGAGACCCTGGGCAGGCTCAAAGATAATGATTATTCAGTCGAAAGAATCAATGTACAGACCAATATAGATCATTTTATTTTTATAACCAATGGTAGTTTCTGAATATTGTTATTTATGAATATGATGATGTCATTTGTATTAGTTTGTAACTCCTGGTTTGGCAGGAAGTAATTTGAGAATGTCTGTGGACTTTCTACCGGCAGAATGTATCAATAAAGCTGGTTTCAATGTGCACCTTGTTTGGCTCCATTATTTTGGTGGGTGTGGATGATTGGGATCTTGTTTACAAAGTGGAGTCCCGAGCGAGATCGCTAGCATTCTCAAGAGGTAAACGGCTACTAGACGCATCCGTTGGGCAGTGGTGTTGACCCGTCACGATCGTAATATGCCTGCAAAATGAGGAGGTAGCAGGTGCTCAGTTCTACGAGAGTCCTGCCTGATCTCATGGGCAGCACAATGGGCAGGGGGAAGTGCAAGTAGTTGAGGGAGTTTTGATATTGGAGGACCTCTGATATCTCAGAATGCAAGTAGGCCTGTGCATGAAGAATGATAGCTGTGTAACTATGTATGATTTGTTGTTTAAGTGTTAAGGCCAAGAAGTAGAGGACAAAGAGATATTCTGGTGAACTAGGGAGTAATATCACATTGATGTGGCCCAGAGAGACTACATGGTTCTAGAAGTAGATATGATAAGGATATATTGAAGAAGCGGATATTCCTGTTGTATTAAGAGAAGACAGCAGTGTGTTGTATTCTAGGCTATGTATATGTGTGGAATTCTACCGCAGTAGAATTCCACACTCTCTTGTTCCATTCTTGTTGACTTATGTGTGGGGAATCTAAGGAGGCAGTTGGAGGATGATGATGGAGGTGGAGTCCGCTGGGATCAGGTTGATCGAATAGAGAAGTCAATTTACCTCTGGTGTGCCTCGTTATTACCCAGTGCATAGTTTAAGTATTGTGAAAAAAAGAGAATATTCCCTGAGAGGGAAGGGAATGCTATGTAATGTAGGAACGTCCCATATACAAGGAGAGGACCTAGTTATCTAGCAGTTGTGTTTTTTGTAAAGTTATTGGTTGCTGTATTTGCAAGGGTAGGATTTTTGTGTTGAGTAGAATTAATGTGTATGAAAGGGTTTGAGTTGGATTGGAATTTAGTTTAAAATGTTTTTTGGGGTATATAATACATGGTGGGAGGGTGATTTGATTAAGGGGGAGAAAGGGAATGAGGTGATGAACGCTGTTGGAACAGCGTTGATTAATACAAATGGTAAGTAGAGTATATTATTGTGTATGATGGATTCCCCGCTGGCACACATGTGGGTACAGGCGACAATGGGTAAAATGTTTAGGCCATGGCCAAGGGAGGGAACACACACAACGGAAGTATTAGAGCACATGTACACACATTAACGACTACATATAAGGCAAAGGAGTAAAAACAAATAGATTAAGCATTCTCGAACTGTGGAAGATGTCTGAGGAAGAGAAGGAAAGCAAGTTCAATTGTAGTAATGTGAAGAGTGCCGAAATACGCATGCTTCCAACTGCTCCTCCTCCTCTGCAATGCTTTCCAGCATCACCCATGCCCAAACAATTGCTGTCACCGCCAACTGTGGGATATACCAATTCATGGTTTATACCCCCTGATGAAAACAGTGATAGTGACAGATAAAAGCGGACACACAAAACTATCTTGTGTTCCTGTTATTGAATGATACGTAACAGCATTTAGAAGAGCAGGTGTGAGAAGCAAGGGAGAAACTAGAGAGAGGGAGAAATGCAAACAAAAAGAGAGGCACAAGGAAAAGGGACTGCTGCAGATAATTTGAGAGTAGGGAAAATAAAGTTCAAGGTAGACAGTAGAGCTGTTGAGGACCCCCAAGTGAGACTGCCAGCAGAAGTTAATGTGCAGAGGGGGGAGCAGCTGAACATGCCGGATCGAGTGAGTGAACAAATAAGGACCAGAGAGATTGCTCTGATCACGGGACAACCTCACAGTATTGATTATAATTCAGTGCATGTGGGCAAGAAAGCGGAATGAGAGGATAATGAAGATGAATTTGGTGATGTTCAGGGTGACGACCAGCTCCTGATAAATATAAGAAGAGAATCTTTGTACAGAGATAGGCTTGGATGCCTGCCAGGTCTTATGGCTGTGGCAACAGGGTAAAACATGAAGTATGTACCCACATGCATGAAGCAGAGTACACAGCTTCCCTTGTTACAGAAGGGGACTGGATTGGCTCAGTGCATCCTGTGGCTCCAGACAGATAAGGAAAATATAAGAGCTAATTTGCCGTCCCTTGCAGCAGGAGTCGGCAAGTGGATTAATGAACTGGAAAAGATAACGACAGGAACAGCTTTAGCTGTGGGGGATATCAAGAGTTTATTTGCTTCAATAATGGGAGACCATGCAGAAGACTTGTGGAAAAGGGCAGGAAACGCTGGGGTAAAACCAATCAGTAATTAGCACGATGGACCACCATTTAATAATTGTAGGGCAGACATGTGGAGGGCATTACGTGTAATGTACCCAGATACATTCGACATGAGTGGAGTGGCATAATGACATGGAAAATAAAACCAGATGAGGACCCTACACAGTAATTGAGGAGATGAAAGAAAAGTGGCTCTTAGAAATAAGAGAAGGATGGGAAAAACATATTCCTGTGCTTCATCAAATTGTATGCAAAGGTCATCCTGATAACGGGGAAGCCAAATTGCAAAGGGTGGTAGGGATTGAGATGAAAGTATGGCCTGAAATATGATTGAATATTGTTCATTTTTGTAGGTTGAAACAGGGTAAGGACAGGAAAAAAGTAGAAGACAGAGTGAGTGATGAAGCAAAATGAGTGCAGAAGAAGTTTGGTGAAAATAGCATTAGAAGAGGGAGTGATTACAAACACAGGAGCCTGAACTATATCGTCCACCCGCACAAACATCCTGGGGCCGTGTGCTGAAAATCACAGCAACATCCTGGGTTCCAAGCACACCCAACACGCACCTTATGCACCTGCTCACAGCCGCACCGTGCCTTGCACTAATGAGAAATATATACCTGAGTTACTTGCCTGAGCACCAGGATTGGAATGTGCCTCCTCTTACACATGTCCCACTGGGATATACACATAGCTGAAACAATGATGAGTGAAGAAACCGATCCCGGATCCCACTAAACAACCTACTACAAACAGAACCTAAGGAAGACATTCTATGATATACCAAACCTACCAACTGAGATATAGCTGCGACAGGATGAAACTCAAGATTGAATACGCAGCTAGACCAGGACGGAAGGACAAGGATGATTTATCAATAGCACCCTGCCCTCCATTTACACACAAGCACCAACAGACCACTGATGGAATAGATAGCAAGGGAGTAGGGAACTGCTAATCTACAGCACCAATACCTGAGGGAGGGATTAGACACACCCCACCCCATTTCACTAAGCTCAATACAACACAACCAGAAATGCACCAAGCCTCATTCACAACAATTAGATGGACAAGAAAGGAAAGTGGCACTTAAGCTTACCTATAGGTATGCTAGATAAGTAGAACAAGATCTGCAAGGACTAGGATATATAACCTACTAACCCAAGCTCAAATCTCCGCATGCCTAATTCACCCAAAAATCCACACAACCATTTCTCGCCCAGCAAACCACACACACTTCACCACACTGCAACAACAACAAACAAACAACACGTAAACCGCACCAACAGCACACAAGGTCTTGCATCGGTCCGATACTTACACCATAGCTCAGCTCACAGTGAAAACCGAACTGAAGCCGCCAACAGCACACCACTTCTCTCACTTTCCTACTCCCTCTTCACCCGACTAACCTAACCCACCAGCCTTCTTGTTTTACAAATCCACCTGAGTACCTGGGGACCAATTCCATTGGTGACCGTGCACGGTATAAATACCTTTAACCTGTAATATGTCACCATCCTGCTCGTTTGACCTTGATGACTTTATTCCAAGCCCAAGCCCATTCCTCCATGATCACCAACCTCATTTCTGCCTCCAGCCACACCACTATCAGGGACCACCAATGTTGCAGATGTGCCCAACAACGTCAATTGAGGCATCCCTAATGCTGAGATGCCAGTGAGGCTGCACCTCATCATGTTCCACCTGCATACCCAGCTTTGGCCCTACCTGCTTCGTATGCCCACTCCTTTCCTGCCTCCAGCACTGCCGAGCACAGCACCAATCTGTGCCTTACCGGTAGTTCACATGTTTCCTATATATCAAGAGGCACCCATTCCCACTCCACTTAACCACAATATTGCACCTCCCCTTCTCACCCCCTCACTGCATTACTCCATCGGCCCTTCCACCCGCAACAAAGACATGGTAGCCACTACTTTGCGTGCACCTAAACTCTTGGTTTATGCCGTAACTCAGATCCCTACCAAGACTAAAAGAAATGCAGAGGCCTTTTGGAAGAACCTCCCCATAGCATCTAACAAGGATAACTTCCTCACAGCATCCCTCAACTACAAAGAGGCGATACTACAGACAAAAAAGACACGTATAACAACCGGATCAGCCAAGCCAAATCGAGTACCAAAGAACTCTTCAATATAATCAGAGACCTAGAATCCCTGTCAGCTCCTCCTGACACCTGCACCAAAGAAATCACTTGGTGCTCCAACATCCAGAAAGTGCTTCTAGATAAAATAACTATGCTTCAAGACAAAAAAGAATCCAAAAAAACGAGTATCTCCATTGCCACACCACATCACACCCTCTAGCTCCAAACCGGAATACCCGCCAGTTATTTAAGTTCTCTCCACTCTCTACCAAAGATGTAGAAGACATAATCCAAAAGCTGATACCATCAAAATGACTGGGAGACATCTGGCCGGCCCCATCACCAAGGAGTCAACTAAGGAATGTCTCCTTTTATCACCTCCATAATCAACGCCTCATTCAATACAAGTATAGTCCCCAATAACCTAAAAGACGCCTGGGTTCTCCCGCTACTTAAGAAACCATCACTAGACCCTAAAATCCCCACCAATCATAGACCCATCACTACGGTCCCCTTTCTATTTAAAATCCTGGCTAGAGCAGCCTACCTGCAGATCCAGAAGCATCTAGAAACAAACAACCTCCTCAGCCTCAGGCAATCAGGCTTTAGACCGAGACACGGTATGGAGACGGCCGTGATTGACTGCAAAACACAAATGGAAGAACTAAAAGACAATGGAAAAGTCACCCTCCTTTTACTGCTAGATCTATCGGTGGCATTTTACTTGGGAAACCACAAAGTACTATGTAACCACCTAATCTCTGCAGCACACTTCTCAGACAAAGCTACTACCTGAATCGAGTAATTTCTAGAGAATCGATCAATGAGGGTTTTTGCCCCATCAGCCTCTGGCAAACCTGTACCAGTCATGTGTGGAGTCCCCCAAGGCTCCTGCGTGTCTCCAACTCTATATAATATTTTCACAAAGCCTCTCTTTGATGACCTTGACCATTTGGGTGTGACTTACACTAACTATGCGGATGACACCCAAAAACTCATCCCCATCACTGGAGACCATAAAGTAGATGCCAAAGTACTCAATGACATCTACCTGTCATACAGGCCTGGATGGGGAAACACAGGCTCTGTCTTAACAATGATAAAACAGAGCTACTCCTCCTAGTATCTCAATTCAAACTCAACAGGTTAGAAGCCAAGTTTGACTTCTTCATTATAGATGGTAATACTCTTAGGGTCTCTAAGGATGTGCAAACCCTTGGCATCCATATTGACTCCACCCTAACCTTATCTAGTCAAATCAATGCAATAAACTCCGCACCGGCCTACACATGCAAATTAATTACTGCATGTAGACCTGCCTAACCACAAACAATTGCACTTCCATAGCCAGAGCATGAGTCTTATCTAAATAGATTATTGCAATGCGCTATATCTAGGGACTAGTCAACAGAATACAAAAAAGATGCAAGTCCTACAAAACAACACCATCAGGGCAGCAATGAATATCCCCAGAGCTCAAAATATCTCAGAATTCAGATGGAGCCTAAACTGGCTATCGATAAACCAAAACATTGCCTTTAAATCACTGTCACTCACACATAAGTGCCTCGCGAACCTCGCACCAAGATACCTGACCAATCCATTCTCACACGACACTTCTGATCACCCCGCTAGAGCTGCTCAAGCATGCTGCCTTAAGATCCTGAGGTTCAATCTTCAGAAGGCGGAAGGTCGCAGCTTCCTTGTGCTTGCCACAAAACTTTGGAACACACTACCTACTTCACTAAGAACAGAACCTTCCTACCACTCTTTTCAGAAACAAAGTAAAAAACTAGCTCTTAGTGCAAGAGCGATAGTCCGCCCACTCTAGGCCAGCAACTATGCACACCACTAATGCTGTTGTTCCTTATATCTATGGAACGATCTATCTATGCTTAATGAATAGCCTATGTAACATGTAAGAAATGTATGTATGTAACTTAACTGCGTAACATTAAGAAATGCGTCCAGATGCCTCAGGGCTTGGTGCGCTTTACAAATAAACTAAATACAAATACAAATACTTGTGCTCTTACCCACCAAATCACTCAGTCCCATGATACTGCCTACCTACTGATAGAGTGCAAATCCCATCAGGGACACCCCACTTACCTCTCTCTGCCGCAACTAGGCACTTAAAATTTAAGCGAATTACACTGCAGAGCGAGCACACATAACTCACCCATGCTACGTTTCTCTTACCCCATCGCAGGTGAACCTAGAAGGCTAAGACTTGCTTCCCCACCAGCTCCCCTCCATCACTGTCTATAACCATTCCCACTAGCATCCCCATCTCCTGCCCAGCACTCCTTAACCGAGTTGCGCAGAATGTCTCTCTCAAGTGTGCACTCATCAATGTACGCTCCCTGGGAGCACATGCCATAGAAATCCATGACCTTATCTTAGATATGGACTTGGACCTGCTTGCCACCTCTGTATCCTGGCTACACAGCACATCCAACCCTTTGCTTGTGCCATTCCCCCTGACTATACCATCTTCTGAGCAGATCGCACCAACATTGTTGGAGGACGTTTAGCCCTCATTGCTAAATCCTCCATCTCCATCCACTGATCAACAATGGCCATTATGAGCTATGAAATGCTTCTACTAAAACTAGCCACCAACCAATAGACTACCTATAATATACTCCTCATCTACCGCCATCCTAAATCCCCTAATGCACCACAATCCGACATTACCCTGCTGATCACCCCCCTACTCAAACCCCTAACCAAATGTATCATCTTAGTTGACATTCATTTGGGTTACAATGATCCTACGGATCACAAAACTACAGCCTTAGGACAGGCATTCACAGACATGAGCTTCTCTGAAGTGGCCTCAGCTGCCACGCACATCAAAGTTTGCATCTTCGACTGGATACTCTCTACCAATTCCAATATCCATATCTCGTCGATTAACCCAGTGCCCTGGTAAGACCACCACTTAATAGAATTCAATCTCCTGCACTGAAAATGCACCCCGGAATGCCGACACTCAACCAGATCATGGTCAAAAGCACCAAGAAACTCAAGCTCCAGTGAGCCAGAAGGCATAGCAAACCACTACCACCACTGCCTCTGCATCACCATTGACCTATATGCTCCACCAAACCGGAAAACACCCAAACCCCACAAGTCTAATAACAACTGGTTTTCAGATGAGCTTATCACCCCCCGTAAAGCCAAGCGAGCTCTAGAGTATCTATCCAAGAGACACCCATCTCCTGGTAACTCATTAAACCTATAAGAAAGCAGTTCTTGCCAACAAAGCCACCTCCTATGACAATAGAATATCTATCACCCACTCTAGGGCTGACAAAAATTGGTGCACTACTATTCAAAATGCCCTCGCCAATGAAATTAACCTGCTTTGCAATAAAATCAATCTAAAAAAAAAACTCAACTTGCAGCAAAACACATAACACTGGCCACCCTTGGAGGATTAGCCCCAGCTACCCCAGTAACTAATGTATCTCTGCCACCTTTCTTATTCACCCAAGGGTCTCAAATTACAGTCTTGGAGACCATCCAAATCTCTAAAACCCTCCAATTGCAAGGGCGATGCCTGTCCCACGCATATCATCAACCTCTGTGCCGCCACCATGAACCCTATTATTACAGACTTTGTCAAAGCTTCCTTCAAAGCATGCCCTGTCCCCTGCAGTATCAAATCAGCCTGGGTCATGACACTCCTTAAAAAACCCTTTCTGGACCCTGCTTTGCCTACCAACTACCACCCCATCACTACTGTGTCCTTCCTGTTCAAGATACTAGACTGCATTGCCTATGCACAAGTGCAAAAATTCTTAGAGCATCATCTCCTACTTGGCGCCAGACAGTCTGGCTTTTGCCCCAAGCACAACACCAAAATGGCACTACTCGACCTCAAAATACAGTTGTACAGGATTTGTGATGCTGGTCTCCCAGCACTATTCCTCCTTCATGACCTCTCTGCAGCCTTTGATACGGTAGACCACGACGACCGCTGTCAGCACCTCAGCTCTGACTTTCACTTCTCCATGGAAGCCACCAACTGGGTTAAATCTTTCCTCTGTGAACGCACCTCAAGAGTCTCCATTGACAACACTGCCACTGACCCTATCCAGTGCCCTTGGGCTATACCTTGATGCAGAACACACCATGATGAATGTTACGCTCACCTGACTCCCACGGAGGCGCTGGCCAGGATCGTGCTGCTGTGACCTCTTCTAAGGTGTTGCGCGGGGCTCAGAAGATGGACTGGACCGGACTCCCAACTCCTGCTTGTCCGGCTTGCAAAAGTATCCTTCTGTAGGCGAGAATAAGGGATTAACTGTCTGCGGGGAATGCTACCAGCCTCCCCCTTTCCCCTCTCACCCTCCTCGAAACCCTTCTGTGCTTCCCGTGGCGTCTCACCTTAGGGTCTTGAAGGGCGAGCTCTCCTTCCTGCTTCTGATGCAGGGGCGCGTTGGTATCCAGTTACTTCACTGGATTCTTGGTTTTATGAGAACCAAACTTGCTTGGCTTCCAGGTAAGTTCCTTGAAAGGTTCCCCTTTTGTCCTTGCATCAATATGCTAATGTCAATGTCTTTTTCCCCATAGAGGCCGGGGTACGGAATGCCGGGGAAAAGGCACCGACCCGAGATGCGAGGTGCAATCCCTGTAGAAATCAGGTAAGTCTTGATGAGCGTTTTTGGGTAATGTCTTTTCATTCGCTCATTGACGCTAATGTCTTTTTCCCCATAGGGGCCGGGGTCCGGAAACGCCTGGATGCGGCGCGGACCCGAAATGAAAAGGCAATGACCCAACAGGTAAGTCTTAACATGGAGGTTTAGGTTTCCTCATTCCCTTCTCTCTCTCACCTTTGCTCTTGTCTTTTTCTCCCTAGGCATGGAAGCATGGCTGCGAATCCGGGTGATCGCTGCTGAACATGGAGGCGCCCTGTGAAGGTGAGTAGAATGCGGCGCTGCGGCGGTCGATGCGATGTGCTTTTAAATTAAGTGTCTTCCTTTGCAGGATCGTCGGCGAGCTGACTCTGGAATGCAGATCTTGCAGGTAAAGTCTTTTCCTTCTCCTATTCTCTCTTTCTCTTCCTTTGTAGGTGATCAGGATGCTGGCAGGCGTGGCAGAAGTCCGAATGCAGGAGCAAACACGGTGAGCGTCCAGCTGCTAGATGCAGAACAGCGTGAAGCATGTGCTGCTCTTCGGGTGTGGTTTAAATAGCCTGTAAAGTAGTTCCAGGTATGTATCCTTCCACTCAGATATGTATTCTTCCTCAGACCACACCCGAGTGATAAAGTAGTCCAAAAGATAAAGTAGTCCCATTCAGTCCTCAAGAGGGCCTGGATGTAGCAGCACGGTCTGCTTCAGGTAAGTGCACATTAAAACACTTACACACATGTCTTGCTTTATGAGCCTGGCGCCTAAGGCGCCAGGACTGGGGTCCAGAATGAGCCTGGCGCCAAAGGCGCCAGGACTGCGTCCAAAAGGCCCCAACTTGGGCCTGCTGAGACGTCCTTGGGGAAAATGATGTCTGCCTCTGGGGTTGCTGGGCTGGGCCTGGCTCCTTGGAGGTAGGCATCATGACAATGAAGCACATCAACGCCATTGCCTCCTAAACAGCTTACACGTCCAAGATCATATCCCTGAGCAGAAAGTTTCTCTCCACCAACAACTGTCTTTCTCTCTCTCTCTCTCCCTCTCTCTCTCTCTTTCTCTAGACAGCGCTTATACTCAGTAAACTTGATTACTGCAACACACTGCTCAAAGGCACGTCAGCATCCAATCTCTGTAATCTCTAACTCCTGCAAAATAAAGTACTGCACACAACCATGGGGATCCATCGTTCGAACCACATCACAGCAGCATGCCATGAGTCCCGCTGGCTGCCCATCAACGCCTGTATTAACTTTAAGGCCATCTCCATTGCCCACCATTATATCGATAATGAAGTCCCCCTCTACCTGAACAACACTATCACAGGGAAACAACTGACGCGGCTCCTTCGATCATCCAGCCGTATCTTGATGGCCACTCCTCTTTTCGAACTTGTCAGAGCAGGTGACGTGAGCTTCAGTGTCACTGTGTCTACCCTTTTGAACTCCCTATCACTGATCATTAGTAGTGAACCTTTCTATGTTACATTCAACAGACTACTAAAAACCTGGCTATTTGACAAATATGACTGACTTCTCCAGTCCGGTTGCATTACTGTCATCTCGCTCAGACTGCAACCTTTGGCTCATGATTTTTCTCCAGTGTGCTCTTGCTTGTTGTCTTTACTTTGTTTCTACTTCACATGCTGGTAAAAACACTGTTATATATAAAATAAATAAATAACCATTTAGTAGTCGTTCTGCTCATCCAACTCTCATCCCTCATGTTTAAGGTCAAAAGAAATTATTTGTTAGAAACTCTTTTCTTCTTTCTTTTGAACTCAAACACATTCAAAGTTTGTAGGTTTGGCTGTAGCAGTCCTTCACCTCCACTGATAGGAAACTAATGCTTGTAACAAAGGAAAGGTGGGGAGCTCTTTCAATACATTTCCCTTTTTCTTACTGTTTGGTTTTATTTGTAAAGCTCTCTAAGCCTGTGGGCATCAATGCACTGGTAGCCAGGTAGGTGGGATACAGCACAGGTGTTATAAACAGGTAATGGTGGAGGTGATCAGCGGGGGAGGTCACCTAAGTGAACAGCAGTGTCTACAGATGTTTGCGAAAGGTCCAGTATGATTGCTCAGATCTCAGTGGTAGGGTGTTCCAGTGCTTCACAGCGATGACCAGGAAACACAGCATCCCTGCTCTAGCTAGCCTAAATCATGCAGTGATAAGACAGTGAGAGTGTGTGGAGCAAGTCGGTCTTGATGATTCAGCTTTTTTGAATTTTTGTGAAAGCATGGGGGAGAGTTAGATAGGCATTTGTGGATAGTAGACAATATTTTTAATGTGATGAGCTCACGTATTGGGAGCCAGTGGACGTTTCTTCTGTCAGCTGATATGCTCTCTCGCCTTGGAATGTTAAGTGCGGCTTGAAGTGCGTTTTTCTGAATGACTTGTAGTTTGTTGATCTTATGCATAGAGGTGACTGCAAATATGGCATTGCAGTATTTGAGTCTGGAACCAATATGGGCAGGGGTGATGGTGAGACTGCTGTTGGTAGACAGGAATGTTGTGCTGGCATTGATTAGTTTTGTGGTATGGGCAGCTGAGGATGTAATGGCATTGATCTGCCATGTTAGTGCGAGAGCGGCATCTAGATGTACACCCAGGGTCTTTAGATGAGCATTGTGATGGCATCAATGGTGAAGGTACTGTAAGAATCATTTAGATTATTGAGCAGGGCTTGAGATACAGCGAGAAGGTTTTCAGTTTATTCATCATTGAGGCTGAGTAGGTGGGAGGCCATCCAGGACTGGGCAGACTGGTAGACATAGTGCAGAGTGGTGGAATCTGAGGTGTAGTCTCAGGGGCAGGGTGAGAATGAGGGGGAGGAGGATCTGTGTATCATCTACATAGTTGGTGTAGGAGATACCCAGGTCATCTAGGAGGTAAAAGAAAGGTTTAGTTAAAATGTTGTAGCGGGTCGGGCATACGCAGGAGCCTTGGGGTATGCCACAGGTTACTGGCAAAGGGAGACCAGTGGCATTTTCTGTGAAGACTCTTATTCAGTCGGCCAGGACTGATGTGATCCATCTAGTAGATTCGGGCCGGAAGTTGACCAACGAGGTGAGGTGCTGGCAAAGGGTCTTTTGATCTACCGAGTCAAATGCTGCAGAGAGGTCTAGCAGTAGTAGTAGTGCTAATTTTCCTGCATTCCTTCCCATACCGTGGGCAGGTCAGAAGCCAGATTGGTGAATTCCAAAGATGCTTTTGGCTTCAAGGTATTGCTTGATTTGGATATATGCTGCACGATCCAGGATCTTCAGGAGAAAAGGGATGGTTGTGATTTGGCAGAAGTTCATGGTATGGGAAGTGTCTATAGTGCCTTTTTTGAGAAGAGGGAGGACTCGAGCTTCCTTGAGGCTGGTGGGAACCAAGTATGTGTTAAAGGAGCCGTTGATGAGGGTAGTGATGATTGGTTATGAGGGTGTGAGAGAAGTCCCTAATGACAGAGGTGAGGCACACATCTCCTTTGCAGTGGGAATGTTTTAGGCCTTTCAAGATGTGGGTGCCATCAGCTCCTGATACCAATGTATAGTGAAATTGTGGTTGGTCTCGAAGGGTAGCTAGGTGAGGGATGTTGAGGGAGGGTTGTGCAGTAACGCTGATACCATTGTTTTTAGTTTGATTTTTTTCTGTAGATTGATGATTTTATCTTGGAAATAATTTTGGATGTTTATGCACCAGGTGGCATCTTTGGTGGTGTTGGTGGGGGATGGCATGGGGGTCCAGCTATTGCAGGATCAGGAAAAGCTCACACGTGTTTGATTTAGTAATGGTTATTCTTGTGTTGTCTTTGGTGCATTTAGCTGTTAATGTCGCCTGTTTGTATTCTTTTGCTATGGTGGATAATAAGGATTTGTTGGAGTCAGACATAGTTTTCCTCTATATAATTTCAGCCTCAATGTTTTTAGAGCAGAGGGAGCGGATGTCTGGAATGTACCATGAATGTAGGTGCTTGGTGCTTTTACACTTACATTGGACAAGGAGAGCAATAGCGTCAACTGTGTGAGTGATGGTTTTGTTTAATATGTCAGCTAGGCTGGCTGGATTGGAATTTTGGGGCTGTGTTAATTGAAGCTCACCCAGCAGCGGCAGGGTATGGTCTTTGGTTAATTTGCGAGGTCTGCTGGCTAGCGTAGGGGGCAGGAGTAGGGTGGTGGATGTGGATAGTAATAGGAATGGCAAAAGAGATAACATGGTGGTTGGTCCCTGGGTAGGACAAGTTGGAGCTAATAGAGACATGGCAATTGTGGTCATCTACCCAGTCCAACATGTACACTTTGGTATGAGTGGGACTCAGTATACACTGTGTGAATCCTAAGGCCTTGAAGGAGGCATTTGTGTCTTCATCATCATTGAATCCTAGAGTGAGGGCACCAAGGAGTAAAGTCTTGGATGTGGGCTTCATGTTGGTTGTGCGAACCTGCAGGAGGTCTTCTTTGAAGGATAGTAGTGGGCCTGTTGTGCGATAGATAATGTGTAAGTTGATGTTATGGGAGAGGGATAATTTGGTAGAAAGTAATTCACCATTAGGTACGGTGGAAGTGCAGATGTCGCTGATTTGGAGGGACTCACACATGATTAGTGCTACGCCCCTCACCCCCCGCCTCAGGAATCCTGTCTTACTTTGCAGAAGATGGCATGAACTGGTGGGATGGCAATGGACAGAGCTGGAATAGAGGTGGTGTGTAACCGGGTTTATAAGATAGCTAGGAGGTCTATATTAATAACGGTGATCATGTCTAGGATGTTCAGGGGTTGTGCTGGAATAGACATAGCATTCAGTAAGGTGCAGTCCAGAGGAGTGGCTGGTGGAATGTGTGGGCTGTGTATAGGTGTAGCTCAATGAGTGGGCTTGGGAGGCATAGATAGGGGGGTTTAAGTTGGAGGCACAGTTCAGTTGTGAGCCAGGTAGGTTAAGCATGTTGGCCTAGGCAGGGGTGGTCAGTGTGTCATTGGAAGCGCAGTCCTGCGAGCTGTTCCATGGTGAGGCATGATGGTTGTGTGGACGGATGTGGGCTATGCTGGATGGGGAGAGGCTGGAGGCCGGCAGCATGGAAATGGCTGGTAAGGCGGTGAAAGCAGAGGTAGGTGTGGTAGCGCAATTCCGTTGTGGGCTTGCGAGGTTAAGGTGGCTGGTTCTGGAAGAGGTGCTCAGTGTGTGGCTAGATGGCATGCTGCTAGGGACACAGAACAGTTGATGGGCTGCTAGAGCATAATCAGATGTAGGCTTCAAGACAGCCAGGCTCTGTGGAATGGTGATGTTACGTAGGTGGTTGACGATACACCTGAGTATGCTTGGTGGGCTTGTGCTTTACTGCAGGCAATTGTCTCTGAACAGCAGTGTAGAGGGTCTGACATTTGGAGTGTACAGGGATGTTCAGCGCGCTGTAAAGCGAGATAGCCTAATGATACCTAGGTAGGGTGCATGGGTGATAACTACCTGTGGGCCGGGGTTTACATTAGTGGGGTCAGGGCTGAGGGCAAGGGAGCTAGCGTGAGGTTGGTTGTGTGTGGAGGAGAGCAGAAGGGAGGAAGGGAGTCGTGGGATTGCAGAGTCGTGTGGAAGAAGTTTAGGGAGAAGCAAGTTGGCGTATAAGTAAAGGCATTTTTCGGCACATATCTTCTATGTTTCTCTTGCGGGCGGTGTGGGAGGCCTTCCTGGCCTTGTAATGACGCCAGCTCGGCCAGCCGGCGGATGGATGCAGTGACCTTTGCTGAAGTTGTAGGCCAATCGGGACGCTTGGTGGAGTGGGCCTGGTGCACATGAAATTTGGCAAGAGAGTGCCATACATGACGTTTAAATAATATTTGACCATTAGGTTATGACATTCTAGCATATGATTAAGTCATAATGACAAGCTTGGAAAGCTTATTGGGCAGTAACAGCATTCTGCCCAGGTTAATAGATTCATGAGCACTGAGGGCCTTTAACACAGGTGGTGAGCACTACCTGGTATGTCCACTAATCTCGTTAGCATGGCTTTTAGCACACAAGCACAATATTTGTGGGTGCTAAGGGTGATGTTTAAAAAAGAATGGGCTGTGCCTACCACCCAATCCCTGGTTTTTCAAACACAAACATACATCGAAGACATCAAAGATATCTGCCATGCTAATTATAGATGTTCACTGTGTGTGACCATTTCCATGGTGGCAGTGACGGGCGGAGATAACATGGTGGGCCATGAGGGAGGTAAAAAGGGAGTTGGTAATTCCCGCAGTCTCAGAAATCTGATTGACTGCTCCGTCAATACAACTTTCTATTTGATGCAACATGTTAAGAGTCAGTGACAAATGTAGACAAGGTTGGTTTAGTCCCCGTAGCTGACTCCAATATGGTTGCCACATGGGACAACCTACTGTAAATATACGATTGATATGTCATTCTTTTAACTAAGTGGCAATCGCTAATCTAAAATCCCTTAGTACACAGTCCCACTCCACAATTTGGGGACAATAAAGAGGCTATTTGTTAACAATGTTAACTTATGCAGGAAAGTCACCACAACAGAATACATAAGCTTTGATGTTTTATTTACACAATTATAATTGGACTGCATATGACAATCTCACTATGAGGTAGGACACATCTGCAGTCACAACATATCTATGAAATATATTGATAACATTTCTAATCCTAAGTAATACAAGCCAATAATGGTAGCTGAGCTGGGGGCTGCTTCTGTGTTGACCAATAGAAGATTACCTGTAGCCACCTGACTGTAATAACCTCCAATGGATCCATCCTTATCCAATTCCGTGAGGTATCCTGAAGGGTCTGGATTTCCGAGGTCTACATCCTTTCTTCGTTTGGGGGTCTTGTTCAGGAAGGTGCCTGCACCAGTCCAGTGAGAACCGCAAACAGCTCCAGACCTGAAAAGTGACCTCTGCACCTGCTACCCTTGCTCCTATCACCCAAACCAAAGACAGATGATTGGAGCCTCAGTGAACTCTGGAAGCCCTGCAGTGGTACCTGGAAGAATCAATCAGAGGGATGACGGAACATACCCTTTTCTGTTACCCCTGTCTTCCCTAGGGTAACATCGTTGATATGGGCAAGGGTCTTTAAAATGCCCTTTTACATTGCATTTTCTGTCTCTCAATATCAACAAAAGGACTGAATGGTCTCTGTTGTATCATATGTTATAATTCCTGTTCCCTTAACTTATGTTCATATCTTGATGCACTAATTCTCTATTTCGGAATGTTGTCATTTGTCATTTCCTTTCCTGTCCACTCATGGCATATGTGTGCCACTCCCCCCTCCTCTCACCTGAGTTTCTCTTTATTGCTCTGTTTCTGTAAGGAAAATCACATCTTTATGTGTATCTGAGTGAGTTGGGAAAAAGGTATGCCTGGCAGAGCTTATATCCTGACTATGACAACATGCTTCATGGCCACCAGTATGACACTGGAAAGGAAATCTCTGGAATTGGACACAATCTCCCTTTTTCCATGAAACGTATCTGTCTACAAGTGTTAAATTGTGATTATGAACTCAACTGAATATCTTTGATTTCTTGTCTCAACCTAGCACGTTAGGAGTCACACAGCTTTCTCCTTTTATTGACAAGATAGCAGGAACAACATTAAGCCTCTTATATGTAACGACCCCCAGCCAGGAAGGCTCCTTCCAACTGACTCCCATGGAATCAGAACCAACTCTCAAACACCAGGCTCCAAGTTCCACTCAGGCACCTGACCTTACAGCCTGGTAACTATATACACTATAACATGGCAACTATATACTCATGACACACATGACCATGTGGGCAAAGATATATAACTATATGCAGCTTTAAGCATACTTGTGATAGCTCCTATTCCTCTTTGCAGGCACTCGTAACAATTGGTCCATTTCAATTATCGTCTACTACGTTGTTTAGCTGTTACCTAGATTGAATCATACTAGTCTGGCAAGTGAAAAATGATATTGTTTTGGAAACCATTTGTTCTTTTGAGTTTTGTAACTTCCTTTGCAACTAATCTTTTTCTTTCTGATAGTATTCATTTCTTCTTCTGACTCTTACAGTATAGACTACCAGCTAGCTAACTCTTTCTTCGGGTGCACAATCGGTGACATCGCGTCATCAAGAGCATACATTAACGTTTTTGACTTCTCTCTCAATATCAAATGTTTTCAAAGTACAATTTCACACAATTAAATTCTGCTTCTCATTTATATTTGCAGTGTTCTAGGAAGAAGAACCTTTCTCCTCTAATGAGACTACACAACAGGACCATCTAATTCGAGACACTAATGCAATTTCACACACACCTGTGACATTGGGCACATTTTGTGTTACTCACTGCATGGATGCATCAAAATCAGTGATGACAAATAATTGATGCCCCAGAACCGAATCCCCATGTCTGCATATGCATTGATGTACCATTATTGTCACTAAACTGCAACCGTTTATCTAGCATCCCCTAATATACAGTCCCACCCCACAATTCTGGGACAATGAACAGGCTATTTGTGCTTGAATGCATTTAAACAAACTAAATCAAAGGTGGTGCCCTTATTTTTGGAGGGAATGTCACCACAATTAAATACATAAACTATGATCATTTGTTAAAACAATTTTAATTGGGCCGCCTATGACGATCTCACTGAGACAGTACACATCTGCAGTCACTCCATGTAAATGAAATATATTTCTAACATTTCTAATCCTAAATAATATATGGCCACTTCTCAGCAACAATGACAATTCTATGGCAGCCATGCCAATTTTCAAGTTTTCAGTGAGGATACTACTATGATACAAACAAAATTACCCGCTGGTGATCAATAGCAGATTATTTATTTATTTACTATACCAAATAGCCTTTCGGCTTTGTATATACAATTATACAAACATGATAAATGCACACAATTACATTATGAATCATTTTCATCATTATCATCAAAACACTAAGTCATAGTTCAAACCATTAAAAATGTCAATGACTTGCAGGTAATAAGACACCATAAAATAAATAGAATTGCAATTGTCACCATCCATAAACGTTTCACATCACATTGTAATATTACAACCATCAACCTGGTTGTTATATGATTTGAGAAATATTGTGCATAGCCCTTGGAGGCTTTCACAGACCAACATTATATGATAGAGTGACTCAATCACTTCACATCCACACCGACGACAATTCCTATTGTTATGACTTAAACCTCATCTTGCCCCTTTTGTTTCAAGAACCTCTATATTGTTAAATTTTATTAGTAAGTAATGATGAAATGTTATCGGAATCAGGTATGCCTTGATGTATTTGGGAACATATTTACGATTCAAGTAATACTAACAATAATGGCCACTATGTTCACGTGTGGCTAACTCAACAATATGAATTTCTCTATAATACATTGCCAGTTTCATTTTAAGCCAGCGTTTTAATTGTGCACGCAGTGTTGCCCCGAAAGGCTGTATGTAATCATTTAAACATTTCTCGTGAATACATTTTAACATGCCAAGTACTCCCATTTCTGAATTTCTGTCTATGGTCATAAAGGCACGAATGTGGGATAATATGATGGTGTCATTCATTAGCTTAATCAAGTTCTCATAGCTCATAACTGATCTACTTATGTATTATGCCTGTATATACTTGATGTCAAATTCCAGGTACAGATATTCCACAGATATGGTGTGAGAAGGGGCCCGGAGTGGAGGGGGTGCCGGGAGGGGTAGCGGGACTCCGCGGGATCGCGGCAATGGGCCGCGAGACAGAAAACGCAGCCCCGTCCCACCCGTTCTCCCCGGGACTCTACAGGATCGCGGCAACGGGCCGCGACATGAAAGGAGTGGCCCCCTCCCGCCCAGCCTTACCTGAACCCGCCAAGGATAACGCCGCGGCTTGCAGCCCGGGAGACAGGTTGGTGACGGCGAACCCGCGGGAAAACACGGCCAGTCACGGAGAGCCGGCCCACACGGCCCGCCGAGCGTCTCTCCCCACCAGGAAGGGAGAGAAGGGAGAGACGGCTTGCTCGGCGGGGCGGTCCGCTCTGGAACGGCCACAGAAACAAACACACATGGCGAGAGGGAGAGACTTCAAAAGGGGGGAGGGACTCACGGGATGGAGTTGCCTGGGAGCGGGACTCTTCTGGCAGGCAGCAGAATCAGCCACTCTGGGAAACCACGGCAGCCTTTAAAGGAGGCGGGACATGGCAATACCAGCCAATGAGAAGTCTGATTGACAGGGAAGCTTTCCATTGGGGGGGAAGCAAGTCACTCACATCATATAAAAGCCCGGGAACTAATCCAGCGTTTGTTGTTGATTTTCCTAGTCATACGAAGAGGACGAGGAGAGAAGGAACAACTGGTGGGCCTATTCGGACAACAAGGAGACTTAGGAGGGCTTAAATCCTGTACCTGGAAGACTGCCTAAGAGTGGAGTAACTCTCAAGGAGTTCATGGACTATATTTTCATTAGTTTAAAATCACATGAATAAAGTATAATTTCAGCAACCCAAACCTGGTCCGGGTCTTGATTTCTACATTGGCGACGAAGGTGGGATCAGCGACAACGCGATGGAGACCCTAATTAAAACCCTGACGGATGGCCAACAGCAGTTGCAGCAATTAATACAGCTGTAAACACAACAGGCAGTGGCTGATCGCCAGGCGTTCCAGCAAGCCATCCAGTTACAGGGCACCCTACAGACCACGGCCCAGGACAAACAACATGAGAACATTATCAGGCTCACAGATGCGGTAACCAGCACGAGGAACCAACCCATGGTGCCGTCCACCCTGCTCCAGAAGTATAAGGAGGGAGAGGATCCAGCCTTTTTCTTCACAAGTTTTGAGAGGATTGCAAGAAATGCGCAATGGCCGCCTGAACGCTGGGGACAGTATGTGGCTCCCTTGTTATCTGGGGTAATCAGGGTGCATATCAGGCTGTGAACCCCAATGGTAACACTCCATATGGGGAAATTAAAGCAGCTGTACTGGACCGTCTAGGCCTGGATGAGGAGGCCTATCGCCTTCAGCTAAGGGACACCAAGTTAAGAAACGGGGAGAGTCCCAGGCAGTTATATTACCTCATTAAAGATCTGACGGAGAAGTGGATGCAATCCCCTACACCAGGCAACCAACCCCTCCTAGATAAAATAATCCTGGAACAGTTCATAGAAGCCTTGCCGAGCCCAATGCAAAGATGGGTTAGGCAACACCACAGGCCTATATTGGCGGAAGCCGTGGACATTGCATTCGCTTATCAAAAGGCCGGGTACAGTCGCTTCCCCTCAACAAGTATACCAGGAAGGATGACGTCGCCGAACTTTGAACATCAGATACAAAAAGGCCCAAAAGTGGCACACACCAGATGGAGGCAAACGGAGGAGGTCTCCAGGAAACTAGAAGAAAGGAAGACTGGATACGAGGAGAGACAGCCACCATAATCCCGGGAGTTCGACAACCCCAGTGCTTTGAGTGTGGTGAATGGGGTCACATTGCCCGGTTTTGCCCCAGAAAGAAGACCACAGAACCTATGGAAATTGGCTACATGAAGCCACACCCGGAAGTACGTAACCCTGGTCCATACATCGTGGATATAAGAGTGGATGGACGACCGACCCGGGCGCTGCTGGATAGCGGAAGTCGACAAACAGCCATATCTCCCACCGTGAGTAATAACCCTAATTTACCTAACCTTTCTATACCGATAAAGTGTATAAATGGGGACATTAAAACATACCCGATGAGAGAGGTACAGATAGAGGTGAACCATGAAACCACTCAATTAAAGGCTGCCGTCCTTCCTACACTACCCACCCCAGTGGTCCTGGGAACTGACCTACCCCACTTTAGTAAAGCACTGGATGAAGAAAGAGCGAAGAGCAACAGAACCTCGAACATAGGTGACTCTAGAAATCCCCCCGGACATAAAAGACGGAATAGACTAGAGTGGTGCCAAGCCAGTTACATGACCCGACCCATTAACTGGCAACCCGAGGATCATGAGGACTCCCTGAGGGGGGAAACCCTAACTGATCCCACCCTTCGGGTAGCCCGTGAGAGAGCGGCCAATGAGAAAGATCCAGACGTAACAAAAGGACCTGGCTTCCTGTTCCGTCATGGACTATTGTACAGAAAATATAAGGCGGACGATGGGACTGTAAAGGAACAATTGATATTACCAAAACCCCATAGAATGATCATAATGCAACTGGCACACAACCACCCCTGCGGCGGACATATGGCCTCCCTGAAAACGCAGCAGAACATACTGAGACGGTTCTACTGGCCAGGCATATACGGTGAAGTATCCCAGTTCTGTAAGGCGTGTCCCACTTGCCAGCTAACAAGTGGCGTCTTACCAGCAAAAGCCCCTTTGCAGAAAATGCCCCTTATTAACGTTCCTTTCCAGCGGATAGGCATGGACATTGTTGGACCAATAGAACCCGCATCCCGTGGATACAAGTATCTACTAGTCATTGATGACTATGCTATGCGGTATCCAGAGGCTTTTCCCTTGAAGGGAACATCAGCCCGACAACTATGCGACCAGCTCATTCCCTTCTTCGCAAGAGTGGGCTTACCCTCAGAAGTTATCACAGACCAAGGGACCAATTTTATGTCCACCTTACTTCGGCAGGTATGCGAAAGACTGCAGATACATCAGTTACGCACCTCGGTATACCATCTCCAGACCGATGGCCTTGTCGAAAGGTACAACAAAACGATCAAGAAAATGATACGGAGAGTGACCGGGTCCGAAGGGAAGAACTGGGACCGTATATTGCCCTTGGTCTTGATGGTATTACGCGACACCCCACAGTTGTCTACTGGTTTTTCTCCATTCGAGCTCCTTTTCGGAAGACAACCCCGAACCATCTTGGACCTTGTAAAAGAAGAATGGGAGACTTCGGATGAGATCTCTTTAACAGAGTACACCGAAGAGTTGAAGGAACATTTGACAGCACTCCGCTCGATGGCCGAGACGAATCTGGGACACGCACAGACAAACCAGGAGAAAAACTATAACAAAGGAAGTCGGATGAGAACTTTCCGAATGGGAGACCAAGTACTAATCCTACTACCCACCAGTACTAACAAGCTATTGGCCAGATGGAGAGGTCCATATGAAGTTAAGGAGGTACTCAGCCCTGTGACGTATCGGATCCACCAACCCGATCGTGCCACACCAGACAAGGTATACCATGTGAACCTGCTAAAAGCATGGAACGCGCCTGTATTGGTAGCCACAATGGATGCCGGTGAGGATACCTCAGAACAAAACGTGAATCATGAAGAGGGCAAGCTAGAAGACGTGCAATGGGGAACCATCTTGACTCCTTCTATGAGGTCAGAACTTTTGACCAGACTGTCTCCCTTTGGAGAAGCGTTCTCGGCCTTACCAGGGAGGACCAATTTAATCGAACACGAGATCAAAACCGATCCCGGACAGATTGTTAGACTAAGACCCTATCGTATTCCAGAAGCACGAAGGATGGTTATCCGAAACGAAGTAGAAGAGATGCTCCGTATGGACATAATTGAACCCTCAACCAGCCCATGGTCATCCCCGATAGTGTTGGTACCAAAGCCCGATGGTACTATTAGATTTTGTATGGACTACCGACAATTAAATACGATCTCCAATTATGAAGCATATCCTATGCCACGAATGGACGAGCTGTTGGAAAGGCTAGGATCTGCCAACCTCCTAAGCACGCTTGACCTAACTAAGGGTTATTGGCAGATTCCCTTGAAATCCACGGACCGGGAAAAGACTGCCTTTTGCCATTCGGGCTACACGGTGCACCAGCCACCTTCCAGAGACTGATGGATGTCATACTACGTCCCCATGAGAGTTATGCTGCGGCTTACTTAGACGACATCGTCGTGTATAGCACGACCTGGACAGAACATGTACGCCACTTGGAACAGGTGGTGTCTGAGTTGTTTAAAGCAGGCCTACACATTAATCCGAAGAAAACAGTGATAGGGGCACATGAGACGAAATATCTGGGACACTTGGTAGGCGGAGGCACGATACGACCGCAATTCTCGAAAATCCAGGCCATCCACGAGATTCCTACTCCATCCACGAAGAAACAGATCCGTGCCTTTTTGGGTTTCATAGGCTACTACCGTAGATTTATCCCAGATTTCTCCTCGGTGGCAGCTCCACTAACTGACGCTTTAAGGAACAAAGGGTCTCCCGATTTGACCAAGAACACTGCTGCTTTGGAAGCCATCGATGTCCTAAAGCAGAGGATCACCTCAAATCCAATACTTCGGTGCCCCGACTTCCATAGACAATTTTTTCTTCAGACGGACGCGTCGAATCAGGGGCTGGGAGCAGTTCTTTCACAGGAAAAAGGGGGTGAACTTCAACCCGTCTGTTTCGTGAGCAGAAAGCTCGTACCTCACGAGGAGGCCTATTCCACTATTGAGAAGGAGTGTTTGGCCATCAAATGGGTGGTAGAGACCCTCAGGCATTATCTCTTGGGTCGCTGCTTTACGTTGCATACCGACCATGCCCTCTTACAGTGGCTCGCAAGACATAAAGATACCAACCAGCGGGTACTCAGATGGTTCCTGTCTCTTCAACCGTTCGATTTCCTTACCTTACACAGACCTGCGGGTTTCCAGCTGGTGGCCGACTATCTGTCCCGGAATCCTCCCTTGCCCGATCGGCCAGGGTTTGTGATGGGGAGATGTGAGAAGGAGCCCGGAGTGGAGGACTCCGCAGGATCGCGGCAATGGGCCGCGAGACAGAAAACGCAGCCCCGTCCCACCCGTTCTCCCCGGGACTCTACAGGATCGCGGCAACGGGCCGCGACATGAAAGGAGCGGCCCCCTCCCGCCCAGCCTTACCTGAACCCGCCAAGGGTAACGCCGCGGCTTGCAGCCCGGGAGACGGGTTGGTGACGGCGAACCCGCGGGAAACATGGCCAGTCACGGAGAGCCGGCCCACACTGCCCGCCGAGCGTCTCTCCCCACCAGGAAGGGAGAGAAGGGAGAGACGGTTTGCTCGGCGGGGCGGTCCGCTCTGGAACGGCCACAGAAACAAACACACATGGCGAGAGGGAGAGACTTCAAAAGGGGGGAGGGACTCACGGGATGGAGTTGCCTGGGAGCGGGACTCTTCTGGCAGGCAGCAGAATCAGCCACTCTGGGAAACCACGGCAGCCTTTAAAGGAGGCGGGACATGGCAATACCAGCCAATGAGAAGTCTGATTGACAGGGAAGCTTTCCATTGGGGGGGAAGCAAGTCACTCACATCATATAAAAGCCCGGGAACTAATCCAGCGTTTGTTGTTGATTTTCCTAGTCATACGAAGAGGACGAGGAGAGAAGGAACAACTGGTGGGCCTATCCGGACAACAAGGAGACTTAGGAGGGCTTAAATCCTGTACCTGGAAGACTGCCTAAGAGTGGAATAACTCTCAAGGAGTTCATGGACTATATTTTCATTAGTTTAAAATCACATGAATAAAGTATAATTTCAGCAACCCAAACCTGGTCTGGGTCTTGATTTCTACATATGGTCATAGTGAGACACATGAGTTTCCGGAGTAACACCGCCTCAAATTTTACTAAACGAGAGATGTATTTGTGACCCCATATCTCAATGGAATATAAGAGCATGGATCGTATGTTTGCTGAATACAGTAATAGCAGATAAACATTTTTATTTTTTCCAATATCAAAAACAAGTGTTGTTATTATAGAAAAGTTGCATAGAAAAATTATGTTTGTGTATACTTATTTACATCCTAAATGTGTGGTTGTGAATTTCTAACAGGTGCAATGAATTTAAATGTAGACTATAAAGAGTTAAATCCAAATCTGCAGGTTTGGGTTAGACAAACAGTGCTATTCATTTAGAATGCACAGACTCTTGGTTCAACCACCCAATATAGGAACATTATTTTATGGTTTCCTCATACAAGGATGATCACCCATCCCTCTTCACTTCGAAATTCTGATCCCATAGGTGCAGAGCCCTTCCCCTACTCTGCAATGTCAAGAGAGATAAGAGGATGTAATAGATATTTGTCTGATTTTCTTTGTGAATGGAATTACGATAGTAAACTCCCTTGTATTCCCACATTCACTTTTCACACATCGATGGCTTTCACATTTTGAAAATGATCAAGCATAGGCTACAAAGCGTGGTGACTGGATTCACACTCAAAAGTGTGACACTATACCTTTGAATACCATAGGATTCATTTTATTTCAGCTATAATTTTCAAATTACTGCACCAACATTTGTGTTCATGTTTAAATCCAATTTCCATCGGCTTTCATACAGTGAAAGTAGGATATAAGTAGGATATATCCCAAACTATCAAACTACAATACTACATTTTAATTCTAGTAATAATTATTTATCAGTTCTTTGGAACTGTGCGCAGAAAAATGCTATGTTTCCTACAAGAAATCCATTCTCACTTGGCTTTAAAAATAGTGAGAGAGCATTGTTGCATTTCAAACAAAATTACTAAGATATTTCATTTGTAAATGACCTCCCCAAGCCCGCACAGCCTACGGACCTAGCATGGCAATGCATATTTAATTGCATTTGGTGAATCTTTATACTCACTGTAACATATTCTTTAAAACACTGCGCCAGAATTAGCCCTGGTGAGTTTCCAAAGAACTCCCAGTCAGCCTTTCCTCTCCTTTGGCAACCAAGTCTACTCCAGATAATAATCTCCTCATTGATAGGGCCCAGTTCTCCAGGTAACGTCGAGGTTCAGCACTCATCTATTTGGAAATAGTGGTATCCCTCCAATGCAACGTTTAATTCCAGAGTCTTATGCCTGTTCCCTCTGTGTTTCAGCTTTAATTATGGGTCTCATTCCCACGCTTATGTCACACTTTTGAATTGGACAAATCTTTCAGTTGGTATGCTTCATAGATAGTCAGAATCTCCCACATAATACATTCCCCAATCTTCATAGGTTGATTATCATTTCTATACATGTGAAAACATGGCCCATTGATGAAATATGGATTTTTGGGATCCTGGCTTAGAGGGACATCTGGATATGCTCCTCAAATGTGTGCCATCATTTTTCATAAAGGTATCAATAAATTTATATATTTTATAATTTTAGTAATCCTATAAATATTGTGTTTGCGTTTGTTTGATAGAGGAGGTCATGAGGATTGTATCACATTTTGCCATGTTTCTAAGTGATTTGGTTGTATATGTGTAGGCAAAATTAATTTTGAATGCATGAGTAATGTTAATTCAATCGCCCATTATATTAAGTTTCTCTTTAGGTTTCAGTTTTGATTTTTATTTCTTGGGATTGCTAAACGGTGATGCTAGCAGGCCTTTGTTTTAATGATTACTCTAGATCTGCTGACAGGGGGCTCTAAATTCCATTAGGCTGACCATCTGGATGGTTTTATTGCTCTAAGTAATGCCAAAGGTGACATAGTGAATGAAACAAGGTTTCTTTGCAGCCCAGCCATAGGGGAACAGGGTTGGTTGTGATCAGGGTAAATCTGATTCTTATCAGCTAGCACTCTATATATTTTATCCTTCATGGAATGTTGAAGCTGTGTTTAAAACAAAATGTCCTTAGCAGGAGCTCACGATGGTGGTAACAGACAATGCATCTTTCCATTCAATATTGCCCAGCCAGGACTCTCTTTGGAGACATACCCCTCCCCATTTATGCAGTGAAGAAAGTTTATAATACTTTTCACTGGCGAGCTAACCAGCATTGCCTAATCCAACTCAAAACTTCATATGATTTTGTATACATGATGGGCTTGTTGATTTTTTTATTGTAATGATAAACTGTTAGCCATGCTTATTAAATAACATTTAAATTACTTTATTCCTATATTCAACATGTAGCAAACAAGAATCCATTTCAATTTAAATTCTACAAATAACATTAGAAGATGGTACACTGTGATGCTTCATTTTGGTGTCATTGTGAACACATAGCACTATTTTGATTTATAACAGTACTCATGAATACATAGAGTGGTGTTGTCTTCAACATTTATGTTTTTCTGGTTTGAAATTGGTGTTGTTTTTCTTTAGCTTTCTGTGCATTGTTCAAGTGCGACAAGACACACTTGTGAATGACTGCAACCCATTTTTACTTTACTGCAATGTTCAGCACTTCTGGTTTGCGATTTAATATGTGTTTAGCAAACTCTACGCCATTTATCGGGTGCCACTCTTTTGGAAGCAAGTACATACTTGCATCTTGCTGGATAAATGAAGCAACACACCAGTCTCCGTGTGTCTTTGTTTTTCCCCTTATACTTCCATCAAAGAGAAACAGCTGGCCATGCAACGTTACATAGATTGATCATGCAGCAGAATGAAGAGGGGCAATGTAGATGTGAGTTATGCCGAGCAAGGCAGGCAGGAGCCCAGTGCTGCGATGGGGAGTATTCTGGAGAAATCTGCAAAAGGGCAGCATTGATAGTGGATGGATGCTGTGGCCCTATCCACATATGCGGAAGAGGCCTTGTACGCAGACTTGTGCTGATTTGTTTGCTTCTTCTGTTCCTGTTGGCAAGGCAACTGACTGTGTGGAGGGTGGGGTGACGGAGTACAGAGGGTATTGTTCCTGCCACTGTCAGTGTTAGGTGGGTGTCATTCCAGTTTTTGTAACGTGCAACTTCTAACAGATATTTCCGCATTTTGAGGGTCATCCTCAACCTTGCTTTCCATTGCCTCTCCTGTCGGTGTTCTCCTTTGTTTCCTTCACATACTCCTCAGCTGATAAAATGGGAACTACCAAGCCTGGGACACATTTACTGTGGCATGTTGGAGTACATTTACTGGTTCAAATCAACACCTCATTCCAGCAGCAAAGTCCAGTGTTACTACCACGCAGAAAATCTTGTGACTCTCAGTTGCTTCTTAGCACCAGGGGGGTGAGATCCCCACCAGATCTAGCTGCTTTTTCGTCCTCAACCCAGGAAGTCGACATGATCCGAGGATTTGGACAGCAAATACGATCACTGTCACTCTTCTATTGGCTCACTTCTCAGGACTAGTTGAACTTATTCTTCTATGACCATGTACATATTTGCCTATTCTTGTCTGCTTTGTATCCTACCATAATTCTTGTACATTCACCAGTGCCACGATACCTGCTTTGGGTCGATGGAGTGCTCTATACAATATAAAATCAAAATTGCTGTTCTGACCATAGATAAGTATTCAGACACATAGGGAGTAATTCATAGAATTCGGCGCACATGTGGTGCACGCGGCTGGCGCACAGAGTGTGTGTGCAGCAGTCTGCGCCAGCCACGTGCACCAAAATCCCATTTCAGCGCACAGTGTATTCATGGATTTCAACATCCATAACCGCCCGTGGCGCAGAGACCCTGCAGCAGCGCCAGTAACGCCCCCCAACCCCGCCCCGTGTGCCAAAAACATTGCACAAATTCCCTACATGGCGCAAAGGCCAGTGGACCAGCATACAACCCCCCAAACACAATGAAATACGTGGAAAACTCCCAGTGCACCCCTCGGAATACACGTACCCCACCCGCGCTAGCGAAAACGTGTGTAAAAGTCCATGCACACCCCTCGGAATACATGTACCCCGCTCGCGCTAGCGAAAACACGTGTAAAAGTCCACGCGCACCCCTCGGAATTCGCGTACACCACTCGCGCTAGTGCAAACGTGTGTAAAAGCCCACGCGCATCCACGGAATACACGCAGGCAGTCCATCCATCCCCCCATGCCCCACAGGCAGCCCACACCACAGGGGGGACTTTTCCCATGCATTTTACCTAATGTGAGCAGGGTACGTGTATTCTGGGGGTGCGCGTGGATTTTTACACACAATTTGGCAGTGTGGGCCCTCCCGGGTGTGCCCTTCCCCCCCTCCCCATGCCCTGCAGGCAGCCCACACCACAGGGGACTAGCCTACACCCCTGGGCATGCCCCACAGGAAGCCCACACCACACGGGACTAGTCTACACCCCTGGGCATGCCCCGCGGGCAGCCCACATGGCACCATGCACTCAGGAGCAACGACACATGTCCCCCACCCACCCAGCAGTGATGGCCACCTGTCATCAGGCCCCAACTCATGTCCCCCTGCATCCCCGCCCACCCCAATTGACGGGCACCTGCCAGTAGGCCCCGACAAATGTCCCCCTGCACCCCACCCACCCCCATTGATGGGCACCTGCCAGCAGGCCCGACTCATGTCCCTCTGCACCCTCACCCACCCCCATTGACGGGCACCTGCCTGCAGTCCCCGACTCATGTCCCCCTGCACCCCCACCCACCCCTATCGACGGGCACCTGCCAGCAGGCCCCGTCACATGTCCCCCTTCTCCCCCACCCACCCCCATCGATGAGCACCTGCCAGCAGGCCCCGACACATTGCCCCCTGCACCCCCACCCACCCCCATTGACGGGCACCTGACAGCAGGATCCGACACATGTCCCACCAAACAACATGTCCTAACAAAACAGACCCTTGTCCCTAATGCCAACCCGAATCCCCCTTACCCCCAGTACAAGCATGCAACCATCCACAGTACCACTCCCAAATTACCCATGCCATGACAGTCTTAAAAGAACCACCATGTGCATGCATGAAAACACAACAGAGCCACACAGTGGCAACACATGACTGAGGCAATGTTATTGAGACATGCACAAAACAAATGATAGAATATAACACCAATCATGAAGTTATCAAAATGTTATTAAAAACATAATGAAGTAACATAGTGGAAATCAAACTTGAAAATATATAATGACAGATATAACCAAAAAAAATGGTAATGCAAGGAAACAAAAATGAATGTCATGTTGAATAAAAAAGTGGTCCATTGCCAATGTCAATAAGAACAAAATAATCCAAATAAAAGAAAACCATTGATCCATGGGAAAACTTGAAACAGAAAGTATGTACAAATCTGCAACCATATACAATGGAAGTCCAAATGGTCCATGATCCACAAACAAAAGGAAACCTACAAAAAAGTCCTATGATTAAAAAACTATACACACAAAGTGGAGCAATGTCGCTGAACTCCAAAATAAAAGATAAAACAAAGGAAGCCTAACACTAATGAACTATGTACAAAGGCCGTGGGCAAGGGCAACGGCTCACTTGTTGATGTTCCGGGCCAGGGCATCATTGAACTCCATGTCGATGTCCCGAATGCGGGCCTCTTCCCTGACCTCGAGGTCTCACAGGGATGCAGTCATGGCCTGTTCCAACTCCCTCAGCCCACCTCAATGCCCTGCGCATGGAGTTCTCCACCCTGACCATAGTGAGCCGTGCCTCCTCTGCCCGCCGCCACGTCGCATCTATCCGCTGGGCCAACCGCTGCTACACGGAAGACACTCCTAATCCAGGGTCCTCCGGCCGATGCCTGCCACTGTGATGTTGAAGGCCCGAGCCATCATGGCTCCCACCCTGAGCCTGCTGCTGCCATGCATGTGCCCTGCTGGTCGATGCCTGCATGTCCTTCTCTTGCTGGGGTCCAGTTGGTGGAGTGGCCACCCCTGCTGGACCTCCGACTCCGGATTGTGGCAGGGATGTGTCCTCCACCAATATGGCTGCTGGTTCAGGGGCAGCTCCACACGGTGCCCAGGTGATACTTGGGCAGGAAGATGACACGGAGGACGACTGGCAGATAGGGGGTTCAGTTGAGGAGGGGGTCGCTAGAAGATCCAGCACACGGAGGAACCAAGCCTGGGTGACCTGTCCTAGTAGGCCGACACGGTCAATAAGGTATTCAAAATGACGTGCATTGTTCTCACGAGAACCCTGCAAGTCATCCCAAGTACCATGGTGACTCAAAGCCACTCCAGCTAGCACAGGCTCAACCCGGTCCCGGATTGCCACGTCTGCAGGGAGAGGAAGGCCAGTTGTTATACGCGCATCCCCTCCCTGAAGACGGGTCTGGACTAAGGCATCCCTGCTGGTGCAGGATGATGCAGTCACAGGATCGGGGACAGGAATACACACAAGCACCTCTGCAGCAGCCTGTGCTGCCTCCTGTCCCTGCCCCTGGACTGCACCACTAGCACCAGTGGAATGCCTCCCTCCAGGCCCCGTGCGTGGGCCTTCCACTGCCTCCTCCTCAACCAAACTCCCCACCAACCTGGATGACTCCGTGCCATCTTCCTCCATAGGCCCCTGTGGGGGCTCAGCTGTCCCTGCTGCTGCCGAGGAGTCCACCTCCAACCTCCGCCTCTTGGACCTTCCCTCGGCAGCTGCGGCCAGGGACACGGCACCAGACTCCTCACTCCCAGAAGAGATGACAACGTGGGAGGAGAGCTGGGCCTTTCATCTCCAGCTGGCAGTGGGATCCCCGTCTCTGTGCTCCACAGCACTGTCTCTGCCCTCTTCATCAGTCGACCCTGCAGACAGGGAGAGACAGAACACAGGCATCAGGGCACTGTATCGGATACACATGTCAAAGTTGCACATGAGTGGCAGTGTCAAACTCCACAGATGCCATCACACTCCCCAACACTCATATTATTTTAGCCCACACACATGCAGAATTTGACAGGAATCGTGCAGCAGGCAGCAGCATCCATAAGCACACAACAGCATGAACATCCGAACGTTGGCATGACATCACAAGCAACATGGGGAGTGCCGAACACATGCACATGCGCCAACAGACAGACATGCATCTGTACATATCCACCACCTGTCACAGTCCAATCATCGCCAACTATGTCACATCTGCCAATTGTGTTTCTACATGTCTGTGTCACATGCATCCATGCCGTTTCACAGTTACACACATGTCAAACACACAAACGCACATGTATGCCGGGCACGTACATGAAGGTGGAACCAGCATCCATATTTCAAACCCAACCATGCCATAGTACATACACAGAAATGCAAACATGTGTGCAGCTCCACATGCAGTTGTGCATTATACTTTCAAACACATACACCATTGATGTGCATCACACATGACAGGACTCACATGCAGCACGGTCATGTCCCTGCACATACACATCCATACATGGGCCTTTTCAGACATATGTCCAAGCTGCACACTCCTGACACACCTCAACATGCACTGCGTCCAAAAAGTATGCATGTACACTTACCGCTCGACTCTGGACTGCTCTGCCTCTCGAGGATCTGGTGGTGAAGCTCAGGGTTAATGCGTACCAGGAACCTCATGTTGTCGGTGGTAAGGTGGACCTGGCGCCTCACTACACCTGCTGCTGCCAAGAGGCTCCGGGCCTTCCTGAGGGTCCTGGACCCGAAGTCCTCCCAGCGTTCCGGACGTGTTGCATGTCGCGAACTGCCACCCCCTCCACGTTGATGGCAGCCACGATGTCCTTCCTGATCCCCTCACGTCCATCCTTGTCGGTGCATCTTCTTCCATAGAGGGCATCATAATGCCCCAGGACTTGCTCCACCAGGATACCAACCTCTGCGGTACTGAAGCTGGTAGCCCTCTGCCTTTCTGACTGGGGGTTGCCAGTGGTGTCTGATGGTGTTTCCCCCGACATGGCAACCCCCGAGGCAGGTGTGGGTGGGCAACTGGGTCCTGGGGCTGGGCTGTGGAACAATGGAACTTCAGTCGGGAGTCTTCTGTTCCAGCAGGGGTGGTCACAGCGACTGAACCCCTGCATATGGCTGATGTGCAGGCACCAAATGGCAGGGCACGTGGCCAGCAGACAGGCAGGCAGCAGTGGATGGCAGGTGGGAGTCTGCTCGGGGATATGGGGGGCAGGAAAATGGCCTTCTGGTGAGGAGCGTGGTCTTCCGTGTGTTGTCGCGTGGCCAGCTTGATACGGAGTGATTTGGCACGTGAAAAAACAGCACGTCAGCGTGTAATTCGAGGAAAGGCCCTTAGCGCTTAAGCGCATATGTGACGTGATACGCATGGGCGTTTCCCTTGTCACGGGTGCATGGTGATTCTGCACGTGCAAAAAAATCACGTCCGTGTGTGGATGCGTGTAATTCGAGGAAAGGCCCTTAGCGCGTAAGTGAAGTTACATGCGCGGGTGTTGCCTTCAGCACAGGTTAAAGGTGAGCGCGGGTCAGCAAAACACTGTACATGCTGTTCGTGGAGACCGACGCATTTGTTTACTCTGCTGGAATCACATGCGATTACTTCACAGCGTCTGAAGTCTGTACCTCTTCTTTTGGTGGGGTGTTGCTTATGCGCACAAGCGCGTGTGGTTTTTTTTTTCACGCAAGGCTGGCGGTGAGTCGCGTACACTTTTTTCCCACTGTGGTTCCCCCTGTGCATGCATACCGTTTTGAGGTCATAGTAGCCTGCGTGTTCCACGTGTATGTGTTTTTTGTGTTCCTGGGTGCCACACCATACTGCTGGAGGTAAAATTCACGCATGTGGGCTACCGGGGTCGCGTGCACAACATTTTTTTTTTTTCCAATTTCCTGTTCTTATATTTTTTGTTTTTTTGATTTTTAGATTTTTTGAATGTTTTTTTTTGGGGGGCTGACTGAGAATTGCGTGACCCGTCATTTTTCCCCAGGGGTCACAGACAGCCTTGCAGGGGCACTGGGGTACCTATTCCATAAAGTACTCTGCCCCCTTCTAGCCAATTGCCCAGGACAATTGTTGAGTGAACCTCCTATAGCCCATTTTCCATTGGTGCCATGGTTGGGAGGCCACCAAAGGCTACGGGTGGCAAAGCTGGGCGTCCTCCCAGGGTCGGATGTGGTCGGGCATGTGGGCGTGGAGACTGGGGAGGACGGGGAGTCCAGGGTGGCCCGGGTGGCTACATGGGGGGAAGAGGCAGGGGTGCCTCTCTGGGATGGGATGCCCAGCCACGTGCTGGTGCAGACATGCCACCACCCGCTGTGGCTCCTGGTGATGCAACTGTTGCATCACAACCTGGCGCCCATATCACCCAACAGCAATTTACATCTGCTGTCATGGGCCCACCGGTGGTGGTAGCTGCAGGTGCAGCTGTGGACACCTCCACCCGGGCTCTGGGTCAGGCAGCGCATGTTGCGTTGTGTGACGAGTACTCCCAGGATGATTTCCATCTTTTCCGGAGGTTGGGCTCATGTGCTTCCACTGTGGCTGTGACTGTGGCACACATATCTGGGGTAGTTATGACATCTGCTGCCCCAAGCAGCCGGCTGATGGTAACTGCATGTGCAGATGCAGCCAACACTACCCCGGCAGTGACTCAGACCCAAGCCTACCTTCTGTCCTCATACCAACACCCACTAGCTTGGTCCAGTCCACCAGTGCCACTGCTCCCACTGATCAGGGCCACATTGCCCCCTCAGGGTCAGTACCACCGGCCAAAAGTAGGAAGCATGCTCCTGCACAAGAGGCTGGGACCCCAGACACGGCCCTGGCCTCCAGCATGTCAAGGAAGAAGCCTTTCTGCAATCAGGAACTGGACTTCCTTGTGGACTACGTGTCGGAACACCAACACGATATGCTTGTGTGCCCAGAGTGCCATACAACGTATCACCAGCATTGGGTCCACTGGCAACATGTTGCGGATGGTGTGACATCCATGGGATTCCAGGTGCACACAGCTCAGGACTGCTATAAGCGCTGGAATGACCTCAGACGCAGTGCTAAGCAAAAGATTGCCTCCAATTACACCATGTCTCTGGTGACTGGTGGTGGGCCACCACCAGAGGAGGATGAACTCACTCAACATGAGGAGATCACTTCAGAGTTCATCCCGGAAGAACAAATTTGTGGAGTGGGAAAGAGGATGGATTATGATGCATCATCTGGTGAGTATTGATGCGTGTAACTCAATGACATGTGTGTTTGGCATGTGTGAACCTCCCAGCTAGAAGTTGGCTCTTTATATCTTCAATCTCCCTCTCCACCTGTGTTGTTCACCAGGGGTTTGACCTCAATTCATGGAGTGCACCTGGCAGCTCTTGACTACTGCATTATCATTTTTTTGTACGAGTTCCGGTGCTATGCTGATGGCAACCAACTCATTTCCTGGCTGCCCTTGGCCGCCTCTTGTCCCTCCCTTATTTCTGATAGCCTCATTGCCATTTGCTTTCGGTGTACTACCAACGGTCTCTGCCTGAATGTCAGCAAGACTGACATCCTCCTCATCGATACACCTTTGCCATCCTTTGCCATCAATCTCTGGCTAGCCCCACTTGGCCCTCCTCCTGCCTCCACCTGCAAGGCCAAGAACCTCAGGGTCACCTTTGACTCAACACATTCCTTTTACACACACATTTGTGACGTATCTTGAGATGGATTAACTTCTTGCTCCTCCTCCTCAAGGGTGCTGTGCCTTTCCTAACATTCTCCTACATGCTCACAGTCTGCCAAGCTCTGGTTTACTCAAGGTTGGGGTACTGTGACAGTCTCTTTCAATAATTGACCTGCCACCACACTCCACCCTCCACCACTAATCCAGTACAGGACTGCAAGACTTGTCCTTTGCCTCAAGCCCTGGGATCTTATCTTTCCAGCTCTGTGACCCCTCCATTGGCTAGCAGTGGATGCAAGGATGTGACTTTAGAACCTCTGCATTGTGCACAAAGTTTTTTTGGGACTGGGTAGAAAATACCTTCAACAATCCCTCTACCAATTCCTCCCCTCTTGAGTCCTTTGCTCCTCTACCCCACACTCCCTCAAGTTCAGTCGTTAATTGACTAAAAAAGGTAGGAGCAGATCTGTGTGTACAGCTGGGAGCTCACTTTTGAACAGCCAACTGGCCACGTTGACGCTTGAGGAGAAATATATATGCATCTGGAAGCACCTCAACACCTTCCTACTTGCTCATGCATTAGCCCCTCTTCTACCCAGCTGAACAGTTTCCTCTGTTGGCACTGTGCCCTTGCACACACTCTGTCCATCGGATCAGGTACCTGCTCACCCTGCCTCCCTGCTACACTGCCTACGGGCCTCCCATATGAATGGGTCCAGTGCGTGTCCCCATACAGTCCAGCACTCTTTGTCTGCACTCATCAGATTTGCCCTGTCCAAATCATCTTGCACTTGCCACTTGCCGGCTGCACTACCACTTTTTGAATGGACATTCTATCATTGGACTTCATTTTCCTTCTTTGGTCTCCTCTGTTTGGCATGTTCCCCTTCTCCCCTTTCCTGGGTCTTCAACTTGTTATCCCTTCTCCATGCACTTGCATGTTCTGAATGTCACTGTGCCCAGTATGATAGCTTTGCTTGTTTGCGCTCTGAGCCACTTGTGTACGAGTGCAGGCTTCATGAGATGTCACATCATGTCATACACATCCTTTGTCCTTGGTGCAGTGTGGCTCACTCTGAGTGTGCTGATGGTAGTGTCTCCCCATGCACCTATGTGCAGGATCATGTTACATGTGCATTCCATGTACGCCCCTAGGTGTCCTTGACCACCTGCTCATTCTTGTATTTGTCCAGGATTATCCAAGTGTCATCTCATTTGGACAGCCATGTCATGCTCATTGTAGGTCTGTGTGTCATCATGCACGACTTTAGGCTGTGCACATATGTATCATGGCCATGGCTCCCCCTGTTACAGGCCCACAGCCTCTTTTCAACTGGTGTTGTCTTCTACATTCATGGATGTACTATGGATGG
Source organism: Ambystoma mexicanum (assembly GCF_040938575.1). Taxonomy (NCBI): domain Eukaryota; kingdom Metazoa; phylum Chordata; class Amphibia; order Caudata; family Ambystomatidae; genus Ambystoma; species Ambystoma mexicanum. Next base: position 1,102,017,679 of record NC_090933.1, read on the forward strand.
TTCCTCACCTCTCCTCCATCATGTCCATTTCTCATCGGATGTAGTGACATTTGAATGACGAAATGCAATAGATGCACACCTACACTGTCTGGCAATGCACAGTTCTGTGTGGAACATGTCATTGCCATGCAGTGCCTCCCTGCTATTGGCCAGAGGGTGGGTGTTTCACGGAAACCATGCTACCTGGTGCATGCCTTTTGCACATGATGGCTGCAATTGCCGTTACACTGCCATGATGTTTGCATATTGTCATCACTACGTACGTCTTGATGTTGTAAGTTACACATGCACTGCAATGCACACACCCACTCCTATGCCAAGTTAAGCCCTTCAACGTGCAGTCATGATGGTGCTGTGTGATGTTGACCTGACATGTATGTACCCATGTCCCTCCTCTCACAGTAAGGAAATGCACTAGTGTAGGTGCCTCCTATGACTCATGTACTGTGCATAGTTGATTGTAGTTGAGTGCTGCACATGAACATGCATGTTACATGTATCATGGTGGGTTCGGTTACATTTCTAGCTGTGTCTATTTGTGTGTTCACACATGCTCATGCTAAGTGCTGACTATTTGTTCCCATCTCTCATTTTGGCATTGGATATATGCCTTCTAGAGGTTGTGTGTGATGCAGGTGATGTGCAACATGCAATACATGTGTTGCATTCACATTTTGCATGCATCCTTTTCTGCTTTTGGTATGTCCTTGCATTGCAATGCCACTGGATGTATGCTGGGGTTTGAGTTGCCTGTGACATGGCTGTTTCATTATTTGGCTGTCAATGTTGTGAACTGTATGTGTGTTTTATGTGCTACTGACATGCGTGTCCTTGTTTCTTTTCTTTATGTTGCAGGCGATGACACAATGGCGGCAGAGGATGAAGATGTCATCCCAGACACGCTGGTCAGTTCACATGACCAACCAGGCAACAGTGGTGGTCTTGGGGTGGCAGCCCACGAGAACCCACAGGTGCTGCAGGCCATCGTGTCCAGAGCTGACTCTAAGTCAGGCTCTGATGTATCCTCTAACTACTATGTTGTGCCGGATCTGCATCATGACGTGTCAGAGCCGGTAAGTGATCCTGTGTTGGATGGTCTTCTGTCTGCAACACCTGCAGTAGGGGGCCAGGCAGAGTTGGAATGTCCGCCTGTGGTGGTTACGGGTGCACAGTCACACTCGACACCAGTTGGCCATGTTCCTGGGGCATCAGGTTGACGAAGGGATGCAGTCCTGCAGCTGCGGGCGGCACCAACCCAGCAAGGACCACGGTTCCTTGGGCCCAGCAGGTATGGTGTCTGGCAATGCGGTGGCCGTGTGCCACCGGGGTTACCTGAGTGGGAGAGTTCCATGATTGCCATAGCACAGCAACAGGGGGGGATCAGTTGAGATGATTGCTCAAGGTATGGAAAGTGTGGCCCATTCCATCCTCCCCCCTGTAAGGCAAATGGTTCTCCATCAGCGGGTTATGCAGTCCACGTGCCGCTCACTCAGGCTGGGCATGGCGGCGTCTGACAGGGCATGCCAGGCTGAAATGGTGGCTCTGCATAAAACACTTAATGCTCAAGCAGAGGCACACCGTGAGGCCCTGAGGGTGGAACAACAAGCCCTCCGATCTACTCTAGCTGACCTCATGATGGATGAGAGTAGGTAGACAGAAGACAGGATGGTGAGGCTTGAAAGAACCATCTCGACTGAACTCCATGCAAGCCGGGAGTCACTCCGTTTGTCATGTGAGGCCATGCAAGCAGAACTCTGTCTCACACGTCAGTACCTGCAGGTGGAAGTACATGTGACACGTGAGGTATTGCATGCTGACCTCAGTCTCATTGTCCGCCAGGACCTGGCTTACCAGACCCGCATGCTTGCTGCCATTGAGGGGCAAGGAGCGGCTAGGCGTGGTGAGTTAACTGCACCACGTCCACTTTCTGATTTAGATCCAGAGGATGATGATGATAACTTATCTCCCACATAGGTCTGGCCATGCAAGCGCTGAGCCCAGTGAGTTTGTTTTTTACCTCAACATCTACACATGTGGTTGTTGAGGTGCACCCTGTACCTCCCCCCTCATGGGTGCCCTCCTACCCACCGGTTCATATATGGCCATTTTCGATTTTTGTTTTTTCCTGCAATTTTTGTTTTTCCAGCAGTTTTTTTTACAAATAAAATATATTTTTGATTTTTCATCAAAATTGTATGGTTTTTGGTAAGTATGTTGGTAAGTATGTTATCTTTTTATTTTAATGTTTATTTTTTTCCTTTATTTTGTTGTTTTTTTACAATGATTTCACTTTGCTTTTTATTTGTTATGTGATTTTTCTGGTTTTCTTAAATTTTATTGATTTTGTTTTTCTTTCTTTCATTACTCCTTTCATTTTTTTATTTCAATTATTTATTTGATTTAATTTGTATTTTCTTTGGAATCCTTTTTTTTCCAATTTTATTTTGTCTATTGTGCATACATGTGACAGTGTGGTGCTTTGTGGCATCCACTGTGTGTTCCAGCTGGGTCCATTCAGGCTTGTCTTGTGTACGTGTTTTGCTTGGGGTCCTAACACATATGCTACTCCTGCTTCCCTTTTCCATGGGCTCGCAAGGATGGCTCGGTGTAACAGCATATCACACATGAGCATTGGGCTTCCGTCATATCTGTGGCCAGCCTGCAGTTCTACTTGTGTGTACACCCCTAGTGGGTATTTCAGATGGTTTCTCCAATGCAAGTCTGGACTTCACTTTGGTGAGTATTATGCTGACTGTGCATTTCATCATGTTGCTTGAGATGTTTGTCATGTATTGACTGTCTATGTTGATGCACTTCCTGCTGTAGCTGGTACCATGCACCCTTTGGCTGCGTACAACACACTGATGGTGGGAGGGGTCCATTTGCTGAGAATATTGAATTGGGACAGTTTCCCACCAGTGATTTTGATATGCCACATGAAGGCTGCACACTGAGTTACCCCTGTCGCCACACATTTCAAGAACCATCCATTCCTTGCTAGCACCACTTTGGCCATTTTCCAGCCCTGGCTGGTGTTTGGATCTGCCATCTGAGTTATGACTGCATTGTTCGTGATTTGAATTTACTGTTTGTGTCCTGGACCTGCTCCCCCTCCCACTGTTTGCACTTGGCCCTTTTGACAATCCGGCCAACCAGGATGATTGAGCCTGCCCCCACTACCATAAGCCCACGAAGGTGGCCCTGTCTAGACCTGTCCACGTGCCTTCTGAGTCACTTGAATGCCCCCCTGTCTCCTCTCCCTCTGTCAGTGTCCCTCTGTCTCCCCCCCTTCATCATCACATCCCCTACTCTCCTGCACCGTCAGGTTTCCCTCTGTCCCCTGTGTGTGCTTTCTTTCACCATTTCCCCATTAGTCATTTTGACCTTGGCCCACTCCCACCTTCTCTCCTCCCTCTCCCTCTCCACCACCCTTTACCCTCCTCCTTGTACTCTGGCTGTCATTTTCAACCACTACCCCAATTGCCATCAGGCATGGTGATACGTAGGTGCTTGTTCTTTACAGACATTTGCCCTTCTGCTTCCGTCCTTCCACACCCGCCATCGACATTTTGAGTATGATTTTGCCAGTTACTTTTATCATTAGTCCCTCCACCACTGATTACAGGTCATCTCTTCCCCCTTTCCCTTCTGTCTTTCTTCTCCCCCTCCCCAGCACTATCTTGAATCTTTGTAGACCTACCACAGTTTGTCACTTGTTTTGTTACTCTCCTCACCTCTTCCCTCCTCTCCCCTCAACCACCTCCTTACGTGACTCCTGCACTGTGACTATTGCCATCAGGCATAGGAATGTTGATGCTAGTTATGCCATCCAGCATTCCCTCCCTAGACTCTCCCTTATTGTTCCAGGCACTTGTAATATGTACTTTGCTTTTACATTTCATTATCACACTGTGGACTGTTTGAAGGACGTGTAGGAATGTACTGTTCTTCTCCCTTGTTCCCTCCCTCATTGATGCGCTTTGATGAACTTTGTGTGTAGGTTGTATTATGGATTTCTATGATTCAGTAATGGGTCACTGTCTGCCATTGCCGATGTGGGGTACTCTGTACATGATATGTTCTACTGGTCAATGGCTGATGCAATGTAGTGCTTTATTTTGAGGTGTCAGGGGATGGGTGTGGTTTGACACACAGGAGGTTCCTTGGTGCTATGTTCACATGTGGTGTGTACGGGACACTGGCACTCACTTCATTTTGCATGCATGTATTCTAGGCATGTCCATACGGACAAATACACTTAGGCAACACCCCCACAATGACATTGACACCAAGCAAACACGTGCACCCAGATTGCCTTCTCAAGCATGCTGTGTCACGACAATCCATGTTCAATTCCAAGTCATTGATCGTGTACATGCATGACAGGGTACTATTTGGTTGAATGCCATTTTTTAAAATGATGCAGAAGGGTTTACTGTGGTGTGCAGTGTGCGGTGTTTGATATGGCAATTTGCAATTGTCTAATATGCATGGCAACAGGTATTCTGACTTTTGTTGGTTGCACCACTGGTGGCATGCATTTTTCTTCCGATTCCATGTCAGGTATAATTGTCTGGTGCCTATTTACATTTCTCATATGGCACTTCATGACTATTATGTCATGTGTTGTGCATATGGTTGGATGTTTTGCCATAGCATACCATGGTATGGTGTGGCAGTCGGGTTCAGGAGTGTTGGGAGGGTTTGGGTGGCATACCAGTCCTTTCATGCCCTGTTTAGCAAGGGGGGGGAATGCCTTGCATGTGTTCCCTTTCGTCACATGGGATTGGTTGTGTTAATTAGCTATGGATGCACACAATGTGTCACTTCCATGGACACATTCTCAGGCTGGTAAGGTAGTGACAGTTAACTGTCCCTTTCTCATCATCGATTGTGATCTTGTATGTGCCAGGCCTGTGTGCACTCCGCAGGGGTTGGAGTTTAGGTGAAAAATGTGGCCACAAGATGGGTATGGGCTGCCTCGCCACATGCCCTTTCCCCTCTCGTGCACAGAGGCCGTGTGTGTGGTTGGGGATGTGGGGGCACCACCATGTCCGCCGGTACGCCATGCCGTGTTGCAACGTTGTGCAGGACACATGCTGCCACAATGATCCTGCACACTACTGGGGGTCCATATAGTAGCTGTCCACCAAAGCGGTCAAGGGAGCGGAAGCATGACTTGAGCACTCCGAATGTGCGCTCCACTTTGCCCCTGGTTACAATATCGGCTGCGTTGTATCTTACCTGGGGTGGAGTGGTGGGGTTCCGTATGGGCGTCACCATGTAGGTGCTCAGAGGGTAGGCACTGTCCCCTGGTAAGGTGATAATGGTTGTCATTAGTTGGGCTGGTGTATTTGTCTGTGTGTGTCATGTATGCATGTGCACAGGCATTTGTACTCACCTAGGAGCCATATGTCGCCATGCTTCCCAGCTTCCAGGGCCTGGCTCAAGGTGGACATTCTGAATATGAAACTATCATGGGTGGACCCGGGATAGTTTTATAGACAGAGGTGATGATTCCCTTGGCATCACATACCACCTGCACGTTGATGGAATGCCAGTGCTTGCGGTTTCGATAGATGTGCTCAGTGGCCCTGGGAGGACGTAGAGCCACATGGGTGCAATCAATGGCACCTAGCACTTTGGGGAAGCGTGCCACCCTGTAGAAGTCCAGGACCACAGCCTGTCTTTCTGCAGGTGTTCTGGGCATGTATATGTGCCTGCGGACTGAGGGGCGCGCAGTGATGATTGCCAACACCTGGTGTAGGCAACGTGACTGCATGGCCTGTAAGACACCCCCCACTATGGCAGTTGTCTGCTGAAATGACCCAGTGGCCAAAAAATGCAGTACATTGAGCTCCTTCTCCAAGGGGCTCAGTGCTTGGGAGCACAAGGTGGGTGATGTGAGTTCATCCTCCCACTCCCTGACCAGCTCTAGAATGATACGAGGTGGAAACCTATACCTGCCATAGACCTGGTCATCAGGCATCCCAAAAAGGCTGGTCCTGGGCAAGACAATGTGGGGCCTGGCTATTCTCCTCCTCCTGCGGTGTCCCATGATCACTGCTGAGAGGAATGGGACATTCATTGTTTCTGTATATGCTTGTTTGTTGTTTGCGTGCACTTTTATGCTGCGCGGGGGCGCTTCCGCCTGCTTTCATGTGGTGGACGTAATTGTGTGTGTGCGTGTGTTTTGACGTGCACGGGTTTTCCCTATTTGATTCCGTGAATATGTGTAGTTCGCGTGTGTGTGGGCGTTCCGTGTACTTCCCAGCGGTACTTCCCCAGTTACGCCCTTATTTTCACACGTTGTTCCCCAATCCGCATGTTCCACCCCCTTTTTGATGTGTGCATTGACGCTGCATGCGTCACGCATGGCGTTCGGGATGTGGAAGTGACGTGTGCGCCGGTGTGCGCCAGGTGCGGATTTGGCGCACATCCCGGAAAATACACACGCAGGGCCTTCCATGAATCGCACGCGTGCGATTTGCACGCGTGCACTGGCTTTTTCAGCCAGGTGGCGTCTCTGATTTTGGCGCACATTTATTCCATGAATTAGCCCCAATATTACAGTGCCTGCTCATTCCTGGCATTATGTTGCAGTAACTGAACATGTGAGACCATTACATGGAATAGAGTGTGTTCGTGCTTCGGAATAGGATACCAATGCCTCCCATATTGCAGGAGTACCTGCTTTATGGTGTGAATAGTGGATACATGGGCTGAGAAAGTGAATCATTTGGTGGTATTATCTGTAAATATGATTCGATTACCTTAAGATGCTGCGATAGTATAAAACACTCTGATATGGACTCCATGCTGTGTGTGGTGCTGCATATATGATCTAAATAAAATAAAAATAAAATACGTACCTGCCATATGAGCACAACCAGGGTTATAGTGTGAGTACCTAACTTGTACATATGATGGCAATTTCTGAGCCTGAGTGCTTGTATAGAATGGGGCTTATTTTTTTTGATCCCCGTAAATTACATGGAAGGGATCACCTACATTTGCACTTACGCGCAGGCAGGACCCTGCCCTGTCATTCACTTTGTGTCATTTGCACTGTGAAATGGAAACAAAAAGGTGTAAATGCAGGCGTAATCGCCTCTACGCCTTTGTTAGTGAGCTTTGCAGTGCATATAAAGTCAACTCTGCCTGCCATTTACGCATGCCAAGCAGTCTTTGTAATGGAATCCGCCTGCTTTTTGGTGGTGTAAAAAGACGGTGGATTCCACAGGAGTCCACAGAATTTACTTCAGCATGAACATCTTGCATTTTTATGGCAGAGAGGATGGGGGAGGCGGAAACATATGTTCAGTACTGTGCCTCCCCAGGGCCTCCTCTCAGACCAGAGATGTCTTTTTGGGAGGGCAAAAGGGGCACTTGCCCCGGTCCCGCATCTTGGAAGGGGCCCCTAGCAGTCAGTCTTATTATAAATAAAGTCAGTTCCCATTAGTCATCAAAATTAAATATGACACGACAGGATAATTGATGGTGTGCTGCTGAGGCTCTAAACCTATTGTCTGCTGTTCACAAGTTCATCCTGTTATGCTTTCCATGGTCACTGTGGTATACATAGTTTGTGTGGCACAAAACTTGTAGCATTCCCACCTTTCTGTCGGGATTATATTGATCATGTGCAATAGCCAAAGTTGAAATGGATATTGATACATTTGAGTGCCTTGATGATTCAGAGTATAGCTCAGTGTGTTAAGCACTCATTGCAAAGATATGCGTTCATATGCAAGATTACAATACCAAATTCCAGCAAGGCCAACTCAGAGTTCCAATGTGCGAAGTTGTTAAGCCTGCATGTATATGTGCTTTGTTTTTGAGCACTCCAGGTGTTATCATCCCCAATGTACCTGGACCAGATAGTGGTTTCTATAGAAACTAATATAGCATCAGTATGGTGAAGGTCTAGGAATTGGTTTGTTTAGATGGGTAGTTGTAAAACCTAGGCAGGCACCTCAAATGACGACAATAAAGTGTCAGTTCAGAGAGGTGTTTATGTTTCCAAATTCCAGACGTTGGAACCAAAGCATTCATGCTTGGATCCTGGCTTTGCCAGCACACGATACAGTGATCCTGGACACCTCTTATATCATTGACAGTACTGTGCTGCCTTCTATGAAAAGGTTTGCCTTCTCACATACTGTTGGAATTTTTTTGCCATTTACCAGATCTTTCCAATTACATAGGCCATTTGAGTGGGAAGAGTTCTAGTCCGAAGAGAGCAGACCAGATATTGCAGGCTTCTAGCAAGCATATATATATTTTTTTTATTCGTTTTTTTATTAAAGATATTGTAAATAGCATGAACACAGATCAAAATACAAAAGCATTTACGCTCACTTGAGTTCCATGCACAACCTCCCCTCCCATCCTCCCTCCACCCCCCTCTAAAATAAACATGTACTACACAGGATTATAGGGCATATATCACAGGGCCCACAAGTAATCAAAACATGCAAGGTGAGTAACAACATTTCAAATGCGAGGGTGTTCAACATAAGGTGCTAAGGTCTTTCCACTCAAACCCCTCCTAGGTAACATACATATTACTGAACTACTTTGCTCATGCTCTTGCCTAGCAATGACGCCAGCTTGGGGGCTTGGTCTGGTACTACCGCACTTCAGAATGAACATAACCCAGTCTGCGTGGAAGGCCTCCAAGCCATCATTTACTATTGCTGTGAACTTCTCTATTATAAAAATTTCCCAAAGTGTATTCATCCAGATCGATTTAGTGGGGGCGGAGTTGCTATTCCATCTTTGGGCTATTGTCACCATCCCGTCTCTTAACATGGCCTCGCACATTCTGAGTAATCAGGGTTCTTCCCTTTCCTCCCCTGGGATACTTAATCACATTTGCAGGGAGTTTAGGTCTAAGGCTACTTCCGTGACCTCCTTTATCCAACTAAGGACCTCCACCTAATACATCTGGATCTTGGGACATGACCACCAAAGATGCTACGAAGAAGCCTGATGCCCGCACTTCCTGGAGAAGAATGGCGACACACCAGAAAACATCTTCAACAGTCTCTGCAGGGATAGATGCCACTCATGTAGGATTTTAAAGTTGTGCTCTATTGTGGCTGTAATAAGATTGCCAAGGAACATTATCTCATATACTTTCCCCCTGGTGTCCTCGGGTATGTCCCTGCCTATTTGTGAGGTCCAATTTTGTTTGAAGTTGTGTCTCCCTGAGAGGTCATCTGTCACCATTGCCCTGTACATCTGTATAATCCCCTTCCTGGTAGAGGCCTCTTTAATGACTTTCTCGAAGGTTATAAGTGGACGAGACAGATTGGGGAGGAGTTTGGGATTTGCATAGATACCTTTCAGACGCAGATGGATGAATATACTAAAGACATCTCCTCCCAGCATTCTCTCAGCATTTCGTAATCTTTGAACTGACCTTCCTGGAAGAGTTGTCCCGCCCTTTCCAGCCCCCTATCTGACCATGTTTGAGTGTGTTTGAATTCCTTTTTCCCCATGTCTAAGTGTGTTCCCCATAGTGAGCTCAGTGGGTATTTGGAGAGGGTTAGGGCAGTCCTTTTTATTATGGGACGTTTTCCCTGCCACATGAATCGCGACAACATGGAGTTAAGTTGTCCAAAGAAGGTATCTGGGAGGGGAGAGGGGATGGCTGTGAACAGGTATAGAAAATGCAGGCAGACAATCTGCAATACTATGAGAGGGTCAGGGTTGTCCACCGAGCAAGATACGCGCGGAGCTTGTGCAATTCAGGCCCACAATTGATGTCAGTCAACTGGTCCAGGTACCTGGGCACCCGGATCCCTAGGTAGGTCATCTCACTGGTTTCAAGTCTCAGTCCTCTTAGAGGGCCTGTGTCTATTGTGGGGGAGCGAAGTTGTTAAGCCTGCATGTATATGTGCTTTGTTTTTGAGCACTCCAGGTGTTATCATCCCCAATGTACCTGGACCAGATAGTGGTTTCTATAGAAACTAATATAGCATCAGTATGGTGAAGGTCTAGGAATTGGTTTGTTTAGATGGGTAGTTGTAAAACCTAGGCAGGCACCTCAAATGACGACAATAAAGTGTCAGTTCAGAGAGGTGTTTATGTTTCCAAATTCCAGACGTTGGAACCAAAGCATTCATGCTTGGATCCTGGCTTTGCCAGCACACGATACAGTGATCCTGGACACCTCTTATATCATTGACAGTACTGTGCTGCCTTCTATGAAAAGGTTTGCCTTCTCACATACTGTTGGAATTTTTTTGCCATTTACCAGATCTTTCCAATTACATAGGCCATTTGAGTGGGAAGAGTTCTAGTCCGAAGAGAGCAGACCAGATATTGCAGGCTTCTAGCAAGCATATATATATTTTTTTTTTATTCGTTTTTTTATTAAAGATATTGTAAATAGCATGAACACAGATCAAAATACAAAAGCATTTACGCTCACTTGAGTTCCATGCACAACCTCCCCTCCCATCCTCCCTCCACCCCCCTCTAAAATAAACATGTACTACACAGGATTATAGGGCATATATCACAGGGCCCACAAGTAATCAAAACATGCAAGGTGAGTAACAACATTTCAAATGCGAGGGTGTTCAACATAAGGTGCTAAGGTCTTTCCACTCAAACCCCTCCTAGGTAACATACATATTACTGAACTACTTTGCTCATGCTCTTGCCTAGCAATGACGCCAGCTTGGGGGCTTGGTCTGGTACTACCGCACTTCAGAATGAACATAACCCAGTCTGCGTGGAAGGCCTCCAAGCCATCATTTACTATTGCTGTGAACTTCTCTATTATAAAAATTTCCCAAAGTGTATTCATCCAGATCGATTTAGTGGGGGCGGAGTTGCTATTCCATCTTTGGGCTATTGTCACCATCCCGTCTCTTAACATGGCCTCGCACATTCTGAGTAATCAGGGTTCTTCCCTTTCCTTCCCTGGGATACTTAATCACATTTGCAGGGAGTTTAGGTCTAAGGCTACTTCAGTGACCTCCTTTATCCAACTAAGGACCTCCACCTAATACATCTGGATCTTGGGACATGACCACCAAAGATGCTACGAAGAAGCCTGATGCCCGCACTTCCTGGAGAAGAATGGCGACACACCAGAAAACATCTTCAACAGACTCTGCAGGGATAGATGCCACTCATGTAGGATTTTAAAGTTGTGCTCTATTGTGGCTGTAATAAGATTGCCAAGGAACATTATCTCATATACTTTCCCCCTGGTGTCCTCGGGTATGTCCCTGCCTATTTGTGAGGTCCAATTTTGTTTGAAGTTGTGTCTTCCTGAGAGGTCATCTGTCACCATTGCCCTGTACATCTGTATAATCCCCTTCCTGGTAGAGGCCTCTTTAATGACTTTCTCGAAGGTTATAAGTGGACGAGACAGATTGGGGAGGAGTTTGGGATTTGCATAGATACCTTTCAGACGCAGATGGATGAATATACTAAAGACATCTCCTCCCAGCATTCTCTCAGCATTTCGTAATCTTTGAACTGACCTTCCTGGAAGAGTTGTCCCGCCCTTTCCAGCCCCCTATCTGACCATGTTTGAGTGTGTTTGAATTCCTTTTTCCCCATGTCTAAGTGTGTTCCCCATAGTGAGCTCAGTGGGTATTTGGAGAGGGTTAGGGCAGTCCTTTTTATTATGGGACGTTTTCCCTGCCACATGAATCGCGACAACATGGAGTTGAGTTGTCCAAAGAAGGTATCTGGGAGGGGAGAGGGGATGGCTGTGAACAGGTATAGAAAATGCAGGCAGACCGTCATTTTGATTGACGTCAATCTGCAATACTATGAGAGGGTCAGGGTTGTCCACCGAGCAAGATACGCGCGGAGCTTGTGCAATTCAGGCCCACAATTGATGTCAGTCAACTGGTCCAGGTACCTGGGCACCCGGATCCCTAGGTAGGTCATCTCACTGGTTTCAAGTCTCAGTCCTCTTAGAGGGCCTGTGTCTATTGTGGGGGAGCGATCCACGTAAAGGAGGCTATGAGGGTTAGGAGTCTAGGGAGGGAGCAGGATATATTTGTTAGGTAACATAAGATGTTTTCTGCAAAAAGGGACAGTTTAAATTCGACTTGACTGTCTTTTATTCCCAGGACGTCAGGGTTGGTTCTGATCACTATTGCCAGGGCTTCCATTGAAATTGCATACAGGAGAGGAGAGATGGAGCAGCCCTGCCTGGTGCCTCTGGTTAGGTGGAATGGGGTGGAGATGGACCGTCGACTAATACTTTGGTGGTTGGGTCTCTGTAAAGGGCTGAGATCAAACTCCGAAAGTTGGGGCCGAGTCCCATTCTCTCTAGAACTTTCCCCATCTATGCCCAGTCCACTCGATCAAATGCTTGTTCTGAGTCAATGGAAATAAGGTACCCTTCCAGGTTATGCTCTTGCGCCATATGTATTAGATCAATTGTTTTTCTGACGTTATCAGCTCCCTGGCGCCTTGAGATAAACCCCACTCTTTGGCAAAGATCTTCACATCGGTATTTAACAGGGAGATAGGTTGATATGTTTGGCATTGAGTCAGATCTCTTCCATCCTTTGGGATTAATACTATTAGGGCAGAGAATTCCTGTATCTAGGGTGTGATTAAACATTTTAGCCCTGAACGGGGCCAGGGTCGAATAAAACACTTTGAAAAAGCGCTCTGTGAATCCATCGTCACCCGATGCTTTTCCCCCATTCATATTCCCGATTATCAAAATTATATGTTCTGCTGAGATTGGGGCGTCAAGAGCGGCTGTGCTGTCCTTGGATTTGCTCTGTATGGATAGATTGCTTAGGAAGTTATCTATCTGCATTCTGTCTCACTTGAATTTGCTCGTATAGAGGAGTTCATAGTATTTTTGATAGATCAGACGCCACCTTTTCCCTCTCCTCTTTTTTCCTCGCCGCCAGCCTCATCAGCTCTCCCTGTATTGAGGCCTTGAATGCCTACTATACTGTTGGTAGTCCCACCTCCCCATTATCGTTGTCCCTGGGCTGTTGTTTTGTCTTTGAACAGTAGATCATTGAATGTCCATCTACCCCTCTTGGACCCCCCAGCCCAATTTCCCAACTCGACTCTAGCTAAGTCATGGTCCAACCATGGAATGGGCTCGGTGATGGTTTTGGATACCTTATTTATCAGGGAGGTGTCCAGGATGACGTAGTCTATGGAAGAGTGTGCATCATGGACTGAGGAATAGAATGTATAGGGAGGCACCCCTCCTTCACATATGAGTGAGTCTGCCATACCAAGCTCCTTACTGATTTGGCAGAAGCACCTAAATCTGCTAAGCTGGGCACAGGAGTCCTCAGCTGGTTTAGCTCTTTTTCTGTCCATTACTGGTTCCATTTCCATATTAAAGTCACCCCCAATAATCAGATGCCCCTCCGCAAAAGTCTGGATTTTCCCCTTTGCAATATCCTAGTGCTGTTCTTGTCCCTCATTGGGGAAATACACTGAAGCCAGGGTTACCTTTTGACCCTTAATGCACCCTTTGACTAATAAAATGTCCCCTTCTGAGTCTTTCAGGGTCGACTCTGTCATGAAACCCAGCTTGTTTGTCATAACAATGGCCACTCCCTTTTTCTTGGATCTAATAGCGGCATGGGGTATCATTGCCACCAACTTCGACTTACAGGATGAATCCCTGCCTCTCTGCCAATGAGTCTCTTGTACAAACAGTAGGTCTGCTTCCAGCCGGTTGAATTCATGCAGCAACAAGGATCTCTTGAGCAGGGATTTTAGACTCCTGATGTTGAGACAACCTAGGACTAAGGCAATGTTTAAGTCAGCCATCTGGACCTTTGTTTGCTAACAATAGAACTGTCCTTGCTCTTCGTGGTCCTGCCATGGGACCTGTGTATACCCTTACAATGCGTGTGAAGGCCCTGTGAAACCCCCATGTAGCTTTTAACAATGAAAACATTTTTGAAAACCTTCCCCATGGAAACAGACCAAACTGTCATGAATTTTAGAACTGCCTGCCTCAACCCTGATCGCGCCTGGACCTTTGCTAATGCGTAATTCACCATCAGGCCGGACCACCAACCTACCCTTCTTCTGCAGGTCTTGATTCACCTCAAGAATCCTCCCTAGAACCACCCCCCAATCTAATGATTATCCCTTCCCTCCTGTTCAAACCTGCACCCCCCAACCCATTACCACTTTTTAATGGGCTACCGCCCAGCTTCATACGCAGGGAGTTCAACCCCAGTCATCATCCCTGCTGCTGAGGCGTTGAGCAATAACAGCCGGTCTCTCCTGCCTTTGATGTTGCTGGATACCTGGGCAGGGTTCTCTCTTCCTGTCACTGTAGCACTCCGGACCAATCCTTCTGTTTGAGTGGGGGAGGGCGGGTTAAGCTTCTTATGTTTGCGGATCCCCCTAATGTGTCTTCTGTTGGTAGATCTTTTGGGCTTTGACTTTTCATTCTTCGTGGTTCGTCCTTGCACCCCTTCTGCAGGTCGGGCTGCTGAGTATAGAGGTGCTTCTCCCATCAGTTCTCAGGAGACGCTGTTAATGTCCTCCTCCATCACTAAGTTGTGTTTGTAACCTTCGTATTCAAAGTTTAGAGAGAAGGGGAATGAACCCCCATCACTGTCTGGTGCCCTTGACAGTCAACCATTTTGTCAGTGGGGTGCAGAGTCGTCGCCTTGACAAAGTGAATGATGAGTGGTCCTGGTAGATGGTGATGCGGGAAGACCCCCACTGCAACGGACCCAGTGACCTAGCCTTGTCCAAGTTCTTGGCTTTCTTCGCATAGTAATGGAACCTTGCCAGAATGGAGCGTGGGCCCTTACCTCCAGCACTGGCTCTATGTGCCCTGTCTATCGTTGGTTCCGTGGTCATGCCTTCCTCGAAAAGATGTCTAATGACTTTGTTGACCGCTGCTACAATGTCTCTCTGGGTCTTCCCCTATTTTATGGAAATCCAAAGAATCTGAGGTTATTGCGGGCCTCGCGATTCTCAAAATCATCCATTTTTAGGGTACATTCTTCTTCTCTTCTCTCCAGTTCCAAGATCTTCATATCGAGTTGGGTCTCTAGGACATCCACCGAGGACTGGTGGCCTCTAGTCCCTGGATTCTATTGTCCAAGCCGTCCACTATGTTATCCAGGCCATCCAGTCTGCGACTGATATCAGACCTGAAACCCGTGAGTTCCTCAAATACTGCCGCCATGTCTCGCCGCATTGGAAGCACATCTTCCACCATGGTTGGGTCAGGTGTGGCCATCCCCTCTAATGCTGGGCTGGGGTCCACTGCAAATTTGTATTTTTGGAGAGCAGTGGAGCAGTTCATGGATGAGGGCGTTAAAGGGCTCCCTTGGATTATATCACCGACCTCTCGCTTGCTGGGCACTTGGTACTCCCTACCCCCTGCTGGACTTTTTCTGGGGGAACCCGGCGGAGGGGTATCTTGATGGTGGCAATTTGTTGTGGGGTGTGGAGTCTTGCACCTTGTCCCAGTTTTGTCTCTGGGTTTTGATTCTCGCGGTAGTGTGGGGTCGGCATTTATGCTGCGGGTGTCCTTCCAGGGATCCTCCCTGTTTGTCCTGACCAAAGTATCTAGTGGTGGCCTAGAACGCTGCCCGGTGTCCTGGTTTGGCTGACCCTCCACTACGGAGCTGGGAGGGTTCGGTCCCTCTCTTGTAGATGCCGTAGGTTGTCCATCTTTCCAAGACAGAACCCATTAGGTGGTGGGCACCTCCATCTCCACTGAACCCTTTTGGCCTCACCTGGTGGTTGTGGTGCAGTGTCATCTTCTTCTGTTTTACTAGTTTTCCCACATTCAGTTCTGCACTGCTGGGTATCCCTGCAGTGGGGTATGAGGGGTGGGGCTGGCACCCCTGCAGGTCTCCTCTTGCTAGCTTTGGAGCACTTACACTCATGTGCCCTCTCTCCTGAGGTGGTCACTGCCTGCTCCCGGGCTCCCCCGTGTGCTATTTATTCCGGGCGGCCAATTGCCCTCATGGCCTTTGTCTCCTGCATCTGGGAAGGCCCGTGTTGGGCCAGCAGGCTCTGCAAGCTGAAAGTGGGAAGGCCGGATTATTGCAGGCCGTGGCACTGGTTGGGATGGTGAGCCCCCCCCACCTCAGACTGATCATCTTGTTGATGCTGCCCACGTCACCTTCTTTAGGGGGCCGAGCACCCTGCCACACTCTGGCGCGGGCAGTCGTGTGTAGATGCTGCTGGACTGCTGCCTTGCTGGGTCGAAAAGCAGATTGTGGCCAAGGACGAAGAGGCAGTCCACACCTTCACAGGTCCCTCACTGTGGAGGTGCTCACTGCTAGGACCGCTCCTCTGGGTGGGCAAGCACCCTGCTGCTCTCTGTGGTAGGGGTGGGGTGGGCCCACTCCAGGACAGCAACCTCAGTTAGTATTCGTTTGGAGCATTGGTGCAGGATGGGAGTGACGCTGGCAATGCTGAAGGCCTCCCACCATGTTGTAGCGCGAAGGCGAGGGCCTCTGGGTCTGCTCTTTCATGCTCAGGTAGCTTGGAGCGTGGGCTCGCCGGTGGGGGGGTCACAGGCGCAACGTTTTGGGGGCTACTCCACACCAACATGCACCCAGCTGAAGGGGAGCGACACAGATGTGCTAGTGCATCTCTGAGCCCCCTGGTGGCCGATCCTGGCATGCATATTTTAAGGTCTGCTTGTGACAACAAAATGGTTTGCTTTTTTGTACAATTCTACATTTTTTGCACGTTTTGAAATCCCATTGCACAAGGTTTTCTGCATGTTTTAACAACCATTGCACAGTCCTGTGTTTGGTGTGTATTTAAAGCTTTACAATACAAAAGAGAAACCTATATGAAATCATTAAGATCACATCAATTAGTATGCTGGTACATGTATACTACCTTGATGATGGTTACAATGAAGCTAGAACCATTCCCATTTTGTATAACATGCTTCTATAATGGTTTGTTTTGAAACATGTGTATACTGGGTTATGTAATTTGCATATTTGCCAAACAAATCCCAGCTCCACCTTTTAACCAATGTGTGATCCTGGGTATCTCATTTAATCTTGTATATCATCACCTATCACAATTGCAAGTCCCTAAACCTTTCAAAATTGTCAGCCCTTCGTTCTCAGGGTATGATCTTTAAAAAAGACACACTCATGGCTTTGCTGGCTATATATAGTGTTGCTTCCTCTATAATAGTAGTGAGCATTGACATACTGCACGCCACAGCCACTTCTTTATGTGCTCCCTAATGGCAACAATGCTTGAAAACCAGGTCCCACTTCTAATCTCAGTCTGTTTGGATACACATTCCTGGTATCTTCAAATTGTCATCCCCTCTCTATGCTATGGTCTGTGTAGCTTTCTCCTCGCTTCCCATTGGTCCCCTGTATCCATGCTTGAGCACTTTTGCTGTCTGTGAGGCAGCTAATCTGGGTTGTTTCACTATTCTGAATTATGCGTACCTTTGTCATAAAATCTGTGTCCTGCAGTTGTACTATTTCCAATATAGTGGTAGCTATTGATGAAGTTTTTCCTGTACCTATGCTAAAACACAAGTACCATCCTCGCAGACTGCTAATGTCCCCATTGAAATGCTGCGTGTTTATCACTCTGATTACAACAAGAATGAAGAGGGTAAGGAGACTAAAATGGAGATTGCCATGCTTATTTTGATCTCTGCAAGGCAGCATATCAAGCAATGGGTTGTGATCCTGAAACAGGCGTGAGGGGGTCGCACTAGATATTCTATATCCATTAATTATTTTGATCTGGTGGAAGGGGGGCCCATGCCTCTGTTCCCAAAAGTGCCTAAGATGGCCCTGCCTCAGACATACAAATACAGGAACATGTAAATGAGAGGAAAATGAGACCAGATATTGTGCCTGCATTAACGTGACAGTTGTTAGTATGGTAGGTTTCAAGGTATCGTTTGCCACTGTGTGCATTGATGGCAAAGCATGCCATTTGCAGCATGTAGGCATCCTTCAGCTGACATCAGGTACTTAATCTTACCTCTCCATACTCCTCAAACTAATGCACTGCACATCGCAGCACAATAATCATAAAAAGACCAAACTACCAATTTTACAACAGTGTGTTCTGCCATCTCCTCATTGTTTTCCCTAGACTGTCATACGCGTGTTGTCGAAGCCACATCGGGGAGTTGGGACATGGAATGCAGGCGAGACAGAGAGAGTTGAGACAAAGCGACAGTATGGCTGATTTATGGGACTTCCCTCGTAGGCTTTCAGACGGTGCCCTGCCACATAAACACGACCAGCTGCTGGGAAAGCCCCAAGCCATGCCTGCTATTCTCTTGCAGGAGCTGTCACGGGGTAATAATGAAGAGAAAGAGAGATGGCGGCTCAACCCTTCCCATTCATGGCACATTCACTGAAGTAATTCCCTTCTGCGTATGCATCAAGCGAAGCACGGATACAATGAGCACGCTGGGAGTAAAGAACAGAATGTGACGTTTATTGTTATGTCTTCGATGAATAATTGGAAAAGCATGCATGTAAATTGTGCCATCCGCGCAGTAGTCTGGGCAATGAATGCCCTTCCCCCTATTTTCAATGCAAACTTCTATCATGGCTCACGGGGTCCCCAGCAAGGACCTGCGTCACAGAGTGCGACAGAGCCAGAGCGACAGATGACTGGGCAGAACAATAAATACTTTGATGAAAACCCACTCTTTGTTGTGGAGAAAATGGGACTACAAATGATACGTGTAGGTACTTTGGTCGTGTTTGACAGGTAACAACTTTGTTTAATTTGTGTCACACACGTTGTCACATTATCTGCTCCCCCAATACACACGTCACACCCAAGTCAGAGAAATGCAGCTGAGATCTTTCTCTCTGTATTTTTTTATCAGCAAGGACGGATATTGGGTTGGCCAATCTTTAAAAGCCTCAGCAGAATCAAGAGATGACGTTACAGAATAAAGGATGCCATACGCAACGTTGAGGTGTGTTTATCTCAGTGATAGCTACAGCCAAAGAAGGTTTTAAAGCTAGATTTGAGCTCATAATGCTTCCCGTGCGAATTGTGAGGTTTCTCATTTGGAGTTCCTTAGGTATTTGGGGTAAACACTGGGGAGGTGGCGAACTCAGCATCAGCGATCACAATGCATGCTCATGTGCAAAGGTGCCACAGCACCCTCATAAGGAGAAACAAAAAGACATCCTGAGTGCTTCATTATTCGCAGTGGTCGAGGCTTTTGAAAATATGTAGTGGGACTGTGTTCCCTGGTGGCCCACCCCCACTCACCCTATCACCACACTCCCTCCGGCGAACAATACAAATCCCATAGATTGGTCACGCCTTTCCTTCATTCCACACCCACCACTGCGTAATGGCTGAAAGATAAAAAATAATTAAACCATTCCGGAATAGTTTCTTATTATAATAAAAGTATTGAAACGGTGAACATTTAAAAAAGGAGAGGAGCACTGCTCCCAACCGCTCCCACTCACATTGACCACTGATCATAAGGCCTGTCTGAATACTTGACATGTACTACTGAACAACCTACTGATGATTTTAGCAGTGTGGTTCTTGAAGGAACTTCGTTGGGATGTCAGAAAAACGGTTTTATCAAGCAGCACACCATGTAGTTGTGCAACAATGACTGAGAAGGAGATATGTTCTTCTGTTGGTGCAGTCACGGCCTCAGTCCATCATGTCAGCCATGATGAAAAGGAACAATGCCTTTGTTTTTAAATAAAGGGAAGCTCTTTACTCAATACATGATGAGGGGTTGTATGTGTGGCTTGCTAAGAGCACTGTGGTTTTTATACCACCTATGTTAACACCCTTGCAGTATAACAGTAAGCCTACTGATAGAGTAGAGATTGACAGAACTAATGTTGTGGTACACTTCTGTGCACTTTAATAATTTGGCACCATGTTTTATTGAAAGGTTTGGAACTGTGGTGGCATGTGTCGCAATCATTTCCCAACCATTTCATATCTGGACCACTTGTCACCCGTAAAGTGGCAGGTGCGGGGAGGGCAAATTCCAAGGTGTAGGTCCTGCTCTGGTGCATCACAGCTCTGATTTGTCCAGTATTCCTGCCCTGCTTTGGGCATGTAATACCAGGAGTGTTTTGATATTCCTAGAATGGCTGTAGAACTCGACCCCTCCAAAATGCTAATCCTTGCAAAGCTGGATGATTGACAAGAGCTCCTGATTAGAGGTTCCCAAGGCAAAGGATAACCTCTGGTAGTGTGATGTGCATTTAAAAGTGCAAAGTATGATATTTTCCTCACAAGTGTCTGTGGTGGTTTGTGGGGGATAGAGGCAACAGTTTTGTTTGCAAAATATCAGCAAAGTCTGTCATGCAATGTAAAGGTTATTAACAATTACATTTTTGAGATTCCTGTGGAACTTGATACTCACCTTAACTATAGTGCAGCGACCACCACACTATTATATTACACGGCCTGCGGTAGCAGCCTTGTAGTTATGGTTAAATTGCTCAACCCATGGAAAGACAACTTTTTGGGCGGCTTATAACTTTGCCCCCCCCCCAGGGCGAATCCTCATTAAACTTTGCAAAAAAGTATATGGCCCTGTCAGACTGATTCTGCAAAGTTTAGTTCAGTTGTGTGCAGGGGTGGGAAAGTATAGGGCGGTCCCACAAGTTGTGGTTTTTCCCATAGACGCAATGGGAAAAAAATATGCTCACGCCTACAGCCCAAACCGCAGGTGCAATTTTCACCAAATTTGTGGCAGGAGCAGCTTTTTGTTCCCAAAAGCGTGCTTTTGTAAATTTGGTGTAAATTTATTCAGTAGTTTCTTTTTAAAACGACCAAAAAGTAGGTAAAAAGAAATAGTGATATTTGGATTCGGTCAGAGGACTCATTTCCATGTTCAATCCACAGAAAAGTTGGTGAAAAGTTTGGGCGTTTCCAAAAATATGATGGGGCACATCATATTTTTGGAAACTCCCACCATGTTGCGTCCGTGGACAGCCACTGGTGTTCGCGGACAGCGTGATGGGGGAAAAGTCTGGAAAACACATTTTAAGGTTATTTGGTAGAGGACAGACAGTCTGGGAAGGGGGGTGAGTGAAAAAAATTATGATATGGGGCTATTTTTGTAGGTGAAAAAAGTTTGGAGTGGTCCGCGGACACTGCAGCAGTTCACAGGCAGCGCTGTGAATGGACAGCTTGGAAAAGACATTTGGGTTTGTTTGATGGCTGAAAAATGTTGTAGAAATGTTAGGGAAGTGGAATGAAGGTAATATGGAGCTGTTTGTAAAGGTGAAAAAAGAGTTTGGAAATGCTGCTGAGTCTGAGGCCTATTTCGGTGTCCGTGGACATCTTTTATGATTGTGGGGGTTTAGGGTGAGTTTTATTATTTGACGGTCTATTGTATGTACTTTTTAAATGGTTCATTGTATTCTGGTGGTTGTGACCAGTGGGCAGTTTCTGGGGGGCATGGCCTTAGGCCATGGCCCCAAGAATATGTCCACTGGCCACAACCACCACTATATTTGGGATGGTTACGTTATGAAGCTGAAATCTCTGGTTCATTTTCTGTGGAAAAAAAACAGTGCAATTTGTTAAGCAGGATAGTTTAAATGCTTTAGTTGTATACAATTTTACATATACATTTTCTTTTTAGACCCTCATAAATAGTACATTATAAGTACTATGTTCGGTACAACATTAGTGTATGACACACTGCTGTTGTATTGACATTAAATAATCATTGGGTCATTGTACAAGAAATACACACTGGATTACAAAAAAACTGATTACAATTCTGTGAGTATAAGTGTGTTAGTATGTTTGTTTAAAGTATGCTGTGATTAAGGGAATGGTTGAAATAGTTAGATACCTGTTGGTGTATTCTAACCATATTAGAGGTTACAAGACATTTTGTCATATAAGAAATGAGATGGCGTATTTAAAGTGTTTTGGAATAAAGGGTATTTTTCAAGTAGTTAGATACCTGTTGGCATATTCTAACTAGATTGACTTTGAAAAATACTATTGTAGTATTATGGGTGTATTTAGATACCTGTTGGTGTATTCAAACTGTTAATTGTACTACAGTTTAGTGACTTAATTTGGGTTGAAGAAATATTGAGTAGGCATTTGCTCAATTTGCTGGTAACCTAAGTTTTGGACTAACGCAGATATCATTACATTAAAACCAACCACTTGTTTTTTGACATATGCAGTGTAGTGCGCTGAAGTGGTTGTGGGACCAGTGTGGTAAACTATACCTACTGTTGTGAAGGTTTTCTTTAAAAGAGATACTTGGTAGTGTGTGAAGCCTGCAAGCTTGCAGCTATTTCTGGTACCATCTGCATTGTACCTTCAAAGCATTAGTATGACCTATTGGCTATGTGAATTTATTTCTATGGTGGAACGATTGTCTGCAAGAAGGGCAAAATATGCCATCATTTGCATTCTGCAGAAGCTGGTGAAATGCAATGGATTCAGAATTTGGTATGGTTACATATACAAATCGTTCATTATGGATGTGGTCTGGTGAAACATGGTTGCAGAGAGTGCATGTATGTTTCCACGTGCATGCAATTTGGAATATTTCATTTAAAGGGATGTTTTTGGTTTCCAGTACTTGTAGTAAGTACATTAGGAATTCTTGTGGATCTTCCTGTGTATTTATGGTAAATTTTACCATTCATGCACAGTTGACCAATTATTGCCGTATACCTGAGACACTGTACGTTTTGTCAGGATTATTTGTGGCATTTCTATGAAGGATGAGCATTTGCAAACGCAGCTGGTCCGAGACATTTAAGTAAAAGTTGCATGTTGTGTGCAAATGGTGGCAATTGAAAGAGAAGATTCATTGTTACATTAGCATAACAATGTTCTCCAGTTGTGTTGCTGAATTTAAATGGACCAAAGAGTTCTGTTTCTGGATCGTTTGATGGGCCTACAGATGTTTCTTGAGAATAGACATTTGTGTTTTGTTTTCTGATGGACGTACAGTTGACTTTGTACTAGACAGTTGTGTGGTTGTATTGTTTGCTGCAGAAGGAGTTGGTTGTTGTTTCTGTAGCAGTATTGTTGGGAGATCTGTTATAGATTCTGTTCCTATTACTTATCTTTTAAAGGTTTTATAGATGGAGTGTATAGTGCACACAGCCTGTTATATTGCATGATGCAAGGATTGTCAGCGTTGACTTTTTTGCATCAAAGTTAACTAGGAAGAGACCATTGAGTGTAGGTAGACATGAAAGTGCTACGTAACTGATACCTTCTTTAAAGACTGTGCTGCCAATGTGAATCAGTGTTTGATCTAGGGCCAGACCTTGTGAATAGTGACAGCATATGCAAGAGATAGAGAAAATTACTCTCTGCGTCCGTACATGTCTTTTAAAAGAAGGAAACCTGCTATTGTCCGTCCAATTTCTTTAACTTCTACAAGTTTGTCAAAGTGGATGTTGACAAACTGAATGTTGGTGTCATGTGGATTTGTTTGTATTTGTTTGGAAGCCAACAACTGTACCAATTGCTCCATTGACTAAACCTTGTTCTACGTCAAGGTTACGTTTTAGAATAACACTTTAGACACAAAATCAATATTTTCTCCAATCCAGCTGTGTTGGAGATACATTTTTATAAGCTATTTAGTTGACACATAGGAAGTGTCATGCCATTTACTTCTAGTTTGTCTGTGGAGATGATATGCAGTATGGTTTGCATTTCTTTTTTCAATATTGTTTTGTTGATTTGACTACAGCTGGCAAGGGTTGGCATTAAGTACATGCAGTTTAGATTTTGTTGAGTTAATTGTTCCATGGTATCAGGGGCAGATGTGTTTCATCCATATAGCTCATGGATTAGTCTACTATTTAAGATTTTGCATTTTTAGTAAGCAGACCATTTCTAATGCTTTACAAAATGTTAGCATCGATGAGGTCTGTGGACTGATGCATGTTTTGAGTTAGTTCTTTCTAGTGAACATGTTGCCATGTATTTACATTTCAAATACTGCTGCAGGTACTGCAGCCTTTTTTTGGTCTTAATGTTTTGAAAATAGGTTGACATTTCACTGGTGTTAACTGTAGGAGGTCTCTGAAAACAATAACATGTTTTCCTCCAAATAGTTCTTCTTAATTGGTTTTTAGGACCTCTTGTTCTCAGATTAATTAAAGCCAACATGAGTGTGGAAACCATGCTTATTTCATCTATCAGGAGCACTTTCATTTATTTCAGAATTCTGCGTGCTTCAGTTGCAGCTTCTGCTGATCATTTGTCATATTCTAATTTGTTTTGGAGTTGTACTGGGAGGAGCAGTTACACCTCTTATGTTGTAGGCAGCTAAACCCCTGGGGCAGCTACTACAGCTGAAAGGTTGTTGTTTGTTACGTTTTATAGAAATGTGCTTTTTATTTTAATTAAGAATGTTTTACCTGAACCAGCTTCTCCACTTACATACAATTTCTTGAGTGACTTTTAGATAAATGGTGAGTTGTTCATTTGACTGTGATGCAAGCACTGGCAAGTCCTCAGATTTATTATATTGATACATGTTATTTTCTACCTCAGTCATGGCTATTTCTGCTTCATTTAGAATGAGTGGTTCTCCAAGTGGTTATTGGCTTCCTGTAAGGGAAGGTAGACTGCCCTCAGGAGTTTCTTTGTCTAGTTGATCTTCAATTTCTTCCTCTTGTTGGCGTTCATTGTCCAACATTTCTTTGTATTGTTTGAAATTGACATTTGTTATACTGCTTTGATTTGCTATCAATGCAGCTTCAAATGAGTCATAGTTACCTAACAATTCTTTTTATTTTTGCCAAGGTTTAAAAGGTCGCTGTAGGGCCATGCAGTACAGTTCTCTACGTTGTGGAGATTTAAATGATAACTTTATTTGATTAATTAGACTGGGTTTGGTGAGCTTAACTAGGCTTCCCTCACAAGTTAAGACTGAATATTTCCCAATTGTCTATATGGTTTTACATGGGTTTGGACAATATTGTACAGACACATGTTTTTTAAAGCAGTACTTCTGTTTGGGTAGTATTTGTCAATTAAATTGTTTTTTAAAAATGTCCTGGCTGCTGGGATCATTTGTGGCTATGGTTTATATCAATTGGTAGGATTTAAGCACTCTTTTTCAGGATAAAGATGAACAAAGGTTCAGGCAGACAATGCGTTCAGATTTTCCATATAAGACTGCACCTGTTAAACGGTCTGCAGCTTTGTAGCACCCGCATTCTCTATGGAAGAACATTTTTTATACCAAAACTGTGCAATTTTTGTGATAGTGTTTTGTCAGATGATATGTCCCAGAGGTCTTTTAGTTCTGATTTCTCAGCTTTGGTGAGATATGCTGTGACATATCTTGCAACTGCAGTGGAATTGTCTGCAATGTACTATATGTCTAAGTTTGCATTCCACAAGAGGGCAATGATTGCATTGTAAGTATTGATGTACTTGGATGTTTCATCCCTTTTAATGTTGTATGTATTTTTAGGTGATTTGCCTTGTACGCTGTGTTTAACAGAATACACCAGGTTATTTACTTGCTCTTTTTTGCAAACTGGTCCAGGGAAGTCAAAGCTACATTTGGTGTAGTCTTTGCCTTTGTTTTTACATCTATGTTGGCAGTATTTGCCACACTTATGTTTTTAGAAGCGTAGGATTTGGGTATGTAGGCCACTATCTGTGGTTTCTGAAGGGATGTCGCAGGTAATATATTTTTCAATAAACTGTAAAACAGTGGCATCACTATCATGGCCACATTTAGGAGCATCTTTTATCCACAAAAGCATATGGATGTGTGCTGCTCTTCTGGATTGTTATTCTTTTCTTCAAAAGAAGTGTCGCACTTCTCCGAGTGGAAAGTGTTTTATTGAAGATAAAGTGCAGCATAGCAACAAAGCGATGGTGAAAGTACCTTGATAAATTGACAGGGTCAAGAGAACAGAATTCTCCTGGTGTTTTCATATCTATTCCGTCTTTATTTTGGTTTACAGTGCGCAAGAAGTTGTGCAAGTCATCCCATGCTTACTCTGCACAATTTAAAGTAACACACTATGTGGGTGGGCCTAGGTTCCTTACCATACAGCGTACATCTGCGTGATGTCAGAACCAGTATTATTTTGTACCATGCATGTTTGCCAAGAGATTTGCGATATTTCACAGCAAAACTTAATCTTTGTCTATTATGTTTTGAAGTAGTTGGGTAGCGGAAATGTTTAAAAAGTTAGAGCCTTTTTTAATGTTTGTGCAACTCCATAACATAGAGTTGCTAGTTCACTTTCGAAAAGGAGGCAGAAAATGCATTTGACATTTTGTCTGAATCTGGGGTTTTCAGAATACATTCTTAAAAAGCGATTTTCTGATGCACTAATCTGTGAGGACCTTTCATCGTATCTTCCTCCTTTTCCTGTAGGAGAGAGTAGAGGAAAAGAACATGCTTCTATACTGTTTTCTCATATGCTCATTGGGGATCCTTTGGCTTGATTCATTTGATATATTTCTAAGGCATCGTCAATGGTGTCTTTGTATTGTAGTGGGTGAGTTATATATTGGTCTAGAATGTTGGCTTCACTAATAGGATCTACATGTTCAATTTCGCCAGTTGCTGGTGAGACTTGAATTATTTGGGTGGTTTCTCTTAAGATTTCCTCTGAGTTTATATCTTTGTAGTATTGATTGTTTTCTTTTAGATATTGTAGGGCTTGTCTAACTTTGTTTAAGTCAACTAGTTGATGCTAAATGTGTGTGTCTTTTGTTGGCACACCATTAACTAGTAGAATCAAAGTTTGATCCGTTGTACCCCTAGAGTTTCTACATTTTCTTTCATGTATAATGACAAATATACTACTTTTGCCATATGCCCTTTAGTAACTCAGATGGAGGTAATTTGGCTTTAGAGGTAGATGACTATATGGTGTCATTTTATTCTTATCTGCTCTATTTTCTCTTTCTTTTCTACAAAGTCAGTTTTTAGTAGGTATTTTGTTGTGTCTGCTGGGAAAAGAGAAAGTTTGCGTTGGGAAGTTGTGCAATGTATATGCATGTCTGGTGCATGGGTTTGTGGGTGTGATCATACAGATGAGTAGAGACCATTTGATTGTGAGGTGGTATATTAGGTGTGGTTGGGAATGTTGTGAGAGTAAAAGTCTGCAAAGGTGCAATGGTGGTGGGCTAGTGACTAAGGGAGTGGTGGTCTGATGGAATCTATAGGGAGATTTTGCTGTTTTGAGGAACATAGTGTGTGTTGCAATGGTGGTATTTAGATGGGAATAGGAAGAGTGTGAATGGTGGAATATAAAGGCTTAGAGTGAAAGAAATGTTGGTTTGAAAAGAGTAGTATGGGGTAATATATAGTGAAACTGTGCTGCTGTAATTACATACATATACATGGTAGATTAATGTACTTACTTTACTGGATGTGAAGGGTATTCATTTTGCGGTTCTTGTCTTCGGTAATGTGCTACTTTCCTGTAATTGTAAAAGAAAGTTAGTGGGGATATGTGGAAATGGTGAAATACAAAATGTTTTAGGAGCATTTTCATGAAAGTTAAGAAATGCGTATGTGCATTTGTAGAAAAGAAAGAGAAAATAGAGCAGATAAGAATAAACAACACCATATAGTCATCTACCTCTAAAGCTATTTATAGAAAACATTAAAACAAAAGAGCTATTAACCTCAGTCACCAAAATGAAACCAGCCACAACTAAAAAAGGAAAGACCCCTTTTGCAAAAACTAAAAGTAAAAAAATATGTACAAAGTTCTGTAACGTTTTGTAAAAGAGAAGAAAGGTCGATGGAAAAGATTTGTAGTACACTTGTAAATGGCTGTTGGTGTGTGGACGTTGGACGTTTAATATGTTAGGAGTAGATGCATAGTTGTCAACATGATACATTCTAATCTGTAGGTGTTTATGTAGTTCTAGAATTTTTGTTTGCTATCTGGGACTTGTAGTACCACTTTTCCCATCATAAAAGTTGGAGTACAAGTCCCAGTTTGTAGAGAAAAAATGAAGACTGCATAAACAGCTAAATATTTGATTGGTTTATGTTAGGAAGTATACACGTTCTGTCACTATATTAAACTGGCACACACTGAGTACCACTTAGAAATGGTGTACAAGTGTATTTCATCTGCTTTAACTTTCTTTTCTGCAAAAGTGACGCAGCATTGCTATAAATGTAGAAATGCATTTTTTAACGTTCAGCAAAATGATTCCCAAAATATAGTTTGAAAAGCACAATGTTTTATATGTTTATTTGATATACGTGTGACAATTTCACATCTTGAAGTTAAGTTGTGTTTTTTCTTTGCAGTCTGGGACATGTGGTTTGAGTTTTATAACGGGAGAAGTAGAATTGGAAGTGACAAAATTAAATAGAAAACATAAAGATTTAATAAGCACCCATTGATTGGAATGGGGGATGTTGGGATGCATGCATGTGCTGCCAACATATTAAACTGGCAGACACTAAGTGCCACTTAAAAATGGTCTACAGATCTATTTTATCTGCTTTTCCTTTCTTTTATGAAAAAGTGACACAGTGCTGCTGTACATGCACGTATGCATTTTTTAACTATCATCAATATGCTTGTAAAACTATTTTTTGGGAAATGCAGAGCATTCTAATTGTTTGCTGCTTCATGTGAGAAGGTGATGAATGCTGCAATGCATGGCATTTGCTAGAGTGGATAAAAAAGAGAATATGCATATTGAGAAGTTTATTACAGCTTAAGTAGCAAGAAACCACTATATATATACGTCAAAGAGTTGAAGACATTAAAAAAATATATAAGCATACCTGTACTATGTTTTGTTAGATGCAGATCTTGTTGAATCTAGAAATAGAAATCTTGGACAGTTACAGAGTAGTTTGTGATGCAGATGCCTTTCATTAACAGGAGATATGTACTCTGAGTGTTCAATCCATCCGCAGTGTTGAACTGAGATGACAGGGTTGGGTGTAGAGGTTTTGGATGTGATTGGTGGATGGATGTGTGACTCTTTGAAAACAGCCAATGAGTGAGTGTTGAGAACATGAAAGTGGAAAGGGTAGGAGGGTTGCCCCTGTGTTACGGTGTCTGTGGACACTGTGGTAGTCCATGGATGTCATGTCCCACATCCAGGTCTTTTGAGGATGACTAGCATGTAAAGGGGACTGTGGGGATTAGCAATTCAGGTTTGCTGGATGTGATGTACAGGAAGAGAGGGTAGCAGTAGTTTTGTTTGCAGGAGTTATGAGAGCACTGAACAACTCTATGGATATGTGTTTGAGAAGATAGACTGTGTGGAATTTGGGGGTCTCTTCAATTCAGTCATTGAAGGTGTATGCTGAAAACAATGGCATCTTTAGAAGGATTGGATTGACAGAAGTGGAAGGCTTGTGGCATGTAGTTTGTTGCTTAAACTTGGCAAGCTTGTTTTTATTCTGTGAGAGTTTTACTCACTTCAAATGTCCTGACATTGTAATTGTGCATTGTGGAGGAGACAGTTTGGGGTTTGTGACTCCAGTGTATTTCTCAGGTTGCCCTGAAGGATTTCTTTAAAAGCCTAATGGAACTGTTTCCTGCTGTAAAGATTATTTGTTCTGAAATAAATCGGAGGCAAACATGGATATGTCCAACAAACCTTTTCAGTCCACAAATGGAAGAATCAAGGCAGCTTGTCAATAAAGTGGCATCTGCTTTTCTATATGCTGCGGGAATATCATGGTTTGAGAATGACAATATAAGGTCTGATGGTGTGAATTTCTTTTGTCAAGATGGAGTTCATTTCAAAGATGTCGGAAATTCAATTTTCCTTTAGAATGTTAGGCATTAAAAAAGTTCCTGTAAGAAAATTGCAAGGGAAGATGTAGAGTGTACAGTACTACTGTAAATAAAAGCAAAAAAAAAGCAGATTAAGGTGTTTGTTAACAAACCCCAAAAAAGGTTATTTCCAGAGCCACCACTAAAGATTAAAAAACTTAAATTGTGTTTAATTTCCCCCTTCCCCACCCTTTTGAGTGGCTGTGACATTCGCGGACACTGCGTGCCACATCCAGGTCTTTTAAGGTGGCCTGCTGAAGTAGCCGCAATCGATATAGTACAAATGGCAGGAGGCGATTATAACCGTAAGTATATTTATTGTATAATACATATAATAATATAAGTATCTAAAAGTACATGTAAAAGAAGGAGGGAGACAACTAGTAGCAAAGGGATCTGGACGGTTATGATTCAATTCCAGTCTTCCCTTCTAGAACTCTGTAAACACTTGAGCTTCAGGTATTCTGATTCTGCATGCCATAATGTGGTCAGGCATGTCCCACCTAGGTCAGGCGGCTTCTATCAGAATAGTGGATACTACACATCTCCTTCCCTTTATATTGTTCCAAACAAACTATATTCCCTTATATTGTTCATAAACTATATACAGCAGCTGATGTAACAACAGTTCCAGCTGGTTCACTTGAACTCCACATAGTCCTCCATCCTCTTCGGTAAACGATAATGTCTGCCGGATCTGGACATACATCCTCCATGTCTGGAGGTGGTTGGCAAGGAAAATTGAAACCGCTCAGAATTACCATCATATCTCTTCTCAACAGTATTGTTACTTTTACCTTTCACACCACTGCCTAAATTTCTAGATGTCTTAACATTACTAATTATATTCTGATCTACATTTTTCCTTTCTTTCTTGTCACAATCATTGCCTTCACACACCCAAATTCTTTCTACATTCCATATCCTTTTGTCCTCTGTCCTGACAGCATTATGAAACGCCTCTATAACCCTAATAGGATTAGACCATTTGCATGGTCCATTTCTTAAAGCAGGAGGAAGTAACACTTTAACCAACTTACCAACAGCTGTATGCATATCATACTTGTTGCTGCGAACCTTCTTATCATAATTCACCTTGTTTCTCTTTTGTGTTTCCCTAATTCTGTCCTTTGCGTTACCCAGATTTTTTTCTATTTCTTTACCCCCTTTAATAAGCCAAATGGGAGCTAGTTTGGTGTTTGCCTTTCTTCCTCTGCTATGCTCAAAAGGAGAAAACCTGTACTGGTGTGTGGAGTAAAGCGATGAGCAATAATTTTCTCCTTGAGAGCATCCTCCCAATTTAACCCATTGGCCCACGCCATTCTGATGGTCTCTTTCAAGATTTTGTTAAAACGTTCTACTGTACCGTTAGTTTGGGGATGATAAATTGAGCTAGTCTTGTGCTCAATGGCAAATTTTTTACAGAAGTCTGCCACTTCTTTAGACTTAAATTGAGTACCATTATCGGAAAGAATACTTCCCGGATATCCTTCCCTCTCACATATATTTGATAAAAATTCAACCACAGTTTTACCCGTGACGCTAGAAGTAATTAAAATCTCTGCCCATCTGGTGAGAAGATCTATGACCACTAAGCAATACTTCTGTACACCTTTACAAGATATGGGACCTAAAATATCCATGCTTATATCCCTCCATACACTATTGGGAATGTCAGTAATAACCATGGGTTGCCTGGAACCCACACATTTTTTTTCATCATCACAACAAAGGATACATTCCCTAATATATCGCTCAATCTGCAGGTCACAACCAGGCCACCAATAGTCATTTCTAATTCTTTGTTTAGTCTTTATCACTCCTTGATGACCTTCATGACCCAGTTCTATAATCTTCAAACGCAGATCCATCGGAGGAATGACTTTATCTCCTCTCATTACAAAATTATCGTGAACATGCAGTTCATCTGCAACCGTCCAAAAAGTACTTAAGTCGGCCTCCTCAAATTTAGATTTCTTCATACAATGATGACTTTGAATTAATTCTTTCAATTTCTGGATGTTATTATCTTTAGATTCAGCCTGATCCCACACATCTTTGGATATGGAAGAAGTTTCCACACAAAAGACAACTTGCATGTCTTCATCTTCATCGACAATCTCAGAAATGTTAGTTAAACGAGATAAACAATCAGCAGACACATTCTTTATTCCTGGGGCATATATCACAGTGTAGTTGAACTCTTGCAGCATCATGACCCATCTTCTCATTCTGTTGGATACCTTATTAAGACCCTTTGACATGAACACTTGAGTTAAAGGCTTGTGATGAGTTCGAAACTCAACTTGATTTCCCCATATAAAGCTTCTAAACTTGTCAGCTGCCCACTTAATAGCTAGGGCTTCCTTCTCTATAGTGGCATATGAAATCTCTGCTCCCTTAAGCAATCTTGATGCAAAAGCAATTATTGCTTCCTGACCATCTTTCTCTTGGGACAACACTGCTCCCAAGCCTATGTTGCTGGCATCCGTAGTGATGATAATATTGTCATTGGTACAAAAATTCTTTAATGCAGGAGCAGAATTTATCGCATTTTTTATAAAATTGAATTCATTTTCACACTCCACGTCCCACTCAAACAATTTCCTCTTGAGTGCCTCTCGTAATGGAACGGTGTGTATGGCAAAATCCTTGATAAATTTTGAGTAATATTCAGCCATGCCAATAAATGTGCGAATCTCATCTTTGTTACTCGGGCTCGGCATTCCCACAATGGTATTGACCAATTGTGGTTTTGGAAAAATTCCTTCTGCTGTAATTTTATGTCCCAAATATTCGATTTCCTTGCAATTTATCTTACATTTGTCCTTGCTTAAAGTCATGCCAGCATCATACAATTTTTTACATACATGTAATAATCTTTTGTCGTGCAATTCTTGATTGGCAGCATGAATTAATATATCGTCTTGAAAACAAATCACTCCATTGGTATTCTTGAACATACCATGCATTACCTTCTGGAAGACTGATGCTGCCGACACTAATCCAAACGGCATTCTTTTAAATTGATACAACCCATCAGGAGTTATGAACGCAGTAAGTTTCCTTGAACTTTTATGCAATTTAATCTGATGGTAAGCAGATGATAAGTCTAGCGTCGAAAATATTTTGGAAGGTCCAATGGTAGAAACAATTTCTTGTATATTTGGTAAAGGATGGCGATCAGGTATGACACATTTGTTCAACTCGCGTAAATCAACACAAATTCTAAGTTTTCCTGATTTTTTTCTTATCACCACAAGTGGAGAAACCCATTCGCTGGCATCAATGCTTTCTATGATTCCATCTTCTTCCATCTTCTTTATTTCCTTGCTGACTTCTTCTCGTACAGCTAAAGGAATGCTTCTTAACTTTTGAGCTATCGGTTTTTTATCTGGCTTGAGTAATATCTGATGGGTATAACCTTGAAGACATCCTATCTTTTCTCGGAAAACCTTTAGCAAACCAGCTTTACTTATAACATCACCACCATTAATCGATTCAGCGCCTCCGCTACTTATAGACAAAACTGATTCCATACTGGTGGAGTCCACTTTTACTCGTAATTTACTCTGGTGAGTCCAGCTGAGTAGAGCAGTTTTCCCTTCACTTGTAATATATATTTTGCCATTGGCAACTCTGTTTCTAAATTTCAACTTTCCCCAATGCCAACCAATGACATTGATTTTCACACCTCCATGGGCTCTTGGATTGATATCCGCCTCATGTAAATATTCATGTTTATTCTTGTTCCAAAATTGTCTCGGCAGGAGTGTATATTTTGCACCCGTATCAATCATCATACATACTTCATTGCCATCAATGGACACCATCGCCCTGGGACTTTCCAACACTTCTTCATCATCGTCATCCATTATAGTGCATACACATTCGTCTTGAGTATCCTTTTCACTACAATCACTATCGGATTTGTCCCCTATCCAGTTCATGGCATTATCGCGAGATCTGCAACACTTAGAGAAGTGACCTTTTCCTTTGCACTTGTTGCAAATGATTTTTAATGCTGGACAATCTGGGTCATCAGCCCAATGATTCACATTGCCGCATCTGTAACACCTTCCTTGGCGTTTATTTTTCACTTTCCTTAATTGATTCTCTGGACTGCTTTTCTTATAAGCTTCATATAATGAACCCTTTTGACCATATTTGCTTGATCTTTTGTCCGTTCTCCATACATTATTTTGTTTTGTGACAGATCTCCTCTTAATGGTGTCATTATTGATCATGGAAATTGACTCCTCATCAGGTGTATCATGCATTTTACTATTACTGCTTCCTATTTTTACTTGTTTCATTTTAATCTCCAATTCTTTAACACACTCCTCGGTGTGTTCTACTTCTTTTGCTACTCGGAGAACAGTGTCAAGCGAAGGATCATTTTCTGACCACAATCTTTCCCTCACTTTGCTGCTGCGACACTCTAACATAAATTGGTCTCTGAGTCTCTCATCCAGTTGCTCATTGAAATTGCATGACTTTGCTAATTTCCTTAATGCAGTGACAAACTTCTCCACACTCTCTCCCTCCTCCTGTGTACGTTTGCCAAACTTGTAACGTTCTAGAATTATGCTCACTTTCTTTTCAAAATGTTTATCAATTTTCTTTACAGCTAGCTGATATTCATTTAGGTCCACACTCTCCTCTTCTGGTAATTCTGGAAGTGTTTCATATTTTTCTTGACCAACAGGACCTAAACAGTGCAAGAGTAATGACTTCCTTTTCTCTACACTGCAATTGGGACCAGAAATCACCCCCGCATAATGTTCGAAAGATTTGATCCACCTCTTCCAAGGTAAAGCAGGTTCGTCAGTGCTGGGCATAAAGAAGGCAGGTGAAGGCACACTGCTAAATGCCATGACGGCTTGTTATGTTTATTCAATTCTGACAAAGCGTATGAGAGTAGCAGGCTTGCGTTTGGACAAAACAGTGTACTGCGCCTTTAAAATTGTCTTCCTTCTTCAGCTCATTCAACGCATGCGCAAAATCCAATGGGTAAAGTAAATACAGCAGTGCAGTGGTATGTAGCGCAGACCCTCAAATTTCGTCAAATTCCTCATGCGCCGCACTGAAGTGAATACAACACAACGCTGGCTTGATACAATTAAAACGAAAGCCGAGCGTTATCTTTAGGAACAGAAAGACGGGGCCGCTTCTACACTCGGGCATGAGCGGAGCAGCTCCGTACAACTTGATGCAGCAGCATTTCAACTGGAGCCATCCTCGTCGCCACTTGAAGTAGCCGCAATCGATAAAGTACAAATGGCAGGAGGCGATTATAACCGTAAGTATATTTATTGTATAATACATATAATAATATAAGTATCTAAAAGTACATGTAAAAGGAGGAGGGAGACAACTAGTAGCAAAGGGATCTGGACGGTTATGATTCAATTCCAGTCTTCCCTTCTAGAACTCTGTAAACACTTGAGCTCCAGGTATTCTGATTCTGCATGCCATAATGTGGTCAGGCATGTCCCACCTAGGTCAGGCGGCTTCTATCAGAATAGTGGATACTACACCTGCCATGGAAAGGGACATCAGAGGATCAACCAGTCAGGTTTCATGGGTGTAGTGTACAGGAAGAGAGGGTAGCAGGACTTTTGATTGTAGGACTTAGGAGAAGACTGAAAAGGGCCATGGCAATGTCTTTCAGAAGTCAGAGTGTGTGGATTTTGGGAGCCTCTTGTGTCCATTGGTTGAAGGTGTATGCTGAGAACTATGGAATAGCCTAAAATCTTGAATTCCCTGAATTGGAAGTGCTCTGGTATGGAGTGCGAACCATTAAGTGGGTAGACTTCCTCCCATTTTGTGCAAATATTGTTGAATTGAAAAATCCAGACATTATTGTTCATTGTGGAGGGAATAGTTTGGGGTATGTGACTGGAACTTAATTGCACTTTGCAATGAAGGAGACATTGGGAAAGTTGAAGGAAATGGTCCCTAATTAGAAAAAAAAATGTTCACTCATTGCCCAGAGACAGATGTGGATGCGCTCCAGTTTATTTGGTCTGCAAATGGAAAAAGCGAGGCACAACGTCAATAAAGCTGTGTTGTTGGCATGACATTGCTTCATAATGAGAACATTACATTTGATATTGCCAACTTTTTTCAAGAGATGGACTCCATCTAACTGATGTGGGTAACCATATTATTGTGGAAAACATTCAAAATACTTTGAAGCAGTTTTTGTAAAAGTGAGAAGAAATAATTGAATTCATTAAAATGTTTTCGTAGTTCAGTTTGTAAGACCAAAAATAAACAAAAATATAAAAGCCAAAAACACATAAAAAGTTCTTTTAAGAGCCACCATTTTTGAACGTGAAACAATTAAAATAATTTCAATTCTCCAACGCCTGGAATATTTAGATGTCCGCGGACTACTGCGCTGTCCGCAGACTTTGCAGGCTCCACAGGTGCCTGTGACTTTTTTTCTCACTTCTGTTTTTTAACAGTGACAAATGCCTCCTAAAGGAACAATTTTTGTCTGTTTTTTTGGTTTTGTAATTGGGCTTTTTCTTTCAGGAGAGACAAGGTAGGGGAGGGGAGGGGAGGAGAGGGAGAGAAAGGGCACCAACCACAGGGACCAAGGGGCAGGTGGACAGAGGAAGAGGTTTGGCTGACCTAAAATTTAACGTGGGGTTCAGTGTTTCTCGTGTTCTGTGACCGCATCCTCAAAAGCACTCCGAAACGGCTCTGCCCTACAAATTGGTGCTTCACAGTACAAACATTGCACTGTGACCCTCGAAAGGTAAGGGTCAACAGCATTCTGCATGGCCTGTGAAGCTGTCACTGTCCTCTGCCCCAAAGGAGTATCCTTTGTGGTGACAGGAGCAGATGAAGATGATGGTGTGGAGGAACTCAACCTGCTCTTACCTGAGAAAGGTATTGTGTGTTTAGATTTGGTGTGGTGTCTCATGGAAGTTGTACTATAGAAACACAAGCCAGGTTTCCTGTGACTGAGTACAATTTTGCACTCAGTGCATTGAACCTTGCTTGCACAAGCCTTTGGGGCGGTACCAACAGTAGAAAAATATTGCAACACCCAGTAGTACTGGAGATAGGGACTTAGTACACCTCAACCTCTTCTTCCTCATCTGTATCTCCATGCCTGTTCCCCTATCCAGGCCCTCCAGGTTGTTGAAATGGTGGTGGTGGGGGTGGTTGGGGAGCAGTAGTTGCCATAGCAGATGCCATCATGTCTCCACAGATTTGCAAAGCAGCAATGCAGCAAACAGGTGCTCTCTCCTAGATATCCAGATTCAGAATGAGGGAAAGTAATGTGTAAGGCCCCTTTAGAGGAACAATCCATGGACAGATGTGCTATCCGTGGACTACTGAGTCGCAAAAACACATTGAAAAGTTGTAAACAGTTGTCAGATCAACCAAGAATGGGTCTGGGAGCTGTGGAAGTGTAATATTCTTGCTTGAAACACCCTATATTGGCTGGAAAAACATGTTTAAATTGTCCATGCTCACAAACACTGTTCCTGGACACCCCTGTCACGCCAAAAGGGTGCAGTCACTTGATGACGTCCGTGTACACCGATCGGGCAGGAATCACAGGGCGCATGTGCTGGGTGTTTGTAGAACAGCCGTGGTGTCCGCAGACTAATTAACAATGTGAAACTGGACATGTCAGGACATGGCGCCTGCCCGGGGGCATCTCCATTTTGAGTGCAGACACCCCAGACAGTCGTAGTGTCAGCGGACTCATAATTGGAGTTTAAAAAACTAAATGATCACACAACAACATACAAAAAATGTATAATATAAAATGTATTTATTCAATAAAGGGATTTGGTATCAGAGTGTGAAACATAAATGGGAGAGTTAGGAATTTTTGTACAATAATCATGAGGGGAGGAAGGGAGTGAGGTTTCATCAAATCGTCTTTGATTACAATGTTCAGAATTTGATGGGGATGACTATTGGGGACAAGGGGGACAGTTGCAAGAAGGACAGTGGTAGGGAACATTTTTAATTACATGATTTTACACATACTCTAAAATTTATTTAAAATCATTACTTAGTTTTGCATAATTAAACTGGGGCGTGGTTCCTTAATGAAAATTATGTACTGTAAGAAAATAAAAAAATATTATTTCAGTGAGGTCTACATAAATTATATTATTTGTTTACATTAAAACATACTTAAATCCATACTTTATATGTTAAAAAAACTGCTTCAAGGTATTTGAACATTTTCCAGAAAAATCTGATTACTCACATCACTTAGATGGACGCCATCTCTCCGAAGAATGTTGGCAATGTCAAATTTGATGGCCTGATTATGAAAATATGTCATGCCACCATCTCTTAAAAAAGCACCAACAGCTTTATTGACATTGCACCTTGTTTTTCCATGTGCGGACAAAATAAATTTGAGCGCATCCACATTGGCCTCTGGACAATATGTGAAAACTTTCGAATTTGGAAACATTTATGTCAACTTTCTAAATGTATCCTTCATTGCAAATTGCAATGATATCCTGGTAACGTACCCCAAACTGTTCCCTCCACAATGAACAACAATAATGTCTGGATGTTTTAAGTGAACCCCATATTGTTACAAAACTGGAGTAAATCAGGCCACTTCATGCCTCGCACTCCATACCATGACACTTCAAATTCATGAAATCCAAGATTTTCTGCCACTCCACAGTGCTTAGCATACGCCTTCAGACAATGGATCCAAGGGTCCCCCAACATCCATACACTCTTCCTCCTCAAGACATAGCCATAGACATATTCACTGCTCTCAAAACTCCTGCAAAAAAAAACTCTGCTACCCTCTATTCCTGTACACCACACCCAGGAAACCTGATTTGCTGATCCCCCAATGTACACGGACAGCACGACTGTCTGTGGTCGCCGCAGTCCCATTTCCATTCCAGGCACCCTCAAAGACCGAGATGTAGCACGTGCCGATCGCGATCAACTGTGATGTACGTGGATGTCTTGGCCACTCAAACGGGTGGGGGGGAATTAAACAAAATTTTAGTTATTTATTCTTAGTGGTAGCTCTATAAAAAAAAACGTTTTTGCAGTTTTTGGTGTTTGTTAACAAACACCTTTTTTTTTTGCTTTTTTATGCTTTTAGGTACACTAGTGCTGTACCCTGAACATCTTCCCATACAATTTTCTTAATGGAACTTCATTAATGCATCCCTAATATTGTAAAGAAAAATCAAATTTTCGACATCTGTAAAATGAACTCCATCTTCTCAAAAAATAATCACACCATCAGACCTTATACTGTAATTCTCAAAAGATGACATTCCTGCAGCATATAAAAAAGCAGATACACCCTTATTGACAAGCTGCCTCAATTCTTCCATATGTGGACTGAAAAAGTTTGGACATCTCCGTGTTTGCCTCTGATTCATTTCAGGAAAAATAATCTTTGCAGCAGGACACAGTTCCATTAGGCTGTGTGAGTCACATACCCCAAACCATCCCCTCCACAAAGCACAATGCACAATAACAATGTCTTTACATTAAAAGTGAGCCATACTCTCACAGAATGAGAACAAGCTTGCCCAGTTTATGCCACACATCTTCCACTTCTTCCACTTCTGCCAATCCAATACTTCCAAAGATGCCATGATTTTTAGCATACACCTACAATGACTAAATTCAAGAATTTCCCAAAATCCACCTACTCTAATTCCTCAAAGCCATAGCCATAGCCATATTCATTGCACATAACAATCAAAACAGCTACTACCCTCTCTTCAGTTAAACCACAACCAGAACACCTCATTGGCTATTCCCCACAGTCCCCTTTCCATGCCAGGCAACCTTGAAAGACTTGGATGGGCCGTCTGTGTACCCCGTAACACAGAGACAGCCCTTCTACCCTTTTGTGATGCTGGAAATGCATCAGAGGGACAGGACCTCTGTATCCTTGTCATTTATTGCTTCATCATGTATGTTCTGTCTTGTTTTCCATGCAGGAGTTTGTGTGGGAGTCCTGGCAGTGCGGCTCTTCCTCTTTCTGGTTTGTTGAACAGACCCTTGGGATACCCTTATGGCACCCATGGGTGGGAGTATGACCCGGTAATCCTAGTGTATGTTTTTGGGCACATGTGTGTGGCCCACAGAGCAGGGTATGGGCTGGTGGCAGCTCTGTGCTGAATTGACAGGTGTCCTGAGTATCATCCATTTTGGGATGCCCAGGCCCTGTCATTGGAATCAGTGGATTCCTGATGGAGACAAGATAGCCCCCTTGGCCTCTTGCTTTCCATCACCTGTTACCTTGTTTTCCCAAAGTCCCAAGATGCACTGATTCTGTCCCTTCCCCTGACTGGATGTTGGGTGGAAGTTCCATATATGCTATTGTGGGGAAGTCCAGGCCAGACTGGCTGGAGCCTTCCCAATGACTGTATGTTGTGGATACGGCCGTGGGGTGGGACCTGGGTGAATGGAGTGTTTGACGAATATGCATTTCATGTTATGGATACCTGGTTTCTGGTTCCTGATACAAAGGCTGAGACAGCCCTGCCCGAAACTGGTATGAAGGCAGTGTGTAGTGCTGAATGGCTGGGTGCTTGTCCGAATCCACATTCTGTGTTGTGAGAGTCTGGATGGAGAAGAAAGGCCTGAATTCACTGTGAGCCTGTTTGGCTGCCTGCCTGCCTGAATGCCCTTCAAAATTATTGGTTGCCTGAGTGTGACCCAACAGAGCGAATGGGAGACCAACAGTATATTTGTGGACGTCTCACTGATGGAAATTGTTCAGAAGCTGAAGTCGAAACTTGATGCTTAACCTTGAGGCCCACTAGAAGAAGAAGAATTGCTGCTGCCGTCCTTCGCTAATCTGAAAGCTGCGTGACCGTCAAGGAACTGATCCAAGAGAGGACCTGGGTAGGAGACCTCTTCCCGAGCTACGAGGGACCATCATGCACCAGCTGAACTTTGCCAAAGCTCCCTGGAAGTCAGACCCTCGAAAGGCTGCCGACCAGAAAAGGGGACTGCCATGGAATCTGGAGTGAATAACCTGGACATCCAAGTCCATCGTCATTGACCAGGGTTTGCAGGTTTGCTGTTACAGCTGAAAGCCCATCGAAGTGTGTTGCCCAGAAGCGGGGACAACTTGACGTTGTGCTGTTCAACGACCAGAGCCACTGCCTAAGACATTTGATCCAAGGACTCCCCTTGCTCATCATCGTCGACCACTTTGTCTGGCTTGAGAAAGTCAAGGTCGTCGACGACTGAGGAGAATCCGCTTGTGGGTTTCCCGCCACCCGAAGTCCTCAAAGACACAGACAAAGATCCGAAAGCCAGCTGTGGTCACGTCCCAATCGCTGACGCAAGACGCAGATGACCCGATGCCCTTGCTGGGCCAAAGTTCTTCATTGACTCTTTGCGCCAATTAATTATCGTCATCGAGGTGCACCGCACGCCTCATCTTTAAGGGACGTTCATGAGCATTCATCAACGAGCACCGCGAGGATCAAAGCTGCTCCCTCGACAACAGCGTTCACCTTTTCTTCACCGAGGAACTCCTGCCTTAAAGGGAGTTCACTCAAGAAGTGCCCGTCGATAACTCAGCGAAGAACTCTACGAAGCCAGGTACATTGGGGTCATAGAAACCTTTAGAAGGAATCGAGATTCTATTAAGCATAACTGGACTGGGCTTGTCAATACTCTTTATTTACAGGTTGCCCAGGTTGGGGGATTCTCACACAGATCTGCCTCTAGGTATTGGGAGTCAATATTCTGCCATTGCTAATTTATCTTGCTTTCTTTCTGTGGTCTATAGTTGATTCATCCTACAATCTGATTTGTATGACATTTGAACTGTTAGCAGTTGATGCATTTCAAAGGAATCGATAGTTAAGAGTGGTACCACGTAGACCTGTATATATGTGCCATTATAGTATTGCCAGAATACAAAGTGTGTTATTGTGATTGTGTACATAATGTGAACCTCATTTTTATAAAGAACTGTGTTTTCACTAACATAGTTTGTGGGCATTCCTTTGTGGGTGCTTGGGGACTACACTGTACTTAGGAACCAGCCCGCATCACCTACTGAGAGTTTAGGACTTGATTGCTCGTCCACGTTTTACCAAACAGAGAATCTTGGCTGGGGTCCTCTGTGCTTCTCCTCTGCCATATAGAGAGCAGGAGTACAGAAACCCCACTCCAGTCTTTACACCTTTCCAATTTCATGTTCTTAACACACCCTCACTGGCTGCTTTCAAAGAGTCATGCATCCATCCACCAATCACATCCAAATCTCTACACCTAACCCTGTCACCTCAGTTCAACACTTCAGATGTAGGCTTGAACTCAGAGTACATATCCGATGTTAAGCAAACCCATCTGCATCAGAAACTACTGTGAAACTCTCCAACATTTCTATTTCCAGATTCAACTGCATCTAACAATACATAGTACAGGTATGCTTAGATTTTTTAAAGTATTTTCTGCAACTCTTTCACAAATATATATATAGAGGGTTCCTTCTATTCACCCTGGAATACACTTCTCAATAAGCATATTTTCTCTTTCAACCACTCTTCTTTTTTCTTTGCATGCTGTCACTTCTAATACCACTTCTTCCATTATAAAACTCAGACTACAACTCCCAGAATGCAAAGTCAAATCCAGGACTGCATGGAAGCTTACAGAATATGCGTATGACATGTACATTGAATGAAAAATAGAAAATGCTGTGCATTTAAAAAATATGGCTTTTTAGCAGCTTATTCATTAAAGCTAATAAATGCATTTATACATTTACAACAGCACTGTGTGTATCTTTTTTCAACACAAAATACAAACAATGTGTACAGAATTGTGTTACTGCCACTTGGTGGGTGCAAGTGTAATAACTTGGGAACACATGCATACTTTCTTACATAACTCATAACAATCTGCAGGTGCTTATGCAGTCCTACTTATTTCTCTGCATTCTGCGACTTGAAGTCCTACTTTTCTAATAGAAAAAGTGCAACTACAATTCCCACAAT
This sequence comes from Ambystoma mexicanum, assembly GCF_040938575.1. Classification (NCBI taxonomy): domain Eukaryota; kingdom Metazoa; phylum Chordata; class Amphibia; order Caudata; family Ambystomatidae; genus Ambystoma; species Ambystoma mexicanum. The sequence continues at coordinate 1,102,060,433 of NC_090933.1, forward strand.
ACAAGAACAAGAACACAAACTAACACTTTATTAGCACTTACATGTTAGAATGCATCATATTGGCAAGTTTACACGTACTGCCAACATATTAAACTTCCACACAAGTGCCACTTAAAAATGTTCTATACATTGTTTCCTCTGCTTTTCTTTAAAAAATGTTATACACAGTGCTGCTACAAATTCACATATCCATTTTTTAAGTTTCATGAAAATGCTCCTAACAAGAAACCTTTTTAAATGCTCTGCATTTTCCATTTTTCATTCCTTATAAATATCATACTTTCCAACCTCACTCATTACATCCCTTGCACTGCCGCCATTCTCCACCTGCTCACATATACATGTATACCACCAAAGTATCTTTATTCAACACTTCCCCTTATATATAAAGTACTCTTCTTTACAAACCTCTAAAGTAAGACACCGCACACTGCTGCAACAACAATCCTCCATTGCATTACTACTAGGCCACAGTTTCCCTATTGTTTAAAAAACAGTGCAGCACATTACAAATATATTGCATCAGAAACACATCACTTCCTACAATACAATCAGCAGCACTAAAGTAATCTACAAATGCACCTTTTTCTTACACACCTGCCCTGTTCCTTTCAATCTCCCAAATAGCACTACTCATATTCCAATTGTTCTAGCAACATAGTTAACATACTTTAGTAGAATATCCATAACACAACTTTATTAATTCTTTTTTCGAAAAATGCCTCTTGCATTCATGAATAACGCCCTCTTTTGCTAAAATTACTTCACCATTATCATATATACTCACTAACTTTCTTTTACAATTACAGGAAAGAAGAGCATTTCCAAAGCCACCAGCCAGAAAAAGACTACACTTCACATCCTGCAAAGTACATTACTATAGTATTAATCTGTCTGTTATTGTAACAGTATAGTTTTGCTGTATATTAGTGTACAGTATTCCTTTCAAAGCAACATTAATTTCACTCTTACTCACTATATTCCAACTTGCACACTCTTTCTATTCTCATCTAAACACCATCATTACAGCACCCACTGTTCTCCTCAAAACATCATAATGTCCCTACTTTTTCATTCACACCACCACTCTCTTACTCAGTAACCCAAACCCTTCATTCCTCTACACACTCTTGATCCTACAACCTTCCCACCCATAACAATCATCCCACTGTAAAATCACACAGTACTCTCTACCATCACATTCACAATACAGCCATATACTTTCCACAACTTTCACACCCAAACTTTCATTATTTCCAACAGACACAACAGAATGTCTACCAAAAAGCAACTCAATAGAAAACAAATATAAAACTTAGCAGATGAGAATAAAAGCAAGCCATATCGTCATCCACCTCTAAACCAATTTATAGAAAACATTAAAACAAAACTGCTACTAATGATACTCAACAAACCTGAACCACTGAGTACTTAAAAATGTAAGGGCCTTCTTATAAACACTAAAACTAAAATAAAATGGATAAACAAAAGGAAACCTGCTAATGAACCTAACACTAGATCTACCAATGTTCACGTAGCCACAGTGAAGCATTCCAAAACATGTATTTTCCAAAAGAAATTCCACCATACAGTGCTTCGCAATCTTATGAAGACAGCTGAAAAATCACAATCTACCCTTTAAAACTACTGCAGAAGACTAATCCTTGAAGATCTAATTGACAGGGCATTTCTACTGAAAAGAAAGTTGATTACATTAATTTTAATTAGAATGAAACCACTAACTAAATTAATAAGTATATTACAAAAAGTACTTCTAAACATGCACAATGTCAATATTGATAACTTTCCAAACTTCTGTGAAGGTGAATTGATTCACACAAGCAGCACAGAACCATATTTCAATGATGAGGCTTATAAACAAGAACAAAAAAACTATTTCTGAATAGTCCCACACAGTTTCCAGTGATATAAAATAACCTATATCACAGGTCATGAAGTACAGACCCCCAGCTCAAACTTACACCAGGCTGGCTAGTGTAAACAGTAATAGAAGCAATATTAAGAGTAAACCTTCTCTGGCCGCAGGCAGGCTATTACACCCTGCTCAGAACTATATTACACTGTGACATTCCAAATATAACTATACTACATCATATGCAATGAACACCCTGCTCTCTATGAATAGCAAGCATGACCATAACTATGTACATACAGTGAGACAACTTCCTAACATATATCCCTCTCTTATTACCCACACAATCTTCTCACCACAGTGATTCTATTTTTATTCCAAACTTGTCCTCCACTCACCCTCACAGCACCCCTCAACACGAGCAATCCCAATGGTTTCAATTAGCTCTCTATCTTATAGCAGAAAACAAATACAAAATTACTAACCCCTCTATAGTTTGCACATACTGCACTGCACAACTTGACAATAACCAAATGCCTTCACAGGCTATCACTAATAAATTGGACATATTCCCACTGCCAAAACCACTCCAACAGCTTTATTTGTATGAGAGCATTATAATCCAAACAGTGCACCCATTTCAAGCGATATGAAGCCTTCAACTGAAAACAGCGAAATTGCCTCCCTCTGCATTGCTGAAAGGCGCAAGGTATTAGTTTGCCATTAGATTTCAAAGAAAATGTAGACACTCTAGGAGTGCAATGGCCAATAGATCAATCTTTGATTATCCTAGTGAATGGTGTACCTACAAAAGACAAGCAAATTTGGCAGCAACTAGTCGACTTAAACAAAGTTAGAGAAGCCCTGCAATATCTCAAAGACAACAATGAATACTACAGAGAAATAAACATTGAAGAAAACCTGAGAGAAACTACCAAAATAAAATTCAGGATTCCTCAACTGGCTAGTTTGAACTTCTAGATCCTACTAAAGTCTCCAATATTTTAGACCAGTATAAAATTCAACCATTGCACTCAAAAGACACAATAGACACATATCAAATTCAGCAAGCCAAAGGATCTCCAATCAGCGTGTGGGAAAAAAGTGCAGAAGCATGCACCTTTCCTATACTGTTTCCTACTGGAAAAGGTCGAAGGTATTACAAAAGATACACACAAATAACAGCATCATAATTCCACTCTTTACAAATGTATTCTGAAGACCACATACTCAGACAAAACGTGGAATACATATTCCACCTCCTCTTTGAAAGTGAACTGGCAACTCTATGTTACGGAGCTATTTCAAAAGGTGCAAGAGAAAGATGAAGTTTTACAGTCAAGTATTACAAATCTCTTGGCAAGCATGCGTGATACGAAAGAATACTGGTTCCAACGTCATGCAGATGTACGGTGTATGCTATGCAACCTTGGCCCACCTTCATGGTTTTTCACTTTAAGTTGTGACTTACATGATATCCTACGCATAGCAAATGAAACAAAGCAGGGATAGACACAAAAACACCAGGAGAACTCTGCTCTCTTGACCCTGTAAATGTTACAGGGTACTTTCATCTTCACTTTATTTCCATGCTGTACTTGATTTGTAATAAAACAATTCCTCCTCTCATAGAAGTGGAGAAAAGAATATCAAGCCAGAGGAGCACCACACATCCACATGCTTCTGTGGAGTAAAGATGCTCCTAAATTTGGTCAGGACAATGATGCCTCTGTTTTGCAGTTCATTCATAAATATGTCACTTGCGAAATCCCTTCAGAAAGTACACATAGTGACCTACATGCACACAAGTGTGGCAAGTATTGTCGATGCAAATATAAAAACCAAGGCAAATACTACACCAAATGCCGCTTTGGTCTTCCTAGACCTGTTTCAGAAAAAGGACAAGTAAACAGCGTCATGTCTTCTGTTAGACACAGTGTGAAAGGCAAATTGCCTAAGAACACATACTGCATGAAAAGAACCGAAGCACCAAAGTACATCAATGATTACAATGCAATCATTGCCCTCCTATTTTAATTTTATTTAAATGTTATTTTTATTTTTTATATTTGTAGAGCGCACTACAGCCCAAAGGCATCGAGGTGCTGTTACATGAAATTGTACGTAGGCATGATTCATGGTTACATTGGTGGTGGCAACACGTGGGGTTTCTTGGTTACAAATACAGTTGATAGCACAGATGAAGTTACAACAGTAGCGAAAACAGTGAAAAGCTTACTTCATTAGCAAATAATACATTTTAGGAGGGTTTCAATGTCAAGGTGCTGAACATTCGGCCACAATACGGCGAGATGTGGGGAATGGGAGCAGGTGCTGATTCATACACGTCACACAAAATAGCCTTGTTTTAATAGCTTTGCGGCAGGCTAAGTGGGAGTCACCATCCTAAGGTGCGTAGGTAAAGCATTCCAGTGTGATGCCGCCATAACTGGGAAGCTGGTGCCACCTGCACGCACTCTCTGTGTCGAAATAGAAAGTATATCGTGCCTCCTATTGTAATAACTATATTAATATTGGCCTACGCCAAGCTGCTCGAAAGTCGCTTGCGAAAGAAATCTGTGTTGCAAGGTCCTGACCTTAAATCCAAGCCGCCATTTTAGGTCAAACCGCCATTTTATGATTCATTGTGTAAAAGTCACCCTGTGAGCTAAAATGGTGGACGATGTCATTCTAGAAAACAACATGGACGTCTTGACCTCTGTACATAGCTAATATGTAATTTGCCTGCAGGCCACTTTTTGAGGTCATGAACTGAGACCTTGTCCTTCATTGACCTATGTGTAGAAGGATTACTCGTACAATGAAAACTAATCCACAAGCATATGTTGAGACAATGTATTCAAATACTGAACGAAGAACATCTGTTTAACTACATTGTATTAATGTTTAAGAAGGCCTTCATGGAAAACTTTAGAATACACAGTTATTGCATACGCTTGTTGATACATGTATTAAAGGCAAACCAGTTATATGCGGTTATTTGAGACTTGGCACAAACCCTAGATTGGTGATGTATTAAAAGGAATATTAACCCGAAGTGGGGCTGGACAACGCGCCCACTAAATGTATAAAAGGTGAATGCATTCTAATGTACAGGGTCTCTCACTGAACACACTGAACCACGCTGGAGTTCGTTGTGTTGTACTGAGGGCCGATAGCTATCTGATTTTGCTCTGTTTTTGTAACTGGATTCAGTATAACATAAAGTACTTGTATGTTCCTTTGTAACCCGTGTTCGGTGTATTTCCTTTTGGGGTACTCAGCCTCGATATTCTTTTTTCTGTTTTCACAGTTGGCGCCCGAATAGGGACCCTCAAGATTGATGCCGGATTGTTGAAGGTTGACGCACGCTATCGGACCAGGATCGGACGGTGTGACATAAGGGGCCCCCTGAAACGAGACGCGACACCTCAGCAGCGCTGCACGACCCAATCCTTGGATGATAAGCGTGTGGTCCGAGACAGCATCTTGACGAGGGTCCACTTATCGAGGTGGGCAGATTTGCAGAAATCACCATACACAAGGTAATATTAGTTAGGTAAGATTCTTAGAAGTACCGATCGGTCCTCCTTAGGTTTGGTCAGGTGAGTCGTGACCCGATTCTTAATTTAGCCCCGACAGTTTGAATTTTGGCGCATTGTATCTGCAGACACAATTATTGACCAGGTAACACCAAGAATTTGAGATATGCCTGGGAAATTGTCTACCTGCTTTAGGGCATTATTCCGCAGTGATAGACAATCTTTGGAATTTAGCCGTCCCGCACCACAGGAGGGGTCGCCGGCATGTACTATGTACTGTAAGTATGGCATTGGAGGTATAGTATTTAATGATATTTGGCACAGACAAACCAGACATGCCTCCGAACTTCAGTGGCCAATCAATGGTAGTTTTGAGATCTCTTGTATTGAATATTTGGAGTCGGTCTTGTTAAAGAAAAAGGCTAGACCTGCAGCATTTGATGTTTTGCAGAATTGGAAAAAAGAAGCGTTTCAACAACTTAAAGGTAGAGAGAAACATGCACGTCATCATAAAACGAACGCTGAAAAAGCATTGTTATATGACCAAAACAAACAGTCTGAGGCGACTAAAAATATGGATAGGGCTTTCTCACTTGGAATTTAGAAAATCTATCCTTCTAAAGATCTTCATATTTCTGATGAGGTTATTGCCAAAATATAAAATGAACGAAGGCCTGCCATCTCTGTATGTTCCTCTTCCCACTGCTTTACCTCTTCCTGATGTTATTCCTGCTCTTCCTGCTCAACCTGTTGTTCATATTCCTCCAGTTTTTGTCCCTCCACCTGCTCCTCTGCCTCTTTTTATCACACCAGTTATAGTACCTCCATCGAATTTGCCTACTCCCTCTCTTCCAAGTGGTCCTGAGCCACTTGTAATCGATCGAGGTACAGGAACAAAAGTTGTCACTCGCAATACTGTACCACCGGAGAAGAAACCTGAGTTAATTGCATATTGCTAAGCATTGTATGGAGATGGATGATCAAGCTAGCCTTTTTTCCACACTTTGTAATACGGATAATTTTCCTGAGAAAAATGTTTTTATTGAAGGTTTAGGGATTCAGTTATGTATAATGTGGGGAAGATTAAATAATGCGGATGTTCCGCAAGGGTTAAGGGACCTAAATACTCTAGCGCTTTCTAGAGACACTTTGGAGAAGGTAAATGAGCATGTCAAGAGGTTATTTGGGTATAGAAAGGAGTTAGAAAAGTTACAGAATGAGGATGATGAAGAGGAGAATATGTATGTACAGAAACGGTTCCTTCTGTGTCGTAAACCAATATCGGAGGAAATGTGAATTTGTCAGAAAGACACTATTAGATGGATTTCAGACATAACGATAACTCCAGTTGAGGTTTATGACACATATAGTCAATATACGTTAGAAATGCAGAGGAAAGTGATACAGGTAATGGTAGAATACCTGCAGGATGAATGTGTTAAAAGGAAGATTAATTGTCCCACAGAGTTATTGAGCATTTATAAGAGAGCTTTTCCACTTGACACTTCTTAGATTGCCTTAGCGCTCGACTTGGCTCTGTTGCTTAGTAAGCGTTCGGAGTCACCTATTTCTCAGTTGCCTATGAGAGAGGTTCCTCCACATTTTTCCCGAAGGTTGAGGTTGCGGCCGATGCTGTAAATAATATAGTCGCTGTGAACATTCCTGCACATTATGTATCAAAGTTTGTTCACGTCCCGTTCTCAAGACAGGAAGTGAATACTATTAGGCAATCTATCCTCGATATTAGGAAAAATCCGACAGGGTTCTATAAAGAGATAGAATCCGTTTTGCAGTCCTCAGTGTTCACCTTAGGTGACATTGATTTGTTGTTTCCTGTACTCCTGCCCGTAGATTTATGAAAACAAGTTAGAACTATTGACGATGTACGATGTTGGGAGATACATGGGCGAATATAACCAGACTCGATGGTGAAAGGCCAGCTATCGAGAGACCGCAACGGGTGATATTAACTCTGCCTGATAGAATCATTGCTAAATTACAAACCATAATTCCCGAAAAGAGAATTATTTGGGACGAGCTTACTGCCTGTGTCCAAGGAAAGTCTGAAGGTGCTACCAAGTTCGTTAATCAGTTCGAACAGGTATTCTCGGATTTCAGTGGACAAGATTTGGGCACATAGTCTGGGAAAAGATTATTTGTGGACACATTTGTACATGGATTGCTGCTTGACATCCAGTCACAAATTATGTCTTCTGAGAGCGCTTGGCAGGCGAAATCACAATCAGAAGTACTGCACATGGCTCAGTACTATGAGAACCGTGTCAATAATGAAAAATATAGGATTGAAAATGGAAAGGCGATTTAAAAACTAAAGTGCTATTGCAGCAAATTTTAAGGGGCCCCAAAGGGGGTAGTTCTCAGGTTAGAGGTCAGTATGTCCCTCAGGGGAATGTGCCCTTGGGTCCTGTGAATATTAACCAGTGTACTTATTGTTGTCGAGAGGGTCATTGGCAATCACAATGCCCCGTCCTTCAACAAAGGTCGAATAATACATTTGGTAATATGGGTAGGCAATCCAGAGGTCGCCTGGGCGTAGGGGGTCCTGGTAGAGGTCCGTTTACACAGGACCCTCAGCAACCTTTTTCGCAGGACAATCAGACTCCGAGTGCGGACACCAGGAATATATTTGATCATCCTTCCGCTGCATATTTATCTGAAGAGCTTCCTTTTGATGATATTCTGTTACGTTAGGATTGCCCGAAGCAGGGTTTGGAACCTACACCTATTCCCGTCAATCAGAAAGGTCCCGACGTTGAAATGGTGGTGGGAAATAGGAAACATCAGTTTTTGATAGACACTGGAGTGTTCCATTGATCATTCGCGAGTTCCAAACATTCCACTGTCAGGGCAAACCAATGTTTCTGTAGGGTTTTCAGGTGCACCAGTTGTTTGTCTGGTTTCTATGCCGGTACCTATTTCTTTGGGTCCCTTTACGGACCAGTGTCCATTTCTGTTGACTTCGGATTGCGGAGAGAACTTGCTGGGGTTGAATTTGTTAAAAGAATTAAATGCAGTGATTTATTGTTCTTCTGATGGAGTGCGCTTGACGATTTCACCACAGCAATTTTCTGCCTCGCAATTTTTGACTAGACCTTTGCCTCCAGAATTCATTGATGTACCAGAGAGCTTGCGGGCTGTCGATGACAATAATGTCGGTGTTTTACAGATTGAGCCTGTTAGGATAGTTTTGAAACATGGAATTGAGGTGCCACGAATTCCCCAGTATAAGACTTCGGTTGAGGGCGAGCAAGCTTTGAAATGTATTGTTTCCGATTTTGTGCATCACGGTGTGATTGAAGAAATTTCAGGAAGTTTGTGTAATAGTCCGATTTTACCCATGTACAAGAAAGGCGATAATATAATTCCATTCCGTTTTATAATTGATTTACGTGCCATTAATAAAGTTGTGGCACCACAATTTCCAATTGTGCCTGATGTAACGACAATCCTAACCATGATTCTAGCTAAAGCTACTTACTTTAGTGACGTGGACTTAAAGAATGCGGTCTTTAATATTCCTATACACAAGGATAGTAGATATTTGTTCGCGTTCACCTTAGGGGGACGCTCGTTTACATTTACTCGTGCACCTCAAGGGTACACAGAGAGTCCTAGTATTTATAGTAGGGCTTTGAAAGAACAACTTGATACCCTTGAATTGCCCTCTACCTGTACTTTGCTTCAGTACGTTGACGATTTGCTTCTAGCTGCTGACTCTGAGAGTGCCTGTAAGGTGGGCACTGTGTTATTACGTATTAATCTAGCTAAGTATGGTCACAAAGCTTCGCTTAAAAAATGTCAATATTGTTGTCAGGAGGTCGCCTATTTAGGCTATCTCCTGTCAAAGGAGGGAAGAAGATTGACACCTGAAAGAATAAAACACATTTCTCGCATGTCTGTCCCAAATACACAGAAGGAAGTTAGGGCCTTGATAGGTATGGCTTCTTACTGTAGGTTGTGGACCCCGAATTTCTCACTAGTGATCAAATCGATGGTGGCTTTGACAAAGAAGGGAATTTCTTTGCCATTGCCATGGAACGCGGTACACCAGCAGTCGTTTGACTTGCTTAAGACTGCATTATGCTCTGCACCAGTTTTGGGCACACCAAACTATGAAAAGGCCTTTGTGTTGTTTGTGCATGAATGTGATGGATGTGCTTTGGTTGTATTAACGCAGGAACATGGAGGGAAGAATAGGCCGTGCGGTTACTATTCTTCCGCCCTTGATCCTGTAGTATGTGCTTTGCCAAGATGTTTGCGCGCTGTCGCTGCTGTTGCTGCGTCTGTAAAACAGAGTGAGGGAATGGTCCTAGGCCATGATCTAACCCTGATGGTGCCTCACTCTGTAGACGTCCTATTGAACCGAACTCAAACGCAACACATCACTTTTGCATCACTTTTGCATGGTTGACAAGATATGAATTGATATGAATTGATCTTGTTTGCTCCTCACATTCAAATTAAGAGGTGTTGTGTCCTTAATCCGGCTGAACTCCTACCTTTTCTGTAAGATACGACTTGCGGCGATGAAGAGTCACATGATTGTTTGTATACGACTGAACAAGAAACAAAGGGTAGAATTGATTTGAAACATACTCCTTTGGATAATCTGCAAGGAGAGCTGTTTTGTGATGGCTCCTGCTTTAAACTTCCGGATGGTACATCCACAGCCGCTTATGCAATCACTACATTGAGCACGGTTGTGGAAACTAAGATAATTACGCATAATTCTGCGCAGGCCACAGAGATTTTAGCATTGACCTGAGCTTGTTAACTTTCCGATGGGCTTGCAGTAAATATATATACTAATAGTCAGTATGCCTTTGGGGTGGTTCACAACTTTGGGAGACTTTGGTCAGACTTTGGTCAGAAAGAGGGTTCCTAATTCGCATGGCACCAAGATTCAACATGGCTCCCTAATAGTGCAACTACTCTCAGCGCTTGCGCTCCCTACTCAGTTAGCAGTTATGAAATGTGCAGCACATCGAAAGATTGTAGATGATATTGGAAAAGGGAATGCTTTCGCTGATCAGTTAGCTAGACAAACTGCCACAGATCTCTTCACGGAGATGTATGTTTCAAGGGAGACTGTAGATGCCTATGTAATGTATGAGGGTGTTGGGTCTGTACGGGATATCCAAGCTGATGCCACAATGGAAGAGTCTAAGAGGTGGGCTAAAGGCTTGGGGAAACTTGATGATGATGGGTGTTGGGTGGACATGGTCGAAGGAAAATGGCTGTTACCTGACGCCTATGTCATGATGATGGTTGTCATGGCACACAGCCCTACACATGTTTGTGCCCAGCAGGTTACGAAAATGTTAGAAAAAGTTTGGGCAAATGACAAGATTTCAAAAATTGCCCAGCGCTATGTCCACAACTGCATGATTTGCCTAAAACACAATGTGGGAAAGGGGACTCCAAGGGGAAGTTTTGGCCCACCTTCTGTCCCCTTCGAAGTTATTCACTTTGATTTCATTGAAATGGAAAGATGCAACAATCTAAAGTATGTTCTTGTGGTCATTTGTGTCTTTAGTAAATGGGTTGAGGCTTTCCCTGTTAAAGATGCTACAGCCATGACCACTGCGAAAACCATGTTAAAGGAATACTTCCCCGGGTTCGGTTTGCCAAGAGTTATCTGGTCGGACAATGGTCCACATTTTGTCGCTGCTGTGATTCTACAGATATCTACAGCGTTACGAATTGACTAACGGTTCCATTCGGCCAGACATCCTCGGAGCGCCGGACTAGTAGAAAGACACAACGGTATCATCAAGAACAAGCTCGCTAAGACGTGTGCCGGCACCAAACTAAAATGGCCGGACGCCTTACCGATCGTGTTACTAGCCATGCGTACAACCCCTCAAACTAAGACTGGACTCTCTCCATTTGAGGTGCTAATGGAGAGACCTGCCAATATCTGGAACCTTCCAAAATGTCGAACTTTAAAGAATGTTGAAATGTACTACTTTCAGATTATTGTAGCCAATTGACTAAAAACCTGTATTTGATTTATCACCAGGTACGAGAGGCTTTACCTGTGTGATACGAGGGCCCGGGCCACGGCATACGGCCTGGGAGGTGGGTGCTCATCAAATCATTTGAGCGTACCTCCTGCCTCGTGCCTCACTGGCATGGGCCATTCCAAGTCCTGTTGGTCACCCAGACAGCGGTGTGGATAGCTGGACGAAAGAACTGGATCCACGCGTCGCACATCAAGAAACTTCCTCGTTCTGTGCCACATGCTACAGAAGAAACTGAACCCCTCGCTGATACTGCAACCAATGATCCCAAAGCAGTAAACAGCACTGAGAGTGTGTCGGAGAATATCCCTGAGCCCGGGAGGCTTGGGGAAGCTGCCATTTTGTCTCCACACTCTCCACAAATTTTGCACCCGGAAACCGCTGTTTTAAATTCAGCCCCTTCACTTTCCGCCGACACGTTGCTGCCAGAAGGAAGTGACGACATATTGTTTCTGGATCAATCAGTACCAGGAAAAGTATGAGATAACCTGCGACCACGAAGATTGACTTATGGCACGGTTCGGCTGTACATTCGGAGAAGGAAAAGAGTCATCAAGGGCTTGCTTTTTGCTTGCTTTTTACCCAAATTTAAGAAAGGGGATTCTGTTGGCTAAGGGTGTGGAAGGACTAAGAAGCCGCGTGACCGGGGGGTCGCCAGCAACAAACATTGGGGTTTCCATCTGAAGACTACGATGCCCGCCACCGCTACCGCTCGTATGGGACTTGTAAATAAGGGGGTGACCAACTGGGATAATGCACAAAATGCCTGGGCCCCGAAAACGTATTGCTGTATTCTTATAATGATATTTGGTTTTTTAATAGTCACATATTTATAATATGAGGTTAGAACAAAAGGCGACAAGATTAGTAGAACTTAGATTAGATGTCATTCTAGCTGAGTGTGGTGGAGTATGCAAATTAGTGGGGTCCGCTTGCTGTGTTTTCGTACCAGATTCCTCCCCAACTATCTTCAAGGCAATACAGAATCTGCACGTTGTTATTTCCGAAGTGCATGTTCCCGAGGGAAACTGGGATCTGAGCGCTTGGTTCTGGGACTTCTTGCGATCTTGGGGTTGGAAGGTGCTTTCGGTCTTATTGATTGTTTTGGGAATACTGTTGTTTCTTTGTTGCTGTATTCAGTGTATGACTGGTATGTGTTCGATACTAGGGGGATGTTGCACACAAGCGATAGGTTTGATAGGACATAAAGTGTATGCCCCAGATAAGACTTCCAAAGAATACGTATTGAAGGATATTTAGCAAAAGACCTAATGGCAATAGATATTTCTGATAGTGATTCAGGGTGCATGGACAATGATGCATGGAGTTATTTGCAAGGAGATCCAAAGTAGTTTTAGCACTTGGCATAGGCCAAAAGGAGGGTTTGTCAAATAGAAAGTATATCGTGCCTCCTATTGTAATAACTATATTAATATTGGACTACGCCAAGCTGCTCAAAAGTCGCTTGCGAAAGAAATCTGTGTTGCAAGGTCCTGACCTTAAATCCATGTAAGCCGCCATTTTAGGTCAAACCGCCATTTTATGATTCGTTGTGTAAAAGTCACCCTGTGAGCTAAAATGGTGGACGATGTCATTCTAGAATACAACATGGCCGTCTTGACCTCTGTACATAGCTAATATGTAATTTGCCTGCAGGCCACTTGTTGAGGTCATGAACTGAGACCTTGTCCTTCATTGACCTATGTGTAGAAGGATTATTCGTATAATGAAAACTAATCCACGAGCGTATGTTGAGACAATGTATTCAAATACTGAATGAAGAACATCTGTTTACCTACATTGTATTAATGTTTAAGAAGGCCTGCATGGAAAACTTTAGAATACACAGTTATTGCATACGCTTGTTGATACATGTATTAAAGGCAAACCAGTTATATGCGGTTATTTGAGACTTGGCAGGAACCCTAGATCGGTGATGTATTAAAAGGAATATTAACCCAAAGTGGGGCTGGACAAAGCGCCCACTAAATGTATAAAAAGCGAATGCATTCTAATGTACAGGGTCTCTCACTGAACACACTGAACCACGCTGGAGTTCGTTGTGTTGTACTGAGGGCCGATAGCTATCTGATTTTGCTCTGTTTTTGTAACTGAATTCAGTATACAATAAAGTACTTTGTATGTTCCTTTGTAACCTGTGTTCGGTGTATTTCCTTTTGGGGTACTCAGCCTCGATATTCTTTTTCTGTTTTCACATCCGTGTCTGAACGGTGTAGATCATGTTAGTGTAGGCCATTCTCGTAGGCCTGGATGGAGTTGGCTTAATTATTCTCTGAAACAAGTAAGGGGGTACTAAGTCATGGAGGCATTTATGCGTGAGAGAGAGGATTTTAAAGACAATTCTCTCTTTAACGGGAAGCCAATGGACCTGCCTTCTTACATCAGAGTTGTGGTCCTTTTTGGAGATTCCTGTGGTGGCCCTCAGGGCATTGTTTTGAACCAATTGGAGTTTGGCAGTGTTTTTACCAGAGGTCCCACCAAGGAGGGCATTACAGTAGTCCAATCTTGATCCGATCATTGCCCTAGATAAGATAAGAAGGGTCTTGCTCCATTAAGCAATTTAGAGTAGTATGCCGAGGAGGAGGCAATGGCATTCATAGTCAGATTGGAGTCCAGATAGACACCCAGGGTCTTGACTGTTTGGGACACTGAGATAGGTATATTATCAATGGTAAAGGAGCTGTATTGTTTGTCCAGGTTACCCAGAATGGTCGGTGACCCAATTAACAGAAGTTCGATTTTCTCCCTGTTAAGGCATAACCAGTTTTCTGCCATTCAGGCTTGGATCGTAGAGTAGATAGAGTTAAGGGTGTTCATGTCGGCCTCATAATCACCTGTGAGGGGGATAAGCACGTGGGTGTCATCAGCATAGTTGGTGTACGAGATGCCCAGTGCATCCAGAATGTTGAATAGAGGCCTGATGAACAGGTTATAAAGGTTAGGTACAATGCTCCACATTTGATGTGACTTGGAGATGCACATGCCGAGTCAGTTAAGACTTACATTGCCCTTTCCTGTAGAAATGAGGTGATTCACGCCTTAGGGGAGAAGTTGGCAGCTATGGAGAGATGGTGGCAAAGTCAGTTATGATTCACCAGGCTGAAGGCAGCAGATAAATCAAGGAGCAGAAGGAACGCTGGTTTGCCTGCGTCTTTGATGTCGTCCATTTGATTTTTCAAGTCTAGGAGAGCCATTTCGGTGCCATGTCATGGTCGGAAGCCAGACTGCCAAAGGCCCAGAAGACGGTTGTCTTCAAGGAATTTTTGGACTTGCAGGTAGGCTGCTTTGTCCAGAATTTTTAGTAAAAAAGGGACATTGGTAATGGGCATATAATTCCCTGGCACTGTTGGGAGGATTTCTTTAGGAGCAGGCATACCCAAGCTTCCTTAAGGCCAGTTGGGACATGGACAGATGGAAGGATGCATTAATGAATGCAGTCAAGAAGGGTGCCATGGTAGGGGCAACATCTTTAATGAGCTGAGCCGGACATACATCCCCTTTGCAGTTCGACGGTTTAACGGATTTGAGGAAGGTGATGACTTCAGATTCACTCATATCCTTGAAGTCGAAGAGCTGGGATGCATGGGCTTTGGTAGCCTTGAGAGGTTTGCTGTGCTGGTTGGCTATTAGGAGAGTCAGAGCCTTTTGGTGAGCTAAGATTTTAGTTTGCAAGGTATTCAGTTTATCGAGCATGGCCGATTGAATGTTGTTGCACCAGTTTTCATCTTTCAAGAGAGTAGGAGGCGAGGTGGAAGGATTTTCCAACTCTCTAAAGATGGTGAAAATGTCTTTAGTCACAGATTTTGCATTAGCTATCCTTGTATTAAACGAGGCAGCTTTGGCCTTGATTATACCTGATTTATAGTCTTTGGAGATCTTAAAGGCGTTGTTAGGGTTCGTTTTCCAGGTTGAGAGGGTCACTCTTTTCCTGGAATGAAATTCAAGCATCTCCTGAGAGAACCAGGCATTAGAGTGCTTAGCTTTTTTAGCTTTCCTGAGAGTGAGAGGAACAATAGCATCAACTGCAAGGGTGATTTCCAGTTTAAAGGCACTAGTGAGAGTGTCAGGGTCCTGGGAAAAAGGGGGCTGGAGAGCAGGCACCTTAAGGAAGGGCGTGATCTTTTTCCGAGGTGAGTTGACGTGAGCTTCTCGTGAGTGGCGCAGGAAGTGGGACCGCAGGCTTAGGGGGCTCTTTATGGGTATTGAGGTCAAATTGAATGTAATGGTGGTCGGACCATGGAATGGGGGTGTTTTTTTTTTCGTAATTAGAACCGAACAATTATGGTAGGTGACCCAGTCCAACAAACAACCTTTAATGTGGGTAGGATCGGAGCTAGCTTGAGAAAACCCTAAAGTAGTGAATGTTAGCGTCCCCAGAAACGCACCCCCCTCAGTGAGAGGCAAGAAAGGACACACCCCAGAAGGGGAATGAGGCCAGGACCAAGTGCGAGTGAGATCAAAAGAGCTTTATATAGATCAATATAGGGCATGCAAAGGACTCTGCAAACTCTGAGAGCGCTCTGTCTGACAATCGCAAAGACAGTCCTACTTATTACAGAACTACGTCACGCATGACACAAGCTATAGGGGGCACATAGTCTTAGGGATTGGGTGGTGATGGCTAGGTGGTATACATTGTATACAGTTGCTTCTCCAGGATTGGCGGATGTTGGTGCTGCGCCACGTGGGGTGGAAGGTCAGCTGGGCTCATCGGGGTGGAGTGTCGGGCCGGACATGCCTTGTAACGATGATTGATAACTAAACTAACATTTGCCCTTTTGGCCACACATTCCCACCCATTCGTCACACTTTATGCTTTCCATTGGTTTACAACTCTTGTAAGCGCTGACCTTAGATCAGTATGTGGACAGGAACATTGATATGTGATCTGGAGTGTCTCAATACATCAGTTTGGAGGATACCTTAGGTTTAAAAATCTGGTCTCATGTGCATAGTCAGGGGCATGGGAGGGGTCACTTGACCACCCTATCTTGGAGGTTTAGGTGAGGGATGGTATTACGATCTGTTGGTACACGTGTGGGCACCCCCCTTCTTAGGGTCATCCCTAGAGGGCCTGGGCAGGATGAGGGGGAGATGGCCTTGTAGCTCTGTGCGCGGCCTCTTGCACAAGGCGGTATACTGTTCCGTGGGTGAGGGGCGAATAACAACACATGGGGTTTCTGAAAGGACTCATATGCATTTGCATTAGAAGGAATACTAACTAGGGACCATACCCTTTAGCACAACAATTCACATCTATAGTTGACATACGAACATGAGGTAGTGTTAGGCAGGTGTGTGTATAAAGAGGACAACACATGCTATCACATATTGTTATCAGCTAGCCAGTCTTTGTACATCTCTACATTATAAACAATATCGGTTGCATATTTACTCTTTACTCATTCTCCTTTACATTAGCAGCGGACGTTAGTCAACAGGACATACATTACATAAATGGTTTCTACACATTGTAAGAGTTTTCAGGGTAGGTATGGGTGTGAGGCGCCGTGCCGTCTAACATTGGGGCTTGGTGCAGGGTCAGGGCCTGCAGGGTTTGGGCTGGTCTCAGTTACTTCCTAATGTTCCCGTTCATGGCTGGGCTAATGATGTACTGCGGAAGGTCAACAGCTACAGTGTTTTATTTTGTTGTTTGCTCGTGTCTGGTGGCTCGTGAGAACGAGTCCTCAGCGGATCTGCCATGCAGTGGGAGGTGGGGGAAGTGCGGGCCTCTGTGTGCGCGGTCGAGTGGGGGTCACTCTGCAGCTTTCAGTGTGCATGTTTGCTCTGCCTAGGTTAGATCTGCACATTTCTAGCAAGATGGGGATGGCTTAATACAAGATGGCGTCTGTGCTCTGCCACATAACGTGGTGGTGCAGCCTCACGTGTCGGTCTGCAGCCGCCCTGCCGCCTGGGCCCGGGGGCCGGTGGGCTGCCGTCGAGTCATGAGTCTTCACCAGGGTGGGACATGCAGTGGGAGGGGGGGTCCTATTGACCTACCCTCCCCTACAGTAGATAAGGCTTTGTTCAAGGCGGCATCATGGGTATCATTTGGGTCGTTGAGGCCTAGATTAAGATCATCCAAGAACATGACTTTAGAGGTCTTTTTCAGATTGTCTGAGAGAGAGTGAATCAAGGCCTCATGGAATTATGTGATAGGACCCGTAGGTCGATTGACGATGTGGAGGTGAAGTTAGGGGAGAGATTAATTTTGAGTAGAAGGTAGTCACAATTGTGGCAAAGTTCTCCTTCAATCCTCCTAATAGTGATGGTTACTTTGGCAATGAGAGCTACTCCTCTGCCTCTCTGGAGGGGACTATCTTGCCTGCAGATAGTGTACCCTTCTGGGATTGTTTCAATCAACCAGCTTTCAGAAATGACGAGGAGGTCAATGTTAGCCTTGTGGATGAGTTCATGGACGTCTAGAGCCTGTGCTGGCACTGAACAGGTGTTGAACAGGGAACACTTAAGAGCAGTGGTATGCACCTTTATTTGAGTGGAGGTCACTGGAGGGGTGAATGACTGTGAGATATTAGTACCTTTTTTATGCCGCTGTGAGGCATGGCCGGCAGACCTTGCCATGCGGGATCCCTTCATGATAGCCATGGAGGGCATGTCCAGAGCATGGAAAGTGGACAGGGGCATGCGTGGCTCAGCAGGCAAGGCATGGCAAGCAAGAATGGGTGTAGCAAGAGAGGCACGGGGCGGCAGACGTGAATCATGAGAGACTGTCAATGGCAAGATATCAGCATTTGAGGCATGGGGGCATAGGCGAAACATGAGCAACAGGCACAGGAAAAATATCAGCATTTGAGGCATGGGGAGACATAGGTGCATCGTGGGCAACAGGCACTGGCAAAATATCTGCATTTGAGGCATGGGAAGGCATAAGCGCAACATGATCAACAGGAAATTGCAAAATATTAGCATTTGAGGCATATGGAGACATAGGTGCGTCGTGGGCAACAGGTGCTGTTAAAATATCAGCATTTGAGGCATGGGGAGACATAGGTGCATCGTGGGCAACAGGCACTGGCAAAATATCATCATTTGAGGCATGGGGAGACATAGGCGCATCATGGGCAACAGGCATTGGCAAAACATCAGCATTAGAGGCATGGGGAGACATAGGCACAGCATAAACAGCAGGCATTGCCATAGTATCAACAATAGAGGTATGGGGAGGCATATGCGCAGCAAGAACCACAGGCACTGGTAGAGTGTCCAGCAGCAGAGGCAGGGGGAGGCATGTGAAAGTCATGGGACACAGGCATTGGCAGAAATGAAACATTCGTTAAGTGCAAATGGAGATTGGCATTGGTCTGATTAACGGAGCCTGTGATGTCAGAGTTATGCAGGTAACTCACATGGTAAACAGGCATGGGCTTAATAGAGGCCATGAACTCACAGTAGGGCATTGTCAGAGCAGAGAGTTGTTCGGCAAGCATCGGAGAGTGAGAAGTGGACGGCTGTAGTGACAGTGCATCTGGAACATTTCTGGGCATGTTAGATTGCAACCGGTTGCTGCAGCGCAGCGGTTGCTGAGATCGAAGGCACAGAGTCAGGCAAGTCGAATGCAGAGACGTGGGGGCAGGTTTCATGTGCTTTGGGTGTGGGGTGGAGGGAGTGGTGCCAGTGACATGGTGAATGTTGCCTTAGCAGCGGGTTTCTGGACAACCATCTTGGTGTAAGCCGGACCCTTGGGGTGTGTGCCTCTGGCTCCTAGCCACAGATTGTGACTGACTAGGTGCGTTGAATAAAAGAGAGGGGAGGGTCAGAAAGGTATGTGACTGGAGCTGCACATTCCTTACGAGACATGGCACATGAGTTGTGAGACAGGGTATAAGCGCAGCAGAGTGACTCTTCATAGGTATATTACTAAGGCTGATATCCTGAGACTTACCTTGGCTGACACGGCAGGAACCACCGGCCAGCGCCGTCGAGCAGCGGAGAGCTGCCGAGAGGGAGAAAGGCCTTTTCCCTCTGCCTTCTCCCAGCAGCTTTGCCTGCCGGCCTCCTCCCTCTCTATTTAAGGCAGGAAGGGAGGAGCTGGCAGCCAGAGGGAGCCTATCAGTGGCAGGGCCTGTGGCAGTGATTTTCGTGGGCATGTTCCCTGGCACCAGTTTGTTGTTGCTGATTGCCCGGGAAACCAGCACAAACATCTCACAGCCAATTCCTATGGAATGCAAACATAGATGTGCAGTACATTGCAGACAATTCCACTGCAGTTGCACAATATTTCACAGCCTACTTAACCAAAGCAGAGAAAACAGAGCTGAAAGACCTCTGGGATGACATATCATCTGACAATACCATTTTTTCATAAAAATGGTACAGCTTTGGCATAAAAATGCTCTCCCATAGAGTATGTGGCAGTTACGAAGCCACAGACCGTATAACCGGCACTGCCTTGTATAGGAAATCTGAAAACATAGTCTGGCTATGCCTTGGTCCTGCTGCATCCAGAAAAAGAGTTCTCAAATCGTATCAAGATATAGAAACAATAGCCAAAAAAATCCCAAAAAGCCAGGACTGATTGGACACATACTACCCAAACAGGACTACTGATTTGGAAACCATGTGCCTACACAACATAGCCCAAAATTTCTCATACAAAAAAATATTAAATCAGATGAGAAAAAATGTAAATACATAGTTGAAGGTTGTGAGGGCAGCCTGGTTAAACTTACCAAATGCAGCCTGATTAATCATATGAAGCTATCTTTAAAAACTCCTCAACATGGAGAACTGCATTACGTGTCCCTACTGCAACTTTTTAAACCATAGAGAAAACAAGAAGATTTATTGAACACACATGCCTCCTATGAAGATGCTTTCAATGCAACTGAAAGCACTATAGCACTATAACAGATAAAAACTTTACACAGTACAAAAACATGTTGGACAATAAACGCCAACAATAAAAAGAACTTCAAGCACAGCTAAATGTAGACAATCCTGAGAGAAGTCAACCTTCTCTTACAAGAAGCCAAGAACCACTTGGACAGCCACTCATAGCAAATGAGGCAGAATTAGCCAGGACTGAAGTAGAAAACACCATGTGTCAGTATGAGCAGTTGGCAGAAACCTTTGCTCTACTGAAATCACAACTAAACAATGCAGCTTAGCATTTACCTAGGATTAACTAAAGAAATTGAACATGGTGTGCAGCACGAAACTAAAACGTGTACTTGTCAAAACTATAAACCGGTACTCCTCTATGTAAGTGGTCAAGCTGGTTCAGGCAAAACATTCTTTATCAAAATCATCAGCAAGTTCCTCCAACAATTGAGAAACAACAAGCTTTCAGCTGTTGTAACTGCCCCCACAGGTTTAGCTGCATACAACATAGGTGGTGTTACTTTACACTGATTGCTACTCCTTCCAGTAGAACAACAAAACAAATTAGACTACTTCAAACTTTTAGCAGAAGCTGCTACAGAGCTACACAGAGTTTTGAAACAAATGAAAATGCTCCTAATAGATGAGTTGAGCATGGTCTACAACCTAATGTTGGCTTTAATTCACCTCAGATTGCAAGAGATCCTTAAAACAGATTACGAAGAACTCTTCAGAGGAAAACACGTTATTGTTTTCAGAGATTTTCTTCAATTAACACTAGTGAAAGGTGAACCTATTTTTGAAACCTTAGGACAAACTGTGCCATAAGATACTTGGCAGCATAGGAAATGTAAATCTCTGGCAACATTTCCAATACAGAGAACTGACTGAAAACATGCGCCAGTCTGCAGACCTCAAATTTGCCAACATTTTGAAAAGCATTCCCATTGGTGTACGATACAATAGAGATGGTACCAAAAACAACTGCAAGCATAGTAGTTTCACACACGGGCAAGTATCACTTGGCAAGAAAACCTTCACAACAGTGGGCATAGTCTACCACATGGACGCCACAACCAGTGCAGGTCACTATACTGCATACATTAAAAAGAAATGTGGATGGTTTGAATGCAATGAGACTTCCATTACTCTGAAGCAGAGATTACCAGCAAATCTTGCAAATGCCTACTTAATATTCTTAAAACCAAAATGTACTCACTGATCTACAAAAGTAGAATAACCTACTGCACAATTCCTATCATCACATATGTAATTGCAAAAGGAAAAAAACCTTCTACCCTGTGAAACTGGAACAACTTAGCATACAGCAACTGCCCATGAAGACATCAGTTGCGCTGCTATACAGTTTTTTCCCCAATAACCCAATGATTATAGTCACAGAAACAACTGTAGAAAGGAAACATTAATATTGTTTCCCATATAGTACTTAAAAAGAAAATTACTGAGTATGAGGGTCTACAAACTGTCCTTAATAACCTCTGAAACCACCAACTGGTAGAATAAGGCAACAGATTTCTAACAATGCCCACACCAATGCAAGAAATATGCAACTACATGTAACTAGACCCTTAGTGCTCAAAGGCACTTCACAATAGTGAGCAATGTAAATCCAACAAGAATGAACGTGCTTGAAGACCTACCCTCCAAAACCTCGAAACTGTAAAGAGTTAGAACATGCCAGCTGGTATCTAACTACAATCATAATACTACAATATTACTTCCCATTACTACACAATTTGAAATCCACCAGCAAAAATGAAAGTTCTTTTGAGGAAACCCATCAACACTTATTAAGTATAAACAACCAGCATACACCAACTGGTATCTTCCTGCACCTCCAGTACAATATTACTTCCATCGGTCAAACTGCCAAAATAAACACTCAGCAATCACAGTCTACAAACATACCCTCGACAAATTTCAAACTACCGACCGTTAGAATATGCCAACAGGTATCTAACTGCCCCCACAATCCTGCAATATTACTGTGCAATACCACAGTACTTAGAAAACATCAACAGCAAGCAAATGCATACACATATACTGCTAAAAAGGAAACAGATAAACAGTTAGAATACGCCAACTGGTATCTAACTGCAACCATAGTACCACCACTTCCAGAAAGAAAATCATACACCATTTCAATTCCCCACTCCTACAACACTGGTTATAACGAGAATACCACATAGATATGCACCTTAAAAATTGCTGTAAGCAGTGCACACATCACTGAAACAGAGTGTGCTACATAACAACAAGTGAACGTAGAGCATTTATTTTTTTATCCTGCATGGATTTTATTTTCCCACAGACCCAATGATTATGCGAACAAACACAGGAACTGAGCACATTGCACAGTGCACTTGTTAAAAGCATGGTACTTGTGAAGTACTAATTATTGGGGTCCACAAAGTGCACAAATGTCTGCAATTCAATGCAATAAGACATTACGAAGTACCTACCCTAACATGTTATGATTTCTTTTATCACAATGAAACAACGATTTCTCCTGAATTTCCCCATAGCACAATACTCAAATCTACTATTGCCGCTTGAACAGTATTCTGCTGTGCATACAAGAAAGGTACACTGGGCCTCAACAATACATACAGCGAGTATACAATTATTGGTGTCATACTTCTTTGTAATCTGCAAATTGCATTCTATACGCATATTTATGCAATCCATATGCCAGTGTCAAAATGTTGAGTGCATGGCTGTATTATGCTTCAGTGGTTGTGGCCAGGGCCTAGCCTCCTGGGTGTATGGTCTACAGCCTAGGGCCTCTGGCCATGCACCCAAGACTCTAGGCCCTCACCACAACCACCACAGCATATTACAGCCATGCATGCATACATCTGCCTACTGACCTCAACCCACACACATAACACAGCCACCTGAAGCCCTATCCACTTCAGTTGACATACTGTTACAGTACTTCCAGCCAATGGACAAACTCTTGGGTGCATGGCCTCCGCACCCAAGACTCTACTGACTGCCCACAACCAATGCAACATAATACAGTGAAGTACCCAAGAATCTGCCCAGTGGCCACAACCCAGACACATAAGGCATCCATCTAAACCCCTGTCCACTTCACTTCACATACTCTTACACTGCACAGACTATGATACACCCCACAATTGCAGGGATTGCCTGGGACACTTTGGCTAAACTTTCTGAGCCTCTCTAACTCTTTTCCGAACTCTTTTGCAAGACTCTGAATCCCTACCAACTGTGTGATCTTGGGCACGTTTTCGCTCTGTCTGCTCTAAGAGTGGGCCCTGCTTAGTGACTTTTGCTCACCTGTGACTTTGTGCTTCTTTGAGCTTACCAAAAGTGTTCTTGACCTTAGAGTGGTGTGTTTATCCTAATTCTGCTCTTTTTCCCTCCCTTCTTTAACCTACTAGAGTGTCATCTAACGTTAAGCGCTCACCTCTGTTTTAATTATGTGGTGTTAACCTAGAGTTGTCTAGATAGGAATAAGGATTGGGACTGCTTTCCATATAACTGTGTTTGGAGTGTTTTATTATATTTTGCTAGAGTGTTTTCAATTTGTGTGTTCTTAAAAATAAATAACTATATACTTTTGAAACCAAGCTCTGGTCAGTGTTTGCTTGTGCTATTGTGCCTGAGTACATATTGTGTATACTTTGCATACTGCCTAACTCTTCTTGAGGGAAGTCTGACTGCTCAGCCACAGCTACCAGGTAAATCTGGGTGGTACAGACTGCTACCAAGTGGGTTTACTGCTATACCTGTAGTCTTAAATCTTTTGCAGTGTTCCCCAAGGGAACTGCACAGGTTTCTGCCTAACACTGGTGTACAGCGGTGGGATTTGTATTGAGTATACATTTTTTTGTGCTCTAGATACCTTAGTGCAACTAACCACAAAGCTTAGCACTGTAAAAGTAATCCTCTAACATGTCAGTTATAGAAAGCTATGGTCAAGGGTCCCTTGCAGCCAAAACTGCTGATTGTTTAAGAGTGCTCTGTAAACATAAGGATCTCCTGACTAAGGGCAAGAAAATGGAGCTGATTGAAAGATTGTTAGCTAACCAAAGTCTGGGTGATGGTTCAGAGGAACCTACCACTCCAGCAACTGTAGATGACAGTATTGAAATTAACATGGAGCAAAATGTTGATGATTCTGAGGAAGAGTCAGAAGAGGAGGGTGAGGCTGTTGTGACTGTCCCCCCTAGGCCTCTGCCTGCTCTACCTGCTGTACCTACTGGACCTTTACCAGGTCCCACATTTAGTCCTCAGTACTTTGAACTGGAGAAAATGAAACTAGAATTGGAGTATAAGAAACTTAATGCTCAAACTGACAAAGAACTAAGGCTAAGGGAAATGGAGCTCAAGTATGACTTAGAAATGAAGAAATTATCTGTTGAAAATGCTTCTCTCTCTGGCTCATCTAGAAGTTCCAGTCCTAAAAGACCCCGGATGCCTAAAGAATTGGTTGGTATGTATGAGCCTAAGTTGGATGTGTTGGATTGGTTGTCTCTGTTTGAATATAATCATGGGCTCCAGAACATCACAGGAAATGACTTACTCACCTGGTTGTTCTCTAGGCTTCCCCCTGTTGCAACTGATGTGGTAATGGAGATGGGGGAGGAGGATAAGAAGGACTATGAATGTGTGAAGCTAGCTTTGATAGCTAGATTTGGGAAGACCCCTTCCCAGTATCTTAAGAGGTTTAGGAGCCTCAAAAAGCATGATGGTACCCCTTGGGCTACCTGGGTGAGTGAAGGGTTGAAAGACTTAGAGGGATGGATTAAGGGTTACAAGGTGAACACTTATGAAGGTATGAAGAATTTGTTTATGTTGGAGAATATTTATGATGCCTGCTCTCCTGAGCTCAGACAACACTTGGCTGATTCCAAGGAATTAGATTCCCGGAGGCTAGCTAAGGCTGCTGACTTGTGGGTTGCCAACAGGGCCACTCACAAGGACTCTGGGGTAACTCAGAAGAGGGATGGGGAGAAACAGCCTAAAAAGGACTCCAAAGAGAATTCTAATACTACAAATTCCAAAGAGGGCCCCAAACAAAACTATAAGGGTAAGCCACCAGGGAAACCGAATCAGGCTAGTGTACCTTCTGGTCCCAGACCAGAAGGAGGTCAGAACAAGCCTCCATTCCAGCGAGCCTTTGGCTCATGCTTTGTTTGTAAGGCTACTGACCATGTGAAAGGAGATCCCAGATGTAAGGGTAAACCTTCAGGGGTCCAGCTTGCCTCCTTAGCCTTCGCTCCAGAAGATGAAGTACAGATGGCTAGTGCCCACTTTGAACTCTTTGCTGAAGAACCCTTGGGTCTTCAAGCAACTGTAAACTTAGAGCCTAGGGGTCTGGTTAGTCCCCAGAATAGGGGTGTGTATAACTCCCTACCTGTTAACTCTAAGGTGTATAATGTGGACAGTGTTCTTGTCAATGGCCAGGATACTCCTGCCAGGAGAGACACTGGGGCCAGCAGAACCGTAGTGGATGAAAGCTTCTTTCGACCTGATGATGTGGCTAAAGCACCCAAAGGTCCCACTAAGATGTCTGGAGGCCCTGTCCAACTGGTTCCTATTCTACCAGCCCTCATTCAGTGTAACAACATGACAGTGAGGATCCCTGTCAGTGTTCAGACTGAGGTACCTGGGAAGGTCCTGTTGGGGAATGACCTAAGAACTCTAGGAGTAGTGTCACATACCCCCAGGCCCCCCAGTATGGAGAAGCAGAACTTAACCAAATTGGCTAGAAAGGCTACCTTGAAGGACCCTTCTAAGCCTGTGGGACCCTCTACTGAGAACCCCACTACAAGCCCTGGTTTTAGTAAGTTGACCTCTAACCCAGGCACATTTCAGGATAGTATGCTAGGAACATGGGAGCCCCAACCAAGCTCCACCCTTGTTCCCCTAGTTTCAGAGTCTCTGACTCCCCCTGCTTCTGAGGAAGAGGTGGATAGACCACCTAGGCCCCTATCTGAACCTGAGAGAACTGGTAATTCTCAGTGCTGGTGGAAAACCAGAAAAGAAAAGTCTAAGGCCAGAAACCTTCAGACTGTTGGATCTTCTACTGAAGACCCCAACTCAACTCCTAAAATAGGTAAGGGTAGATCTAAGAGGAAGGGGAAGCAGGTACATTGCCTAACCCCAACCCCTCCAACCAAGAGGCCTAAGACCCAACCTGCTCCCACAAGAGAGGTGGTGAGGAACCTTGGAGGCCCCTCTAGACCTTTATAAGGACCCCTTGAAAAAGCCTAACATAGGTTCAGAAGTTGTACCAACTCCTGAGGGACTGGTCAACCAGATCCCCTATAATACCAAAAAGACTAATGTTCCTCAAAGGGTTTGTAGGTCCTTTAGCTTGCAAAAGAAAACCTTTGAGTTCTCCCTTAAACATAGGTCAGGGTGTCACCATCAAAATGCTGATGGACTCTCTAGGATGTATATCATCGACTAGAGGTATGAGGTTCATCCAGGAGTGGATTAAATCCTCCTGTCCCTTAGTCTGGGGGGGGCGAGTGTTAGGGAGAATTCTCTGTTTAGGCTGAATTTCCCTACCTAGTGAGTCCCCCAGCAGCTTTGCTGGATTTCTGGGGTTTATTTTTTTCTCCTGCCAAGAGTTAGACTCTTTTACCCTCATTCTTGGGCATGTTGAAGTGTGTTTTCTTGGTTAAACCTTGTGTTGAATGGGCTATGGGGTCTTTTACTCCATAGGGCCTCATGTATTTTTTGGATGTGGGTTACACAGCACCCTCTGTGCCGTACCCCAGGGGTGTCCTAGGGACTCCCCAACATAGACTCCATACCCTGGGACTGACTACTGTCTCCCAGGGCATGTAAAGTCACCAAAGACTTTACTAGTCTTAAATCCTGAACAGAACCAGTACAAACCATCATATTGTGGACGTACTGGCTGGGGCAATTCGATTGCCCCAGGGTCTGTTAGTCGAGGGGGCACGTCTCCGTCCCCCCTGATCGAGTTTTGGCTGGTGGCAGTGGAAACTACTTTTTATATTCGACCGCAAATATTTTCCTATGGGATTTCCCATTGTTTTAGGCTAACACATTTAATTATTTATTTACGGTAGCCTTAAACATACCTCTGGTTTATATATTTATTATTATAACTCCGGTTGGGATTTTTTGCCAAAACTTGATACTAAAATGGCGTTGGCGTTCGCCTCTGTAACTCTGACCCAAAGTTGAGCCATTTGTCCCACTTTTGGCGGGCTCCTCCACAGAAGCCCTCCAAAGTGGTGCCACTCTGTCTGGGGTACTTAGGAGGGGTGGAGGGGGATTTAGGCACCCTGGACTGAGTTACCTAGGTAACTCAAGTCGCACTCCGTCCTGATTGGCCCAAGTGGTGAGCCGGCCGGCTCACCACTTAGCATGGTTGAGTGACAGCTAGGCTGGGTGAATGGGGGTTTGCTGCATAAAAGCAGGGCTTTGGGGACTGGAACTTCAGAAGTCGCCACAGGACCTAAGAACCCAACGAGGGACGAGCTGAGCTGATCTGCTACGACGACACCGCCGGTGGAGCCCTGCTGAACCATCTCACCACTTTTCCCGACGACCGAGGAGAACACTTAACGGAGTGGCTCCTTCCCTTGACTGGTGGGGACAACCAGTTTTCATCTTCTTTCCATTCTTCGAGGTATCCCGTGGCCGCCTTGCCAGTGCCAAGCACCCCGGCAACCGGAACCCCACCACTTTTACCCCAACCGCGAAAGTCGGTACAACCCTTTAACCGGAGGACTCCGTGGCTGGTTTCTTCCCGGGCAGTGCAACGACCTTCTTCTTCTGCTCTTCAGCGAGATCTTCTTCTCCCCTGACCGACGTCGAGCCTTGCTGCCACTGCCTGGAACAACTGCCCCCGCTGGAGGATCCTTTCCGTTAAGGTACCGTGTTCCGCCTGGCTTCCCTTGCCACCGACTGTACGAGGTAGTTTTAGCCCTCGGCTTTCGATCCTGGGATTGCCTGGGACACTTTGGCTAAACTTTCTGAGCCTCTCTAACTCTTTTCCGAACTCTTTTGCAAGACTCTGAATCCCTACCAACTGTGTGATCTTGGGCACGTTTTCGCTCTGTCTGCTCTAAGAGTGGGCCCTGCTTAGTGACTTTTGCTCACCTGTGACTTTGTGCTTCTTTGAGCTTACCAAAAGTGTTCTTGACCTTAGAGTGGTGTGTTTATCCTAATTCTGCTCTTTTTCCCTCCCTTCTTTAACCTACTAGAGTGTCATCTAACGTTAAGCGCTCACCTCTGTTTTAATTATGTGGTGTTAACCTAGAGTTGTCTAGATAGGAATAAGGATTGGGACTGCTTTCCATATAACTGTGTTTGGAGTGTTTTATTATATTTTGCTAGAGTGTTTTCAATTTGTGTGTTCTTAAAAATAAATAACTATATACTTTTGAAACCAAGCTCTGGTCAGTGTTTGCTTGTGCTATTGTGCCTGAGTACATATTGTGTATACTTTGCATACTGCCTAACTCTTCTTGAGGGAAGTCTGACTGCTCAGCCACAGCTACCAGGTAAATCTGGGTGGTACAGACTGCTACCAAGTGGGTTTACTGTTATACCTGTAGTCAGCACGCTGTTGTGTGCCATAAACCAGCCACCCATGCACCCAATAATCTGCCCAGTGGCCACAACCCTCGGGGCACTCCAATAAGCCACCTGCCACACACCCTATCCACTTCTGCACACATACCATTACACTACTTGCAGCCAGTGGGCAGACTGTTGGGTGCATGCTGGTCACAATCACCACAGCATAATACAGTCATGAACCCAACAATCTGTACACTGGCCACAACCCAAGCCAGCTGCCTAAGGCCCTGTTCACTTCTGTACACATAGTATTCCAGTACATAGAACCAGTCAGCACCCACTCGGGTCCAATAAACCAGCCACCTGAGGCCCTGTGCACTTTTCTAGACATACTATTAGAGTACTTCAACAAGTGGGCACACTCTTGGTCTCTTGGGTGGCAATGAACCCAAGACTGTAGTAACTAGCCACAATAAGCTCCCACTGCATAGAGTATCATACACCCAGGGTTCTCAGGGCAGTCTAACAAGCCACTTGACAAACACCCTGTCGACTTCTGTACACATACCGTTACACTACTTGCAACCAGTGGGCAGACTCTTGAGTGCATGCACCCAAGGCTCTAATAGCTGGTCACAATCACCACAGCATAATACAGCCATGAACCCAAAAATCTGTACACTGGCCACAGCCCACACACCTAAGCCAGCTGTCTGAGGCCCTATTCACTTCTGTACACATAGTATTCCAGTACATAGAACCAGTCAGCATACTCTTGGGTCCAATAAGCCAGCCACCTGAGGCCCTGTGCACTTTTCTAGATATACTATTAGAGTACTTCAACCAGTGGGCAGACTCTTGGACTCTTGGGTGCATGGCCTTCACCCAAGACTGTAGTACGTAGCAACAATTACCTCCTACTGCATAGACTCCTATACACTTAAGAATCTCAGGACAGTACAACAAGCCACCTGCACACACTCTCTCCACTTTTCTACATATACTATTACACTACTTGCAGCCAGTGGGCAGACTCTTGGGTGCATGGCTTGCCATGCACCCAAGAGTCTAGTAGCTGGTCACAATCACCACAGCATAATACAGCCATGCATTCAACAATCTGTACACTGGCCACAACCCACACACATAAGCCAACCGCCTGAGACCCTGTCTACTTCTGCACACATATTATTACAGTACATGCAAAAAGTCAGCACACTGTTGTGTGCAGTAAGCCAGCCGCCTGAAGCCTTGTTCACTTCTCTACACATATTATTACAGTACTTCAACCCCTGTCCACTTCTGTACACATACTCTGGGACTTTGGGGGTATGGCCTCCGGCCATGCACCCAAGACTGTAGTAGTTGGCCACAATTACCTCCCACTGCATAGACTATCACACACCCAAGAATCTTGGGGAAGTCCAACAAGGCACCTGCCACACACCCTGTCCACTTCAGTACACATAATATTACACTACTTGCAGCCAATGGACAAATGCACCCAAGACTCCAGTAGCTGGCCACAATGACCACAACATAATACAACCTACACAAACATCCTCATATCTACATTCCACTCCCCTACCCTAATGAAGCTTGCGTGAAGTCACCACATAACCTGCTCGCCTGAGGACCTACCCTCGAACTGCCGCTGTGTCCGCAGACACCGCAAACACAACACAGTCATCTTCCACCTAAAGAAATACATCATATGAACCATCTTTCACTCCCCCACCCTTTGCAGCCCCTCTACCCAACACCAGATGCCCCAAAACATGTTTTCCAGGCGTTTTCGCTGTACCACTATCCTCAAATATCCGTGGAGAAAATATGGCAGGCATTTCAGAAAAATGTGACGCACATCACGCTTCACTCCAGCCAATCAGCGGGTGTGTTGGTTGTCCGCAGACTTGACACATACCGCAGGGCTAATCAGAGTCGGGTCCGCGGAGCGTATAGGTAAGAGGAGCTGCAGAGACGGAGCAAGATTTCACTAATTTTTTGTTTACCTATATTTTGCCTGTTTTAAAAAAACAACTGGACGGATTTTCACCAAATTTACAAAAGCATGCTTTCGGGACCAAGCCGCCGCTCCTGCTGCAAATTTGGTGAAAATCCGCCCAGCGGTTTGAGATGTAGGCATGAGCAAAGTTTTTATCCATTCAGTCTATGGGGAAAAAAACACATTTGGGACCCCTCCTATAACTTTGCCCCACCTTGACGAAACCTTACCAAACTTACCAAAAAAATTCAGAGCAGGCCATATACTTTTTTCAGCAAATTTGGGTCAGGATTCGTTCAGGGGAGCAAAGTTATAAGCCACCCAATAAATGCTCTTCCTATGAGTTGAACAACTAAACCATAACTACACGACTGCCGCTGCAGGCCATGTAATTTCATATTTGATTTAATAGTATGAGGTTGTTACATACTGATTCATACTGGAGTCCTAATTGCTGTATTAATGTTTTAATTAACCAATTAAATGGTTTATTGACCGTGGAAGGACTTAGGGCTGAGTCGGCCATTCCAGAATTATGACCTTAGTCCTGCTACATTGGCACAGACCCATGGGGCAAACACGTTACTGGATAAGGTATTTTTCAGATAAGGAACACAGGCGTTTATGAAGTATGACACCTCGTGCAGCCCTGCCCTGTCTTAGTAACTAGTGTACTTCTTTTTTGGCACGATTCATCCGTCTGCTTTCAGTAAAATATTATTTATGTTGAATTGCCATGGGAGTGAATTTCTCTGCCTCACAACAGCAAGTTGCTTCGTTGATCTATTCTACAAAGGAGTCTTTGACAGGCTGCTTTCGTCCATTTAATTCCAGCAAAAGTTTTTTGCAAAAATCTCCTGGGTAGAAATCCCAAATCCTGCTGTTGCTAAGATTACATTTTCTTAGGTTTATATTACTGGCAAAGACCCGCCGATGGATTATTATTTAGTTTTAGTCTCCCAGTAGCAGCTTCGAGCTTTGCCATGTGTTAAGTTCGGATCAGTAAATGCATGTGCTCCTGGTATGCTGTTAGCAATCGCTGTGTTTGTAGCTGACGCAAGAACAGAAGCCTACATTATAAATAACTAAGATGTCTGAAATCCGCTTTCGAGAACAACTGGCACGCTGTTGCATTCCGCTTTTGGTTTTATTCTGTTCCACATAGGTAATCATATAAGCCTGCACATATTCCTACACTTAAAGCACGTTCTGTAGAACATGAAAGTGAAATATTGTAAAGAATGAAAGAGACTGGTGTTTCCATTTCCAGAATATTCGTAGAATCTATTAAAAAGAACTTGAGAATTGGAGAATCCATTAACTTTGCAAAACGTATTAACCTATATCTATCAAAAGCCTGCATATAGTGTATTGTTCCAAAAATTACACTCACATCGGAACTGTTAATGGAAAAAACAAGTACCTGTTCAATAAACCAGACACAGGCATCTGCTGTTCCATGTTCTTCTCACGTTTGCATATTTGTTTGGGTTTGTGTTGTCATGGAGGGCTAGTAGGACTTGGGACCGCTTATTTGACGCTTTGGCTATTCGTGTAATATCGTGTATTTGAAGGTTCGCCCATTAAACTCCTCCTATCATGATAAACTGACAAAGCCTCTGTGGGGGAAAAGTCATATTTGTCGAATCCTGACCTCACAGAATTCCCAAATAAGTGGTGTCTGATTCCCTTGCATGCCAGCTACTCAAAAGAATATCACCAAAGACATCTACCAAAACAACTAGTCTGCGGTCGGACCCCCAATCCACCACTCTCTTTTATATTAGAAGAGTGATGTTGTTTCCATCCTTCATTTTGTACCTGCACCGATCTGTTCCACTTGATTTGTCTATGTCAGGGGTCTGCAACCTTTGCCTCTCTCGATTTGTGTACTAAAAACAGACCTAGCTAGCATAGTCAACTATGAGTGATCATGGAAGCCACAGTCCAAAACACCTGGAGAAGCACAGGCTACACACGGCTTGTATATGTGTAGACTCAGTGGTTGTTATTAACAGATGTGTTCCTCTTCCCCTCATGCCTTTAGTCATTTCCTATTTCCTGTATTCATTCTCTCTTTTAATCTATAACGGTTGTGCACTGTATTTATTTGCCTACACTTACAAAAACACATTTTCCCAATGATACAATACATTATTCCAATCTGAGTTCTTTGCTAAACAGGCCTACCAAAAACCAGTACTCATAAAAGAGAAAGGTCAAAAGGGAGCAGTGGAGACCACACGTGTATAATCTATTTTGGGTCAAGCACTATCTGTGCGGGTCACAGTAACCTTGATAGGAAAGGCAAGTAACCTTGATAGGAAAGGCAAGTAAAGGCAAACTCTTCTCACCCATGTCTGTTATTCCAGTATCTGAACAGCATTCCTTCCTCTACACCCCGAACTTGCATCACTTTCTACCCTCTCGGCCTCTGACTTTGCCAACTATTTATCTTCAAAAATCTTGCTTTTTCGCTCTTCAATTTCTCCCTCTGTTTCATCATCTCCCTCTATTCTTTCTTCCTCTCACCCCTCGGTAATGACTACTTTTCAAGCTCTCTCTGAGACTGATGTCTCCTTTTCTATTGCTAAGGCTCGCCCTACTGCCACTCCTTTTGCCCCCCCTTCCCCTCCTCCCTATCCCCAGGGTCTATCCTGTCCTTTTACCTTTCCTTCCTCATTGTCATCTCTTACTTCCCCTTCTTCCTTCAATTACACATCTATTGTCCATATACTAAAAAAGCTGTCTCTTGATCCGTGCTTCGCATCTAACTTTCACCCTATCTCTCTTCTTCCTTTCTTATCTAAACTATTGGAAAGTATTGTTTATTCCACTTCTGCTAATACTCACTCCTTCCTTCTTTTCAATTTGGCTTTCGTCTCGACACTCTACTGAGATTTCCCTCCTAGCTGTCTCTGCTTCTCTTCTGTCTGCTTGTTACTCTAAACTTTCCCCTCTTCTTGTTCTCCTTGACATGCAGATACCCATTCTATTCTTCTGTCAACTCTGCATTAACTCAGCTTTCACGATTCTGTTCTCGAATGGTTCCACTGTCCTATTTGTAATTGCTCTTCCTCTGTCTCTTGGGCTGGTCATGCTTCTTTTACTCATCCTCTTTCCTATGGTGTTCCCCAAGTATGTGCCTTATGTCCTCTTCTTTTTTCTCTTTACATGACTCCTCTCATGAACATTATCTCTTCTTTTGTTTTTTCTTATCACCTATGTGCAGGCGACTCAAATCTTTTTCTCCTTGTCATCACTCTCTGGCTTTTTGTACTCATCCCCCACTGCTTGTTTGCCTGCTATTTACACCTGGATGTCAAACCACTATTAACACCTCAATTTCTCTAAGACTGAGATTCTTGTCTCGCCTGCTTCCACTATTCCCATACCCCTTCCTCCCTTAATGTTATCCTTTTCCCTCACTATTATTCCCATCTCTTCTTCCGCTTTTAATCTAGGCATCATTTTCGATTCTTCATTTTTCTACACACATTTTGACAATCGCTCGTTCCTGACGTGTTCATCTTTTTAATATTCGTAAGTCCAGTCCATTTCTTACCTTCAAGGCTTCACAACTCTTTAGTTCTTCTTTAGTCTTTTCCTGCTATTTTTTTGCTTGTCCCTCCTTCTTGCTCTGCCTGCTTATCAACTTTCCCCTCTTCCTTTCGCCTGCCACTTTTCGGCTTGCACTGTATGTACCACTCATGATTTCATCTGTACTGCTTTATTCTATCTGCATTGGCTACCCTTTGAATATCGTCTGCATTTTCATTTCCTTGGTCTTGTATTCAAAATTCTGTATGGTTTAGCTCCTCCCTATATATCCTCTCTGGTTTCTTTTTACTCTCCACCTCAGGCACTCTGCTTCCAGTCCCTTTTTCTTTTGTCGACTCTTCGCCCCCGTTGTGTTTCTTCTCGTTTTCGCTCCTTCTTAAATTCAGCTCCCAAGCATTGGAATCTTCTCCCACTGTCTTTACGCTCAATATCCTCTTTTCCTCTTTTCAAATCTCGTTTGAACTCTACCTTCTATCCAATAAACGTGTACTGCTTTTGATGTGAATTTATTGTACTGTTATGACAACTCTGTAAAGCGCTTACGCATCAAGTGATACTAAAGCTCAATAGACAAAATACAAAACAAAATACAAATAATAATTGGGACGCCTAGTGCTCTAGTGGGGGACAGGAGGGCTTTTTGCATACCATTTGAAGTAACACATTCCCACATTATCCGTGGGAGAAAGAACATATTGGGGATCATTCCGAGTATGGAGGTTGCCATGCCGCTTTTAGCGGCATGGCTACCCCCATACCGAGTACCGTGTCCGGGTTCCCTGAATGGGGAAATACCAGGCCATTCCAACCTGGGAGGGCCCGGTATTTCCCCGTTCAGGGAACCCAGACCCTGTGCATCCCCATTCCCATTTGAGCCCCCATAGGGCTCAATGGGAATGGGGAGCATGCTAACAACGGGTCTGTTAATGACGGGCCCATTGTTAGCATGCTGGACCATTTGTGGGACCGGCTAAGGACGCCTGGTTCTACCAGGCGTCCTTAGTGGGTCCCGCGAGCGGACCTCGTAATGAGGCCGTAGGGGGTTAACGGAGCCGGCAGCTCTACCGGCCCTGTTAACCTCCTACCGCCAGGGTTGTAATGACCTCCATTGTGTTTGGAATCTATTTGATCTCAAATAGATCGACATTGTCAAAGTTGTGCATTGCCTTGCATGCTTCTATTATAATTCCTTCTAAATCTAGACCATACCTCTTCCACTGGCCCTCTTCATTGCCTTTTTGAATGATGTACACACAGTCTGGCCACAGCCGCTTGTAATTGATCACCACAATGTGGTATGACAAATTCAAGCGCATTTTAGTGAACAAAGCAAGAAAACAAAGCTGATGCTATCATTTTATGTGGGGTTACCACATTTTATGTGGCACTGCTATTACAAAAGATTATTGTGGTTTTATTTTGGGATGATCAACATTGGACATATTTCTACATGTATCTAGAATATTGTATGATAGTAACAATAAAAGTGAAATAGAGGCAGTTGTATTTGACTAGAATTATTCAGTAGTAGTAGTACAAAGAATATGGAATTAGAATAAGTTTCAATGACCAACATGGAGCTGGGTCTGTGGCTCAGTGAACTAATGCACCCAATACAGTGGCCTGTGTTTGACCTCATGGTCACATGTTCCCCTTGCAATTTCAAACACTAACCAGTTAAAACAAAGGGTTTTAAGCACCCTGTAGAAGGGCAGATACTCCTCAATGACTCAACGGTAGTGGAAGCATGTTCCATAATGTGGGTGACAATACTGAGAAGGAGCGTCCTCCCAGGCGGGCACTCTGATACCTCAGTATTTTGAGGAGTGCCTGAGAAGAAGAACGCAAATGGCTAGTTCGAAAATAACGCTCCATCTTATTTTTCAAATAGCCTGCACCTACATTGCGAAGAGCCTGGAAAGTGACACAGAGGGCCTCATTACGACCCTGGCGGTAAGGGGTTTACGCCAGCGTTAGCTGCGCCGACCCCTTACCGCCAACTACGAGTTCCCAAAGCGCCATGGTCACTTTTCTGCCCGCTTTTTGCGGGCGTAAAAATCCATGGCGCTATGGGACCTTGGTGTTAATTACGCCACCGTAATGTACGGTGGCGTAATTAACGCCTTCCCCACTCCCATTGAGCCCTATGGGGCCGAAATGGGAATGGGGAAGGGTAAATGGGTCAATGGGGACTTACCGCCCCGCCAACCTCGGAATGGGGCGGTAAGTCCGCCATCCGCCATGGCGTAAACGGACTTTACGCCATGGCCGAAAAGTCCGTCGATGGCGGAATAAATCCGCCAGGGTCGTAATGAGGGCCAGAGACTCTTAACCTCAATCCATACCATCAATGGAGCTGATCTAGCAGAGCTGCAGAGGAGGCAGACTTAATGCTAATATGGCTGCCGAGTTTTGGAGTACCTGAAGCCTTTGTATCTGGTACTTAGGTTGCCCCAGAGAAATCCTGTTGCAGGCGTCCAGAGATCCCATTATGGTTGCCGAGACCATCATAGTTTGAATATCCGATGGTAGAAAAGTCAGTCTTCCTCAAAATGTTGAGTTTGTCAAAGCCTGCATTACAGATAGCCGAAATCTATGCTTCACTCAAACCACTAGCCAGAAGCCTCACCCTAAGTGAGTCGTGCCAATATTGGGAATTCCAGAGATGCTACCTAAGTGGGGACCGAGCACCAGGAACTTTGTTTTATCTCCATTTAGCTTTAAAGAATTGGCAGACATCCACTTACCTATACTGGCCAAGCAGTTTCCGAGTTTGGTAAAAGGCTCAGTTACCAGGGAATCCAGCTGAAACACTAATTGAGCTTCATCGGCATAGGTGTAAAATAGGACTCCAGACTCCGAGATAAGGTCTGCCAATAGACGCAAATCCAAGTTAAACAGAAGGAGGGACAGTGTTGATCCTTGTGGGAACACGCAGATCAATCTGGAGGGTGGGGACTGGCAAGCCTAGAAGGAGACAGTCTGTCTCTGTTCCGCAAGAAATGACTCAAACCACACCAGTAAGGCCCCGTAATTACCACTTGCTCTAGACGGGCCAACAAAATGCCATGATGCGCAGTATCAAATGCTGCATAGAGGTCCAAGAGGATTAACACTCCAACCTCTCTGCAGTCCAGGAGAAGTGTTAAATTATCCAGGAGTCATATCATGATGGATTCTGTGCCCATTAATGGTCTAAGGCCAGATTGAAATGGATTTTTGCAGTTATTGACTTCCAGAAATTGTGGAAACAGCGATCTAATCATTGATATTTAATAATATTATTGAATAGTGTGATTAGGTACTTTAGGGGAGCCTCTCATTGTGCCCAACAGCTTTGAAGTGTGGAGATAATGAGTTTCCATAGCTATAACGACATTGAAATGAGAAAGTTTGGAATATTGGGTTACATTGCATGTTTGCAATTTCCCCAATGTACATGAATGCATAAGATTTCATTTTAAACACATAATGGACATACTCCCCTCCCTTGCTGAATTCCTGACTGAAATTGCACTGGTTACCTGGCCACCCTTTCTGATCTCTGGCCCAGGCCCCGCCAATTGCCCACCTGCACTGCCTCCCTGGCAACTCCTGCACTTGGGGACTGTTTTCTCTGTATCCCTTCTGTCCCCCTACCAGCACTTATGTCTGCACTTCCTTGCACTTGCCACTAGCTGGCTGTTTTATTTGTCTTATTTATCTTATTTATTCCACTTTCCCATGTACTGCCCTTTCCCCTCTCCCTTCCCCCTGCGCACTTTTCCTTTCCTCCCTCTATCCCCCCTTCCCATGCATTTGCACAATTTGAATGACACCTGGCCTAGTAGGATCGCTGTCTGTCCTCCCTTTGTTCCCCCCTTGCCTCGTCGCTCCTTGAAACACTTGTGTATATGCGCGTTACAAATGCCATATCATATCATATCATATATCATATCATATCATATTTAGGTCCACTATTTAATTACTATCTCATCCTCTCACTTATATGCTTGTCAGCCTCCATTTCTGATTCCATGTCTCTCCCAGCTACTACATCTTCGAAACCGAAGATGGGCTCCACTTTGGACTGTTTCCCTTGGGACCTGCATGCCCACCGGGTGTATGATTTTTTTGAGAAAAAACATGAACATGGTTAGCACTTCGGTATTCCACCCTAGCTGGCTAGTAGCAATATTTTATAAGTGCACACCTAGCTTGAGAGCAGCAGAGCTCTGTCCACAATGTGGGTTTGCTGGCATTTGGGCTGGCTTCTTCTAACAGTAGCACAGTACTGTGTGGTCAGTGTATCTGTATGTGCATCCTTGGAATTAGTCCTTGTTCAGGTGTTGTTGAAAGAAGCATGTTTTGAGAGATTTGCAAAATTGGAGACTTGTGAGGGTATTCTGAGCTGATGCCAGGATCGAGTGGATGCAGGTCAAGAGAAGGATTGTTTGCAGGACCTCTCTTTTTGCGGACAAGTCCTGATTCAAGCCGGTTGGTCAATTTGCTGCGCAAGGAGAGTGTGCCACTAGATATGTGGAGCTTAGCTGTCAGGTACGCTGGTGTGCTACTCATGACTGCTTTGTCGATGACGTGGAGTGGAAGCCAAAGCAGTTCGCTTAGGATGGGGTAATTTGGCCACATTTTCATGCTCCTGTAATAAGGTGTGCTGCAGGGTGGTGGACTGCTTTTAGGGTAGCCAAGTTAGAAGCTCAGAGCCCTGTCAGGAGAGCATTCCCCCCATCAAGGTGCGAGAACACAAGGGCCTGCACTACGGTCCGGAAGTCCTGTGGCAGGATGAAGGGTTTGATGGGTAGAGATTCTGAGCCAGGCTATTTGGGCCCTCTTGGCTACGGGTTTCTGGAAGGACAGGTTGTGATCAATGATGAAGCCTAAGGATTTTGCTGAGTCTGAGAGTTGTGGATCAAATTCTTCTGGGTGCACATCACTGAACCATTGTTGGACAAGTTGTTTTTTAGCAGGCAGACCGATGAGAACAAATTCAGTCTTGGATGGGTTTAGTTTGAGGTAGGCAGTTGGCATCCATGACTGGATAATGTCTAGGTAATGACAAATGATGTCCTGTGTGCTATTTACTCTCATGTACAACTGCGTATCGTCTGCGTATTGGTGGATGGCTATATTGGGATCTTTGAGGAGAGTGCCCAGAGGCTCCATGTAAAGGTTAAAAAGGATTGGTGTGAGGATGGAGTCTTGGAGGACTCAGCAAGAGATGGTTAAAATGCAACAAGTTCATCTGGGCAGCCTGGTGTCTGCCTGAGAGATAGGAGGTAAACCAATTCAGGACAGTGCCAGAGAATCCCATGGGGGGAGAGAAGGATGCAGTGGTCGATGGTGTTGAATGCAGCCGAGAGGTCAAGGAGGACAAGGAGGCTTGAGATGCCCTTATCCAAGATTTGGAGAGCATCATCCACCACGTGGATGGTGGCTGTCTTGATGCTACACTTTGGGTGGAACCCTGACTGACAGTCATTTAGGAGGTGGATTAGTTTGATTCGGGTGAGTAGTTGTGTAGGAACAACTTTTTGCAAAATGTTGCCAATAAACAGGGCATTTTGGGCCGGTAGTTGGCCAGGACATCTGGACATAGGGTTGTTTTTTTCAAAAGAGGTCATATGAGACCAGTCTTGAGGGTGTCCGGGAATGATCTTTCTGCAAGGGAGGCATTGATGATGCTGAGGAGTGCATTGAGCACTGGGCACGTCATTTGTTTAATGATAGATGCCAGAATTATATCAGAGTAAGAAGTAGGTTTGAGGGAGGCAATCATTTTAGGAAATACGGGGGAAAGAGAAGAAATAATTTGGTCCAGAGGGGCAGTGTTCATACCGGGGTGCATGGGATGGTAATGCTGTGAGAGGTTGTTTCGATAGTCTCTTGGATTTTGTCTATTTTTTCAATAAAGAAAATGCTGATTCCACCGGTTTCTTGAGTTGCTGGTAACTCCAGGTCGGGTGATGGTTTGGTACAATGCTTTACTACTTCAAAGACGGCTCTGCTCCTGTTAGAGGCTGTCGCAATGGTGGAGGAGTAGTAAGCAGTTTTGGTCTCGGTAATCATAATCCTACGGTTTGTGGGCAGAGATTTGAGGTTTGTGAGGACTCCCGAGCTATGGTTTTTGGGCCACTGGTTTCATAGCAGAGTTTCTGAATAATTTCAGGAGGCCCGAGACATTTCCTGTTGTGGGGAGGTCTTCAATATTACCTGTGGGGGTGGGCTGGGTTGCCTGGTATTGGCACTGTATCCTGACAGTTAGGCCATCAGGTCCATGACCAGCAGATCTAGCTCTCCACCACAGGTTACAATGCTTAGTTGATACAATACAATTCAAATATTTCATGAATGCAACAGGAATAATAATATTAATGTACATTGAAAATATTCATAATCAGGATTAATAAGACATTGTAGAAATGTATTGAAAAATACAGTAGAGACACACAAAGGTTAATACTAATCAGAAATACTAATAATCAAGATTAATTAAAAAGTAGTGATTGATTAAACATCCAAGAGTATCACAAAACACATTTAATCTTGATCAGAATTATTAAGATTCATGGAAATTAAAGTACAAAAGTAGCAGATCATAAAATTGATATTAATCAGAAATATGAATAATCAAGTTCAATAAAACACATTGGGCCTCATTACACGGATGGCGGTAAGGGATTACCGGCACCGGTAAGGGCACCGGTGCCAGTAATCCCTTACCGCCCTGCTACGAGGTCCCTCAGCGGGTCCCGTCCTTAACGTGTGGTCAGACCACACGTTAAGGACGGGACCCGCTGAGGGACTTCAAAGAAAATAATGGGACCGCTAATTGCGGTACCGTTATTTGCTCCTTCCCCATTCCCATTGAGCCCTATGGGGGCTCAAATGAAATGGGGAAGGGCCATGGTGAATGGGGAATTACCGCCCCCGCCAACCTTGGAATGGGGTGGTAATTCTGCCATTCACCATGCCGGACTCCGCCGGCAACCATGGCGCTACTTGCGCCATGGTTACCGCCATCCGTGTAATGAGGCTCATTGTAATACTACATGTACAAGCCAATAGTAACGCAAATAAAATGAACATTGATCTAAGTGTATAATAGGCAAGCATAAAAATGTTTTTAAAAATTGGAATGAATAAAAAAGGAAGTATTTTTATTCTAGAATAAAGTAAAATAGGAATAATGGAATGTATTTAAAAATAAAACAGCACATAATAATGGCTAATTCATAATAAAATAATCCAATCAAGTTAAAACAATGTTTTACACTGGTAAACAAAAAAAAAAAAAGAATAATACATGTTATGAATGCAAAAAAGTCCAGGCAGTGCTTAACCCTCCAACACGCTGAAGAAAAATTGGCTTAACAAGGAAAATGGCTTTCAGATCCAGCAGCTACAGTCACTGTAACGTTTGCCCTTTTCCCCATGCCAACATGGGCTCTGTCCCCAGCATCACTTTGCCTCTTGCTCTCTGACACACTGTGCGCCCACAAACAAATCATACATTGCAAAGATACCACAACATTAAATACATTTTATTTACCAAAGCCTCTTCGATGGCTAATTCCATCCCTGCCAAAAAGTAAAAACAATACTTAAAAAAGTTTACCAATGATTGCATAATTAGTTATAATAAAATGTGATGGTGTCACAGTAGAAAGGATACATCTATATTCTCCCAGCCTCAAGGACATAGCCTATTCCGCTCACTGGGCAGGCATTAGAGGAAAGCAGGAAGTGGAAGTGGTACATCGTCTAACCTGCTTGCTTCCCCAGTGCATGACATGCTCATTTCTATCCTCCTTTTGATCTGAAAGTAATTGCTTTGCAAGACAACATTTTAGTGAACAGTATTTGTCTGCAACATTTCTTTACACTCTCTTCCTTGGTTCAGCGATCAATACGTTAGCAGAATGTGTCCTGTTTGCAGAGGGGAATACGTGCAGTACCCCTAAAGCACCATTAATCAATGCTAACAATTTCATGTGCATATTTAAATGCACACATAACCCAATGTGTGGGCATTTGTTGGTGTCTGACAATAACATTACATCTTTGTTTAGTTTGCCAAGTTTAGAATCCCCCGCGCGTATCCCGTCCGCACCCCAGCATAATCACGTGAAAGCTAGCATGTACCCCTTCACAACCCAGCCCAATCGCATGGAAACTCCTGTGCGTAACCTGTCTGCACTCCAGCGTAATTGCGTGGAAAACTCAGCGCATACCCTGGTCACACCCCAGCCCAATTGCTTGGAAACTCCTGCGCGTACCCTGTCTGCACCCCAGCGTAATCGCATGAAAACTAAGCACGTACCCCGGTTGCACCCCAGCCCAATCGTGTGGAAATTCCAGCACGTACCCCGTACGCACCCCAGCATAATCGCGTAGAAACTCCTGCACGTAACCCAGACGCACCCCAGCGTAATTGCGTTGAAAAAGCTACGCATAACCCGGATGCACCCCAGCCCAATTGCCTGGAAACTCCTGCACGTACCCCATACGCACCCAAGCGTAATTGTGTGGAAACTCCTGTGCGTAACCCTAATGCACCCCAGCCCAAACGCGTGGAAACTCCTGTGCGTACCCCGGATGCACCCCAGCCCAATCGCATGGAAACTCCTGCTCATAAGCCGGATTCACCCCAGCCCAATTGCGTGGAACCTCCCACGCATACCCTGGACGCACCCCAGCCCAATTGCAAGGAAACTCACGCTTGTACCCTGGACACACCCCAGCCAAATTACGTGGAAAATCCTGTGCATACTCTGCGATAAACGCACAAATCCACTGGAAGCAGACCCATCCTGCTGGGACAGCCACACCTCAGCCCACATCACCCGGGACCACACCCTGCAGACAGCCCACACCACAAGGGACCCCCCCCACCACCTGTGATGCCATCCCACTGGCATCCCACACCACATGGGACCCCCCATCACCTGTGACCACACCCCACAGGCAGCCCACACCCAAGGGATGCACCCAGCCCCCATCACCCATGACCACACCCCACAGGCAGCCCACACCACAAGGGACACCCCCACCACCAGTGACACCACCCCACAGGCATCTCACACCACATGGGATCCCCCATCAACTGTGACCAAACCCTGCAGGCAACCCACACCACAAGGGACGCCCCCATCACCCGTGACCAAACCCTGCAGGCATCCCACACCACATGGGACATCCCCATTACCCGTGACCACACCTAGGAGGCAGCCCACACCACGAGGGATGCCCCCAGGCCCCATCAGCCATCACAGCAACCTGCATGCAGGCCCCATGTCATGGGACACTCCCACCCTATCACCTGTCATGGCAACCTGCAGGCAGGCCTGTGTCGTGCGACACCCCTACCCCATCTCCTGTCAAGGCAACCTGCAGGCATACCCCATGTCATGGGACACTCCACC
Organism: Ambystoma mexicanum; assembly: GCF_040938575.1. NCBI lineage: Eukaryota > Metazoa > Chordata > Amphibia > Caudata > Ambystomatidae > Ambystoma > Ambystoma mexicanum. Next base: position 1,102,104,301 of record NC_090933.1, read on the forward strand.
ACCTGTGATGCCCCACTACATGTGACCCCCATCACCTGTGACCACACCCCGCAGGCAGCCCACACCCCAAGGGATGCACCCAGCCCCCATCACCCATGACCACACCCCACAGTCAGCCCACACCACAAGGGACACCCCCACCACCTGTGACGCCACGCCACAGGCATCTCACGCCACATGGGACCCCCATCACCTGTGACCACATCCTGCAGGCAACCCACACCACAAGGGACATCCCCACCACATGTGACACCAACCCACAGGCATCCCACACCACATGGGACATCCCCATCACCCATGACCACACCCCAAAGGCAGCCCACACCACAACAGATGCGCCCAGCCCCCAACACCTGTCACGGCAACCTGCAGGCAGGCCCTGTGTCATGGGACACCCCACCACCTGTGATGCCCCCCACAGGCATCCCACACCTCATGGGACCCCCACCTCACCCGTGACCACACCCCGCAGGCAATCCACACCCCAAGGGAGGCACCCAGCTCCCATCACCTGTGACCACACCCCGCAGGCAGCCCACACCACAAGGGACACCCCCACCACCTGTGGTGCCATCCCACAGGCATCCCACACTACATGGGACCCCCCATAACCCGTGATCAGACCCCGCATGCTGCCCACACCACAAGGGATAACCCCACCACCTGTGACACCACCTCACAGGCATCCCACACCACATGGGACATCCCCATCACCTGTGACCACACCCCGCAGGCAGCCCGCACCACAAGGGACGCCCCCAGCCTCCATCACCCATCACGGCAACCTGCATGCAGGCCCTGTGTCATGGGTCACCCCCACCCCCATCACCTGTCACAGCAACCTGCAGGCAGCCCCTGTGTCATGGGACACCCCACCCCCACCCCATCACCTGTCACAGCAACCTGCAGGCAGGCCCACTGTCATGGGACACTCCCATCCCCATCACCCATCATGGCAACCTGCAGGCAGACCCTGTATACTGGACAGCACCTGCATGTTGGATGCTGACATAGTGACACACATACACTCAATCAATGGCGTGTTTGGGAACTTGCATACCATGTATTGACACCACCCTCAACCTCCTGTCCACAAAACATACAGCAGACAACAAAAAAGCCATACACCTGGCCCACACGCATCAGTGTCCCAGCTGATCACACGCAATTGCTGATTGCAACCACATCCCAACATAGACATTACAAAAGTGTATGCCAAAGAGCGGCCCTGCATGCCATGTGACAAAGTAATGTAAAATATCCACATGCACAAATACACACACCGTGGCTGAATTCAAAGCACCCTAGATTTGTCACATTAAGAGACATTTGCCTGGCGTATCATGACATAAGCCTCAATGAGCACCTATCACATGAACCTATCACCCCATAAACACACGAGTAACCCTCCCATGTGTGAAGGATATGACATTACATCCATTCAAATCACATGCCATTCTCAATGCACAATGTACACAAGTGTGCAAAGGGCCAAATAGTCCCGGGAGGGGGAACTGAGTGAAGACAGACACTAGAAATGTGTCTGGGCAGGTGAAATTAAGACGGTGCCCATGCCTGGGAAGTGTTGATAGATGAAATGTGGTTGAGGAGGTGGCAGTTCTGCACATTTGAAGGACATCTCAAGAAAAACACCCAAAACGACTACAAAGTTAATCAGGCCAGCTGGTGTCAATTCCAAGCCTAAGTGAAAACAGGAGTTGCAAACTGTCGGTAGGTGTCTGTTGGCATACATATAAACAGTCTAAAGATTGTGCATGCCTGTGACCCAGTGCCGGTGTGCAAGTGGCGTGCGAGGGGACCTTATGACAAGATCAGAGGGTACACAGTTGACCATAGCAGATTTCCACAGGACGTCATCAGATCAGAGGAGTACCAAAAGCACAAGCATCGAGGAATGACTCAAGTCATGATTGGGTACATGGCAAACACACTGTTACCTAACAACATATATTGCAGTATTGGTCTGTCTATGTGTCAAACCATAGCAATAGAAAAATAGGAATAGAAAAGCAGGATGTCCAGCTACACGAGATACAATTAAATTAGCACAAAGACATGATTGTGAAGGCACTTACACTGCATCAAGCAAATCCTGTTCCAAATATTTCAAAATTACACACTCCAATCACTCACCCAACCCACCACCCTCCCAAAAATACTGAGGACCAAGACACAATTATGAGGCACATGTGAAATCAAAGACCACCACATGGTGCACACTTCAACTCCACTTTAGCACCCATCCACTGGACATGCACACCAGGACATTCCCCATGCGAATGGATGTCAAACATGACACATGCATGCTTGTGTGCACACACATGAACAACATTGGTCATCCTCAGGGACACAGAACAGAGTAAGGAAGTTTCAAACTTGCACATAATCCGAGACCAAACAACACTTGTAGTAAACATAAGAAAAAATATTAAAACCAGTATGAAAGTGACAATAATTTCCTGAAAATAAATAAAATGTGCATGAAATCACACAAGTAAGCATGTCCAAATGAAAAAAACAGAGTACACAAAAAACAAATATATCAAAACTCAAAAATGAGGTCCATGTTCTTAAATGACTCTCAAAATAAAAACCAAAATTAAAACAAATCCATTCCATCATGGTGAACACAAAAGATTCCAAAAAAATGCAAACTATGTACAAGTATAAGCGGTCCATTGTCCCAAATGCATAACAGAAACATGAAAAAAACAATGCACGAAATGACACATTAAAAATAAATATATACAAAAAGTGGAGCACAGTCCAAAATCATCCCAAAAAATTAACAAAAAAATGAAATTTACGCCTAAATAACTATATGCAGTGGCAGCGGGCTAGTCCTTCTCCTCACCATGCTCCCTCATAGTCTTGGCCAGGGCATCATTGAACACTGCGTCCACTTCTCCCTGCAAGTCTCCTCGAGGACCTCAGCCCGCCTCTCTGCCCGATGCAGTGAATTCTCCTCCCTGGCCATGGTGAGTCTCCCGTGCCCGCTGCCGCGCTGTCCTGATCTGCTGGCCCAAATGCTTCCACACGGAAGACATCCTTTGTGTAAGGTCCACATTAGCCTCCTGCCTGATGGCCGATACCTGCCTCCCTGCTATTGAATGCCCCGAGTCCTGTAGCCTCCTACTCCGAGCCTACTTCTGCCAAATAGACCAATGACTGCGCCTCAAGGACAGCCTCTGGGATGATGACAACCCCCAGGGATGTCGTGCACGTGCCCTGCTCCTTGGTGCCTGCTTTTCCTCCATTACCACAGCTCCTGTCGCCGGCTGGATCGGCGTGGTGACCGCTTTGGCTGATCCAACTTTGACTCCCGACTCTAGCAGTGATGTGATCTCCACCAGACTGGCCGCCGGGTTTGGGACAGGGACACAGGGGGCCCTGGTGGTATCTGGGCTGGAAGACAGCAGGAAAGACAACTGGCGCACAAAGGAGGGGGGTCACATAAGGGGCCAGCCCATGCACCCATTAGGAGACCAGGAAATGTACTAGCCAGTTTAGGAGACGCCAGACCTCATTGTGATGATGTGCAAGCCCCCAATTGGAAGCTTGCACATCTTCACGAATGGTGCCTGTACGCCTCATGATACCAACTAGCACAGGTTCCACCCTGTCCTGAATGGCGACATCCGCAGGTATTGGTGTTTCCATTTAGGTGGAAACATCCACCACCTGCGGATGGGTCCGGCCTGAGGCATGCCCACAGGTGCATACTGATGCAGTCGCAGTCCCAAGGGTAGGATTAGGCACAGGCACCTCCAAGGCGACCTGCACTGCCTCCGGCACCTGAGTCTGGACTGCACCAGTCATACCCACTTCATCACCCCCACCGGGCCCCATGGGCTTGCCTGATGTGGCCTCCTCCTCCACCTCTGCCAACCTGGATGCCTCTTCACCGTCTTCCGCATCTGATTGCCCTGTGCTAGCTCACCTATCCCTCCCACTGCCGAGGAGCCCACAACCAACTTCACCTTCTTGGGCCTCTCCTCAGCAGCTGCGGCCGTCGTCTCTGACACGGCACCAGTACCTTGCTCCCCGAAGATGAAATGACCTGGGAGCGTGACTGGGCCTTGCGTCTGTGCCTGGTGGAGGCATCCCTGCTGCCGTGTTCCAAAGCGCCTTCTACGCCCTCTTCTTCCATCGTCGCTGTGGATAGGGAGATATAGAACACAAACATCAGGTAACTGAACATATGTCTGTTTTGCACAAAGCAAATGTACATGAGTGGCACTGACAAAGGTCACAACCATCATCACTCTCGACAACACACAGGTTAGTGCAATTAACACACATGCACAGTCATGGCTATCATTCACAACAGACAATCACATTCTTGGACAAGGCACTGTCAGCACCTCAAATTGGGCATTCCCCTCACATGCCTCATGGGACAGACACATCTCATTCACACACATCAGCTGACAGTCATGAAGCAGGCCATTGAGCTAGCACATTAGCGTGCACTAGAGGTCAACTTGGCTGCATGAGTCAATCACACAATCTAATTAATACTCAAGTGACATCCATCCCGGAGTATTGGCCAGTCACACACTCACTCTTCAGACACATGCACATATACACCATGCATGTCCATGATGTTGCCAAAAGCACACATGTGTGATACCTCTCACATGGCAAGTCGAGACACATTTATTTATTTATTTATTTATTTATTTATTTATTTATTTATTTTATATATAGCGTACTCCAGACCCGAAGGTATCCGGGCCCGTGTTCAAGAATACTTTAAGCTTACATGTTACAGTTACACATTTCAGGTAGTTACAGGATGCATTGACAGCAAAGTGATGACAATGTACATGGTTTTATACACAGGTAATTTATTATACACAGAGGTGTAAACACAGTATACATTGAATGTCAAGGATCAAGGTGGAGTAAGCGGGGGGATGAACGTGGAGGTATGCGGTCAGCTGCAGATTAACAGGTGGGTCAGACGTGAGTAGTCAGTTATAGGTAATTTTCTTTGAGCCATTTAATACAATTAAGTCTGAAGTGTGGATAGGATTGGTCAGACCTTAAGGAAGATGGGAGGGAGTTCCACAGCTGGGCCGCTTTGACAGGGAAGCTGGTGCTTCCGGCAGTGCTCAATTTAAATGGGGGCACAGCTAGCTGGTTGGTATATGCTTCTCTGGTAGGTCTATTAGAAGTTCTTCTTTTGAATCTTTCTGTTAGGCATTTGGGGGCGAGGTCATTAATACTTTTGAAAGTTAGTGATGCTGTTTTAAGTTTAATTTTGTCAGCTGTAGATAGCCAGTTAGATTGGCTTCTGACATCTGAGATATGCTCTCTTCTTGGGATTCCTAGGGTGGCTCTAAGGGCATTGTTCTGCAGGGTTTGGATTTTTTGCAGCGTGTGTTTATTAGACCCTATGTATAGTGCATTGCAATTATCCAATTTGATAAAACCAGAGCTCTTGATAGGGTGAAGCAGCTGGCGGTGGACAAGTATGGTTTAGCTGCTCTAATCAGCTTACAGCTGTATGCAGTGCTGGAGGCCATCGCCCTCAACTGCTTTGTTAGAGAGAGGCAAGAGTCGAGGTAAAAACCTAGTGTTTTTACCTCTTTTGCTAATTTAATGGTGTTGCCATCTATAACAAATGATGAGTAGTCATTGTTCAGTCTTTTGATATTTTGTGTGTTCCCCAGTATGATGAGTTCCGTTTTGTCATCATTCAGGCATAGACCATGATGGGCCATCCATGCCTGGTTGTTGAGGTATATCCTGTTCACCAAGGCCAAATCCTGTTCATAATCCCCCAAAAGTGGGATGAGAATCTGAGTGTCATCTGCATAGTTTGTGTAGGTGACACCCAGAAGGTCCAGATCATCAAACAGGGGCTTTGTGAAAATGTTATACATGGTCAGAGAGACACAGGATGCCTGGGGAACGCCACATGTGATAGGTACTGGGTCAGCCGCTGCAGAGGTAGAGAAAATCCTCATGGTTCTGCCACTTAAGAACGACTTGATCCATGCAATGGCATGTGTGGAGAAGTGGGCTGCGGTTTCCAAATGGGTACAGAGCCCATCATGATCCACCAAGTCAAATGCCGCTGAGAGGTCCAGTAGTAGGAGTAGGGCAGTTTTTTTTCTAAGATATCTCAGCTCATCGACTTGGGTTTTGAGATTGATAAGCTCAGTTGCGGTACCATGTTGAGGCCTGAAGCCTGACTGTCTGGTACCTAATAGTTGATGCATCTCAAAATATTTTTGGATCTGTAGGTAGGCCACTCTGTCTAGTATTTTTAGCAGAAATGGTACCGTAGTGATTGGCCTGTAGTTAGTCGGGATGGCGGGGTCCAAGGTTTGCTTTTTAAGGAGGGGGAGGACCCATGAATGTTTAAGGTTGTCTGGTATAGTACCTGATGCAACGGAAGCATTAATAAGTTTGGAGATAAATGGGGATAGATCTCTGGCTACGTCTTTTATCAGTTGGGCTGGGCATATGTCGCCTTGACAGTTGGTTGGTTTGAGCGAAAGTATTATGTTTCAATGTCTAGGATGGTTACTTTGGTAAAGTTGAATTTATGTTCTGGTTTGGTACAAGTAGGTGGTTTACCACTTTGATTGGTTGAGGGGGGTATGTTTTGTTTCTTTTTCTCAATTTTGGTTTGGAGTGTGGCAATTTTGTCGTTTAGAGCTTTTTGGATGTTAGAGCACCACATTTTATTTTTGTCACAGTTGTCCAGAACAGGGATAGGGTTTTCCAATTCCTTTAGAATAATAAATAGATCTTTGGTTCCAGATTTAGCCTGTAGTATTCTGTTGTTAAAGTTCTCTTTTTTAGCCCTCCTTATTTCATTTTTGTAGATCTTAGAGGCATTGATCAGAGCTACTTTATTAGTCTCAGGTGGAGTTAGTCGCCAGGCTGATTCGCATTTGCCTTTTTCAATCCTTAGGGTTTTGAGCTGAGGGGTGAACCAAGTGTTTAGGTGTGCTCTGGGCTTGCTTTTTCTCATTTTCAACTGGGCGATAGTCTCCAGGGCTATGGCCATGGTTGAGTTGAATTCGTTCACTAGGGCTGTTGGGTTTAGTGATTCAGATAAGGAGTTTAGAGTAGGGAGGATAAGTGGTAGCAGTTTGTCCATAGTTGTGTTTTTTGTATTTCTGGTTGGTAGCTGGGGTGAGGGGGGGCAATATGTTTTCCTTGGGTTGGGTGGTGTTTTCATTTATGAGGAAGGTTATTAGTGCATGATCTGTCCAGATTTGTGGGCAGACATCAGTAATTGTTACATTACAGTTGTGGTTGGCTACCCACTCGAGTGTTCAACCTTTTTTGTGGGTAGGTTGTGAGATTCTTTGGGTAAATCCAAGTTCCGTAATGACATTGGCGATATTAGTCGCTTGCAAATCTTTGTGGTCGTTGAAACCTAAATTCGTGTCTCCCAGAAGGATGGCTTGTGATGAATTGTTTAGATTATTTGAGAGGATCATAGAGATGTCCTCCTCAAAGGTTCCAATGGGACCTGGTGGCCTATAGATGAGGTGTATATTGATATATTGAGAGAGTGATGTTGAGAGTTTGTTGGTTAAGGATTCACAAGATTTGGTGAATGAGGGCGTTTCTGTTTTTATGGCAAGATTGTTTTTTGCGATGATGGCTAGGCCGCCTCCTCGAGAATTGGTTCTATCCTTTCTGAGAATGTTGTAGTTAGGGGGCAGGGCAAGCATCAGAGCGGGTCCTGCTGCTTGGTGAAGCCAAGTTTCCGTTATGGCTAGGAGGTCATAATGGCCTATTTGGATGAGATCGGCAATTTCGTTGGCATGTACTATTAGTGACCTAGCATTAATAAGGGCACCCTTCAGAGGTGTGTTTGGTTTAGGCGTCGCAGGGGTGACATAGCTTTTCCTTTTAGTGGGCCTATTGCTTGATTTGTGGTGGTTGTTAATGGGACTGTTAATGTGGGAATCTCTTTTGGTGGGGACAGTGTTTAGTTTGGGGGCATTGCGTTGGAGGTCTCTTGTATTGCTAGGTTTGGTGACTAGTCTGGCTGGAGGTTCATAGATTTTAGGTAATCTTGATCGTAACTTGGCATTTCTGCTTAAGGTGTCGCACGGGATATTTGTTAGAGGGTGGTGGGGGATAGGTATCTTTATAGGCTGTGGGTTAGTGTCTGGGGTGATGGTCGGTCGGGTCTCATCATCGGAATTTGATGTAACAGTAGGCATAGGTTGCAGTGGGTAGTTTGCTGTTGTCACTGTGGAGCAGAGGGTGGTCAGGAAGATGAAGGTGGGGAGCATTCTATAGAACACAATGGCTGTCAACACAATGGCTAAGTATAGCCAATGGCAACACAATGGCTAGGTATAGGCAACACAGTGTCTAGGTGTAGGCAACACAATGGCTAGGTAAAGGCAACACAATGGCTAAGTGTAGGCAACGCAATGGCTAGGTAAAGGCAACACAGGGCTATGCATGTTAAGTATAGGCAATGCAATGGCTAGGTATAGGCAACACAATGGCTAGGTATGGGCGACACAGGGCTACACATGCAGAGTAGTTTATCAAGCACGCTCACTGTGATAATGACCAGTATGAGGCGTGTGAGCGTGCGCAGGGCATAGTGGTGGACTCACAATGGCACGCACTATGTAGCAGGCGTATTCTGGATAGTTAAGTCTGGAAGCCAGTAAAGGCAAAGTCAGCAGCTGAGTACTGGTCTGAGGAGAGTTACCTTAGTGTTAGGCAGCGTGGGCTGAACCAACTCAAGCAGGGGTTCTGGCAGACGGCAGGGTAGGCTGGGACAGGAGTCAGCCTTACAGTCAGGGCCTTCCAGGAAGTGGGCCGGCTCACACCTCCGGTCACGGATTGGCTGATATGAGGGGAGCTGGGGCCAATTGGTGAGTGGAGCAGCATATGGCAGGGCTGCTTAGATGTGGTCAGTGGGCTGGGCGGCCATCTTAGAAGGGCTTCTCCCTCATGTAGCTTAATGGAGATGAGGGGTAGCCTTGGCTTCACGGTCGCAGAGCGACAAATGTGGCAGATTTCCTTGATTTTGCTCAAATCCAATTTAATATTGTCAAAATATGCAAATTATTGCAGTGTTCGGTGCGCACGGGATGATTTTCAAATATTTGCTGCTGGGAGGGTTCTGCAGCCTTGAAACTTACCTCCAGTGGCTGCGAGGGGGTTCTGTGCTGCGGACGCTGCTCCAGCAGCTTGGGGAGATCCTGCTCCTGCTTCTTGGAAGGCTTCTCCTAGTGAACGCAACCATGAAAGCAACCATGAAAGCAACCATGTGCACGTTGTTAATGCTGCTGCGCATCACACATTGCTACTCAAACACCGTTGAAGTGACACATGCTTGAATTAACTCACATGCAGCACTGTCCGGGACATGCACACAGACATCTGTACAAGAGGCATACCAGACATAAGGCCAAGGTGCACACTCCAACCATACATCAACATGCTTATGCACTATGGTGGACAAGTACACATGGACACTTACCAGTCGACTCCAGACAGAGATCCAAATCCATGACCTGGGCGTACAGGGCTGGGTAGAACTACTCCAGGACCCCCGTGTTGTGGGTCCTGGCCTTGAAGACCTCCCATCGCTTGTGGACATGTTGGTAGTCGCAGGGAGCCACCCCCTCTGCATTGATTGCACCCACAATGTCTGCCCAGATCTTCCTCTATCCTTCCTTGCTGACATTGGGCGTTAGCGTACAGTATCAGGATACATTAGTGTGTAGGAGACCATCACATGCTTGTGCTAGCGATAGTGGATGTACGTGTGGACTTCTGCGATTGTAGCGTTTCCACGCAATCTCTTCCCTACAGTGAGAGTGTGAGCTTTAACTTTTGGTGGGGGATTTGCCTCTGCGCACACGTGTGCATTTTAATTTTTGTTTTTGAGGCTGACGGTGAGTCACGTATGCATTTTGCATACTGTGGGTGCCCCGTGTCTCGCGTACCCCCCTTTTCAAGGTCATAGTACCCTACGTGTCCTTCGCATACACAATTTGTTGTGTTGATGTGTGGCACAGCGCACTGCGTTATGTTTTTACTTTACACATGGGCTAACAAGGGGCCTAGTACACGTAATGTTTGTTTTTGGGGTGCCTGTGCATCACAGAGCCCATTTATTTTTCCCCAGGGTTTACATTGAGCCCTCTCACTGAAATTGCCCAGGAAAATTGATATCTGCGCCTCCCATTGCACAATTCCATCACTGCCATGACTGTGGGAGGGGAACAAGCGGGAAGAGTGGCCGAGGTGGCCGAGGTGCCCAGGGACATGCAGGGAGAGCTGTGCCCACACCCAACAGGGTCAGGGAGATGGAGCTGATGCTGACGTCCCAGCACCCAGGGTCCCGGGGCAGCAGTGTCATCTGCTGTCCCTACTAGCCAGGGTCAGGAAGCTGCAGGGGCAGCTGCAGCACCCGCTGCCCAGGCTCAGGATCACACAGCCAGGCCTCTAGTGGTCCAGGCATAGGTCCAGAGGGACCCAGGTGCAGTAGTCCCTGTCTCTAAGGGGAAGGGACGTGTCGTGAAAGTGGCGGCCACTAGCACACAGGTCCAAAAATCGGTGTGTCATGCCATAGCCGAGTCCACCAGTGCTCCAGCTCCTACTGACCCAAGTTGTCCCAGCCGCTCAGGGTCTGCACCGCCTTGCAAGATGGCAAAGCGTGCAGTAGCGGGACAGGCTCCAACCCAAGGCACGGCACAAGAGACCCACATATCGAGGAAGAGGAGCTTCAGTGATGAAGAACTCCAGATCCTCGTGGACTATGTGTGGGAACACGAACGTGACATGCTGGTGCGGGCAGGGAGCACACATATACCTGCTCAGAGTATGGCCCACTGGCAGCGCATCACACATCTAATCAACGTCTTGAGCAATGAGAGGCATACAGCTTCTGAGGTTGTGAAGTGTTGGAATGACCACTGATGCCAAGCCAAATATAAGCTGGGTAGCGCCTTTGCCTCTACTCTGATGACTGGAGGTGGATGAGAATGATGAGCTCACTTAACATGAAGAACAAGTCTGTGATATTATTGATGTGGAGCAGATCCAAGGCGTGTGAGACCTGCCGATTTATGAGGACATGTCCAGTGAGTGGTGTTGCATGTGCGTCCATGACATGTGTATGTTGCTTGGATGGATTGTTGTGATTGTCCAGCAGTTCTGCCTGTATATGCATGAATGCCATGGGTTGGCATGTCATGGTGGACTGACACATACTTGTCCTGCAGACTGCATGCATAAGATGTGCTGCACACGGTGACAATTGTCCTCACCACACCTAAGCACTCCTTCCATGTCACTCTCTGTGCAGCCTCTCGTGGCCCTCTTCCTGCTTCAACCTGTGATGGCGGATAGCCTGTGATAATGTTCCACTCCACACTCTCCTTCTCTACTCACATCTGTGACGTCTCTGAGAGGTCACCCTGCCAGATGCACCTCATCAGAGATATTCTTCCTTTTCATCTTATTACCCCTGCAGCTCACCATCTCCAGAGGACTGGTCTTTCCCATGGTGGGCTACTGCAACTGACTCTTACTAGATTTCGATGGTTGAACTCTCTTGCCTCTGCAACTCATCTAGACCAGGACTGTGGGAAGTGTCCTTTAGGGTTGGGGACAGGGATTGTGTCTCCCTCGGACTGTGATGATGCCACTGTCTCCCAGTGGCTACGACTGTCCTTTTCGAAACCCTGTTCATTGTCCACAAGTCCTTAGGGGTCCGGCGGCCGCTATTACTTCAACTCCATCTTCAAAATGTGGTTACTTGTCATAGTCTTCACTCATCCATTTCCCATTCACTCTTGGTCAGTAGCTCCTCATTGCAATGAGTTGGTGTTTGATGTATGTCTTCGGCTGGGTCCTCCCTCTGGTACGTACAGCCTCCCTGCCTCAGTGGAACTTGAGGTGAACCTTCCCCAGGTCTGTAGCTACATCTGATGCTTCCTCATGTGTTGGACTTACTCTCCTCCTCTCCCCTGCTGGAGTCCAGGATGACTGAGATGATGCACTAGTGACCTGACAACAATCTGATCTCTGACACAGTCCTCTGAGCCACCGTTTGCACCCATGCACTGCATCCCAGGCATCCTCCGCATTTAATGTCTGTTTGCTGAATCCCTGCAACCCACTACCACCACTTGACACCTGATGTCTGCATTTGCCCTTCCACTGCCAACAGGCCACATCATTTACATTACTGGTGACGTATTTATGTTTGAAATTGAGGCCTTTCACATGTTCTGCACTGCCCCCTCTCACTTCCAAAACCAGGTATCCCCTTCAACATGCCTATTCACTGGCATGATGTCAATGTGACCTCACATCATGGTATCAGTGTGCGTGTCTTCACTCTATTCTGACACCCTAGCATCGTTGCACATTGTGACACTTGTGTATTTTGATTTTGTGAGTTCAATGTACTGTCATGTCACAACTATTGTACATGACTCTGGGACTGTAGTCATCAGATTCCATCTCACGCAGTTTGGCAGTTCAGGCATGGCTTTGCGGCATCTGTGTATTGCGTGAACTATGCACGTCAGGTGCTTGTGTGTGAAGCAGTTGCTATGCACCATGCACTACACGTGTTGTTGAGTCCTTGATCACACATCCATGGCTGCATTCATAGTTACCTTCCCTTCCATTTACACTGCATACATGCATGGTTTTTGTGCCATGAGTGACATGGCAGGTTACTGTGTTACATGTCAACATTGTGGTAGCTGTGTGAGTGGGCTATGCAATTTACATGGGTCTTCATTTCCTTTTCGATCCATGTGCAAGTGATGAGGCACTTGATGCAGAGGAGGAGGGGGAGATGGTACAAGATACTGAGCCGCTACCAACCACCAGTGGAGGACGTTGTGTGGTAGCCCATGAAGATCCACTGGTGCTACAGTCCATCCTGGCCCTGACTCAGTTGGAGTCCACTTCTGATGATTCCTTTGGGTCTGGTGTTGAACCAGATATGGCTTTCCCAACACTGTCACAGGTGAGTGAATCAACTGTGGGTGCTGTTGTGCCCCAAACATCTGCAGGGGGTGAAGACCCCTCACAGGGCCAGTCAGTGTGGATACGTCCGTCTGTGTTGGTTACGGATGCAGGGTCACGCTCCACAGTATTGGCTCCTGGTCCTGGGACAGCTGATCAAGGTAACGATGCAGTCCTGCAGCCACAGACAGGCCCATCACATCAAGGGCCAGGTTCCCTTGGGCTTGCCAGGCGTGGGGTCTGCCAACGCAGTGGCCGTGTGTCAGCTGGCAATGCTGTGTGGGAGCAGTCCATGTATAGCGTTGAATGGCAACAGGGGGCTTCCTATGAGATGTTGGGTCAGGGCATGGAAAGGGTGGCCAATTCCATGATCCCCCCAGAAAGACAGGTGGAGCTCCCGCTGCAGGCATTGCGGTTGACATGCCGCTCACAGAGGCTGCACATGGAGGCCAGCAACAGGAGCCTATGGGCGGAACTCAGGGCTCTGTGGGCATCCCTGGTCGCAGAGGGTTGTGCACACAGGAACGCCCTGAGGGAAGAGTATAGGCCCCTCAGTACTACACTGGCTGCACTTGAGGCTGCCCTCAGCAGACGGTCTGAACAGCAGATGCAACAAATGACTCATACCATCACAGAGGAACTCTGTGCATCCCGTGAGGTGTTGCATGGGGACCTCCGAGCCATCATGTTGCAGATGCGAGCATATCAGTTTCACATGGCCGATGCCATGGAGGATCAAGCCAGGGCTATGCCTGGTTATCTTCCCTTACCACTATACTCTCCTGCCCAGAATCCCTTTCTGAGTGTTACCAACCCTCTAGTTTACTCTCCTGCCAACTATATTGCCTTTCAATATTCACTGGTCCTCATTACAAGTGCTCCGGTCCGGAATTAAGGCAGCCGGTATAACCATACCGGCACCGTTTCCACGTCTGCCTAATCATGACCTGCAAACCCGGAAATAGCACCACCTCCAACTGCCACCACGGAGTTAAAGCTCCCGTAAACTCTGCCTGCACGGAAACTCCTCCGTTGCCGGCAATACGAATCACTGCGAGCATCACAACTAGCGCATGGAAACACCGACAACAAAATGGCAGTAAAACTGTGATCACGGTGACGTTAAACTGTGCCTGGTGCCCTGAATCAGGCCACAGGTGCACCAAATCAGCCCAGCTGGACCCAGCAGGCCACTGGGTGCGTACAAACGTGCCACACCCAGCCCAACTCAAAACAGAACCATGCAGGCAGCAGCTCTAGTAGCATTGCGACTGGGCCTACTCAACCAACAGGCAGCACTGCACATGATGGCAGTAATGTTGCAGAGGAGGAGGAGGAGGCGGAGGCGTGGGAGGCGCAGGCGGCAACCAGCTAACCCTGTACCCATGGCAAACCCCATTGTCCAGCCGGCAGACCGCAGGCAGCCTGCAATACCACGCATCAGGGCCTCACCGGAACCTCACCCCAGGACAGATCCACACATTATACCGGCTGGACCGTCCAAAAATCCTGTACATCACTGGCCTGATGGAGGACATCAGCAGCCACATAGACAACCCCACCGCCATCCCCCTCCTCCTGAAGGTTGTGTCTGTACTGCACTTTCTTGGCACCGGTACCTATCAACACACATTCGGTGAGCTGCACGGCCTATCACACCGTGTTTCTCAATAATCCTGGTTCAGGTACTGGATGCCCTGTTGCGCCATGTGTCTGAACAGATTGCCCTACCCCGTACCCTCCCCCAGGTGATTGCCACCAAGTTGGCCTTCCATGCCATAGCAGGCATGCCAAATTGCATAGGTGCAGTCGACTGCACCCACATTGAGCTGACAGTACCACGTGCAATTGAAATGGTGTTCCGCAATAGGAAACAGTACCACTCACTGAATGTACAGATGGTATGTGATGCGACGCAAGTGATTACACATTGCTGCGCACGTTTCCCGGGCTCAACCCATGACTCAATGGTACTGCGGAATTCAAAATTGCCACGGTACATGGAACGCTATGCTGGACAAATCACATGGCTATTGGGTGAGTACAGCTGCCAATGCTCTGGACCTGTGTAAGTGGGGTGTGTGTGTGTGACCAGGGCAATGAGCTACGTGAGTGGGCTGCTGCGACTGCACATGCATCACCCTCGCCCATCCACTGAATATACAGCAGAACCCAAACTTCACAAAGCAACACATGACAGGTAGCCACAGTGTGGCCGTACACACCCTGCCACCTGACACACACAGCCTGAACTCCCGCTGGCACACACACCTGGAGCAACAGCAAAGACCCCCCCATAATATGCAACACAGCACTCACAATGCACATGATGGCTGTACATGAGACGTCCTGCATCTACTATATCATCACTGTGGAGTGACCCTGCCATGTGTGCACATCACTGCACAATGCCATACTCACAAGCCATATGCACACCAATGCATTGGTCAATGTCCAGCTTCCAACCCCCACTATGATGGCCATAGAAGATTAAAACCCATCAGTGAAAACACTGCATGACACATACACATGAATGAACAATGACACAAGATTGCACTGCATCTGATGAAGACATGATACTACCAACACAGACATGTCTCCCACATCTACATCCCATGTAGGAGATTCCGGATATGCAATCACGCCATGGCTGATGTCGCCAGTACGGAGGCCAAGGAACAGGCATGAGGATGCGTTCAACAGGGCACATGTCCGCACACGTGGCATGATTGAGAGGACATTTGGACTACTGAAGGCCCGGTTCCGCTGTTTAAGCAGATCTGGCAAATCACTGCTCTACAGCCCAGTGAAGACGGGTAAAATTACGCTCGTTTTTGCCCTGCTGCACAATCTGTGCCTGCGTAGGAACATTCCAATGCCCCCAGACAGAGATGATGAAGATGGGGATGGTGACGGAGAAGGAGATGCGAATGGGGATGGGGATGGCACAACCACCTCCTGGGGGTCCACTAGATGGACAACGAGCACGGGATACACTGATTCGCATTTACTTTTGAGAGACAGCACATCCACAGCATTTCAGGGATATGGTGATGCCACTAAATGAATAAAGGGTATTTCCGTGACCAAATTGTAATTGTCCCTACGGGTCGGCCATGTGTTTTCAGGCATGGATCTGTCGATCGTAGAAAAATTTCCTATGGACCTTACCTGACTTTTCGTCCACTAAACAAACGATAAATCAAGCTGCTGTGCGCCGACATTAGGTGATATTCCTATCACTTGCCCCATCGCCCTGGCTGACCTGCTTTTGCGGACTAAATCATATCCCCCACCCCTGAGCCTGACATCAACAAAGCATTCATATTCCCCGCCTCTCTCCGTGACGTTACTGGGCTGCGTAGCCAAACGTGCCCAGTCGACTTCTACGCAACTTCACACAGAACCCGTAAAACAACACAGATCATCTCACAACACAGCGCACCACAATTTGGAATATGAAACTGTGGTTTAAAAGCACATTTATTTGACGTCAAATGTTTAGAGAAAATTCAGTGATTCGCATTTGTCTTTGCTCTCGATCCGCAAAAGTTCATCTTGAGTCACGCGCTGTTCCTTTGCGGTACACATGGTGTTGGTTTACGATAAAAGAAGCACTATGTTTGCACTGATAATCGCAAGGCTGTTCCAACAACGAGGCACTACACCACCGTAACGGTTGGTATGTTGCTTCTAGCCGCTAGTACCGCGTAAGGGCATATTGGTCCTTGCCGATCGTCCCATAAAATGGTCAGGGTGGTGAAGTTGTTGACATGGAGCTGCACCTGGTAGCTGAAGAACCCGTCGGCCGGGGTCTGGAAATGATGGCATTGGCAGTATGGAAGGATGTACCTGTATTAAAATCATAAATTAATCTCTCCAGCCGATCTTCATTAAAATGATTCATTTCATTTATTGGGCCCGAAACTATTTGCTAGCGAGGATAGTGCAATGGAGTATGTTACATTATTCCCACTAACCCACCCCCTCTCCTCCGCATTTTTCATAATCGCCTGAGAGCCAGGGGACCACTTCGACGTTGATAGTGCGCGGTACAAAATGCCACATTGAACGAACAAGTACAACTTAACTGGCCTTTAACGCTACGCTATTGTTAATATATTCTGGTATAAAATCATCTAAAGGGTTACTTACATTAGATTTGCATTTTCCATTGTCTAGGCGTAATGCAGTCCCTAAATACCACTCCGTCTGTGCCAACGATCTTTCTTATATTGAACAAACATGAAAATCAGTCTCGTTTCTGAAATTTCATCCTTATCATCTCTTACGTTAATGCACCCCTCCTTCAAAAGAAGACTTTAGGCACGGTGCCTGTCTGTCAAGGTAAAAAAACAATAGAACCTTATACTGCGAGTCGTGGGCCACTCCGGCCCATGAGCAATAAATCGAAGCAGCTGACCTTCACTGTGAACGTGCATAGATTCTTACTTTTCAACATTCTGTGTAAAGCCATCCCTGAGAACTTGAATTTTACACTCCATCTTTGTATATTGTCCGCGTGCTTTGCAGCCCTAGAGAACCATAAATATGGAGATAATTGTCTATTTATGTAAAAGTGAGATTTATCGTTTGTTTAGTGGACGAAAGGTTGGGTAAGGTCCATAGCAAATTTTACTACGATCGACCGATTAATGTTTATAAACACATGTCCGTAGGGACAATAAAAATTTAGGACCGGAAATACCATTTAATTGTACTGCATATGAAATGACAGATGTCCACTCATTATGGTACTTTTCAAAGGTGTTGTATTTTCGATAAACCAGGTAAGAAAGTGCATTGGGTAGGTAAAATGTACACCCGTGCCCACCCACCACCCAAACGTACACACCCCCAACCAGGCCCCAAACAACTAACCCCCTAATGGACCTCCCCCAACACCCAAATGTACCCACCCCCCTACACCCATAGTGTCCCCATATGTCATGTTGACTGGAATCCCCACATGCCACTATTTGCGGGCGCGCTTATGCGGTGCCATGTCCTTGCTGGCGGTTCCAGTCACCTGACTAGAACGCCTCTGTGTCCTGGCAGTGGCAGAGCTGGATGGCATGGTGCTGGCTGAGGTGACTGTCGGTGTGACTGTGGGCAAGCGCCCTTGAAACGCCTGCTGGGCTACCAACATTGACTGAGCAATGCTGGATTGCACATTGTTCCCTTCCCTGACATGGCGTGCCAGGGTGACAATGGTGGCCGCAAATCGTCCAATCGACATGGAGAGCCGCCGCACCGACTTAGCATTGCTCTCACGCTGCAGCCTGGCCTCCTCCAGCTGACTTTCCACCAGCTGCGTCAGGGTGGCCTGTTGTTGCTCAAAGTGCTGCAAGCATGTACTGAGCTCAGCCATGGAGGGAGTTGGGGAGCGCATGGGGCTGTGCAGTTCTTGGGGGCTGAACTGTAGGCCATGGATGGGTGACACCTCATCCATGTTGTCCCATTGTCCCCCTCACCCTGTTGTACTTCTTCGGCCTGCATGGCCGGGGCACTTCCATCACTTGATGCAGCCTCCTCAGCTGTGCAGATGGGCTGCGAATCATCATTCGGGGCTAGGGTGGGTGCCTGCATGGGGATGGTGGCGTATGTGGTGTGCCTGATGTCGCCGATGTGCCTGATGTCGCCGGTGTGCCTGATGTAGCCAGTGTGCCTGATGCAGCCAGTGCTTGTGTGCTGGAGCAGCTAGCATCATCCTCCTGGGCAGAAGTGCTGAGTTGGGCATGTGCAGGTGGCCGCTGCGTTGCCTCTTGGCCGTCGCTGTCACTTGTCTCGACTGTGGGGATACAGAGGGCATGCTGTTAGTTGTGTGATGTTACTAGATGTGTCCATCACATGCATCCAACATGATAATCCATGACCACTTGCATGTACACACTTGTGACTATTGATGCACTCAGGTGTGCGTGTGTCTGCTTCCAGTCAGGCACGCACTGTGTGCATTTCCAGGGTTCATGCTTTGGGGATGTGTTACTTGTCATCTGGCCAGTCAGTGGGTCCATTGGGTCACTCCTGCCCTGTTGGGGGGCGGGGGGCATTGTGAGTGGGTCCATTGGGTCACTCCTGCCCTGTTGGGGGGGGCAATGTGAGTGGGTCCATTGGGTCACTCCCATTCACACTTATGGCTTTGTACTATGTGCACTTACCAGCATGTGCAGGTGGGCTCACTCCTGCCTCTGCCTCTCCTATGCCGTGGATGCCTTCGAGGTGCATGACACTGATGCAGCGCTCCTCCCACGGTTGCAACTTGAGAGGGGATGCAGGGCCTCCACCAGTGCCAGTGCTGTGTTGGCGGTGTGCAGTCATGAAGTTGCGCACCCGGAGCCTGAGGTCATCCCACCTCTTAGGGCAGTCCTTCACAGAGCGTGTGGTCACACCGACCGCTGTGCACTTACGTGCTGCCTCCGCCCACACCTCCTTGCGCCGTTGCTGAGTAGCGTGCCGCTGATCTGCACTAAAGAGCATTTCCGCATGCTCAACAATGTGGTCCACCAGAACTGTGAGCTCAGCCTCACTAAAGCGCGGCTTTCGCTGTCTGCGTGCTGGTATCCTGGATGCCATTCGATGAGTTGTCAGTCTCAGGGAGGTAATCTGACCTGTGGTGTCTGAGGATGGCAGTGGATTGTGCTTTATATAATGGCTGCCTCTCTGTTTCCGTTTTTTTCCCGCGGTCAAGCTGTTTCCGCTTCCGGTGTTGGTGTTTCCGCTTCCGGTGTTTCCGTGTCGGCGGGGGCGGACACGGTTTTAGCACCGTTTTCTGTGGCGTAAACTCCATGTGCGTGGGTGTTTACATGACGGCGGTGACTCCGTTTCCGCCTCGGTGTGTTGCGCGCGACCCAAGTGCCGTAATCGGCCCTTCTTTCCGCAACCTTGCGGTCACGGAAGTGGAGTAACCGTCGTCACGGAATCACCGGATTCCGGCACGGCCGACTCGTAATGAGGCCCACTGTCTTTTAATGAAATCAGTAATGTTACTTCACTGCGCTTTCTACTTCTTTGACTTGAGTAATTACTTGTTCCAACTTTTCCTACACTGGCATCTCATGTATCTGGACTTGTTCAAGTTCTGCCTTTTTATATCTCATTACTATTCATTTAATTGGGATAATACTTGCTCCAATTTTCTCCACACTCATGTATGGGGACTTGTTCAAGTTCTGTCTTTG
This sequence comes from Ambystoma mexicanum, assembly GCF_040938575.1. NCBI lineage: Eukaryota > Metazoa > Chordata > Amphibia > Caudata > Ambystomatidae > Ambystoma > Ambystoma mexicanum. The sequence continues at coordinate 1,102,124,499 of NC_090933.1, forward strand.
TATTTCTCTGGTTCGATATTCAAATATCTTTATCTGTTCAGGTGCCCGTCAATACGCCTGAGGGTCCTCAATGCCTCTTGGTAGACTCACTGGTGTATAGAAGGGTCCCTGAGCCATGGCACATTGCTGCGGTGAATCTGCCGCTTTAGAATAGCCTGCTTTGCAGTATGGGCCTCTTTCCAGCTCTCCAGGCAGCTCTGCTGTCACCCGTCAGCACGACCTCTGATCTTCTGCACAGCCGAGATCCCGGTAGCTTCGCTGTTGCTGCCGGCTCTGCGACGGTTCTCTATCAGTGCCTTCAGTGTACCTTCTGGTCTTGTGACACACAGGTATGTAAAGCTTTTGAGTGGCGGAGTGAAAGTGTCTGCATCTCCCAGCGCGGTCCTTCCCCGTACAGCTGTCTGCTTTGGCTCTGCTTCTCTCAGCTCTGGCTTCGCTTCCTTCTTCTCCAGTTCTCTTGTTTTGAAAGTGAAAATCACTTTTAAATGTCCCACTCCCTCGAATATCCCCAAAACAACCAATCTACATGTTTAACTTTGGGTTTCTCTTGATCCGCATTAACTTGTTCTTCCTCGTCTCAGTACCTGGGGCTTTCTGGGAGTTGGAGCTCATAGATTTTCTATGACTTCCAATGTGTTTATTGTTCAGAAATTCTGTTCAGAGAATCATTAGATGCGGAAACAAGTAGGGGCTACCCCTAATCACAGCAGTAGCAGGGGTAATCCACTGTATTTGATTATTCATAGTTAATGAAGGAAAGAAAAATGGTTTATAGTGGTCACGTGTATCTGTATGGATATCACGGTGGGTAGCACCAAGACAGGAAATCCCTGAACATTGGGTTACTTGAATGTGAGCAAAGTATGTTTGAAGGACATTGAACATAATGACAAACAGTGCTCTAAAAAGAAAAAAGGAGAAACCTTGTGCAAAGAAGCTATGTTAGCAAGTGGTTTAGTCACTCTCTGTTGATAGGTTAAGACAAAACCAGTGTTATGACATAAAAGTTGTACAATTCCTGAAAACAATATTCAAAAGGAAATGTGCAATAAAAGTCAAGAAGGTCAATTAGTTCAAAAAAATGAAGAAAGTGCAAACATACTTTCACAGAAAAGGTTGTCCATGCCTATGTGGCTATATACACTTGTATTAATACCTAAATATTAACATGGGTAAACATACAAACAGTAAAACATTGAGCAATAATTAATTATTCTGGCCGCCGGAGAAGGCCAGGCATGTCAACGGCCTGGCCTTCTCCGGCGGGAGAAGGCGGGCGGCGGTGCGGACGAGAGCATCCGTGGATGCACTGCAGTTCTTAGGCAACGGGAGCATGTCAGCTCCGGTTGGTGACAGCAGTTGTCGACGGTGGCAGACAACAGTCCCGGTGCTTCTCTTTGGGATTCCGTGGCAGTCCCCGTCTCCGGTCGGCAGCCTGTTGTAGGTCTGTCTACCAGGGAGCTTTGACAAAGATCAGCTGGTGCACGATGGTCCCTCGTAGCTCGGGAAGAGTACGTCTTACCAGGTCCTCTCTGGGTCATTCCTTGGAGACACAGCAGCTTCAGATTGATGAAGAAGGGCAACAGCAATTCTTCTCTTCAAGGTCAAGCTTCAGTTTCGCTCCAGTTACTCTTTGTAGTTTGGACTTCAGCTTCTGAACATGATTTCTAGCAGTGAGAGGTCCCCAGATATACTAGTTGATCTCCCATTCATTCTGCTGGGTCACACCAATTGGTCAGAAGGGCATTCATGCAGGCAGGCAGCCAATCAGGTGCATAGTGCATTCAGGCCATTCACTCCTCTCCAGACACTCACAACAAGTTATGTGTATTTAGACAAGTACCCAGCCATTCAACACGCCACACTGCATTCATACCAGTTTCGGGCAGGGCTGTCTCAGTCATTGTGTCAAACACCAGCTACTAGACATCCATTGCACAGAATGCGTATTCGTCACACACTCCATTCACCCAGGTCGTACACAGGTCCCACCCACAGGCGTACCCACAACATATGGTCGTTAGGAAGGCTCCAGCCAGTCTGGTCGGCACTTCCCGGGACTTCGGGAAGATCAAGGTAACAGGCGATGGAAGGCAAGAGGCCACAGGGGCCATCTTGTCTTCATCAGGAATCTACCGATTCCAATGACAAGGCACTAGTCAATTCATCACGGAGCTGCCACCAGCCTGTACCCTGCTCTGTGGGCCACACACAGGTGCCCTGAAACAAACACTAGGGGCACAGGGTTGTACCCCCCAGCCATGGGTACCATAAGGGTATCCCATGAGGTCTGTTCAATAAAAAAACCAAAGGAGAGAACTGCACCGGCAGGAGTCCCACATGAACTCATGTGCGGAAAACACAACAGAACACATGATAAAAGGCAGTAAAGGACAAGGATACGGAGGCCTTGTCCCTCCGATGCATTTCCAGCATCACAGTCGCCCACCCCCCCAGACTGAGGTTAGGGTGCCTAATCTCCCACGAGATAGACACCCTCATCCAGATGTCGACATTCCTTCTGAAAAGGCCATCTGCATTATCGTGACTCTTCCCTGGTCTGTACTCTATGGTGAAGTCTAGCCCTTGCAGGGTAATGTACCACCTGAGCAGCTTCGGGTTTTCACCCTTCATCTGCATAAGCCACTTCAGGGACTTATGATCTGTTTGGACCTTGAATGTAGACCCTGTAAAGTAGGGCCTAAAACGCTTAAGGCTCCAAACTGTGCTAAAACATTCCTTTTCAACAGTAGCCCACCTAAATTCTCTACCCTTGAGTTGTCTACTGATGAATATGATAAGATGTTCCCTCCCTTTGTCATCTAACTGGGACAAGACAGCTCCAATTCCAGTGTCGCAGGCATCAGTTTGAACGATAAAGGGGTTGCTGTAATCAGGCGCACACAACACAGGTGCCCTACACAGACTTTCTTTCAAGCCATCAAAGGCCCTCTCACAGTCTTTAGTCCAATTAACCTTCCTAGGCTGTTTGGGTGAAGTCAGAGCTGTCAGTGGTGCAGCTATGGTTCCATAGTCTGCCATGAAATTGCGATAATACCCAGTGAGGCCCAAAAAGGCTCTCATCTGGGTTTGAGTAGTGGGAGTCTCACAGTCCTGTAGATCCTGTACATTACTGGGGAGAGGTTGGATTTGAACCCCTCCTACCCCATGACCAAGATACGTGACTTTCACCTGAGCTTTCTGGCACTTGGCAGCCTTGATAGTGAGGTTATCCCTTTTCAAGGCCTGCAACACCTTATCCAGATGTGTTAAATGCTCTTCCCAGGTGGAACTGTAGACGGCAATGCTGCCTAAGTAGGCCACACAAAAGGCTTACAGCCCACTGAGCTCATGATTGACCACTCTCTGGAAGGTGGCAGGATCATTCTTCAACCCAAAAGGCATGACCCTAAACTGGTAGAGTCCCTCAGGTGTTGAAAATGCAGTCTTTTCCTTGGCATGATCCGTCAGAGCTATATGCCAATTGTCTGAGGTAAGGTCAAAGGTGCTCACAAATTTGGCAGCACTTATGTTGTCCACAAGTTCATCAGCCCTGAGCAATGGGTACACATCAGTTTTGGTGACGGCATTGACTCCTCGGTAGTCCACACAGAACCTACAATTCTTGGTACCTGCCTGGGAACTTGCCTTGGGGACAAGGACCACTGGACTGGACCAGGGACTGGTTGAGGGTTCAATAACACCCAGATCGAACATCTTGGAGACCTTAGCCTGGATGTGGTTCTTAACAGTATCTGGCATACGGTAGCACCTGCTTTTGACAGGAACACTGTCACCAGTGTCAATTTTGTGCCTACACCACGGTGTAAGGCCTGGTGTCAGTGAAAACAGAGAGGCATACTGCCGGAGCAAAGCTCTGCAGGCCCTCTGCTGCTCTGTCGTCAGATCTGGAGAGAGATGCACTCCCTCCACTGAGCCATCCTGAGGGTTGCTATGCAGCAAATCAGGAAGGGGATCACTCTCATCCTCTTCTTGCTCTGAAGCTAGCAAGAGACACGAAACTTCTGTTCGTATGTGGAAATGCTTGAGCCTGTTAATATGGAATACCTGAGGGGTCACCCCAGGGGCTCCCATGTCAACCAGATAATTGACTTCGCCCATCTTGGAGATTATCCTGAAGGGTCCAGTCCACTTGTCTGCCAAAGCTCTAGGCTTGGTAGGATCCATCACAAGGATTTCCTGTCCCGGAGTCCAATCCACTTGCAAGGCTTTAAGGTCATGCCAGTACTTATTCAGTTCTTGGCTGGCCTTGAGATTTGCTGTAGCCTGACCCATCATCTGTGTCATCCTCCGTCTGAGGCCTAACACATAGTCCCCTACTTGCTTGGTGGGACCTGGAGAGGTGGCCTCCATACCTTCTCTGATCAAGGCAAGGGGCCCCCTAACGGGATGTCCTAAGTGTAATTCAAAGGGGCTGAAACCAACACCCTCTTGAGAAACCTCTCTGTAAGTGAACAGCAGGCATGCAGGAGGAGATCCCATTTCCTCCTTAGGGCCTCTTCCAAAGTGCCTAGCATGTCCTTGAGAGTTTTATTAAATCTCTCAACCAGTCCATTGGTCTGGGGATGGTAAGAGGTGGAGAATTTATAGGTTACCCCGCACTCTTTCCACATGGTTTTCATGTAACTTGACATGAAGTTTCATCCTCTGTTAGAGAAAACCCCCTTAGGGAATCCAACACGGGTGAAAATGCCCAGGAGAGCCCTGGCAACCACCCTGGCAGTAACAGTCCAAAGGGGTATCGCCTCACGGTACCGGGTGGCATGATCAACCAAGAACAGGATGAACCGATGTCCACCTGAAGTAGGAGGGTCAAGGGGACCGACAATCTCGATGCCCACCCTCTCAAACGGTGTGCCAACTAATGGCAACGGCTGCAATCTTTCCAGACAACTGACAAGTTGGGCAGGTCCTGCAGTGGGACTCCACTTCTACTCCCATCCGAGGCCAGTAGAAATGGGCAGAGTGCCTCTGCTTAGTCTCCTTGGTACCAAGATGACCAGCTAAGGGCACCTCATGCGCCAACTGCAGCAGGAAGGGCCTGTAAATCTGGGGTACCACCAACCTCTTGAGGGAACCAGGTTCAGGCTTAGTGGGCTCCCTAACAAGGATCTCACCCTCCAAATAGATCCGAAATATCCTAGGCATTTCTCCTTGTGCCTGGGACAGGGCCTGTTTCCTCAGACCCTCGAGAGAAAGTGGCACTCTCTCTGTCCCTTATAGAAGTCCGCCCGGGAGGGTCCCCCTTCAGCTAACAAGCATTGAAGGTCGGGGTGCTCCTCCGGGTTGAGTACCTCTCCCACAGGAAAGTCTTCTGGCTCTTCTCCCACAGGAGTTGAGACGGGGTTCACCACTGGACACAGTCCGTCCAGAGCCTGGATCCCAATCGGCGCTGTCTTCCGTTTCCTTTGTGCCTTGGGTTTCCCCATCTGTGAGGGTACCAGGCTCGCAGCCGGACCTTGTGTGACCTGCGATCGGGTGACCACCACAGTAGCCATGGGTAGACCATCTGAGATCATCCCCAACTCGACCAAATCGTTTCCTAACAATATGTTCGCAGGCACGTTGTCCTGAACCAGGACCGGAAGCTTTGCTGTCTTGTCTCCAATCATAATGTCGACTAAGGCTACAAGCGATAATCTGGGAGGCCCACCAGCTAACCTGGTGGTTCTCAGAGGAGCACCTACATAGTCCTCTGGCTTCAGCAGGGTCCGGTCCACCACTGTCCTGCTTGCCCCAGTGTCTCTCAAAACAGTAGAAAGCTAGCCATTCAAGAGGACACTTCTCAAAAACCTACGAGTGTTCTGTGGGATAGTCGCCAGTACTTCTGCGTAATGGTCCCAAGCCCCAAGGGACACTAAGGAAATCTCTACGGCAGCACCGAAGGTGATCCCAGTAGAGGAGGGGAGGACAGTGGCCTCCACCTCAGGTACGGAGCAGGGGTAGGTCAGGCTGACAGCCTGGACTCCAAGTGCCTTACCCTTACACTTGGCGTCACCCCTTAGGTGATCCAGAGCCCCACAATCCCAACAAGTGCCAGGAATGTGGGTACGGCACTTGTCAGCCAACCTAGCCAGCTTAAAGGGGTCCAAAATGTTCTGGTCAGCAACATACTGACGCAGCTCTGGTGAACAGGCTCCCGAAAAATGCTAAAAAAAAAAAGGCGGGACAATTCAACAAATGTTTTCACTTTGTAACCATCAATCCACCCCATCATGTTAATTTGCGCAGCACTCACCCAGTCAATCCAAGACACATTCTCTCGTTTCTTAAAATCCCTGAACCTCTTAAGGTATTGGGTAGGTGTCTTGCCAAACTTGACAATGAAAGCAGGCTTCATGCACTCATACTGACCCCTTTCTTCCACACTCAACTTGGTTGCTGGGGACCTTACACTCTCAACTGGTTTAGCTGAAGTCTCCACTCTAGCTTTCTCTAGCTGGATTCGCTGACATTCAGTGTCCCGGTTCTTGAGTTCAAGGTCCTTATCTTTGAGTTCAAAATCCCTATTCTTGAGCTCCACTTGTTGTGCCAACTCCTCTTTCTTAAACTCAGCATCTATTTCCAACTTGCGGTATTCAAAGGCCAATTTCATCCTTAATAACTTAAGCTCCGAGGAATTGCTGGGGTTTGGAACAGAGGCAGCAGGAATGGTGGCATTCCCAGAAACAGATTCAGCGACAACCCTGGGGGCAGAGTCCTCATTGGTTGCATCCCCCCCTTCAATATCTTCACCATCAGTCTGGTAGTCCACCAGGGCAGCTATGAGATCAGCCCTAGACTTATCCACAAAGTCTAACTCCCTGGCTTCACAAGCATCCTGCAGAGCCTCTAAGTTCATCCGAGTCAATTTGCCATTCGCAATACGTTCCATTGATTGTAATGTAGTTATCTTGTACACAACTAACCCTCAATTTAACAAAGTGCAGATATTTTGTAAGTGGCTCGTTTATACAATGATTCTTAAAACCATAAGCATCCCACTGATGCCGGTCGGCAGCCTGTTGTAGGTCTGTCTACCAGGGAGCTTTGGCAAAGATCAGCTGGTGCACGATGGTCCCTCGTAGATTGGGAAGAGGGCGCCTTACCAGGTGCTCTCTGGGTCAGTCCTTGGAGACACAGCAGCTTTCAGATTGATGAAGAAGGTCAACAGCAATTCTTCTCTTCCAGCAGGGTTGCACGGTCAAGCTTCAGTTTCACTCCAGTTACTCTTCATAGTTTGAGCTTCTGAACACGATTTCTAGCAGTGAGAGGTCCCCAGATATACTAGTTGATCTCCCATTCATTTTTCTGGGTCATACTCAGGCAATCAATCGATCAGAAAGGCATTCATGCAGGCAGGCAGCCAATCAGGTGCATAGTGCATTCAGGCCATTCACTCCTCTCCAGACACTCACAACAAGTTATATGCATTGGGACATGTACCTAGACATTCAACACTCCACACTGCATTCATACCAGTTTCGGGCAGGGCTGTCTCAGTCATTGTGTAAAACACCAGATACTTGACATACACAACACAGAATACATTTGTGATGTCATCTTTGATGTCCTGGGTGTTAGGCTTAGCAGTGCACGGTGGTGGCGCGCGTTATGGTTGCTTAGCTTACCATAAATGGCAAATTTCAAGGTTTTTTTTGGTTTTACTTGGAACCATAACGTCCCTTGAACAAAGTTTTTTCACTGAATTTCATAGGTTTTTAGTAGCGCAACTTAAACATAACGTGCCTTTAACAAAGTTTTTTCACTGAATTTCATAGGTTTTTAGTAGCGCAATTTAACCATAACATCCGTTTAACAATGTTTTTTCACTGAATTTCAAAGGTTTTTAATAGCACAACTTAACCATAACGTCCCTTTAACAAAGTTTTTTCACTGAATTTCATTGGTTTCGATTAGTGCAACTTTACCATAAAGTCTCTTTAACAAAGTTTTTTCATTGATTTTCATAGGTTTTTATTAGTGCAACTTAACCATAACATCCCTTTAACAAAGTTTTTTCATTGAATTTCATAGTTTTTTATTAGTGCAACTTAACCATAACATCCCTTTAACACATTTTTTTAATTGAATTTCATAGTTTTTTATCAGTGCAACGTAACCATAACGTCCTTTTCAATGGATGAAGGCCACTAGCATCCTAGGTTCTCAAAGAGGGAACCCGGGGTGGTAAAAAAAAGATTTTTCTTCCCAAACCGGAACGCCTGCGGCGTCCCGGTGTAGGAAGGAAAATCTTTCACCAAGATGGACACCATGGAAAAGGAAGGCGGGGTGTATAAAGAGAACACAACAGGGCATGGGTAGGGAGGACCAGGAGGGAGACACGGGGCATGAGACGGGGGTGGGGGTAACGGCAGAGAGACACAGGGCATGAGCGGGGGGTGGGGGGAAACAGGAGGGAGACACGGGGCATGAGAGGTGGGTGGGGGTCAACAGCAGGGAGACACGGGGCATGAGCGGGGGTTGGGGGGCAACAGCAGGGAGACATGGGGCATGAGCGGGGGTTGGGGGGTAACAGGAGAGAGACACTGGGCATGAGCGGGGGTGGGGGGCAACAGCAGGGAGACATGGGGCATGAGCGGGGGTAGGGGGCAACAGCAGGGAGACACGGGCCATGAGCAGGGGGTGGGGGGAACACGAGGGAGACACGGGGCATGAGAGGGGGGTGGGGGGGAAAAGAAGAGAGACACGGGGCATGAGCAGGGGGTGGGGGGACACAGGAGGGAGACACGGGGCATGAGCGGGGGTGGGAGGCAACAGCAGGGAGACATGGGGCATGACCGGGAGGTGGGGGCAACAGGAGAGAGACATGGGGTATGAGAGGGGGGTGGGGGTAACAGTAGGGAGACACGGGGCATGAGCGGGGGGTGGGGGGCAACAGCAGGGAGACACGGGGCATGACCGGGGGTGGGGGGCAACAGGAGAGAGACAGGGGGCATGAGAAGGGGCTGGGGGTAACAGGAGAGAGACACGGGGCATGAGAAGGGGGTGGGGGGCAACAGCAGGGAGACACGGGGCATGAGAGAGGGGTGGGGGGCAACAGCAGGGAGACACAGGGCAGGAGCGGGGGGTTGGGGGACCACGAGGGAGACACGTGGCATGAGAGGGGGGTGGGGGTAACAGGAGAGAGACATGGGGCATGTGTGGGGGGTGGGGGGCAACAGCAAGGAGACAAGGGGCATGAGCGGGGGGCAACAGCAGGGAGACACGGGGCATGACCGGGGGGGGTGGGGGGCAACAGCAGGGATACACGGGGCATGAGCGGGGGTTGGGGGTAACAGGGCAGAGACACGGGGCATGAGCGGGGGGTGGGGGCAACAGCAGGGAGACACGGTGCATGAGCGGGGGTGGGGGCAACAGGAGAGAGACACGGGGCATGAGAGGGGGGTGGAGGGGTAACAGGAGAGAGACATGGGGCATGAGCGGGGGGTGGGGGGCAACAGCAGGGAGACACGGGGCATGAGTGGAGGGTGGGGAGCAACAGCAGGGAGGCACAGGGCATGAGAGGGGGTAGGGGGGTAACAGGAGAGAGACACGGGGCATGAGCGGGGGGTGGGGGCAACAGGAGAGGGACATGGGGCATGAGTGGGGGTGGGGGGTAACAGGAGAGAGACACTGGGCATGAGCGGGGGAGTGGGGGCAACAGGAGAGAGACACGGGGTATGATCATGGGGTGGGGGTAACAGGAGAGAGACACGGGGCATGAGTGGGGGGCAACAGCAGGGAGACACGGGGCATGAGTGGTGGGTGAGGGGCAACAGCAGGGAGACACGGGACATGAGCGGGGGGTGGGGGGCAACAGCAGGGAAACACGGGTCAAGACCGGGGGTGGGGGGCAACAGGAGGGAGACACGGGGCATGAGTGGGGGGTGGGGGCAACACAAGAGAGACACGGGGCATGAGAGGGGGGTGGGGGGCAACAGCAGGGAGACACAGGGCATGAGCGGGGGGTGGGGGGAAAACGAGGGAGCCACGGGCATGAGCGGAGTGTGGGGGTAACTGGAGAGAGACACAGGGCATGAGCGGGGGGTTGGGGTTAACAGGAGAGAGACACGGGGCATGAGCGGGGGGTGGGGAGCAATGGCAGGGAGACACAGGGCATGACCGAGGGGTGGGGGGCAACAGGAGAGAGACACAGGGCATGAGAGGGGGTGAGGGGTAACAGGAGAGAGACACGGGGCATGAGCAGGGGGTGGGGGGCAACAGCAGGGAGACACGGGGCATGAGCGGGCGGTGGGGGGAACACGAGGGAGACATGGGGCATGAGAGGGGGGTGGGGGGTAACAGGAGAGAGACACGGGGCATAAGCGGGGGGTGGGGGCAACAGCAGGGAGACACGGGCCATGACCGGGGAGTGGGGGGCAACAGAAGGGAGACACGGGGCATGACCGGGGGTGGGGGGGCAACAGGAGAGAGCCACGGGGCATGAGAGTGGGGTGGGGGGTAACAGGAGAGAGACACGGGGCATGAGAGGGGGTTGGGGGGTAACAGGAGAGATACACGGAGCATGAGCGGGTGTTTGGGGGGCAACAGCAGGGAGAAACGGGGCATGAGAGGGGGGTGGGGGCAACAGCAGGGAGACACGGGGCATGAGCGGAGGGTGGGGAGCAACAGCAGGGAGGCACAGGGCATGAGAGGGGGGTGGGGGGTAACTGGAGAGAGACACATGGAATGAGCAGGGGGTGAGAGCAACAGGAGAGAGACACGGGGCATGAGCAGGGGTGGGGGGTAACATGAGAGAGACACGGGGCATGAGCGGGGGTGTGGGGGGCCTCAGGAGAGAGACACGGGGCATGAGCGGGGGTGGGGGGTAACAGGAGAGTGACACGGGGCATGAGTGGGGGGCAACAGCAGGGAGACACGGAGCATGAGCGGTGGGTGAGGGGCAACAGCAGGGAGACACGGGGCATGGCCGGGGGGTGGGGGGAACAGGAGAGAAACACAGGACATGAGCGGGGGGTGGGGGGCAACAGCAAGGAAACACGGGGCAAGACCGGGGGGTGGGGGGCAACAGGAGGGAGACATGGGGCATGAGCGGGGGTGGGGGGCAACAGCAGGGAGACACGGGCATGACCAGGGGGTGGGGGGCAACAGGAGAGAGACACGGGTCATGAGAGGGGGGTGGGTGGTAACAGGAGAGAGATACGGGGCATTAGCGGGGGCTGGGGGGCAACAGCAGGGAGACACGGGGCATGACCGTGGGGTGGGGGTAACAGGAGAGAGACACAGGGCATGAACGGGGGTTGCGGGGCAACAGCAGGGAGACACGGGGCATGACCGGGGGGTGGGGAGCAACAGGAGAGAGACACGGGGCATGAGAGGGGGGTGGGGGTAACAGGAGAGAGACACGGGGCATGAGAGGGGGTGGGGGGCAACAGCAGGGAGACACGGGGCATGAGCGGGGGGTGGGGGGAACACGAGGGAGACACAGGGCATGAGAGGGGGGTGGGGGGTAACAGGAGAGAGACATGGTACATGAGCGGGGTGTGGGGGGCAACAGCAGGGAGACATGTTGCATGAGCATGGGGTGGGGGCAACAGCAGGGAGACATGGGGCATGACTGGGGTGTGGGGGCAACAGGAGGGAGACACAGGGCATGACCGGGGGTGGGGGGCAACAGGAGAGAGACACAGGGCATGAGAGGGGAGTGGGGGTAACAGGAGAGAGACACAGGGCATGAGAGGGGGTGGGGGGTAACAGGAGAGAGACACAGGGCATGCGAGGGGGGTGGAGGGGTAACAGGAGAGAGACACAGGGCATGATCGGGGGTGGGGGTCAACAGCAGGGAGCCACAGGGCATGAGAGGGGGGTGGGTGGAAACAGGAGAGAGACACGGGGCATGAGCGGGGGGTGGGGGCAACAGGAGAGAGACATGGGGCATGAGTGGGGGTGGGGGGTAACAGGAGAGAGACACTGGGCATGAGTGAGGGGGTGGGAGGCAACAGGAGAGAGACACGGGGTATGATCATGGGGTGGGGGTAACAGGAGAGAGACACGGGGCATGAGTGGGGGGCAACAGCAGGGAGACACGGGGCATGAGCGGTGGGTGAGGGGCAACAGCAGGGAGACACGGGACATGAGCAGGGGGTGGGGGGCAACAGCAGGGAAACACGGGTCAAGACCGGGGGTGGGGGGCAACAGGAGGGAGACACGGGGCATGAGTGGGGGGAGGGGGCAACAGCAGGGAGACACGGGCATGACCGGGGGGTGGGGGGCAACAGGAGAGAGACATGGGTCATGAGAGGGGGTGGGGGGTAACAGGAGAGAGATACAGGGCATGACCGGGGGGTGGGGGGCAACAGCACAGAGACACGGGGCATGACCGGCGGGTGGGGGGTCACAGGAGAGAGACACGGGGCATGAGCGGGGGTTGGGGGAAACAGCAGGGAGACAAGGGGCATGACCGGGGGTGGGGGGCAACAGGAGAGAGACACGGGGCATGAGAGGGGGGTGGGGGTAACACAAGAGAGACACGGGGCATGAGAGGGGGGTGGGGGGCAACAGCAGGGAGACACAGGGCATGAGCGGGGGGTGGGGGGAACACGAGGGAGACACGGGCATGAGCGGAGTGTGGGGGTAACTGGAGAGAGACACAGGGCATGAGCGGGGGTTGGGGTTAACAGGAGAGAGACACGGGGCATGAGCGGGGGGTGGGGAGCAATGGCAGGGAGACACAGGGCATGACCGAGGGGTGGGGGGCAACAGGAGAGAGACACAGGGCATGAGAGGGGGTGAGGGGTGACAGGAGAGAGACACGGGGCATGAGCAGGGGGTGGGGGCAACAGCAGGGAGACACGGGGCATAAGCAGGGGGTGGGGGGAACACGAGGGAGACACGGGGCATGAGCAGGGGGTGGGGGGCAACAGCAGGGAGACACGGGCATAACCAGGGGGTGGGGGAAACAGCAGGGAGACACCGGGCATGAGCGCGGGGTGGGGGGAACACGAGGGAGACACGGGGCATGAGAGGGGGGTGGGGGGTAACAGGAGAGAGACACGGGGCATGAGCGGGGGGTGGGGGCAACAGCAGGGAGACACGGGCCATGACCGGGGAGTGGGGGGCAACAGAAGGGAGACACGGGGCATGACCGGGGGTGGGGGGGCAACAGGAGAGAGCCACGGGGCATGAGAGGGGGGTGGGGGGTAACAGGAGAGAGACATGGGGCATGAGAGGGGGTTGGGGGGTAACAGGAGAGAGACACGGAGCATGAGCGGGTGTTTGGGGGGCAACAGCAGGGAGAAACGGGGCATGAGAGGGGGGTGGGGGTAACAGGAGAGAGACACGGGGCATGAACGGGGGGTTGGGGGCAACAGCAGGGAGACACGGGGCATGAGCGGAGGGTGGGGAGCAACAGCAGGGAGGCACAGGGCATGAGAGGGGGTGGGGGGTAACTGGAGAGAGACACAGGGAATGAGCAGGGGGTGAGGGCAACAGGAGAGAGACACGGGGCATGAGCGGGGGTGGGGGGTAACATGAGAGAGACACGGGGCATGAGCGGGGGCGTGGGGGGCCTCAGGAGAGAGACACGGGGCATGAGCAGGGGGTGGGGGGTAACAGGAGAGTGACACGGGGCATGAGTGGGGGGCAACAGCAGGGAGACACGGAGCATGAGCGGTGGGTGAGGGGCAACAGCAGGGAGACACGGGGCATGGCCGGGGGGTGGGGGGAACAGGACAGAGACACAGGACATGAGCGGGGGGTGGGGGGCAACAGCAAGGAAACACGGGGCAAGACCGGGGGGTGGGGGCAACAGGAGGGAGACATGGGGCATGAGCGGGGGTGGGGGGCAACAGCAGGGAGACACGGGCATGACCAGGGGGTGGGGGGCAACAGGAGAGAGACACGGGTCATGAGAGGGGTGTGGGTGGTAACAGGAGAGAGATACGGGGCATTAGCGGGGGCTGGGGGGCAACAGCAGGGAGACACGGGGCATGACCGGGGGGTGGGGGTAACAGGAGAGAGACAAGGGGCATGAGCGGGGGTTGCGGGGCAACAGCAGGGAGACACGGGGCACGACCGGGGGGTGGGGAGCAACAGGAGAGAGACACAGGGCATGAGAGGGGGGTGGGGGTAACTGGAGAGAGACACAGGGCATGAGAGGGGGGTGGGGGGCAACAGCAGGGAGACACGGGGCATGAGCGGGGGGTGGGGGGAACACGAGGGAGACACAGGGCATGAGAGGGGGGTGGGGGGTAACAGGAGAGAGACATGGTACATGAGCGGGGTGTGGGGGGCAACAGCAGGGAGACATGTTGCATGAGCATGGGGTGGGGGCAACAGCAGGGAGACATGGGGCATGACTGGGGTGTGGGGGCAACAGGAGGGAGACACAGGGCATGACCGGGGGTGGGGGGCAACAGGAGAGAGACACAGGGCATGAGAGGGGAGTGGGGGTAACAGGAGAGAGACACAGGGCATGAGAGGGGGGTGGGGGGTAACAGGAGAGAGACACAGGGCATGCGAGGGGGGTGGAGGGGTAACAGGAGAGACACAGGGCATGAGCGGGGGTGGGGGTCAACAGCAGGGAGACACGGGGCATGAGCGGAGGGTGGGGTGCAACAGCAGGGAGCCACAGGGCATGAGAGGGGGGTGGGTGGCAACAGGAGAGAGACACTGGGCATGAGCAGGGTGTGGGGGCAACAGGAGAGAGACACGGGGCATGAGAAGGGGCTGGGGGGTAACAGGAGAGAGACACGGGGCATGAGGGGGGGTGGGGGGCAACAGCAGGGAGACACGGGGCATGAGAGAGGGGTGGGGGGCAACAGCAGGGAGACACAGGGCAGGAGCGGGGGGTGGGGGGAACACGAGGGAGACACGTGGCATGAGAGGGGGGTGGGGTAACAGGAGAGAGACATGGGGCATGAGTGGGGGTTGGGGGGCAACAGCAAGGAGACAAGGGGCATGAGCGGGGGGTGGGGGGCAACAGCAGGGAGACACAGGGCATGACCGGGGGGGTGGTGGGCAACAGCAGGGATACACGGGGCATGAGCGGGGGGTGGGGGTAACAGGGCAGAGACACGGGGCATGAGCGGGGGGCAACAGCAAGGAGACAAGGGGCATGAGCGGGGGTGGGGGGCAACAGCAGGGAGACACGGGGCATGACCGGGGGGGCGGGGGGCAACAGCAGGGATACACGGGGCATGAGCAGGGGGTGGGGGTAACAGGGCAGAGACACAGGGCATGAGCGGGGGGTGGGGGGCAACAGCAGGGAGACACGGTGCATGAGCGGGGGGTGGGGGTAACAGGGCAGATACACGGGGCATGAGCGGGGGGTGGGGGGCAACAGCAAGGAGACAAGGGGCATGAGCGGGGGTGGGGGGCAACAGCAGGGAGACACGGGGCATGACCGGGGGGGTGGGGGGCAACAGGAGAGAGAAACGGGGCATGAGAGGGGGGTGGAAGGGTAACAGGAGAGAGACATGGGGCATGAGCGGGGGGTGGGGGGCAACAGCAGGGAGACACGGGGCATGAGTGGAGGGTGGGGAGCAACAGCAGGGAGGCACAGGGCATGAGAGGGGGGTGGGGGGTAACAGGAGAGAGACACGGGGCATGAGCATGGGGTGGGGGCAACAGGAGAGAGACATGGGGCATGAGTGGGGGTGGGGGGTAACAGGAGAGAGACACTGGGCATGAGCGGGGGGGTGAGGTGCAACAGGAGAGAGACACGGGGTATGATCATGGGGTGGGGGTAACAGGATAGAGACACGGGGCATGAGTGGGGGGCAACAGCAGGGAGACACGGGGCATGAGTGGTGGGTGAGGGGCAACAGCAGGGAGACACGGGACATAAGCAGGGGGTGGGGGGAACACGAGGGAGACACGGGGCATGAGCAGGGGGTGGGGGGCAACAGCAGGGAGACACGGGCATGACCAGGGGGTGGGGGGAAACAGCAGGGAGACACCGGGCATGAGCGCGGGGTGGGGGGAACACGAGGGAGACACGGGGCATGAGAGGGGGGTGGGGGGTAACAGGAGAGAGACACGGGGCATGAGTGGGGGGTGGGGGCAACAGCAGGGAGACACGGGCCATGACCGGGGAGTGGGGGGCAACAGAAGGGAGACACGGGGCATGACCGGGGGTGGGGGGGCAACAGGAGAGAGCCACGGGGCATGAGAGGGGGGTGGGGGGTAACAGGAGAGAGACATGGGGCATGAGAGGGGGTTGGGGGGTAACAGGAGAGAGACACGGAGCATGAGCGGGTGTTTGGGGGGCAACAGCAGGGAGAAACGGGGCATGAGAGGGGGGTGGGGGTAACAGGAGAGAGACACGGGGCATGAGCGGGGGGTTGGGGGCAACAGCAGGGAGACACGGGACATGAGCGGAGGGTGGGGAGCAACAGCAGGGAGGCACAGGGCATGAGAGGGGGTGGGGGGTAACTGGAGAGAGACACAGGGAATGAGCAGGGGGTGAGGGCAACAGGAGAGAGACACGGGGTATGAGCGGGGGTGGGGGGTAACATGAGAGAGACACGGGGCATGAGCGGGGGCGTGGGGGGCCTCAGGAGAGAGACACGGGGCATGAGCAGGGGGTGGGGGGTAACAGGAGAGTGACACGGGGCATGAGTGGGGGGCAACAGCAGGGAGACACGGAGCATGAGCGGTGGGTGAGGGGCAACAGCAGGGAGACACGGGGCATGGCCGGGGGGTGGGAGGAACAGGACAGAGACACAGGACATGAGCGGGGGTGGGGGGCAACAGCAAGGAAACACGGGGCAAGACCGGGGGGTGGGGGGCAACAGGAGGGAGACATGGGGCATGAGCGGGGGTGGGGGGCAACAGCAGGGAGACACGGGCATGACCAGGGGGTGGGGGGCAACAGGAGAGAGACACGGGTCATGAGAGGGGTGTGGGTGGTAACAGGAGAGAGATACGGGGCATTAGCGGGGGCTGGGGGGCAACAGCAGGGAGACACGGGGCATGACCGGGGGGTGGGGGTAACAGGAGAGAGACAAGGGGCATGAGCGGGGGTTGCGGGGCAACAGCAGGGAGACACGGGGCACGACCGGGGGGTGGGGAGCAACAGGAGAGAGACACAGGGCATGAGAGGGGGGTGGGGGTAACTGGAGAGAGACACAGGGCATGAGAGGGGGGTGGGGGGCAACAGCAGGGAGACACGGGGCATGAGCGGGGGGTGGGGGGAACACGAGGGAGACACAGGGCATGAGAGGGGGGTGGGGGGTAACAGGAGAGAGACATGGTACATGAGCGGGGTGTGGGGGGCAACAGCAGGGAGACATGTTGCATGAGCATGGGGTGGGGGCAACAGCAGGGAGACATGGGGCATGACTGGGGTGTGGGGGCAACAGGAGGGAGACACAGGGCATGACCGGGGGTGGGGGGCAACAGGAGAGAGACACAGGGCATGAGAGGGGAGTGGGGGTAACAGGAGAGAGACACAGGGCATGAGAGGGGGGTGGGGGGTAACAGGAGAGAGACACAGGGCATGCGAGGGGGGTGGAGGGGTAACAGGAGAGAGACACAGGGCATGAGCGGGGGTGGGGGTCAACAGCAGGGAGACACGGGGCATGAGCGGAGGGTGGGGTGCAACAGCAGGGAGCCACAGGGCATGAGAGGGGGGTGGGTGGCAACAGGAGAGAGACACTGGGCATGAGCAGGGTGTGGGGGCAACAGGAGAGAGACACGGGGCATGAGAAGGGGCTGGGGGGTAACAGGAGAGAGACACGGGGCATGAGAGGAGGGTGGGGGGCAACAGCAGGGAGACACGGGGCATGAGAGAGGGGTGGGGGGCAACAGCAGGGAGACACAGGGCAGGAGCGGGGGGTGGGGGGAACACGAGGGAGACACGTGGCATGAGAGGGGGGTGGGGTAACAGGAGAGAGACATGGGGCATGAGTGGGGGGTGGGGGGCAACAGCAAGGAGACAAGGGGCATGAGCGGGGGGTGGGGGCCAACAGCAGGGAGACACAGGGCATGACCGGGGGGGTGGTGGGCAACAGCAGGGATACACGGGGCATGAGCGGGGGGTGGGGGTAACAGGGCAGAGACACGGGGCATGAGCGGGGGGTGGGGGGCAACAGCAAGGAGACAAGGGGCATGAGCGGGGGTGGGGGGCAACAGCAGGGAGACACGGGGCATGACCGGGGGGGCGGGGGGCAACAGCAGGGATACACGGGGCATGAGCAGGGGGTGGGGGTAACAGGGCAGAGACACGGGGCATGAGCGGGGGGTGGGGGCAACAGCAGGGAGACACGGTGCATGAGCGGGGGGTGGGGGTAACAGGGCAGAGACACGGGGCATGAGCGGGGGGTGGGGGGCAACAGCAAGGAGACAAGGGGCATGAGCGGGGGTGGGGGGCAACAGCAGGGAGACACGGGGCATGACCGGGGGGGGTGGGGGGCAACAGGAGAGAGACACGGGGCATGAGAGGGGGTGGAGGGGTAACAGGAGAGAGACATGGGGCATGAGCGGGGGGTGGGGGGCAACAGCAGGGAGACACGGGGCATGAGTGGAGGGTGGGGAGCAACAGCAGGGAGGCACAGGGCATGAGAGGGGGGTGGGGGGTAACAGGAGAGAGACACGGGGCATGAGCATGGGGTGGGGGCAACAGGAGAGAGACATGGGGCATGAGTGGGGGTGGGGGGTAACAGGAGAGAGACACTGGGCATGAGCGGGGGGGTGAGGTGCAACAGGAGAGAGACACGGGGTATGATCATGGGGTGGGGGTAACAGGATAGAGACACGGGGCATGAGTGGGGGGCAACAGCAGGGAGACACGGGGCATGAGTGGTGGGTGAGGGGCAACAGCAGGGAGACACGGGACATGAGCGGGGGTGGAGGGCAACAGCAGGGAAACACGGGTCAAGACCGGGGGTGGGGGGCAACAGGAGGGAGACACGGGGCATGAGTGGGGGTGGGGGCAACAGCAGGGAGACACGGGCATGACCGGGGGGTGGGGGGCAACAGGAGAGAGACATGGGTCATGAGAGGGTGTGGGGGGTAACAGGAGAGAGACACGGGGTATGATCATGGGGTGGGGGGTAACAGGAGAGAGACACGGGGCATGAGTGGGGGGCAACAGCAGGGAGACACGGGGCATGAGCGGTGGGTGAGGGGCAACAGCAGGGAGACACGGGACATGAGCAGGGGGTGGGGGGCAACAGCAGGGAAACACGGGTCAAGACCGGGGGTGGGGGGCAACAGGAGGGAGACACGGGGCATTAGTGGGGGGGGGGGCAACAGCAGGGAGACACGGGCATGACCGGGGGGTGGGGGGCAACAGGAGAGAGACATGGGTCATGAGAGGGGGTGGGGGTAACAGGAGAGAGATACAGGGCATGACCGGGGGGTGGGGGGCAACAGCACAGAGACACGGGGCATGACCGGGGGGTGGGGGTCACAGGAGAGAGACACGGGGCATGAGCGGGGGTTGGGGGAAACAGCAGGGAGACAAGGGGCATGACCGGGGGTGGGGGGCAACAGGAGAGAGACACGGGGCATGAGAGGGGGGTGGGGGTAACACAAGAGAGACACGGGGCATGAGAGGGGGGTGGGTGGGGCAACAGCAGGGAGACACAGGGCATGAGCGGGGGGTGGGGGGAACACGAGGGAGACACGGGCATGAGCGGAGTGTGGGGGTAACTGGAGAGAGACACAGGGCATGAGCGGGGGGTTGGGGTTAACAGGAGAGAGACACGGGGCATGAGCGGGGGGTGGGGAGCAATGGCAGGGAGACACAGGGCATGACCGAGGGGTGGGGGGCAACAGGAGAGAGACACAGGGCATGAGAGGGGGTGAGGGGTGACAGGAGAGAGACACGGGGCATGCGCAGGGGGTGGGGGCAACAGCAGGGAGACACGGGGCATAAGCAGGGGGTGGGGGGAACACGAGGGAGACACGGGGCATGAGCAGGGGGTGGGGGGCAACAGCAGGGAGACACGGGCATGACCAGGGGTGGGGGGAAACAGCAGGGAGACACCGGGCATGAGCGCGGGGTGGGGGGGAACACGAGGGAGACACGGGCATGAGAGGGGGGTAACAGGAGAGAGACACGGGGCATGAGCGGGGGGGTGGGGGCAACAGCAGGGAGACACGGGCCATGACCGGGGAGTGGGGGGCAACAGAAGAGAGACACGGGGCATGACCGGGGGTGGGGGGGCAACAGGAGAGAGCCACGGGCATGAGAGGGGGGTGGGGGTAACAGGAGAGAGACATGGGGCATGAGAGGGGGTTGGGGGGTAACAGGAGAGAGACACGGAGCATGAGCGGGTGTTTGGGGGCCAACAGCAGGGAGAAACGGGGCATGAGAGGGGGGTGGGGGTAACAGGAGAGAGACACGGGGCATGAGCGGGGGGTTGGGGGGCAACAGCAGGGAGACACGGGGCATGAGCGGAGGGTGGGGAGCAACAGCAGGGAGCACAGGGCATGAGAGGGGGTGGGGGCTAACTGGAGAGAGACACAGGGAATGAGCAGGGGGTGAGGGCAACAGGAGAGAGACACGGGGCATGAGCGGGGGTGGGAGGTAACATGAGAGAGACACGGGGCATGAGCGGGGGCGTGGGGGGCCTCAGGAGAGAGACACGGGGCATGAGCAGGGGGTGGGGGGTAACAGGAGAGTGACACGGGGCATGAGTGGGGGGCAACAGCAGGGAGACACGGAGCATGAGCGGTGGGTGAGGGCAACAGCAGGGAGACACGGGGCATGGCCGGGGGGTGGGGGGAACAGGACAGAGACACAGGACATGAGCGGGGGGTGGGGGGCAACAGCAAGGAAACACGGGGCAAGACCGGGGGGTGGGGGGCAACAGGAGGGAGACATGGGGCATGAGCGGGGGTGGGGGGCAACAGCAGGGAGACACGGGCATGACCAGGGGGTGGGGGGCAACAGGAGAGAGACACGGGTCATGAGAGGGGTGTGGGTGGTAACAGGAGAGAGATACGGGGCATTAGCGGGGGCTGGGGGGCAACAGCAGGGAGACACGGGGCATGACCGGGGGGTGGGGGTAACAGGAGAGAGACAAGGGGCATGAGCGGGGGTTGCGGGGCAACAGCAGGGAGACACGGGGCACGACCGGGGGGTGGGGAGCAACAGGAGAGAGACACAGGGCATGAGAGGGGGGTGGGGGTAACTGGAGAGAGACACAGGGCATGAGAGGGGGGTGGGGGGTAACAGCAGGGAGACACGGGGCATGAGGCGGGGGTGGGGGGAACACGAGGGAGACACAGGGCATGAGAGGGGGGTGGGGGGTAACAGGAGAGAGACACGGAGCATGAGCGGGTGTTTGGGGGCCAACAGCAGGGAGAAACGGGGCATGAGAGGGGGGTGGGGTAACAGGAGAGAGACACGGGGCATGAGCGGGGGGTTGGGGGGCAACAGCAGGGAGACACGGGGCATGAGCGGAGGGTGGGGAGCAACAGCAGGGAGGCACAGGGCATGAGAGGGGGTGGGGGCTAACTGGAGAGAGACACAGGGAATGAGCAGGGGGTGAGGGCAACAGGAGAGAGACACGGGGCATGAGCGGGGGTGGGGGGTAACATGAGAGAGACACGGGGCATGAGCGGGGGCGTGGGGGGCCTCAGGAGAGAGACACGGGGCATGAGCAGGGGGTGGGGGGTAACAGGAGAGTGACACGGGGCATGAGTGGGGGGCAACAGCAGGGAGACACGGAGCATGAGCGGTGGGTGAGGGGCAACAGCAGGGAGACACGGGGCATGGCCGGGGGGTGGGGGGAACAGACAGAGACACAGGACATGAGCGGGGGTGGGGGGCAACAGCAAGGAAACACGGGGCAAGACCGGGGGGTGGGGGGCAACAGGAGGGAGACATGGGGCATGAGCGGGGGTGGGGGGCAACAGCAGGGAGACACGGGCATGACCAGGGGGTGGGGGGCAACAGGAGAGAGACACGGGTCATGAGAGGGGTGTGGGTGGTAACAGGAGAGAGATACGGGGCATTAGCGGGGGCTGGGGGGCAACAGCAGGGAGACACGGGGCATGACCGGGGGGTGGGGGTAACAGGAGAGAGACAAGGGGCATGAGCGGGGGTTGCGGGGCAACAGCAGGGAGACACGGGGCACGACCGGGGGGTGGGGAGCAACAGGAGAGAGACACAGGGCATGAGAGGGGGGTGGGGGTAACTGGAGAGAGACACAGGGCATGAGAGGGGGGTGGGGGGCAACAGCAGGGAGACACGGGGCATGAGCGGGGGGTGGGGGGAACACGAGGGAGACACAGGGCATGAGAGGGGGGTGGGGGGTAACAGGAGAGAGACATGGTACATGAGCGGGGTGTGGGGGGCAACAGCAGGGAGACATGTTGCATGAGCATGGGGTGGGGGCAACAGCAGGGAGACATGGGGCATGACTGGGGTGTGGGGGCAACAGGAGGGAGACACAGGGCATGACCGGGGGTGGGGGGCAACAGGAGAGAGACACAGGGCATGAGAGGGGAGTGGGGGTAACAGGAGAGAGACACAGGGCATGAGAGGGGGGTGAGGGGTAACAGGAGAGAGACACAGGGCATGCGAGGGGGGTGGAGGGGTAACAGGAGAGAGACACAGGGCATGAGCGGGGGTGGGGGTCAACAGCAGGGAGACACAGGGCATGAGCGGAGGGTGGGGTGCAACAGCAGGGAGCCACAGGGCATGAGAGGGGGGTGGGTGGCAACAGGAGAGAGACACTGGGCATGAGCAGGGTGTGGGGGCAACAGGAGAGAGACACGGGGCATGAGAAGGGGCTGGGGGGTAACAGGAGAGAGACACGGGGCATGAGAGGGGGGTGGGGGGCAACCGCAGGGAGACACGGGGCATGAGAGAGGGGTGGGGGGCAACAGCAGGGAGACACAGGGCAGGAGCGGGGGGTGGGGGGAACACGAGGGAGACACGTGGCATGAGAGGGGGGTGGGGTAACAGGAGAGAGACATGGGGCATGAGTGGGGGGTGGGGGGCAACAGCAAGGAGACAAGGGGCATGAGCGGGGGGTGGGGGGCAACAGCAGGGAGACACAGGGCATGACCGGGGGGGTGGTGGGCAACAGCAGGGATACACGGGGCATGAGCGGGGGGTGGGGGGCAACAGCAAGGAGACAAGGGGCATGAGCGGGGGTGGGGGGCAACAGCAGGGAGACACGGGGCATGACCGGGGGCGGGGGGCAACAGCAGGGATACACGGGGCATGAGCAGGGGGTGGGGGTAACAGGGCAGAGACACGGGGCATGAGCGGGGGGTGGGGGCAACAGCAGGGAGACACGGTGCATGAGCGGGGGGTGGGGGTAACAGGGCAGAGACACGGGGCATGAGCGGGGGGTGGGGGGCAACAGCAAGGAGACAAGGGGCATGAGCGGGGGTGGGGGGCAACAGCAGGGAGACACGGGGCATGACCGGGGGGGTGGGGGGCAACAGGAGAGAGACAGGGGGCATGAGAGGGGGGTGGAGGGGTAACAGGAGAGCGACATGGGGCATGAGCGGGGGGTGGGGGGCAACAGCAGGGAGACACGGGGCATGAGTGGAGGGTGGGGAGCAACAGCAGGGAGGCACAGGGCATGAGAGGGGGGTGGGGGTAACAGGAGAGAGACACGGGGCATGAGCATGGGGTGGGGGCAACAGGAGAGAGACATGGGGCATGAGTGGGGGTGGGGGGTAACAGGAGAGAGACACTGGGCATGAGCGGGGGGGTGAGGTGCAACAGGAGAGAGACACGGGGTATGATCATGGGGTGGGGGTAACAGGATAGAGACACGGGGCATGAGTGGGGGGCAACAGCAGGGAGACACGGGGCATGAGTGGTGGGTGAGGGGCAACAGCAGGGAGACACTGGACATGAGCGGGGGGTGGGGGGCAACAGCAGGGAAACACGGGTCAAGACCGGGGGTGGGGGGCAACAGGAGGGAGACACGGGGCATGAGTGGGGGGTGGGGGCAACAGCAGGGAGACACGGGCATGACCGGGGGGTGGGGGGCAACAGGAGAGAGACATGGGTCATGAGAGGGTGTGGGGGGTAACAGGAGAGAGATACGGGGCATGAGCGGGGGGTGGGGGGCAACAGCAGGGAGACACGGGGCATGACCGGGGGTGGGGGGTAACAGGAGAGAGACACGGGGCATGAGCGGGGGTTGGGGGCAACAGCAGGGAGACAAGCGGCATGACCGGGGGTGGGGGGGCAACAGGAGAGAGACACGGGGCATGAGAGGGGGGTGGGGGGAACACAAGAGAGACACGGGGCATGAGAGGGGGTGGGGGGCAACAGCAGGGAGACACAGGGCATGAGCAGGGGGTGGGGGGAACACGAGGGAGCCACGGGCATGAGCGGAGTGTGGGGGTAACTGGAGAGAGACACAGGGCATGAGCGGGGGGTTGGGGTTAACAGGAGAGAGACACGGGGCATGAGCGGGGGTGGGGAGCAATGGCAGGGAGACACAGGGCATGACCGAGGGGTGGGGGGCAACAGGAGAGAGACACAGGGCATGAGAGGGGGTGAGGGGTAACAGGAGAGAGACACGGGGCATGAGCAGGGGGTGGGGGGCAACAGCAGGGAGACACGGGGCATGAGCGGGCGGTGGGGGGAACACGAGGGAGACACAGGGTATGAGCAGGGGGTGGGGGGCAACAGCAGGGAGACACGGGCATGACCAGGGGGTGGGGGGAAACAGCAGGGAAACACGGGGCATGAGCGGGGGGTGGGGGGAACACGAGGGAGACACGGGGCATGAGAGGGGGGTGGGGGGTAACAGGAGAGAGACACGGGGCATAAGCGGGGGGTGGGGGCAACAGGAGGGAGACACGGGCCATGACCGGGGAGTGGGGGGCAACAGAAGGGAGACACGGGGCATGACCGGGGGTGGGGGGGCAACAGGAGAGAGCCACGGGGCATGAGAGGGGGGTGGGGGGTAACAGGAGAGAGACACGGGGCATTTGAGGGGGTTGGGGGGTAACAGGAGAGAGACACGGAGCATGAGCGGGTGTTTGGGGGGCAACAGCAGGGAGAAACGGGGCATGAGAGGGGGGTGGGGGTAACAGGAGAGAGACACGGGGCATGAGCCGGGGGTGGGGGGCAACAACAGGGAGACACGGGGCATGAGCGGAGGGTGGGGAGCAACAGCAGGTAGGCACAGGGCATGAGAGGGGGCTGGGGGGGTAACTGGAGAGAGACACAGGGAATGAGCAGGGGGTGAGGGCAACAGGAGAGAGACACGGGGCATGAGCAGGGGTGGGGGGTAACATGAGAGAGACACGGGGCATGAGCGGGGGCGTGGAGGGCCTCAGGAGAGTGACACGGGGCATGAGTGGGGGGCAACAGCAGGGAGACACGGAGCATGAGCGGTGGGTGAGGGGCAACAGGAGAGAGACACGGGTCATGAGAGGGGGGTGGGTGGTAACAGGAGAGAGATACGGGGCATTAGCGGGGGCTGGGGGGCAACAGCAGGGAGACACGGGGCATGACCGGGGGGTCGGGGTAACAGGAGAGAGACACGGGGCATGAGCGGGGGTTGCGGGGCAACAGCAGGGAGACACGGGGCATGACCAGGGGGTGGGGAGCAACAGGAGAGAGACACGGGGCATGAGAGGGGGGTGGGGGTAACAGGAGAGAGACACGGGGCATGAGAGGGGGGTGGGGGGCAACAGCAGGGAGACACGGGGCATGAGCGGGGGGTGGGGGGAACACGAGGGAGACAAAGGGCATGAGAAGGGGGTGGGGGGTAACAGGAGAAAGACATGGCACATGAGCGGGGTGTGGGGGGCAACAGCAGGGAGACATGTTGCATGACCAGGGGTGGGGGGCAACAGGAGAGAGACACAGGGCATGAGAGGGGAGTGGGGGTAACAGGAGAGAGACACAGGGCATGAGAGGGGGTGGGGGGTAACAGGAGAGAGACACAGGGCATGCGAGGGGGGTGGAGGGGTAACAGGAGAGATACACAGGGCATGATCGGGGGTGGGGGTCAACAGCAGGGAGACATGGGGCATGACTGGGGTGTGGGGGCAACAGGAGGGAGACACAGGGCATGACCGGGGGTGGGGGGCAACAGGAGAGAGACACAGGGCATGAGAGGGGAGTGGGGGTAACAGGAGAGAGACACAGGGCATGAGAGGGGGTGGGGGGTAACAGGAGAGAGACACAGGGCATGCGAGGGGGTGGAGGGGTAACAGGAGAGAGACACAGGGCATGATCGGGGGTGGGGGTCAACAGCAGGGAGACACGGGGCATGAGCGGAGGGTGGGGTGCAACAGCAGGGAGCCACAGGGCATGAGAGGGGGGTGGGTGGCAACAGGAGAGAGACACGGGGCATGAGCGGGGGGTGGGGGCAACAGGAGAGAGACATGGGGCATGAGTGGGGGTGGGGGGTAACAGGAGAGAGACACTGGGCATGAGTGGGGGGGTGGGGGGCAACAGGAGAGAGACACAGGGTATGATCATGGGGTGGGGGTAACAGGAGAGCGACACGGGGCATGAGTGGGGGGCAACAGCAGGGAGACACGGGGCATGAGCGGTGGGTAAGGGGCAACAGCAGGGAGACACGGGACATGAGCAGGGGGTGGGGGGCAACAGCAGGGAAACACGGGTCAAGACCGGGGGTGGGGGGCAACAGGAGGGAGACACGGGGCATGAGTGGGGGGTGGGGGCAACAGCAGGGAGACACGGGCATGACCGGGGGTAGGGGGCAACAGGAGAGAGACACGGGGCATGAGAGGGGGGTGGGGGTAACACAAGAGAGACACGGGGCATGAGAGGGGGGTGGGGGGCAACAGCAGGGAGACACAGGGCATGAGCGGGGGGTGGGGGGAACACGAGGGAGACACGGGCATGAGCGGAGTGTGGGGGTAACTGGAGAGAGACACAGGGCATGAGCGGGGGGTTGGGGTTAACAGGAGAGAGGCACGGGGCATGATCGGGGGGTGGGGAGCAATGGCAGGGAGACACAGGGCATGACCGAGGGGTGGGGGGCAACAGGAGAGAGACACAGGGCATGAGAGGGGGTGAGGGGTGACAGGAGAGAGACACGGGGCATGAGCAGGGGGTGGGGGCAACAGCAGGGAGACACGGGGCATGAGCAGGGGGTGGGGGGAACACGAGGGAGACACGGGGCATGAGCAGGGAGTGGGGGGCAACAGCAGAGAGACACGGGCATGACCAGGGGGTGGGGGGAAACAGCAGGGAGACACGGGGCATGAGCGGGGGGTGGGGGGAACACGAGGGAGACACGGGGCATGAGAGGGGGGTGGGGGGTAACAGGAGAGAGACACGGGGCATGAGCGGGGGGTGGGGGCAACAGCAGGGAGACACAGGCCATGACCGGGGAGTGGGGGGCAACAGAAGGGAGACACGGGGCATGACCGGGGGTGGGGGGGCAACAGGAGAGAGCCACGGGGCATGAGAGGGGGGTGGGGGTAACAGGAGAGAGACACGGGGCATGAGAGGGGGTTGGGGGGTAACAGGAGAGAGACACGGAGCATGAGCGGGTGTTTGGGGGGCAACAGCAGGGAGAAACAGGGCATGAGAGGGGGTGGGGGTAACAGGAGAGAGACACGGGGCATGAGCGGGGGGTGGGGGACAACAGCAGGGAGACACGGGACATGAGCGGAGGGTGGGGAGCAACAGCAGGGAGGCACAGGGCATGAGAGGGGGTGGGGGGGTAACGGGAGAGAGACACAGGGAATGAGCAGGGGGTGAGGGCAACAGGAGAGAGACACGGGGCATGAGCGGGGGTGGGGGGTAACATGAGAGAGACACGGGGCATGAGCGGGGGCGTGGGGGGCCTCAGGAGAGAGACACGGGGCATGAGCGGGGGGTGGGGGGTAACAGGAGAGTGACACGGGGCATGAGTGGGGGGCAACAGCAGGGAGACACGGGGCATTAGCGGGGGGTGGGGGGAAACAGCAGGGAGACACGGGGCATGAGCGTGGGGTGGGGGTAACAGGAGAGAGACATGGGGCATGAGCGGAGTGTGGGGGTAACTGGAGAGAGACACGGGGCATGAGCGGGGGCGTGGGGGGCCTCAGGAGAGAGACACGGGGCATGAGCGGGGGGTGGGGGGTAACAGGATAGTGACACGGGGCATGAGTGGGGGGCAACAGCAGGGAGACACGGAGCATGAGCGGTGGGTGAGGGGCAACAGCAGGGAGACACGGGGCATGGCCGGGGGTGGGGGGAACAGGACAGAGACACAGGACATGAGCGGGGGGTGGGGGGCAACAGCAAGGAAACACGGGGCAAGACCGGGGGGTGGGGGGCAACAGGAGGGAGACATGGGGCATGAGCGGGGGTGGGGGGCAACAGCAGGGAGACACGGGCATGACCAGGGGGTGGGGGGCAACAGGAGAGAGACACGGGTCATGAGAGGGGTGTGGGTGGTAACAGGAGAGAGATACGGGGCATTAGCGGGGGCTGGGGGGCAACAGCAGGGAGACACGGGGCATGACCGGGGGTGGGGGTAACAGGAGAGAGACACGGGGCATGAGCGGGGGTTGCGGGGCAACAGCAGGGAGACACGGGGCATGACCGGGGGGTGGGGAGCAACAGGAGAGAGACACAGGGCATGAGAGGGGGGTGGGGGTAACAGGAGAGAGACACGGGGCATGAGAGGGGGGTGGGGGGCAACAGCAGGGAGACACGGGGCATGAGCGGGTGGTGGGGGGAACACGAGGGAGACACAGGGCATGAGAGGGGGGTGGGGGGTAACAGGAGAGAGACATGGTACATGAGCAGGGTGTGGGGGGCAACAGCAGGGAGACATGTTGCATGAGCATGGGGTGGGGGCAACAGCAGGGAGACATGGGGCATGACTGGGGTGTGGGGGCAACAGGAGGGAGACACAGGGCATGACCGGGGGTGGGGGGCAACAGGACAGAGACACAGGGCATGAGAGGGGAGTGGGGGTAACAGGAGAGAGACACCGGGCATGAGAGGGGGGTGGGGGGTAACAGGAGAGAGACACAGGGCATGCGAGGGGGTGGAGGGGTAACAGGAGAGAGACACAGGGCATGAGCGGGGGTGGGGATCAACAGCAGGGAGACACGGGGCATGAGCGGAGGGTGGGGTGCAACAGCATGGAGACACGGGGCATGAGCGGGGGGTGGGGGGTAACAGGAGAGAGACACGGGGCATGAGCAGGGGGTGGGGGCAACAGGAGAGACATGGGGCATGAGCGGGGGGTGGGGGTAACAGGAGAGAGACACGGGGCATGAGCGGGGGTGGGGGGCATGACCAGGGAGACACGGGCATGACCAGGGGGTGGGGGGCAACAGGAGAGAGACACGGGTCATGAGAGGGGTGTGGGTGGTAACAGGAGAGAGATACGGGGCATTAGCGGGGGCTGGGGGGCAACAGCAGGGAGACACGGGGCATGACCGGGGGGTGGGGGTAACAGGAGAGAGACACGGGGCATGAGCGGGGGTTGCGGGGCAACAGCAGGGAGACACGGGGCATGACCGGTGGGTGGGGAGCAACAGGAGAGAGACACAGGGCATGAGAGGGGGGTGGGGGTAACAGGAGAGAGACACGGGGCATGAGAGGGGGGTGGGGGGCAACAGCAGGGAGACACGGGGCATGAGCGGGTGGTGGGGGGAACACGAGGGAGACACAGGGCATGAGAGGGGGGTGGGGGGTAACAGGAGAGAGACATGGTACATGAGCAGGGTGTGGGGGGCAACAGCAGGGAGACATGTTGCATGAGCATGGGGTGGGGGCAACAGCAGGGAGACATGGGGCATGACTGGGGTGTGGGGGCAACAGGAGGGAGACACAGGGCATGACCGGGGGTGGGGGGCAACAGGAGAGAGACACAGGGCATGAGAGGGGAGTGGGGGTAACAGGAGAGAGACACCGGGCATGAGAGGGGGGTGGGGGGTAACAGGAGAGAGACACAGGGCATGCAAGGGGGGTGGAGGGGTAACAGGAGAGAGACACAGGGCATGAGCGGGGGTGGGGGTCAACAGCAGGGAGACACGGGGCATGAGCGGAGGGTGGGGTGCAACAGCAGGGAGCCACAGGGCATGAGAGGGGGTGGGTGGCAACAGGAGAGAGACACGGGGCATGAGCGGGGTGTGGGGGCAACAGCAGGGAGACACGGGGCATGAGCGGGGGGTGGGGGGTAACAGGAGAGAGACACGGGGCATGAGCAGGGGGTGGGGGGCAACAGGAGAGACATGGGGCATGAGCGGGGGGTGGGGGTAACAGGAGAGAGACACGGGGCATTAGCGGGGGGTGGGGTGAAACAGCAGGGAGACACGGGGCATGAGCGGGGGGTGAGGGGCAACAGCAGGGAGACACGGGCATGAGCGTGGGGTGGGGGTAACAGGAGAGAGACATGGGGCATGAGCGGAGTGTGGGGGTAACTGGAGAGAGACACGGGGCATGAGCGGGGGCGTGGGGGGCCTCAGGAGAGAGACACGGGGCATGAGCGGGGGGTGGGGGGTAACAGGAGAGTGACACGGGGCATGAGTGGGGGGCAACAGCAGGGAGACACGGAGCATGAGCGGTGGGTGAGGGGCAACAGCAGGGAGACACGGGGCATGGCCGGGGGTGGGGGGAACAGGACAGAGACACAGGACATGAGCGGGGGGTGGGGGGCAACAGCAAGGAAACACGGGGCAAGACCGGGGGGTGGGGGGCAACAGGAGGGAGACATGGGGCATGAGCGGGGGTGGGGGGCAACAGCAGGGAGACACGGGCATGACCAGGGGGTGGGGGGCAACAGGAGAGAGACACGGGTCATGAGAGGGGTGTGGGTGGTAACAGGAGAGAGATACGGGGCATTAGCGGGGGCTGGGGGGCAACAGCAGGGAGACACGGGGCATGACCGGGGGGTGGGGGTAACAGGAGAGAGACACGGGGCATGAGCGGGGGTTGCGGGGCAACAGCAGGGAGACACGGGGCATGACCGGGGGGTGGGGAGCAACAGGAGAGAGACACAGGGCATGAGAGGGGGGTGGGGGTAACAGGAGAGAGACACGGGGCATGAGAGGGGGGTGGGGGGCAACAGCAGGGAGACACGGGGCATGAGCGGGTGGTGGGGGGAACACGAGGGAGACACAGGGCATGAGAGGGGGGTGGGGGGTAACAGGAGAGAGACATGGTACATGAGCAGGGTGTGGGGGGCAACAGCAGGGAGACATGTTGCATGAGCATGGGGTGGGGGCAACAGCAGGGAGACATGGGGCATGACTGGGGTGTGGGGGCAACAGGAGGGAGACACAGGGCATGACCGGGGGTGGGGGGCAACAGGACAGAGACACAGGGCATGAGAGGGGAGTGGGGGTAACAGGAGAGAGACACCGGGCATGAGAGGGGGGTGGGGGGTAACAGGAGAGAGACACAGGGCATGCGAGGGGGGTGGAGGGGTAACAGGAGAGAGACACAGGGCATGAGAGGGGGTGGGTGGCAACAGGAGAGAGACACGGGGCATGAGCGGGGTGTGGGGGCAACAGCATGGAGACACGGGGCATGAGTGGGGGGTAACAGGAGAGAGACATGGGGCATGAGCAGGGGGTGGGGGCAACAGGAGAGACATGGGGCATGAGCGGGGGTGGGGGTAACAGGAGAGAGACACGGGGCATGAGCGGGGGGTGAGGGGCAACAGCAGGGAGACACGGGGCATGAGCGTGGGGTGAGGGTAACAGGAGAGAGACATGGGGCATGAGCGGAGTGTGGGGGTAACTGGAGAGAGACACGGGGCATGAGCTGGGGGTGGGGGGTAACAGGAGAGAGACACGGGGCATGAGCAGGGGGTGGGAGGCAACAGCAGGGAGACACAGGGCTTGACCAGGGGGTGGGGAGAACAGGAGAGAGACACAGGGCATGAGAGGGGGTGAGGGGTAACAGGAGAGAGACATGGGGCATGAGCAGGGGGTGGGGGGCAACAGCAGGGAGACACAGGGCATGAGCGGGGGTGGGGGGAACACGAGGGAGACATGGGGCATGAGCAGGGGTGGGGGTCAACAGCAGGGAGACATGGGGCATGACCACGGGGTGGGGGGAAACAGCCACGGGGCATGAGAGGGGTGTGGGGGTAACAGGAGAGAGACACGGGGCATGAGAGGGGGTGGGGGATAACAGGAGAGAGACACGGGGCATGAGCCGGGCGTTTGGGAGGCAACAGCAGGGAGACATGGGGCATGACTGGGGGGTGGGGGCAACAGGAGAGAGACACGGGGCATGAGCAGGGGGTGGGGGGTAACAAGAGAGAGACACAGGGCATGAGCGGGGGTGGGGGGCAACAGCAGGGAGACCCGAGGCATGAGCGGGAGTGGGGGGAACAAGAGGGAGACACGGGGCATGAGCGGGCGTGGGGGAACACAAGGGAGACACGGGGCATGAGCGGGGGATGGGGCAACAGGAGAGAGACACGGGGCATGAGCAGGGGGTGGGGGGCAACAGCAGGGAGACACGGGGCATGAGCGGGGGTGGGGGGAACACGAGGGAGTCACAGGGCATGAGCGGGGGTGGGGGGCAACAAGAGGGAGACACAGGGCATGAGCGGGGGTGGGGGAACACAAGGGAGATGCGGGGCATGAGCGGGGGGTGGGGGGAACACGAGGGAGACACGGGGCATGAGTGGGGGGTGGGGGGAAACAGGAGGGAGACACGGGGCATGAGTGGGGGGTGGGGGGAACAGGGGAGACACGGGGAATGAGCAGGGGGTGGGGGGAACAGGAGAGAGACACGGGGCATGAGCGGGGGGTGGGGGTAACAGGAGAGAGACACGGGGCATGAGCGGGGGTGGGGGGTAACAAGAGAGAGACACAGGGCATGAGCGGGGGTGGGGGGCAACAGCAGGGAGACACGGGGCATGAGCGGGGGTGGGGGGAACACAAGGGAGACACGGGGCATGAGCGGGGGATGGGGGCAACAGGAGAGAGACACGGGGCATGAGCGGGGGGTGGGGGGCAACAGCAGGGAGACACGGGGCATGAGCGGGGGTGGGGGGCAACAAGAGGGAGACACAGGACATGAGCGGGGGTGGGGGAACACAAGGGAGACGCGGGGCATGAGCGGGGGTGGGGGGAACACGAGGGAGACACGGGGCTTGAGCAGGGGGTGGGGGGCAACAAGAGGGAGACACGGGGCATGAGCGGGGGGTGGGCGGAACACGAGGGAGACACGGGGCATGAGCGGGGGGTGGGGGGAAACAGGAGGGAGACACGGGGCATGAGTGGGGGGTGGGGGGAACACGAGGGAGACACGGGGCATGAGCGGGGGGTGGGGGGAAACAGGAGGGAGACACGGGGCATGAGTGGGGGGTGGGGGGAACACGAGGGAGACACGGGGCATGAGCGGGGGGTGGGGGGAAACAGGAGGGAGACACGGGGCATGAGTGGGGGGTGGGGGGAACAGGGGAGACACGGGGAATGAGCAGGGGGTGGGGGAACAGGAGAGAGACACGGGGCATGAGCAGGGGGTGGGGGTAACAGGAGAGAGACACGGGGCATGAGCGGGGTGGGGGGTAACAAGAGAGAGACACAGGGCATGAGCGGGGGTGGGGGGCAACAGCAGGGAGACACGGGGCATGAGCGGGGGTGGGGGGAACACAAGGGAGACACGGGGCATGAGCGGGGGATGGGGGCAACAGGAGAGAGACACGGGGCATGAGCGGGGGGTGGGGGGCAACAGCAGGGAGACACGGGGCATGAGCGGGGGTGGGGGAACACGAGAGAGTCACAGGGCATGAGCGGGGGTGGGGGGCAACAAGAGGGAGACACAGGGCATGAGCGGGGGTGGGGGAACACAAGGGAGACGCGGGGCATGAGCGGGGGGTGGGGGGAACACGAGGGAGACACGGGGCATGAGCGGGGGGTGGGGGGAAACAGGAGGGAGACACGGGGCATGAGTGGGGGTGGGGGGAACAGGGGAGACACGGGGAATGAGCAGGGGGTGGGGGGAACAGGAGAGAGACACGGGGCATGAGCAGGGGGTGGGGGTAACAGGAGAGAGACACGGGGCATGAGCGGGGGTGGGGGGCAACAAGAGGGAGACACAGGATATGAGCTGGGGTGGGGGAACACAAGGGAGACGCGGGGCATGAGCGGGGGTGGGGGGAACACGAGGGAGACACGGGGCATGAGCAGGGGGTGGGGGGCAACAAGAGGGAGACACGGGGCATCAGCGGGGGGTGGGCGGAACACGAGGGAGACACGGGGCATGAGCGGGGGGTGGGGGGAAACAGGAGGGAGACACGGGGCATGAGTGGGGGGTGGGGGGAACACGAGGGAGACACGGGGCATGAGCGGGGGGTGGGGGGAAACAGGAGGGAGACACGGGGCATGAGTGGGGGTTGGGGGAACACGAGGGAGACACGGGGCATGAGCGGGGGGTGGGGGGAAACAGGAGGGAGACACGGGGCATGAGTGGGGGGTGGGGGGAACAGGGGAGACACGGGGAATGAGCAGGGGGTGGGGGGAACAGGAGAGAGACACGGGGCATGAGCGGGGGGTGGGGGTAACAGGAGAGAGACACGGGGCATGAGCGGGGGTGGGGGTAACAAGAGAGAGACACAGGGCATGAGCGGGGGTGGGGGGCAACAGCAGGGAGACACGGGGCATGAGCGGGGGTGGGGGGAACACAAGGGAGACACGGGGCATGAGCGGGGGATGGGGGCAACAGGAGAGAGACACGGGGCATGAGCGGGGGGTGGGGGGCAACAGCAGGGAGACACAGGGCATGAGCGGGGGTGGGGGGAACACGAGGGAGTCACAGGGCATGAGCGGGGGTGGGGGGCAACAAGAGGGAGACACAGGGCATGAGCGGGGGTGGGGGAACACAAGGGAGACGCGGGGCATGAGCGGGGGGTGGGGGGAACACGAGGGAGACACGGGGCATGAGCGGGGGGTGGGGGGAAACAGGAGGGAGACACGGGGCATGAGTGGGGGGTGGGGGAACAGGGGAGACACGGGGAATGAGCAGGGGGTGGGGGGAACAGGAGAGAGACACGGGGCATGAGCGGGGGGTGGGGGTAACAGGAGAGAGACACGGGGCATGAGCGGGGGTGGGGGGTAACAAGAGAGAGACACAGGGCATGAGCGGGGGTGGGGGGCAACAGCAGGGAGACACGGGGCATGAGCGGGGGTGGGGGGATCACAAGGGAGACACGGGGCATGAGCGGGGGATGGGGGCAACAGGAGAGAGACACGGGGCATGAGCGGGGGGTGGGGGGCAACAGCAGGGAGACACGGGGCATGAGCGGGGGTGGGGGGCAACAAGAGGGAGACACAGGACATGAGCGGGGGTGGGGGAACACAAGGGAGACGCGGGGCATGAGCGGGGGTGGGGGGAACACGAGGGAGACACGGGGCATGAGCAGGGGGTGGGGGGCAACAAGAGGGAGACAGGGGGCATGAGCGGGGGGTGGGCGGAAACAGGAGGGAGACACTGGGCATGAACGTGGGGTGGGGGGATCAGGGGAGACACGGGGCATGAGCAGGGGGTGGGGGGAACAGGAGAGAGACACGGGGCATGAACGGGGGTGGGGGGGAACAGGAGAGACACAAGGCATGAGCGGGGGATGGGGGAACACGAGGGAGACACGGGGCATGAGCGGAGGGTGGGGGGAACAGGGGAGACACGGGGCATGAGCGGGGGGTGGGGGGAAACAAGAGAGAGACACGGGCATGAGCGGCGGGTGGGGGGTACAGGAGGGAGACAGGGGTAATGAGCAGTGGTGGGGGGATACAGGAGGGAGACACGGGTAATGAGCGGGGGTGGGGGGAACTGGATATCCACTCCTCGGTCCTCCGCAGGCCACCGTGTACCGATGGCGGGTCTCCTGCAAGTCTGCAGCAGCCTGGGATGTTCAGGAAGTGTAATCCACATGAACCTCACACAGCCCCATTGGAGGCCCCGCTGTCCTCTGATCTTATCGCATCGGAATTTTCGCTTGTTACGTTGTGATAATCACTTGTGAAGTCTGAAGTCACCACAGAGCTTGCCACAGATGCCAATATACGAAAAATAAACTAAGATGGCGGGCGTCTCTGAAAATAAGACACACTGCACGCTTTACTGCAGCCAATGGGAGAGCACGTCAGATGTCCGCGGACATCACGCAAGTCGCTTGCCCAATCCCCGTCCTGTCCGTGGAGCGAACAGGGAAGTGTGTCCACGAAGCGGACACAGATATCACTAATTTTTTTCACTTACATTTTTGTCTTTTTTTTAAAAACTACTGGACGGATTTACACCAAATAAAAAAAAGCACGCTTTCGGGACCAAGCCGCCACTCCTGCTGCAAATTTGGTGTACATCTGTCCAGCGGTTTGGGCTGTAGGCATGAGCAAAGTTTTTTCCCATTATGTCTATGGGAAAAACAAGTGTTGGGATCCCCCCCTATAACTTTGCCCCCCCTGGATCAAACCTTACCAAACTTTGCAAAAAAATTCAGAGTGGGCCATATACTTTTTTTTGGTGAGGATTTGTCCAATGGGAGCGAAGTTATAAGCCGCCCAAAAAATGCTCTTCCTATGGAAACAGCAACTTAACCATAACTACATGGCCACTAGTGTGGCCATGTAATATATATATATATGGGGCAACAATCACCAAGTGGTGAAAATACAATTCAAAATAAGTAAAGCAATTGAATTCACTTATATTAATGCAGAAAATAAAACACAGGAAAAAGAAGAGTTTTGGTTTGTGAACAGATAGCGTTTAGGATTATATTTCCCCCTGCAAAGTTCTTTAAGTACAAATGAGCAATCCTACACAGATGTAAGTAATCAGCAGGTATTCAGGAATTAAAGATAATGTCTAGAGTTTGAATGCAATCTTCCCTCCCCAAACAAGCGAGAAAACAATTTTTTGGAAATTTACACTTTTGAAATGACAGGTGAAAATGGCTTTGTGACACAATGCAAAAGGGTGCAAACATTTTTAAATGGAGAAAAAATCTTAGGAAAGCAACACTAAACAGGTCCTAACACACAGGAGCTACAATATAAACAACAGTACAAACTTAAGATCAGGATGGGAGTTGAGAAACACTTTGAATGTGAAAAAGACACGTGTAAACCTTTGAATGCTGCAGGTATCAGTGAGAGTTGAAATTTCGTTTCTATCTATAAAATTGAAGAAGTTATAGAAGTTTTAGTGAGAGGCGTTTTTGCAAAATGGGCGCGAAAAAGAAAACAGAAATTCGGTTTTAAAAATGACTGATTGGTTTTATTACACTATATTAATGACTATGAAAAAGAGAATGCCACCCGGGAATCTCCACAGTTACATGGCCAGCGTAACCCTTCATGTGGTGGATACTATATTTCTTTCTGGGATTTACTTTAGTTACTCAAAGTCACTAATGACTTATGGTTTTGTAACACAGAGGAGAGACAATCAGTGCAAGAATGGTTCTGACAATACTAGGGTTCTGAGGTTAAAGATGGGAGGGGTAAGGTTGGGATAAGACAATGCAAATATACTGTTCTTCCTATTGATACTTTCAGTCTTTTGTGATTAAAATTGGACCATCAGGGTTCTGGTCATTGGATCGGGTCAGGCCTACCGGCAGCAGGGCAACTCTGGCGGGATTGGATCAGCAGTGCGGTTCTAGTCAAATTTGGACTGCACCTCAGATTGGATTTGGATGGGTCCTTCTGGTCACTGGACATGGTAGATAGCAGGATGCAAGTTTGAGCAGGCAATCCTTAATGGTAGCAAGCCAGACTGAATCAGAATTAAATCCCCTCAAGTTTCGGATGGCTGAATGTGGGTCTAGCTAGAAAGAGTTCCGCGATGCTAAAGTCTGGATTCTGTAAAGAAGTCTGGAGTGAGCTGCAAGGTGAAGAGTTCTGGACAAGATGAAGAAGTCAGGAACAAAGCGCTGTGCGGGAATCCTGATGTGTTCAGGAAGCAGTGTGTTCAGCAAGCCGTGTGTACTATGTGTGGTGAAGTTCCTATATTTATCCTCCCAAGTGACATCACAAAGTTTATGGTGTGGCAGAATTTCAAAACACACCCCCATGGCTGTGAGCGTCCACAGGCACTTGCCTTGTTCTGGTTGGCAGCCAGAACAGAGCTGTAATCTTTATGATGAAATTTAGGAACTCCCACATTGATTTTGACCAAAACTTAACTTTTGCATAAATGTACATTTCTAAATTGATGTCCCCTAATAACATCGGACATATATATTGTATATTTGATGAGTTAATTTTGCATTTAATCCCCATCTCTGTGAGATCTGTCTTTATCATTCTATAGAATTTTATCAATTTTAATCATAACAGTTTGGCCTAATTACTTCTAATTCAGTACATATCTGGGTGACTATCACTGGAGCATAAATATACAATATTAGACTTGTAGCATCAATAAGGTTTTTCCTGTAACTCTCAATCCTTAGGTGGTACAGGGTTCATTAATGTCTTCAAAGCAAAAGTCTAAAATGAGGTTAACATCTACCAATTTTTAGATGTATCCTCCTTCAGGTTGCACAGTTAAAGAGTTTCAAATTTAATCACAAAACATCAAAACATTTCCAGCAGTTTTGTTTTTCCTTTTAACTCCCCTTCACAAGCAACTGCTGTCACAGTCCTTTGATCAGGGTGGTGTGTCCTCTTCCTGGAGAGTGAAGCTCCCGTGAGAGATGAGTAGGCTGCTTGACGTTGTTCTTGGCTCAGCCACAGACGAAAGTCTGATGAGTCCATTTTGCTCCTTGTTGTCAATATGCAGGAACCATTAAGGCTTCCTGTAGCAAAGGAGTGTCAATTTTGAAGTGTCAATCTTTCCAAGGCTGGCACTGTCAGGTCAGAATTAAGTATTTACTTAACTCCAATACTGGGTTGCTTTAAATTCACTTTACAGTCTTTTCATTTCACACATCACATGTAAAAATAATCACAGTTTACAAGGGATTTGACCATTTAAACGAAGTAAGCCCTTCACAAACATGCTTTAAATAGGCGAATTTTGCAATTTCTTCAGGAAAAAGAAACACTTTTAACCTGGGTTTGACACCTAATTTTCTTATGCAGCTGTCAGTCAGTGAGGCCCGGCTTTCTCTGAGCCACCTGGAGAATCTGTGCACACTTTTCATTTCAATAGCTCACTTGGAAAATGACAGAAATTAGCACCAAAACAGCACTTTGAAGATTGCAATTGATTAGGAAAATTGGATTTTAATGGCATTTTCCGATTTTAGCCCTTCTTTGGCCATGCTTCATGTGACAGGTGACAGCACCCACTGACATTCAGTGATTCCTGTTTTTCACCAACTTTGACTTTGTATGGCAGGGTGTGCAGCCTTTTATGATTTGTGAACCATGCACAGTTTTGCAGATTTGGTACGCACAGGGGTTAGCACAACCATTTTTGGCAGTTTCTTTCCCCCATTGGCAAAGGGTGTAGTGGGGCGTGCACTGGCACAGGTATAAATATCCCACAATTGACAAATGGAAACATATTTCCCTTTGATAGCTCAAGCCAGCCTAGGAGCATTGCTTCAGCTGCGTGTTGCAACTGAGGGTTAACTTGCTGTATTCACTGGGCTGGCTTGTCAGCTCATCCAAAATGGGTGTGTTGAAGCCCTGTTGCCCATTATGGTTGAGCTCCTTCCACCCCTTACACTTATCATCATTTTCCATCTTTGACCCCCTCCATGTATGTACAGTACTCTGCAAGGTGTTGGGAGATTTAATTGTTTTATTGTATCCACTTGCTGTCATGGGTTCTGTGGAGGGTCAGAAGAAGGAGACAGACTATAAGTTGCTAATCTCAAGAAACTTTTATTGAATATGATAAGAAAATGCCTCACTTTCCCTAAGCTGTGGGTTTCCCTACCTAACACAAATAACAAGGGTGCTCATTGTCAGTTGTAAAATGTGAAGTAAAAGTCTGTTCTCTGTCCAAAACTAAGGTGCTCTGACCCCACCACTAATATTAGACAAGTAAAGTGCTTAATACCCCGAGGTTTCAAAGCGCGGATCCGGAAATCAAACCTGTGTTGCTCCATATCGTCTTGTGTCCAAGGCAAGCACTTTGCCCCTGAGCTATCCTTCTGAATCTTCAGATAGTTCTTGGCTATCTCTCATAACAGTTCTATCAGTTCACTTATGGGACTTTTCCATGCCCCTTTTGTTCCCTTTCTCTTGCCATTTCAAGTCCCTCTCTGTAGATGCTCCGATATCTGTAGGTTCTTTCACTCTGTCCTTCTCATATGAAGTTCAAAGTCTTTCTGTCACTCTCTCTCTCTCTGTGACATCAAACTTATGACTCAATCATAAACAATCTTCTCTATAGCACAAGGTGTAATCCTCTGATCACTTGTCTTTTCACTGGAATGTCTGTGATGTGCCCAGTGACTATTTTCACTCTCTTGCTACTTGGTCTTCCACTGGGACGAGTGTGATGAACCCAGGAAAGATTCTCACTCTTCTCATTACATGTTTCTCACTGGGACGAGTATGCTGAACACAGTAATGATTCCTTCTCTGTTGTTTACTTGTTCTCTTTCTGGGATGAGTATGATTACGCCAATTTTTATAATTGTTTTTCTGACTGTGACGATTATGACTATGCCAATCACTATCAACCACCTCTCTCCCCATGTCTCCGGCTCGCCCTGTTACCTCCTTTGCAATTGGGCTGTGTCACTGGGTTGGCGTTCTCCTTTTTTATTTCTCTTGCTCTTGTCACGATTACTCATGTGCTCTGTTCCTTTTCTTCATCCCCACGCTTCGGCATGTTTTTTGTAAGCAGTATCGACTCTGAGCAGGGTTTCCTCTCTCTACCCATCTAGGTCACTACTTCTCTCTTGCAAGACCCTCCTGGGACTCAAGTCCTCAGGTAGTATGTGTGATGACTCCATTGGTGTTCTTTGTTTCAGTACCAAGCAGGTATTTGTCTTCATATGAAACATCACAGTAACAGATGTATAGCACTGAGTAAGACCAGCTAGAGCTTCCTACAATATGTGTTGTTTTCTAGAGCCTTCACAGCTCCCTTAACACTTTGTCCTACCCCATTCCTGGGCAGTACCAGTTAAGCACTCCCCCTGACTGTGCCTATACCTATGCTCCAACAAAATTGAAAATATATTTATGTTTGTATTGTGACAGCTTTTGGGTATCTTTGCTGGTGACCATGGCTTAGTTGTGATTAGTACCCATTTCCCCCATTTCCACCCCTACTCGACTATTATAATGTATTTATTGACAACAAAGGCTCAATTGTCTTCCCTGCCTTTAACCTGGATATGTTATGTAGCTGCAGGAACCAGACACTGCCAGTTACCGGTCATTTCTGTGTAAGTGCTCTCAGCCATTGGCTATTCATCATCAATACTGAAGAAGATATCAATATAGATCCAATCCGGTCCATTTATGGATTCATATGCAATAAAAACAATGTACAACTAATCAAACAAAAATACATATTTAAAGCAATACATTTACTGCACATTTTAAATGCATCTAATTGGAACAAGTAGAAAGAAATACGGTT
Organism: Ambystoma mexicanum; assembly: GCF_040938575.1. Lineage (NCBI taxonomy): Eukaryota > Metazoa > Chordata > Amphibia > Caudata > Ambystomatidae > Ambystoma > Ambystoma mexicanum. The sequence goes on from NC_090933.1 coordinate 1,102,165,900, forward strand.
AAGAGCACGACAGAGAGGCATAAAGCAACACTGCATAACAAGATAGTAGCCACATATGGAAATAGCAATGGGGCAAACATGTGGCAAGAGCTGGAAGCCAGTTACATTGTAAGTGAATGTTTGACCTACTTCCATACCAAACACATGCACTATGGTGCACCATGAGGCAAGACTTTCCCGGACTGTGCTCCGCACCTATGTTGACTCTATGCCTACCTTTATTTTCCGATGTAGCCCCCCCACACCATGAGGTGAGCCTTACCCCATGAGGTGAGACTTTCCCGGACTGTGCTGCACACCTATGTTGACTCTATGCTTACCTGTATTTTTCGATATAGCTCCCCACACAATGAGGCGAGGCTTTCCCGGACTCTGCTCCACATGTGTGTTGATTTACTTATGCTCGCCTGTATTTTCCGATATAGCCCCCCCCCCACACCATGGGATGAGGCTTTCCCAGAAACAACCATACAACCTATCCCTAAACGATTGGTAACTCTATAACTCTATGCCTTGCCCCACATATTATGGACTGGGCTACGGCACTTGTAACTGTAAATAGCGCCTAGATACCTTTGGGTTTTGTGCACTGCTATAAATGTGAAAATAAAATGAAATGAAACCCTGCAAATTAAACGTGTAACATATAGATCACATTGTAAATGACATCTGTGAAGCACCGTCCTGCGAGATCTGTTGAGATCGTCCTGCGAGATCTGTTGAGATCGATAGGACAGCAACTAATCCGTAAACTATTTATACAAACAATTATTAATTCAATGCCAAATAAGGATCAAACTTGAAAAAGGTCTTCTTTCTCCATTAGTGTAAATATATTGATGACAATATTAGCTTCGTAATGGTGGAAATGAAGAGTTCACTGTACTCTTCAAGTTTTCGGATATTCAGTACTGTTTTCATAATTCATGACATATTTTCAATTGATGCTTGTCATTACATTTTAATCATGTTTCCTGCACCAATCTGAAATGCTGTTAAATAATTTAGAAACCACTGGGTGATGAAGTGATGTATAATTTGATGTGTCCTATTGTGAAAGCTGCGTAGCGAGCCAAGTGTTTTGCAAAGTTAGGCTCTTTGAATCTGTCGGGATGAATTTTTAAACAATCATACTTCTAAAGTAGTGAAATGGAGATTATGAAGTAAAACATACCAGGATTACATTTCATGATGGCCATTTTGAATAGGAATTTAGAACAAAACAGACACGCATATTACCTGCTTTGCAGTGGCTCAGTTGTACAACGCACATACCTTCGAATGACACCATGAAATTGCTTTTATTATTTGAAAAAAACACACAACACATTGATGTTAAGAAGTATTAGCATCCTGGGCGGGTGCCTCAGCCAATCAGGCTGCTGGTATTGCTGGCTGAACCTCGCGGTATAAGCACGTGTTCCGAGCAACCTCGGAGCTGCTGGTGCCCGCCCTGCCATTTTCCCTCCCTCCTCCCCTCTCCCCTCCCACTTACCTAAATAGGCTGGACATGAAAAGAGTGGTGCCATGATGCTGCAGCACCACCATGGAAATGGAAGAGGGGCTCCGGTTGGAGCTTTGCTTACATTTCCATGTCGGTATTGTTGGATTACTTTCGTTTTTGTGGCGTTTTGGATTACTATTTCTTTGACGGAAACGGGGCTCGTCTCAACCCGTTATTTTTTAAAGAAATAAAGACCTACTAGTAAACCCGGGTGCTAATAGCCATAATGATGAGTTATCCGGGACATAACGAGTGGTAGCGGCTTGCGGCCCGAGTTAATTTGTCTGAGTAACTCGTTATTATGTCTGTTGTTGGGTCGTTGTTCTCTTTTGTTTTTTCCTGAATGGTTTAGCAACCACTTTCCCCCATAGTCCTCATCCAAGGCCTCATCAGGGTCTCAAATTCCAAACGCACCCTCTACGCATCTCCAGGGTCTGATGCCACAAATCCCAATGATCTTTTCCAGATTCCTTACACGGCTGGCTCTGTGGGCAGCAGTGATTCGTTGCATTGCTTGCGCATTGGGATGCATCCTTCTGTACCCCTCTGGCTGTCCTGAAAGTGGCACCCCAAGGTAAATCCATTAAAGTGTCCAGTGACTTCATCTTCCGTCCTGCAGAGGGGTAGCTAGGATTGTCTAGCAAGTAGGCCCTGGAGCTCCTTTAGTAAGGCCCAAAGGAAGCCCAGAGATGGAAGGGGGTTTGTTCTGCTCCCGTCCAAATGTGCAGGATCGACCGAGCGTAGTGAAGGAGCCCGAACCAATCAAGAGTCGTTCGAGGTGGTTCTCCCACCTAAATTTGTTTTTAAATAATGGGATAAAATGGTGCATTTTACAGTACACTTTCTGTGACACATTAGTAAAAAAATAAAGCCACACTGTTTAAAATCCGTTTTATAGGGTCTGACATGAAAATAAATCGATTTTCCAAAGCATTTTCATAATGCTTTTGCCCATCATATGTCAAAGCAAAAGGTGATCACTGTAAGGTTTTGAATTAATCTGAACCTCTGGCATTGGTCTGGGCAACTCTCCAAATCATCGTTTTTCACCTGCCCTGCCAATCCATTACAGACAGGTGAAAGACTGTATGCAAATCAGGATTAGTACCACCCAAAAAGGGGCGGTGCGGCCTGAACTGCTCGGCCACATCCCTTCTGTATGAGACCATAAACCCCCCCCCCAGACATGTTTCGGCTGCATTGGGCCTCATACGTGTGGCCCATTAGGAACTGAACCTGAGACCTTCAGATTATATTCAGATTTGGGAATTTTAACTATTGGTGATTGGGCCTTTCTACCGGACCTTGCATACTCAAAGCATTAATGGAGTTTTTTTTAAACCCTCTGGTGTAGGGTTCACATTGCACAGTGTATCCACAAAGTTACTCCAAAACCCTGTCTATGGTAACGTGAATGAGCAGTCTAGCTTCACTCTTGTAGCGAGGAGGGTTGGCATCAAGGTAAACTATAAAACAACAATCTCCCCCTTAAAATCAGTTGAGAAAGCCTGGCAAAGTTCAGCACTATACTTTCCAATTTGTAAGCCCACTAGGAGCGCATTGAAGTGATTTATCTAACAATGGATCAAATCAAATTAAAGGAACATATGAAAAACAGTTAAGGGTCCTAGAAATCCAGTAACAAATGGGAAACAATGATACAAGGAAGTTTAACTGGTAAGCAATTCTCTAGGGCATCCTTAAAGACTATGGGCCTCTTTACGAGGAGGGCGGTAAGGGGTTAACGGCGCTGGTAAAGGTGCCGAAGCCGTTAACCCCTTAACGCCCTATTACTAGGTCTGCTCGCGGGACCCGATGCCCAGCATGCTAACAACGGGCCCGTTATTAACGGGCCCGTTGTTAGCATACTCCCCATTCCCATTGAGCCCTATGGGGGCTCGAATGGGAATGGGGATGTACCGGGTCTGGGTTCCTTGAATGAGGAATTACCGGGCTCTCCAAGGTTGGAATGGCCTGGTAATTCCTCATTTGAGGAACCCGGACCTGGTACCCGGTAATGGGGTAGCCATGCCACTAATAGCGGCATGGCTACCTCCTAACTCATAATGACCCCCAATGTAATCCTTAGAGTCTAGCAGAAACACCAAATAGTTCGCTCGGGTTATGGGGAAAAGCATTTGTTATTTGCATGTCACGGGTGTAGAGAAAGCTTCAATCATTAATTTGAGGAGACTGCAGGAAACCATCAAAAGAGCTATTTAACCAGGTTTATCCACGAGGGGCCAGAGATGGAAGACTCCTGAGTGAGCTATATGGTCATTAAAGAAAGACATTCTCAGGCAGAAGGGCAAAGAAGGCACTGTACACCCAGATACATTGAACCTTAAGAACAGGACCAGCAACAGAATCCGAATCAGAGGACAGTGATTTCTGGAGCCTGGAGAACCCCAGGAAAGGAACACCAAACCCAGATTGGCTATCCCTCTTGGCCCAAAGAGACAAAGGAAATGTATGAAACAAAATGTAGGATTTTTAAAAAAACACTTGCATCCGGGTGGAAACCATTTATGGGCATTTGGCTACAGACATGCTAAAAGGGTTACAGCATAGTTTTGGCATAAACAAAATGTAGAGCTGCCGCCAGAACAATGTGGATTTCAAGGAGCACCCCTACTCTGGTAACCACATGGCAGGACAGAACATGAGGAAGTGGGCACAGCAATATCAACATAGGGAACAGAGATGGGACCCATCAAAAAGGTCAAGGAAAGCTCAGATAAAGAAAAAGGAACAGCCAATGCAGCAGGAATGGTCCCACTATGAAGACCAGCTGCAGCAGGGGATCCAAGACATACTGGGATGCAGTGGGTTCAGAGAGACTTTCACCTAAACTACTCCAAATGATATAAGTACAAGAAGTTTTCTCAGAGAGCATCAAAGGCTGTAGGTATAACGTTTCCAGCATGCACATGTCCAGCAGTTTTGCAGGTTAGTATTGGCAAACAGATCTCTTAGATGTCCGAGGGTTCTGGTAGAAATAAATAAACACAAAGGCAGTAGTAAAGTAGCCCATGAAATCGATAACCTTGCACCTTTGAAGTCTTTGATGATCATACTGTATTGACTGGCCGAACTAACTCCATACACTCAGCCACACCCATAAAGATGTGCACTGTGAAAGCTTGGACAACCCTTATTAATATTATTATTGTTATTATTATTATTATTAGTAGTAGTAGTAGGGCATTTATTGAGAGCGGACTTATCAGTGGAGCACTTTTCAATTACAGGGGGAATTATAAGGATAGGGAACATAAAAACCAGGGAGTGGGAATCTAACAACAGGGGAGGGAGTGCAAAAGTCAGCAAGGGATCGACAAGTAATCAGTAGAGGAAACAGTGGGGATCAAATCACCCCATCACAGGTAAAATGGGTAAAGGACAGTGTATGGACCTATGTTTTGGGGAGGAACCATTCCTTGAAAAGTAGGGTCTTGAGCTCCTTCCTGAACTGTAGAAGTGAGCGTGTGAGTCAGAAGTTGATGGGGAGGAGGTTCCAGAGTCTTGAGGTGTAGACAGAGAAGGCCAGCCTTCTGTTTTCTTCCTTTCTGCCACGTCTGCACATGCCTTTACTTCTAGTGGATCGTAGGCCTCCAGAGAGGCTGAGTTTATCAATGAGGTAGCTTGTGGACTTCAAGGTGACAGCCTTGTAGATGATGCAGCAATATTTGAAAATGATACCGGCTTGCAGCGGGAGCCAGTGCAGTTCAATGAGGGTCGGGGTGATGTGGTTGAAATTGAAGGGTCCTTTGATGAGTTGTGCTGCTGCATGCAGAACACATCTCAGGAGATCCAGGTAGTTGCTGTAAGGCCTTCCAAATGTGCATTGCTAACATACAGGTGAGAGAGAACCCTTTTCAGTAGGATGTCAAACCACCTAATTTCAGGGAATTTTCATAGGTCAAAATTCAGTTCAAGTTTTGAAGAAGTGTACTGATTTTGACCTTAACGGCTATAAAAGGCACACATGATTAGAGTTCATTTTCAGCTTTATGGAGCTTTCAGAGAATCAGGAGGTTATTGCTGGAGACAGACTTATGTATTGTATGGAAGGGTAAATAAGCTGCAGAGGGTTTACAGTATTTCAGTGATAGGAAGGTTTGGAAGAGGTAGATAGTGGCTGGGAAGTGAGAGAGCTAGATTTAGAGTATGTTATGTAGTGTGACACATCGGTTAATTGAAATGAGTGAACAACAAAAGTGTTGTCTGGTTAGCGTGGGTATAGGGAATCCCCAAATGTGGGAGCAATTTGGGACACCCTGAGATACACACATACTTGGCTTTTGAGTTTCTGTTACACCCATAGATGTCTGCAGGAAAATACTAGGGATTGTGTATTTAAGTGACTGAAAGACGGACACGTGCATGACAAAAATCAATTACCTAATTTGTACTTCACTCTTTGGAGGACTAGATCCGCTCAAAGGCTATCTTGTGCAAACCTAATGCTTACATAATTTCTGTGTTGGAAAGTAGCAGAGATTCTGTGAAACTAGAGAAACTATTCAGTTTCCATCCCTTGAAGTGATTGTGAACATCTTGTACGCGATTCTTGTTTGCATGAGCATGCGGGAGAATGTAGCAGAGACTTGGGGAGACAGGAGATACCATTCCGTGTCCACCTCTGGAAGTGAGTGAATGAGAAATGTTTCATCTGGGGATATTTACAATGAGGGGATGAAGCAGTAGAGAATCCATGTGGGCAGCTTGAGTGTGACTGGGACTTGCATGATTTTTGTGGGAGAAAGTAGCAGGGAGTCATGGAGGGGGAGATACCATTAGTTTTCTATCTACTGAAGTGAGTGCGTGACACATGCAATCCGATTTCATTCGGGAGAAAGTGCTGAAGGAGCACATGATCCCAGCCTGGAGCTTGTGTGCATGTGATTTTTGTGGGAGAAAGCAGAAGAGGTTTAGGGATGTCAGAGAGATATTCAGTTTCCATGTCTTGAAGTGAGTGAATGACAGACACACCATTGTTTGACATTTGGGAGAAGGAACCATAGGAGCCAAGCATCCCTGATGGCGGCTTCTTCAAGAATCATGCGTGGGTGATGTGTGTGGGAGTAAGTAGCAGAGATTTGATGATTCAGGAGATACTATTCAGGGTCTGTGTTTGGAAACTAGTAAACATGACAAGTACTATAATGAGACACTTGTGGGAGGATAGGGAGTTCCAGAACATGCTTTTGGACTGTTTGTGTGAGACTCACACCTGAAGGATTTCTGTTGGAGAAAGTTGTAGAGATTAAATGAGGCATGAGATGTTCTTCAGTTTTATTCCCTTGAAGTGACTGAATGTCACATCTGGTATTGGGTGACAATTGGTAGGAGGTGGTAATGGAACAGAGAATCTACTGAAGATCAGGCAGGAACAACACACTCTCTAGTTGGCCAGCAGGAGGAGATGGAACATTCCAGGTCTTTGTCTCCTCTGATCCCATCCACTTATAATTCAGACAATTAATGATGATGAAAAGGATGACGATGAAGATGAAGTCCAAACAGGATTGAGCTTTGCTTCTAGAAAACAAATATACAGAGGAAGAGGATAATATCACCACAGGTACAGAAGCAGTAGTAATAGTAGTAGTTTGTCATTTATATAGTGCCTTCATTAGTATGGCCTCAATGTGCTTAGGGGGGAATGCCCTTGGGTGACCGAAGTCTAAGATATGGGAAAGATGTCAGAAGGAATAGAATGTGTGTGAGCATTCGGCCAATATAGGTATGTGGGTGGGCAAGCCTAATCACAGTATACTAGCCATGGTCAGGCATGTAAATAGGTGCTGAGAGGTGGTCAGGAGAATGCGCATTGGATTTTTGCCAAAGAACGTTGCTGCATTCTGATGGCAGAGATATTGTGCATAGTGTTTTTGTCTGGCGTATGGATGCAAGTGCGTTTGGGTTGGTAGCCATGATTGACGCTGCAAACCAATGAACTGGTGCGAGACTATGCACGTTAGGGCTCAGACAGAGCTTTGCCTTTATTGTAGGTGTGTGATCAGGGTGTTCCGTCAGCTGTGGGATTGTCGCTGCTTTACTACTCTTAAGTGACGCTTGTCCAGGTTGCTGTGTTTCTGCTTGCGGGCTATCGCCTTCGTAAAGTTACAGCCTTGTCTTCTCCACCCGAACTCAGTTTTTCTTTGCCCATTTTTCGTTCTGTCTGTAAGCCACTCCTTCACACGGCTCCCTTACCCTCTGTGCAACTCACACTTTCCTTTTCTACTGCCCATCCTTTCTATTCCATCTGTCCTCCTCCTACTATGGAACCTTTGCTTCCCCACTATTCTACCAGCCATTATTGTTGAGGGTCTAATTGCACTGTGTCTGTAAGTGGTGCTGGACTGGTACTTCCTACCATGAGCAGCGACTACTCAGCCTCACTAACGTGGCTCCTCTGCTACTCACGCTCCTCGCTCTTGCTCTTCAGTTACTTGCGTCCTTCTCTACAACGGCTCCTCCACCTCTGGTGCTCCTCTTCACCTGCCTCCTTTACCTTGTGTGCACACTTCCTGTCACGATGCCTGCCCCCAGACATCAGGACCAGACCCGTTTGCCCAGAGTACAGGCACCCATGAGAACTCAGAGAGGCTCAAGGGATCGCCTAGGGGCTTTATGGACTCAGTCCTGGCGCCGTTGGCGCCAGGCTCATATTGCCTTTTTTAAAACTAAGCAGGACATCCTGTAGAGAAATCATGTACAGGCCACCGTGAGGCCTTGAAGTGATTACTTTCTTCCAGGGACTATTTTTCTTGGGTGTGGTACTGGAACTATTTTACCTGGGAACTACTTTATGGTGGCTATTTAAACCATGCCCGGAAAGCAGCACACGCTTCGCGTTATTCTGCATCTCTGCAGCGTAACGCTCACCGTGCCTGCCGCTCAGCATCCAGTCGCCGCACCTGTGAGGAAAAGAAAACATATGTTACAGCGCTGCACTGTCAGCAGCAGCGCCGCAGCATACGCACTGGTGAGTTGCGCTCTTCAAAAGACATTCAAATTCATACCGCAAGATACTTACTTGGTACATTACCGCTCAAGGTGTCGCTAGTCATCATCCTACGTCCTTCATTCCGGAGAAGCACCACACCTGCAAAATATAGAGAGGACAATTGGTTAATCTCTTAATGAACAATATCGTTTGCTAAAATTAGTGCTTGGTGCAAAACTGACTCTTATCTTGGTGCTACCTCAATCCTTTCGGAGACGGAACATTCACCTTGGGCCATTCTGCAAGGGAAGAAATATATAAAAGGAGCAAGAGTGAACTATAAGACAATGAAATTCTAAGACTTGCATTATACTTTGAATTGGCATAAAACTTACCTCAGAGTCATTGTTGTCTGAAAACTCTGCCATAAGCTTACGGACCAGTGAAGTTAACTGGTTTCTACGCACCCCTGCACGCCGACGCAGGATGGAGAGCCCATCCTTCCTAACAATAAGGTGAGACATGATGAGGGGAACACAAGGTGGTTTCAGAAAAGACAAAGTTAACCCCTTTTACCACGGTCAGCTAATTACCATTTTACTACTTTAGGAAAATCCTCCTACGTGCCAGACAGACGAAACTGAGTGAGCAAGTGCAGTCGCTCATCACTACACTACGAGTCAAATTGGTGGAGACCGCTGCAGTCCAGCTTCGTTCGGCGCCCCTGTGGAACCCAGGTGAGTGTAACACTTCCCTATTCAGTACTCAGCCAGTCCTCTCCTCTGGGAGCTCGTCACTCCTACTCACCTTCCATCCAATTGTACTTCATTTCATTTGTACACTATTCTTCTCCCTCCTCGACTTTCCTTCTGGACTTTTGCTTTCTGTTACTCCCCTCCTGATCTACTGTGCATCCCCACTGGATTCCGCTGACAACCGTCACACAAGAAACGCCTCCTTCAGCCAGACAAACGTCAACCCAGGTTTTTTTCCCACATCAGGGATTTTCCCCAATTCCACACGACCACCTGTTTCATCCAGGGGTCAGACAGAGTTCTGGATTACCTTACTCACTTCAAGGAAGGACTCAACTACTACTTTAGGTCAGTGTGCTTCTTTCATACAACTGTGACAGGTACTCATTGTCCTGGCCTAGGTGTCATGATGAATGTGAGCGAGGGAAAGGCTTTGAATTTGCTGGAGGCATAGCCAGGTTTTGAGGGCTTTTCTGAAGGATAGGTAGTTCTCATCATGGCAGATGTTTAGGGGAAGGCAGTTCCAGATGGTGGGGGCTTGGTCGGAGAAGGAGGATCCTCCAATTCTGTTGTTGAATTGAAGGGGGGATCACAAGGAGTAGTGCAGAGCAAGATCTAAGGTTTCAGAAGGGTTGGTAGCATGTAAGGTTCTGTCTGGGCCTGTCATTAAAGAAGCTCAGCCCCTACCTCCGTGATGTCTCTTCATGAAATAGACTTTGTGTCACAGATAAGCTTACCTTACCCCAACCTCTTTTCATCCTCTGAGAGAAACAGTTTTACTGTCACAGATTATTAAGTACTTGGCATTTACAACACCACCATCATCAGCACCGTCCCGCCCATATGAGCTCAGCCAATGTGTGTGGCGGAACTTCAAGCAAAATAAACAACATCCTTATCTGTCCAGGTTCATACTCTGCTGCCGATAAACCTGGGTACTGCATATGTGAGGTCTCAGATGTTGTGGTGTGCTATAAAGACATGGGAAGATCTCAGATGATCTGTATCATAGCCCACTCCATGCCATCAGACAAGCATCGTACCCTCCCAGCCCACACAATAACTGCTGAAAATACTGCAACTGTGTCATTGCTTGGGGCACCAGACCATACACTGTAACCTCAGCAATGCATAGCAGTGATCTTCCATAGAATCAGGTCAGTCCTGAGGAATCTTTTTAACGTTGATCACAAGGCCCATGGCAGACATTGCACAATTGATGCTAACATAGCTATAAAATATGGCAATAGACTTCTTGCCATACTCTTTCTTGAAAAACAAAATATTTTGGCTTATGGAAAATGCTGATCACCTCAAGGAAGTTCCCGTTCGCTGTATTATCTGCATCGCAGCATTACCAACAATGGGCCTCATCACGACTTGGGCGGTAACCCTTAAAATCGGCGGTAACGCTCTTAGCGCCGATTTTAAGGGTCCGCCGGATCACGACTCCAAATACCGCCGGCGCAATAACAGCCGGCGCAAGGACAGCCGGCTGTACAAGCGCCTGCCATAACAGCGCCAGGAACCATTTGCGCTAAAACAATCACGAGTCCGGCATAAGCGCTATTAGCGCCAGAAAAGCGGCGGATCCGCCGAAAATACCTCGAGCAAAAAAGCTGGAGGTAACAGAACACAGGCCACAGCAATAAGGGCCCAGGTGGAAGCAATGCAAATCAGAGGCCTACAAAGGACCCACCCATGCACAACACACCCTCCCCAACCCCATTACACCAGCAGGAGCAGGGAGGAGACATAAATGAGGGCCCAGTTGGAAGCAATGCAAATCAGAGGCCTACAAAGGACCCACCCATGTACAACACACCCTCCCCAACCCCATTACACCAGCAGGAGCAGGGAGGAGACAGCAATGAGGGCCCAGGTGGAAGCAATGCAAATCAGAGGCCTACAAAGGACCCACCCATGCACAACACACCCTCCCCAACACCATGCTGCCATTTGGAGCCGGGAGCCTTGATGTCGACTTCTACCAGCTGCGTCTGGAGCTACAGAGGCCAGTTTACCAGGCCTGGTCCCTGGGAGTGCAGGGGGCAGTGGGGATGAGGAGAAGGAGGAGGAGAGCAGCCCCAGCAAGGCGGCCAGCCATCCCCAGGGTCAGGCCAACACCCTGGGCCCTAACTGATGGTCAGTTGGTGACAGAATATCGGCTAGACAGGGCAACCATCACCCAGTTGCTGGACACAATCCAGGGTGACATATGCAGCCGCATAGCCACCAGCACGGCAGTACCTCCCCTAGTGAAGCTCGTGTCTGTGCTTCAATTACTTGGGACTGGCAGCTACCAACATACCGTTGCCATGATGCATGGAATGGCCCAGTCCACATTCAGTGCCATGCTGGGACAGGTGCCTGATGCACTGTGGAATCATGTGAACGAACACATTGCATTGCCAGCCACACAGGCACAGGTGCACCAGCTTAAGGGTCAATTCTATGCCATTGCCCAAGTCCAGAATGTAATAGCAGCCCTGGACTGCACACATGTGGCATTTGTACCACCCCAGGCACATGAGGCTGCCTACAGAAACCGTAAACAGTACCATTCCCTCAACGTGCAGATGACATGTGGCCCTGACCTCACCTTCAGCCACTGCTGTGCCCGCTACCCAGGATCCACCCACGACTCCATGGTCCTACGCAACAGTACCCTGCCAGCGTACATGGAAAGGCACTGAGGCCAATACACATGGCCACTGGGTGAGTACAAATGTATCCCACAAAGCATGTCAATCCACAACTGATGGGGCCTGTCACAGAATCCATCATTCCCAATAGTCAGCAGCATCACAGCAGCATACACATTCAAGCACCTTGCACAATGAACCTTGGACATGTCCTACACAGCAGAACACACCCATGCAGGATGTAAGACATGTGGCGGCACAGTGACACATGGAATCCCCACCACAACAAAGCCTCCTGTGTGAGTAGCACCATGGCTCACAACACTGAAACAGTCCAGATATCCCACCATGGCCATCCGACAGTAATGTAATTCCAAACCATGGGCTGGCATATCCACGAATGCTCCACAAATAAGTAGGCCGAGTAATGACAATGCACATCCCACAGACACTGTCCACAAAATGGCCATGGAAATGCATGGAGAACAGTACAGAATAGTGAAGAGCAGCAAATGCAACTGCAGCCAAATGGATTTGCAATGACACATGAGGCAGCCACTTCTGTCAAGCAGAAGTAGATGGAAGGGCCCCCTCATCCTGCGACAAGTGAATGAGTACTGTTACATACAGAAACATAGGCCTACCAAGTGGAGAGTACCCCATTGATTCAATCGTGCCCGTAGGACAGCACACTCCACAATGTTATAGGCCAGATGCCAATTATGGCAAAATCACACTGATGACAGGGCTCTGTACACCCACTGAACTTACCTTGTCCCCATACCAGCTTCCTCTCCCCTGCAGGTGATTCTGGATATCCCCAGTACACGTGGCTCATGACCCCTGTGCGTCACCCACACACAGCGGCGGAGTGGGCATACAACCTTGGCCATGCCCGTACATGGATCTGCGTGGAGAGGGCATTTGGACTGCTAAAGGCACGCTTCCGGTGCCTCGACCGCACGGGAGGGGCAATGATGTATGCACCAGAAAAAGCTGGAAAAATTGTACTGACATGTGCCATGCTGCACAACATCTGTTGTCGCAGAAATGTGCCACTGCCCCCTGATGCACATGTGCAGCCACCTGATGATGGTAGTGAGGGGGATGAAGTGCCAGAAGTTGTTGCACATGCACAAAGGGTTGGGCAGAGGGAAGGGAGGTTGGCCAGACAGGGATTGATTAATGGATTCCATTAGAAACGGGTAATAGGTAAATTGTGAACATGTCACTTCAACATCAAATTGCATTTGTTACAATCACTACTGTCCATACATTGTGTTTTTTGTAACGTGATTTATTTTCCCTCCAACAATCCTCCCTCCCCACAGTGAACACCCAACAATCCCCCCTCCCCCCAGTGAACACCCAACAACCCCCCTCCCTCCAGTGAACACCCAACAATCCCCCCTCCCCCCAGTGAACACCCAACAATCCCCCCTCCCCCCAGTGAACACCCAACAATCCCCCCTCCCCCTAGTGGACACCCAACAAACCCCCAACTGTGCAGTTGCCTCATCAGGCCAACAACAATGTTGCCATGCACCACTAGGATGGGCGCGGGCGCTTCCCTCTCCCAGGACCCTCCGGTGTGCGTGCCCTCAGGTGGCGCATGGACCGGCGCCTCGGAGATGGGTCTAGTGAACCCTCTGTGGGTGTTGTGGAAGTAGAGGGTATGGAAGCGCTGGCCATCATGTGCTGGCGCATGAGGTTATTGGCCTTGCGTTGCTGTTCTGCCAGTGCTGACACTGCCTCCGTGAATTCGCAGACTCGTTGCCCAAAGCCTGTCAGGGCAGCGGTGCATTGTTGCACAACTTGCCGTGTGTGCGCATTGTCCTGCGCAATGTACCTGCACCCATGCCGGATGGATTTACTCACGGCCTTTATGTGCCGGCTCTGGACCCTTGCCATTCCTTCCACCCGGGCCTGTTTTGCCTCAATGATATCCAGTCGGCCCATGACTGCTGCCCCAGTGACAAAGGCCTCTCCTGGTGCGTCAGGTGGTGGACCGCGAATTGGGTGCTGTGGGGGGGGTGGCTGCTTGGCGACATGCCACCAGACTGGACTGAGCTGCCTGGCTCAGATCGCTGGCCCTCTGTACTGCCATAGGACAGAGTGTCCACATCGGGCTGCGGTGTGCTGCAGCGACGCACAGGCACATGGCGACTCCCTGCCTGGTGTCTGCCTGGGCTTGGGCTTCCATGGGGTGTTGACACCCCTTCTCCATCACTACTGCTTTGCAGGTTTTGTGCAGCGGCATGATGCCCACGTGGAGGTGTTGCTCCCACGTCGGGCTCCAGTTCAGGCCTCTCTCCCTCGGCATCGGGGCTGTGGATGGTGGCTTCTGGTGGCTGCCGGTCACCTCCCTGCGGCCATGTGGCTTCCGCTGCTGTCTGGCGGGGCTGCGTTGGGGTGAGGTGGGTGTTCCCCTGTGTTGTCTCCCATGGGTTCGGCGTCTTTGGGGGGTGCTGGTGCTGGTGGAGGCATGGTGTTGTGGGCGCATTGTCGGTGTGGCCTCATCGCCATCATCACCAAGCTGTTGGGATCGACGTGTGCCTGTGAGGTACATAGGGGGTGGTTTGAGTACAATGCTACATACATTTGTGTGATGCAGATCATGCAAACAAGTGTGAATGAAGACAGTGACAATGACACAGTCAACTTGCATTCCGTTCAGTCACCATGTGGTGCTTGTTGTGGATGTGGATGGAGGTACACTGCATGGGAACGCGTGGTTGGGGTGGACTGCGCTCAGGCTTTTGTGGTTGTGTTGATGCACAGTACCACTCTACGTAGCTGTCCTATGGGTATGGGAGTCTATCCCCTGCCCCTGTTATTCATGCACTGCACGTAGAGGGTCATCTAGGCAGCACTACCATTCTAGGGATGTGGCCCACACTTACGGGTGTATGCAGTGCCTCATACACATGTCTTCACTCTCATTCAGATGCATGTATTTGGGGATGGGACTCACCTGCCGTTGGATTTATGCCAGTCCCTGCCTCCGCTCCACCAATGCCCTCAATGGTTCCGACGTCGATGAGGCCCGTCAATTTCTCCTCCCATGGTGTGAGGTCGGGTGGGGGGGTGGTGGCCCTCCTCCTGTGCTCCTGCTTGCACTCCTGTGCTGGGACAGGATGCCTCGCACTCGCACGCGCAGATCATTCAGCCGCTTGCGGCAGTCCTCCCCATCCCGGGGCACGTGCCCCACTGCACTGACGGATCTTCATATTTGGCCTCTGCGCTGGGCACTGGTTTTACGCTGCTGCAGTTTGTTATGGTACGTTAGTGCCTCCTCCACAAGTACCTCAAGCTCCTGGTCACTGAACTTGGGTTTTCTGACCCTGTCCAGTGCAGACTTGCCCCTAGTGCGCTCTTGACTCATTTTCAGGGTTCAGATCGCGTGGATGGCTTCCAGTGGCTGTGATATCCGACGGATTGTGATTTCCAAGATGGCCGCCGCTTTATTTCCCGTTCCGGCGGTGACGCGTTTCCCGCACGCTATAAGCGCGAGGTTGCGGTAGCGCACAGTGCGCCAGATTTAAGGGTTCGCGCTAATCGCGCTAACGCCTTGGACCGGGGCGCATGCATGATAACTCGTGATCTGGCGGATTATCCGCCGGGTGCCTTGGCGTTAGCGCTATTTAGTTCCGGCGGATAATCCGCCACATTTACCGCCCAAGTCTTGATGAGGCCCTATGTCAAGGTTATAGCCACTTTGGGCGGGTACTTCAGAAGTCTGCGAGCAACTTTGCAATGAACATGAAGACCATTGTTTAGAGATTCGAACAGTGAAAATATGGACATCAAACCAACCTCTGTGGACTTTTCTCCCTCTTCCAGACAAGAGGGGTCCCAGAGTATTGCAAAGAGGCAGTAGGTTTATACAGCTTGACAACAGGAATTATTGCACAAGGAATTCAAGTAAGAAGCCACAGGGGAGTTGATGTCTGGGAGAATGTGGAAGATGCAGTGGCATAGTGGCTGAGAACTCATATTTTGCTTTTGGACTTTGTTGCAGAAGATTGGAGAACTTCAGTGCACTTGGTGCACATTCCGCATTGAGGTATGGCTCCCCCCTGGCTACAGGGACATTGCATCGATTGCAGCATTGGTCCAGAATTGTTGTATTCTGTGGCCAGTCCTGTGACATCTTTATCCCACCTTGGTTGCACAGCTGGGGATTTGTTACGCACTCTGTTGGGGCTTTCTTGCTGATTTTGATTTGAATACAGTATTGCTCTGCCATTCCATGATGGCCTCACCCTTTGTTTCCACTGGTGTGCCCGGTACCTGCATTAGGAGTCTTCTGATTGGATCAGGCCTTCCTTATCTGGCCAATCAGGCCAGCGGGCATTGCCGGCCCTCCCCACAAGGCCCACTCCTAAGGCCCCTGTCTGCTCCCTGACCGCTACCAGGACACTCCAAGTTGATACACTGTCCCCCCAATGTTGTCTGCATGTGCCAGTGTGCCTCAACCCTGTATTTACTGTTCCTCCATTGTATGCATGTGCCAGTGTGCCTCAACCCTATATCTAACTGTCCCCCCAGTTGTATGCATGTATCATTGTGCCTGAACCCTGTATCTAGCTGTCTCTCCTTTTGTATGCATGTGCCAGTTTGCCTGAACCCTTTATGTAACTGTCCCCCCATTGTATGCATGTGCCAGTGTGCCTCAACCCTATATCTAACTGTCCCCCTGTTGTATGCATGTGCCATTGTGCCTGAACCCTGTAGCTAACTGTCCCCCCTGGTGTATTCATGTGCCATTGTGCCTGAACCCTGTTTTAAACTGTCTCCCCCGTTGTATGCATGTGTCAGTGTGCCTCAACCCTATATCTAACTGTCCCCCTGTTGTATGCATGTGTCATTGTGCCTGAACCCTGTATCTAACTGTTTCCCCTGTTGTATGCATGTGCCCATGTGCCTGAACACTATATCTAACTGTCCCCTGTTGTATGCATGTGCCAGTGTGCCTGGACCCTGTATCTAACTGTCCCCCTCTGTTGTATGCATGTACCAGTGTGCAGCATATTTCTGTCAGAGCCGCACTGAAACATGGGGTTCGGCTTCATGAATAGGCCCATCTGATTCACTTTTTTTTAAATTTAAAATGTTATAGTTTACATAGAAACTTTTCATTTGGGTTATCTCGTACGTCCTTTTACAAATTTAAAATATACTTTTCAAATCACTCATCAAGTGAGATCTTCCGTTCCACTCTAAATGTTTATGGCAGAGTTTATGCCTTTACTGAATTCATTATCTTAGTCCAAAATTGGATCACCATAAATACTAGCTTTTTGTCCATGCCCAGAAGTATAATTGCCCATCTCTCTTCTGTACTGAGGGACTCTTTTCTGATATTGAAGAAGGTCTGGCATAGGGCTTGTTCTTGTTGTAAGTCAGGACATATCATAAATATGTAAAAAAGGGTCTCATTGGTTTCTTCATTTTTGCAGAATCTGCAGTATTGAACTGACGGATCTTGTTGTTTCATTATTGCCAGTCTGGATCTTGTGGGCAAAATGTTGAGCCGTAATTTCATAAATAGTAGCCTGACTGAACTATCTGGAAAGATATTCAAATATGTAGGCAGTTGATTAATTGCTCTTATATTCAAGTCGCATGTTACATTTTCCTGATATCTCAATTTCTCTTCCATGGTAGTTATGGAATCATTCCGCATGAGTTTTTGTTTTAGGTTTCGAGGATGATTAATTAGCATTTCTGCTGTAATGTCCTCTTGGTCGAGGAGTCGGGTCATCTGGTATTTCCATTCCATCAATACTGTGCCAAAGATGGGGTTCAATTTTGCCCTCAAAATTTTACCGGAATCTTCTCTTCAGAAATAATCTTTCGATAAAGATCCAGTTTCCTCCAGTTTATGATTGAGGCCAAGGATTGAATAGCCATCTCAAAACGGATTCTTGCTTTAGGAAAAGACGAAGGGAGCAGCATGATTTTCTGGAAAAAGATGGCTTCCAGTTTAGGCCAAATAGTCACCAGAAGGTTTAACAGCGTTTCGCTTCCATATACCAGGCATGGAATTATTTTGCTCCTATAGAATGTTGCAATGGGGCTAAATGAAAATGTTCCATATTTTCTGTGCAACACATATCCCTGATGGGCCAAAGACTGAGCTTTTTTTGCACTTTTAGTACCCATTCTTTTTCATCAGGTGTTTGATTTATTGTAATACCTAGGTATTTGAAAGATGATAACACAATTAGTGGAAAGGTGTTTATGCGTAGCACTGAAGTCTTGGTTTTTTGATTCGGTTATGTTATGGACATAACTTTAGTTTTGAGTATGTTAATCTTTAACTCATTTTTGTCCATATATACGCCCATCAGATCCAGGGTTTGTTGTAATCCTCGTGGTGTTTTATCAAGAAGAATGATATGGTCCGCATACATCATCAGCTGGAGTGTAACTGAATTGATTCTTGGGGGATTGGTTATGGGTGATGAGATTTCCTGTTCTAAGTCGGGCGCAAACAAAATAAAAAGCGTAGCAGCAAGAGGACAGCCTTGCTTGAGACTGTTCCATGTCTCTATAAAGGCAGTTAGCACTACCTCTTTGGTAAGCCTTACCCGTATCTTCGTGTTTGAGTAAAGTAGTTTAATTGGTTCCAGTATGTGTACTGGGCATTTCCATTTATATAGTTTATTCCAAAGTAATTGATGATTTACTGTATCAAAGGCTAAATGAAGATCAACAAAAGCAATCCAGACTGTTGTTTTTTTTGCAATAGCTTTCTGTTGATGACATTTAGGAGAAAAATATATATGTTTGTTCGCACATTCTGGACAAAACCTGTTTGTCTTTTGGGAAACCGATTTTCTGCTATGGCCCAAGCAGATAGATCCTTCATCAGCATTGCCGCAAAGATTTTCCCAAAAGGGTCTAAAAGAGGTATAGTCCTATAGTTTGCCGGATTTTCTGCTTAAATATGGGTATCAAAGTAGCCGATGTCCATTGGTTGAGATGGTTGATTATACTTAAAATTTGCTTCATAATATCGGCCCATATCTCAGGAGATTTCTTTATGATTTCGTTTGACAGCCCATCGGGCCCAGGTGCCCGTGAGCCATTAAGTTTAGTTATGATTAGTAAAATGTCTTGTTTTGTCCAAGTTATTTTCCATTGGTTTTAAATTGGACAATTTGTAGCAGAGGATCCTGGTCCACTGCTATACAAAGCAGAAAAATATTCACTCCATTGATGCTCTGATACATTTTGTATCATCTGGTGCTGTCTCGTATATGTGGGGTTCAAAAGAGACCATAAATCGCAAGTATTTCATTTTTTTAGTCATTGTAACATTGTTTCGGCGTCTCTTTGAAACAGGGTACTTCTTTGCATCTTTGTCCAATTTCTGTATTTTTGTTTTGCAACTTTTATTGAAATTCAATTTTGTTCAGTGTTATGCTTCTGAAGTGATCTGCAGAGTTTACGGAGCTCTGTTTTTCTTTCCTTAATTTGCAGATTAAACTGATGGGTGTGATTTTGTCTCTGGGTAACAGAGCATTTCGAGACTTGATTGTAGGGATCAAGTAGCCATTCATAGTTTAACTTTGAGAGACCTTTTTCTCAGTGTGCTGGTATTTCAATGAAAGTTCATCTAGCTGTTCTGGTGTAATTCATAGTCTGGTGGATGGCGCATTCAGTTCCAATATCGGCAGTGGTTGTTTTTCACGTTGACTTTCATTGCCTGCCCACGCCAGTGTCAGGATCTGATGGTCACTGTTCGTTGTATGGATAATGTCTGTGTTTTGGATGTCATTCCAGATTACGGGGGAGATATATATATATATATATATATATATATATATATATATATATATATTCGGTGAAAAAACTTTGTTAAAGGGACGTTATGGTTAAGTTGCGCTACTAAAAACCTATGAAATTCAGTGAAAAAACTTTGTCAAAGGGACGTTATGGTTCCAAGTAAAACCATAAAACCCTTGAAATTCGCCAGTTATGTATGTTAAGCAACCATAACTCGCGGCACCACCGTGCACTGCTAAGACTAACACCCAGGACATCAAAGATGACATCCCTTTAACAAAGTTTTTTCACTGAATTTCATAGGTTTTTAGTAGCGCAACTTAACCATAACGTCCCTTTAACAAAGTTTTTTCATTGAATTTCGTAGGTTTTTAGTAGTGCAACTTAACAATAATGACTTTCACTTTATATACATATCATATGGAACTGACTGAATCTCTTCTACTGTACTTGATGTCCGCGAACTCTTTTAATGTTCGCGGACATGTTCGAAGAACAGTACCACTACCTAAAAAACTCTAGGGGGGTATGTTTGATTGTTATATCATAACATAGGAACATTTAACAAATTAAAAAAAAAACACACAAACACATTATATGTAGATAAGAAATGTAACCTATATATACAACACACTAACCATTCATTTAAATGCACTATGTTCTAAAATGGAATATACCACAAGAAAATAAATTGGCTTCCAACATAATTACCTCACAAACACAACAGAACTGAGAACAAGAGCAAACCCACTGAGTACATAGGACATATCTTACCTGAAATAGTAAGTGTACTTAATTTTATTCATATATTTATAAACGTTCTGTATTAGATAAAAAAATATATTATCTTTTTTTTTTCTCTCACAGAAATGTCTAGTACTCTGGAATGGCTAGAGGAACATTTCCCACATGAAGAAATGTCACAAGATAGTGAAATTAATGGTAAACACTTTATAATATAAACCATTTAATTATTATTATTTTGTATACATTTAACATATACATTTTTTTTTGTACAGAGCATACCAAAATAGAAACTACCTCTGAAGAAGCTGTTATGGAAAACACGCTTGACAGCATAAAAGAAAAAATTGATTTATTGTTGACCAATTTTAATAATTTGAAAACTTTTGTTGAAGATCATTTTAAAACAAAAACGTCATACCATTGCCCCACATGTACTTGTCCGCCCTCACCATATCCCAGTCAATTATCCCCAAACCCTCTCCATAACCCAAAACGTTTTGATGAAACTTGCATCCCTTCTTCACCTAATAACAATCATGATGAAACCCCTAATTCTCCTGTTTTTGTTTCTGTTTCTGCCTCACCTTCTCTGTCATAAATTATTAATATATGTTAAATAAAGTTTAATTTTTATATTGTGTTGTAAATAGTTTCATTTTTTTTTTTAAAAAACAATGTAGGTGTCCGCGGACAGTGCAGGCGTTCTAAAATGTTCGTAAATAAACGAAAATGGAGGTGTCCTGAAGAACACTATACCTGTCCGTACTGTGCGCTACCAAGTTGAAACTGTTCTAAGAACACCCGCAGTGTCCTGAAATGTTCGTAAATAAACTAAAATGGAGGTGTCCTGAAGAACACTATACCTGTTCGTACTGTTCGCTAGCAAGTTCAAACTGTTCTAAGAACACACGCGGTGTCCTGAATTGTTCATAATTAAACGAAAATGGAGGTGTCTTAAAGAACACTATACCTGTCCGTACTGTTCGCTAGCAACTTGAAAATGTTCTAAGAACACAATTGGTGTCCTGAAATGTTCGTACATAAACGTAATTGAACGTGTCCTGAAGAACAGTATATCTGTCCTTACTGTTCGCTAGCAAATTTAAACTGTTCTAAGAACACACGCAGTGTCCTGAAATGTTCGTTTCACGTGTGACGCAATTTTAATTAGTTCAGGACCCGAACAGTGTCCGTAGAACATCAACGCGCATGCGCTAGCCAATCTCCGTGCATTTGGTGTCCTGCGGTCATGCGCTTCCTTCGCGGACTTGTTCGCGAACGGATCATATGACCGCCCCCACGCTGATCGCGTGTTCTGAATGAGGACACTGTTTGGGTCCCCGAACAAATTAAAAGTACATTTTCAATTAATCCATAATATTTTTCAATAAATCTCACCATGGCACAAGTCCCACATAGTAATCCTGAGTTTCTACATACCTTTTGCAACTTTTCAAACTTTTTTTTGTGTTCGATCTGTCCGCGGACAGCGCGCATGTCCGCGAACCGCGCACAAGCACCCCTATAAAAGACCACGCCCTAGAGCTTATTCTCATTGTGTTTCTGGCTATTCTTCAGAGCACAGCTATTTCTCCAGCAACTTGCTGATTACACCATCGAGATGGCATCCCTGACTGCAGAACTGCCACCTGGTGCTGCACCTGCTTCAGCACCACCTCCACCCCCTCCACCACCACCACCTCCCCAAGGGCCTGAAGAGGGGAACAGGAGTGAGGATGCGGAGGAGGAAGAAGAGGATGATGCGAATGAGGTAGAGGAAAACCCTACTACCCGCACTAGGCGTGAGTCTTGGGTGTGGCGGTTATTTACCATTCATGGTAATGTTCCTAAGGCTCGTGCGAACCGTGCTACCTGCAGTGAGTGCAAAATGATACTCAGTCGTGGGAAGCACGGTAAGTACAGCTTTGGGACCACTACTATGAAGCGACACCTGAGGTCTTTTCACTCTGGGGCTATTCGCAGGGTTGTACCTTACGAAGAACATAGCAGGTTGATTTCCTCTACTTCATCCTCTGTTTCTGATCCTGTCACCATAAGAACCACCTCTGTGGGACAGCGTCTTCCTCAAGCTGCCTCACAGGCCATACAGAATGCTGATGACCCTTACCTTTCGAGGGTCACAGTTGTATGTATGTACTGTGACACAGTACTCTGCAGGGGGGAGCGACTTCGTAGTGCTTTTGAGACTATCGTCTCAGAGCACGAGAAGATCTGCTCACTACGCAAATAAAACCCACTCTACATCTTCCTCTCTCAGCTCGCCCTTTCTTATCCCTGTGGTTGGTGTCCCCCCCTTTACCTGCCTTTCCCCTCCTCTCCTAGTGTGTCGTGTATAAAAAACCAAAAAAAATACAAAATATCAAAAATCAAAAAAAAAATAAGGCTCATTTCAGAGTCGCCTTTCACAGTTAAAAAATAGAAGTGAAAATAAATGAAGCAGGGCCCTTTGTATTTTTTAGAAGTCCGCCGACAGTTCACGAACATTTAAAAAATTGGGTTGCTACCCCATCACAAACATTGCAATTTTCTCTGGGAAGAAGTGGTGGCTCTGAAAAGAGCCTTTGAGTGGTGTTTGTAAGTCAAAAATTATAAATGCTTAACACCTACTTCAAAATGGTGGTTGTAATTCCAAAAAAGGTCGCAATGCATTTTGTACATTTCTCAGAAAAATCTGATTGCCAGCATAAGTAAGATGGACTCCATCTCTGCGAAAAATGTATGTACCACGAAACATAATATTTTCATTGTGAAAAGAGGACATGCCAAAATCTCTTAGAAAGGCACAAACAGCCTTATTAACATTGCGCCTTGCTTTTTCCATTTGTGGACCAAATGAAGAAGAACGAAGCCACATTTGTCTCTGCGCAATCCGTGAAAATATGACTTGAGAATTAGGAAACATGTCCATAACCTTCCCAAGTCCTTCTTTCATAGCAAATTGCAAAAAAATTCCAGTCACATGTCCTAAACTGTTCCCTCCACAATGAATTACAATTATGTCTGGATGTTGCTCTGTCTCCAAAGTAGCACAGAGAGGTAGCATGTCCAACCACTTCATTCCACATACTCCATGCCAGTGTACTTCCACATGTGGGAATCCAAGATCTACAGCTACTCCACAGCTTTCTGCATGCACCTTCAACCAATGTATCCACGAATCTCCCAAAATCCAAACAATCTGTTTTCTGAAACACACAGCCTTAGCTATCTTTTGTTATCTCAGCAAAAAGAGTATCTGAAAAAACTCTCTCCTGGCACAGCACACCCACTAAACTTTCCTGACCAATCCCTTTCAGTGCTTATTCTCATTTGCATGACTTCTGAACCCAAAAATCCCCGGATGTAACTCCCGATGTCCGCGAACTACCGCCATGTCCGCGGACATATCGTAATATGAACAGCCCTTGTCCTATTTCCACTTCACTCTCTCTGCCATTCCCTCATTGGATGTAGCTAAAAAATCACATGACCATGCACCAATCACATTCAAGACCTCTAGATCTAACTGCATCATCATAGATCAGCACTGCAAATGTACTGTGAATCTCTCTGAGTACAAGTGTCATATTATTGGCAAGCACCATCTACCAGAAATACTGTACAAGTCTCCAAGATTTCTACTTGCAGCTCCATGCATATCCATATGCATGAACACCAACTTCAGGTATGCATATTTGCTGTACAGTAGATGAACACATTTTCAAACAGACTTTTAGCTTGTGTAATCTGTAAAATGAATTTACTGTATTTTTTTCAATATCCTAAAATCAACTATCACTTATAAACCTTTATACTATTTACTTTCTTTATACACACACACTCAAATCATGTTAAACTAACATTTTTTAAATGAAATATATAGACTACATATATTCAAACAAAATTGCATGCAAGCACAATCTATGTTTAAATCTTTAAAAAAATACTTATACAATTTCATATTTTTTTGTTTTTATTTATTTATTAACTTAATTACTTTAATTTAGACATGACATTGAGGCGCTTTAGCACTAGCAAAGTTAAATAACATCCTTCTACATGGTACAGCAAAAGACCTACTTGAAGAAATTCACTATATCCAGAAAAAATATTTTGGAAGTGAAAGCCATTTACAGAATGAAATAGCTTTAAACCAATTAAGCAACAATTCTACACATGGCAACTTTTTGCTAAACACATACAAAAAAGAAATACTAAAATTTAAAAGTACATCAGCTGAAGTACCAAACCATGTATGTGTATGTTGCCGTAGAACATTTTACAAAAGTAACACAAAAACTGTAGACCTATCATACAAAATAGAAGACAATGAAGATTCTAAATGGTTTGAATTAGCTCTCTACCTTGTAGCAGAAAACAAATACGAAATAACTGAGCCCTTAATACTTTGCAGTTACTGCACTACAAAACTTGACAACAACCAAACTCCTTCACGTGCTATCACAAATAATTTGGAATTATGTCCAGTACCAAAACCCCTACAACAACTTAATTTATATGAGAGCATCATAATTCAAACAGTACACCCATTTCAAGCAATAATACGCCTTCAACCAAAAACAGCAAAATTACCTCCTTCTGAATTGGTAAAAGGCATTTGTGGAAAAGTAGTTTATTTACCATTAGATCTAAAAGAAAATGTGCATACTCTAGGAGTGCAACGTCCAATGCAGCAATCTTTAATTATCTTAGTAAATGGAGTACCTACAAAAGACAAAAAATATGGCAACAGCTGGTAAATTTATATAAAGTTAGACAAGCCTTCCAATATCTTAAAGAGAATAATGAATATTACAAAGAAATTAATATTGAAGAAAACTTGAAAGATACAAATGAAATAATTCAAGAAACACAAGAAACTGGTCAATTTGAGCTACTAGATCCTGCTACAATATCAAATACTTTAGACCATTGTACAATTCATTCTTTGCACTGTAATGACACCGTAGAAGATGCACTGGAAACTTACCAAATGCGTCAAACAAAAGGATCGCCAATCAGCATATGGGAAAAAAGTATAGAAGCACGTGGTTTTCCTCTACTCTTTCCTACTGGCAAAGGAGGAAGGTATGATGATAGACCTATTCAAATATCAGCTTCAGAATACCGCTCATTGCGGATGTATTCTGAAGATCCCAGATTTGGACAAAATGTGGAATACATATTCCACCTACTCTTTGAAAGTGAACTAGCAACTTTATGTTACGGAGTTGCACACATATTAAAATCAGGATCACACTTTCAAAATATGACAGCTACACATTTATTAGAAAAAGTGCAACAAAAGGATGAGGTTTTACAATCAAATATTACAAATCTATTAGCAAATATGCGTGGTACTAAAGAGTACTGGTTTCGACGTCATGGAGATGTACGTTGTATGATCAGAAACCTTGGCCCACCCACTTGGTTTGTTACATTAAGTTGTGCACAATATGCATGGGAAGATTTACATGATTTCCTACGCATATCAAATAAAAACAAAACAAACATAGATGTACTAACACCTGGAGAACTTTGTTCTTTGGATCCTGTTATTGTTTCAAGATATTTTCACCATCGCTTCATTGCTATGCTACATTATATTTGTAATAAAACTGTTCTTCCCCTTGGACAAGTGCAACACTTCTTTTGGAGAAAAGAATACCAAGCCAGAGGATCACCACATATCCACATGCTTTTATGGATTAAAGATGCTCCTAAATTTGGTCAAGACAGTGATCTTCATGCACAAATTTTACTATTTCAAAGACACAAATGTGGAAAATATTGTCGTCGCAAATACAAAAACAAAGGGAAATACTACACCAAATGCCGGTTTGGTTTCCCTATACCAGTTAAAATGCAGGTCAAGGGAACAACCTCATGTCTTCAGTTAGACATAGTGTTAAAGGTAAGTCACCTAAAAATACATATTACATAAAAAGAAAAGAAGAAGAAAAATATATCAATGATTATAATGCAATCATTGCCCACTTATGGAATGCAAACATAGATGTGCAGTACATTGCAGACAATTCTAATGCAGTTGCACGATATGTCACAGCATACTTAACTAAAGCAGAAAAGACAGAGCTCCAAGACCTCTGGAATGACCTGTCATCAGATAAAACAGTACCTCAGAAATTATACAGCTTGGGCATAAAAATGCTCACCCATAGAGAATGTGGATCATATGAAGCATCTGATCGTTTAACTGGTACTGCATTGTATGGTAAATCTGAAAATATAGTATGGCTAAGTCTTGGTCCAGCTAAATCTAGAAAAAGAGTTCTAAAATCATATGAAGATATAGAAACAATAGCCAAACATGATCCCAACAGCCAAGACATTTTAAAAAACAATTAATTGGACACATACTACCCAAACAGAAGTAATACTTTGGAAAACATGTGCCTATACCACATAGCCCAAAACTACACATACATAATAATATGAAACCTGATGAAAAAAAAGGTAAATATAGAGTAACAAACTGTGAAGGCAGCTTAGTTAAACTCACTAAACCAAATTTAATTAATCATATCAAATTGTCATTAAAGACTCCTCAACATAAAGAAGTATATTACATGTCCCTGCTACAACTCTCCAAACCATGGAGAAAAGAAGAACAATTACTAGATAACTATGACTCATATGAGAATGCTTTCAAAGCAAATGAAAGCACTATAACTGATGTAAACTTTACACAGTACAAAACAATGTTGCACAATGAACAGCTACATGAAGAAGAACTCCAAGCCCAACTAGATAAGGACACTCCTGACAGTGGTCAACCTTCTGTAACAGGAAGCCAAGAACCACTGGGAGAACCACTAATAATAAATGAGGAAGAATTAGCTATGATAGAAGTAGAAAACACCATGTGTCAGTATGAAGATAAGGAAGACTTAACTATAGTACAATCAAAACTAAACAATGAGCAAAGTAGCATTTTTCAAGAAGTAACAAAACAAATTCCACATGGTGTAAAACATGAAAATAAAGAATGTTCCTGCCATAATTATAAACCTATACTACTGTACGTCAGTGGTGAAGCTGGTTCTGGCAAAACATTCCTAATCAAAATCATTAGTTAGTTCCTTCAACAATTGACAAACAACAAACTGTCAGCTGTTGTCACTGCCCCCACAGGTTTAGCTGCCTACAACATAGGTGGTGTTACATTACACCGATTACTACTATTACCAGTAGAACACCAGAACAAATTAGACTATTACAAACTATCTGCAGAAACTGCAATGGAATTACGCAGAGTATTGAAACAAATGAAAATGCTACTAATAGATGAAGTGAGCATGGGCTCCAACCTGATGTTAGCTTTGATTCACCTCAGATTACAAGAAGTACTCAAAACAGACTATGAAGAGCTCTTTGCAGGAAAACACATTATTGTTTTTGGAGATCTGCTTCAATTAACACCAGTAAAAGGTGAGCCTATTTTTAAAACATTAGGGCACAAACTCTGCCGTAAAACTGTTGGCAGCATTGGAAATGTCAACCTTTGGCAACATTTCCAATACAGAGAATTAACAGAAAACATGCGGCAATCTGCAGATCTCACTTATGCCAACATTTTAAAAAGTATCAGAGTTGGTATACTTTCTAAAGAAGCAGAAGGAATATTGCAAACCCGGCACATTTAATGCACTTTATGGCGATAATGCATGTGCTACCGTGTTATGGAACAATTAGCCCACAAAAATGTCAATTGTATGGCCTTAATGCCAACTCTTACAAGCTGTTTCAAATTCAATGAAATCATGCTAAGTAAAGAAATGCAACCAATCATGGAAATTAGCGCTACAGACAAACTAGATGTACATGGTATGACACTACCCATGTGTGACCAAGCCACAACAAGACTAAATAGTTTAGAAAAATCAATCTCAAACACAGCAGGCTTAGAAAAGATATTAAAATTATCCGTAAATTGCAGAGTAATGCTTAAACATAACCTTGACGTGGACCAAGGACTAGTTAATGGAGCACTGGGTACAGTTGTTGGCTTTCAAACATACCCACGCGACAACAAAATTCAGTTTGTCAATATACTCTTTGACAGACTTTCAGAAGTAAAAAGGATAGGATGCTCAACAGCTAGATTCCTTCTCTTCAAAGATATGTATGTACGCGGAGAACAATTTTCTCTAACTCTTGCATATGCAGTCACGATTCATAAAACACAAGGTCTTACCCTAGACAAAGCAATGATAGATATTGGTAACACAGTCTTTAAAGGAGGCATGAGCTATGTAGCACTATCACGCTTATGTACACTTGACGGTCTATTTCTAATCAACTTTGATGCAAGTAAAATAAACGCTGATATTCCTTGCATTTTAGAATACAATAGACTTCGCTCACTATATACCCCCCACCTAAACACATATTCTGTTCCACAAAAAGTAAAACGTTATAAAAGAAAAATAAATAAAACAGAAATGCAACAGGACGTCACTGCAAATCCTCCAAAGAGAGTAAAAGAAACTAATACTTCAT
This sequence comes from Ambystoma mexicanum, assembly GCF_040938575.1. NCBI lineage: Eukaryota > Metazoa > Chordata > Amphibia > Caudata > Ambystomatidae > Ambystoma > Ambystoma mexicanum. Next base: position 1,102,194,826 of record NC_090933.1, read on the forward strand.
CAAGTACCACAAGCAAAAAAGAATCAATTAGGGAAAGTAAACCAGGTACTTCTTTAAAGAAGGAAGACAAACTCCAAAAAAAACAGTTAGACACAGAACTACCTGGACCATTTAAACTCTCAAATATAGTTGGTGTAAGTTGCTACGCAAATGTAGCAATGAATATTATATTTCAATTACCACCAATTGTTGACAACATTTACTTACACAGTACAGACCCATTGTGTTTGCAAATGTTAGTACTTCACAGAAATGCAGCAAACAATCCTGACAGCACGTATAGTGTTTTTGGAATAAGACAACAATTGGACTACTGTGCTGGAATGGTGAAATTCACTATAAATTCACAGGGAGATCCACAAGAATTTCTAATTTACTTACTTCAAGTACTGGAAAACAAAAACATACCTATAAATGAAATCTTTCAGATTTCATACATGTGGAAACATACATGCACTCTCTGCAACAATGTGACACAAGAAGAAATCCCCAATGAACGCTTCATATATATATCAATACCAAATTGTGAATCCATTCCATTTCAGCAACTTGTACAAAATGCAAACCATGGTAGATTATGCTCTACCTGCAATTCAGATAATCGCTCCACGTTAGTAATACAAACACATAGTAAATACATAATACTAATGCTTCTACATTACAATGCAGATGGTACCAAAAACAACTGCAAGCTGACTGGATTCACACATGGTCAAATATCACTTGGTAGGAAAATCTTCACAACAATAGGTATAATCTACCACGCAGGAGCCACAACCAATTCAGGGCACTACACTGCATATATAAAAAAGAAATGTTGATGGTTTGAATGTAATGATAGTACCATTACTCTAAAGCAGAGATTACCAGGAAATCTTACAAACGCTTATTTGATGTTCTTAAAACCAACATTTGATAACTAAACTGTATTTAAACCCTAAGTAAACTTGTGTTAAAACAATATTAACTCTTAGAATACTCCAAAAGCTATCTAACTGCTCAACGATTCTACAACAACTAATCAGATAAATGAATACCACTAAATTAGACCAAAACATACACAGTTAGAATACGCCAATTGGTATCTAACTGTCCCAAAATTTAACAATATCCAAATAGATAAATCAATACAACTAAAATATATAAAAAAAATAGACAGAATACGCCAATTGGTATCTAACTGCTCCAAAATTTTATAATATCAAAACAAATAAATAATATGTTACTGCTCCAAAAAAATACAACAAGCCAAAGTATTAAGCATTAGCCAGAAACAACAAGTGAACACTGAAAACAAACAAACAAATAAACTGTAACATAACAGAAAATGTTTTTTTTTAATCCAACATGGATTTTTTTTTCTCCCACAGACCCAATGATTTTAGCAACAAATACAGAAACTGAGAAAATTGCACAGTACTCTGATTTATAATCTACTAAATATGAGGGTCTAAAAAAAAAAAGTATATTGATTATACAATGTAATAAGTCATTACAAAATACTAATACTAACATGCTATTTTCTTTTATCACAGAAATTAAAAAGAAAAACATGGACTCCCGTTACTAGACCAAACAGTAAGTATACAATAATAAGGAGAACCATAGCAGCATATCACATCCATAGTATCTAATACCTTTGTTCCTTATACATTTGTTTTTCACCCAAAGTAATAAGCAAATATGAATGTGATATGCTGCGGTGGTTGTTGCCAGGGCATAGAGTCTTGGGTGCATGGCCAAATGGCCATGCACCCAAGACTCTATGCCCTGGCAACAACCACCGCAGCATATCACATCCATAGAGTCAAACATTTCAACTATGGTCTATGGAAACTTTCAATGTCCGCAGACATTATGAGTGTTCTTAGAACACTTTCAACTTGCCAGTGAACAATACGGACAGCGTTTTCAGAACACCCCCTATGAACATTTCAGAACAACGCGATAGTTCTTAGAACACTTTCAACTTGACAGCGAACAATACGGACATTGTCCTCAGGACATCCCCATTTTGTTTATTTGCGAACATTTCAGGACACTGCGAGTGTTCTTAGAACACATTCAACTTGCCAGCGAACAATACGGACTACACCTTCAGGACACCCCCTAGGAACATTCCAGGACACCGCAAGTGTTCTTAGAAATGTCTTCAGAACACCCCCATTTTGTTTATTTGCGAACATTTCAGGACACTGCGCGTGTTCTTAGAACACATTCAACTTGACAACGAACAATACGGACAGTGTCCTCAGAACACCCCCATTTCGTTTATTTGCGAGCATTTCAGGACACCATGAGTGTTCTAAGAACACATTCAACATGCCAGCGAACAATACGGACTACGCCTTCAGGAAACCCCCTACGAACATTCCAGGACACCGGTAGTGTTCTTAGAAACGTCTTCAGAACACCCCCATTTTGTTTATTTGCGAACATTTCAGGACACCGCGAGTGTTCTTAGAACACATTCAACTTGACAGAGAACAATACGGACAGCGTCCTCAGGACACCCCCTACAAACATTCCCCGGACACCGCGAGTGTTCTTAGAAGCGTCTTCAGAACACCACCATCTTGTTTGTTTGCGAACATTTCAGGACACCGCAAGTGTTCTTAGAACACATTCAACTTGACAACGAACAATACGGACAGTGTCCTCAGAACACCCCCATTTCGTTTATTTGCGAACATTTCAGGACACCATGAGTGTTCTAAGAACACATTCAACTTGACAGAGAACAATACGGACAGCGTCCTCAGGACACCCCCATTTTGTTTATTTGCGAACATTTCAGGACACCGCGAGTGTTCTTAGAACACATTCAACTTGTCAGCCACAACCCCATTAATATTTGCGAACATTTCAGGACACTGCGAGTGTTCTTAGAACAGTTTCAGTTTGCTTGCAAACAAAACGTACACATATTGAGTCCTCAGAACACCCCCCATTCAGTTTTTTAGAACATTTCAGAACACCCGTGATGTCCGCAGACAAATCGAACACAAAAAGAACGTCTAACACATAAAAAACACAACTTTCATCTTATCTCATACACTCCCACCCTCCCCAAACACTCCTACACACCAACACACTCTACTAAATACACATTTTTAACAAAGTTTCACTGCGCTGTCCGCAGACGACCGCAAATCCAAGATGGCGGGCGCTACCGAAAATCTGACGCGCTTCACGCTCCACGCCGTCCAATCAGCGAACACGTTGCATGTCCGCGAACATCACGCAAGCAGATTGGCCAATCAGGACACTGTCCGCGGAGCGAACAGGGAAGTCCGTCTGCGGACCGAACACAGATATCTTTAATTTTTTTTACCTACTTATGGTAAAAAAAACTACTGGACGTATTTTCACCAAATTTGCAAAAGCACCCTTTCGGGACCGAGCCGCTGCTCCTGGTCCACATTGGAATCATTTGCTTGTCTTTGGTCTGGGAATTTCCAACCCGTGTCAATTTTCTTGTCTCCATTTCTTTAAGCCAGGTTTTTGTTCTTGTGGGGAGGTCAGAGTGTTTCTTCAAATTGCCCAATGATCAGATCCCCACAAATGATGATGTCAATATAGCTGTATCTCGCTATCATAGAATCTAGTTTGGTGAAAAGAGTTTCAATAAATTTCATCTCACGGATGGCTAGCGGATTCCAATATGAATTGAAAATGGCTAATGTTGTTGACTCTGTTGATTGATACCTGAGCTGGTTTTATATCACTGCCTTCTGCATTATTGTGTATTGGATCCATTGGTTCAGATTTATTGATTTGATGGGAATACATGGAGAATCTATTTGAACCAGCATTAACTGTCCTGAAGAGGGTCTTCCTTTACTCTGGTGTATAGCTAGGTTTAGGTAAACCTTATATCCTTTACATATGGGTGGTTGGGACAGCCATGTCTCCTATAGGCATATAATCTGGCATTTCTTAAGATCTGCTGGCGTCTGCAAGAACAGGTGTCCATGTCACCTTGTATTCCATGAGGCTAGCTTTAATTAGACATTTCTCTGAGTCTTTGGTTGTTATAATTGTTGTGGGGCGAAACTTGTTTCTTCATCCGTTTGCTCATTTATTTCTGTTCTTATATATTAAATAGCGTAGTTCTCATTGGTTTTTGGATGTTGCCTTTTTTCCGTTGTATCCTGTTCTATGTCTGACCGTGACTCTTCACTGCTGAGGGATTCTGTAGTTGAACTTATGTCACAAAACACAAGATGGATGATATGTTGGTTTCTTCTAGTTCCATCTAGTGGCGAATTTCGTTGTCTCTCTCCGTATCGTTGTCCTTTGGTACATTTAAATCCTATCTGTTCAAGTTGTTTGACAATTTTTAGTATTTCGTTCATTAACGTTTGGTTATTGATATCAACTTCTACTGTGTCAAGCCATTCTTCGTCCACAAATTTGACCAATTTTATGTCGTGTGAGCGAATATTTTTTATCTCCGGGATTGCATTAAACAGTTTTAAGATGTTGGTTCGGTTTAGTATCACAGTGCTGTTCGTAATTCTGAAGTATGCAAGGGTTAGGACATATTTTTTTAAACTTTTGTAGGGTCCATAAATGGTTGGAGTTCACAAGTGTGGATAAGCCAAATGTCTCACTTCGTGATTTGGTGAACAGACTTTCTTGGGAAGTGACCTTGTTTCTTGCCTTGTCTTTCCAGTACTTTGAGAGATTTTCCTAGAAGATACTTTCTTAGAGCTCGTGGAATTTTCAAGTTCGTCATCAGATATCTCTTCACAGGTCAGTTCGATGTTCAGCAAAGTTGTGGAATGGACCTCTGGATATTGGTACAATCTGATCATAGTTGTGATGTTAGGATCTTGTTCTTCAACCGACTCATCAGTGACAATTTCTTCCATATAATTCAGCTTGTTGTCTCACTTGCTAGTCATGCTGAACTTGTTGGGATGCAATCTGTGTGTTGGGCATCTTTGTCAGTAATGGTGATTCTGACCTCTTAAGAGCTTCAGCTTTTTGGTTCATTGATTGCACCGCTGTCACACGAGGCATGCCAAGAGGCTGGGATAAACGCCTTTGGAAAGTCGAGACCCAGTCTGATGTTTCCTTGGCTTTTTTTATTTGGTTTTCACACCCTTCTCAGTCCCCGTGACCTAATGCCGAGCAAAGATCTCAAATGGCTGGATCTCAGTAAGAAGCAGTACAGAAGGTTGAGCCTGGATTCCAGCTGGTAGAATATGTTCTATTTCATCTGTCTGTTCTTGTTGCTTTTTTCCTTCTGCCTGCATGGGGACTGTCACAGGAATTCGGGTTTCAGTAGTTGTCTACATTCTTTTCGCCAGTTCCTTCATCAGTATCATCAAGGACACTGTTGACTGAATTCTCTCTATGCGATCAGCACTAGCAATGTCTGCCAATCTAGTTTGCCATTGCGACTTGTCTCTGCCTCTTGGTCCAACCATTGTTGTATTTGCATGATAACATTTTCAATGTGGATCTGTTTTGTGTGCATGAGTGCAATCAATGTGGCTTGATCTTTAATTGCATCCACGTTAGCCTCATGCAATTTAAGGAAAGGTATAAGAGTTTGTGACGTAATTGTTAGTACGTTTTGAAGATCAATCATTGTTGTTGGAATCCGGGCCATTGATGTTTTTTCTCCGTGTTCTCCTGGGATTCCAGAACATGCTTTTGGACTGTTTGTGTGAGACTCACATCTGAAGGATTTCTGTTGGAGAAAGTTGTAGAGATTAAATGAGGCATGAGATGTTCTTCAGTTTTATTCCCTTGAAGTGACTGAATGTCACATCTGGTATTGGGTGACAATTGGTAGGAGGTGGTAATGGAACAGAGAATCTACTGAAGATCAGGCAGGAACAACACACTCTGTAGTTGGCCAGGAGGAGGAGATGGAACATTCCAGGCCTTTGTCTCCTCTGATCCCATCCACTTATAATTCAGACAATTAATGATGATGAAAAGGATGACGATGAAGATGAAGTCCAAACAGGATTGAGCTTTGCTTCTAGAAAACAAATATACAGAGGAAGAGGATAATATCACCACAGGTACAGAAGCAGTAGTAGTAGTAGTAGTTTGTCATTTATATAGTGCCTTCATTAGTATGGCCTCAATGTGCTTAGGGGGGAATGCCCTTGGGTGACCGAAGTCTAAGATATGGGAAAGATGTCAGAAGGAATAGAATGTGTGTGAGCATTCGGCCAATATAGGTATTTGGGTGGGCAAGCCTAATCACAGTAAACTAGCCATGGTCAGGCATGTAAATAGGTGCTGAGAGGTGGTCAGGGAAATGCGCATTGGATTTTTGCCAAAGAACGTTGCAGCATTCTGATGGCAGAGATATTGTGCATAGTGTTTTTGTCTGGCGTATGGATGCAAGTGCGTTTGGGTTGGTAGCCGTGATTGACGCTGCAATCCAATGAACTGGTGCGAGACTATGCACGTTAGGGCTCAGACAGAGCTTTGCCTTTATTGTAGGTGTGTGATGAGGGTGTTCCATCAGCTGTGGGATTGTCGCTGCTTTACTACTCTTAAGTGACGCTCGTCCAGGTTGCTGTGTTTCTGCTTGCGGGCTATCGCCTTCGTAAAGTTACAGCCTTGTCTTCTCCACCCGAACTCAGTTTTTCTTTGCCCATTTTTCGTTCTGTCTGTAAGCCACTCCTTCCCACGGCTCCCTTACCCTCTGTGCAACTCACACTTTCCTTTTCTACTGCCCATCCTTTCTATTCCATCTGTCCTCCTCCTACTATGGAACCTTTGCTTCCCCACTATTCTACCAGCAATTATTGTTGAGGGTCTAATTGCACTGTCTTTGTAAGTGGTGCTGGACTGGTACTTCCTACCATGAGCAGCGACTACTCAGCCTCACTAACGTGGCTCCTCCGCTACTCACGCTCCTCGCTCTTGCTCTTCAGTGACTTGCGTCCTTCTCTACAACGGCTCCTCCACCTCTGGTGCTCCTCTTCACCTGCCTCCTTTACCTTGTGTGCACACTTCCTGTCACAATGCCTGCCCCCAGACATCAGGAGCAGACCCGTGTGCCCAGAGTACAGGCACCCATGAGAACTCAGAGAGGCTCAAGGGATCGCCTAGGGGCTTTATGGACTCAGTCCTGGCGCCGTTGGCACCAGGCTCATATTGCCTTTATTAAAACTAAGCAGGACATCCTGTAGAGAAATCATGTACAGGCCACCGTGAGGCCTTGAAGTGATTACTTTCTTCCAGGGACTTTTTTTCTTGGGTGTGGTACTGGAACTATTTTACCTGGGAACTACTTTATGGTGGCTATTTAAACCATGCCCGGAAAGCAGCACACGCTTCGCGTTATTCTGCATCTCTGCAGCGTAACGCTCACCGTGCCTGCCGCTCAGCATCCAGTCTACAGCTACATCCGTCTTGTTCTCCGTGAACCGAACCTGCAAAAGAGAAGAGGAAAAGCAGTTTAGAACAGGAGCCACACCATTAGTCGTTACTTTCATCGGGGAGTCGCCGCACCTGTGAGAAAAAGAAAACATATGTTACAGCGCCGCAGCATACACACTGGTGAGTTGCGCTCTTCAAAAGACATTCAAATTCATACCGCAAGATACTTACTTGGTACATTACCGCTCGAGGTGTCGCTAGTCATCATCCTACGTCCTTCATTCCGGAGAAGCACCACACCTGCAAATATAGAGAGGACAATTGGTTAATCTCTTAATGAACAATATCGTTTGCTAAGATTAGTGCTTGGTGCAAAACTGACTCTTATCTTGGCGCTACCTCAATCCTTTCGGAGACGGAACATTCACCTTGGGCCATTCTGCAAGGGAAGAAATATATAAAAGGAGCAAGAGTGAACTATAAGACAATGAAACTCTAAGACTTGCATTATACTTTGGATTGGCATAAAACTTACCTCAGAGTCATTGTTGTCTGAAAACTCTGCCATAAGCTTACGGACCAGTGAAGTTAACTGGTTTCTATGCACCCCTGCACGCCGACGCAGGATGGAGAGCCCATCCTTCCTAACAATAAGGTGAGACATGATGAGGGGAACACAAGGTGGTTTCAGAAAAGACAAAGTTAACCCCTTTTACCACGGTCAGCTAATTACCATTTTACTACTTTAGGAAAATCCTCCTACGTGCCAGACAGACGAAACTGAGTGAGCAAGTGCAGTCGCTCATCACTACACTACGAGTCAAATTGGTGGAGACCGCTGCAGTCCAGCTTCGTTCGGCGCCCCTGTGGAACCCAGGTGAGTGTAACACTTCCCTATTCAGTACTCAGCCAGTCCTCTCCTCTGGGAGCTCGTCACTCCTACTCACCTTCCATCCAATTGTACTTCATTTCATTTGTACACTATTCTTCTCCCTCCTCGACTTTCCTTCTGGATTTTTGCTTTCCGTTACTCCCCTCCTGATCTACTGTGCATCCCCACTGGATTCCGCTGACAACCGTCACACAAGAAACGCCTCCTTCAGCCAGACAAACGTCAACCCAGGTTTTTTTCCCACATCAGGGATTTTCCCCAATTCCACACGACCACCTGTTTCATCCAGGGGTCAGACAGAGTTCTGGATTACCTTACTCACTTCAAGGAAGGACTCAACTACTACTTTAGGTCAGTGTGCTTCTTTCATACAACTGTGACAGGTACTCATTGTCCTGGCCTAGGTGTCATGATGAATGTGAGCGAGGGAAAGGCTTTGAAGTTGCTGGAGGCATAGCCAGGTTTTGAGGGCTTTTCTGAAGGATAGGTAATTCTCATCATGGCAGATGTTTAGGGGAACGCAGTTCCAGATGGTGGGGGCTTGGACGGAGAAGGAGGATCCTCCAATTCTGTTGTTGAATTGAAGGGGGGATCACAAGGAGTAGCGCAGAGCAAGATCTAAGGTTTCAGAAGGGTTGGTAGCATGTAAGGTTCTGTCTGGGCCTGTCATTAAAGAAGCTCAGCCCCTACCTCCGCGATGTCTCTTCATGAAATATACTTTCTGTCACAGATAAGCTTACCTTACCCCAACCTCTTTTCATCCTCTGAGAGAAACAGTTTTACTGTCACAGATTATTAAGTACTTGGCATTTACAACACCACCATCATCAGCACCGTCCCGTCCATATGAGCTCAGCCAATGTGTGTGGCGGAACTTCAAACAAAATAAACAACATCCTTATCTGTCCAGGTTCATACTCTGCTGCCGATAAACCTGGGTACTGCATATGTGAGGTCTCAGATGTTGTGGTGAACTATAAAGACATGGGAAGATCTCAGATGATCTGTATCATAGCCCTCTCCATGCCATCAGACAAGCATCGTACCCTCCCAGCCCACACAATAACTGCTGAAAATACTGCAACTGTGTCATTGCTTGGGGCACCAGACCATACACTGTAACCTCAGCAATGCATAGCAGTGATCTTCCATAGAATCAGGTCAGTCCTGAGGAATCGTTTTAACGTTGATCATAAGGCCCATGGCAGACATTGCACAATTGATGCTAACATAGCTATAAAATATGGCAATAGACTTCTTGCCATACTCTTTCTTGAAAAACAAAATATTTTGGCTTATGGAAAATGCTGATCACCTCAAGGAAGTTCCCGTTCGCTGTATTATCTGCATCACAGCATTACCAACAATGGGCCTCATCACGACTTGGGCGGTAACCCTTGAAATCGGCGGTAACGCTCTTAGCGCCGATTTTAAGGGTCCGCCGGATCACGACTCCAAATACCGCCTGCGCAATAACAGCCGGCGCAAGGACAGCCGGCTGTACAAGCGCCGGCCATAACAGCGCCAGGAACCATTTGCGCTAAAACAATCACGAGTCCGGCATAAGCGCTATTAGCGCCAGAAAAGCGGCGGATCCGCCGAAAATACCTCGAGCAAAAAAGCTGGAGGTAACAGAACACAGGCCACAGCAATAAGGGCCCAGGTGGAAGCAATGCAAATCAGAGGCCTACAAAGGACCCACCCATGCACAACACACCCTCCCCAACCCCATTACACCAGCAGGAGCAGGGAGGAGACAGCAATGAGGGCCCAGGTGGAAGCAATGCAAATCAGAGGCCTACAAAGGACCCACCCATGCACAACACACCCTCCCCAACCCCATTACAACAGCAGGAGCAGGGAGGAGACAGCAATGAGGGCCCAGGTGGAAGCAATGCAAATCAGAGGCCTACAAAGGACCCACCCATGCACAACACACCCTCCCCAACACCATGCTGCCATTTGGAGCCGGGAGCCTTGATGTCGACTTCTACCAGCTGCGTCTGGAGCTACAGAGGCCAGTTTACCAGGCCAGGTCCCTGGGAGTGCAGGGGGCAGTGGGGATGAGGAGAAGGAGGAGGAGAGCAGCCCCAGCAAGGCGGCCAGCCATCCCCAGGGTCAGGCCAACACCCTGGGCCCTAACTGATGGTCAGTTGGTGACAGAATATCGGCTGGACAGGGCAACCATCACCCAGTTGCTGGACACAATCCAGGGTGACATATGCAGCCGCATAGCCACCAGCACGGCAGTACCTCCCCTAGTGAAGCTCGTGTCTGTGCTTCAATTACGTGGGACTGGCAGCTACCAACATACCGTTGCCATGATGCATGGAATGGCCCAGTCCACATTCAGTGCCATGCTGGGATAGGTGCCTGATGCACTGTGGAATCATGTGAACGAACACATTGCATTGCCAGCCACACAGGCACAGGTGCACCAGCTTAAGGGTCAATTCTATGCCATTGCCCAAGTCCAGAATGTAATAGCAGCCCTGGACTGCACACATGTGGCACTTGTACCACCCCAGGCACATGAGGCTGCCTACAGAAACCGTAAACAGTACCATTCCCTCAACGTGCAGATGACATGTGGCCCTGACCTCACCTTCAGCCACTGCTGTGCCGGCTACCCAGGATCCACCCACGACTCCATGGTCCTACGCAACAGTACCCTGCCAGCGTACATGGAAAGGCACTGAGGCCAAAACACATGGCCACTTGGTGAGTACAAACCTTGGCCATGCCCGTACACGGATCTGCATGGAGAGGGCATTTGGACTGCTGAAGGCACGCTTCCGGTGCCTCGACCGCACGGGAGGGGCAATGATGTATGCACCAGAAAAAGCTGGAAAAATTGTACTAACATGTGCCATGCTGCACAACATCTGTTGTCGCAGAAATGTGCCACTGCCCCCTGATGCACATGTGCAGCCACCTGATGATGGTAGTGAGGGGGATGAAGTGCCAGAGGTTGTTGCACATGCACAAAGGGTTGGGCAGAGGGAAGGGAGGTTGGCCAGACAGGGATTGATTAATGGATTCCATTAGAAACGGGTAATAGGTAAATTGTGAACATGTCACTTCAACATCAAATTGCATTTGTTACAATCACTACTGTCCATGCATTGTGTTTTTTGTAACGTGATTTATTTTCCCTCCAACAATCCTCCCTCCCCACAGTGAACACCCAACAATCCCCCCTCCCCCAGTGAACACCCAACAACCCCCCCTCCCTCCAGTGAACACCCAACAATCCTCCCTCCCCCCAGTGAACACCCAACAATCCCCCCCCCAGTGAACACCCAACAATCCCCCCTCCCCCTAAGTGGACACCCAACAAACCCCCAACTGTGCAGTTGCCTCATCAGGCCAACAACAATGTTGCCATGCACCACTAGGATGGGCGCGGGCCCTTCCCTCTCCCAGGACCCTCCGGTGTGCGTGCCCTCAGGTGGCGCATGGACCGGCGCCTCGGAGATGGGTCTAGTGAACCCTCTGTGGGTGTTGTGGAAGTAGAGGGTATGGAAGCGCTGGCCATCATGTGCTGGCGCATGAGGTTATTGGCCTTGCGTTGCTGTTCTGCCAGTGGTGACACTGCCTCCGTGAATTCGCAGACTCGTTGCCCAAAGCCTGTCAGGGCAGCGGTGCATTGTTGCACAACTTGCCGTGTGTGCGCATTGTCCCGCGCAATGTACCTGCACCCATGCCGGATGGATTTACTCACGGCCTTTATGTGCCGGCTCTGGAAATAAAATAACATTTTTAGTTTCTGACTGTTACTGAAGAAAACCATGTGGCCTAGACATGTCAGCAAAAGAAAAAAGAGCGAGCCAGACATGTGATGCCATCAGTGATGTCATCAATGACATTTGTGATGTCATCTTTGATGTCCTGGGTGTTAGTCTTAGCAGTGCACGGTGGTGGCGCGAGTTATGGTTGCTTAGCTTACCATAACTGGCGAATTTCAAGGGTTTTTCGGTTTTACTTGGAACCATAACGTCCCTTTGACAAAGTTTTTTCACTGAATTTCATAGGTTTTTAGTAGCGCAACTTAACCATAACGTCCCTTTAACAAAGTTTTTTCACTGAATTTCATAGGTTTTTAGTAGCGCAACTTAACCATAACGTCCCTTTAACAAAGTTTTTTCATTGAATTTCGTAGGTTTTTAGTAGTGCAACTTAACAATAATGACTTTGACTTTATATACATATCATATGGAACTGACTGAATCTCTTCTACTGTACTTGATGTCCGCGAACTCATTTAATGTTCGCGGACATGTTCGAAGAACAGTACCACTACCTAAAAAACTCTAGGGGGGTATGTTTGATTGTTATATCATAACATAGGAACATTTAACAAATTAAAAAAAACACACAAACACATTATATGTACTAATACATAAGAAATGTAACCTATATATACAACACACTAACCATTCATTTAAATGCACTATGTTCTAAAATGGAATATACCACAAGAAAATAAATTGGCTTCCAACATAATTACCTCACAAACACAACAGAACTGAGAACAAGAGCAGACCCACTGAGTACATAGGACATATCTTACCTGAAATAGTAAGTGTACTTAATTTTATTCATATATTTATAAACGTTCTGTATTAGATAAAAAAATATATTATCTTTTTTTTTCTCTCACAGAAATGTCTAGTACTCTAGAATGGCTAGAGGAACATTTCCCACATGAAGAAATGTCACAAGATAGTGAAACTAATGGTAAACACTTTATAATATAAACCATTTAATTATTATTATTTTGTATACATTTAACATATATTTTTTTTTTTGCACAGAGCATAACAAAATAGAAACTACCTCTGAAGAAGCTGTTATGGAAAACACGCTTGACAGCATAAAAGAAAAAATTGATTTATTGTTGACCAATTTTAATAATTTGAAAACTTTTGTTGAAGATCATTTTAAAACAAAAACGTCATACCATTGCCCCACATGTACTTGTCCGCCCTCACCATATCCCAGTCAATTATCCCCAAACCCTCTCCATAACCCAAAACGTTTTGATGAGACTTCCATCCCTTCTTCACCTAATAACAATCATGATGAAACCCCTAATTCTCCTGTTTTTGTTTCTGTTTCTGCCTCACCTTCTCTGTCATAAATTATTAATATATGTTAAATAAAGTTTAATTTTTATATTGTGTTGTAAATAGTTTCATTTTTTTTTAAAAAAACAATGTAGGTGTCCGCGGACAGTGCAGGCGTTCTAAAATGTTCGTAAATAAACGAAAATGGAGGTGTCCTGAAGAACACTATACCTGTCCGTACTGTGCGCTACCAAGTTGAAACTGTTCTAAGAACACACGCAGTGTCCTGAAATGTTCGTAAATAAACGAAAATGGAGGTGTCCTGAAGAACACTATACCTGTTCGTACTGTTCGCTAGCAAGTTCAAACTGTTCTAAGAACACACGCGGTGTCCTGAATTGTTCATAATTAAACGAAAATGGAGGTGTCTTAAAGAACACTATACCTGTCCGTACTGTTCGCTAGCAACTTCAAAATGTTCTAAGAACACAATTGGTGTCCTGAAATGTTCGTACATAAACGAAATTGAACGTGTCCTGAAGAACAGTATATCTGTCCTTACTGTTCGCTAGCAAATTTAAACTGTTCTAAGAACACACGCAGTGTCCTGAAATGTTCGTTTCACGTGTGACGCAATTTTAATTAGTTCAGGACCCGAACAGTGTCCGTAGAACATCAACGCGCATACGCTAGCCAATCTCCGTGCATTTGGTGTCCTGCGATCATGCGCTTCATTCGCGGACTTGTTCGCAAACGGATCATATGACCGCGCCCACGCTGATCGCGTGTTCTGAATGAGGACACTGTTTGGGTCCCCGAACAAATTAAAAGTACATTTTCAATTAATCCATAATATTTTTCAATAAATCTCACCATGGCACGAGTCCCACATAGTAATCCTGAGTTTCTACATACCTTTTGCAACTTTTCAAACTTTTTTTTGTGTTCGATCTGTCCGCGGACAGCGCGCATGTCCGCGAACCGTGCACAAGCACCCCTATAAAAGACCACGCCCTAGAGCTTATTCTCATTGTGTTTCTGGCTATTCTTCAGAGCACAGCTATTTCCCCAGCAACTTGCTGATTACACCATCAAAATGGCATCCCTGGCTGCAGAACTGCCACCTGGTGCTGCACCTGCTTCAGCACCACCTCCACCCCCTCCACCACCACCACCTCCCCAAGGGCCTGAAGAGGGGAACAGGAGTGAGGATGCGGAGGAGGAAGAAGAGGATGATGCGAATGAGGTAGAGGAAAACCCTACTACCCGCACTAGGCGTGAGTCTTGGGTGTGGCGGTTATTTACCATTCATGGTAATGTTCCTAAGGCTCGTGCGAACCGTGTTACCTGCAGTGAGTGCAAAATGATACTCAGTCGTGGGAAGCACGGTAAGTACAGCTTTGGGACCACTACTATGAAGCGACACCTGAGGTCATTTCACTCTGGGGCTATTCGCAGGGTTGTACCTTGCGAAGAACATAGCAGGTTGATTTCCTCTACTTCATCCTCTGTTTCTGATCCTGTCACCACAAGAACCACCTCTGTGGGACAGCGTCTTCCTCAAGCTGCCTCACAGGCCATACAGAATGCTGATGACCCTTACCTTTCGAGGGTCACAGTTGTATGTATGTACTGTGACACAGTACTCTGCAGGGGGGAGCGACTTCGTAGTGCTTTTGAGACTATCGTCTCAGAGCACGAGAAGATCTGCTCACTACGCAAATAAAACCCACTCTACATCTTCCTCTCTCAGCTCGCCCTTTCTTATCCCTGTGGTTGGTGTCCCCCCCTTTACCTTCCTTTCCCCTCCTCTCCTAGTGTGTCGTGTATAAAAAACCAAAAATAATACAAAATATCAAAAATCAAAAAAAAAATAAGGCTCATTTCAGAGCCGCTTTTCACAGTTAAAAAATAGAAGTGAAAATAAATGAAGCAGGGCCCTTTGTATTTTTTAGAAGTCCGCCGACAGTTCACGAACATTTAAAAAATTGGGTTGCTACCCCATCACAAACATTGCAATTTTCTCTGGGAAGAAGTGGTGGCTCTGAAAAGAGCCTTTGGGTGGTGTTTGCTTCACACCTACTTCAAAATGGTTGTTGTAATTCCAAAAAAGGTCGCAATGCATTTTGTACATTTCTCAGAAAAATCTGATTGCCAGCATAAGTAAGATGGACTCCATCTCTGCGAAAAATGTATGTACCACGAAACATAATATTTTCATTGTGAAAAGAGGACATGCCAAAATCTCTTAGAAAGGCACAAACAGCCTTATTAACATTGCGCCTTGCTTTTTCCATTTGTGGACCAAATAAAGAAGAACAAAGCCACATTTGTCTCTGCGCAATCCGTGAAAATATCACTTGAGAATTAGGAAACATGTCCATAACCTTCCCAAGTCCTTCTTTCATAGCAAATTGCAAAAAAATTCCAGTCACATGTCCTAAACTGTTCCCTCCACAATGAATTACAATTATGTCTGGATGTTGCTCTGTCTCCAAAGTAGCACAGAGAGGTAGCATGTCCAACCACTTCATTCCACATACTCCATGCCAGTGTACTTCCACATGTGGAAATCCAAGATCTACAGCTACTCCACAGCTTTCGGCATGCACCTTCAACCAATGTATCCACGAATCTCCCAAAATCCAAACAATCTGTTTTCTGAAACACACTGCCATAGCTATCTTTTGTTATCTCAGCAAAAAGAGTATCTGAAAAACTCTCTCCTGGCACAGCACATCCACTAAACTTTCCTGACCAATCCCTTTCAGTGCTTTTTCTCATTTGCATGACTTCTGAACCCAAAAATCCCCGGATGTAACTCCCGATGTCCGCGAACTACCGCCATGTCCGCAGACATATCGTAATATGAACAGCCCTTCTACCATTTCCACTTCACTCTCTCTGCCATTCCCTCATTGGATGGAGCTAAAAAATCACATGACCATGCACCAATCACATTCAAGACCTCTAGATCTAACTGCATCATCATAGATCAGCACTGCAAATGTACTGTGAATCTCTCTGAGTACAAGTGTCATATCATTGGCAAGCACCATCTACCAGAAATACTGTACAAGTCTCCAAGATTTCTACTTGCAGCTCCATGCATATCCATATGCATGAACACCAACTTCAGGTATGCATATTTGCTGTACAGTAGATGAACACATTTTCAAACATACTTTTAGCTTGTGTAATCTGCAAAATGAATTTACTGAATTTTTTTCAATATCCTAAAATCAACTATCACTTATAAACCTTTATACTATTTACTTTCTTTATACACACACACTCAAATCATGTTAAGCTAACATTTTTTAAATGAAATATATAGACTACATATATTCAAACAAAATTGCATGCAAGCACAATCTATGTTTAAATCTTTAAAAAAATACCTGCACAATTTCATATATTTTTTTTATTTATTTATTAACTTAATTACTTTAATTTAGACATGACATTGAGGCGCTATTACCTAGAACAGCTTACTTACAGAAATAGTAGTATTCACTGGTATGTTATAAATTTCACAAGACATAGTAAAGATATTTTTTTTGCTACAGTTAGTCATTCAATACAATTTGTTCATTAAGAACATATCATATGTACTGAACTGATGCAATGTATCTTATGTAAATAAATTAGTTTAATGGTTTTAAAGAAGGCACTGAGGATTTCAATTAAAAAAATCAATATCTAAATTAAAAACAGCGCTATATACAAACAAAGTTACTAATTTTAAGCTTTTACAATTGCAGTGAAGACCAGTCTACTGAAAAGAAGCAGCCGAATTCGAAGAAAACAAAGAAGAACTAAGAAGTTACCTGTTAATTTAAGAAAAAAGTAAGTAGAATATCACCATAATATTTGTATTATTAATCAAACATACTATAACATTAATACAAGCTATTTTGGTGCCTAAAAATAGAGATTGTGTACCATTTTGTCCAAAAATCTCCATGTCTTAAACAGCGATTTACAGCCAGAATGGCCCACAAATTTCTATTTTTGGACACACAAATTACCCAACTGAACCGCTACAATTTTCATATTATAGAACAAACAACTGTTTTAATTGTATACATTAGATTTACTATTTGTACTTTTCCACACCACTAGCTTACTTTTATTTGTCATCTGAACCCCAGTTTAGTAACACATAAATTCAAGAATAGCTATCCCTACTAGTTGTAGTTCCCAATGCTTAATCACCCACCATTACATACATCTTTATCATCTTACTCAAACACTCATGCACACAGCACACATACATTCCAGAACACCCTAACCCATATCTTTTTTATTTTTTTCAACAGACCCTAAAGAATGCCTACCAAAAGTCAAGTCCGTAGAAAGCAACGCAAAAGTAGAGCAAATGAAAATAAAAGTGTCCAACATAAGCATCCATCTCTAGCAGAATTTGTAAAAAAAAGTTGAAACAAAACAGCTAATACAGTTATTTAGTGAAACACAAGAAGTTTCAAGTACAAAAACTTTGCCTGCTCTATCAAAATGTAAAACAAACCAAAAAACAATTAACAGAAAATCAGCTATCACTACAGATAAAACTACTTCTTCAAATTTTAATATAGTGCAAAGTAAGCATACCAAGAAAAGTATTTTAGCCAAAATGTACCGTCACAAAGTCCTTCAAAATCTTAAAAAACAGGAGAGAAATCAGGTTCAATGCTTAAAACCTATCGTAGGATATTAATCTTAGAAGCATTGATGGACAGTGCAATTCTTCTGAAAAGAAAGTTATTTATTTTACTGTTAAACAAAATGAAACCACTAACAAAACTAATAACTAAATTACAAAAAAGACTTCTCAATAAGTGAAATGTCAACAGAAAGAACTTCTTAAGTATCTGCGGAGGTGAATGGAATCACACTACGAGCACAGAACCATGTTTTAATGAAGAAGCGTACAAACAAAAGCAAACAAATACAATTGCCATACATAGCAGTGGTCGAGGTTATGAAAAAGTGAATAATACCATAATGGAACAAGAAGTACTCCTTACAAAAATATGCCCTGAAAACTTAGAGTTACCCCTCCATTCAACTGAATCAGAACGTCTAGTGTACAAATGGCCATGCACGTCAATGTGTAACATTCCCAAACAATGTTTCAAATCTTTACGCCAATTCCTCAATAAATATGTAAAAAGCAAAGACAAAATCAAAATTAAATTACTGCAAAATTTGGATACCTGTCCAGTGTGCAATTACACAGGACTACAAGGACATTCATTGGCCTGCATTACAGGACCTACTTGTAAAACCACTTTCCATGATATCAAAAGGATATCAACACATCATTCAACTATAAGAAATCTAGTCTATAAACTGTACTATGCTAAAAGTCCTGCTTTAGCACTAGCAAAGTTAAATAACATCCTTCTACATGGTACAGCAAAAGACCTACTTGAAGAAATTCACTATATCCAGAAAAAAATATTTTGGAAGTGAAAGCCATTTACAGAATGAAATAGCTTTAAACTAATTAAGCAACAATTCTACACATGGCAACTTTTTGCTAAACACATACAAAAAAGAAATACTAAAATTTAAAAGTACATCAGCTGAAGTACCAAACCATGTATGTGTATGTTGCCGTAGAACATTTTATAAAAGTAACACAAAAACTGTAGACCTATCATACAAAATAGAAGACAATGAAGATTCTAAATGGTTTGAATTAGCTCTCTACCTTGTAGCAGAAAACAAATACGAAATAACTGAGCCCTTAATACTTTGCAGTTACTGCACTACAAAACTTTACAACAACCAAACTCCTTCACGTGCTATCACAAATAATTTGGAATTATGTCCAGTACCAAAACCCCTACAACAACTTAATTTATATGAGAGCATCATAATTCAAACAGTACACCCATTTCAAGCAATAATACGCCTTCAACCAAAAACGGCAAAGTTACCTCCTTCTGAATTGGTAAAAGGCATTTGTGGAAAAGTAGTTTATTTACCATTAGATCTAAAAGAAAATGTGCATACTCTAGTAGTGCAACGTCCAATGCAGCAATCTTTAATTATCTTAGTAAATGGAGTACCTACAAAAGACAAAAAATATGGCAACAGCTGGTAGATTTATATAAAGTTAGACAAGCCTTCCAATATCTTAAAGAGAATAATGAATATTACAAAGAAATTAATATTGAAGAAAACTTGAAAGATACAACTGAATTAATTCAAGAAACACAAGAAGCTGGTCAATTTGAGCTACTAGATCCTGCTACAATATCAAATACTTTAGACCATTATACAATTCATCCTTTGCACTGTAATGACACCGTAGAAGATGCACTGGAAACTTACCAAATGCGTCAAACAAAAGGATCGCCAATCAGCATATGGGAAAAAAGTATAGAAGCACGTGGTTTTCCTCTACTCTTTCCTACTGGCAAAGGAGGAAGGTATGATGATAGACCTATTCAAATGTCAGCTTCAGAATACCGCTCATTACGGATGTATTCTGAAGATCCCAGATTTAGACAAAATGTGGAATACATATTCCACCTACTCTTTGAAAGTGAACTAGCAACTTTATGTTACGGAGTTGCACACATATTAAAATCAGGATCACACTTTCAAAATATGACAGCTACACAATTATTAGAAAAAGTGCAACAAAAGGAGGAGGTTTTACAATCAAATATTACAAATCTATTAGCAAATATGCGTGGTACTAAAGAGTACTGGTTTCGACGTCATGGAGATGTACGTTGTATGATCAGAAACCTTGGCCCACCCACTTGGTTTGTTACATTAAGTTGTGCAGAATATGCATGGGAAGATTTACATGATTTCCTACGCATATCAAATAAAAACAAAACAAACATAGATGTACTAACACCTGGAGAACTTTGTTCTTTGGATCCTGTTAATGTTTCAAGATATTTTCACCATCGCTTCATTGCTATGCTACATTTTATTTGTAATAAAACTGTTCCTCCCCTTGGACAAGTGCAACACTTCTTTTGGAGAACTGAATACCAAGCCAGAGGATCACCACATATCCACATGCTTTTATGGATTAAAGATGCTCCTACATTTGGTCAAGACAGTGATGCCACTGTTTTACAGTTTATTGAAAAATATGTCACTTGTGAAATTCCATCAGAAGCCACAAATAGTGATCTTCATGCACAAATTTTACAATTTCAAAGACACAAATGTGGAAAATATTGTCGTCGCAAATACAAAAACAAAGGGAAATACTACACCAAATGCCGGTTTGGTTTCCCTAGACCAGTTAAAATGCAGGTCAAGTGAACAACCTCATGTCTTCAGTTAGACATAGTGTTAAAGGTAAGTCACCAAAAAATACATATTACATACAAAGAAAAGAAGAAGAAAAATATATCAATGATTATAATGCAATCATTGCCCACTTATGTAATGCAAACATAGATGTGCAGTACATTGCAGACAATTCTACTGCAGTTGCACGATATGTCACAGCATACTTAACTAAAGCAGAAAAGACAGAGCTCCAAGACCTCTGGAATGACCTGTCATCAGATAAAACAGTATCTCAGAAATTATACAGTTTGGGCATAAAAATGCTCACCCATAGAGAATGTGGATCATATGAAGCATCTGATCGTTTAACTGGTACTGCATTGCATGGTAAATCTGAAAATATAGTATGGCTAAGTCTTGGTCCAGCTAAATCTAGAAAAAAGGTTCTAAAATCATATGAAGATATAGAAACAATAGCCAAACATGATCCCAACAGCCAAGACATTTTAAAAAACAATTAATTGGACACATACTACCCAAACAGAAGTAATACTTTGGAAAACATGTGCCTATACCACATAGCCCAAAACTACACATACATAATAATATGAAACCTGATGAAAAAAAAGGTAAATATAGAGTAACAAACTGTGAAGGCAGCTTAGTTAAACTCACTAAACAAAATTTAATTAATCATATCAAATTGTCATTAAAGACTCCTCAACATAAAGAAGTATATTACATGTCCCTGCTACAACTCTCCAAACCATGGAGAAAAGAAGAACAATTATTAGATAACTATGACTCATATGAGAATGCTTTCAAAGCAAATGAAAGCACTATAACTGATGTAAACTTTACACAGTACAAAATAATGTTGCACAATGAACAGCAACATGAAGAAGAACTCCAAGCCCAACTAGATAAGGACACTCCTGACAGTAGTCAACCTTCTGTAACAGGAAGCCAAGAACCACTGGGAGAACCACTAATAATAAATGAGGAAGAATTAGCTATGATAGAAGTAGAAAACACCATGTGTCAGTATGAAGATAAGGAAGACTTAACTATAGTACAATCAAAACTAAACAATGAGCAAAGTAGCATTTTTCAAGAAGTAACAAAACAAATTCCACATGGTGTAAAACATGAAAATAAAGAATGTTCCTGCCATAATTATAAACCTATACTACTGTACGTCAGTGGTGAAGCTGGTTCTGGCAAAACATTCCTAATCAAAATCATTAGTAAGTTCCTTCAACAATTGACAAACAACAAACTGTCAGCTGTTGTCACTGCCCCCACAGGCTTAGCTGCCTACAACATAGGTGGTGTTACATTACACCGATTACTACTATTGCCAGTAGAACACCAGAACAAATTAGACTATTACAAACTATCTGCAGAAGTTGCAATGGAATTACGCAGAGTATTGAAACAAATGAAAATGCTACTAATAGATGAAGTGAGCATGGGCTCCAACCTGATGTTAGCTTTGATTCACCTCAGATTACAAGAAGTACTCAAAACAGACTATGAAGAGCTCTTTGCAGGAAAACACATTATTGATTTTGGAGATTTGCTTCAATTAACACCAGTAAAAGGTGAGCCTATTTTTAAAACATTAGGACACAAACTCTGCCGTAAAACTGTTGGCAGCATTGGAAATGTCAACCTTTGGCAACATTTCCAATACAGAGAATTAACAGAAAACATGCGGCAATCTGCAGATCTCACTTATGCCAACATTTTAAAAAGTATCAGAGTTGGTATACTTTCTAAAGAAGCAGAAGGAATATTGAAAACCCGGCACATTAATGCACTTTATGGCGATAATGCATGTGCTACCGTGTTATGGAACAATTAGCCCACAAAAATGTCAATTGTATGGCCTTAATGCCAACTCTTGCAAGCTGTTTCAAATTCAATGAAATCATGCTAAGTAAAGAGATGCAACCAATCATGGAAATTAGCGCTACAGACAAACTAGATGTACATGGTATGACACTACCCATGTGTGACCAAGCCACAACAAGACTAAATAGTTTGAAAAATCAATCTCAAACACAGCAGGCTTAGAAAAGATATTAAAATGATCCTTAAATTGCAGAGTAATGCTTAAACGTAACCTTGACGTGGGCCAAGGACTAGTTAATGGAGCACTGGGTACAGTTGTTGGCTTTCAAACATACCCACGCAACAACAAAATTCAGTTTGTCAATATACTCTTTGACAGACTTTCAGAAGTAAAAAGGATAGGACGCTCAACAGCTAGATTCCTTCTCTTCAAAGATATGTATGTACGCAGAGAACAATTTTCTCTAACTCTTGCATATGCAGTCACGAGTCATAAATCACAAGGTCTTACCCTAGACAAAGCAATGATAGATATTGGTAACACAGTCTTTAAAGGAGGCAAGAGCTATGTAGCACAATCACGCTTACGTACACTTGACGGTCTATTTCTAATCAACTTTGATGTAAGTAAAATAAACGCTGATATTCCTTGCATTTTAGAATACAATAGACTTCGCTCACTATACACCACCCACCTAAACACATATTCTGTTCCACAAAAAGTAAGTTATAAAAGAAAAATAAATGAAACAGAAATGCAACAGGATGTCACTGCAAATCCTCCAAAGAGAGTAAAAGAAACTAATACTTCATCAAGTACCACAAGCAAAAAAGAATCAATTAGGGAAAGTAAACCAGGTACTTCTTTAAAGAAGGAAGACAAACTCCAAAAAAAGCAGTTAGATACAGAACTACCTGGACCATTTAAATTCTCAAATATAGTTGGTGTAAGTTGCTACGCAAATGTAGCAATGAATATTATATTTCAATTACCACCAATTGTTGACAACATTTACTTACACAGTACAGACCCATTGTGTTTGCAAATGTTAGTACTTCACAGAAATGCAGCAAACAATCCTGACAGCACGTATAGTGTTTTTGGAATAAGACAACAATTGGACTACTGTGCTGGAATGGTGAAATTCACTATAAATTCACAGGGAGATCCACAAGAATTTCTAATTTCTAAAAAACAAAAACATACCTATAAATGAAATCTTTCAGATTTCATACATGTGGAAACATACATGCACTCTCTGCAACAATGTGACACAAGAAGAAATCCCCAATGAACGCTTCATATATATATCAATACCAAATTGTGAATCCATTCCATTTCAGCAACTTGTACAAAATGCAAACCATGGTAGATTATGCTCTACCTGCAATTCAGATAATCGCTCCACGTTAGTAATACAAACACATAGTAAATACATAATACTAATGCTTCTACATTACAATGCAGATGGTACCAAAAACAACTGCAAGCTGACTGGATTCACACATGGTCAAATATCACTTGGTAGGAAAACCTTCACAACAATAGGTATAATCTACCACGCAGGAGCCACAACCAATTCAGGGCACTACACTGCATATATAAAAAAGAAATGTGGATGGTTTGAATGTAATGATAGTACCATTACTCTAAAGCAGAGATTACCAGGAAATCTTACAAACGCTTATTTGATGTTCTTAAAACCAAAATTTGATAACTAAACTGTATTTAAACCCTAAGTAAACTTGTGTTAAAACAATATAAACTGTTAGAATACTCCAAAAGCTATCTAACTGCTCAACGATTCTACAACAACTAATCAGATAAATGAATACCACTAAATTAGACCAAAACATACACAGTTAGAATACGCCAATTGGTATCTAACTGTCCCAAAATTTAACAATATCCAAATAGATAAATCAATACCACTAAAATATATCAAAAAAATAGACAGAATACGCCAATTGGTATCTAACTGCTCCAAAATTTTATAATATCAAAACAAATAAATAATATGTTACTGCTCCAAAAAAATACAACAAGCCAAAGTATTAAGCATTAGCCAGAAACAACAAGTGAACACTGAAAACAAACAAATAAACTGAAGCATAACAGAAAAAGTTTTTTTTTAATCCAACATGGATTTTTTTTTCTCCCACAGACCCAATGATTTTAGCAACAAATACAGAAACTGAGCAAATTGCACAGTACTCTGATTTGTAATCTACTAAATATGAGGGTCTAAAAAAAAAAAAAGTATATTGATTATACAATGTAATAAGTCATTACAAAATACTAATACTAACATGCTATTTTCTTTTATCACAGAAATTAACAAGAAAAACATGGACTCCCGTTACTAGACCAAACAGTAAGTATACAATAATAAGGAGAACCATAGCAGCATATCACATCCATAGTATCTAATACCTTTGTTCCTTATACGTTTGTTTTTCACCCCAAAGTTATAAGCAAATGTGAATGTGATATGGTGCGGTGGTTGTTGCCAGGGCATAGAGTCTTGGGTACATGGCCAAATGGACATGCACCCAAGACTCTATGCCCTGGCAACAACCACCGCAGCATATCACATCCATAGAGTCAAACATTTCAACTATGGTCTATGGAAACTTTTAATGTCCGCGGACATTATGAGTGTTCTTAGAACACTTTCAACTTGCCAGCGAACAATACGGACAGCGTTTTCAGGACACCCCCTACGAACATTTCAGAACAACGCGATAGTTCTTAGAACACTTTCAACTTCACAGCGAACAATACGGACATTGTCCTCAGGACATCCCCATTTTGTTTATTTGCGAACATTTCAGGACACTGCGAGTGTTCTTAGAACACATTCAACTTTCTAGCGAACAATACGGACTACACCTTCAGGACACCCCCTAGGAACATTCCAGGACACCGCAAGTGTTCTTAGAAACGTCTTCAGAACACCCCCATTTCGTTTATTTGCGAACATTTCAGGACACCGCGCGTGTTCTTAGAACACATTCAACTTGACAATGAACAATACGGACAGTGTCCTCAGAACACCCCCATTTTGTTTATTTGCGAACATTTCAGGACACCGCGAGTGTTCTTAGAACACATTCAACTTGACAGAGAACAATACGGACAGCGTCCTCAGGACACCCCCTACAAACATTCCCCGGACACCGCGAGTGTTCTTAGAAGCGTCTTAGAACACATTCAACTTGACAACGAACAATATGGACAGTGTCCTCAGAACACCCCCATTTTGTTTATTTGCGAACATTTCAGGACACCATGAGTGTTCTAAGAACACATTCAACTTGACAGAGAACAATACGGACAGCGTCCTCAGGACACCCCCATTTTGTTTATTTGCGAACATTTCAGGACACCGCAAGTGTTCTTAGAACACATTCAACTTGTCAGCCACAACCCCATTAATATTTGCGAACATTTCAGGACACTGCGAGTGTTCTTAGAACAGTTTCAGTTTGTTTGCAAACAAAACGGACACATATTGAGTCCTCAGAACACCCCCCATTCAGTTTATTTAGAACATTTCAGAACACCCGTGAACGTCTAACACATAAAAAACACAACTTTCATCTTATCTCATACACTCCCACCCTCCCCAAACACTCCTACACACCAACACACTCTACTAAATACAAATTTTTAACAAAGTTTCACCGCGCTGTCCGCGGACGACCGCGAATCCAAGATGAAGGGCGCTACCGAAAATCTGACGCGCTTCACGCTCCATGCCGTCCAATCAGCGAACACGTTGCATGTCCGCGAACATCACGCAAGCAGATTGGCCAATAAGGACACTGTCCGCGGAGCGAACAGGGAAGTCCGTCTGCGGACCGAACACAGATATCTCTAATTTTTTTTACCTACTTATGGTAAAAAAAAACTACTGGACGGATTTTCACCAAATTTGCAAAAGCACCCTTTCGGGACCAAGCCGCTGCTCCTGGTCCACATTGGAATCATTTGCTTGTCTTTGGTCTGGGAATTTCCAACACGTGTCAATTTTCTTGTCTCCATTTCTTTAAGCCAGGTTTTTGTTCTTGTGGGGAGGTCAGAGTGTTTCTTCAAATTGCCCAATGATCAGATCCCCACAAATGATGATGTCAATATAGCTGTATCTCGCTATCATAGAATCTAGTTTGGTGAAAAGAGTTTCAATAAATTTCATCTCACTGATGGCTAGCGGATTCCAATATGAATTGAAAATGGCTAATGTTGTTGACTCTGTTGATTGATACCTGAGCTGGTCTTATATCACCGCCTTCTGCATTATTGTGTATTGGATCCATGGGTTCAGATTTATTGATTTGATGGGAATCCATGGAGAATCTATTTGAACCAGCATTAACTGTCCTGAAGAGGGTCTTCCTTTACTCTGGTGTATAGCTAGGTTTATGTAAACCTTATATCCTTCACATATGGGTGGTTGGGACAGCCACGTCTCCTGTAGGAATATAATCTGGCATTTCTTACGATCTGCTGGCGTCTGCAAGAACAGGTGTCCATGTCACCTTGTATTCCATGAGGCTAGCTTAAATTAGACATTTCTCTGAGTCTTTGGTTGTTATAATTGTTGTGGGGCGAAACTTGTTTCTTCATCCGTTTGCTCATTTATTTCTGTTCTTATATATTAAATAGCGTAGTTCTCATTGGTTTTTGGATGTTGCCTTTTTTCCGTTGTATCCTGTTCTATGTCTGACCGTGACTCTTCACTGCTGAGGGATTCTGTAGTTGAACTTATGTCACAAAACACACGATGGATGATATGTTGGTTTCTTCTAGTTCCATCTAGTGGCGAATTTCGTTGTCTCTCTCCGTATCGTTGTCCTTTGGTACATTTAAATCCTATCTGTTCAAGTTGTTTGACAATTTTTAGTATTTCGTTCATTAACGTTTGGTTATTGATATCAACTTCTACTGTGTCAAGCCATTCTTCGTCCACAAATTTGACCAATTTTATGTCGTGTGAGCGAATATGTTTTATCTCCGGGATTGCAATAAACAGTTTTAAGATGTTGGTTCGGTTTAGTATCACAGTGCTGTTCGTAATTCTGAAGTGTGCAAGGGTTAGGACATATTTTTTTAAACTTTTGTAGGGTCCATAAATGGTTGGAGTTCACAAGTGTGGATAAGCCAAATGTCTCACTTCGTGATTTGGTGAACAGTCTTTCTTGGGAAGTGACCTTACTTCTTGCATTGTCTTTCCAGTACATTGAGAGATTTTCCTGGAAGATACTTTGTTAGAGCTCGTGGAATTTTCAAGTTCGTCATCAGATATCTCTTCACAGGTCAGTTTGATGTTCAGCAAAGTTGATGAATGGACGTCTGGATATTGGTACAATCTGATCATAGTTGTGATGTTAGGATCTTGTTCTTCAACCGACTCATCAGTGACAATTTCTTCCATATATGTTGATAGCTCCATCAATTCTGCTTGTTGTCTCACTTGCTAGTCATGCTGAACTTGTTGGGATGCAATCTGTGTGTTGGGCATCTTTGTCAGTAATGGTGATTCTGACCTCTTAAGAGCTTCAGCTTTTTGGTTCATTGATTGCACCGCTGTCACACGAGGCATGCCAAGAGGCTGGGATAAACGCCTTTGGAAAGTCGAGACCCAGTCTGATGTTTCCTTGGCTTTTTTTATTTGGTTTTCACACCCTTCTCAGTCCCCGTGACCTAATGCCGAGCAAAGATCTCAAATGGCTGGATCTCAGTAAGAAGCAGTACAGAAGGTTGAGGCTGGATTCCAGCTGGTAGAATATGTTCTATTTCATCTGTCTGTTCTTGTTGCTTTTTTCCTTCTGCCTGGATGGGGACTGTCACAGGAATTTGGGTTTCAGTAGTTGTCTACATTCTTTTTGCCAGTTCCTTCATCAGTATCATCAAGGACACTGTTGACTGAATTCTCTCTATGCGATCAGCACTAGCAATGTCTGCCAATCTAGTTTGCCATTGCGACTTGTCTCTGCCTCTTGGTCCAACCATTGTTGTATTTGCATGATAACATTTTCAATGTGGATCTGTTTTGTGTGCATGAGTGCAATCAATGTGGCTTGATCTTTAATTGCATCCACGTTGGCCTCATGCAATTTAAGGATAGGTATAAGAGATTGTGACGTAATTGTTATCAGTACGTTTTGAAGATCAATCATTGTTGTTGGAATCCGGGCCATTGATGTTTTTTCTCCGTGTTCTCCTGGGATTTCGCTTCCTGACAAGTTATTTAGAGTCTGATTTAGACTCTACTGCTTTATTTGCACTTTTTGCTTCTCTCAGGTTCGTCTCCTTTGTTGTGGGGCACCATCAGCCATTCTTTCGAAGGAAAGGAGAAATGTTCTTCAGCCCGCTTGTATGACGGTGTTGATGTGAGACGGGGTAGATTCATCATTGCCTCCCGTTATTGGTTGAGCTGTTTAATTCGATTTTCATGCCTGCTCATGATTAAATCTAGCTCCATGATGTCCAAGAACAGATGGGGGAGTCGGAGGTTTTGCTGTTGTTCCACCTCGTACAGTTTTGGCTCCCTTGTGCTGCGATTGGCTTGCAGTTGGAGCCACAGATTCCTTGCTCGCAAGGCTTTTTCTTTTCTTTTTAGTGTTCTCTCATTCGATGCTTCAGATATATCAGGGGATCCATGATATTGCAAGTCAGCAGTTTCTTCCTGTTTTGTGCTTTCCTGAGGTAAGGGTTTCTGCAAACATATCTCTTGTCGGCCAGTTGGTGTTTCCTCTTTGCAGCTGCTAGACTCTTGATCTATGGTAATGGCCGGGAGATCTGGTGCATACTCTTTTTTTCATGTTGGAGTTTTTTGGTTCCTCTGTCAACATGTCCTGCAGTTGTCCGGCAGGGGGCAGTGGCTCTGGAACCTCCTCCATTACATGGTCGCAACACAAGCTCTGAACACCATACAATTGTCTCTGCAGGAGCTCAGAGGAAAGAGTCCTGCTCCTCGTTAGTCTCACATACGGCGTCAACGGCAGCAGTGGGGCGTCCCCCGTCCCGCTCCAACTCTGGTAAGTGTGATTGTGGGGACTCCAATGAATAGGGGCGGACATCACGGGTAGAGAAATGGTATGAGTGTCTGTCACAATGTTTGAATTTAGCGGCGTGAGCTCCGATTTGTTCAAAGTGTCCAGCGCAACATTGTCAGCATATCTAGGTCCTTTGTGGTTACTTTGGCTGATCGTTGTTTTAAAACTCCTACATGGGATTTGTGTCACAGATGATTCCGCGAGGGCTTTTACGCATACGCTTACCTCTGTAGGTTGGCAAGGTGTTACTGTGGATTGCTGAAGTCCGACATTTGCATCGATTAGATCGGTTGCTTCTTTTGCAATCGGCAGCTTTTTCTTCGCTGATTTTGTGAGTGCATGTTTGATGGAGGGTTGACGCTGATTCGTGTGGGTTAGGACCGCCATAGTCGCTTCAGCATCTGTTTTTCCTTGTTGCCGGGTCCGAAAAACATTAGGTGTAAGGATGAACAAGAATCCTTACACCTAATGCTATCTTTTGGAGCAATTGTTTATTAAAATATTTGAAACATACTCATTGTGTCTGGTCTGAGTTCCTTGAACGAAGTGACAGGAAGAAATTCTACCTGACGTGTCACACTATACTGCAGCACCATTCATTCCTCCTGTTGGTGGTTGTGCAGGGGGAAAGAAAGAGGCAGAAATGGAGTTGCACCTGTCCCCTTAGGGAGAATCCAGACATGTGCGAGTGGTAGTGCTTTGCGGGAGCCTGTGAATTTGAGAGGAGGATTCACTATGTCGGAGGGAGGGAGCTCTAAGGGGGATGGCTGCACTCGGTTGGGGAGCCTGGGAAAGTTACCGGGTGGCAGAACTGTGTTGGTGAGCCCCATGTACCCTTCCATGCCCACGTGCTCCACCACATGCGCTGCCTCCCCAGCCTCTGTGGGGGTCTACACCACAGTCTCTGTCCCCATGATGACTTCCACTAGATGCTTGGTTTTTTCTGCCTCATTTGGTTCCTCCACCAGAGGCACTGCCTACTCTGCTCCTATACTCAAAGGGGGCAATTGCCTTGCCTGCTCCTCTACTTCTCTTCTTCCCCTCCTGTCTCCTGAAGACCCCACATGCCTAACCCTTTCCTGCTACCTCAGAAGTACAGTGATTATGCAAGGCCCATGACTGTAAGCTGGTACCAAAAAACAGCATGAGGTTCATAGTCTCCTCACCAATCTTACAGGGCTCCTTCTCCTCTTGTGAGAAGAGATGCAGCTCCATCTTGTCTTCTCCAGCATCTATTCTTCCCTGCTTTTTGAGCATGCCCTCCGCCCATTAATTCTGCATGTGATTAAGAGAACCAGATAACTATAGAACTAGATACCAGAAGTGAATTAGAATCAAAAACACGCAGAGACCCGCACCCAAGGAACAAGACACATCATTGCACAATACTACAGATTCTCACAATGACAAACCAACACAAAACAAATGTGGGGAGAATCGACAACACCAAACAAGCATGGCGAAACTGGGACAGTAAAAACAACACTTATGTTTGTTGATGGGAACGAAGGCATGATTTTTATCAGGGAAAACAGGGAGGATTGAAGAAGAGGAAGGGATTTATCTACGATTATTTCTCAGATGGAATCTATCAAAACAATGAACAAGCAATAAGCAGACAAAGGGATTCATAAGCACCAAATGGGCAACACAAACAAACATCAGTTCTAAAAGTTGTCAACATGCTGCTAACCTGCCCACATTGTGACCCAGAGCTGTATCACACTTTCTTGTAGCAAGAGGGTTTCTGGTCCTTTTCATAGAGCCTCAAACCTCCTTTAGGAGATTCAAAGGTTCTGAATGGCTGAATTAATGGATCACCTCATTCCAAGATGTTTGTTAAAATCTATATGAAGCAGCATGTCCTGCCTCTGGCTCCTACATTTATTTGTCTAGACCTAACAACGTTGACTAAAATATTCAGGCTTTGTGTTTTAAGATATCCTTTATGTTTAAACAGTTTGGGCCTATTTACAAAGAGGTTTTCATTGGAACTTTCCCATGTTAAAGCATTTGTGTAAGTAGGGCCCTTTGTGAGGAAAAGGAACGCACATTTAATTGCCATATTACCTACCAGTCATCCTCATTACTCTGATTCATACTCTTCCTCGCCCCAGTCCTTCTTCTACTCTACTTACCCCAACCCTTTGATATTCATGCTTTGCTATCTGTGCATGCGTACTGAGCCCGGAGGTTCTGGGGGAGTGGAGGGTTGGTGTCTTTATAGCACCTACCATAAGGGCATTGGACAATTGTGCACCATGGGGGGGAGGCACCCCAACAGCCCATGTCCACATAGGAAACATAGGGAGGTAAGGACCCTCCAAGGGACTGGCAGGGAGTGACCAAATCCCTCTATCCCAATCATTGCCAACCCACCCAGGTGGGGGAACACACCAGCATCAGCCAAGTAGACATACCACTAGAGTAACACAGAGGAAAACTGCCACTCCTCAATATGCCCGCCAACTAATCGGACAACCTACCACACCAAACACACAGGATAATCATAGATGTTAAGCACAGAAACGCAAAGACAAAGAAGTAAGGAAAACCTGCTAACACAACTCTAAAACCTCAACTTTCTGCATACACTTCCCATACAGAAACTCACACAACCATGTCTCTGCACAACAATACACACATACTTCACCACACTGCAACAAAAGACTAACAACACAAAACGCCTCACAACAGCATATGGGAAGTCGCACCAACCCAACAAACGCACTTAAGCTCAGCGAACGGTGCAAACTGAACTGAAGCTGCCAACAGGAAATCACAGCTCTCACTTTCCTATTCCCACTACACCCTACTAACCCACCCACTCGCCCCTCTATTCACACCCTCCTTTTCAGATCTGCCAGAGCGCTTGGGGACCACTCCGGCGGTGACGGTGCGTGATACAAATACTATTAACATTAACTATACTTCAAACTTACTGGGCAATTCGTGTTTTTTCTTTATGGTTGGGATCATTTAATATTTACGAAATGGGTAGAGAAAGAGTTGGATTCAGGGTCATGGATATTGCTGCTAGGTAATCTGTGTATGATTAATGACAACTGTGCTGAACCCCTCACGTGTATCAGTCATTTAATGCTTAGAACACTAGGATAGGTCTGCTGGTATAACTGTGGTGACGTGAGGTATTAAACACATGTGGTATTCTGAGAATAGTGCATGTGGTTAATGCCACTGATTATAAGTCAGAGTTCTGCATTGTAATGCCACATGCCCTCCCCCCATAAGAAGAGGTACACCTATGTTCACCCACTTTCGACCCGTGGAAAGTAAAGACATTCTATCCATTAAGTGAAGGGATCCATAATTTAGCAGACAATAATCTGCTGGTGGACACCCAAATGAAAGGCCAATATAATCAGCTCAGATTTCCCCATTCTTACTCCCTTTGTGCATGATGTCAAGGAGGGTCAAAACTGACCCTTCTTTGTATTTCCCCTCATGGGACACTACCAGTGAAAGGTGCTACTGAATATTCTGCCTCTCCCTAAGCAAAGGCTGACTCATGCTTTGTTTTGTTTAGATTTTTAAAGATTTTTGCAGTATTTCAGAAATGTAGCACTAGGTCTGCCATTTTGACACGTCTTCACCACCAAGGTGTCAGAAAAATCCTGCATTGGGAAACCCTCATATTTCATTATATTTAACAGTAATGATCCTGACTACTGCCAAACTTGTATTGAAGGCTGCAATGCCCATCCAGACACCCACCTGAGGAGAGAAGTGAAAAGTACATTGTGTGCATGTGCAGTGACATATTTTTGGTAAATTGGAACCCGACAACTGCCTTATGAAGAGGTTGTCTATACACACACAAGGTTCCTGGGAGCTAAGCAAGTGACTGGGAAGCATTGCTTGTAAATGCACAAAGGCTCCACATCAGACAAAGCGCTGCTGTGTATGTACAAAGAGCATCCTGTATTCTACTGTTGCCGGTTCAGCCTATATAAACATCAACTTGTTTTTAATAATAATTCATATGAATAGTATAATATCCTGTGACGGCACACAGTGCACTAAGGGATTGAACCAGACTGAGACGACGCTGTAGAAAAGGTTAAGCTAGGAATGGCAACCCACAAGTGCTGCACAGATTTTTGGCTCAAGATGGCTGAGGGTGCTTAATGTAGCCAATTCAGCAGCGTCTAGAGTTCCAGTATACTTTTATTATTTGAGTGTGCAGATATTAATAAGCACGAACAATGACACATGTATTGCTACACCCTTGACTGGGCCTACCTATGGGCCCTATACAAACGACACAGGAGCCATCTCTCCACACAACCTCCTCTTTATTCTTCCTTGCTCTTTCTGTCATCTTTCTCCCACAGTCCCTCCCCTTCCTAACACCTCCCGTTCCCTCCCCTTGGCCCGGATCCTTCCTCCTTAAAGGGCCTCGCCCTGTTTCCCTGGCAACACCTCCCCCCCGCTTAACATGAGACTTCCCGGGATACATTTGTTCAATCAGCCGTTGGGGTCTCCTTACGGTCTGATGAGGTCTGCCAGGTGACTCGGGGCTCTCGCCCGCATTTTCTCGTTGCAGTGTTTCGTATGCCTCTTCGCCCTCTGCTCCCTCCATCTCAGCCACCTCGTCTTCCTTAGGTTCAAGTTCCTTCAGGTATAACTCCTGGAAGAGGGAGGCCTATGGCGTCATCTTGCTGTGGTCCCCCGTTGTTATCACTGGTCCTTTGTCCCCTGTCACTAAAAGGGGATCTGCATGGTCTCGTGAATCCCTCCTTTTGTATTGTCTCTGGCGCTCTCTGGCAGTCTCCTTGATCAGGAGCTGTGGCTCCTTGGCCATTTGTTTTCAGTCTGCCCTTTCCTTGGCTTTTCTTGTCTCTCCAGCATCTTGCTCAGGTGTGTAGTCCTTCACCTGGGTGACTTTGAATGATCTGTACTGGATGTCGATGAGGGCACGCGCTAGTGCCGTCTGCTGGCTGAGATAGCTGCGTCCTATGGCTGGACTCTGAACCATATGGATGGCGGTGGGTACTCTGCGGTCTCCGTGAGATGGGTCACAGTGGGATTGTCCTTTTGCCTGTAGCAGCTGTGCTATTCCCTGCTGGAAAACGTGGGCTGCCCAGGGGGTATGCTTCCTCTCTAGTTTGATAAAGTTGCTTGTTCAGGAAGTTGACTGTAGCCTCTGCGTTCACAACAAAGGGTTTGTGCAGGTTTCCAATCCGGACTGTGACCTTGGGTGCCATGGTGTCATCTAACCTGGAGCTGATTAGTCTCCTGTATTCTCCCGTGCACACGTCATGGGAGTGGTAGTGGTTCCCCCCAGTTTCAGCATCATGTAAGGCTCTGGATGTTCATCTGACTCACAGTCATCTCGCGGGACGGGTTGAGAGCGTGTGCTCTCAAGCGTGTCCTCCTGATTAGGTCTGTGCCTCCCCGGGTGACTTAACTCAGGGTAGAGTAGGTGTTCGTGCCTGCGTGGGCTGGGAGGATAGTTGTATCCATCGGAGTGACGCCTGGGTGGGTTGATATTCATGGCCGATATGGCCCTCATGACGTCTGGCCATGGTGCCGGCGGCGTCTGGTACCTAACTTGGGTCGGCGTTACCTAGTCCCTTCTGTTATTTGGCCGGTCATTGAACCCTCTTGTTTGTTCTGGTCGTCCAGTCGGGCTTTGTGGTGGTGCCGGTAGGTATGCAGTGGGTGCAGGCAGTCTCTCTCTGCACATCGCCTGGAAGTGGTTTTCTTGGTCACATCGCAGGAATCTCTGTCTGATGGCCAGGCATGGTTGTCTGTGTAGGAACTCAAATCTGCACCTGTAGCATTGTCCATCGCTCAGGGTTTGGTGCTGTGGGCCTCTGAGTCCTCGTCTTCTCCAGGGTCCTGTATTGCTGGTGTACTCCGGCTGTCCTACTGTAAGGGCTGCGACAGTGTCACACTTTTTGGGGTTTTCAATGGCAGCTGCCTGTATGACCACTTGCTCGTATATACTTGCTAGGTCAATGATTTCTTGTAATGACAGGGGCTTTTGAGTAGGTGCTTTCTGAGCATCGACGAGGTGCACCCTTCTATGATCCTCAGCGTATTGACTCATCATCATTGAAGTTGGCGAAGTCGCAGCACCTGATTTTCCTCTGGAGATGGATGACAAACTCTCCTATGGAATCATGTGGGAGCTCCGTGCATTGATTGAATGCGTAGCGTTCATACTCTTTGTTGGAGGGGTACTAGCAGCTTGTTGTTGACTGCAGCGAGAATGCTTTGGTGTGTGCTTCTTTCTTGCGTGGGGAACGTTTTTATGACCCCTTTGATCTCTTTGTCTGCTTGGTTGGCGAATATGTAAACCTTGTCGGGCGGGTCGTGGTCACCTACTGCCCGCATAAAGTCCTCAAATTCTTCAACCCATTCCTCGCACCTTTGGCCTTGGTCATGGTGCGGTTGAAGGATAAACGGGTTGGGCCGATGTAGAAACGTGGCGCGGGAAGCAGGCTCTAAATTTGCAAGGGCACATGCTCCTGCATCAGCAGCTTGTTGTGCTTGGTCTACCATCTTGTTGAGGTTTTGCAGTGTCTGATCATGGGTGTTGTGTGGTGTTGGGTGTGTGTGGCTTGCAGGTGTGTTGACCTGCCGTTGGTCTCCTATGCCAGCATGCTCTCACTTGGCGTTCAGCGCTGCTGTCAATGTGGGTGTTGCTCCTGAGTTCCCAGTTCGTGGGTGAGTCAGGTTCCGGGCTTTCCTACGTGGTGTGGTGTGGCTCTTGGTAGTGGGCGTCACATTTTGGGCTTTGTTGGGACGTGACATGCGGTCATGGTGCTGTTGAAGGGTAAACGGGTTGGGCCAATGTAGAAACGTGGCACGGGAAGCAGGCTCTAAATTTGCAAGGGCACATGCTCCTGCATCTGGAGATTGTTGTGCTTGGTCTACCATCTTCTTGAGGCTTTGTGGTTTCTGATCTAGGGTGTTGTGTGGTGTTGGCCATGTGTGGCTCCCAGGTGTGTTGACCTGCCATTGATCTACTATGCAAGCATGCTCTCACTTGGCTTTCAGCACTGCTGTCAAGGTTGGTGTTGCTCCTGAGTTCCCAGTTTGTGGGTGGGTCAGGTTGCAGGCTTTCGTTCGTGGTGTGGTGCAGCTCTTGGTAGTGGGGGTCACAGTTTGGGCTTTGTTGGGACGTGGCATGCAGCAGCGTAAGTTTGTGGGCTTGTGGCATCTTCCCCCGGTTGCAGGTGTGAGGATCTGCCTGATTTGCAGACCGTTTGCTGTTTGGTTTGCTCATTGTGCTGTTTGAAAGGCAGAGTTGTATTATACAGTGCGTCATGTGCTGCAGCTGCGTGTGACCTCTGGTTAACAGTGGTATGGTGAACGGGATTGTCACTTTTCCTCTCTGTTGCCATTTTTGTTTTGCGTGTCCCGCTGCGCTCGGGGTATGTTTAGCTGGATTGTTACTTCGGCCCATTGTTTAAACATCATGCTATTATCATGGGCGTGGTTAGCTGGTTTCCCCTTGCGGTGGAGTTCCGGTCTTCCTTACCGTCTGTTGCTTCGTAGCTGGTGCGCATTGTGCACGTGCACCAGCTGTGGCACAGTCACTGTTCCTCCAGTGGTGGGTGTGCGGGCTGTGTCCTAGCCCGCTTCACTATCCTGGGCTTACTGCACTCTGTGGCGGGCTGACAATGTCTTAATATATTTTTTTGTATTTTTTGGCACTTCGGGTTGACATCGTTTTGATTGTTGGCCGTTGTAATTGTTTGCACTTGCGGGCTGACACAGTTTTAATTGTTGGCTGGGGGCCACCGTTGTGCTGTGATCGTTTAGCAATGTTGGGGCCAGGCCTTATGGGTGGCGCGTAGCATGGGGTTGGGTTTTACTTACCGGAGACCTCCGGGCCACTGTGTGAGTCATCACACGTGAGTAAGGTGTGCTGGATGCAGTCCTATTGCTTCTCTGTTCCGGTCCCTTGATCAGGAACTTCGCTTCTGTAGGCCGACTTGCTGTGTGCTGTGGGCCTTTTCCGATGTCGGATGGGCCGTGCTCTGGTGTCTCTGCCGCGGATCCCTCGTGGGCACCTCACTTACTGCACAGCCAGGCTGCGCACTGATGGGCTGTTGGTGCTCGGCTCACAGCCGTGCTCTGGACGTGTGCAGCCGTTCACTGGGCTGCAGTCTGTTCCTTGGGCTCTCCTCACCCCCTGGGCCACCGGACTGTGGACTGCTGGGCTTGCCTGACTCGCCGGCACTCTGCTGAACTCTCTGGTCTCTCTCTTGCGCTCCTGAGCTAATTTATTCTGCCATTCTACTGCTGGGCATGTCAGTCCCTCCGTCCTTCTGCTGGGCTCGCCTGACCCGCTGTCCTACTGCTGGGCACGTCAGTCCCTCCGTCCTACTGCTGGGTTCCTCCGTCCCGTCTGCCGCACAACGTGGGTGCTCGATGGCCTCATCGCCAGTTGTTACACCCTTTGACTGGGCCTCCCTATGGCCCTATACAAATGACACAGGAGCCATCTCGCCACACAACCTTCTCTTTATTCATCCTTGCTGTTACTGTCCTCTTTCTCCCGCCATCCCTCCCCTTCCTCCCGCCTCCCTTTCACTCCCCTTGGCCCGGGTTTTTCCTCCTTAAAGGGGCTCGTTCTGTTTCCCTGGCAATATGTATTTGAGCATTTTACAGTGAGAACAAATACAAGAAGAAATGCATAGCCCTAGAAATGTCTGCCCCAGAACCTGAGCACAATCGTCAGATTACTTCCCTATCCTTATCTTCCCAGGCAGGGTGATAACTTTAAATGCCCTGATATGCTCTCTTTGCAGGGGATGCACCCTGTGACTCTCTTTGGACTACGACTCTGATGACCCTTCACCATTGACTATGCTGCTAGGGTGATGGTAGTTGTCCAAAACATCTGGAGAGCCAAAGGTTCATGGAGCATTTCATGGGGATATCAAATGGGCTAACTACAGCGCCTCCAGCATTTGAAGAATGCAGCAATCCTTCTATTACCACAGATGGTTCACCGGGAGCATATCACACTGTACCTCTGCACCCTACCGTGGCTTATCACCATTATAAGGCAATTTCTTTTATGATTCAAGCAATATAAAACAGAGGGCGTTCTCATTTTCAGGATACATGTAATATATATCAGACATCACTGTGTTAGGAAGTTCAATGATGCAGAGGCGTTTCCCCTGCCGGATGCCCAGGGAAAATGATGCCCCTTTCCTTTTTGATATACATAATCCATAGGCCTTTACTCTGGACAGAACTACACATCATGTAAAGGAGCTTTTATATTGTGCTTCATGCCGGAGACCAGTCTCTAAGCGCGGGGTCGGGAGTCATACCCGTGATGCTATGCGTTGTCCGACTTCCAAAACAAACGCGATGCCCCTGAGCTATCCTCCCGGCCCGTATTTTTTTTCTGTTTTTATCAACATTTTAGACATTTTACAATAGTACAATTTCAGAACCCACCCCCACAACAACAAAGCACAGTGTCAGTATAGATCTAAAAATCTACCCCAAATTGTCTCGAACAGAGCCCTCTTCTTCTGCTGATAATATATAATTCTTTCCATACCAGCAAGCTTAGATATTTCATTCAACCCGTCTTCCTCACTCAGAGAGTGCCGTAACATCCAAACTCTCAGTATTAACTTTTTAGCCACCATTCAACCTCTGAAAAGCCATTTTTTGGGGGTTTCACATAAGTCATCCAACATTTTATCCTCTCCTAGAATTAGAATTACAAAAGCAAATTCAAAAGAAGCTCTCAAAACATTGTTATACATTCTACAACGTTTCCTCAAAAAGGTTCTCATCCTGACACATTCCCAAAGCATATGTTCCAGAGCTACCACCTTGTGGGCGCAACCCCAGGAACTGTCAGAGTCAGACAAACCTTGTTTGTATAGTCGTTCAGGTGTCCAATATACCCTTTTCAAGATCTTTATCTGTCTCAATCTCTCTCCCAGGTTCACAGACGAGAGGCACGCATTCTTACAAATTCCCATCCAACAGTCCTCAGACACTTCACATGGCAGCCTCTTTGTCCATCATTCAACTAAATCTGTATTCCCCTTATCCCTGGACATTATCAATCTGTAATATCTACTCACCATATGTCCCTCCTCATTTTCAAGTGCATTCACATTATTAAAATATAGTTCCTTCTCTTTTAATATTTCTCCAATTGCTTTTTTTAAGTCTTCTCAAATCACGTAATGTGAAATTCCAAATCTGCCATGTAGCCTGAATCTGATCCAATGTCATCCATCCACCGTTTCTTCTGAGGTAACCTATCCACCAAACTCCATCCAAAAGCCACTATGGCCAGAAAAGTTTTTTTGTTCTACATAATTGTAGGATTGTGCCAAATGGACGAGTCAAGTCATTTGTATGAGTCTTCTCCTATTAGCGAGAACATATTTTTCCATGAGGTCCTTAAGAATTCAGTGCTAGGATCCACCTTTGCAGCCCGCTTCGACAAAGGTGATAGAATAGTCCTCGGGGCTAATGGGCCTAACAGGCAAGCTTCAACTCTAGCCCACTCATCTCGTTCCAGATTCAGTCATTGCGCAAACAATCTGGGAGTAAACGAAAGATGAATCGCATTAAAATTTAGTAAACCTAGACCCCCTTTCTCCTGAGGTAATTGCAGTTTCCATAATTTAATTCTAGGTGGTTTATCATCCCACAGGAAACTTTGCAACAGAACATCACAATCTACCACCTAGATTTAGTAACATGTAATGGTAGCATGCTAAGTACAAAGTAAGTCTTGGAGTTGAGACCATCTTTAAAGCAATAACCTTTCCCCAGAATGAACGTTTCAGCAATTTCCATCTTTCTAAGTCTTGTTTAAGACCTAGAAGCAATATCTTCCTGTTCTCTAATATTATGTTCTAAATCCTGCTAGTTAGCCAAACGCCCAAATACTTCAGCTTACTCGGACACCACTTGAATCACAAGTGTGTAATTTCAACCTTTCTGACGTTAACAGGAAGGGGCATCACCTCAGATTTTGTCCAATTTATTTGATCACTGGACCTTGATTGAACTCAGCAATCAGCTCCATTAACTTTGGAAATTAATACTCAAGATCCTGAAGAACAACTAAAAGGTTGTCTGCATAAAGCCATAATTTTTGACAAGCCCCTCCATAACGAATTCCTTGAATACAGTCCTCATTTCTAATTGCAGACGCTAGCAGCTCTATAGTGATCACAAATAATAGCAGGGACCACAGGCTCCTTTGCCTTGTACTACGTTCTAGTCGAAAAGACTCAAATCGCACACCATTTGTTATCACATCTGCTGTTCAGATGGAGTATAATAGCATTATCCAGTTGATATAAGGTTCCCAAATCCAATGATATTGTGCCTTATGGTCGCTTAGAGACCACTGTGATATTGTGCCTTATGGTCGCTTTGAGACCACTGTGATATTGTGCCTTATGGTCGCTTAGAGACCACTGTGATATTGTGGTGTGCCTTTTGGTCGCTTAAAGACTACTATGCAATTGTGTTGTGCCTAATGGTCGCTTAGAGACCACTGTGATATTGTGCCTTATGGTCGCTTAGAGACCACTGTGATATTGTGCCTTATGGTCGCTTAGAGACCACTGTGATATTGTGCCTTATGGTCGCTTACAGACCACTGTGATATTGTGTCGTGCCTTATGGTCGCTCAGAGACCACTGTGATATTGTGCCTTATGGTCGCTTAGAGACCACTATGATATTGTGCCTTATGGTCGCTTAGAGACCACTGTGCTATTGTGTCGTGCCTTATGGTCGCTCAGAGACACCCTTGTACTGACACTACCTGACCTCTAGGTAGCCCTCCCACTTTACCTAGCTCGTAACAGATTTCTCTGTGAGCTACACCGTCAGGCACCTGCCTCACCTAACCCATTAGCATCCCAGCTCTCGCTGTGCTATCTCAACATGCACACCGCCCACACACTGCACATCCTCATAGGTTTAGTTTACATCTTACTTACTAGTAGTTTTGTCTACCTCGTGCCCAAAGGGCAACCCAACAGCCATATCATGGAACTAAGGCACACCACCACACTCACTACTCCCCCCAAAATGCCCGAGATCATACTCAGGCAGCACAGACTCAGAACACGCACACTCCCTTTAGCATTCTTCCCCACACCCATTCAGGTAACACTTAGGAACTCACGCCTAGGTTCACGCACTCACGCTAAGACTTGCCGCCCGCCACACACTATTACCTACAAGCGCCAAAAAAGGGCTCTGACGCTCGCTCCTCCCAGAGATCACATGACCAATAAGCCTACTCACAATACCAAAAAGATCATCCCAATTACCGACCTCAAGCCACCTCGAATAAAAAAGCTCCAACACCTCAAATGTGCTCTATTAAATGTTCGCTCACTCAACGCCCACGCTTTAGTCAATGATATCATTACCAGCCAAGACCTAGACATGTTAGCCATAACAGAAACCTGGTTGCATTCTGCCTCTGGCCCTACCATCAGCCTAGCTGTACCGTCAGGTTACTCGGTCTTAAGACAGAACAGATTAGCTAAAACGGGAGGTGGGGTCGCACTAATTTTTAAAGACACCCTAGCCTTAAGACAGACTCCCACCACCGGGGAAGACACCACTGACATCCTCTCAGCCAAACTTACCCTCTCCCCTAAAGACACAGTAAACATTCATGTCATATATAGACCTCCAGGCCCTGTCAATAATTTCACAGGCATAGTCAACCACCTCCTTGGAAAAAACAACAAACTAACTTCCAAAACACTGCTTCTAGGAGACCTAAACCTTGGATACAATGACAAATTTGACAAAGCAGCTACCACTCTCGCCAGAAACCTCACAGATCTAGGATTCACACAGATAGTTAGTGCCCCGACCCATAATAAAGGCCGTATCTTAGATTGGGTGGCAGATCACAACTGTGGCTCCACCTTCAACTCTAACACAGCCCTTCCATGGTCTGATCACAACTGCCTTCAATTCTGCATCCCCATATCCTTATACTCCAAACCACTAATACCCGCACCGGCCAAGCTAGCCAGAAGTGCCAAAAAACGTACAGCAGACAATATACGTCCCTTTCTCAACAACCCCTGCCTAGCACCTCCCTTCTCCTCTGACCCCAACATTCTAGCAGAGATCTTCAAAGACACCCTCACCCATGCCATCAACGCCGCAGCTCCTCTTGAAAACAAAAAAGAAAAAAAATCGTTTCACTCCAACTCATGGTTCACGGAGGACCTATTAAAGCTACGCCAATGCAAGCAGCAAGCCTTCAAAATATGGCAGGCCAATCCCTGTGATGCCAGCAAAGTAGACTATCTCTGTATTTCTAAAAAATACAAAAGTGCCATATTTAAGGCGAAGTCAGAAACCTACAATAAACGTATCATGGAAGCCAACTCCCACTCAAAAGAGCTTTTTACCATC
This sequence comes from Ambystoma mexicanum, assembly GCF_040938575.1. Classification (NCBI taxonomy): domain Eukaryota; kingdom Metazoa; phylum Chordata; class Amphibia; order Caudata; family Ambystomatidae; genus Ambystoma; species Ambystoma mexicanum. Next base: position 1,102,237,767 of record NC_090933.1, read on the forward strand.
TTTAAAGAGCTCACCGTCCCCCCAATCTGCACAGATGAGATTGTTAAGGATGAAGCCTAGTGCAATAGCATCCAAACAGCGATGTTACATAAAATAGACCTTCTTCAAAACAAGATAGCAGAACACTTCAAGGCTCTGCACCCCCAACAGACCCTCTCCGTCAATACCTCTAAAGACAAGCACACCACCAAATTTAATTTCTCTCCAATCACCGAATCAGATGCTCTCCACATCCTCAAACAGCTCAAACCATCTCAATGCAAAGGCGATATATGCCCCCCCAACATCATTAAAGAGTGTGCGGCACCCCTCACACCGATCATCACAGCATTCATTAACGCCTCTTTCAAGACGGGCAAAGTCCCTGACAACCTTAAAGAGGAGTGGGTGCGCCCGCTCTTAAAGAAACCAACCCTGGACCCTGCCCAACCTAACAACTACCGGCCCATTACAACGGTTCCTTTTCTTCTAAAAATCTTAGATAAAGCTGCACACATGCAGATACAGTCCTACCTGGAAAACAACTCTATCTTAGGTAAAAGGCAGTCCGGATTCCGCAAAGGTCATGGCACTGAAACCGCATTACTAGATCTGAAGAACCAAATTACCCTAATTCTAGATAAAGGCAAGCCGGCCCTTCTGCTGCTCCTAGACCTCTCGGCGGCATTTGATTTAGTCGATCATGCCATCCTCACGAACCATCTCACTCAGGCCGCACATTTTTCCGAACAAGCCACAAACTGGATCACCTCCTTCCTCGAAGGAAGAGCAATGAAAGTGTTTTCCAATATAGCTAACGCAGAGCCTACCACCATCAGATATGGAGTCCCTCAGGGCTCATGTACGGCTCCTACCCTCTATAATCTCTTTACCAAACCTCTCTTCGATAAACTGGACGCACTTGGGATCACATACACCAACTACGCTGACGATACCCAAGTGCTCCTCCCGCTCACAGGACTCTACAATCAAGACGCAGCCACCCTCCAGAATATATACGTCACCATCCAAGCATGGATGGCCACGAACGGCCTATGTCTTAACGGAGATAAGACCGAAATTCTCATCCTTGGTCAAAAATCCACTCTCACGAACCTCGACCCACTCTACACCAACTTCTGCATAGACAATTGTGTCATCCCAGTTCTACCATCTGTTAAAACACAAGGAGTCCACATTGACGCCTCACTCTCCATGGACAAGCAAGTCAACTCCATTGTCTCTGCCTCCGCCCTGAGCACTAAGCTCATTAATGCCATCAAACCTTTCCTAACCAAAGATAACTGCCTTTCTATTGCCAGAGCCACCATTGGAGCCAAACTAGATTATTGTAATGCGCTATTGGCTGGCACCTCCAACTCCAATCTCAAGAAACTCCAAACAACACAGAATAATGCACTAAGAGCAGCTCTCAATATACCAAAAAGGGACCACATCATGCAGGCCAGAAAGGCAGCACACTGGCTACCTATCAAAGAGTGCATTACATTCAAAATACTTACCACCGCACACAAATGTATCAACCTGTCTGCACCCTCATACCTGTCTGATACACTAGCCAGATCTCACTCCACCAGACCAACAAGGCAATGCCACACCAACCAACTTAGGGTCCCACGCATCAAACGAGCTAGAGCAGGTGGAATAAGTTTCTCCTACATTGCCCCTAAGCTATGGAACGCACTACCTAGCACGCTCAGAGCAGAAACCTCTCTCACTGCCTTTGGAAAAAAATTGAAAACCACCTTGTTAAACTAATTCCTCTTCCTTTGTGTCGTTTACTCTTTTCCCCTCCTCTCCTGTAGCTACTACTCTTCTCTTGCAACTAAGTAATGACGTCACTGCATGTACAACACGTCATTTTCATATCTGTAACAAGCGGCACGATGCCCTCCGGGCTGCCTGTGCGCTCAACAAATGCGAATTAATAAATAAATAAAATAAATAAATAAATCCTCTCAAATACTGAAAATAAAAAAATCGCCGTTAACTCGCTCAAAGGCCTTCTCAGTGTCTAAGGAAAATGGTGCAGCGTTATCCTTACAACTATCAACCTGTGACAATGTTTTCAAAGTCTTCTCATGTTATTAGCCACGTGTATACCGTTTACAAGACCTGTTTGGTTCGGGTGGATCAATTCTGGCAACGACTTCTCGAGTCTCCTTGCCATTGTTTGGCTAGGATCTTATTTTCCGTATTTAGCAGGCTTAGTGGTCGGTAGCTAGATGGTGATGTGTGTTCCCTATCTTTCTGCATTATTAATGAGATAGAAGCATGGTGGGTAGATTAAGCAAGTATCCCTCCTGCCACTGACATAATGTACATATCACCCATGATTTTGGAAACTGAATCTGGCATTAACCTGTACAATTCCCTGTGTTTAATTGCAGAGTTGCCCTACTTAACTCCTCCGGAGTGAAGTCTTCTTCCAGGGAATCTCTATTAGTATCAGATAGAAATTTCATATGGGTGTTTCCATCAAAATCTTGTATATTTCCAGACACAATAGATTCATTTGAGTAAAGCTCCTTGTAATAATTTCTGAAAACCTAATTGATCACTTTTGGGTCATATCAGGCATAAACATCTAAGGATCGCTTTTTCCGCCTTATGTTTCCTCAAACGATGTGCCAGCCAGCAGTCACATTTTTCACCTTTTTCAAAGTATGCCCATATAATACGGAAAAGAGTATGCTCAGCTTTTCTTATTGCACTCACTTTTATGATGCCACAGCTGACTATCCTTGTGGCTCATCTGGTTTTGCATCACTTCTTTCTCAATTTCTTTCATTTGTAAATCCAAACGATTTATCTCATCAACATTCTACTTCCTCCTGCCACCTGACAACCTAATCAGCAGACCCCTCATAGAGAACTTAAATGCCTCTCAAACTGTCCTCGCATCCTGTTCACCAGTATGATTTTCTTCAGCGAAGTGGTTTGCCTCGTCAATCATTTTCACCACAAATGTGTTGTCCTCCAGCAAAGAGTATTCCTTGTCCAGGTAGTTTTGATTGCATTATTGAATAGCAAGGCCAATGTCATCTCAACTGGCGCATGATCTGAAATGTGTATATTTTTCATTGCCCCCCTGTATTGCTGGATGTAGCTAAACCAGCCATTTACATCATGTCAAACCTTGAATAAGTGCTGTGGGAACCTGAAAAAAAATTATAGTCCCCAGTTGATGGATGTTCAAGTCGCCAAGTGTCAACTAAACTGTGTTCCTTAATCAGGTCTAATAAAGCAACCGACTGCCCACCCCCAAACCAGCACTTACTGGTATTGCTCCTGTCCAACGCTGGGTCCATCACCTCAATATAGTGTCCCCCTAATATAATATTCACATTTATATGGTCTTGTAACACCTGTACAACAAACCTGAAAAAGGACCCATTGTCCACTGTAGGAGAGTAAAGGTTACATAGAGTAAAGACCGCAATGTGAAAACGCCTCTGAGTACTGCTTTAACACTTGAATTCCAAGATTCTTCTGGACTAGAATAGCAACTGCACGTGAATGTGAGTTAAAAGAGGAGCCAGAAACCCTACCAACCCATCTCTTTCATATTTTTTCTGTCTCCTCAGGTGTTAAATGTGTCTCCTACAACAAGCATACGCATGCTTTCAGAAAGATACTAAAACTGCTTTCAACACTTATACATATACACCCCCTTAGGGTAACATTGGACAGAAACGGGGCTGCATGCGAAAAAAAAAAACATTACAATCAAACCTATCCCCCCACCCACCTCCCTATGTATAGAACACCTACTGACAATCTCGACCATCTAAAGACTTAATCTTCCCCTCTTGTCCAACGACTCGAATGATTCAAAGATTTCAGCCGACACTCATACACTGTGTCGTCACAGATTCAGACCACATTTCACAACTTTTCAGAGCAACCCTTATGTATGTTGTAGCAAACATACGCAAGTGAAAAGCTTCTCAGGGTATAGAAGACTTCACATATAGAATAAGTGTGCCTTCTTCAAGTACTTATATAACAGAGCACATTTAGCAATTTCGTATATCAGCGGTGATCTGAAAGAAAATGTATGATTAGTATACGCGCTAGAAATCAGCCCTACTGGTAATAATAAGCAAATATTTAGAACAAAACAAAGGGGGATCTGGGAATCTCTCTACCAGCACGAACACAGCCCAATGACCTGTTCTTGGGTGAATAACCCCTGGGAGAGACTCTACCAAGTCTTTAGCTCACTGTCCCTTTCACAGAGAAGAAATGTCCCTGCATATCAGCCTTTGTCCTGCCCAGGGGCAGTCCAGCGCCGAAACGCCAGGCAATTCTCCTCTGAACAAGAGTACCATCAGTAACCCCATAAACGTGTTTCAGCCTTGTTGGGCATCATCAGTGAGGTGAAACTGATGCCTCTCTGAGAACAGTGAGCAAGGGGTCCACGTCTGGATCGCCCTGTTAACTTAGGGTGAAACCCAAAGTTAATTTATTCAAAACAAAGGGGGGTCTGGGAATCTCTCTACCAGCACGAACACAGCCCAATGACCTGTTCTTGGGTGAATAACCCATGGGAGAGACTCTACCAAGTCTTTAGCTCACTGTCCCTTTCACAGAGAAGACATTTCCCTGCATATCAGCCTTTGTCCTGCCCAGGGGCAGTCCAGCGCCGAAACGCCAGGCAATTCTCCTCTGAACAAGAGTACCATCAGTAACCCCATACACGTGTTTCAGCCTTGTTGGGCATCATCAGTGAGGTGAAACTGATGCCTCTCTAAGAACAGTGAGGAAGGGGTCCACGTCTGGATCGCCCTGTTAACTTAGGGTGAAACCCAAATTTAATTTATTCAAAACAAAAGGGGGTCTGGGAATCTCTCTACCAGCACGAACACAGCCCAATGATCTGTTCTTGGGTGAATAACCCCTGGGAGAGACTCTACCAAGTCTTTAGCTCACTGTCCCTTTCACAGAGAAGAAATTTCCCTGCATATCAGCCTTTGTCCTGCCAAGGGGCACTCCAGCGCCGAAACGCCAGGCAATTCTCCTCTGAACAAGAGTACCATCAGTAGAGAGATTCCTAGACCCCCCTTTGTTTGCAAATATTTAGAACAGTCTGCACTTTCCTATAGTTCAAATATATGAAAGTATAACCACCCATATACTCGACTTGAAGCATACAAGAGGGTCTACTAAAACCTAGACCCTGAGCCGTGTTACGGTTAGCATAGATTTTAGAGTATAATTAAAATGCCCCTATAATCATACCTGTTAAAGAAAGTGGGTTAATAAAAGAGTACATACATGCCCAGCATTAACCAACCATTACAGCTCCCCCTGCGGACATCTAGTGTTGCCAAAGGACACATCGAATCCCCAAGTTGCTAAACATGGCTTCAAATACCTTCAACTTGCCTGCTCATCACGCAACTGACCCCAGAGGCATAAATTCCATAGTCACCTATTAATCCCTAAAAATCAGGAAAATAATGGACCCATGGTCTATCAGGAGTTAAAATAAATGCAAAGAGTATCATGTTGTTCCATGATCCCCATACATGCCCAAAGTAGGAGTATAACATTTCTCAAGTAGTGATTATTGTGAATAGAATACAGTCAGTAGGTAAGTACCTAATGGCCAAACGTCAGCCCCACCCTTAACAAAACCTAAATGTTAGCATTTGTTATAAATAGCCACACAAATTACAAAAAAGCTGCAACACAGCGAGTCTGATCCTCCCACGGCTAACCCCAAAGGCAAGAGAGCCCTAGCCAACAGACCAGGTCTAATCAGGTCTAATAAAGCAACCGACTGCCTACCCCCAAACCAGCACTTACTGGTCCAGAGGCAACTGACCCCAGAGGCATAAATTCCATAATCACCTATTAATCCCTGGAAATCAGGTAAATAATGAACCCATGGTCTATCAGGAGTTAGAATAAATGCAAAGAGTATCATGTTGTTCCATGATCCCCATATATGCCCAAAGTAGGAGTATAACATTTCTCAAGTAGTGATTATTGTGAATAGAATACAGTCAGTAGGTAAGTACCTAATGGCCAAACGTCAGCCCCACCCTTAACAAAACCTAAATGTTAGCATTTGTTATAAATAGCCACACAAATTACAAAAAAGTTGCAACACAGCGAGTCTGCTCCTCTCACGGCCAGGGCTGGACTGGGAGCTAAAAAAGGCCCTGCAAACAATTACTGGGGACCAAAAGAGGCCCTGGAAATAAACTTCAAAGTGGCCCCATATGACTAATTTTCAGCAAGCCCAATGCTTTTCCTATGAGAAAATTTGGAAGTACCACAGAAAAGAGGCCCAGGGTGCAGAGGCCCACCGGGAAATCTCCAGAGTTCCCTATTGTCCAGTCCACCCTTGCTCACGGCTAGCCCCAAAGGCAAGAGATCCCTAGCCAACAGACAGCCCCAATTGTTCCAAAATCTTGTCTGAAATGTTCAAAAAACCACCAACTGCGAAATGCGTTTGTACCACACTCCACGTTTAATTGTACCTGAAAATAAAGTTGGTTAATAAAGAATAACATACTTTGCACACAAAAAAACCAAAAGAAAGTGACCAAGGCTTTTGATGGTGACTGTATTCAGTGAGACAAGTCTGTCAATCCCCAGCTGGCCTGATTTATGGGCTCCGTAGCCAACAACAAATTTCAAATAGTCAGTACCTTGAGGCACATAACATCAAACATTTGATCGTAGTAATAAACATACTGCAACACACTGCAATAAAAAGATCTGCATTCCATTCACTGTGTTATCCACAGATGGCCAGCATCGTCCTTAAGCATAGCGCCCTGTTGTGAAGTCCTGACTAAGGGAACACCCACTGAAGTGTGTGCGCAGCCTCCTGTTCTCATCCATGAAGCTGTAAAACCATTGCTAGTAGATTAGGAGGTTACGGGCAGCAAAGATAAGGCTCTCTAGCGGAGACCGCAGTGCCCAATCTCAATTATTAATCACTGTAGAGCCAAGAATCCATTAATATCGATATGCGTTCATTCTTAGCCAGTGTAATAAACATCCCGCGGCATCGATGAGCCCACGTAGTGGGTCCTTTACTCAGAGGCTGTCGGGGCTGCAATCTCCATGGACTATGTCCATGACACGGAGAGTCAGGCAAAGCGCGTGTGGTCTATTTCAAAGTGTAAACTCTTAACCGACAGAAAACAGTGCCACCATTAGCCCTGTTTTAAAAGAAATAAAAATAAAATGCAGAAATGTGTACAAAGCACGGGTCAGGCCATAGGAGTTACAGTGAGGTGTGAAAAAACAGAGGTTGTTTTACTACCCAGACCCCTTACTCAGGCAGCCAGGGCATGGTCATCGCCTTTGGATCTAGACCCTGGGGTTGGACAAGTGTGGTCGGATCACCTGGGTGAGGGGTCCTCTGGGAGTGGGGGTGAGACACCCAATCGCAAGATGTGGTATCCCCCCTTTCACAATACCCTTATCCAATCCTATTTTATGGGATATTCCAACTTCCCAGACCCTCCCTTTCCTACACAAATACTGAGCCAAGGAAGAGGAAGTCTAAGGCTGAAAGGATTACCACCCATACAATACACTGGACATGTCCCTCTAACGAGATCAGGCAGGGTCAGGCACTTGACTTTAATCATGCACACCTAATACCTATTAACCATCCCCACATGGTTAAAAGGTGGAACACTGAGACACACTGTGAGCAAGGCGGTGCCCGAGAAGGAGAAGTCCCTCCAGGGCTATTGGTAACCAGGCGAAAGAGAACAACAAACCGAGGTGGTGTACCATCGGGGCAGGAAGCCAGAGCCCCCCCCCCACCCCGGCAAGGGATAATTATTTCCGAAAGGCAGTGAGGATTGCACACAACAGCCCAGTTGGAAGGGAGAAAGAGTCTTCCGAGTGCTATAAGGTTACCAGCCACCCTCACGGGTAAACGGCAGAGTTAGGGAGGCGCAGAAGCGGCAGTGGTAACAACCTTGACTCCTACAACAATAGCGTGCATGACAGAAAGCATCTTAACGCAACCAGTAAGTTGAGGGAAGCAAGGAGAGCCTGGTCTTTTTTTAATTTAAATGCTTGCAACAGTATCCGAGGGATAAAGGTTACGCAAGCACTGATAAACCGCGAGAGAAAGTGAATCCATTGTTAAGAACTGTGAATACGAAATATAAAGTAGCACAGTGGTGTGGCGAAGTGAGATTTCCCAATTGAAAGTCTCTGTGAAATGTTTTAAAGCTGCAGAGGCAGCGGTAAGCGAGAGAAAGAAAGTAATCACAAAACTGCATGAAAGAAAAGTTGGAAAGACTTGCTCTCGGAGCAATTGACATGAAAGCAAGGCATATGTACGAAGTACATTTTCCAAGAGACATTGGAACTGAAGGAAAATATGTATATTGGAAGTAAAGAAAGAAGGGCCGAAGTGGTCATGTGGAGGTGAGAGCAAAAATCCTCCCAGTTTCGGAAGTCTTCCACAGCGAAGTCAAAACATGAAAGGTGGCTCAAACCCGACGGAGGGAAGCCCATGTGTGGAATGTGAAGAAAGGTTGGAGAAGGGAACCCCACCAAGGAGAAAAAGTTTGAGCCTGATTGAGGGGAACTTATAGTGTGGAATGTGAAGAAGTCTTGGGGGAGCAAACCCTAGCAAGGGTGCGAGCCTGATTGAGGGGAACCTATAGTAGACTGTGACCAAAAACTATACTTAGAAACCTTTTGTTTAAATTGTGTAGAAGCTTGAAGGGTGACCTGTACTTGAGTAATGGGAACCTGAGAGGTTAAATCTTGAATGGCAAGAAGGCTCTGGAGGGCAGGACCAGGTGCCTAACTGTCTTTGCAAGCCAAAGTGTGTTCATCCATCAAGTGTTCCATCTGACCCTGTGCTATACAACGTGGGGACGAGAATGTTGTTTCTCCACTGATATTTCCTTTTTTGTAGATCTTCTTTTAGATACATATCCCTATGTCACATTAGTTTGTATTTTAGTGAGGGTAGGCATTAGGTTTTTGATAGTATAGGCCTTTAGTGTTTGACTAAGATTGACTAGGACTGTTTCTTTATTATTTGATGGTCGAGATTACTCCCATCATCCCAGATATAGAGCCAGACAGGAGTTTTTCCAACCCCCATGAAAAAAAGGTTTTGAAACCTGCAACTCTTGTGTCCCTGTCTACTTGTGACACCATGCCTCCCTTACAGAGACAAAGATGAGCCATAGAGGGGCAAAGAGGGGGGGACATCAGAGAAATATGTGCCTTACTGTTCAATATTGTGAGACCATGAAGTGGGATCATGATCCACCTTTCCTAACAAAAGTAGGGCCTCAGAGGCATCCAAAGTGGCCCTACTGTGGCGCTTCCTCTCAATGTGGTAGCACTGCACTGACAGCCATGCTGCCAGCACCTCCCTCCTCCTCGCCCAAGCACTGAAATCAGTGCTCTCAACTCCTGCGCCTCCCTAAGTAGGTGGGTCAATGGCTCTGCACCCCTGCTGGCACCACTCTCCTCCTCGTCATGAGTACACCTGACAGATGCAACCTAGGCACCAAAATCACACCCGCTCTGCTGCTCCTTACTTTCTTAAGGTGAGGCATGGATGGCTCCACCCTCTGCCAGTGCAACTCTCCTCCCCATCCTGGCTGTACCTGACAGATGCAGCCCGGGTACCAAAATTACCCTCCCCTCTTACCCCTTCTCCTTACTTTGTTAGGGTGGAGGAGTGGCTATCCGCCCACTTGCTGTCTAGTCTTCTCCCTGCTGCACATGGCATATGCAGCCAGGCTAGTTTCTAAGCCCTGCCCCTCCCTCCTCAGCATGTTTGTACATGGTTGCACAAAGGTACCTAACAGCTTTATAGACCACAGCCTCCCACACCCTCAGGTTATCCAGGGAGTCATGGGCCCATACACCCGGTTAAACCCTCTTACTGCACTCAGGCCTCTAACTCGAACTACTGGGCCCATAACCCCCTGTATGAGCCTTAGAGAAGCCTATACAGCTTAAGTATGGAAGAAAGACCCTCCTCCTGGGACCCCTTTTTTTAGGTTTAATGGAATAACATACAGATGGTCTTTATTTTGTAATTGCATGCTTTGGACCACTTACATTTGCACTCACATGCCACAGGTTCCCCACCATGCAATTATCCATAGTACAAGGCAAAGTGTAGAACAAAGGTGTTAAACCAGGCACAATTATTTTAACAACTTTGTTTCAAAATGAGTGTTGCAACAAATGTAAATACCGGCTGCCAATACATCTTTCGCAAAGAGTATTTACAATGGATTCCTATGATACTGGCCTGTTTTAGCATCTGGTAAAAACAGGGGGATTCAATAGGAATTTATTAATTTTAGGCCTTCATTAAAATCTCATCAAGCCTACATACTTTTGCTCTTTGGAGATGGAGGAGGAATGCGTGCTGAAATCATTATTCCCACTTTGTGCTCCTACTCTGCCTTCAAATGATAGGAAAACGCCCAGTTTGCAAAAGTGAGGTTTAAACCTCTCATGGCTTAGTTTTATGGCTCACTTTTATATTCTGGGATAACAACATCACACACAGTTATAGTTATTCCTATAGCACTTCAAGACTAAATTATGCAAAATGGGTAATCTTAAATGAGCTGCTGGTACAGTAATGTGGCCTCCCAGGTAATTTTAGTGATCACTTCCTCGACTTCCCATTGAAGTCAGATTTTTCAATTTAGCTTATAAAGCATCCACCTCAAACAACTTGCATATATGGCAGCTAATTTACTGATTTCAAAGAAGGGTAAGATCTTTTCCCAGCAGCACCATTTTTCACCTGGGCTTTGTTCAACAAAAATAAATTGACTTCTTGGGGCTAACACCACCCATAGGTAATTATTATTATTATTATTTATTGTGTTGAGTTCACATGTACTTTTCAAAAACTAATGTACTATTCATACATTAATAAGAAGCCATGATAAGACGAACAAATACACTTATCAATCAATAAAAGAAAACTTAATCTATATAGTACATACATTAATTCATACGTTCAGAAGTTTACTTGCATGTGACCAGATTCGGTATGAAACAATATGGAAAGAAAAGGACTCAGAGTTAAGACAATGGGGTTCACTGTGAGCATGCGGGTCCAGAAAAAGGTGGCGGTAACAATAGTTACTGGCACCTTTTCTAGACTGGCATTCTCTGAGTCTGTCGGTAGGGGCAGTGTTCTACCGGCAGGCCTGACCTGCCCATAGTTCAGACCCCTACCGGCAGATCATTTACTGAAGCACTGACACCGTTAACAACGGTGCCAGTGTTTCAGTGGTTCCGATCCCGTGGATTCCAATGGCACTCCATGGGAGTGGGAATTTACTGTTACTCCACTGCCCGTAATATCCCAGTAATACCAGGATATCGGGCGACAGAAACGGTAAGCCGAGATTTCCGGTAAACTGCGGCTTACTGGCAATCTCGGAATGACCCTCAATGATCCAAAAGGCAGAGAACTTAATCATGTCATAGTCATTAACAAAGGGTTCCAAAATGCACATGTATAGTGGCCCAAGCGGCATACAATCTGTGAAGACATGTGTGGGAGTTTCCATTTTATGGTTCAACTTATATATGCAGCAAAACCTTAACTCAAGAGGTATGTTAGCTGAGAACCACGCACCGTGATAATTGGTAGTTGGTTTATACAGACTATCAAAACCAACGTATGCACTGCAGGATTGGGGCATTGAATTAAATACGACTGTGTCCTCTTATATTTATGACATGCAGTCGAAACATGCTTGCATCCCTGCAAAGTATCCAAATGTAAATGATTATTATTCCCGTCCCAAAGCTCTAATTGTTTATTAAAGGATTTCTTACTTAGATAATAATTCTCCTCAGTATCATATTGAGACTCCCAATCTATTTGACTAGAGAGACTTATTTAATTCTTCAAAATTGGAATTTTTGCAGTTAAGCTCAGAGTCATAATATGCTCTAATTCTTGACAGCAGCGGACATTTGGGTGAAGCCCTTGACTTTATTTAAAGCTCTCCTCGGTTTCTCAATACTTGTCCACGTAGGGAGATTAGTTCCAGCTCTAGTCTTAAATACTCCATGGGCGTGGATACAGTTACATTTAGGATTTTACACCGCAGCTGCCCCTCAAGTCTATTGAGCCATGAGGTATCTCTCATTAACAGTGCCTCAAGGCTGTATAATAGGGCAGGGAAGAAACACTGTTTGTATAAGGTCAAAATACCCTCCAGAATATAACCCGCTGACTGACCCATACACCTTTGAAACAAAAATGTGTGTTGGCGTGCCTTTTAACTCTAAGCCTAAATAGAGGTAAATGTTGACATATTCAATATCGCCTGCTGGAATGGTCATCACAAGTCTATTGATTTTCCCAATTGCAACCAACATTGCCTTGGTTTTATCCAGGTTAATTGCCAGATCATTTTCAGCAGCATATGACCATACTTCATTCACCATTCTTTTCATCCCCGCATACGTACAAAGAGGAACAGATCATCAACATTTAACAGGCTGACAATCCACAGATCTCCCATCCTAGGTGGCCAATTTGCCACACTACGCAATATGTTAGGTAAGTAGGTGAGATACAAATTAAACAACAGGGGAGCCAGCACATATCCCTGCTTGATGCCCTTGTCGACAGAGATCGGGGCTGACAAAAGTCCCTCGTTCAGCCTTTGTATCACAATGGAGAGCTTTGATAAATCTGCAGCAGTCTCCAAGGGCAACCTAACTTTTCTAATTTATGCCACAATAGGGTGTGGTTTACCCGATCCAACACTTCACAAAAATCCATGTATGCTATATACAGAGCAGGGGCACCCTTCCCTTCAGCCCCATTTATTGGTCTGCCAATTTACCTTATATTATGCAGAGTCGATGAGCCAGAACGAAACCTAGTCTGAAAGGCATTCAAGGTATGGTTATTACCAGTCCAGATGTGTAGCGCTTTTAGAACAAATGTAGAGAATACCTTCCCAGTCACATCTAACATGAACAGCAATCGGTAGGTAGCTGGGGATGTGCGAACACGCTTTTTTGTTTGTAGGTATTAAAACAGATTGCTGCCATGAGCCTGGTATTGTACATTCAGAACTGTCTTTATGGAAGAGAAGCTCCAATATCTTAACCCACCAGTCAGGATCTTTCTTAAAAACAACACTCAGTAGTTTGTGAAGTTTCTTCATTTTCTTTATGTCTTCTGTAACACGCTCTTGTGACTTGTCACTAGGCCAATGCTCTACACACTTATGGATGGGGGGTATTGCAGGTGCAGATGTACTCATGTTCTCTCTTATGTAACTTGTCCAAACATCTTCACTAATAGGGTTGAGTACAAGATTAGTTTTAGGCCCCTTAGCCATAGTCAACAGTTGCCAATTTCTAGTTTTTAATACAGCCAGCATCCGCTGGCTGTATTAAAAACTAGAATTTTGAACAGAGAACTTCCACTGTCGTAGCGAATTATAATATTTGTTCTTGACTTTCTCGATACTTATAATCACATTACTCAATGAAGGAGACATCTTGTTAATGTACCTAATCTCTTTTTGCATTAAGCGCTTTGCGTCTCTTATCTGTTTATCAAAGAACTTTGTGTTCTTTTTATTAGAGACAGCAATAGTATTGGCTTTGCATACACCCACACTTCCTACACTAGCCCTGAGCCAGGTTTCCAATCCATTGGAAGTTAGCTTTTTAAGCATATGCATTTTAAATTGACCAGCATGTAACACAGTGGCCGATGCCTTCCTCATAGCCCCGCTGGTCTATTTTAAACAATTACCAGCGTGATTTGGTTCCACAGCTCCACGCCTATTAGTTCACATTTTGACATCATTAATCCTCAGAGTTAATGTTAAGACTGAATGATCACTATACACATGAGGATTAATGTTAAATTCTCTAACATGCTCCAGTAAAACATTACTGCCAAGAAAATAATCTAGCGTCGCTTGACGAGAGCCGCTCCTCCGTGTGCACTTCTCTGGGCAATCTCCTTTAGTACGTCCATTTAATAAAACCATTTCACAATCCTTCAAATGATCTAACCACAGTTTTCCTTGAGGATTAGAAATGTTATGAGCTAACTAACTTTTTCCCTCGATGTTCAGACAAGACACACAAATCGTCATCTTTACAACGAGCATTTAGGTCCCCACCAAGAACTATCATTTTGTGTTTAAAATGTTCACTCCACTTAGACAAAGCCATATCGACGTATTCAAAAATCTCATCAGTCAGAGTGGCTACAAGCATTTAATAACAGCATATATTTTATAGTATTTCCTAAGTTGAAAGTGACTTCAACCACCATCACATTATCCTTGCTATCTTTAGGAACAACATCAAAACTCTTCGGGCTGTTTTTTACTCCTATTATGAGGCCGTAATAAGGGCGGACTCTAAGCCCATTATTTGCAGTGACTTGATGTAAATGATATCTATCAATGGGAATAGCAGTTGTCAGCCAAGTTTCCTGAAGAAGAAATATACCATGACTCAACAGTCTATCTAAGGACCCCTCTTTTATGATAAAATTAGAGAATCCGCTGGTATTGCAACGCCCTGGTCTACACCATCATTGATTGGACAAAGGAAGAGAGTTGGAGACCCTGCACAGTCTCGCCAGGTATTGAGAAATAGATGCAAATATAATCCCTCTAATGATGCGAAGAAAACCTATTTTTTCTGTAGCCGACAAATGTTTTAACCCAAAGGGTCATTTTCAAGGCTTGGCATCGAATTGCAATCAGTTGTTCAGTGGGTCACCCGATAGTGTGCCGTGCCCGTATTAAAAAAAACACAACAAACACAAAGATGTGACATTGCATGGTGAAAAAATGTGTTACATATATGTTCATTAGGAACAATAATTGAAGCAAGGTGAATTTCAGTAGGGTTACAAGTAGTAATAGTCATTAAAATGAATCTGACGGGGTTTGGACATTTCGGATGAATCATACAAGAAGAGAAAGGGAGGGAGAAGGAGGACACATCAATATATATTTGGAATGGGACTCCCCTGGATGGGACCACACTAGTGCTCTAAGTAGGGCATAAGAATAGATCCTTACCAAGTAAATAGAGACTGGACTGGTGCTTTGTCATATGATGTGTTGGAGGAGGAGCCCAATGCACTGGGTGGGTGGATAGTCCACAGAAATAGCTAGTTGGAGACCTGAGGAGAAGGAAGATGGAAGAATGCGTGTAGTGGTAACCAATAGTTAGTGGGCTAGCAGCACATGTTAGGTGGGCACCAGTGTTTACACATTTCTGGCAGAAATGGGTGGCTTTTAGGCCGAGGACACAGGGAATAAGATGGAGTGAATTCATTTGTAACATGTTATCCAAACCCCTGTGTCTGGGGGAACTAATGGTTTGGTGCAATGGCACAATGTCCAGATAAGAGGTCTGTAATAGGTGGTGCACACTAAGAATAGCGTGGCCCCCGGATGGGGGTGAGGTGGGTGATCACCCCTGTTTATCTATTGCATGACCTCGGAGGGGACCCCATGTGTGGAGTGATTATGGATGAGGCAGATAGCTGTAATGAGTGAAGCGCCATGCAGTCAATATACCATTATAGAGCATTGGTAATGTACGAAAGTTAAATGATGGTGGGCAGGTTGGTGAGGGCCCAGTGAGGGCTGGGTCTGCTAAATAAAACACTTGTTACACTTCTCTAAACCAAGTTTTCTTTGCATCATTAGAGGGAATATACTCTCATCTATTACTCAGTACCTGGAGTGAATGTGCATGGTATCCAACCCTATTCACGTCTTCCCAGTCCATGACAGTGGGGCACTGTCCTAAAAGACACCATCACACGCATCAGTAAGCTTCTGTAAATACCAAGACAATGGGCCTCATTATACGTTTGCCAGTCGGTAGTAACGGTGCCGGTAAGTAACCGGCATCCTTGCTACCGGACCGGCAAACTATGAGTTGTGCTTGCAGGTGCATTTCTGCCGGCAGACCGGCACCTGCGAGCACAACGCGACAGATGCACCGGTGTTTGGCGGCAGCCATGCCTTTTTTACCTGCACGGCTACCGCCAAATTCGTAATGAGGCCCAATGTTTCATTTTGGGTGCTGGCCACTGCTTGGTAGGTAGTGCTGTTCAACCAGCACATTTCTTATAGCATTCATAAACAATAAAAATTAACAAGCATTGTCAGAACCCCAAACACACTTCAGAGTATATACACATCCCACTTACCTCAACAGATGTGACCAGACCGAATATTTGCAACCGCAACCACAGGCACACTCACACCTCCCACATCTCTCTCTGTCACAACTGCCCCAGCCACATCTGCTCCTGCCACAGTTGCCAGCACCAGGCGTACAATAATCAGCACTGTATTGGACACTGGAGAAACATCTCCAGGGCAACAGCAGCTCAACAGTAAGCCAAAAAAATAAGAAATTAGCTGCCTGCCTGAATAGTCACTTGTATCCACATCCACCTGTATCACAGCGATTGCTGCCACTACTCCATTCCAGGTGTCCAATGAGAGGCTGTGTTTTCTGCAACCCGTTGAGACTGTCCCTGTAAAGATGCAGGAGAAGATAGTGTAGCAAATTGTTGAGCCTGAGGTTTATCCCCACCTCCCTCACTGTGTCAAGATGTATAATAACTCGTGATGGAGAAGCTCATGTGGCCGTCCCAGACACAGACACTATCTTGATGCCACCCCATCCTGCTCACCAAGGAGTTGGCTCCAGAAGTCCACAAGCCTTATTTCAATCCTGATGTTGCTCCCCTCCTTATCAGGTCCTGTCTCAGATAGATGGACATTCTTATGATGCACTGGAGCAGCTTGTGGCTAGTCAGGTGGAGGAACTATTCTCCATGCAGCACACACTTCAGTTGGTGGTCCATGAGTTGGACTAAACCTCCTCTCCTGGTTAAATGCAAACTAAATAGGAACATCACCAGAAAGGCTTGGTGGACATGTGAGGGCGCTGAGTCGATGTCACATGGATTCAGGCTACTCCCAGGAATCCTGGAGAGACCTGTGTGACAGGGGCATCTCCAGGGGTAGGAACCATACCCATCCTTAACATCCAAAATAAACCAATAGCCTTCTACCAGTGGGATCTCACGGCAGAAGCCTGCAGTGATGGCAGGATGCTCCCTACCATCAGTCGATAATTAATCAAACGTGTACAGGAGACTTGGGACTACAAGTCCACTTTATGTAGCCAGCATTGATCTCAGTCTAGCATTCGACAAGGAAGATAGAGCAAGGTTATGGGCAAAGTTACTTGCCTGGGGAATCTCATCACACTTACTTGACATCTTAATTCAATTACACAATGACACCCAGGTGAAAGTCTGACTAGGAACAAATGGTGAAGTATCAAGGCCGATAAAAATAGTTTGAGGTGTGAGGCAGGGGTGTATCCTCGCTGCTTGCCTCTTCAATCTACATCTTTCAGATGTGGGTGTCACTCTTGAGAAAGCTTCTTTCATCGCCCCAAAAATTGCAGGTGAACATGGCGTGTGGGTTGCATAAGCAGATGATATATTGCTACTAGAAAGAACCCCAATTGGTCTATAAAGATTCCTCAACAGCTTTTCTGAAAATATAAAATTGAATTGCTTGTCAATTAATACATCCAAGTATATTATGCGACACAGGGAAAACATTCAAATAAATGCCCTTTAGCTGGAATATTGAGCTGTCGACCATAGTCATTACCCCGTGAATTAAATATCTGCATTCAATCGTCTTAGACCCATGGAATGTAAGATCAGGAAGGAAGGCCTGTGGGCTAAAGGGATCCAATACTTTGGAAAATTGAATTACATCAAACGCAAATTTTGCCGATTCACTCATGAATCTCTAATACAATTCTATACCAGCAAAATTGTTCCATCACTAACATATGGATTAGAAATCAATAACCAATTAGATAAAATGGAACTAAACAAACTGGAAGCAAACATTTGGAAGATGGTATTCTTTCTTCCTGCTTGTGTTCCACATTGTATTCTTCGTTTTGAACTAGGACTAAATTCTATTCTGTCACTGGTACAGATGAAGAAGTTGCTCCTATATTGCAAACTAATGAAAAATTCCCCTGACTCCCAGTATGCTGCTATATGAACACAAATGAAGACCGGAACAGGTAAACCGCTCCATTCCTTCTCCCAACAATGTCACTAACTAATGGACACATATGAAATATCAACTGAAATGCTGTGTCTTTACCCCGACAAAGTATAAACAAAATGGTTTAGACACAGATTGGATAAATAGTTATGACTATAGAGGAAGATATAAATTAGCCAAAGAAATCAGCCTACAATGTAAAATCAGGGGAGCATTCATTTGTACTTAAGGCAGTGCCCAGATAGGCGTTTTTGTGAATCCCTCATGCGATTTTGTTTTAATTTACTACATACGGGAGAAGTCTTACACATTAGAGGTCTACAAAGAAATGCAATCTGTGAACTTTATCAAGACTCCAATGAATCCCTTAAACACTGAATTATATTCTGCCCATCACGCCTGTGTATTTGAAAACACCACTTCAGTTGCTTCATACATTTCTGTTAAATCTTTAGACAATGTTGTGGTTATATACGCTACAAGGTAGACCATCATTGCTACTCATTAGAATAGTGAAATACTTGAAACAAGCTAATATCATTGATTGAAATGAACTGGTAGATCTTAATGAAATGTTACATGTTTGTAATTATTTATGTATGTGCTCTTTCTTTTCTTCTCATCTTTATTCTTATTTTTAAAAAGTATATCTATTTCAGTATGATTTTTAGATATTTTTACCTTTTTCTTTCCCAAAATGTAATGAATGTGTCTTTTGTCTTTCTTTTTAAATTTGAATGTATAAAGTTAATACAAACTGACCGCAGCAGAATAACACACATACAGGTGTTCACACTTATCATGACGGTGCTAGGAATGCAGAACGGGAGTGTACCCCGGAGCAGAAACGTGAAGAAGGATGATCAGCAGGCCACAATCAAAAGGATGCCTGATCCCAATATGGCATAATGGCCTTTAACATTTCGGAGCTTGAAACGATGGTCACAGTCCGATTCTCAACATTAACACAACATCCCCACTTGCTCCCAAGTGAGGATAAACATCTAGCATTTAGAGAGGAGGCAGAAGCATAAGAAAGAGCAAATCATGTATCATAAAGCAGAGGGGCGAAACAGTGCCACAATTAACACTGCATATGGAAAGATGTGTCATGAACTATACCTATAAAAGAAGAACACGCCTTTTGTAGTTAGTCTTATGCCCTATTCCAGAGTAGGATTCGTCATGAATGGAAAGGCGAAACAGGTGATTTAGACAGTGTGATACTGTTTTAGGCAACGACATAGTCCAAATATTTAATGGAAGTCTGAACAGGAGGTGGCTAATTTAATTAAAGCAACACTTTAGACCAGACCAGGGGCAGGGGAGGGGCAAGGGTGGGGGAGCCCAGAATCTGTTCTCAAGGGCTGCTAGAAGCCAAGACTTGAATGATGGGTCAGAGCCATGCTAGTTGGTGGTGTTAACTCAGATTTCGGTGGGAGACACTGGACAAACAGTTCAACTAAAAGCTTGAAAACCTGTTTGATAACCTAGGTAGTGGGACACAATCATACCTGAAAGTACATGTGCAGGTGGTACATACCTACCCAAAAAGCACAGTAATGAAAACCAAGTTTAGGAGGAGAATATTACAGAGCTTCCTCGGGGAGCAGTTTACCAACCAGCACACCTTCCAGGAGGTGACAGAAGGTGAGGCTTGCTCAAAGTTAGAGGGTAGAGCAAAGGGGAAGACTGTGGTCAGGACAATACAAAGACAAAACTTCTCTGTGGCTGTGACTCACTTGATTAACATGGTCCGGGAAAAAGTGTGGGGGGAAGAGGTAGAGGGCAGTGCAGTACATAGGATAATAGTTATATAAGTAAGACAATAACGACAACAGATAAAAAGTGTGGCCAGATGGTGTCAAGAGCCAGGCTAAGTGCAGACATCAGGTGTCAAGTGCTGGTAGGGGGCTTAGTGATACAGAGGCAGTCCCGATTACAAGGGTTGCCAGGGGGCAGTGCAGGTGTGCAACTGGCGGGGAGGGACTTGGGCACAAGATCAGAGGATAGCCAGGTGACCACTGCAGTTTCCGCCAGGAGATCAACAGGGGAGAGGAGGAGAGAAAGCAGAAGCAAAGAGGAAGGTCTTGAGGTGCTTCCGGAACCGGAGATGGTTCTCCTCAAGTTTCAGAGAGGCAGGGAGGCTATTCCAGGGGGAGGCCCCAGCAGAAGAAAAAGATCTACCACCAACTCATTGCTTGGAGAAGCGACTGACCCTGAGGGAGTTGGAGGTGGATGAGTGAAGAGCTCCAGAAGGAAGATATTTAGGAAGAGAGAGTTGAAGGTATTGAGGCCCCAGGCACCAGAAGGCCTTGTGGACAATGCAGACGGGTTTGAACTTAATCATCGCAGCCACTGGTAGCCAGTGCAGAGATTTCAGTCATGGAGAGATACGATCCCTGGGCTTGAGGCCAAGGACAAGTCTCGCAGACCTGTTTTGGATGGGTTGCAGAGGGCAGAGAGTAGAGGCCGGCAGATTTAGAAAGAGGCTGTTACAGTATTCCAGCCTAGAGAGAGTCAGAGCTCTGGAGACTGTGAGCTTCTGGGGGGAAGAAAGGAAGAATACCTCTGAGCAGGTGCAGCTGGTAGTGTGACTTCTTAGAGACGTCAGAGATGTGAGGAGAGAAGGAAAGTGTGTAGTCGAAGGGCCAAGAGAGGCTGGAAAGGAGGGAGCAGGTGTGCCGATGAGGAGAATCTCCTGTCTTACTGGCTTTAAGGCAGAGATCATTGGTGGCACACCACTCCTGGATAGCAGACAGACAGTCAGAGATGAGAGAAGGAGAAAAGGTTGCGCAAGGGAGCCTGAAAATGAGTTGAGTGTCATCCGCATAGCTCTGAAAGTTGGGGCAGAGGTTAGACCACTGGGGAACACCACAGGTAGAGATAGTGATAGAGATAGAGGAGAGGAAGGACCCAAGTTGGACCTGGGAGGGTCGATCGGAGCAGAAAGAAGTCAGGCAAGCCAGGGCCTGATCGGTGATACCCTGGTTTTCACAGAGATTTTTTAGCAGGATGGCATGGTTGTTCGTGTCAAAGGCAGAAGAGAGATCCAGTAAGATGAGGACACAGGAGGTGTTGGAATCAAGGTTGGAGAGTAGGTCTTCATGGATGTTCAGGAGAGCAGTTTCGGTGCTTCTGGCAGCTCTGAAGCCAGACTGATGGTCATGGAGACAACCAACAGATTCAGAGTGAAGATTAGGCTGGGAGATGGACAGCTTTTCTAGGATGTTTGCCCAGGAAAGGAGTGATGGAGATTGGGCGATAGTTAGCTGGGCAGGAGGTGTCAGCAGAGGGTTTCTTAAGAAGAGGGTCACAAGGGAGTGCTTCAGGGGGAAGAGAATACTCCAGTGGTGAAGGAATGGTTGTAGAAAGTCAGCCAAAGGAGGAGCCAGGGTGTCAATGATGGTTTTGGAGGAACTGGGTTGAACCTGTTTTGACAAGACTTTCATAGATTAGACTTATCTAGAAACCTTGTCTGGGGAGAAAAGGGGAATGGAAGAGAAGTAAGGAAGGAGGAGAGGTGGCCTAAGAAGGGCCAGGGGAAGAGCAAGAGGTAGAGGGAGGAGGGGGAGAAGAGAGAGAATTTTTTTTAGATGAAATGAGAAGCCAGGGCTGTGCAGAGTGCCTGGAAGGGAAAAGGAGATGTAGAGACTGCAGCAGGATTGGCCAGCTCTTTGCAGAATTTGAAGATATGGCCGAGTTGTTAGATCCCACAGAGACATGGGCTTGGATGTGTGCTCTCTTCTTAGTGCAGAGAGCCGGTATTGCCTTTGGAGCAGGCGGCAGGCCAGTTTGTCAGAGGATGTACCTAAAGCATGCCATTTCCTCTTGCCACCATGCACTTGTGTTTAAGGGTGACCCGGTCTGTGTCGTACCAAGATTTGCACTTGGCTTTGGGCTTCAAGCGGATCCTCATGACAGGGGCAAGAACATCGAGAGTATCAGAAATAGCAGAGTGGAACATGGAAAGGGCTGTGAGTCAGCCAAGTGGGGAAGAGGGGGTGAGAATGTTGCAACAAAAGACTCAACTGACGCACGCTTCATGGGTGGGATAACCGAGATGGTAGGTGGAAGTGCTGGAGTTGGCTTTGCCTGAGGGTTAGAGAGGGTGAACTGGGAGGAAGGGAGAAAGTGATCACTCCAGGAGAGAGGAATGGTGAGAGGAACAGAAAGGGGAAGGTCTGAAGAGATCAGAACATCCAAAGTGTGCCCTGCAGAGTGAGTCGGGCCAGAGGGGAGAATAGAGAGTGAGCGAGAGTCGCAGAGGTTGCTGAAGAGTCCAGAGGAAGGACAGGAAGCATCCAGGTGGATGTAAAAGTCTCCAAGAAGGAGGAGTTGAGTGGTTGAGACCAGGAGGGAAGAGGAGAGGTCCACCCACTCAAACTCAAAGAGGAAGGAGGAGATCTGACCAGGTGGCCGATAGGTGGTGGAAGGTGATTAGCAGTGGTTGGGAGGAGTATGTAATTAAGGAAATGTAAGGTGTGGGTATGTTTTTTAAGGTAGACAAGTAAGAACACAGGTAAGAACTTTCAATTAAGTTGCAGGCTGTAATCAGTCTGTAATCAATCTGCGGGTTATACCAGTTCATATAGCCCGCAGATTGACCAATCACGTTGTCCAAAACAACGTTAGAGTGTTCAAATTGTAGTTAAATCCATTTCTTTTAGAGTAAAAATGTTTATTTCGGTTTAATATATTTCAATAAAAGGGCTTTTGACTTGCATAGGAACTCAGTGTATTTGTTTTTTTTTTTCTCTAAGATTAGAAATTGTGCTGAAGCAATGTCTGAAGCAATGACTTGGATTCTGAAGGCCTAGTGACAAACTGTTGTATGCTATCTATACATTTGTAAGATAGGCCCTTAGAATACACTTACCTTTGGTTGCTTGTTCACCAGGTGCTTCGATTTATATTTATATTGTATTCCATTTTTGTAAAGATGCTTGTTATTTCTTTTTTATTTATTGTGTTTGAATGATCATAATGGAGACTTTTGAATAAGGTATTTTACACACTATCTACAAAGAAAACTGAAATCTTTTTTGTGTTAGGTGGCACTTCTGTCAAAACTACTACCAAACTAATTTGTTGTTTCCGCCACTCAGTCTGAAGGAACGGTTGCTAGATTATGAGTGTGGTAGCAGTGGTGTTAGTCTGATTTTCTGAATCCAAAGCAGTCTGTTAGGATTTTGGAAGAAATATCACAGTGGTAATTCTGCCTGCTGTAATTTCTCCACTTGTTGGCATTAAAATAGAAGATACACCTCCAGAATTCGGCAATTTAACCAAGGTATCTTCCTTATTTAAACACCAAGGGCCTGATTCATGGAAGTGTTTTATAATGGCGCAATCCCATAGGAAAACGTTCCATGAATCGGGGCCCAAATCTGTAATTTGTCACTGTGTTAAAAGTGCCATTAATTACATTTTTTTACCACACCACCACACTCATAATGAGTCTCATTGAGCCATTGCTCAGTCAGCAAGCTTCTTCTTTCTGTCATTTCACACTTAATTTCAGAACAGTGCTCTTAATTCTCATTTTGTCTACGGAAAGTGTCTCCTATTAAGTCAGGTCAAATAAACATAGTTTTAATCAATAGTTGACCATTGTCAAAAGAAAATATAGCAAATTCGAATCATTGTATGTCTATATTTGTCACAAATGCTTTAAGCTAGTTCAAACCACAGTGAAATATGGGCTTGAATTGCATCAAGCCCATTTGAATGGCTTACGAGTTGAACCAGGCATTTACCAACTCAAGTCTATTTCATTTGTGAGACTGTATGAAAGCTCGAATGGCTTGAACCAAAGCAAACCATTGTTTTGCACTCTGCAAACCAACATTTGAGTTTAGCACTTATAGGGGGTAATTCATAGAATTCAGCGCACAAGTGGCGCATGCGGCTGGCGCACAGTGTGCGCGTACGAATCCCTGCGCCAGCCGCGTGCGCTAAAATCCATTTCCGCGCACAGCGTATTCATGGATTCCAGCTACCAAAACCATCCGTGGCGCACAGTGGCGCAGCGACCCTGCAGCAGCGCCAGTTAAGCCCCCAAGAACGCCTCTCGCGCAGGGAAAAGCCATCAAAATCCCCAATCCAGCGCAAAGGGCTGCGTTAACCCTGTACCAGCACGGCAAGTGGGCTGCGTGTATCACTGGGGTGCGTGGGAAGTACCCCACGTCATTTCAGCTGGGTACGTGCATTTCAGGGGTGTGCGGGAAGTTCCACACGCGATTCCATCAGGGTACGTGTATTTCAGGGGTGCGTGGGAAGTTACACACGCGATTCCATCAGGGTACGTGTATTGCAGGGGTGCGCGGGAAGTTCCACACGTGATTGGCCCTGTGCGAGCAGGGTACGTGTATTTCAGGGGTGCGCGGGAAGTTCCACACGCGATTCCATCAGGGTACGTGTATTTCAGGGGTTCTGGGGAGTACTACACGTGAATTGGCCGTGTGGGTCCTCCCAGGTGTTCGCTCTACAACCTCCACGGCCCCTGCAGGCAGCCCACACCACGAGGGTCTACCCTGCACCCCTGCTCATGTCCCGCAGGCAGCCCATCCACCATGGGCATGCCCCCCAGCCAAGCCACATGTCACCTTGCACTACTGATCAACAATGCATGTCTCCCAGCACCCCCACCCCCCAGCAGTCAGGGGACCCCTCCACCAGGCCCCCACTCCTGTCTCCCTGCACCCCCACCCCCCAGCAGTCAGGGGCACCCTCCACCAGGCCCCCACTCCTGTCTCCCTGCACCCCCACCCCCCAGCAGTCAGGGGCACCCTCCACCAGGCCCCCCACTCCTGTCTCCCTGCACCCCCACACCCCAGCAGTCAGGGGCACCCTCCACCAGGCCCCCACTCCTGTCTCCCTGCACCCCCACCCCCCAGCAGTCAGGGGCAGCCTCCACCAGGCCCCCACTCCTGTCTCCCTGCACCCCCACCCCCCAGCAGTCAGGGGCACCCTCCACCAGGCCCCCACTCATGTCCAACTCATGTTCCCCTGCACCCCCACCCCCCAGCACTGTGGGGCACCTGCCAGCAGGCCCCCACTCATGTCCAACTCATGTTCCCCTGCACCCCCACCCCCCAGCACTGTGGGGCACCTGCCAGCAGGCCCCCACTCATGTCCAACTCATGTTCCCCTGCACCCCCACCCCCCAGCACTGTGGGGCACCTGCCAGCAGGCCCCCACTCATGTCCAACTCATGTTCCCCAGCCAACATGTCATCACGATCTAGATCCCTGGTCCCAATGGTGTCAGTGAATCTCAAAACCCATATCATGATATGCATGAAACCAATGAGATGATACTACACATTGAAATTTGATCAAAAAATATGTATTAAAGGAAACATGAATTGAATCAAAAATAAACTAACAGAAATGGGAATGTAAAAAAAGTAAAAAGAAGCATGTCCGTGAAAAAATGCAAAACCAAAAATCAGAATCCAAAGGAATGGTGTCCAAAGTCACAGTCCACAAATGAAAATCCAATGGGAAATTATAATTGAAAGCCATTGTTCCATGGGTAAATTGTAAAAAGAAAAGAAAATCCAACAGTGAACTATGTACAGGTGAACAAGCCAGGGTCCATGATCCCAACAAAAGAAATGAAACCTATCTAACAACACTTCCTAATAAAAAATAACTATATACAAAAATGTGGCCCATTGTCCAAAAGGTCCAAAGAAAATGCAAAAACAAAGGAAACCTAACACTAACTACATAACTATTTAGATGGGCAGCGGGCTAGTCCAACGGCTCACTGGATTTTGTCATGGGCCAGGGCATCATCAAACTCCTGTTCAATGGCTTGGAGGCGGGCATGTTCCCTGGCCCCGAGGTCTCGCAGGGATAAAGCAGTGTCCAGCTCCAACTCCCTCAAGGCACTCAGCCCGCCTCAGCGCCCTCCGCATGGAGTTCTCCGCCCTGACCATTGTGAGCCGTTCCTCCTCTGCCCGCTGCCGCTCCGCACCTATCTGCTGGCCCAACCGCTCCCACACGGAAGCCACTCCCATTCCATGCCTGCACCCCTGATGTTGATGGCCCCGAGCCATGATGCCTCCCACGTCGAGCCTGCCGCTGCCTCCGACGCAACTTCCTGTGCCAGCACGACGGCATCCAGGCTGATGGAATCCACCGACGCCATCGTGCACGTGCCCTGCCCGATGATGCCGTCACATCCTCCATCTGCTGGGGTCCAGTTGCTGGTGTGTCCACCCCTGCTGGACCTCCGACTCCCGACTGTGGCAGGGATGGGATCCCCACCGAGCCGGCTGCATTGGTCGGGGCAGGTCCACAGGGGGCCCTGGTGGCATCTGGGCCAGAAGACGGCATGGAGAACGACTGGTGCATAGTCTCCACAGAGGAGGAGAGGGTCGGCAGATTGGCCGACACATGTAGGAAACCCCCTGACCATGGCCGATCCCAACTGGGCCACGTCGGCACGGTGCTCTCCGTGATGACGTGCATGCTCTTCCCGGGAAGCATGCACCTCATCACGAATTGCACCTGTGCGCAACGTGACACCAATCAGGACCTTCTCCATACGGCCAGGGGTCCCCTCGTCCACAGGTGGAGGGGAGTCAGATGACATGGACATCCCCCCTACCTGCGGACGGGCCTGGGATGGGGCATCCCTGCTAGTGCATGGTGGTGCAGTCACAGTGTCAGGGACAGTGACATGCACAGGCCCCTCCACAGCGACCTGTGCTGCCTCCTGCCCCTGCCCCTGGACTGCAACACTTGCACCAGCAGGGATGCCCCCACCAGGCCCCATGTGCGCCTCAGTAGCAGCCTCCTCCTCCTCTGTGGAAACCACCAACCTGGATGGCTCCACCCCGTATTCCGCCGTTGCAAGCCCCTGTGGGGGCTCACCCACCCCTTCCGCTGCAGCCGTGGGGGCATCCCCGCCGCTTTGCTCCACAGAGCCGTCTCTGCCCTCTTCTTCACGTGGCGCTGTGTAGAGGGAGACATAGAACACAAGCATCAGGGTACTGTACAATGGTCCCCTAGACAGGAAGCAATAGCAGATGAGTGGCACTGTCAAAGATCACTTCCATCATGTCCCTCCACAACACATGGCTCAGTGCAGTTAAAACACATGGGGTAACAGGCATGGCGCATGCTATGGACATTAGCATACATGTCCAAGGGATTCTTGAAACATACAATGTTGTTTTGGAACTCACATGCATCATGGGCCATGCCTATCACATGCACACACTTCACCCTAGTTTCATCCATCTGGCCTTGTACACCACAGACACAGTGGATGCAAGGATGACTAGGCTGCATCAGTGAACCTGAACATTGCGACAGACATGTGTCATGCATCCCTGGCATTCACAAGTCACAGACACGCAGGTCAGACACACAGACATGGACAGTATACATGTACATGGCATCAGCAACCATCCCTCACCCCCACCCATGTCCAGGAACAGAGACTGGCATGCTTTCATGTGGCCATTCCGCATAGGGCAACCCATGTTGCATTTGAACACATGCACCAACCGTGTGGTTCACACATTACTGGTCTCACATGCATGACGTCCCTGCACACACACATGCATACATGGCCTATGTCACACATACAGGCAAGTATCAGACAACCAGCACACTGCGACATGCCCTGTCTCACACAGCAATGCTTGGCCACTTACCGCTCAACTCCAGACGGGTCTGCCTCTCAAGGATCTGGGCGTGGAGCGCTGGGCCTACGCGTTCCAGGACCCTCATCTGGATGGTACTCATGCGGCCCCGGCCCCCCTCCACGAGGCGCCAGGCCTTCAAGAGGGTCCTGGACCTGCAGTCATCCCAGCGCTTCTTGACATGTTGGTAGTGGCGGACTGCTACCCCCTCCGCGTTGATGGCAGTCACGATGTCCGTCCAGATCCGAGTCCGTCCTTAGGTGTTGGCGCGCTTACTTCCGAAGAGGGCATCATACTGCCCCAGGACTTGCTCCACCAGGACATCAACTTCGGTGGCAGTGAAGCTGGTGCCCCTCTGCCTCTCTGGCCAGGGGTTGCCAGTGGTGCCAGATGTTTCAGTGCCCGACATGGCAACCCCAGAGGCAGGAGTGGGTGGGCAACTGGGTCCTGGGTCTGGGCTGTGGAGCGATGGTATCCCAGTCGGGAGTCTTCTGTTCCAGCAGGGGTGGACACAGCAAATGGACCCCTGCAGATGGCTGATGTGCAGGCACCAAATGGCAGGGCACGGTGGCAGCAGGCAGGCAGGCAGGCAGGCAGCAGCAGATGGCTCGTGGGAGGCTGCTCGGGGCTCTGGGGGGCAGTAATTAGGCCTTTTGGGCAGGAGCGTGGTCTTCCGTGTGCTTACGCGTGGCCAGCTTGATATGTAGTGATTTGGCACGTGAAAATCTTGCACGTCTGCGTGTAAATCGAGGAAAGGCCCTTAGCGCGTAAGCGCGTCAGCACGCATACGCGATTTCATTGGACCAAAGGCCCTTAGCGCATAAGCGCGTCAGCACGCATACGTGATTTCATTGGACCAAAGGCCCTTAGTGCGTAAGCGCGTCTGTGACGTTTCGCGCATGGGCGTTTCCCTGGCAGGGCTTGTAGATCCCACGTGCCTTTACATTGTTCTGTACGTGCTTTTCGTGGGGTGCGGTGCGTGTGTTTTCCAGTCGTTGGGGTTCACACGCTATTACTTCACAGCGGGTGTTGGCTATGCGTTCTTCTACACACAAGGCAGATGGTGAGTGGTAGCCCCAGGCCCGATCGCGTGAAAAACTTCATGCGAATCCCCGTGATACACGTAGCCCGCTCCCCCAGGCCCGATCGCGTGAAAAACTTAACGCAAACCCCCGTAAAACACATAGCCCGCTCCCCCAGGCCCGATCGCGTGAAAAACTTCACGTGAACCCCCGTGATACACGTAGCCGCTCCCCCAGGCCCGATCGCGTGAAAAACTTCATGCGAACCCCCGTAATACATGTAGCCCCCTTCCCCAGGCCCGATCGCGTGAAAAAGCAGTATGGGGCATTCATCATTGCTGTATATTGGCGCTTTTGTGATGCGCAGGGACACTACCGCCTGCCTTCGTGTGATGGACGTGTTTAGGCCTGTGCGTGTCTTTGGCTGTGCGTGGCTTTGCCCTATTCGATTCCATGAATACGTGTGGTTCGCGTGCGTGTGGGCGTTCCGTCTGCTTCCCAGCAGTACATCCCAGTTACGCCCTTATTTTCGCGCGTTGTTCCCCATTCCGTGCGTTCCGCCCCCTTTTTGGTGTGTGCGCTGAGGTTGTGCTTTTTCACTGTGCGCGTCGCGCACACCGTTCGGGATGTTTCAGTGACGTGTGCGCCATGCACGGGTTTGGCGCACATCCCGAGGAAAACACGCGCAGGGACTTCCATGAATCGCACGTGTGCGCGTGCGCCTGTTTTTTCGCGCTTGCGCCTGCTTGCACCTGCTTGCGCCTGCTTGCGCATAGATTTTCGGCGCACGTTTGTTCCATGAATCGGCCCCTAAATGTATTATTATTATTACTATTATTATTATTATTATTCGTATTGTAAATAATATTATTAGGGTATTTATTGAACATAGCCCAAGATTTGGGAATCAATGGAGCATGTGATGAACCTGGACAATTTGCCTCTTCTCCATAGAAGGGAGCCACTGCCTTTGAGGCTAGGGAGGTGAGCCTGCTACGCAAGACTCTCCCAATGGTCCGGGAAAGTGGGACCTCAATAGGAATGACTCCCCTCTTGGAAATAAGGACTCTCATTCCAGTATGGAACTCCCCGTCGAAACCACCTTGTCTGCATATGGAAAAGACTTGTATATCTTCTGCAAACACGGTATTTTACAAAGATCCTTATTTACCTCTCTTGGCTGCAGGTAATTCTGAACACAACCTGAATGCCCAGATCAACAAAGGAGTACACTGTTCAAATTGTTCCTGTGACGTATACAAGAAGAGGACAGATTGTAAAGCAAAGAGAGATTCTTATGGAGGCAATGGGATGCAGTATTGACGTCCTGGAGGAAACTGGGAGGGCGAACGAAATGCTAACCAGACGCCTACAGGTTGAAGTTCTATCTGACCCAAAAGACCTGGTCAGAATGGGAGCACAGCCAGAAAGACAACTGTCTAGTCTGATGCAGCGACCATGCAGCACATGTGAAGGCCTGGGAGGCTGGTAACAGAAGCTGAGACCAGAATGTATGAGGGATCCCGGATCCCCGAGCTCTGTGGATTTTTGGACCATGACTACAGATATAAGTAGCCATGGGGAAAGACAACAAGGTTTTGCGATCTGAGAAACCTGACAGAAGACATCCCGCTATAAGGTACGAACATTGTGAATAATAACTGGGGACCATGTCCATGTTATGAAAGCCTAAGAAAACCAAGTGTGCAAATACCCTATAAAAGGGGGAGTGAGAGTAAAACGAATGTTGAGAAAAGTCACTGGAAAAGCTATCTAAGTATGGGAGCCTGAGAAACCCGAGAGTAAGAAAACCCTATTAAAGAGCGACTGAGGAATGTACTAACACTGTGAAAAATGGCTGGAAAAATCTATTTAGGTTACGGGATCCTGATAAACCCAATTATGCAACTAACACCTGAAGGAGGGAAGGAAAGAGATATGAATAATTGGGTGGACCACCACCCTATCAAAAATAAGTTGTGTGACAGAAAAGAAGTTATCTGGGCCCTTGAAGACTTTGGGGAGTCCCATCGTCTCGAAGGAGGAAAAGACAGCAACGTTGTTTTGTGTGTGGTAGCAAGCAATCCTGGAGGAATAGAATTGTTTGCATCAAGAACCAGTTTTCTTTATAAAAAGGAGAGGCTGCAAAACTTAATTATTATCAAAGCTGAAAGGAATATCCTGCTAGGGAAAAGGAACTTTGACAGACTGAAAACAAGTCAAGTATATACTGGGCCAGGCAGAATCCTTGCGAAGGCTTCTGTACAAAGCCTCCACTTTTCCTTCTTTTCCTTCTTTTAATTAGGCATTTTCTATAGTGGTAGGGCGAGTTAGCTGGATAGGATTCTGAGTAAAGAGCTTTATGTGGGACTTCAGCTTTTTATTTATTTTTATTTTATGCAGCATGTGTTTGGCACTTATACAACTAAATTGTGTTTCAAAGCACCACAAGGTTAAATGGGAAGGGAACACAGGGAAAATAACAGTGGCAAAAACAGTAAAAGACAGTCATTGTCCTACTAGTCCTTGTGGCATTCGGACGTGCAAGTGCAGTGAGGCATCCATCCTAGGTTTTGGTTTTGTTAGGTAGGGAACTAACCTCATAGAAATAGGGTAAGATAAGTGTTTGATTCCTTTAAAAAAAAATAAACCCCTTGCAACTTGACTCACAACCGTCTGAGATCTTCTCCTGGTTTGTCACAAGTGCTTAACATGTCATAGGGAGAGATACACAGCGAGAGAAGCAGATCGCAAAGGATCAATATAAGGGAGCAAGGAGCCATCAAACAGGGACAGGAAGAGCTCTAATGTAGCAGCAAGGGATCTGCAAGTAACCAAGGGAGGAAACAGCAGTGAGCAGATCTCCCCCACCCTACTAAGAAGACCTCCAATCTTATATTACAATGTTCATGTCCAAATCACAACCATCCCTAAATAAATTAACTATCAAGCCTGCATAATCTGAATTGTGTCCATTTCTCACAGTACTTTGGATGCATAACTGATTATCATCAACTAGCAGTTGAGTTCCTTGCAAAGGGCTCCTTCTCAGGGAGCCATTTCTGTTCTTGATGACCGACACCAGACACTGTTCCTGTGTTTTTCTCAGAGCTTTGTCCTACATTGCTTTGTACCAGCCAATATTAAGCTTAGTTTGGGTTATCTTAATAAATAACTTTCGTTTGTGAACAGCTTTGTGCATTGCCAATAATATTAACTTCCATTCGATCTGCAGGTGCATCACTTTCTTCTTGATGGATTAGGGCTGTTAGGCTGAATTATATGCATTACCCTTTGGGAACACCACACACAATTAAGACTACAAGCGACAGTACAAATTCACCTTTGGGACAAGCCTGTACTACACAGTAAAGTAGTAGCGATGGCTGAGCAGCCAGGCTTATCTCAAGAGTGAAGTGAGCAGTATCAATAGTTACACAAAGGACATCAATTACAATGATTCAAACAAACACTGACTCAAGGTTTCTGAGTTAAAGAATATACATTTATTTACACTTCAGTTATAAAACATTTCACTATTATCAAGCAGTTGAAAAATCACAATCTTAATACACTACACCACACCCTATAGATTCTGGACAAGTTAAGCTCAAAATGAAGTGTGAGCAAAATGGCACTCCTTTAATTTAAAAGGGCGGGAAAGACAAAGTTAGACAAAAGTTGAGCAGCATCAACAAGTAAGTAAGCAGGGCAATCTCGAAAAGGAACTACAGTGAGGAAATCAAATCAAAGGGTCCTGGGCCAAAGTCAATGGACCAAAGTCTTTGCAGAGGATCACACAGTTCAGGGTAGTTCGCGGTTAGGTCTATGCCAAGAGTTCAGAACAAAGTTGGTTGGACGAAAAGTTACTTAAAAGAATAAAGAAGGACAAGCCCTCTGATTGGCAAAAGATTTCAAACACATTCACCGCGGCTGGATGAAACGAACAAGCGGGTTAGCACAGTACTTGAAAAATGTCACCTCTAAATGATTGCGCAGCCCTAAGCGAATGGTAAATGTCCTATTCAAATTGAATGTGTAACTGGACAACAAACATAGTGAAACAAAGAGTCCAAAGCAATAGATTCTTCAGTCAAAAAAACGCTGTTGAAACAGATTTTATGAGTTGATGCAAAAACAAGACTGCTGACACGTGTTTCGACCCAAAACAACGGGTCCTTTTAAAGGCAAGACTGTGGTGTTGGAATGATTCATATGCATTCCAATACAGCAAAATATTATATAATCATGCCATAAGGATAAGAACAATTGAAATATAAACAAAATTAACCAGCAGAGGAAGAAGAGGGGGCCAGAGTTAAAGAAGAGAAATACAAACCAAGAAAGAAAAAAGCCCAATTTATCACTCCCTTAGGAAACCCTACTCTGGTAAAAATACCAAGTAGAGCCTTAGCCAAAGCCTGAGCCGTAACAGTCCTCATAGGTATTGCTTCAGGGTACCTAGTAGCATGGTCTACTACAACCAGGATAAACCTGTTCCCTGAAGATGTGGGAGGGTGTAGGGGACCAACAATGTTGATGCCCACCCTCTCAAAAAGAACTCCCACCACTGTGAGAGGCACCAGGGGTGCCACATTCTTGGCTCCACTCTTGCCAGAGGTTTGGCAAGTGTGACAGCTCCTACAGAATTTGTCAAACTCTGAACACATTTTAGGCCATTAGAAGTAGAAGGAGAGCCTTTCCTTGGTCTTCATTAAACTCAAATGACCAGCCAAAGGTATCTCATGGGCCAACTGTAGGACCTGGAGTCTGTTTGCTAGGTGCACTACATGTTTTTTGCAGTCCCATCTTCCCAGTACAACCTATGCTTACCAGGCTCTTGCCCATCGAGCTGAGAAGCTGCCTGTAGGCGAGGACCTTCAAGAGTAGGACACTCTCTTTGTCCTCTGCTGAATTCTGCCCTGTTGGGTCCACCTTCTGCCAGTAAAGGCTGCATCTCAGGATGGTCAACATGGTCGACATCTCCAGCTAAAACAATGTCTTCCTCCAGATCTGACTCTTCAGAAACTGGATCAACCACACAGGGTTGTACCTCACACTCTGCCTCAGTGCAGGTGGAGGAGTCACACGTGTGACTTTGGACAATCTTGGGGATGTCCTGGTTGGTAGCACAAGGGTGCTATCTGTCTTTTTCTTGGAGGTCTTGGGTTTCCCCTTCGCCTCTTTCTTTTCAGAAATAGCAATGAGCAACTCCTGTGGAGTGGGAGTGATAGCTTCCTCTATCAACTCCTCTGGAGAGCCTCTCAAGGTCCTCTCCCTTGCAGGCCTAGTGAGCTCCTGTTTCCTTTTACTGGGAGGCCTGGGGATACTAGACACAACTCCAAGAGTTTCCAGGTAATTACCCAACAGGACTCTTCCAGGCACTTCACTCTGCACACTAACAGGTATCTTAACAGTCATATCATTACACTGGATGGGAGCTGGTAACTGGGGAAGCATTTGCACAAGGCCTCCGGCTAACTTGGTTAGGCATTTGGGTGCCTTGGCAAGATCCTCCACCTTGAAAAATGTTTCATCAACCACAGTTATGCTGGCTCCAGTGTCTCTGATG
This sequence comes from Ambystoma mexicanum, assembly GCF_040938575.1. NCBI lineage: Eukaryota > Metazoa > Chordata > Amphibia > Caudata > Ambystomatidae > Ambystoma > Ambystoma mexicanum. Next base: position 1,102,272,144 of record NC_090933.1, read on the forward strand.
GCAGGGGTTTCCTGGCCATTCACAGGAACACTATCTTTATAATACTCTTTAGTATTATCTGGGATGGAATTATAGACATCTAAATTCTGTTGTTCCCACAAGCACAGAGACACCAAAGAAACACTAGCTAAGACTCTCATGGGTTCATCAGCCAGTAGGTGAAAGTTTCCACTTGCCATAGGTACTCCTTCTCTTGGGAGAAGGCTAAGGAGACTTTGCGGACTCCTGAAGGTTTACCCTTGCACCTGGGATCTCATTTCACATGGTCAGTTGACCCACAAACATAACATTTCCCAAATGTTTTGATGAATGGGGGGTTGTTCCGACCTCCATCTAGTTTGGGTCCAGATGGTACACTAGCCTGATTCGGTTTCCCTTGTTGCTCACCCTTATTGTTTCTGTTTGGGGTCCTCTTTTGGATGGGAGGTATTTGAACTCTCCTTGTTATCTTTCTTTGGCTGCTTCCCCTCATCCTTCTTCTAAGTTTCCCCAGAATCCTTGCGAGTAGCCCTGTTGGCAACCCACAAGTCAGCAGCCTTAGCTAACTTCTTTGGATCTATCTCCTTAGAATCAGCCACGTGCTGTCTGAGCTCAGGAGAGCAGGCATCATGAATTGACTCCAACATAACAAGATTTATCATGCCTTCATAAGTGTTTACATTGCAACCCTAACCCAACCAACTATGTTTTTCAAACATTCACATACCCAGGTAGCCCAAGGGGGACCATCATGCTTTTTGAGGGTCCTACTCCTCTTAAGGTACTGGGAAGGGGTCTTCCCAAATCTAACAATAAAGGCTAGCTTCACACACTCATAATCTATCCTATCCACCTCCTCCAACTCGATCACAACATCAGATGCATAAGTGGGTCACCTAGAGAAGAGCCAAGGAAGCAACTGATTCCCTGTACTGTCTTGAATCCCATGGTTATTTTCAAATATTGCCAACCAATCCAAAATTTCAAGCTTAGTCTCATGCATACCCACAATTTATTTAGGCATGTGGGGTCTCTTAGGACTGGAAGACCTAGAAGACTCTGGGAGAGAAGCATTCTCAATAGACAACTTTTTCATTTCTAAGGCATGATTCATCTCCATTTCTCCGAGCTAAAGTTCTTGATGCTTTTGTTCAGTTTGAACATTTAAACGTTTACATTCCAATTCAAGCCTCATCTTTTCTAGTGCAATGAATTCAGGACCGAGTATAGGACCTGTAGGGGTCCCAGCGGACAAAGGTTGAGGTTGCTGAGCAGGCAGAGGAGCTGTGAGGCCTACATTGTGGGACACACCTGCCTCGTCTAACTCATCAATAATAGACACATTATCATCCGCATAATTTTCCACATTTGCTGAGGGGTTAGGTATTTCAGACCCACCCTCCATACTTTGTTTCAATCAATTCAGACTTTTTGCCTTTAACAAAGAGAGTCCTATCTCTACACAGAATTTTCAGATAATCCACAGTGTAACTAATGAGGGTCTCCTGACTGTAGCTTTCCGTATAAGACATGATTTATATTGCTTTTCAGTGATGTTTAGCTTTGTGGTTAGTTGATCCAAGGTAATAGCAGCACTCTAGGTGTAAACACTATACTTGATCCCACTTCTACCACCAGTGTTAGCCAGAATTATATACAGAACCCTTTGGGAACACCACACACAATTAAGACGACATCTGACAGTACAAATTCACCTTTGGTGCAAGCCTGTACTACACATTTAAGTGGTAGTGATGGCTGAGCAGCCATATTTATCTCAAGAGTAAAGTGAGCAGTATGAATAGTTACACAAAAGACAGCAATTACTATGATTCAAACAAACACTGAGTCAAGGTTTCTGAGTAAAAGAATTTACATTTATTTACACATCAGTTATAAAACATTTCACTTTTATCAAGCAGTTGAAAAGTCACAATCTTAATACACTACACCACACCCAATAGATTCTGGACAAGTTAGGCTCAAAATGAAGTGGGAGCAAAATGGCTCTCCAGTAATTTAAAAGGGAGGGAAAGACAAAGTTAGACAAAGGTTGAGCAGAACCAACAAGTAAGTAAGCAGGGCAAGCTAGAAAAAGGAACTACAGTGAGGAAATCAAATTAAGGGGTCCTGCACTGCCCAGGAAAGAAACCAGCAGCGGGGCAAAGCAATGAATAAAAGGTACGCTCCTTAAAACCAAAGCAGGGTCCGATCCTCCTGGCTATCCAGTTCACTGCAGCTGTGCACAGCAAATTCGACCAGAGGAGGGAGGCCTGGCTTGCAGTTTGGCGAACTGGTTGTTCCCACCAGCTCAAGGGGAGAAGATTCCTTGCAGATCTTCCCTGTCGACGAAGTTTGGAGATTCGGACCCACAGCAGAGCGTCACCGGGAGGTTCAGTCATGGTAGAGGTCCTCTTCTGTCAGCTTCTCTTCAATTCTCTTGATCCAGTGGCGAGTCTGCCTTCTCAGTCCCCGAGACCTGTTTTTTATGCAGTTTTCCCCCATTCACACAGCCTGTATGTCAATCACACATCAGGGTGGCTGTCCTGGCGAGACAGTCACCCAGCCAATCAAACAGGAGTGCGACTTGGGCTACCAAGGGAACCCATGGCAGGGGTTCTAAAACTCCTCCCTCACATCCTGCCTATCCAGACTTTCAGGCACCTAAGGAGGACTTCTGTGCTTCTGTGAAGCCCACCAAAGGTCGCCGAACAAAGGGACCAAACCTGGTTTGGCACGCAGAGTAAAACACGAGAAAGACCTTTACAAAAAGAAATGGCGATTAAAGATAACCCTCACCAAATAAAAACATATATGGTCCAGCGGGTTCAAGTTCGAGGCTACTAACATAGCCTAAAACAATACCAAGGCTATTTAAAATAACCGTGGTAGGAAAAATAGGGTGGATACCACTGCCACCAGACAAATCCTAATGAAAAGGGAATGAAACAATGTTCCATGAGAGACAGACAAAAAGGGATAACTATTAACCCTTTCCAGTACTCTATGTGAGATAGTTTTTACTGGGTCTGTGGTTTTAAAAAGACTAATAAAGTCAATGGCAACTTTACATGTTCTGGGAGACAGTAGTCAGTCCCAGAAAATGGAGTCTGAGTTGGGAAGTCCAAAAAGACAACCCTGTGTCACTGGAACTGAAGGTGCTGTGTAACACACAGTAAAACGATGATGCCTATGGAGTAGGTGAGGCTCCACAGTCTATGAACACAAACATGTTAAACACACACATCAAAACACATGTAAGAGTGGGAAAAAGGCTCAGAGTATTACCAGGTGAAAAAATAAAATCCTAGAAATCCAGCAAAGCTGCTGAGGGACTCAGTAGGTAAGGGAAAATAGCCATTTTGGAGAACTCACCCTAACAAGTGCTTTCACCCCCTTGGAGTGGGGTGGACGTGGTTGGTAATGGCCTCCCAGCCTGAGCCAAGGAAGGCCCTTGCAGGCCTCGGCTAGGGCTGTGGGCCATAACCAGGCATGACCACCGCTTGCCAAGGGGGTGAAAGCCATTCACAAGCCCAGGGTTTATCCAGGGTGCACATGTTGTTTTCCCCCTGGGAGATTTGCACTGAATGCGCAGCCGATTTCCTGAGGTTAAATAAAAAGAAAAAAAGATGACGGCCATCATAGGGAAAAGGGTCTAAGTCCCTTTTCTATGTCTATGGTGGTGACCGGGAGATGAGAGGATCACCGGGACCGGAGCACAGGGCTCCGGTCCAGCAGGTAAGTGGGGATGGAGGAAGGAGGTGGAGAAGGGTATTTGATTGTTTTAGTGGGAGGGAGAAAGGGGGTGGGAAGGCAACAGGGAGCGGCTCCCAGTTATCTCCTACATTATTTTTTTTTAAAAATAGGACCACCCTTGGTTATCTGGAAGCAGTGGGTACAGAATGTTCATTCTCGCTCGCTGTTCCAGCCATCTGATTGGCCCTTCCCCGGGTGTGAATCATGGGATGGCCATAATCTAGACACACAGATAATTTATACATTCTACGGCAGAATATTTTAGCACGAGATCCTTGTTTTTTTAAAATTCAGACTTATGGTGACTGGCCTGTGGAGGCATGTGGTTGTCCCACTAATGTACAATAAGCTTTCCTCAGAGTAAATCCAATCTCTGGCAGCGATACAGTTTCAATGGAGAATGTCACATTACTACCTTCTTCTCCGTGTGGCAGTCAAACACTGTGAATATTGTTCCTCCGAGACCTACAATCAGCATCCAGTATTGTGTTTTTCATCGATTTTGTGTAGTTTTGCAGATCGCACATTTGTTGCTTTAAAGTCTTTCCTATATCAGCTGTATCTTAAAGAGATCGCTCAGCTTGTCTCACACTCCCTGAGATGCGTCCGAGATTTTGTCTAATTTAGGATGTATCCACTTTCACCTTCACTCTCTTGGCTTCAAATCAGGTTTGGAGATCTGAAATCACTGGGTCTCATCACAAGGTGGGCGGTATCCGGGCTGTAATACCGTCCAACTGTAATAGCATTAGCACCCACCGGTCCGGCTGTATTACTGCTGGATCACAGGTTGGGCAGAAACGCTAATTCCCCATTCTCCATTGGGTCCATTGGCAAGAGGATACGTCTCCTCTGTGAATGGTACAGTGAGCTAAAATGTCATTGCAGACCCTCCTGAGTGGGCACATTCCCATAGAACAGGTTATTTGGTTGTGATCTTTCTCGGCAGATGGTCTCCCCAACCTTTTTGTGTGGTGATATCAGGGTGGTCCAAATGAAGATGGTGTAAATGCTGGAGGGGGTTATCTGTACTCCTGCCCTCTACATGGCAGAGTAGAAGCACAGAGCACCCCAGCCAAGATTCTCTATATTGTAACGTTGCATGAGCAATTAAGTCTTAAGCTCTCAGGAGGTGATGCAAGCTTGTTCTTAAGTACAGTGTAGTCCCCAAGGCCCCACAGAAGGAAGTTCACACACTATGTTAGTGATAACAGTTCTTTGAATACATAAGGTTCAAGATATGTACACACACAATAACACACTTTGTGGTGAGACAATACTACAAAGATAACTATGTACAATATCTATGTGGAACCACAGTTAACACTTTATTCCATTAAAATGCACCAACTACTGACAGTCTCAATGGCATACAAATCAAATAGTAAAGCGAATTAACAATAGATATAAGAGGGAAGACAAGTTGGGTTAAACAACTGGCAGAATACTGTGTCCCTACCAATAGACACAGTTCTGTGTGAGGATCCCCCCACCTAAATAAAGTGTATCAACATTCCCAGTCCATATAGTGTTTAATATAGTCTTGGCTCCTTCTAAAAAGGTTCTACTACCCCAATGTACCTGGTTTAGCAGAGTTTGACGTTGGGTAATCGACAGATCCTTCTTGAGTGAACTCCCTTTAAGGCAGGAGCCACAGATCGTCAGGATTTCTCGAGGAAGAGGTGAACAATGTTGTCGAGGCATCTGCTTTGGTCCTTGGGGTGCTCGCCGACGATCTGTCGAGGAGGCATGCAGTGCTACTCGAGAGTTCATTGCTGCAAAGCAGATTGATGAAGAATGTAGGCCCAGCAAGGGCATAGCGTCATCAGCGTGTGGCGTTGGCGATCAGAACTTGACCACTGCTGCAGTGGCGGCTGGTGACTTTGAAAGGTGGTGGGGCGTACATTGCTTGGTGCAAATTTCGGAGTGAGCGAGCCCAACCCACACTAAGGGGGGTCCGTGGGGTTTCTCCCACCGTGAGAAAACGTTTGAAAAATGGCTTCCAAAATGTGCAATTTACTGTCCAAACCCACAGAAATGACATAAAAAGCATTAGGTTTTGCATACTAATGGTGGTACATTATTCTTACGTGTGCAAGTATTATGATGTAATTTATTTGGACAATGCTCTCCCTTCCAGACCTATCCGTGCCAATTCCACTTGCTGCTGCGCTGCCTTTCATCTTTAATAGAAGTATGTACGGAACTTAATTGGATTGGCTGGAAAAGACTCTGGTATTTAAAACGGGGAGGGTTAAGCACTATGAAGAAACACGTTGTCACCCCCTCTCTCCTTGATGTCCTCTGGTCCTTTCTTTCCTCACTTCTGTCCTTAATTCTTTCCTCCTTCTTCCCACTTCCCCCTTCCCCTTTATTCCACTCTCCCTCATTCCTTTCTTCTCTGCTTCCTTGCTCTCTGCCTTTATACACTTTCTTTCTCCTCTCTCTCGCCTCTTTGTACCTCACTTGCTCGCCCCCTCCACACACACACACACCTTTCTCGACATGATCTGCCCAGGCAGTTTTATATTCCACTTTTCCGCAGATTTCCACTTCTGTTTTCTCTTCGACTTAACTAAAAGAGAATTGTTCTTATCTGTGCGTTTAATCGCTACCCCCACACCCACACACACAGGGGGTCTCTGCCTCCTGCTGTCCCTTGGTGCAGAGAAGGCTGCCTTTAGGCACTGTCTCTTCGTTGTTCTGCCACTTAGTGAAGAGGAAACACTGTATGCGGGGGGTCACCAGGCTTCCACCTTCTCTGCAGTGCATGGAGGGAGTGGCAGGCTGGGGCCCTCAGCTGGGAGCTAGCTCTCCAACCAATCCTACTCTTGCTCATCCTGCTCATTGTACTATTCTATCAGCGTGCCAGTCTTTTGGATGTTAAGACTGTCAAGAGTTTGTCCTTTTCGAGTACCCGTTGCTACAGTTACTGTCTCAACGCATTAAAGCACTCATTGCCTGGCCACCCCCTCCCAATAGATGTCCAACATTCACACACTGGGTAATTGGGAACCCGCAGATTGCGCGTGTCCAAGGGAATGCATTTCAGGCTAACCTCAACCCCCTTGCAGTCTCAAGCCACTGTCACTTGGACCTACCACTCTGTACGGACAATGCCCCCCCATCCTTCTGTCCCTCGGTCACCTTGCCCACAGTCAACCTCCGGAGCGTCCTCTCTGACAGGTGGGCTCGGCAGTGCCAGGGGTAAGCTTCTGCAGTGTCTGTAGTGATGGTAAAACTCGACCTTTGCAAACAACCCTCCATGCTTGCAGGGACCGCTTGAGCCTACCACACTAGTGTGCATCTACTGCAAACACTACCCATGGAGTCCTAGCAAACTGCTCTCCTTTCACCCTGTGCTTCCCTTATAAGCCAGCTGCGCTGAGTCCAGTGGCCTGCATCCAATTATGTGAAACACCCCCGGGCCCCCCACCCCGCCTGCCGCTCTAGAATCTTCCCTTAATAGTGTTTGCTCCTGTGTACCTGTTCCTTCTCCTTTACAGACCAGGGACTGGACTCCCAGGCAGGGTCACAGTACATCACTTTCTGCACAAGCCTCAGCACTCTGATTGTGAGACCACTGTGTAGTATTTGGTCACAGTGCATACACATATTTACTTAATATGTACTCTTGTTGCAGAGGGAAATCATTTTCTGCAAGGGGCTGTCACCTCATCCGTTTCTTTATACAGTGAGAAAACGTGCAAAATATTTACATAATTACTCCATGAAGCACACGCTGCTATAGTTCTAGCGTTTCAAAGCGCTGTCAATAACTGTTGTTCTACGATTACCCAAAAGTATCGCAATGAATAGGAACTTAACCCACTGAGCTATTTGATCGCAGAAATCACATCTTGCTGTCTCTTGGGCCAGTGCCGAGACAGAAACTGGCTAGGAAGGGCTTAACGCCCACACATTTAGGAAGTTGAAGACAGAAGGCAGCACTCATGCCCAGGGCACTACAGCAAGAGGCCTGTCCAGTCTCTCACCTGTGAGAGCAGAGTGTCTAGGGTGAAGCAATCCTGAATTGGCCGCAGCAGCCCGGACTTCAAATCAGAAATCTACTCTGCCAGTATGGGGATGAGTGCAGAATATCACTTTTTGTTTTGTTAAGGGTCTGTTATGGGGCCAGGAAGGGCCGTCACCCACGTTCATGGAACAAACGTCTACATTGCAGGCGGAAAATGGGGGTTAGAATGAATTTGCATTACCAAAAAAAGGGTCCCCCACTAACGGAAATGGCAAAATGAGTCGGTATTCAGCATTGCTGAATACCGACTTGTTTCACTGGATTGCAGGTTTACTAAGCCAGCAATGGTATGCATTTGTGCCGTGCCGTGGCTTCCCCTCTGCTTCATGGTATTCAAGGGCCTATTTAGAGAAGTGACAATTGCTCAAAATGGTCCCTCTCACATGTTAATTATGCCAAGCCGAATAGGTACCATAGGACTAGGGGGATCAAGGATCCAAAACTTGCAACAGCTTTACAATCAATCCGACAGCAAAAAACACCTTGTGCAGTGATATACAACATTTCACAGGTAGTGTAAAAAAAAAATAACTGTGCAACGGCAACCACATGTGTCGTGTTGGTCAGCACAGTACGTAACCTGGCCTAGACAGACCGTCGACACAGAGAACCACTACTACACCCGACATTCCCTGGGGCAGTGCTCCAGGACAGGCCTGGACTGGGAGCACTGTCCTGGGGAATGAAGGGCAGGCAAGCACCTCTCAAATTACACGTAATTGACTTACCCTAATCGGAGGTAGGCCATGTGCATTCAACTGGACCCTCTTGAGAGAACAGTGTTCTGGGCAGCAACATTCGGACGAAGTGAGAAGATGGAACAAACAGGATTTCCGGCGTCACAGGTCTGGGCCCAGCCAGCCACACTGAATGTCATTGGCTGGAAAACAGCCAATGACAATGCAGTAAATGAATTGTTGCTATGCCGAAATTGCAGCAGCAGGTCACGTCAGCTCCTCAGGTGCGCTATTTGCGCACAGATTTATCCTGGCGGGGCCACCCCATTAGCGCCCCGTCAGCCTCTACAATGCAATGGGGGTTACGTAAAGTGCGTGGAGCTACGAGCTCCACGCATTTTACAGTAAAAAAGCAGCGTAAAATGGGACGCGCCCCTCTGTGCAGCCTACCCAGCCTTGATAAGATGGCAGAGAGTGGCATATTTATATTTTCTTTTTGCCGTTAAGCAGCACAGTGCAGCGCTGCTAAAAAAATGATGCAGATTGCAGAACTGCTCTCTGCACACTTGTGTGTTTCACTCCCTGCATCGAGGGGGCCATGGGTGGGGGGGCGGCGCCCACCCGCCCTATGTAAGCAGCCGCCACTGCACTGCTGGCTTTTGGATCTTCATAGGCGTCTTTGTCGACCTCAGGTGACGGGAAACCCACCGGTGAATTCTCCTCGGTTTGTCAGCGACCTTGACTTTCTCCGGTGGGACAAAGCAGTCAATGGTGAAGAGCAAGGGAGTCCTTGATTTCAAAGTTTCTTAGGCAATGGAGCATTGGGGTTTCCGGTCAATGAGGTTACAGCAGTCCTCCGAACCTCGATCAATGGTGGTGGTTGTCGATGGCCTCAATGTCCTGGTGCTACGCTTCAGATTCCTCCGCGGTCCCCGTCTCCGGTCAGCAGCCTTTCGATGATTGACTTCCAGGGAGCCTTGGTGAAGGTTAGCTGGTGCACGATGTTCCCTCGTAGCTCGGGAAGTGGTCTCCTAGCCAGGTCCTCTCTTAGATCAGCGCATGAAGGCACGGCAGCTTTCAGATTGCATCAAAGTAAAGCAGAAACAATTCTTATTCTTCCGGCTCGGCTTCAAGGTTAAGCATCAAGTTTCGACTTCAGCTTATGAACAATTCCAGTAAGTGAGCGGTCCCCAGATATAATGTTCTGTCTTTCATTCACACTGTTGAGCCAGGATCGGGCAGCCAATCATTCAGAAGGGCATTCAGCAACAGCCAATCAGTCTAACAATGCATTCAGGCCATTCTTCTCGATCCAGACACTCATAACAAATAATGTGAATTGGGACAAGTGCCCAGCCATTCAGCACTCCACACTGCATTCATACCAGTTTCGGGCAGGACTGTCTCAGTCATTGTGTCACACACCAGAAACCAGACATGCATAACATGAAATGTTTATTGGTCACACACTGCATTCACCCAGGTCTCACCCCAAAGGTGTACCACAACATACAGTCATTAGGAAGGCTCCAGCCAGTATTGTCTGGACTTCCCCACAATACAATATATGGAACTTCCACCTAACAGCCAGTCAGGGGAAGGGACAGAGTCAGGGCTTCTCAGGACTTTGGGAAAACAAGGTAACAGGCAATAGAAACCAAGAGGCTACAGGGGCCATCTTGTCTCTTATCAGGAATCAACTAATACCAATGGCAGGGCCTGGGTATCCCAAAATTGAGGATACTCACAGCACCTGTAAAATTCAGCAAGGAGCTGCCACCATCCCGTACCCTGCTCTGTGGGCCACACACAGGTGCCCAAATACACACATTAGGGGTACAGGGTTGTACCCCCACCCATGGGTGCCATAGGGTATCCCAAGGGTCTGTTCACCACAACCAAAAAGAGGAAGAGCTGCACTGCCAGGAGTCCCACATCGACTCCTGTGTAGAAAATAACACAGAACACACATGATAAAAGGAGTACAGGATAAGGACCGGAAGGCCCCGTCCCTCCAATGCATTTTCAGCATCACAGATAGTGCTCCGGAGCTGTTTGAGAAGCATTGCCCAGGAGGGAAGCAAGTGCATTGTGAGGTGCTGCCAGGTGGAGTCAGTTTATCAAAGCATCTGTGCTTGGTGTGAGGGGAAGGAGAGCCTGACCAAGAGTTATGGAGTGCTCCTTCTCTGTGGAGAACCCAGACAGTGCTGTGATGGAAGCTGCTTGCCTAGGATGTCATTTGTGCAGGGCAGCATGCCAGAGAAGCTTGATGAACCTAGAAGAGGACCTGCTGTCGAGCCCCAGGAACAAAAATCTGGCTCCACCCAGAGGGTTGTGTGGACATGGGATGAGCATCATGAGAGCAGATTTCTTAACTTGCCATCTTCGATAGGGCTCAAAGTAACTGTGGTGATGAGGGAGCATTGGACTTCCAACCAAGTCACAGAGACTTGTTTCTTTGGAAATCATATTGTACAGGAGTGAAATGCAAATCTGAAAGCCTGCAAAGCGGAGATCCTATTTCCTGCATGTGGAAGAACAGATCTGTTGGAAGCCACCAGCAGCAAAGCAGGTGATCTTTCAGGGAGAGTCAGAAGCTGCAAGCATGCCAACATTTAGGTTGTGACTTTTCAGCCAATGTTATGGTCATAATACAGAAGCTCACAATTCAGTGATGGGTCTATGGGGACCCCTGTATTGGTTGCTCTTGGTAGTTATGACATATCTGTCTGCAGCTGTTCACAGGCTGAGTTTGGCAATGTTAACAGAGAATTAGAAATTCCTCTTGTGGAAAAATGGTATCCATGCTTTGCTTGTATATGTCCCCTAATGTCGCTAATTTGTTCACTGTTCCGATAGGAAGAGTAGGCTGTGTGGTGAGATCACGCCTGGCATGGCCTTACTCCATTAGGGCGAGTTTGCTTTTCTAGGAACACAGGGTTGTAGCTCACTTCTGTTAACGTGCTAACTTAATGTAGATTTCCTTCACTAAATATGCACCCCACCACAGGTAGGGAAACTGGGTGGTAGCAGGTGGATCTGGGTAATAGCTGGTCTGAGGAGGGAGTAAGAGTGAAACAGGGAATTATTCCACATTCTGGCTGGTAGTAAGGCAACCCAGCATGCCAGAGAAGATAGTTCTAGCTACACTTGAGGCACCGCTGAGATATGGTTTTCCATGGTGGTGTGCTACATCCTTTAGGCCCAGCGGCTATCATGAGCACTGTTTGTTCTATCCTCGGGGACGAGGATATTCCAAAAGGGAGACAACAATAATGTAACCCCTGGCTAAAATAGAGCCCTCTAGAGTTGGGGTTACTTTCCCTTAGTGGGGTTATTTTTTATTTTACCTAAAAATAATAATAATGAACAGACACAGCATTTGTTTGGTTATGAATATATGTTTATTGCAGGGATGTATGATGTTACATGCCTGTTGGCTCATGAATGATTGGTCCCAGAAAAGTTGATTCCTGGAATGTTGGTGTGGCTGATTATGAGCTGCCCAGTGCAGTAATAATGTCCAGGTATTAACGTATACCGGTACGTTAATGCACTGTCCAACTACAAGCTTGCCGGTGAAGGGGAGGAATGACCTCCAGGTAGAAGCTGGAGGTCATTCCACACCTTACCGGCAGAAATTTCCAGTATTACAGGCGCTGGTAAAACTAGCACCTGTAATACTGGCAAAAGCTGCATGGAGTCCAATGGGACTCCATGGAATGGGGATTTACACTGGCTACCGACACTCGTGACCTGTTCCACAAGACTGAGTGCCGTTAATAGTAATACAGTTTGCTAATATTCTGGTGGATTTACCACGAGAATACCGGCAAACTTGTAATGAGCTTGTGCAGCTCACACAAAGAAGGTGATTGGAGAGGGTGGCCAATCATTGCTATAACAACGTCTGTAACGAGAGACAGTTTGAGCTAGAGACCTACGGTGCAGAAATGCATGAACCAAGGAATGAAGAGATGCTTTCCCAGAGGGGTGCCGTCTGAGGTGGTCCCTGAGACCTTGGCTCATGCAGCGTTACTCTGCTGCGAAGTTGAGGTTGACTTGGTGTCTCAGCCCTGGGCGCGATCAAGTTGCTGTTTCGCGGCCTGCGTAGATCTCTGCATAAAACTGGATGAGCATCAGGAGAGTAGGTGCATGCACTCTTAAGCTTTGGTGGGAGACCGTCACCCTGGTGATGAGGTGATGTGGACTGGCACACTAGGTCCAAGGGACATATTTCAATGGAGATTGTATAGCACAGAAATACATTGAAACTCTCCAAGACTTTGCAGTAGGGCTCTCAAATCATGCAGGTGGAAAAACAGATGGTTTGGCTGCCACGTGTGACAGAGCTGTGGCTTTAGATGGTTGGTAAGCAAGCGTAAGCAGGTCAGAAGTTAGGTTGTGACTTTGCAGACAGTGTTATGTTCATACCTTCAAATGTCTCAATTCAGTGATGGTTTCTGGGGGGCTCCATGCAATTGTTGTTAGGGTGGATATGTGTTAAGATGGATTTCTAAACTCTGACCTGGTGGACAGAAGTTTAGGAGGCCATCCTCAGTTTAGTGAAACAGGAAAACCTTCTGGACAAGCCAGACCAATCTAGGTAGCTTGGCAGGTGGTCAAGACTATGTCTCAGGAGGGGTGAGAGTGATCGGAAGCCCACAATGAGCACACAGAGCAACAAACCACAAATTACTCTTAGGCAAGTGTACATTTAAAATATCTATACATTTATTGTCGGCTGTACCAATAGACACTAGTAACTTTACCAAGGCGAAAACAGTTATCACACAAAATCCTTATACTATACAATATATATACATTACAAATCCTAATTTGATACAGTGATGAAATACAGCCACAACCTGTAAAGAGAGGGCTAGATTGATGTGATATGATATGATGTGGCATTTATAATGTGCCTGTACACAAGTGTTTCTAGGCACGACAAGACAAGGAGGCGGAAACAAGGGAAGACAAAATAACTATCTTACTTTGCCTTGTGTCATTTAGATCATGCAAGTGCGGGTTAACTCAAAAGTGTAGCCAGCCGGTGGTTCATAAGTGCAGAGAGAAGGGACTCTAGGGTTGCAGATACAGACCCTTAAGTGCTGGGGAGCCCAGAGGCAGTGCAAGGGCAACTGGACATGCAGGAGCTAAGGCCAGAGTTCAGAGAGTGAAGAGGTGACCAGTGCGCAGAGCAGTCAGGTGTATCAGCAGGGGAGAGGAAGAGAGAAAGTGGAAGCGAAAAGGAAGGTCTTGAGTTGCTTCCAGAACCAAAGGTGGTTCTGCTGAAGTTTGAGAGAGGCAGTGAGGCTGGTCCAGAGGGAGTCCACTGCCAAGGACATAGATCTGCCCCCAACTCTCTGCTTGGAGAAGCCACTGACCCTGAGAGATTTGGATGTGGATAAGCAGAGAGTTCAAGAAGGAAGATGGTTTGGAAGAGAAAGTTGGAGGTAGAGCGGTCCCAGGCCCCAGAAAACCTTGTGGACAATGCAGCAAAGTTTATCCTTGCAGAGTCTGTGCATAGATTTCAGAGCTTGAGCAATATGATACCTGGGCTTGAGGCTAAGGACTAGTCTCGCAGTCCTGTTCTGGAAAAGTTGTAACGGTCGAAGAGTAGAGGCAGGAAGATTTAGGAAGATGCTGTTTCAATAGACCAGCCTAGAGAGGACCAGAGCTCTGGAGACAGTGAGCTTCTGGGGGAAAGTGAGAAACTGAAGAATACCTCTGAGAAGGTGCAGTTGATAGATTGACTTCTTAGAGATGTCAGAGATGCTTGAAGAGAAGGAGCGGGTGGAGTCAAAGATGACACCAAGGTTCTTAGCCTAACAGGAAGGAGGAGGAAGAGGGCCCAGAGTGGGTGGCCAGAGAGAGAGAGGAAAGGAGGGAGTGGGTGTCCCAGTGAGGAGGATCTCAGTCTTACTGGCATTAAGGCAGAGATCATTGGCAGCACAACATCCCTGAATTGCGGCCAGACAGTCTAGTATGAGAGAAGAAGCAGAGGTGGCTGAGGGGAGCCTGAAAGAGAGCTGAGTGTCATCCGGAAAACATTGAAAATTGGAGCAGAAACTAGTGATGCAGTGGGGAAGAGGTGCCATGTTGTGGTTGAAGAGCCAGCGAGAGAGGTTCGACCGCTGGGCATATTAATAGAATTAGGCAATTCTTCAGAGTCGTTCCCTAACTTTCGAGTTCAAACTTAAGAAGAGTGGAGCCTTGTGCTCAACAGTACAGTTGTGCGTAAAAATGCACAATCGCGCAGGTGAAGCAAAAAGCGGTTCTTCTTGGCAGTGCTGTAGCAAGTCAGGAAGGGGCTTGAGACGATGAAGAATTGGTTCCCACTGTTCGAGTAGGCCCTGCCCTTGGAGGCAAATCAGTGTTCAAATGGCGAGAATAGCTAGGGAGCGCAGTCTAACCCAGCCAAGTTTGTAGACCTTTTAAGGGATGATCGTGTGTAAAAGTGATTTGTTGTGCCTTGGGGCCACCAGTAAGTGATGCAAGTACTCACCGACCCGTGGCATAGCCCGGACCAAACTTTGCCAGTTTAGTCATGGCCACTATTGCGTTCGAGTTCTACAGTTTTGCTGTGCTCTGGCTCTCAGCGGCTGAGGGGGAGAACGATGGTCTGTGACGGGACAGTTGCCTTTTCTCAGCTTCCAAAGGAGGTATGAAGAAAATTATGGTGATGCAGGCTTCAGGGCACAGGAGAGTAGAAGAGCAAGGGATCTACAGTGACCATCACCATCAGGTTTTGACGCGGGAATCACAGGTGTGGGCAGCATTACAAACTCTCCTAATTTGGGACACAGAGGAGCTAGGCCTGCAAAATATGGTGGGAAAAAGCACTGGACCACCAGCAAGCTATTTCCCAAGTCTCGGGCTCGCATTCGAGAAGGTGGCGGTTCTGCAGGATACCCTGAGCTAGAGCTTGACAGTTCACTGAATGGTCCAGGAACACTTCCGAAGTGGGTTCATTTAGTAGGTAAGCAGGGTACGCCAGACGGGTGAAGCACCCTGGCAGGCCTTCTTGTTCGAAGAAGAAAGCAGGGGTCCGACGGGACAGCAAAGGGCGAAGGGTGCCTAAACCTTCCAAAGCATCTCTGGTGGTCTCATAAGTCTGTTTCTTCATGCAGGAGACTTTTCTCCTTCTGTATTTTGCTGAGAGTCAGGTGATCAACTTGGAATGAATGCAGAGCCCCTTTGCTTATCCAAGATTAGCTTTGTGCCAAAATAGAGGACTTTCAATCAAAGATCTGCACTCTTGTAGGCATCCCAATCGTGGACCAATCATGGTCCCCGGTGGTCTCAGTCATTCGGCACTCCAGACATCCTGGCACCAGTAGTGTGGATTGGGACCAGACAGTCTCAGCCCACTTCCTGGGCACATACACGTGACAGGCAGAAGCCTGCGAAAGAGATTGTTTTTTGCAGGAAGCTGCATGGCCAAATAAGGGAAACTCAGGTTACTCGGCCTGGGTGAAGGCAAGGGAAGAAAATGGCCATGGGAGAGAACAAAAGACTTTGTGGCTTGGCCATTTTCGGACCTGGACACATTCTTGAACCAAGCACAGTAAACACGGTGTGATTCAGCGAAAACATTATAAAAAAGTAACTGCTGCCACCAATTCATCCCAGGCACACTATCACCCAAAAAAATCCTTTGAGGGTGTTTAGGGCCATAAAATAAAAAGGGACCCCAGCACACAGTACTGGCAGGTACATTGTGCACTGTTAAAAAGTTACCAAGAAATGGCAACATAGTCAAAGACTAAGGGAAACATAGTTTCCCAGTACTGACAGTCTGATGGACGTGTCAGTTTCCCCATAACAAGTGAGCAAAAGCCCAGGGGAGTTCAGCCAAAGGCTGGGCTCCATTGGGAATACAAAAAACAATCAGGGATACTGATTGGGAGTTCAAAATTCAGCCTCAAGTGTTAGTTAAAGTACCTGATCTTCACGCACAAAAACACTGTATGGAACCTACTGCGTATGCGTAGTATTTTGGTTTTTAATATATACACTAAATGTGTTACCTACCAATCCCTACTAGAAGAACACCCTTTCCCTGTATGGGGTTCTGTCCCTAGGTAGGAGGTGATGCACCGCCTATCTAAGAGGGAAGGTCAAGGAGAGCAATCCCTAGGTCTACAATGTTAATCACTAGATATGATTCTTATTTAAAAAGCAAACAATATCACAGCTAATACGGCAACATTTCTATGAGGAACTTTTTCCAGGACACCAGGGCCCTATACTATTTAATCAACCTTCCAAGAAGTGTGTTGTCAGTATGTTGTAGATCAGTGGCTTGGTTGGCAGAGACCATAAAAAGACCTTTCCTAAAAGGAATAGTGGTTAGAGAGAGAATTATGTTTAAAAACAAAAAAGGCAAGAGATTGTCGATACACGTGTCTATTATTTACCACTAATGGTGCTTAACTGTTTACAAAGCTTTGTTAGTTGATGGGAGGTGGAGAAAGGCTGTTCTCCATTACAGTGACTTCAATTTGACCCCGTATCTCACATTCTTTCAGGGCTATCGTCCGTCTGGTGGTCAACTGGTTTCAATGATTTCCCAAAGTGTATAATCTTCTTCGGGACACAGTTATTTAGTTGCGACTGGATCAGATCAGCATTCCTAATGGATATGGATGTTGTTCACCACATCTACCTTCAACCCAGACTTGTTTTCTTGTGTCTGAGTGATCTTTAAAAGGGGTCCTGGTCTCCAGCTGTAGATTGTGATCCAGGAAGAGCCTGTTTCAGTCTGGGGTCTCTTAACATACTGTGTCCTCGTAATAGTCCCTTTTTATAGCAACATTTAAATTCTCATTCCTCTAATTCATTTGCTTGGAATTGTACTCCATCGCATTTCATAGTATGTTAAGAGACCCCAGTCTGAAATTATTATTAATAGAAAACTGCATTGCAGCAAGATGTTACCCCTGCCTTGTATTTTTATTTCACCTGGTGATGCTAATGGGCTTCCTGTATCTAGAAAATGGTAGGCTTTGTGGGGAGATATGGCCAGGCATAGCTCATGACTTGGGAGAAGAGGCAGTCGAGTGGTTTCTTTTGCAGGTGGATGCCATAGTAGCATCAAAAGAGTTCATAATGATTTTGCTTTGTTTTATCTCCAAACATAAAGATCAGTATTTCCTGCAGACATCCGACTCAGCCATGGGGGCCACAATGGCTTCACCTTATGCAAATTGCTGTATGCATAGGTTCAAGTTGACTCACATTATTAACTATCTTGTGTGGCACAAATTCCTTAAAACATTGACTACATTTTAGTTCATCTGGCATGTGCCTAGGAACACCTCACTCTAATTTCTAGATATCATCAATGCAATTGACACACACATACAATTCAGTGCTGAGATCGGCACTCCCGATATACACTTCTTAGATGTACAGGTTCTCTTGAAAGATTACACTATTTCCACAGCACTTTATGTTAAAGAAACTGAACACAACAACCTATTTCACCGGCTCAGTTTCCATCGACCTAACACACTGAAAAATCTTTTGTAGGGCAAGTTATTGATGGCAAATGCATAGTGAGTGACGCATATCTGTATGAAGACGAATTTGAAAAACTATGTATCAAATTCAGAGACAGGGTTTATCCTGAGGAAGAACTGTACGCGTTAGAAACGTATCCTCCAAAACCAGATCAGGATTATTACAAGACAAAGAAAAGAGAACCAGTCCAGAACTCATTTTTCATTCACAATACTCTTCGCTGAGTTCCATCATCAAGAGGAGCATTAATAAACATTGGAATACTCTCATGAATGATCCCAGGACGAGAACGTTGTTCTCTTGTCCTCCAGTGTTTGCAAATAAAAGGACCTGCAACCTAAGAGATCTTCTAGTGAACACCAGTGGTAGCACCAGTACAGACAGTTTGAGCAGAAAAAAATGCTTGGGCTGTATACATTGTAATAGTGTCATCAAAGGACCATATGTGTTTCATTCGAACTCAGGTGAACACATCAAGCAGGGAGACTTTGCAACTTGTTTTTCTGAGAAGGTGGTGTATTGCATCCAATGTCCGTATGGTATCTATTATGATGGAGAAACCTCACAAAAAGCAAGAATTCGGTGGAATGAACACAGGTCATGTGTGCAGCCCAAGAAAGTGAACTCAGAAGTCGCGAGACATTATACTAAATGAGGACACTATATTTCACAAATGAAATTCCAAATTATAGAAGTATTGGACAAGAAGGAGCTCAAAGGGGACACAGGTAGAAGAAAACCCCAACATGAAGCATTTTGGGTGAACCGCCTGAACTCTCTCACAGCGGATGCAATTAACGAAGAATTCAATCTGCACTTTTTCTTGTAATCAATGATGAGTGTCTAAATGTACACAGTCTTGATAGACAGGAAACATGTGACCATTGAATTGCATTAAATTGATATTTTATTTATATCGTGCTCAAACACAAGTGTTTCAGAGCGCAACAAGGCAAGGGAGGGGAACAGGGGAGAAAAAAAACAACAACCTTACCAGGCCCAGTGACATTGAGGGCGTGCAAGTGCATGGGAAAGGGAAAAGGGGAAAAGTGGATGGAAGGGGGAAGAAGTGGAAAGTGCAGAAAGGAGGAGAAGCAGATAAATAAAAATAAATAAATAAAGACAATAAACGGTGGTAGTGTAGCCAGTAAGTGGCAAGTGCTGGGTTTGGCAGACAGGGTACAAGTGCAGAAGAAAAGCGGGTTGGGGGCTGTATGGGTACAGATATAGACCCAAGTGCAAAGGGTGGCCTGGAGGCAGTGCAGGAGGGTGGCAGGGTGAGCAGGTACCTGGGCCCGGAGGACAGAGGGTGGCCAGGTGCACAGTGCTGAGAGAGAAGCATAGAAGCAGATCAGCAGGGAGGAAGGGGGGCAAAGGCACAAGCAAATAGGAGGGTCTTGAGGTGCTTCCGGAACTGGAGATGGTTCTCCTCAAGTTTCAGAGTGATAGGGAGGATGTTCCAAAGGGAGGCCCCAGCCGAAGACAGAGATCTACCTCCAGCTTGTTTCTTTGAAAAACGACTAACCCTGTTATGGTATGTTACTTGGCATTTATATAACGCTCTATATATCATTAGTATGACCTCAAAGCACTGGTAGGTTGAACTCTCTTGGGAAACGTAGTTCTGGTCAGTAGAGAGAGTGTCATAGGGTGCGTGGGTGCAACAGATATGTGTGCAGCTGATGTAATTGCCGGATGGTAGCTGCATCCTGGCGTTAGGTATGGTGCTGAAGATATCAGTTAGATGTGTGCAGTCTGGTGGATGGACACCCAGACTGGGCTCTGGCTGCGTTAGGCCTGAAGGACGCATAGGTGATCAATTAGCCGGAATGTGCTCGGCTAGCTGTGTTTTATAGCGTGATGGGGTGTTCATGGAGTTGTGTTCATATGAGGACAGCTAGGCTGAATTAGTCAGGGGTATAGCTGTGTTCTAGTTGAATGATGGTGTATAGTAGAGAGTAAGCGTAGTGATGTGATATGATGGTTATATTTAAAGTGCCCGAGACCAGGCATGTGAACAGGATGGCAAGGATCAGAGTGACACACAGGCACATAGAGACAGGGGGCTGGGCTTACAGTGACAGGAGGGGGGATACGGATATATAGCAACAGCATGGGAAAGCAGGAAAGCAGGGTACACATTGATACACGTGTGGGGCATGTTAACATTTACATTTGCATTTCATCCGCTCTGCCCGTACCATCCACTCTGTCCATTCCATCCATTCTATCCACTTTGTCCATTCCATCAATTCCTTCCACTCCATCCACTCCATCTATTCCATCCACTCCATTTATTCCATCCACTCTATCCATTCCATCCATTCCGTCCACTCCATCCATTCCCTCCACTCTATCCATTCCGTCCACTCTATCCATTCCATCCACTATATCCATTCCTTCCACTCTATCCATTCCGTCCACTCTATCCATTCCATCCACTCTATCCATTCCATCCACTCCATCCATTCCATCCACTCTTTCCATTCCATCTACTTTATCCATTCCATCTACCATATCCATTTTATTCATTCCATCTGTTCTATCCATTTCATGTATTCCATCCACTCCATCCATTTCATCAATTCCATCCATTTCATCATTCCATCCATTCCAGCTGCTCCATCCATTCCATCCACTCCGATCACTCTTTCCATTTCGTCCACTCTATCCACTCCGTACACTCTATCCACTTTGTCCACTCTATCCATTTCATCCACTCTATCCATTATTTCCACATCCTCTCCATCCATTTCATCCATTCCATCCACTCCAACCGTTCCATCCATTTAATCATTCCATCCATTCTATCCGCTCTATCCATTCCATCTGCTCTATCCATTCCATCCACTCTATCCATTCCATCCACACTATACATTCCATCCACTCTATCCATTCCTCCACTCTATCCATTCCATCCACTCTATCCATTCCATCCACTCTATATATTTCGACTCTATCCATTTCATCGATTCTATCCATTTCATTCATTCAATCCACTCTGTCCATTTCATCCATTCCCTATGCTCTATTGGTTCTATACACTGCGTCCATTTCATGCACTCCATCCGCTTCATCCACTTCATTCATTCCATCCGCTTCATCCATTCCATCCGCTCCACTCATCCACTCCATCTGCTCTGCACTCTTCATCTGCTCCATCTCTTCCATCTGCTCCATCCACTCCATCCATTTCATCCATTTCAACCTTTCCAACCGTTCAATGCACCCATACACTCTGTCCATTCTATCCATCTCATCTATTCCATCCACGCCACCCAGTTCATCCACTCCGTCCATTTCATATACTCCATTCACTTCATTTATTCTATCCATTCCATCAATTTCACTACCCCATCCATTCCATCCATTCCATTCCACCCATTCCATCCGCTCCGCCCACTCCATCCTCTGTCAATTTTCTGTACATATCTTCCAAGCATTTCGCATGCATCCAGGCCATACATTCGATCCACTTGCCCATATGCATCCATTCACTCCATCCATGTCATCTATCTCTTCTATCCATCGGTCTTTATCTATTGCATCCATCCATTCTATCCAGCATCCATTCCATTGATCCCGTCCATCCATCCATTCACTCTGTCCACCCATCAATGCCATCCATCAGTCCTATTGATCACATCTATTCTCTCCAGTTCATGCATCCACGCCATCCGTTCCATCGACTTGCCGAACATGCATCCATCCACTCCATCCATGTCATCTATCTCTTCTATTGGTCCGTCTTTTTATCTATTGCGTTCATCCATTCAATCCAATATCCATTTCACTGATCCTCTCCATTTATCAGTCAATTCCATCCACCCATCGACCACGTCCAACAGTTCTATTGACTTGGTCTATTCTCTCTAGTTCATCCATTCCATCCACTCCATATACATACATTACCTTCATTCCACATGCATCCGTGCTATATATTCAATCCCTTTATTTCACATGCGTCTATCTGTTCCATTCATTCCATCATCTCCATCTGCTCCATCCATTTGCTTTGTCCATCACTCCATACATGCATCCACAATATTAATTCTGTTCCATCCATCTGTTTCGTAGCTCTATTCCCTCCATCGTTCCATCCATCTATTTCCTTTCTATCGATCCTCCTTAACCTGTCGGTAGGATCGGAAGGCGTTGAAAACATGGTAGATAGTCTCTTTTGTGTTTGATCATTGGGAGTTCGGACAGAACCTTGGGTTGTCGTTGGTGTTAGGGAAAGAGCCATGTTTTAGTAATTTGCAGAACATCATATAGTCTTGAGTGTGTCGGATGTGAGGTGGAAGCGAGTTCCACAGAGTCGTGGCCAATGCTTAGAAAGAGCATCCTCCGATCCTGATGGAGTTGGGGGTTGGGATCACTAAAAGAGGCCCGAGCTTGATCTTAGGGTGCGGGGTGGGAGGTAGGATTTTAGCTTATCCTGCAGGTAAAGAGGGCTGGTCTTGTGCACTGCATGATGAGTGATGCACAGGGTCTTGAAAGTGGCCCTTTGGCCAACTGAGAGCCAGTGGAGGATGCTGATAGCTGGAGTGGTGTGGTCTCTTGGACTCAGGGCTAGCAGCATTTTAACAGCAGCGTTTTGTGCTCTTTGGAGTTTATTAAGGTGGTATGCTGGGCCTCCAAGGTAAAGGGAGTTGGCATAGTCCAGTCTCGATATTACAATGGACACAACAGTGGCAAGTCTGTTTTGGGAAGGAGAGGTAGGGAAAAATGCACCTGAGAATTTTGAGATGGAAGTGACAAGATTTAGAAACGTTGTTGATCTGTCGGGAGAGGGTTAGGTCAGAGTCCATGGTGCATCCAAGGTTTTTTACTGAGACAGAGGGGGTGGGCATTTGGCCCATGGAAGGTGGCCAAGAGAGTGGACGAGGGAGAAGCTAAGTGTTGCCGCACACCATGATTTCGGTTTTAGTCGGGTTTAGGAGGAGGTGGTTTGTGGTCATCCCATTCCCTTGAGGGAGTTAGAGGTAGAAGAGCAAAGAGCTTGAGAGGGGAGATAGAAGAGCAAAGAGCTTGAGAGGGGAGGTATTTACAGAGGGATAGTTAAAGGTATTTTGGACACAGGCCCCAGAAAAACTTTTGAACAATGCAGAGGGTCTGCATTGTCTCGCAGTCCTGTTCTGGATTAGTTGTAAAGGGCAGAGTGGAGGCAGGGAGAGTTAGAAAGAGGCTGTTACAGTAGTCCAACCTAGAGAGAACCAGAGCTTGGGACACAATGAGCTTCTGGGGGAAGGAGAGGAAAGGCAGAGTACCTCTGAGCAGGTTCAGTAGGAGGTTTGAGTTTTTAGAGATGTCACAGATGTGGGGAGAGAAGGAAAGTGTGTAGGCAAAGATGACCACGAGGTTCTTAGCCTCGCAGGTAGGGGTAGGTGGAGGGCCAAGGGAGGCCGGCCAGAGAGTGAGGGCAAAGGATGGTGAAGGTGCACCGATGAAGAGGATCTCAGTCTTGTTGGCATTTAGACAAAGATTGTTGGCAGCACACCAATCTTGAATGACAGTAAGGCAGTTAGAGATGAGAGAAGGGGAGGAGGTGGCAGAGGGCAGCCTGAAAATGAGTTGAGTGTCGTCAGTATAGCACTGGAAAATGGCAATGCAATGGGAGAGAGTTGCCAGGTATAGGTTGAAAAGCCAGGGCGAGAGGTTAGACCACTGGGGAACACCACAGGTAGAGAGGGAGATAGATGATAGGAAGAACCCAAGTTGGACCTGGGAGGGTCGATCAGAGAGGAAAGAGGTCAGCCAGGACAGAGCATGATCGTTGATACCCAGGTTATCACAGAGACACTTGAGCAGGGTGATATGGTGGAAGGCAGAGGAGAGATTGAGTAGGATGAGGATGGAGGGAATGTTAGAGTCAAGATTGGAGAGCAGATCCTCACAGATGTTCAGGAGAGCAGTTTCTGTGCTTCTGGTAGCTCTGAATCCAGATTGGTGGTCATGGATAGAGCCAACAGAATCGGAGTGAAGGTTAAGCTGAGAAATGGACAGCTTTACCAGAAGTTTACCCAACAAGGGAGTAATGGAAATTGGGCGATAGTTAGCTGGACAAGAAGGATCAGCTGTGTGTTTCTTGAAGAGCGGATGCACAAGGGAGTGCTCCAGAGGGGAGGGGAAGGATCCTGAGGCAAAGGAGAGGTTGCAAAATTTGGCAAGAACTGGAACAAGAGTATCAATGTGGTCCTTTATGGTTTTAGAAGAACAGGGATGAACCTGTTTAGATAAGGCTTTCATAGATCTAGCGACCTCATAGGGGAGAAAAGAGGAACGGATGAGAAAGAGAATAGGGGGGGCAGCAGAAGGAGGGTCAGCAAGAGGAGACGGAACAGAGAGGGGAGAGGAAAGGAAAGGGAAGGGAGAAGAGGGTGGGCAGGATGTCCTGGGTTTTAGAGATAAAGTGAGAGGCAAGGGCATTCCAAAGAGCCTGGGAGGAAAGAGGAGGGGTAGAGACTGCAGCAGGGTTGTCCAGCTTCTTGCAGATTTTAAAGAGTTTGGTCAAGTTGTTAGATGCCGCAGAGACACAGGCTTGAATGTGGACTCTCTACTTGGTGCGGGCAGAGAGTCGGTATTGCCTTTGGAGCAGGCGACATGCCAATTTGTCAGAGGATGAGCAAGAAGCCCTCCATTTCTTCTCAGCCACTCTACACTTACGTTTAAGTGTAGCTAGGTCAGAGTCATACAAAGAGTTGCACTTGGCTTTGGACTTCCAACGGATCCTCATGACAGGGGCAAGAGCATGAAGAGTAGCAGAAATAGAGGAGTAGACCAGGGATAGGGCTGTGTCAGGGTGTAAGTCAGCCAGGGGTGGAGAGGGGGAGAGAAGGGGCAGCACAAGCCTCAACTAACATACGCTTCATGGGCCGGATGTCCGAGAACGTGGGTGGCAATCTTGGGGTAGGTTTGGCTTGGGGGGAAGAGAGGGAGGGATGGGAGGAGAGGAGGCAGTGATCACTCCAGGAGAGAGGAGTTGTCTGAGGAATAGAGATGGGGAGGCCAGAGGAGATCAAGACATGTGACCTGCAGAGTGAGTCAGGCAAGAGGGAGGATAGAGAGGGAGAGGGTTTCGCAGAAGTCACGAAAGAGCACAGATGTTGAACAGGGAGAGTTGAGATGGATGTTGAGGTCACCAAGGAGGAGGAGTTGAGTGGTTGAGGCCAGGAGGGAGGAGGAGA
Organism: Ambystoma mexicanum; assembly: GCF_040938575.1. Classification (NCBI taxonomy): domain Eukaryota; kingdom Metazoa; phylum Chordata; class Amphibia; order Caudata; family Ambystomatidae; genus Ambystoma; species Ambystoma mexicanum. The sequence continues at coordinate 1,102,297,310 of NC_090933.1, forward strand.
GGTCTGCCAACTCAGAGAGAAATTAGGTTATTTAACCAGGGGGGGGCGATAGAGAGTAGCAACAATAAGAGAGTGGCTAGAAGAGAGAGAGAGCCTGCAGACAAGGCATTCAAAAGAGGAGTAGGTCTGAGTGAGGATGATAGAGGCAGGAATCCACTCAGGAAAGATTAGGGCTGCACCCCTTCTGGGCCGGGTGGTTCTGGGCAAGGAAAGGATCTTGTGGCCATCAGGGAGGAGAGTGTCAAAGCTCATAACAGAGCTGGCCGTGAACCATGTCTCGGTAAGACCGAGGACATCAAAGTCAAGTTCTTCCAAGAGGAGGCAGATGTCAGAGGAGTGTTTGACAGTAGAGCAAGAGTTGAGAGTGGCAAGATGAAGAAGGTTGCCAGCCTTAAACACCTTCCGCGGAGGTGTACAAATCAGAGGTATGCCCTGCGGAGGTGTGGAGGGAGACCGCTGTGGGGCAGAGGAGGAGGGAGCAAAGGGCAAGGTACCCAAGGGAGAGGAGGCAACAGCTGGAGATGAAAGGAAGTTGATGAGGCAAGGGAATCACCTATTGAAGAGGAGGAGATTGGCCTGAGGGCCTTGGACCATAACAGTGCCATTTAGGTAGACATTAATGATGACTGTGGAGGATTTGAAGGAATCCATGAGGACTTCCCAGCGGGTGCCACCATTAATGGGAGAGGAGGAAACAGGACATAGCACAAAGATCATCTGGGCGTCCATAGATCTGGCGAAGGAATGACAAAGGATGTCGGTGAGGGTCTGTCTGCAAAAGGTGCTGGAATAGTTATCAGCAATGGGGAGTCCTGGGTTGGAGGCCAAGATATCCTTTTTAAACTTCTTCTTACCAGACTTAGTGAGAAGGGAATGTAGGGAATATATGGCAGAAATGTTAAATGCAGCCAACAAAATAGGTGCTGTAGGGTATTTTGTGGAGATTTGGGGCCTGACGGTATTTTATTACCGCCGAAAAATAACTTAGCAATAATCACTCTTTGTATTCAGATTTGGCCATGTGCAATAATAATACAATGGACATGCATTATTTCAGCACCCAGACCTGCATATTTGGTATACGTGGTTGGTAGGCGCGGTTGGTGGTATTTTGGTGAGCATAATTCCCTTGTTTTATTTGTGGCCCCAATGTCCAAAATCCCTTATCTTTGCTTAGATTTTTCGTGTGATCACTAGAGAGACCTCAGACCTACATTTTAGGAAGACCACATTTTTCAGTAATAGTGATGGTGTGCCACCATGGGCGAACTCACTGACTTATTTACGACAGAGAGCTATATATGGTAGTCTTGTGGTAATTTCCACTACCTTATATACGGTAGGGAGCTATGTTCAGAGAGTCTCTCTTCCCGTTGGCTCATGTACCTCCAACAAGCTATGCTACGGTCACTCACAACTGTTCATACTGATTCTGACATGCACACATCTGTCTTAAAATGACCATTGCACTGTTTAAAAATCTCCCCACATCATCGGCATTGTAATGGTAAATAGTAGATACACCACCCGTCTGTTTTCAAATATTTTTCTGTATTATAAAAGTTGCATTTAAACACGATCTCATTCTTTACAGAAATAAATAAAATGGTACAGTAAAAGCATTGTCTATGACACACTGCGAAGAGCGTGGCGGAGAACAGAACTCAAATTGCAACATTAGCATTTAATTAAGGCATGCACAGGAATCCTACACTGACTGCATATTACCGTACACACTCAGCTCCCACACTTCTCATTACCTTATCTTTTTAGTTGTTCTCTTTGGCTGTTCTCTTTGTGAATGTGGCTCCCTTGGATTAACTCCAGCAAAAAGGAACGCTTGCCTTCTCAAACCGGGGTCATTGCCTGGAATTCTCAGCTTTTGCAGATAGGAATGCCTCAGCCAGTGGAAAGGTCCTTCTTTCAGCTCTCCCCAATCTCGACTGCACAATCTTGACTGCAGCAGGACTCAGGGATCTGCATTCCGTCAGGAGTCCCACAGCCAGGTCCTTTCCCCAGTAGTGCAGAAAAATGTCTCCTGTCTTTTTCCCCGATACTGCCCACTAAAACTTTCATCTCAGCCCTCTGTATGACGTGTCCCAATGAAATCCATCATCTCTCATCCTCCTACTCTCAACAATAGCTTCGCTTATACATTTGCAATTGTTGCAAATCTGACTTCCTTCTTCCTGCAGTTACTGTGCACAAAAACACGGAGAAGCAGACAAAGAAGAGAAGAAAAAAAATCTGCACACACATTTAAATGGTTTTCAGAGTATGCCTAATTCTGCAGTGGAGAACACATTTCATTAGTGGGTTATGTTAAATAAGGTTTTATTAGTCAGGTTAATGGTTAATAGGTTAGCTGTTAATTTTCAAATGTGTCTCTCGCACCATAGGCATTTCATGTGAAAAATAGTGTGCATTTTTAAATGAGCACGTGTGCTTTTAACTGTAAAAATAGATTTGCATCTTATATGTTAAAATCGTTTTTGACTGAATAGCCTGTCTTTCCTTGTTAATCTGGTAACCCATATAGCAATGCACCGCACCCTTGTGGTGGTGCTGCAAAAAAAAATGTGCTACTTGTGCAGTAGTGCTGTACTCTGTGCTGTATGCTACCTGTGCAGTAGTGCTGTACTCTGTGCTGTAACATGCCAAATATCCTTACATATACCCTCCTTTTGTTTTTAGAACTTGGCTACAATCCAAGCCAATTCCTAAAAACAACTTGTTCTCTCTTTTTTTTTTTTTTTTTACAATATAGCAATCCAACAAAATGAATATTCATGTGCATCAATGAAAAATTTGCAATCAACATTTCATCTGAGTCCATCAGTTCATAAAATGTTCCACATTTGCCTTCTCAGTGGAAGTGGCATTACTTTAAGTTTAAATTTTCCAAGTCAATTAAAAACAACGAAATAAAACAACTAACTAAAACAAATAATTAATATAACAAATTAAAATAAATAATTAAAATAATAAATACGTGGAACTTCATATGCCGGAACTTCTGTTTTGTCTCTTTTGGTATGTCCCGACCAGCGATGTTATTCGGTTCATTCGAGTATTCTTTCATCTTGGCAATCTTGAATCCACAGCAGTCATCTCTTTTGGCATTCCGGTTATTTTGTCTTCACCTCCACCTGGAGGCAGGCATCTTTTGGTCTTCATCCAGGGGACTCCAGGACTCCATCGTCTCTCCCGTGGGCTCTGATCTCGAAACCTCCGACCAAATAATGTTAATTGTCTAAATCAAAATAGAAAATAAACAAATTAAGTACATAGCATAATACTAACTTCATCCTTTTGCCAAAAATAAAACATGCTTGGTAAAAATATTTCATTTTTTTTTTTTTCTGAAATTAAACACAAGTTAAAAGAAAACAAGCAGATATTCAATATTTAACACACTTTCTCTCTGCACACCAACCATGAGCTTCCATTATATGTGCATTTATTTATTTATTTATTTATTTATTTATTTATATTATATATTTTTACATATATTACAGTGTTTATGTGCCATCATAACAATCAACTTTTTTTTTTTAACTTCTTTGTCACTGCCTCCTGACTACATCCACTTATTTTCTCCTTTTTTTTTTTAAGGGACTTTATCTGTCTCTACATGCTCAAGCTGCCTGATCTCATGTCTGGGATGGCATGGTTTGATTTGATTTACATGGACAAACTGCTCTATTGCTGTTTCACCTTTCTCAGATCTTTTTCACTTTTGGCTAAGCACATTGGTAAATGAAAAGACATTTTTCCCTCCTTTTTACCCATTTCTGTGCGAGATATTTTATTCATTTCTCCATGTTCAGAGGTTTTTTGGAGTGTGGCCACTGTTCGCCCATCCATCTGGGTAACATCAGAGACCACATTACAACCTTCCAACTGAACATGTGTAACAACATCATTCAGCAATTTGTCATTTTTTAATTCTGTGCATTTGTGATCATTTAGTGTAATACCAGCCCTTTCAGCCTCTTCAAAAATATGTGGCTCAAAGAATTCTTCAGGTGATTGACTTGTACCCTCCTTGTGAGTATTTCCTTTTTCTGTCTGTGTTTGGTCATTGTTTTGCTTGCCCAGGGAAGGAGCTATGGCATCCCCACTTACTCCCTGTTCACTGGTATTCCCCATGCATGAGTCATTTTTCTTAAATCTGTTCCTTTGTTCTTTTGGAATTCCTAATGTTTCTTTTTCATTTGTGCAAATCTTTACTGTTTTATTTAGCTCTAAGTTAAACCGTACCTCTTTTTTAGAAGTATTTGCACTTTCTATCACAATTTCATTTACTGGTACTTTCATTTTTAATCCATTAGGCATCTCAGAGTCGTTATGCAAAATTATATCAGAGCAATCTGTCATTTTGGCACTGCGATTATCATGAGTACTTAGTCACTTTTCGGAAGCCCCCCGGTCATTGCTATGGCCATCAGCCCCCTCTTTGGAAGGTTGTTTTTGCGCTGTATAGAGCTTTCCTATTTGCTCAGCTAACATTTTCACTTGGGCCTCAAGGCACTGGAACCTTTCCATCTCTCTAGGATCCTCTTTCTGTGGCCTAGGTCGATATTGGTTGTTTTCCCCCTGATTGGATCTATTCTGATACCTCTCAGGTGATTGATGTCGGTTGGGATGGTTTCTGAACTCTTGATTCATTTGTGGAGGGGAGCGGGTTGCACCCATCCTTTGATTATAGTCCCCTGGTGGGGAATCATTGTACTGGCGTGGATTGTAGTTCACGTTTTGCCTCATGTCCTGTCTCTCAGATTGTGGGTACTGGCCCCTATGTTGATTTCCATTATCAGTAAATCGATCCACATATCGGGGCCTATCCTGATTACCATATATCATGGTGCTGGGATCAAATCTGCTCTGTGTCCCCAATGACTGGTAGGGACCATCATTTCTTTGATCTTGATTTTGTCTCTGGTTATTGTTCATACCTGCCATATCAGGCCGATATCCTACCCGGGGTCTATCCCCTAAATATCTAGGGCTGATGTAGCTCTCTCTATTACTAGGATCATGTGTTTGGAACATTGGTACAGGAAATGGCGATCTTTGTTGATTACCCCTTTGTTCAGGTGTCACATTATTTTTACCTTGGCTTTGAGCAGACTCAAGGGACATTTTGGCTGACCTGATTTCCATTACTGTGGCTGAGGGTTCTTTAGATTTAGGCCTGGTATCTTTCATTTTATCACTTTCTCTACCCTGACAATAGAGTACCTCATATAGCTTTGTGCTTTGATGTACAATCCATTCAAGGGACTTGTCACGGTCAAATTCACGGACCAATTGGGATATGATGTCTTTCTGTAGCCCATAGAAGTATGCGGTTTTAAACTCATTGGAATTTGAGTCAAAAGATACATCAAAGCGAGAGAATGCTCTTTTTAAGTCTTGTAAAAATTGGCGAGGGGATGTATTAGGTCCAGCAGTAATTGTGTACGAGACTTTCTTTGCCTCCTGCAATGACTGAAAAGGAGAAAAATGACGCCTAATTTCTTTTTCAAACTCCAGCCATGTCATATTCTGCTGTTCATTTAATCCCCTTATGATGCTGGCCGTCGGGGCATCTAAAGTTAAATGAAAATATTGTCTGTACTGTTCCCTAGGTATCTGGAGTGCTTTAAAAATGTCATGCACCGCTTCTAAGTGATCCTCAATGCAGCATTCACCTCCCTTTTTAAATGGTTTGATCAGGGCTTTAATGGATTTCATTATTTTTATGGGGCTACTTGTTGCAATGCATGGAATTGCACTATTTTGTGACTCAATCCTGTTTTCAGGTGTATGAGATTGGTGGCTGCCCCCAATGGGAGTATCAAATCCCCCAAGGGCGCTGCAACCAAGTTCAGTCACCGGCCCAGTCACTGGGGCACTAGCTCTTTGGGCATAGCTAGAATTCACCTCCTCTCCATTGAATGTGGTACCATGCCGCCTCTCCTGGGACCTGGGAATGCACATTTGCTGTTCTATGTCCTTACACTTTTTAAGGAGTCTGTTGGCTTCATCTTGCAAATAATTATTTTCATCACTCATTATATTAATCACCTCCTGCATATCGCACATTTGCATTTGGCATTCATTGAACTCTTTATTTCTCTTGTCTCTTTCTTGAATCATTTTAATCATTTCTTGTTCTGCACTCTGGAGATCACCTTCTTTTTCGCAATGTTCTTTTTGTAAAATCTGCATTTCTGAAACAACCTCATCTTTATCCTGCCTAATGTGATCCACTAAGGCTTTTAAGTGTGCCAATTCTTGCTCACTATCTTCAAATTGTTTCTTGCTTTTGGATAACTGAGTATCAAAGTCTCTGCATTTTAATTGCATGTCTTTTTGGCATACATCCAATTCTGCTCTCAACATTTCCTGATTTTTACTTGCCCCCTCTAATTCAGTCTTTAACCTGTTAATTAGCTGAGTATCATTCTCTTGCATTCGCAGGGATTTGTTTAAAATAAACCATATTTTGCCGCATAGCCGTATTAAACAGTCTTTCTCTGCACTTTTATCGGCTGCATTCAATAATCTTGTAAGGCAGACCTGAATTATGCTGCCTTCTGCAAAAATATTGTCTAGTTTTTCTTTCTGCACCTCACCCTGAATGCGGTTACTCCATTCTAACGTGCTATTCGAAGACCAATTCCCATGTGCAAATAACTTTGCCTCTAAATATTGCACTAGATCTGAGAATGTGGTTTCCCTTTGTGACATTCTGAAATTCGTTTTTAGTGGCACACTGCTATTATAAAATGGGTTCCCTTTAATGTGCAAATGGCAGTGTGAGACACACTTGCCACGCCCAGTAGGTACTCTATGATCACTTTCCCGGCCTGCAACGCACCATAAATATGTAGGGTATTTTGTGGAGATTTGGGGCCTGACGGTATTTTATTACCGCCGAAAAATAACTTAGCAATAATCACTCTTTGTATTCAGATTTGGCCATGTGCAATAATAATACAATGGACATGCATTATTTCAGCACCCAGACCTGCATATTTGGTATACGTGGTTGGTAGGCGCGGTTGGTGGTATTTTGGTGAGCATAATTCCCTTGTTTTATTTGTGGCTCCAATGTCCAAAATCCCTTATCTTTGCTTAGATTTTTCGTGTGATCACTAGAGAGACCTCAGACCTCCATTTTAGGAAGACCACATTTTTCAGTAATAGTGATGGTGTGCCACCATGGGCGAACTCACTGACTTATTTACGACAGAGAGCTATATATGGTAGTCTTGTGGTAATTTCCACTACCTTATATACGGTAGGGAGCTATGTTCAGAGAGTCTCTCTTCCCGTTGGCTCATGTACCTCCAACAAGCTATGCTACGGTCACTCACAACTGTTCATACTGATTCTGACATGCACACATCTGTCTTAAAATGACCATTGCACTGTTTAAAAATCTCCCCACATCATCGGCATTGTAATGGTAAATAGTAGATACACCACCCGTCTGTTTTCAAATATTTTTCTGTATTATAAAAGTTGCATTTAAACACGATCTCATTCTTTACAGAAATAAATAAAATGGTACAGTAAAAGCATTGTCTATGACACACTGCGAAGAGCGTGGCGGAGAACAGAACTCAAATTGCAACATTAGCATTTGATTAAGGCATGCACAGGAATCCTACACTGACTGCATATTACCGTACACACTCAGCTCCCACACTTCTCATTACCTTATCTTTTTAGTTGTTCTCTTTGGCTGTTCTCTTTGTGAATGTGGCTCCCTTGGATTAACTCCAGCAAAAAGGAACGCTTGCCTTCTCAAACCGGGGTCATTGCCTGGAATTCTCAGCTTTTGCAGATAGGAATGCCTCAGCCAGTGGAAAGGTCCTTCTTTCAGCTCTCCCCAATCTCGACTGCACAATCTTGACTGTAGCAGGACTCAGGGATCTGCATTCCGTCAGGAGTCCCACAGCCAGGTCCTTTCCCCAGTAGTGCAGAAAAATGTCTCCTGTCTTTTTCCCCGATACTGCCCACTAAAACTTTCATCTCAGCCCTCTGTATGACGTGTCCCAATGAAATCCATCATCTCTCATCCTCCTACTCTCAACAATAGCTTCGCTTATACATTTGCAATTGTTGCAAATCTGACTTCCTTCTTCCTGCAGTTACTGTGCACAAAAACACGGAGAAGCAGACAAAGAAGAGAAGAAAAAAAATCTGCACACACATTTAAATGGTTTTCAGAGTATGCCTAATTCTGCAGTGGAGAACACATTTCATTAGTGGGTTATGTTAAATAAGGTTTTATTAGTCAGGTTAATGGTTAATAGGTTAGCTGTTAATTTTCAAATGTGTCTCTCGCACCATAGGCATTTCATGTGAAAAATAGTGTGCATTTTTAAATGAGCACGTGTGCTTTTAACTGTAAAAATAGATTTGCATCTTATATGTTAAAATCGTTTTTGACTGAATAGCCTGTCTTTCCTTGTTAATCTGGTAACCCATATAGCAATGCACCGCACCCTTGTGGTGGTGCTGCAAAAAAAAATGTGCTACTTGTGCAGTAGTGCTGTACTCTGTGCTGTATGCTACCTGTGCAGTAGTGCTGTACTCTGTGCTGTAACATGCCAAATATCCTTACAGTGCAAATGGGAGCAGTAGATTAGGGGTACAGGTCAGCATTTTTTTGGGGTTTAGTCTAAATGCTTATAGAGAGATGGTAAATGATATGAAGCAGGTGAAATGGCACAGTGGTTCATTATAACAGTGAGTTAAGCCCTCCATGGCAAAGCAGAATGTTTGCAAAAAGACAGTGCATTCAAAGTGCATTATGCATATGAAATTATGAGAATTCCCATCTGTGTAAAATTGCATTGTGAAAATGACCTATACCAATTAACTAACTTGCCTGTTTTTAACATCCCAGTAACTAATTAGTTCTCCTGATTAACATTGCAATGTCAGTGAACACAGATGGAAATTCTGTCATAGGTATTCTCCATGGAAGAGAAATTTGAACTAGAAAAAAAACACAATGAGAAATGAACGGCTGGCTGTTTTGTGCATTTTGAGATGCCTTTGTGCGCGAAGGAAGCAGGAAAGCAAGTTGATATATATAAAAACTCCTGCAGAGGATTGGTCAGTGGGATCAGGAGCATAGGAGGTGTTTAGATATGTCAGAGGAGAGGCAGTTCTGCTCTTGATTGACAGGCAAATTGATTAAATAGGGGGTGAATCTAAGGGCTGGGCTCTCTTCTTTCCTTCGCTTTTGCTGGGTGCTCCTGCTTTTTCTGCCGGCTTCCGAGAGGATTCAAAGGCTGCAGTCCTAATCTGCTTGGGAGTCCAAGGCCACTTCTCGGGAGTGCCATTGATTGTGTCGGGGTTTGGGAAGACTTCCCCGCAGAAGGACAGGAGTAAAAAAGGGTTGCGTAGATAAGACAGGCTACTTCAAGTCATTATGTAAGTGCTTGTGGAATTGAGGAGAGCGTGGATGACTGCCATTTACCTCTGTAACCATTTAGACAAGAATAGGTCATTATTTTCAACTGGATCATTGTGGTATTTCGCACAGTGGGACTAAAGAAAAAAAGGGTTTTGCAATGCACATTTATATCTTGTCTCTTAGATAACCGCAGTGGTGCTTATCTGTTGGTAAGAGCTCATAACTGTGTCACTATAAAATGTAATCTTTTGTTTCTTGTTTCATAAATAGATGTACTATAGAAATAATAACAGCAAAAACAGAAAAAAGTTTGTGTCTTTTTTTTTCTTCTCATATGCCTGATGGTCACTATTTCAGTGGGGAAAAGTAACTGGGAAACACCTTGGGGATTACATCACAGTGGTAAAAATGTTTACCACCGAAGGTAAAAAGTAAGAAACAAAAGTGGCAATACAAAGGCAAGTTACAAAGTTTGTGTTGGTATGAGTGTGTTCCACTATGCAGGAGTCCTGCAAGGACATAGGCTGGTGAAGTAGATAAATCATTGGCACACTTTATGCACAATTTATGCACCACTTATGACAACACTGGTTTCCCTCTAAATGTGCTAAGCCTGGGTGGATGCCTAGAGTCAACCCAAGTACAGGACATAGTTATTAACAGGGAAGGTTTGTCTTATCATATAGGGCAGTGTATGAAAGGTATGCTCACTGCTAAATTACGACTAAAATGAGGTAGTGTCAATTTACCGCCAACATACCACAATACTAAAATACTGCCAAGTTAGGTAATAGCCGAAAGACAAAACCTCCTACAGGAAAGATAGTTGATAGAGAAGCAGTTGGAGTAAATAGGAAAAACAGATAGCACCATGGGTGAGTAGAGAGAGGAGGCAGTGGGAGAGGTATGCAAGTGCAGCGGTATGCAACTGTCACTGGGCTAGCAGGTTACAATTAATGGCCACATATAAAAGAAAGACACATCCAAATTTGACTATCAAAGTTAAATGAAAAACACACCCAAGTTTGACTATCAAAGTTAACTGAAACACACACCCGAGTTTTACTTTCAAAGTTAAATGAAAAACACACCCAAATTTGACTTTCAGAATTAAATGAAAAACAAACTCAAATTTGACTATCAAAGTTAAATGAAAAACACACCCAGGTTTGACTTTCAAAGTTAAATTAAAAACACACCCACATTTGACCTTGCAAGAAAGTTTCTGTTTTTTAATGCAGATTAGTTAAAAATAATTAATGTTCTTGTTCAAATGGTCAAGGGAATTGAACTACATGGGTACCCAATGTCAATATGTTACCCAATATAGCAAGCTCTTATCATTCATGTGGAGGCAATCTAATCAGGCAGCACTTTTTCACCTCAGTGTGGTTTTGCTTGTGCCAGCAGAGACAGCACACTACACTTTTTTTATTTCATCTGAGTGTCAGTTATCACAATGCTCCTTTAAAGGACTTTCAGCTTTATTTATAGTAAGCAGTTGTCATTATGGTGTTGTTTATACATGTTTCGTTTTGGTCATTGCTTTCCATTATATTACCAGCGCACAGCTACACTGCCTCCAGCACTCTAGGCTTTTTCAATGCACTCAGCCGTGAATTATGTCATCACGTGACCCATGATCGAGGTCTACCATAAGGGTGTCTACCCGTTTCACTTCCCTCACCCACGTTTCAATGCTTGCTTCACTAATCAGTGGTCGAAGTGCATGAACAGAAGTAGTGGAACTACGTTCTCTGTTGGCCTGCCCCGCTCCCCACCAAACTCATCGCCATGCCCCCCTCCCATGCACAATACAAACACCCAAACGTCCTTGCTGTTTAAGCGAGCGTTCAGTGCATGGCAATGAAGTACACTGAAGTGCAAGTTTCAACTGCTTCATACACTTTTATTTTAAAACGAAACCATTCCGGAATAGTTTTTTTTTAAAATAAACGTATAGGAACAGTAAAACTTAATTTAAAAAAAGTAGACGTTCACCGCTCCCACCCTGTTTCGACCACTGGCAGTAAGTTGGTGTCACTCGCTCATTGCGCATACACTCTTGGCTTGTGTTGTATGACATCTACTGAAGATGGAAAGTAACATGGTCCTGACAGAGGAAGAGTCCATTTTATCATTAACGCTCGTACCAGTCGCAAAGTCTAAATTCCGTTCAGAAATGACAGTGCTTTTTACTCCCCAGTGTCAGACGTGCTGATTTCCCACGAGACTGTGTATTGACGTCGTCAGTATGAGAGCGTGAGCGTGACACGTGACTATCGGGGACTTCATTCATTACAAGTGATCCCCAGTTTGCTTACTGGGGGGCAGTTCCGTTGCTGTAATGTTGTACTGAGTATCATGGGCTTCACCAGATGCTATTTTCCGGACTTTATATAACAGAGGCACTCCCTAGCGCCCTTACCTGCGTTATTTTCAGGTCACTCACCGCCCTGGCAGTTTCCTACAAATTAGCATTAAATTGTGCAGTTGTATATTTAAGAATTCATGCAAACTTGATTTGGGTACGTTTGGCTCTCTTTTTACCGATGCACGTCATTCACTATGCAGAGTTCATTTTAACGTGTTATTATTGCTCAACAGTTTCGACTTGTTCTTCATGATGTCAAGTGTGCTACAGTTCATGCCAAGAACTCTAACGTGCTTATCTTATCTCTTTCTCTCTTCTTTGTGAATTTCATATCCACTCATTTTGTAGCATATTTGAATTGGTTTATTGGTCATCGTGTGTTTCTGTTGCTACGGTGGCAATTACTCTCTATGTTTGGAACGTTGGATGGGCAGACGGTGCCCTGATGAAGGACCAGCACAGTCCGAAATGCATTGGCCGTAGGCATCTGTCCTCAATCATCATTAAAATGGAACACTTTTTATTAAATTGGAAGATACATGGATATGATGTGCCTAATTTCATGATTTACTCTCCTGTGTATAATATTTACAACCTTCTCAGCACCATATGTGGGTAGGATATGCAGCTGTCGCCCCAGGAATGGTGGCCTAGGCCTTTCTTTCAGGCATACCTCTACGCCATTAGGACCAGGTTGATATTGTTGGAACTTAGGTTTGGAGCCCACACCTGATAAAATGGACACTTAACGCATGTTGAGGTGGACTGCTACTTTCGACTTTCCAGCTGGTCCGTAGAGGATTAAGGGCGAAGTGGTGAAGTTCTCCCCACTCTGGTTTGGTGACAAGGCTGCCTAGTATGCTACAGACAATAGATCTCTGCATGAAATACGCTTCTCTTATCGGTGCCGAGATGCCCATTGGGCTGAACATGCACTCTACACGTAGAGCAGTTCTCTCAAGCATTATACTGAGTGCCTTAAACACTGGGCGTGTTAAGCAACACCGACCTAAATGGATACATATGTATCATAGGGGAGGCTAGAAAATGAGGCAACTTAAAGGGCATACACGGATTTGCAGACGTTTAGATTTGCAAACATTTTGTGAAAAATGCAAGTGCAATGTGCTTGAGTGTTTCCTTTCTAGAAAAAGCATTTATTTTCCTAAGCAATACATTTCTGACATGTATGCTTACCCTTAAAGGGCACATGTTCCATGTGAGAGTGCCCAGCAATTTTCAGACATTTTCAAACCATTTTATAGTGAAAGACCTGGTAACTGTCAGATAAAAGAGGTAGTTATGTCCATTCCTCAAGAGTTAAATCCGCTCACTTTGTTCGGCTTCTTCACAGAAATATATATTTGAATATAGCATCTGAATGGATGTGACTCATAAAGTCAGCCCTTAAACTGGAAACCTGGTGTGTTTGGGATTATCAAACACAGGATTGGCAGATGCATGATTATATTAAAAAAAACAATATTGGCTTTCTACATATTTACCATTTTGCAGGATAACATTATTTCCAAACTTAAACACATTTATCTCTGTTTCCAATAAATATATGCTCTATTACGTAATTCATAACTCTGTCCTGTCCTTCACCTGTTGCATGGATTAATATTTCCCTCAATCTCTCCTCTGCCTTTGACACAGCCAATCATCCTATCCTCATAAATAGTGTCAGTGATACCCTTGGCATCAATGACCAGGCCCTGGCATGGTTGACCGACCCTCCCAAATGCAATTGGGTCATTTTCTTTCCTCCACCTCATTCTCTACCTGTGACATGCCTCAGGGCTCTCTATCCTATCGCCTTGGCTTTTCAACATCTACCTTCCCCCCCGCCCACTTGATCCCCACCTTCTCACCTCACTTCCAGTGTTATGTTGACGACACTCAGCTTTCCTTTAAGCTTCCATCCTCTACCTCCTCTCATTCCTGACTGCCTGACTGCTATTCAGGCATGGTGCTCTGCTAACGATCTCTGCCTTAATGCCAGTAAGACAGAGATCCTACTCATTGGGACACCTGCTCCCTGAATCCCTCCACTCTCTGGCCACTCTCCTTGTGTCCCCTCCCCTCACCCTCTTGACAGTCTAAAAATCTTGGGATCATCTTTGACTTCTCTCTCTCTCTCTCTTTCTCTCTCTCTCTCTCTCTCTCTCTCTCTCTCCTTCTCTCTGCACATCACGGACCTTACCAAGAAGTCCAGCTTTCAGCTACACCTCCTAAGAGGCATTCTCCCTTTCCTCACCTTCCCCCAGAAGCTCAACATCTCCAGAGCTCTGGTTCTCTATAGGCTGGACTACTGCAACAGCCTCTTCCTCAATCTGTCTCTTTCTACCTTTTGCCCTCTCCAGCTAATCCAGAATATGGCTGCAAGATTTATCCTTGGCCTCAAGCCCAGAGACTGCATCTCCCCAGCCCTACAATCTCTCACTGACTCCTGGTGACTGCAAGGATCAAATTCAAGACCATTTGCATAAGTTACAAGGCTGTCTGGAGCCTGGGACATCTCTACATCCAGCTTTCCCTCCCTAAATACCTCCCTGCTATAGTTTTTCAGTCCTCTAGCTCCAACTCTCTACTTGTCGGATGCTTCTACAAGCAGAGAGTGGGAGGTATCCCTTTCCATGGCAGGAGCCTCCCTATGGAATGGCCTCCCTGCCCCCCTCAGACTTGACCGTATCTTCTTAAATTCCGGAAACTACTCAAGACTTTCCTTTTCTCCTCCCCCTCCCTTGCTAATATTCCTCTGCCGCTGCAACTGGTCCCTTATGAGACTTACAGTGGGCCAGGTGCTCCTTGACCAGTTTCCCCCCAGCTTCCCTACAGCCCTGTCCCCTACTTCCTTCCCTCCCTTGCACTTTTTTCTCTGCACTTGCACGGTAAAATAGTCACACGGTCTAGAATGACAGTTAGTGTTGGTTTTCCCTATGCCCCCCTTTTTTGCCTTGTGGTGCCTGGAAACACATGTGTATAGGTGCCATACATATCCAATGAATAAAAAATGAAAAAATAGCACTGCATATATTAAACTACTATTTGCTTCTATAGTCCCATTTGTCTACTCCTTTCCATATCTACTTCTTCCAGACTTAGCTCATGTTTCCTCTGACCC